>NC_088792.1:113603566-116016920 GCF_011386835.1 Chrysemys picta bellii | reverse complement strand
TGGGAGGGAGGAGGGGGCTGAGTTAGGGCGGGGAAGGGGCGGAGTTGGGGTGGGGCTAGGGGGTGGGGAAATGGGCGGGGCCAGGGCCCGTGGAGGGTC
This sequence comes from Chrysemys picta bellii, assembly GCF_011386835.1. Classification (NCBI taxonomy): domain Eukaryota; kingdom Metazoa; phylum Chordata; order Testudines; family Emydidae; genus Chrysemys; species Chrysemys picta. The sequence goes on along the minus strand of NC_088792.1, from coordinate 116,016,821 downwards.
CTCTTTTTTTATTTATTAGACATGGTAACCCTACTGCTGACTGAATCCTCCTGTTCTCTCCAGAACGGGTCCAGCCTTGCCAGCAGCAGGACAAGCGTCCCCTGCCCATGTGCCTCAGCCCTGCCTGGTCAGATGCCATCACCCGTCAGTCCTTGGCCTCCCAGGCTGCCAGTGATGGGAGCAACTCTGGGTGGTGGCTCGGGTGACACAGACACCAGACCACTAGGAATTGGGTGCGGCCCTGTGGGACAGGAGAGTCTCGCAGAGGGCACTTGGGGGACTCTCCTGCCCTTCCCAAGAGCGATAGCACCCTGTCCTAAGAACGTAAGTCTGGGATGAGGCAAAGCTTGTCATTAATTAGCCTGGCTAAAGAGCTGGGTGGAGCTGCTCCGGGGACAAGCTGGCTCGCTCCTGCTCGTGGAGGTGAATTCATCTCCCTTCCCAGGAGCACCTGCTCTCCCTTTCATTCCCCACCAGGCTCCTTGTGCCAGGCCAGCGAATGGCCACAGGATGGGAATGAGGCCTGGGCCCCGCCCCAATCTCCTGAGTCTAATGCAGCTGCTCACCTTGTCCCCCATCAGCTGCTGGGTTTCCCCCAGGAGGGAGTAGGTGACAGGGAGAGAGACACACACATTTGTCCTTCTGGTTGCAGGGCTTGTGTCCTTCCAATCCCATTGGTGGCTGCACAGTGGGCAGAGTCCTCGCTGCGTGCCCGGCCCAACAGAATTGCAGGGCGTGGTGTGGAACACAGAAAGAGATAGAGAGACTCATCCTCCAGCCGGGGTCAGTCTGAGAGAAATTGGCTGGGGTCCCAGTCTCACTCTTCTAGCGGGTGCCATTTCCCAGCTGGGTTCCTTACCCCTCTGGTGCAGCAGCAGCTGGTAGAGCCGGTAAACCCCCTCCCTGGCCTGCCGGCTGATGTCCTTGGCTGGGTCACTGACGGACAGAGCCAGCTGTGCCACGTGGTGACCCATCCTGGCGAATTCCGCTGAGTTCTAATGGACGGGAGAGGGAGAGGGGACTCCATCAGCATTTTCCTGTTAGCTCCCAGTCCCCCCCGGGCCAGGACTCTCCTTCCCCTCAGCCCCTCTGCAGGAGATGCTAGAGGATAGGAGCTAGAGCCAGACCCTTAATTTCCTCTGCCCCCAAGGAAGCCTGGAGCACAGGGCTGTGGACAGGGCCCTCCATGAGGACTTGCTTCCCCAGCTGCTCCAGGATGACAGGGAGGCATGAACCTGGAGCACAGTCCCCTTAAAAGCCCAGAGTCACCACTTAACTAGGACAAGAAGAACTTGACTCAAGCCAGGCTCACTCTCTGCTCTGACTCTGCCTCCCCAAGAGGAACACTCCTAACCCACAGCCCCTGCAGCAGCAGATCCTACAGCCCGTCAGAGCCAGATCACCTACGCCTGGAGTCAGGAAGCTGGCGTCAGAGGTCACTTACGTCAAACTCAGGGAGGGTGATGGTGAATCTGAGCAGGGCCGTGCTGCTCTTAACGGCCCTGGCTCTCTCTCGGGGCACCCTGGACACGATCCAGTAGTTAATGTGCTGTGGGGAAAGGAGGCATTGCACTGACTGCCCTGACCAAGGATGCCCACTGGGGGCCCGGCTAGGAGGACAGACTGGAAAATGGATCTAAGAGTGAAGGTAAAATTGCCCCCACCCCTCTCATCGGGCTCACCTCCAAGATGTACTGGAGCCTGTCGGTGTCTGGGGACTCTGCCAGCAGGTTCCCCAGCATGGCGTCCAGGAGGTCTGGCAAGACCCTAGGCAGATCCTGAAAGCAAGGGAGAGCCATGGGTCAGAGTTAGGGAAACTGGGGCTAAACTTGCCACAGGATGGGAAGTGGGGTCTCTGGGAAGCACTGGTGAGACCCCCAAACACATATCCTGGCCTCTCTCCTTCACATCCCACTGCAGGCAATTAGCAAGGACTCATGGCAGGATGACAGCTGGCTCTTCAATCCATGACTTTAGCATGATCTACCTGCACTTGGGCGGTGTCCTTCTCCATACCCAGGGTGAAGACGGCGTGCAGGGCAGCTCGGAGGAGGTGGGTCTCCAGCTCTGGCTCCAGGGCAGGTGTCATGGTGCTGGCAAGAGAGAGGAGCCGGTATTAGACTGTGCAGTACGGGGATGGGACTGGCACCAACACGCAGGTGAAACTGCAGGGAAATAGGCACAGGCTGGCAAGAAGGGAAACTGAGGCACCGAGCCAGGGAATGACAAGGCCAAGGTTTCTCACACAGACAGTGGCAGGGCAGGAATAGCCCCTGTTCCCTGCACCCTGCTACCCCTCCTGTATCTGATCCTGGGTGTGAGCCTCTCCCCAAAGCCGTTGCAATGTTACTGGAGTGAAAAGAACAGCCCAGCCAGGAGAGAGTGAACCTTCCCCGCACCTCTGCCAGAGGAGCCACCCTTGGGTGGTGACCTGGGAGTGGGAGGGGCAGTGACTCCCAGCCCTGGGCCTGAGCAGCACTGGGGTTAGGGGAACCGGACCGGAGGGTCTCGGTACCTGAGGTTGCCCACAGCAATCAGGGAGTTGGCGAGGACGGCGCCAGGTGCAGAGTTATCAGGCAGCTCCGCAATGAGCTCCTGTGAGACCCAAAGGAGACAAAGGAGCGTGTGAGATTCGGGCCTCACTGACACTTCCCAGTGAGGAGATTACACAGCCAGGGCCCCACACAACCAGCAGGATCCCCCCACCTGCCCCCCGCTCCTCCGATTCCTGCCCAATAGTGACCACTCTCCGAATTTCTCCCGTCTCTTCTCCCCAGTCTTCAGCCCCAGCAATCCCTGCCCTCAGCTGCCCCTCCAGCACCAGCCATCCCCCATCCATTGGCCTGGGGAGACCCCTGCCCCTCCCATGTCTCTGTCCTCCCTCTGGGCGCCGTGTCTCGCTCACCACAATCCTCTCCGCCACAGCCGCCTTGCAGCAGTGCGGCTCCAGTGTGTCCTGCCCTCTCTGCTGTGCAGCGAGACGCGGGGTGGATGGCGTGCAGGAACACGAGCTGCTGGGCCTCCTCCTGCACCCACCAGGAGTGGGGTTAGGGGAGAGAGAGCCAGTTAGCCAGGGACCTCCCTGCCCCCACACAGCAGCTGCAGGACTCAGGCCTGAATGGGGGATAGTGGGGACCCGCCCATTGTCCAAATCACCCACCACTCCACCACTGGCAGGGGTCAGGAACTGGGACAGTGCCTGTGGGGGGAGGAGACCCGGCTGGTGTGTGACAGACACCCCCACCTCTGGGGTCCCAGATCATGGAGGAGAAAGGTCCCCATTAGGGCTGGTGGATCATCAGGGACAAGACCCTCTGCAGGGGGTCAGGTGCTGGGAAGGGGCAGGACAGTCTCGGTTCCAGCACAGCTGGGGAACGTTTGTACCTTTTCTCCATCTTGGAGCTGCTCTCGGCTGTTATTGAGAGCAGCCTCCTCTGTGGCCACGTCCACCCATTCCTCCTCCTCGTCCCCTGAGTCCCTGGCGGTCCCTGCACCAGGGAGAGAAGGGGACAAGGTGACGCCTGCTGCCACTCGGGGGAAGGACAGGGGCACGCTGTGGCAATGTGTCCCCTTCCCACCTCCGGGACCCAGGGCAGATCGGGCCCCACACTCCCCCGTCTCAGTGATGCCTTCAGCCCCCAACTCCTTCAGGAGCCCATAGCAAAGAGACCCCCCCACGCTGTCCTGGACTCCCTGGGAGGTGCCTCCCCCCAACTGGAGCACCGAGGACCAAAGTGGCAGCATCTAGTGTCAGTGGGGTTCATGTGGCTCAGGCCAGACCCCTGGGCTGGGGATCCGCCCCCATAGCACTGATCGAGGGCCTGGGCCCAGGGTGTTCACAGCCCCGCCCTCACCTCTCCCTGAGCCCAGCCTGACTCCTCACCTGGAACAAAGCTGCGGCGCCCATCGTCCTCGCTGCTGCCCGAGTCCCAGGCACTGCTGCTGTCCCATGGGGAGCGGGCCGAGCTGCTGGTGGTGGGACAGGGATCCTCCACCTCCTGCCCTGGGGAGGCTGGAAGGTCCTCACTGACCGGGCCGGGCGATGCCTCCTGCTGGGAATCAGGGCTGGGCTCCTGGGGCTGCTGCTGCCCACACAACATGTCCCAGAGTCACTCTGCCCGGCTCCCGTCCTGCGCTGGGTCCTGCCTGCCCAGCCGCAGCCTGGCCCAGCTCCATTTCGACCTGGCCTCTCCCACCTCGGCGCCGGCGCTGGGTGCGGGTTTTCTCCGCCAGAAGACTGGGCACTTCCACCTCCTGGCCTGGCCGGGAGCTCCTTCCCCGCCAGTGGGGACGGAGAGGCCGCTCTGCTCCCGGGGAAGATGGCAGCTGCTTCCCTCAGGCTCTGGGGCCACCTGCAGAGCCTTCTTCCTGAACATCCTCAGGAGCCTGGCCACCCTGGAACCGAGCGGGAAGCGGGCGTGAGTCTGGGGTCAAGGCAACCTCTCACTAACCAGCCTGTTTGGTCCCTCCCCATCCCTGCCCCAGCCAGAGCAGCTCCTCCTCCCCCCACAGGGGTGCACGTAATGCAATCTACATGCACTGGCAGGAGTTCATTGCATGATCTGCTCCCAGCGTTCCCCCTCGTCACCTCTGGGGCTGCAATGCCCGGGGAGTCTCCTCCTTTTCCATCACTGGGCTCAGTCACTTTGGACAAGCAGCTCCCTCCTGCCGTCCCAGGCCACACTCCCCCCCAGGCTAGAGAAGGAACAGAACCCAGGAGTCTCGACTTCTCCTGGGAAACCATTCCCCAGGTCAAAGTCCCGAGGCAGAGCAAGGCCAGGACCCCTGCCTTTCCCATTGATTTCCATGCTCAGCAGCTCACAGGGTCTGGCCCAGCTCAGAGACGCTCAGCCTAGGGAACGGTCTCCCACAAGGGAAGCGTTGGGAGCCCCATTCCTGGGACCTTTCCAAACACACTGGGGATGGCTCTGGAGAAGCCCCTCCCCGGTCTGAGAGCGAGGGGCTCCTGGGGGCGGTTTGCAAATCCAATCTCCTTTGGGAGAGATTCTTTCCCCCACTTTCTGCCTCTCCCCAGACAGACAGGGGACACCAACGGGGAACCCTAATGCCACTCACTTGATCTGGTGACGGAGCGATGGATGGAGGATGTTCAGTATCGTCCCTCGCCCTCCTCCTCACTCCCCAAAGCCAAGGCAGGCTGGAGAGGGTGGTGGTGACCTGAGGAGTTACCCTGCCCAGCCAGCAGGCAGGGGGATAGCACTGGGCGATCGACTGGCTGTGAAAACAAGAGTCTATCTTATTGCCAAGGGACAGAGAAACTCAGCCAGCAGCAGGGGGTGCAGAACACTGGCCTAATGCGGGGGTGACAGCACCTCCGGGATCCTGACATCCTGGCACTTTACACACCTTCCTGGAGCCTCCCAACCCTCCTGGTCTGTAGGGGCTGCTACCCCAACCCTACTGATGGGAAACAGGCCTGGGGTGGGGAAGCTACTGGCTCAGGGTCACACCAAGTGTCAGAGCCAGGGATGGGACCCAGCAGTCCTTATTTCCAGGCCCCTTCACTAACCACTGCTGCACACTCCCTCCCATAGCTGGCAATTACAACCAGGCCTTCATGTCCGGTCCCCCTGCTTTGAGAGGGAGTGTGCTCCGCTGGAGTGACTGGAGCAGGGAACTGGGAGTCAGGACTCCTGGGTTCCATTGCTGGTTTCCTATTGACCTGTGGGACTTTGGGTAAGTTGCTCCCCGCTCTAGGCTCTGTCCCCAGCAGTCAAATGGGGATTTCATACTTTCCCACTATTGGAAAGTGCTGGGAGAATCCCCCAGCAAAAGCTGCTCTGACAGTGCTAAGCAGCATCTGACCATTAGAGGTCAGAGCGCACTGCCCAGGAGGAGGAGTGTTTGGTTCTGGGCTGTTGGAGTACGGGCTTTCAACCATCTGTGCACACATATTATACTAATTTCATCTAGACCACCTCTCCCTAGTTTGCTTGTGAGAATGTCCTTATTAACACCAAGATGGATCACATCTACTGTTTACCCACCTCCACTAGGCCCGTAACCCTGCCAAAGAAGGAGCTAGGATTGGTTTGGAATGATTTGTTCTTGACAAGTCCATGCTCACTAGTCCTAAGAACCAAATTGTCCTGTAGGTGCTGACAAACTGATTGTTTAATAAGGAGTTCCGGTAACTTTCCAGGTATGTTAATGGATGGGAAGACGTTCTTTTTCAGGGATCTCTGACGAGAACTGGGGCACAGCACTTAGTTTGTTGAGGCCATAAAATGGAGACAGGCACCTCTTCTCTTCTCCCAGCACCCCAGATACCTAAAAGGGTGGGACTCACATCCCTCAATGGGCTTTAAAAAAGACAATGGTTACAATGTGGCCCCAACCATTTCTGGTTTCTGCAGACTAGATGTTTTAGCAAAGTTTAGAATTCCTTGGTGCTCAACACCATGAAACTCCCATTTCTCCTTTACAAAGGGCTTTAACGCCCCTTATCTCACCCAGGCTCTCGACTGCCCAAAGTTGGAGAATTGTCCCTGTTCCCATTGCAGAGCACTCCCCACGACACACACACAGAGTCCTCCTGGTGGTGGGAGGGGAACAGAGGAAAGGACAAAAGAAGTAAGAGATGAAGAGAAAGGAGGGAGGGATGGAGGAAAATGTAAAACAAAAAGGACAAACCCTAATGTCCCCAGTGATTCTAAGGAACAAAATCCCAGGTGGGGAATAAAATTCGGCCACCTTAAGCTAGTGTTTTCCATGCCTAGAATTCAGCTGGTGCCAGATGCATCAGACTGAACAGGTTCCAAACCTCTCGGAGGCTCTTACCTTCTAAACAGGGACGTCTGTTTTCTAGTAAAATCAGGAAAAAGAAAGGAGAAAACTCAAAAGAGGTTCCTCCTGGCGCTCATGTACGTGACCCCTAATACTCTCTCAGTCCTCAAAGAGAGACCTCGAGAAGGAGACTTGCTGAAGGAAAGCTACAGGGGACTCTGAGGTTTCCCTGGCCCTGCGCCCCTGTCCTGCCTGGCTGATGTCAGCATCCCTCTGTGAGGTCACCACCTCCCCTGCACCTTTGGCCAATAGGCTGAAGTCCTGCAAAAGGCCTTTGTGATGTCACTCCCACACCCACCCCTCCCCTGCAGTGCTAATGTTCTGCTGCAGGCCAGACCCTTTGGAGGTTTGAGCTACTCCCTGTGGATCACCCCGCTCAATGAGTGTTCATTCTAGGAAGCAAGCCGGATAGACAGTAAAACATCAGAGGCTGCTCCCAATGCTACACTCGGTTTCTCAGAAATGAGTAGACTTTATGGCCGGAAGAGACAGTTAGAGCGTCTAATCTGACCCCTTGCATATCACAGGCCTCCTGTCTACCACAATAGCTACTTTTGGGGTAAACACATTCCAGAAAGGCATCTAGTCTTTATTAAATGACATCAAGAGACAGAGAATCCACCACTTTCCTTGGTAGTTTCTTCCTGTGGTCAGTCATCCTCGCTGTTGAATATTTGTGCCTTATTTGTCATAGGAATTTGTCTCTTTTCACCTTCCAGCCATTCCCAAACCTCAGCCAGCATTTGTAGCTGACAAATCTCACGAATTGTCACAGATTGCGGTGTTACTAGAGGAGGTTTTGGAATTAACTGATAAGTCACTGGGACCAGATGGCATTCACCCAAGAGTTCTGAAAGAACTCAGATGTGAAATTGCGGAACTACTAATTATGGTTTGTAACCTGTCCTTTAAATCAGCTTCTGTATCCATGACTGGAAGATAGCTAATGTAACGCCAATATTTAAAAAGGGCACTATTGGTGATCCCGGCAATTACAGACCAGTAAATCTAATGTCAGTACCGGGCAAATTAGTTGAAACAATTGTAAAGAATAAAATTGTCAGACACATAGAAGAACATAAATTGTTGGGCAAAAGTCAACATAGTTTAGGTAAAGGGAAATCATGTCTTACTAATCAATTAGAGTTCTTTGAAGGGGTCAACAAACATGTGAACAAGGGGGATCCAGTGGACATAGTGTACTTAGATTTCCAGAAAGCCGTTGACAAGGTCCCTCACCAAAGGGTCTTATGTAAATTAAGTTGTCATGGGATAAGAGGGAAGATCCTTTCATGGATTGAGAACTGGTTAAAAGACAGGGAACAAAGGGTAGGAATAAATGGTAAATTTTCAGAATGGAGAGGGGTAACTAGTGGTGTTCCCCAAGGGTCAGTCCTAGGACCAATGCTATTCAACTTATTCATAAATGATCTGGAGAAAGGGGTAAAAAGTGAGGTGGCAAAGTTTGCAGATGATACTAAAGTGCTCAAGATAGTTAAGACCAAAGCAGACTGTGAAGAACTTCAAAAAGATCTCCCAAAACTAAGTGATTGGGCAACAAAATGGCAAATGAAATTTAATGTGGACAACGTAAAGTAATGCACATTGGGAAAAATAACCCCAACTATACATACAATATGATGGGGGCTAATTTAGCTACAACGAATCAGGAAAAAGATCTTGGAGTCATCGTGGATAGTTCTCTGAAGACTTCCACGCAGTGTGCAGCGGCAGTCAAAAAAGCAAACAGGATGTTAGGAATCATTAAAAAGGGGATAGAGAATAAGACAGAGAATATCTTATTGCCCTTATATAAATCCATGGTACACCCACATCTTGAATACTGTGTACAGATGTGGTCTCCTCATCTCAAAAAAATATATACTGGCATTAGAAAAGGTTCAGAGAAGGGCAATTAAAATGATTAGAGGTTTGGAAGGGGTCCCATATGAGGAGAGATTAAAGAGGCTAGGACTTTTCAGCTTGGAAAAGAGGAGACTATGGGGGGATATGATAGAGGTATATGAAATCAGAGTGATGTGAAGAAAGTGAATAAGGAAAAGTTATTTACTTGTTCCCATAATATAAGAACTCCACTAGTAACCTCCCTCCAGCCTGACAGTTCACCTTTCAGTACGACCCGTTGTAGTCTCCCCTTTAACCAATTCCTTATCCACCTTTCAATTTTCATATTGATCCTTATCTTTTCCAATTTAGCTAATAATTCCCCATGTGGAACTGTATCAAATGCCTTACTGAAATCGAGGTAAATTAGATCCACTGCGTTTCCTTTGTCTAAAAAATCTGTGACCTTCTCAAAGAAGGAGATCAGGTTGGTTTGGCACGCTCTACCTTTTGTAAAGCCATGTTGTATTTTGTCCCAATTACCATTGACCTCAATGTCCTTAACTACTTTCTCCTTCAAAACATTTTCTGAGACCTTGCATACTACAGATGTCAAACTAACAGGCCTGTAGTTACCCGGATCACTTTTTTCCCCTTTCTTAAAGCTAGGAACTATGTTAGCAATTCTCCAGTCATACGGAACAACCCCTGAGTTTACTGATTCATTAACATTTTTTGCTAATGGGCTTGCAATTTCATATGCCAGTTCCTTTAATATTCTTGGATGAAGATTATCTGGGACCCCCGATTTAGTCCCATTAAACTGTTCGAGTTTGGCTTCTAACTCAGATGTGGTAATATCTACCTCCATATCCTCATTCCCATTTGTCATCCTACCATTATCTCTAAGCTCCTCATTAGCCTCTTAAAGACTGAGGCAAAGTATTTGTTTAGATATTGGGCCATGCCTAGATTATCCTTAACCTCCACTCCATCCTCAGTGTTTAGCGGTCCCACTTCTTTCTTTGTTTTCTTCTTATTTATATGGCTATAGAACCTTTTACACCTTTTACTATTGGTTTGAATTCCCTTTGCAAGGTCCAACTCTACATGGCTTTCGGCCTTTCTCACTTTGTCCCTACATTTTCTGACCTCAGTAAGGTAGCTTTCCTTGCTGATCACTCCCATCTTCCACACCTTGTAGGCTTTCTGCTTTTTCTTAATCATCTCTCTGAGATGCTTGCTCATCCAACTTGGTCTACAACTCCTGCCTATGAATTTCCCCCCCTTTCTTGGGATGCAGGCTTCTGATAGTTTCTGCAACTTTGACTTGAAGTAATTCCAGGCCTTCTCCACCTTTAGATCCACAAGTTCTTCAGTCCAATCCACTTCCCTATCTAATTTCCTTAATTTTTTAAAGTTAGCCCTTTTGAAATCAAAAACCCTAGTCACAGATCTATTTTTGTTTACCCTTCCATTTAGTTTAAACTGAATTAGCTCATGATCGCTCAAACCAAGGCTGTCCCCTACAACCATTTCTTCTAAGAGATCCTCACTACCCACACCAAATCTAAAATGGCATCCCCTCTTGTTGGTTCTTCAACTACTTGGTGAAGGAATCCATCAGCTATCACATCTAGGAAAATCTGAGCCCTATTATATTACTAGCACTTGTCCTCCAGTCTATATCTGGGAAGTTAAAGTCTCCCATGATCACACAATTCCCATTAGTATTTACTTCATTAAAAACATTAAAGAGGTCTCTATCCCTATCCAAATCAGACTCCTGTTCTAACAGACAGCAAACCCCCCAAAGACAGGGATAGAGCCCAGAAATCGAGATGGTGGGGAAATTTCATTGAAACCGTTTCTGTCCGAAAATCCCATTCAAACTAAACCAGTTTGTTTCTTGAAATCATATCAAGTGGCATGAAAATTCTTTGCAAAAATATTTTGTTGCAAAACAAAAGCATCTTCTGTGTCACAAAAAGAACAGGAGTACGTGTTTGTCTCATCGCACACAAAGAGGAGACACTTAGATCTCAAAAATTAGATAAGATGTTTCAGTCTGAGCTAAGTAGTTGCTGCTCTTAACAATTGCAACATAATAAAATACAAATAAAATAGACTATTTCAGCCATTCTATTATGTCCTAATCTGATCTGAGTAAACCTGATAGGACACCTCATCTTATGCACTGCTCCTAGTGACACTCTCCAATAGATCCCCATCCTCCACCTGTCGGGAGGTAGGTAGGAGCGGATTGTTATCCCTACTTGAAAGAGGGAGAAGCTAAGGCTGAGAAAGGAGAATTGACTTGTCTTAGGTCACACAGCCAGTCCGTGGCAGAGTTGGGAATAGGACCCAAGAGCCCTGATTTTCAAACTAACCATCGGATCTTGAATTTCAGACATTGAATGACCTGAATAAAGTGTTCTCAAGTGAGTTCCAGACCAGCAAGAGTTCATAGTAATTATTCAGCAAGAATTTTAGGAGAACTGGAATGGTAGAGAAAATAATGAACTGCAGAGAAGCAGCAAAATTTGTCGAACATATGACTGGTTATGACTATTTACTTGGTCTTAAAAGAAAACAACAGGGACCTGAGTCTCCTCCCTGTCAATAACCCCCTGCTCAGCCAATCAGGGTAGCGACCGAGGGGCGGGAGGATGAGGGTTCTCACCAGAGAGCCCAAAGGATGGCCAAGGTCACCGCTGGGGATCACTGTCTGAGCACTATTTCAACGCCACATTTTTCGGTGGACCTCCCACAATGGGAGTTGTAGAGCACCCCCCACGACACACACACACCCCCTCCTGGTGGTGGGAGGGGAATGGGGAAAGGACAAAAGAAGTAAGAGATGAAGAGAAAGGAGGGAGGGATGGAGGAAAAGGTAAAAGAAAAAGGACAAACCCTAATGTCCCCAGTGATTCTAAGGGACAAAAAGAATCCCAGGTGGGGAATAAAATTCGGCCACCTTAAGCTACTGTTTTCCATGCCTAAAATTCAGCTGGCGCCAGATGCATCAGACTGAACAGGTTCCAAACCTCTCGGAGGCTCTTACCTTCTTAACAGGGACGTCAGTTTTCTAGGGAAATCAGGAAAAAGAAAGGAGAAAACTCAAAAGAGGTTCCTCCTGGTACTCACGTCCGTGAACCCAAATACTCTCTCAGACCTCAAAGAGAGACCTCGAGAAGGAGACTTGCTGAAGCAAAGCCACAGGGGTCTCTGAGGTTTCCCTGGCCCTGCGCCCCTGTCCTGCCTGGCTGATGTCAGCATCCCTCTGTGAGGTCACCACCTCCCCTGCACCTTTGGCCAATAGGCTGAAGTCCTGCAAAAGGCCTTTGTGATGTCACTGCCACACCCACCCCTCCCCTGCAGTGTTAATGTCCTGCCGCAGGCCAGACCCTTTGGAGGTTTGAGCTACTCCCTGTGGATCACCCCGCTCAATGAGTGTTCATTCTAGGAAGCAAGCCGGTTAGACAGTAAAACATCAGAGGCTGCTCCCAATGCTACACTCGGTTTCTCAGAAATGAGTAGACTTTATGGCCGGAAGAGACAGTTAGAGCATCTAATCTGACCCCTTGCATATCACAGGCCTCCTGTCTACCACAATAGCTATTTTTGGGGCAAACACATTCCGGAAAGGCATCTAGTCTTTATTAATGACATCAAGAGATGGAGAATCCACCACTTTCCTTGGTAGCTTCTTCCTGTGTTCAATCATCCTCGCTGTTGAATATTTGTGCCTTATTTGTCATAGGAATTTGTCTCTTTTCACCTTCCAGCCATTGGGTCTTGTTCTGCCTTTCTCTGCTAGACTAGAGAGCCCTTTAATACCCAGTATTTTCTCTCCATTAAGGCATTTCAACACTTCAATGAAGTCCCCTTCAATCTTCTTTTGATAAGCTAAACAGGTTGAGCTCTTTCAATAGCTCACTAGAAGGCATTTTTCCCCAGCCCTCAGAACATTTGGTGGCTCTTTGCTGCCCCAGCTCCAATTTCTAGGACCATCTTTTTCAAAGGAGGACACCAAGACTGGAGGCAGTATTCCAATAGCAGTCTCACTGCTGCTGTGTCACCTCCCTATCCTACTCAGGGCTCTGCTCCTACGTCTAATGATGGCTTTAGCCCTGTTCACCACAGCATCACACTGGGAGCTCATGTTGAGTGGCTTCTCCACTCTGGCCCCTAAATCCTTTTCAGAGTCACTGCTTTCCTGGATCCACGTCCCCATTCTGGAGGTGTGGCCGGCGTGCCTTGTTGCCACGTATAGGACCTTGCATTGGGCTCTGCTCAAACTTGTTTTCTTTGAATGGGTCCAGCTGGCCGAATGAGCCAGATCGCTCTGTATCACTGCCCTCTCCCCATCAGGAATTACCACTCTGCCTGTATTTTGTCACCCCCCAATCTTATCCGCAGTGATTGTATGTTTTCTCCCAATTCATTGATAACAATTATTTTAAAAAAATAGTCCTTGAGAGCTTCTTCAGACCCTTAGTACCCAGGACCTGCTCCCCACATCACAGTGAGAAATGCTGTCCAGCCCTGCTGGTACATAGGGGATAAGCACAGAACAAAGGTACCTTTAGGAGCTGTGTTATCCATAGGCTCTGAACAACATGTGGGGGTCAGCAGATTACAAACGCACGACAGACCTGTAGTGTAGACAGGTCCCAACTGTGTCTCGGTTTCCCACCCTGTAAAATGGGGAGAACAAACAAAACCTTGATTAGCTCCATTTGATAGCTGGGGAAACCGAGGCACCCAGCGGTGCAGAGACTCGCTCATGGTCCCAAAGCCAGGAATAGAAAACAGCAGATCTGATAGCCAGGCCTGGGACCTAACCCTGGTTTTCCTGGCCTTGCTGCTCTAAGTTTAGTCACAGCCTCCATGTCTTTTCCCCCGTGTCCCTTAACCCCACGTCACTGCAGAAGAGAGATTTTCTGGTAGCCAGCTGGCTCTCCTGCATGTGGATGTCGTTCCAAAAGACGTGCTCTGGCTCAGTCCCATGCTATGGTTGGCTGAAGGAACCACTTGGTCACATTCTAGCCCTGAGTTATACAGGAGGGGCGACTAGATGCACATAATGGTCCTTTCTGACCTGAACCTCTATCAATCGCTACATTTTCTGCTGCTAGGAAGAGAACTCTGGACCTATTTTCTCTCATTCACTTTCAGTCGGAATAATTTCAATCCAGGCCAAAGGATTTCCTCTTCCATTGTGTCTTCAGCACCTTTGGGAGCAACCAGTTACTGTTACCCACAGGTTACCAGTTTCAACCTGTCCCAGGGTGAGATGGCCAGGAAAGGGGTTGGAGCTCAACTGCACCTGGCCCAGGTGATGCAGGTCCCTAGGGTGAAGGTAATAAGTGTGGGGGTCACGTGACAAGACGCAGCCTGTGACTAGGACCCAGGCCTGCTGAGAGATAGAAGGGCAGCCTGTACTCAGCCAGGAGAGAGACCCCAAGGGAAGCAGGCATGGGAGGGGCTTGGAGCGTCCTTTAAAGGTGAGGGACAAGCTGGTAAGGGGCCAGGCTGAGCACTAAGGACAAGGCCCTAGGAGGGAAAGATAGGGCAGTTTAGGAGATGGGGCAGATAGTCCAGTTGGTTTCGGCTCCCAGGACCAGACACCCAGAGGTGAAGGTGATTGTCGGGGCTTCTGTCCTTCTTCCCCAGTGTAGATTTGATAGTGGAGAAGACTGATGCCGTAAGGGGGAAGTGAGTTACCCCAAGGTCACCCAGTGAGTTTATATCACAAATGCATACTCGGAAGGATCCAATAGAAACATGGATTTTCCAGTCTCTTCTTTCTAGGAGTCCCCAGGGCTAAGGTAAAACCCCTGCGGCCCCTCCCCATTCTGCTCACCTCCAAGATGTGCTGGAGTTTGTCTGTGCTGGGGGGTGCTGTCAGTAGGCTCGAGAGCTCGTCATCCATGTTCTCTGGGCAGGCCTTGCTCAGAGCCTGCCAGCGGAGGGAGACCAGGGGTCAGGAGCCTGCATTAGCACCGGTGTGCCATTGACCAAGAGCTGGCTGAGGTAAGCACCGCCTGGCCGGAGCTCGCACCCAGAAACCCTGCCCCAGGTCGGAACCCCCTCCCACACCCAAATTCCCTCCCAGACCTCACACCCGGCACCCCAACCCCCTGCCCCAGGTCGGAACCCCCTCCTGTACCCTAATCCCTCCCAGACCCCACACCCCCACCCCAATCCCCTACCCCAGCCCCGAGCCCCCTCCCGCACCCAAACTCCCTCCCAGACTCTGCACCCCAACCCTCTGCCCCAGCCCGGATCCCCCTCTGGTACCCCAAACCCCTAATCTCCAGCCCAATCCCAGAGCCCGCATCCCCACCGGAGCCCTCACCCCTCCCTGCACTCCAACCCCCAGCTCCAGCCCAGTGAAAGTGAGTGAGGGTGTGAGAGCGAGCGACTGAGAGAGGTGGGCTGGGCTGCAGTGAGTGGGGGTGGGGCCGTAGAGAAGGGCATGAAAGGGGTTGGATCAAGGGCGTTTGGTTTTGTGCGAGTAGAAAGTTGGCAACCCTACTTAAGGACCTTTGAAAAGCAGCCTCCTTAGCACCGCTCCTGATACCAGGGGCCAAGGCGCCTCCGGACATGAGAACCACAATAGGCCAGAGCAAAACGCTGCGTTAGAAATCGGAGCTCAGGCTGCCAAGCGAACGATAGCTGACAGACAGGAGATGCGGGAATTAAGGTTGTGCCTTCAGCCAGCAACTGGTGTTCATCCGTTTGCACCACACACACACCTGTAGGCAGGGCCACTATTTCCTTGTCTGTCTGCCTGTTTAGCGTCTCTCGGTCCTTACTGTGCCCATCACCGTGGTGTCTGAGTGGCAAACCAAGGGTTTAACATGTGCATATGAAACCGCTTGACTGGAAGGACGTGCTTTGGTGTGGATCAGTGACTGCTGGGGCGATTGGTGGCAGAAGGCTCTGAGGGCCTGGCTCATTCCGACCTGGCTCATTCCAATGGCTTCTACAGCTCAGAGCAGCCCAGTCTCCTGCCTGGGTCCGACGCAAACCAGGAAGTACAGGACCACGGTTAATAAGAACAGCTCAAAAGATCATTTTCGCTGACCCAGCCCTGCACAGATTTCCAGCTTAGGTTTGCATTTTCAGCAAAAGTTCTTCTTGATTATTTTCTCCCAACCCCCTTCTGCCTCCATAATAGCCAGCCACCCCGTCAGTCGCATCCTGGGGCGCTCCAGAGACAGCGTGTGTGCGTGTATGTGTACGTCTGTATATATGTGTATGTGTACATGTGCGTATGTATGTGTGTACGTGTATGTGCACATGAGTGTGTGCACATGTGAGTGTGCGTGTGTATGTGTGTACATGTACCCCAGTCAGATGTATACATCTGGATTTCCTTTGAAAGAATTTTCAAATTGAGCTGATCAAGTGCAATGGCAAAGCACCCAATTCCTCTGCCCCCCAACTGCCTTCGCTGCTTTAACGTACAACCTGCTCTGCTGGCACCTCTGACTCCTGAAAGCCCTAACGCTCCAGGGGAGCAGGCCGTACCCTGCCCTGCCCTGGCTGCCCCGGGTGTTACCTCGAAGGGAATCGTTCCAGATTCCAATGAGTGGCAGGTCCAGGGAAGAGCCTTATCTGAGGGGAGGCTGTACCAGACCCGCCTGACTCAGGCAGGCTCCCAGGTACTCTCTGCTCGGGGCTGATAAGGCTCCTTAGCAGTTTCTCTCCAAACAAATTCCAGTTCAAGACACCTGAGAGCTCCACAGCAGGGCAGCATCCGCAGAGCGCAGCAGGGCGGGGGTTAGGGGGAGCAGTCGGTAGCAGCACCTGCCCCTCGTACGGCAGGAGCAAGAAGTGCCAGCCTCTCTGAACAGAGCAGCAGCGTTCAGCCTGGGCCAGACGTGCTGCAGTGATGGGTAAGAGCGGGCTCGGAGAGACAGAGGGTCTGTGGGGCAGCTCTGGGCCCTTCTGCTCCGCACTAGGGCCGGGTGGGCGTGTTCAGCTGGGATTGGAACCCACCAGCACTTGTGGGTGTGAATGTGGGGCTGGAACTCAATGTGGGGCGCTACTGGGGGGAAGGGCAGAGAGACACCAGCTCCAGGGAGACAGTCACTCCTGCCCAGCCGGGTTAAATTGCCCAGCTGTGTGACAGCCCCCCCAGCCCCGAGGGGTTCCCCCCCCCGGTATGTCACAGCAGGATAATGTGCGTACTGAACGGCAGGGGTTGCCAGAGACTGGCTGGGAGAGGCCTTTGGGGATGGAGGAAGCAGCACTTAGGTACATGCCAACCTCCCTACAGAGGAGGGGCCGTGCCCCGCAGGTGTGGGGCAGGGAGCTGGGACACTGCGCGGTGGGTCATTGCTGGCCCAGGCCCTTCCTAGCTGGAGGCCGAGGCATTTCCTTCAGGTCACCTTCCACTGCAGCTTGGCCACGGGCCCCCATAGCCACTAGCCCAGCCAGGGATCCCAAGTGGGGATTGTCACGGCTGGCTCCTCCCTGCCGCCAGCAGCTCTTCACTGCCAGGGAATTCCTGAAATCCTGTGTGCTCCTCCCCCACCCACCTCCTGGGGCTGTGAGTGGCCCCCCCCGGACAGCCCCTCCCCCGAGCTCTGAGTGCCCCTGGCCAGTCCCTGCCCTCAGCCCCCCCCACTTCCTGGGGCTCTGAGTGCCCTCAGCCAGTCCCCCTCCCACACCCCGGGGTTGAGTGACCTTGGCCAACCCCCGTCCTTTCAGGAGGAACTCCCAGTACCCACCCAGCCCCCACACCTCAGGGTTCCCCTCCCTGCAGCGCTGTGGCCATACCCCCACCAGGGCCGGCTTTAGGCCAATTCAACCAATTCCCCTGAATCGGGCCCCGGGCCCAAGCCCTGGTACGGTGTACCGGCAAGAGCCGGTGTGCTGTACCAGGGTGGCTCGGCTTCCCCAGGGGGCAATTTAAAGGACCTAGGGCTCCCAGCAGGGGCCGGAGCCCCAAGCCCTTTAAGTTGCCACCAGACCCCCACTGCTGGAGCCCTGGGGTAGGGCTGCGGGGCTCTGGGGGCTATTTAAAAAGTCCAGGGCTCCCGCTGCCTCTACCAACCCGGCCCTTTAAATAGCCACTGGAGCCCCGCTGCTTCCCCAGAGCTCCCGCGGCTATTTAAAGGGCCGGGGCGGTAGAAGCAGGGGAGCCCTGGGCCCTTTAAATAGCCCCCAGAGCCCTGGGATAGCGGGGGGCTCGGGGGCTATTTAAAGGGCCGGGGCTCCAGCTGCCTCTGCTGCACCCCGTCCCCGCACCAGCCCGCAGCCAGCCCCGTCTCCAGCCAGCCCTGCACCCCCTGTCCGCAGCCAGCCCCTGCTGCACCCCTGCCCTACCTCCAGCCCTGCCCCCCCTGTTCTGCCCGCACCAGCCCTGCCCCCCTGCCCTGCCTGCAGCCAGCCCTGCACCCCCTGCCCACAGCCAGCCTCTGCCGCACCCTCTGCCCTGTCTCCAGGCAACCCCTGCCGCACCCCCCTGCGGCCCTGCCCAAAGCCAGCCAGCCCCACACACCCCTGTCTCCAGCCAGCCCCGCACCCCTTGCCCTGCCTGCAGCCAGACCCTACCTCCAGTGAGCCCCTGCCCTGCCTCCAGCCAACCCCATGTCCACTGGTGCCCTGCAGTTCCCAGGGCAGTAACCCTGCACACCTGCTTCAATGAGGGGGGCAGGGAGCAGCTGGGACCCACACATGTGCACACCACTAGAGTGACCAGACAGCAAGTGTGAAAAATCGGGACAGGGGGTGGGGGATAATAGGATCCTATAAGAAAAAGACCCAAAAATCGGGACTGTCCCTATAAAATCAGGACATCTGGTCACCCTAGCACACCCCCAGGGCGTGGCGGCAACCCAGACACGTGAAATGGAGCTCATTAATAACCGATCAACAGCATATATGATGCAATGTACAGAATATATAATTTTATTATTTATACAGTTATGGAAAGTAAATAATACATGGAAGAAATGAAAGGCTTTTTTTTACATTATTTTTTTTGTTAGTCATCCCTGCCGGGGCCCCGCCAAAAATGTTCGAATTGGGCCCCGCCCTTCCTAAAGCCGGCCCTGCCTCTGCGTAGGAGCCAGAGAAGGGATGGGTCATTACTGCCAGGAGCTGCTTGAGGTAAGCGCCACTCAAAGCCTACATCCCTGAGCCTCTCCCCATGCCCCAGCCCTGATCCCCCTCCTGCTCTCCAAACCCCTTGATCCCACCTGAAGCACCCTCCTGCACCCCAAACCTCTCATTCCCAGCCCCACCCCAGAGCCTGCACCCTTGCCCCAGCCCAGATCTCCCTCCCGCCCTCGATCCCAGCCTGGCGCACCCTCCTGCACCCCAAACCTCTCATCCCCAGCCCCACCCCAGAGCCTGCACCCCCAGCTGGAACCTGCACCCCTTCCCGCACCGCAACAACAATTTTGCGAGCATTCATGGCCTGCCATACAATTTCTATTCCCCAATGTGGCCCTCAGGCCAAAAGGTTTGCCCACCCCTGGACTAGATGATCACAATGGTCCATTCTGGTTTTGGAATCTGACTCTATAGCACCCTCAGGTAGGAGAAATAATTGCCCACTGCCTCCCTTTGAGAATGCATGGCAAAGAAGGAATTGAGCCACAAAAAAGCAGCCCTGGAAAATCTTGCTATGGGCTATAGGTGAGTGACCAACAGTATTGAAGGCAGTTGATAGATCTGATAGTATCAGCATGTACACCCGAACTTCTTCAGCAGGAGCAGATCACTAGTGTGATCTGCATTCCATAACCAAAACTGGTACAGTAGAGCCTCAGAGTTATGAACACCAGAGTTACAAACTGACTGGTCAACTACACACCTCATTTGGAACCAGAAGTACACAGTCAGACAGCAGCGTGGGGGGGGGGGGAAGCAAATACAGTACAGTATTGTTAAAAATAAAAGGAAAGTTTAGAAAAAAAATTGACAGCTAAGGAAATTGTTTGTGCTTATTTCATTTAAATTAAGATGGTTAAAAGCAGCATTTTTCTTCTGTATAGTAAAGTTTCAAAGCTGTATTAAGTCAATGATCAGTTGTAAACTTTTGAAAGAACAACCATAATGCTTTGTTCAGAGTTATGGACAACCTCCATTCCTGAGGTGTTGGTAACTCTGAGGTTCTACTGTATTCAGATTGACAAAGTTCCAGGAAATTTGAAACAACTGCATGCTCACAGTTAACTTGCCCCAACCTTTTCAGTAATCTTAACTAAAAATGGAAGGTTTGAAATATTGCCTTTGTGTGTCTGTCAAAAGGTGGTTTCTTGAGTGGTGGCAATACACGTTCTCCACGCAGTAGACAGTTTGCCCTTCTTCAAGCAGGCACGGACAAGCTCCATCCATGAGGGGTGAGGTTCTTTGCTCTACTGATCGAAGTCAGCAGCGTGAGTGATACTCCATTGACCTTGATCGTGCTTCCTGCTAGCTGTAACTTTTGAACCCTTAGCCCGTCCCTGTAGGGGGCAGGTTTGGCAGAAGGAAGGGGGTTGCCCATTTTGCATAGACGTATTCCTGGAGGTTACATCCCATGACAGTCTTTAATTAAAGCTTCGTCTTTAATTCCTGGAGCCTCCAGCCCACTCCTCGAGCGCTGGCGACCCCAAGGACGGGAGAAGCGCTGCGCTGGTGAAGGCACCTAGCACCCGGGGGCTCAGGGCGCTCCCCTGGGGACGGAACCCGGAGACCCCGCCCCTGCGTGATGGGGGATTTCGCTCCCCCCGGGGTGGGGGCGAAGGGCGCGGCCTGCGGAGCGCGCCGGGCGGGGCAGGGGCTCTGGGCGGTGGAAGGAGCCGGTCGGGCTGGGGGCAGGTTGTTCCGTCCCCGCCACCCCGCGAGGGCACTGGCTGCCGCGGGCCCTTTGATTGGCGTCTCTGTCCCCAGCTGCCCCTTTTAGCCCCGCCCCCACATCCAGGGCCAATCGCTGCTCACGCAGCTGGGCGGAAGAGCAGAGAGCGGCGCTTTCCTTCCTAACTTCCGCCCTTATCCAGACGTGTCCCGTCCTCTGCCTTCCCGGATTGGCTGTCGGGTGAGACGTCACTAGCGCCGGTGCAGAGCGCACGGCAGTGGGGGAGGGGCGGCGAGACGGAGCGTTTCCGGGTTGGGAGAGTCGCTGCCGGTGCCGCCGCCGCCGCCGCCGCTTGTGTCCGTCCCGCTCTGAGGCCGCCGCGATGAATCGATTCTTCGGGAAATCGAAGCCTAAAGTGCCGCCGCCGAACCTCACCGATTGTATCGGGACGGTGAGTGTGCGGGGCCAGCCGGGCGGGCACAGGCCGGGCCGCCCGCCCCCCCCCGATCCCAGCCCCGTCCCGTGTTCGGGTCGCCGAGGCGGCTCTGGCCCGGGTTAGCGGGGAAAATCTCCAGCCGGGGTGCGCCCCCCGCACCGGGCCGTTGTTGTTATCAGGACCTGCGTGTGACTCACCCCCGGGGACACACAATCCCTTCCCCGCCGCGAGCCAGCCACACCCATACGGAGAGCCACACCCCGAGAAACACACAGCGACACTAGGGTGAGACACAACTCCCCTCTCCCCACTGATAGAGAGAGACACCTACGGAGAGAGCTGGGGGGAGGGGGCACCTCACCCCCACTCCCACACGAGACACACAAGCACAAGACAGGGGGTAGCCGTGTTAGTCTGAATCTGTAAAAAGCAACAGAGGTTCCTGTGGCACCTTTAAGACTAACAGAAGTATTGGGAGCATAAGCTTTCGTGGGTAAGAACTTCACTTCTTCAGATGCAAGAAGTGAGGTTCTTACCCACGAAAGCTTATGCTCCCAATACTTCTGTTAGTCTTAAAGGTGCCACAGGACCCTCTGTTGCTAAGCACAAGATAGACCCACAGTGACACCTATAGAGGAGGAGAGACCTCGAGAAATATGCTGCAACACCTGGAGAGAGAGAGAGAGAGAGACCCCTTCCTTCCCTTTTCCCCCCTCCCGCCACTACCACTACCTATCTATATTCAGACTCCTATGGACAGACACACTCAGAGCCCAGGTCCCTCAATGTTTTCTCTGTTGTTACCGACTCTATTCATCCTTCCAAAGGGCTGTCACACACACCCCTCCTTTCTTTTCTTGTTCTCTCATAATTCCCCACTGCCTGCCAATCCCAAACAGCACATTGTGGAAAAGCTGGACTGGGCCCAGCGGGAAGCCCACACCATGCAGTTCAAAGGATGGCCAAGTCACATGAATACCATCCTCAGGCTGGTGAAGAATGATGGGATTGTTCTTAGCACAATCTCTGCCATGGACGAACTTGCTGCAAAACAGAGTAAAGACATACAGAGATGTGATGGGCTTGTTTAATTGTCCTTTAAATAATACAAGTTGAGAAGTATTAATAGAGCAGTCAAACATGTAGTTGAGTGCCTGACTGCTATTGTAATGTTCTTCTTGAAAGAAAGTTTAGGAAGACATTTAGGAGATCAGACCACATGATGTGGTGGTCCTTTTGGCCCTAAAACTATATGAAATGCAATCTTCCAGCAAACTTTCGCTTTAGGGATCATACCTTTCCTCTATATATTAAATAATTAAAAATTGAGGAAAAAGAATATGGTGCTTTGAGGTATTTGGCTAACTTCTTGGAAGATTTAAATTATGCAGCATTCTAAAAACAAATAGACTTTTTAGCCCTTATGGCGGCAATGAAACCTTCCAAATGTGAACTGAAACTACTACAAAACTGATTCACAACTGTTTTCTGGAATCTGCAGACAGTCTGAAACAATTCCTGTAAACAAACTGCCCCATTCATCTCAATGGGTTGTAACCTTTTCAACCTAATGATGGTCCTATTAAGAACAGAATTTAGGTGCTCAACTGTGCCTAACAAGCAATTGCATCAACTGTGTGTGAACATCAGATAATTGCATATGCTAGTGGACAAATAAACAAATGGAAGAGATGTTCATGGTCCATGTCTGGGATAACTTTTCCTACTGAGTGATGCTCCTTGCAATTACTTTACTAACTAAAAGTGCTTGGCCTAATTTTCAGTGGTATGCTGTAGAATTATTCTTTAAACAGTAAATCTTCTTCAGTCTTGTAGACAACTCATTTGTGTAACAGGTACAATATTTATTATGTACATAATAGATTCCATAATAAGGAAGGGGATGATTTAGTGGCTTTTTAATTGGCCTCAAAGTGTCAATATAGAGAGCAGTGTACAGCGATGAAGATAGTGTACACATTGTGAGGCTCTCAAAATTGCCTAGTTTAATGCATAAATATATTTATATTACTTTATCAATTTTGGACACTTCTTTACACCGTTTGATGGATAGTCTTAGCTGCTGCCTCGATCCTTTTAACGTTTCTTTATATTTACGTTTGTTCTTTTCTAGTTGCTTGGCAATGTATGACAACTAAACAGGTGTCTGTGGATAGACTGTAAGGATACAATTAGTGTCAATGATAAAAATTTAAGAGTTGATAGAGGGTAATTAAGCCTCACCTTTTTCAATATAAAAATAATTCCTAGTGCAGCATAGACTACAAATAATGCATTATATAACAATCCTTACCAAGTTCAATTATACTGATAAAAAGAATGTAAATTATTGGGAGAGGTAATTCAGTTTTAAGTTAGGTCAGGGTTCACCCCAAAACAGTTACTGAAAATGTAAGGCTACTCTTCACCCTTTTCTTTTTCCTGACAGTTTATATTGGATTTTACATTGTCGTCTTATTATTTACTCCTGTTTGGTAATTTTTTTTTTTTCCAGTAAAACAACAGAAATTAGAAGTTTACTTCAGACAAGTAGTCAGAATGCTTAGTTTGGGGCGCAAGAAGGCATAATTAGAATCTTAGATATGTCATGAGAAACAGAAGTTTAATATTTTGTTCTGGAATAAATTTGTTACTCTCACCATGGGCCTTTCATCTGGAGATAAATGCAGTGCCTCTGTGCTTGTATCATTCACTTGTACAGGAAAGAAAATGGTTTAATAGTGAAACCCATTTCTCCTTTGTGTGTGTTAACTGGGATTCTCCTTAGATTATGTGGAGAATTTTCTCCTACTTTGTAGACACACGCTATTTTGTATATCAGTGGTTTAAACACAGAATTTAAAGACTCTGGACTCAGAGGTTTAAATCCCAATACAGCCAGCTCAGTCCTTTGGAGGCAGATAAACTGAGTTCCATGCACTCTGCAATGTAGGAATCTATCCAACATCACCTTAAAACTGAGGTTCTGTCTGTTCTGTGTACATTAGATTCTGTGGCATACATAATTAGATTAGGAGAGTCTGCCTCAGGGTCTTATTTAGTCAACCTGTTATCCAGAATGATGTGCGCTAGTTGTCCAAATAATAATTGTACTCCCACCCTTGTGATGGTTGAGTTAAAGGGTAGATGGATGTTTGTGGAGAGCTTTAGGACCCTTTAAGAGTTGTTTCAAGGCACCATAAATGTACAATATTTTTAAAATGTTGTACAATTTATTTTCCTTTTATGAATAAAACAGCTGGCATAGTGGAAAGCTTAAAGTAAATCTTTCAGTGCCAGCTGTAGCCAGGCATTTTGTCTCTAGTCTGGAGAGAGCTAATATCAATTGCTCTGCATAGAAAATGCCCCTGGCAATAGTATATTATCAATGTCCTCCTCCAAGCTGGCGCACACTGTCTCTTTGTTTAGAGGAAAAAGGGGTCTAACAGAAGGATAAATGCATCAGAATTAAAATGTTGACAGATTACCTATATTCAGATATTATGATACAAATTGAATTTGCAAATTTAATGTCATACCACTGAGTAAAAATGTAATATGATTGTGTGCCTCTCTCTAGTAATGATTCACAGAATGAAAAAATTAAGTTTTCTGTGAGACACTTCTCTGAATACATAAAGTCAATAAGAAAGTCTGTTTTTTTTAATTAATGCTATTAGGAGGAATCTTTGCCACCTTTTGTCATCTAATTGTCCCTTCCAAAAACCTTTTGACATTTTAAGTCTAGCTTGTATAACAGCAACTCTCAGTGTGAACACATTTTACTTCAAGGACTACAAGTGCCTGGAAAAAATCTTGAGTGTTAGCAATGAATTTTTTGTCTCTCTTCCTTGTACCACAGGTGGATAGCAGAGCTGAGTCAATTGACAAGAAAATTAGTAGGCTCGATGCAGAACTGGTGAAGTATAAAGATCAGATGAAGAAAATGAGGGAGGGACCTGCAAAGGTAAGAATCCTATTTGGTGTACACATGAGAAGGTGAAGTGACTCACACTTTCAGTAATTCACATAATGGAGCAATGTCATAACCAGTTCTCCAGGTTCTTAGAAGTATCATTACAAGTGCTTCCTGCAATCTTGGGAGAGAGTGGGATACTATAAGCTTGTCTGTATTCTCAGCTATTTCCCAGATCTGTGCCCTATCGGTTGCTAGTCTTGAAATAAAGTTGCATTTTCATAATACTACTCTGTGTAAAACTAAAAAATTGGCTACAAAGTCAAATATTTTATTACCTCCTTTTTATATCTGCATCAGGCTATTAGAGATCGTAGGCTTGGTCAAGCACTCTCTGGCCATCCAGTCACACTGTGTTAAATTGTCTTCCTCTGCACTAATCACTGTCTCTCTTTTCATAGTTGTCACAGATTTCACTAAATTGAACACCTACCATGGGAAACATTAAAATGTCAGTAAAATGCTAAATGTAAACTTTGTCTCTTTTTTATTTTTAACTGAGAAATGCAAATGAGATCTCATTGTGGTTAGGGGTAAGGATGGAAGTGGAACCAGTTTGCTTACTTTGAGGCTCTCTCAGGTAGAGCTTGCAAACCATAATATGGAGAACAGTGGTGTGAGGAGAGGAGGAAGCAGGGAGAAAATGCAAGAACTTAGAAGTACAATCTGGGTATCCCTGTGAAACCAGTAGGCTTCCTTGGGAGAAGGGAGTCTGTGTTCCTTTTCTTGCTTTCTCTCCGTCCTTCCCCTGCGGCTCTATGAGGTCAAGTCTGCAGGGCAGGCTCCTTGGTTCATTTGCGTATGGAGGAGATTCCAAATCTTTCAGAAATGGATGGGGGGGGGGGAACCCCATGAGCTTGAGAAATGGGGCAAACACCTAAAGGAAACAACTGTTAACAAAGTTTAGTTTGTTTTGAGTTTTAAAGTGAATGGAAATTCTTCATGCATGTAGTGATAGCACCTTACAAAGCATTATTTGGTTGATACTGACCATTGAAATGTTTTTGAAAGGTAATGTCCAGAGAAATTTGCCATTTATCTGAGTGTGTTCTGCTTTTTGGGTGTGTTTTTCCTTTATTTAAACAGAAGTTATATGGGGTTTCATTATTACCAACAGAGATATGCCTGTTTCAATACTTACTATGAGTATTCATTGTGACTGTTAATTGTGTTTAACAGCTCTCACAAATTTAAAGAAAGGACCTCTTACAGTAAAAAATAAAAAAATAATTTTATGCATTAAATACTGTAATAGTGTAACCCAGAGCAATTAAATTGTTACATTTGCTTTTACTAACAACTGGCTGTCATTTCTCTTTCAGAATATGGTAAAACAGAAGGCTTTGAGAGTATTAAAGCAGAAGCGAATGTAAGTTTCAAACTTTCTTAATCCTGATTTAGTGAAATTCTGTTTAGTTTTGGGAGGATTGGCACACTTGCCACTTCCTCTTCCCCATTTTTGTGCCATTTCTTGTGAGTATTCTTGCAAACAAATCATGGAAGAAATCGTAGTCAGCTGTTTATAAACATCCAGTTTTTGATCTTGAAGTATCAAAGCTAAAAAAAAGTCAGTGTCAGCATGTCTGTGCATTATTTGTATATAAATAGGTTTGATATTTAATATACACATAATATTATATAATGTGCAGTACTGGTACACCTTGAATTAAAACAAAATGACTGGTAAATCATTGAAGTTACACTTGATTTTCTGTCTTGCTTTTATATAGAGAGAGATGGGTATTGCTGCATGTTATATAAATTTCTACTTTACATGCATGAATCAGCATCACAGTAAGTTCTTTATATGCACAATCGATGGCTCCTTGGATCTCACTGGTGTTCTTAACATTCTGGTTGGACCCAATCAGAGCACTCTATGGGATGAGCTATGTTTCTCCCATATTGTTGTGCCATTAGTAAGTACAGTAACTCCTCACTTAACGTCGTCCCAGTTAACGTTGTAACGTCGCTGATCTATTAGAGAACATTCTCTTTTAAAGTTGCGCAATGCTCCCTTATAGCGTTGCTTGGCAGCCGCCTGCCTTGTCCACTGCTTGCAGGAAAAGCAGCCCGTTGGAGATAGCTGGTGGGGGCTTGGAACCAGGGTGGACTGGCAGCCCCCATATCAGCTCCCATAAATTCCCTGTGCAGCAGCTGCCCAGCAGGCTATCAATTGCTGGGCAGTTCAGGTGTCCTTCCCTCCCACTGCCATGTACTGCTCCTGTCGTCTGCCTTGGAGCTGCTCCGGGAACCTTCTGCTTGCTGTGCAGGGGGTGGAGGGAAAGAGAGGTGCTGATGTCAGGGTGTCCCTCTTCCCCCATTCCTGCCCCCTCCCCCCCGCTCCTGAACAGAGCTTGGGGGTGGAGGGAACAGGGCTCAGGGTGGAGGGAGCTTGCTGGCAGCTGCTGTCTCTACTTGCTTATCTACTTAAAAAGGCAGTGTAGTTAAAGTGGCGTCCGTGTACTTAAAGGGGCAATGCACATCTCTCTCTCACTCACACACACACACACACACACACACACCCTTCCCCTCCCCCCTCCCGCACTTTGGAAAGTGGAGGGAATGGTGCGCTCCAGTGGGATAGTGTGCATTTATCATCTTCAGTTTCCACAGGGGATGTTTGCAGGTCTATTGTGTCTCCTCCCGCCATTCGTGCTGCCTTGTAGAGTGCCAGGCTACATTAACAATGTGTTAACCCTTGGGGGCTCAGCCCGGTGCTAGTTCATCATTTAGCAGTAAGGCATTCCCTGGGAAATATCCCACCCTCCAACTCCACCACTCAACCAAACTTCACAATCATCATTGCTGTATACAGTATTAAATTTTTTGTTTAAAACTTCTAGTGTGTATGTATGTGATATGTCTTTTGTCTGACGAAAAAAATTCCCTGGAACCTAATCCCCACTATTTACATTAATTCTTATGGGGAAATCGGATTCACTTAATTCATTGTTTTGCTTAAAGTTGCATTTTTCAGGAACATAACTACAACGTTAAGCAAGGAGTTACTGTAATGCACTCATCCCAAATTTGTCAACAAAACCTTTATATCACAACAAAGCACACTATATAAACCTGTGTAAACATGGGCATGCATGGTTTCCAACCATCTAAGCAAAAGTTTAATTCTGCATTCAGAAATAGCTTCTTTATCAAGTAACAAACATAAATACATAGTCATGTTCAGTGGCCCCTCGAACAAAATTAAAATGACTATTACTGAACACTGTTTACAAATAAGTAAAGAGCAAAGGTTGCTTTCTATTTTTGTATCCAAGTTTGAAAAGTGCTGTTTCTCTCAGGTATTTTGCGAATTTAATTAGGGTTACTTACAAATTGTATGATATACAGTAATGTTTTAAACACAGCATTTGTAATACTTTAACAGGTATGAACAACAGCGGGATAATCTGTCACAGCAGTCTTTTAATATGGAACAAGCCAATTACACCATCCAATCACTGAAAGACACAAAGACAACGGTATCAGTATATTCATTTCAAGTTTGCTTTATTTATAAGTGCTGCAGTAGATAAAAGCATCTTGTCTGACTCTCTTTCTAGGTTGATGCTATGAAACTGGGGGTGAAAGAAATGAAGAAGGCTTACAAGCAAGTCAAAATTGATCACATTGAGGTGAGCATTTGTACTGCTTACTACTAAACTATCCAAATATACTGTTAAAATGCTCAATAGTGACTATTACTGTGCACACAAAGTTTATTTGGAATTAAACATTCATTGCCTAAACCAGAGAGAACAGTGAAATTGAGCCAACTGCACAACTGATTGTTTCAGTCAGAAATGAGCAGCTCTACAGCTTTTGTTAAAGATGAAACTGATCTGATTTTCTATACACTGCTAAACCTGATCATGTGGATTTTTAATTCCTCTGACTGCACAACCCAGCACTTGGCTTTCAATTCATCTAACTGAGTTATCCCACTGGAACTACTTCTCTGCTCCAGCCACTTTTTCCTTCCAAACTTTATTATGATCTGCTCTGGTTATGTACTCCTCCCACTTTTGCTTCCTAATATTCTTCCATGTTACCTTTGTTTCTTCCCTCCTTCCAAATCGGTTCACCATGTTCCCAACCTCTCCTCCTGGTACCTCCTGAAAACACAATTCCAAGAGGTCTATAAGGCTTAGTCCTCCCCTAAGAAGTTTTTTACTAAAAAACTGACTTTTCCCCAAAAATAAAAGTGCAAAGGCTAAAACACATTCTAAATGTGACTGCTACATCATTTTATGGGTGTATTCTATCACCGTTTCTTTGTTTATGCACAGTGTCTACATTGTAAGCCCTTTGGGGGCAATGCTTGTTGTCTTATCTGCATAAGCATTTAGTGTAAGATTTACACTAAAATCTATTTTTATTTTTTTTAATTGATTGACTTCATCATGGCACAACTCAGGTTAATCCTCATTCTTTAGAACACCCAGATAAGCTTCTGGCTTCCTCAAATTTCTGTACTTGAGGTTTATTCTTTTTAAGCCTCCCAATTAGTGTTTTCATAAGTGTTAGTTATAAATATGGATATATCCTTAGCACTGAGCATAAATGTGTCTATGGCTTTCAATTTTGGGTCTCTTCTTCCATGTCTAAATTGTTAAAAACCCAAGTGTGTGAGCTGAAAATATTGATAAAACAAGAGTTTGATATACAATACTGTACTTGGAATTGTGGAAAAGACTTCATTGTCTTCTAGCTAGACAATCATCCTGATGTGGAACTACTTCCATCTTCTCAACTTTATTATGAAATATAATAATGCTTTGGATTGTCCCATAATGTCACTGGGCTGATCACTTTGTGTATGGCTTTTGATATCTGACCAGATGTAGCATATTCTGTGGGAACAGCCATTCCCAAGTCTACTGGTTTTTGGTGTGTTTTGTGAAATCCTATCTAATCACATTTCCCCATTCTTCCAATCCATACTGGTTCTGTCACTTCACTCTTTCAACTACTTGTGATCCCGCCTCCCCCTTCATCAGTGGCATGAGTTTCACAGCTAACATTCCTGCTCTGATCTCTCATGCTTTAAATGTCCTTTCAGCCCATTCTAAATGCTTCTGACCCCATTCTAGAATGTCCTGCCATCTAATATGGCTTCATTTGCAGTCTTGGAAGTTTAATGTCTGTTTTAGTATGCAAAGAATCTATTAAGCATGCTAGGAGACTTTCATCATTTGATATGAATATAAGTGAGGAGGAAATGGTCCTTGTACTTCCACACTAGAGTTCAGTGTATGAAATTTAAAAAAAATCTAGTTTAGTTTTGCTTTTTAGTATGTGCCTCATATCTTCCTTCTGCAAACAAACACTAGATTCTATTTTTTAAAGTCTTTTAAATTCACTCTGGAGAAGTATAAAACAACCTGCTACGTTCAGAGATTTTGGTGCCAGTTCCCCTCCCTCTGTTCTAGTCATATATATATATATATATATATATATATAGGACTAGAAAAATATATAAAAATAATATATTTTTTTAACCACTGAGAACCCGGAGTGTTACACCAAGTGCATAATTAACACAATATTCTAGTCTTATAACAGGATTTCTAAATTAAAATGACTCAGCAGAGTAGCTTGGTCTGCAACATTAGCTCCTGAATCACTTCTGAATTTCAGTGTATAGTTATAGTTGAATCAGCTTGTAACTGTGCAATTGGGACAAGTTTAACTTTGTTACTACTACAGGACATACAAGACCAATTGGAGGATATGATGGAAGAAGCCAGTGAAATCCAGGACGCACTGGGTCGTAGTTATGGAACACCAGAGATTGACGAAGATGATTTGGAAGCAGGTTAGTGAGTATAGGGAGATTCAGTGGTACTTTTAGTTTCTGCAAGAGTACAATTTCTTAGGGTTCCCTCTCTTCCCCCCAAGAAATTAGTAGATAGCTGATTATTTTTAACTCGGAAGTTGCACAGGCAAAAGCACAAGTTAGTATAATAAATAATTGACATTTATAGAATTTTGTGGTTACTGAAGAAAAAAATCTTTTCTGCAGGGTTAATTCTAGTTTCTCTCTAGTGCTTTTCTGTATCACTAATTGTCTTGTTAAGTAACATCAATTTGTTTGGCTCAGATATAGATGGTTGTTGCTTCTTTATTGGAGCAGCTTCCCTCTCTCTCAGCTTTCTGAATATGAATCCTTCCTGCATTGTCAGATGTTGCTTAGTGCACAAACAATGCTCCACCATCCCTGTCTATCCTGGGCTGCTGTTTGCATGTCCTCTTTGTTGTGAAGCCCCATAAGTTTTCCTTTTCAGAATAGTATTTGATGGAGGGATTCCGTCAGTTGGCCCTGTGACGGGATCCCAGGAGATGAAGCCCAGGCTGCATCCCGAAGTGATCAGTGAGGAGACATTTCTGTACTCCCACTATTCCTTCCCCAGTTTCCTCCTCTGGGCCCTCCCCTGCCCCCCCCCCCCCCCCCAGACACATTTCTCTGTGCTCCCTAGGAAGGGGTCTGTCCCTTGTTCATCTGCAAAACTCTGCCAGCTAACAACTGGGACAGTTTCCTTAGCCATTGAGAACACCTCTCCTGCCCCTGATCTTGAGGGCATGTTGCCTTCTGCTGGAAAGGAGCTAATCTCAGCCCCTCCCATACTTGGAAGCATGTGGCTTCTCTGTGTTAGTCATGGGAATCCTCATCTGAGATTACCTGCCCCTTCTTTGGGCTCTCCTCTGGGACACATTTATCTATGCTCCCTAGAGCTGGGTCTATCTCTGGTTCAGCTGCAACTTGCTGGCAGCTAACAACCTGGACAGTTCTCTCCCTGGCAGGCATTACACCCCCATCCCTTCCTGATGTGGTGTTGCCTCCAGCTGCAGTGCAAGAACTGGTCTCAACCAGCCTCCCACCTGGAAGCATGTGGCTTCTCCCTGTTGCAGAAGAATCAAGGAGACTCTCTCCCATTCTCTCAGCAGTTCCTGAGACCTTGCCCTTTCCCTCGGGGGTCCCAACATAAAACTCCCTCTTGCTGCAGACAAATATTTTAACCCGAGCTACACGGAAAAAATCATTACCAAGAAGCAGGTCGACTAGGAGGTGTTCCATTACCCCCACAGTCAAAACACTTTCCAAACCTTCCTATGCCACATGGATTTTAGCTAGAGGTACGAGGAATCTGTTTTCGCCCACCCCCACAATCTCTGCCATTTGGCCAGGTAACATAATGGCCTTTTGGACTCGACACTGCTTAGCCAGAGAGATCTGGGCCCCGTATCCCTCTGCCCCAAGCATTCCTTGCCATTAATTTGGACAACCTTAACATGCTCCATATCTGGTTCTGCAGAGGCTAATCTCACAAAACCAATATGATAGGTTTTGATTGCCTACGGGGTTTCTGTGTTGAGGACAGCAGAACTCCATGAGCTATTGGTTGCCTGCTTCCTCCTAGCATACGGCATTTATTCCTCAAATGATCAGTGGAATTGCACTGATAGCACCTTTTGGGCTGTTCTGTTTTTACAGGAGATTTGGGATGAGGGTTAGAGGAATGGTTTTGGGGAGGTGAGTACCCAGCCTCCCAGCCACCCTCCCTCTTGCTAGGGATAAGCTTTAAACACTTCTTTCAGTGGTTTGTTTTCAGTAGATGCCTGGGTCTGTTCAAAGGCATCCGCTAGAGATGCCATCTCATCCACAGACTTTACATTTTTGTCCCATTAACACTGCTTTACATCAGCCTTGCATATGCCTAGGAAATGCTCTTGAGCCACAAGATCAAACATTCCCTCAAAGCTGGTAACACCTTTGCCCCTCACCCACTTTCCCATCACATCTTTCATTTTGTTCACATGTTCCCCATTACTCATACCAATATCCCTCTTAACTCTGTATGTTTCAGGGGTAATCTGAAACCTTTACCAAATAGTGTTTTTAAATTTACAATAGTCTAAAGCAGTGGTTCCCAAACTTGTTCCGCCGCTTGTGCAGGGAAAGCCCATGGCGGGCCGGGCTGGTTTATGTACCTGCCGCCTCCGCGAGTTCGGCCGATCGGGGCTCCCAGTGGCCGTGGTTCGCTGCTCCAGGCCAATGGGAGCTGCTGGAAGCGGCGCAGGCTGTGGGGCGTAGTGGCCGCCGCTTCCAGCCTGGAGCAGCGAACCACGGCCAGTGTGAGCCGCTATCGGCCGAACCTGCAGACGTGGTAGGTACACAAACTGGCCCGCCCCGCCAGGGGCTTTCCCTGCACTAGCAGTGGAACAAGTTTGGGAACCACTGGTCTAAAGCATCCTCAATGGGCATTTCATTAAATACAGTCGGAGCTTTACTAATTAATTTTACGATCAGGGTAGGAACTTTCTTGGCATCATGGATTTCATGCACTGCATGCAGCCTTTCAAATGTGGTCAGATATTCAGCAATATCATCTGCCTCATTGTATGTAGGACATAAATGGTCCCAGTTGTGGATTTTTGGTGTGATGGGAATTGCTGGGATTGGTGGGTTCTGGTTCTGCTTCTCTACAGGTTCAGTTGGTGTTTTTGCTCCCGCTCTTTCTTTTTCCTCTCACTCCTTTTCTCTTTCCTCCTGCTTTTCCTTTATCTCCAGTTTCTTCAGTTCCAATAATCTCTGTTTCTCCCTTTCCTTTTCTGCAACCTGCAGCCTAAAAAGCTCCAACTTCGCAATCACTTCACTGCTTTCAGTCATTTTCCTGCTTTTCTCTCCCTACTTCCAAACAGAAAATAACAAACTGGTAGCTTCCTCCTGACTGTCCTTAGCCACCACACTTAAAGCCTCACTTAAAATCTTTACACCAGTGTATGAAATGCAAATCTTCCTTGATACAACAAGCTGTGTATTTCACCCTACTCGCTGCGCCACTGGAACGGGATCCCCTTGGGGTGCAGCCTGGGACTGTGGGACCACTGTTCCCCCTTAACTCTCTCTAGTCTGGGGTGTCTCTCACAATGCCTTGCTAGTACCAGCAGCAAAGCCCTCCAGGTGCTGTTATTGCTCAGCACAACTCTCCCCTCTTTCTCCCCCACCCCCAGCTAGATTGCATGAATTCTCCCAGAGCCACTCATGACTCATACAGGGAAAGGCATCAGCCAAATCCCCCCAGCTCCCAGCACTGTACCTCAGGAATAGACTGTCTTGAGGTGCTCAAGATGGGCAGTGCAAATGTATGTATTGGTTCACCATTTCATCAATGGAAAGTAGATATACACCAGCCTTTGCAAAACCTGAGCAGATTTACCACACACTTCAGGCAGACTCACTGGTAAAGATAAATAGTAAAACAAATTGATTGACTACAAAAGATAGCTTTTAAGTGATATTAAGTGATGGGCAAAAAGTCAGAGTTAGTTATCAAAAGAAAAGAAAATGTAAGCATGTAGTCTAAGCTCTCAATCCTATTAGACTGGGCAACAACTAGACTAAGCAGTTTTTCCTCACCCCACTGATGATGTAGTTAATAGTACACAGATTTCACCCTTGAAATCTGGGCCAGTCCCCTCAGTTGGAGTCTTCTGAGTGTCCTTGTTGCTTGCAGCTTAGGTGGGGGAAGGAGAAAGGCCAAGCATGAGACCCCTGTGTTTGATTTTATACCCTCAATCCATGTGCTTGTAGAACACAAGTCCAGGCATGTCTGGGCATTGCTGAGTCTCCAGGCAAGGTTGAGCAATTCTCCTGGTGTGGTCTCATGCACGCGAGTCATTGAATTGTAGCTCCCTTGCTGGACAATGGTGGTTTATGGGTTGGTTGATACCCTGCCTGGGTATTGGTTACTTTCCTTGCTGTTGCCTCTGGGGAGCTAATATCTGGCTGATTTCCCAATTTACATTGTTTTAGTGAAACCATACAACAAAATTCTCATAACTTCATATGCATTAATGATATACATATATGGATAGAGAAATATACATATATGGATAGAGACTTTCAGCAGATCATAACCTTTCCCCTGATACCTTACAAGGCATGTATTGTATGCAAGATCACAATTTTATAAAAATGAGGAATATGGGGGTTACTCCAAGGTACAAAATGTCACAGCCCCTTTTGCGTGTTCCTCTAGCTGCCTTATGGCATGTCCACCAAGGCAGATCCTCTGGTTTTGTTCTTAACACATCCCCCAGTAACTTCCTTTACATGTATTTTTTTTTCCTTGCCAAAGAAATCCCTTGCTTAATTTAACATCACCGTGATCGATCAGTCCTTCAGCCCTCGTATAGCTGTAACGTATGTAATGTAATTTAATTTCAGAACTGGATGCCTTAGGTGATGAGCTATTAGTTGATGAGGACAGTTCCTATTTAGATGAAGCTGCATCTGCTCCAGCAATTCCAGAAGGCACTCCTATTGACGCAAAAAACAAGGTGGGCCTTTTCCCTTCTTATTTAATAAATGTACAGTAAAACTTGTTTTAATCAGTCAGTCATGACACTGATAAAGCTATTGCTTAATGGAAAGCCTTAAAGGTGGAGCAGAATTGGGCTTAGCACGTTTGGAGATGCTTAGGGTAGTCTCTTGTATAGATTTCACTTCTATGCTTTGGGAGGCCAACTTTACTGTACAAACTAATGTTGTCTTTCTGCTGTAAAAATCTATTTCCCCAGAAGGTACTGACTGTAGTTAGTTGAAAGGGCTGTCATAGTGTACTTAGCATTTTTACATGTTTTTTTTTTCAAGCAAATCTAAACCAGCATTTTTTCCATGTTCTTCCAACTTTTTTCACGTGGCTTTTGTATGTAAGCATATGTCAGCAGATTGATGTTCAATTTTCACTTTTTTTGGACTATAATAAAATGGATAAGTGAGGTCGGCTACAGAAAATACTGATGCCCCTATTTTGTCTTGTAACTCCAAACTATAAAGTAATCTTAAAGGTTGTATACCTAATTGATTAAACTATATCTTTTTTTTTTTCCTCCCCATAGGATGGTGTATTGGTGGATGAATTTGGACTGCCACAGATCCCTGCTACATAAACATGCATTTTTAGAGCACATTGGAAATGGCAAGTTACTTCTTACAAATCAAATCAGCAAAACATTTTTTGAAATCCTGGAAAACTTGCCTTTTCAGTATAACCTTAATATCACTACATCTTAAAATGCAATATGAATGGCTGGTGGTGTTTCCTTTCTTGGAAGAAAGTTGATATACTACTGACTTTTCTATTAGAGGAGAAAAATTGGCACAATTTCCTTCAGTGGATGCATTCAATCTACTAGGTTTTGATTATCCGGTGTTTTATGGAAGAAGTAGTACATGAAAAATAGTGGTGGCTGTTAATAGTTGAGCTTTGTCTTGATCTGATTTGTATTATATTTCTGTTTTCTGAAACAAACTAAGGCTATGTGGCTGCTTACCTTCTGTAAGATAGCTTCCTTATTACTTACTGTACTGATTTAATAACAAATGGATGCATTTTTAAGAATACTTCAGTTCTGAGACTTGATATTGTATTTGTAACTCTTAATTACAGCTGTAACAAATATATACAAAGGTTATCTTTAACCTTATGTATTCCATTTTGACATAAAAGTTTATACCATAGAGTAGCTTATCCTCTTGTGTGGTGTTTTTGATAGCAGTTTTAACCTGTCCCTTGTTTTCATCATTCAGCATTTGAGCATGGGCCCTCCCTTAACATGCTTGGTCTAAAGCTGGAGGTTGGTCATGATCCTCAAACTTCTCCACCCTTTCATACATCTCCCTTTTAGAATTCCAAAATAGCATTTCTGTAAGGCCATTACTACTGCTGTGCTTCTCCTCCTGTCCTGAGTCAGGGCATTACAGCTTTCTCTGACCACTATTGCTCTGTAGATTGTCTAGCAAAAAGTGGTTATAGAACAAATGGCCATCTCCCTTTCTTTGGACCCATTGGCCAGAAGAGTGAGAGTACTCTCCAACTCAGATCTCTTCTACTGAAGATTGTATTGCCAAGTCTTGTAGCAGACTCTCTTTCAGAACTGTCTATGGCCCAGATAGTTTTCCATTTTTATCAGGAATGAAGTTATACAAATGTTTGTTGTACAGAAACTGAAACTTATTTATGCTTAATAAAGATATTTTTCCAACATACATTTTAAGAACACATCCCTCCTTAATTGTAATCAACAGTTTGGTTAGAAAAAGTAAACATATTCATATATAATCAAAAATACAAAATAGTTTACCTGTAACCTTAGTTCTTGCTAGTAAATTTTCCTTCAGCTAAAGAATCAAGCTATAAATAATAATAACAATAAGCCTTAGAACTGTTAACTGGTTGGGAACAGAGAGCCCTCAATTAGTAAGCTTGTACATTAGAGAAATGTTGCCTGGAATAGTCTACACATGTGACGTTTTCTTCCCATAAGAGAAACTGAAGGCAAAGAAAATAAATTAGTTGCAGTACACATACCCTTCCTAAATCTAAGTGGTGATGAACATACCTAAGTACTGTATCTAGTATAAAGCAGAATTTTAAATTGTCAGATTTCAAAATCTGTTTAAAATAACATAGATGGAAACTGGATTTTAGATCAAATTGTTTTGGACATGTATACAGCATTTTATGTAAATCATCTTCTGTTAATTTAATCTAAAGAAATGTAAGTAAAACATTGCATTACAGGATTGATATGTTTAAACTATTTAGTATGGAATCAAATATTTTACACAGATTGTGAAGTGACAACAAAAATTAGATATCTTTAGGATCACTGTAAATCTGTATTCCCATTGCATTAGTTGTTGGCTAACTCCAGTTAACTATGCATGAGAATCCAGTATTGTCTGGCCAGGGGAAGCAAATAGTTTAATAGAAGAATATTGCCCTTTGGAACTGTTTGGAGATTGTTTCTAAATATTTTAGACTTATAACTTAAGTTAGAGAACCCATCTTCCCAATAGAGGACCTATCAGAAACTAAATTGAAATTGTATATGATTTTTAGCTAAATACCCAAGAATCATTTTTTACAGTGAGCAAGGCAAACTTCTGTTTAAGAGACATCTTAGAAAGCATGGGATTCCAATTACTATCTTTAACTAAGTTAATTACTAGAGTTGGTCTAAAAATATAAAAGCAATCAACATTTCCATCCAACATTTTGATGGAAAAAACAATTTCAACAGAATTTTTGTTCTATTGTTGACCAGCTGTATTAATTACCATATTTATTATGGAGACAGGGAGGGGAGATAATTTCTTATTGGACCAACTTCTGTTGGTGAGGGAGACAATTCATTAGCTTGTATCCTTTACTAAAAAGTTGGTCCAATAAAAGATATCTCCCCCACCTTCTCTCTCTAGTATTCTGGTTCCAACACAGCTACCACACTGCATACAATGTATTTATTATGAACATTTCCTTCGTATACTTATAAAGCACTTTCCCCTTAAAGTAAGTAGCAGTATGGGAAATGTTCCCTGCTTGCCCTTTTTTAGTGGGGAAAAAAAAAGAAAAATCTAACCACAGTTATGACAGTAAATAATTAAAAAATAGAGGGTTTATATCCCTTCCAAGCTGCAGGGCATAAACCAATTTCTGACTACTGGGGTTAGGAGGAAACCTCCTGGGGACATGTTATAAATGCCCACTGTATTGTACCTTCCTGTTAAGTTGCTGGTACTGCCTGCTTTTGGAGACAGGATATTGGACCAGATGGACCGCTGGTCTGATCTAGTGTGGTATTTCCTATGACTGCTGACAGATCAGGTTGCTTGGTGTTTTTCAAGAAGTTATCAATTTGTTGTAGTTTAAGTGCTAAAATAGTAATGTCAACATATTTTTTTTCCAAGTTGCTATGAAACTGACTGTTGGTGTAATCATACTTGCACTCTTACTGCAGATACTCCAAAGTGCTTTTCTTGTTTATAAATGGAAATGCTCTTAATAAGGAACATGCCTGTTTCCTCTGGGCGGCAATGAACAAAAGCAAGAAGTGTACAATTGCATATTGTAGCTCTCATTCAATTTTCAAATTTGCAGATGCATAATTATTTGCATTGATTTTTAGGTTGGCATAGGGTACCCTTTTGCTCTCCTCATTAAAATGTGCAAATATCCAGAACTTTTTTAGAAAACTGATTTACACCTTTTGTGGGCATTTTTCCATTTTTATTATTACAGTGGTGTCAATTCTGTATTTGAGGATTAGAAAAATTATCAGTGTTACAACTTCACCTTACTTGAATGTTTCCTGATAAAATGCAAAAAGATCTACTAGAGAAGGGACCAAACGGGTCTGTGTTCATAGAGTGCAACAAGCTTAAGGTGCCAGTTCTAAAAGAGAAAAGTGCAGAAAACAAAAGTTTAAGAGGTGTAGGCCATAGGTCAGGACAGCACAAACTGAACTTTAATTACAGCCTGATCTATGAGCCCTGGGGCCCCAATCCTATAAAGATTGAACGCCGTGAGTGGTGTCATTGAAGTGAATGGGATGACACCGTGTGCAAAGTAACACACAAGCGAATTGTTGCAGGACTGAGGACTAGGTTCCAGGAGTCCTGGGCCCGCTAGCAGGGGGCATAGAGCATCTCCCCTTCCCTGCTGGGGCCATTAGCCGAAGAGCAGCAAGGGGGGGGTGAGGCGGGCTGTATATCTGCACGCCCCGAGCATTCAAAAACTGAGTCCGCAGGTCCCAAAACGTCAGTAGCCGAACATTAAGACGCGAGGGCCTGATTCCCATCGCTGCGCGAGCTGGGCGCGCTCCTGGAACCAGCCGGGACCGGCCTTCGTGGGCTCGCGCAAGGCTCCCCTGGGTCTGTGGGGGCGGGACCCGGCAGCGCACCGCGGCCCGGGGGTTGCGTCACCGTGGCGGGGGGGGGGGGAGGAGGGGACCGGGCTGGGACTCCCTTCCGGTGTCCCCAGCAGCGGCTTCCGCTGTTTCCCCGGCTGGTCCGCAGAGCTGTTTCCGGCGCGCCCCGGAAGCACTTGGTGGCGGCGCTTCCCTGCAAAGGCAGCGGCGGGCGGAGATGGCGTCGCCCGGGACCCCGGTCACCGTGACCGTCACCTACAGTAAGAGGCGCCCAGGGAGTGCCGGGCTCAGAGGCCGGGTCTTCCCTTCGCTGGCTCCGGCCGGTGTCACTAGGGGTCCGCCCCGGCCACTGCCCCGCCCGGCCCAGCCCGCTCGGCTCTAGGGCGAGGCGGGTCCCGCCTTCGTGGCCGGGTAGGGGAGCGCTCGCGCCCCGCTGTCGCAGCGGCCTCCCAGCAGTCAGGGCCTGGGCCTGGCGATGCCCTTTCCCCGGTGACCCGCCCGCGGGTTGGAGCCGGGAGCTTTGCGCCCACAGCCAGGTCCCGTGTCCCTAGTGATCAGCGCCCCTCTCTGGCTCAAAATATCCCCTGCGTGCGTCCGACCTCGCGTGCACCGTGCCCGGCCTGTGGCTCTTCTAGCGCCGGACCACACGGTGCTTAAACAACAAATCCCGCAACCCCACAAGGGCTTTGAACCAGCCGCACAAAATCCTTTTTGCTTTGCCTTGATATGAATAGTGCGGCGGCACAAGCCCAAATTTGGGATCGTGGTCTCCTTGTGCTAGGTGCTCTGTGCTCAAGGAGGAAGAGAGTGTCTAATAAAGATCTGAAACAAAACTAATAACCTAGGCACTGATCCTGCGGTCTGGTCCCTCTAGGTAGACTCCTCTGCCCATGTGCAACCAACCTAAACTCAACGTAGGTAACATGGGAGTTAATGCTCTTTTTTTCTGAATATATGCCTAGACAACTGACAAAAACAAAATCAAGATCTTTTTGGAAAATGTTTCAACAGTTTTGATGTATTTAATAAATACAAAAAGAACAGGAGTACTTGTGGCGCCTTAGAGACTAACAAGGTGCCACAAGTACTCCTGTTCTTTTTGCGGATACAGACTAACAAGGCTGCTACTCTGAAACCTGTCATTAATAAATACAGGGAGGCAGTATGGCCTTGTGGATAGAGCAACAACTACCTGGGTGTATTTGAGCAAATCACTTCACCTATCTGCCTTTATTTCACTGTCTGTAAAATGGGGATAAAGATATTGACCAGCCTTTGTAAAGCTTTTTAAGATATACTGATGAAAAGTGTTGTGTTATTATTATTACTTATACTGTGAAATACCCACGCAGGTAAAGAGTACTTGATTTATGGTAGAACAAGAAATCAGATGAGAAAAACTCATAAATTTCAAGAAGGCTGATGTTCCTCCTGACAAAAAGGATATAGGCATCTGGACTTTTAAGTTCATCATTGTAGTACAATTGTGCAATGATCTAGATATTTAATCTATTGACAGGAACTTTTTGCTGCAGTTTCATTCTTGATGACTTTACTTCATGTTTACAAAGCAGGGCCCCGATCCTAGGGTTGTAGGAGTGTGTGTGAGGGCTTGGCTACACTTGCAAGTTACAGCGCATTAAAGGAGCCCCGGGCACACTAGCTCACTACCACACTGGCAAGGCACGTAGAGCGCTCTGACTCCACGGCTAAAGCGCTCCTGGTACTCCATCTTAACGAGTAGAATAACTTTTGATGCGCCCCCGCTGGAGCGCCCCAGCGTCAGTGTGAATGAGGTGTTGCATTACTGCACTCTGATCAGCCTCTGGAAACGTCCCATAATCCCTTTAAGTCAAGTGGTCACTCTTGTCATTGTTTTGGATATGCCCTTTGGAAGCTCCGTTTAACAGCGGCATGCTTATCTGCTCCGAGACAAAGCAACCATTACTGTGGACTGCTGTGTGTGAGAGAGAGAGAGGCGGGGAGGGGAGGCGGAGGTCTGCTGCTGTCTGAACTTACAAGACAGCATGCTTACATGCTCTCAGCCCCCCAAAAACCCACTCTTTCTCACCCCACATACACACAACGCACTCCCTGTCAAACTCCACCCCCACCTCCCATTTGAAAAGCACGTTGCAGCCACTTGCATGCTGGGATAGCTACCACAATGCAGTGCTCTCTGTGGCCGTTGCAAGAGCTGCTAATGTGGCCATGCCAGTGTGCTGTCAGCTGTCAATGTGGACAGACTACAGCGCTTTCCCTACTGCACTCTACAAAGGCTGGTTTAACTCAAAGCGCTCTACATCTGCACATGTAGCTATGTCCTAAGTGTCTGACAATAGCAATGTTGTGTTTCTTTCCTGCCTTTCATTTGTTTTTAAGTATCCTGGATTATAATCTGTTTAGGGCAGGATTGACTCTCTCTTTGTTTGATTAGTGCCCAGAGTAATGAGGCACCAATTCTGACTGGAGTCTTTAGCACTGGAGTCTTTAGTAATGGAATGGTAAACCATATTATACTTTTCAGCCACAAGGAGCGTTAAAGGATCTTATAGTGAACATATCTGGTGTGTATTTCTGAGCGGTAAGCTCTGTAGTCAATGTATATCTGATACAGAAGCCTGACTATTAGCAGCCTTGCATCCTACTGTGGATAAGTACATGGCAGGTGTCAGAAGTAAACTAATGCCAGAAGAGAACAAACAGAAGGTATAAAGCAACAAAAGCTGCAGAGAGAGGGAACAAAGCAACAAAGGTTGCAGGATTTCATCAGTATGGTACTTTTCAATGCCTCACAGAGCTTCTGCTTTACAGGACTTCACAATGGACAGTCTGGAAGCAGTATTTTACAAGATTTCAGATTGCTACAAAGCTCCACCAAGAAACAAGATATTTAGTCAGTTTTTTTAATCTGAGTGATGGGGAAGCAGGCAGAGCCTATCTTTAAATCCTTTGACTTTACTGAAGACGGTCACAAAGATGACTGTGAGAGGGTTCTGGCTATGTGTGATGCATACTTTGTGCCTCAGAGAAAATGTAGTTTATGAAAGAGCATGTTTTCACCAGAAAATTCAAAAACCAAGGGAAAATGTTGAATATTTCATAAAAGCTCTGAAACTGCAAAACTTGAACGTATCAGAGACAGGCTGGTTTTTGGGTTAACAGATAAAAATCTTTCACAACAACTTCAATTGAAGATAGACTTCACTTAACCCTAGCCACAGTTATATAGATAATAAAGTAGCCTGAACTAATCAAACAGCAGAACAAAAGGCAGGAACAATGTCAAAAATCTGAAATTAGCTTAGAAGCTGTAAACAGACACTTGAGTCATTATCATAAAACACCTGAGGCAAGGGGAGAGAACTTCCAGGCTAAGGGGAACAAATTCCAGCCTACATGCACAAGGCATGGAAAAAGTCGTATGTCAAACTGTATATGGAAACTAATTGTGGCTTGTTTTTTCATTCTCCTTTTTTCCTGGGTGGGCAGGTTTCCCTGTCACATTAGCATGTTTGAAGGCAGGCAGTCAAAACAGAAGACTCCAAGGTTGAATGTCATATCCCTACTGATCAAAGTAATGATCAACAGATCTTGTTAATTACATGGTTTTTTTTTATTATGGAATAGAGAATGGCAAGAAAAGGGAATTAAAGAGTTAACGAGTGAGTTAGTAGGAAAAGTGTGACTATAGAGAGCAGGAGAGGAAGGATGGAGAAGAGTATGGAGAGTGAATTTGTCACCAGGGACTTTGAGGGAAGTGGGATGGAGCAGATTGGAATAAACAGCTAATCAGTAGAAGGAAAATAATGTGCAGAGGCCAAGTTGTAAAATACAATATACTGACATTATTGTGTGTGGTGGGTGAGGGACAGAGGTTTCAGTTGAGCCTCTTCCTGTATTGTTGATACCCTGGCTATTAGCAGCATAAGTGTCTCTTTGTTCCCAGGGACCAAAACCATTCCCCAGAGCTCTTGATCTACTTCTCCCAATCTCAGGTAACTGGATGTGGCTTTTTGGGGACTGGTGCCAATCAAGTCTGGGTGAGCCTTGCCCATAGTCCTCTGCTACTCTAGGCCTTAAAAGTGTTTTTAACATATGGGAAATTCAAGCAATTCCCTGGTCACATAGAAATATAGAAATTTCCAGACTGGATCACAGCCATGGTCAAGTTAGTCCAGTATATTGTCTCTTGACAGTGGCCAATACCAGCTACTTCAGAGGAAGATATAAGAAACTTTCCAGTAGGCAGTTTAACATGCATCTCTTCCAGCGTATGAATATTGCTGTCTAATCCATGTTTGGTTGGCTCTTCTTGTTTGCTTAACAATTGTTGTCATTATTTTAAGAAATAGTATTAAGATTAAACTGACTCATAAAATTAAACGGTAGATTTAAAATAACAGGTATTAAGTTTGCTCTTGTGTCAGTCCAGCCTAGGGGAATTACTTTATATCCAAAGCTTTTTACATTTGTTACCAGCCTAGTATCTAGTTTGCACCTAAGAATGGCTCTTCCATGATATGTTTCAACAAAAATTTAAATAAAATACAAGTCACTTGTCACGCATCTCATGTCATATCTTGCTTTTAACAAAATTAAATCATCCTTTCTCGGA
Source organism: Chrysemys picta bellii (assembly GCF_011386835.1). NCBI lineage: Eukaryota > Metazoa > Chordata > Testudines > Emydidae > Chrysemys > Chrysemys picta. The sequence continues at coordinate 115,972,612 of NC_088792.1, read as the reverse complement.
ATAGTTGCATTGTGAAATATAGTAGCCCTTTAAATTGTTCTTACCTGTAATATAAAGGAGCAATTCGTAATTGCACAATGCCCTTGCTTTCAAAAATTACACTGCACTGAAAACAACCAGAGGTCAGCCAATGTCTCTCACCACTGCAATCGCAAGAAATTGATTGTGCAGGATATGGCCAATTTAATTTTAATTACACACACAAAAACTGGGTTAAATGAAATGTTATTAAGGTTGCAAGGTCAAGCACTCAAAAGTAAGGAATGTCAGAATTAAGGTTGCCTTATTTGGCTGCCTTGTAAGTATGCATTTTGATAGTTTTTAATTACGTTATCACATACTGTTTTTTCCACTTGACCCCTGCCTCCTTCAGTGCACAGGGTGGATGTGATCTGCAGATAAATCAGGGTTCTTTAGTAAAGAAGGCTGTTATCTACAGAATCGCTGCCTCATTTGTTGCAGAAGTTGGAAGGTGTGTACATATTGTGGAAATGGGGTGAAGAGAGGGGATGATGGCAGGCCTAGGCCTAACCATAGCTAAAGCCCTCCCCCCCCCCCCCATCTGAGGGGAGGGACCAGTGGACACGGGCCACAACTGAATACTGGAAACAACAAATGAAAAAACAGGGATGGGAGCGAAGGTCATAGGGAAAAAATCAGGTAACCAGAAGGGGACACGGAGCGGAGATCCACCGACAGTACTCACTGCTCCAAGGCATCTAGAGAGTCAGTGGATACCACCCACAGGAACTCTGCTCGGAGGTGGAACTGTACAAGTGAACGGAAATAGGTCCCACAGTTGCAGAGAACCCCCTTGTCCAGCTTCCTCCACCTGGTATGATGGCTGGCCATCTTGGCCAGCAGCAGCAGAAGGTTGATAAGGAGGTCCTGCAAGTTTGTGGGGCCTCAGATGGGGTGTGCAAAGATCAGGAAGTGTGGGGGAAAATGCAGCCAGAACCTCAGTAAGAGGTTGGTTGTGCGCCAGGGTCTCCGTCTTGCCACAGAAAGGACAGGTGTCAAGGGAGTTTGTGAACTGTGCCAGGTACATGCCTGTGCTTATGGCTTCATGCAGGAGCCACCAGCTGATATCCCCAGTGGGTCATGGGACCAGCATGGAGTACAGACTGCCCCACTGGTGTTCCTCGCCCTCCTTAGGTAGCAACAAGTCCCCCCATTTGGTGTTGGGGTGGGACACAAGAGCAAGGAAGTGAAAGTATGAAGCATAAGCACATGCAGCTGTTTCCTGGGCACAGTTCAGAGGTGGACTGGCTGGCTGGTGTTCAGCCAACTTAGGTTGTGTGTCTGAGGCAGCTTGGGAGGCTTGTGGGGCAGAGGCCCGATGACAAGTTCTAGAGGGCCTGGGGTGAGAGGCAGGTGGGGAGCAAGAGAAGCAAGAGGCAAAGCTGCCCTCATTTCCTGGAGCACACGATAGGTGACATGGGGTGGACAGCCCCATACGCTGACTAAGCACTATCAGATCCCTCTGATCGTAGTCCAGGAGGTCTCCAACTTTGGTACCAGCCAGGACCAACTCCAGCGCACCAAGGGGGTCTCCACCACCTGCACACACAGATGGGGGTTGTGCAGCAGGAAGTCCTCCCCCTCGGCGGCTGTTATGGACCTGGTCACGGAGTCTAGCTTCCAGGTCTGTGGAGGTCCTGGTAAAAGACTGGCCGCTCATAGAGGTCTCTGGGGAAACATCTCAGCTGGAGATAAAATTGCTGCTGGTCATATTGGAGCCCTTGGAGGAAGGTGTGCGCCAGCATGCTAAAGCTGTCTCTGCAGGGCCTGGAGGTGGAAGGCATGGACCTGGCTTCGGATGCAGACCAGGACCTGTCTGCCCTCCTTCTTGCAAAGTATGTAGTGAATGAGGCAGGGGATGGCAGGAAGAAAAAGGGCAGTATCATGGTTAAGATAGTAGAATGCTGATCTAGAGAACTGGATTCTAACCCTGCCCGTGTCACAGAGTTCCTATGTGATGCCAGTCAAATCACTTAAACTAAACTTTTGCAGAAGTGCAGGGCACCCACAGTTGCAACTGTGCTTTGAACTATAATGTGCCATGGCAACCTTAATTCTGGCATTTCATAACTTTTGAGTTTGTGACTTTGCAACCATAATAATGTTCTTTTAATATATGTGTGTGTATGAGAGAGAGAGAGATTTCCTAGCTTTTTAAAAACAAACTGAAAAAGCAGAAATTCTGTCATGTTGACAGTCACCCAGTATGGTTAGACACTTTAGATCCACCACTTGAGCTAAAGGAGTAACTGAGAACAGTAATAGGTTGTCATCCTCTATGTGAACCAGCACTAAAGGGGGATGAGACACTTTGCCAATGGGTTTCACAGATATTTGCTGATAGTAGAGTGTTAGTGAGACTCGGGAATCTTGTGTTCCATTCCAGGCTATGGAGGGAAGCATGTCTAGTGGGCACAAACTCTTCTGCCCATTCCCCTGCAAACTTGATCACTTCTGTCCCATTCCCTGTGACACTTCCTGGGGATACCCAAGGTTGTGCAGCACCTTGCTACCAGCTGCAATTAACACAAGGAAGCTTTGTCTGTTCCTGCTGTGGGACAGTTCTCCAATACCACCAGCCTCTGACAACAGAAGCACTGCCTTCCAGACCTCCAGAGGCCCCACTCTCTTTCTCTTTACAGGTTAACAATAGGCACTCTCCAACCCTCAGGTCCTCCGAGCATATAGAGTACCCAGCCCCTGATCCACTAGACATGCATAGAATTCTCAGATCCTCTGCTCCCAAAGGAACAGTACATCCCAGCTTACCAGTTACACCTTAGATCACCACTCCACTTAACACACAGCACTTAGATATGTGTATAGTTACAAACAAGACGTTTATTTAACAACGAACAGAGATTCAAGAAGAAGCAAGTGAAATTAATGGAAACAAATGGTTACATATAAAATAACATCATAATATGCTTCCTAGAGCCTAAATTTAACTAACAACAAATTCTCTCAAAGGTTAGCTCACCCAAAATTTCTCTCCCAGCTTCAAACAGCCAGTCTGGCTGTAATCTTCCGTTCATAAAAAACAAGCATGCTGGCAGCTTGTGCCCTTGGTGAAGGATGCAGAGAGTGCCTCTGTCTCTGTTAGAAACCAAAAATTTATTGGTTTATTTCTTCCTGTAAACATCATCTTTTGAAGATATACAATCCCTTCATTAGCATTTGGCTTAGACGATAAATGGGCATCCATTGTGAAGTATACAATATTCCATCTACATATAGCCAGAAAGTTAGATAAGTGTCTCCTGCCTGAAAATAACCTGTCTATCACCTTCCAGTGACCAGCCCCACTCTGACATTAAGAACATAATTTTCAGTATGTAAATTTAACTCCTTACATATTATCCATACATACATTTCACAATGAGGATCAGAGTGACCCAGACTTTCAGCAGAGATCTTACATGGCACTTTTTGGTGAACTAGTATGTAGGCACTAGATCCAGGGGATCCCTGTAACCCTTTTGCACTCCTGTGCAACAACAGGTCCCTGGGTCATATCCCCTCCCACGTGTCCCAATCCTGTGTCTTCCCCACCATAGGCTTCTTGTCCTAGGCCCATCCTCTTCATCTGGTCAATCCCAGTCCCTACTCCTCTGGCTTTTCATCCCAACCCCAATCTCATTGCTCAGTCCCAGTCTGTGTTCCTCTGACTTCTCATATGAGCTCAGTCTTTCCCCCCCAATCTCAGACATTCTGGCTCTGTCATAAATATAAAGGGAAGGGTAACAACCTTCCTGTATACAGTACTATAAAATCCCTCCTTGCCAGAGGCACAAAATCCTTTTACCTGTAAAGGGTTAAGAAGCTCGGGTAAACTAGCTGGCACTTGACCAAAAGGACCAATAAGGGGACAAGATATTTTCAAATCTGGGGGAGGTGGGGGGGAGGAAGGCTTTGTTTTTAAAAAGTTCGTAGCTGTTCATGTGTTCCTTAGGCATTTCAGCTGCCACCTCTGCTAAGGGTCCACTGAGCTGCAGTCTCAGCTCCACCATATACTGGTCTGTAGAGATGTTGTACCCAAGGCAGGCCCTTTCGAAATTTTCTAAGAAGGCTTCTGTATCATCGCCTCCCTTGTAGGTGGGGAACTTTCTGGGTTGGAAAGCGGTACCTGGAGAAGGATTGCTAGGGTTGTCTGGTATATTCTGCTTAGCCCTTATCCTCTCTAACTCCAGTTCATGCTTCTAGGCCTCCATAGCCCTCTTGTGAGCAGCTTCTTCTCTGGCCATCTGTCTATCATGTTCTTTTTGTTTCTCTTCATCCTCAAATCAGGCTAATTCCAGTTTTTTTCTGGACGTCACTTTCTGTCGTCCTAGCTAATCCCGAGAGTAAGAAAGAAAAGAAAAAACAGCTTGTGAATTTCCTGGCTGTAGCTAACACCTTTGTTAAAAAAAACCTAACACCTTTGCCTCCAGGCAAAGAGAGAGCAAAGGAAAAACAAATTCCAGCTGTTCTCAGCTCCTGCTTTCCCCAAGCAGCTAAAAGAAGAAGAAAAAAATCCTGAGGTTTGTGCTTCTGGTTCAAAATGATCCCACCGCTCTGCCACCATGTCAGGGTTCCCTCCCCATTCTGAACTCTGGGGTACAGACATAGGGACCCGCATGAAAGACCCCCCTAAGCTTATTTCTACCAGCTTAGGTTAAAAACTCCCCAAGGCACAAATTCTCCGTTGTACCTTGGATTAGGTAACGCTGCCACCACCAAGTGATTAGACAAAACTCAGGGAAAGGACCACTTGGAGTTCCTACTTTCCCCTAATATTCCCCCAAGCCCTTCACCCCCTTTCCTGGGGAGGCTTGAGAATAAACAAGATGAGCACAAACCAACCTTGGGTTTTTTTAGACCACTACAAAAAACCAATCCGATTTAAAAAAAAAATAGAACTTTATTAGAAAGAAAAAAGTTAAAAGAAGCACCTCTGTAAAATTAGAATGGAAGATAATCTCACAGGGCAGTCAGATTCAAAACACAGAGGATTTCCCTGGACTAACTTGACCATGGCTGTGATCCAGTCTGGCAATTTCTATATTTCTATGTGACCAGGGAATTGCTTGAATTTCCCATATGTTAAAAACACTTTTAAGGCCTAGAGTAGCAGAGGACTTTGGGCAAAACTTTAAAGTTACAAAAAGAAAACCAGGAATACTCTCAGCACAGAGAAAATCAGAAGCCAAAATAAAAGTAAGCTAACGCATTACCTTGCTAGTACTTACTAATCCTAATGGAGTTGGATTGCTTGCTTTCTTGATCTGTCTCTGGCAACACACAGAACAGACCGACAGAGAACAGAAAAACAAAGCCCCCCTTGCCCCCCCCAGATTTGAAAGTATCTTGTCCCCTTATTGGTCCTTTTGGTCAGGTGCCAGCTAGGTTACCTGAGCTTCTTAACCCTTTACAGGTAAAAGGATTTTGTGCCTCTGGCCAGGAAGGATTTTATAGTACTGTATACAGGAAGGTTGTTACCCTTCCATTTATATTTATGACAGGCTCCCAGTCCCATTCTCATTGCCCAGCTAGTTTCAGTCCTAGTCTGTGCCCCCAGCTTCCACTTACAGACAGACCTATGTCTTCCATGTTTCCCTCTTCCTTCTCCCCCCTGCAGTCCCCATCCTCCAGTCCCAGTTTCTGCCCTGACCCTCTCAGGTTCTTTGTCCCAATCTATTCCCCTGCTACACACATATCCCATTGGTCTGGCTCTTGTTCCCTATCTATTTGAATCAGGCAGCTTTCTTCTCCCCTTTGCCTGGGCCGCACAGAGGGGTTATTGAGAGCACAACATACAGGGGCTCCCTGCTCTCAGATCAGGTGCCTGGACCTGGACCTGGCACAACAGTCCAGAGCTGCAGCTGCAGAGAAAGTCCTGATCAGCTCTGAGCTGGAGCATGCTCACTGCAGATGGAATCGTCAGAGAATTCAGCTGCTAAAATCAATAAGTCTATAGAGTCCGTGCGAGTTATGATTTTTCAGAGGGTTATAAATTGGCAAAATTTGGGTGGATTTACAAAAGACGCATCCCTACCACAAAGGTCATCCCCTGCCAGATTTCAAGTTCCTGCTCTAAAGAGGTCGCCATATTTTTAAGAGATGGACAAAACAATGTATTTTTTTTTTCCTAGCCTCATCTCAGAAGTGGCTGAACTGTTCTGGTTGAAATTAAAAAAAAAAAAAAAAAAATCCTCATCCTGAAGCAGACATTTGGCATGGAAAACTTCAGCCCAAATGGTTAAAGTGTAGCAAAGTTATAAGCAACTGAATAAAGGGTCTTTTATAATGGGAAGTGTCAGGTAATCTTATTAATAGGTGATGCTACGCATCCTACTTGTAAGAAATTCAAAGACATTAAACACCCTGTTTCTCTGTGACTATTTTCTAGAGAGAAATTCCATTTTAACACCAAATCAGATAGGTCAGTGTTACTGTGGTTAGGTTTTTAATCCCACATATATCCTGAAATAACATTGTTCCTTCAGAATTCTGTCACAGTGGATTCTTCTGCCTCCAAGAGCAGAAAGATCAAAATATTCAACACTCCTGCAGTAATGGGAAACTTCTATTAATTTCAGCTGCCCAGAACTAAAGATACCAAAACAAACAAAAAAACCCATCATTTGTCCTTGTTTTTCTCTTGTAACTTAATTCAGATAGTTATTTATGAGAGGCTTGAAAAATCCATTCACTTGGGGATTAGGGAGCTTTTTTGTGGGCACGTGCCACCAGCTTCTACAGAACTGAAGCTTCCTTTTTTTTTAATTATGCATCCCTTATGGATGCAAAGATAACATTCTGAACAAGAACTGAATGCAGTCCGCATCTGCAGCTCAACAGTTTTAGTGCTTCAGCTGCTGCGCATAATTTCACTCTGGTGCTGCTAGGGAGGGATAACAGCAGAGGCTGGCGGTAGAGCTATTTTGTAGGAAAGACCCTATTCACAACAGCCAGGAGATTGAGGAAATGGTGCCGAAACAGAGACTCCCTACCCTCCCAACAGCCAGGAGGTGCAGGTGTGAAACAAGAAAACAGAGACTGATATAAAAGACAGAGCCACCAGGATGGAATTCCAGACAAGCACTCTTCCTTTTCCCAGCAGCTGGGAAGTAGGGAGTTGGCTTCTTACCTGGGCTTTACCCCTGATAATGGGATCTCCCCCATACTTCACACTGGACTATGACTAGGGCTTCGTGTCTTTCACGGAGGTCGCGGAAGTCAGGGATTCTGTGACTTTCCAGACCTCTGTGACTTCTGCAGCAGCCAGTGTGGCTGCTCAGGGCCCCAGGGACTGCCACATTGCTGAAGCGGCCCCGCAGCCAGCCACACCAGCTGCTGCTGGAGTGGTCCCGGGCAGCTGGCCCCAGGGACCACCCAAGCAGCAGTTGATGCAGTTGGCCCTGGGGACCACCTGAGCAGTTGTCCTGGCTGGAGCAGCCGCTGCTCAGCAGCCCCTGGCAGTGGTCCCAGGGTGGCCATAGAAGCAGCGGGGGGGTGGTTAGAGCAGCTACTACTCGGCAGCCTCCGGCAGCTCATGCCACTGGCCCCAGGGCGCCCCCCTGGAGCAGTGGGCCCCCTGAGCACAGGCCCCCTGGGGCACCCCCACCCAGCAGCAGCCCTCCCCCCAGCAATGCCCCCCCTCCCTCTGCTAAGATTTAGTCAGGGATATTTATGGTATAAGTCATGGACAGGTCACTAAAAATACCCATGACTAAATCGTAGCCTTAACTATGACTATCAGGTTTAGTCCTCTGGCTGTTAGGTGCCTGGTAAAAGCTAATGTGAGGGAGTGACAGAAGGTATGTATGAAGGTGTGTGCGCACACAAGCACATAGATAGGAGTGAGAAGCTGATGGGATAAAGTAGAAAAGAGGTATACAACATAGTGTATAAATTATCTTCCGATTTTTCGATCCTGATGCATCACTTTGCATTTGTCCAGCTTAAAATCCACGAGGCATTGCCTAGATCTAATTTCCTAGTATTTGAATTTTTTTTTTAAGATAACTACCATTTAAGGTATGAACAATTTGAGAATCATCAGTAAATGTTGCGACTCCACAGGGGCAGTTGTACTTTAGGTCATTAGTAAACAAATTGACAAGCAATGGTCCAGTTTTAACCCAGGAGGTATTTCACCTAGTCACTTCTCTCCACTGCAGCCTACTCCCATTCACAGTGAATTTATGATTATATTCCTGTGCTCCTCCTAACGTCTGAAGAACAGTAGCCATGATCCTAAAGACTACTGAGGTTCTGATGGCTATGACTCCTTTTTTGTAGACCTTAGGAAGTCTGAACCATCAAGGCTCTCTTCTGGGGGATGGTGGCTGGGAGCAAGGCTGGGGGGAGGGATAGCTCAGTGGTTTGAGCATTGGCCTGCTAAACCCAGGGTTGTGAGTTCAGTCCTTGAGGGGGCCATTTAGGGATCTGGGGCAAAATCAGTACTTGGTCCTGCTAGTGAAGGCAGGGGGCTGGACTCAATGACCTTTCAAGGTCCCTTCTAGTTCTGTGAGATAGGTATATCTCCATATATTATTATATTATATTATATTATAACAATATTTAGCTGGAGACTTTTGGCCTGTAGAACAAAAGCACGTTCCTTGCCCCCCTTACCTCCCCTCCTGTCGACCTCCTCCTGTTAGCAGGAGCAGGGCTCCTCACTTGCACAGCCTATGGTCATTTAAAAAAAATGGAGAAAATTCCTATACAAAACTTCATGAAGTTAAGGCTGTAGACAGGTATTTGTGATTCCAGTGAACGTTGCCTTTCAAGATTATTAAAATTAAATATTAGATTCATTCAGCCTCATGTTTTCTAATGAAGGTTAAACTTAATTGTGGGTTGTCTTTTTTTCAGGTAATGAAAAACATACTGTTCAGATTGCTTCTCATCAGGAAGACAGTGAACCAACACTACAAGACATGGCTCTGCTTATTGAACAAGTCACTGGGGTTCCAGTTCCTTTTCAAAAACTGATATGCAAAGGTAGCTAATATTTAAAAATGTTTCTTGCAGGTATCCTAGATTTAACATTAAATACCAATTCTAATTCAGATGGGGATTAGTTTACCTGTCTCTTCAGTATTCATTATATTAATCATATAACTTTAAAGTCTCTTGTCAGTCCTTACTACAGTATTTTGACAGATGGATGGATGAGATGGGATGGAAGCATAATTAATTATAAGACATCTGGATTTTATTTGAGTAGGCTTTTACCAGGAAATCAGGGTTAAAGTCAGTTTCATATTTACTAGTTTAAAATGAAACCCAAGAATTGTTCCTGCTGCTTTCAGTCTCTTTACCAAGTCCATCAGCTGTGAGCCAGTGTGACTCATGGGAAGGGGTGGGTAAACGGATCATCCAAAATACTGAAAAATAACCAGTGGCAAAAAATGACAGGTTAATGAATATTTATTTTGTAAATTTGATAGTGTAAATGGAAATCCCTGGAAAACAAAAGAAATATTTTCTCTACTTCATTTGCTATGGTACTTTTAATCTAATTCATCTTGGCGTGTACACAATTTGACTCAGTTCCTTTAAAAAAACATGCTAAAATGTTGGAAATTTTTATTCAAAATGAATAGTTTATTTCAAAAGCACTTACTGCACAGTATTAAATATTCATTTATGAAACAACAAAGCATTTTGAATTTCATACCCTAAAGCTAAGTTAGAAGCACTACTTCTTGTTTTTAAGATGGCTGGTAATTAATAAAAGAATAATTTTCCTTTTTCCCTAGGAAAGTCCCTGAAGGAAATGGAACAGCCATTATCAGCACTTGGAGTTAAAAATGGTTGTAAAGTCATGCTGATTGGGAAAAGGGTATATGTCACCTCGTGACGTCTCTTTGGGCTGATCTACACTGGGGGAGGGGAATCGATCTAAGATATGCAACTTCAGCTACGAGAATAACGTAGCTGAAGTCGATGTATCTTAGATCGATTTACCTTAGGTCCTCACTGCGCAGGATCAACGGCCGCGGCTCCCCCGTCGACTCCGCTTCCGCCTCTCGCTCTGGTGGAGTTCCGGAGTCGATGGGGAGTGCGTTCGGGGATCGATTTACCGCATCTCAATGAAATGCGATAAATCGATCCCCGATAGATTGATTACTACCCGCAAATGCAGCGGGTAGTGAAGACGTACTCTTCCTTTGTTATCCTTATATCTGTTGATATTCCTGTTCAAGAGCTTAATCACTGCTTATGGTGAATCTGCTCAAATGGGTGTCAGTGTAATGAAAGTGAAACAAGTGTACTGTGTACTTACCTATTTAAGGGTGCACTCTGTGTGTGCATCTGGCTGTACACACAGTTCTTCATTCTCTTGTCCTACAACTAATAACTCTATGCACCCTGTTCATTTTTTGAAGGTGCATCATATGTAGGGCCCTACCAAATGCATGGTCCGTTTTGGTCAATTTCATGGTCATAGGATTTAAAAAATAGTAAATTTCATGATTTCAGCCATTTAAATCTGAAATTTCATGGTGGGGTAATTGTAGGGGTCCTGGCCCAAAAAGGAGTTGTGGGGCAGTCACAACATTTGTGTGTGTGTGTGTGTAATGGGGGGGGTTGCAATACTGCTACCCTTACTTCTGTGTTGCTGCCTGCAGAGCTGGGCCCTCAGTCAGCAGTTGCCATTCTCCAGCCTCCCAGCTTTGAAGGCAGCAGCGCAGAAGTAAGGATGGCATGGTATGGTATTGCCACCCTTACTTCTATGTTGCTGCTGGTGGGGCATTGCCTTCAAAGTTTGGCATCCGGCCAACAGCCACCACTCTCCGGCCACCCAGCTCTGAAGGCAGTGCAGAAGTAAAGGTGGCAATACCACAGCCCCCCTAAAATAACCTTGCAACGCCCCTGCAACTCCCTTTTGGGTGAGGACCCCCAATTTGAGAAATGCTGGTTTCCTCTGTGTAATCTGTATAGTGTGAAAGCACACAAAAGGCCAGATTTCATGCGGGAAAACCAGATTTCACTGTCTGTGATGCATTTTTCATGGCCGTGAATTTGGTAGGGCCCTAATCATATGTGGAGTCCCTGCCTAACTTGTCATCCTACCAACATTCCTGAATCTCTTCTGCATTTCTGCTCTTTTCTGCCCTTATTGTTCAGGGACGTTGTGTAGAAAACTAGCTGTCGGTATTGACTCTGCTGTCAACCATTTACAGTGAATAGGGATATGATTATGTCACAGTGGTCACCAGTGTCATGGAACCCATGAATTTTTCCATTTATATGGTCTCTGCTGCTGCACTTTAACAGCTTGTTAGTTTGCTTGGGTTAGCAGTTGCTCATTAACCATTTGTTAATTTGCTTTAATCTAGCCATGTTTCTAAGAGGACAAGAGCAAAGCGATCTAATGAACTGGTAATGCATGGCTGCATGGTTCACATGGATGCCATGACCACAGCATGAATTATCTATTTTTTACGGTGTCTGTGCTGTGAACTATGCATAATTTTACCATGACAAAATCATATCCCTAACAATGAAGTGGCAGCTGGCTTTGCTGATGTCACCAGCAGCAGGCAGGAAAATTGTTGACAGTAAGGAAGTTAAGCTTTATTATGAGGCAATAATATTAATAAAAACTATACATTATTTGGTCCTTTCCCTTCACATTAGTCTTTTACTGTTTTTATGAGCAATATATCCGTTGCAATAGTGAGTATATTCATAATTGAGCATTATAAACTGAGAGAGCTTATTTGATTGAATACTGAAAGTTGGCAAATTGATGATGCTGAACGTATGACAATAAGAGATGATGAAAGCATTAATTTTTATGTTAAATGTTATCCCATTATCATTTAACTCAGGGCAGGTCTTCACTACAGGGCGGGGTCGATTTAATATACGCAAATTCAGCTACGCGAATAGCGTAGCTGAATTCGACCTATCGGAGCCGACTTACCCCGCTGTGAGGATGGCGGCAAAATCGACCTCCGCGGCTCCCCGTCGACGGCGCTTACTCCCACCTCCGCTGGTGGAGTAAGAGCGTCGATTCGGGGATCGATTGTCGCGTCCCGACGAGACGCAATAATTCGATCCCCGAGAGATCGATTTCTACCCACCGATTCAGGCGGGTAGTGTAGACCTAGCCTCAGATAGGTTTGTGACCTGATTGATTTCAAGGTAAATGTTTTATTTTGTCATTTTTTGAAAACTACACAGAATAGTCCAGAGGAAGAGGCAGAATTAAAGAAATTAAAAGATTTTGAGAAGTCAGTGGAACAAATTGCTAACAAATTGGAGGAAATTAATAAAGAGTTCACAGGCATCCAAAAGGTAAATTATTTTCTTATCCTTACACCTCATATATTTGTATAGTATACTCTCCTTACTTCAGAAACAGCTACCATGTAATGTGGTTTGTCTTTTCAGTGATGTTTTGGTTTTTCACCTCTTAGCTCCACAGGTGACCTACAGAAGTTTTTCTAAATGTTAAACTTATTTCTGTGTTTCCAAAAGAGGGAAAAATATGTAGCTATTGGAAAAAGTAATTAGTACTGTATTTTAAGCAGATTATGTCCTTTAGATCCAGAGATATATGAGCCATAATAATACTTAGCTCTTCTGTAATGTTTTCCGTTCAAACAGTTTTTCTGATTCCTTTGCCACTGAGTGATATCACAAGTACCATGAAGAGAGGGAATGAAAATATAGATGCAGAAATGATTGATTCTTTCTGACATCTGTTTAAACTGCTTGTGATGTCATTCACTGGCATAGAAACCAGGAAGTCTGCCGTTCAGATTGTTCAGGATTTTAAGGAAAGCGGTTATTAAGTGGTCTTAATTTTTGTTGAAATTAATTGCAATTTTTTTAAGTAGTGGCATCAGGTTATTTTTATTGTAAAAGTCCTACAGACCCTAACTGAGTTTGGGAGCCTATTGTGCTAGGAACTGTACAAGCACATAGTAGAAGTCGGATCCCGCTACAAAGACAAAGATAGACACAGGAATCTTCAGGAATCTTACAAAAAAGTTCTGGGGATTTCTAAAATATCTTTAACTCGTGGCTCATGTATACAGCCATACCAATTTCATGGCCATGAAAAATGTGTTACGGAGCATGAAATAAACTCTTCCCCGTGAAATCTGATCTCTCCGTTGCTGCTGGGAGCTCCCCAGCTGGGGCGGTTTTAGCTGCAAGTCCCTGCCAGCTGCGGAGGGACAGAACTTGTCCTTCTCTTGCATGGCAGCATGGGGGGTGAGATGGGGGGTGTGGGGAGATCAGACCCACCTCTGAGTGTCTCCCCCTGCTGGGTTGGGACCTCCATAGTTACAACACTGTGAACTTTCAGATGTAAACAGCTGAAATGTGAAATTGACCAATTTGGTAGGGCCCTATTCCTGTACTTTGGGCAAAAGTTGGCAAAATAATGAGAACACTAATGAGTTAATTGTCAAAGCGGTGTGTGGATTTAGTTGCATGATTTCTGTCAACAATTCTGGGAATCAAGTGGCTTCCTGCACTGCATGGGGGAAAAATTAATAACCAAACTAATATTTGGCCAGACCACTGCTTCATAAAAGCTGTGGTAGCTATGCTGTTGTTAAAGTTTACGGTCATTATATTGATTCACTTGTTTTGATGTGTGATGTTTATTTGGGAGGACATATATAGAACTACATTAGTGTTTGAAAGAGGTATAAGGGAGAATGAAAGGTAGCCTGCATTTTGGGCCTTCTACTTTCCCTTTTATTTTAAAAAGGGTCACTCTCCTTAAATTGAAAGCTTTTTTCCCCTCTAATGATAAAATTGTTCAAACATCTAAATGAAAAATTTTGCACCAGAATTTATTTAATTCATATTTAAATAGCAGCATGTATGTTCTTTGGAATATAAAATAATTGTTTTTCTTTTCATACAGGGCTTTCTAGCAAAAGATCTTCAAGCTGAAGCTCTTAACCACCTGGACAAGAGGATAAAAGGAACTGCTGAGCAGTTCATGAAGATCCTGGAACAGATAGATGCCATTGTGAGTAAATAGTCGTACAAAGGGGTTGTATATTCCTTAAAACAAGCTTTTGGTTTGTTGCTTTTTTTAAAGAACAGTTTGTTCTCTGGTATGATATTTTTAAATACTAACAGAAAATTAATTTTGGGATTTTTTGAAAAAGAAGTTAATTGGTTTGCTCCCTTTTTCTTCAGTATCCAGTTCTTTTTCCTGTATGTCTTCAATGACCTCTTCATTTTGGTGTCCATGGCAGCTCCGATTTCTAAATGGTGACACTAATGCCTATGTATGCATCCCCATAATACAGAAGAGCATCATATTGGGCTGCAGCCTGTTATGTCCAGATGAAATGGATATCCTTTACTCAAGTTTTACCCTTTTTCATTTGTACTGCCAAAGCCTGTTAAATTAAAATATGTTACAGTAACATTAAGGGTCCGACAAAAACCAGGAAGACACTCTCCTTGTAATGCTTGTTTTGGTGGTAGGGAAGGCACAAACAATGGTGAGCCTTCTGGTTAGTCAAACGCGGATTTATAATTTTTGTATTTAAGACATTTGCAAACTGAGGACTGGACTGATTTCTTTGGAATATATCAAGGTACTTGCATAGCCCACATTGCTGTAGTATCGGAGTGTCACACAGCCATTATTGATTTTATCCTCACAGCACCCCTGTAAGGTAGGAAGTAGTATACCTTCTCCCTTACAGATGGGGAAGTGAAATACAGGCTAGACAAAGTGACTTGTCCAGGGCTATACTGTGGCTGAGCTGAGAATTGAACACAGGTCTCTTAAGTCCCAGTCCAGTACCTTATCCACTGGATCATGCTATCTGAAAGAGTTCCTTTCCCTCATATAACTGTATTGCATACCATACCTAATGTCACCTATAGTGTGTTTTGCAATAGTAATTCCTTAGGCCCGAATCCAGCAGATGAATTTGCACAGGGTGGGCTCTTACACTCGCACAGAGCCCCATCCATTTCACCAGGGCTCCACATGAGTCTAGGGTTCTCTGCCTGTGTTGATTCAATTGCAGGATCAGGGCCTTAGTCTCTTTGTAATAATGAGTTGCTGGTGTAAAGCCTGGGAAAGAGAATCCACTTTAAAGAGGTGCTTTAGTTTGGCCCCCACCCAAACTCTGCCAGCGTGTGTCTGTTGTGAGAAGTGAATAGGATTTTTAGGAAACTGATTTTTAGGTGACCTTATTTATTGCTTTTGTACTGCCACAACTTTAACAGAAATGTAAATGTTGAGGTTTTGTTACCAAGGGCATAGTTTAATTTGTAGTACACCACAAAATGATTTTAACGTTATTAAATACACTAATTTCTTTCTGTAACAGCTAAAACATTTAAAACTTAAAAAACAAATCTTCATTTTTTACAGATTCCTTTATCCCTTTTATTTTTTTAAGTGTAGAATCTTTCACAGGGGAAAAACCTTGCTTGACAATCTCTCAAATGATATCTAATATCCTTGTTTGGTAAAACAGGGAATCAGTTTTAGGTGGCAGATTTCACATCCCCTGGGTCTCAGTATCTAGTGGCGATGATGACAATGACTGTAATTAAGTTGGTCAATGAGTTGATATTGCTGCTGTCATGCTTTTGTGCCATGTTCATAGCTCACTGCCATGCTAAGTAAGTTGCCAAGTGCTTGTCCAGATAAATTGGCATCAAAGCATATTTCTGATGGTCTATATATAGACACTGACTTCTGTTTTAAGTAGATTTTGGTCTATTGCTGTACTAATTCTGTCCCCTAATCAACAGTTTTTAGTTCAAACTCAATTTACACCATTTCTTTGTCTCTGTGTGCTTTCTTTCAAAAATAGTTGATATGTTAAATAATCTCCCTGCCACCTTTCATCACTTCAGTCTAAGCACAGCATTTCAAGCCTACCCTGCAATGGCCAGACCGAGGAGTGTAAAGGTAGTTACTCTCCAAAACCAGTCAAACTGTAGCTTCTTCTGAGATTGCCATCAAGGATGTCATTTGTCCTGATGACACTTGTGCTTTAGGAACAAGGCTGAAATCACAAATTTAATTCATGTAGGACATGGAACAGCTGTCAGACTGTGTCAATTTTTGTTCACTGCTAGCCTGGATTGGATTTTAATCTGATTTAGAGGTGAATGAATGACTGTATATCTTGAGCCATCTAATCCCCAACTTTCATATTTTAATATAAAAGAACTAGAGTTACACAGTAAATGCCAAAGCCAAACAAAAAAGCTACCTTCCATTTTTTTAGCCTGCTACCTGGCTAAGAATTTACATCCTGGATTGGCAAAACTAATGTCAGAGAAAAAAGGTTTCTAGTATGGGTCCCTAATTTCAGTGAGAGGTCAATAACTAAAATAAAATGTGACCACATGGAATGCATTCAGTCTGTCCTTCGAACTTCTGAGTAGTCAGCAAAATACCTTCTTCTGCTCTTTGCTAAAACTACTTTTAGCTACTACTTTGGAAATTCATTCTCACTTCATAGCCAAAGTAGAAAACTTCTCTTGTCTCTGATACAAAATATTATGTGCAGCATGTCCGACAGGGAGCTTTCAGCTTCAGTTAGGGCTATAAGATTTTAGCAGTTTTACAAAGTTGGTGATTTATAGGAAGTATTGAAGTGTCTGTTTTTGAAGACTTCTGCCTACTGTGAAGGTTAAGTAGTCAAAGTTAAAATGATCAGTCGTAAAGAAAAAAGTGATCAATTACAATTTACATCCTTGTTATTGTTGTTCATTATTTGTATTCCAGTAGTGCCTAACGAGTCCCAGCCATGAACTAGGACCCCATTTTTTTTAAACACAGTATAAACTAAACAAAAAGATAGCCCCTGCTGCAAAGAGCAGTTAGCCTAATTTCACCTGTCATGAGTTTTAAGTGATATATGCAATCCTATATCTTACCCACCTTTGCTATAAAATTTTAAGTGCAAATTCATAATTAGTTACTGATGTCCTTGACTGTTTAAAAGGCAAAATAAACACAAATGTCTCCCCTGAAAATGGTTCATGTAAGATGCATGGAAGACATTTTTCTCCAGGGTGGACATACCAGCTATAGTGAGGACACAGTTCTTATCTTAAGAAGACAGAAAATATTAAAGCAAATTTACACTCTTAAAAGAAATTAATTTGATCAAGAAAATAACAAGTTAGGGGAAAGAGTGATTTATATGTAGCAAGCACCATATTTATTTGCTTTAAGGTAACAAAAATGAGTCTTTCCTCCCTCCCCTTGATTTTTAACCCATGCTGCACTTTTCACTTGATACAAATTCCAGATATGTTCATATTAAATACTGATTACTTTGGCAAACACAACAAAGGTTAAAAAAATATATTTAATATTACAGTTAGGAAACATTTGTTAGATGTATTACAATTTACTAGGAGCACAGACATTTCAAGTCAAGGTGGAACCTTGTTTTGTCCCTCAGTGCTTAGAATGATGCAAGTTTATTTCTGAAGCTTTATAAATTTCTTATTTTTCTTAATAGCAAATATTTACTTTGTAAGCATTCCTTGGTCTCTTAATGTAAATAATAAACATAAAACCAAAGATTTTGGGGGAGAGTTTCAAAAGTACAAATAGCAGGTAGGCACCTTTGTCTTTAATGGGAGTTAGGCACCTACCTGCCATTTGTGCCTTCAAAAATCTCCCTATTTATACTGTAGTTGATTATTATTATTTTCTTTGTTTGGTATTTAAGAAGCTGCTAAAATATCTGCATAATTATTAAAATTGGGATTTAACGATGTGGTGTGCTTATGCAACTTACTCACCAAACTTAATTGCACAATAAGACTATGGAGCGATTGTTAAAGAAGAAGCCACACACTTCAGTACTATAAACCTTAAAGGTATTATATTTAAGTAGCAGAAATTCTTTATTATCCATCATCTATGCTTGTACTCATTTACAAGATTTTCAAGTTCTTTTTAAGCATTTGAGGAACAGAAATGCTAATTTAGAGAATGAAATTGTAAGAAAAACATAAAAATAACATTTCCACATGATTCCAAGACCTGTCACTCCCAAGACAGATAGTCATGAATATAAATTTGACCAGCAATTAGTAAATATGTATTAACTGACTACACCTGCATGAACTGATATAAACCCTGCTCTCTGAATCCAGCCCAACTCTAAGCGGTGTGTTCTCCACTTGCATTGAACTCTGGACCTGATCCATTGCCTATTGAAGTCTGTGAAAAGATTGTTGAGATTATTATTGGGACCAAGACCTCTGAAGAACAAAAGGGAATAAATTGCTGAAATTAATGCAGTTTAGGAGAAGAGAGGAAAATGAGATGGAGACAAAGAAACAACAGAACACACAGAAGAAGCTCACTGCACAGTATTGGAATAAACTATGCAGTAGAAAGCATTTTTTAGCCCAAGCACTGCTCTGCAAGAAATGCCACCACCAAAGCTCAAAGTTCACTTGGTGAGAGAGTCTTGCATAAGCACTGACTAGGGTTAGGTTAACTTTACTATTAAGCTTGATTTTAATTAAATATTGAAATGTTATTGTGACTTAAGGTTTAATACCAGCTTCATCTGTTAAACCCTGAATAGTTGGACAACGTATTCCTGGAGAGGAGACGTAAACTGACTAAGGTAAAACAGAGAGACTCTGGGATTTAATTTCAATTTACAATTCTTACTCTTCATTAATCTACCTGAAAACCTTTCTTTAAGCAAGTTGGTGAGTTACGACACAAAGAACTCTAATTTCACTCCTGCATGGAACCCTGTTGAGATATCAGTGGGCCTTTGTACAAGCACAAGGATTTGTCTGTGTGGATGCAGTTACAGAACTGGGGCCTAAGACTTTAAACGTACGCTCTCTGAGTGGCTCCTTTAATTGATTTAAAGTTCTCCTCCAGTTACCAAAATTCATAGTTTTATAAATGGACATTTTGCTAATTCCTGTTTTAATTTATCAATGATAAACCAAACAGGAATCAGCTACCTTTAAACAAACTTTCCTTCACCATCAATAAACTGTCAAGTCTGTTCTAATTATTATAGATAATTACTTTTGAGAATAATTTTCAGACTGTAAAAAACACTTCCCTGGGCAAAACAAAGGTCTCCCTCTTGTAGAAAATGTGATCTGTATTGGAAGCTCTCTGCCAGTCTTCAGACACAAGAAGACCTTGTAAAGGAACTGACATGTTGTCTTATTTCCTGTTTTTCTTTTTCTTTGTAAAATTATTAAAATCTTTAAATTATTTTGCTTGTCTAAGTCATGGCATCCCCAGGGCACAGTAAGAACCTCTGTGTCAAATAGTAGGATCACATCCCTGAATTTGAGAAACAATTAATAATTAGTTTTACCTGATCTCCGTTTCTCCAGATTATAATTTGTAGTAATTTGGGAATAAAATTGGTTTGGTACTGAACACCCTGACTCATGCCTCTTTCATACCCTCACTAGGTATGGTATTTTTATTACTAAAATGGTATTTCATTATAGAAAATCTGATGGAAGAGTACGTGCGCTCTCTTTCAGTAGAGTTGCAAAATTTCCTAACACAAAATAAATCCACTAGAAAACGTTGCTCTGAATTTCTTATAATAAAAAGATAACTTTAACGTCTCGTAAGTGGCAGTTATATAATTTATTCCAAAGGCTTTGTTTTTTATTTAACAGTTATTTTGAAGGTATTTATTTTTGGTTTTAGCATTGGTGTTTGAACATGTTGGAGTTTTAAATTTTTTTTCATTGTTTCATAATGTCCTCAATACATACAGTTTGTGAAAGAAAACCATAAAGTAGACTCCCCTTAATAAGCCTGCCTCATTGAAATAGAAAGATGCACGTTAAGGGAGTTGCAATGAATAAGGGCTCATTGCAATACATTGTACTGTGGAATATGTCATTAATTGCTTTAAAAGAAAATCTTGGTGAATAAAACTTACACATTAGCTAATACAAAAGATCGGTGTGACACCTAAAATGATAAGCATTTGAAAAGTCAAACGTTGGAAGGTGGACATACAGTGGGTTGCCATGTCATAATGTGGCTCTTGGTTGATTGGTTGAATATGTGTTTGACCTCCAAGAATTGCTTCTTGGATGGAGTTACATAGTTTATGTTATCAAATATTTACAAATTACGCTAGTGGTTGGTGCCCATGGCTGTATGATTATGTGGAATCTCTTCGATTACTGGTAGAGTTGCTCCTGAATCTGCCCTGTGCTGTAAATCTGAAGGAACTGAGGCCATGTTAGGCAAATAAAACCAACCGATTAGATGTAAGGTATATTATAGTGAGAGAGATTAGACACTTGGAACCAGTAGCTTCATGGAATGAATGCATATGTTTTCTAACAATTGTATGGTTTATCACTCCATATTAGGCGTTGAAGGAGGGAGATATGAAGGATTTATGGATTGTGTTATGACAGGACTTGAAAAAATTAACTTTTTAGAGGCAAGTAGGAGAAATTCTGTTTGGTGCTGGTAGTGGTGATCATCAATTTCTAAACAATTTAAGCTTTCGTTTAACAAAAAAAAGTGTCTATCCTGATGGTTGCAAAGGGACTTTCCAAATGTGAACTGCTGCTGTGCTGTCTTTCTGAGTCTGCAGATGGACCTCTGTGGTGCCTTTGCTACTGCTCATAGTTTTCCTTACCATCTGAGAGAAATTAACATTAACATTGATGCTATTCCGAGCCCTGTGGGCAGCACTGAAAATTGACAAGAATTATATCAGCTTTACACTACTGCAGATTGGGAAAGCCTGAGCAGTTATTGAAGCTAAAGGGGTAGAAGCCCCCCCACCCCCAAGTCTGAAGTCTAGGAATTAGTAGCAGAAACAACTTCCACTTAAACAGTTAGGATCTTTTAGGGCAGTGGTCCCCAACCTTTTTCATCTGGCGGGCGCTGGACGACAAGCCACCGAGGACCGTGGCCGGCGGACAAGTATCTGCTGAAATGCCGCCGAGAAGCGGCAATGTCAAGAGGCGTCGCCGCCGAAAATCAGCGGCATTTCGGCGTCGGCACCTCTTGACGTTGCCGCTTCTCGGCGGCATTTCAGCAGATGCTTGTCTGCCGGTCAGTATGCGGGCGCACATAGATGCCCCGGCGGGCGCCATGTTGGGGACCACTGTCTTAGGGTGATATGTGGGAAAGAGAACTTACCCCTCCATCAGCCAGGGTGAGTGGGAGTGAAGGGGATTTCAAATTTCAGACATGTATTGAGCAAGAGGCTGATGCTAAGGAAGGAACCTCAGAATGGATCCCAGGAACACAGCCCTCCTCTCTCCCTGCAGAGATATATGTGTGGAGTCTGGGTGTTGTTGTTTCTAGTAACATTCATAGCGTGCTAAGCACTGCACTAAAACAAAAGAAGGCACAGTCCCTGACCCAAGAGTTAACCCTAGACTTCACTGGTGCCCCAACCCAACTTTTTTATAATGGCCTCTGGCTTGTAGGTCTCTGGTATATTTTTCAACCCCTATAGTAAATGAAAACACAGTTTAAGAGATTGCCCATTAGGCTAGGGATAAAAGAAAGGATTGTTCCTCCCCTCTTCTTGTGGCCTACTATCTAGAAAGCCTAAGCACCTGCAGGTCCAAAGGGGAGGCCTGGTTGCTTAGCACATCTCAGACTCAGGTCCTATCTTCTTATAACTATATATGTGATTGTTATTTACCTACAGCTGTATCAGTTTGTCCTGTTACTTAACTTTGTCCAAAACTGTACCACATTATTGTCAATAAAAGCCCTGTTTAATGGCCCACCTCAAAAGTACAAAGCATTTAAAACTTGTTAAAACAAACACACAAACTCAACTAATGTAGCAAATGTCATGAGCAGGGAAGCTGAAGTAATATAAATGAACAAAGGGATGCCCAACAGGAAACTTACGCCAGAAAACACCAATTGACATTCATTAATTCCTGTAAATAAGCTTCAGAGAAGACCAGGCATGTAGCTTTAAATGGACTAACTGTGCCACTGAACCTTCGTTATTTAGACTTTTGGAAATGGATTCCTTTGAATCCCAGTTTAAGTAGACGTGCATGCCTGTTAAAAGGATTCCACTGTGTAACCGAATACTTTATCTATTATGTACAGCTTTTTCCTTATGTTTTGTACATTGATTTCAAGATGAACCAATATCAAATTGTTCATTTATTTACTGCAGAATCTACCAGAGAATTTCAGTGATTGCAAACTGAAAAAGAAGGGGTTGGTGAAAAAAGTTCAGGTGAGTCTTGCATTAAATAAATGTTGAGCACTTGCACAGCAGCAGTTGATCTGCTAAAATAAAAGGCCCAGGGTTACATCGCAGGAGATCCCTTGGATTTTTAGGCTTTGGCTGATCTCTTGGAGGGATGGGTTATCAAGCCTCTCTAAGAGCAGTAACACACCAACATTTTATAAACTGACACAAAAAGGGATGGAGTTACATAGTTTATGTTGTTGTCAAATATTTACAAATTACACTAGTGGTTAGTGCCCATGGCTGTATGATGATGTGGAATCTGTTTGATTACCAGCAAGGAAAAACACTTCTCACTTTAACTCTCCTGCATCTGTATGGGGTGGAGTAATGAAATTGCAGACAGACATGTATGCCATAAAAATAGCACCTTGGTAGACAGGTGAAAAAGGGTAGGAGGCAGAGTTCCCCATCAATTTGTATGAGATAGAGTTAGGATATTTGTGTTTTTTTCTTTTATATAATATTTACTTTGCTATAAACTAAGCACCTTTATCTCAAGAGTGAAATCTGTGTTAGAGAAGAAATATGCTGGGTAAAATACTTTTTTTTGTTCCTATTGTGTGTTGCTTAGACCATTATTCCCAGATGACTATTATTTCAATATGAAAACATAGTGGAGTTCTCTTACTTCATACTAGAATCTTAACCCCTCCAGAAAAAGAGAGAATGGCACCCGTAGGTAGGTGGTGATGCTGCTGCTGTTTTTAATTGTATTGCAGTAGCACCAATCGCAGATTGGAGTCCAATTCTGGTAGGTATTGTACAGACATGACTTAAAAAGACAGTCCTGGCCCTAAAGAATGTAAAAACTTAGCACACGACAGATGGATGAAACAGACTGATAGGGAAACTTAATTCTGTCTAAATAAATAAATATTCTGTAGTCCTACTAGTGCTGATATAGGGTCTCCACCTGCAAGGGCAGTAGACCATGCCTTCTGTGGGCCATATCTGAGCCAGCAACCTGCTTCTCTGGTAACGCTGGAATTAGAGCAGTTACAATTCAGCAAGTGGGAATACTAAAAGCTTCTGTTAATGAATCAGCATGCATTATGTATATGGCATTAAAAACTTCTGGCAGGTCACTCTTAATAAAATGTGATAAATTAAGAAAAGAGTTTTATGTCTTATAGAGGAAGCTCTTACTTAGGCCTCAATCCTGAAAGCTGTTCCATGCAAACATACCCCATTGCTCATGCAGAGCCTCACTGAAGGCAGTGGGGCTTTGTGCAGGCACAGGGATATCACATGTGCTTCGAGTTGCAGGATCAGGACCTAAGGTTGTAGGCTCTCGAGCAGAGATCAGGACTATCCATGTGCTTATACAGGCCTAGCACAATTGGTTCCCAATTTTATTGGAGTCTCTGATTGCTATTGTAATATAAATAATATAACATTAAAAAAGTAAGTATCCACTTTAATTGCTAAAATTAGTCAATTAAGCCTGATACAACTATAGTGAAACTAAGGGAACTACCAATTTTATCTACAAGGCAGACAAGTTTCCATGTTCCACATCCACTAGAATAGTAGTGTTCTCAGTGGTGCCCACAAACCTCTCTGGCACCTGATCCTCCCAGTGGTGTAAGAGTTTCAGTTTGAGGTATAAAATGGACAGCAGCTGTTTGATTTGGCCTGTTACCCTGTGTGGTCCATTAATTTAATAACAGGGAGTTCTGTAAAGTTTATAGAAGAATGCATTTGTTAGCAACTAGCTTTATTGATGTGAGGCACCCAAGTGCTGATTGACCCTGTTAAAGTTTTAAATACATAAAATTAACATGCTGTGATACATGCTATATTATGTGCATTCAGCTACATTACAGTATTTAAATAGCTATATTACAATAATGGTAAATATGAAACTCTGCCTCAAAGAGGGTCCTAGGAGGAGGATTATATCTTCCACCAGGACAGTGGTTCTCTGTGGTGTAATAGCAGTCTATTTCTTTAGAACAGGTGAGTTTTAAGGCTGCCAGTCTCCCTCTGTTAACTCCCTTCCCCTATAGTGGGGGATATAAGACTGCCTTTGGGGACCATGAGGGATGTGCAGCTGCTATGTAATTCATGAAAGTTACGTGTTTTGCTGCTGTAATGTGGTTTGCTATTTGATTACAAGGGCTTAATTGAAGCAGGTGTTGGTTGTACACCTCTACCCTGATATAACGCTGTCCCCGGGAGCCAAAAAAATCTTACCGTGTTATAGGTGAAACTGCGTTAGATCCAACTTGCTTTGATTCGCCAGAGTGCGCCCCCACCGAAGCGCTGCTTTACCGCGTTATATCCGAATTCGTGTTATATCAGGTCGCATTATATCGGGGTAGAGGTGTATGTACGCAGGAAAGAGAACAATAGCTTCAAATAGCCACCCACTTATCCATTTGAAGCACAACATTAGACCCATTTGCTTGGACTGCCCACCTCTGACTGACACCCCGTCCCCTGCAGCTCAATGGACCAGTTTGTCAAGAAAAGTGAAGGGGAATCACAAGTTGTAAACACAGTGGAACCTAAGACACAGGGTTTCTGGTGGGGGAACGTGACATTTGTGGCTGGGAGGGAGTTGTTGACAGGAGCAGGTCACTGTCCTGTTTGCTAGGAGCAGGTCACATGGGGTACATCTGCACTGAAGCAGTACAGCTGCAGCTGAGCTGCTGTAATATCTTACATCCATGGAAGGGGTTTTTCCATCCATGCAAGGAATCCATCTCTCTGAGAAGCAGTAGCAAGGTTGATAGAAGAATCCGTCCCTTGAACTAGCCATGTCTACACTGGGGGATAGGTTGGCCTAACTGCATTGCTCAGTGCATAAAATTTTTCTAGGCAAGGTTGACTTTAGTTTTAAGTGTAGATTGGACCATAGACGTGCCCTGCGTAGGGAGTCTGATGCAGTTGGGCCTTCCAGGGCTAGACTTGCGTATAGACTGCTTCAGTGTTTTAGAGAGACAAGGTGGGCAAGGTAATATCTTTTATCGGACCAATTTCTGTTGGTGAGACAAGCTTTCGAGCTACACAGCTCTTCTTCAGGACTCAACCTTGTCTCTCTAGTATCCTGGGACCAGGAAGGCTACAACAGCACTGCAAACAAAGGAAGTGATTGTTTTACAGTCTTTTTTCTCTTGTTTTGCTGTGTCCCTGCTGTTCAGCTTAAACAATACTTTGTCATTGTACAAACCACTGGCTACAGCTCCTGAAGGAAGACTTGCAGGTGTAAAGCCCAGCTGGGCCTGCTGAGCAGTCATGGTTGGTACACAGGGGGCTGGAGCCAGAGACCCAGTCTAAGAGCAGAGAATCATGGGATTCTAGTCGTGAACTGTGACAGGGACCATCCATCAGCTCTTACCTGCTCTCTGATGGACAATCAGTAGACATCCTATGCAGTTGGTATTTGAGATGTGAGATCTTACAGTCATGGGTGAGAATCATACACTGGTTGGGGTATCCCTTACTGGAATTTTTAGGGTGATGATAAACTACTACTTTGAGTTGGGAAGGAATCCCTTCATCCCCTTTCTGCACATGGCTGCCCAGCTGGAGGCGTGGGGTTCATTTTGCCCCAGAGCAGAGGTTCGTGAAGTGCTTTTTTCGTGTTGCTGTTGTGCTCCCCATTCTCCAAAGAAGCCACATAAACATGGCCTCCTCCCCCTGCCAACTCCTGCCCATCGGGGCAGAAAGTGAGTCAATGGAGGGAATGGGCGGCCTCATGCCTATGGCAGCAGTGGGATCTGGCAGGTTCTATCCCCTGGGGAGCCCAAGGCAGGGCAAAGCAGACCAGTGCTTGTATTCCACCCCCTTGCCCAGAGCATCTCGCTGCCACAGGCTGTCTGAGCCAGGGTAGGGCAGCAGGGGGGAAAGCAGTAGGTTGCTGCCAGGGCATGCCTGTACTCCCTACCACCACCGTTGGATACTCCCTGCATGCTGTCTCCATTGCTGCCCTGCCCTGGCCCAGACACCTAACTGGCCGAAGTCCCATCCCCCACTCCCCAGTTTGAAAACCAGTGCCCTAGAGCATTTGGGAGATGTAAGATTTGTAGGTTTAATGAAGGTTGCTTAGTTTGGTTTGATACAGCTTTCAGTGGACAGGAATTCTTTGCAGTATTGGTGCCAAGTACTGAGATATGTTAAGCTGTACATGAGAAAACAAGAAAGGGGATTTATGGTTAATAAGTCAAGCCTATTTCCCCACCCCCACCCCTTGCTGATTGGCGATGCTAAATACTATTGGTCTGGTGGCACTCTGCTGTCCTCATTGAGCTGATGTATTAGATTTCTACTGGGTAATGGATGAAGGGAATTTTCTGTTCACTTACTTGATAAGCTCTAACAAAAGTGGTGGCCATTTCTGAACCCAGAAGAAACTGTGGAGTTGTCTTTACCTCCAACTTCATGGTGGGAGCATTGTCATTTTAAAAAAAAATTGTATTCTTGGGGAAATAGTTTATCACTCCACAGTAATACTCACATTTAACTTTTGTTTGTGATTTTTATTTTCAGGGTTTTCTTGCCCAGTGTGACACAGTTGAAGGAAGTATTGGTCAAGAAATGGATAAGCTACAATCAAAGAACTTGGCACTGGCAGAATGAGGCATCACTCTCAATAAATAGGAGAAATAATTGCTCTGTGAGCAAGAAGAAAAGTTTGCTCTTTGTTTTGGAGCACATATTCAGCTTCTTCTTCTTTTTTTTAAAGCCCAGTCTGTTTAGACTGGTACTAGTCAATCATTACTTGCTGGTTGTCACATTTACCACTCACTCAAAGCTGTTCTTTTCAAAAGAAAACAATCCTCCCTGAAGAAATACAGAAATGTCTTTGTGGTGGATGGTTATGCATGTTTTAGTTAACTAAATACTATAGCACATTATACAATTCCGAGAGGTGGGCAACTTTGGACCATTGGTTTCGTTTTACAAGGACACTATTGTTAACTTGTTTGTTTTTCTCTACTCTCACATTTTCCATTATGTCATCAAAATTATTTGCAGCTCAAACGACAAGTTTGGAAAACCATACAAGTGACATAGGTTGCAGATGTAGGACTTTAACTTGACTGAAAAAGGCAGGTTGATACAACAGTTGGGGCATCTAGCATTCTAGTAGAACATTTAGAGCAATAAATAGTATCACACATCTATACCTATTTAACACTTGTATGTGTTCATAAATATAGGAAAACTTGACTACAGTGGAGGTTGTAACTATTTTAGCCTTAAACTGTCTGGATAAATGGAACGTACTGTAAAATGTATGGTACTTAATTTAACTAGTGTTTAAATTTCAGTGAACGCCTTGGCACTTTTTTTTGTTATACATATTTCTGTTATACTGTGTATATAGCATGTATTTGTTTTCTGTGGTATACTCTCCCTTTGAGTAATGGTGTGAAATGGAACAGGATAATTCAAACTGTTTATACAGGAAGTGGTCAATCCAATCAAGCTCTGAGAATGGAGCTATTTTATCAGAGTATTTTTTGACTATGTGTTTCACTGAGTTACTGCAGTTTACAGAAAATTGCAATAGATAATTTCTATTCCCTTGAGAATTGAGAATTAGAGGATGAATATTTATTAATCTATAATGTGTATTACAAAGTGAAATTTCAAAACAGATGTTTAAAAATGTCCTGCCATTGTTAGCATCTCCATAATGAGAGCTGCCATTTCACTGCTACTTCTACTAGGAAAGAATTCATCAATAAGCACTTGCTCTTGTGGCCAGCCGAGCACCCTCAACTCACATTAGACTCTGTGGAAGTTAAGGGTGTTCTGGATCACTTGCCAGATAAGTGCATGAGAATCTTTGTATTTTTATAGTTGTTTTAAAGTAAGTTCTCTTTACCAGAAAAAAAAATGCAAAATGTAAGTGTTGATCATATTTCAATAAAGTTATATAATTCTTAATAAAATAATGGACCTCAAAATAGTCACAGTCCTCCAACATTTCTTCTGCAGTCATAATCAGAGTAGAACTTCCAGAGTGTCACAATCTGTTATCAGATGGGCAATATGGTAGCTCTGTTTCTTTTTAAAAATTAGTAGTGTTTGTTGTAAAGAAAGTTTTAAAAAATTAGATGTTATATTATACCAAATATAACTAGATGAAGTGACCATATTTTCAGGTAAATTGCATTTTTCTGTTAAATTGCAGTATTCCTTTAAAGTTGTAATAGTTTTCAGTATTACACGCAATTGCCAGGGTCTGTAAAAGTCTGCAGTAGGCCGAAACTTGACAAACAAGCTCTTGGCTTAAAATGAATTTATTTTGTTTCTCATTACAAAATTTTAGAAAGAGCTGTTTTTAAGATAGGAAGTAATTATATTTGTGGTTAGGAATGTGATCCCAGCTTTCAGTGCCTAGCATTATGGTCGTGATATGTTTGCCTGGGACTGCAGTACTATTGAGAGGAGCAGAGTTATATCCATTCCAGTGATGCCCCGGTTCAGTGCAGCAAATACTGCTTCTGGGCTAGATCCTGCTCCATTTAATCCAGTGGCTAAACTCCCACTGAATTCAATGAGTGCAGGATCAGCCTCTTATCAAGTGAGGAATTAGTCCTCACCTGCTCTAAACATAAACATGTTTTACATTTAGTAAACTTTCAGGAGCGTGTGTAGCATAGAAGGGTTTCCCTCTTTGTGAGCAGAGCTGGGCAGGGCAGGTTAGATATAGTTCTTTATCCTGGGAAAAAACAGTGCAATCTTTGTGGTATTTATGAGTGGTCATCACAGTTCTGCTATAATAGGCAAAGGCTTTCAATTAATGTAATAAAAGTGAAACCTATTAAGATTGCTTCTTAAAATGTCATTTCTGCTGGTATAATTCAAAAGAACATGGGTATTTGTTGTATCTTTTTTGCCAATATATTATGCACTGAAAATTTATTTTGATAACGAAATCTAAAAATGCGTTAATTCATTTGGGAACATGAATGACTTTGCATGTAAAAAGTTTTCCCTAAGGATTTTTAGTGTGGATTGACTGTCTAATAGTAGTTTCCTAAGTATGAAAGATTCATATCTGGTTTTTCCACAATCATGGCCTCAATCTTTGGCCAAAAAATCATTTTCAATATTAGAAAAAAGTGCAGTGGACTACTGCTGAGGAAGAGAGGGCAGAAAATGGGAATTTTTAAAATCAATGGAAATTTGGAAAGCTAAAACATGGATTCAGAAATCAAATTTAAGCAGTAGTGTTTTGTTAATTATACGGGATAAGCACACTTCCCATTCAGTTATTGAATCCATTTTTCCTTCCTATCTTAAAAACAAAACACAGCACTTTTTCACCCCTGCCATCTCAATAAAAGACAAACATGTTCTTTGCTTTTTCATTAGCCTCATTTTTCTCAACACCTCCCTCAATTGCTGTATTACTTTGTAACTATTTGCACATTTCAAGCTAACGTTCCTCTAATGTCTTTCATAAAAGACAACTTGTATTCTAAGTTGGAGTAAAACCACACCTTCACCCCCTAACTCCCTTCCTCCGGTCCCCTTTTGGCTGCAATGTGGTGCAAACCAAAACTAACATTCTTAGAGCTGCAAAACCTCAGAATTATGGAACATCTTACTCCTTAATGTTTGAGTAACTGAAAATATCAAACTTTTAGTGGTATTCTCTACGACCCAAGTTCTGCTGTTAGTCTCAGTGGTGAAAATCTGGAATAATTCCTTTTACTTCATTGGAGTTACTCCCATTTTGCAATGGCCCATGTGACAGTACAGAATTTGGGTTGATATTTTTATTTAACTTATTGTGCTACAGTAAATGGAGGGGGGAAAGAAAATAAAATATGGAAAATACAATCAATTTCTACGTTGCTTGTCTGATCATTTTGGTGTATAGTACAGAAATCCTGCTGATTAATCCATTCCCTATTGACTCTGTACTTAAATATACAGTAGCACCATTCTATGGTAAGTTATTGAGAATTTACTGTAATTAATTTATTGTTCTACTATTTGATACTGCACACATCTTCCGATAATGATGTATGTAATTAGGAATTATGTTTCACTTAATGAGGCTGGCATGAAGTGTGGAAGATATGGACAAGAGCTTGCCAACACCTCTTCCTCCCCCCCCCCCCCCCCCCCCCCCCCCCACTTGTGGAAGGAGGAAGCCGTGATAGATTTAAGGCCCAGTATCTTCTGAGTAACCTCTGGGGCTTTTACTAGAAAGCTAGTGATATTTATAAAAATGTATACTCATAGCTTAGGCTTCTCAGTGGGAGCATTCAAAACAATTTCTGACTATTACAGGCCAATGGCCTCAACCAATGTTATAACCTACCTCCCTTAAACAACATTTTTTTGAATGTAGTCTCAGGCAAAATGCTGAGTTTAAAAAAAAAATGGGGGGGGGAGGCTTTGCACAGGCACAGGTAAAGGAATGTGACTTTTCTAGCTACCACTATGAATGCCCTTCCCTTTCTTTTTCCAAAAATCTTAATCTACCGCTTCATAACAGAAAAGAATTTGGTGAGCTCAGCTGTAGGGAAGAAAGATAGTCTTTGAGGTGGCCAGCAGGCAATCCAATATACATCCATACAGAATACAAATGTCACCACCTTGAGTTGCCTGAAGAAGCAAAAATGAAGCCGGTGAAACATGGAACAGGGATCTAATGTTTTCACCAAGAAGACCTCTGCTAATAATGTTCTGCCCTAGACAATGCTTCAGAATGATCCAACAGAGGTGGCTACAATGTGGAGGTGGCACATACATTTAAGTAAAGTCCACATGGGAGAGAGGAGGACATACTCTTCTACCTGAGTTCAAATGAGAAAGAAGCATTCTTGGCCTCTGCTGGTAACTGGGCTTACCCTAGCTAACCTATCCTTCACAAATGTAGACCTACCCTTGAAAGGAAATTGCTACAACCCCAGCCAGTTCTCCTAGAGCCTTCCTTCTGCTTACCAACAGCTCCTCCATCTTGTGCTCATTTAGCTTCAGACGTTGTAGCCCTCTATATAACCTCTATTATATTTTCTGTTTTGCATTATCTGCTTTATTATATTCAGCAGTAATGCAAGGAACTTACAAGCTTGTATCCTGTAAGACATTGGCTTCAGCAGTTAGCTTGAGGCCTATGAACTTTGGCAGAGATAAACTTAGGTAACCCATAAGTTTTGGGGAACTGGAAGTAAAATGTAGGAGGGAATTTTGTCCATAATGACATCAGCCAACCATAGAAACATGAACTACCGTAACACCAGCTTCTGGAATGTTTTGGACGGAACATCCAACTACAAGAGTACCATGGCAACGAATTGATGTATATGATGGGGTGAAATCATAAATATATTAACCTATAGAAAAAAAACACCTTCACATTGGTAAGGGGAGGAAATACAAATAAGGAAGAGGGGAGAACCCCCTACTGAATATGCATTAGACATGGTAAGGTTAACGTAACATATTATAAAAGTGGCATCCCAGTGCCCTCTGCTCATTGGGAAGGGCACTCTGTACACTGCAGCCCAGGTTGGCTGGAGTTGGATAATTTCAGCTGCGCCTCCCTGTCTTGCCATCCTGGATTTGAGCCCACAGGTTAGTGAAAGGGAGCGCCCAGAACCAGGGGGAAGAGGGCAGTCACCTGACCTGAGTTCAGTGCTGCAGGGAGCCAAGAAAGTAGATTTAAAAAGAAAAATCCACTAGCCGGACCCCTTCCCACCCGCTTCCAAGGTTTGATTTCTGAAAACACCTGGGCAGCTAACCCCAGGCCAAGCCAGAGGAAGGAGTAAAGGGGAACCAAAATCAAGCTAGCTCCACCTTTGATCCTGTAGTAAGGGCTTCATCTCTGGAGATACGGTGACCCCCGCCCCATTGGGGCACATGGCCCTGTCCCATCCCACCCCATCTTCCATCTGTGCAGGCCTCCCCCACCCTGCCCTCATCATTAGCCATCTTTCCCTGCATCACAGGGTGGGCTACCTACCATGGAGCTGCGAGAAAGAACACATTTGGATAAACCAAGCCCTGGCTACTGTGCTCCCCCCTCAAAGTGCGCCTGGCTTTAGCAAAGTACTGAATTAGCCTCCACAAACTTCTTTTCCTCACCTGCAGATTATAGTGATCTCAGTCTAAGACGACCTGGAATGCCATTCCTTTTGAGGACATGCTTAATTGAGATGTAATGACATTGACTTGGTGTGCGAAAGAATGTAGTACGAAGAGCATGGAATGGATTTTATTAACACTATTGAGCTGCTTGGTAGGGTTGCCAGGGGTCCGGTTTTTGACTGGGCACTCTGGCGGCTCTGCTCAGCTCCTGCACCCCAGAGCCCTCACCCCCCCCCACACACACCCAACCCCTGCCCCAACCTGGAGCCCCCTCCCAAACCCTGAACTAGGGTGACCAGATGTCCCGATTTTATAGGGACAGTCCCGATTTTTGGGTCTTTTTCTTATATAGGCTCCTATTACCTCCCACCCCCGTCCCGATTTTTCACATTTGCTGTCTGGTCACCCTACCCTGAACCCTACTTGTGAATGATGTTGTGACTATACACATTGGTGACTTCCGTCACTGACTGTCACTGTAATGGGCAGTGAAAGTCGCTAGATTTGTCACTGGTCACTGACACTTTCTCACTGGGGAAACCACAAAGTCACTAAATCTAGTGACTAAATCTAGTATGTCTTCACTAGCAAAATTAAAGTGTTGCAGCACTGGGAGAGAGCTCTCCTAGTGCTGTAAAAAACCCGCCCCCACGAGGTGAGTAGCTCCCAGCGCTGGTGCCCGGTCTACACTGCCACTTTACAGCGCAGAAACTTGCAGCCCTCAAGGGGGTGTTTTTTCACACCCCTGAGCGATCAAGTTGCAGCGCTGTAAAGTGCCACTGTAGACAGGGCCTAAGCTGAATGAAGGGGCGGGGCCTATACACAGCCCCGCCCCCTCGCTGGAACGGGGGTCGATCCCCTCGGCAGAGCTCCCGCCCCGCTCTAGGTTCTGGCCTCGCCCCCTTCGCCGACCTGGCAGGGGGAAGGGGCGGGGCTTAGCGGCTCCTACAACGGAAGTGGCGGCTGAGGTATTTCCGGGACAAGATGGCGGCGGGGCCGGGCTCGGAGCGGAAGCTGGTGCAGCAGGACGAGCTGCGGCGGCTCATGCGGGAGAAGCAGCGACAAAGCGCCGGGAAGAAGCGAATCGAGGCGCCGTTCGCTAAATATCCTTTCCCGGCCCTCCCCGGGCTGCCCTGGAGCTTCATCGGCCTCGCGTCAATAGCGCCGGGGCTGGTGCCTGGCGCGGGGACTGTGTGTCCGGCCCGCGGTGTCTCGCTCTCAGCCGGTGCCGGGTTGGTCCGCGCTGCCTCCCCCCGGTTATTAATAAAAATAACAAAGATCCCGCCCAGACTCAGGGTCCCGCCGCCGGCCTCCCCCAGGCCTCTGGCTGCCCCGCGCTGGGTCGGGAACAAGCCGGGACCCCTCTGGATTCCCACTGAAAGCCCCGAGTTTGCGATGCTCCCCTCATGCCCGAAACACAAAAACCGTCGTGCGGCCCAGGGGAGCCCCGCCACCGACCGCCCCCTTCCTCTCTTCCCCCCCCCCCCCCGAACAGCGACCGGCGAACAATCGCAGTGCGAGGGGCTGGTTTCCTTAGCAGTGGGGTGAAGATCTGAAGGGATTGTTACACCCGAGGAGGAAAACCTCCTTCAGTTTTGTTTGTTTATGCTTTGCCCTTCACCAGCTGGGACAGCGAAGCTGCCAGTCAGTTTCACATTTCTTTAGTCATAAACCCTAATCCTGTATCACCATCTACAAGCACTTGCCCCGTCTGAAATCTCATTAAAATCAGGGCAGCTCTGCACAAGTGCAGTGGTCTGTGCTATTAGATCATGATATAGAATGAAAGCTGTAAATTATAAATCTTGTCTACTTGAATGCATCACAAATACTTTGAAATTACACATCTACCCTTGTACCATTTCATGTTCTAGTAGTCGTCCTGCAATGACACAGTGGCTCCTAAACTTTATTGGTTCACGTACCATCTTACAATATTGTTTTGAAATGAATGGCTGGTACACCAGTGGTAACACAATTTGGGCACTCCTGCCTAGCACAATATAGTGTTTTGCCTTTAAATTGAAACACTTCTTTCAGGATAAAACCCTGAAATGCAATAGTAATGGAATGTTTTTAAGAATACTTACGTTGTGGGTTTCACTCCCTCAGCGTGCCTTTGAAAATAGTGTTTTAAAAGTGTCTGCAAATTGGAATTTCAGAATTATAATTTTGAAGGTTATGTGTGATCCTGAAATATTTCCTCAACTTCAAAATGTACATATAATCGTTTAGGGCACTTAAGCTGTACGTTGTGCAACACCCAGATTAAGGGTGAACTTTTGTGGCAAACACACATACTAGGGAAACAACACAAAGAGGTAAGTCTTTGAAGATATAACAAGATTTATGAGAACAATTTGTAATCTTTGTGTTTGAGTAACTTGTACAGATTCTAGATTAGATAGCAGGTGTGATGATGGGAACTTGTACCATTTAAAAAAAGAGTGTGCATTGATGAAGTGATAGTGGCACTCCATCTTTTGGGGGAGTGAGCCGTCAAGGCAAGTCATGAATGCAGGTGTTTAATAACTATTATGACATTTACAGGGCTATATATGGAATCTATTTGCAAATTGTCAGTAGGTGTCTATTTGTAATTTAGGGTAATGGCTACACTTCAATAAGTGGCCCATGTCAGCTAACTTGAGATTGCAATTTTATAGTCCTTCAGCCAGTGTAGATGCACGAGCTGGAGCCCAAGCCCGCATACCTATACTGCAATTTTATGGCCCCACACGCCCGAGTCAGCTGACACCGGGCCAGACACAGGGTTTTTTTTGCATTGTAGACATACCCTTGAAAACATTTTCTGTAACTTTAAAATGTAAACATCTAACAACTGTATGTGTCAGGTTAGCTGAACTCCCAGGTGATAGGTACTTGATTTTGTAAGGGGTATTGTCAAGGTACATTCACATTAGGAAAAATGGTGGGCTTTTTTTTTTTTTTTAAACCATGTATTAGCTAATACACAGTGACTAATGTGGTAAAATCCTAGTGTGGGCAAGACAGCTTGTTTTTTTCACTTATGTTAGCAGGTATGCCTCATGGATATCTTGACCCGCTAATACATGTGAAAACTACAAGCTGCCTTATCAATACTAGGATTTTAGCATGTATTTATTACTTTGTGTTAGCTAGCATGTGGTTTAGCCCCCCCCCCCTTTTTTTTTTTAAGTGAAGGCAAGGCCTTAGTGAAACAAGGAGCTGGCTCTTATATTGGTGGAGTGCTAATAATTGATGGCTTTAGGCTCGGTCTTGGATATAAATGCATTTTAAAAAAATTGAGTCTGTCTTGTACCAATCAAAACAGCTACTACTGTTTATAGAAAATTCAGAGATTAAACTAAGTAGTTCAGATATCATGAATAAGCCTTTATGGAAGTTATGGATTCTTTGATTCATCTCTTTAAACAGAATATAACGATGTGACTTTTGGGGACTTATGCATGTGTATATTGAGTAGTCATGATTGAATAAATTTCACTGAGCTGGCACATGAGAAACTGGGTTGCATGGGAAGGTAAAAATCTAAAACTAAAAGTACTGGGTTGTCAGAGAGACATGGATTCTGTGATCTGTTGTCTATCGTGTGGCATTTTTAAAGTGAAAACTTACATAGCTGATGGTGTCTGTGCACTTCTGCTGCCTTTTTCTGAGCAGAAAAGCAGCACTTAAGAGATAGCTGCAGGTTTCTCCTGTGTTCTCCTAGCACTACCTCTGCTGTGACACTGAACTATAGGTGCTGATGGTTTTAAACTATTAATTGTTAGTAAATTATTTTAAACTCTTTAAATTCCCCTTGTTTCGCAGTTAATACTTCTGGCTTTTTTTTTTTTAAACCATTAATAGATTACTTTTACCTTTTCTTTCCCAAGATGAGACCATGATTTTTCACGTAGCTTAACATGACAAACTACTAGCTCTAGTAATGAGTATGTTGACTATCCTAAAATAAGTGCACCTGTTGCGTACTAGGTATATGCAAGAGCAAGAAATTGGAGGATGAATTTCGTGCATCTGAAATTCAGACTTTCCCATGAACAGCCATGATTCTAGTAACACTGTATCTGAGTTCTTGTTGCTGTCAAGAGATGATCTTTTTCTTCTTGTTTATTTTGTTTTTGCTGAGCCTCTATTTTTTTTATCTCAGGATAGAATTTACAAATGTTTTTTGTAATAACTGTGCAAAGGAGAATGCAGTGGTCTAACTTCAGGTCTCTTGAACCTCTGTTAATAAGTTAAAGACTCTTTACTTAGAAGCTAGCATGTGGCTATATTATAGCATAATTCTCATTTATAAAAAGAAAATTATGCTATATATGTATTGCAGGTGGCAAATAATCTCACTACCACCTAATGTTGTTTTTAAAAAAGATCTAGACCTCAAGCACTCCTTGTAGCAAGGCAGAAAAACAATTTTATTTCCAATTTTTAAGAGGGTATATACTAACAGATAATGGCATGTGAACAGATTAGAGAGAGAGATGCAGGAATATATAATTTGATTCAATAACATTTATAATTTCTTTTATACTTTTATTTTTTAAATTTAATCCCAATCCTGATGTGTAGATTTAAAAAAAAATATATTGCTTTGAGTCTGATGTGATTGCTGTCTTGAGGTTTTAGAATGTAATGCATTGTTTTGGTACAGACCCTGACAGATATCTGAAACTCAAATTTTTCCAACCCTATCCATAGGGTCCAGTAATGGTGACTTGTGATGTGGACACTTCTCTTTTAGGAACTGAAGTGAACCTGTCAACTCATTTCACGCAGGCCACTAAAGGGCCATCAGATGATAGCAATTTTAGGCAGTACTGACCTGGATCATGTTTAAATCAATGATCTAAAGGTGAGAGACCCCACTGTCAATCTCGTGAGCCATCATGCCTGTTCATTTTTTTAAAAAGTGATTACATCATCAATCCTAACATTTATTGTATAGCATTACAGTACCTACAACCATTGAAGTACCTGTAGCTTTGGGCAGGTCTACACTACTGCTTAAGTCGGTCTAATTTACATCATTTAGGGGTGTGAAAAAGACACCCCTGAGCGACGCAAGTTACAGCGACCTAAGCACTGTTCACACCAGCGCTATGTCAGCAGGAGATGCTCTCCCACCAACATAGCTTCCGCCTCTCATGGAGATTGAGTAATTATGCTGATGGGAGAGCGCGCTCCCATTGGCATAGAGTGTCTTCACCAGATGCGCTACAGCGGCACAGCTGCGTTGGTGTAGCTGCACCGATGTAGTGCTTCTAATGTCGACCTGCCCTTTCATTCCTTACTTCAGCTTAGATCAGTAGTTCTCAACCAAGGATACGTGTATCCCTGGGGGCACACAGAGGTTTTCCGGTGGTACATCAACTCATCTAGATATTTGCCTAGTTTTACAACCAGCTACGTAAAAAGCACTAGCGAAGTCAGTACAAACTAAAATTTCATATAGACGATGACTTGTTTATACTGCTGTCTATATTATACACTGAAATGTAAGGGCTATATTTATATTCCAACTGATTTATTTTATAATTATAAGGTAAAAGTGAGAAATTAAATGATTTTTCAGTACTAGTGTGCTGTGACGCTTGTATTTTTATGTCTGATTTTGTAAGCAAGTAGTTTTTAAGTGAAGTGAAATTTGGGGTATGCAGTCACACTAGTGGAAGGGGTACGTACAGTAGTCTGGAAAGGTTGTAAAGCCACTGCCTTCATTACCTCAGTTGTTGTAAGCTTGATTATGTCAATTTCAGTGTTTCAGAGGTGTGCATGTTGTGAAAATGTGTTCTGTAACTTATTAAAATAAAGGTTTCTAAATATTCTGAACTTTAAACTCAAGGCCTGGTCTACAAGTATAACAAAGTGGAAAATAGGAAATTAGGTCGGTATAACAACATTGCTCGGGGGTGTGAAAAATTGATGCCCCTGAATAATGTAGTTAAACTGACGTAACCCCTGGTGTATACAGTGCTAGATCAACCTCAGCCTATCTACCACCTCGGGGAGGTGGATTACGTACGATGACGGGAGAACCCCTCCTGTTGGTGTAGGTAGCGTTTTCACTCAAGCGCTACAGTTGCGCCACTGCATAGCTTTAAGTGTAGACAAGTCTTAAGCCAGAGTAATTTTTGAGGTTTTGAAAAGGAGTCTCTTGAATTTTATTTGCTGATTCAAACTTTTTTTTTAAACAGAAAATTGCAGAGTTAAAAGGTGCTAAACCGACAGTGCCTGGGCCTACAATTAGCATATCATCATCTCATCCTGCCAAAAGAAAAGTTTCTGACACAGAAAACCAAGAAGTAAAGAGAACAAAAGGTAAAGCAATACATTTATTCAGTATTTGCAGTACTG
This sequence comes from Chrysemys picta bellii, assembly GCF_011386835.1. Classification (NCBI taxonomy): domain Eukaryota; kingdom Metazoa; phylum Chordata; order Testudines; family Emydidae; genus Chrysemys; species Chrysemys picta. The sequence goes on along the minus strand of NC_088792.1, from coordinate 115,933,931 downwards.
CTGAACTGTAATCTGACTTTCTATGTCTTGAATGATTTTCTCCTTTATGAGAGAGACAAAGTGGGTGAGAGAATCTCTCTATGGACCATCCTCTGTTGGTGGAAGGTACAAGCTTTCAAGCTACACAGAGCTTCTTCATGTCTAGGGAATAAAAGATAAAACATCACGTTCATTGTCTCTCTCATAATCTGAGACCAACAGGGTTACTGCAACACTTTCTCCTTTATGGAAGGGGGAGAAGGCAGGTACTCTGACTTTTCTGTTGATGTTAATTTTATTTATAGGTATATGAAATTAAGGTAAATGTGTTTTGTTTTTATGGAAACAAATGTGATTTAAAATTTGATATCAATGAAGCTATACTTCCACACTTCCAAAAATACTAACTGTAATATATTTTCCACTGTTCTGACAGAAGCAATTTTCTTAACCTTCACTTTGTTATACTAGCTAATGGCCTTACTGTGACTGAGGGATGAATAAGGGCTAGATCCTGCAAATGGCTTTGCATGATTGTAGGAGTTGAGACTTTGCACATACCCATTTCTGTAACATTTGTAGTAGTATCATATTAACTCAACATGATGTCATGATTAGGGCCCTACCAAATTCATGGCCATGAAAAATGCATCAGGACTGTGAAATCAGATTTACCCCATGAAATCTAGCTATGGTGGGGGAGGGGCAGAGCTGGGGGCATCCAAGCCAGGGGCTCCTACCGTACACCGGGCTACATTGCTAGTCCCAGTGGGGCTGGGGAGAGATTCCTCTTCCCCTGCATGAACGTGCTCAGGGAGAGATCAGACCCACCTCCGGGAACCTACCTGGCTACAAGAAGCTCCGTGGCTGGTGCCTTCAGAGCTGGGCTTTTCTCCTTTACGTCATTTCTGCACTGCCTTCAGAGCTGGGCTGGGTTCTGAAGGCAGCTGCCGGAGAGGTTCCCAGAGGTGAGTCTGATCTCCTCCGTACTCCTGAGGGCGCCCCAGCAAGGGGCTCTTAGCTGGTAGTCCCAGCCAGGCTGGGGAGGGACGGGACTTCCTCTTCCCCTGCACGGCTGCTCGTGGTGGGAGATCTGACCTACCTCTGGGAACCTCCTCTGGCTGAATGAAGGCAGCAGCTGCGAAGCTTCCAAGCTGGGCTCTGAAGAGGTTGATTTGATCTGTCCCATGCCGCTAGGAGCTTCTAGCTGCTAGTCCCGGCTGGGAAGGGACTTCCTCTTTCCTTGCACTCTCAGGCACTTCCCCTGGCTGCAGGAAGTTCCGTGCCCTCCCCCTGCTTGTTTACTGCCCCCATCGCTCCGATGCTGTGGGGGGAAGGGGTCATTGTGCTCCTTTCAGATGCAATTATTAGCTTGTTTCAAGAACTTGACAGGATTTTTTTGATTGACGCTTTAGGGCAGCAAATAAAAGTCAGGGCTCAACTCACTGATTGCTAGATATGGGCATTGGGGTGGTTTTTTAATGTAGTGATCTCAATTGGTAGCCTACCGGAAGACAAGTGAAATTACTTTAAAATGAGTGTCCAAAGTAAATCAAAAAATCTCTATAATCGTTACTGCAGCGGATCGTGTGAAAGAGTTTGGAAGTCAAATTCTACATGCCGATGGTGACAAACTATTTTGTACAAGCTGTAATGTTTCGACAGAGAACTCTGAGACCCATCATTTATTTAGAATGGAACTTGTGGATGCATTTGCAAGTGCTAATATACCGTTGGAAAAACTTGATCACCCAAAGCTGCATGAATTCATTCAACGGGACGTACAAAATTCCGGTTGCTTACCAAGTGCGAATAAGCTACAACAGGACTACCTTCCAAAGGTTTTTGCTGCACATTTTGAGAAGAGGAAGTCTCAAATTAATTCATATGAATCTTTTGCAATTATTTCTCATGAGTCCACTGATGAGCAAGACAACTATGTACTGCACAGTCTGTTTGATTTTATTTCTGAGAAGACCGAAGATATACAGACAGGAAAGCTAACAGTGCTCGTCGACTACGTTTACTTGGATGCTGTTAACTACATTACGATGTAATTAAAACCATTTCAAAATACAGTGCAGACTTTGTCAAAGTATCCGCTTTCAAAAGTGACAATGCAACTTACATGACGAAATCTTTCAAATCTCTTCTCCGAGGTCTAATGCCAAAAGCTGTCCATATTACATGTAATGCACCTAGAATTTCTCATGTCAGTGAGCTGTGGTGATGAGTTTGGTGAATTTGATAAACTGGTGAGCTACATTAAAAAATCATTAAACGCTGCCCTAGCCGCAAACTTTGATACAGGCAGCACATTGCAAGCATTACCGAAATGACATAAATCGGGGAACAAACAATTGCACTACCCCCAGAGCCAGCAATTACTTGTTGGAATTCCTGCTTTTGGGCTGTACAATATCATGCAGCTCACCTGAAGTACTACTCAAGAGTTCATCTCAGAAGAGCTCACACTGACACCAAAAACGCAGGTTTTAACAGACCTTTCAACTCTTCTAAACAATGCACAGCCGAATGAGGAAGTTCAGTTCATTGCCAAGATTGCCACAGGACTGATGGACTTAATCACTTGATTCGAATCTCAATATGTCACAGTCCACCGAGCTTAAAACAAAGTAATGGATGTACTGTTCTGGGCTGAAGCACAGTCAAACGAAAATCACTCTGAGAACGCTGAGTTAAATGCCAGTGCTCAGCAGGTGTTTTCTTGCATGACAAAGAAGCTCAGAAAATACTACTGCTATGGGGAACCGTCAAGCAATGTAGCAAAAATGGCGCAAAAGTTTCAACAATCTGCAGCAGGGTTCCTAAAAACTGTGCGTATTTTTGACCCTGCACAAATGCACCTGTTGATGGTGGATTTAACCTTGCTTAATGCAATTCCTGGCTTTGACAAGAATTGTAGGCTGGAGATTCCTGCTTACGAAAAGATTGCAAAAGAAGTGGACTGTACTTTGCCTATGCTACAGTTTTGGAACTCAGTGGAAGGCAGAATCCCCCACCTTGCAAGGCTATCTCGGCACTGTCTGACAAGTCCAACAAATTCCATGAATGCAGAGAGAGCCGTGTCTAAGCACGGACAGGTGTTTTCGGTGCAGGGACAGAATGAAGAAAGGCACAGTTGCTGGATGCTCTGAGAGTGGCCGTGCAGGCGAAGAGGAAGTCCTGTCCCTCCCCAGCTGGGCTGGGACTAGGAGCCCCCAGCTGGAGGGCTCCCAGCAGCATGGGAAAGATCAGTTCCACCTCTGGGAGACTCCCCCAGCTGCACGGAACTCCATGGCTGCTGCCTTCAAAGTCCAGCCCAGCTCTGAAGTGAGGGTGGCAATCCCATTGACCCCCCTCTCCCCCTTTTGGGTCAGGACCCCCACGGTCACAGCACCCTGAAATTTCAGATGTAAACATCTAAACCCCTGAAAGTGACTATTTTTTAAAATCCTATGACTGTGAAATTGACCACAATGGATCATGAATTTAGTAGGGCAATAATCATTGTATAAGGTGTATATTTCAATTTGGGTATTTTTATGTGGAAAAGTTGATTACATAATACTGATTTCTGATTGTTGGAGTATACAGCAGGGGGGATCCGGCGGCAAGAGAGAGCCCCGCCGCTCCCGGTCACCGCGAGTGGCAAGAGGGAGCCCCGCTGTTCCTAGCCACCAAGGGCTGCAAGAGGGAGCCCTGGAGCTTCTGGCTGCTGCAGGGGGGGGACCCCAGCAACTCTCAGCCAGGGTGGGCAACAGGGAGGATCCCCAGAGCTCCCAGCTGCCGCAGGAGGCAGGGGGGACCCCTGCAGCTTGGAGCCGCCAGAGGAGAGAGACCCTGGAATCTCCAGTCCCTCCCCTCCCCCACAGCTGCCCAGGCTATCCATTTTGTCATGTGTATTTTTAGTAAACGTCAAGGACAAGTCACGGGCTTCCATAAATTTTTCACTATTGCCCATGACGTTTACTAAAAATATCCGTGACAAAAATTTAGCCTTACTCATCATTATAAATATAATTTTTATTTTGTTTTTCTCATCTTTTGTTTAACAGCAAAGCAGTCATAATTGACTCTTGACCATTTTGCAGGTTCAGATGACCAGCCACAGACTTCTGCGTCTGGGTAAGTAGATCCTTTCATTTACCTATTTGTGCAGCCTTTTGCCAGCTAGTCCTTTTTGTTTTTTTTCCCTTTACCCTACCTCTGCACCTGCTGTGGGTAAGGATGTAGACACCATGAGCCCCTCCCTCATATAGTCTTGACCTGGGCGCAGACCCATAGTTTAGCAGCAACTTTTTCAGCTGTGTGAGCAAGATAAAAATCACAGGAGTGACTCAGAACCAGTTAGAAAACAAGTATTCCCTTACTGTCATTACAGGGCTATACTTAGTGATGAATGTACAGTCTTGCCCTAAGAGCTCAAAGCACAAATCTTAATCTTTTTATGTTTTTGTAGAGAAAATTCTAGTTAAATTTTAGAATCATTTTAGTCATTCTATTGCTGTTTTCTAACCTGGGGGTAGAGGGTGAGGAGAGAAATATTTGAGGGTGAGGAAAGCTATGTGACACCAGATGACACCCTGCTGAAAACATACTTGAAAGCTGCCTGCTTTGCGCCCTGCTCCTATGGTGACCTAGAGGAATGCAGTCCCAGGTAGGAACTTGACAATACATGTTTCTCTTGTTTGCTCTGATTGTGCTTAGCTGCTAGAGCATACAGTATGCTGTCTGGCCCTACATAGCTGCAAATGGACAGTTACTTACCCAACCCAAATAAATCTGTTAGTCTTTAAGGTGCCATCGGACTCCTTGTTGTTTTTGTGGATACAGACTAACACGGCTACCCCCTTACCCAGCTTTAGTGGAAGCTACAAAATGAGCGAAGTGCAGTATAAGTTAGCAAGCTTAAAAAAAACACATGGGAAAGAAAGAGGCGTAAAAAGATAGGCAGCATGAGAGAAAATGAAAAAAAGATGATGAAATGGGACATTGTGTTGTGCTTCCACACTGATGTCTGTTTCTTTCTAACATGTTTCCCTCTATAGAAAGTTTTGGATCAGATAAGTATACATTGAACCTCATCAGGCGACAAGTACTGCCTGTGAGATAATGGAGTTTACCCTTCAAATGTTATAGAGCTCAAACCTGGTTGTCAATGTCACTTTTCTGAAAAAGCTCAAGAAGAGAGACTGAGCTCATCTCGACTGAGACAGCCTCTTGGGGTATGTCTACACTGCGTTTTAAAACCCGTAGTAGCAAGTCTGAGGCCAGGCCTACAGAGTCAGGCTCGTGCTGTATTGTTAAAAACATCCATGTAGATGTTCAGGCTCAGGCTGGAGCTCACCTCCCTTCCTGGACTTCAGAGCCTGAGCTCCAGCCCGAGCCACAGTGTCTACACTGCTTTTTTTTTAGTGCCTTAGCATGAGCCGCCTGAGTCTGTAGACCCAGGCCCTCAGACTTGCTGCCATGGGTTTTAAAATGCAGTGCAGGTGTGCCATAGGCAATCTGTCAGAGCGAGACTGGACTTGTCCTTTGCCGGGTAGTGTTTGCTCAATCTTATGCTGAGTACTCACAGAAATTATTCGTAGAATTACACAGTTGTGGAACTTGTATTTCTTTAAAATTTGTAGTCATGGGTGGCGGGTATCAAAGGCCAGGGGAGGCTGAGCCTCTCCAAACAGCCCTGTGTGGCCCTGCCCATGCTCCATCCTCAGGCCCCCTCCTTCCTGGTGCTATGCTGCGGTGGGTTCTTTCCCTGTGGTCCCAGGCTGGGGCTAATGGGAGCTGGCTTGTGGCCAGGGACTCCGCCCTGTTCTTTGCGGCAGGGTGGGGGCCTGTGCCGCCTGCCCAGCTGGCGCTCTGGGTCTGGAGGGTGGGGCACCACCTGCCTGGCACTCTGGGACCGGGGGCACTTGGGTGGCCAAGAGTTTGGGGGGGAGGGGCTCTGGTGGGCGGGGCCTCAGGCAGAAGGGGCAGGCAGGGCCGGAGGCTGGCTAGCCTCCCCAAGCCTAGAGTTCACCTGCCACCCACGTTTGTAGTGATATCAGTCACTGCAGTGGCTATTTTTAAAAGGTCCTGTTTCCATGGTATGTTACATTATCATCTTAAAAACACGAAGGCCGACGTTTTCTATCTTGAATGCTAAAGTTATGTTTCAAATCCATATTTAGGTGCCTAAATATGTGATCTGAATTTTCAGAGCTGCTGAGCTCTTACTGACTTCAGTGTGTGGGTGCTCAGTACCTCTGAAAATCAAGCCTTTTATTTAGATGCCCAGCTTTGAAAATGTGGGTCTCAGTCTTAATATTGGAAATGGGTGAGATGTAATACGTATGGAAAATAAAGAACAGTTTATTATAATTTTATGCTACCAAGGTTTAGGTAACTTTAATAGAACTGCTTTATCATGAGTATCTTGTCTTCCCTGTATGTAAAGTATATGCACATTGCTTTGTGAATATGAAACTGGTATCTGAATTCATGTAGCTTCAGGGGACATGATAGGGCAGTTACACTTTGGTGTGGTGTTTTTTTTTAAAACCCTTCTGTTCTACAGATTCTAATACAGAATTAGTACAATAAATGTGTTTGTAGCACTGACCTGACCATATCTGGTGAGCTTAAAAAGAAAACAACAATTACATGTTGGTTTCTAGGTGGTGGTTATTTTATATTACACCAGCAGGCACGCTGTTCAGTATATTGCATTATCTGTAGGAGATGCTTAGGGTTCACAAAGTAACTGTATTTCAAACACTGTTCTGTAACTGATTTTGTTAAAGTACAAATATTTATATCTTGTGTCCTTTCCTAGGCTACCCACAGATTTTTTTGATAAAGCAGAGCATGCAGATACAAAAGCATTGCCTTCAAAGGGTCCAGGTCCCAGTTTACTGACAGGAGATTATGATGATGAGGAGGAAGAGGAAGAAAAAGACAATACTAGCAAACTACCCGGTGTGCAAAAAATTGAAATTCCACCCACAGCTCAAGAAACAGTAGCTAATGCTCTACCAGCAGGTAACTTTGGATTGTAAAATATAAAATTCAGTAAGAAGAAATTGTTGACTATTTTATTGTCAATTATGCTGGTAGGTATTTTATAATTATTAGACATTTGAAATAGCACTGATGGGTATGTTCTGTTTGGGGTTTTCTCCTTGTTAATTTTCTTATCTGGTATATTTATGGAAGTATGATTTTTGTCAGGTGACTGTGCTAAAGTTACCCATGTGAAAAAGATTCTTGCCAATGTATGTCATTATACAATATTTTCCTAGTATCCCAGTAATTTTATGTTCCAATTATCTTTCATTGCAGTGATGTTTGTAGAATTAAAATATGTAATAATGTGTACAACATACTAATTATTTGAGCCACCTGGTGGAGTATTGACTGGCTAGTTTTGTTTCTTGATTAACACAAATGGTACTAATTTAAATTCCTCTTTAGTCAAAACTTTAGAAGCTTGAACCATAGATCCCTTTGTACATAAGGTTGTGCGTGTCTTTTCTTGTAGATTTCTTTGACAACAAAACGACAGCTGCTCCCATAGTCTCCCATTCAGGGTCCATTCAGAAAGCGGAAGTTCAAGAAAAGGTAGTGGAAAGGTAAATTAATCAGATCAAATGTTAAGAGGAAATGCAAATAAGTTTCACTCTTCCAGATAATATACATAACTTTGACCATATTTAGGTCTGTCACTTTGAACAGTTAGAAGATTCGTCTCACTTACAGCAAGCTGTCTTGTTTTAAGCATTCCAAAAGATTTTCAAAAATAGGAACCTAAAGTGATGGGAAAGCATTTGGGTGCTCACTACTTTTGAAAACACCTAGGAGCCTAACTTCCAGCTCTGAGTTCTGGAATATTGACCCAAACCTATTATCTACTCAGCTCCTTGTGTGTTTGATAAGATTTAGCTGTAGAAACAAATTTTGTTGAGATTAACATCTAGCTGGTGCTGCATGTGGAGAAGAAATGCATTTTTTTATATTTCTAGTTCTTCATCAAAAATATACTGGACTTTGCTCTTGACATTTTATCTGTGGAATTAAAGATCAGAGTAATAAGCACTAGATCAAGATAACTGTCTGTTATTTTAACACTTCAGGAAAGAAAACACTGCAGAAGCTTTACCAGAGGGATTCTTTGATGATCCTGAGGTGGATGCAAGAGTAAGAGATCCTTTTGTTTATTTTTCTTCAGACTTAGGGCATTGCTACACTTGCAGATGTAGAGCGCTTTGAGTTAAGCCAGACTTCGTAGAGCGCAGTAGGGAAAGCGCTGTAGTCTGTCCACACTGATAACTGACAGCGCACTGGCGTGACCACATTAGCAGCTCTTGCAACGGCCACAGAGAGCACTGCATTGTGGTAGCTATCCCAGCATGCAAGTGGCTGCAATGTGCTTTTCAAATGGGGGTGGGGTGGGGTGGGGTGGAGTGTGACAGGGAGTGTGTTCTGTGTATGTGGGGGAGGGAGAGTGGGTTTTTGGGGGGCTGAGAGCATGTCAGCATGCTGTCTTGTAAGTTCAGACAGCAACAGACCCCCTTCCCTCCCGCCTCTCTCTCTCTTACACAGCATTCCACAGTAATGGTTGCTTTGTCTCAGAGCAGATAAGCATGCTGGCTGTTAAATGGAGCTTTCAAAGGGCATATCCAAAACAATGACAAGAGTGGCCACTTGACTTAAGGGGATTATGGGACATTTCTGGAGGCTGATCAGAGTGCAGTAATGCAACACCTCATTCACACTGACGCTGAGGCGCTCCAGCGAGGGCGCATTAAACGTTATTCTCCTCGCTGAGGTGGAGTACCAGGAGCGCTCTAGCCATGGAGTCAGAGCGCTGTACGTGCCTTGCCAGTGTGGATGGGTAGTGAGCTAGTGCGCCCGGGGCTCCTTTAATGCGCTGTAACTCGCAAGTGTAGCCAAGCCCTTAGTAATACTCAGAGTAGTGGGTGAACCTTTCAGTCCAAAATAAGTGAGAGTGACTAATTAAATGGTTTCGCGTTGAGGTATGTGGAAGTATTAGAAGCAAGAGGAAGACAAAGGACAGGGTAGGCCCATTACTCAATGGGGGGGGGGGGGGGGAACAATAACAGAAAATGTGGAAATGGCAGAAGTGCTAAATGAATTTTTTTTTTTTTTTCAGTTTTCACCAAAGAGGTTAATAGCAATTGGACATCTAACATAGTGAATGCCAATGAAAGTGAGGTAGGATCAGAGGCTAGAATAGGGAAAGAACAAGTTAAAAATTACTTAGACAAGTTAGATGTCTTCAAGTCACCAGGGTTTGATGAAATACCTCCTAGAATATTCAAGGAGCTGACTGAGGCGATATCTGAGCCATTAGTGATTATCTTCAAGAAGTCATGGAAGATGGGAGAGATTCCAGAGGACTGGAAAAGGGCAAATATAATGCCAATCTATAAAAAGGGAAATAAGGACAACCTGGGGAATTACAGACCAGTCAGCTTAACTTCAGTACCGGGAAAGATAATGGAGCAAATAATTAAGCAATCAATTTGCAAACACCTAGAAGATAATAAGGTGATGAGTAACAGTCAGGATTGATTTGTCAAGAACAAATGGTGCCAAATCAACCTAATAGCTTTCTTTGAGAGGGTAACAAGCCTTTCGGATAGGGGAGAAGCGATAGATGTGGTATATCTTGACTCTATTAAGGCTTTTTATACTGTCTCGCATGACCCTCTCATAAACAAACTAGATAACTACAACGTAAATGGAGCTACTATAAGGTGGGTGCATAACTGGTTGGAAAACCGTTCCCAGAGAGTAGTGATCAGCAGTTCACAGTCAAGTTGGAAGGGCATATCGGGGGGGGTTCCGCAGGGATCAGTTCTGGGTCCGGTTCTGTTCAATATCTTCATCAATGAATTAGATAATGGCAGAGAGAGTACATTTATAAAGTTTATGAACGATACCAAGCTGGGAGAGGTTGCAAGTGCTTTGGGGCAGGGGTTCTCAACCTTTTTCTTTCTGAGGCCCCCCAACATGCTATAAAAACCTCCGCAGCCCACTTGTGCCATAACAACTGGTTTTCTGCATATAAAATCCAGGGTCGGCGTTAGGGGAGTAGCAAGGAGGGCAATTTCCTGGGGCCCCATGCCGCAGAGGGCACCGTGAAGCTAAGCTGCTCAGGCTTTGGCTTCAGCCCTGGGTGATGGGCTTGAGGCCCTGAGCTGCAGTCCCACGTGGTGGGGCTTCAGCTTTCTGCCCTGGGCTCTGGCGAGTCTTATCACCAGCCCTGCGTGGCAGACCCCCTGAAACCTGCTTTTGGCCCCCCAGGGGGTCCCAGACCCCTGGATGAGAACCACTGCTTTGGAGGATTCAAGGAGATCTGGACAAACTGGAGTAACTGTCTGAAGTAAATAGGATGACATTCAATAAGGACAAATGCGAAATACTCCACTTAGGAAGAAACAATCAGTTGCACACATACAAAATGGGAAATGACTGCCTAGGAAGGAGTATTACAGAAGGGGATCTGGGGTTCATCATGGATTACAAGCTAAAAACGAGGGAACAGTGTAACACTGTTGCAAAAAAAAACAACCAACATCATTCTGGGATGTATTAGCAGCGGTGTTGTAAACAAGACACGAGGAGTAATACTTCCGCTCTACTCCATCTTTTGATTAGGCCTCAGGTGGAGTATTATATCCAGTTTTGGGCACCACATTTCAGGAAAGACGTGGCCAAATTTGGGGAAAGTTCAGACAAGAGCAACAACAATGATTTAAAGGTCTAGAAAACATGACCTATGAGGGAAGATTGAAAAAACTGTGTTTGTTTAGTCTGGAAAAGAGAAGACTGGAGGGGACATAACAGTTTTCAAGTACATAAAAGGTTATTACAAGGAGGTGGGAGAAGAATTTTTCTTAACTTTTGAGGATAGAACAAGAAGCACAATGGGCTTAAACTGCACCAAGGGAGGTTTAGTTTGGACATTAGGAAGAACTTCCTAACTGTCGGGGCGGTTAAGCATTGGAATAAATTGTCTAACCTGCTCTGAAAAATCTCCAATGATGAAGACTCCACAACCTCCCTAGGCAAACACCTGTCAGGGATGGTCTAGATAATACTTAGTCCTGAACTGGACTAGAGGACCTCTTGAGGTCCCTTCCAGTCCTACAATTCTATGATTCAATGTATATTAATTTAAGGACATGGAAGGGAAGATTGCTGAGAGTATACAGGGGGTCTGAGCATCCTTTCAGACTGAGTTTATTCTTTTCAGTTATTTGCAATTCAGCTTTCTCATGATTTAAAGGAAGTTTTATTGAGGCTAACATGTCTGCTAGATGTTAGGAGTGAAGATGTAAGTAGATTGCTGTGTGATGTACAATACTAGCCCACTCAAACAGCAAGCTAGTTCTCACCCTTTCTTTTTGCTGCCCTAGTAGAAAACATTTTTTGGCTGAGGGAGAGGGGTCATGAGAGGTTTGGGGCCAAAATCACCATAAAAAGTTGAAATTTTGTTCTGGGTCTAAATTTGCAACATCTTGTATACCAAGTGATGCCCTTATTTTGTATTCACTCGTGAAAATAGCATAACTTGGGTTTTGGAAGATATGCAAGAGAATCTATTTTTATATTTGTGTGTAAAAATGACTGCAAATTTGATAGCTGTGCACATCTGCACACTCTAATATTGCTTTGTCAAATTGGCAAACCATGTAATGGGCTGGAAAATTTCTGGAAAATTATTTTTCTTTTCATTGAACATGTCTCTGTATTGAACATGCCTGAGAATTATGAACACTCTTGGTGTGTTAATGATTTTACCACATGGTTTTTAAAGCAAATACTTGCAGCCGCCTTCTGTCTTAGTGTAAGATGATTCCGTAGATGTTTTTAATGTCTCCTTATTACATGCTTGTATGTGCAGGAGAAGAACTATTAATATAACACCTCAATAATGAATGCTGCTAGAAAGCAGCCTCTTGTTTAATTTTTTGTATCCCTCCTCAATCCCACTCTGATCTTTATCAGCCTGCACCTATTTTATTTTCTCTGGTGAGATGCTTTCAGCATTGGCCATGCCTCTAGGTATGCTTGCATGTGGCGTGCATAATAGCTTTCTTCACGCACCCAGAAATGGGGATACTTAATTTTGAAGAATATAGTTGAGAAGGGTAATGTATTTTTTGTAAGTGATGAATTGCTCTACTGCAGAAAAGTAATTAGAGAGCTTGCTGCTAGAACTGCAGTAACCATGCTTGGCGCCTGAGATGTTAGCCTGGATACTAGGACTGAACACTGGTATCTCAAAACTTACATGTATGCTGTTACCTGCAGTAGCACTAGCATCAATGATATTTTTCCTGCCACTCTACATGAGCCCTGCAGGAGCCAGAAGATGATTAAGAGCTTCATGTTGTCTGCACCAGAATAATGTGCATAGTATAATCCGTAGAGTGCTTAGAAGTTTGATCCATACTTGGAGGAAACTTAAAATAACCATTTATTTTAAAATGAATCCTTTGTGTTGCTGATGTAGATGTGGTGCTAGGGGTTGGGGCTATTGATAGTGGTGTCTAGAGCTGTGATTCGAGTGATGTGCAAGTGAAAGAGGGGAGAGTCCTGCAGGTGATGGTTGCTGTGAGCCAGGGACAGTCTTCAGGCAGGAAGGTCTGCCAATGCATAGGCAGTGCTAGTTAGTGGTCTCTTTGACCCAGGTTCTTAACACAATTCACAAGCATGTAGGCATTGAAAGGAACTGTTGCTTTATTTGTTCGCTGCCAGTGGCACAAAGCTCTTGCTAATCAACTCCTTCCAGTTTAGCTCATATGGAGAGGAGGAGTATCACCACATTGGTGGCACTGTAATCTCAGACTCTGTTACAGTGGTCCTAGGCAGGAATCGCAGACAAAATGTTCAGAGATGCTGCCTGTTTTTGCAATTTTCTCTGGTTTTGTGTTTAAAAAACACAGCTCTTTGAAATCTAGTTTTAATATCAGGAGTTACTAATGCATTTAAATGTTTGATCAGATACACACTTCAAGGAAAAATAATTCTGTCTTGTTAATGTTTAAGTTTATTATAAGAAATACAAATAGTCATGACTTACAAAAGGTAAAACCACAATACGTAACAACAATACAATACGTGTAACCATGATAGGAATAACCACAAAACAGAAATATGGAATGATGGAAGTGTTATATCTCCCAGTATGTAGTTTGCTTTCAAACTCTTCAGTTAATAATTTGACTTATTTCATACTGTTGCATATTGTCTAATCAATCAAGAACAAAGCATGTAAGTGACTGGCCATTTTACATAAGGATTGCCATATTGGCAAAAGACAAGAATGGATAAAAGGAAAAGAAAGCTAAGGTAGAAAGGAGGCTCCACAAGTTATTTTATTCAAACTGTTTAGTTCCTCTTAACTCCATTACTTATCCTAAAGTATCATAGAGTAAAGAATGGTGACCCAGACATTATTAGTCATCAAACACACGATTCATGTCACAACCTCTGGTGAGAGAACTAATTGTGAGTTTTGGGCGTTTCTGTTACAGCCTTTGATTATTTGGTTTATTTGCCAGGATGCTGTGCTACAAGCGCAAGGCATGGCTGTGATCGCCTACATTCCTCGTGCCCTCCATGCGGACCCCAAGCCTGGGCACTCTCTTGTATAGGAAGAGCTAATCTCCCAGCAGACACTACACACCTTTTCTCCCAAGTGCAGGCAGATCCTGTTTCTTCATCCCACTTTAGTTCCAGCATTATTTTTGCAGACAATATTCCCACCATTTCTAGAGTCAGTAGTTAATGTTCGGTATCATTGGAAAGATTGGATTAGAGGTATTAGTGGCAGACAGCTTTAACAGTTCTTATACTAGCCACTAAATTGAAGTATAGGGGCAACAGTCAAGATGGTAATAAAAACTGTGATTTTTAAAGGCAGATATCTCAAAAACCACTAAGACTGGGTTGTGCTGCTCTATGCTATTGGACAGATGGTGATTCACAAACTATAATACCATGCAATGGTAACTGGACATTGAAAACAGTCAAAAATAGAGGCTATCATATTACCAGATAGGCCAGGTTTCTTTCAGCATCCCAAATATCTTGTGCCATCCATTTGTGGTCAGCTGCTTTCCCTCAATATTGTAATCATACATTTTGTACAGGCAGTTGTTTTCCATTTAGGTCTAGAATCAGATTTTTTTCTCCAGAATCATGAAAGATGGCTGTTTGGCTCAAATAATGCATATAAACAAAGCATTTACTTGCTGTCAACTCTTTCTTAGTAAATAGCAGAATATATGTTTTGTTTCTCCTATTGGTTTTAGAATACCAGCGAGAATCATTAGGCAGTTGCTAAAGAAGTTTGGTTTTTCACATTCACTAGGTGCGAAAGGTTGATGCTCCGAAGGATCAGATGGACAAAGAGTGGGATGAATTTCAGAAGGCGATGCGACAAGTCAACACAGTAAGTGATGGAATCTATTTTTATTGCTTCTAAATACGATACATAATTGGAAAAACAGCCATTCATGCAGCTTGGCAGAGTGAGTGACATACTATATTTGTTGACTGCTTGTCACAATGTAATGTGCAGTTAAACATACTTTACAGTTGAGCAAAAGGTCTCTGCATTTTACACTCAAGGAAAAGTTAAGTGGAAAGCGCGTTTGATGACAAACGTCTCTAATTAAATACGCTAGGCTGGATCTAAGTGAGATAGCAGGCACACCTTGACGGTTTCCCATCTGCAGGCAATGGACCATATTCCTAGCTGCTGCTTCAGAAAAGTTGCCTATAGAAACATTTAATTTTAAAATCTGAAAATTACACCTCTCTCTCTAAACATGTTAACCCTTGTAAAAGCTACAAGAGTGTTTGTTTTGTGGTGAATTTAAACTTGACAAAAACACCCCTAAAGTTGGGAATATTTTAGAGGAATTTACACAGAACACATCCTGATTGGCCCCAGTTTTTCTGTATCCTAATTTCTTACTACTTAGAGTTGCATGAAACCTTGTATCAGAGTCAGATTTTACACCTCCCCGATGTACACTGTACAGGACATCGTTGTAGATACTTGGTATTCTCACTTGATGCCTTTTAATGTTTTTAAATTCTTGAATTGAAAATTATTGATCATAAATAACTGCTAAGAAAACTGGTACAGAACAATTTATCGTTACTCGTTAAAGCAATACTACAGATAAAGTAAACTTTCATACAAAAACCAATAGTGGATACATTTTGTTAACATTAACCATTCAAACAGTTCTTCAGCATAAGAAGGAATCTTCTCAGTTATGCGTGGACCATTGGTTGCATAGCCTCTCCCAGACATTCAGATTTGAGAAAGTATATGCTGAAAAAAATAACAGGTTAGAAATACATTGGAATCAAGTGGGTATAGTTAATACTTCTAACAGGCTTACTGTACATAATTGGTAAACACCAAATGTCGGTGTATATGTTCTGTTGCATCTTAAGCCTTTTGATGGATTATTTGGTTTTATATTCTGTTTCAAAACAATATTTAATATTGAACTAAAAAATTCAAAAGGAGAAGGAGCTAGACTGCTTAGGGATTTGGTGTAGCATTTTGTTCTGTCCTTTTCACTGAACTTTAGCACAAGTCACAAAGACTTTTCCTGTATGTCCTGTTAACATACCTCTTGGAGGAGGGAAGGTCTACATAGGATTGTGACTTTGTTACAGCATACATTAATCTCTTGCTTTTGTTTCCAGTACTGCTCTTTTACTGAAAAAAAGATTGAATGGGGCTTAACTTATTCACAACTTTTTTGGTTTAGATTTCAGAAGCAATAGTGGCAGAAGAGGATGAGGAGGGACGTTTGGATCGTCAGATTGGAGAAATTAATGAGCAGATGTAAGTAGATCAGTCTTTCTCAAACTTTGCGTTCTGCTCCCCCTCACCCACTCCTACCCCCCGAGAATGGGTCTATATGTGAATAGACTCTGACTGCATGACATTTCATTTGTAACCTGCCATGGCAATTCTTTTAAATATTCACTGATCAAAGTGTTTGAATTTAAAAAACAGTTTGTTTCCTGACAATGGTTAATTTGGGCAGCAGCACTAGACGGGTGTTTACTACGACAGACTGCACTGGGAGCTCTGAAAACAGTAGGTAAGGGCAGAGGCGTGCCCAATAAACTACAGGAAGAGATCAAATTTAATTAAATCCTTTGAACAAGGTTCATTTTTTTTCTACGCTCCATCTGTGGATTCTGCATCATGTAGAACTCCGGTGAACTGACTGTATCTGATAACTAAACTCTTAAGCAGCTTTTAGTAGACTGAACAAAAAATTAGGAACATAATTTTCATATGGAGATTCCTGTCTTAATTCTTGGTGACAACCTGGGCCCTTGCTTCTCATGACATTTATTTGAAAATGTTTGCTGAATGATGTACCTTATCATGTGAACCCTCACTAGCTGCAATGTTCCATTGAAACAGTTGGACACACATTAGTCTAAGCTTCAGCAAGATCAATGAATACAGCTTAGTTTGACACTTTATGGTGCTGAAAATCAGTCACTTTGCGTTTACATGTACAATTCATACAAAGCTATTGATGGAAAGCAAAGGAAAAGACGTTTTGTTTGTTAAAAACTAGCAGCCATCTTTTAGCGAAAAGGAGATGTTCACACTGAAGCAGTAGTTAACCAATGTGGCAGATTTAGCAGCTACTTAGATGGTATTAATGATCATATCAAAGTCAAGTTGCTTTTGGGACTAAAGCTACGACTTCGATAGTGATCTTGTAATTCTGGAGAGAGCTTTGACTAAGAGCTTGAAGGTGTTTAAACAGTCCCTTTTACCATCACAGTTTAAAATCTCATGATTACGTGGGACCAAATTGAGGAATTTGTAGGTAGCTGCGAAGGTTGTTGCTATTGATAATTTATTTTGTCTGAAGTAGAAGTCCATGTGGCCAGACTTTTAGCTTCATGTTATATTTAGAATAGCATATTTGAATGCAGGGAATGTTCTAATAGCCAATGAAGCTTTTTGGAAGCCGTTGTATTTTCTAGAGCAACTCTTTAAATGGAGTAGATCCTCAGTGCTGGGTGGGAGTGCCTCCTGTGAAGCACCTTAGACATTTTGTGTTCAGTTCCAAAAGCCTGTCTTTCAGTGTGTGTTCCAATGGACTTTCAAAATTGGTAATACAACTGAGTGTTGAGAAACGGCCATTGTGGTTCACTCCTCAGCATCAATCCAAAATGGCCTGGTAAAGCTGGTGAAATACAGTTTGGGGAGTGTAAGGTCAACTGCCCTTTAAAACTAATGGTATTCTAGATCAAATGAAGTATCACAAAGTGCAGGTATGCTCTGAAAGTAACTCTCTAAACATGACGTTATGGTGTTCAATGCTTGACTCCATGATTAGGATCCAGATTTAAGCTCTTTTCTCTGTATTGAATCTGCAGGGCTAATAGGAGTGACAAGAAGTAAAAAACATATTGAAATCAAGTAAGCAGAATTTGGTATTTGCGAGGAACAGATCCTGTTCACTAGTAAGAGTTACCATTTTTACATAGTTATTTTTCAGAGTCGAACTGCACTTTAAAGCAAATACAAAATCTGACAGCCAAACACAAGTTCAGAGGCTTACTGTAGCACATGTTCTTTAAGATGGTGAAGTGCCAGGGCTTCAACACCTTGTCAGGCTTCCATTTAAATGTACTACTTCTGTGTGTCATAATGGATAGCAATAAAAATCCATGTGCTCCCCTTTCCACCTCAGGTGAAATAACATCTTAGACAAAAATTGAAAAGACTGGTTTGAGCTTTTTCCTTCTCTACAGAACTTGACCAAGTGGTTTCATATTGTTGATATTTTTTAATTAAATTGTCACAGGATTGAGATTTGATCTGTTGTTGGTTTTGACATCTTTGTAAGAGAAGCTATGACCAAGATACTCCACTTCTTCATTCTGCTTCCACAGGACTACAGCCAAATGTTAAATAATCATATGGGTCTATTGTGAAAGGCTTATTTGAATTTTAATGTTTGTATGTCTTTCAGGTTTTTTTGACAGAAGGAGATGCATTCCCATTATTGTGGGAAAAACAGTTTCTTTAATTGGCAAAGGCCATAAATGTTAACTAACTGTTTTTACCTTTCTACAGTGAATGTTACCGCCGTGTTGAGCTGCTGCGTAACCGCCAGGATGTAATGAAAGATAAATTTAAGGAAGCCATGAGATTAAGAGCAATCCAGGAGAAAGAGGATGAGGATATTGGTAGTGAAGATGAAGGAGAATTGCAGGATTTGCTGTCTCAAGATTGGAGAGTGAAAGGGGCTTTGTTGTAGCATTTCAGTGGCATGCTCAATATTCTGTTGATCTGTGGTATTACTTTTTATCAGAAGACATTTTTGTTAAAATATTTATTTTTAAGAAGGATTTTGCAGATACTAATGAGGTTAACTGTAAAAAGTATGTCCATATCTCTGTAGGTCTAAAATGGAGTATTATTTTGTGTAAAGGTTGTACATTGTAAATGTTTTACAAGTTTGA
Organism: Chrysemys picta bellii; assembly: GCF_011386835.1. Classification (NCBI taxonomy): domain Eukaryota; kingdom Metazoa; phylum Chordata; order Testudines; family Emydidae; genus Chrysemys; species Chrysemys picta. The sequence continues at coordinate 115,915,400 of NC_088792.1, read as the reverse complement.
ATATAACTTTCCTATTAAAATTATTATTATAATTTCCTACTAAAATTATTTTAATGAGCAAGTAATTTTATAGTCAGTATAGACTTCTGGGAGTGTAACATATACTAAATCAGTGCTTTGAGTTGTCCTGTGCTGTAGTTCATACCACCCAAGATGACAGTGTATAGTGTTCTTTCAGATAGGAAACTCTGCTTTATCCAGGATGTTTTAGAAGTTACTAGTAAAACGTAGTGTCTGTCGTCCAGTGTTTCACTCTTTCATATGTAAATGACCTAAGAATCCAGAAACATTGAGCAACAGATTATGGAGAAGTTGTTATACTCTGATCTCCTGCCATGCTACAGTGGGCATGCATGTTGCAGAAGATCGTGCTGGACTCAATCTGTTGTTTTCGTTAATGCAGTTACAGATTGGAACATGTGTGAAAACTCTTGAGCAGAGGGATGAAATGGGTATGCAACTTCGAGCATTGCACTGGAAGCCTAGGTGGCGTTGGAAGAATAACTTCAAAATAAACCTAATTTATTTTAGTTGTAAATATTGGAAGCTTTCAAGGAAGCCTTGGAATTCAGTTTTCTTTCTCTCAAGTGTGCAAATGGGTAAATAACATTTTAAAGTTAAGAACCAGTGAACAGGACAAAATTGAGGTAACATAAAAGGGGAGCAAGAAATTTACTGAGATTCAGTATGTACTGGCTAAATTTAGAGCCAGATTCTATTTTTTAAAAATCATATGCTCTTTTAAGCTTTGCAAGCCCCCAAAGCCCTCAGATTTACTGAGCTAGCAGGAACTTCTGAAAATCTGAATGGATTTTTCAGTTTGGTCCCAAGAAGTAGAGTTGTGGAAAGACAGCTTATTCTTTTTACCCCAGGTTTTGGAAAAGGTTTGTGTTTGGAAATATATTACAAGGTTGGTTTGGAGAGGAAGAAAAAAAGGAATAGTGAGAATAATCTTACCATACAATTAATTTAAGTCAGTCTGGGTACAGGTTATATCTACTGATCACCATAGTGTTTTATTAAGGGAAAAAATGTTATTGCTCACTAAAGGTAGATGTGACTTATATAGCATCTTTCACAATCAACATTCTGTGTGAGAACTGTTGCCAGATTTTCTTGACCCTACTTTACTTCTCCTACTTTACGTATTCCAGCCATGTGTTTATAATAAAGTTGTGAAAAGTAAAATTCATACAGTGCTTAACAGAACAGTAGATCACTGTGTTCTGACCACATATACTGGTCTACATGCTTGATATTTTTTGCTCAATTTTGTAATAAGTGCAAAAAACAAGCACAACCAATACTTCTAAAAAAAATTCAAGTATAACTTTGCAACTAATGATCTCTGTCATTGGTAATATCCAGAAATTTGGCAAAAGTGGTTTCCAAGTGTCACTGACTTATAAATAAAAACATTCAAAAACTAGAAGAACAAATCTTGAACAGATTGGCAAGTTACTAATTTAACTGGCAAAGAATAAACATGGCAGTGTATTAATACTTTGAATTTCAGTATTACTGGATGCATATGGTACTGCAATGAGTGAAATAGTGAGAGTAGCTCCCCTCTTGTTTAGGAATGGAAGTTCCTGCTCAGAAAGATGGAGGCAATGGGAATATTTGTTTAATGACTGGTAGTCTTGCTGTTTTCTGTAAAATCCAGTTTCCTTCATTTTCCATACATTCTGGGAAGTGTCTGATATACAATTTCCCCACTGCATACTCTTTCCCCCAACCTCCCCACTAGTCCACCAAGGAGAGCTGCACAGACTCTTAATTCTGATATTAGAGAAACAAGGTGGGTGAGATAATATCTTTAATTGAACCAACTTCTGTTTAGTGAGAAACATAAGCTTTTGAGCTTACAAGGAGCTCTTCTTCAGGTCTGGGAAACTTAATCAGAGTGTCACAGTTAAATATAAGGTGGAACAGATTGTTTAGCATAAATAGTTAACACGCATTTCAAGGGACCATTGAAAGGTTAACTATTTATGCTAAACAATCTGTTCCACCTTATATTTAACTGTGATACTCTGATTAAGGCCTGGTCTGCACTACAGTTAGGTTGACATAAGCTACCTTGCGTTGACCTAACTCTAAGTGTTTACTACACTAAAATGTAGCTCCCACTGATGTAACTCACCCACTACATCACAGCAGCATCGATCCCTGGTAAGTGTAGATATGGCATCAATAACTGCACCTCCATGAGAGGCGTAGAGCTTAGGCCAATGTAGTTAGGTTGATGCAGTGTCAGTGTAGTCACTGCGTGACTTACATCGACTGCTGCCTTTCAGAAGCTGTGCCACAACGTCCCACAGTGACAGTTAAATCGGTGCAAGGGCTCCTGGTGAGGACGTGCACCGCCAACACAAGAAGAGTAGTGTGGACATGCAAAAGTGATTTAATTACTGCAGGGGCTGTACTTCAACATAATTTAGGTTGACTTGCCTTCATTTTGTAGTGTAGACTTTCCCTAAGTTTTCCAGATCTGAAGAAGAGCTCTGTGTAGCTCAAAAGTTTGTCTCTCTCACCAACAGACGTTGTTCCAATAAAAGATATTACCTCCTCTCTGTAATATCCTGGGACTGACATGGGTACAACACTGCATATTTCTAATATGTTAATACTTACCAGAAGTAGGTTGAAGCCAGCACACCAGTTTCTGGTTGTCTTGTGTATAGACAACCAGAAACTTTTGTATGTCCTCTTCAGTTCCCTCAATGGGGTCTAGTATGTTTCCAAGGACTGATTTGGGATTTGATTAAGGGCCAGTATTGTCATTGGTCTTAACATTCTGATCAGAGAAAGTGGAACAGACCTGGCTGATTCTAAAGACAGAGTGCATAGAGAAACATGAATGTACACTTCATTTTTATAACTGAAATTATTTTGCATGTCTAACTTTATAATTTTGTGGGCTTCAGTTTTCTTCATTTTGTGCATGTTTGAAGAATATTTATTTTTTTACTGTATGTGTGAGGAATTGGGAAGGGAAATTAACATTAAAAACAGTACAGCTGGCAAAGTCTCATCTTCATGATGGTTTAATTGGGGGAAGCTAGAGAGTCAGTATTTACCTTTGGAATTGGAATACTACTGCATTTTAATGCAATCTTTTAAATTGTTCTTTTAGAATAAACCTACTTTCCCATCCTTGTTAGCGGTCAGAACTAGAACAGATTAGTGCACTTAGATCAAGGATATTAAGTAAACAAATTGTCATCTTTTGGGTATTATGAATGCTTGGCAAGCCTGTCCAGTGAGCCAAAGGACTGTTCTAACCGCTCTTTGTTTCTTAATGTTGTATGAATTTCTTCCTCTTTAAGTAATAGATAATGAACCAATCAATGCCATCATGCATATCGATAGACTGAAATTACTGCTGTATTTGACAGCATTGATTCCTATTGATTTTCCATTTAGGAATGAAAATTGGCCAGTATGTCTTTTTCTTGAAAGGACAGTCTCTTAGGAGATCCATCATTCATAGAAACAACTGCCATACAAGACACATTCTCAAGGAAAATAATGGGACAAGAGAAGTTGTCCAGTACTTCAGAGCTTACTTAGAAAGTTTCTAGAAAAGAGGTCTATTGTGGTGATGCTAACAATCACCTCACTGGCTCTGTCCTGTAACTGGAATGTTTATCTATGAGTGTGCCAGCAAGACAGAAATCAAACATCCTTTTTAGCAGAGCCTTGTAACAGAAGTGGCTTTGAGGGCTGTTGGGAGAAGGTAACTCTCCCAACTTACCAAGCTGTAGAGCTGATACAATAATGAAAAGTGACTTAATGTATCTGGGAAGATAACCAGCACAGTTTACATGAGTTTGCTTTACCCGCACCGTTAGAGAGGCACCATTTTATGAGTAACCTATTTGCTGCTACACTGTAAGTCGTACGTTTCCAGGTCATGATTATTCAAAGGGAAGAGGTGTGGGGGTTTCGAGCCTATTGCTTTCCCAACACAACTTAAGTTTAGAACTCGAGAAGGAGCTCCAGGGATTAACCCTGTCTAACCAAAATCATGTGTTTCACTTGGGCAGTGAAATACGGAATATTTCAGCTGTGTGTAGAGAGATGTCTGAGCTCCATTACATGTCTGAATAACATTAAAAAAGGGGGAAGCATGATATGGGTAATCATTAGTAATATTTGGATTGTGGTAATGCCTCCAAACCCAGTAAAGGATTTGGGGCCCATTGTTCTTGGCACTGTCTCTGTTTTCTTGTGTGCATTCATCAATATACATAGTCATCCCTACTCCAAAAGAGCTTACAATCTAAGATTATATTGTACTAACAAAGGCCTGTTCTCTAAAGTAATACATGTAATTTTCAATCTTGTTACGTAGTCATGGGAAGTGGGAAAAGTAAAATAAAGTCCAAGTTTTTGATATGGACAAAATGAGAACACAGCCTCCGCTCAGGATGAGCAGACGCTGCTTCGTCATATTCCTGTGTAGTTTGCCTGCATGTTCATCTTCTCAGGAACTGATGGTTGAGTTAAAACAGCAGCTTTAATGAGAGCCAGTTAGTTTACTACTACTATTAATTCTCTCCAGGCTTGATCATATTTTCTTTCCAATTGACGCCAATCCTTTTATAATAAAGGAATATTTCCATTGGAAATACCATTGAAAACATAGTGATTAAATCTAACTAAATTTAAAAAACGTGTCAAAACTAAATGATTTGACTGTTTTGATACTTTTCTCCATGGTTTTTTGGCTGAAAATAGTTGTTGAATTAGCGAATAGTTTTGGTCAACACAAAATTGTATTTTTCAGCAAATAAACTGTTAGCCTGAAATATTTTGCCTAGCTCTGCTATGGAGCAACGGGACACTTTTATTTTACCACATTGAATTCTTGTATAAAGTCTTATAACAGCTCTGTTTTAGAAACTTTGGACTTAGGTTAAACTACCATTTTCCTCAGTGAGGATATTGGTATAAATGGAGTCAAGTATCAGAGGGGTAACCGTGTTAGTCTGGATCTGTAAAAAGCAACAGAGAGTCCTGTGGCATCTTATAGACTAACAGACGTATTGGAGCATGAGCTTTCGTGGGTGAATACCCACTTCATCAGACGCAGGACTCTTTGTTGCTTGGTATAAATGGAGTACAGTAGCAAATAAGATTATTACTCAGGACGAGATTGAAATGCAGTGGTAGACCTGTGTGGAGAAACTTTCCCAGCATCTGCATGCATTTAATTTTTCATGAATCACTTCTATATTCATTTTTCACATTCATGAAAATGGACCTCACTTACATATTGGTGCGGGAAAGAAATGTGGGCATCAAAGGCATGAAATTAGCAATGGACTGACAGAGACACCACTGAAAGTCATTTGTGGGAAGAAAATCAGTGGGGATTAAAGCAATTTATGTGAAAACAGTGCACATTTTTACAGAAGAGTTCTAGCCTCTGTATATAAATGGCCACTTGTGTAGGAAGGTCTTGTATGTAGTTTACATTGATGGGAAGAGAGATCCCAAAGTTACTGACAAGCCTACCTCGGACTCCGCAGATGGAAGAATTGTTGCTAGAGCTGTACCTGAAGAAAGTTAAGTTAGAATGGTACTGTACTGTGGATCTAGTTACTTCAGATTTACAAGGCATAGTTTAACTAATTTGTATCATTGATTGTATAAATAATATAGACCTCTCAAACATATTTCAGTGGACTTTTTTAAAATAAATTTTTCATCTGAAGTCTGGTGTTCATTATAGCATTGTGCTAGTAATAATATAACAGGAATAGATTTCTAAATTACAGTTAGAGTCAAATTTTTCACGATTAAATGAAATTTTCTGCTCAGACTAATAGAGTGGGGGTTTAGGAAGGATGGCTTAAAAAAAATCAGTATGGCTGATTTTAAGTTACTGCTTGTGCAATAAAACATGCTATTCAACTTTTAATACAAGTTAATAATAATAATTAATGGAGATATCCCATCTCCTAGAACTGGAAGGGACCTTGAAAGGTCATTGAGTCCAGCTCCCTGCCTTCACTAGCAGGACCAAGTACTGATTTTGCCCCAGATCCCCAAGTGGCCCCCTCAAGGATTGAACTCACAACCCTGGATTTAGCAGGCCAATGCTCAAACCACTGAGCTATCCCTCCCCCCTAGTTCATTAGTTTTTAAATTAGCCTGGATTTCAAACTTCAGGCTTGTCATGTGTGTATCTTGAATGAGTAATGCTTGCTTTGCAATTTCAAAGATGCTGATGGGAGTCCCATTCAAAGTAAATTAGAGTAGAGTGCCTAGCACCCAAGGGTGCCTTTCAAACAAGACAAACTTTCAGATGTTTGGGAGTGAAAAAAGAGCAAAGTGCTATCTTCAGAAGCAGGAGGACTTCTCCCATTTTCACAGGCAGGATGAGGCTGTGGGAAGCTGTCACAAGCCAGTCTACATAGCAAGAGTTGGCAATTTTAACGCACAAAAAAAATCCTTAATTTAAATAAGGGGTGCTGACTGAAACATACCCAAACACACAGGAACTTGGGAATCAACCTACCCACCACAAATAAAAGGCCTGTGCTGTCCACGCCCAAATTTGAACCTTGTAGTTCCAGGCATATTAGGTATTTCTAACTCAATGCTGAAACCAGTAAGCTCCTCCTTGCTTGCTGACTTACAACAAAAGCTACCAAAAAGAAGCCCTAAATTACTTTCACTGTGCTTAAGTATTGTGCCTTTCGAAACCTCAGTTTTCCCCAGCTCTAACATGACTGATGTTACTGACAGCTTTTGCGATTCAGTGCTGAAAAATGCTCTGTAAAAGCTATGCATTAACACACAGGGTGCTGCCCAATGAAGGATTTCTTTTAACAAGTCACTGTATGGGGTGCAGAAGCTGATGCCAACAGCACATGTGCAACATGGGTTGGTCCCTAGGACATTTAACATGCTTTGCGAACATGAAAGCATAATGAATGTTAGCAAAACAGAAAGAGGTTATTTGGCCCAGCATCGTTGCCCTTTTCGGTTTAGCTAGTGCACGAAGCTACACTGCTGCTTGACCTAATTTATGCTCTTTGTAGCTTATAACAACAATCTTTTGGTAAACTGAAGCTGCAGTATTAGTGCTGACTAGAGAGTTTTACCAAAAAAAAAAAAAAAAAAACCCCCAAATGTTGCAATGTAAATTATTCCTCTTTATCCCCTAGCATAAAAGTGCATTCGCCTCATTAAAGCAGATATCAGTGCCTCTTTTGCAAGTGCCTTGTGTTCATGGTTTTATATTGCTGAATCTGACTAGTTTGCCTTTCTCTGTGTGTGTGTGTGTGGGGGGGGGGGCAGCTCCCCTTCTCCCACATCATCCCTTGTGGTTTGCTGCCCCTCTTCCCCTCCCCGCCACTTGAATGATGTCATCGCTCCCATCACATGTTATCTGGCCTAGATTGTAAACTCTGTGGGGCAGCGCTCTGATATTTGTCTGTCGGCAAAGCACCATACACACTGATGCTGTCTAGATAACATCCATAGGCTAATTTGTCTAGTTCCATGACAATGTTTACGCCACTGCCTTGCCATTGCCTCTGCTGAAATCAAGCCTCAAGTGCCTCTTTTGGTTAGTGCAACAGCTTTCCTCTGTGCCCTCCCCAAGTCCCAGCACTCTGGACTGTGCATGTTGCTGCTCACTTTGCATTACACATGCATAAGTGTGACCATATAACCTGTCCTTCTCAGACAACGTCACTAGCTTCCGATTCATTTTCAACGTCTAGCCAGAATTTCTCCTCTTGTTTTTAAAAACCTGCCATGATCAGTCCCCTGCTTTTCACCAATGAGGACTATTGCTTCTCCAGCCACACTCCCCACAGTGCCCACCACGGGTTTAGCGCAGCCCTTTGGCACAGTCTCCCTGTAGCGTTCCACTTTGTCAAACCTGCTCTTGGTTTTAAGCTCGCTTGTGAAAAACCCCTTTTCGCCCTTGCTTAGGCTGCTTCATTTCTCATTCCATTCTCCCCCCACCCCGCTCCATTCTATATGAATCCTATAATTGTATTTGTTAAGGTGCTTGGGAAGCGTTTGTCATATAAATGAAAACTCCTGATGGCTCCTACCTAGTACCACGATGGACAGTCCTCGCCCACTCAGCATTTGGCACTGGCGCTATGTACTTATAGTCACTAATACCAGGCTGGATGTCAGGAGAAATGTCCAATGGCACTTGAAAAAACAAGAACTTAGAGGTCATGTCCAGTAAAGAAATTTCAACTCGCCTTATTTAAAGCATAACATTATTTACAGTAAGTCTTAACATAACATACATCTCATCAGGGACGTCAAAATGTACCTACAGATTTGAAAGCATAGCTGAGGATAGCTCCAAGAAGGCAGCACCTTGATGTCTTTTCAAGGCACTGAGGCAGAAACATGCATCTTATGGGCCTGCCCCTGCAACGTTTACTGTTTAACCAAATTCAGTAAGAGTACTTGTCTGAGCTTGAGGTGCTGGGAGTCTTCATCTGATTTGGATATATACTGGTTCATATTACTTGCCTGCACTGCAAAACCACAGTGTCACCAAGGGTATTACAACATGTGAAAAGGTTGCAAATGCCTACAGGAGAGGTGGCCAGCATGCAGCCCACGAAGTTAGGCGTCACCATAGCGAGCACTGGCTATCTTTCATATAAAGGAATAGCCCGTCGTGGAGGCTGCAGGTGTCAGCTTGCAGCACTCCATCAGATCCAAACAGGGGCCTGGACGGGGTCAAGGATGCCATTAGTAGTTTCTATGGGCCAAGCCTCTGTATGAAAGACGAGTTTCACTACATATTTCTGATTGACTATGGCCCTTGGATTGCTGGCACATTTCCAATGCAGCCCTCGGGTGGATAAAGTTTGGGCATCTCTGCCCCCCCAAAGCAATGTGCAGTGTTGTAAGAATAGAAGCATGAAACCAACAAAGGCCGTTCACAATACCAGAATCAGTACCTGGCTGTGTTTGCTTTTCTCCCCTGGCTGATCGAAAATCAATCCTGGCCTTAAATGAGAAATAGGGGTGGGGAGTGGGTCTTTAAATCTCATTATTATGGACCAAATTCTGCCACCTCCAGTCCTTTTGAGTAGTAATTTACTCCACACATAGCCCTATTAAATCCACAGGGGATTATTTGCAGAGTAAAACACTACCCAATATAATCTGTGACAGAACTTGGTCCCATGTAATCATGTTTGTAAATGCTTTAAAAAAATCAGCTACCAGGATTGTCTAGTGGCCTGTTTGATGTTGCTGATACTGCAGCTTGTTATGCTGCTACCAAAAGAGCACCGGGGCCTTACATGTGATGATATTAACCCTTTAATCCTTAATGAAAACAAGTCATTTGTCTATGAGATTATTTTGAGAAGCCATTTCTAAACGAGACAACGGTCAGCCTGGTTACCAAAGAACGCGTTTAGAGCAACACAAAAGTTGTATGCAAAAAGCTACCATGTAGTTTTAAAGCAGGAAAAAAATTTATTTATAAAAAGTCTTATTTAATTTACTGCCAAGTCTATTGTTGAATACAGTGAGTTAGAACACTAACAGCCCATGCTTTTATACAGACTAGGCAAAGCATGAACATCAACAAAAATTAACTCTCCCCAAATTTGCTCTATGGTATGAGCCACAACAGTGTTATAGTGGAACAGTAATGAAAGCAACACAAGAGTTAGGAAGCACAGTTGCTTAAAGAGTAAAAGAAGTATTTATTTTGATGTCTCAGAATAATAAGAAAGTTAGAAATGGCAGAAATTCCTCTGTAGATTAGTCCATAGAAATCATTGTCTCATGGGGCTTTGGAAAAGTCCTGTCTGGTGGCTAATGTACTAGGGCATGATGAGATACATTACAGAGCCCCCAGGCCAGTAACTTCTGAAGACAGCCTAAAATGTAGGAACAAAAATGAGGAGAAAAAGGAAAAAAAAAGAAAAAAAAATCTTCTCACCATTAAAAAAATTACACTTGAGTACAACCAGCATAGAACAGCATTTCAATGCAGTCAAGTTTTCTCACATTTTTTTACTTCAGTTATTAAAACAGTTACAATAGTCCAGAACAATTTTACAGCAGTTTTCTAGAGCTGTTAAATATCTGAGGTACCATGACATTTGTTCCAGTTTTTCCTTCATTATATACAAACAGCCCCGCCTCCCCATTTTGATAAGTGAAAACTGTAACAACGACAGTTCTACAAATGGTTACAGTGACAAAACTTAGCGCAAAGGTACGAAGGTGGAGAAAAGCCTATAAAATACAGAAATGACAAAGAATACTGAAATAGTACTTAGCCCTATACAATAACAACACACTTTTAAATACCATGGTTTAAAAAGTATTGCATTTGCATTCTGTGTTTTTAGTTTATATTAAAATGCACTGAATACAGTTCAATTCGTTAAAGCTTTGTGTCCAAGGAGTGCAAAGTGGATGAACATGGCAGGCTAATGGGATTCTGAATTTTGAAGTTGTGAGGAAAACAATATTGCATTACTGAGCCAGTGCTATGCAACGTAAATTAAAAATAAGGTGAATGGACAAACAGAAAATGCAATTAAAAACTAGTTCCAACAGCTAGCAACCAGCTAATACATCTCCCAGCTACTTTCAGTTTGCTTGCAATTATTTTTCCTTTCATAGTAAACTTGTGTGTAATTATGTTTGCTGGCTGGCAGCCAATCAACGTGACAACCTTCAAATAACATTCGATATGAAATAGCTTGTACGTGTAGTTATTTTTTAAATGCCTATTTTCTAACCATAACTTACACTGTGAAATGAGTTGCCAAGCTTTTAAACTGGAATGTATTTAGGATTTGTACAATAACCTTAGTAAACCTTAGCCAATGGATGCTGGCCAAGAAGGCCATATGACCCTGCTCCCATGAAAAAGTCAATGGGTGTTTTATTATTGACTTCAGTGGGAGGATGATCTGGGCCCTAAATTACATGGGGTATATTTTCAGCCAGGCTGATGCCTGGCTGTGGGAGTGTTTCTTTGGGCCTGCGAAACAAACTGTGGGCACAAATCTGAGTACTTGGCCCTCTGATTTGTACCCATAATTAGATACTTAGAGGTGCATGTATTTGGAGTTGCACCTCCAGGTCATAAGCAGGAGCAAAATATATGGGGGCAAATTGTGCACACAAAAGGGAGCCTGCCCTCCTGAAAATGTCCTCCTTAAAGTACATTATCCTTCACTAGTATCCTAAATTAAGATGAACCATTGTGCCCTGTAAATATCCTATAGAAACAGATTGGTTAGGTGAGTACTGAGGCTTGGCTGATACATTAGTATGGCTATAAGGATGGCACATAGAAGATTTAAAAGCTTATTAAAATTACCTCATGTTACCACTTAATATTTTTCTTCCTTTAATGTTTTTTCTCTATCTTTCCATTCTGTTAAGAGTTTCTCAATGCAGCAAGATTCATACACAAGGGTGATCCATGACTATATGCATGTATGTATTAGAAGAATATTTGGTATTCTTTTTAGCTTCATTATCTAGTAAGATGTAAGTGCTAAGCAGATTAATACAAGTCTCAATGCTTTGTGAAGTTTAGCAGAATGACCGCTGGAGGTCAGGCATGCATGGGCATTTCCTTTCAGAGACGCATGGTGCTTTCTAGCTGTGGGCCTATCAAAAGGTTCATGAAGACAAATGTTAAATTTGAAGGATACATCAACTGAGAAGTAGTCTCACAGTTGAAGGGATCCCTTCAAACGGATATAAATACTGACGTGCTAGGCAGTAATTAATAACTATTTCTAATGCCAAAGACGTTTGTCGAACAAGCTTTAGTCTTAGGTCTCATTTCCCCCCCCCCTTTTTGAAGGCCCCAATTCTGTCCTTGCTGACACCCATGCAACCCTACTGAAATGCATCAAGCGTAAATGAGGACAGAACGTAGCCCTGGGAAGGAGTCTTTTCCTGTACGCTGGCTAGACTGGGCAGCATTTATTAGTGTCAACACTTAAGCCTACAGCTCTCTATTATTGTTATCAGAGCAGTGACGCTTCAGAATGAAAATCTGTCTCCATTCTAAGCCTAGTGTTGGACCCTTTATTAATAACTGTGTTAGGCTAAACATTCTAGATTATGTGGGAACCACACCCGTTACATGACAAACTTTAGCTAAGTATGATTACCCACTAGAGTTTAAAAGAATCAGGGAGGCTGTTGGAACTAGTTGCTATTTTTTGGGTGGGTGTGTGCGTGCATGCGTGTTAATAGTTATGGAAAGTGGAAGACAATTTGAGGTGGCAACAGTTAACACTAGCAATTTAACAGAAAATAAAAATATGCCATATTGTTTCCTTGATAGCTATTATCTACCACAGAATCTTGGTAGAGCTCGAAAAACCTTGCATTTGTTTCTCATCCCTTCAATATGGAGCAAACTTCTGGCGGTCAGATTTCTTAACCCCACTCGTCGATGGAATTTTGGCAGTGTAAGCGGACAAACTCCCCGTGGCCCCCGCAGCGGCCGCGGCATTTAGTGCCAGGAGTGGGACAGTTTTCATGCCAAGCAGACTGGAGACAGGAACGGCATAGTGGGTGGTTGGTAAAGTTGGTAAAGGGGGAGGGGTACTGACGTTAACCGCGGAGGCAGCTGCTGCTGCCGCCAAGACAGCCATAGAGGTGGGGGTGGAGGTAGGGGTGGCAGACTGAGAGAGGTTCATGTTGAGGTCAACAGGGGTCGTGACGGAAGCAGTCTGGGTGCTGACTTTAGCCATCTCTAAGCTGCAAACGAAGAGAGGAACAGGAACAAACAGGTTGGGAGGGTCAAGCAAGGGTCAATGGGGCAGAAAGGAAGGAGGGGGAGAGCAAACACAAAAGGGCAGGGTTAGATTGGTTGACAAAAGGAACAGACAAGTAAGAGGAGGGGGGGGAGAGAGAGAAAAAAAGGGAAAAATGAGGGTCAAAGGAGGAACATGTTATGTGTTAAAGAAGAGAAATAACAAAAGGGTATTTCATGATTCGATGGTGAAAACATCACTGAGACTCGAAACGTTTGTTTTTTAAATAAATGGCTTTTTACATCAATGAAAAATAAATGCAGATAATGGCAAAAAGATGGAAAAGCAAAACTTAAAGCAAAACTTAAAATAATTATGAAGTTTACTCCCCAGCACTGATATGGTGGATTTTGCTTTTCAAAATCTAGGGTATTTTGTGGGAGGGAAGGGTGCGGGAGGTTTGGGTCAATTTTGCACTTGCTCAATTCCATGACACAAAGAGTATCCTTCATGATTGCTAGAATGAGAGGACATTGAGCAATGTTTTGTTGTTCTAATCTAAGGCATAAACTGGTTCTTGATTTACACCCAAAGCTACAATTTTCAACGTTTGTTATATTCACTGCTAGAGGCAAACGTGCATTTTTCATATAAAACCAATCTGATTAGCCAGAGTGTTCACTTAGCTTTGTACTTTACCAGACTTTGTTTTCTTTTAACTACAAAAAGAGTAAATTTAAACTAAGCCATCTAATTGTATGGAAATTGTAATAATGGAAGACTGACATACACTGCTCTTCCATGACAATGGTATTGTTTCTGAACTTGTATCAGTTATTACAATTAACATTTAAGAATTCATCAACTGACAGACAAGAAACTACATTGATACAACATGAACATTATCACAGAGACTAACAAAATACAAGGAATATCAAAACAAAGGTTGAAACCCGAACTGCTGGTCCCAAGAAGAGAAGGGCTCTTCAGAGGATATAAATACTGAGCCAATATTGACCTCGGTGGACCAACACTAAGGATGAATTTGGCCTATATATTTAGGCCTTTAAGTACTTACTTACACAATAGGCTATGAATGATAGCTCCAAATAAATTTTGTTTTAGCAGGTAAATATGTATTAGCTGCTTTTTCAAATGAAGGTATTTACCTGGTTAAATCCATATTTTGATATGTGTTTGCTATTACCTGTGTATTATTGACTGGGTAGACCATCAACTGGGTAAACATGTATTTCAGTACACACTGCTAGCTTTGAAACGCAACTGACTGGGCAATGAATACAGTCTGTCATGTAAATATAGATAAGGAGCAGAAAACCCCACTATTCTGGCTCTATTTACAAATGTATTATTAAATCCAGGCAAGTACATATTTCAGCAGGTTATTTATGTAACAGACTGCTGTGCTGTATTACACATTTTCTGAAGGTGGGCTCTAAACCAGAGAGATGGAGTCAGTATGGTCTTTCCTATGTCTCTCTTAGTTTGTGAATAAAAGTAGATTGTCCCCCAGCCCTCCTGGTTCACCTGTGGAGGGGAAGAACCACTTTCCTGCCCAATGCTTCTTTGGCCATGGGTAGGGAGCGGGGGAGAGGAATTCCTCCAGCCGCTTTCCTCTGTGACTCCAGAGGAAGATTTCCCTGCTCCCTTTCCCTATAAAGCTTTCTCCTCATAGCGGCTGGCACCACCCTATTCTTCTGGGCCGATTCATTGGCCAACCCTCCACGGCTTCCTCCCTATGGCCACTTCTGGGAACAGCACTTTCCCTCTCCCACATATTCTATTTGGGAGTGGGAGCAGGAATGGCACAGACCCCCAATGACCCTCAATCCACAAAGCAGAGAGAAGGGCCTGTGGCAGAGGCCCATCTATCATCAGCCAGCAGCAGACTGGGGAACACTTCTAGCTCTGCTGCCCTGTTCATTTAAGCACTAAAGGACAGAGACATCCACATTGCATAGGATTAAGGACAAATCATATCCAGGTCTCAGTCAAGGGGAGGGGGAACTTCACCTCTAGGCCAGTTTAACAAGAATGCAAGTAGGGTCTTCCCTGAGCCCAGGGCTCCATGCAGCTTCAAGTGACTTGCAGGAATGGCTCCTGCTCACTGTTGTTGAATGGAGATGGGCAACCACCAGAAGCCCCTCCCGTTGGTCTAGGTGCTGCCCCCGGACAGCAGATGAAACCATCCCTTGAAGACGACAGATGTGATGGTGTTTGAGGATGGTACTCCCCAGAACGTCTGCTAAAGGTATGTGTGAGGGAGCTTGGGGCTTGTTTGGCTGTATGGTGGGAAGATATCAGGTTCTTCACTTCCCCTCACAAGGAAGTGGGCTCTTTGGATCTTAACCCCAATACTTTTACCAGGGAGCCAGAAGCCGTCTCAGCTACATTTGTAAAGGTTTGGAGTGCATGAAACTGAAAACTTTGGTTTTCTTAACCTCTGCCTCCACAAGTCTCACCCATTCCCACTGAACAACAGTGCTTTCTCTAACCTGGTGTCAAAACTGGTCTTTGTAGAAAGACAATAATAGTGTCTTTATACAGCAAACAATGCCATCTGAAATATTAAACTATATAATTTACATTAAAAATGCCCGTTACCTGACCCTGACATTTGGAGCCAACTACAGGCGCCTTCTCTGGTCGGTGAGTAGGAGCAGCATGTTTTGTAAAATTATCTGTTTTTAATTGGATTTGATATTTACAGCTCAGTTTTACTCTGAGAGGGGTCTGTAAAAATGACATTGTAGGGATTCATTGTGTATTATCGCACAGTGACTCCACATCAAACTGGCTCAGTTGGCAAGTAACGAGATGTGATTTTTCTAGCTGCTAATGCTGAAAGTTCAGCCGGGGTGAGGGGGGAGGGCTGAAAATACCTTCTCATGTATCATCACAGGTGGCAAATGTTCTGCAGGCCAAAATCATGGCCTCAGTTACATCTGTGTAACCTCATTGTCTCCAAATGATGTACTGAGCTGCACAGCCATAACTAAGGGTATAATTTGGCCTGCCTTTACCAGATCTTTATTTCTAGTGGTGGTGATGATGCATAAAATAGAAGGAATCCAACTTGGCTTTCAGAGGCCTTGTTGAGTTTGCAGTTACCAAAATCAACTGTTTACATGTAAACAGACCAAATTTAATTTGGAAGCCAATGATGCGTGACACACCTGGAACTCCATGATGCTAGTTTTACAGAGTCACTTTTCAGAGAAGAGCTTCATTTTATGAATAAATACATTGAAGGCCACATCCTGTGTTCCGTGCAATCAGTGGATTTCTTGAGTAGGTAAGGAATATAGGGGTGGGCCCTTATTAATTATCCTTGAACTAATCATATGGTTATCAAAATGGAAGTAAAAATATCTTCAAAAAGCTACTCTTCAACAAGAATAAGAAAGCTCCGTTGGCTAAAATTCATTTATAACCCAAAGAAGAAGTCACATATCATACAATTTAAACTTAAATTGTGGTTCACTTCATTTTTAGTAAGAATTTTAAAATAATAATTTGATAACAAGGATCCAATTATTACAGTGGAACCTTATTTCCCAGGTCCTGTGGTTACATGGTTCAGGCTGAAAACCAATTAAGAGACAAGAGATATACAGGAAATAAAGCATTCCTAATGCACATAACTAAGATGGGGCATATTTCAGGGGTACAAATATCAACAGTTGGCTATATCCATACAGAAACAAAAATAAGGTTAAATCTCTGTCTCTACAGACTATGCTGCCCTTAAATCTAACCTAGTTTATATATTCTCATGCACATATTCAACAAGATACTGCAACAAAATAATCTTTATTTAAAATTGTCTGATAAATGATTTTAAAGAAGACAAAACTGGCTAGAAATAGTTCAGGTACTTCAAAGAACTGGTATTCTTTTAAAACTCAGGCTACTGTCAAACCTTGAATTATGTATTGTAATTCCTAGAAGTAATGCCCCTGGAAACCAAACCAATGGGAATGACATTACAGCACTAGTCAGAGCTGATTGGTCTGCAGGGTGATGTCAGTATCAGAAGTAAAGCCCTGAACAGAAAGAAAAGGTAGATCCAGGAATGATGGGAAAACTTGGTGCCCCCTGGCCTCGGTGTACATTGACTATTTTTGCATACCAGTGGGTATCATGGTGAGTTTAGTACTTTGATATTGTACTCAACTCTCTCTGGTAACCATTTATTTCACATCTGCTTTTTATATTTAATTAAAAAATTATAAATAAATAAAAAAAAAAAAAAAAAAAAAGAAAGAGCACATAGGACTCATATAAAGTTTTGGATTTACAACTCTTGAAGCTGGCTCCATTTACCCACAGAATAGGTCCCGCACGGGCTGTGGCACTCTGTATTTCCCTCCCATGGCCTTGCAAGCTGCGTAAGCCACAGGTTGGGGACACCGCTTGCTGGACTGAAGTTATTCAATTTCCATGGCCCATTCAATCCTTGACTGCCAACTAGTTCTGCTGCTGTGTTGGCACCTAAGTTAACAGAATTCCTCTCTCCTCATTATATCTTTTAGCAAAAAATTAGTCACATAGCATAGCTTTTTAAAATGAAAAGGCCACCTTAATTACCTATGATACTTGAGAGCTTAATTTATTACACATTGTTTTAAGACTCTTCATTCACAAATGAAGTCATTTTACCTAAATACATTTTCAACATATAGTACATAATATATAATGGTTTATTGTATCTGATGGTAACAAATGCTTTCTAACTAGAAATTCAACAGGAAGAAAGTACTACTTTGTTTCTAGTTTCACAGGGTATATAGTATCCATGGAATATGATTGCTCAGCAGTTTTCTTCATTGCAAAAGTGTGTTAAAAGACCTCTTAAATGTCCCATTCCATGAAAAGAACCATTAGACAGCGATAAACAGAGCTGTGAGAGTTCACAGGCTTTTATAACTGAGTCAAAGAGAGGTTTGTTCACTAGAGTTTCTGTCTCTGGTGAGCAGCTCACTGAAACTCCATTAATAACTTGCATTATTTTATTTGCATGCTTTAGCTGTCTTGAAGATCTTAAATTGTTATCTTCTGCAATCCAGGCGCATGCCATATGGCGTTTGTGCAACTAAAAGTGAAGGGGTCTATTCTCGTCTCGATGTGTGGGGAATCCCTGAACACCAAGAGAAGAACATATCCTTAAGGGTTAAAGGAGGGAACACATTTTTACTTGATTACAGGGCTTAAGGAAGTGACTTATATTTGCTATAAAGAATGTAAAGCACATGAGCTGTATGTTGTCTTTGGATCCTTGGAATGGCTAGTGTTGAAGCTTTGTGGTGCCACAGAACAGTACATTTATCCCTGGCAAGCTAGTTTCAAGTAATGCAAAGGTAATATTTTGTTTGCCATAATGGAAGGCAAATCTCCTTTCCCTTCATTCATGGAATCTACATGCTTTTCTAGTGTTGGTCAAATTATATTGGTGGAGAGGTGATTTGGCTGGTTAGATTTGCTAGGACTGCAATCCACAATATACACAAGCTTATACTATTTTACACACTTTATATTACTTTAAAAGTATCTTTAAGAAAGTAGCTTCATTTGCGAGATGGCACAGTGTTTTTTAAAAATGGTGTCATGTATAGATACTAATCTTCCTCTCTAGTGCCTTGGTACAGCACATTCAAGTAGATTTATGACAGAGCGTTACATTCACTGCACTTTCTCAAAGGGCTAAGAGTGCTACTTGCATATCAACTTTAATCTTTTCCTAAATAATCAAATCCAAATAGTGAGAGCAGGGCCGGCTCCAGGCACCAGCTTAACAAGCAGGTGCTTGGGGCGGCCAAGGGAGAGGGGTGGCACTTGCGGCAATTCGGGGGAGACAGGTCCCTCACTCCCTCTAGGAGCAAAGGACCTGCCGCTGAACTGCCGCCGCCGATCGCGGCTTCTTTTTTTTTGCCTGGGGCGGTAGAAATGCTGGCACCGGCCCTGAGTGAGAAGCATAAGCAGTCTCAAAGGGCTCACTAAACAACCAGTGTTTTCATTAACTCTGGAGTTGAAAAGTGGTGAAAAGGAGATTCTCACCCTGTCTGATGAGGGTGGGCTTTTTACAAATGTGTGGGGCTATCTATGAAAAAAATAAATTCCAGGTCTCTTTAGCAACCAAATGTCTGTTTAATATCCCATTAATAACCCTGAGAAGCAATTTCCAGCTAGCAAATTAAATTTGTTTTGCAATCTGTTTCACTATAGTTGCCATTTAAGACAGCAGAATGAGTCTGCATCGCTATCAGTTTGTCCTATGAAAAGTTTTATCTTCCAATGAATTTATGACAGTATCATTTTCTGTATCCAGCTCAGAGGCTAGATGGCTACAAATGTGAATGTTCAGGTTTTGAGCTCTTATGCTTCAGTGTAATTGAAATTGCACCAGATTAAGCTGCTTTCCATATAAACCACCAATAAACACAGGCTCTAACAGTACAGGATTTACAAATAAGTAGGAATAAAATAAGACTATGCAAAATGGACACTGCACAGCAACTTTCTGGCTTTATCCTAGGCAGACATTTGTGGGAAAACAGACAGAGCAATCTTGCAGAAGCATATCACTTACAAAGCTAACTTACCTTGCATTAATGAGGTACTGTGCTAAGCTGATGTTTGCCGGGGAGCCTGTGATTGTAACTTGTCGTTCTGCAGAGCCTTCTGTGGCATTAGCAATCTTGATCTGCGCTCCTGACATCTGCCTGATTTCATTTATCTTACTGCCTTGTCTGCCAATAATGCAGCCTATCAACTGGAGTGGGACAAAGACTGAAATTAGTGCCACAGACACAAGCAAAAACCATTTAACTGCAACTTGTCGTATTGATCGAAATGTGGTTACTAAGGTCTCTCGATATCAAAACAAAAGATTTTTGCTGTGCTGTTTGGAATGAATAGCTAGCAGCGTCTATGGGCTTAATGGTCAAGCTCCTATAGTTAAAGCATTGTCATTTTGTAGGTGGTTATGTATTAACTCAGTATCACAGGCAATTTAGCCATCCAATACGTCAGAGAATACTGGCATATTGTAGTGCTACAGAATACAATGTAGAGCCCAGTTTGAATTTCCAGTGAAAATATCAAGAGATGCAACATAACTGACAAATCAGACTGAAAGCTCTATTATTGTGTCTGTGCTTCAGTCAGGGCCGGCTCTGGCTTTTTTGCCGCCCCAGGCAAAAAAGCCTCCCGCCGCCCCCCGCCGGGGAGCGCGGCAGGGGAGGGCGCTGAGCCTGGCCGCGGCCCCGCTCGGCCGGAGCGCCGGGAGGAGGGCAGCGAGCCCGGCCGCAGCCCCGGTCTCCCCGGTGAGCGCCACATGCTTGGAGGGCTGGTGCCTGGAGCCGGCCCTGGCCTCAGTCTGAAGAAGAGCTCTGTGTAGTTCGAAAGCTTGTCTCATTCACCAACAGAACCTCACTCACTAGGTCTTTCTAGCTTGCTTGACAGTCCTAAACTTTATTGACCAAATTCTGCCCTCCTTTACAACGGTTTCTTTCCATTAAAGACAATGGGACTTATAACCATGTAGCTGAATGCAGAACTGGGCCTAAGGCGAGATGACACTTTCGTCACAACTTGATCCATGATTTTATTTGCAAAATATAAGTCAGGATTCTGCATGTGTTCCTACGCCCCATTTTATCCTTCAGTAAAATTGTACTGGGTCTATTACAGGAGTGGGCAGGTGAGGGTCTGTGGCCTGCTCACAGTGGTTCCTTCTTAGCCTTAAAGTCAACTGGCAAAATACATTGCATATTGTTTCAAAGACTGCTTGAAGGTTCTTGGTGAGCTACAAATATTAATACTAGTATTATTTATTTATATTATGGCAGTGTCTAGGAACCCCAATCCAGGGTTAGGGCCCCACAGTGCTAGGCATTGACCAGATAAATCACAAAGAATACAGTCCCTGCCCCAGAGAGTTCACAGGCTAGATGGCCAGTTAGGCCACAATAGAAGGACAAAACAGATAAATAGGATTGGGAGGAGTGGGAGGATGAGGCAAATAAATGTAGGAGATTTCCCGTTCCATAGTCTGAGGGTCTGTTTCCACTTTGTGTGTTAATTTTAGGAATTTTTCCTTTTCTAAGGAAGGATCAGTGAGAAAGTTGTGGTGAGGCAACTTTGGCTGACCCTTGAGTCCTCAGATTTCCTTAACCCTGGTCAACCAAGTTGTAGGCCTGAGCATGGTACTGGCTGCTACAGCTGATCGTGTCCTAGCCACAAAGATAAAAAGATTTTTAAATCTGTTAGCAATAGAGTAGTCAAAACACAATACAAATATGTGTAAAAACTCTGATTTCTGTTAACATTTTTAAAAAATGCAACCAGCTCTAGTCAGCGGGGTTTGTTAAAGTGTCTGTGCCCTGTCAAAGCAGTGGAGTTGTGCTGGAGTGTTCTCAGATGGTAGCTGCCCTGAGGGGGTTCATGCATGGTACCATGAGGTTTATTTGAACACCTCTCTTATTCAATGTGTTCATGAGGCCACTTGGAAGGGGACACCAAAGACACCCAACTATATGCTGTTATCATGCCTGACTCAGCTGATAGAGTGGAACCAATAGCCTAATACCTAAATGAGTTTTGGGGCTTGTCACTCAATCCAGATAAATTGGAGATAATGTTGGTGGAAGCATCTAGAAGCGCTGGTGGCACTTTAATCAAGACCATGACTGAGAAATTGTGACCACCATCTGTGACCCAGATGACAACTTAAGAGCATTGCTAGACCTGGGCTGCTTCTAGATGCCCAAGAAGTGGTGGTGGCCAAGAACACTTTTTAATTTGTGCTTGGCAAGGAGAGGGTCACCTGTCAATTCCTGTGTGGAGCTTTCCACACTTATCCTTTGTCACCTTAACCCTGCCTTGCTGTAATACACTCTGCATTGAGCCACGAGACCAAACAAACACTAAAGCTAGTTCAGAATATGGCTGTCCCCTGGGAGCACATTATGCTGTGGCTATGGGATTAATCTAGTTTAGATATTTATATGGTGCGCATTACCATAGCATTGGAGTGTATGATCTGCATGGACTGTCAATACACTTCCTGGAATTTTAGGGGTTGGTTTTAATCCATGCAGTTTAAATGGTTTGGGATCAAGTGATCTGAGAGACCGCCTCTCCTCCTCCAGTCATTTTGATGGTGTAAAACCAGCGTGACGCAATGATGAGCCAGGCCCTTTGCATTTTGTCTGCCTCACTCTTAGGGTGATCAGATGTCCCGATTTTATAGGGACAGGCCTGATTTTTGGGTCTTTTTCTTATATAGGCTCCTATTACCCTCCACCCCATCCTGATTTTTTACACTTGCTGTCTGGTCACCCTACTCACTCTGAGAAGGAGTCGTATAAAATATATCCAAACCGATGCTCTTTTTTCAAGACAAATCTTTCTAATACTACTGACTGGCCCACTCAGGAGAAGCCATCTCTCGTTTTGTAGACTGTTGCACAGCAGGATTTGGCAGATCCTACTGGGTCCCTTGTGATAGAGGTGGGTCCATTAAACACTGAAAGTGACAGCACCGTATGAAGTGTTGTATGTTCTACAGTTACAGGTTTGCTGCTTCTGAAAACTCTCGGCCAATACAATTAGAGGATGAGCAGTACAGGAGTCTAACATTTTTCTTTAGCAGGACCATTGGAACGGCTTTGACACTGATGTTCATAAGGTCTTCCAATGTATCATGGGCATGATTCTCCTCTGATTTACAATAGTGTAACACAGGTGTGACTCCACCAAAACCCATGTAGTTATACTGATGTAAATCAGAGGAGAGTCATGCACCCACTCATTCTTAATTGTCTGTCCAAGTCCATGGCAAAATTCCTATGACATCAATGGGAGCGGAATCGAGCCAGGACCATAAAATTCTAGCAGATGGGACCATGAGGACTGATTTTTAGCTCACACCAGTTTAACTCTATTGATGACACGTGGAATTACTCCTGATTTACACCATGTGAGTTCAGATTCAGCCCTGTGTCTTTCTTCGTGTTGGTATAGTGCTGAGCACATGGGCAGTGCTTAATAACAAAGACAATCGAGCACACAGAAAGAGAGAGTATGCCAGTTAGACTTTAAACTATGGCCTTCTAGTGTGAGTTTTCTGCCTGTTTGGCTCTTTATGTCCCTCACTGCTGCATTCTCTGTCTATGGCACTGGGAATAGCCAGATGTTTAGTCTGTAGTTTATTGCAAGGCCCCTACTGTAAAGCGTTGGCTCATCATGGTGGCCCGTGGCTTGCGGGTTGTTTGAATATTTCACTTCTAGATAAAACTGGATTCCATTTGTAATAGTGCTAGCAAAAGGTACTGAGTAGGCAGCATCTGAGACTGAAGTTTTCTGCTTATCCCCAGTACAGGTACTGCCAACTCAAGCTTCCCAACGCTGCCTCGTCAGTTTACCTCCACTGGCCTGGTGGGAGTAGCTTCAAGGGTGAAAGAGGAGTGCAGGCTCAGCCCATTGAATCCTTGGCCTCTCTCCTGGGACTGCTAACAAGGCTGAACCCAAGACTGAGACTCATTTAATAATGACCACTGAACAACTGTCAGATGGGAACAACTGTCATCCAATACCAGTCTGAACCACTGACCAAAGGTGAAAAGACATCTCCCGTTACCAATACACTGAGCCACTTATTCCCTTCCTTTACATTTAAAGGAAGTTTCAGTCCATGTAAGAATTGATTTATTGTGTATCCCTGGAATTGTTTCTGTTACATGTTATATTGGATGTGTCTGACATTCCCAGGATATCACAGGTAGCCATGGCTTCCTAACATGTTACTCTGATGTAAATCCAGGTATAACTGAGAGTAGAACTTTGTCTATGATGTTCTCTTCAAAGGAGACTCTCTAATTGTTTTTCATAAATACTTAGTTCATTTCCTTCTCATTATTTTCAATCTCTTTTATTTTTTCTTCTTCTTTCACTATTGCATAAGTACCTTGTTATATGCCTCAGAAGGGCTGCCATCCTGGGATTTATTTATGCATTTTTATTTAGAAAAGGGGCTGCATGAGGGACAGTGTAGTCTAGTGGAAGTCACGATCTCCTGATATCTGATCACAGCTCTCTCACAGACTTATTGTAGGGTCTTGGACATGATGCTTGACTACTCTGTGCCTGTTAAAAAGCAGCAGTAATATTTAACATCTCTCCTCTCCCCTCCCAAGGGTAATGCACAATCTGGCTCATAGTGATTTCACAGACTTCATAAACAGACATAAAGAAAATTGGTAGGCCAAATTTTGAGACAACACCACTGTTATTGTCATTTCTGTGCAGACCTAAACTACCAATGAAAAATATAATGTGCACCAGCTTAATTGAAAGTACATAGCTTGATAGAGGGCCCAGTTCTGTCCCACCCTCTTACTAACGTTGAGATTAGCATCTTACTCTGGGGCACATTTTCATATCTTTTCTCATACTGTATAGTTACTTGCTTCACAAGTGGTCCCATTATCCACAGGGAATTAAAAACTTCCCAGTGGCTTTTATGGAGATGGTGTTGAATTTTATTGTAAGACACCCTTATGGTGCTTATGTGATGAGCTTCCCAATTCGTTATTTGAAAGGAAGGAGTCATTATTCCTCTAGAATACAGAAGGCTGGCCCATCAAGTTGTCATTTCCAATTCAGCTGGATTTACAGGCCTATTTATATTTATAGAGAGCATTTATCAGATTTGCGGCATTTTATTTTCAAAGCATTCTGCTGTTTTGGGGGGGTTTGCTTTCTGTTCATTGTTCTCTCTCTTTTTTTTTTTTAAAGTGGGGAAGGTGATTTTTATCTCGCTGACCAATGTTTTTTTTGCAGTGTCAGGTGTTTTAAGACTGTGATCCATCTATGCCAGCTCCATTGTACCCCACTTCCACCACCTTCTCCATCCCCCCACCTAGCTATCACCACTCTACCATTATATGCCAAGATGTACATCACAAGTGGATGGAAGACAGCTGGCTGAAACTACATGCAAACCAGATGGAGGTAATACAGGTGGGATGAAGGAAATATTTTGAAGAATTACCCATCATCAGAGTATCTCCTGCTATTGGGGGTATCTGCCCTCAGATAATCAAGTCACACTGTAGCCTAGGAGTTCTTTTGGACTCCTTGGTATTTCTGGACTCTAAAATAGCTATCACTGCCAAAACATACATTCTTTCATCTGTGACTGGAAGAAGGCTGGGTCCCTACTGTTGGACAATGACATGGTCAGAGTGCTCCATGCCTTTGTGACTTCCAGGTCGAATTAATGCAACTCTCTATATTTGGGAATGAGTGCATGAACCTTAGAATAGGTCCAGATCATCTCAAATGTATCAACCTGCTTCCTGCGCAGCACTGACTGCTGACAGACCTATCACCTGGAGCTCTGTTCCCCACACTGCCTCCACGCAAAAGAACTGGTTAGTTTTAAGACAACGGTGCTCATCTTTAATCCCTCCACAGGAGTACACCACGTTACCTAAAGAAGTACCTCTTGGGCAGGGATCACAACTTTCCTTATGGACAATGAAGCTGTCAACCTCAAGGTTCAACTTGTGAGTGTAGAGGACACAATTTTCTTGACAATTGATTCAGACTGATTGAATTCCCTTCTGGAGAAGGTGGGAATAACCAGATACCTCACCACCTTCAGAGTGAAATGCGTAACTACGTGAAATGGGGAAGAGGAGACATGCACATACACACATTTAAATGGCCTCCGAGGGAGATGGGAGAAATATAGTCCACTTTATTAGTTTTGTTTCAGAAATGCCCAGATACTACAATGGTGGGCCCCTAGTAAAAACCTAGATGGACAGAACTTCCAAATTCAAAGTCTGATTTTATGGCATGGTGCCATTTACTTTATTAATTAGTTGCAATTATCATTTGGAGGTATGTAAAAAGCTGTGAGGTCTGAGCTATAGTAACCATTAATAACAGAGAAATTATGTTATAACTGCCTCAACTCAATTACTGAAGAAAGAATAAATAGGATTTACTATGACACAAACAAATATGAATTGTAAACAGGTATTAACTTATGCTTAAGCCTACAATTTTTTCACAGAGGTCACGGATGTCATGGAATCTGTGACTTCCAGCTACCTCTGTGAATTCAGCCCTGTCGGCTGGAAGCTGCAGGGTGGATGGTGGGGGGACCCTGCAGCTCCCCGTGACTGTGGGTGCTGGGGGCCCTGGAGCTCCAGCTGCCATGGTTAGTGGGGTCCCCCCCGCAGCTCCAATCTGCTATGGGAGGCAGGGACACAGCTCCCAGCCGCCGTGAGTGGTGGGGATCCCAGAGCTCCCGGCCATGTAGAGGGCAGGGGACCTGGGAGCTCCCAGCTACTGCGAGTGGCGGGGGCCGCCCGCAGCTCTGAGCTGCTATGGGCGGCGGGCCCCACCTCTGCAGCTCCCGACTGATGCAGGCAGCGAGGCCGCAGCTCTTGGCCGCCCTTGGCAGCGGGGGCCCCCCTGCAGCTCTGAGCTGCCGTGGACGGCGGGGCCACAGTTCCTGGCCGCCATGGGGGACAGGGAACCCAGGAGTGCCGAGTTGCCATGTGACTGGGAGTCCTTCAAAGCTCTAGGCCACCATGGTTGGTGGGGGTACCCCGGAACTCCCAGCTGGGGGACTCTGGGGCTCCGAGCCCCCACAGGTGGTGGGGGCCCCCCAGATCTCGGAGCTGCCCCTGCAGCTTCCCAACCTCTGCTGGCAGTGGGGGGACCCTGCAGCTGGGCTCCCCATTTTGTCAGGAATATTTTTAGTAAAAGTCACGGACAGGTCATCAGCTTCCGTGAATTTTGCTTTATTGCCCATAACCTGTCCATGACTTTTACTAAAACTATCCCGACAAAATCTTAGCCTTACTTATGCTTTCCTTGGGCCAAACCCTAAGGTCTTTACCTAGTTTATATTTGGTGTTTGCTTAGGCAAATTCCTACTGTGTTTGAATCAGTGGGAATCTGTCTGATCAAGGACTGAGTAATAACTCAGACTTATCCTTCTGGATTTATTTTTATTTAAATCATACACTGTTTGTCTTTGGTAATTCAAGAGCATGTGTAAGTACAGTGGTCTTGATTTTCTTCTCATTTTCACTGGTATCTTACATCCACTTTGCAAAGAGGTCAATGACTCCTCAAGGTGCAAAGCAGTAGAGAAAGAGGCCCATTAACATAAAAATAATGATTCCTAGTTTGCACCAGTGCAAGGGGAGAATAACGCCCAGAGTAGGCTGCCCTCACTGATGTACACTCTGCCCTTCCAAGAGCTAACAGTTTACACAGACCTATTTTGCAATACTAGACAAAATAAAGGCAGAGAAGGATAAAGGTGCAACACCGAAAGTGAAGCAGAAAGCCAACTGGAAGCATTGCTTAGGAAACTGTTTCAGAACAACCCATGCTGCGGGTATGTAGGTTCTTACACCTTATAAAAAAATCAATTAATTTCCTTGGCTGCTTGTCAAGATGACAAATATCAACCCTGATTTCCTGTTTGGAGCAATAATCAATATTGCCAAGCAGCAGCAATAGCAGAAAGTATTGAAGCTGACACTTTATTTTTTTCTTACTGTTACTAGCGCAGCCTCTTGAGGGATATGCTGGTCACCAAATGTATAATGAACTCAGAATAAGTGACTTTTTGCGAGTAATTTAGACAATACCAACAAAAATCAATTTTGATGGATGAGCTAAAAGCAGACAGACTTTAATTACTGAAGGCCAGATCATCACTTCTACTGAGGGGACCTACGGTGGGTGCAATTCCCTCTAGCCACAAGGAAAGGGGGTGAGGAATCAACCCACCTTGGGCCTCTATAGTTGTCCCTCCGTGGGGACAGTGGGGTGTTGGGGCAGGGCCAAGAAGGTTGGAGCCATTTAGAATTTTCATCATCCCTCTAAGTGGGAGGGATTGTGCGGGCAATATTGTGGGGGAGAGGAGGAGCCTCTCGGTCGGGTAGATCCCCTGGATGTTCCAGATGCACACGGGCAGTAGTTGCTCTCCATGCACTGCCACTCCCTCCCCTCCTTCCCCCTACAGGAATTGTGCTGCCATTGGGCGACTCCCCCTCTGGCTGCTCAGCTGCAAACACAACTAGGACTTGGTGGGACTTAAAGCTGTTTTAAGCAGCATTCACTCCCTCCCGGATTATTGCATGCAACCCTAGGGTATGTCTGTGCTACAGCGGCATGGCTAAGGGGTTGCAGCTACGCCACTGTAGGGTAGATGCATCCTTCCATTGATGTAGATAGTTCACCTCTCCAAAAGGCGGTAGCTAGGTTGACAGAAAAATTCTTCCTTTGACTCAGAGGCATCTACACTGGGGGTCAGGATGACCTAACTACATCACACAGGGTGTAGACCAGGCCCTAGGAGCTACCCAGGAAATGTTGCTGTCGAGAGTTATCCTCACCTTCCCCCCACTCTATTGCCTTCCCACCCCAAGTAAATTCCCCAGCCACTAGAGAGGATGAAGTCCTCAAATCAACATGAGATGAGTCTCACTGGGTTCTCAGCGCCCTCTGGCAAGTTCCTCTCCAAGAGAGGGTTGTTTGACTATTTATTACATATTAAAAAAAAATCACCCAACCCCAACAGTTGACAAACCAAGCGTCAGAATCCAGCCTAACTCAGGTTTTTGGTCTGTCCGGTTTGTGAGCTCCCCTGCTCACCCGCAATGTGTGTGAGACAATAACAGGTTGAAAACTGAACCGTAACCATGTACAGAGTGTGCATAAACCACATGCAGGCCTGGGCTCCCCAACTCCCATGCCCCATTGGCCAGAGCTCCCTGGCTCCCACCAACTCCCCCATTCGCTCACTGACCCCCACCAGGCTCCTGCAGCCTCCTCCCTTCCCCCTCCACTCAAGAAGGCTCCCCTGCTTCTCCTTAGTAGGGTCGTGAAGGCTCCCCATTCCCATAAACTGCTCAGGCAGCCTCTCCCTGTCTCCAGCCTGCAGGGGAGGGGCTCGGTGGTGAGGGAATGAAGCTTTGGCTAGTGAGCTCAGAATGGGTGCAGCTCCAGGCCTATCGAGAAAAATTCGGGGCCCTGGTACATCGTGTTCACTGGGGCCCCTCCCAACTTGAGCTCAGCAGGGGCCCGAACAATTGTCCCTCCTTTCCATCAGCCCTAAGTTGCTCTGGTCAGTTGTGCCTGCTCCAGGACTCTGCCCGCTGAGAACATACACCCTTCTGTACTGCAGTCAGCTGCTCTGGCTGCCAGAAACACAAACAGCCAAAATTCCTGAGCTGCCTGTATTTTATCACGAGAATCCTCCCCAAAATTGTACCACTTCTCAGGCTGGCTGCACACACACACACCTGCGCATATGCAGCGTACCGAGTCCATTTAGCACTTCTATTAATATACAGTTGAATTTAATGCTAGGAACCAACCCAAAATATTCCATTTTCTTAGCTGTAGCATTCCTGCCGGCTATTTCTATGCCTAAACCCATTTCGTCCTCAGGGATCCCTTTTAAAAAGGTGGCGGTGAGACTGGGCTTGACTTAATTTACAATGGGTTTGATTTTAAACTGACATATGCTGGCTTGTTCTACTAGATCTTGAAAAATCTGCTATTGCAGGAGGATTTTTCAAATAATGCAGTGATGCACATTTGCATGTCAGAGGTTAGTGCTGAGTCAGTGTGTTTTACAGTTGTGAGGCTAGGAACAGATTCTCTCTGTTGCAAAAGGGCCAAAGTCTGCTCTCGCTTTCATCAGCAGATCTCCAGAGAGACTCCTCTGAAGTAAATGGAGTTACTCTGGATTTACAGTGCTGTGAGCAAGAGTAGAATTTGGCAGTGAGCTTCCCCAAACCTTCACAGTAAGGACAAATATGGTGCTCTCATAAAATTCTGAACAAACAATAAACTAGATGATAAAACATATTAGCAGGGTGTCCTCTACTAATGCAAAGCTTGCCAGATCTCAGGCACTTGGGAAAGGAGACGCCTTTTTCCTATTAACTCTGATTTGCTTTCTCCTCTTCTTTCTATAAATCACTGCCACTGAGATTAAGAGAGTTTATATGATGTTATAAGTATCTGGTAAATAATGTAATTGTTATTTGTGATCCCATTCATGCTTGAAAGCTTCTTTTACTGGAGGGGATATCTTCAATTTTCTGTGTCATTCATTTATAATGAAAGTTGATAAGATTTAGAGCTGACGGCAAATATTTGAAGGTTTTTTCCTATGGCAGGCAAAGAATCAATTGGAAATGTTAAGGGGACGTCTAAAGTTCCAGCACCTTGTAGGGTAGGAGGAGGACTGTTGCAAGTGAGGGCTAGGTAGCCCAATCATATCCCATTTGGAGTTCCCAGAGTTGGAGTGTTGCTCCAGTTTTTAACCTTTCTTTTTAAAAGCAATGTTGTTTACATTGCACGTTTATATAGTTTAAGTACATTTTGTGCTCATGAAATACATTGAATTGACAGCCTTGGAGACAAAGGTCCTCTGAGTAGTCCAGAACGATATGGCACAAGCAAGTTACAGTGCAGTTTCCCCAAACTAGCTAGCCTATGTGTTCTCAGTCCTAATCTGGAGGAACTTCCCCATAGAATATGGAGGTTGTTCATTTTCCAAGTCCATTCAGTTCTTGGTGTTTTTACTGGGACTGTTAATCAGGGTGCCACCTGTGATGCAAACACCTATTCCTTAGTTACTAACTCCACTTAGGGTGCCAACCATCCAGTGATTGATAATTAGGGATCTCGATTAATCACAGTTAAAAATTAATCGTGATTAATCGCACTGTTAAACAATAGAATACCAATTGAAATGTATTAAATATTTTGGATGTTTTTCTACATTTTCAAATATATTGATTTCAATTACAACACAGAATACAAAGTGTACAGTGCTCACTTTATATAATTTTTATTACAAATATTTGCACTGTAAAATGATAAAATAAATAGTATTTTTCAATTCACCTCATACAAGTACTGCAGTGCAATCTCTTTATCGTGAAAGTGCAACTTACAAATGTAGATTTTTTTGTTACATAACTGCACTCAAAAACAAAACAATGTAAAACTTTAAAGCCTACAAGTCCACTCAGGCCTACTTCTTGTCCAGCTGATCACTAAGAGAAACAGGAGATAATGCTGCCTGCTTCTTATTTACGTCACCTGAAAGCAGGAGCGCTGCCAGCTTTTTTGCTGCCCTAGGTGGCGGAAGGTCCCGCCCCCAAAATACTGCCGACGACCAGGGCGCCCGAAGATCCGGCCACTGCGGTCACCCCCCACAAATGTTAGCGCTAATGGGTTGCGCCGGCCCTGCCTGAAAGTGAGAACAGCTGTTCGCATGTCACTTTTGTAGCTGGCATTGCAAGGTATTTACGTGCCTGATATGCTAAACATTTGTATGCCCCTTCATGCTTTGGCCACCATTCCAGAGAACATGCTTCCATGCTGATCACGCTCATTAAAAAAATGTGTTAATTAAATTTGTGACTGAATGCCTTGGTAGAGAATTGTATGTCTCCCATATATTTAATGTTATAGCAGTCTTGGATGATGACCCAGCATGTTGTTCATTTTAAGAACACTTTCAGTGCAGATTTAACAAAACACAAAGAAGGTACCAATGTGAGATTTCTAAAGATAGATATAGCACTCAAGGTTTAAGAATTTGAAGTGCCTTCCAAATCTGAGAGGGACGAGGTGTGGAGCATGCTTTCAGAAGTCTTAAAAGAGCAATACTCTGATGCGGAAACTACAGAATCCAAACCACCAAAAAAGAAAATCCACCTTCTGCTGGTGGCATTGACTCAGATGATGAAAATGAACATGTGTTGGTCTGCACTGCTTTGGATCGTTATCGAGCAGAACCCGTCATCACCTTGGACGCATGTTCTCTGGAATGGTAGTTGAAGCATGAAGGGACATATGAATCTTTAGCGCATCTGGCATGTAAATATCTTGCAACGCCGGTGTGACGGTGCACTCCATATGATGTTATTAAAATATGCTAATGAGTGTGAATATAATGTAACTGGAATATGCTTCATGCAAAAGGTCTCTTGTAAGATATCATTACAAAGCTTATAATCTACTGAATATGGTCACCCAATTTGTATAAATGTATCATTCTTGTATCTGAAGCTAGAAATATGAAATATAACTCTGAGGGCCTATTGTAATTATGCAAAGTGTGGGCCATTAATGGTGGCTTGGAATCTTGATGGCTCCCATTAACCAGGACAATTGGTTGTAAATGGCTCTGTTTACTTGTAAGTCTTCCTGTATACCTGTGTGCTGGCAAGTGAGTAATGAAGTCTTACAGTGACATGTGATCATGTCACCTGAACTGGAATCCATCTTTAACCTGGTGCTTTTCCATTTAGGAGGAGGGGTGGGAACCCAGAAAGGGACAAAGGATTCCCGCCTTGTGCAAAAGACATATAAGGGGTGGAACAGAACAAAAGGGGTTGCAGTCATGAGAAATCCCTTAGCTACCACCTGAGCTGGAACAAGGACTGTACCGGGGAAGGGATTGAGCCCAGACTAGAAGGAGACCAGTTTGTCAAAGAAGCTTACTGGAACATCTCTGAGGGTGAGATTTACTTGCATTGTTTCCTACTGTACTAGGCTTAGACGTGCATGTTTCTGTTTTATTTGGTTTGGTAATTTACTTTGTTCTGTCTATTATTACTTGCAACCACTTAAATCCTACTGTTTGTGTTTAATAAAATCATTTTTTACTTATTAATTAACCCAGAGTAAGTATTAATACCTGGAAGGGGGGGGAACAGCTGTGCATAAGCTTTATACACGGTAAAACAGATTTATTTGGGGTTTGGACCCAATTGGGAGTTGGGTATCTGAGTACTGGAGACAGGAACACTTCTTAAGCTGTTTTCAGTTAAGCCTGCACCTTGTGGGGGACATGGTTCAGATTTGGATCTGTGTTTGCAGCAGGCAAATGTGTCTGGCTCAAACAAGGCAGGGCACTGAAGTCCCAAGCTGGCAGGGAAAACAAGATCAGAGGTAGTCTAGGCACATCAGGCGGCAGTTCCCAAAGGGGTTTCTGTGACCCAACCCATCACAGCCGGCTACAACAGTGCCATACAAATGCCTGTTCTCACTTTCAGGTGACATTGTAAACAAGAAGTGGGCAGCATTATCTCCTGCAAATATAAACAAACTTGTTTGTCTGAGTGATTGGCTGAACAAGAAATAGGACTGAGTGGACCTGTAGGCGCTAAAGTTTTGCATTGTTTATTTTTGAATGCAGTTATTTTTTGTACCTAATTATACATTTGTAAGTTCAACTTTCATGATAATGAGATTGCACTACAGTACTTGTATTAAGTGAATTGAAAAATGCTATTTATTTTTACAGTGCAAATATTTATTATAAAAATAAAAATAAAGTGAGCACCGTGAACTTTGTATTTGGTGTTGTAATTGAAATCAATATATTTGAAAATGAGGAAAACATCAAAAATATTTAATATAATAATTATTGTTTAACAGCGCGATTAATCACAATTTTTTTAAAAAACGCACGATTAATCACGATTAATCGCTTGACAGCCATATTGATAACACTTTCAGTAACAACCAACCTGGCCTTACTGGACAACGTGACCACAGGTGAAATGCTCTGTATCTCAGTCCTTGTCATTCAACAGAGCCATCCAGTCTCACTTTGTCTTCTTTTTTTATACCACTATTCTACTAACTCTCCCTAGATGTATTAATTCCTTAAGTATCCAAAACTCATTCGAGTACTGACACTAGCATAAACCGTAATTCCCCCCCCCCCTTCCCCTGCACTCTGATACTCTGTAACACAGTTCTGATAGCACAATTTAAATTTATTTTGGTAACAAATTGATGAATTGACACAAAATGAAATATTCCACCTACAATAGCACAAGTGTGTGAGAGAGAGAGAGACTGACTATTGGTCCACTTACATCATTTGGAATAGTAAGCTCATGGGAACTGGTTGGAGTAGTGGCATCCAATCCTATATTGAAGGGACAGAGGGGAACACGTTATGCCAATTGTTTTGAAAAAAAGGGAAGACACAACAAATGATATTTAAAAGAAGGAAAACATGAAAAAAATAGATAAAAGAGAGTAGCAATGAAAAATACAGAACTGCTAGCAAAAGAGAAAAGAAAGCAAGAGATGCAAAAATTAAGAAGGTTGGACTGACTTTAATTTATTCTTATTTTAATTAACCTTTAACCCACCAAAATAACAAATGTCACGGCAGAGTCTACAATGCTATGAAAAGTTTATAGAAAGTGGATGGTTCCACCTATAAATAACTATGAAATGTGTTCCATATACATTAATTGCCAAAAATGAACGGATATCTGAATTTTGACCTATCTACCAGGAGCGCTGAATTACACAAAATAAAAAGTGGAAATCTACGGTAAAATGTGAAATGTGAAAAGAAAACTGATAAAATAAAGAAAGATGGGGAAAATAAACTAGGTGAACTTGAATTGTACATGGGATTAGTGATGTTGCAGAAATGTTGGAAAGAACTTTTTTCTTTTTTTTTTAGGGAAATGTACAAAATACTGTAAGTTGCATACATTTGTTTTTAAATTGGGTGGACAAAAGGAAAATGCTTAGGAGAAATGCAATTAGTGCTCTAACACTCAGTATAGTTACGGAAACATACAAATCACAAATATAACAAGGAAAAGATTAAGGAGCAGCATGTTAATGACAAGTAGAAAAACAAGGAAAATATAAAGCCAGGAAAGGTAATTTAATATTATTTGCTGATATTTTATCAGATACACCATGTAGAAGCAAATTATATTATTTGTGTCATTTTTCTTTCTTCCTTTTCCAATTTTTCTGTATATAAAGACGTATTTTTCCCACACTATCAAAGATGGAAAAGAAATAATTTTATTCAGAATACCTTATCTAAACGTTCATTATATTTACATTAATTTATTTACATATTGTGTATGTTTATTTTACACTGTGTATATTTGTTGAATATTGTAGTCCAAAAATCATATAAACAATTAAAATAATGAAATGATTCAGTCTCTCACAAAATTTGATGTATTTGATAAAAATGTTATTACTTGCCATACAAAATATGTACCAGTGTATAATTATTCATGTCTTGGGAAAATCTTGAATTCCAAGCCCAATATTTACTGAAACAAAATAAAATGTACATTAAACTGAATTAATTGAAAGTTTATCTAATTTCAATCCTCTTTTCCAGATAAACAAATATACCTGACAGGACTTAACAATTATGACCTTAATTGAGCAAAATTCCATTGCCTTCATTGGGAGTTTTGCACAATTAAGAACAGCAGAATTTGTTCCAAGGACAACAAGAATAATGGAAGCCAAAAGGAATTTTAGCGTACATGGGATGCCTGTTTAGGTCCTCAATTGTATGTTCTAAAAATTTTAATTAATCTGTAATTATACTGTAAATATATTTTTCATTCTTAGATTTTAATTTCTTTTTTTTCAACGCACAATACAAAAATGGAGGTCCAACAAAATTAATTTTATCCAGTACTTTAGGTAATACTAACTGGTACGTACTATGTGGTGCATAATAACTTTGCATAGGACTAACTCAAAGAAATTCAGGCTCTTCGGCTGATGGCACAAATGAAGTGGATTGTATTAAAATAAATGGAACAAACAAAGCACAAGAATTTAGTAATGACAAAAACAAACAGAGCCACAGGGAAAAAGAACAAAGATTAAGGTGTGAAAACAAAAGGATCATCGGTCATTGCCCACATTTAGTATTAAAATGATGTAATGACCATGGGAAACAAAGCTGTTAAGAAGAAGGACATCCCCAGGGGGTCATGGGTACGTACCAGGGAAACCAGGGGTGGTCTGCCCAAGGGGAGTAAAGGGGGGATGCTGCATAGCCAACTGGTGAAGCTTGGTCAACTGCAGGGCAGGATGGGAAATTAGAACTAACCAATCAAATGGAATTATTTCAGAGTAGAGAAAACCATCTTACATGTTTTAAAACTGGATTAATTAAAATTAAAATAAAGGTTTAATCATTCATTCTATTCTACTGTATAGAAAAACTGGTTAAAATGACGTCTCTATTGTTATTACATGTAATGGCTATAGTTAATATTAACTACTTTTCTGTAGAATTACATATTAAAAACTCAAATACATAGCATGCATAAAAGACAAAAAACTGTCATTTGTATCTGGGTCATTGTACTTTCTAGCAATTATTACAGAAGTTATCCAGTAACGCTAACACTTGGCTATATGGTACACTGTTAAGTACAGGCATCTACAGGCATGTCTTAATGTTAACTCTAGAAAGTAAATGCTGCCCAGAACAAATAAGAGAAAGAGAGAAAGAAGAAGGGAGTAATTTACATGCGCTGGACTCACGTCTGGATGAGGGATGGCATACTGCCCCTGAATTGTAAACGCCTGAAAATGACAAGCAAAATTAAAGATACGTATCAGTCAGATTAGACAATAAGTACTCCACTCTCATCAGGCTAGAGAGAACCTTGTGCTGTTTTCCAAATCTAAGGCAAATCACATTTCATTACATGCTAAGGGAAGCTTAATTTTCTTATGCTGCTTTGACAGCCGCACAGTACAGGAAGGGCTCTGTTATGCCTTTCAGGTACAGCCCAATGGGGGAGATGTTGCGAGGGGCACTGCAACAGTGGGTGCTCCTCCAGGCATGGCGCCCCAGGCAGGCACATTTGGCACATTCCACCCTCAGTGTAAAAGAGGGCAGACTGTGGCCAAATGCTTCCAGGAACTTGGGGGCAGCAAGCACTTTCCATCACAAGGGTCAAACTCCATGGGTCTGTGCGGAAGAGGATTTGGGCCAGAACTAGGTGCTGGACTTGCTTGGAGATGTCTTTGTGCTTAGCTTTAGGTGGCCCTACAAAACAATGTTTTTTTCGGCCTCCTCCATCCCTGAGGTAACTGATTCCTGTTTGTCTTTCTCCCACAACTCTGCATAAGGCTGCATTAAGGATTTTGAAATGATTCGTGGGGATAGTAAAATTAATTTTCTTCTTTTACATAAAGAGCCAGATTCTCAAGTGAAACACAGCCCTTTGCCAAGCAGTGCAAAAAGGCTGGATTCTGTCCACAAATGGCCAGCATGGAATTCTGATGGTACTGGATGGAGGAAGCTCCTGGGCCAACTATCCTTTGCCACTGGCATAAGGGGCATGTCAGGGAAAGGAGGAGATACATGATGCTGTGGCTATCCTCTCCTGCTGCCTCTATTAAATTCTACAGGATGGTTTTAAAAAAAAAACTACCTATACAAAAGGTTGTAATTGTCTATTACATTCTGCACGACTTTTCCAAAAGGGATAGCCCATCAAAACATTTTAATGCATTTGTGCTTAGACAGGAGGGAAACCAGGCAGTAACGCTTTGATAAATTGTAAATTAAGGCCCTGAGCCAGAAAAACACAAAAGCACACGCTTAAGTTCCACCAAGAGCAGTGTCATTTAAGGACATGCTTAAAGCGCAGCATATGTTTAAATGCTTTGCTGAATAGGGATAGACGTAAGCACATGCTTAAAGCTGAGCACATGCTTAATTGTTTTGCTGGGTCAGGACCTTATGCAGGTGTTTAACTTCAAGCATGAGAGTTCCATTGATATCATGCTTAAATACTCTGCTGGATCGGGGTCTAATTCTGTGAGCAAACCATTTGGACTGAAAAGCACTACGCTTTACCTTTGACCTTCTGGCCTACTTCAGCAGTGTTCAATCTGAGCCTAGCTTTATTTCAAATATAGTAGAAAGAGCACACTTCAGCAGAGGTACTGGAACCATTTGTATGGTGGGGGTGCTGAGAGCCATTGAACCAAACTGTAAACCCTGTCTGTATATGATGGAGACCACTTCAAGCCAGGGGAGGTGGCAGCACACCCAGCACCCTAGTTCCAGCACCTTTGCACTTCAGACTGTAAAACGCTTCAGGGCAGGACTGTGTCCTCTCCATTGTTGGAACAAGCCAAGCACATTTTGGGAGTTACTGCAACAGAAATAATACATAAAAATAATTGACCAAATGCATGGAAAGAGGAAATGGTC
Source organism: Chrysemys picta bellii (assembly GCF_011386835.1). Lineage (NCBI taxonomy): Eukaryota > Metazoa > Chordata > Testudines > Emydidae > Chrysemys > Chrysemys picta. The sequence continues at coordinate 115,877,522 of NC_088792.1, read as the reverse complement.
ACTTTAATTTACAAACCAGGGGTGGGATCCTGCTCCCAATAAAGTCAATGGAAATTTCGCCACTGACTTCAATGAAAGCAGGAATGGTTGGTCCCCTGGGTCTAAAATTTGTCCTGATTTACAGCCTGTGAAATCATTGAGGTTGAATGAAGGGTAAGTCAGGGCAAAGTCTGTCCCTGAAGAGACAATGTTGGAAGTGGGCATTTTTGGGATAGGGTAATGTACAAAAAATATGTGTAGACAAATGGGAGGAAACCTTGTTTCTTTCAGACATGGGTGGTGTTTTGGGATTATTTAAAAAAAAAAACCCTGCATATGCTGGATTTTAGTATGGATCTGAGCTAAGAGAAAGGCAGCATTGTGTTCTCCTTCCTTTCCATTCTGCTACTTAATACGATACTGAGAAAAGCACAGAGAGGATTAAAAAAATGTTTAAAGCAGCAAAACCCATGCAAAACCCCATCTCATCAAATAATAGTAGGAGTTTGATTTTTCCAGGGTAGCTTGATATGCAGAGTATAGTTAAAATAAGCAAACAAACCCCAAATCTTTCAGCTTAACCATGAAATAATTTGGAACTGAAACTGATCCTATAGGAAGGGAGAGTGACCCCATCCAGCATCTCTTCCCTGCTGATACCATTTTGTTTTGTTTTCAATATTAATTTGTACTCAGGATTTCTTATTACACTATCAAAAACATAATGCATATACTGTATTTTGACACTAGAAATAAAATCCATGAGAAATCCTTTCCTTGCTAATTCCCAAGCCCACCGCTACCATTTTCTAAGGTACTGAAGAATTTGCTTAATAAGGGAGAGACTACAGGTTCAAAGGTTCACACAAAATATTAGAATTAGCTATTTTTTCTTGATTGAACTAGGCTGTGTTAAGAAAAATATAGAACACCCAGCTGTTTTCTTTGTGATTTATAAAATTAAAGATGACTAGAATTCAGCGATCTGTTACACTATATGATAAGACAGAATTTCAATTACTTTTTCCAACTGTTGAGAGCATTCTAGTGCTTACTTTTAATACTCTTTTATTTGAGTAATTTGTTATGCACCGAGACAATCTTTGATGGTAACATCATTTACAGCACTGCTACTGTGCATCACTGAATATATATACATCTGCTTTAAAGGAGAACACCACACTATAAACTTAACATTTATGTCTGGAGTAACTTACTCTGTGAACTTTCACAGTCAACTGAGATCAAATTCTGGAAAAGTAATTTCAATTTAAATTCTATCAATTAAGAAAGTAGGTATCTTATTCTGAAGAAAACCAGTCAAAGTAAGAGCAGAAGGCCTGGATAGCAGGAATTAATATTTAGGTTTTTTTTTTTTCCAAAATGTACCATAAAATACTTCAGCCAACCATGACTGTAACTGGAGAGTTAATATAAAGGACATTAACATGTTTGTAAAGTGGCTAGTTAGTGTTATCGAATAATGATGTTGGGAAAACTTTTAATCCATAATGGCCTGACTTGCTCTTCGATGCACTCATGAGATGTAGCCATCAGCCTTCTTATGAACCAGCAGCTCTACAGAACTCTGAGATGCTCCAAATGGGTGCTATGGCAGCTACAGATGCCATCTGTTCTCAGATAGTTCCAAGTGAGGGGGTGATTTGACACTCTAGGACATCCCTCTGAAAACAGGAAGTGGAAGGCCTCTCATTTGGCCATAACATAAGCGATCGTGGAGAAATGGTGTTCTAGGTGAACTGTTGGCACAGCAGCTCACACACCATATCAGTGGCATGTCTAGATAATCCACTGGCTGTGTGTATTGTTGGGAGGTCAGTTTATCAACAGCTGCCTTTCTCCACATTAGATGATGATAGGGCAAGCTGCAATGAAGCACCCGGTTAGTATGCCTATTTCAAGGCAATATACAAAGGGAAGAACAAGACACATGGTATGGAAACACCACAGAAGGGCTAAAAGGGGGTGGGAACCATGGTCACATAGCTTGAAGAGGCAGCAAGGTGTGGGGGGGAACAGCCATACCTCCACCATGTAAAAAAGCAAACAACAACAAAGCTTTGGATATGGTATAAATCAGGATGTGCAGAACAGGTGGAAACTCTTCAGTACAGGGACTGTCTACTGTTCTGTTACTGTGCCTACCACAACGGGGCCCCATTCATGGCTGGGCTGTAGGCACCACTGTAAGAAATAATCGTAAAAATAAAACAGCATATAACACTTCTTGTGTGCATATTTTATCCAGGAACTCATGACTTGGCCCCATGGAATATTAAAATTATGAAAACTTGAAAATTAGTAGAGCATTTCTTGAGCAGAAGTTTTGTACTCTGATCACATGGTGAAAGCTGATCAATACTGTAACTTAGTTATATTGCTTTATGAAATTGATGAAACTGCAACTTAAAAATATAATAAAAATATTTGTTCCATTAAAGCATTTCTGATTTTGGATATCAGTTTCTTTACAACAGAACAAATTACCACCTTACTACGGAAGCTAATTTTAAATCTTGATAAAATACCAATTGTCTTATTTTTGTTCCTTTCTATTGTAGAAGATTACAGAGTTATACTCTAATTCAGAGATTCTCAAACTGTGGTCCGCGAGCTCCATTCAGGTGTTCCGCAGATAGTTCCCTCTAAGGTGCGCGCCTTGGGGGCCCCACATGAGAGAATGAAGGGCCACTCACCTAATTAGTGGAGCTGTGCAGGTGTGGCTCCACTAATTAGGTGCCTGGACCCTGGAGAAAATGCACATGTAAGGTGAGGTGGTGGCCTTGGGGGGATAGGGAGTAGGTGGAAGGGGGCGGAGGGGGGGGGTGAGAAGAAGCGGTGGGGGGAATTTGGGATGTCCAGGGCTGTGGCGGCCAGAGAAAGAGGTGACTTTCCCCAGGTCCAGGGCTGCGGCTGCCGAGGAGAGACAGTCCTCCTTCCCAGCCTCAACTCTGTAGCAGGAGAGAGACCCCCCTCCTTCCTAGCCCCAGGTCGGGGGCTGCTGCGGCGGGGGAGAGAGGGAGAGACCCTCCCTCCTTCCCAGCCCCAGCTCGGGGGCTGCCACAGCGGGGGGAGAAGGCACATCCATCACATTAGAAAGGTAAGACTACTGATATTAAAATATGAGTTGTGTGCTTTTATGTGTAGAACATTTGGAAAGATCATTAAGTGGTCTGCCGAGACCCTCAGCAAATTTCAAGTGGTCCGCGAAAAAAAAAGTTTGAGAACCACTGCTCTAATGTGTTGTCAGCTACGAAGCAGAATATTCCTGATGCAGCTACTCATGGTAGGTGACAAGTTCTTGGCAACATCAACTATGATGTTGCATTTACTGGAAAAGCCACAGAGAAAAAACAAAACCAAACCCAGTGCCAGGGACATAAACTGAAATGAATCGGGTACAAGTATCAGAGGTTTATTCAATAACGGTACAGAAGACGAGTTAAAAGAAGCCCTTGACTTGTTTTCATTTTAAGTTTATAACACAGTGTTCTCCTTTTCTGCAAGCAATAATGATCCACACTGGATAAAACACATTCATACTATACCAGGCAAAAAAAGTATAAAAGGTGAAAACTAACAGGCGCTGGCTGAGGTTGGGCCAAGACGGTGTGGTTTCCAGCTGAAGCCAAAATGGTGTCTGCTCTTACCTGGCCACCTGCAAAAATGATAGGTGCAGAGGCAGGTTTGGGACGGTAGGGAATGGTGGCACCTTTGGGTGGGGACTGAAAACAAAAACATATCAAGATGTGGAATTAAGTAGCTCACATAAAATCATGTTTTACTTTGTTCATCTCATACAGCAATTGCATGCCTCTGCCCCATTCACCAGCGTATTCTCCCAAGAGCAACAGAGAGTCCTGTGGCACCTTATAAACTAACAGATGTATTGGAGCATGAAGTGGGTATTCACCCACGAAAGCTCATGCTCCAATACATCTGTTAGTCTATAAGGTGCCACAGGACTCTTTGTTGCTTTTTACAGATCCAGACTAACATGGCTACTCCTCTGATACTTGCTCCCAAGAGCCTGGATCCTGCTCCCACTGAATTCAGTGGCAAAATTCACACTCACTTCAGGGCTACGGTCCTTATTACATAGGCAAAAGGAAAATGCAGACAGGTTTGTTTTTGTTTCCACAATAATTTGGTAAAGATTCAAGGGGCCTGGGAATGAATTTAGCTTTTCATGAGATCTAAGGAAGTTAGGTGCCAATTTTGAAACTTGTCAATCTTTTGGGAGACTCTCCCCAGCGTTCTCTCTTTGCACAAACCTGTTAAAAGAGAACAATACATTCAGCTGTGCGCTGTCACACAGCCAAGTGTCCCAGTATAAAAGTGAAATAAGAATTTTCAGTCTGCGCTATAGTCACCACGCTCATTGAACTTCGGGGATAATTAAATGGGCCTGATCCTGCATTCCACCTAACTCGGAGTGAGAAGTGTAGAGGAAAGCCATGGCTAGTGTAGGCCTATTCTCACTGCCTTCAGTGGGAGCAAGATGGGTCCTCTGCAAGTAACAGAAGAAGAAAATTGTTCTGAGAGTCAGTAGATAAAAATGTGATCAGTAAATACTTCACCAAGCATGAATATTTCTTTATAGAGACTAAGACAGAGAAAATGGCCCTGGGAACAATCCTGTAAAACAGGCTTCAAATTATCTGCATAGTGCCTGGCACAAGGTGGTCCTGACCTCTAGGCACTACTGCAATCAACCATCACCACCACCAACAATAAATAACATTTCCGTCCTAATTCTCTATTATTGGTGATTTGATTTTAATAAAGCAGTGACCATTGCCAAATTAAATACATTGAACAAATTAAACACATTTATTTTATGTATGCTTTAATGTTTGAAGAAGCAAAATGCAGTTACAGCATTGTCTTCTCTAAGGCTTCAAACTGGTGATTTGCTGTCTCTAGTTTATTATCTCTAAAATTATCTCTAAAATTAAACAAGTTCTGTTTTCTATACTTTCAGAACTGTTTATCTCAGAAAGAAAACAGCTCTACAGGCAGAAAATGACTCCCTGGCCCTCGTTTGTCTCTTCAAATAACTATGGGGGTAATTAATATAATTTAGACATCAGACTACTGCCTGCATCCACAAAGCAGGTAGTTAAATGACTACGTGCCAGTAATGGGAGATGTAAAATTGCTCCTGCAGTTATTTGCACCTGCAAAGCTCTAAGAACAAGATGGGAAGTGAAAGGACAGATTTAAGCCCTTTTCAAAATCACACCCTTTAAATATATTCTAAATTCTACACACAGAGAAATGGATTTTTTATTTTCCAACAGTTTATCAATTCTTCACAAAGTCAAGCCGAGCTCTCTGTGGCTAATAGACTGAAACTGGTTTTCAGTATTTTCTTTCTGTTTTGCTACATTTTTATGCACATCTGATGCCAACTGAAGCAAGAGCTCCTTATCTGCAAGACAAAGTTTGGTCCTTATAATAATAATAGTTTATAACATTGATATTTATTAGGTTGCATGCTCTTTTGATGTGGAGTGGTCGTTACTAACCAGACAAGAGTTATCAGACTGTAGTATCAGAGACGCCACGCATCCCACTATATTTAGATTAAAGAATAACTGTAGGACGTCAGACATCACAGTGTGGTAATGGTTGACTAGATGTAGTGGAACATTTTTTTGACAGAACGTTTTTCCATTGGAAAACGCCGATCCAACAACATTGAAACGTTTTGGAGGAAATGTATTCATTTTGTCAACATTTTCAACAGTAAATTATTAAAATATTTCATTTTGGTGAGGCTGAAATACTTCGTTTAGACCTTATTGATGCATTTGGTTTCAATAAGGCCAGATCATTTTGTTTTGATAAGGTTATATTATACTATATTAATAAAACAGATGAGAGTAATATAACATAATCAAAGTGACAAAGTAAAAATGAAACATGTTGACCTTACAAAAACAAAATGATGACCTTATTGAAATGTTTCAACGATATCAAAACGAATATTTCAATAAGGTCAGCATGAAATGTTACAGGGTATTCTGTTTCATGAAAATTCCTGAGATTTCTACTTTTTATCCTGATTTGTGTTTTTCTACTAGCTGTTGACTTTTTAATGACAATCAGTGTTGAAGGCTTGTATTCATGGTAAGTAGATCCTGCTCCAATGATGAGGCACTGTGCATTCTAAACACCAGGAGTGTTGACAACTAGCCTTGAAATCGCTGGGAGCTGAGGGAGATCAGCATCTTACAGGATCAAGGCTTGAGAGAGGGTGGGGGGATTTGGAGGAAATTAATATAATTTCTGAACATTATCAGTATGAACCTCAATGTTTTTAAGTGCTCTCTTACCTCCAGCATGACCACACAGATTTGTTTTACACACTGAATAATGGCATCCGGAGTGCCTGATATAGTTACAGCACGTTCTGTTGAATTTGGCAACATATCCCCTGCTACTTGTACCTGGGCCCCTGTGGACTTAAGAAAAAAACAAACAAAACAAACATTAGTGTCATAAAAATACAGCTGCACATTAGAAGCCATTTTTTCACCAATAACAAATAATCTGATAAAGCACAGTGATATCTAAAACGTGCCTGTTCTCTGCTAGCTTTATGCTGTATATATATAAAACTGCCGGGTGGAGATTTATGTATGGAAGTCAAGTTTGCAAGCATTCTCAATGGTAGAAAGTGTAGTTATCAATGGTTGTTAAATGAATAAAGTGGGAAGTCTCCCAACTTCCTGAAACAGAGACTACTGCAGATACAATGGAAAAAATATGAAAACTAAGGACTTTCACAATCATTAAGACGATCATTAAAAAAATAATTGCTGTTGTCTGAAGAGCTTCAGCTTCCCAAATGAATTCCAGTCATGGATTGGTGAGTCCTTAATGAATTGATGATTGAGATCATTTTACTGAATGAAATTTGGTGTTGCTTTATACTCTGGAATATTTCATAATGATGCAGAGCAATACAGGAGCACTTCTAAATTATTATTAGTGTTGATTAAACATATGCACATCATCAGCTTCTAGTTCACTAATGAACCTAACCTTGTAATGAGCCACTGTTTTTTTTTTTTCCTCCTTGATCTTGACACTAATGGTTCTTAGTCAAAAAAAAAAAAAAAAAAAAAAGACCTGAGGCCAAAATCATCCCTGGTATAACCCAGCAAAAATCTTGTAAGCCTTTTTCAATTGATGGAAAAAACATAACAAAAACTGTTTTTATTGAATTAGTATTTTCATACATTATACACCCAATCTATTTCTGGTCCTGATTTGTGGATACAAATGTTTTTGCCTTGCATTGATTTTGTGTCAGTTAGTAAGGAGTTAATTTAGTTTGCTGTTGGCCATGCACAACACATCTTACTCTTTTTCCAGAGACTGATTAAATTACTGATTACATCTTCTGTTCACCAGTGCTGTTTAAACCCAGAATATCAATTATGGGTCCCTGTAATATGCTTTGGAATGTCATCATAATTTGATCAATCTTTCATGTCATTGTGCCTCTTTTTAAAAAAAATCAAGTCTTGAAAATACTGAGGCAGACAACATTTTGCTGCTGGGTACATGATTGAGCATAAAAGAACATCTATCATACTACTGCTGCTCAGTGTGTTGTGTGATGATGAGATTAGAATGCATCTTGAGAGGACGGATGATCCTTTTTCATTTGGGCAGGAGTCACCATTTAAAACAAAGTTTTTAGCTCACCAGCAGGCCTAGTACAAAATATTCTGGGTCAAATACTGCTCTCAGTTACAAGTGTGCCATTCAATCACTCAACATGCTAATCTTTAAAATTCTTTGGCTATAGTGGGACGGCATGTGTGAAACCAAGAGCAAAACTTTGCCATTGTCTTTAGGCTTACAGATAGGGAGAGGGAGTTAGTTCACACTAACAGATTTATTTGGGCATAAGCTTTTGTGGGTAATTTTTTACCTACGAAAGCTTATGCTCAAATAAATCTGTTAGTTTTTAAGGTGCCATCGGACTCCTTGTTGTTTTTGTGGATACAGACTAACATGGCTACCCTGATACTTAGTCCACACTGTTCTTTTGACCTAATACCTTACAATAGGGGGCCAAAAGCACTGAATTTCCCCTGAAATAAGAATCATCCCCAGAATCAACTGTGGTTGCACAATTTGGACCATAATCAAATTTGGTAACAAATGAAGGAATTCAGGGAAAGACTTGAGAGCCAAGGTATTCAGGCACCTAACTGCTCTTTCTACCTTTGACCTCTTCCCTACTTATTGTTAGACTAATCTAACTAAACATATTCAGAACTAGAGCTGGTCACAAATTTTCAATCAAAGACATTTCCCAACAATGTGATTTCATTAAAAACCTTTTGTAAGAAAGTGATTGCTATGAATTTTTTTGACAGGAAAATGCAAAACAAAACAAAACATTTAATTTCAAATCAACATTTTGATCAAAAATGTCAAAAGTTTTTGCTTCAATATTTCCAAACTGATTTTTTTTTAACCTTTCCTTTTGTGAAAATATTGCATATTTCTACACTTTGTCCCCATTTCAGGACAAAAACAAATGTAGAAACATTGGAATTTTCCATAGGATGAAAATTCCATTTTTCAAAAAGTTCTGTTTAAAAGTAGGTACAAAATACCCCCAGAGTGTATATGATTATTAATTGTTTATTTGACTGACTTGCAAATAATTCCGCAAAAGTTTTGTCAGCATAGCATAAATTTTGATGATGTATTAGGCTTATAAAATTGGTGATTGATATAAAAATATCTTCGTATTTTGTGGCAAGAGGAAAATTGATAATTGGCATTGTAAATTTAATATTAAAAACTAATCCAAATACTGTCTATCTGATAAGATTTAATCTAAAGGAAAACTCAAATGTATTTGTTATCTAGACCTGATTAGGTGATGTATTTCCTGTACATGAGTACTTAATGTTGCTGAGTTGTCATTATTATGTTGCTGTAGATTTAATCAATTGTTCAGGTGCTTAGTACTTTTTGTATGGGCATTTTTTATTGTGGCTGAAATCTATCTAAACAAACAAACAAATATGGACCTGTACCCATTTGGCTTAGCTCTGCAGTCTGAATGTTAGGAAGTTAAGAAGCATTCTCCTCATGGATAGGTTGTATGATATAGTTATCAATAACATGTTTTGCTACAATTATTCATTTCTGAGCCTGCACATTTAATGACAGATCACTCCTTCTGCCACTAAAACCCAGAGGAGGGTTGGAGGCTGCAAGGGGGAACATATTTCCAAACTCTTCTTGCGGAGTTTCTCTTCACATAGTTCCATGCCCCCCAACTGCCTGCAGCTCCAAAAGCAAAGTCCAGGAAAGTTCTCAAAATAAAAGCAAAACAACAATAAAACCCACAGACCCTCTGTCACAGGGATGCTTCAGAGAGGTTACGACCTCAGTGGATTTTGGGGCGGAGTGGATGTCCTCAGAAATAGCTTGGATTAAAAAATTTTATACGAGTTTCTCAGGATCAGTATATGTGAAATTAGGCCATCTGTGAAGCCATAATATTGGAGGCAGGAGGGGGAGTAAAGGGAGTATGGAATATAGTTAGAAAACCAATTTGACAAATCAAGGTAAGTCAAATATTATGTCTACTAACTTGGACAGTGTCCCTTTAAACTACTTGGCTTTTTCTGGCTTCAGAGGCTGTAATTGAAACACTCAGATTAGACAAGGATTAGCAATACTTCAGACCTTGATTATGTGAAGTATTTATGGATTTTTTTAAAAGTTGAAGAAACAATTCTGTGTGAAACTGTTCCTTTGCTACGTGGCATCTTGTTTTTTCCTCTTCTCAAACGTGTATCTGAATGCCAGCTATGCACTAAAGATGTTGAAGGTCGGAGTTACTTTCTGAAGGGTTGCGACATGGAAAGACAAATTTCTTCTAAAACTGGTTATGCCACTGTAGATCCTCCGCTTTCATGAGTCTATAGATGTCTTTGACACCTTTTACAGCTGGTTTAGCTGAGCATTCCATTCATGAAATATTTACATGAATGCAATGAACCAACTACGGTGGCAGGACTCTGTAAGTCGTACTCTTTAAATGGACATATTAGGACATTTAGCTACATAAAGTTACCTGGCATCCCCCTGTTTGAATCCTAGAACTTACCTCCCTGATTTCTTTGATTTTGGAGCCGCCTTTTCCTATAAGGGATCCACACTGACTTGCAGGGACTACAAGTCGCAATGTCACAGGCGGTTTGCTTGTCACTGTGCTGTTTGTCATTGAAGCATTTATGTCCTGTAATAACAATGTCAATAAGAATTAGTTGAGGATTTGTCATTCCTCTTAACACTTAAGAGGATCAAAGTAAATACTCAAGCTGTTCTCGGAGAACTGGTAAGCGAATCGTGTTTTTGTAGCCCATAAAGCAGCCAGCTCTGCTGGTGGCACCCCAGAAGCATGAACTGCATGATGACATCATAGCAATGGAACTGTTGATACCAAGTGCTGAAATATGCAGGCACAAAGACAGAATCTGATCAGCTAATAATCACACTGTATTTGTTAGCACTTTTAATACAAAGGAAACAATGGAGAAACAATAAATAACATTAGTCAACAGAAATGGGAAACCAAGAACTATTATTTTGATAAGTATTTTGAAGCTTCCCAGATTTAACTTTGCTGCAGATCTCAAAGATTTTTCAACCCCGCTTAACTTTTCCTAAACTCTTTTGTGTGATCGATATGTAATCCAAATATGCAGATATGGCTGTGGGAATCGCATACACAGCAGCAACCGCCTGTTCATCTCCTCTCATCTGATCTAATCAATGAGATTCTACTGTACCCTTCAGTGAGCATTTTAGAGTTCTGCCAGTTGCTAGCCTCAGATTTGTGTTAACTGTGCTTTGCTTATTCAAATTCTCCTTTGCAAGCACAAAACAGAACCCCCTAATGTAATATTTTTATTACAAATGAAATTATAATGCTTATCTTCCCACTATAGAATGTGCTATGGCTGAGAGCATTCCAGAATCCTAGATGTTGTTGGAAATAAAAAGCCACAAACACTACTGTGCAATTCTATAGCATCTTTCATAAGAGCATTGCAACATACTTTTATCAACATTAGCTAATTAAGGCACACCAGCCCTTTGACATAGGTAAGGTAACTTGGCCCATCTCTGAGATGGAGTGCAGCAGGTGTTTAACAGCACACAGGAGCTTAGAACCTAGAGGGAAGGAAAATATTGTAACTAATGGAGGGAGAATTTAGGTTGGCAGAGTTACTGTAATTACCCAAAATATAATTTGTCCAGAACTATCAGGATTGACACTTCTAACCTTGTGAAAAGTGCCATGAGATCTTTAATGACCATGAGTGATCAGGACCTTGGTTCCACCTTTCATGCAAAAGAGAGGACCTCAAGGAGTACAGTGCTGCCTGATGCTATGTTGGTGCATTAGTGCAGTAATGAAAAGTGCTATCCTAATGACCAGGAGCACTTTGGTATTTCTCACATTAGAGGTTTTCCATCTAAGTGCTGGCCCAGTCTGACCCTGTTTCGCTTAAAAAAAGTTGACAGAATCACAGCACAGTGAGGCTTGGCTGCCTGCTGCAGGTTAGTTCTTATGCAATTCCCTTCGTCGACACTGCATCATGTCATATTTACTGTCAGCAAGAGGTTACAATCCAAAACAAAGCAATACAGGTTACAGCAAGTTGTGGCCTGCATGCATCTGAAATATATACAGTATGTATGTAGGTATATGTATTCTATATATTATTTTGTATGTACACATATTATTTTTTATGTGTATGTATCTAATCTATCTATCTATCTATGAATATAAATTTGTATTACCACAGTGTCTAGGAGCCTAGTCATGGACCAGGACCCCACCGTGTTAGGTGCTGTACAAATGCATGCCATGGCTAGGTTTTTAGAAGTGGGATGCCATCAAACTTTGCCAAGTTGCTGTTACCTGGTGATATGCCACAGATATATAACATGCCTTTCACTTCAAAGACAGGCAAGCCCTATGTGACAAAAGGTTGCCAAACTCTCTCACATCTTGAATAAGCAATTTCTACCATTTGATCTGGTAATAATAATATTCAGCACCTTCAAACTTTATAAACAATTAATTTAAGGCCATAGCACCCCCTCCGTGTATTAACATCACCATTTTTTAAAAAAAGGAAAAGCTGCAAAGAGACGATCATAGAGATGCCCAAAGCCACAAGGATGTCAGCAAAGGGCCAGAACTCAGGAACCACTGGCTCCTGGTTAGAGCAGGTCAGAAAATTTCCAACAGAACCCTTTTTTCCATTGGAAAATGCCAATTTGTTGACAGTCCACAGGAATATGTCAGTTTCAACAATATTCCAGTGGATGTCAGCAGGGCCGGCTCTAACTATTTGCCGCCCCAAGCAAAAAAAAGAGCGCCGCCCTGCCATAACACCCCCTTCCAGCGCTGCGGCACGCTGCTGAACCCCCCCCAAGCACCGCCCCGCCGAAACACCCCCCTGAGTGCGGCGCCGCCGAAACACCCCACCCGAGCGCTGTGCCGCCCCGCCGAAACACCCCCCTGAATGCCGCGCCGCCAAAACACCCTCCCCCAGAGTGCCGCCCCGCCATAACACCCCCCTCCAGCGCTGCGGCACGCTGCTGAAACCCCCCCCAAGCGCCGCCCCGCCGAAACACCCCCCGAGTGCCACGCCACCGAAACACCCCCCCCCCCCCCAGAGCGCCGCACCACTGAAACATCCCCCCGGGAGCGCTGTGCTGCCCCTCTGAAACACCCCCGCCGAGCGCCAATCCGCCATGCTGACCCCCCCCCCGAGTGCCACGTGCCGCCGCCGAAACAAAAATAACCTGCCGCCCGCCCAAAACAAAAACAACAACAAAAAAACCCTCGAGCGCTGCCCCGCCGAACCAAAAAACAAACAAACCAAAAAACCCGAGCGCCCCCCGCCTCCCCAAGATTGGCTGCCCCTTACAAGGGGCCACCCCAAGCCCGTGCTTGGTCGGCTGGTGCCTGGAGCCAGCCCTGGATGTCAGGCAGGGTTCTGATGGTTCAGGCAAGTTTCAAAATTTTCCTGGTTTCTTGCCATATTATCTGCCTGGCTCATTGGCAGCCAGTCTGGCTATAAAAACAACAATATACCATGTCTTCCCAAGATTTAATATTTTCTTGCATGCTGGGAAAAAAACCATGGAAGACTATGTGTGGAATTCCTCTCACTCCTGGTGCCTGGACCTGCAGCAGTACCTGGCAGCCAGGAGCAACAAGTGCAAGGAAATTCCTAAGCACTCCTTGCAGCCCAGGACTGGAACATGAGCAATCACTCTGTGTGGATAAAGCATGCTCAGTGCAGATGGAATCCTCACCAAATTTAGTTGCTAAACTTAGATGAAACTTTCCCCAGAAAAATGAGTCTTAGGCAGACACCCAGCTGGAAAATTTCAGTCTACATTGTTTAAGTTTGGCAGAGTTATAAGCCACTGAAAACAAGATGTTATAATGGAAAGTGTCAGACAGCATTAACTATAGGTGATGCTATCTGTGCCACCAATAAATTCCTTATATACCGTACTTTATTTTCTCAGTTGTCTTGGGTATATAAAGTACAAATTGACAAGGTCAGATTTTAAAGTAACCACATTTTGTATTCACAGTTCTAACCCTTCATTCCACTTTTTCTTTTTTAAACACTGATCCTTATTTTGATCTTTTTCCTCTCCAAGACCATGATCCTACAAACACACCTGTGCTTAATTTATGCACATGAGCAGCACTGTTGCCCAAGAGGGCTGCTCCCATGAATAAAATTAAGCATTCGTGTAAGCGCTTGCAGAATCAGGGCCTAAGTTTTAAGTACTTTACTCCATAACTTTGCATTATTATGGTGAACTTTGGAAGCTATCCTTTGTGTAGCAATACATTTTGTTCTAAGCATTCTTAGAAAGTCACCACTTAATTTACATGTTGCCATAAAAAGAAAATTTCTAATGTTAAATTATAATGCCATATTCACGAGTGGTTTAGAGCTGATTAGTTCTATAACAACTTCATTAAAGAAATGATGGCAAATGAGTGCTTGGCTTCTATTCTGTTCTATACAGTAATGTAGACCTGTGATTGCTTTATTCTGCAGGGAGTAAAATATTTTCTTAGCGTATGGAAAAAAATTCAGCCAAGATTTAGCGATATGTTGCTATGTTAATAGACAATATCAGGCAGCTACGTGCAATGTTTTCATTCTGTTTAGGTTTTGGAAGGTGACTTTTAAAACCAGACAGCCGTGATAAAATGTTCCTGTTGATGTAACAAGAAAATGTGCGCATCCCTGTCTTTCCTACACAGCTAACGTTCATTAGGAGCTAAGCGGGGCTTTGCCAACAGACTTGTATATGAGGCAGTACATAGCTGTGCTGGGCCAGGAGCAGCCTTGGAAGCTGATTGTGACCGTGATGCCTGGCACACGGATGGGCAGAGCCAGCTTCCTGGCTGCCTACTCCCAGCTCATGTTTGGGGGGTGTGTGTGGGGGGTGGGCAAAGGAAGGAAATGGGGGGAACTGCAGCGCCTCTGCTGAGGAGGCCTCCTACCTGTGCAGAATCTGGCCCAAAAGAGCTGTGGAAGTGTGGAGAACCCCCCTCCCCCATCTAACTGAAGTTTTAGTGTTATAGTATTATAGTATTTGAGGATCCCACATTCTGTAATATATTTACCTTCACAATGCCCCTGGGAGGTCAGGAAGTGCTATCATCCCCATTTTACAGATGGGGAACTAAGGCACAGACACACTACGTGACTTGTCCCAATTCTACAGGAAGTCTATGGCAGAACAGGGAATTGTACCTGGATCCATAGGGGCCGACTCCATGGGTGCTCCGGGGCTGGAGTACCCACGGAAAAAAAATAGTGGGTGCTCAGCACCTCAGGCCCACTGATCAGCTCTTCCCCCTCCCTCCCAGCACCTCCCACCCATCGTGATCAGCTGTTCAGGAGGCACTGGAAGGGTAGGGGAGGAGCGGGGGCAGGGCACACTTGAGGGATGGGCTGGAATGGGCCGGGAAGAAGCGGAGTGGGTGCTTGGGGGAAGGGGTTTAGTGGGGGTGGAGCCTGAGGCGGAGCAAGGGTCAAGCACCCCTCGCAAATCACAAAGTTGGCACCTCTACCACGATCTCCTAAATACCAGGATAGCTGCCTAACCACTGAAGCATCCCTCCCATCAGTAGCCAACAAAGTGTCTGAGAGTAAGGGCTTGTCTATATAGGAAGCTACTGCATGGCAAGCCGGGATATGAATCTACTTGCTGTGCAGTACCGTCGCACAGGGACACTGCCACAGCACACTGAAAGTCTCAGAGCGTGGCTTCATAGAATATCAGTGTTGGAAGGGACCTCAGGAGGTCATCTAGTCCAACCCCCTGCCCAAAGCAGGACTAATCCCCAGACAGATTTTTGCCCCAGATCCCTAAACGGCCCCCTCAAGGATTGAACTCACAACCTTGGGTTTAGTAGGCCAATGCTCAAACCACTGAGCTATCCCTCCCCCCTTGGCATATTGCACGCTAAGCTGCACTCTAAGTCATGCGGTGCCCATGTGGAACATTACTGCATGGGAAGCTGCTGCGCAGTAGATTCACACCCTGGCTAGCTGTGCAGTAAATCTGCCATATGTAGAACCATTCTAGCTCAGTGCTCAGCAAACAGCCATGAGACTACTGGGCAGATCCTCAGCTGGTTTCTGACAATTTAGGCCAGGGGTAGGCAACCTATTGCACGGGTGCCGAAGGCGGCACGTGAGCTGATTTTCAGTGGCACTCACACTGGTGTCCTGGCCACTGGTCTGGGGGGCTCTGCATTTTAATTTAATTTTAAATGAAGCTTCTTAAACATTTTAAAAACCTTATTTACTTTACATACAACAATAGTTTAATTATATCTTATAGATTTATAGAAAGAGAGCTTCTAAAAACGTTAAAATGTATGACTGGCACGCGAAACCTTAAATTAGAATGAATAAATGAAGACTCGGCACACCACTTCTGAAAGGTTGCCGACCCCTGATTTAGGCTAACTGAGGATCTGCCTCTGAGTGTAGTATCAGTTTCATATTTGATATGAAAGCTGATCAGATAATTATCTGATTAACTCTTCCAACAGTTTTTTTCCCCAATTTTTACCCATCTAATGCAGCTGGGCAAGTATTTTGTGAATATTTGCAAATAAATATGGATTTTCACAACATTTTCCAAACACATTTTGGGAATATGTCTCTGCATTATTCACTGAGCTCTACCTGCTAATTACTGTATCGGGAGATAATCTCATGCGTTTGCAAGGTACAGATTTAGTGATCTAAGATGTCATTGCCAGCTGCAACTTCTATGACCGATGTTGATTTTTGCCATTTTTCATAGGCCTGGTTTTCCTCTAGATAAAAGTGCCTATTTTAGTCATCAGTGTGATCCAAACTTGGCTTGTTTAGCAAGCATATGAATTCATTAGCAACCTGCTAGAAAATAATATGTCTGTCGCCCTGAGAGATTGTTAAAGCTTATTGGTAAAAGGCAGGAAACAATACCAGTGCAGAAAAGTCTCTTTTAGGCCTGGCTTCCTTATACTAGGCTGTATGTTTTGATTATTTGCTGGTATTAGAAAGGCTGGGTTGTTTGAGGGCTCTCATGTCCTCCTAGGATGTATTTCTCCTCAATTAGATACCTGTAGTGTTGAAACGAAGATTTCACATAACTTTATCTTGAAAGCAAAAAACAGCATTGAGCTGGTATTCACTTGAGCACCAAGAGCATTTTGTTCAACCCCCAGTGCACCTCACTGTGTCAGACGCAATCCACAGAACTTAGTGACGGACGGATAGTACAAAGAGAAAGAAATATTATAATAGTTTATTCTGCCCAAAAGCATCAGTGAGTGAGGCTATGGGCATTAAGGAAAAGGACTGCCTATGGACTGCCTAGATCCAGAGGGTAACAACTTATGAATGATTTTAGCCAACTTGATAAAGGATGGATTCAGATTTAGAACAAGCTACTGCAACCTCAAAACCATAAAAGGGTGAACAGTTATTAGCTCTTACCAGGAAATGTCTTATGCTAATTTTCTATAGGTTTGGTTTGGGATGATCATTCATCCAGGTGATCCTTTAAAACACAGTCAGAGTGAGATTTTTGGCCAACCCAAATCCTGTACAACCCTGCTGAAGATAATGGAGTTGTTCTTTGTGGCAAGGACCATGTTGCTGTTGTTATGGATTTGTACGGGTGCCTAGCACAGGAGAGTCCTGGTCCATTATTGTGGCTCCTACGTGCTACTAGAGTAAAAATTACCGAGATAAAAGGTGGTTCACCTCCTCCCCAAAGTTGTTAGCAAACACATTTTAACTCTACTATATACAGGACAAATTGTATTTTAATGTGGGTTAGCTGGCTAAAGAGAATGCTAGGGAGGAGCTCTGGCTACAAAACACAAAGAACTAACATGGTTGTAACAATGTCAAACCTATTACACTATGTGTTAAGGGGCATGTGACGTCACATGAGCTAAATAAAGTTAGCTAGCACAATTTTTTTTTAAAAAAGTACCTCAGTTGAAAAAAGAAGACGTCAGTGAGTCAGCAGTTTCTACTGATTTGACGCTGATGAACTGAGAACAGGAAGTGCTTAGAGTATTCTGAGCAGAACTGAGTATCACCTTCTACACCTTTTAAAGCTATTTCCTTTATGCTGAGAGGTCACATGAGAACATGTGGCCATCTTCTGACATAATAAACTGAAGAAAAACAAATCAAAGCAGCTACTGGTGGTATGCCTATCTCCCCCCCCCCATACACATACCCCTTTCTCCAGGTTGGGGGAGGGGAGCCATTGGACAGGGGAGGGTTTCTTCTCACCTCTCCTTCCAAGGTCAGGGTATGCAACAGCAGAGAATAGATGGGTGACTGAATAGCAATTAAACAAAAATGCTACTATGCTAGCTGAATATTCATGCTATTGGTGAAATGAATGACTCAATTTGCTCACCCTCTGCCAAATGACACTGGGATTACTGTACCATCCTCAACCAGGACCGGATCCTGGCCCTGCCACTGAATTCTTTAACTATGTGGAATCACAAGCGTGCACACACCTGTGCATATCCTGTTCGGCCCCCTTCCCAAAACGCCACTCTGCAGCAGCTCAGAGGGTTGTGAGGATGACCCATTGGGACATGGACTGGATGTTTACTTAATATCTGGACAACACCTAGTGCAATAGAGACACGATACCTAGTTGGGGCTTCCAGAAATAAGTCAATTATTATTATAAACTTTGAAGCAGCAAACATTTAACAAGGTCAACTCTCATTTATCTCGCTTCTCTCCCACTATACACGAAGTACAATTTTAGCCTGAAAAAGGGTCTTCGCACAAACTCAGACCCAGCATTTCTTAGGGTGCTTTAGAGTTCTGCCAGCTTTTTCTCTAAACAGGATTTATGCTCTGAGAGCGAATTGATAAAGAGTTTTCTTTGGCGAGCATTTTATACCTTCTCGTACAGCCACACTTCTGGGTTGTTATGCCGTAGTTATGCTGTTAGCATAACTGGAAGGGAGAATAAAAGTATTTTATAGAGAAATGCAAGAAAACAATATTCTGATTTATGTTTTAAAAAAATGGCTGAAGAAATGTAAAACAAAAAGACGTGATATGTATCAAAACAGCAGCACATGATATTTCTATAGCTCATTTGCAATTTGTGAGACACAGTACTTTGTTACGCCTCCAAGAGTTATAGTTCTCTGATTGCCCATTTTTATCCATGGGGAACTTTCGAAATAACTATAATAAACAGAACTGGTTGCATGATGCAGACGTCATCCAAGCCCGGCTTCTAAATCTAAACGTGGCAAATTACATTTGAAGCAAATGTGGGTACTTTATAACATATAATGCACAGCTACTGTAGCAGCAATGAATGTAAATGACCTTTTTGACTAAGAACTGCCACATTGAGATACAAACCTATCACCTAAAATACAAGAGAGTCAATAAATAAAATATCTCAAATGCTGAAACCCAAACTTTCTTGCCCTTTGTTAGGTACAGCGCATTTAACGATGTCTTAGTTATTAGGCCTGACTCTGTATGGTGTTCAATGCCTTTGAGGGATGTTTCCACTGGTTTCAGTGGGGACTGAGAGTGACTAGCTCCTTGTAGGTATCCCTCGGCACTTTCTAGGATAGGGCCTTTATGGAGCCCTTTCCTCATAAAAGATACCAAAGTGTTTCATAATTCTCTTGGAATATGGCAACTATTTAATAGTATGCAGGAGCTGTACCCAACTGTTTAGGGGAGGAAGTGAAGAAAGCAACCATATATATTGAAACTGACTGGAGAACTTAGGCAGAATGTAATTGTCTGGGTTGAAGTTTAGCAAAAATGCCTCTTTGCTTTCGAGAAAAGTGCTACAAGAATATTATTCACCACATGTGAAAGGCCTCAGTTTTACATGTCATCTGAAAGATGGCACTTTCTAACACCATGGTGGGATACTGAGATAGTCATACTGATGCAGACAGAAGAGCACCCTTACTGTATTAGTACCAGCCACCACTTTCTACAGCCCCCTGGGGTCTTTCATGGAGGTTTCCCACCACAATACTGGGCATGTCTAATTCTACTTGGCCTGTGAAAGCTGATGTCCTCCAGCTGTGTATGTACATGTCTGCATACGTTTAATAGTAGAGGAGCCTCTTTTGTCTTATTTATTTTCAGTGTATTTATTGTATTTTAAAATCTGAAGTCTAAATATGGTAATTGGCAATGATATATTTTGCTTTTAATAATTTTAAAAAAAATCTTCCAGTTGAATGAAATCTATACTCTTTTTGATATAAAAAAATTTACATCACTATCAAGCTGATTCACACAGAAACCAAGTTATAAGTTATGCAATTATTCTTTTCAAATCAAAGCCACAATGGGACCAGAAATTTCCAAGACACTTTTTCCACCATTAGAGCACATTACTGGAAGCAATTGCTTTTCCCTAAAGTCTACGAAAAGCAAAAGAAATGATCAAACAGCTTGTAAATTGACCCATTATTTCTCTTCCAGTATTACTGCCAAAAGCATTTATAAAAACATAACCACTTTCATTGCCATTAAATAGAGCATTAAACAAATTATATTTAGCATTAAAGCAAACATGAGAAAATTCAGACAATATTTGTATTGCAACTGGAAGAGAGAAAAATGTATTTTATTTGCTTACCTCTTCAAATTTTAATGCAATCATAGAAAAAGCCTTAAAAATCGCATCTGTTGGGCCTGTTATTGTCACAATTCTTTCTGGACAGGAACCTTCTGAAATATTGATTCGAGCACCACTCTGTCAACAAGAACAAATATTTTTAAAGTACATTTTCTTTTGGAATGCAAAATAGGGATAGCTAGGTACTTATATGGCTTTCTTCACCATAGTAGGTGAGCAGCACCTAAGTAATTAAAAGTAACAACTGCAAAATAAATTCTCTCACTCTCCCTTTCCTACGTACAGGAATAAACTTGAACAGGACTAAAAACAGAATTCTGGGCATGAGAAATTTTTATTTAGCAAGCATCAACTAAATATATATATATAATTTCATCTCTGGACTGGATCCGAACTATTCACTTGAAAATGGTCTGTCTAGTTGGGGCTCCAGTTTTCTGAACAATCAGGGTAACTAGCACGATGGGCCATATTTGATAGGTCTTTAATTTATATCCTAGACTAAATTATTCTAATGAGTGCTTTGTACAAACGCATACAAAATAGGTAAGCTAGTGAGTACTGACCCCACTTACTAAAGAATCATCTAACGGTAACTGTAAGATACCAGTGCAGTAACACAGGCATGTCTCTTTAAGAGGAAGAGCCAGCAAGAAGGAAATAGGAAACCAGACATCTGGGAGACAGAAAACCTGATTCTCATTTAAACCATGGCCCCTTTATATCACTCTGGTGGGACAGATGCCCCTTAAAGTGGGTATAAACGTATTACACAGACTCCTTAATGTAATAAGAATCAGACCCAGATGGTTCAGGAAAGACCGAGACCGTGTAGTTTCTTTTTATTCCTGTACTTACTGCTGTTGAACGAGTTTTGTGTATCTTGCCTCTCTACATGACAGCAACCAAATATAACAACAAGCCATACTAATGGCAAAATCCTCCTGTCGCTGAATCTCCTGACAGGTATGCTGAATGTCTGCAAAGAGGCAAGGGCAACAGATACTTAATCTACTTTTGTCTGACAGGTGGACTGGAGAGTTGTGAATCTGCCTTGGGTTGGGGAGGGGTGAGGGGATTTCCAGATACACACTAATCATACATCAGTGTTTAGTCAATGGCGAGGCCTAGTTTTAACCTGGTTCAAAGTGTCTGGCTTCAGTTACCAAACACAAAACAGGCTTCTTAGGGCTGAATCCTGCAATGAGCTCCCCTGCTTCAGTGGGGCTCTGTGTGGGCACAGGAGTCTGCCCATGCAGAGCTGCTCCGAGGATCAGGGCATTCAGGGGTTACTCACCCTGACAATACTTAGAATATACGCCTAACGTGAATGGAAGTACTTTTTATGCGAGCAAGGTCGCGACGGTTTATGTGAAAGACTGTCCCACAATGCATCATTGTATCCAATGTTTTCCGAAAATCTCACATGGCAAAAGATCATTTAACTCTTGTTAGGCTTTCAGTCAAGTCGAAATGATTGAATCTGAGAGGTTACACTCTAGAGGAAAGCAGTAGGGATGCCAGTATTTTGTGGCAGCCTTATCCATGAAGTGAAAGGAATTTCACTGAACTGTAGTTTTCCAGCGACATATCAATTAGGCTGTGCCAGGCCCCTGGTAGCTTAGAGAATGACATAGACAGGCCAAGTAGTGTGCCGCTTCCCAAAAGATGGTGTGTTACTTGCTATCATCACATCTGCCAGAAAAGTCTAGATGAAAATAATTGTGTTCTATTTCTTTAAAGGAAAGTGCAAAAGAAAGTGGTCAGTTACAGGAATTATATGTAATTTCCTTTTTACTATTTATACAACGTTCACTTCAGAGTTTGAGGACTAAGATGATATGTCTCCATATCATGTTTATCCAGACAATCTTTGCCCTTATTCTTTTTAAAATCAACCTCTTAATACCAACAATTAGAGGGTATGCTTCTAGTGTCCTCAGGAGCATAAGGAGGAAAATTTCCATTTGTTGTGAAAAAATGAGACAAATTATTTTTTTTACAGCAACAGGTTGGATTGCAGGGATCAGGGAATAAGTTTTCAGAAAAAGAGTTATGGGGGGGGGGGGAAGGGAACGGAGATGGGGCTTCTCTTATGTAGATTCAACATACATACACAAAATCTGTGCCCACAGTTTTGCACTCACTTGTGGGCACAAATCTGAGTGGGTGGAGCTCTAGCTGCCTGTAGGTGGGAACAATAAGATTAGCACCAGCAATTCATTTTGATTAATTGATTATTGTTTGTTTAATGAATATCAGGGGCATCTGGAGCATCAGAAACACACCACTTACTTCTTTCATAAATCTAAATAAATACCTGTATTTAATGAGTCAACACATGGGTGAAAGTTGTGTCTGCAACTAGAGAGCTCTGACATCAGTCTGGCTGAAAAGAAACTCTTCAGTGCATGTATTTAAAGGTTTCAGAGTAGCAGCTGTGTTAGTCTGTATCCGCCAAAAGAACAGGAGTACTTGTGGCACCTTAGAGACTAACAAATTTATTAGAGCATAAGCTTTCGTGGACTACAGCCCACTTCTTCGGATGCATATAGAATGGAACATATATTGAGGAGATATATATACACACATACAGAGAGCATGAACAGACAACTCCCACCTGTTCATGCTCTCTGTATGTGTGTATATATATCTCCTCAATATATGTTCCATTCTATATGCATCCGAAGAAGTGGGCTGTAGTCCACGAAAGCTTATGCTCTAATAAATTTGTTAGTCTCTAAGGTGCCACAAGTACTCCTGTTCCTTTGTTTTTAAAGGGCATATCAGAGTATTCTTCTATACCGCATGTTTTAAAATTTCCTTATGGGAGACTTTCTACAAGTGCCTAGCAACAAAGCAACCGGCAGAATATGCAGTGCAGAAACCCCTAAAACTAAACTGAACATTTCTGGGTACATTCTCTATATAACTGTATTTTTTACCTTCAAAAAGGTAGATTGCCTCATCCTTTTAACAGACATTGGAACCCTGCAGGTTAGTTTCTGCCGACTCCCTGGGACAGATGTGACTTTTTAGGCTCCATCCTGAATATAAGAAAGGTGGGGTAGCCCTCTGAGGACAGGTAGATAGAGTCCTAGAATTTAAGGCCAAAAGGGACCACCAGATCATCTAATCCAGGGGTTCTCAAACGGGGGTCAGGACCCCTCAGGGGGTCACGAGGTTATTACATGGGGGGTCGCGAGCTGTCAACCTCCACCCCAAACTCTGCTTGCCTCCAGAATTTACAATGATGTTAAATATATTAAAAAGTATGTTTATTTTGAGACCCAGTGACCTAATCTGACCTCCTATATATCATGGACCACCAACACCACCCAGCACCTGCACATTAAAACCAACAACTGAAATTAGACTAATGTGTTACAGCCCTCAGGAGACTAAGCTGTTATGTGCCACAGGAAGAAAACAGGAGGGATCAATACCCAAGGCCCCTGCAATGGCAGAAAACTGACTGAGATATACCCAGATAATCCTGGCACAGAATCTGACTCCAAATTGCAGAGGAAGGCAACTCCTCTCCCCCAGGTCACTGCCAATCTGACCTAGGCAAAATTCCTTCCTAACCTTGCACATGGGATCAGATAGACCCTGAACATGTGAGCAAGAGCCAGCCAGCCAAGCACCCGAGAGAGAGAACACTCAAAGCTTCAGCCCACACAGTGCAGTGTCCCAACTCCATCTGTGGCCATCTTTGATGCCACAAACAAAACAAAACAACAACAAAGAAAAAAACACCATGAAAACAAACAAAACCCAACAGCAAGAATACATGACAGTGGTGTGGGGAACCCTTCCTGACCCCTGCAAGTGACTCGCTGAAGCCCTGGATTTAGGGCCTGGGACAGACAGGCTGATGGGAAAGTAAACCTATGAGCAGCCAAGCCTAGGGAGTTGATTTTGAGTGAGATTTATGCGATTTCAGCTTTGAATTTATCTTTTTGTTTATAAATCCAAACTCCAGGAATGGGGGAAAGGTGCCTTTTTTGCATCTTTACAAACGTATGATGTCTCCAGTTTGCAGGTTTATCTTCATATCACCAAGTGTTGACAAAGGGAGTGGTTAGAGGTGAGCCTGTACCATATGACCACTCCAGTTCTGAGAGAGATCCAGACTTTTTGGCTGGCCCCCACCTCCATAATGTGTCAATCCAAATCCCTGAATTCAACACCTACCCCTAATCCTAAACTTTGGAAAATTTAGCTCTGGAGCCAAACTCCTCAATCTGGGCCCAGGCCCAGGAGTTATGAATGTGAGTCAATGGGAGAATAGACCCCTAAGAGTTTCTGTGACACTTAGGCCAGGTCTACACTTGGGGGTGGGGGGGGGGGGGGGGATCGATCTAAGTTATGCAACTTCAGCTATGTGAATAACATAGCTAGAGTGACCAGACAGCAAATGTGAAAAATCGGGACAGGGGTGGGGGGTAATAGGAGCCCTATATAAGAAAAAGACCCAAAAATCGGGACTGTCCCTATAAAATCGGGACATCTGGTCACCCTAAACATAGCTGAAGTCAGCATACTTAGATCAACTTACCGTGGTGTCTTCACACGGTGAGTCGACTGCTGCTGCTCCCCGTCGACTCCGCCTGCGCCTCTCGCGGTGGTGGAGTACAGGAGTCGACGGGAGAGCGCTCGGGGATCGATTTATCGCATGTAGCCTAGACGCGATAAATCGACCCCCGCTGGATTGATTGCTGTTTGCCGATTAGGCGGGTAGTGTAGACATACCCTCAGAACCCTACTGACTAAATAAGCTCTGAGACAATAGGGCTACAGGCACAGTGCTATAGAAATTATCCACTTTTAGTTTCCTTTAAAGGAGACAAAAAACCTGAGACAGCTTTATGGGAAACTTATATTAAGAAAAACTGTTTAATTTTGGCTTGTACATTTATGTATTAAAACACCACCTCATATAATAATAAATAGTTAGTATTAATCTTTTCAGGCCACTTGGTGGCACTGTTATTCCATACACCTCTAGTTATACTCTGACACAGAAAGAAATAAAGACATCAAAGTTTATCTCTTACCTCCTCCCTCATCTTCTTAACTGTCTCCCCTTTCTGTTAAATAAATGGGGAAAAATTAGTCCCTATTGCAGTGGTCAATTGATACAGAATATTGAGACATGAATTTTAAAAAAAATCCTTAAAGTAAATTACTGACCTTTCCAATAATGCTCCCAACCTCCTGGAACAGGGAAAAAAACAACACAGTAAGTGAATATTTATGAGTACAAAAAGAAGAAATGTTAATTAAACAATATTTCACTATAAAGTTCATTCTGAAAACAAAGGTGGGCAAGGCAGACCAGTCACATTTCACTAGCTACATTTTTAGTCCATACAAATATGCACTATAAGAAGGAATGGACTAAGAGCTCCTATTGCAATATATATACATGACACACAGGAGTTTACTGCTGTCATGGGGAAAGCCCCACTGCCTCGAAAGTAGCCCTGAGCTAATGCAGCATTCTGTCACTGTAAATACCGAGACCTTATTTTGGGAAATAAGAGATTCAGAATTGACTGTGCTGAACAATCTTCTGGAAAAATTGGGAAGATACAGCCTTCATGTTCAATGGTGATCTCTTTGAAGGCAAGTATCAGAGGGGTAGCCGTGTTAGTCTGGATCTATAAAAGCAGCAAAGAGTCCTGTGGCACCTTATAGACTAACAGACATATTGGAGCATGAGCTTTCGTGGGTGAATACCCACTTCTTCGGATGACATGCATCCGAAGAAGTGGGTATTCACCCACGAAAGCTCATGCTCCAATACGTCTGTTAGTCTATAAGGTGCCGCAGGACTCTTTGCTCTTTGAAGGCAGATGCTTCTTCTTTTTTCAGCAAGTAATGAATAGAAATGGATTATGGTGAAATCAGGAGTTATTGTATAAACAACTGCTGGCCTGTCATTCTCAATCCCTCCAGTGAGAGCTTCCCAAACGAGTGATTGCTAATCAGCTGTTAGACATTGTGATGGTGGCTAACGGGGTTACTAAAATCCTAGGTGGAGTCGTATAAAATGTCCAGAAAAAAACCCTTCAAACATGCAATGGGAGAATGATGTGGAAGTTCACATCAACGTTTTTTAAACTAGGCACACACAAGCAGTAGGGAAGCAAAATGGAAGCTAATAACCATAAAATGAACACCATGGGCATTGTGCTAGTTGCACAGGTTTGATCCAGGAGTGAAAAACAACTGTTGGAGATGAGACCAGCTAAGGGAAAAGCTAACTCATATTCTGTGATTAGTCTCCAAAATCAGCTTCCACTGGTTAAAAAGAGTTAGACATGATTAATCTGATCTGGAGAGCTGATCTGCAGCTAGTATTTTCACCTGACTTGTTCTGAATCACAACCACCAGAGTAGATTTAAGAAATGGCTATCCATTACTTTTTCCCGTGAAAAAGGCTCATTTTATGACCAAAGGCTACTAAAGTCATCTCCACAATTCAAGACTGGTGCAGTGACCTTGTGGAAGTTCTTTCTTTCCAATGAATAATGGAACACATACAAAATGAAGCAGCCAGGGCTTGTGGCTCTTCTAGCCACATCTGCAAAACTGAGGACAGCTGCAGATGTTCTGTGAGTGGAGGAGCTCCAATTCAGCAAGCTGCTTCAACATATGCTTAAATCCCATTCATGTTGATGGGATATACGCACATGCTTAAAGTTACATACATGCTGAAATGCCTTGATGAACAAGGCCTTGAAGACCCCAGTCTGCCTCCATGCTGACTGCTCTGAACCTGGAACTCCTCAGGCTTATTCTCAAAATTTACCTCTCTTGGTTTTGTTTTCTTCTTTATTACCCCTCCTGTTAGCTGCTTGGAAACTCTACTTCATTCCCCTGTATTCAGATGGGCTTCTTATGTGCTCTGTGGAACTACAATTTTACATGTTGTGTGGAGTGGACCTACATGCTAATATATTTATATAAGTGTTATTTTGCTAGTTATTGTGTTAGCTTAAGTGTTAAGTATCTTGCATGAGTGTATCTAATGATCTGTACATATATATAGACCTTCAGGAGTGTATGAATCTATATCTATGTATACATAAAAATTACTATTTAGTGTTTAGCAGTCCAGTAGCCCATCTTGACAAGGACTATACGAGGCTGATTATGTATGAAAAAAGGGAGAAAATCTGTTTAATAATGAAGTTCCTAAATTCCCAGATATTTTTTGGACCATATAAGCAAGTAAAAAAAAAAAAGTTCTTTCTCAGGGATGAATTGACAGCTCTAGTCCTCTCTCCAGCAAAGCTAAATTGGTCAGCACCAGTCCTCTCTCCAGCAAAGCTAAATTCACATAAAGTTCAGAAACAGCATATATTTCTAATTCTGATGGGAAAGCCTTTCTTTTTTCTCAGATAGAAATCAGAGGGTTCTTTAGCTAATTTGGAGAATGGGTCTCATATTGGGTTTTCTGGTTTGTCATACTTGTAATGGTTCCTTATATAGCTCAATGTTTGTTTCATATAGATTCTTATGTCACTAAGAATAATGTTTAGTGCTTTCTGGAATATCTAAAATTATTTTTATAGTGTTGAAGTTTCATTATTTTGTTTTCTGCTCAAGGTGATTTTTTATGACTCTTTTTTACCTTAATAGAACATTTCTACAATTTATTTATTGCAGAAACATATTATGCTGTGGTTAGTTGATTATGATACCTAGACTCATGGTGACAAATTCAGCTCTGGTGTAAATGGGTGCAACTCCCATTGATTTCAGTTTGGTGTTTGATTGAGATGTCTTATAATGTACATGTATATTTTTATGTTCTGAAAATTTGATGCATTATATTTTTCAGTGCTCACCACATAAACTATACTTAAGTACATATATTTGTTCCATATGGTCAATTTCAGATTGATTTACTTTCCTATTATCTACTCATTAACATATTGGAAAATATAGCACAGCATATATTAAAACTCCTATCAATCAGAAATAACAGGAGCAAATATTCTTAGTGCATGGGAAGAGTTTTTGGACGGCATGATGTAGAGTGTTTACCTGTATACTTTTCTCCAATACACTCCATAATCCCTTCAAAAGGCACCCTTTGACTGCCTGTCAGGGACTAAATGCAGTGTAATAGGGGTGTGGAATCAATGTGCATAGCAGTGTGGCCTGTGTGAGTTATTACTGCTACTCTATGGAGACTATTTCCTATAGAAAGTGGCGTGTCAGGCTGCTACAGGTGATGCACTCCACACAGCCATGCATATTACCTACTAATGGCAGCTCCGGTTTCTGACACCTAAAAAAGTTTGAAAGTGAAAAGATGCCACCCCCTTGGCCTCCTGAATTTCCTCCCTGAAGTATACATAAATAGTGAGATTCATTTTGCTTTTCTGAAAAATTAGCTAACTTTTGTAACTACATACCCAGCTCTTTCAGACCAGCATTACATTTGCTTCTCACTGATCAATTGAATCGTTATCTGTGATAAGATCAAATATCCTAAACCACTATTTTTTTCCTCTTTCTTCTATAAATAAGCAAAAGGCTGTCTTGTGGGCCTATGCTCTCTTTGAATCAATCAGTCCCCATGCACTGATTTTCAAAATGTATAGCTGAACAGTGTTTATACGTATGTCTACACTTTCCCAAAGGACCTGTGATTTTTGGTGCCTATCTTGAAACCCATCAAAGTGGCCTGATTTTTAGAAAGTGTGGAGCACCTGGCCTTTCAAGTTATCTCAGATTGGGCCCCCCAAATGCTGAGGCACCCCAAATATCTAGTCACTTTGGAAAATCCCACTCAATTGACCAGAGTGTGTCAACAGTATTTCACATTGTGCCTATGACCACGCTTCTCACCAGTAAGCTATATCTAAGTAGTTAAAAATGTAACAAAAATGACACGATGCAAACCTTGTATAAAGCCATATGTTACTAGAAAATGGAAAATGTTGTCAACCATTGGTTTGTTCTACGAAAAGTATAATGGATAAGTTGTTTTTTACATTTTCAATTACTTAGTCATCATTTCAGTGGGCAACAGAAGGAAAATCAATGTTAAAAATGAGGGATGTTTTACTTAATGCTAAGAGGTAGACACACACTATTATTTTCACACCTAATTCACATGATGGATTAGATATGGGATGAGTTCCATGCCAAATGAGCAATCCAGAGGCACAGGGTCTTAGCACAAAACAGAACGCATTACCTATGCCACCCTATTGCTAATGCAACAGAAAATTAAAACAAAAAACAACTCCTTACAATCCAAGTGATTGACAGAAATCTTGACAGTGCAATTGACTAATCTGGGCTTCTGAAACACTTAGTCAAACAGTAAGAGAGAGAGAGAGCTATTTCTCTAATGAGCTAATAGTTATGCCTTCCGCATAGCAAGGAAAACAAATTAGTCATGTTAAAAAAAAACAGGAAGCTTAACAAATGGTAACAAAGCTTGGCATAAAGAGTAACCTTTAGACTGCTAACATGATGTGTGAAGTTCCATCATTTTTCTAAATATTGCCAGTTTAATAATCATTAT
The DNA here is from genome assembly GCF_011386835.1 of Chrysemys picta bellii. Lineage (NCBI taxonomy): Eukaryota > Metazoa > Chordata > Testudines > Emydidae > Chrysemys > Chrysemys picta. Next base: position 115,847,685 of record NC_088792.1, on the reverse strand, counting down.
AGCACCATCAATCTCAGGAGTAAAAAACAGCCCTCCCCCAACCTCACAATAAACCAGTGATCATTCTGTTATAAAATCCTGCTACCAACTTTACAGTGTTGTTGAAACACTAATCTGACAGGAGCCTTAATCTAAATTCATTTATGGACGTGAAAACCATTTTAAAAGTCACAATAATATCATACATTGATGCTTTCATCCCAAAGCATTTGACAAACGACAAGCAACATCCTAAAGCCTTTATTCCCTTATTACGCAGGTGAAGCTACTGTTGCACTTTGATATTAATTTTGCACCAGCAAAACCATCAGGATTAAGCCATGTATAAAGCCAACTATTAATGTACCTGAAAAAAACACACAGTAAATTACATATTCCATAACTCAGTTCATCTACCTTGAAAGAACGAATGACTGAGTCAGTCAGGGTAACTGGTGATCCATGTTTATGTATTCAACATCTGATACTTAAGACCCCAATTCAACAAGGCCTTTAGTGGGACTGCTCCTGTGCTAAAAGTGAGGCATATGCTTGAGCACCTTCATCAGTTTCTACAGCTGCCTGGCACTTACGTTATGGCCATTCTGAAAGAGAAGACACTACGTATTCCATCCTTTTGCGTTGCAGAAGCTTTTATAACACATCCTACTTCTATTTGGCTCTCAGGCTAGTAATTTGTATAAAATTTCACCACAATTATCTACTGCAACCTTCTACTATCTTCCTTCCAGTGCTGGTGGTACTAGTGATGACAGTCCCTGTGCCCACCCACTGTACGAAATCAGTAGCAATGGAAACAGTGCCTTCTGCTTGTATCAATTCATTGTATCTGTGCACTGATCAGAATACCATGCTTGCCAGATACAAGAAATTTTTGTCATGTGGTTTATTTTTTGGAAGGTGCAGCACCCACTGACAATAAGAAAATGTCTTGATTGCTAACACTCTTCCAATGAATCACTCCCTTTTGTCAGACTGGCAAAGTAGTAAGGGACTCTGGGCTGTCACTGAAATTAAGTGCACTATCAATCAATCATAAATACCTTGCCAGTGTTCACAAGAAATAGAAAGTACAGAACGAACATTGGCATTTTTCCTCCTTGGATTAACTTGCTGAGAAGTCAACTCTCAAAGATGCTTTCTTTTACATTATATATTAACGTGAAATGGATAAAAATTAGAGGAGGTTATTTATTTCATGATAGCAGAGGAGCTGGTGATATTTTGTTTTACAGACCTGTCAGGGACAGATTATATAGACATGTGTGGAAAAAGAGGCTCCAGATTATTCTGTTGTAAAAAAAAAAAAGTCCATGAAGGCAAGACTGTGCGGTGTATAATGAATGAAAGTGAGATGTTCTCTCTGTTTTTTATCTTGCCTGTATTAGTGTCTTTAAGTGTGAGTGAGAAGAATGATGGCCATTGATGTTAGGTGTGCCCTGCTGGGACATGGTAGGTCTCTTTTTTCAGAGGTGCTGAGCACCCACAACTCTAGCTGACATCAATGCTGTTGCAGGTGCTTAGCACTACTAAAAAGGTCCAGGATATTTAAATGGGGGCACCCAAAAACTGAGACACAGTTGAAAATGTAGCTGCTAAGTACACTTGTCTAATTTACTGATATTGTGACTATGAGGATAGAGTTGGAATGTTTCACCCCGTCAAAAGGTCAGAGATCGAAAAGCCCTGTTAGATCATCAGATATTTCCCCCTGCTAATGGAGGATTGTTCCCTATAGTACATTTGCTTGTATTTTATCCAGCTTTGTTTTAAATATTCCAAGCAATGGTGCTTCCAACACTTCCCTTAGGAGACTGTTTCAGAGCCTAATAACTCTCACTGCCAGGCAGTTTCCCCTAGTGTTTCGGCTAAAATTCCTTTTTCTTTAGCCTTTATTGTTACAATTACTTATTATTTTACCCCATTATTTCTAGTTCTAATTCCTTGTACCACTCAAAATAAATTACATTCCCTTCTTGGTGTTTATTTTCTTCATAGATTTGCAAACTTATTTTCTCCCTCATCATAACTTAACAAAGCTATTAGCTCTTTACATTTCTCTTCCCAATCTCTTCAGCCACCTATTTTTTTTCTTGCTTTTCTTTGAGCTCTCTCCTATTTTCCAACATCTTGACCATGATCTAGTACCTAGAACTGAGTACAATATTCCAGGTATGTTTTCGCCAGAGCCATAGAGAGAGGTACCTATTGCCTCCCTGTCCATTGACCAGATGACTCTGTAGATGCAGCCCAAAACTGCACTCATATTTTTGACTACAATGTCACCGTGTTGCAATCAAACTCATTTCTGTTGTTCTAATCTTTCCCCAATGATACATACAATATGATGGGGACTAATTTAGCTACAACTAATCAGGAAAGAGATCTTGGCGTCATTGTGGATAGTTCTCTGAAGACGTCCACGCAGTGTGCAGCGGCAGTAAAAAAAACAAACAGGATGTTAGGAATCATTAAAAAAGGGATAGGACAGAGAATATCTTATTGCCCTGATATAAATCCATGGTATGCCTACATCTTGAATACTGTGTACAGATGTGGTCTCCTCATCTCAAAAAAGATATACTGGCATTAGAAAAGGTTCAGAGAAAGGCAACTAAAATGACTAGGGGTTTGGAACGGGTCCCATATGAGGAGAGATTAAAGAGACTAGGACTTTTCAGCTTGGAAAAGAGGAGGCTAAGGGAGGATATGATAGAGGTATATAAAATCATGAGTGGTGTGGAGAAAGTGAATAAGGAAAAGTTATTTACTTGTTCCCATAATATAAGAACTAGGGGCCACCAAATGAAATTAATGGGCAGGAGGTTTAAAACAAATAAAAGGAAGTTCTTCTTCACACAGCGCACAGTCAACCTGTGGAACTCCTTGCCTGAGGAGGTTGTGAAGGCTAAGACTGTAACAGGGTTTAAAAGAGAACTAGATAAATTCATGGAGGTTAAGTCCATTAATGGCTATTAGCCAGGATGGATAAGAAATAGTGTCCCTAGCCTCTGTTTGTCAGAGGGTGGAGATGGATGGCAGGAGAGAGATCACTTGATCATTGCCTGTTAGGTTCACTCCCTCTGGGGCGCCTGGCATGGTCACTGTCGGCAGACAGGATGCTGGGCTGGATGGACCCTTGGTGTGACCCAGTATGGCCATTCTTATGTTCTTATCTTAACCTATATTATTTAGTAACAACAGGTCTACTTTCTCTCCAATTTTTCTTTCCTGCCTGTACCCCCTCTCTATTGGTAAATGCTCTTCTTATTCTCCTCACGCCATCTGGCTTGTATTAATTCATTTCTGGTTTTTATTTTTGCAATCTTTAACTTTTTCCTGCAGGCTTTAACTGACTCCCTGTATGCTTGTTTGGTTTCCTGCACACTTTGCTATTCCCAGTATAGCTTGGTTTCTTTTTCACCTCAGATCTTTGTGCAATCCCTTATGAAATCACACAAGTCTCTTCTTGTTTCTTACATTCTTCTTTTACAGAAGAATTGAAGCCTGCTGGGCCTTAATTAAAGTCTTTTAGGCTGCCTTAGCCTTGTGCCGGACTGGCAGATTTGAATATTTCCTCCTATTCCACATTATACACTTGATTTTTAAACCTCTCCCTAAATTGCTTTCCTGAAATCCAACACCCTTCTGCTGATGCCATACGGATCTGAATTCAGCCCTTCATGGCGAATCTTCAGGGTTTCAGACAGCCTGTTAACACTGGCTGTGTACAAGTCCAAACCATTTTAAAGTCATGTAATAATTCTCCAGTACAGTGTAAATGCTTCCTTGGAGTCCTTTTAGTTTGGGCACATGATGCTCAGAATTGGAACAGAGCTAGTTCTGCGGGGTGTTGGCAGAGCTGCATGGGAAAGCCTTTACAACACTGCACAGTGCTTGACCTCATTACTGTTGGCATTAGGCAAGAAAATCAGCCTTCCAAAATTCATGAGAATACAAATTTTCCAAAATGTGAACAGGAAAATGAAAGTGAAATATCAAAAGCTCCAAAGAACCTACCCTAATCTATTTTACGGGCAATTATGAAAAGTTGACTTTTGACACACACAAAAAGGAACAGCTCTTTTGGCACTTTAACAATGTATCCAGTTGATGCCTACTGAGGCCTCTGACAGCTGGGGATGGCACATGCACTCTATATTTGCATACTATAAGTCCTATCCAAAAATGTTAATTTAATGCTGGTGATAGATGCTATCTTGACAGTAATGGAAACTGATGTCCTCTCTTTATCTACAAAACAGGAACGGGTAATAGCAGTGCAACAATAACACTGCCATCCTACCCCGGCCCTGGCCTGAAAGTTCCACCTTTAGGAGGGGAAAGGTGATTTAATTTCTGGGCCCGTTCAAACTTTAGTCTCCATGCTGAGACGGCCAGCAAGGATACTAATAAGTAGGGCTGCAGAACCCTACTCTCTCCTGATTATTCATTTTAGGCATGAATATAAACCAAATCCCAAGCTCAGCCTGGCAGAGAGTAATTTTTTACAATGTGGCCTCGTCTACACTGGGAGGCGGGGGGGAGAGGGAGACGAATCGACCTAAGTTACGCAACTTCAGCTACAAGAATAGCATAGCTGAAGTCGACGTATCTTAGGTCGACTTACCTCATGTCCTCATGGCGCGGGGTTGACTGCCGCCACTCCCCCGTCGACTCCGCTTCCGCCTCTCTTTACGGTGGAGTACAGGAGTTGACGGCAGAGCGATCGGGGATCGCTTTATCGCGTCTACACTAGACGTGATAAATCGATCCCTGATAGATCGATCACTACCCGCTGGATGACTACCCGCTGATCCGGCGGGTAGTGTAGACGTACCCTAGGACTGAAGAGGCTAAGAAGCAGTTTTGGGCCCAGGTGACTGCCCCACCGCACCTACAAAGTATGTTCCAGCTAGAGGAAGGATCTTAAAAGAGAGCCAGATAGCTCAGGCAGGGTAGGAGGACAGACCTATGTTGACAGCTCCTGAACAAGGGTGTTGCAGAAGCCCTCATTACAAGGAAGGGGCTTCCAGCTGACCCCGAAGGTTCAAATTACTCTTTATTTTTGCTGCCTTATGTTAGACTTTGAGGATAGGTGAACGGTGGAAGTGACCCAGGGAAGCAGTTTCAAGGCATTGGAGGGTGCTTGATATTGTTACCTCTCATAGGGCTCAGGGCCAGAGCTGGGTGGAATGGGAAGAACTGGACTCTCCTACCAACTCCCTGTGCCCAGTGTTATGGAAAGGAGCATGTTCCTCCTTTCCCACCCCTCCTTGCAGGAGTGAGGAGAGGGTAAAGATGCTGAGAGCCCTGAGGTGAGGCTAAACCCTGCACAAGGGTTCGGAGGTGGGCTGAAGACCCTTTCTGTTGTGAGGATATGGGATTCTTCCTACCTCTTTAGATTTTGTTACTCTGAAATGGGGGGAATCAAACTGGTGACTCTGCTGGAGAGTCGAGTCGTCATCCCCAAAAGGCGGGCTTTCACATTATTGGAGGAGTTGCCGATGGTAGGCACTGGAGATGGGGGGGAAAGGTAGGCACTGGAGATGGGGGGAGGCACTTCAACCTAACCACTAGGTGATGTTATCAGTAAGCCCAGCCCCCCATCACATGCAAATACATTATCAAGGCTTCCCAGCTAGTCATGAATCCCAGGAAATAACCTGTGCCTTAATCAATACTGCTTATCATTATAAACACGGCTGCATTTCAACCTGGCAGAAATGCAGTGTGGAAGACTCACATTCAGCTCCTTCATTTATTCCCTTGCTCCCCACTAGCACTGCTATCTAGTGGGCCCCTGTGGTTGATACAGCAATGACAACAGGCTCCAGAAGCAATTACATGAACATATAAGGGAGAGTAAAACATGGTATGTGAATTGAATGAGTCATCTCTCTCTGCAGGGGGTGGGGATGGAGGGAATGTGCTTCATATAAATAGGAGCATGAGGAAAAATGGAATAAAAGAGATGCAACAGGGAGAAATTTAACTTATGCTAACAGTACTTGAAAGAATAGTGGCAGTTATTATAATATATATATATATATATGACCTGGGAATTTATTGTCGCTCCATAAAAGACTTGTTAGATACAATTAATGTCTGTTTATGGGTCTGATTTCTCTCACACTGTTTAAGATCAGAAATAAATCCACTGATTTCAATGGAATTACACTTCGTAAAACTGGACAAAGTGAGATCAGACTCAGGCCCAAAGAGTCCTCCCTTGCTATCTCTTTTCCACTCTTCCTACCTCTCTGGCCTACACAAAGCTGCATTCTGCACTGACCTACACGCTGCGAAACCCCACTGGATTTCTCTTTCTCTCTTCTCTCTCATCCCCGTAACAATGTCTGTTGTCAAGTTCAGGTTTCTTTACACATCAGATAATGTAATTCTACTCTGTGAGAATGACTGACATAGCTGCCAGATTTGTGTAGCTCCATGTGTTGCATTTATACTAATTATTTGTGAATATGCAACTATTTGGCATAGTTGCAAGTAATTTGTATATGACCATAAACTTCCGCTTAAGGTCAATATACCCAGCCCCAAGCAACGGCAAGGGTAGGAGATTGAGCTGCACAAAATTTGGCAGCCCTGGCAGATGGGCGGGAGGTAAAAGATATCTGGGGAATAGGAAGGTGCTGGGCTGGGGAACTTCAGTACCCGGAAAGATAATGGAGCAAATAATTAAGCAATCAGTTTGCAAACACCTAGAAGTTAGTAAGGTGATAAGCAGCAGTCAGACTGGATTTGTCAAGCCAACCTGATCACTTTCTTTTAAACGGTAATAAGCCTTGTGGCTAGGGGGGAAGTGGTAGATATGGTACAGCTTGATTTTAGTAAGGCTTTTGATACTGTCTTGTGTGACCTTCTCATAAACAAACTAGGGAAATATAACCTAGATGGAGCTACTATAAGGTGGGCGCATAACTGGTTGGAAAACCATTCCTAGAGTGTAGTTATCAGTGGTTCACAGTAAAGCTGGAAGGGCATATTGAATGGGGTCCTGAAGTGATCAGTTCTGGGTCCAGTTCTGTTCAATATCTTCATCAATGATTTAGATAATACATAGAAAATACACTTACAAAGTTTGCAGATGATAACAAGCTGGAGGGCTTGCAAGTGCTTTGGAGGATAGGATTAAAAGTCAAAATGATTTGGACAAACTGGAGAAATGGTCTGAAGAAAATAGGATAAAATTCAATAAGGAAAATGCAAAGTACTCCATTTAGGAAGGAATAATCAGCTGCATATATACAAAATGGGAAGTAACTGCCTAGGAAGGAGTACTGCAGAAAGGGATCTGGGGGTCATAGTGGATCACAAGCTAAGTATGAATGAACAGTGTAACACTGTTGCAAAGAAAGCAAACATCATTCTGGGATGTATTACCAGGAGTGTTGTAAGCAAGACACAAGAAGTAATTTTTCCGCTCTACTCTGCACTGATTAGGCCTCCACCGGAGTTTTATGTGCAATTTTGGGTGCCATATTTAAGGAAAGATGTGGACAAATTGGAGAAAGTCCAGAGAAGAGCAACAAAAATGATTAAAGGTCTAGAAAATATGACCTATGAGGGAAGATTGAAAAAATTGGGCATCCAAGTATGGCAGAGCCCCAAGAAATGGAGTAGTTAGCAACTGGCATAGCTGGTGCTGCTGGGATATTTTATAAACTGGCTGGGGATTCTGGCACAGCTTGTGAGCTGGGGAAGGACTCCAGCGGGGGCTCACACCACATCAATACTTCACAAAAGTGGAAACAAAAAACATTTTTTAAAAAAACTAAGGAAATTCCCAGACACAAAATGTAGGTACGATAAAATTATAGTTGTGAATACACAGGCTCCTTATTGGGGGAGGAACTTGAAAGAACATCATAGTTTTATAGAACAAAAGTTGAAAACTATATACAATTCAAACATTTGAAATAGGGAAATGGAGTGTTAGGGTATTCTAAACAACCTTAATTCTGTCCCCATTTTCCCTGCTCCATCTCTGCTGAACTTTATGGAACATGAGCCTTATGCCTGAATACAGAAAATCTTTCTCACTGACAATATAAGCTCTATACGCCTCTACTTTGTATCATCCTTAATATATGGCACGTACAACCACTTCCATGAAAGACCAGAGACTGTCCTCTGATTCACCATCCCTTGATAAGACTGCAGTAGAAACATCTTGGTCCTGATCTTGCTCAGAGGGGTTTCACACTGCTGTGACTCCACTGACTTCAATGGAGTTTTTTCTGATTTAATCTAGCGATGAGATGAAAATCAGGCCTCCCCTATCTCTTACATGTCATATACATACACTGAAGATGTAACCAGCTCTCTGTACAGCATTACTTCCCTCATGCCAGCCAGTGGAATTTGTTTTTACAATATTAACCTTCTATGCTGCAAAATGGTTAGCCTCCTGGTGTCTGTGGACATCTTCCCTTTGGAGTTCAGCAGTGTGTATTATGCTACATAAGGTGCAGTGGACATGGTTAAAGAAGTCATCCTCCACTTAAAAGTCCATATGCAAACTACCCAAGTATATGTGTTTAAAATGTCCAAAGCCACCAGGGTTTACAGCTGAGCTAATTAATCTTACATAGCCTTGGTCTACACTACAAATGTATATTAGTATAACTACATCGCTCAGGGTTGTGTAAACAGCACTATGTTGACTGGAGGGCTTCTCCTGTCAACATAGCTACTGCCTCTTGGGGAGGTGGAATACCTATGCTGACTGGAGAAGGTCTCCTGTCAGTACAGGTAGAGTCTTAACTGCACTGCTGTAGCGCTTAGTGATGTGTAGACAAGTGTAGTGTAAGATGTCTATTTGTGAAATACAATGCAGACGTCACAAGCATATTAATCTCCTAATGTAGGAGTTCAGAAGGTAACACAATTATAGGGACAGAGTTAAAGATGGATTTCCATACATTTCAACTTTAAAAAATATATTTATTTTACTCAGTAATAAAATTGGAAAACCAGGACATTCTATGATTTTTAACAATGTCCTTTAATTCTCCCCCTTTGCCTGTAAGTTATGAATCCTTATTTACAACTTGAATGCTTAACAAAAATGTTAAGTGTTTTGTCTGGGAATGCTAATTAGAGTGCAGCAATTTTCAGTGATGCCATTACCACAGCAAATCTTAAGAAACCGTGTGGAAGCATATTTCTTGCTCTATTTCAGAGCCACTCACAGCTCTCAGAATGATAACTCTGACATTGATATTAGCATTTTTAAATCACAAAGATGACATCAAAGTAAATGTGAGGGCCTCAGTTTAATATACAAAAATAAATTCTAATTTAATACATTCTTTGCAATACTCAGGTGCAATAGGGCACATTATTAGAGCATACTGTAGTAAAGGGTACACCCATTGTGCCTTGTTAACTGAGGATGTATGGTATATTTCCACTTTAACTTTGAATTTCCTTGCTTTTATGGGTTTAATTTAAACTCTCAGGGCTACATGTTAATTGAAGATTAGATACATAACACCCATTTACTGTTAACTGTAGTTGTGCACCCAATTCACTACGTTCAACATAGAAAATTAACTTCTTCTAATTTCCTTTCTGATTGCTTTATGCTAGTTTAAAAAAACAGTTTAACTAAAATGTCCTGAAAATGACTGATACTTATTGAGTTACATAAACGGCTTGATTCTGAGAGCAGTGTAGCTTTCTGGCGTGATGCAGAAATGCATGTAAGCCAAAAGTAGTTTAACTGAAGCCAATGGGACTAATCACAGGCGTGAAGTTAAACATGTGTTTAAGTGCTGTGCTGGATCACACACATCATTCATTTGCCTTGTACTTCCCATTATAAGACCCTATTTTCAGTTGCTTATAACTTTGCCAATCGTAAACCATTTGGGCTGAAATTTTACATGCCAGGTGCAAGTTTGGCTGAAACTTCCTGAAAATTTTCAGCCAAAATGGTTCTGCGACTTCTAAGGAAAAAGGCTAGGGGAAAAATAGGTAGTTTTGTTCATTACTAAAAAATGCTGGTGACCCTTTCTTTGAAGAGATCTAGGGCCCACATGCTTTGGAGAAGGGAAATGAAATTTGGCAGGTGGTGGCATTCGTGTCAGGGATATATGCCTTTTACTGCCCCTGTGAAAAATCTGCCCACATTTGGCCAAGTTTTAAATCTCTCTGAAAAATCATTTAGCACATGCTCAGTAAAGACTTTGATTTTTAACAGCTAAGATTTCTGAAGACACTGTCCTCACTGAGGATGCTCCAGCCTGTCACAGGTCGGGACTGTGCATTGCATCTTTCTCAGAGAGCTACTGAGCATTTTCCTTCCAGTCCAGGGCTTCATGGCTGAATCTGGACTTTCCCTGTCATGGCTGCTCCAGGCCACAGTTGGGCCAGACACTGGAGCTGAGAGCAGGGAGCCTGTCTCTCAGGGACCCTCAATGACCTCTTGTTGTCACCCAGGCTGCACAGAGGAGGAAGCCATCTGATTTGAATGCGCTTGACCAGGAGGGAGGGAAAGAAGTAGATTTGGATAAGGACTCTGGTCAGACTAGAGCTAGAGGGCAGGAGATGAGAAACTGACTGGGATTGGCTGGACAAAGAGACTGGATATAGGAACCACTGTGGTGTTGGGGTGGAATGGGGGCAGGAAGGAGGTGAGTGAATCTGAGGGGAGTTAATAGAAGAGTCTGTGCCCACTAGAGCACACTCCCCTCCAGAGCTTGGGATGGAAACCAAGTTTCCTGAGTCTCACCATTTTTCTGCTGTCAGCAAAGATCTCTGAAACCCACCGGCAATCTGTCTCATCCCCCTCTTGTGCTGGTCCAAAGAGAGAATAACATCCTACTATTGCTGCCAGTTACGCTGATAACTCAAGTGTCAGAGGTCTGTGTGGTAGATCTAAAGGTTCCAGCCCTGCTGATGATCCATGTGGGTATATGATATCACATGACAGAACATCTGTTCTTCCGTTTTCTTATTTTAAAAGCCTAGAAAATTACACAAACAAACTAACTAAAAAGAAAATTATTAAGGTTGTAAATTCAAGCACTTAGAAGTGTGGAAATGCCAGAACTAAGGTTGTCCATGTAACCTTAATTTGCCCCCCTTCTGCATATGCATCATGATACAGTCTTTAATTACATAACCACATGCTATTTTTTCCACAGGACCCCTGTATCATGTAGTACATAGAGTGGACCACAGTTACTTAATATTTTAATAGAATCATAGAATCGCAGGACTGGAAAGGACCTTGAAAGGTCTTCTAGTCCATTCCCTTGCACTCAAGGCAGGACTAAGTACTATCTAGACCATCCCTGACAGCCTGCTCTTAAAAACCTCCAATGACGGAGATTCCACAACCTCCCTAGGCAATTGATTCTTCTTTGTCTTCACCTTGTTTTTTAATGTGTGGCCCTGCGCTTATTCATTGCGCACTATTCAAACCCTGATTTGAAGACATAATTATTACTTTCCTACTGGGCTTTTCTATGCTGCTCATCGCTACAGTATCTGATTGCTTCACATACACTAATTAATTTATTTCCCCAACAGTTCAGTGAGAGGAGATATTATTATCCCCATTGCACAGATGGGGAACTGAAGCACAGAGATTAAAGCCAAAAGTATCTACTAATTTTGGGTAATTTTCAGAGTACCTAGCATTATAAGCATTTTACAGAATTTATATGTTCAAAGTATTGCTCTCATTGACTTCAGTTACAGCTGTGAGTGCTCTGCACTGCTGCAAATTAGGCCCCAGGATCTTAAGTCAGGCACCCAGAAAATCATTAGTGATTGCCTGTGAAAAGTTTGGTTCAAGTTACTTGTCCAGCATCACATAGGAACTCTGTGGCAGGGGTAGGGATAGGATCCAATTTTCCACTTCAGCATTCAACTGCCTTAACCATGAGACCATCCTTTCCCTTCCTGCAATCCCTTACCTAAGTTCCTACACGTCTTCCAACTTCCTCAACATATGAGTCAAGGATCCTACAGATAACAGCCTCCTTCACTGTGCAACCCTGATTCATCCCCAGAGCAGGTCTATCCTTTGCACTGAAGGAGGCAGGGATCCTGTGGAAAAAATAGGATGTGATCATGTAACTAAAACCTGTATCGTAATGCATATGCACAAAGGGGCTGAGTTAAGATTGCACAGGCAACCTTAATTCTCCCATCTTCTAACTTCTGAGTGCTTGACTTTGCAATCTTAACATTCTTTTAATATAGTTTGTGTGTGTTGTACACAAATCCAGACCTGCACATACATAAATCCAGTTTATATGGGGGCATAAGAGAGTCTGGTATTTGTGTTAGGAGGATATTTTATGGGTTTTGAATGTCTCTATCAGTTATTTTCTGGTATAGGGGGTGGTGAGAAGTACCTGCTGTTTTTTGTTTTAATGTAATTGTATTTTTAATGTAGAACACAGATGCCTAGAGCCCAAGAAAGTATTTTTATGCATTATAAATCAAAAGAAACATTATATATAAGAGCGAGATATTTCCAAAAAATATTTAATCTATATCTATTTTCACTGTTTCCTTGCTAAAGGAGAGCAAATGTCTGCCTGAGGCCAGCACTGTACAGATGCTCCCCAAACATGAAAACACATAAGCTGGTTTTGCCAAATGTTGCCAATAAACATGATCTCAGGGTGAGAACCTGAGAAACAAGTTTTAATTTATAGCAGCACACTTCTGTATTAAGAGACTAACAAAGTATTGGAAACTGGGGTTTGATACTGCTCTCAGTCCCTGAGCTATAGAACTGTGAAGCTGTCACAACACTGATATTGGCACTCTGGCCCCGAATTGGCCTGTTAGAGGCCCTGATTTACACACTTAACCATGTGCGTAAGTGCTGTGCTGAACAGGAATGGAATTAAATATATGCTTAAGTTCAGCATGAGCGGTATCACATTGCTGAATCAGGGACAGGTCTTTGGGCCTTGAGTCAATGGGAATTTTGCTCTTGACTTAAATTTGAGCAGGACCAGGGCCTCTGTAAATGTAACTATCAGACTTTAATGCAACCACAGACACCTAGATAAATAAAAAAGAAAACTGCTGTTACAGTGTTAAGTGCATCACCTTGCCGTGCATGAGAAGACGTATGGTAAGTGTGACATTGAGACCTCCTTCAGTCACTTTTGTGTCCTTCGTGTTCATCCTGGCCTGGTATCTTCAATGCTTGAAAGCAGTTTCTTAGTTTTTTCACTTGGTCAACCTGCAGAAAGAAAGAAAGTATCACTGAATGGCTGAATTTTTTCAAAGCTGAAAATATCACGCTGCACAAACCAATTAACATCCCCCCTTTGATTTTCCCTAGAGTGGCTTAGCTCGTGAAAAGCTCCTTTGATTGTTTTTATTTTTTAAGCGTCTGAGTACTTCATCCTTCATCAAGTAGGTGATAAACTTGCCTTTTGAGCTTTCAAGTTTCTGTTGGCTTCGTGTGCTCTGAAATTGAGAGCAACTCAGTGCAGCAGAACCACAATGACAAATTGAAATATAATATTTCCTTGAACAGCCACATTTGTGTGTGCGTGTGTGTGTGTGAAAAAAATTCCAATTTTTACTTTTAAATGCTCTTATTTTTGTTTGAACTGGGAAATGGAAACACTTACATTCCTTTCCTTTCTCCTCCCAGTCTCCACCCCATTCTTTCTTGCTCCTGCACAACAGAGGATTTTATGGTCCCTACAGATAGTTCAGTTCTAAACATTGAACCCTACCAGCAACAGCAGATGACACATTAGCAAAGACATCTGAGTAGCGAAGAGCCACTTGCTGCAGTAAATCTGGGCACTGTCTGGCTTTGTTTTTGTCTAAGAAGCCCAGAGGTGGTTCCGTCTCTCCAAGGCCAAAGCTCAGCTTCTGCCCCAAGTGAAAGAAGGATGTTTCTTAATCCCTGATGACAAATTGCAGATTTTCAGTCATTCACAAAGTCATAAATATCCTGAAATGCTAATGAAAGCAGCAAGGACAGGCCTTGAAGGGATAAACAAGCATCTATTATGAGTTTATTATTGCAAGGACATTTATCATTACAAATTAAAATAGGGAGGGATGAATGTTACCAGGGACAGGCAATCCTCAAAGTAAAGAAGGCTTAAAGCTTTCTTGGAGACTGTTTAGTGATTTTTGTCCATTTTAGGCCTGTCTTAAAGAAAATTGAATCCTTAGAGTCACATTCAGAGTAGAACATTAGTTTCAGAACAAGGACCAAAAAAAGGCAAATTGTCGCTTCTCTCAAAGATCTGTTAAGGTTCATGTTCATTACTTTGGTATCACTATAATAAGGGGGGGGCTCTAGTGGCTAAAGAACCAGCCCCACCCAGTGTGTTGACATCTCATAGTTTGGCCCAGCTTTGTGGTCCGGCCGGACTTTGCAGTGGCTAACACATTCTGAAGGACACCACTTCACAGGCAGTGGCCCAGTAGCTCAGTCTGAGTCCCACAGGTGCAGAGTCTATGGCTAATGACTGCTTATATATGACCATTGTGGCTCTGGGGACTGAGGTCAGGAGATTCGGTCCTTTCCTTCATGCCTCAGCAGGAGTAGCAGAGGTGTTACGAGGCTATCACAGGGCTGTAGAAAAGTCTGCAACCCAACTATGTGGAAGGGAACGAGAGAGTGTGAATGTGCATGTGAGGATCTATGGAGGGATGCTTTGGGAGCTACAGAAACACCTCGTTCCTACAACTAGTTCTGTGAGACCTAGACACATAGAATAAATGGGTCCCCTCGGTTCCGGGGTCCAACTGTTCCCAGGATCACTTAGCCCAGAATAGAACCAGCACATTTCGGTAAAAGGCTTGCACGTCCCTTCCTGCCATTTAACTTGGACTTGTGACTAGGCCCTGGGAGAGTTCACACTGACCAACAGGAGTATAGTCGAAAATCTGATCATGTCTTTGATACTCTATCAGCCCCTCGTCTAGATTATTATTTTTATTAACACTGCTCATCTCATTACTATCGCATCTCCCAACCTGGAGAAAAATGGAAGAGAGTCCAGTAGAACAAGCTGCCTAAGGCTACTGTGTAGCCTTGAGTAAGTCAGTTTGGCCCAGATCCTCAAAAGGTATTTCAATAGGAGTAAGGTGCCTCGACATCCTTGAGAATGTGGGCCTTTGCAATAGCATATCACTGCAAGCCTCTAATGAATAGAAGCAAGCTTCTAATACTGCCATTTGGCAAAAAGTACCAAAGAAATGCAGAGGTGGACTTTTGCAGAGAGGTGTTGCTATACAGGCGAGTTCAGCAATGTTCTGACTATGGCTGGGTGAAAATGTGCCATCAAAATGTGTGTGGGGGGGTTGGTCAGAAAACAGAAAACCTGAAAATTTTTGTTTTTGGCCAAGTTTTTGTTTTCTGGATTTTAGCAGAAAAGTCAAAAATTTTTGCTGAAAATGCTGACAAACTTGTCCCCTGGCTATTTTTGGCAGGAAAAAAAAATTCCAACCAGCTCTAGTTCTGACACCCAGTACTTAATCTTGTGGAAGCAGAAGAGACATTTGGGTGAGGGCCAGGTGTGAGGAGGAAGGAGCTAGGTAGTGGGAAGAGGGCGGGACGACGAGGGAATGAGTTAAAAAAGGAAACGTCCTTTCCAAGTAGTAAATATATGAAAACATGAATATACTGACACACAGATATGAAGATAGAATGGTGCTTGCATTATTAGGTCATTAACAACGCCTCAGGTGTAGTGAGTCCAGTTACCCAGTAAAGCATATTAACAGCTGACTAAAATAAGCCCAGGAGGTTTTTTTAATTATATGGATCATTCAGTTTGAAAGAGACATTTAAAATGAAACTTATTTTATAATTATTATTCTGTAAAAATAACATTTTTTGTAGGTAACACCATAAATACACCTGAGATTGGGCTTTATGGATGTGGAGAGGTGAGACACTAGCTGGCCTGGGAGGACAGCTGTTCTACATATCACCCCAATCTATCCACCTTTCCAGGTAATTATATGGCCCAACTGCTGTAGTATCAGAGCACGTCCCAAGTATTTAAATATAAAAACTATTTTTCTCTGTCTCTTCTGTCCAAACTCACATGATAAACAGCTTGATTATTTTATAGGGTTTTTGGCTTGTGTACGTGCATGTGTAAAAACTGACCGAGGTAAAGCTAAGTCAAATAAATGAGTTTGCATTTATTTACTTGTACGTGGTGAAGTCCAGGGTTATGCTGCAATCTTGCGGAAGTGAGTTTCATAGTCTAGGCCTAGCTCCTGTGAAAGTTCTGTCTGCCGCACTTTAGAGCCTCTTCCCATTAGTCAATAGTTTCTCATTTCCAGTGGAATTTAGCTGTCACAAGTTCCAGGGTTGTGGAGGTACATGTCAGGTCTCATGTAGCTAAGGCCAGTTGCATGGATGACTGAATATCAAGACAGATACATTGAATTGTTCCCTGTATGCTATGGGGAGCCAATGGGTGATGTGCCCACAGTGACCTTTGCTGCTACGCAGCCTGATCTCTGAGTTTTGTATTCTCTAGAACTTTTGCAGGGTGTGTGGCTTCACTATTAGATATAATGAGTGGCAATAATAAATCCCAGAGATTATAAATACGTGGTTAACCATGGGCAGGCCTGCATGTGAGACTCCAGCAGGACTCCTGAGATGTGTTTATTTTGTGTAGAACACTTCCATTACCGCATGGTAAGAAGTGGAAATTCATCCTCTGAGATAGAAACCTGAGCTCCTATTCCTTATACAGTTTATTCTTACATAGGGGACATTTGGCCCAATAAAAAGGGCCTTTTCTATATATTTTATTCAATATGTGTTTTCTAATTTTACATATAAATGTTATGTGTAGTAAGTACACTTCAACCACTATTTACCATAAATGAGGTGTCTGTTTTTCAACGTGGAATTTCAGTAACTGTTGCTAAACCAATTTGTTAACATTTAAAAATAGATTAACAACAAACAATAAGCCACCAAAATACTACAAAAAGACAAAATAATTCCTGATGTATTCCACTGAATTACTCTAGGCCACAGAATTAACTACATGCTGAAAAGGCAGCACCAGCCAACAAATGTAGAGAGGTTAGAAATTCATACAGCATACAATCCAGTGAGGAAGGCAAGATCCTACCACAAGGGAACTGATGGCAATCTGTCAAAGGCCCTCTTTCTGGGGCATAATGGTCACGCTTGCTTGAAGCAAGGATGTATAGGGAATTCTCTGAGAGAAAAGAAAGGACAGGATATCGCCCACAGCAGTACAATCGTACCAGCTGCAAATATGGCTGTTTCCTGTAAAGACTTCATCACTCACAGGAATAAAAAATACTCACTATGTTTCAGTGCCATTTCAGATCATCATAACAGCTGCTTTAAAATAACACTTACAGGATTAATATTTCAGTTCTCACTCACCAGCTCTCTTGTAATAAGTGAAATCTTTGGTATTGTAAGAACATTTTAGTCAACCAGAGGACTATGCAGTGAACAAGTTCCCAGAGCTTTGTTTCAAACCAGATTTAAAAAAAAAGCATGATAGATGACTTTTTTATGGACAGTCAATACTCAAAGTAAAGAGCCAAATGCTTGCCAAGATTTTAGCCACTCTAATCAATATCTCCAGGACTGATTTAAACCAGCAGAATCTTTAAAATGCAAAAGCAAGTTTGTCACCTAATTGATGAAGTGCTCAAAAGCTCAGAAAAATCAAATATTATATTTATTAATGACTTCAAAGTCAAGCTCTAAAATGAAAACAATTTATCTCGTTTTACTGGTGAGAAGCTAGTGCTAGATGTAAACTTGCCCGTTTGCTAATTATGTGTAGCTGGGATACTCAAGGAAAAGCACTACAGAATTCTTAAATAAAAACTGTTGATTGCTTTTACACAGCTGTTGACTGAAATACCATCTGGTGCCAAATTCTATTCACCTTATCCACTTGATAGACCCAGTGAAGTAAGGAATTGATCCCTGAACCACCTTACCGGTTCCATGGCACCCTGCTTTGTTTAGGATATAACATCACAACTCACATAACAGAAAAATGTGGCATCTGACAGTGACTTTACTCCAGTATGATCGATTTCTGAAATCACTGGGGCAGATTCTCTGCTGCATCCAACTTGCTAAGCATAACACTATAGTGCTGCAAAAACTACATTTGGTTTTCCCTGCACATCTATTATACATCCTCTGTTTTAAAGGTGTTGCTGTAAAAATGCAGAAGCTTGGCACTAAAAGATTAATACATGGGAGTGAATTTCCTGTACCAGATTAAAAACACAATCCATTTAAAGGTATTTAAATTCTGCAGGCCAAATTGTGACCTCTGCTGCCCCATGTAACCCCACTGACTTTAATAGCATTCCATATGGGTGACCAAAACCAGAATTTGGTCCGATAACCAAGGGCAAGATGGGGATAGTGGGAAGTAGAAAGCCAAGTTAGAGGAGCCTGCCCTCACCTATCATTCCCTGCTCAGGACTAACGACAGCACGATCCTTTGGCTCCTCTGAAGACTTCTGAAGAGTGGGTAACTAACGATATTTTGCAATGAGGAAATATCTAGTGACTACTGCAGAGATCAGCATTACTCTGGTGTTACTTAACATCTTCATCAGTGATCTGGAAAAGGGTGCTAGCAGCACATTAGTGAAATTTGCTGATTATACTAAATTAGAATGTTTTGCAAACCTGAGCAAAGGCAAGGCAATAATACAAAAGGAGACACGGAGATGAGAAATATGGGCAGAAATCAACAGTAAGAGATTCATCCTGAAGAAATGCAGGCTTATACATGGGGGGAAAAATTATTTGTACCAGTGGGACAGAGAAACCTGGAAAGCGGTCATGCCATAAGAGACCTAGGTATGGGTACGTGGACAACAAATTAGGGGTTGAGATGTCATATCATGAAGCGGAGATAATAATAGGTCCTCTCTATAGGGCTCAGATGCACTTGTTCCTGGAATACTATGTTTAGTTCTGGGTACCCCATTACCAGACAGACTGAAACACTGGAGTGAGTTCACAGGAAAGCAATAAAATATAATCAGGGGGAGACTGATGTATTTGAAAAATTATGAAGCCAAATATGCGTAGCTTGGTTAAGGAACAAAATAAGGAGACACATAACAGACTACAAATGTTGAAAAACACACACCTGGGATGGAGAGGAATTCATTGGGGTCGTACAACAGGGTTGGTTGACGTGGGAAGAGGTAATAACTAGGAGTTATAGGAAGCAATTAAACGGAAAGTTTAGGCTGAATTTCTGGAAAAAACTTCGGACACTGAAATCTCCTAAGGTGAATAATCTCCAAAAAGCGACAAAGAGTCCTGTGGCACCTTATAGACTAACAGACGTATTGGAGCATAAGTTTTTGTGGGTGAATACCCACTTCGTCACATGCCACATGCCACTACATGCATCTGATGAAGTGGGTATTCACCCATGAAAGCTTATGCTACAGTACATCTGTTAGTCTATAAGGTGCCACAGGACTCTTTGTCAGTTTTTACAGATCCAGACTAACATGGCTACCCCTCTGATACATAATATTCTCCAAGGTGAAGTGGCAAAAGCCCCATCACTTGGGAATTAACTGGATCCAGCGCTATAGGGGCCGGATCCAATGCCCAGTGAAGTCAACATTAGCTTTTGACTTCAAGAAGATTGGTTCAGGCTCTAAATGAGATGAGAGCTGGTCAGGAACCAGAATTTCCATTTCATTAAGAAATCTATGTTTTGTTCCGTATTGGTATGAAATGTCAAATTTCAAAATATCCCACAAGATACAACTTTGGAACATTTTTGAACATTTTTTTGTTTTGGGTCAATCCAAGTGCTTTTGTTTTGACAAAGTTGAAATGTTCTATTTTGATTTTGTCTTATCATAAAATATAAAATAATATTTCAAAACAAAAAATCATTACAAAATGAAAATGAAACATTACAATAAGGTTGGACCATATCAAAAATACTTTGTTTTGAGTTTTTAAAAGGAAATATTATCAAAATTTACACATTCCCGCAGAACATTTTTATTTTGACAAATTGGCTTTTTCTAATGGGAAAAGGTTCCATTGGAAAATTTTCAACCAGCTCTAATAGGGACTAATCTTGTGTTGGCAGGGAAATGGATTTAGATGAGCTAATGAGGTTTTGTTCATCTTTATTTTCTAGGCCTTTTTAGATTTCCTGGCTTTTTTCCATTTTTGTCAGAACCTTAACATTATCTTTACTTAGGAGTTTTTTTTTTTTTTTTTGTCAGTGAATAAGTTAACTTGGTAGGGAAAAAAGGTCATACAGTATTCAAGAAGACACAATACTTGTTTTCTTTTTCTTTTTTTTAGTACTCTGTATTGAAATCTGAAAAGCCCCATTTCACATTCTGCACTCTGCAATTGCACATGTAATAATAGGACACACTGGCCTTTGATACAATTCTCTTCAGGGAACAAAAGCTTCCTTTGGCAAAACTACAGCCACTGCTTGTTGTAGGTTACACATGTCTTTCCAGTCAAGCATGATTAATAACTGTTTTAAAAAAATGCTCATGACCCATGGCAAGTATTCTTTCAACTATAATACCAGCATTATAGGCTCTGAATCTCAGTAATTTTAAAATGTGCTTCTACAATGGAACTATAATTTAATTACTTTTTCTGCAGCCTGTTCCATTTTGTTTCATCACTTTGATTGCACCATGTGCCTGGCAGCTTATGGAAGGCTGCATCTGCCTCCAGGATTATTTCACTGGCTGATTTAGACATCTGTTTCTGAAAATGACTTTATTTGCAATGGCATAAAGAATAATCAGACTTGTTTAATCCAGATAAATTGGGGGAGAGAGAGAGAAAGAGTTGGAGGGAAAAAAGGGACAGAGAGAAGAGAGAGAAAACAAATCTCTACCAAACACTGCAGAGGATGTCAAAATAATCTGAGCTGCTCCTGTGGTTCTGAAAAAGAGGTTATCTGATGGATATGATACATGAAAATATGAGTCACTAAGTCAGTTCCTTTTACTGTTTGGGTGGAGCTTGCAGATGGGATACATAATACATTGTAGCACAAGCTGCATCCGTTTAATGTAATTTTCATCCCGAAGAACTACATTTGCAACACCATCCTCTGAGACCATAAAGCAATTTGCAATGATCAGTAACACTAGATAAAAATTTCTATATTACATCAGCTAAATTCAAGAACCACTGTGGCTGATATTTCTCAAAATGCTGCTGTAATAACGTCTATTGCAAACAGCATTATGTTGTACACTGCAGAGCAGAAAGTTTAATACTAATTTTAAAGGGCAGTTACCAAGCATGTGCCAGAGCACCTGTAGATTAGAAAGGCAGGCGCAGGACATGCATGGTACAACTTTTCACAAGCCAATCTGCAACCTAAGTAATATGAATGACCATTTGGGGATTTCAGTTTATATTATTGCTGTAGAAGTTGCCAGTTAACATTCCATGCAAATTATAATTCATATTTTTCAAAGTTCTTCAAAAAGACAAATATTGTAACTGCTCCCAGTCAGTGCACATATTAATTTTGCCACTCTCCATTAGATGAGAAGAAGGAAATATACATCGGTTAAGTATGAAAAGGCCCTAGGAATGCAGTTTCCATGCAATGAAAGGAGAATATGTGTCAAACATGCCACTGAACTGCTTTCAGAGGACAGGGTCATTGAGATTCAAAATGGTGGTCTTGGTAGTCAACAAAGATGACATTACAAAAAAAATGCCTCTCAGTTTCACAGCTGAACCACTTATTAACCCTCTCTTTCAACTGCTTAAAGTTTATCTATCATTGTAGCTCCTTCCCTCTCTAGACCCCTTGTCTTCATTCTTTTAAGCTGCGACCATGCTGCAATTGAAGCTGTGTCTGCAATGGCCAGGCTGCAATGGTCATCACCAGCCAGTTTGGACAGAAGTATTTTTCTGGGAATTGTTACTGTCTGTCCTCCCGGGCAGTTAGACAAACTATTCTTACATCAGGATGTAGCACCGCTCTCAGGAAATAAAATATCCCTTTCCCCAAAGGTAACAGAAAGGGTGCTTACAAGCAATAACTGTGTATAAAGACAGTTGTTGATACAATGGTTTCCACTGTAGCATGGGCAGGGGCTTGACTGGCTGTCTTGAGCGTGAGGTGTTTTCTCCCTCACTGTACATAGCCAAGGATAAATCCTGCTCACCTGACTCATGCAAGCAGTCCCATTAAATTCAGTGGAACTTTGCTCAGGAATCCCAAGGGTCTTCCCAGCACTTAGGTCTTCCAGGTGCGATTACATATGCTGTTTCCCCAGTAGAAGTGAAGAGCAAAGGGTTGGCAGCAAAATTCTTTCAACTCTTCTATTTCACTGCATTGCCTTTCCTGAGCAAAACTACTTCAGGTGTGTACAGAAATGTACATACACCTCTACCCCGATATAATGCCACCCCATATAACACGAATTCGGATATAACGCGGTAAAGCAGTGCTCCGGGTGGGCGGGGCTGCGCACTCCAGTGGATCAAAGCAAGTTCAATATAACGTGGTATCACCTGTAACGCGATAAGATTTTTTGGCTCCCAAGGACAGCGTTATATCAAGGTAGAGGTGTACTTCCAAGGCTTAAAGATTCCACGTTACTAATCTACTTATAGGCAGAAAAAGATGCTAAACTCCTCTGGCAGCCTGCGTCTTTAGTACTTCGGCAAGCATAACAGCCTACATTTGAAAGAGTCAAACAGAAAGGTAGCTGCTGCATTTGAAGTTAAGGAAAGGGAAAATAATCCTGCTGTGTTGGTCCTATTGAGGAACTATTCAAAATATGGGGATGAAGGGTCATATCTCTCCTCCACATATATCTGCAATAACACTTTAAATTAAATGTATGAAATATGCACATAAGATTTAGTAAGAAATATTGTATATTAAGTAAATACAAACCGAGGAACTGTTTCAGGAAAGCACTTACTCACACGCTTACTGCTTGCATCCCATTATTATTAATAATATAATAATAATAATTAATAATTAGTGGAGTAGTAGTATTACCATAGCACTTAGGAGCTCCAGTCATGGACTAAGACCCCATTGTGCTACAAGGTGTGTACAAACACATAACAAAAAAGACGGCCCCTACCCCAAGGAGCTTCCAATCTAGTATAAGACAAGAGAGAACAGATGGATACAGACAGAGCAACTGTGGAGTACAATGAAATAGTGAGACAATATTGGTCAGCATGATAGACGGTGGTTACAGCACACCAGCAGCTTAACCACTGTCAACAGGACTTAAGCATGTGCTTTAAATTCTGCCCTGGAGAGGGATGCTTTTCAGAATCGGGGTCTGGTTGCGAAAAATGTTAATTATTCATAATGATATTTTATTATTTATTTCCAATAGCACCCACTGTGGTCCAGTGATACAATTTCTAAACATAAATGAAGGCACAGTCCCTGCTTCAAGGAGTCTATAATGTAGGGTAGGGGTAATGGTTGTATAAATAAAGTTAATCAAAGCTACTGAGGTGAGTAGTACTGTGCTCTATGGCTTGAGTATAAACTAAAGCAAAGAGATTTATAACAGTTTGGTTAACTAGCTTTTATCCCCTTATTTTCATTTGCCTCTGCATGATTTGCCTGAGACTGGTGGCAGAGGTGCTTAATTATGTGTCACAGCTACTTTTGTTATATTTTGGACTCATCCACAACCACCATAGGAAGCAAAGAAAAAAAGTAATAAAAGGGATACAGAATCCTACCTACCCTCTCTCAAGTAGTATGAAGGGAAGAAAAGACGGGGAGGGACGCTGAATGATATTATAAGGCAACCGATGAAAGGAAATACTTGAATACACAACCCAATTAACCTGTGCAAATCACTATAATCTCCATCACAAGATATTATTGAGGCAAAGAATTTAGCAGGATTAAAAAATAATTATCTATTTCTATGGAGAAGAATACCATTCACATTTAGATTTCAAATAGCTAAGATAACCATTTATATGGGATATCAACTCTCAGATATCAGGACTTGGGGCTTGGTAATTAATGGGACTGCTTGGGTATTTAAAGTTAGACATATGCTTAAGTACCTTGCTATATCGGGGACGGAATCACTAACCACCTAGCAGAAATGGCCCCATTGGCATGTTATTGCATAACTGTTCTATATATGAGGACTTCATACATGCCTCTGAAGTATCTGGTACTGGCTGTCTAGATGGACTATTGGTCTGATGTGGTATGGAAATTCCTATGTCCCTAGGATATAGTTTGAGAAAGCCTATTTGGAGAAGCAATCAAACGTTTAGATCTTATTTTAGTTGAATCTCATGAACCTGGGATGAAGATCTGAGGCTTTCCATAGCAGAGAAAGAAGGGATGATGTAGAGCCTCAAGCAGAATGATAAAGGAATCGTGGGTGAGATCTGAGTCAAACCAGGCCAGGAGAGTACTGGAGAAAATGGCTTTTTTCCTAAAGCATTCAGCGAGGATAAAGGCTCTGATTGAGTAAGGTACCTAAGCGTGTGTCTAACTTGTAGCAAGTAAATAGCCTCACTGATTTCAGATCAAGAGTGACTACAGGGCTCTGGGAGTACGGGTGAAGGAGTTTGAAGCGCAGGTGGTATTCTCTTCTATTCTTCCTGTCAAAGGTAGGGGCCCGGGCAGAGACAGATGCATCATGGAGGTGAATGCCTGGCTGCGAAGATGGTGTCACCAGGAGGGATTTGGCTTCCTCGACCACAGGATGCTATTCGAGGAAGGACTGCTAGGCAGAGATGGCGTTCATCTTTCGAGGAAGGGAAAGACCCTATTTGGACACAGACTGGCTAACCTAATGAGGAGGGCTTTAAACTAGGTTCGACGGGGACAGGTGAGCAAAGCCCACAGGTAAGTGGGGAACATGGAGACCTGGGAGATGGGTCAGAAACAAGAGGGAGTGTGGGCTATAATGGCAGAGAGAAAGGAGGGTCAGGGCAAAACTGGGAGGCAAGATCAAACCAGTATCTTAGATGCCTATATACAAATGCGAGAAGTATGGGTAATAAGCAGGAAGAACTGGAAGTGCTAATAAATAGATACAACTATGACATTGTTGGCATCACTGAAACTTGGTGGGATAATACACATGATTGGAATGTTGGTGTGGATGGGTACAGTTTGCTCAGGAAGGATAGACAGGAAAAAAAGGGAGGAGGTGTTGCCTTATATATTAAAAATGTACACACTTGGACTGAGGTGGAGATGGACATAGGAGACGGAAGTGTTGAGAGTCACTGGGTTAGGCTAAAAGGGGTAAAAAAGGGAGATGTCATGCTAGGAGTCTATTACAGGCCACCTAACCAGGTGGAAGAGGTGGATGAGGCTTTTTTTAAACAACTAACAAAATCATCCAAAGCCCAAGATTTGGTGGTGATGGGGGACTTCAACTATCCAAATATATGTTGGGAAAATAACACAGCGGGGCACAGACTATCCAACAAATTCTTGGACTGCATTGCAGACAACTTTTTATTTCAGAAGGTTGAAAAATCTACTGGGGGGAAGCTGTTCTAGACTTGATTTTAACAAATAGGGAGGAACTCATTGAGAATTTGAAAGTAGAAGGCAGCTTGGGTGAAAGTGATCATGAAATCATAGAGTTTGCAATTCTAAGGAAGGGTAGAAGGGAGTACAGCAAAATAGAGACAATGGATTTCAGGAAGGCAGATTTTGGTAAGCTCACAGAGCTGATAGGTAAAGTTCCATGGAAATCAAGACTGAGGGGAAAAACAACTGAGGAAGGTTGGCAGTTTTTCAAAGGGACACTATTAAAGGCCCAAAAGCAAGCTATTCCGCTGGTTAGGAAATGTGGCAAAAGACCACCTTGGCTTAACCACGAGATCTTGCATGATCTAAAAAATAAAAAGGAGTCACATAAAAAATGGAAACTAGGACAGATTACAAAGGATGAATATAGGCAGACAACACAGGAATGCAGGGGCAAGATTAGAAAGGCAAAGGCACAAAATGAGCTCAAACTAGCTACAGGAATAAAGGGAAACAAGAAGACTTTTTATCAATACATTAGAAGCAAGAGGAAGACCAAAGACAGAGTAGGCCCACTGCTCAGTGAAAAGGGAGAAACAGTAACAGGAAACTTGGAAATGGCAGAGATGCTTAATGACTTCTTTGTTTCGGTCTTCACTGAGAAGTTTGAAGGAATGCCTAACATAGTGAATGCTAATGGGAAGGGGGTAGGTTTAGCAGATAAAATAAAAAAAGAACAAGTTAAAAATCACTTAGAAAAGTTAGATGCCTGCAAGTCACCAGGGCCTGATGAAATGCATCCTAGAATACTCAAGGAGCTAATAGAGGAGGTATCTGAGCCTCTAGCTATTATCTTTGGAAAATCATGGGAGACAGGAGAGATTCTAGAAGACTGGAAAAGGGCAAATATGGTGCCCATTTATAAAAAGGGAAATAAAAACAACCCAGGAAACTACAGACCAGTTAGTTTAACTTCTGTGCCAGGGAAGATAATGGAGCAAGTAATTAAGGAAATCATCTGTAAACACTTGGAAGGTGGTAAGGTGATAAGGAATAGCCAGCATGGATTTGTATAGAACAAATCGTGTCAAACCAATCTGATAGCTTTCTTTGATAGGATAACGAGTCTTGTGGATAAGGGAGAAGCGGTGGATGTGGTATACCTAGACTTTAGTAAGGCATTTGATACGGTCTCGCATGATATTCTTATCGATAAACTAGGCAAATACAGTTTAGATGGGGCTACTATAAGGTGGGTGCATAACTGGCTGGATAACCGTACTCAGAAAGTTGTTATTAATGGTTCCCAATCCTGCTGGAAAGGCATAACAAGTGGGATTCTGCAGGGATCTGTTTTGGGACCGGCTCTGTTCAATATCTTCATTAACGACTTAGATATTGGCATAGAAAGTACGCTTATTAAGTTTGCAGATGATACCAAACTGTGAGGGATTGCAACTGCTTTGGAGGACAGGGTCATAATTCAAAATGATCTGGACAAATTGGAGAAATGGTCTGAGGTAAACAGGATGAAGTTTAACAAAGACAAATGCAAAGTGCTCCACTTAGGAAGGAAAAATCAGTTTCACACATACAGAACGGGAAGAGACTGTCTAGGAAGGAGTACGGCAGAAAGGGATCTAGGGGTTATAGTGGACCACAAGCTAAATATGAGTCAACAGTGCGATGCTGTTGCAAAAAAAGCAAACATGATTCTGAGATGTATTAACAGGTGTGTTGTGAGCAAGACACGAGAAGTCATTCTTCCGCTCTACTCTGCGCTCGTTAGGCCTCAACTGGAGTATTGTGTCCAGTTCTGGGCACTGCATTTCAAGAAGGATGTGGAGAAATTGGAGAGGGTCCAGAGAAGAGCAACAAGAATGATTAAAGGTCTTGAGAACATGACCTATGAAGGAAGGCTGAAAGAATTGGGCTTGTTTAGTTTGGAAAAGAGAAGACTGAGAGGGGACATGATAGCAGTTTTCAGGTATCTAAAAGGGTGTCATAAGAAGGAGGGAGAAAACTTGTTCATCTTAGCCTCTAAGGATAGAACAAGAAGCAATGGGCTTAAATTGCAGCAAGGGAGGTTTAGGTTGGACATTAGGAAAAAGTTCCTAACTGTCAGGGTGGTTAAACACTGGAATAAATTGCCTAGGGAGGTTGGGGAATCTCCATCTCTGGAGATATTTAAGAGTAGATTAGATAAATGTCTATCAGGGATGGTCTAGACAGTATTTGGTCCTGCCATGAGGGCAGGGGACTGGATTCGATGACATCTTGAGGTCCCTTCCAGTCCTAGAATCTGTGAATCTATGAATTTTCAGACCAATTGACTTCAATGTGACCACTCATATGCTTAAACGTTAGGCACATGCTTAGATAACTCGCTGAACAGATGCCAGTGTCTTCGATAACTTTGAAGAAGAAGAGAGATAAAGCAGAATAAGAAGAGAGAGAGAGCCATGGTCGAAGAGACAAGGAATGAGTCATTAAGTACATGGAGCTGGGTAGTTTCAGAGTGAGTGAAAAAGCCAAATTGGAAATAGTTAAGGCGTTATGCACGGAGATGTAGCCAGAGAAAATCATTTTTTCCAGAAGCTTTCTGAGTACGGGGGAAACTATCATGTAGCAGAGGGATAGTAGCTAGCAAACCACATGTCAAGGCAAGGTTTTTCCTACAGGAGGTGATAAAAGAAACACTGAGTGAAATAGGGAAAGATACAGTGGCTATGGAATGATTGATATAAGAGGAAAGTGCAGAGAGCCAGGAGATGATCATTCAAGTTATTGATGATAAGAATCTGGGATTGTATAGGTCATATATCAATATTAAAAATAAAGCATGCTCAGTTTTTCACCACAAAACCACTATTTTCGAAGTGTTTAGAATTCTGGAGACAGCATATGAACATGTACACATTTGATTTATTTATGCTTGATTTAGCCATCTTGTACTATACTGGGTCTTTGATTCGAGGAAGGGAATTGGTTTGAAACGTCAAATAACAGGTTTGGATAAATTAGGACTAATCAGTTGGGTTCCAATGGTTATTTACAATGAATGCTGAATGTAATGGATAGATCCATGCCTGGATATAGCTACTGTTCACTTCAAGCAGGGAAACACAACTATAGAAAGAAAATGATCAGTGTGGGAAGTTGCATAGTGCTCTGTTGAATTAATTTAAATATTCTGTTCTTTATTATTGTAAATGTGTGAAAACCATATTAGCATGCAGGTTTACACATAAACACATACAAAATCGCAACATGGTAGTGATAGGTGGAGTAATGCTATTTATTTTTACAAGTTTGGGATGACACCAAAATAGTGCAAACAGGATTAAAGCTATGTGTTTATGTTAAAAAACAAATGAGTCAGTGATTCCACACTTCCCCTGTTTATTTTGATATTTGTACCACAAAGGAAGAGGATCTTCCCTACCAGACTGTAATAACTTTGAAGAAGAGTATTTTAGGAGCTTGAGCTATTGGGTAGCATCCTTTTCATTTCCTTCATTCTTTAAAGGACTAGTATATAAAAGATGCAGCTATCACACAGGACATCACAGTAGCTTTATGATTCTTATCTACAGCTATCAAGTATCTTCCAATACGGCATTGTTAATACAGTGGCATGCTAGTCACAACATATCAGAATACACTTACATACTGTTCTTGCTAATGCAAATTCCATGTGTAATTATTCATGGACTACTCACCTGCTTAAAGTTAACCACATGCTTATCAGTTTCGGAGACTGAAGCCAGAGTGCTCAGCACCTTGCAGGATTAAGCCCATAGCACAATGACAGGCAGAACTGCAAGAACACAAACTGTGAAGTACCTTTTCAGCTGGACTCAGGCCTGGCCTCCCTGTTTGTGGGTGGAATTTACCCTTGTAAAGTTTGCTCCTGCATTTTTGCACCCACAAAATGGACTTTGGGGGCACATCTGAACGGTCCTACTTCTGATTACATGGGTAGTTAGAAATCCAGCTGCTCAGATCTGTAACTGCCTTTGAATGGAGGACAACTGAGTGTGGCACAGATTTGGTAGGTGCAAACTGCACCTGTAAATGGGAGACCAGCCTTCCAAAAATCTAGGGGTGAGCCAGCAATTTCATAATTGTTTTTTAGTATTCTACATGTAAACATTCTTTCTTATGTTCCTTAACTACATGTTGGCGTGTAGGGCTGCTAGTGAATTTCTGTAGGATGAGAAGGTGAGAAAGAGTCCTTGATACAGGAAAGGAATTATAGAGATACCCCCAAATTTGCACGTTAAATGCTTCCTTGCTGTTTCCCTCATTTTCCAGTGTTGTACAGCAGAAAGGAGGAGGAGTAAACTATTTTCAAGAATTTTCTGAGTTTTGCCAATAGTTTGGAAGAGGCTTCAAGTCCTTTACAATTTCACATTGCAACAGATTTGGAGTCATTTGGTGGCTAATGGCAAAATCTAGGAAAAAAGACAGATGGATTGAAAGTGCTGAACCTAATCTAGGGTTAATTTTGTTTACCAGTGGAATATAAATCCTGTGGGAGCGTGAGGATCTTGGGCAAGAACTATCTAGGTAATTTGTTATTGTGGTTAGGCCAATAAAAAATATATCATTGCTTTTCAGAATATTTCTTTAGAGATGAAGTTTTTGAATGCAGCATAATACCCAAGTACACCACTACCTCGATATAATGCGACCCGATATAACACAAATTCGGATATAACACGGTAAAGCAGTGCTCCAGGGGGAGAGGGGAGCTGCGCACTCCGGTGGATCAAAGCAAGTTCAATATAACGTGGTTACACCAATAATGCGGTAAGATTTTTTGGCTCCCGAGGACAGCGTTATATCGAGGTAGAGGTGTATTCATGCTTGTCCTGCAAAGAGAGAGAGAGAGTGAGTGAGTGTGTGCGCATGCAATAGAGAGTGTGTGTGTGTAAGTAAACCTGGGGAAAAGCTTAATGGCTGCTGAACTTCCTCTTTTCCCTAGCCACATCCCCATATTCCCTTCACTCTCAGCCATGTGGAGAGAAGAGGAGAGGCCACTCTTTGGATTTGGAAGAGGAGTTGTATACCAGCAAGCTCACGTGAACCAAGTGTGATGACACAGCAGATGTGTCTGAAGTATTTAGACCTATTGTATTACAATGTAAACCAAAATAAATTGAAATCCAGTTCTCTGAGGCAATGAGGCTTGCTAAACCCTATATGACAAATTCAGTGTCTGAAATCAGTCAAGCAGAGTGAATAGCAGGAAAATATTTACCTTGCTATAAGACATGGATGAATAATTGATTTTTTTTGGTTCAGTGGCAGAAAAAAAAAAGATTCAGGTTGAACCAAATCTGAAATTTTTCAGAACGGTCAGTGAATTGACAACATCTGTCTTGGTCTGTTCTAGAGTAGGGTTCAAACCCAGGTCTTCCCATATGCCAGGTGAGTGCCCTACTTGCTGGGCTAATAGTTATAAAGGGATGGGGCTCTTCTTCCCATTTTGTGAAGGGCTGAAACTGTGTGTGTCAAATTCACAAATAGTTTTGGGTCGATGGAAACGTCATATTTTGGTGAATAAACTGTCTGAACATTTACCACCCAGCTCTAGCTGCTGTGTTTGAAACCTAACGTGAATTTAGAGTCAGCCTTGTTTGCAACCCTTTCATACTCCATGGACGTTTGAGCACACCAGCTTTATTAGACTTGCTCCCAGGGAATCTTACACTTGAGTAGTCACTGAGGTAGGAGTTTGGGCTGAGTAAGATCTTCAGAACTGGGCCGATTAATCATCTCTTTCGTCCTAAGACATATGCATAGTCAAAAAAGGTACTGCAAATTATGAAGTTATTTATTACATTATTGTCATATGGATAGGCCTGATCCTGCAAAACTTCATTCAGCAGAGTAGTCCTTCCTAATTTGAGATCAGGTCTACACTACAGACTTCTGCCAGTATAGCCGGGTCAGTCAGGGATATGCCAAAGTGTGATCCCTGACCAATGCAGCTGTGCTCGTGGAAGCCCGTAGAGTAGATGTAGTTATATCAGCAAAACTCTCTTTTTGCTGGTATAAGTTACAGCCGCAATAGGAGTGCTTTGATGGTATAGTACAGTATTTGCTAGTGTAGACATGCCTGAGTAGTTCTCTTAATTTTAGTTGACTATTCATGTGATTAAAGGTTTGCAAGACTGGTTCATAATACAGTTTTACCATGTAGTTTGAGATAATACCTTGGGCTACAGAAGGTGAGCAGCCGTTTACATCCTTACTAGAGGAGAACAGTTGGTTTTATGCAAGTCAGTATTTCAAATAAATTAAATTAGGAGGTTTCTGTGGGCCTTTTGTTCTTCATATGGAAAATGTTAATCCATTTATTTTGGCACATTTCCTTCACTTTGTGATATTTTATTGCAACACATGTTTTGAAAGAAATGTACAACTCACCATATGTTGACACTTAACCATATTAAATGCAACATCTTAAAATAATGAATATGAACTCTAGAGCTGGTTGAACCATTAGTTTTGAATGGCCCATTTGACATAGTTAGTCTTTTTTCCTGTTTGTGAATTGTGAACAGAGCATGCTACTTTTTTAATTTGTCTTTCTAAACTGATCAAGAAATAGATTTTACAAACATACCTGGCTATGGATTGACACTAAATTGTTCATAGTGAGTATGACTAGACACCATACTGATTAGACTATATACTGAATTTTTTAATTCAGGCTTTATCACATGGTATTATTTTTGTTCCCTGATTGTATAACTTAATATTTGTAAAATAATTCTTCCCAGAACGACTGTCACAACATCAGTTGCATTTCTTCATTACATTAATTTCTGCTACAAGCCTGAAATTCACTGTTTGAGAACCTTTCCATGAATAAAATTATGGTTCATAAGCAGCATCTAATAAAGGGATATGACAGGTCCAATCAAAACTGATTTACTAATTCAACAAAACTGTGAACAGGTGGGTTGTTTTAAAAAAAATTTTTTACCAGCTCTACTTAACACTAATATTGAAATTCATCATTGGTATAACTCCACTGCTGGGCTGTAAGCCATGGCGGGGCTAGTGGGACAGCCACCCAGGGCACAAAGCTGTGGGGGCAGAAAAATAGGGTGGAAAAATGATGAAAAAAATGGTAGGGGGCGCAAATATGTTTGCTCGCCCCCGGCGCTAAAATGCCTAGTTATGGCTCTGCTCCGTTGACATCAGTTCCATTGATATCAACTTCTCTGATCATCAGGAAATGCAAATGTCAAGTTTCTCATAATGGACTTTGACAAGCAAACTGCATATATGTAGTATATTAAGTTATTACTTAAGCTGTAAAATGTATACTTTAATATATACGGTGATGTTATTGACATGGATTGTGACTGTATAAATCATTGTTGCAACCAGGGTCCTATGGTTGCACCAGCTCTTGTACAGAGGAGGTCAAGTGGAGTGTCTATGGAAAGGTTGTATTTTACTGGTTATGATTATGCTGTCTATATGTGTGTATCATTTTTGCATTTGAAGTTATGAATATTGGCTATGTACTTGTATTTCAATGCGTTTGATTAAGTAGCCTCAGTGAAGCATTTGGTCAGCTTCTTGAGAAAGGACTATTCTCAGTAAGTGCCCAGTCAAGAAACACTTAACTGACAATGGACTTTGGGAGATGCCAATCTACATCTGAGCTTTTCTGGGAACATTCAAACTAACATGTAAACAATGGTGTCGGCCTGCAAAGAGTGGAATCATTCGTGGACATGTGACTTGCCCAGGTGGCTACAAACTCCATCTTGTTGCTGTGATTTCGCACAGAAGAACAAAGGGGTTTCCACCCACAAGAGAGAGAATATAAAAGGCCCTGGAAACCCCTCCATTTTGTCTTCAGATGGCCTCTCCAACCCCAAGAGATGCTTGAAAGAAACTGGAACAAAGGACAGTAACTACAGGGGTGTGAATGATTGCTGGACCTAGACTAGGAAGGAGTCCAGTCTGTGAAAGAAGCTTATTGGAACATCTCTGGGGGCGAGATTTTATCTGTAATCAGTTTCTTACTGTATTAAGCTTAGACTTGTGTGTTTTATTTTGCTTGGTAACTTACTTTGTTCTGTCTGTTATTACTTGGAACCACTTAAATCCTACTTTTTATACTTAATAAAATCACTTTTTGCTTATTAATTAACCCAGAGTAAGTAATTAATACCTGGGGGAGCAAAAAGCTGTGCATATCTCTCTATCAGCGTTATAGAGGACGGACAATTTATGAGTTTACCCTCTATAAGCTTTATACAGAGTAAAACGGATTTATTTGGGGTTTGGATCCCATTGGGAGCTGGGTGTCTGGGTGATGGAGATAAGGTAATCTGCTAAGTGGTTTTCAGTTAAGTCTGGCATGTCTGGCTCAACAAGGCAGGGTTCTGGAGGCCCAAACTGGCAGAGAAAATGGGCTCAGAGTTAGTCTCAGCACATCAGGTGACAGTCCCAAGGGGATCTCTGTGACCGAACCCATCACATATACAAAAAGCTCAAATACTTTCTTGCTTGTATTGGGGTCAATGGATTTTGTCCTCTTCAATGGGAAGTGCACCCCAGCAGCTGGTGGCTGAATTAGATCATTATTTGGGCTCAAGTATTTGCATAATTACTATTTGCAATTTTGCTGAGTTAACATTGCCATATAAGCCTCAATACTTATATTTACCAACTTAGTGTTTTAGGGGCCAATCCTGCTCCCAACTGAAGTCAAAGGGAGCTTTGACTATCCAAGGAATGAATAATCAGACTCAACAAATTAACGAGGCATATTCTGGCTGTCCCTCTTGAGAGGACCAGAAGACTGAGCCCAAGGGGAAAGAAGAGGTGAAGGCAGTTTTCAGTCACCTTTCTGGTACTCAGATTATGGGCTGCTGCAGGAGCTGGAATGGTGGATGTTACAGCAGCTCCAGGGCCTGTTCTAATTTATGGCAGCCTCCCTATGGCTGCTTAGGGGCATCACCATAGCCCAGATTCTCTACAGTATTGAGTGTTACAGGCACATACCATCTGCCAGGTCTGCAAAGGGTGGAGAGGCAGGATAGGGCCTATGTTGCTCCTGTGCCCAAGGAATTCTCCAGGGCCTGTTGTTCTCCACCATGGCCCTTATACATTGCTGTGGCAGCACAAAGAGCCCTGGAGGAGCCAGCATCAGCCCCAATCTCCCTACTCCCCTAACTAAAACTCAGAGTGCGTTCAGCGTGGGGAACAGAGTACTTGCCTTACAGTTATCTTTCTGCAAATTAAAACAAACATCGGTGTTCCCTTAAAGTTTCAGACATTTGCTTTCCAGCTTCCTAAAAGCTCTTTAAAAAGAAGAGAGCAGCCAACATTCCTGTGAACTGAAAAGTTGGGATATGCCAGTGATGGATGTGACTCAATGCCTTTGTCTATGCAGGACCCAGTCCTTTACTATTGAAGTCAGTGGGTATTTTGCCATTGCTTTCAGTAGGAGCAGGATTAGACTATATCCCAATACAGCAAGGATCATACACCAAGGGCTTCAGTAGTACAAGTTCCCAACTGGGCTCTGTCCTGCCCTCACTCCTACCGTGAAGGAACCACTTCTAGGCATAAGAGGGTCATTAACTCTCCATGCCCATTTAGTTCTCAGTCTCTCTGCTGAGAGCAAGGTTGCCAATTTATATCACTTGTGGCTGTGATAAGGACTGTGAAAAGGACCCTTTCCCACTAGAATCCAGATTGAGATGTGTTTCATATAGTGCATCAAACAGTCATCAAAAGGTAAGAAAATTTCTGACTGCCAAACAGTCTTAATTCCAGCTCTGTATCCTCTTAACAATCCCAGGAGCCAGCCAAATGCTCATTTCACAATGTTAACAAATAAATTAGAATTGAAGGGTCACGGTCATGTATTTGACAAATAATTTTAATTTTGGTTGCAATACTCTCTGAGAAGCCTGAAGATTCTGCAGGGCCATACCCCCTGTGAAGTCACTTCCACCTGGGCAAAATGGTTGTAAACCACTTCCAAATCAGAATAGCAGCATTTCACACTCACTGGTTTAAATGACTGCACAAAATGGAAGGCTGTAAAGAAACTGGTTTTTTGTCCTTCTCCATTTGGCAAGGCTTAAATGTTTCCCTTCTGTTTCTTATGGAGCACAAGCCAAATTGGTATCTCCTTGCTGTCTATGATGCCAGCTCAGTCCTGGGAATGAACAGTTCATTTGAACTCCATCTGCTGGATGGATGGCTGAATGTGCAGCAACAAAACAAGAATAGTGGTGACTCATTACTATTGCTGTCTTTGCCAGTCTCAGAGATAGCATAGTAGTATTTATCACTGAGAAGAGATTCCTTACCAAACACAAACATTTGTAAGGAATGTCAAATTTGGGAGCTAAATTACCTGACATTTTTTCCTTAATAATCTCTTTATCAAGTTTTTTTAATTGGGTGCATGCAATGTTTGTTAACATTTTTCAGGGATCTACTTTAACAGCATAGATTTAAAAGGCCAACAGGCAGTATTGTATGCATAGTACTTTCTTATAATATTATTTATTACTTATCAAAAAGACAAAGAGCTGGACATAAAGCAGTTTGTATGTCACAACCACAAATATTTATATAACTGTGATTAAAGTGTCCTCTCGTCAGCTGATGTTGTGAAGTGCTTCCAGATCCACAGATGGAAGACGTTATGTAAGTACTCAATATTATTATTTTCATTTCCTCCTCTTCACCCCTTAGAGACCCAGTGTCAAAATGCTTGAGATGAATTTTAATTTTGCAGAAATGCAGAAGATAAACCTCCACAATAATCCTTCTCCTTGTTCTCCATTTTAGGGAAACATTTGGGCCCATATTCTGCTTTCTCTTGCACCACTATAAATCCTCAGCAACTATGAACTTCGATGAAGTTACCCTAGATTCACCTTGGTGTAAATGACAGCAAAATGTGGCCGAGGAGGCCAGATTCTGATGTCAGTTACTCAGGCATAAACTGGGACTGACTTCACTGAAGTCAGTGGATTCTCACCAATATAAAACCAGCTTAAAGAGCTGTCCCAGTCTGATTAAGGGCGAACTTGAATGCTGGTTTCTAAAAATAGCACTTGCACTTTCCAAGGATCAAAAAGTACTTTAAGAACATTAATTATACGTCCTAATACTCCGGTGTGATAGATAAGTGTATGTAAACTGCATTGCTGAAGGGGAAACTGAAATACCCAAAGATTAAGAGCCAAACCCTATCCGGTTACCCTGCTGTAAACTCAGGAATAAAATTTGGACCAGTGATGAGTGATTTAACGCCACACAGCAAGTCAGTGGCAGACATAGAACAGAACTTGTGAGTGCTTCTTACCAGTTCTCTGCACTTACTACAGGATGACATCACCTCCCTTGAAGAAGGCAGGCCCTATTGAAAGCAGTTGTAGTCTACTTAAGGACAAACCTATTGACTATTCTTTCTTGTTTCCCCCCCCCACAATATACAGACTCATGTGTGGACCTCTACATATGGGAGGCAATGTTGTACTCCTCCAAAATAGTGATGGCTGGGCCCTGCATATCATTCCCAGAAATCTCTTTCCTTTTCCTCCGTAGCACCCTGAATCTGGTTCTAAAATTTCTTTTAGCAATGATGTGACAGTATCAGAAATGCTGACTGACACCGTGGTGGGAAGTCTATATATGGAGATATACCTATCTCATAGAACTGGAAGGGACCCTGAAAGGTCATTGAGTCCAGCCCCCTGCCTTCAATAGCAGGACCAAGTACTGATTTTGCCCCAGATCCCTAGGTGCCCCCTCCAGGATTGAATTCACAACCCTGGGTTTAGCAGGCCAATGCTCAAACCACTGAGCTATCCCTCCCCCCTGATTATCTCTGCTATATTTTATAAGGATAGTTAAGCACTGGAATAGGCTTCCAAGGGAAGTTGTGGAATCTCCATTGTTGGAGATTTTTAAGACCAGGTTAGACAAACACCTGTCAGGAATGGTGTGCGTAAACCAGATCCTGCCTCAGTGCAGGCAGCTGGACTAGATGAACTCTTGAGGTCCCTTTCAGCCCTATACTTCTATGATTCTCCTAGTTGTGAGCACTGAGAATTGGAAGCATGCTGGTCAATTACATGAGATAGGACCTTGAGGCTTTATTCTAAAATTTGATTCTAAACCAGCCTTTAAGCTGGTTGGCGGAGTTGCGGGGAGGGCATGGCACACTGGATGGGGTGTGAAGAGGGAAGCAGAAGAGGCATAGGGAAGACAGGCAGGGAGGGGAGGAAGGGGAAAAGAAGGAGAAAGGAAAGAATCATAAATTTGATTTGATCAAATACTCTAAATCAACTGGTTGACAGCATATGAGCTGCAAATGTAAATGATTAAGTTGTGGAAACCAAGCACTGAAAGCTAGCAGGAGACACTAAGCAATTGCTGTCCTGTTAAAGGTGGTGCCAAGCAACCAGAATTTCATGCTAGTGATCTTTTGGCATTCAACCTCTAAGAGGTTCACTATTGTTAATTAAATTATCCTTACTCACCTAAAGTAGATTTCAACTCATTTTGTTTTGCAAGAGCACAAATCTGATTAGTTTAGAAGCTGTGAAAATTATTAAAGAAGGTTTTCTCAACTGAAATATGTAGTAAGGAACAATAGTGTTAGCGTTACGGAAGCCCTTACTTTTTTCTCCAAAGACTCAAAAGCAAGTTTAAATATTCTATTTCTACGTTTGCATAATAAAATCTTTCTATATAAAAATTTCTGTCTTTTGACAATTTCACCAATGTTCTTCTTGGAGATGAGCTCAAACCACAAGCACCAAGACAAACTTACAACTGGGATCTCTCTATACTGGGACAGATGACAATTGCACATCTGAATATCCCCACCAAACTCTGGGACAGTCAGGATTTGGTTTCAAACTTTGCAGTCACAGCTCATCTCTAAATAGGGAAAGAACAGGTTACAGAATATTTAGATAAATTAGATGTAGTCAAGTCTGCAAGGCCTGATGAAATTCACCATAGGATACATAAGGAACTAGCTGAAGAAGTCACAGAGGAGGGGTGAATTCCCAGAGGGCTGGAGAAGGACAAGCATAGTACCTATTTTTAAAAAAGGGAACAAAGAACACCTGGGAAATTATAGACCACTCAGCCCAACTTCAATACCTGGACAGATTCTGGAACAAATTATTAAACAATCAATTTGTAAGCACCTAAAGGATCATAGGGTTATAAATAATAACCAACTTGGATTTATCAGTCATGCAAAACCAAACTTATTTCCTTCTTTGCCAAGGTTATTGGGCTAGTGGATAAGAGGGAAGCTGTAGTTGTTATGTAACTTGATTTTAGTAAGGCTTTTGACAGTCCCACATGCCATTCTCATAAGCAAACTAGGGAAATGTGGTCTAGATGAAATTACAATGAGGAGGGTGCACACCTGGTTGAAAGACTGTACTCAAAGAGTAGTCAGCAATGGTTTGCTGGCCAACTGGGGGGATGTATGTAGTGGAGTCCTGCAGGTCTATTCTGGATCTGGTACTAGTCAATATTTTCATTAATGATGGATAATGGAGGGGAGAGTATGCTTATAAAATCAGCAGAAGACACTAAGCTGGTGGGAGCTGGCAGTGACCCCTACATTTAGGTTCCATAACCCTTTCCATTATAACATATTCTTGTGAGATTTGTTGAGAAGCTCTAACACTTCCACTGTTTGTTTGCAGCAGAACTTTAATTTTTGGCAAGTGAAAAAACGGTGGGTTGGGGAGGGTGATCAGGGAGATACATGCTGCACTTCCCATGGAATTCCATTCAGATATGGTGGAGTTAGACTCTGGTGAAAATTGCTATTTCCCATCTCTGGCTTGCATTGTACAGATTCATTCTGCTGGCCTGCCAAAAAACTCTGACCATTCTGAAGCTGGGCCCTTGCGTAGCAGAACCACTCAGTGCTCTAGTGACCTCTGGGAGAAGAGATTCAGTCAGGTTGCTACCAGAGCAGCTGAAGCAGCAGGGGAGAGAGAGCCAGGATGGGCTCCTGTCTGAGCCTAGCGGCTCACCCCCACCATGGAGCAATGGCAGTAGTAGAGACAGAACCACGTTCTCCTGTGTGGCTTTCACCTGCCTTAACCACAAGACCATCCTTTCCCTTTCTGCAGTCCCCAACCTTGGTCCATACACACCGGCCAACTTCTAGAGCAGGGGTAGGCAACCTATGGGACGCGTGCTGAAGGCGGCACGCGAGCTGATTTTCAGTGGCACTCACACTGCCTGGGTCCGGGCCACAGGTCCGGGGGCTCTGCATTTTAATTTAATTTTAAATGAAGCTCCTTAAACATTTTAAAAACCTTATTTACTTTACATACAACAATCGTTTAGTTATATATTATAGACTTATAGAAAGAGACCTTCTAAAAAACTTTAAAATGTTTTACTGGCACGCAAAACCTTAGATTAGAATGAAGAAATGAAGATTCGGCACACCACTTATGAAAGGTTGCCGACCCCTGTTCTAGAGTAAATAAGTCAGGGGTCCTACAGACAATAGTCACATTCACTGTACATTCCTGACATCCTCAGAGCAAGTCCATCATGTGCACTGAAGGAGGCAGAGGCCCTGTGCAAAAAGTAATATGCAATCATGTAATTAAAGAGTGTATCATAATACACAAGCACAACGGGGCTGAATTAAAGTTGCAAGGGCAACTGTAAAACTGGCATCTCCTAACTTTCAAGGACTTGACTTTGCAACCTTAACATTCTTTGTTAGGTAGGTTTTAAAAAGGTAGTTATATACCATTTGTTAAGCACTGACAGTGTACTTGGTGCTGTACAAGAGACATATATAAAGAGTCTCTGTCCTGAAGAACTTTCAGTCTAAGAAGGGTCTGTGAGAGAAACAGCTTGATACCCCTTGGCTCCAAAGAACTCCATAATCTCCTGCTCCCACTGTCAGCAAAACTAGACTCATGGCAGAAGATTATGGGGCATCCTAGCTACTGTGCGGTTACTAGGAAACTCAAGGGATTTCTTCAAGAGGGCTGAATTTCCTGTAGTGGAAATGAAGCCACACGTCCTCTAAGTCTATATAATTGCCAATCTAAAATATAACAGCAGCAGTATCCTGCAGACCCTTACTTGTATGAATAGTCCAATTGTTGTCAAGGGAACTACTTGCTTCAGTAATGACTACTACTTTTAAGGATATATCTTAAAATTACTTGATTATTTTGTATTTTTCAAATTGAAGTTATTCTGCTCTGTTTAAAAGTTTCATCACCCTATATAATATACAGTTCAGCACAGCACATTTTTATAAGAACCATAACTGTCCTTACAACTATGCTACAAAAAACAAAGAAAGAAGGAAAACTACCTTTACATTTGTCCTTTGTCGGCTTTGTCCACCTTTTGCCTCTCTGCTCTTAGTGTTTTGTTGTCTAGAAATTGTAATTTTTTATGTGCTGAGAATTTTAGGCTTCCTGACAATTTTTAAAACACTTTTGAATTTTTGAATATAAAGGGTCACTTTATGCTAAATGTAAATGAAATGAAATATCGTCCATTTTCAACAGAGGCCCTTTTGTTTCATGTCATTGTTGCTATGCACATTAATGCAGCACTATAACTTGATCACTGGGAACAAATACGCTTTGTTGTTAATATTTTTTGCTTATAAATGCAGTTCTGTTCTCAGCAGTCACAAAGGCATCACTTGATTTTCACCATTATAAAACTGAATTAATCTTTTCTTGCTAACACTTAGCGCTGCACAATTAATAAGCTACTGTTATGCAATATGCATGCCTTTATGAGTGTCAGCAACGGTAAGGCTGATTTTGAGCAGTGTTATTTCAGACATTCGTTAAACAGTAACAGAGGTTTGACAATGCGTTACAGCTTACAGTGTACAGTTCAGCACTCCTCAGTGTCTCTGCATATCCATTGTACACACTGTGGGCCAAATCCTGAGCCCTGTTTATGCTGGCCACAAGACATTTGGCTTACCTTTTAGTGCTCATTGGCAGGTTCGCCACAGCACAAGGCAGGTATGCCCCCAGATGGCTACAGAAATAGGCTTTACCTGGGGCTGACTAGTCCTGGGAATGATTTGGGTAAATGAGAAAGAGGGCAGAGGGGATTCACATATCTGCTGTGCTGGCAGGTGTCATGGGCTAAACCAGGACAGCGTGGAGCTAATCCTTGAATCTTGGTCCCAGTCTCTCCCTCATCTACAGTAACCTCCCTACTGCTGTGACCATGGTTGATGCCAGTGGTGGGCTGGTAAGAGTGGGACTAAAGCAGCTCTCCAATATCAAACATACCAGTGCTGGGGAAGTTACTTCAGATCCATGGGACACCAGTGGCCACTCCTGCGGTCTGCTTCATTCTGGATACGGTGCACCCACTTTGTATATGACAACACACACAAACACTAGGGCC
This sequence comes from Chrysemys picta bellii, assembly GCF_011386835.1. Taxonomy (NCBI): domain Eukaryota; kingdom Metazoa; phylum Chordata; order Testudines; family Emydidae; genus Chrysemys; species Chrysemys picta. The sequence continues at coordinate 115,805,683 of NC_088792.1, read as the reverse complement.
ACCCAGCCTTGAGGTGAGGTTGCCATGCAGAGGAGAGGCTGTGGGAGCCGAGGCTGTAGAAGTGACGCAGGCTGTTGTTCTGAGAGGGAGACTCAGAAGTCAACGGAACAATTGTCCCTTTTTCCTGGCACCATCAGCTGAATCAGCACTGGCTCTGGCCTCATAAAAAACCAGCAGCTGCTCCCCTCTCCCAGCTGGAGTTAAGTCATCATTTCAGAACCCTGGCTGTGCAAGAGGGCGGGAATGCAGAACAAGGAAGAGTAACAAGTGCAAGAGTAGCAAGATAATCTCTCCTCCCACCTTTGAAAATAATGAGCTGTACTAAAAGTCCCCTTTAGATTGCAGTGGATGTAAAGGCATCCTCCCATCCCTGCTGAAGCATGTGCGTATGTGAGATGAGGGGCAAGGGAACAGGAAAATGCTGGAGAACCTGCCAAATGAGCAATGCAAGATAAACAAAAGGTCATTTGGCTTCTATATAGTATGTCATTGGCTGATTGGAGCAACAGTTTTTCATTGTCATTGTTTTGTAATTCAGCTTGACGTTGCCATACTGGAGGAGTCCTACTGCAGCACAGCTCTGGAAATTGGCCATTTATCACGAATGCAATTGTCCTGATCTGACAAAGAGGGTTTTCTCGGTATTTCTGCACTTTACGTGAAAGAAAACAGGATATTAAAAACCACACATATACGAACAGCCTGCCAGCCCTTGCTTCTCTTCTAGCACAACTGTACAAAGCTGAACGAGTCTGAGGAGCTTTGCAGGGTTTGCCAAGCTTCATTTCCACTCAACAACTCCTTAGGGATCTGCTCTCTGTGATGTACATCAGTCATTCACAATATTGCCCTCAAATCTTCTTGCCTTCACTCGCACAGACATGGGCAGCCAGACCACAATGATCTCATCGCTTCAGTGACAAAATAGTGTTTGTTCAGCTTAATTTGAAACACACTTCTAGATGTTTCTCCTTGTATACTAGGTAAACTTTCCCCTCTTCTCCTCCTATGTAAACAACATCTAGCAGTCCAGAATCTGTATAAACTAAGACCTAAGTACTGCTAAGGTTTCAGAAACATAAGCTCAGTTCTATTCATTTTCATACTTTTACCCATCAATGAGAGAGCTCCTCAAACAAACTCAAGGAAGGGAACACCCCAAATTTGGGAAAGTTTGAATCTGGATTTACATTTTGTGACTCAGGATCATCTCTAGCTCCAGCTGAATTGCACTTCAAGGGACCTGGAAGAGGAACAGTTTATAAACCCAAATGCCCAGTATTCCAAACAACAACATCAGGGCTCTTGCTGAACTGCTTTTTTGCTCTGGCTTTTTGGTTCTACTCTGAAATCACAACAAACACAACGGTAATTCGTTTGTAATGAACAACATGCTTCACACCTGCACTTGTCACTCCCACAAAAAGCACCACATTTTTACAAAATAAAACGTATAGTAAAGCTCTCTGACATGCTAATCGTGGCCCTATCTCCCAGGGAGACATACAGGATTTCCTTGTAACATTTCAAAGGCTTCCGGTTAGAGATTGTTGTTGTTGTTTTTTTAATTTAGGGTGTTCATTTTTTTTTAGCAAACTTTTATAAATCCAGCCTGAGCCTGGATAAGATGCCTCCCTAGCACATCAAGAGGCTTTACAAATAGAAACATAACCCAGCCAGAATTCCCTGTTCTGTACAAATATCCATGGGAGGGAGCCTGGGTAGGAAAGTTCTGTGAAGAGACTTCCCCCAAACTATTCTAGAAGGATGGGGCAGAGGAGGGTTAGCCCACCTTTTGGAATCAGCCACTATTTTTTTAAATTGATTTTTCTAGTGAGGGCTGTTCCATCCACACATCAAGCAGAGAAGCAGCACCATCAAGGCGGAGGCCCTGTATCCATACACTGGCTCTCCCACGAGGAAAACTCGGGGAGGGGAACACCACAATTTTCCTTTCCTCTTAACCCACCCACAGGTTTTCCTCCAGAATGGCTGATCTGCCCCTGAATTTGGAAGCACAGAGCACTGTTATCACATGGTTTCCATGCAAAAATGAACAGTTATGGTTCTTATAAAAATGTGCTGTGCTGAACGGTATATTATATAGGGAGATGAAACTTTTAAACAGAGCAGAGTAACTTCCAGTACCAGCCAGCACTTGGTTACTGAGAGTTCCTGTTTACCTCAAACTCAGATACATAGGAATAAAGAATCTGGGTCATAAAAGCAACTGGAGAATGTTACCTGTCTTTGTGCTGAATAGCAGGCAGCCTGGAAATTGGCAAGTTTTAGCTTCAAACAGTAGGAGCCTGCTTCAGTAAGATGATTCATTTCTTTTAGAAAGAGATTTTAGGATTTTAGCCTCAGTGAGAAACGTGGGTATTTTCTTTGGAATTAATTCCGCACTGTCCTGAAAACTGCACTCTGGTAAATCTAGTAGTCCATAGCCAGATGTTTTTGTTCCAATGTGGAAATAAGATTTGTTCAGAGTGATCAGCCTAGCAGCTTTGAAGATACATTCAAATAGTGGACAGCACTGAGCTCATTGTTATTTTTATATTATTATTATGTTATATTATTATAGTATGTGTGGAGGTTTTGTTGTGTGCTGTGTGCACAAAGAGCTGATTTTCACGTTTATGGAAGCACCAGGGAGTCACTTTTCAGAATAGCTGTCCATTGCTAGACAGTAAAATAGAGGGAAGAGACCCCTCAGAGAATGGGTTATTAGAGGGTCACCTTGGGAGGACAAACTCCAGGGTTCTCACTGTATTCCAAAAGTAGCTGCTACCATGGGCAACATCAATAAGATATCTGGTTGGAAAATGCTGGGAATAATGCTACGGCCAGAAGTATCAAAAGATTAAAATTGATATTCTGAATTTTTAGGGAATAAAAGAGAGAGTATCATGCAAAAAACAAAAATCCACAATGCATGATGAGAACATCTGGCATTGTATCAGGCAATAACATAAGAAGACAAGTACAAATGAAAGCACTGGAGTCAGAAAGGGTCCAGACCTATTTATAGTGAATGAATCATGACTCTTTCCCAAGCAGCAAAATCAACATAAACAATATACTAAGTCCCTGTCCAATCATTATGGCAGTGTCTGATTTGGAAGAGAAAAGTAATGATATGTCCTCCAAACGTGAGTACGTGTGTAAAATTTTTCTCAGTGAAATATATGTAATAATACATAAAAGATGATTTTATTAATTCAATAGACAAACACAATTTACAGTATATACCTAATTTATTAGAGATGTGAAGCAGCCACTCTTCAAAATACCTCATCTCAGCCATTTAAAATTCCCCGAAATGATACATATAAAAAAACAACACAAGCAAGTAGGGACAAAATTAGAAGGGCCAATGCACAAAATGAGTTTAAACTAGCTAGGGACATAAAGGGTCACAAGAAAACATTTTACAAATACATGAGAAGCAAGAGGAAGACCAAGGACGGCGTAGGCCTATTACTCAATGAGGAAGGAGAGACAATAACAGAAAATGCCTCATCGGCCAAAGTATTAAATGCCCTTTTTGTTTCAGTTTTCAGGTTAGCAGTGATTGCCCGACCAGCATAGTGAACATCAGTGTACATGAGGTAGGATCTGAGGTTAAAATAGGAAAAGAACAACTTATGGATTACTTAGATAAGTTAGATGTCTTCAAGTCAGCAGGACCGCACAAAATACGTCCTGGAATACTTAAGGAGCTGGCTGCAGAGGTCTCTGAGCTATTAATGATTATCTTTGAGAAGTAATGGTGGACAAAAGAGATCCCAGAGGACTGGAAAAGGGCAAATATAATACTTAGCTATCAAAAGAGGAATAAGGACAATCCAGGGAATTATTGACCAGTACCTAGAGAGATAATTTGTAAGCACCTAGCAGAAAATAAGGTGCTAAGTAACAGGAAACATGGATTTGTCAAGAACAAATATGCCAAACCAACCTAATATCCTTCTGGACAGGGTAACATGCCTTGTGGATAGGGGGAAGCAGTAGATGTGATATGTCTGTTGCAAAAAAGCAAACACCATTCTGGATGTATTAGCAGGAATGTTTTAAGCAAGACACGAGAAGTCATTTTTCTGCTCTACTCCACGCTGATTAGGCCTCAACTGGAGTATTGTGTCCAGTTCTGGGCACCATACTTTGGGAAAGATGTGGACAAACTGTAAAGCCTAGAGCATGGGTGGTGGATTAACCAGCGGTTGGGAAGCCTAGCCCCCAGCCCCTCCCCTTTTGCCTGAGGCCTCTCCCCTACCTCATCTGTCCCCACTCCCCTGCAGGAGCCCAGAGCTCCCCCATCGTGGCCACTGACCCCTCCCAAATCTGGGCCGCCTGAGCACTTCCAGCCCCGAAGCGCCAAGTGAGCGGCTTGGCCTCATCACCCCCAGCCCTGGAGCGCTGAGTGGATGGTCAGCACAGTGCCAGAGCCCAGAGCACTGGGCGGGTAGTGCGGTGTGGCCTGGTCCCAGGGCCCCCAGCCTCTGCCTTGCAAGCACCAGCTCCACCCGTCCCCAGTCCTAGATGCAGGCTGGCCCGCCCCAGACGGAAGAGCTGGGAACTGCAGGAAAGGGCCTGGGGATGGAGCATGGGCAGGGCCATGCCAGGCTGTTTGGGGAGGCTCAGCCTCTCTCGCCCTATCATACCCGCCACCCATGGTCCAGAGAACAAGAAAAATGATTAAGAGTCTAGAAAATATGACCTGTGAGGAAAGACTGACAAAATTGGGTTTGTTTCATCTGGAGAAGAGAAGACTTGGGGGGGGAGGGGGCCTGGTAACAGTCTTCAAAGGTGTAAAAGGCTGTTATAGAGAAAGGGGTGATAAATTGTTCTCCTTCTCCGCTAAGGACAGGACAAGAAGTAATAGGCTTAAATTGCAGCAAGGGAAATTTAGGTTACACATCAGGCAAAACTTCCTAACCGTCAGAGTGGTTAAGCACTGTAATAAATTACCTAGGGAAATTATGGAATCTCCATCATTGGAGATTTTAAAGAACAGGTCTGACCAACACATATCAGGGATGGTCTAGATCAGAGGTGGGCAAACTACGGCCCGTGGGACCGTCCTGCCCGGCCCCTGAGCTCCTGGCCGGGTAGGCTAGCCCCCAGCCCCTCCCCCGCTGTTCCTCCTCTCCTGCAGCCCCAGCTCGCCCCGTCGCCGGTGCAATGCTCTGGGTGACGGGGCTGCTTGCTCTTGCCGGGCAGCGCAGCTGCAGAGCCCGGCCTGACCTGGTGCTCTGTGCTGCGCAGTGGCGTGGCTGGCTCCAGCTGGGCAGCGCGGCTGCATATCCTGGTGCTCTGGGAGGCGCGGCTGTAGCGGCGCCAGCCGCCAGTGCTCCAGGCAGCATGGAAAGGGGGCAGGGAGCAGGGGGGTTGGATAGAGGGCAGCGGAGTTCGGGGTGGTGGTCAGGGGGCAGGGGTGTGGATAGGGGTTGGGGGGGTCAGAGGGCGGGGAATAGGGGGGTTGAATGGGGGCAGGGATCCTAGGGGGGGCAGTCAGGAAGGAGAGGGGGGGTTGGATGGGATGGCAGGGGCAGTCAGGGGCAGGGGTTCCAGGGGCAGTCAGGGGACAGGGAACAGGGTGGGGGCATGGATGGGGCAGGAGTCCCGGTGGGGCCGTCAGGGGGTGAGATGCAGGTGGGGGGGTGGATAGGGGGCAGAGGCTGGGCCATGCCTGGCTGTTTGGTGAAGCACAGCATCCCCTAACCGGCCCTCCATACAATTTCGGAAACCCAATGCGGCCCTCAGGCCAAAACATTTGCCCACCCCTGGTCTAGATAATCTTTAGTCCTGCTTCAGTGCAGAGGACTGGACTAGATGACGTACTGAGATCCCTCCAGTCCTACATTTCTATGATTCTATAATTCTGTTTTAAATAGGTGACCACATTTTTGGAAAATGGATTGAAACCAATTTTCTGGGGTTAAAAACTTCTCTGACAAGTGTCTTCCAGGCCCCATTTTTTATATCCAAATTATAAATGTCTGGAAGCTGGAACCTCGGTCCCAATATTTCTCCCAGTGAAATCAATAGGAGTTCTACTATTACCTTTAATGGGAGTGTCAGCTGCTTAGAGTGCCATGTTAGAGATGGCTTGAGAAGGTTTCTATGTCGTCACCAGTATTCAGTCACGAATAAATGGACTTTGCTACTACTACTTAAGTGGGAGCTGGATCAGACCCTTCCAACTGAAAAGCTGCTTGAATGCCTGGGCTTAGATAAATTGAAGATCTATGAGTACATCCTCATTTCAAAAACCCATAAGCAGAAGATTAATTTGGTATGAGATAGATGTTCAATGTTATACAGTCAATTAGTGAAATGAAAAGTCAGTGTAAATCCATCACAGCCAATTAAGACTTATTACAGATAATATTGTCTCTTCAGTGTTCTTACAAACCTAAAGTCATTTGCCTTTAGGCAGCTGACGTTCAGCTTGTGATTGTGAACATTAGGTTGTTTCTCAATGGCTCTTGATATATGTATGCTTAAGGGGGCTGTTTCAGACCCTTAAGCAGGGCCGGCTTCAGGCACCAGCGAAGGAAGCAGGTGCCTGGGGCGGCCAATAGAAAGGGGTGGCATGTCCGTCCGTTGTTGGGGCGGCATGTCCGGGTCTGCGGCAGCAATTCGGCGGCGGGTCCTTCAGTGCCTTGCTTCCTCTTCGGCGGCACTTCGGTGGCAGCTCAATCGCTCCGCTCACTCGGGCTTTTCTTTTTTTTTTTTTCTTCGCCGCTTGGGGCCGCAAAAAAGCTGGAGCCGGCCCTGCCCTTAAGGGTGAACTGCAAAGTGAAAACATTGTGTGTCTTGCTATTTCTTTAGGGTGTATAAAAACTGCATTAATTGAGGGGTTTTTTAATGTTCTGATGTGTTTATTTATTTTATGTTAGCTGGAATTCCTTGACAAGATTTTAAACAGTAGTGATGTCGCATGAGGTTGTAACTTGAGCTGCAATTCTCCCATCTCTTGCCACAACTGATGGTAATTCTTAGACAATCAAGGGCTTGTCTGCACAGGGAAACTAATCTGGATTAAGGAAAGGTGTGAATTTAAACCAGAATAGTTTAAATTGATTATGCCCCTGCCTAGACACACTCATTTGGAATAAAGGTGGCCTTAACTCAGTTTAGCTTAATTCATTTCCAAAGTGGAATGATTATTTTGGAATAAAACAATTTTATTTCAGAATAGAATGTCTACATGGGGAGTATATTTATTCTGCTCAATTTCCCCATGGAGACAAACCCTCAGATTCTGGTTTAGGAACGGATTCTGTGATTTAGATTGTCTAAAAATTAACACCTGCTCCTCCCATAGCTGGGGAGGATAGTTATAGCTCAGGGTAAAGACTGGTGTGACATCACAGCTCAGATTCTCCAACCTTTGCTAAGAACTTCCAGGAAAGTGAGGGATCTGATATTCTAAAGGAAGAAAAAAAAAGCAGCAAAATGCTTTATATATATATTAAAAAAAACCAAAACAGTTTATTCAGCCATCATCGTACCTCACAAAAGAGTAGTGCAGGGCAAATTAAATTGTTTCTTCTTCACAATTTACCTTTGATATTATAATCATGGCAAACAGGAAGGAGAAAGTGTACACACTTAACTCAGCCTGGATGTGACCATTGAACATAATGATGCTGCATCTGCAAAAAGGGAATTGGGACCAGAAAATTGTATATACAGTGTCAAATGCTTGGAAAATCTGTGTTTGGTAATGGATAAAATTCCTTTACTTTCTTCATTACTTTTAAGAATTCTATTCAGATTGTTTACTGTGATAGGTTAGCACAACTTCCTATACATGACCAAATGGACGTGAAACTAGAATCTAAAGCTAAAAACAAGAGTCTGTCTCTAAACTAACAAAATTGGGACTCATAATCCTCTATCAGTTACAGCAATGGTGGAGCTTTAGTGTAGACAGGACTCTGGCAATTTATCATCACCTTGTTGTGTAGCCCTATAACACAATGGTAAAAATGCCTTTCCCCTACCTACGTTAGAGTTCATTCCCCAACTGCTACCACCAGGGGAGCCTTACCAGTGGTGAATTATGGGTAATAATAAGTCCCCATTGCTGACAGGGTAATGTTCCTAATGCAGACAAAGCCTTAGGTCTAAGCCCTGCCGTGAATGGTACAGTGAGGCTGCCTTTTGCATTCTCCTCTCTAAGAACTCTGCTGGCCAAGGCAGGATTCTTCTTGGTGGGGCAGGGTGGAGGGAAACACAATCTGGAGTGCCCTTTGCTTCCCCTCTGAATGCAGGGAAGAGCTGGACACTCACTGTAAGCTGCAGACTGTGCTCTTTGGGGACATGGCCTAAGCGCTAACCTGTTGGCTCTCCATGGGTATGTCCATACTGCAATTAGACACCTGTGGCTGGCCCATGCCAGCTGATTTGGGCTTGCAGAGCTCAGGCTGCAAGGCTGTTTAATTGCAGTGTATATTTCTGGGCTCAGGCTGCAGGGTCCTCCCACCTCACAGTGTCCTAGAGACCAGGCTCCAGCCAGAGCCTGGAAGCCTACACTGCAGTTTAAACAGCTCTGCAACCCAAGCCCCATGAGCCTGAGTCAGACAGCATGGGCCAGTTGCAGGTGTCTAACTGCAGTATAGACATACCCCATGTCTCCTAGAATGCTCATGAGTACCAGAGAGAGCACCTACTCCTGTGGGTTGTGTCGGTACTGGGAAAAGGCATTGTGTGAGAAAATGTGTTAATTAACACAACGTTAAACACAACTATGCCTATAACATGAGCAAGAGTTGACCCGCTACCAGCTCAGACATTTTTAAACACACCTGTCTTTGTCCACACTAAGGGCAAAATTGTGTTTATCATCATGTTAGTTAAACACATTTTCCAGCACAATGTATTTTTCCTGTGTAGACCTAACCTGGCTTACATTGGAGGAGGGCTGGCCGTGGAAAGAGACAGACATGGTTCTCTATATGGCTCCTGCCCCCGCACACCAGTATTGCAGAGGGCAGGATATAACCCTTAGTAGATTCACTTGGCACAGTTTCAACCATCTAAATGAATGACTCAAAAGGTAAGAACCCAAGAATCCTAACATTTTGTTCTACACACTGTACCTCAAAGGTCTTGATCTTGAAATGTCACCGGTGAGACATGTCCAAGTCAATATGCTTCGGGAAGCATGGTAACCTTTAATAAACTGATATAAAGTACCTTCCATGTTGTCTTGAGTACATATAAAATGTATTCAAATAAAAACAACTCCAGCACCACAGCTGGGCTTTAATGACACTTAATTTACATACGAAAAGACTAAATTGAATGTTTATGGAACTAACAGAGGATTGAGAAGAAGAGGATTGTTCTACCTTCAAACATTGACACTAAAAAAGCCCCCATTTCTATAGATGCTTCCTGACGCACTACCTTTTCAGTAACAAGGGCTAAGGAGGAAGATAATTAGAGATGGGTACTTACTGAAATACAAACCCACTCACAGTTACTGCGTCAGACACAGTGCAATTCACCTCAGTTGAAATTCTCCTTGGGCGGAGGCCCAGCAAAAGCCTTAAGTCCCTCTTATACTTTCAAAATAAAGGCATAAATGGGACTTGTGCTGGCTGGCTGCACAGTGGTGACAGTTCACCCTACATGTTTGAATTGAGTAAGGAGCTGCATTGCAGGTGAAACAACAAAACCTCGTGACCAAGGATGTCAAAGAATAGCAATACATCTACTAAAAGCAGCACAGACATCTTTCCAGTATCTGATGCTAGGAAGAGATCATCCGCCACAGATGCACCATCACTTTCATTTCTGTGCCATAGCCAGCCATACAAACCCAAACGGTAAGGGCCAATTTAAATGCCCAATTTCTTGGTGGCTAATGTTCACTTATTTCTATGTTGTAGAAATGTTCTACTTTTATTGTTGTGCTCCCTGGATCAGATGCAAAATTGTGACCTCAGTGTATAATGTTTCATCAAGTCTTATTTTAATGTAAGTATTCCAATTGACAAATAATATATCTACCATTCACAGAGTTAAAAACTACTTGGGACTGTCAGTTTTATTTAGGTTTTGTAACAATTCCACTCTTTGTACACCTTGTGAAAATGGGACTTCTGACCAGCATTTTCCTCAATCACTTCAAACTATGAGACACCAGTGACAAACTCACTGCTAAACTTCTTGCTTTCAAAAGTTCAGGCTGTGGGATTCTTGCATCACTATTAGGCAGGTGACAATTTCAGGAAAATTCTGCACCAGCATTGCTTGTGTGCTCCAGAACTGGAACATTGTCATTGGAAAGATTAACAAAGCTATGCAGCAAGTAGCAGCAGGGAATCTAAGGCTTGGTCTACACTAAACCCCCAAATCGAACTAAGGTACGCAACTTCAGCTACGTGAATAACGTAGCTGAAGTTCGAAGTACCTTAGTTCTAACTTACCTCGGTCCACACGCGGCAGGCAGGCTCCCCGTCGACTCCGCGGTACTCCTCCCGCCGAGCTGGAGTACCGCAGTCGACGGCGAGCACTTCCGGGTTCGACTTATCGCGTCCAGACAAGACGCGATAAGTCGAACCCAGAAGTTTGATTGCCAGCCGCCGAACTAGCGGCTGGGTATAGACGTACCCTAAGAAACATCCCAGTGGGCTTTCTGCCTGGTGTTGATCTCACACAACCCTGGTCTATATTCTTATTCTGACATCAAATAACATTATATTTCTCTGACGTATTTCTCGTCACTGATCTTTATCGTAAAACTATCCTTTACTGACTCTTTGCTTTGACCTATTTACAACTGATTTGCTGTTTTCCATTAGGGAACGACACCACCATCTAGCAAATATACACAGTTATAATGCTGTGAAGCTTTAACACTTCTGTGATTATAGGAAATACCCTACCAGAAATGAACCACTTTCTAAAAAGAAAATTATGCTTGCATTTATAGTCTTTCCCATGCAAAGGCCAATTTTCTGCTAGCCTGTTTTATTTATTTAGCAGAAAACAATCCCCTTCCCAAGAACTGCTTAAGAAAAACACACACTTGTTTTATTAGCTATTAGAATTCTTAATTCAATTTTGTGTGATCTGTGTAACATTTTTTTCTGACTACAGAAATGTATCTGTTCATACGGGCTACCATAGCTCTTCCTTTCATGCCGACCAAGAACATTACCACAACACCACATTACTGCTATGGTAAGTTTTCCCTACTGATAATGTGCTGTTGCAATATTAATTCTGCTTAGTGTATGGAGAATTGACAGTTCAGATGTTTGGTGTAAATAACTGAGGTAGTGGCATGAAGGGAACATGTCATTAGGGTGACCAGATCACAGAGGTAAAATATCAGGACGCGGGGGGAAGGTGGAGGGGGGCAAAAAAAATAATCAGCCAGCAGCGGAGGAAAAAAAAAAAAAGCCGCCGGAGCATAGGAAAAATTGGTGGGGCTCCATTGTTATTTTAGCATGTGGTCAACATGTTGCTATGTTCTCCATGCCAAAATGTACTTCTGCAAAACTTCCCGCGGCCACATTGGCCCCGTCTCTGCCCGTTCAAGGACTGACCTAAAGCCCATTAAAGCCCCTAGGACACTTCATTTACTTCAGTGGGTTTTAGCAGACGGCGCTCCGACCAGTGGGGCGCTGCGGATCTCTCAGCCTGCCCAGCCCAGCACAGACACAGCCCGCCCCCGGCCCGGCCAGCCTGTCCTCGTTCCAGGCGGGCGATTTTCAGCACCCCCACCAGGGAGCGGGGGTAGCCGGTGTTCACCTCCACCATGGCACGCAGGGGTGCGGGCCCGTGCTGCTGTGGCAGCCTTTGTCGCGGGGCGATGCCGGAACCAATGGAAGCGGCCGTTGGGGACACACACGTCTGAGCGGCCAGCGCGGGAGGCAGCAGGGCTCGCTCTGGCCCACGCGCACAGAAGGGGCTGGGCAGGGAAGGCCAGGGTCGCTCGTGCAGCGTGTCTCGTGCCCGCCCCACTCCTTGTGCATCCAGCTCCACCTAAACCCAGCCCTGAGGCACAGCCAGCCTGCTGCCGCCCAACTCTCCAGCCCCCCCTCTGTATGCCAACTTCATTCAGGCCTCCCGCCTCTGTATACCTAACCCCCTCCCGCTCTCCATCCCCACCACGCAGAGTGAGCTTCCCACCACCCTCCATGGGGCTGAGAACCCGCCGGAAGCTCCACGGCCCGCCCAGGTTGCCTCCGCTCCGTCTCCACCTCCCCCCTCCCTTCAGCGCTTGTGGAAGAGGTGGGGCCAGGGTGGAGATTTGGGGAGGGATCCAATGGGGGATGGAGGGGGCGGAGTTGGGGCGAGGGGGGGCGCGAGCCCCCTCTGGGCTCCATCTGTGCGCTGGAGCGGAGGCAAAATATCTGGACAAATTGCATCCCCACCAAATGTCGGTTGGGACGTGGGACAAACAAGTAAATATCAGGACAGTCCCGATAAAATCAGGACATCTGGTCACCCTACATGTCATACTGGATTATGAATGAATGCCTCTAAATGAGAACCCCTGCAACTATCTTTGCATTGATTCACATGTTGCAATGGCCCCAGGAAAGGACAAACTGACTTTTGTTTAACATGATGAAAGATTAAACAGAATTAACACAAGCCACAGAGATTAAAAGTAGTGCTGCTTCTTCGGTTTGATGGCAGTTTCAGGAAAAAAAAACTGTTTGGTTTGGGTTGAACCAAAACAGAAATTTTTTAGAATTTTCATCGAATTGAAAAGTTGGAAAATTTTCATTTCATTTTAGGCATTTTTTAACAAAAGTAAATGAAATGAAGGGCTAGATTCACAAAACTGAGGCAAAGGCGAACTTGTGCCCAGCAGTTAGAACACTCATTCCAGATGTGGTAGACCAGGATTAAAATCCCTGCTCGGCCTGCTGTGAAGCAGAGACCTAAACCCAGGTCACTCCCTTCTCAGGAGAGTACTGCAACCATTGGACTATGGAGGGTTTTTCTCAGCCTCTCCTGTTGAAGATGTTCTACTTTGTATAGAGTACTTGAAATAGTCATGGGGACAGAGAGAATGTGAGAGTGACTCTATTGCTGGGTAGTTAGGGCGCCCAGCTGGGTAGTGAGGGTGCCCAGCTGCGATCTAGTCACCTGTTCCAATGAATACTTAATTACTTATATTGAAACAATTCATTTTGGCATTTTTGATTTTCCCCCCTTTTTTCATTTTGATTGAAACAACTTGCTGAAATTGACTCAAATTCGCTAAATGTTTTGGTCGACCTGAATCTGCATTTTTTGGCCAAAAAAGGTTTTTTTGGCCAAAAAAGTCCAAATTTTTTTTGCCCAGCTCTCTCTGTATAAAATATGTGAGAAAGTCCAGTGTGATACATTTTATAGGGTGCTGGATTGGGAGCTAGGGGAATTGGTTCCATTTCCAGGTGTGCCACTGACCTGCAGGGTGACCGTGGGCAAGTCACTGCACTGTCGTGCCTCAGTTTCCCCACCTGTAAAATAAGGATGATGATCCTGATCTTGTTCTGTAAAGTGCTCTGAGATCTCTGGATGACAAGCACCATTGCAGCTGGGTATTCTAAATGTCTAAACCTTTTGGGAATCCTTCAAAGCTCTTGACCTCAATGATATTTTGTGGCAATGAGGCCCGCCTGTTGTGTGTGTTGAGTAAAAAATGTATTTCCTTTTATCGGTTTTATATTTGTCATCTTTTGATTTAATGGAATGACTCCTTGCTCTTGTATGCTATAAACGGATAAATTGCAGTGCCCAATTTACCTTCTTTTAATTATTTTGTACAATACATTTAATTACTCTTGTCTGAAACAGGCATGTCAGGGACACATTTCATGGCAGCTACTGTAATAAACAATGTACATGAGTCTGCTCAGATGCATAGTCACTAGGGAACTGACGCTACAAGTGATTTAAAACATATTTCAACTACTGAAATAGAGAAATAAAAATAATACTGTAACTCAAAGTTCCCAGTGCTAAAATCCATCACTTGGTATGTGGATTTGTAGTCTTCCTGAGGGCCGGAGACTGAATCCAATGAATGGATTAAAGCTACACCCAGTTCTGACCTTCATTACACAGGGACAACCCCTCTGCTGTGCCCTCATGTAACAGGAAAGTATTCGGCTCATCCCTTTTACGTTTGTGACAGAGATATTATTCATTATGCAACTGAAGTTCAATTGTATACAAATTACTAACATAAGGTACTAGGCTCTTCTCAGTTTTACAAATGTAAATCCGGAGTGATTCCACTGAAGTTGCAGTGGAGACCACAGAGTCACTCCACATTTACACTTGTATAACTGACAACAGAATCTGGATTGCTCATTTTATGTAATCGTTTCAGAGCATCACATCTGAAAGAACATAACAGACTGGAAATTGTAAAAACGTAAAAGGGGAATGCAACGTGTTGTGACGTATGGCAGTGCCACTCAGTAAAATGAAACGCATGTTCTGCCTCTGTAATTAATAGAGAGCATGCCATAGTCTATGTGGCATATTATTGAAAGTGACATCTTGTGAAATGCTGCTAATTGCAAAATGTTGCCATGTTTCAAAGTGAAGGTTATTTTTCACTTTATAATGTTAGCCTATGTGTCCAGTGAAGTGGCTTGGACATCTATCTGGATTGGGTAGCCAGCATAAGGCAGATGGCAGACAGAAATCACGTAACTGGAGATTCACATGGGACGAGAGATACATGGGCTAAAAGCTGATCCATACCTATGAGAACCAGGGACATGGAGACTCAAATCTGCATGCCCGGATCTGGCAAAACTGAACTGGATGCAGCGTAAATGGTGTTACGCTTTTGGCCATTGGACCCAAGTCTGCCCTTAGTTTCAAAGGAGTGACTCCTACTTGCCTCGATGAGGAGATAATTGTGCTGACAGTGGTTGCATCTTCCCTGATACAATCCAAGCAAGCCCACTGAAGGCAATGGGTTTGCACAGGGTGTAAGTCAGAGCAGGATTTAGCATCTATAGTATAAAGTTACAACTCTGAGATATTTGGGGTTCTTTTCCCCCAAAGAAAGGGTAGGACTGAGCCTTAAACAGGGTTCCTCTTAACTCCAGCGTCTGCACATTTTTTTAAAAACACAGGTAGTTAAGTAAGTCATACCAGAAAACAGTGAGAAAATGAAGCTCTAACAGACACTGGGAGGCTTCACATGAGAACTCATTTTAGAGAATGCACAGCAGGCCCGAGCATCCACAGAAAACAATATTAGAAAAATCTGACCTAGATAATGGTGTTTCCCAGTGACTGGAATTCATTAAAAATGCTGTGTTAAAAATGTACTGTACAGGAGTCTTTGAAGCTTGAGTGTCATTTTCATTTTGAAGAACCCAGCGCTACTTAACTAGCTGAGAATAAAAAGATGCTTTTTACAACTACAACAACAACAACAAAAGACATTTGGAAGAAAGTGATGCTGTTAAGAAGAGGCTAATAATAAAACTGTGAAAGGGAATGCTTTCACTTTGCAGGGGTTTGTAGGAGGGAATGTTTTCTTTGGTTCTGATCAATAGGAGCTCACAGTGCCTGAGTTTCGGTTCAAAGGGATCCCAAATCTGAAAGCAAAAAAGTCAGCAGAAACTCCCAACTTTTTAAGCTGAAACTCACAAATTTCAGATCGTTTTAACTGAAAACTGAAATGATCAGATTGTACCTTCACCCTGCAGTCATTGCAAGACAGGACAGGGCATAACAAGCCTTCCCATTCTCCCCTCTCCCCCCCCACCTACACCTCATGTAACAATTGAGCACTATAGCAATCTTTGTGGTAGTAAGATATAGGCACAATCTAGCCCACGTGGAGCAATCAAGACAGTACAGTAAGGCCTTCCCACCCGCTGCTTGTCCAAAAGCTACTGGATCTTGGGTCTGATGTGGAATGCAGCCCAAGCTCATCTCCTTACCACAAAGGGATGGCTGATGTGCTTAAGTGCTCAAGTGCTTAAGTGCTTTTCTGTACTGGGACCAGAGTGTGTCTCACAGGATCGTGCCCTTGTTCATGGATATAGAGTAGATTTCAGCTCCGAGAATTCCGTGGGAGGTCCTATGACCATCTCCAGGCGCTGAGGAAGCGTTTAGTTTTAAAAAAGAAAACAGTTCCAGTATCGAATATAAAGAATCGCACAAGTCCGACAGCATAAGCACATCATTATGTGCACTGCACTCAGCTCAGCTTTACAATTTCATAAAAATAAATACATAAATAAGTCCTCGAGGGACTGCAAAAATGTCTTCAATTTGTACAACTGTTTAACATGTAATTTCTATTGCAACTGGCTGCGTGGTTAGTAATTTGTCACATAGTAACATTTGTTTTGCTACTGAAACTGCTACAGGAGGCAAATTAAGCTCATGTCTCTGAGAAAAGCCCATAGTAATGCAAGAAGGATAAATTATGGCTCTGTTCTGATTCAAGTACGTGTAGTAACGAAAATAATACTTTCTCTTTCCCCCACCAAAGATTTGCTATGTGGCAGGACCAGATCTTTAAAATATTTTCAGAGGACTAAACTTATTAGCAAGGCTGTGGGCTCATCTCCATATATCCATCCCTGTATTTCAGGCAGGAATACATCCCTGTATTTTCCCTACAGGAAAAGGAAGATCTACTGAGACTCACACAAGGTGGAAGACCAAATTCAACTCTGTTCCCTGAACACAATTCCATTGAAGCTGTTCAGTGAAGGACACTTTTGGACACATTATAGTCTGCTGGAACTGGTGTTTCAATACCACTTATACCAATAAGTGTCGGAAATGAAACAAGCTGTAAATGGCTTTATGCAACAAATGGATGTTTATTCTTAACACACAATGTGCAGGCAGCTCTGCCTACTACAAAGCAGAGATCCCGGCCTTGCCCAGTCCACATCCTGAGCTGCTCACAGGAACCCATGTCACAAGAGGACCAGTCTTGTCTCTTAAGGATCCCTATATTATAACACCCACCTGGGGAAAATGATAGTTGAGCGGGGAAACTTAAATCTTTTCCTCCGTCAGAGTATGGACCCATTTAAAAAATTACTGCAGTTTCTCACTCAGAGAAGAAGTCTTCTACTAGTCAGGCCCATCAGATCTGTGGCCCTTTGGTAATTATTAAACTGTAGCATCAAGCAACTGAACAGGAACTATTACCAATTAAATGAATCAGATAACTTGCACATGCCTCTAGACAGTGAGTTACAAACAAACACAGAGCCAAATTCTGAGGGCACTTACTCAATTCTTATTCAGGCAATCTCCCTCTGGGACTTTGCGAGAATAAAACCCGAGTAAGGAACTCAGGATCCGGCCCACAGACATGGAAGCCATAGAACAAACCACCATATTCTTATATTACAGGATTGGTGTATTAAAACTGTGCAGCTCAGGGGACCTAACCTGAAAATAAACAGTGTGTATGGGATACAGAAAAGCACTTACAGCCCAGTGCTTCCCCTGCCACCTGGGATTTTGGCCACTGGATAATGAAGAGACCCACTAGTCCTCATCCAGTTTGTGGAGAACACCCCCTGTAACATCTCTCTGGGGCAACATAATACAAATACGACATCTGCAGGATGCAGATGTTGGGGAGTCCTCTATGTGAACTCTCTGCTGTTTTTCCTCCCCCTCTCAAGGGAAACAACATTCTTTCCATTGTATTAGATGCATAGGCAGATGCATAACATGGGCCCAAATCAATAGAAGATTCCCCTGCTGCTCCTGAAACCTTTACCACAACCTTTTGCCAGATGGTGACTTACACAGCAGTAGATAGACCTTCCCTTCATTGCTGTATCCTTGTGTTCAGTAACTAAGGGAGCAATGCCTCTGCAGCAGCTACCACAGACTAAGAAAAAATTCAAACCTCTTAGTATAGGTTGCGGGACTCATATATGCAAATATATGCTTTCAGTGCATACTCTGTCTTCACCCAAATGCCCGAGAATTGAAAAATAAGGCTTTTATCCTGGTTGTCATTTCTTCTTCCTATTTGAAGAATCCTAACAAAGGGCTCCAAATTTAGTGCTTACTATTTTGGACCAAAACATTGATGCACTTTCCCTTTAATTAGGGTGGATGTTTCCCTTGTCGAGGGCACCATTTCATCTGTATTGCAGATAGTCCTCTAATCCCTCTTGGTTAGCTACTGTTCCAAACCATCAACTCTAGATTCAAGATTATGAACCTTGAAGTTAAATTGTCTCATTTTGGATTTAATGTGCCCTAAATCTGGTTATATTCAGACTATTTGGTTGTTAAACAGATCAAAGAGTATCTGTAAGATCACAAATTACAATTTTGTGGGTGTAGAGCAAGATGGCTACATTATTCTTCAATACATGAGTTGCTGGAACCCAGCCTCAATCTCTGGAACCTAAAGAAACTGTTTCCTGCTCTTTAATTTTTTTCCTTTATAGGCTCATTTCACTACCAGTTTAACCCTGGAATTTTAAAAAGTAAAAGCCTGCGAACTCCAGGGTACGACAAGAGAAAAGCAAAAAAAATGATGGGCCAGATCATCAAAAGCGAAACTGACTTACAAGAGCTGAGGATCTGGTCCACAATCTGTGTGTCAGAGTTTGATCACTGTGGACAAGTTTCTGATCTCACTTAGGCCATGTTTACACTTGGATGCCACTGAAGCTCCACAGTGCAGATGCTTCATACAACGAGGGAAGGTTTTTTCCCATTGGTGAGGGTCATCCACTTCCCCAAGCAACAGTAGCTAGGTTGATGGAAAAATTCTTCCCTTGACCTACCCAAGTCTACAATGCAGCTTAGGTGGGCTTAACCTAAGTGCTGGAGAAGAATCAGGCTATATGTTTTTCTTTTTTGAGATGGGGTGACCAGAACAGCATGCAAGATGTGGATCTACCATGGCTTTTCACAGTGACATTATATTTTCTGTTTTATTTATTATCCCTTTCCTAATGGTTCCTAACATAGTTTTAGCTTTTTTGGCTGCCACTACACATTGAGCAGATGTTTTCAAAGAACTGCACACAATGACTGCAAGATCTCTTTCTTGGGTGGTAACAGCTAATTTAGACCTTAACATTTTGCATGTATAATTGGGATTATTTTTTCCAATGTGCACTGCTTTGCATTTCTCAAGACTGAATTTCATCTCCGAGTTTGTTGCCCAGTCACCCAGTTTTGTGAGATCCCTTTGTAACTCTTCACAGTCTGCTTTGGACTTAACTTTCTTGAGTAATTCTGTATCACCTGTAAACTTCACCACTTCATTGTTTACCTCTTTTTCCAGATCATTTATGAATATGTTGAACAGCTTTGGTCCCCGTACTGATCATTGGGGACCCCACAATTTACCTCTCTCCAATGTGAAAACTGACCATTAATTCCTATCCTTTATTTCCTATCTTTTAACCAGTTACTGATCCATGAGAGGACCTTCCATCTTATTCCAGGACTGCTTAGTTTGCTTAAAAGCTTTTTGGTTGGGGACCTTGTCAAAGGCTTTCTGAAAATCCAAGTATACTAAACCCACTGGATCACCCTTGTCCACATGCTTTTTGACCCTTTCACAGCACTCTAATAGATTGGTGAGGCATGATTTTCCTTTATAGAAGTCATGTTGACTCTTGCTCAACATATCATATTTATCTGTATCTGATTTGTCTGTTCTTTACTACGGTTTCAACCAATTTGCCTATTACTGAAGTTAGTTTTACCAGTCTCTCTTTGCCAGGATTGCATCTGGAGCCTTTTTGAAAAAATCAGCATTACATTAGTTACCCTCCAGTTATCTGGTACAGAGGCTGATTTAAGTAATAGGTTACATACCACAATTAGTAGTTCTGCAATTTCATATTTGAGTTCCTTCAGAACTTTTGGGTGAATGCCATCTGACACCTCAATTCCTCAGATTTGTCACCTAAAAAGAACGGCTCAGATGTGGGAGTCTCCCACACATCCTCTGCAGTTAAGACCAATACACAGAATTCATGTTGCTTCGCTGCAATGGTCTTGCCTTCCTTGAGTGCTCCTTTAGCACCTCGCTTGTCCAGTAGCCCCACTGACTGGCAGGCTTCCTGATTCTGATCTACTTTTTTTTGCTGCTAGTTTGTGTCCTTAGCTAATGGCTCTTCAAATTCTTTTTTGCCCTGCTTTATACTTTTACACTTGACTTGCTAGAGTTTATGCTCCTCTCTATTTTCCTCACTAAGATTTGACTTCCAATTTTGAACAGATGCCTTTTTGCCTCTAACTGCCTCTTTTACGCTGCTGTTTAGCCATGGTGGCATTTTTTGGTCCTCTTACCTTTTTTTAATTTGGGGTATACATTTAGTTTGAGCCTCTATTATGGTGTTTTTAAATAGTCTCCATGCAGTTTGTAGGCATTTCAGCTTTGTGACTGTTCCTTTTAATTTCCATATAACTAGCTTCTTAATTTTTGTGCACTTCCCCTTTTAGAAGTTAAATGCTACAGTGGTGGGTTTCTTTAGCTTTTTCCCCCTACAAGGATGTTACATTTAATTATATTATGATTGCTATTACTGAGTGGTTCAGCTATGTTCACCTCCTACCTGTACTTTACCAACTTCTTTCCTATCCTCTTTACTAGGATATAGCATTTCCCCTTTTAATAAATTAGTCCCTAAGCGATGTTTCTTCCCAAGCCGTATTGTCCTCTGCACCTGTCAGCCTACACCAGACCTTAGTTTAAAAAATCCTCTACAACCTTTTTTAATTTTACATGCCCGTTTAGGCTCCTCCTTTCCCAAAAGGTTCCTCAGTTCCTAATAATCCTAAATCTCTGCTCCCAGCACCGTCTCATCCATGCATTGAGACTCTCCAGTTCTTCCTGTCTTTCTGGCCCTCCACGTGGAGCTAGAAGCATTTCAGAGAATGCTACCATGGATATCCTGGACTATAATCTCTTACCTAGCAGCCTAAATTTGGCCTCCACAACCTCTTCCCCACTTCTAGCTATGTCACTGGTACCTACACATACCATGACCACAGGCTCCTCGCCAGCACTGGGCACAAGTCTGTCTAGATGTCTTGAGATATCCGCAACCTTCACATTCAGCAGGCAATTCGCCATGCAGTTCTCCCGGTCATCACAAACTCAACTACCTATATTTCTAATAATCAAATCCCCTTTTACTTGGCTCTTCCTACTAACTGGAGTTCCCTTCCCAGGAGAGGTAGCCTCTGTGCAAGAGGATACTATTACATCATCTGGAAATCAATATTAACTTGGATTGTCTTGTGGAAAGGGACACTCTTCACTAACACACCCAATTTATTTTAAAGTCTTGTGTATGAATTAGCATGACGTGCTCATTTTAGACAGAATCTTGCTTCCTCCTGCTCTCTCCCCCTCCTTTTGGAATTATTGAACTACCTAGGAGTTTTATACCACTAAAAATAGGACATTCCCAGTTTTTCAGTGATGAATACGGTACCTGCTTCTATCCTTGGGAGGACCCTAGACAGCATGTTCCATGTTCCAACAGTTCCAAACTCACGGCAATAATGCCTTTATTCCAAACAACAACTTCATGAATTTTGTAAAGGCTACTTATGCTAGAGAAATTATTTTAGAAAGTTAACTTGTCTCTCTCCACCTGGTCAGGGCTCTGCAGAAGGGAAAATTTAAAGCTCAGAAATATAATCCACCTCCCAAAATGTCCTAAAATAGCATTTTTTGTGTCTTCAAATGTTATGAATTTTAAGTCCAATATCTCAGGTTTGGAGAGTTAGAATAGAAGCCAAAGGAAGTGGACTAGTGGGCAGAAGGCATATGAGAATGATAAACACATTCATCACAGAACACTGCAATATGATTAACTTCTCCTCATAAATGATATCTACCCAGCTATGGCTATAAAGTATGTAACTACATAGATATTAAAGTGTATACATAGGTATTACATATACAATATATTATTTTATGCATATTACTATTATTTATATCATATTATATTAATGGCATCTCTAGTCATATAAACCTTATCATTTCTCAATAAAGAAAAAAGACAGACAAATCATTTTTCATTTAACATCTAATTTTAAAACAAAAGATACTGTACCACACATTAATAAAATACAAGAAAACATCTGTTTCACTGCAGATTTTATAAAAATGTTATTCTCTGCTTTGCTTGTGGTTCTGCTCCTCAGACTTATTACTGCAATTCTCTTACAGTTTGGTTAAATGTCAATGCTCCAATTACTTTAATAGTCAAACTGTGTGCTATTTTCACAACACAGTCATTCAGGCTTGTCATGTTTGACAAATCCAGTAATTGAGATGAACTCTTGGAGAATACTGACATGTAACCAGTCATTTCCTACTGCAGAATGTTGACCTTTCTAGCATACACCAACAGAGGAGTTATACAGCAGCATGTAAAAACAAAAACAAAAACAAAAAAAACACCAAAGCAAGCCAAAACCAACAACGTTTTATATATTTCCACTCATGTCCTCATCCATTCACTATATGTTCCATTTGAGGCTAAACTAAAATCCACAAACACTCTGCATGTTTTTGAACACAGGCTAGAGAAGCCAAAATGTGAATGACTCTTTTAAAAGAGACCTTTAAAAACGATCTAACTAGGATAACAGACGCTGAGGTCATTTAATGCTGGTCTAAAATTAAAGTCTATTTTTGCTCATAATAACAAAAGCACAATTTATACAATCTGCACACAGTGTTTATTACATGGATGTTGCCCCAGTCAATCAATACAGTACATTAACCCTCTTTCTTAACAAGGCTACCCTATTCACCATGATGTCCTGGAGCCAAAATGTAGCCAGAGCACTGAAAGCTCAGGGCTAACCTCATTTACTTCAGAAAGATTCACTGACTCAAGCACAAACCCTGTCAAGCCTACCAGGAGTGTGTGCTGCAGGGCTGGCGGGATCCCTGACTGCTGCCTTTGGGACGATATCAGTACTTAACAATTTTGGGTGACTATGGGCCTACCAAACTTATCTAACAAAATAGGCTTTTTTTCTGTGCCATTTTTTACCACACCCTGAGCATAATTTGAGAGGAAAGCTCAATGCAAAGGGAGATATTATGAAGGTTTGGGGTGGTAGGAGGGGAAGAGTTGTTCTGAAATGCTCCTGTGATTTGCATGGAGCAGATTCCTTTGGGCTTGACCTTGCTTCCTGCTTCTGCTGACGTCACGGGCCAGACCCCCATTGATGTTACTGGGAGCCAGCCCTTTCTCTGGCCGTGAGGAAATGCTGAGTTGTGATACATAGGACAAAGTTGATTAAAATTTAAAAGAACTATTAATTCACAGCGATAAATACCAATTGTGACACTACACGTTTTGAAAAATAAGGGAATGAAAGAAGGTGATTTGTGAATGGTTCTCAAACGGGTGGTGTGAAGTGGTTCTTCTATCACCAGAGTAAAACATCCATCAAGTCATGACATTTGCTGCTAGCTGTAGTCCACTCTAGCGCACTTGGGACAACTAATCTAAAAATCAAGCACCTCTTTGCACAGCTGCTTTCATAAGAGAAGAAGGGTGGTCTGGTGGTTAGTACATCAACCTGAGGCTTGAGAGACCTGTGTTCAAATGCTGGCTCTGCCACACACTTACTGTGTGACCTTAGATGAGTCACTTACTTTATGCCTCAGTTTCCCATTGGTAAAATAGTCCTTCACAGAGATGTTGTGAGGATAAATACATTACAGATTACAAGGCACTGAGATACCATGGTGATGTGAGCTAAGTAAGTACCTAAGCTAGATAGTCAGTGGTGAATAGTTAGAAAGAAGTAGGTGAGACTATGAAGTCTATAAAGACAGCCCAGCTTATACCTCACTCTGCCCCACTTGTTCTGTATGCGGATCTGGCTGTTGGCGGAGTTTCAGGCAGCAGTGCCTAGCACAATGGGGTCCTGGTTCTTGGGTGCTACCTCAAAAACAGAATAATAATAAGCATGTTCAAGGCTCAATTATACCTCATCCTGGGGCCTTAAGTCTCCTGAGTGCTGTGGGGAATGGCAGTCCAGATCAAAAATATTAGATGGGTCACATCACACACACAAATTTGTTGCAAGGATTCTCTCCCCTCCTGCCCCCAGCACAAGCATTCTCTCTCCACCTCCACCTCCAGAAACACCCCCTCTGGCATCAGTAGCCAGATCTTCTGCCTTGAGCTCCCCACTGGTGGGAGATGATTGTGCCAGCTCTCTTCCAGGTGTTCTATGGAGGGCTCCCTGGAACTGAATTAACTCATGATCAGCCACACCAAGATTGCCCTTTACAACCAGTTTTTCTATGAGGTCTTTGCTTTGTACCAATACTAAATCTAAAATGGCATCACTTCTTGTTGGTTCAGTGACTATTTGACGAAGAAATCTGTTGACTATCTCATCCAAGAGTATCTGGGCCCTACCATTAATAGCGGCATTTGTCCTCCGATCTATATCTGAGAAATTGAAGACTCCAATAATCACACAATTCTAGTAATATTTATTTCATTAAAAATATTAAAGAGGTTTCTATCCACAACCAAATCAGATCCTGGGCATCTGTAGCAAACCCCAAACACTATTCCAATGGAGCCTCTGTTACCATGGGTTTTTTACCCACGAAAGCTTATGCCCAAATAAATCTGTTAGTTTTTAAGATGCCACCGGACTCCTCGTTGTTTTTGTGGATACAGACTAACACGGCTACCCCCTGATACTCTGTTACCATTCTTCCCCAAAGTGATTTTGACCCAAACAGAATCTGTTTTATCCATTCCATCATTTCTAATGTCCTTATAGTCTACCTCATCATTAATATACAATGCTACTCCACCACCGATACCTTTATTCCTCTTTCCTGAGCAGTGCATACCCTTCAATACCTGTGCAATACCCTTCAATACCTGTACTCCAGCCTTGACTAATATTCCACCATGTTCCTGTTATCCTTATAATATCTGGTTTCACTTCCTGCACCGTAGTTCTATTTCCTCCATTTTGTTACCCAGGCTCCTTGCATTGGTGTACAGACATTTTAGTTGTTTCTACTTGGCTTCACCCAGATTCCTTGCCTGATTAGGTACAGTCATTTTACTGCCAGTATTGCCTACCTGACAGTGCCAATACCACTGACAGTAACAATCTTTCCTCTTGATGTCCATTCTCCTACCCTCTGTGGTTCCTTTCTCCATTGCTGTGTCCTCTTTTACTCCTGCTCAATATTAGAATCAAGTGTAGAGATTACATGAGCATCTCTCAACCAACTCCCCCGAATTCCTAGTATAAAGCTCTTTCAATCGGTTGTGCCAACCTCCATCCCAGAAGTCTATTACCTTCCTTACTCAAGTGGAATCCATCCCATGAGAACAGTCCTCTGTCCAGGAATGCCTCCCAGTGCTTGAATACCTCAAAGCTCTCCTTATAGCATTATTGCCTGAGCCATTTGTTGATCGTTATAATTTTGTCTTGCCTTCGCTCTCCTCCTCTAGGGAGGGGTAGAATCCCACTGAAGATCACCTGACCCTCCACATGACACTGGTGTGTCGGTATCTGCACTGCTCACTTAGTAGCAGTGGTAGCGGTAAATGGAAGCGGTAAATGGCCAAGGGAATGGCCTATTTGGGGGGCTGCCTCTCTTCCCATGTCGTACTGCCACAGCTGGAGTCAGCAGAGGCACTTGAGCTGGATTCCCCTCAGTTAAGAGAGGATGCTGCCAGCAAAGCACTCTCAGTAAAGGCCCCAGCACTTGGAAATTTGCTCCCTTCCCTTGGTCTAAGAGCCTGAACTTGAGGACCCTCTGGACAAGCTGAAAAAAGCCACTTATTTGACAGAATTTTGGGGAAAGTTGAGGGTGTGTTCCCAGGTGCGAAGGGGGCTTTCTGTCACTTCCATTTATTGGCTGGTTGAGCTAATTTGTTACTTGCATGTGATTATTTATTGCAGCTGTGTAGTCATTATTATAGGATTGTAAATCTGATTGTTAGTGCACCCAAAGCTTTCTGTATGGGGTTGATTGTTAAAACTAAATATTAGTATTAAAGGTCATACTCTGGCAGTACAATCTAGAAAACACTTCCTAGTTCTTTTCTTACAGGATACCATAAACTAGAATTAACATGTCAGGTGAAATTCCAGGCTCCAAATAGCAGATTTCCAACTACTGTCTATTCCAGAAAAGCTCTTGAATAATTAACCATGAAGAAATGTATTTCTGATATATTTCTTCTGATGCCAAACCCAAATTAAACAAGCCTTTCATATCTGAACCATTTTTAATAACAAATCTTGAACATTTCCTGGGGGAACATTCCCTCAGGCCTCTTGGGTTGTGGGTGTCAAGTTTGCCTACCCTCTTTCAGAGCTTTCACTCTTCTGAGTACAGGGAGTAGTGAAAAGTGGTTCCTACTATGGAAGCTGGGTTCTGAACTGTGTGCATGTTTTTTTTAAAAGTCTTTATAAACCATGAGTATTGGCAGAAAGTGATAAGTCCTGTGAATCTCATGTCACCAGGGCTTGTATCTATCGTAACCACACAGACTTTGCTAGTAGGGCTTGGGGGTGAGAGTTTCAAAAGAACTCAGCATTGGCCTAACTCTACTCTATTTAAGTGCAAAATGCTAAGCACTTTTGAAAATCCTATCCTAGAACCCAGTACAGCCTGAAATGTGAGGCTTGGAATGGTTACAAGCTCCTCAGGTTATGTTGGCAAAGCTTACAACTACTGACAAACCTCAATATGCTCCTGTTCAGGACAGATACAAGTTTCTAAGCCTCTTCCCTGAAGAAAAGTATTTGGGGCTGGATGGAGTAGCACAGCTGGTGAAGTGGGAGCTCTTAATCAGCACAAGAACCACTTCTGAGGCTTCAAAGAAGGTAGTGCTTCCAGCACAGTCAACAGAACATGTAACTCTTGTGAGAATCGCTTACAAAATACAGATTTCACTGACATTACAAGCAATTTCCATTAAGCCAGTCATGAGTTACAAAATATTTTCCCATGCTCATGTAACTTCAATATTTTTGTTTGGGAAATGCCTTCATTTTCTCCAAGAATGTCTCTTTTAAAAACAATATTAATAGAATACTCCTGTTAAATTAATGATATTTGTGGAAATCTAACTGATATTTTCCTGAATTTCTAGCATATTTTGTTTTGTTTTTAACAATATTTTAAAAATATTGTTTTAAAGGCCATTATATGCTCAATGCTAACACAGATTTTTATCTGTAAATGGATGTAAAGGTTTAGCTATCATCAATAAAACTATTATTTGTTTACTTTAATAGTATTAATAGGAATGACAGATTTTGTCAATATTTTAAATTAAAATATCCATCCAGAATTTGGAATAACCCATGCAGCCATAACTGATTTTAATCCACAGTAGATTGCAATGATTACAATGGGAAATCTGTGCTTGCAGATCAAAAAATTTATAATGGGACACAAAATATAGTCCAGTACTTTTAAAAGCTATATTACCTTAAACCATAAGGTATTTATGTGGTAGTGATTTAGCCTTAGTTACAAAACCAACAAACAATCTTGTCTTTAAAGATGAATTTCCCTCAAAGTTCACAATGAAATGTTCCATGCTACATTTCTGAATGCTTGACTAAGTGGGCTCACTGGTAGTTCAGATTATGTCAATTTATAAAGCAAAATCCAAATTATTATCTTCTGCATTTTACCTGAAGAGAGAAAACCTGACTGCCAAGATTAGCTCAATTCATATTCCTCCAAGATCCTGTATTACTTAAGTCAGTCAGCAGTGCACCCTGCCTAATGGGTCTTTAATGGGATGGGTAACACCTATTAAAATGTCATCTTTTGATGTTAATAATGTCTAATAAAGAACTTATTAACACGTCTAGAAAGGACAGTAGCCAGAGGGCCTGGAGTGGTGTCTCAGCAATAGTCATACACTTCTTTCTTATTCATAGCAAAGATTTCAATCTCATAAACAATTACCCTTGGTTATTTTTTTTTTGCAGTGAACATGCCCCTCATACTAACAAGAACATTCTTTATTATTATTCATTATTTTTAGATTGCCAAGAACTGTGCTAGGTTCTTTACAGAACAAAGAGGAAGACATTGTCTTTGTCCTCAAGAACTTATGATCTTGTTTTATATATGACAAACGTGAGCATAACAACACTGTAGGGGTTGGGGTAAGGCGGATGTAATTTTAAATTACACCAACTAGAAGGGTCCTTACACTATATGTGTTTAAGATAGTTTTAGCATGCTTACAAGTACAGCGGATGTATTCTTGGAATTTTACTAAAAATGCAGTAAAAATAGAAAGTTCTATTAGTATCAATAGTGCACCGCATGTAATACATGGAAAAAAGCAGGAGCTGAAGTTAGGAAGATTCTAATAACAGAACAAAACAGGTCTCTGCAGTAGTTAATCCCTAACATGAGACACAGAGATAGAACATACTCATTTTGTTACAAAGCTGCTGCCTATAAACTTACTTACCTAGTAACAAAAAACTGTGCAAAAAGAGGAAAGGAAGGAAAGTTAGGGCTTTGAACGATGCAAAATGAGGATCCCTATAATCAAGTGTGTTTTAATAGAAATATCTGGGCTAAAGCATCTTTGGCAAAATCTTGTCTGGGTTTTTAAAGTGTGGTCTCAGTCTCTTAGCTGAGCAGCTTTGCTTAGCCTAAGTAATTTAAAGCTTTTATTTTGGTCCTTCCAATCCCATTCATTTTGTATCAATTGTCTGCTATGCCATGGGATAATGCAACATTTAAGCAGCATGTACAGTACACTAACAACATGGTATAATGCTATTTATTTCTGTCTCCGTTTTTGTTTTGACGCAACTTTTGTATCATGCTGTTTGCAAATGTAATAATCATTTTTTCTTAATTGGATCTATGACCCCTTTTATTACCTAAATAGCAAACAAATATCCAGACAGTTTAGTACATATCCTGGATATACAAAGCATTTTTCTGTTTTATGAAGGTTTAGTTCAATGCCAATGAAATCAAAGGAGTTACACTATTACAAATCTGGAGTAACTCAGTGGGGAATCAGGCCCATTGTATCAAGTTTCTCTCTCAATAGGGCTAGACCCTACACTGAGATCTTAAAAGCATGTCAAAGATCTATCCTGTATATGAATCCATTTTTGTTTGGTGAAAGCTGAACTGTGTATTTGGGGAAGGGAGGGAGGGAAGGTTATTTCATAAGTGGCCACAGAATATTTGTTGTAGAATCCTTTGAGAAAATATCAAGGGGATATTTGTAACAACTGTATTGTGTGTATTTCATTTTTGATAAAAACCCTGGGGTGAAATGCTGGCTCCATCCAAATCAACAGCAAAATTCCCATTGACTTCAGTGAAGTCAGGATTGCATCATTGCATTTCTAACAAGTAGCCCTTTGCAATGGGGTTTCTCTGAAGAAGGGTTTGCAGGATCAGACCACTGTTGTATTGGTTTTTGAAAATTAAAATACCAGTGAAGAGACAATGTAACACTTAATTTAAAAAAGTGTGTCAAATAGGAAGATTTTAGCTTTAAATTAAAAACAAACAACAATATGCAACAATAAAATACAAGTAAAGTCTATCTTGGAGCTCTAGTAAAAAAAATCATTTTAACTCCGCTTCTGGTTGTTTCATATCTTACCAGAACCTTCTCAATACACAAACATTACACATTATAGCCATGCACTACACATTACACTTATTCTTAACATGTACTTAATCCCGCCAAAGCCAGTCTTACAGCATTATCAGTTTGCAACCATAAATGAACAAAATTACCAACTGTATTTGAAAGAACAGAATTGGAACCATAATTATATCTATTATATGTTGTTTTAAATTTGGACTTCTAACCTGTTTTTCAAACAACAGCTTCAGGCTGCTTCCAAGTCAGCAAGGTAATGGATATAATGAGTAGCTATAACTATACCTCCTAATCATAAAATGTCACAATGAGTGTGGTACATACAGCTATCTAATTTTTTGGGGGCCATGTTATTATGGTTTATGAGCAGTTTTACAACCCATATGTCATGCTGTCATATTCTTCCAAAAGCTGGTTATTTGGACTGACTGAGGAAAGTGAAATATGAATGACTACCAGTTGCAGGGCTGACTGCTGCTAAGTAGCAAAGTCTCAGAGGTCAGAGTGAGATCTTTCATGAATTACAGGGTGTGCCATTTATTTCAATGGGAAACCCACAGAACTCATTTTGGTTCCTGAGACTTTGTTATTTGTTACAGCAGTTGGCTTTATACAGTATATTACAGGACATTCTCATTAATTTCCACGTCACTACTAGGCATACCTTATGAATATACACAAAAAATAGTGGCTTCACCTCACTTCTCAGTAGTGATTTAATAGCAGATGCTGTAATCAATTCTCATATTAGTAAGACATCACTACTGCTAAAAAGTATTCTATTGCACATTTGCAAGTGTGAAATCTATCTGGCAAAGACATTTTTAGGACACCCATCACTGGACTGATTGCCAATTACAGTAATTATAGTTCATAAAGAGGTCTCCATGGTGGGTTTGTCTCTTTACCAAAGTTCAACAGCTTTTCTTACTGCTCCCCTTACTTTGCAATTTCCTCTTCTCCGTTATTGCACAAAGAGATGGGCAAAAAGGTTATTGCAACATGCTCTATAAATAGCTAGTCTGGGGCTCAGTCTTATCTCTTCTGGTAGCTTGCTCTGAAACACAGACAAGGGTCTTTGACCAAAATCACCTTATTCCCAGCTCTCACAAGCTTTGTCCTGGATCTTATCAGCAAAATTATCACAGAAGTGCAAAGCTGTCTTAGTGGGCCATGAACAGTAAAGTGATCTCTAACGTAGCCTTTGAGAGCCTCAAAAACTAAGCCTAAGCCTTGAATTGCCTCCAGAAGTAAACTGGAAGCCAACAGATGATACAAAATGCTCACGCTACCTATTCTGCAAAAGCTGGAGTTTCTATGGAGTCCTTAGCTTCAGGGCTTGTCTTTACTACCAGGGTAAATCGACCTAAGTTATGCTACTCCAGCTATGTGAATAATGTAGCTGGAGCCAACATAGCTTAGTTCGACCTACCCTCGTGTCTTCACTGTGCTGTGTCGACGGGAGACATTACCAGACAACTTACCTTACTCTTCTCGGAGAGCTGGAGTACTGGAGTCGGCTGGAGAGTGCTCTGCCGTCAATTTGGCGGGTCTTCATTAGACTCGCTAAATCAACACCCGCTACATCGATTGCAGCAGCGTTGATCTCCGTGGTAGAGAAGACCAGCCCTAAGTGAGAATCCAGCGTGGTGATGAGGAATGTATGGATCACTCTTACTACATCTAGGCAAAGAGGAAGGGGTACAGTCCCCTGGCAAGCTGGAAGTGGAAGAATGTATTTCTGACGGCCCCTTGGTATCCAGGATTAGCACTGAATCTAGGAGAACCCCAAGGCTTTGCATTACCTTGGTAAATGGAGGCCAGACACCTTCTATGGAAGGAGAGGTGGTTGTCTTGGCTACCTCCTTGAAACATTTCCCCTTGCCAGCTTCATCACTTCATTATACGAGGGGGTGCTCTGAGCCAGTTGCTCTTTTAAGTGGCTCAACAGCACCGTGTGGTCTGTTCTGTCAAAGGCCACAGGAAGGTCAAGCATGAAGTTGTGTTATCTTTAGTGTGAAAGATTTACAATGCAGTAGCAAGTAAAAGCCACAACTAGGCTGACTCCTATTGTGCTAGGCACTGTACAAACGTTGACGCATTAGAAAATATTAGTAAAAGTCATAAAAACTAGATTACAGTGATCAAAGTAAAAAGAACAAAGTAGATTTTATGATTTGTTATTGTTTGCTCACTTGTCAGTTTGCAAAATTCAGTATTTCACAGCAAGTCTCCCAGCCATTAGTGTGAATCACTGGGTTTGTGCTGTTAGCATTGTATGTAAATTATATAAAAGAATAACAGCATGGAAATCTGGCAAGCAGTAAATTCTGGAATGAGCATTTCTCTATTATGCAGAATAACTAGATGTTACAGGGGAGATACACAGTGCTAGTAATGAGTAAAGTTTATAATGCTTCCACGGACAGCACAGTTGTATGTGTTCATAGAACGAGAAAAAGGTGGTAAGCTTTCAAAAAGGTCAGCGAGTGCTTAAAATTTTTATACTGTGTTGAATACAAGTGATCCCAGCAGGAAAAAAAATCAAGTTAATCCCTAAGGAGGTCAGTGTAACAGGTTGCCAGTGTTTATCTGAAACACCCTATCTTGTTAGCTGGTGTTGATCCTATCTGCTGACTCACAAAAGCAGCTGGCTTCTTACCCGCACCAGATATAAAGAGGAAGGAGGAAGTGGCTTTTTAAAACAGAGAGGATCTAGGTGTGGGCTGAACAGTCTGGAGGGCATCTGCTCGCAGTCAAATGATACAACAGCGCTGATGATAAATAAAGATTACTAGAGTGGTTTCCTCTCTAAGATAATATGATGAAAGAGATATAGTTGCTCATTAAATATTTTTAAATATATGAGTTTGTGACTACTAACTGGTATGTCTGGAGTTTTCTACCCCTCTATATGTTGGTATAGATCCATATAGCTAGCTTTATGGTACACCTCTACCTCGATATAACGCTGTCCTCGGGACCCAAAAAATCTTAGCGTGTTATAGGTGAAACCGTGTTATATCGAACTTGATTTGATCCACCGGAGTGCGCAGCCCCCTTCCCCCCAGAGCACTGCTTTACCGCATTATATCTGAATTCGTGTTATATCGGGTCGCGTGATATCGGGGTAGATTTAACTTTCTATGCTGGCATTTTGGTGCCAAGGGACCTCTAGCATCATGGCCCCTCTCTCACTTTACCTTCATCCAGTTTGGATAACAGGGACTTCAATAATGTCGTGGTTGGACATCTTGGCTACTCCGAAATAAAGTTGTGGGTTGAATACTTTCACCTCTCTCTCTCTCTTTCTCTCTCTCTCTCTCTCACACACCTTCATACTTGGATCTTTGTTTTCCTGCCTCTGTAGCTGTGGCTTACAATGCATGCCAAGAACTGCACACTCATTACAGAAAGCCACAATCAGGCAACCTCTCAGGAAAGCTGTAATGACAGAGCATGAGAGTGTTAAAGGGCCCACCCTGCTTGCATTCAGGGAGGGCTCAGTTGTGATTTTTAGCCACTGCCCCCAGGTAGCAGGCAGTGCAGAACACAGGGATTGTGCTTTGGACATCCCAGGGATGCAGGATAAGAATGACTGTTTCTGCATCCCTTCACCCTCCAGGGGATACAGCCTTCTCCTCACTGTGTTTCCCTGCTCCTGGGGGAATTCGAGAATCCTCCTTCCTATTATGCACTTGCACAGCAGTCAAGCAGTCTGGTGTTATATATTAGGGTGAAAAATCAGGACACTTTCCCCCTCTCCCTCCCCCCCAGGAGGGTTGGGTGATAGTAGTATAGGTGCGTATATAAGACAAAGTGACTAAAATTGGGACGTCTGGTCACCCTACCTATATATGATCTTCGATTTACATGGTACTCCAAGATTCTGCCAATCTGAATGAAGATCATGAAGCCTCAGACTGCTCCCTGAGCCCGTGACTCTAGTGGAGCAATGGAGGGTGCTAGCCAGCAAATCACCAATGGCTGCTATAAAATGAAAGTATGTGACCAATAAGTACATTTTATAATACAAAACATATTATTCAATATGCTCCATCATTTCTCTAAGGGAGAGCTGTCTCATTACTTGCATTCTGTCTCCCTGAATATTTAACGAGACAACTTGCCATGCTACTCAAGTAGGAAAATAACTGCTCCGCCAGCAATCACAGCAAGATGTGTTGTAAGGGTTGCCTATTAGAGATGCATCTTTCTAAAGGACCATACAGTATAATGGGAGTTTTGGTAATAGCTGCACCAATTAAGGGAAACATTTGCTTTACAACTAGTAAGACATTCTTACTTAAATCTTAATGCTCCAGCTTAAAAACTCTTATCCACACATGCCCAGTATGTGCCCATATTTGTTCTGGTCTACTCTCTTACCATTATGCTTGAGGGAGGAAAGCCATTTTGTAAGAGACTGATACTTCATTAGTTTCATCTGTCACATCTATTTTGTTGCTACTTGGGGAATAATGATATGTACAGTAGTGAGATACATTTTACTGAATAATGACAGCAGGTATCATTTAGTTCTGACCATGTGATCAACACTGACATAAAACTATATCTAAATTCAGTGTTGATAAATACAAAGTAATGAACATTGGAAATCATAATCCCAACTATGCTTACAAAATGATGGGGTCTAAATTAGCTGTTACCACTCAAGAAAGAGATCTCGGAGTCATTGTGGATAGTTCTCTGAAAACATTCATTCACTGTGCAGCGGCAGTCAAAAAAGCAAACAGAATGTTGGGAACCATGAGGAAAGGGATAGATAATAAGACAGAAAATATCATAATGCCACTATATAAATCCTTTGTACGCCCACACCTTGAATACTGCATGTAGTTCTGGTTGCCCCATCTCAAAAAAGCCATATTAGAATTGGAAAAGGTACAGAGAAGGGCAACAAAAATGATTAAGGGTATGGAACAGCTTCCATAAGAGGAGAGATTAAAAAGACTTGGACTTTTCAGGTTGGAAAAGAGACAACTAAGAGGGGATACCACAGAAATTTATGAAACTGTGAATGGTGTGGAACAAGTTAATAAGAAAGTGTTATTTACTCCTTCACATAACACAGGAACTAGGGGGTCATCCAATGAAATTAATAGGCAGCAGGTTTGAAACAAACAAAAGAATAATAGAATCATGGAAGATTAGGGTTGGAAGAAACCTCAGGAGGTCATCTAGTCCAACCTCCTGCTCAAAGCAGGACCAACCCCATTAAATCATCCTAGCCAGGGCTTTGTCAAGCCGGGCCTTAAAAACCGCTGAGGATGGAGATTCCACTACCTCCCTAGGTAACCCATTCCAGTGCTTCACCACCCTCCTAGTGAAATAATGTTTCCTAATATCCAATCTAGATCTCCCCCACTGCAACATGAGACCATTGTTCCTTGTTCTGTCATCTGCCACCACTGAGAACAGCCGAGCTCTATCCTCTCTGGAACCCCCCTTCAGATAGTTGAAGGCTGCTATCAAATGCCCCCTCATTCTTCTCTTCTGCAGACTAAATAAGCCCAGTTCCCTCAGCCTCTCCTCATAAGTCATGTGCTTCATCCCCCTAATCATTTTTGTTGCCCTCCAGTGGACTCTCTCCAATTTGTCCACATACTTTCTGGGGGCAGGCAAACTGGACACAGTACTCCAGATGTGGCCTCACCATTGCCAAATAGAGGAGAATAATCACTTCCCTTGATCTGCTGGCAATGCTCCTACTAATGCAGCCCAATATGCCATTAGCCTTCTTGGCAACAAGGGCACACTGTTGACTCATAAATAAAATAAATAAATAAATAAATTAATGGAGATATCCTATCTCCTAGAACTGGAAGGGACCTTGAAAGGTCATTGAGTCCAGCCCCCTGCCTTCACTAGCAGGACCAAGTACTGATTTTGCCCCAGATCCCCAAGTGGCCCCCTCAAGGATTGAACTCACAACCCTGGGTTTAGCAGGCCAATGCTCAAACCACTGAGCTATCCCTCCCAGCCCCCCTCATATCCAGTTTCTCATCCACTGTAATCTCCAGGATCTTTTCTGCAGAACTGCCATTTAGCCAGTCAGTCCCCAGCCTGTAGCAGTGCATGGGATTCTTCCGTCCTAAGTGCAGGACCCTGCACTTGTCCTTGTTGATCCTAATCACATTTCTTTTAGCCCAGTCCTCCAATTTGTCTAGGTCACTCTGGACCCTATCCCTGCCCTCCAGCATATCTACCTCTCCCCCCAGCTTAGTGTCATCTGCGAACTTATTGAGGGTGCAATCCATCCCATCATCCAGATCATTAATGAAGATATTGAACAAAACTGGCCCCAGGACCGACCCCTGGGGCACGCCGCTTGATACCGGTTGCCAACTAGACATTGAGCCATTGATCACTACCAGTTGAGCCTGACAATCTAGCCAGCTTTCTATCCACTTTATAGTCCATTCATCCAATCCATACTTTTTTAACTTGCTTGCAAGAATACTGTGGGAGACTGTATCAAAAGCTTTGCTAAAGTCAAGATATATCATGTCCACTGCTTTCCCCATATTCACAGAGCCAGTTTTCTCGTCACAGAAGGCAATCAGGTTGGTCAGGCATTACTTGCCCTTGGTGAATCCATGTTGACTGCTCCTGATCACCTTCCTCTCAACCTAGTGCTTCAAAATGGAATCCTTGAGGACCTGCTCCATGATTTTTCCAGGGACTGAGGTGAGACTGACTGGCCTGTAGTTCCCCGGACTCTCCTTCTTCCCTTTTTTAAAGAAAGGAAGTACTTCACCGAACGCACAGTCAACCTGTGGAACTCAGTGCCAGGGAATGTTGTGGAAGCCAAAACTATAATGGGGTTCTAAAAAGAATTAGAGAAGTTCATGGCTATTAGCCAAAATGGTCAGGGATGCAACCTCACACTCTGCATATCCCTAGCTTCTGATTGCCAGAAGCTGGGAGTGGATGCCAGGTGATTGATCATCTGATGATTGCCTGTTCCTATCATTCCCTCTGAAGCACCTGTCATTGGCCACGGTTGGAAGACAGGATTCTGACCTAGATGGACCACTGATTTAGTATGGCCATTCTTATGTTCATGCTTTTAAATATCTGCACACCGATATACTTCCTTCTGCTTTTATAGGCAATGGCATAAGTCCTTATTTGTTTCCTTTGTGCTTAATGCATAACATGTGCACACATAACAGTATGCATGAAGAATAAGTAGACATCACGTAACTTCCCTGTAATGTGGAATGTGCTATGGAAAGCTATGCAATGGCCACTTCTTGGGAATCCTGTAAGTCCTCTAAACATAGAACTCACTGTGCCCCAAGTGAGGGGTTACTATTTATAAGTAGCCCATAAATCTGCACCCTCATA
The DNA here is from genome assembly GCF_011386835.1 of Chrysemys picta bellii. Classification (NCBI taxonomy): domain Eukaryota; kingdom Metazoa; phylum Chordata; order Testudines; family Emydidae; genus Chrysemys; species Chrysemys picta. The sequence goes on along the minus strand of NC_088792.1, from coordinate 115,768,661 downwards.
AATATGTTGGATGTACTTGAGTATATATGGAGCATGCAGAAAGATAATGTTGTAACAAACATTGTAGTTTGCGGTGGCACTTTTTTTGGTACCATCAGTCCAAATAGATGTCCTTCAGAAGGCTATGATGATGCAATGCACAACTTATGGAGTCTATTCATGAAAGATTCTGACAACAAAGACTAATTAGATGCTTATATGTCCCGGGGACTCAGTTGTCATTTCCGAGAAAGATGGGAATGTATATATTACATGCTGTACCTTTCCCAAAATAGAACATAACTACATTTAAACCTTAAACCCGTGCCTGCAAGTTAAAGAGGAATTATTGAAAAGAGACAATAGACATCATTTGACACACACAGAACACCACTTGCAAGAATGGTGACACGCTGATATAGCTATTACAAGGTTCATAATAATGAATACATGCTAAATACAATATAATTATAGAATACTTCCCAGCAAATTAAATGGCAAATTCTTTGATAGGCCGTGAGTCCATTTAGTGATTATTGCTACATTAAATACAACGTAACCACATTCTGAAGTGTCTGCATTTCTTGAAATGGAAATCAGGCAGAGTACAGTATTTCTAAACTGAAAAAAAAAATGCTTGGTGAGGCATGAAAAATTGAATTTCAGCAAAGCAATGGAAAGGACATTGGTGGGCAATTACAGCGCTACAGTGTTTGGAGTCCACAAAGGCTGCAATCATCTGCAGTGACAGTGTGGTGTATGGCTCCCTGAAGGCAGTGCACTCTAGTTAAATCAATTTGTCAGAAGCGGCACTGCTCCCCTCTCTCCCCCCGCCCCTTATATGGAGGCCTTTTGGAATGGAGGACAGCTGGGGCACACAGCTGTCTCTCTGTAGTAGATCAATGAGAACATCCAAATTCATCTGCTAATTAACAGCCACGTATGGGGGGGGGGGAAGCCCCCTCTTAAATGAATCATTTCCATGTGTTGTAAATTTAGTGACATCCTAAAGTTAGATCCTACCCAATGAGAAAAAAGAAAATACAGCCTTGAGTCATTGACTAAGATGATAGCACATTTTTAATATCAAAAAGCTGGATTAGTGTTTAGTTTGGAGACCAGTTATAACAAAACCTACTAGAACTAAAAATCTGCACATCAAATATCAGTGAAACAATCCAGGCTCAGAATGCCAAAATAAACACAAGCCTACAATATCTCATCACAATGTAAACATTTCTGTTTGACTCCTATCAACTTCTATTAGCTAGTGGAACTGAGACCTGGATAAATATCATCAATTGGTCAAAGTTATATCCTTACCAATTTTTTAAAAAGTAAAATTGTTAAAAATAAAGAACTTCACCACAGAGACACATGGGGCCTGACATTGCTTGCTTTGAAGTGAATCGAAAAGTCCCCTGAGTTCAATAGGAGATGATTGGGCGCATGGTCAGCAATTTTTATCCTTGCTTTTGTTTATTTATTTTTAAATTTGACCTTTGCATTGCTATTAGAGTGACACTTATTGTTTATACACATGTTGCTGAGGGGTGTCTTTACAAAAGAATTTGGCTAAAGTCAGCTGCTGATCCAATGGGGTTTCATGGCTCAACAGAACAAGGTTGCTAATTTTATCTTAGACACTTTTTGTATTCTCACTAGACATTTCAGAAGAGTACTCTCCCCACTTCCACATTAAAGTCCAGAAACTGGCCATTAATTACTGTGGTTGCAGTTCCCACCCAAACAAAAGCATAAGATACTGATTAGAACACCCCTTCAGTTGGGATGTACACAATTGATTTCCCTAATTATTTCCAATTCTTTATTCTTTGCCAAAGATAGACATTAGCTAGTCTCTTCTAGAGAATGAATTCAGATTCTGTGTTCTTGAAAGCAGCTGATTGAGAAAGCTCACACAATTATCAAACTGTCAGAAATAATTAAGAAAAACATTGGCGTACACCGGAATGGAACAAAACGGCCTCCCCAGAAATTGTGGCACAGGAAGGAGAATTGTAAATGCAGCATGATCAAAAAACATACTGCCTGCATGCCACTTATGCCTGTTTATCCCAGTAGATATGTATTTTTAAACTGCATATAAAAATCTGCTTTCCCTAGTCATGTAATTGTCTAAGGCTAAGTTTTGCTATAGTCACTGGAGTACATACATGGCATGGGATTTTTCACTTTTGGTGCCAAACAATTAATCTTCTTGTTTTAGAAAAATTATAGTAAAATACAGGACAGAGAAACTTCAACATATGAAACATCTGCTCTGGAAATGGTCCATCTTAATTGGACATGTAAAAGTTAACCTCTCACCTCACTCTCAGTTGTCCACTTTCACCCAATACACAGTCACCTCCCCATATTGTTTTTTTTTAAACATATTTGTTGTAATAAACAAACTGGAACCATATCTGATGGCTGACACCATGGAGCTAGACATGCAACTACGAGTACATGTGGTGCTGAATTCTCTCAGGCAAGGCTATCGAGCAATTTTGTTAGCACTGCTGAAGTAAGCCATATGTTAGCATTGACAGCCCTGCTCATTCCCAAATGCTGAAAGAGAGGATCGGAAATTAAATCACTGAGGAAGCGAACCAAGATTGTACAGTTCTTAACTTAAAGAACAGAGTATTTGAAAATGTCTAATGGAAGAAAGAAGTTGTCATTCCTTCCACTACTTTTCCAGATACTGGACCGGATTCTCCTCTCACATCACTGTAAATCAGTTAAATTACACCAAGTAAAACTGGTGCATGTGAGAGAAGAATTGGCCAACTCAGTTTTCTACTTCATTGTAGCCATTTTCCTCAAATGAGGACTACCGAATATGGCCAGAGTTGAGCTGTAATATGTATCCAAGTAAAAGCAGCCCAGGATTACGGTATTACCTCAGAATTGTATAATTACGGTTCACACTGAGACGATCTCCAGAATTAATTTAATCAAATTTTAACATCAAATATGTTTACTTAAAGCATGTTTCACTCAACAGCTAACACATTCCTTACTCATCCTTGTTCATTCAGACTGCCAACGTAGGAGGTGAAGAGCTTTGTTCTCTCTCCCAGTGACAACTGAACACGCCCCTTAAGTCAAGCAGAGCACCAGGATGTTTAAGCAGGAATTAAGAGCTGTATCAGTGTCAATGTTATTGTTGTACCCTCTATAATGTCTGCAGGGATGACTGCTGTGTCACCTACAGCTGCTTACCCTTAGATTCCAATAGATGGAGATACTATTCAATACAACCAGTGAGGAACAAATCATTGAAACTGTGAGGAAAATTCTTTTCTCATGAAACTACAATAGGCTAGACTTTGATTTCAATTACACTGGTGTAAATTCAGAGTAACTCCATTGTCACCAGTGTACTCACTCCGATTTTACACTGCTGAGATCAGAGTCTGACGCACTAACTTCATTTTAGTTTGATCAAAGGGTTCAACTGAGAGAAGAATTAGTCCCACTGGCTTCATCTCAGAAAGGACAAACCTAATTGTTCAGGGATATTGCAGAACTGTCAAATTCTCATCAGAGTTTGTTTAGGAGAGATCAGCTTGGTAGTAATGAATGAAAATGTTCAGATATGATGCTAAGCGCAGGGGAAAATGTTTGTGCAGGAGTATCAAAGTTCCTTACTGTGCAAATGTCCTCTTCTCAGGTTCGTAACACATTGTGAACCTGGAATCACTGTTCAATTTCATGACTTCAAGGTTCACTACAGGTCTAACAATTACTAGGTGTTCAGATAACACAGAGATAATCCTGGTTCCTCTACCCACCCTCTTTAATGTTTGCAAACAATCTTTGGTCTTTCTGCTAGTCCTTGTGCATCTGGGAACTTCTCAGATCACACAAGTATCCCCCAAATCCTTAATACCTGCTGCCCTGGCAGACCACCCTAGGAAGTGTTTACAGCCAGAAGACTCCATGCTACAGTGGCTGGACATCAAAGCCAAAAGTCCTAAGGACTAAAAGGAACAAGTAGGAGAACTGTGAGGATTAATAAGATGGGAGAGAAGCAACTGGCGCAGGATAGATAAGAGAACATAATGAGATAAAAATAATGGGGAGGAAAGACAAAAGGAAGAAAAACAGAAGGAAAAGAAAAGCATGATATAGAAAAGAAAGAAGTATAAGAAAACCAAAGGTGACTATAGTAAGGGGATACAAAAACCCCATGTGACCAGCTGCTACTAAAAAATAAAAATAAAAATCACATTTTAAGCCCATTTCAGAATCTTCTCTTAATGGAAAGCATTTTAAATACAAACATTTACAGAACTGACATTGATAATTTATTTATTCTTGGAAAGGTGAAAGAAATGGACTTTGGAAAATAGTCTCATGTTAATGGCTCAGATTCACCTCCATGGCAACAGACTTTCTGCTGCTGGGACACAGCAAGGGAGTTGTGCATGCAGCAGAGCAGGAGGGTCATGCTCAATATCAGTGATATAGTGCACTCTGGTTTCATTGCAATGTGTTATCACAGCTAGTTTACACTTTATTTTACAATGCACAGAAGTCACAATAAGCACTTCATATGTTTTGGGTTACTTGCTTACCTTTCATGGTCTCAACAACAGAAAAAAACTGGAGAGTAGAATAGATTACCAAGGTTGGTAAGTGAAAGCAACATCAGTGAAGATTATATGCTGTGACAGGTTAGAAAAGACATTGACTGGAACGGTGTAACAAATGCAGAATGAAGGCAGCAGACCAGATTCTCTAAGCGGCCTTTTCTGATTGTAATAGCAATTATTCTTAACTCAGGGCTAGATCACTAGATACACACATCTGAGCCCTACTGGTGCTCAATGCCTGAAGTCTTTACTCAGTTCTTACCAGGGATGGCATGGTATTTACTAGAGGTGGTTTTCACCAGGTAAAATCATGTTTTTTACCACCCTGTGAAAAACTAATTAGTCCCAGTTCAAGGCATTTTCTCTTTTAAAATCTGCATCATTAATGTACACTACATTACACTTAGTTTTCGTTACACATTCAAACTGTGCTTACATAAGGCAGTAGATTCAGAGATAAATTTAGGGTTGTACAAATAAAAAGTAAACTGCAGTAGTCATAACACTAATATATGTAATTATAATACTGAATATTGGAATGTCTGCTTACATTTTGGTTCAGTATTTTCTGAAGGAAGTTATACATATCATGACTCATATTTCAGTTTTCAATATTATCTATACTGCAAAACTATTATCAAATTGCTAAATATTTTTCAGTAATTTTCATTTGCATATTCTAATAATAATTTTGTTTTTCCTAATTTCCTGGTTTCAACTGGGTTTAACCCAGCATTTACCAGTGCCCTGTCCTAAACTAGTTTTTCCCCAGGAAATTGCCAACATTGATCTTTATACAGGCAACAAGTCAACTGACATCAATGAAAGACTTGTTTGAGTCAAAACTCTGAGCCAGATTGTGCTCACCCCTCAAGATTCCAGAGCAGAGGGCCTCTCCATGTGTCATCTTCCTCTTGCCACACAGAAGGGAAGGAGCCAGTACTTCCAAGGCGCCATTGCTCTCCTTCCCTTGAAGGGCTGTCTATGTGCCTGGGATCCATAAAGACAGAGATGGCAGGGATGGAGTGGATTGGAAGGAGGGCCAAAAGGGACATACATTCTCTCACCACCAGCCCAGCAGGTATTACCTGGGAAAGATAACATAGGACCTATGCTATATTGTCTTTACTGTGAAACTCCTTGTGTGGCAGGTATCACTCCTTAACAGAGACCCCAGGAGCAGTGGCGTCGTTTGGTTGCCTTGGCAGTGTGATGGTGCCAACAGAGCACTGAGACAGTGGGAAGGCACAGAGAATCTCTGTGGATGGCGATCTTCTTCTGTGGATTCCCAGCAACCTCTGTGGATCCCAGATGATGCCCATAGTTTGAGGGCAAGCCTCATGGCTCATTCTGTGGGAAGAAATCAAATTCCCTCTCTCAACTCTATGAGGGGATCCTCACAGAGATCTTTTTCCACCTTAATCTTCTCCTACATGCTTTTCTACAGGAGGGGGTGATCCACCCCTAAGTATGTACTTTAAAAGTTGGATCATGGACTTTAGTGGGCCAAGACCATGTAATTACATAAAATATGCCACATACTATATGTATAAGTAACTACAGGTACCATGCTTATTTTTGTTTTTAAATCCAGAGACCACATTACCAACTAAACTGCATGTAACGGTAGTACTAGCAGTATGTAGCTACATAGTACTATTAAGTAAACCATGGTCCACGGGTACCATTTGCACCTCTGTGGCACCTGTTGGAGCAGCTGCTTGAGAAGAGAGACACAACTTGGGGCAGAGAACCTTTACAATCTGCCTAGGGAGGGCATTCATACTGCTTTTTGCTGCTTCCTTTCCATTCATTTCTATGCTGTCTAATAAGACTGTAAGATCCTCAGGGCAGGGGCACATCTGTAAACTCATCAACATTTATGTAAAGAATCTATAGTAGGAGCTATACAAATAAAATATTTAAAACGTATCTTGTCTGGAAAATTAAGCATTATCCAAAGTTGTTTAAATTGTACAGAAAGCCTGCTTTTCCTCGTCATGTTTAGGGATATATTATGTAATGAGAGTACATAATTGTTACAGGATTTTTAAAGGATTTTGGCCTTTATAGCAGTCAGAAGTCACTGAAAATGTCTCTAACAAATACAGAGAGACAAGGTGGGTGAGGTAATATTTTTGATTGGACCAACTTGATGTTGGACACCCCAATATCATCCAATAAAAGATATAACCCCCACATTGTGTCTCTAATATACTGGGAGCAACACTGCTACGACAACAGGGCATCTAATAAATATATGCAACATTCACTCTTCAAAATGACAAGAAAATAATGTACAAGCATATTAGAAATGCTAATTCCTTAGTCTGAAATCACTTTTCAGCCTTTACAGAGCTTGTTTACTTTTTCCATTTTTCCCAAGGTGGACAATGAATAATAGGACAATCAGCTTTACTTTTTGTTTCTAATTAGTTGCATTTTCTGGTTCTCCGAGCGGTTTAAGTTACAAAACATGGCAGATATCTATCTATATATCTAAACACTGCTTTCCTTTGGGTTTTGTTTTCTTTTATCTTGAAAAAACATTTCTGTTCGCTTTGGATTTTCATAAAGGCTTGGATTAATAAAACTTACATTTTGGGGAAAATTTGAACTCACTGTGTTCTTTTAAATATCTTAACAGTTTGAATTAAAAAGAAAATTATGTTTGTCACCCTGGATTTGGTGTCTGCAATGTGCCAGGTTTTAAAAATAAATAAATATTTGTTTGCAATCAAAGAGCTATTTCAAGTGTATCTGAAACTAAAAATCTGTGTTTTGACTGATCTCTATAAAAAAGAGCAACTCAAACTACTTTAAGTGATTTTAAACAAGAAGGTTACATCTCTGGACTGACAAATTGCCAGACAAGTTCTAGGGTTTATAATGAAAATGGCAGCAGCATTAACTATAACTATGGGTTTTTTTGTGGTGTTAAAACGAACAAGATAGAAACGCACAATGCAAAACTGAAATTGGATACAGACCCTGTTTAAAGTTAATATTACGTGTTTCATTTACAAAACCACTCTTTTCTCAAGGGAAGGTCAAACTTTGTCCATTTTCTAATGTACACATTAAAAAAAATATGGGGTAACTATGCTAATTTCTTCTGTTCCAGAAACATGACCTTTCTGTATCACCTTTTTATTTATCAAGACTGTGTTGAGTGTAAAATCAAGAGTTACCATAAATTACCACTATCGAAGCACTGAATATATTAGAAGTTCTTTGAGGAAAGAATGATACTGAAATAACTTGTCTTGCAAGTGAAATGATGAGAAAGATGGAGGAGTGGCACGTGCTATGTGGAGAAGAAAGATAAATGGAAGGGTCTCCATTTCACTAACCGCTCAGTATATTTTTCTGCCCGCTGCTCTCTACTAGGTTAATAGCTGGGCTATCTTTACCATGATAGCTGTGATGACTATATTGACAAGAATTAATGATCTACAGCAGATCTGCTTTTAGCAAATGTCTGGGTAAGCCCTTCCATTAACAATACTAATCAGATAAAGTATTGCTAATGGATGACCTTGCATCTGTTTAGAATGAGCTGTTCTACTTAGTATGTATATGCTGTATTTCTCATGCAAAATCAAGATGTTACTGCTATAAATTTACACATTATGTTTAGAAAATTGTTTATAATTTATTCTCTACATCTGCTGCATCTCTGAAAAACAGAGGGCTGGTTCTTTGTCCTTATCATTAAATCAGATTACTGTCAGATACCATCAAATATTTTTATGGCACAAACAATGAATGACGAGTTAAAATGTAAAGATGCACCACAAATTGGCTTAATTTATACATTTTCTTTTCTCTTCCGAGTGCCAAAAAGTTCTGAATAAGAGGTGTGCTTGGCTACTCATGTTTGCTTTATAGAAGACCTTTATAGAGGCGGTCACAACAGTACTTGAAAGAAGACTATGTGAAGCACTGTAGTCAACTAATCATTGTTATACATAATATACAAACATATTTTAATAAGTAGACCATTTTTCTTCTTAAAACAAGACAAAATTCTGTGCCGCCAATAAGAACTCAGCACTTTAGAATGCAAAGTTCAGAAATTACCACCCTACTGACTTGGCTATCTTAATAGTCATTTGACAGATATCCTACATAAAACATAGTGCTTGCAGCTCCAATCCTTTTATGTAGCCATAAAATACTTAAAGTATATAGTATTTATAGGCTGTTAATAGATAGAAGTGATATACTGCTTTCACAAAGGAACTTATTCTAGGAGCTATATAGTACAGCACCCAGAAATATTGCATGCTGGAAGATCTCTTTCCAATATTCTCAAAGACATACATGAGTGAGTGTCTCCATGCTTTAATAAATCTACCTCCAAGGCTGTATATGTGACTGTTAATAGACATCTTTAAATGTATATCGCTGACATAACCCATTGAAATATCTCCTTTTTCCTAAAAACAAATGATTGCAACTATACCAATGGATTTTTGTAGGCCTAGTTCTCCACTGCATTGCAATTTGTCTATCCATTTACACCTGTGCAAAGTGACCATAAAATATTACCAAACAGAATGGTAGTATTTTACATCCACTTTGCACTCGGCAAAGTCAGTGAAAGTCAAAGTCTGAGAGTCAATGGGACTTTGGGCTTGTCTACAGAAGAATAGTTGTTCCACAATAACTCCCTGAACAACAGTGGCGTGGCTTAAACTGAAGCACAGAAAGGCACTTTTATTCCAGAATGATAGTGTTGCCACGTGGAGTCATTCCAGAATAGCTATTCTGCTTTAAATTCACACTCTATCTTATTCCAGAATAATGTCCCTGTGTAGACAAGCCTGTAGAGTCCTAAGTCACGTGGGCAATTTTGAAAGTTTTACCCATATCTGTTTCAACTCTAAAAAAGTGACAAGTAGCCTCTTCATAATTAAGATTTAAACCAAGTTCCACTCTAAAGATCTATTTTAGCCCCCTTAACATTTGGTTTATGGCTGTCTACATAAACACTTAGTTCATGGCTAGCCGGGGTCTGAACCGACCCTGTGCTAGCCTGCTGACCACCGCTGCCATGCACTGTAAGTTCCAAAGTGCACTTTAATCTACCTTGTTTCAAAGTCAGGTAGATTAAAGCACACTAAGGAATTGTTAGTGCTCAGCAGCCAGGTCCACGTGGACACTAACTGTGCAGCAGGCTACTGCAGGGTAGAGTCACACCCTGGCTTGCCACAAACTAAGTGTTTGTGTAGACAGACCCTTAGAAAACAAATTTGGCATTATAATTGCCAGGTTTACTGTGAAAGTGCAGGAAGGCATTTCTGCAGCAGTTGATGAAAATTCAAACTTTTTGAGTGATGAGCTGTTCAAACATTTACCCTGATTTGAAATTTTGACTTTTTCCTAAAACTTCCTGGTCTCCCCCTAGCTCAGAAATGGCTTGTTAGTACCTGCTCAAACTTTCTGTATAGGTTAGTTTCCTTGAAAACTCAGGCACCACAAAAAAGGAAGGATCTAAGAAATAGGTAATGCAGCTCCTACGCCCATACCCCACCTCATCCCTCTCCTCAGAAAACCCATTCTGTGCTACCCCTGTGTAGCATGGACCATGGATGCAGGGGGCACCATCCGTTTTACATGAAGGTTGGGAGATCCACTCACAGAAGATCTCCTCTATACATGGAGCTCTTTTTATTGCAGAGGGAGACTATGAAGTAGTGTGTTTTTATGTTCAGTATGTGGGTAGTGTATGATTTATGATGTCCCTAAGTTTCATTTAATTTAAATGCTTGGATTGTGTAAACAGAGTGAAAAGCAAATTACTGTTTTCATCTAACAACCTTAACTACTTTTTCAAACAAATTTCTTTTTGGTATTGGAAAGTACTGGAGCTTAACTAAGATTTATCAAATACCACCAGACACACTTGGGATTGGTTAATTTGTGTGAGGTAACTGAGGTTATTATCAAGCACTGTACAATGAAACTTAAAAAAAGAACCCAGAATGGGCTAATAATAACCGTTGCATAATAAGAACATTTAGTGTTATTTCATGCCTTTTAAATTGACTCTTAGCTATTTACAGGTCTAATTTCGACTTTCAATCAACATGAAGTTCATGTATGTTCGCAAAGTCACCTTTATTTTCCACAGATACTGTGCCAAAGCTGTTTCACCTTTTTTTAAAAGGAATGAAAGGCTTGGATGCCCTTTCAGCTCTGAAGCTTTGATCTAAATACAGCCTGGACCCATGTAACTAAAAATCAGTCTAGTGCCATGGAGAAACTATGCCCAGGGTTATCTCTCTGTATCCTGTGGGCCAAATCATGCAGAATTCCATCTATGGAATGAACAGATGCCAAATATGAATAATCCATTGTGAAAGAACGCTTGCATCTTTCTTCCATCTTTTGCCCCCTCCCCTCCCCCCTTTTTTTAAATGTCTAGTTTGGGATTGCCAAGTTTAGATTCCCTCTGATCCATTTCTGCGCCCACAACCAGATTTACTCAGCATTGTCATTCTTATCATTACACCTGCCAACTTCACAATGAATTTTACATTCTCTCCCTTTCCTTTGTCCCATACTCCCGGTTTTCTTTGCAGATTTATTGAGATCTCAACATTTGGTCCCTGATTTGTATTCTGAGTCTTGGAGGACTGTGTCAAAAAAACCTCTTTCAGATTCCTAGACAAACAACCAATTTGGTTTTCACCCTTTCAGGCTCCTGGGGGCATAAGAATCTGCCCTTAACTTGTCCTGGCTCATTCCAAACACATCCCATATATGGAGAACGGGTAAGGAAAGAGAGGGCAGAGTTATGGCTGAAGTTGGTATGTTAACTGCTAATTTTTAGAGCTCATTTAGGTAGCTGTTGGCTGCTTCCCTCTCAAAAAAAACCCCCAGCAAAACAACCAACCAACCAACAAAAAAAGCTTTACCATTGTACCAAAATCTTCTCCATACTTTTGTGAGCCAAGGAGTTCTAAAATGCAGCCAGGAGAAGAGTGGAATGGAGTAACATCAGTTCAGTGGCATACTTCCCAAAAAGAATGAGGAGTACTTGTGGCACCTGAGAGACTAACAAATTTATTTGAGCATAAGATTTCGTGGGCTAAAACCCACTTCACGGCTACCACTCTGAAACCTACTTCCCAAAGAATCCTCAGCGACACAGCCCCATCGTGCTGGGCTTTTGTAGCTATTGGGAGATAGGGCCGAATTACTTGAACTTTGTGTAGCTGGAGGATGGAGTTTGAATTCACAAGCTGTGAACATGCAGTCAATACTGGCTTAGTTTACAGGCTACTTTAAACGGTCACATAAATGCCACAAAACATTGAGGGAATGCTTCTTCCTAATCGGTGTCTTTGGGTTGTACTGAATTTCTAGCTCAGTTTTAGGAATGTGACAACACGTAGATAGTTCAAAAACCAGCCTTGATAGCTATAGAAAAATCTTGGCCATTGTTTAAAGGGAGGGTGGGGGTTTATTACATATTCAAGAGCATCAGAATTTGTTTGCATAAATTCATGTGTGTAAATTGTTTGGCATCCCTGTGGCTATTCTTACCAATGAAATGGCACAGTGGTGTTAATGAGCTGCTATCCGGGCTTTCACAGGTCTGTGACTCAACTGGGAAAAAATTCTCAGCACAGTAGTTACCATTCTCTGTGCTTCACAAGCCTGTAACTGAGAGTTCAATTGTTCAACTGGAATGTGATGGTGTCCTTATCCATTAAGATGTAAGGAACGGGTAACTTTCAGTACAAGGTCATGTCTATCTGTTTCCTCTCAGGCTGGAGTTTAATTTTTAAATAGTGGCAATTTCATTTTAATTAGAAACTTTTGCTTTGTTAGCAATTAAAAATGGCCTCCTGCTGATTTTGCTGAACAGGAAAAAAAAAGGGGGGGGGGGGAGGTAAAATAGGTTGACTGCTTTTTTTTTTTTAAATCATCATTTTAGAAGAGGTGACCATCTGGAGTTTTGCATTTATTCTGACTGGTTGTTGGGATAATCTGGTAGGCTAAGGTGCCCCTCGCAAAATAAAATTATTCAGCCTCAAATAAAAAGGAATCAAACAGTTCAACAGCATTCAAATAAACATACTATTCTATTATTTCCATTAGTTGCAGCTTCCCTACATTTATGAGGAATGAGCAGCTATGAGCATAAGCCTGTACTACCCAAACTGGAAGAATTTCCATCCAGTCATGTCGGCTGCTAAAGTCAGCAATAAGACACACACACATTTCATGAAGATGACAGCTAGTTTCAGAGGAACAAATTCTGTACCTGGGTGAGCTCACTGATTTTAGCACAGAATGTGGCCTGGAAACTATAATTACATCCTCCCAAAAAACCAAAGGGAAAACACCCAACCTTAAAGTTAGTGAACATCAGTCTATCAACAACCAATTGTTTTAAACTACTAAATGTACATCAGAAAGTGAAAACTAATCCGAACACCATCTCCTTTTTTGTAAACACCCCCCTCCCCCACCCCATGAACTCTGACTTTACCTTCTGGCTTGTCCATATGACTAAAACAATGACATCTGTTTGAGGTCAGAGGACTGTAGTATATGTGATCTATTTCTAAGGCAGGCTGCACTGTCATTGAAATTTATGACATACAGTCCCAGACACATCTCAATCAGAGGTCTATTTGCAGTGCTCAGAATCTAGTTCTGCAACTACTTTCATTTTTACTGGATGAGAATGGAAATAAAACTTCACCCTGATCTGTAACCTCAAGACATCTTCATTATAACAAGAATTCTTTTTGACAACAGTGACCCTTTCAAATTAATTAAATGAGAAAGATGGACATTTTCAAATTAATCCAATTTTTCATTTGACTCTAGATTCACAATAGAGTGGATAAACGTCCATGTGGTCTGTTAAAGCTTCAGGGTAACATTTTAACATAAAAAGATCTCATTAAAAGAGGTTTTGACCGTAACAAATTGTGGACTGGATTCTGGCACTGGGTCCATTAGTGGGGCCTGGAGAGGGGCAGTGTGTCATAGTATCATCCAGCGACATTGTGCTAGTTCAGCTCTGCTGGCCGGTAGAAAGATGGGAATATCATTTAAATACCCCATTGTTGTAATATGCTAGTATTGTGTATGATGTTCCTTCCCTGGCGGCCAGCCCCTAGAGGAGAGAAGGGACCTGCTACTACTGCTTTGTAAAGATCTCTTTGAATACAAGAGGTAGAAGCCTGTGTGGTTTTGGAGCTGACGGACCAAGGTTCTATTCCCATCCTCCTAGACATCGGTGTAGGAAACTTACATTGCAACTTGGTCTGTTCTCTGCAGTACATAGATTTGTTAAAATAAGGAATTTTTGAAGTCAGTGCTGACACCAGAGTCTCCTGAGCCCAGATTTTTAAAGGTATTGAGGCATTGTTCTGTTCAGCATTTCACTTCCAGTGAGACTCAGAAGCCTAACGGATCGTCTACTCAGGGAAATAGCCTGGAATAGCTATTCTGCACTAGCTCCCATATGGACAATCTTGTTGCAACTCAATTTACTGGAGTCAAAGGTCACACCTACACTACAAACTTTGGTCAACACAAGTTACGTTGCTATAAAGCTGCCACAGTTGATATATCAGTTGTGTGGATGTACATGTGGCTCCTTGTGTCAGGGCTGCGTGCACTCAGCAGGCGTGCTTGCTTCAATGCACAGTCTCGTGCACCATGGATAGGCATCCCAGTATGCAACCCACCACCATCTAGCACACTGCCTTTTCAGAAGTTTTGGTAATGCAAGGTGAGATAGAAATGAGTTATGCAGGAATGACTGGGAGCAAGGGGTCAACTTCCCAGCGTGCAGCTATCTCCATCCCATAATGTCATCTATAGCTCATAATTTTTGCATTTTTTTAGATGTACGCAGAGTCAGAATGAGCTCTACCCTGACATCTGGTGGTGAGCTGTGGAAAAGGACTTCAGGGGCTGATCTCGTTTGCATGGGCACACCCACCCTCCCTAGCATGATGGGACTGCTTGCCCAAATGGCCACTTTGGCTGCTGTGGGATCCCTAATCTCTTTGTTATTGGGGAAGGGGTAATAAAGTGTTGTTATCCAATTCTTTCCTGGGTGTCTGGCTGGTGAGTCTTGCTCACATGCTCAAGGTTTAGCTGATCACCATATTTGGGGTCAGGAAGGAATTTTCCTCCAGGGCAGATTGGCAGAGGCCCTGGGTTTTTTTCGCTTTCCTCTGCAGCGTGGGGCATGGGTCACTAGCTGAACTTTGAAGTCTTTAAACCACGATTTGAGGACTGCAATAGCTCAGACATAGGTTAGGGGTTTGATACAGGATTGGGTGGGTGAGATGCTGTGGCCTGTGTTGTGCAGGAGGTCAGACTAGATGATCATAATGGTCCCTTCTGACCTTAAAGTCTATGATTCTTATGTGAATCAAGGGCAGAAGAACTGTACTTAGCATTTTATGACTGAGGGACTCGCCCTTTACTAAGTAGCACTCGCTAGGCAAGGGACATGGGTTCCAAAACCCAGTGAATCAAGAGAGGCTGGGGACAGATATTTGTACCTGGTAGTGTGGGCCCTGAGCACTACTTTGACCTCTCCACTGTGTAATAATAGAGCTAATTTTGACTCCATTAGGAGTCTTGTTACATGCTGTAGAGCTGAAATCACTGATACATAGGTCTACTTTGGATTAGTGGTTCTGAGTGTGCCAGCATTGAGGCTCCCCTACTAAGAGCTGAAATCACTGAGAGCTGTGTTAAGTGTGTGTGGGGGGGCCTGAAGACATATTGGTGAGTGGCTAGCAGGGTGGCTGGCGGAGAGGCACAGCCAGCTGGGTGGCTGGCGGAGAGGCGCAGCTCGTGGTGAAAACTGCAGCAGGACCCCATGGAGAGGCGTGGCATCGGCCATCGACCCGAGCAGCAGAGCACGTAAGGTGCCCCCAGACCTCCCCCCACTTCCACCCAGGCTGGGAGGTAAACTCTGCAGATGAACTTCTGAGGGCCTGCACTGACAAGGACAGAAACTGTGGGTGGGGTGACTTTTAATAATATATATGGAGATATACCCTATCTCATAGAACTGGAAGGGGCCCTGAAAGGTCATCAAGTCCAGCCCCCTGCCTTCACTAGCTATCCCTCCCCCCATTTTCGGTTGCTGGACTCAAGAACCAAAGGGAAAGGACACGGCCCAATCTGCTTGGGGGTGGGTCTTCTGGCTCATGGTTTGTGTTTATGAATCCTAGTTGTGGTGTTTTCCCAATTTCATGCTGAGTTGCTTACCTCATGTTATTAAAGATTTTTGCTACACCAAGACTCTGTGCTTGCTAGAGGGGAAGTATTGCCTCTTTAAGGCATCCAGGTGTGTGTGTGTAATTTCCCCAGGTCATTGGATGGGGGCTTGAGCCAGTTTTGCATTGTATTGTTTAAAGGGAACCCCTATGTACTGAACCTGGCCCTTGCTGCTGTCAACGCTGCCTGGCAGAAGGGTTACATAAAAAATCCCAGGAACTCGCATGGCCCTTGTCTTCGTCCACCATCTTTGACAGAAGCATGGAGCCTGCACAGTTCTGCACTATTGTCATAAGCATTGCAAGCACAGGACATACTATCCTCCAGTATTTGCAGAGCTGTAAGAAGAACTGAATCAGCGGGGAACGTGACAATTTCTTGTAGGACAGATTGTTGTGGGACATAGCGAGAACCAATTCAAGGTTATTGGTGGTGTTCATGAAGAACTGAGAAATAAGCACTGACTGGTGGGATTGCATTGCATTGGGATGATGAGCAGTGGCTGTAGCACTTCAAGGAATGTGGCCTTGGACATCCGAATCTGTGTGCCAAGCTTGACCCAGCCCTCTAGTTCAGGGAAACCAAAGTGAGAGCTGCACTGATGGTGGAGATAATATCGCATTGTGGAAGCTTGCAACGCTAGATTGCTACCGGTCAGTGAGAAATCATTTTGGAGCTGGAAAATCCACTGCGGGGGCTGTTGTCATGCAAGTGTGAAAGTCCATTAATCATCTCCTGCTAAGCAGGACTGTGACTCTCAGCAATGTGCAGGACACAGTGGATAGATTTGCAGCAGTGGGGTTCCTGAACTGCAGTGGAGTGACAGCACACACATCCTTATTTTGGCAGCAGACCACCTTGCCACAGAGTACATCAAAAGAAAGGGCTACTCTTCTATGGTCATGCAAGCGGTGGTGGATCACTGGGAACACTTCACTGACATGAATGTTGGCTGGTCAGGGAAGGTGCATGATGCTTGCATCTTTAAGAACACAGAACTGTTCAGAAAGGTATAAGCAGGGACTCTCCTTTCTGACTAGTGGATTACCACTTGCGATTTTGAAATGCCAATAGTGAGCATGGGAGACCCAACATACACATTGCTCCCCTGGCTCACAAAGCCATACACTGGCCATCTCAACAGCACCAAGGAAAGATTCAACTACTGGCTCAGCAGGTGCAGAATTATAGTTGAATGTACTTTAGGTAGATTGAAGGGACGCTGGCGTGGTTTACTCACAAGATTGGATCTCAATGGGAAAAAAAATCCCAATGGTTACAGCTGCCTGCTCTGCATAATATCTGTGAGGCAAAGGGGGAAAAGTTGCCACCGGCTGGAGGGTGGAGCTGGAGCGTCTGTCTACTGAGTCTGAACAACCTGACACAAAGGCTACTGGAAGATGTCAGTGAGGAGCTATATGGCTCAGGGAGGCTGTGAGAGAGCACTTTAACAGTGAGCCAGTGTACTGCATTGTAATGTACTGTGCTCTGCCTGGGCCTGCAGTTTAGGGGACTGTTAGGAATTGTGTGGTGTTTGGTGTGTGTCTATGAATATAACACTGTCAAGGCACCTATTAATTTTGTGGTGTTTGCTGTACATTTATGATTATTACACAGTGTTAGTCACTGATCCAGTGAGTTGTGTCACACTGCCTGGTAACAAGTAAATGGGTGCTTTACGAACTGTGAGGCTTTCTGCAGCATATGCTGTGAACTAATAATGATGAATTATTTTCTCAATAATAGGATTTTATTCAGTATCAAAACCAGTGCAAAGAAAAATCTGTGCAATTTAAAAGCAAATACATTAAAAACTCAATAAATTAATGGAACAGAACTTAACAAGAGGAAAGAATATTCATGTCCATTTTATTTAAACATGCAGCAACCGGGGCTTTCACAGATCTGTGTATGTGAAGCTGCGGTTGACGTTAATGTCCCCCATCGTGAAGTAGGAGGGGCAGCGATGAGGCCCCTGATGCCACATAGAATGTTGAGGGGGGTGTCGGGGGGTGTTGTAATGGAGTTTCCCACTGACTGCAAAGGGAGGCAAGCGAATGATTGTTGAACCTGTAGGTCTACAAGAGTCTTCAGCATCTGTATTTGCTGCTGGAAAACCTGCATTATGTCCAGGTACATCTCCCTGTCCTCTTTCTCCTCGGATTCCTGGGCCTTTCTCCTATCCTTCTCCAGGGTGTCTGCAATGTTCACCCTTCTAGGCCTTTTGCTCATGGTCTGATGAAGAACTGGCTTGCGAGATCTCATTGAACATGTCATCCTGATTCCTCTTTTTTCTCCTCCTTATCTGGCTCAGGCGTTCCACATGCATGCAGAGGCAACGGAAGCAGCTACAGCTAAAACACACACAGGTACCATTGTCAGTATAGATTCAGTGGAAAGCAAAACTTACAATTCTGAATTCTCTTTCCTTGCTCCCCTAAAGTTTTAAACAAGACCTGCTTATTGACACTTCTGCTTGGGAGTGCTTGCACACGGCACCACTCA
Source organism: Chrysemys picta bellii (assembly GCF_011386835.1). Taxonomy (NCBI): domain Eukaryota; kingdom Metazoa; phylum Chordata; order Testudines; family Emydidae; genus Chrysemys; species Chrysemys picta. Next base: position 115,750,293 of record NC_088792.1, on the reverse strand, counting down.
CAGCACGAGCCATGGTGAGTGTGGCCCGCCAGAGGTGAGGGAAATGAGGAGGGAATTGTTCAGTTGCATGAAACTATGAACAGAGGGTAGTGGCACTGAATACTGGCACCGTTTTCCATAGGCGATGATGATTTTGCTGATATCTCACTCTTGAGGGTAACAAAGGTGCAGAGAGCACAGCTGCTGTTGGCATCCTGAAACTGCCCGGGCCCGTATGCTGCTAGCCTGTTTACTACAATGGTGCCAGCTGAAGTTATCTGTAACTGGCATGGGAAAGTGTCCTACCGGAGAGGAAGAAATAAGGCTACCATCCCTGGACATCTTTGGGAGAGGATGAAATAGGATGAAATTTAATAGTGAAAAGTGTAAGGTGATGCACTTAGGGATGACTAACAACAATTTTAGTTACAAGCTGGGGACGCATCAGTTAGAAGTAACGGAAGAGGAGAAAGACCTTGGAGTCCTGGTAGACCGCAGGATGACTATGAGTCGACAATGTGACGTGGCGGTGAAAAAAGCCAATGCGGTCTTGGGATGCATTAGGCAAGGTATATCTAGTAGGGATAAGGAGGTGCTGCTTCCGTTGTACAAGGCACTGGTGAGACCTCATTTGGAGTACTGTGTGCAGTTCTGGTCTCCCATGTTTAAAAAAGACGAACTCAAATTGGAAAGGGTACAGAGAAGGGCCACTAGGATGATCAGAGGAATGGAAAACCTGTCGTATGAAAGGAGACTCGAGGCGCTCGGGTTGTTTAGCCTAACCAAACGAAGGCTGAGGGGGGATATGATTGCTCTCTTTAAATATATTAGAGGAATAAATACCAGGGAGGGAGAGGAATTATTCCAGCTCAGTACTAATGTGGACACAAGAACGAATGGATATAAACTGGCCGTGGGGAAGTTTAGGCTTGAAATTAGACGAAGGTTTCTGACTGTCAGAGGGGTGAAATATTGGAACAGCCTTCCGAGGGAAACGGTGGGGGCGAAGGACCTGTCTGGTTTTAAGATTAAGCTAGATAAGTTTATGGAGGGAATGGTTTAATGGGATAACGTGATTTTAGTCAAACGAACAGTGTGCCATCGCTGGTAAATAGTATCAATGGCCAATGAGGGTCTGGCTGGAAAGTCTTGCCTACATGCTCGGGGTTCTACTGATTGCCATATTTGGGGTCATGAAGGAATTTTCCTCCAGGGAAGATTGGCAGAGGCCCTGGAGGTTTTTCGCCTTCCTCCGCAGCATGGGGCAGGGGTCAATAGCTGGAGGATTCTCTGCTACTTGAAGTCTCTAAACCAGGATTTGGGGACTTCAACAGCAGAGTCAAGGGAAAGGGTTGGGACGGCTTTGTGGCCTGCATCATGTGGGAGGTCAGACTAGATGATCATAATGGTCCCTTCTGACCTTAAAGTCTATGAGTCTATGAGTCTAGGATCACAGAGTAGCTCCATGGAAGTTTCTTTGAGATCTCTCAGGGTGACTCAAGAAACATCTCTGTGTACATAAACAAACTGTTCCTCATGGCCCCCATTGCCTAATTCTACAGGAGAATTAGAGAGACAAGGTGGGTAGGTAATACCTTTTATTGGACCAACTTCTGTCCAGCAAAAGACATTACCTTACCCAACTTGCCTCTCTAATATCCTGGGACTGATATGACTACAAAAACTCTACAGGGGAACGTAAAGCAGATAACAATGCTACCTCTCTTTGTTGCAACACTACCTCTTCTAGTATGAGTAAATTAATGAAAAGTCGATAGCTGTGTCCTGTTAAATTGGGAGCACCATCAGTATATTGATGTAATGGGAAATACAATTACACACTTACCCGTGCATTGGGCTCATCTATGCTCGACTGACTGGACTGTGGTGGAGTCTCAAACATGTTCTGTCTTGCGGCATAGCTGGACTCCCTGCTTGCACGTCCTCCATCCTCCTCCTCTTTCTCCTCTATCTCCTCGCTGTTCATGCCAGAGCCTATGACTTGGCCTCCTTGGAGGTAGCCACGGTGGTGTGTGGGTGGAGGTGGTGTCTCTGGAAGTATGGTGTGCAGCTCTTTTTAAAAGTGGCAGGTTTGTGACTTGGCACCAGATTGACTGTTGGCCTCCCTGGCCTTCTGATATGCCTGATGCACTTTCTTCACTTTCATGCGACACTGCTGCTGGTCCCTGTCATATCCCTTCTTCTGCATCCCCTGTGCAATCTGCTCGTAGATGTCAACATCTCTCTGGCTGGTCCGTAGCTGTTCTTCTAGTCTCTTTTCCCCACAGGAGATCCAGTATAGGGTGACCAGATGTCCCAATTTTATAGGGACAGTCCCGATTTTGGGGGCTTTTTCTTATATAGGCACCTATTACCCCCGACCCCCGTCCTGATTTTTTACACTTGCTATCTGGTCACCCTAATCCAGTATCTCCCGTCTATTTCAAGCCATAGTGTGTCTGGCGTATGTAGCCGGCATGGGCAGCTTGGCAGCTACACACAACAATGGAGAGCGGCTGGGTGGGCTCGCCAAGCTGGACAATCAGGAAAAGGCTTTGAGAAATTTGTGGCGCTTTAAATGAGAGGGAGGTCGTCCAGTTTCTGTGACCCCTGGTCAGTGGAGTTCATAACTGTGACCAGAGTGGTCAATGTGGGGCATTGTGGGACAGCTGCTGAAGTACTAATAGGGTCGACATACATAATGGTGTCTACACTCACGCTGCGTCGACCTCAGTACATCACTCATGGCTCAACACCACTCAGGGAGATGCTGTTACTGCATCGCAGTAATGGGTTACTTATATTGGTAAGAGACCAATTTAAAGGCAGTCACTTCCACAACTAGGTTGACGCAAGGCAAGTTACGGTGACCTAACTTGGTAGCGGAGAACAGGCCTAGCTGTGTGTGCGCACCCTGCTGCTGTGCGTTAACAGTTTGTTAGAGCACTTTGCTGTAGTCTTCTTTGAAATGGGACTAGCTCAAAGTGCATTAACCAACTATTAATATGTGTCAGCAAGGTGCAAGCGGATAGTCAGACTACAGGAGGCTAGTACCTTGTAGAGTCACCCCAGTTTGCCATAGCCTATTTGTTCCGTTAGAGAATCCCTTTGTGTTGTTTAGCTTAATTTACTTTGGAAATGGATTAAGTTAATCCACACAAAGGAACTTTTAGTGTGGAATAAGAGCATCCGCACAGGGAGCTAGTGCGGAATAGCTATTGCACTTTAAATTCATACCTTAGCTTATTTTGCAATAGTTTCCCCATGTAGACAAGTCCTAAGTACCTGAGTCACTTTTGAAAATGGGACTTAGGGCATGGCTACACTTGCAGATGTAGAGCGCTTTGAGTTAAACCAGCCTTCGTAGAGCGCAGTAGGGAAAGCACTGGAGTCTATCCACACTGACAGCTGACTGCACACTGGCATGGCCACATTAGCAGCTTTTGCAATGGCCACAGAGAGCAGTGCATTGATAGCTATCCCAGCATGCAAGTGGCTGCAACATGCTTTTCAAATGGAGGGTGGGGTGGGGTGGAGTGTGACAGGGAGTGTGTTGTGTGTATGTGGGGGGGGGAGAGAGTGTGTTTTTGCGGGGCTGAGAGCGTGTCAGCATGCTGTCTTGTAAGTTCAGACAGCAGCAGACCTCCCCCCCCCGCCTCTCTCTCTCACACACAGCATTCCACAGTAATGGTTGCTTTGTCTCGGAGCAGATAAGCATGCTGGCTGTTAAACGGAGCTTTCAAAGGGTGTATCCAAAACAATGACAAGAGTGGCCACTTGACTTAAGGGGATTATGGGACGTTTCCGGAGGCTGATCAGAGCGCAGTAATGCAACACCTCGTTCACACGGATGCTGAGGTGCTCCAGCGGGGGCGCATCAAATGTTATTCTACTCACTGAGGTGGATTACCAGGAGTGCTGTAGCCGTGGAGTCAGAGCGCTGTACGTGCCTTGCCAGTGTGGACAGGCAGTGAGCTAGTGCACCTGGGGCTCCTTTAATGCGCTGTAACTCACAAGTGTAGCCAAGCCCTTAGCTGTCCAAGTCATTTAGGCCTTGCAACGCTGAGCAGAGGAATGCCTAAATGCCTTAAAAAAACTGGGCCTTCGTCCTTGTGTACTGGGAGTGTAAGAATTTAGATTGTGCCTGGCTCCTGGCAGGAAGGAAATATCTTTGGTCCTGAATCAGGAAAGCACTTAAGCACATGATTAACTTTACATATGTGTTTAAATTCCCTTACCTTAAATGGGGCGTAAGCAAATGCGTAAGTGCTGTTCTGGAGAGGGATTGGGCCTTTGTGTCCTTTCCACTCACGCATGCCTTGCTAGGCGGCACAATATAAATCTACATTATTTCTAAATTTCATATAAATTGAATTGCCAAAAAGTGTTTTCCTTTCTTAAGAGTTCCACTAGGCCTACTTTATGAAGCACACGCGTCTATACTGACACCCATAAACTGTACATTTTCATATTTCCCATTGAACATTCTTTGGGGGATATTTGATGTGTTTGTTCAATAGTGACTCTCTATCTCACACACAATAGCTATGCTAATGATGCTTGGTAAGTATGAAGAGTCTTGTGAAGACTAAAACCTTCAAGTATTAGTTTGGAAACAAAAGCATCTTTCCACGCTTCAGTACTGATCATCTGGGTCCCGTGGTACTTCATGGTACTTCTATCAGTCTGTTTTTTGGTCAGGCATAGGTTTATATAAGTATACATAAGTATACATAACTTCGAATACACCTCTACCCCGATATAATGCAACTTGATATAACACGGGTTCGCATACAACGCGGTAAAGCAGCGCTCCAGCGGATCAGTGCATCAGCTCCCATCCGCAGCGCTCCGCTTCCCACCGCCAGTGAGTGCGGGAAAGGATGCCCCCCGTACTCACCGGCGGCTGGAAGCAGAATGCCGCGGCTGGGAGCTGGCGGAGTGGAGCAGGCTGGGGCCGAGCTGCTCTGCTTCCCGCCACTGCCGGTGAGTGTAGGACCTTTCCCCAACCCCCACCCTCCCCAGCGACACGGCTGGGGCCGGGGCAAGGAAAGTGGAGCTGACTGGGGCCGCATTGCTCCGCTTCCCACCGCAGGTGAGTACGGGGGGCGTCCTTTCCCCAATCCCCCCACATTCACCAGCAGCAGCGGAGCAGCCTGGCCCCAGCCCGCTCCACTCCACCAGCTCCCAGCCACGGCGCTCCACTTCCTGCCGCAGGATGTACAGGGGGTGTCCTTTCCCCATCCTCTCTGCACTCACCGGAGGCGGGAAGCGGAGCGCCACATCTGGGAGCTGGCGGAGTGGAGCGGGCTGGGGCCGGGCTGCTCCGCTTCCTGCCTCTGCCGGTGAGTGCCTGTCGGGGATGGGGTGTGTAGATAGGGATCGGGGCAGTCAGGGGACAGGGAGCAGGGGGGTTGGGTAGAGGGTGGGGTCCTGGGGATGATTAGGGACAGGGGTCTCTGGAGGGGGCAGTCAGGGGACAAGGAGCAGGTGGGCCAAAGCAAGTTCGATATAACGCGGTCTTACCTATAGCGTGGTAAGATTTTTTGGCTCCGGAGGACCACGTTATATCGGGGTAGAGGTGTATTTATACAGATTTTTTTGTATGAAAGGACCTTTAAATGAAGTATTGAATTAAACTGTTTTTTTCCCCAACGTCATATTTTTTTCTCCTCCATGGTTGCAAATTTTTCATTAAATATGCAACTTTAGACACCAAAATTCAGTTGCACTGCTGATGTGGACTCTGACTTCAGTGGCATCACAGCTAATACTGATGTTTTACGGACAGGGAAAAGGAACAGATCACCATTCACTGACAAAGGCCCAGTCTAGCCTAGGATGCTGACCCTTTGTTAGTGGTAGATCCCCCTTCACCGTCTAATGGGTAGTATTAATGGAAAACCTCATTTTTCATACTCTTATAGAAAAGCATGGCAGAGATTTGGTAACATCGCTAGGGAACCCCACAGTGTAACAAATCTGTGTGTTGCGGGACACAGACACAAGCAAACCCTAGTCTTGAACACCCTTTCCCTAATGGTGTTGGAATGATATGTCCTGTCTCCATTAGCAAACTGTTTTCAGTACCACTTTAGGTGGAATCCTGTCTTGATGACCATTGTCAGCACAGGACAATTTCTTAGTGAAAATGTGGCTAAAGACTTAAGATTCTTTGGTGAGATCAATATAAGATCAAAAAGAAGCAGAATATCAATAAATACATCTCTCTAGAAAGCCCATACATAATAATAGATGGAAATATATAATGTACTATTATCTACTATCACCCACAATTTAAAGTATTTTTTCTTTTCCTCTGGTTGCTGTCTCTATATAAGTGATTAACATTTAAGGTGAAGAGACACCACTGAATGAGGGTTGGCAATAAATCAAAGTTAATGAATATTAATATTTCAGAGAGAACCATAGAATCATAGAAGTATAGGACTGGAAAGGACCTCAACAGGTCATCTAGTCCAGTCCTCTGCACTCAAAGCAAGGCTACATAATAACTAGACCATTCCTGACAGGTGTTTGTCTAAATTGTTCTTAAAAACCTCCAATGATGGAGACTTCACAACTTCCTTAGGCAATTTATTTCAGTGCTTAACTACCGTGACAGGAAGTTTTTCCTACTGTCCAACCTAAATCTTTCTTGATATAATTTAAGCCTATTGCTTCTTGTCCTATCCTCACAGGTTAACAAGAACAATTTTTCACCCTGCTACTTGTAACAATGTTTTACGTACTTGTAAACTGTTATCATGTCCCCCCTCAGTCTTCTCTTCTCCAGACTAAACAAACCCAATTTTTTCAATCTTTCCTCATAGGTAATGTTTTCTAGACCTTTAGTCATTTTTGTGCAATTTGTTCACATCTTTCCTGAAATATGGCAGAACTGGACAAAATACTCAAGCTGAGGCCTTATCAGCATGGAGTAGAGTAGAAGAATTACTTCTTGTGTCTTGCTTACAACACTCCTGTGAATCCCAGAATGATGTTTGGTTTTTTTGCAATAGTGCTACACTGTTGACTCATATTTAGCTTGTGATACACTCTAACACCCAGATCCCTTTCTGCAGTACTCCTTTCTAGGCAGTCATGTCCCATTTTGAACGTGCGCAATTGAATGGCCCTGTCTAAGTAGAGTACTTTGCATCTGTCCTTATTGAATTTCATACTGTTCACTTCAGACCATTTCTCCAGCTTGTCCAGATCATTTTGAATTTTTATCTGATCCTCCAAAGCACTTGCAACCCCTCCCAGCTTGGTTGCTTTATAAGTGTACTTTCTATGCCATTATCTAAATAATTATGAAGATATTGAATAGAATCAGACACAGGACCAATCCCACTTGATATGCCCTTCCAGCTTGACTGTGAACTACTGATAACTACTGTCTGGGAACAGTTTTCCAATCAATTATGCACTCACCTTATATTAGCTCTATCAAAGCTATATTTCCCTAGTTTGTTTATGAGACGGTCATGTGAGACTATCAAAAACCTCACTGAAGTCCAGTATGTGATGTACAAATGAGCATCAGACATCACCAGAAATCTTCATCTCCTTTAAATTTAGTTGTTGAATAAGAATTGAGAAGCAAGAATTTGCTGTATAAATAGGAGTTCGTTACTTTTGCCAACAAATGGATCTTAAATAATATCTCAAACAACATGTCTCATGTACAATCTGAATGACTAATAATTTGCAATTGTAATGCTGACAGCCCCTGGATGTCAGTCCACGGGATTGAACCTGGGACCGCGGGAGCTAAATGCATGAGACTCTCTACTGCATGAGCTAAAAGCCACATTGCTCTCAGCCAAGGCTGTAGCAGACTCATCTAATGGCACCTCGTCCTAGGTGGGCTAGATGCCACTAGAGGGGGACAGAGTGCCACACCAAGCCGGCATGGCTCACACAATGATCTAAATGAATAGGGCAAATATTAACATACATGCTCTGTAAGAACTGCAAGAAGTTGTGTTGGTGATTCTGAGTCTGTAGTGAACCAATGGCCCATGGTGAGTTTGGTGTTAAGAGAGTGCTAGGCCACTGCAGAAGTCATCTTTTGGATGAAACATAAAACTTTAGTTTTACTCTACTGTAGTAATGAAAGTTTATTTTGTTAATTTCTGTAGTCCCTATCATAATGGCAACTAGGTTCCTTAATTACAGAAAATTAAAACTGACAGTAATAAAATAAAATAAGTCCAATCAAATGCTAAACAAGAGGAATGCCTGTTACAAATTGCCCTGAAAGTTGCTTGAGTCCGACACTAATTGCTGAAAGTTGGAAATGAATGTCAAAGACGTAGGCCTAGCATGCCCTGCTGCCAGCATGGAGCATTATAACTTAAGTCATACTAGAAAGTGCTTTCCAGCCATTGTTAACTGCCTCATCAAGGTGCATGAGAATGAAAGTTTTGATTTAACCCAAGTGATTTAGCCTAATGTACTCATACAATTACATTCTGTCTACCAACACTGGGCAATATCAGCTGATGTTCTTCACTAGCCATAAAATGTTGTGTTGTGTTGCCATGTGTTGTTAAACAACTGCTACACTGATCTACAGAAGTGGATGCATTTCAGTGGTGGATGTAGTGATTGTTGCTCATACTGTCAGTAAGATTTTGTTCTATGAAGTCCAATAAAATATACTGGGAGCCATTCCAATCTAAACAGACCTGACAGAAAATGAGTGGGAGAAAAAGTATTTCACTACTTTACAGGTGGGGACCTGAGGAACAGGGAGATTAGGGGGAGGGGATTTTCAAAGGCACAAAAGGCAGTTAGGCAACCAACTCAGGAAGCCTGCCCCAGAGCCAGGATGTAAACCTAGATTTTCTGAGTCTCACTTTTGTGCCTTAACCACAAGACCATCTTTCTTCCCAGCTTTCAGAGTAGCAGCCGTGTTAGTCTGTATCCGCAAAAAGAACAGGAGTATTTGTTAGTCTCTAAGGTGCCACAAGTACTCCTGTTCTTTCTTCCCAGCCTGATTTGTTGTTTAATGAAATGTTATGTCTGTCTCTGACTACTCATTTCACTATACATTTTTACCAGGTCTTTGCACCGTGGAACTGCGTACAATGGATGCCCTTTTTTGTGATAATTAATATTTAGTTTATGAACATTTCATTCTGCAATGGTTCCAGTTCCGTCTCCACTATAATTAACACTAATGTAACCCATGTACGCTATTAAAGTCTCAGCCGTATTAGGTGCACGAACTCTGAAAGCATATGGTAAGTAAAGGCGGCCTTCAATATTTCTGTCTCGAGCGCTCTGAATTCAACCCAAAGGCTGGGACGTATGTGGACAATGACATCTTAAGCTTAAGCTTAAGACATCTTAAAATATTATTAAGAAGATACTGCAGGTATTGATAAGATACCATTCTTTGTTCTTGTGCTATAGAAGGGTTCTGCAACCACCAGATGGCAGCATGGGGGACTGTGTCTTATGGGGAAGCATGAAACTGAGGGCAACTGACTGTGTCCCATAGATGCAGGGTTAACAGGGTCAATCCAGTAGAGAGAAACAGAGGGATGAGCCCTAGAAGAAAGAGGCTTTACTTCCACTGGAGTGTCATTATCTTATCCTTGATTCTTTTAATTGCTATAGTATGGCTGACCTGAAAACTTATATTCCTTCAGGCAGCGACAAACTGTTTAATAAAAGAGAATTAATTTTTCCACTTAACCTTGCTGAGCTTTTCTCTGTCTGTAAAGATCTATTCATTACAAAGCAAGTGAAGGGAGAACATTGTGCAGTACCTGAAGAGGTGTTATACTTGCAGAGGGGCACTTTCCTCCCTAAGTTAGAGAGCTGCTCAGTGGTAGTTCTATCCACATTCTGAACCTTGACCAGCCGAAACTATTTAACAGCCCTTTCTGTTCATCCCCAAAGATACACAAACACTCTGTACTCAGCCCAGCGCATGGAGCAAACTGTCTACGCTCACCAGATACCAGAGCAGGCCAGCTGACACTAATCCCCCTGGGCTGCTCAGATAAGAAGTTACGGGGAAAAAAAGCACAGCTATTCTCTCTTGCTGACAATGTGACCAAAAGTAGTATGGCTACATGCTGCCTGCCTCCGACTTTCCTATCAACAGTGCTGTAAGAGCCTATAAATATAGCAGGGACACATACTTGTGCTGCAAAGCCCACTTAGCTTTATCCTCATTCCCTGGCTTCTTCACCCCATGCCAAATAATTCTACTGGATTGGAACAACACTCTTGGGCATTCAGAAAGTACTTGAGTAACATGACAGCACCTTTTGTTTCAGAAACACAAACAAAACAAAAAAATGAAACTAAAGCTTTTGATTAGGAACCAGTTGGTTTATTTCAGTTTCAAGAATCCTCTACCCGTACATATTTTTTTTGTCTCCTATTGCACATTTTTCTGTTACCTTTTACACCCCGCACTGCAAACTTCCTGGGCCAAGCTACTGTTCTCACAGTACTTTAAGTTAAAACAACAACAACAAGTGCTTACAGGATGAAACTCACCCTTGGGCAGCGCTGCTGATACCACACAGCTTGCCCCCTAGGGGAATGGGGGAGGTGATGGTAGAGCGACCATTCTGGGGTTTCTCTATCCCCTGCCAATGCTGAATTGAACTGCATGACAGCTCCAAATATACTGGCACTGGGAAGAAACCAGAGGTTTGCCATGAAATGGGCAACCAAATCCATGCCTACAAAGATCCAGTGGCTGGGAGCCCCTGCTGAGAGGCAAGAGCCACTGTTTGAGCCCAGAGGTTGGAAGAGTGGCTTTGAATGATTACAGAGAAATTGACTGCCTCTCCCTGCATCACTGGGAGGACGTATTCATTCCTGCCTAGTAATGGTCTGAAACCCACTTACTTGGACTTTGTGTGGAGCAGTGGCTGGACATTTCACCCTTAGGGCCCAATGCTGCTCTCATTGATCTGAGTGGCAGTTCTGCCACTGACTTTAATGAGAACAGGCTTGGTGAATAATAGTAGATACAGACTAACACGGCTACCCGCTGATACTTAATAGTATCACCTGACAGCATTCATTTTGTCACTAATCTGAGGCCACCTAGAACACTTAAAATGGGCCTCTATAACCAACATAACTATATAGTCAGAATGGAAATGCCTGTAATTGGCAGGCACCCCAAACATGGCAAGAGTAGCACATTTTAGAGACAAATCAACACAATAAAAAGTTTTACCTGAATTATGATGAAAAATTATTCAAAATCATTGTATGCAAACATCTACAAAGGAGGATATTAAGCAACACTTGAGATAGTCTCAGCTGAGGATAATGAACCAAATTCATCCCTGGCATAGACGCAGATGGAAGCTACTAAGAAATGTGCCCATTTATGCCAAGGCTAAAATTTGGCCAGGAATATTAAGGAACAATCTGTCAAAATATAAGCTAATCAAGCAATGTAAATGTGTCTTTATTTAACAGAGCATTTAGTTTGGATGGTTAGGGGATTTTGGTAAGCAAGGAATAATTTATTATTAGTAGTTTTAAGGTAGTACTTAGTCATGGACCCAGTACCCATTGGGCTAAGTGCTGTATAAACACTCCTCAGTAAGAAAGTTGAAATTCTAGTAACCTTCTAAGTAAGGTTTCAGAGTAGCAGCCGCATTAGTCTGTATCCGCAAAAAGAACAGGAGTACTTGTGGCACCTTAGAGACTAACAAATTTATTTGAACATAAGCTTTCGTGGACTACAGCCCACTTCTTCGGATGCATATGCTCAAATAAATTTGTTAATCTCTAAGGTGCCACAAGTACTCCTATTCCTCTAGGTGAGGGAGATTCAAGACATCAGCAACACTGTTAGAAGCAAAAAGATTTCCCCGATAAAGACCTGGTTCTGCTCCCATTGATTCCTCCTGGTTCTCTTCCCCATTCCAATCAAGAGTAAATATCCTTAACCACAGCAGCCTAAAATAATGCCCAAGGGAAGAGCAACACCACTATAGCAAGTGTTAGATCAAACAGCACAAATTTTGGAGAGAAGATTATTCATTGTGAAAAATGTAAAGTACATAGAAAAATTCAACAATTGCACAGTTTAGTTTTTATTTCTGTACTAGTTTTAATGAGAAAAGTTGTGGTTTTATTTAGTGACTACAGGGGACCCATATGATTTTTTTTTCATATATATTTCAAAACTCAACCCAAAATTGAAGGGTTTGCAAAGCTGAGGGGTAAACCTGAAAAGGTTTAGGAGGTTTGGTGTAGTCTGGTTCAGAACCTAAAATGCTGTAGGCATAGTACAGTGTCTAGTGTAGCAATCTAGTTATTAGAACAGGATCTCTTGGTACTTTTGCATCTGGTCAGATATGAGAATGCTTCTTTCTCTCTCTCAGTATTTTAACTCTACTACTTTGGCTCTCATCTGAAATTGGAAAGCACAAAGGACAGAAGCAGAGTGGAAAGAGGCCTAGAAATGTGTAAAGTAGGCAGTATGCTTCACAACACAAAATGAGATTTACATGTCAGAAGCAAAGCTGTATATGCTTTAGGATAGGATAGGAACTGTATCAACCCAAATCAGTAGCTATCTAAAAGGAGAAAAGAGACTGAAAGTAGGTTTGAGATTAGATTGGAAACTCAATACAAGCTTGCAGTTTGAGTCTTTTGTTGGAAAAGCCACAGTACAGAACCTTAATGTGACTACAAATGGAATATTACATGCAGCTCTGGCCTCTGCCATTTGAGAAAGATATAAAATAACTAGATACATACATAGAAGGGCAACTAAAGAAGGGCAACTACAATGATCCAGGGATTGACAGATAAGACATTAATTATGAAGGTAGATTAAGGAAACTAAAATTATATAATCTAGAAAAGAGGATTGAAGGGAATAAGATCACCGTCTATAAATACCTTCAAGGCAACAATGTAGATGGAAGAAGAGAATTATTTAGTCTCAGAAGATGATAAGACAAGAAGCAAATGCCTGCAGCTAAAGAAGGAAAACTAGGATGAACAAGTTTATGCTAAGTATCTGAAAAAGGTTTTTTTCCTTAAGCAGTAACACCAATTATGCAATAAAATAGATGATCAGGGAAAGTAGTTGAGGAACCACATGGCAGATATTCAAGAACAATGTAGACAAGATGTTAGGGTGAACATTTGAGTGAATAGTCCTAAACAGATGGTTTGCATTTTGAACCAGCTTGAGCCTTTTCTGGGGGTGGCTTCATTCTTGCACAACAGTTGCATTATTTGGAACTCACAAGTGTGATGATCACCTTGGCCAAGTCTCTATCCAATAGGATGATGTACAATCTATTGGTGTATTGCAGACAGAATAGGGTGGGTTTTGTTCCGCCATCATAGCTATTTGGAAGTCCAATAGCACTGACAAATTCAAGAAACCCTAGGCTAAGTAAGGATGGATGTGACAACCTGGTAGATGCCCTTGATATTGGTGGATTGTTACTGGAGAGGCAGTTTCTTCAAAGTGATTTCCCCTTCCCAACAGCATGATCTCAGACTTGAATGGGCTCAATTACATCCAGCTGCTCTTCACCCAGGTGCTGATTAAGGCATTAAGAAATCTGGAAGATGGTGCTGTTTAAGTCTGATGTAACGGACACAATGAGCTAGCGTCATCTGCACTTTGCTGGCACTTTAGCATGTGTTGTCTCACCAACTTTCCGTAATGTCTTCAGATGCATGCCGAATAATATGGAGGAGAGGACTGAGCTTTGTGGGAATCTGCAGACTAGGGCTTACGAGGTGTTAGGATCTAGCCATTTCAGAGTGTTCCCATTCTCCCCTGTAGCCTTTTGGAGGTAGGAGTTGAGTACAGAACAAATTGCATAAATGGGGCTCTCAGACACATACAACACCATAAAAGTTACAGAAGTACATGCAGTGAGCACAAATGGCATCTCTTAGACAGCAATATAAGACCAGTCTCCGATTAATCTAATAGAACAGCTACAGTGGTGTAGCTACACAGTGTACAAACAACCATACACCTAATAATGTTAAACACACTTCTAGCAACCCTCCCAAATTACAATAGCGATATGTAGAAGAAACAAGAACATTTTCTATTTACTAGAATCGCTGTTCACATTGTGAGGAAATTTTCTTTTTGAGTCGGCAACTCTCATTAATGTTAACATGAGCACTGTCAGAAGAATATAACCCCTTTGTACTGTATGCATGGCTATTACAGACATTTAATCTGTAATGGAAATGCCAAAGGTTCAGTTAAGGAGGGTTCTGCAGTCCTGTCACTTACAAAACTTTCATTGTATGGTATTTACACACACATAAGGGCTGCACAATCATTATTAGACCAAAAGAGAAAACAGGTAATTGTGGCAAATGTAAATATCCGTAAACAAAATCCAACTTGTTTGCCCTTAAATTTCTTCTGCCTATTTCTTTGCCAGTGATGAATTTAATTATTTACTGTATCACACAGCTGTGGCTAAAATACTACTATGGTATACTGGAAATATACCAATGCTTTCCAGGAAGCATTATTCAACAACCAATTAAAAGCATATTTGTTTAATTTGATTAGTCCCTCCCAAAGGCAGATGTAAATATGGAGAGCTTTGCCAGGCTGTTTCAGGTGCACTGGCCACCATCCAGGTTCCTGAAGTGCTGCCACAGGATATATCTTGTTGTGGTGTAAGTCACTCTTTTGGTTTGCATCAGAAGCACAAGGGCTGTACAGGGCGGACACAGTTTTGAACAGGAAGAAAATACTCGAATAGAAGATTACCTTTTAAATATTTCATTATTGGATGTCTCCCACAGCACTGAAGCATTCCCTGGGTTAAACTAGGAAGTCCACGGCCAATCCTGAGCACCGTCTAAAGGATGACATCCCTAAGATCTGCAAGGAGGAGACCCTCCATATGTGGATCTCTCCCTACGTGGAAGGGCGGTTCAGTCATCTCTGTGACACCATTTCCCCTTTCCCAGAACCCAATGAGTCAGGATCCATGAGAGGGTGGGGGACAGGAGTAAGAAGATGAAGGGACTGTGTGGCCCTATATTAGGTGTGGTAGGGCCTATGAAGCACAGTCCCCATGGATTTTAATCCAGACACAACCTGCAGTTGTATTACCTGTATTACAAAGCACTTCCACAATGAGAAACTGCCCTGCAGCAGTGGCCAATGGAAATTGCTGGCAGTGGGGAGCCTGGCTGTCATGCAGCTGGAGTTTGCTGGAAGGAGGAAGCACAGAGTTGGCAAAGAGGCATAGCACCTCTGCTTGGATAGCCTTCCAAGGAGGGGTGCCACCAGAATTTTCCTAAAGAGGGGGTTGGCACATTTATGTTCTCACTAAGCTCCCTCTTCTCTTTCTGGAACAGACCTGAAAGTGGAAGAGGTGGAGGAAGCAGAGTGAGGAGATAGCAGTCTGGGTTTCTGGGAAGTGGGTAGCCAGGTTCAGGTGGTCCCAGGGGCCAGAGCCTGAGGAGGAGCCACCGCACCTCTGCTCCAGGCCATGTTGGTCATTTTCCTCTGCCCACCCTCTGCAGAGAGACGAGGACCAGCCAGGACTATGGCTAGAGGGGTGTGTTGCAAAAATCCTTTGCCGCTCCCAAATACCTCCAGACCTGGGAGATCCTCCCTGCTTCTGGGTGGGCCAAGAGTAGGAGCAAACCCCATTGTTCCAGACTAACAAAGGAAAAACTCCACAAGGAATTGTTATGGAGACTTCCTCCTCATGAGCCCCCTCCCACAGGGTTTACCATAGGACAGGGCTATCTGAACCTCAGCTTTTCATAAAATCATTGGCTTTCATATCTGAGTAAGGGCTAGGTTAAATTTTAACACAATCCTCAGAATCTGGCGCCAAGAAGCCAGGGACTGGGGGTAAAAGAAAACATCAAAGTAGCCAGTTTAATTGGTTTGTTATGTGAAATAGTAACCAGGTAGAGTGCACTAAAATATATCAGTAGTGACAAGTCTAAAACTATCATCAACTACGAACACAGAGTTGCAATACTTTAAATTGCCAAAATATGGTATTTGGGGCACATCAACCTTTTTAAAGATGTTTTTATGGGGATGTTTGTGTGTACAAACTGCTGAGAAGAGGGAGTTTTAAATGAATACATGGTCCTTACATAATTATTACATATTCCCAAATTAAACATCAACATTTTAAAGAAGAGATTTATTTTAATGAATATAGCTAAATCAGTCCCTTTTATGGATAAGACTTGTAAAAGAAAGAAAGATTGTCACAGGCAACTGTTACTCTATTCAAGACTGTTGCCACAAAAGCTAGTCTCATGACAGGAGCTACAAAGACAGTTTTGTTTGTTGCTGCAGCTACTATCTAACCATCTAAAATATATCCTAATAGATGGTTCTCCATGAAAAAGCATGTGAGTGCACACAATTTTCTGCTTGCTGAGGGTTCATGAACAAGGCTGTTTTTCTCAAAGTACTGAAGATTAGATAGATTATTATCAGCCATACTTCCTTTGCAAATGAGGTCTGTGAAGTTTTAGAGTTTCTAACTCTCTAGCCATCTGAGATAATATGATTGCAACATAAAACACACCTGACCAAATTCATCACTACTCTAACTCTGTTGGCACCACGGAAGAATTTGGCTCATTGACTATAGAAGTATTTTCAGGTCAGACCTGACCTTACACTTTGCGTATTAAACATTCTCAAAATAGAGAAGCAGGTTTTATCCCAGGAGATTTCCATCTTTTATTTAATTGTACAGCCGATGTTATGCTATAAACAAATAAATTACATACCCTGGAATAACAATAAATGGAGACCTGTTTAGTCTACTGATCTGTGAGATAAAAGAGTTGCCCTCCAGCTCCCCTCTTAGTGCACCGGAGCAATTGAAGCATTTATAGAGCTCTGCTCCATGGTCTGCAGGGGGGTGCAGACTCCTGTATAAACTCTGCAAATCCTGCCCCTGATAGTATAACCTCACTGTTTCTGCCACACTAAAACTCTTTGCGACTATGGAGGATGGAGCAGGATTTTGCCCCACAAGCAGTATTTCACTATAACTGAGTCCCCTGTAAGTGAGTTCTATTTTACTTGATTAAAAAATGTTTAGATTAGGATTTTAGGACAGAGTGAGGATTACAGAGCACTGCAGATATTTTCATTAGTCTTTTCTTTCCTATGGATTAAGAGGCAGTTGAAAACAAGGTTTCTTTGGAGAGACACGGGCCAAAGAAACAATTCAGAAGATGCATTAGCAAGACGGAGGGGGCACATCAGCTCGTTACCTTCTCACTTTTATATTTTTACTGTTTATTTGCTTCTCAAACAAGATAAGCCAAGGAAGGCCTGATTCTGCTCCAACTCAGAATTCACAACTGCCATGTTATGGGCTGCTAACCATTTGAAATCTAATTCATTTCAAGAAAAAATCATTTCAAATACTTCACCTGCTCAGAATCACTGGGTTTTACAACAACATTTTTCTATTTTTTAAAAATTTTGTTCTCTTTCCTGTTGCTGTGAGAAAGTCTATTGTTTGTGAGAGTCTATCTTGATGATAAAGGGGAAAACAGAGAAACTGATACACAGTGTTGTGCATTTGACAAAATAAACACAAAAAGGGAAAAAATATTTTTCTCTAAATCTTTCAGCGAAGGTAATCCTGCGTGTTAGTTGTAACAAGAGTAGGTAAATACGTATGGACAGAGTGGGAGTTTTAAGTTGACATGATCTTACATAAAATGGCTGTGGAATTGCGTCAAATGCGGTAAGCAAATAACCAAAATAAGAAGCATCAAATATTTCAGCAGAATATTTACCATCTGAGAATCACTAGTCAATTCAGAAAGACCACTAGGGTTATTGGACCTCTACTATGTACTGTTTGAAATATAAATTTTTAAAATAAAAAGTGCCAGACCTTTGGTAGCAGTTTTGAAATCAACTTTTTAGAGCTTTTGCAAGAATCAGTTATTTATTTTTAATGTAAACTTGCACATTTAGATCCTAGTCCTCCACAGAATTAAAGGTAGGCTGAACTTTCCGCAGTATGGGCCTGATTCAGCACCACCGCAGTTAAGGGGAGTTTAATATTTACTGTGGTTAGAGTTAGATCAAACCCTGTGAGTCATGGGCCCACTGGCAATGCATAAAGTTGAGCAGGTAAGATTGTAAATCTTGCTGAATCGGGGTCTTAGAGTAGTGGGCAATGGAAGATTCCAAAATGAAATATATGTATCACTTTCAGTACCATTTAAGTGTTTCACTATGACATTAAGTTCCATCTAGAGTGTAAGCTCTCCAAGATAGGGGTATGTCTTATTTTTTAATTTGTCCAGTGCCTGGCACATTGAGGGTGCTTAGGGTTGCCAACTTTCTAATCGCACAAAACCGAACACCCTAGCCGCGCCCCTTCCCTGAGGCCCCACCCCTGCCCCGAGGCACCCCACACACACTACATTCCCCCTCCCTTGGTGGCTCGCTCTCCCCCACTCACTTTCACTGGGTTAGGGCACGGGTGTGGGAGGGGGTGAGGGCTCTAACTGGGGTACAGGCTCCGGGGTGAGGCCCAAAATGAGGGGTTTAGGGGAGGTGGCTCCAGGCTGGGGCAGGGAGTTGGGATACAGGAAGGGGTGAGGGCTCCAGGGTGGGGCTAGGGATGAGGGGTTTGGGGTGCAGGAGGGGGCTCCAGGCTGGGGGTGGGGCTGAGGGATTTGGGACATGGGAGTGGGCTGTGGGTTGAGGCAGGGGATTGGGGTGTGAGAGGAGGTATGGGCTCTGGGCTGGGGCCAGGGATGAGGGATTTGGGGTGCAGGAGGGGGCTCCAGTCTGGCGGTGGGGCCAAGGGATTCAGAGTGTGGGATGGGGCTGTGGGTTGAGGTAGGGGGTTGGGGTGCAGGAGGGGGGTTCGGGCTCTGGGCTGGGGGTGTGGGCTCGGGGGGGGTTGGGACTTGGGGTTGGGGCACGGGCTTACCTCGGGCAGTTGTCGGTCAACAGCGCAGCGGGGCTAAGCCAGGCTCCGTACCTGTCCTGGCTTTGCACTGTGCCCTGGAAGCAGCGAGCAGGTCAGACTCCTAGGCCGGGGGAGGGAGGTTAGGCGGCTCTGCGCACTGCTCTCCCAACTCCCATTGGCCACATTACCAACCAATGGGAGTGCAGAGCCGGTGCTCGGGGTGGGCGCAGCGTGCGGAGCCCCGTGGCCTCCCTCCTAGGGAGCCGGACCTGCTGGCCGTTTCCAGGGCGCAGCGCAGTGCCAGGACAGGTAGGGACTAGCCTGCCTTAGCCCCGCAGCACCGCCGACCGGACTTTTGGTGGCCCAGTTGGTGGTGCTGACCGGAGCTGCCAGGGTCCCTTTTCGTTCGGACGTTCTGATTGAAAACTGGATGCCTGGCAACTCTGAGGGTGCTATGGGAAACTTTGAATAAAAGCGGTCACTGATTATTTATCCCAAACCATTTTCTCTATCATTGAGACTCCCCCTATTCCCCTCTAATTCTCCTTTCCCACTGTCTCCCCTAGCTCCTCTCTTTGGAAAATCCACATTGCAATACACCAAAAGGCAATGGGCCTGATTCTAAACCAACTCATAGCAGCTTTACGGTGGAGTTACTTCTGACTTACACTCGTCTGAGACCAGAAGAGCCTTTACTGCTGCTGAATCTCCCCCAAAGCAGCACTGGTTTTTCTATCGTGTTGCTGCACTTATGTGTAAGGCTCCGTGTTTGTCACGGAGGTCACGGAAATCATGGATTCCGTGACTTTCCGTGACTTCTGCAGCGGCTGCTATGCCTGGCCCGGGGGCCGCCTGAGCAGGAGTTTGGGTGGGGGCGGGAGGCTCAGGGCTGGGTAGTGTTTACCTGGGGGGGGGGAGGGCTCCCCAAAAGGGTGAGAGGAACTCCCCTCCCTCAGCTCCTAGCTCCACAGGCTGCCTCTGCTGGCAGGCACCACCCCCACAGCTCCCATTGGCCAGGTTACCAGCCAATGAGAGCTGCAGAACTGGGGCTTGGGGCGGAGCAGAGACAGCACAGGGAGCTCAGGAGCAGGGTAGGGAGCTGCCCCAGCCCCACCTCCCCTCCCCTCCCCTCCGAGCACCTGCGGCGCACCCCTCCTGTCCTCCCCCCCAGAGCACCCACGGTGCCTCCCTCCCGGGCTGCCCACCCTGAGCACCCACGGTGCCCCCCTCCTTGGCCATTCCTCCTGAGGCCCCCCCCCCCCCACAAGTTTTAGTCAGGGGTATATAGTAA
The DNA here is from genome assembly GCF_011386835.1 of Chrysemys picta bellii. NCBI lineage: Eukaryota > Metazoa > Chordata > Testudines > Emydidae > Chrysemys > Chrysemys picta. The sequence continues at coordinate 115,730,088 of NC_088792.1, read as the reverse complement.
AAGTCACGGACAGGTCACTCATGGGCCGTGAATTTTTGTTTACTGCCCATGACTTTTACTAAAAATACTCGTGACTAAAATGTAGCCTTATTGATGTGTAGATCAAACTCAGTAAAAGGATTAGATGGTCCTCCTGTTGGGACTTTGGACAAAAGGTGGGAAAGGAGTAATGTCTATCAGGGAGCCAATGGGGAGGGAAAGTACCAGGCAGCACTGTAAATGGGACAATATTTGCCTGCCAGCAAGTAAGGTGGTTTTACTGGCAACTGACCTTTAGGTGAAAATACTGACTACACATTTTGGTGAGAGGCATACATTGTTGTATTTCTCATGTTCTAACAACACTGACAGCATAGCCACATAAAACCTGATCGCATAGCCATTGAATTGCTCCAGCAAATAATGAAGAAATACGTTTTGATAAAAATTGATAATTGCTATAGAGAAAATGAAACAAAACATCAATCTGAAAACTCTCCTGACCTAAATAGAAAACAGAGCTGTTCCTGTTGAAACTCCCACCAGACTTGTTTACTAGAAACAAGTTCTCAGAAAGCAGACATAAAAGAAATGCAAACCCAGCCAAAGCAAATTCATTTTCTTTAAAATTTACGTAAATATGTGTGGAAATTTTATTTTTAAGGCATCTTTCCAGCTCCAATAAATAAAAGTGTGTAAGAACGTTAATGTAGTACAAACATTAATAATTTGCTTCAGTAAGATGACAGTCATGGTTTAAAATCACAGTGAAGTGAAGTTTCCAGTGAAGTATTTCAAACTGTTAAGAATTAATGCGTCTTTGAAATCAATACTGACAAATAAGGATTTTTTAAAATCTACTAAGTCCTCCACAAAATAATCCAAATATAAAAAAAACATGAATCTAAAACATCTAAATTGCATTAGTGGCAGAGGGAATAGAAAGGAAATGCACTTTAGTTGCATCTGTAATCTTTTATGCTCATCTAATATCCTCTAAAGGTATTATTTAGACAATATATTTCTCTATCTGGCAAGCTCAGTCATATTCCCATAGAGAGCATCAGATTTTAATGCATTTTTAACTATGCTGTTGGAGGCATACAGAACTAAAATGTAGGTGACATTTTATTAGTAGCTGTAGGCAAACCCAGATCTGGCTACTTTATTATTTATTTCCCTGTACATATACGATCTGGTGCTTTTAAGTTTATTGACTAATATTATGCACCAGAGAGAGGATCTTTGCTGTATACTCCTCATGAAGGGAAAACAGAAAGGTCACAAGGTAAAAGAAAACTCCATTTTCATCGTAGCTTTAATGTACTGCTCCTAAGGGAATTCCAGTTGCTTTATAAAGGTTTAGATATATATGGGTGGGCCTCTGTTGCTCCTGAGCCCACTAAAAGCCTATCCATCTGTGCACAATGCAATGTAATAAAGGCACAGTAAAAAGGATAGCTTTAGCTTGTGTACATTATCTAAGTAAAAACAAGTCTGTCCTGCATTTTATTACCAAGTCTACAATTACTTTACTTGCCCCCCCCCCCCCCGCCCGCATCCCTAAGATAAGGTTCATTTTTTAACATTGAGTGCGGAAGGCATAAAAATGTTACATTGCAGCATGATTTCCTCTCCGATAATAAATGGAATTTCCTGCTACAATGAATGGGGGAACCTAAAATGGTTTAATTGGGACAAGACAAAAGGTCAAAATCTAAATCTCTTAGTACGAATCTCAAGTCCCAACAAGTTAGGGATAAATGGAATAACCAAAACTGGCACATATGTAAACCAACAAAAGATATTCACCCCCATCCCCCTCTGAGATATAAGCTGGCAGAGAGAAGTTATATATAAAACTTCCTCATACAATTGGATATAATTAAGTGATAAAGTTATAAATATCTCTCAGTAAGTTAAAGGAAGAAACCCATAACTCAATATTGTAGTTTTCTCAACATCCTACCCTACAAAAACACCTTCGAATCTGGAAGTCCAAAATGAAGGTTCCTCTTGGAATGCCAGTGCCCCTGAGTGGTGTCAGAGTGGAGATGGAACCTAAGGTGTTTAACCTGGTGTCAGAGGTAGGTGTTTTAGCTCAAACCTCTACTGTTTGAGCTAAAACACCTACCTCTGTAGGTCCTGGCTATAGACTCAAAGGCTGTAGCAGGCTCATCAACTGCTGTGGCCTAGCCACCACAGAAGAGGACAAAGCACCACATTGAGTGGGCATGATTTACATTCTTGATAGATTCATAGACTAAGGCCAGAAGGGACCACTGTGATCACCTAGTCTGCCCATAAAGCATGGACCTTTCCTGAAATGTTTCCTAGAGCATTTTCTTTTAGATAAACATCCAGTCTGAATTAAAAGATTTCCAGTGAAGGAGAACCCACCACAACCCTTGGTAAGATGTTCCAATACTTCACTGCTAAAAATTTGCACCTTATTTCCAGTCTGAATTTGTTTAGCTTCAACTTCCAGCCATAGGATCTTGTTATAACTTTGTCTGCTAGACTGAAGAAATTCCACTCTCTCCCCTCCTGTGAGCACTGGGAAGGCACCTCTGCCCCCCTCCCCCAGAACACCTGCCTGGGAAGGGGCGGGGATAGGGGGCAGCGAAGAGCTCCTGGATTTCCTTCCCCAACCTGGAAGCGGGGGAGAGGACCGTGTTACAGCTTCCTTCCCCTCAGTCCTGGGAGAGGGAGGGTGAAGAACCCCAAAAGGAGCAGAAGTGAGGCGCGGGGGGCGGGGGGAGAAGGTGAACTAATGGGGGATGTGGGGCTGAACTGATATGGAACTGGGTGGGGGCAGGATTGATTTGGAGGTTGGGGGCAGAATTAATTGCTAGACAGGGGACGTCCAGATATGGCGGACAGAGCTCCTGCAGCAGGGTCAAAATCACCTTACCCCATAAACTTGGGAGCAAAGGCAATGCTAACTGTCTCACTCATGCACTGGGGAATGGGGGGAGGCAGTTCAAAAGGTACATCTGAAAACACAATATGATCCCTTTTTTGAAAATCTCATAATTTCAGAGCCAAACTCCTGATTTTTGATCTCCTGAGCTTGGCAATAATGAGGCTGAGATCAAGACACCCCGTATCCTATTTTTTTGATATACTAAATAGATTGAGTGCCTTAAGAAAGCTAACACCAGAAATATGCTGTTAAAGTCACCTAAACAACCTGACCTCTGCCCTGCATCACTGTATCACTAAACACCAGGAGACAAATAACACACATACTTAAGGTATCAGTGACTCTGAAAAATGAAAAGTGATCTAACTCCCTTACTCTTTGCACTGCTGCTGCAAACATCTCCTCCCTTTTGTCAGAACATATTCGCTATTGTTGGAGATCATGTTAATTGTGCATAGTCCCACACTTCCTAGGTGTTGAATTCAATTCTTTTAAAGTATACTGTCCAGTATGACTTGTCTAAATCCCTGATCATAGGAAAAGAAATGTAACTTTTTCTGCTACTGCATTTGATGAACTTTTCCTAACTGCTACAGACAGTTACTCATTTTTTCTAATGTTTTTTTTCTCTCTTTTGAGTGATTTCCTTGTATTTAACCATATAAAAATAACTATTTCCTCCACTCAAAGCTTTGCTTTTCCTTGGTATCATTTATAGTAAGTCACATTTGTGTCTCTCTAATAATCTAATAAACGGGCATAAAAACTATTCTTCTGCTAGGCTCTATTAGAAAATAATGGATAATATTAATTATGATTTACTGTCACTTTGGTAGTTAACTTAAGCCTTGATAGTAGAATGTCCCTTCTGACCTTAGGAGGTCAGGGACTGGGGGAGGAGAGAGGTGGAGTGTTGATAGAATTGGTAGGGGGTTGGCCATTCCATTGGATCCTAGTAGGAAGGAAGGCAACCCACTTGCACCTGGGTCCTCCTTTTCTTCTAGTCTCCCTCCCATGTAGGGATTATGTATGGGCTGGGGCTGGGGCTGTGAGGGAGCCAGTTGGCTCCAGCAAACACGCCTCCCCATCCCCAACTACCACCCAGAGGTCATTCTTGATTCTGAAAGCTGCCCAGCTCTATAGGTGGTGTAGCTATCAGAGTGGGTCTCTGGGCTTGCAGTGAGTCTGACCAGATCACCTTTTGTGGTCAGGAAGGAATTTTTTTCCTTGGAAAAAGATTGGCAAGTTGCCCAGTGGGTTTATTTTTTGTTTATTTTTGGGGTTTTTTTGCTTTCTTCACAGTATCCTGGATGACTGGTAAATGAGGATATGGATAAGAGAGAGTGCCAGAGAAAGGTGGGGGAGAAGAGGTAATAAACATCAAAAATATTGTTGCAACTTGTGGCTGGTGTCCAGTGCAGGCAGCAGGCTTCCAGGGCCAGCTCCTGGGGAAACCCCGAGCAGGTAGAGAGAGAGAGAGAGAGAGAGAGAGTGTGTGTGTGTGTGTGTAAGACTTAAATCTCCACAGATTGAGCTGCCTCTCATCTATACCCTCATTCCCCTTCATGGGAGATGGTACTGGGGTCCAGTAATAGGATGGAGCAGTAGTGGGAGCTTGCTACCAGGGTCCCCTCTCATTCCTTGGTTGTATGATATGAGATCTTTTAACCCTGCATTGGACCTAATTAATGCCTGGCAGATTGGAGGGGTGGGGTGTTTCAGCCCTCCCTTCTGCACATTAAAGTTAATAGAGTTGCAGCCTGCTGCTTTAAATCCATTCACATGTCTCCTGCGTATCCTGATCAATTCCTGTTCTCCCTATCCTTTACAAACTGCTGCAGCCATTCCTTTTGAGAAGACCAAATACAATAGATCTACATTTTCAAAAGCAGGCCAATAATCGGAGTGAATCAAGTTTTCTGTGTTTCAAGGTGGATGGAGTCAACTGATGGCTTTTGAAAAGTTACCTATAAATAGAGCTGTGCCAATAGTTCATTTTTCAGTTCACAGGCAATTTAATAAGTAAAATAAATAAAATAATTCAATGTCATTCAATTTTTTTTGAAAATTTTGGCAAATTGAAAAGTCAAAACAAATTTCATTTGGGTTGAACAAAATGTTCCCCAACCTCCATCCCCATGTTGCCCTGCACCCCCACTCCCATTCAGCCCATGCCCCAGTCTGTCCCTCCACTAGCCCGTCTGAATCCCGATTTGTGACACCTCCCCCCAGCAACCCCATGTGCCCCGCTCTGTCTTTCCTACCCATATGTGAATCCTCACCTGGCCCTGAGGGCAGGGCACTGTGAGGAATGCAGCCACTGCTCTCTCCCTATTCCCTGTTATAGCTGGTGAGTGGCTTCCCTCTGTTCTGGCACCACAGCAGCCCCTGGTGGGCAAAAGGCACAACTGCAGCGCCTCTCTGGCAGAATTTATTTTCTGCAGAGAAAAAAAAATCTGCAGGGGACATGAATTCTGTGCATGTGCAGCAGCACAGAATTTGCCCAGGAGTACCAGTTATACTGAGTTAACTGCTGCTTTTCTCTCAGAATGCATAGGTAAATCTGATCTAGAAACTATGGCTTTCCACCAAGCAGATTTTCAGTGCAATGCACTTTCAATGAAGTGAGTGTGTTAGGAATTTGTGTGCCTTCAATACATTAAGTGTGGATTTATACTTAGGGAAAAGTCCAATAGATTTTAATAGGGATTGAACCAATACAAGTTTCACATAAATTCATCTAAATTCTACAGAAATTATTCTAAAAATCTATAGAATTTAATATCCTTTCTTATGTTTTTTTGCACCTTACTACAGCTGATGCATAGTTCTATATGTAGGGCTCTACCAAATTCACAGTCCATTTTGGTCAATTTCATGGTCATAGGATTTAAAAAATAATAAATTTCATGATTTCAGCTATTTAAATCTGAAATTGCTTGGAGTTATAATTGTAGGGGTCCTGACCCCAAAAGGAGTTGTGTGTGTGGGGGTGCGCTACTGCTGGCTGTGGCGCTGCCTTCAGAGCTGGGCAGCTGGAGAGCAGCAGCTGGAGGCCGGGAGCCCAGCTCTGAAGGCAGAGCCGCTGCCAGCAGCAGCACAGAAGTAAGGATGGCATGGCATGGTATTGTCACCCTTACTTCTGTGCTGCAGCCTGCAAAGCTGGGCCCTCAGTGAGCAGCCACCAATCTCCGGCCTCCCAGCTCTGAAGGCAGCAGCGCAGAAGTAAGGATGGCATGGTATGGTATTGCCACCCTTACTTCTGCACTGCTTTTGGCAGGGAGCCGCTTTCAGAGCTGGGTGCCTGGCCAACAGCCACCGCTCTCCAGTCGCCAGCCACCACTCTCTGGCTGCCCAGCTCGGAAGGCAGCACAGAAATAAGGGTGGCAATACTGCGCTCCCCCCCTAAAATAACCTTGCGACCCCCCTGCAACTCCCATTTGGGTCAGGACCCCCAACTTCAGAAATGCTGGTCTCCCAGATGAAATCTGTATAGTATAGGGTTAAAGTACATAAAAGTCCAGATTTCACAATGGGAGACCAGATTTCACGATCCGTGATGCGTTTTTCATGGCCGTGAATTTGGTAGGGCTCCATCTATATTGTTTAAATATAGAATGATTCAAAATGCCTACAGAAGTTATTTTCTATTAAATGCTATAGGACTCTTCCATAAGGGTAGGCACATGATTCACATTGAAGGGTATGCTTGTGTTCATTTTAAACAAAATGTGATTTACAAGGTACTTATGCATAAAAAAGCATGCTGTGGCTCACCACCCTAGGAACATTCTAGAGAAGGCCAGGGGGAGAGGGGTGAGCTCAACATGTGGAGTGGAGAAGTATAAGCATGTGATGAACAAATCCATATATGGAAAGGTTAAATATGATTGGTTAGAGGTTTGTGTTATGTAACTTGTTATGTAAGTACCATGTGCTATAAAATAACAACGGGAGGGGCTCCTTGCTGGAGGGACTCTGCCTGATTTTTGTACCAGGGGCTCTCCCTTTGAATAAAGTCTTGTCGAATTGCATCGAATCGCATCGCATCGCATTGAATCGAAGACCCTTGATTCTGCCCAGCATCTGCCTCATTGGGAACCACAAAATCCTAACAACATCAATGTTAAATTAAATACAAGGTCTTAACCTGAAACCAGAGAAAATTAGTTGCTTTTAACAGCCTGTGGACCATTTGCTACCAACAGATCCACACTGCAATTTGGTCTTTTTAGATGGGGTTCCCCAGGCCCTCAAAAATTCCTCCAACGGGCATAGATTCCCATATACATGGGTCTTCTATGTAGGCACTGGCAGTCTTAGAAAAGTGTGTTTTTCTTCAAAGAACATGGAATTATGTACACAAAACACTAATTAGTAGTGAAGACAAAGTAGGAAATAGGAGAATGTAGAACCACATATTTTAGCACATGGCATGCCAACAGCTTAATTTGTGCTCTTGAGCTTCCACAGATATGTAGTCAACACTGATTTATCTGGCCCTATATCATTCTTTATACATCACTTACAGCTAAATCAGAGATCAAAATGCAAAATCTAGCATTTCAATGCATCAGGTGGATTTCTGAAACTACTTGAAGGCCTTTGGGCCCTAAGCCAGCGAAAGGGTGACAGGTAGGTTGGAATACATGTATATGTGATAATGTGTATTGTGACAGACCCAGACCAGTGGGGTACAGGAGTCTGGTAGAGGGCAAATATACTGGTCACTGGATGAGTAGTTTTCTGTTCCCTAAGTGACCAGAGCAGGGGCTGCACTAGAGTAATCAGGAACCTGCTAGAATCAGTTCAGACAGGCAGGCTAATTAGGACACCTGGAGCCAATTAAGAAGAAGCTGAAGCTGCTAGAATCAATTAAGGTAGGCTAATCAGGGCACCTGGGTTTTTAAAAGGAGCTCACCTCAGTTTGTGGTGTGAGTGTGAGGAGCTGGGAGCAAGAGGCGCAAGGAACTGAGAGTGAGAGGGTGTGCTGCTGGAGGACTGAGGAGCACCAGCGTTATCAGACACCAGGAGGAAGGTCCTGTGGTGAGAATAAGGAAGGTGTTTGGAGGAGGCCATGGGGAAGTAGCCCAGGGAGTTGTAGCTGTCATGCAGCTGTTACAGGAGGCACTATAGACAGCTGCAGTTCACAGGGCCCTGGGCTGGAACCTGGAGTAGAGGGTGGGCCTGGGTTTCCCCCAAACCTCCCAATTGATCTGGACTGTGGGTTCTTCCAGAGGTCTAGGTCTCTGGGCTGTTCCCCAACCCCCATGGTGAATCTCTGAGGCAAGAAAATCCGCCAATAAGCGCAGGACCCACCAAGATAGAGGAGGAACTTTGTCACAGTATATATATAGTAATATCAGACATGCTATTTAAAGGAAATAGAATAATTTTTCTTTGAATATCACTGAAATATCAGAGGATGAGAACCACCTAAAAATATGACAGATCTTAGAGTCCCTTACTTAGTCTTTACTCTGACAAATTCCACTGAATTTCATGGGATTCAGCCTGAGGAAAGACCAAGTCGTAATAAACTGAGTAAGAACCTCACAATTCAGCCTAAGGTGAACATAAGTAGAAAATTAATTTGTAGTTAAAGTTCAAAATTCTGGGAAAAGAGTATTGTTTTCTGCACATTTTCAAAAATGCTATTTGCAAGTAAAGACAATGGAGTGGAATTTATGAAGTCAAAATGTAACATGGGGGAGTGGTAATGGAGTATTTTGTGGGATGTGGCATACATGAGTGAAGTGGATGGCACGTTATATACCTACTGTTTGGCTCTGACATACCACTGGTGGACAGTGTCTTAACAGTTTTAGGTGGTATGCCTATTCTGAAAAGCAGGTGAGGGATAGGATTTTCACTTCACTAAAATACATGCCACAAAATACAGCGTCATCTACCTCATGATTTTAAAATACATGGTCAAATTTGGAGTCATCTGACTTATCTGATGTTGCAAACACTGATGGGGGCATTGGACTGCTGTATGAGTACAGTTTCTTAGATTTTTTTAAAAAAAATTTAAACAGTTCACAAGTATACAATATATGCTGCCCATAAATTTATATTGACATAGGCAGCCTGTCCATTATCTACAGTGGATCCATATTTATCAAAAGTAAATACTGTCAGGACAACACACCCTGCAACAATCTTTGGAATTCATTGGAACCCTGCTCTTTCATCAGAAATTTTTAAGTGCTTAACTAATAATGCGACTCTTAGGAACAGAGATAGGCCTGAACCAAAATCAGAGATCTAAACACCTCTAAAGTTGGGGAAATTTAGAATCAAAACCTGGATCTCAATTTCACATTTGCCCTTACCTCTACCAACCAAAATCCCAAACCTACATGCCAGCAGAGTTGGAGGTTAGAGGGTCTGTTACCTCAGGCACAAGGAGCAAAGCATGTATTTCTTAATCTAGTTTATTTTAATTTCACATTGAGGAAAACTACAAATAAAAACAATTAGCCTCCTTAATCAAATATAGTCAGATCTTACTGGAGCTGGGGTGGCTGGCTTGCAGTGCTGAGCTCTACCTGGCATGACAAATAGTTCTTTATTACGCTTTGTTGCTGTTCTATAGCCATGTTCAGTGCTCAGCCACAAAAAGTGTTGCGTTTATTGAAGGCCTGACTCTATCCTCATAATAGGGTTTCAATGGTGAATAGATCTTGCGCTGGCCTCCAAATGGGGTGGATAGCACCCGAAGGGAGTAAGGGTGGCAGGACTGGGCCCTGAATATGTTACTAAAAACGGCTTTTTCGGGGCTAGATTGTGCAAATTGCATGAAGGCTAAAGGAGTGGTATGGAGACACACTGCCCCTAGGGGAGCACCCGAAGGCATCCTGCCTTTGGGTAATGCAGCTTATTCCCTTCATGTGATGTCTCTGCTCCCTGTAGATTGCCGTGTGCCACCAGGGGGCACAATACCTGTTCTCTCTTGCCTGAAGGGCAAATTGCAAATTCTGCTGGGCCCTTATATGGGCTGTGCTGTCGGCGGATGGCTCCTTGCAGTCTCTACCACACTGCATCACTCAGCGAAATCTTCAATTTAGCATTAACGGCCAGTCCTCCTTGCTGCCAACAAACAGATCGATGACTCTTTCCATTTCAAAGTTGATAAAACCTTTAGGGAGTACTCTCCCTGTCCTGTATGCACTTCTGAACCCCCACTTGCTTCACATGTATTTGGGGTTCGCTGTGCTGTATTGGGGAGCCAATGTAGTTATGACATACAGCAATTTAAAAAAAATCCATGTCTTCATTTGAGTATCAGTAAAGCCATGCTATTTTTTAAGCTCATGCCATCTCAGTTTCAAATTTTTGAAACATGTTTGTGCTGATAAACCACATTTTTTCCCCCAAACTGTCAAAATTTCATGATTTTTCAACTAGCTCAAATGCAAATTTTATTGAGAGATGCTGCAAGAACATTCTCAAAGGCCTGCATACATGACAGGACCTAGGAGTAACCATCACTAGACTACCTAAGCAGAGAAGATCTTCTCAAAACAAGCAGTACTCAGTGTCTCTACTCTGAAGCCTGCCAATAGCTTGTGGTATGGTCAAATCCTATGGTCCTGGCCTACTACTTCCTCAAGGATATGTCTATTGAAGTCAGTGCACCAAGTCTTGCTGGTTTTATTGGGTCTTTAGTCAGACAAAACTCCCAGGGCTGGCTGAGAAGTCCAGTCCAAACCTCTGAGGGGGTAGCTATAGAAGGAAAGTTCAGCAAAATCTAAATGTCCTCTCTAGCCTTGGGAAAAAGTCTGATTTCAGTTGGAGTTTTGCCCGAATAGGGACAGAGTGAAAAAATATATAAATGGGCCCATTAGGAACAAAATTATTCAGCAAAATTTTCTTTTAAATTTAAATAAAAGCTTTTTATCTTTAAAAACAGGCCCCAATGTACTTATTGCACTGATTTATAAAACTGGCCACTCTATTAGGAGGATTTGGGGGAGTTGAACCCAAATCAAAATGCCTAAGAATATGTACGGAAATGTTTGACAGAACATAGAGGTTTCAGTATCCAGGTTAATACAATTCAGGCTGTTCATATTGAAGAGATTATGACTTTCTTTGGCAGGAAGTTTGCATTATATTAACATGGGAATTAATTGACCCAAACATGATTTAATGTGGCTGAATCAAACATTTCTTATTGACTGGGTTTCATAAGTGAAGGCTCTGAGTATTTTCATATCTTATAGGCAGTGTCTAGGTGCTTAAACACATTATAGTTTTTTCCCTTCAGACAGTGTTCTGGAACTAGGGGTGCTGGGAGTGCGGCAGCACCCCCTGGCTGGAAGTGGTTTCCATCCTATACAAGGTTTACAATTTTGCTCAATGGCTTTCAGAACCCCCACACACACTATAAAAATTCTACCAGCACCACTGCCCTCAGTTAAAGGTTAACATTAATAAATAAAACAAAACACAAAACAAGCCCTCATACTAGATGGATGTCTGTTACAAAGTATTTCTGCTGAATTTTAATCCAAAAAAGGCTGGCTTTAGTGCTGGTATTTTTTAATTAAAATACCCACCACTCAGCTCCTTTTTTGTCCTATGGAATATCTATCAATCAGGAAGAATTACAGCAGGATGTACTACTTGGCAGGAGGCCATTCTGTCCCCTCCACCAATCGTGCCACAAACTTTTTTCCCTCCTCCTTCCCCCATTCATTAACTAAATGTATTGAATAAACCTTAACATCTCAACTAAATCCTATTGACCCTGGATTTGCTGCTTAATGCTAAAACCCAAGTGACCCATTTTTCTCCTGTTGATACTTCTATCACGGACAGCAGCCAGCACAGAAAAATATCCCAGTTATATTAAAATATTTAAGGAACAAAATTTACAGAACTCATTATTCAATCTTTCTGCTGCTGTTCATGAACTTCACATAAGCTCTTGCTTCTTGCGTGGATTCATTCTTTCCTTTGGTGCTTCATAAGCAACAAAGTGCAACTCTTGCTTAGCAAACGGAAGTGGCAAAACGCAGTTATTAATATGATAGATTTGAATTTAAAAAACAATAACATTGTCTTAAAAATTCTGTGCAACTATATTTCTGTGCATTCTACATGTTCCTGCCAGAAAGTGTTATTAGAATTTACAGCAAAATATAATTACCGAAATACTTTATTTTGATAGGCACTCACAATGAATCTGCAGCGCTAAAAACTGCTATTTTAGTTTATTTTTAGACTTCACCGTGGTTTGTAATTAGTGCAGTTGCTATCTTTCGATGTTTATAATCATTTGCTTTGCTGCTTTCATATACGTAATAGAGACCTCTGAAGGTTATTCAGAATCTCACGCCTCCTAGTTGCAGAACCCTCCCCCTGCACCCACCTTGTAATTGTTACATCTGATCTGCCTCCCCCTCCGCTGCCAATCCCTCCCTCTGCCCTTGATGACAAGCATCCTGATGCTCACTTCCCAGCTCTGGATCCCTTATGCAATAATAGTCCAAAAAGAACCCATAGCAGACTTCCCTCCCAGCTACAGAAACCTCCCACAATAGCACTCAACAGCCCTTCATCCTGACCACCCTTAGTTGCCAAAACCCGTCATTACCCCTCACTCTGACTAGCAACCTTCCTCCTACAACTTCTCACCAGTGCGTGCTGAGACCTAATATCCCTGCCCTTCCTCCCAGCTTCTGAAGACCCTGTTCTCCAAGCAAGTGTCCTATGCACTCACAGCCACTTGGCCCCAGCCATGTTCCCTGGTAGCTTTGGAAGCCTCCCACACTGTAGAGAGGTCTCTTCTCTGCCATGCTACGTGCAGCATGGAGGAAGCTTGCTGCTGTCTTTCCCTGCCATAAGAGTCTGGTCCTTAGGAAAGATGGAGGGCCTGATTCACTCCTACGCTGCACCATGTGAAGTCATTTATACAAGGGCAAAGTGAGGGCAACCTGGGTACAAATCACTACCATTCAGGTATAGTAACTTTTTGTACCTAATTTTCAAAGGTGTGAATGACTACACCAAATGCAGGGTAACAGAATATGCCTCATAATTTGCAGGGGACACTGACAAAGTGTTCAAAACTTTATCTGTATATTATTCAACTACCAAGCCAGTGTTGTGAAATTTCATATTAAAAATATCAGCCAAATCAGTTCTAATTAATGTCAAACACAAATCCCCTCACAAAGGCCTAATCATAAATGGAATTCTGAATAGCGTGGGCCCCATCCTGAAGCCCTGACTCAGTTTATAACTCAAATCCTTCTTCAGACAAATCTTTGTGGGCATAAGAACTGAGTAAAAAGGATCTAGCCCTATGGCAATCAATAATGCACTAAAATTAAAAATTATAAACTACCTGAAAGAAAATCAAATCTTTCATTCAGGGTATGAAACAGACATTATGCACTAAGAATATTACCAACATGACTACTGTGAGGCCGTTTTAAAATAATGATGCTTTCTTATGTTACTATTTTTCTTGCTAATATCACTAGCGGTGCACTTGTTGGGGGTTTTAGCTTCTTTAAATGACAAAAAAAATATGTTCATTCACTTAAGAATAAACATTTAATACACTCATATCTCATTGCATTATCACCACATACAGTATGCTGAGTGTTAAAATAGAGTTCTTGAGGGGAACTACTAGCTATTGATTTTAACATTATGAAACAGTTCATAATGTGATGAGTAAGAGGTCAATTATAAGGAACAGCATTGGTCCAGACAAGAAATACATCCACCTGAATACTTATTTTATGACATATTTGTGGATTGGGATGATAGATATACAGGGGATCTTCTTTCATAGTGCACCCGCTATATCAACTTGTAAAACTGCTATCGATATTCTTCATGTACCTTTACTAAAGCTGTGTCATTACTCCTCAACATGTTTTCATGTTTTTCTCTGACTAGATTTTTTTTTAATACAACAGCTGCTTCCCTAAAAGGTATTTTAAAAATAAACGGCAAGTATCCATCATAACTATCCATAAACCTTTTATTAAGCACTTGCCTAGCTTTGGTATGGTTGGTTCTTAGAATCCATTTTGAATAATCCAGTGACAGTGCTGGAACTTTGCACCAGGCATGGAGAAAAGCAGTGGACAAATGGATTACCAGTTACTTGACTCCATTTTTCACTATCGTTTCATTTCTAAAAACTTCATATAAAGGAGGAAATAAGCGAAATACCTGGGTCTGACAAAGAGCTAATTTTGTAATAACATAATTCATATTTCTTTTTTTAATTTGAAGGCATGCACGCACAGTGATTGAAATAATTTCCTGCTGCGACTTGATTTTGTTGACTGTAATTTTACACTAGAGCATGCGACTATTAACTATTCAGTTAATACATATTGTAAAAAATGATAATTGGGAAACAGATCAAATAAACTATCTTCAGAAATATAAACATAACAGTCATCATATGGATATATTTAAACATAACAGGACTGTTTAAATATAAAGCATTAAAATAATTCAGATCCTCAAGATGGTTATATGAAATTATATAACAGATGTGTCACATGAATTTATATGTAGTTAGGCTTAACTGTACAGTTTTTCCACCCTAAAAATAATATTTTGACTTTAAAAAAATCCAGAGACCTAAGATGATTTTATTACCATTATAATAATAATTTTGTTAATTTTCTGAATAATACTGAATTTTCCTTAAGTAAAAGAAATATGAAGTAAGAAGTTGTACTTTTTCTTTATCTCTCGTGCAATGTACAGCATTAGACTATACAGTTGTTTACTTAGGTTCATTCATTAGTAAGGTTAAAAAAAAAAACCCAAGACATTGGAATGACATATTAAACATGTTCATGTAACTTCAAATGATGAAACCTCCCTCCATGAGAAAAATATTACAATTCACTTGATTTTTTTACTGTAATGCCAGTTTACAGTATGTCAAAAACTTCTTAGCCTCTGCCTTTCTAATCATACCACTACAGCTTGTGGTTTTCATAGTGAATAGCTTGCTCTTGCCTTTCCCCATTTCACATTAAACTTACAACAAACTATTATTTGGGGGGGAGGGGGCTCTAAATGATGTTAAAGCATTTAAATCCTCAAGCTGAAGACTCAGGCTGAGTTACTCAACAAAATGAAGCGCACATATTTCCAATGACAATCCCTAATACATATTTTAATGTAGCACACTTGTCCAGATGATAAGTCACACACATAAAAACATCTCCATACAAAATCACTTTTAAAGCAACTTGTTAGCTTAAATCTTTTAAAGATTTGCCCATTGTTAGGCTGCCCTAGCCATTCGGATGTCACCAGTAATAGTCAGCTAGATAAACAAAACTCTGATCAGAATCATAATGCATATGGGACAGCAAATAGAGCAAGCTGAGTTCCAGTCTTCAAGCTTCAAAGAAACATGTCCTTCAATTGCAATCTAACTCCTGAAAATAACATACCATTTCTAATACTAAAGATTTTCAGCTAAACCCCTCTACATCATCTGAACAAATAAATCTGACTGGTAGAAGTACTGACCTGCTGAGCTGCTCTCAAAGCCCGCACTTCAAATGCAAAGCTCAGCCAGACTTTCCGAACAATTTCCTTCTGCACAGTTATAGTGAGTGTGGTCCCTCTATTTGTCTTCTGATTCCAAGGGTGGACAGATGGCCGGGAGCCCTGAGCCCTACTGGAATGAGGCAAAGCTTTGCCTCCCCCCCCCCTTCCTCTCCTCTCCCCTGGCTTAGCCCCTGGCAGATAAGCCAGAGTCAGGCACAGTGAGCTCACCACACCCCTCCACCAATCATTTCAATTAGTGCCACATGAGAGGAGCTTCTGCCCAAAATCTGCTTAAGAAAGGGCCAGAGGGCAGGGCAATCTCCTTTGCTCAACAATGACCAGAAGCTGCTATAAATATCCAAACAAAAGCACTGTCAAGGCCAGGAATGTCACATTCTAATGTGATAAAATTGTAAAGACTCTCTCAGTGTACAGCACGAGTACAGAGAAATAAATGCACAGAGATTAAAAACAAAACCCACCAAAGCATGGGACATATCAACATGCTATCGAAGTTATACATTTCTAGTTATAGAATGCTATGCTTCCATTAGTTTTCTTGTGTAGGTACTAGCATCATCTGTGGCCCCGTCTTCCACAGTTACAGTTGGTTATGTCATGTCAAAAATGACAGGTTTTCCATAGCTTGAACATATTAATAAGAGTCACCTACATAAAGTAATTACTGTGCTAATAAACTACATACACTGTTGTATGTTTGCTCCCAGGATTCAGGGCCTGAGTCTCATCCCACTTGCACTAGTGTAACTCCACTGACTTCACTGCCACACTAGAGCTACACCGGTGTATGTGAGATCAGATTCCAGCCTTAGGTTTTAACTATATTGCTGGATAATGGGACTTAAAACCAAATTACAGATTACAAAAAGGGATTTAGCAAAGTGGCTCACTATACAGTGACCAGACCTAAAGCACGTACATTACTTTGCAAACATCCAGTTCCCATTGTGGCTGATGACAGCTGCTTGCTACAAGTTGCTGGGCAATGCTTGCTGTGGTGAGGGGAGGGGAGGAAAAGGGAGTGGTTTCAATTGCATTCTACTACTTGTAAACCCAGCAGTGCCTGAAGGATAGCAATTTCCAGCCTGTTGATGGTAGGATGACAATAGCTAGGTTAATCTGAGGGGAAGTGTGTAGTAACAATTCCCTATTTCCTACCACAGATACACCTAAATGTGAAAAATGTTTAAAGGGTGATCAGGTGGGTGATCTATTTATCTCTCTCTCCATCTATCACGTCAGTGTATTCATACATCTGTGCATAATATGTAATTCTATAATTTACACACTAACATAAAGCCCTGGCATGATACTAGAGCAGGGATAAAAACCATTTGAAAAGATTCCTGCATTGCTGTGATAAATATTGTGCACCAAATTTCTGTTGAAAGCAAATGGAAAACATTTTATTCCCAGGTACTACATTGCACATGGTTGCATGTACTTCCACAATGAAAAGTGCTTCTTTTTATTAAAATGCTTTATATGTGGGTCTGAGATGGTTTACTTGTCATGGTTATCATCCAAGATGGATGTCTTAGTTCTTTTTTTTTTAAATAGACTCAAAGGGCTTGTCTAAACGGTGGCAGTAGTGCACTCTAGGGGGGTATGATTTCTAAAGTGTGTTGCACATTAATTGGTCCGTGAAGACCCTGCTGGTGTGCTTTAACATAGTGTCATTTGAAACATCTACGTTAAACTCATTAGGGAACCTTTAGTACGCACCAGCAAGGGTCTGGTGCATTTCTCCACCATGCAGACAAGCCATAAGAAATTGGGGGTAGTGCACTGAGCACAGTTATAGGCGCCGACTCTGTGGGTGCTCCGTGGCTGGAGTGAGGGGCAGATCAGGGGCGGGAAGGGGCAGAGTGGGGGTGGGGGGGCCCTGGGTGGAGCGCGGGTGGAACACCCTTCGGGAAAAATAGAAGTCAGAGCCGATGTGCATAGTGATGGATGAACTTTTAGTTTGATTCAAGAAATACATCTAAAAAGCTTGAGATTTAGATAAATCTGATACAAAATCCTTTGATCAACGGGGAGGAATTGGTAGCGAATCTGAAAGTGAAAGGCAATTTGGGTGACAGTGACCATGAAATGATAGATTTCACGATTCTAAGGAAAGGAAAGGAGTGAGAGCAAAGAATAAGGACAATGTACTTCAAAAAAGCAGACTTGACAAACTCAGAGAACTGGTAGGGAAAGGGCCCAGAAGGGGGGGGAAGCCAGTACAAATTACCAGGGCCCGGCGGTCCGGAAGGGGGCCCAGGGCCCGGCTTCCCCCTCCCCCCCCCGCTCTCGTCAGCCCTGTTTAGCTGGTCCGTGCTTGCCGGGGGGCCCAAAAAAATTCTGGGACTGGCTTCCCCCCCACCTCTCGTTGGCCCTATTTAGCCGGTCTGCCCTTGCTGGGGGGGCCCAAAAAATTTTTTTTTACCGGGGCCCGAACCTGCTCTCGGCAGCCCTGGGTAGGGAAGGTCCTCTGGGAAGAAAATTTAAGGAATAAAGAAGTTCAGAAGAGTTGCCAGTTCCTCACAGAGAGGATATTAAAAGGCACAACTACAATCTATTCCAAACGCAAAGGAAAGACCGGAAGAATAGTAAGAGGCCAATATGGCTCCATCAGGAGCTCTATAATTACCTGAAAATCAAAAAGGAATCCTACAAAAAGTGGAAACATGATCAAATTGATAAGGAGTACAAAAGAACAGCACAAGTATGTAGGGACAAAATCAGAAAGGCTAAGGGACCCTGAGTTACACCTAGCAAGGGACATAAAAGGTAATAAGAGGTTCTTTAAATACATTAGGAGCAAGAGAAAGACGAAGGAAAGCATAGGTCCTCTATTAAGAGGGGAAGGAGAGTTAATAACTAATGACATCAAGAAAGCTAAAATGCTTAATGCCAATTTTGCTTCAGTCTTCATTAAAAATGTTAATGATGACCAGATAGTCAACACAATTAATATTAACAACTGGGGGAAGGAATGCAAGCCAAAATTGGGAAAGAACAGGTTAAAGAATATTTAGATAAATTAGATGCATTCAAGGTGGCAGAGCCTGATTAAATTCATCCTAGGGTACTTAAGGAACTAACTGCAGCAATCTCAGAGCCATTAGCAATTATCTTTGAGAACTCCCGGAGGATGGGAGAGGTCCCAGAAGACTGGAAAAGGGCAATCATAGTACCTATCTTTAAAAAGGGAAACAAGGAGAACCTGGGGAATTATAGACCAGTTAGCCTAACTTCAATACCTGGAAAGATACTGAAGCAAATTATTAAACAAGCAATTTGTAAGGACGTGGAAGATAATAAGGTTATAAGGAATAATCAGCATGGATTTGTCAAGAACAAATCATGCCAAACCAGCTTAATTTCCTTCTTTAATAGGGTTACTGACCTAGTGGATAGGAGGAAGCAGTATATATGATATACCTTGATTTTAGGAAGGCTTTGACACAGTTCCACATGACACTCTCATAAGTAAATTAGGGAAATGTGGTCTGGATTAAATTATTATAAAGTGGGTGCACACTGGTTGAAAGACTGCACTCAGAGTAGTTATCAATGGTTTGCTGTCAAATTGGGAGAGTGTATCTAGTGGGTTCCCGCAGGGGTCAGTCTTGGGTCCAGTACTATTCAATATTTTCACTAATGACTTGGATAATGAAGTAGAGATTATGCTTGTAAACTTTGCGAATGACACCAACCTGGGAAGGGCTGCAAGTACTTTAGAGGACAGTTTTAACATTCAAAATGACCTTGACAAATTGGAGAACTGGTCTGAATTCAATAAAGACAAGTGCAAAGTAATTCCCTTGGGAAGGAAAAACCAAATGCATAACTACAAAATGGGGAATAACTGTCTAGGTAGTAGTACTGCTGAAAAGGATCTGACGGTGATGGTGGACCAGAAACTGAGTATAATTGCTTGATGTGATGCAGCTGCAATAAAGGCTAATATGATTCTGGGGTGTATTAACAGTAGTGTTGTATATAATAAGACACAGGAGGTAATTGTTCTATTTGTCGCTGGTGAGGCGTCAGTTGAAGTACTGTGTCCAATTCTGGGCACCACACTTTTGGAAAGATGTGGACAAATTGGAAAGAGTCCAGAGGACAGCAACAAAAATGAGTTATGAGGAAAGGTTAAAAACTGGGCATGTTTACTTTTTAGAAAAGACGACTGAGAGGGACCCGATAACAGTCTTCCAATATGTTAAGGGC
The DNA here is from genome assembly GCF_011386835.1 of Chrysemys picta bellii. NCBI lineage: Eukaryota > Metazoa > Chordata > Testudines > Emydidae > Chrysemys > Chrysemys picta. The sequence goes on along the minus strand of NC_088792.1, from coordinate 115,710,389 downwards.
TGTTATAAAAAAAATGGTGATCCACTGCTCTACATGTCCACTGATGGTAGGACAAGAAGTAATGGGCTTAACCTTCAGCAAGGGAGATTTAGGTTAGATATAAGGAAAAACATTTCTAACTCGAAGGGTAGTTAAACTCTGGAATAGGCTTCCAAGGGAGGTCATAGAGTCCCCTTCATTGGGAGCTTTTTAAAACAAGTTGGACAAATATCCCTTAGGGATGGTCTAAGTTTACTTGGCCCTGCCACAGTACAGGGGGCTGGACTTGACATCTTGAGGTCCCTTCCAGCCCTCTATTTCTATGAGAAAAAGATGAGACAATCCTGTAAGGACAGAGCTGCTTGCCAGATTCCAAGTTTTTGCAGGGTCAGAAAACCGTTATTTGTTTAATGAAGGCTCACGCAAAAGCATAACAATAAAAACAGTGCAATGTAAGTATCTTTGGGCCAAGTCCTAAAGTCCTTATCCAGGTAAAACTCTCGTCGAGTTACTAAGAGCTGAACAAAAGCTTCATACAAGTAAAAAACCTTTACCCCAGTGGTAACTGGTGAACAATTTTAAATAATGAGTTTACCTGGGAAAACAATGATTTACCTAGAGAGCTGCACAGTTTTGAACACTACTAACTTGGTAAGAGAACAGCAAGAAGTCCAATATAAATATTAATCTAATAGAGTGAAATAGACTCAGACAACAGTGACGTGCATGGTATAAAACTTTAGACAGACAGACGGAACAAAGACATGACAATTAAAAAGGGTTACTAATTTTTTTTCCAACTTCCAAAGCAGGTTTCTTCTCAAACTGATTGTCAGTAAGAGTTTTGTTTGGACCTTACTGTTTTACAAACTGCTTCTCCAAACCCATCCATTTTTGCAAACTGTGGATAAAAGTGATGTCCTTCAAAGGATGCTAAAAATACACAGTGAGGAAAACTGCACCTATGGAAATGTGCACCCGCATGGTACAAGGACTCTCTTTAGTAAGCTTGAACGTACTCAAGACTGTGTGCTTTATAGACCCAACTGCAGGACCTGTAGATGAATCTGACAAAGACATCATGGACATAAATCATATACTCATCAGAAATATACCCAAAAGGAGCTTTCTATAGGAAAGTTACTGTTCAGTGTGCTGTGCATCTACATTTTAAAAATGTTGATAAAAATCTGCTGCCAATAGAGTAGCGGCTGGATTTCCTGTTTTACATATAATTATTGCTATTATTCCCTGAGAGCTCCTCTGTTTAACTCATGACCCTGATCGCAACTTGGAATAGATGTATTAGGATTCAAAGTTTGACATAATGAGCTCTTAGAGGAAACAAACCTATATATGGAAAGCTATCCTTAAGCATCAGTTGAAGTTTTCCCTTAAACACTGTTTTATTTGATAAGTGAAAAGTGACACCACCACCAAATCATGTAGTATTAATGCTCTTTTCTTTTACACGTCCCTGATCTTGGAAAAAAATGGATTATGCTATTTCTTTGTCTGAATAAAATGTTGCAGTTCCGGAGATAAAGACGTATTCAGTTGAGCAATTAAATAGCTAAATAAATGAATCAGCAGAGCAGAAGTGGCAGATTTAATTACTGCTTGGAGCTAGGAAGAGGAACTAATTATGGGGTTCATGAACCACATGCCACTCTTTGCTTTAACCACGTGCTTTGATTCTTTTGGATCAAGCTCAGCAAATACAGCAGCAACATGCACCAGAATAAAAACTATTCAAACTTTGAAAATAAAGTCTAATCTTTGTCTAAAGCACAAGCATATTCAGTACTCTGTTTTAATGGCCTATGTTCAGTTGAATAGATAAATCAGTAGACAGTTTGAGCAAGCTTCTGTTGAATGGGTAGAGCTTTAAAAAGCATAGTTCTCCAAAAACCAAGGATAATCAAGTTCACTGGATATGAACAGCATGAAGGTTGCAATACAAAACCGCACATGCATGGCAATTAAGGCATAAAGCATATTGATGCATTAAGTAAGCAATTAAAGGCCCTGTTCAGCAGAAAGTGACCATAGTTTGGAAATTGCAAAAGCCCTGGGAGGTTGTTGGTCCTAGCTCTAGAGAAGGCACCTATTCTATAGGTCTATTTGCCATGACAAGCCATAAGACAATTTTTTTTAAAAGTCACCTCTACAGCTGCAAGTTGCGAAGCCACCGCAGGAGAAAAAGGCAGGGAAATGAGCTTCCCAGATCTTGTGGTCTAATTATATGATTGTCTTTGCTCTTTTCTTGTAGTGCTGATGCAAATGGTCGTTAACTTGAGTGCTAAGCTCATTCTCCTGCAGGACTGCGTTTGAACAGGGAGGAGGACAGGCAGGCATGGCGATGGTTATCTTCAAGGCATTCAATGGGGTAGGCCCAGATTATCTAGAAGACTAAAGTTGTGGGATGAGGGCCAGGGTCAACAGCTGCACTCCTTAGGCACAATGGAACTTTCTCAGGCTAAAGCTTTTCTGTACAGGAGACAGGGCTTTCTTGGGAGTCGATCTATGACTGTGGAACAAACTCACACAGAAACCAAGGACCATCAAAAACCTCATCACCTTCTGCTCCAAGGACGAGGAATACTACTTCAATCTGGCCTTCTCTAATATAACCATAGAGCAACATGTACATATTTATTAAAATAAAAACATTCCACTGCACACAATTCTCTCTTTGGGGAGAGGATAAGAGGGAACAAATCACATATGCCAGATGTTAATCATGTTGCTTAATGCACTCTTGGAAGGCCCTCATGGTGATCAGGGCAGTAGAAGAACCTCTATAGAATAAAATAGGGGTCATTTGGCTATGAATCACCCAGGGTATTTTTTTATACATTTTTTAAATTAATAAGTTGAGGTGAGAGGGAAGGACTCCATCAGTGGCCAATTGTTTCCCAAAAAACTCAGCTTCTGAAGGCCACTTTAGTGCCTTTTCATAATTGGCAGATTTGTTCCTGGGGTCAGTGACTACTCATTTGCTTCTCCACAAATACTGCAGAGGAGAGAGGCAAATGACTCCCTCATACTGACCTCAAGAAGAGATCTTCTGTCTGGGGGAAGAGCCCAAAATTAATATTCAGCCATGGCCTCTTACACATTCTTCCCCACTGATGGCAGTTTCATCAGAATAAAAATAACCCTCCTGCATGTCAGAGGTGTAGGCTACTCCTTGGAGAATCCCAATGTCATTATCATACAAAGCTAATGTGTCCGCTTTGCTGGCCTGAAATTCCTGAGACAGCCAGCACAAGGCCTACTGCACCAACGAAATCACAAGTAAACCCTATTTTGAGAAGTGGTACATAGGCCGTTGTGCTGGCCCTCTGAATGGGGTGAATTTCGCTCTGCAGAAGGACACTGTGTCAGCAGGGAAACAGACACATGCTGGATCCAAGATGAGGTAAAGACAGGGGGAAGTTTTTTACTGGGGTATAATTTTCATAGAGGGAGAGACTCCCTGCCTGGCTCATGGCTGGCTCAGAAGGAACAGCCTTTACACCAAGTGAGGCACATAGAAAGGTCACAGAGGAGTTAGGCTCCAAAACAGACAGACCCCTCAAACAGTATGTACAGACAGACTATCGCTACAAAGGACAATGGATATTGTCCATTTCATAAGAGCTTAAAAGAGCAAAATACCTTCTGAGAAAAATGATTAGCCTCTAACTCCAAGGAGCAGAGTCAGGCCCAGAAGTTATTTTTGCCTGTTAGCATTAAGGTAACAGCTGATTTTTCCTGACTGTAGAGAAGCATACGAGTTTGTCTCAATTATATTTGAATATTGGGTTAGCTTGTTTGTAAAGATCTACAAAAGAAGTGACTAACTGTGCTAGTGGGTGTAAGAAGGTGTTGCTGGTTGACTGGTACGAAGAATAAATTACTGTGTTTTTGGTAAAAGGTCTAAATAATGTATTTATTCACTGCTAGCTACAGAGCTAAAAATAATTCAAAATCACTCACCAGTCTCTCCTCTCAGAGTTCAAAGGAGAGATGCGTTTTGCCCTTAATATTCTATTTTCCTAATATTTCAAATACATAAATATTGTTAAGCTGGAGGTTGGGTGAAACCTTGTAAAGCTCATGGGTATAACGGATGCCTTTTTTTTGGTCAGAATAAATGTAAAGAGCAATTAAGCTCCTTTATGGAATAGACAGCTGAAAAAATAGGAGCCACTGCTCAAAACGCAGGCTCCCATGCAAGGCAGAAGTAGGTACTGAGAGATTTTCCCCTGGAGTCTGAATGCAAATATAGGGCGCTGTGTGTTGCTGGATGGAGCTATGTATGTGTGAAAGAAGCAACAGAAACACCACAGAAGATCACAGAAAAGGCAGCAAGGAAGCCTGACAGTGAGCCAGAAGAGCACTTGTAGTGTGGCCCTGAGAAAAAGCTAAGAGACAGAGCCTTTGGGTAGAGTGCTGGTTGGAAAGAGGTTTGGAACGGTGATAAAAGAAAGCTGTGTGATGTTTGATTCCTACTGTGTTTAGGGAAAGAGCACTTTGTGTACTTTCTTTGTAAATAAACAGGATTACATCAAAGATACCTGACTATCATCAATTTCTCCTCTGAATGGAAATAACCTGCAAGACCCCACATATTGGCTAACTGCTTGGGTCAAAAGGGAGAAAATATTTTAGTTTTTATTTATTATATAGATATGCAAAGTAGCTACATAAAAATGAGGAACAGTTGCAGGAGAAATACTGTCAGCTTTCAGAAAGATTAAAAAGCTCCAGTGAAGGTTTAGCATGGGGTTAGAAAACAAAATGCTGATCACGTTCATCTGTATTTTGAAACAAAAAAAATTAGCATAGCTCACACAAAATGTAGACCAAGGACACTAGCTGCATTTCTGAATATGAATAATAGCACAATACTATTCATCATTTAAGACTATTACAGTTATGTATGGCTTTTATAGTCTAGCTTCCATAAAGCAAAATGTTTTTCTGCTCAACCAGTTCTCCTGCTGGAAAGATAGAGTTCAACTTAACTTTGGATCTTCTGTATTCCTAAAACTTCAGCAAATATTGTCTTCAGCAGTTACAGCAACTCTGACGAGGGCCATATGGCTTTTAAAAAACCCTAAGCATATGAAAGAAATCCCCCTCAAGTCAATTTTAATTCCTTCACCAGAGAAATCAATATAATCTCATTCTCAGAAAAAGAAGCTATCTTGCCTAAAATGATCACATCTTTTAATATGCTGCTCTTTCTCTTCTCAATATGCTCATTCTGCTCTTCAATTCCTCTATGGGAGAGTAGGAATGTAAGGAAATTCTTGATGCAAAGGCTGGTGGTAGACAGTTCAATATGCTGGTGCAATGAGAGAGCTATCATTGTGTCACTGCAGACTTTGACTAATGTGTGATCAGGAAGCTACTGAAGAACTGTAGAGTTAATAAATCTAAAAATAGGAAAAGCTTTGAAGTTTATATTGGCAGTTTCTCCTTGTACAGTACCATCAAAACACACATTGTATTGATGTCAGCAGGCAATACTTGAATTTAGGTAAATATTGGCGTTTCAAGTCAGAGCTATCAAAACCTTATAAAGCTACTTTTCTTGGAGCATTCTTTGACAAATCAGAGAACACATTGGGCCAGATTCACTGGGATAGGTGCAGCCACAGGAAAAAACTGGCAGTAGGAGACCAGGAAAGAGAATTCTGTTCAACATAAGATAGACAAAATCAGGAAAAGGATACCCAGCCAAGTCTGGTCCTAGGTGAATTTTTATCCCCAATTCCACAGCATATTTTATTCCATTCCTTTAAAAATGTTTTGAACATTATAGAGAGGAAAAATACTCCAGTGATTAGCCAGTAGACTGGGGTTCAACTCCCTACTGTACCACAGACTTCCTGAGCAACCTGGGGCAAGCCTCTGTCTTTCTATGCCTCGGTTCCCCATCTGTAAAGTAGGGATGATAGTACTTCCTTACCTCCCAGGGGTGATGTGAGGGTAAATATATTAAAGACTGTGAGGTGCTCATACACTCTGGAGCACATAACAACCTGAGACTTGGAGAATGAATAGGTCCACAGAGCCTCAGTGTGGGTTGCCATTCATCTGTAGCTGTAGAGGGCAGAATTAAAGCTGACTGGATGGCTGATGAGGGACTAGCCTCCAACCCCTCAGTTACAAGATGCTTCAAAAGCTAGTGCCTCTGTCCGTGAAACAAAAAAAGAATCTTATGCTGCTGCATCAGCACCTTGGAAAAACACAGTCAATGAGAAACATTATAATCCACAAGAAAGGTTTTAACTCCTGCAGAGCAGAGAACTTCACCATAATGAAAGAGATCTCCCTTGTATTCTCAGAGAGGGCTGGATCTGGGGTCCTATTCCTTTAAGGATGGGGAAGTTTTCAGGTACACAACCACAAATCCTCAGTGTGGGATTTTCCCAGAAAAGACAAAAATCCTAGAGAGGGAACAAATTTACATCACTGAGAGAAAGGATTCCCTTATGCCAAGAAATTGCCACAACACGCAGGACCCACCTACCAAAGACTGAATCAGCTGAAGACTATCTACCTTATAATACTTGGTAAATGTATGCAGGGATGACCAAGTTGCAGCTTTACAGATTTCTTTGTGTGGGGCCTGCCCTTTTTCAGTGCACGATGCCACCATTGCTTGGGCTGAGTGAGCTCTTGTACCCAATGGAGGATTAAGTCCTTTTGTTCTATATGCCTCAGCAATGTACCAGCAAATCCACTGTGAGACTGATGATTTAAGGTGCCTTAGATCATCTTTTCCTTCACTGAAATAACACCAACAAGGCTATTCTTTTTCTTAAGCTTTCAGCTCCTTTCAGATAAATCTCGAAGGCTTGCTTTAGTCCAATAAATGCCATAGTGTCTCCTTTGGGTGAGAAGGATGTGGACAAAAAAAGGCATTAACGTCTCTTGTTGTCAATGAAAAAAATCAAATTTAATTTTGGAATAAAGCTAGGATCCGTTTCTGAAACCACCGTACATTTGTGGAAGACACAGCAGGATGTATGAGTTGATGGAACTCCCAACTCCGATACCCTTCTTGCTGAGGTGACAGCGATCAAAAAGGTCATTTTGATAGGTAGTACAATGAATCTGATTCCATAGATTCAAAGGGAGCCTGCATTAAGGCATTGAGCACAATGTTCAAATCCAAAGATAGAGCTCAATGCACCTCAGGAAGACACTATAACTGAACTTCTGAAATGAAGCAATGTAAGTCCTTTTGGTGGGAAATGGAAGACTTTCTGGATACACTCAAAATTACTGGCAGTGAAGATGCATTTTTAAGGTATTACCCGGCACCCTGAGATCAAAGTCATCTTGTAAAAATTCCAGAATATGGGACACTTTTGCAACATGGTGGCTAAATAGGTCTCCCTCTGCACCAAACTTTGAATTTAGACCAAATCCTTCAGTAAGACCTGTTGATTTTCTCCTAGAAAAAAAGAGTTGTCACAAAACCAGCAGAGTAACAGTTTTTGTTTTATAAATCTCCTTTCATATACCAAAATGGAAGGATTATATACAGGTAGGATGATTAGCATATAGAGGAGCCTAGGCTGAGTATTCATTTTTATTGTATTAACCCAGTCCTTAATTTGTGCCAGGGCTTAGCCATTGAGAAATGGCTGACTACATGACAACTGGGAGATTTCCAATAGATCCAACTTTCCCCAATTTATTTTGTAACCAGATACTATAAATTTTTGAATTAGTGATGGGAGGGCTGGGGGTTCTAGTTTGGATATATATAAAAAGGCATCATCAGCATATAACATCAATTTATAGTCCATAGAACCAAGCTGTATAACTTGGATATCTGGATGGAGCTCAGATAGCTATTTCCGAGGCCTCAAGATCCAAATAAAAAAGTAATGGAGACTGTGTGCATCCTCGCCTAGTACCCCGGAAGAGACTGAAGGTATCTGAGGTCACATTGTTGATAATGATGTGAGAGGTTGGATGTGAACATAACAGTTGGATACAGGTCCAAATCCAAATTTCTGTAGGGTCTAAAACATGTACCGCCAGCCCACTCGATCAAAGCCATTCCTAAGATTACCACTCTATACGGCTAAATTTAGTGCCTTGCACGGCTGCTACTCTGAAACCTTTCTAAGATTAATATGGCTTGTGGTTTGGGATCATCACTGTTAGATCTTTTTATATTGATGCTGCAAGACTTTTGGGGTTAAACGATAGACTATTATTAATTTGTCCGACATCTGGTGTATTTTATTGCTTAAATTTAAATAAAATAAAATAAAGTAATCCTCACTGATTAGACATCAGAAACAGAAGAAAATCAAGGAAAAGAGAGGAGGGGAAAAAAGGAGATATAGCAATTTTAGAGTGTTTTCACTGGTTTGGCATTCTGCAAATTCTAAGTTTTCACTTAACATATTAAGAGACTATCTTTTTCACTTTCAGTTTACAGATCCAGAACCAGATCCAGTCCCCCAATATAGCCCCTTGTGTAGCTCCAATAGTACAAAAGGATTGCAAAGCTACACTACCCTTGCAGATAAAGATTCCCCCAGTGTAAAGGAATCTCTTGCTAGTGTGGAGTCAGCATAGAAAAGCTGGTCCATTGGTTCCATCATTCTGACACTCCCAGACCACTGCAAGAATGGACAGAACTGATCTTGGGCATCTCCCAGTTCTATTCCTTCTCACTAAACATTCTCAAAGGATGATTTTGCATGATTCCTGATTCAGATGTAGAGGGCCAACTGGAAGGATTAGTGAGAAAATAGGACACTTCCCAGGGGTACCCAGGGTTGTGAGACACCTTGCTACAACTTGCCCTTAGCATGAGGGGAGCCTTGTCTGTATCTGCCAGGGGACAGCTCACTTTCTCTCCCAGCCATTGACAACACAAGCACTTCTCTCTCAGCCCATGAGGGCTCCACTGTCCCTCATGCAGGTTAGCAATGGGCACATTCCAACCCGAGTCCTCCAAACATCTCCCTGCAGAATCCAGCCACTTATCCACGGGACACTCTCAGAATGATCAGGCCTGCTGTTCTCAAAGAAACAGTACACCATAGCTTGCTAGTTACACTTGAGAACATAGAGCTGTGTAACACACAGCACTTAGATTTGTTTATAGAGAACACAAATATAAGCTTATTTAACAAAGAATAGAGATTCAGACGATAGCAAACAGAACTATTAAAAACAAAAGCTTTCCATATAAAATAAATTCATGACATGTATTCTGTATTCTACAGCCTAAACTCAACTAACAAGATCCCCTCTTGCCTTATAAGGTACTGCTTACCCAAAGTCCTTCTCACAGCATTTTTCAACCAAGATGGCTGAGATCCTCCTTTCATGGGATCAAATCTGATGGCAACTTGTTTCCCCTTGATGAAGGATGCCAAGACATCTTCCTGCTCCTCCAGATATACTAGTCCAGTCCTTTGTTCTTCACCTGTAAAACAGGGTCCTCTGCCCTGGCTGTTCACCTCTTCCTGTTAATTTTCCTTCTGATGTCCCCCGCAATCTCTTCCTTAGCATTTCACTCGGTATGCAAATCAACTTCCATTGTAAAACACACAATACACAATGGTCAGCCAGGGAGATCAGTATCTCCCACCTTCAGTCTGGTGGAACCTGATGTAAGGCATGCTACCTCTGGGTCACCTGTCTTTAGCTACAAGGCCTAGGAACATAGTTTCCTCTCTCATATATCGCCCACCACACACCCCTTCTTACGTATTATCCATTACACAAAGATTATGATGATCAGCATGATCAGTTTCCAGTAGAAACCTTACATGGCACTCTTTGGTGAACTAGAACATAAATACCAGACTCACGGGAATGCTGTAACCTTCTGTCAATTGGTCACAGGAAGTATAGAATGTTGTGCTTTCAGTATGCTGATGACATCCAACTCTATGTCTATCTCATCCAACGCAGCTACTACTATCAAATGCCTCCCCTCGTGTCTTGCTGAGATGAGCTAAGTTAACTGAAGCTCAATCCAGGCAAAATGAAAGCGATGCTGGATGGCTTGGGTAGCAACCAGAAGATATGGTGAAGACTATCTTTGCCCCTGTGACCGAGTATGTGTGTCCAACTTTTGTTACTTGAGTTTGCAATCTACGCATCTGGTTAGCTTCTGTTAGTTGAACAGTCACATAAGCCTCTTTGGACCCATGCATTTAACCTTCAACAAAGCAATTTCAACCATGAGGTAGCATGGAAAGCTGAATGGAATTCACAAGAAGTCACAAACACCTTGTGAAAGACCTGTCGCAGAAGACCCCTGGCCTCGATCTCCCACGAAGCTCATGGGCAACCTTAACCTGCATCTGCACAAACCATGGCAAATGTGGATACTTGCTGCACAAATGGAAAATTAAAGACTCTCCAGTGTGCGACTGTGGTCACCCAGAATAGACCATGAAACATATAACAACTCAATACTCGATTCACAAACGGAAGGAGGCATCACAGCAATACACTCTGCCTCCTCAGAGGCAATTATCTGGCTTAACCATGTAAATGTAAAATTATAGTTGTTGCTCTACAGCTACATCAATCATACGAAGAAGAAGAGTAGAACAGCAAAGGCCAGGATGGTCTTCTTTCCATCTGTGTCTGGCTAGCAAGTTGCAACCATTTCTTCAAGATGTGGATCTTATTACTGTTATCCATATCTTTTAGATAATTGCAATGTTCTGTACATGGGGCTTCTCTCAGATCAGGGGAGAAAGTGAATGTGACAGCTCATGTTAGGTGGGGGATCTTGCGAGCACATTATGCCTGCGTCCATGATTGGCACCAGCTGCCTCTTGGTTTCCAGGTGGAGCTTAAGATTTTGGTTTTGTTCTGTAAAGCCCTAAATGGCCTAAATGCATCTATGTAAGAGACTCCACTCTCCTTATGGTACACTACTGCAGCTGAACTAGAGGAAGCACATTAGCTGGAACCCTCTCAGTTTAAAAGAGGAGGCTGCTTGCAGGGGATTCTCTGTGAGGGACCTTCACCTTTGGGACTCATTACCTCTGCCAGTAATCTGAAATAGCCAGAATCTGTTGACTTTTAGGGCACTCCACAAAGCCCATATGTTCCCCCCAGTTTTGGGGAATTGGACAGAACAGTGTGGGTTGGTCTGTTGGTGGGTGGGAAGGGTGTTCCTTGGTTTTGTCTGTTTAGTCATTTCTAGATCTTGGGGTTAGCACTGTTACTAGATTTGTAATATATGAGAATTGTATTTTTACCTTGACCCTTGGATAGACACTTGCTTTTTGTACAAATAAAAATGTAAGGTATTTATCCTGGGCTCTGTGAGTTCTGTACAGCTGGACTCACGGTAACTAAGGCACCTAGCTGTTCAGACAGAGGGAATCAAAAATAGTCCCAATACATTCTATAAAAACTCTCTAAAACATGTATGCAAAATGATTTGTGTAGTGAAACGGTTTTAACAACCCTTGTTAGGGTGATTTATCTGTATAGCTCACTCATGGCTTCCCCATTAATGCAGTCATCCCAACTACATGCTGACAGTGCTTTTATACCATATCACAGCATCATATATTCCCTAGCTATATTTATATAATCACTTATTAATAATTAACCACCAAAATAAAAATGGAATGGAATAATCACAATGCAGTCACCTCTGGAAGAGAATGCAGCAGCTGTTTAACAGCACTCACAACCACAAAGATTTAGGACACAAAACAACAAGGAGAAACCACTGCACTGCACATATGAGTTGGATTATTATCAGTCCAACAATTCAGTGTATGATGGAGGAAACAGAATTAAATTTCAAGTGTTGTTATAAACAGTAAGGAAAAACATTTGAAAAATTATTTACTTCTTTTTATAGACAATAGACAAACATGATGCAAAATTTGGTCATTTCATACTACAAGCTATGAACATCTCTCCTGAATCAGTGTTTGCCAAGTGAAAATGAAAATGATGAACCCCCAATTAAAAAAGCTATCAGTTTAAAATTCATTCAAAGCTAACATATTTGTGAGGGTTTGAACATGTTCTAAAAATTGACAACACTGCTTTCTCTTTGTCATACAGTACACTTAAAAGAAAACTACATAAACAGCATTAAAATGCCATTTAATTAACTTAGGATATGATGGCTAAAATGGTGACGAGAACAACAGAGATAATTTGTCATAATGATTTTCATTTAAAAACTGCTATTAGACGAATTAAATTTAGCAGAGACCAAAAGCACACATTTTCCCTTATTACTGCCTGTCAGCTAGTATTCTGGGGCCCAACGGGAGTTCTGAATGTGGAGTGCTTGCAGAATCTGAATCTCAAAGAAGAGAAGCGGTTTAACTACATTGACTGCAATCCATCTATATTTTAACATGTAGCAAAAACAGAAGACTTTGCTCTGATTTTATCTTCTTCTAACACCGTTATTTTCTAACAAATTTTATATTTGTAATAGCATTCCTTGCTCTATATTAAAATAAGCAGCCTTTACCTTGGATAATAAGGGACATTCAAAACCTGAACATTCAAAACCAGGATAACCATTATTTTGTTTCTTCATTTTTCAAACATCTGAAGGGTTTTCTAAACACTGTTATAACACACACAAAAATCCCATTGGCCCCAAATGGAATAGCCATGTTTGATTTTAGACTCAACATTCTCCTACATTTATAAAATGTTCAAGCTGTATTCCAATCTTGCTTTCAGGTTTTTATTTTATTCAATTTTTTTCTCAGATTAGTCTTGTAAGATGAACCACTTTGGAACTAACAGCAAATTATATAATAACCATTAAATATTAGTCCACTAACACATTCATCTAGTGTATAGGAATCGTGTAATATACCTTTAAATAGTTTGTGAGCCCTCTAGTGGTTCTGTGTTTTATGTACAGAAACTTGCCAGAGCAAAAGTGTATACCTGTAGCTATGCCTTGCATGCGTATAATTAGTAAACATGGTTATTTGCACCCCACTGTGTGGTTCTTTCATCTTACGTTTGTTGTGTAAAGAGCAAAAGATACAACAGTCTGCATCCCTGAACAATCAAAGCTGCCATACAGTACATCTTTCATCTAAATATCAAAAAGTAGTTTTATAAACAAAAAACAACTTAAATCTAAGAACACCCCAGTGAAATAAAGGTTGCTAGAGATGTATAGACTTTGGCTGAATCTATGGAACTTGGATCTTGGAGGAACATAGTTGTGTGGAGTTCTTTTTTGAAGCTGATTTTTATCACCAGTAAAATTTTGTTCCCTGCCCAAATCCATCTGATTGAATCATTTCTAAGTGGCAGAGCTCCTGCCCATGGGAGAAATTTACATGAGCAAAATACGTTATATGGTTTTAAAAATTACATACTAAGGATGATTATGAGTTGAAATTTGGCCAGTAGCACTGGGCTTACATGCCACTTTAATGCCATCTTTGAGAAAACAGAGAGTCAGGACCTTGGTTGAGATCTCAGAAAAAAGACAGCACCTTCAGTAGCATTGTGGCCTTAATATTGTGGTTGTTCATTAATTCACTAGAGATGAATAACTGCCTGCAGCACTTAGGAATAATAACAGGCCTGCCATCAAGTAGTCATATATGACTCAACCTTATTTAGCTTGGATGATCTGTCAAAATTGCAAGACAAGATGACATACAACAATATGCCCATAATAAAATGCTTACAACAGTAAAGCTAACAGTCATGGTATAGTAGCCACTTGCCTGGTTTTGGTAGGGTATTTCTCACAGTAGCCGGCATATCAAACTTAACTAAATAACAACCTCGATTTTACAAACATCAATCTTTCAAATGACCAGTTACATGAACCATTGTTCTCCAACAGGGAAAAAAATAAATCACACAATAGAAGCGATGTCAATGAAGAGCAAATGCCTTCAATGCACTGGATATTGCTTTGCCATGATGTGAAGGACAAGAACAAAGCGATGCACAACACCACAACTATGGTAATTTTGATGTTCAATGTTATGAACTTTCTGATTTTATGCACTGCTCAATCTTCAGTTAATTTGTAAAACAGGGGTTCTGTTGTAAGTAGGTCTCCCTTGTTTCTGTTCTTCCTCTTTCTACCTCATTCCCTTCTCTTTCCCAACCCTAATCTTTCCATCTTTTGTCCCATTGCATAATCCCCCCAGCACTCCCTCAATGTCTTTCCACCCCATTGCCATTCCAAACTCTTCCTGTTTCTCTTGATCTTTCTTTTTCTGAAATCTCCCCTATCCTTTCCAGCACCCCTGCCACTTCTTTTGTCACCCTGCCTATTCTTTCTCGATTTCTCACTACTCCACCCACATCCAGTCTCCCTCTATTCAAACTCTCCTCCTCCATGGGGAAAGCATGCGTGGAGGAAAGCCCGTAACTCTTCCTTTTTCAGCAGCTTGTGCAGGGTTCTTTTGAAAGCTGTTGTGTCTGCTGTTTCACAGGACTCCCAGGTTAGAGTATAGCAGTGCACTATACCCAGTACATCACATGACCAACATGAGCCAAAGATTAGCAATTCAAGCAGTGTGAAGAACCAATTTTTTGGTTCAGGAACAGAACCAAAAAATTATAAACAATAGTTTGAGGTCAAGCTGAAATTTTTTAAATTTTTTTTTGATGAAATGAAATGTCCAAAAATGTTTAATTTTGGGTTGACCAAAACATTCTGGTTGACCCAAAATTAAATGTTTTGTTTTGATTTTGAAGTCTGAAACATTTAATTGGTGGGTGGTTTTTTAAAAAATAAAATTGAGAGACATTACAAAATAAAATGTCTGTCCAAAACAAAAAGTCAAAATGTTTCAATTTAGAAATGCCAGAATGAACAGTTTTGACTTTTCTGAAAACTATTCCTTATTTATTTATTATTTATATGATTGTGACTGAAACAATTTGCCGAAATTGACGTGAATTCACAAATTGTTTCAGTCAACCTACATCTGCATTTCCCCCCCCCCAAAAGATGTAGTGTGAAAAATTTTGCCCTGCTGTATTAATTACAGCTCATAAAACTCCCCATATGTCCTAAAAGCTCTTTATCTGGGCCAGGCAAAAGGAAGCTCAATGTTATATCTGTAAATGTGGCACTTCTAACATTTTTCAAGAGGTTGGATGTTGAAAATAATATAAATTCTGTCTGGTCAAACTTCAGGAAAATTGTTTTTTCTTTTCCCCCCCTCTAACTCAGCCTTTTAAGTTATAAAAGTCACTGATCAGAACTAGTTATACTGGCCAGGGCCTGGGGCATCTGAATACAATGATATCATAGATATACAATTTCTCTTTTATGCAGACAGAGCCTTATAATAAAATCAGAAATAAAAAGTAGAACATCTATAGACAGCTCATGAGATTTTTCCCTTCAATATTCCTCCCTCAGATGTAAAGGCCTTAAATAGGCCAATATTATTTAACTAGAATTACAGCACTCACTTTGCTTGAAAACACCATAAATGGTCATAACTGCTTATGTACCAGTTTTTTCAGATCAGTAGCTATCACTCCTGTATATTGATTACAATCCAGGTCTTTCAAAATGTCAAGTTACCTCCAGAAGAATGAGTGGTAAGTTGCAATGGAAGAGGCATGCTCTTGGAACGGGGAATAATTCAGAATTATATGCATGCTGTAATACACACAATCCGTTAGTACAGACAACATGACAGGCTGCTTAAGCTTCTCTGTGTTTCCAGGCGATGCTCCACAATGTCCCATGACTGATTAACTTGAGTACAAATTGATGGCACTGATAACCTGTAACGTTGATTTGCAAAAGTGCCACCTTGGGCATTCCTGGACTTATTAGACCTTGTGTTAAGTGATTCAGTCCAACACGAAGGTTGCAGGACGACACTAACTTACATTAAGACAGACTCTTTTACTTATGCACTAGGCCCCAAATCCTCCGCCCAGCTTCTATGCCAAGCAGCTGCACTGGATATGCCCAAACACATATCCAGTGCAGCAGGAAGATTGGGGGCTCTGAGAGGAACTCCAAGCTATAAATCAACAGAGGGTCCTGTGGCACCTTTAAGACTAACAGAAATATTGGGAGCATAAGCTTTCGTGGGTAAGAACCTCACTTCTTCAGATGCAAGCATGACTTGCATCTGAAGAAGTGAGGTTCTTACCCACAAAAGCTTATGCTCCCAATACTTCTGTTAGGCTTAAAGGTGCCACAGGACCCTCTGTTGCTTTTTACAGATTCAGACTAACACGGCTACCCCTCTGATACTTGACTCCAAGCTATAAATGATTGTGCAGCCTTTCCATGGACCTCCTCCAACTTCGGTCCCCCCGTCCCTCTTTGTGGATGGATCTGCTCTAGTTCTGCTGCTGCGGGGAACCAGGGTGTCATTTGTTCTAAATTAGTGTCATCATCCTTTGTAACAAATCATAATCTTCCACTAAGGGCAACACACACAATATCCTTGATAGATGTGACACCAATTAAAGAAGGATCTTTAAAATATGCCTCCCACCCCATAAAAACTGATGTACAAAGACATCATCATCAAACAATTCCCATTCAAATGAACCTGTCTTAGACGGTTCTGGTTTATAACAAATCTGAATCCTTTGTTCAGACTACAAAACCAGGGGAAGGGAAATTGGATCCTAAGTAAGATAATGTGACAAAATATATTTAAATTATAGCAATTATTGAAAGATCATTGGGCTCAGCAGCACATTGCCACTTCTCTATGGCTTAAAGTCAATGGGAGTCATTGCACTGACTTCAATGAGTTCTGGCCGAGGCTGTATAAGACTGTTCTTTGGAATTATGGGTCAAACTGTGCCCCTGTGATCCATGTGTGGCACACAGATCTCTCCTTACTGGGCAAAGGAAGGCTTTCCCACCTCTGTGGAACCAGTGGAAGGCTTTCTTTGGTCTGGTGGTGAAGGAGTGAGTGGACAAGAGGATATGTGCTTTGTTCCTCTACCAGTCCTGCAAAGAGCAGGATGGAAAAGTAACGTAGTCTGTCTGGGGCTTCCTTTTGATAGTGGGGTTCTCCATAACTCATGGAGTTACTCCAGATTTATAAGGGTGTAATTGTGAGCAGAACTTCGTTCACAAAATATCTAGTATTCTTTTTTCAAGGATTTTTTTTAAAAACAGATTCCTGAGACAATTATATTATGAATATTCCTTCCCAGTAAAGTCATTAATTAAATTATGTTTTAGATACAGAAGATGGGTTTAGAAGCAGTGTTTTGGGGCTATGGAAAATAAAAGGATTCTCCATAACTAATCTTTATGGCAAAATATCACCTGCAGTTTTATTTTTTTTATTTCCAAGATATATTTCAAGTTACTCTTTCTCCTGCTTCTTATTATGCAAACCATATGCTGCAGATATAGCTTCTGTTTCAATAACATATCGGAGTTGGTTTGTAACTTCTATATATCCATCCAAATCCAACCATACTATTTCACTCGTAATAAAACTACTCTGCACAGCCCATGTTGTTTGTCTAACAGCTGAGATAACATTAGTTGTTTAAAATTCTGGACCATCACAGGACTAATAATCTGGATGCTCAGAGCTTGTACTGCCCAAGGCGATTCTAGGCAGGCCGTATGGGTTTTACTTTCGGCAGAAGTTCCAAAAATTCAAGAAAACATGGACCCTACTCAGATAGTTAGGGGCAAAGTAATTAAACAATGACAATTGTATATATACACACACATTATGTATATATGGACATCACACCTAGCCAAGAAATGGTGCGGACCAGAGACTTGAACCTCGGTTTACTGCATTTCAGGTGAGTGCTCTAACTACTGGCCTATTTACTATTAGGTGGCTCTTTCCCCTCCCGCACTCTGTCTACCTTTGTCCCTCTCTCATTTTGACCAGAAATTCCACCCTGGACCCGAGAAGCCTTTCCTAGTAAAAATTAACCATTTTGGGGAAAAACTTCAGTTTCAATGAATTGGCATTTTCAAACAAAAAACTCTTTAATCAAAAATATCCTGACCAGCTCTATGTACAGTATATATCACGTCTTTTTTTTAATCAAGATAAGTCTATTTGCTCATATTACTTAACTTACTTCTCAACTCAATATTGAATCATTCATGTTTTGCTATAGACTATAGAGAATTGTAATTCTTTAGTATTACACAAAGTAGTATTAAATAATTCAGAATTCATTTGGCATTGATTAGATGGCATGAACAAAATAAATTAGCATATACTATACATGTTCCTGGTACATTAGTGGTGATGAAAAATTCAAATAATGGTGTTTTGCTCTTAGATTAAGATCCAGTTCAGGCTGCTAACATCTGAAACTGGGTAGGGAGAACTGACACACAGAAGGTTTACTCATAGCCAAATGTACAGCAATGGGTAAAGATCACTCCGTATCTGACTCAGAAAAAGTAAGCTAATCCTATACTGCCTACCCAGGGCAACATCTATTGTTTGGATGATGAAAACAATAGTCCTTCTCTTTCAGGAATGCAAGAACTAAACACGTCACCACCCCCTAAATCAGAAGGGAAACAAAGGCATGGGATTGATGTGTAAAAGGAAAATAAAAGCTGCTTGCTTGGATGATTCAGAAATACAGACCTGCACTGCCTAATGTAAGAGAGAACAAGAAAAGAAAAGAAAAAAACATTTATAGGGGAACAAAGATTATAGGGATGGAAAAAATGAGCTAGCCCCACATTGTGGAGGAGGTGAAAAACTGAAAGCATAGGCCAGATTTCCAAGAGAGTTTGGTAGTGACCACCACCAACATGCAAACTCAAAAAAAATCTTCCCCTCTCTCTGTCCTTCTCTGAAGTGATAAGAAGTGGGGTTCACCCGGAAATAAACTGCACAACCTCGGAGGAAGTAGCACAAAATTGGTTTTTGTGTTCTATTTTCTATATGGTGTCATCCGCTGGCAGGAGGCGAGATGTGCAAAAAACATTCTGACCCATACAAAGAATGGGCTTTGTCTCAGCTTGAAATTTTGTCTAGTTTTTATTTTATCTGAGCCAGTTCACCCATCCCTACTACAATGGGAGCACGGTCAATAACTGGAAATCAAGGAAGAGGAACCATGTACAACAACTCAGTCCAAGGAAACATTGTTATGACATATAGGCATTTAAAAAGCAGGAAAAATTGGTGGCAGTACTCAAAACTCGTTTCAGGCAGAAATATCTAAGTGCTAAAGTTGTTCCCTCCTCTCGGACATGTGCATAAAGATCTACTTTGGGTGTTGGGAGTGGAGACCAGGTTGGCACAGGCTCTGCGTTTACTGCCCACATTCTGTATTAGCAATCATGCTAGTGCTCCATGCTCAAACAACCAAGTGCTCAATACAGAGCTTGCTCAATCATGCTTTGCACAGGAGTTCAGAAGTTGGCTCTAAGTCTGTACCTTCAGACATGCACCCTGAATAACATTCATCCATCAGCATGGGGTTTTCTTTAATAGTGAAACTTGACATTTCACAACTCTATTTCACTGCTTTCCCTTAGGAAAGGAAACAGTAATACAGAAAAAAATGTTTTTCCTGTAGCTGAAGGTGGTCATGTAGGAAAGAAAACAAAATCCAGGCATATAATATTTGCTTGGCCTGTTCCCTGCCTAAACTGCAGCCCCCTGTCATGCCTATTCTGAATGATGATCATAAAATCAAATACTGAAATGGCTATTCAATTCTTATTCTATAAGCAGAAATTGTGATGTTAGTTATTATTGGCTTTTCATGCTTCAGTAAATGTCTTTAAAATACCTTTGTGAATTGGCTGATGTGTTTTTGAAATAATGGAAGTATTCTGGTTAAAGAATACTAAATCAGATGCCCCTGTTTTTTGTGTTAACAAAAAGTACTTCTTAATGTTCTTCTCTCTCTTGTGTTGAGACTCAGAAAAGCCCTCTAAACGTGAAAGCATGGGGTCCCATATCTATTCCGTCACAATGACTGCATAGAACTTGCTTACTTAAGAAGAGAAACAATGAGTTTTATTATCTCAATGGCTGCAAAGTCAACTTCAGATCTGAAAAAGAAACATCCCAAGTTCTTTTCCCTCTCTCACTCTTTCATTATCACTACCCATAAAAGTTCTATTTGTCATTTACTGGTAGGGAAATTAAAAGGCAATTTTGTTGACAATGCACTTGGCAGAATATAATCCACCTTCCTCTTTCATAGTTGTATTGATGCTGCAGTGCTAACATGAGTAAAGAGTAGAAGATACATTTGCAGCAGATATGCTGGGACAGAAAGAAACTGACAATTTTTGCATCTTCACTTTCTGACTAAAAGTACACTTAAAGGATTTGTGCTTCAAAAGCAGGTGATAATGGATTTTAAAGCAATATATTTCTACATGCCATGGGTAGCATGAGAGGACTGACCCTGGGCCAGTGTCTGAGTTGCTGTGAGATATGCTCTTGAACAATATTCAGATCCACCAAGTAGAGTTTAAAATACCTGCTTTTAAATGTTATAGCTTTTAATAATAGAGTTCCGTAATAGACTAGAATAATTGCAATCAATTATATACAGAATACATGCATAAAAATAAATACCTGTTTTTTTAAACACCTTTAAAGGACATCGCCCTACAAAGTCTTACTCCTGCAAGTAATCTTACTCAGGCAAACAGTCCCTTTGAATTCAATGTGATTAGTCCGTTGCACAAGTAAGAGTTTGCAAGATTAGGTTATAAATATGTATTTATCAGATGCACATTCTTTACTTCTTTCAAGTATATAATAATAGGTAGAGAGTAACCGTCCAAATGCTACAAGTATTATACTAATAAAAAAGGGGACAACTAAAAATATTGGCTAATGCCCACCCAGTGCCCCAAACCAAAATCATCTGTGTGGAAAGATGCCATGTCTGTCTCTCAGATACAGAATATAGACTTCAAGAACAGCTGCCTAGAGACACGGCTACCCAAGATATCAGAACTGGAACAGATTCTAAAAGGTCGGTCGTAGAAGGCCTTTTCCTTTTATGTACAAAATAAAATTAACAATAAGCCACATTAAAATAATATGAAATTAAAAGCAACTTAACTCACGGATGTCAAACTTAGTGCTGAGGCTGCTGTGCTCATTCCTAAAATTCAGGACAGAGGATCAGTCTTTGCTTAGAATTTCCTGGATTGGTTTAGTTTGCGCCGCAACTTTCAAATTTACTTTAAAATGCGTATGGTGTATTTCGCAAAGTTCTGCATGGCATAATGGGATATTGGAGACATGAGAGGAACAGAAAAATTCAGAGACTCCAGAGGGCTACACCAAGATATACCCAAAACAGAACCAGGCTTACCATTAGCAAATACCATTGCAGATTAGACCCCAATCCATGTCAGTGGACCCTTATTCCTTTGAGAAATTCCACTGAAGTCGATGGGCCAGATCTTTAGCCAGAACTCAACAGCCATTGAATTGAACAGAGCTATGACAGTTTGCACCAGCTGATGATCCAGCTCTGTGCATCCCCACCTAGGTTGAGGAGTGGAGAGCCTGTGTGTGTGTGCATGTTTTATTTAAAACAGGAATTTCAAATCCAAATAATCAACCTGAAGCTTTCTGACAATATCTTTCTAGATATACATAGAGAAAAATACTCAAAAACTAATTCAAAACACAGAATTACATGTGTCTTCAAGTAAAAAAAAGTGAGGTTATGAATTACAATTAAAATGATGCTTCTTATTTTTCTCTAACACAATAACTGGCATGTACCTCTATACCGAGTTGTAGGGCTGGATCTTTGGATCTAATGTGTTAACCAAAGAAGCTTTACATATTTTATGAATGAAGTTGCTGTTGCATGATTCAGCTACTAGTCTATCTGTACTTTAAAAGAAAGTGACTAGGAGTAAATGTGCGGCAGACTAAACTACATAATTTTATCATCAAATAAACATATAATATTGATGGAAAAGGACATATTGTTCCAGTCAACTGCAACACTGCTGTAGTTATAGACGAATAAAACAGTTTGACCCGGATTTCAACAATAGAAGAAAATAATAACCTAAAAGCACTAATATCCATGGGAAAACATTCCTAAATTCTATTTCGCTTTTAATTTTATCATCCCTAATTACTTGCCAAGGAAACAGACTATTTTATTCTCAAGTAGTTTATCACAACTGTAGCCTAGAAGAGCTCTCTTATCAGCCTATCAGATTCGGATTTCCCATACAGAATGAATGTATTGATGCACTTATATTAAATGGTTTACTCACAGCACATTCATTCAGAGTCACATGCTAGTTTTCTTTCCTTCATAAAAAGGCATCTTTGAAACATGGCTGAAAAGCCAGTTCAGAAAAAGTTGTCTTCTGAATATAACAGCTGAATACCACATACAATCTCAGTATACTCACAGGAGTGAATCGGTAACACTGCACATTGTTCTGAGCATAATGGGAAATGCCATCCAAGCTAGCAAAGGGGGGTGGGGGGACCTTTTCCCTGATTGGCTGTTCATCCCAAGCTGCCTGGCAAAGGTTTGAAATATGCAATGCAGAGAAGTGATATTCTGTGGCATTCATTCAATTTACCTGCACTAGACTCCAGGGAGCCATACTATTAAACAACAGCTCCAGTGGGTCAATAAAGTTAACTTAATTAAATTGGTTTCCCTCCCTCACTTCCAACTAGCAAGATTTAGGGCAGAGGGACGCAGCGTTGCTTGGAAAGAAAAGGATGATTTAGTTAATCATCTGATGAAGACAGACATACATTTTTGTCAATAATTATACCCACAAAGCAAAGTGCTAGTTTAAAATTAAAACAATCATGTATGCTGAGAAAAGAGACTATACCTACTAATGACCAGCCATTAATATTTTTCAAGAACTGTCAATTTAATCCACTACCTAAAAGCAAGGAGCAGTATCTTCTTATTGCTCTTTGTACTCCATAAAACTAAAATTACAATTGCTTAAGTGAAGTGTGTATAAAATATGCTATCGTGGCTACAAGCATAATAAACACAAGCTCTTAATTTACGAGGGACAGTACCTAGTACTGTTCTGGTCATTTGGCTCTCTGTGTCCTCAGTGGATTACACAAGTCACCTTTCAGCAGTCTTTCATTCTATTCTACACTGAGTGGTGCAAGTAGTGAAACCTATAGTTAAGTTGCCAAACAATTTCACTTATAAAAACTCGGTTTGCAGTTGCTTATAACTTTGTCAAACTTTTAACTGTTTAGATTGAAATTTTCCATGCCAGGAGTCTGACTCAGACTGAACAGTTCTGGAAAGCTTTAGCTAAAATGTTTTAACCATTTCTGAGAATGAGATGAGGGAAAATACATGATTATATCCATGTTAATTAATTATTACAACTATTTCATTGAGATGCTGCAGGACCTCCATGCTTTGGAGCAAGACGGTAGCTTGATGTCATGGATGTGCCTTTTTCTGTCCCTGTGAAAATTCCCCCAAATTTATAAGCCTCTAAAAAAAAAAAATCTCAGTTTGAATATAATCATTTGAAGCTTCTTGGAGTTTGGCAGCTATGTTGTCTGAAAATTCTGTCTGCACTGGGCATGCTCCATCCCCTCACAGCTCCTGACTGCCAACAGGACTGTACGTGCACCATCCCTCACACAACAATTAGGCATGCTCCATCCCAAGACTGCAGGGGCTGAGCAATACTTTCTCTGCAATTGCTCCTCCTAGCAGCTGGGAGCTGCAGTGGCATCAGGCACAGCAACAGATAGCAGGGAGACTATCTGTGCTCTCATGGCTCCCAGGCAGAGTGAGGGAGAGGGAGGAGGTAACAACAATACACTTAGAGAGTGAGGATCCACAGAGCTGAATGTCCATGGACACCTTGTACGGCTCCCAGAGTTATTACTGATCTGGTGCAGCCAGGTTAAACATGGACAATTGTGAGGATGCTGCCAGGGAATGTCCCCTCCTGACCTCAAATCCTATCTTCAAGGCTCGACGTGCGGGGACTTTATCTCCAAGGTGGGCTATATGACCAAAAAGTACCAGCTGGCAATGACTGATGATGACTTCAATCCTCTTGAGGCCAGTTCTCCATAATACATCCCTCTTACTGATAAAATCAAACCATTTTATGCTCTATAGCCACTGCTGGCAACACATATGAAATGCCTCCAGCCTCCTGATGTCCTGTTTAAGCAATGTCCAGGTTTCTGATCCACATAAAAGGATTGTAAGTACACAGGTTTGATGAATCCATACTTTTCAATATAATTTCACTTTTTTTTTTTTGGCTCTAGACCCTAATGCAGGTCTTTCATGGATAAGGCTGCTAAATCAATTTTCCTTAGGATGTCGAGCTAGCAATGCCCATTTGTTGACAATTTACCGCTTAGGATAGATGGAATCATCCACTACTTCCACAGTTTGTCCCTCACCACAGATTTCTTGCATCACAACTTTTGTGCTGACACTCTCATTTTTTGTTTTTCCCAAGAAACCCTTAGCTCAAGGGCAGCTACCATGTGCTGGAAGCTCTCTAGTGCATCTTTAAGGTGGTTTGCATCCTAGCCAAAGAGGATGACATAATCTGCATAATCCAAGTCAGCAAACAAAGTTGAACTGACCATTATACCGGTATTGGTGGAGATATGTTCAAGGAGACAATTGACTGCATGGCAGAACAGGGCTTGGGCCAGGACATATCCCTGCTTCACCCCGGATCTAGTGTAAAACCTGTCAGACCTATGAGTTCCCCATGGCACCCATGCCTGAGTCATTATGTACATCTTGAATTAACCGCAGGAGGGTGTCGGGGGCACCAAGTCTTGTAGAGCCTTCTACAGAGCAGCACTATCAATAGAATTGAAGGCTGCCTTTATGTCTAACATATGCTGCTGTCGAAGGACAACTGAATTCATAATGGATCACAGATAAAAGACAAAGAGCAAGTATAACATCCATTGTAGACTGCCCAGCAGTGAAGCCTGATGAGTCTGGGCAATGGAGTTTCACAAGGAGAGCCTGGAGCCGAGTGAGTCGGGCATGTGTAACAACTGTTCTGGGAACAGAAAGCAGAGCTATTGGCCTGCAGTTGCTACACTGAGTGTGTGGGCCTTTCCCCTGATAAAGTAGGATTATGATCCCTTCCTTCCACTGCACGGGTAACTTCCCAGTGGTCTAAGCCCAGACAAAATTAAGGGCTCTATGGCTCACCTGAGAAGTTTGGGTGTGTGTTGTTGTGTCCAGCAGCAGTTTCTTTATGGTGGAGCAATGTAGGTACAAAGGTACATCTACACAGGTTTCAGTGTCCGGGATTGCATCTACTACTAACATGTCTAGATCTGGCCAAGGCGTTGTTTCAGAATGATTATGTGCAGTCTCATAATATTCCTTCTATTTTTGCAGAACTTTTTCTTGGGTTGAGAATGTTTTACCATTAACCTTATTTATTGGCACAAATCCTGCGCAAAGTCCAGTTTTGGATCGAAGTAACTGAATAGCTTTGAATGCAGGTTGTAATTTTTTAGATCTTATTCCCTCTCCCACCTCTTTTGCCAAATTCTTAAAATAAGCGTCACGATCCACTTTTGCTCACACCTGAAAAATACCTTGTAATCGTTTACATTCAATGTCATCATGGCGCTGCCTGCCCTCAGATTTCTTTGCAGAATTTGAAATATCTTAGCAGATACGCTACAAGTGAAACCCTTGGCTTTCGGTTTTGGAATGGCATCTACAACTTCTTGGATGACCATGTTTATGGCTATCCAAGCTGATTCTACCTCATCCGGGAGAGCACCAAGAGTGTTTGCTTTGAGGGAGGAGGTAGCCTAATTAAAATGCAGGAGGATGAGGAATGGGGAGGGGGGAATACACTTGCACACCTACATACACTTCATTAAAAGAAATTATTAAGGTTGCCAAGTCAATCACTCAGAAGTTAGGAAATGCCACAATAAAGGCTTCCAGTGCAAACATAATTCAGCCCTCCTGTGCATATACATTATGATAAGGTCTTTAAGTACATGATCACATACTATTTTCCCACATTATTTTATGTTCTTCAAATTTTTTTATTTTAAGCTCCTGATTAACAAGCTCCTAGAACCTGTTCAGCTTGTCATAAGTCAAGGCAGTCTTCACTGGCAAATTACACAAAGAATTAAAAAAAAAGAATTAAATGAATAGTTAGTTGAAATAAATGCCTCTAGTCACACACGAGGAAACCATTTCTAGGTGAGTGCAGCTGGAGTTACAAAGTTCGGAAATATCTAAACCCTGGCAGAAAACAGTTTTTGTTTTGTTTTCTCAGCCTAAAGACTCTCTTTAAACAACCTTCTTTGTCACTTGGCCCAGGCAAAAGTGTCTTTTCCACCTGTTACTCAAACTCCTCCCCAATATTAGGGGGCACAGTTCTTTGTTCTAGCAAAAGTCCACCCTTATATTTGAGTAGGAGAGTTACTCATAATGGGCCTGAATCAAAGGTCACTGAAGTCAGTCTTTGGATCATGTCCCATATCATCTTTCAACACCAGTTATTTTGACTCATGTTTCTTCACAGCCCACACAGGTATGGCAATTGCCTCTGTGAGCATCTATTTCCAATATCCCAGAGAGCCAGAATGACAGAATTACTCATGCTGATTTGAATCTTACTCCACAAGAAATCCTACTGAATTCAATACCACAACGTACGGTGCAAGGAACCATTTAGTGTGAGACCAGATATGACAATCTGGCTCATAGACAATTACACCTCTACCTCGATATAATGCTGTCCCCGGGAGCCAAAAAATCTTACCACGTTATAGGTGAAACCGCGTTATATTGAACTTGCTTTGATCGACTGGAGTGCGCAGCCCTGCCCCCCCAGAGCACTGCTTTACCGTGCTATATCAGAATTTGTGTTATATCAGGTCACGTTATATCGAGGTAGCGGTATATTAGTCTGTTCTTTCATTTAGTGACTTTATCTATACTTTAGGGTATAGGAGTACTTGTGGCACCTTAGAGACTAACAAATTTATTAGAGCATAAGCTTTCGTGGACTACAGCCCACTTCTTCGGATGCCACAAGTACTCCTGTTCTTCTTTTTGCGGATACAGACTAACATGGCTGCTACTCTGAAACTTTAGGGTATGTTACTTAGTCAAAGCTTGATAGCAAGTAAAGAGGCTGAGAAGTTTAATATAAATTAAAAATCAAATACCCAGATACGGTAACTCCTCACTTAACGTTGTAGTTATGTTCCTGAAAAATGCAACTTTAAGTGAAACAATGTTAAACAAATCCAATTTCCGCATAAGATTTAATGTAAATGCGGGAGGTTAGGTTCCAAGGAAATTTTTTTAGGGCAGACAAAAGGCATTATATACTGTATAGTACTGTACTGTACTGTGGTTGGGAAGTGCCCCTGGCTTACCCCACACAGGCACAGCCCACTGCAGGCAAGGATGCTAGGAAGCACCTTTGCAGCAGCAGCGGCAGCAGCAGCGGCAGCAGCAGCGGCAGCTTCCCCGGAGAAGAACAGGCTCAGACTTTGCTGGGAATGCTCCAGGCCCACCTCTTCCTGTCCCCGCTCCACTTCACCTCCACCTCTTCCCACCCCCCACTCCACCTCCTCTCCGGAGCACGCCACATCCCCCCCCCAAGTCCTAAGTGCCGCCAAACAGCTGTTTGGCGGCACTTAGGACTTTCTGGGAGGGAGGGGGAGGAGCAGAGACGCAGCGCTTCCCTGCTCCTGCCCCTCCCTCCCAGAAAGTCCTAAGCGCGAAGTGCTGGGAGGGAGGGGGAGGAGTGGAGAAGCCCTGCATCTCCACTCCTCCACCTCCCTCCCAGAAAATCCTAAGGGCCGCTAAACAGCTGTTTGGCAGCGCTTAGGATTTTCTGGGAGGGAGGGGGAGGAGTGGAGTCGTGGCACTTTCCCGCTCCTGCCCCTCCCTCCCAGCGCTTCCCTGCCCCCAGACAGCTGTTTGGTGGCGCTTAGGACTTTCAGGGAGGGAGGGGGAAGCGTGGAGATGCAGCGCTTCCCTGCTCCTCCCCCTCCCTCCCAGAAAGTCCTAAGCGCTGGGGAAGCGCTGGGAGGGAAGGGGAGGAGGTGGAGAAGCGGAACTTGTGCAACGCTCCCTTGTAAAGTCGCTGCTTTTCCACAGAAATTTACAAGCAGGCAGCCAAACGACGTTATAAGGGAGCATTGCACAACTTTAAACAGCATGTTCCCTAATTGAGCAGGGACGTAACACTGAAACAACGTTAAGTGTGACGACATTAAATGAGGAGTTACTGTACAACTATCTGCCACAGGGGGAGAGTTAAAATAAATCAACATTACAGTGATGTGGAATGGCCAGTCACAATACCATGTACTGTGTTGTAAGAGTCACCAGGTCTGGAGTGATTTCAGGTTTCTCTCTTCCCTTTGGAATTTTGGAACATCACAGATGTCATGCACTTGACCCCCAGTGCGGGAGGGTAACAGCCACTTGCTACATAAGTACCTTTGTTAATCACTCACAACTCAGCCTCAGATAAAGAGATTTATATTCATGACAGTCCGGAGCAGCGGTTCTCAACCTATTTACCATCGTGGGCCGCATATGCAGCTCTCAGTGTGTTATGTGGGCCGCATCCACACAATATATATACTACCTACATGGCTCTGAGGTTATCACATGGGCCGCAGCTGTGTGCTGATTGGGCTGCATGCGGCCCATGGGTTGAGAGCCACTGGTCCAGAGGTTTCATGAATAGCAGAGATAGCTCAGCAGGACCATGATTTTGTCTGGGGCCAAACACAGGTAAACAGAGACATTGCTGGAAACAGGAGGGAAAGGTAGAAAGAACAGGGAGGTTATAACTATAAAACAAATAGAAGCATTGACATTGAAATAATCTTTTTTAACCAATAAAATGTAGATACTGTAGTAATTTTGTTTCGATATTTTATTTTTGCTTCATTTTTCAATTCTCGTAGTCTGATGAAGGGCAAAATGGACAGCGAAGAGATGCCAAGCACCTCTACCGAACAATCCCAAGACAGGAAAACTTTCAGCCACTGGCCCAAATAAATAAATAAATAAACCAAGAACATCACTTTTTGCAGGTAATGAAATGGTTTGGCTCTTTCCTAATGAACTGTACTCTTGGCTATTTGCCCATTCAGAGCCAGATAAGACAAGCAAAGAATGTGTTTGCGATTGCCTTTTAAATGGACAATAGGCTGGTCAAGTGTTTTTTAGTCCATCTGAGCTCTAGTAGCCTGCACTTAGCATTCAATCAGAGTGGTTTCTATGGTCCATGTTATAGCAGAGTGTGACAGCCGTGCTTTGGAAGTGCTACTCTTCTCCTTAGAAAGTCGTTGAACGGTGACTCCACAACTCAAGTGCTTTGGGCTCATTTGAATTTATAGCTATTCACTGGAGTTATGCAGAGCCCCAGTAGGAACACATGCTCTCAGGAAATCACAACAGTTACAACACCTGAGTAGTATGGGCTCCCCTGCGAGTTTGCTTTGCCCTGGCACTGGTGTGGCTAGCAGCCCTATCTGGGACAGGCCTTGGACTCAGAGGGAGCTTGGGGAACTCAAAACTCAACCGGGCACCTTTTAGAGGAGCCCAATTTCTTCTATTCTTTTAAGATTTTAAGAAGTACAGCATTTGCTTACCATATATATGCTAGACAGACTGATCCTACACAGCAAGCCCTCCCCAGCCCCTAACGCCCATTATGAGCTTGGTGTTGAACATCCACAGTTCCCACTGAAAGAAATGGTCCAAAACTTAGTCCTTACTCAGACCCAGACTGTGTATGGCCCTAGCTAGGAGGGAATGAAGGGAGAAGGTGCAAGGAACCTTCCCCTAGCAACAGTGTCTGTGCTTGAGGGAGCACAGAGACCACTCCCTATTAGCGTCCAAGGGCCAAGTCACATCAAAGCACATGCGGAGGGAGAGAGTGCGAGCATGAGAGAGCAGACTGCAGCATCCAAAGGGATGGTGCAGCTTGTGCTCTCCCATGTACTTCCTGGAATACACTCCTGGAGCTACCCAGGGCACAGCAACTCCGCCCCGCTCCCAAATGGGAACTAGTCCAAATCTGGCCCATTGTTTTTACTCAGTTCCTACTTAGACCAAGCTGTCAGTGAAATGAAGGATTGGGTGCAGGTGCTCAGAATCTCTCAGGATCAGGGCCTTTATTTGTTATCCTTATCAGCTCAGGCAATGAGTGGTTTATCAGATTTGGACAAACATGCACTGCCAAATTCAAATGAATGCCTATTTGTTCAGAAGCATACCCCAATTAGCAACTCCTACAACTAGAAGAAAGGATGATTAGGATCAGAAACATTTGTCTATATAATTGCACTTGTTACTGGATCACAGGTTAACACCTTTTATTTATGGATTTTCTGGAGTGCATCTAACTCTCACCCCCCACCTTTTTTTCTTTAACACACACTAAGATGCACTTAGGCTTTATTCTGGGAGAAGCCTGCTAAGATGATGGTTAGAAACCTAAGACAAATATCAAAGTATTAGTATAAATCCAATCGGGGGAAAAACAACAATAGAAACATACATTTGATTGAATAAGTTTTTGTATTAAGGTACTACAGAGCACCCTCATATACAAAATGTATTTCTAGGAAAATGTATATTAGCATTGCTAAGTTACTTTAAATAAAATATACAGTATTGTACACATCATGAAAATCTGGACTCTGAATTTTGAAGGCAGGCTTCTGAACCCTCAATAATCACCAATCACTAACAATACCAAAGCTACCTGAAACCTTGGCTCTTGTCTTCTTTAAAAAAATAAAACAAACCACAATATTTCCTCTGTGTGACCGGGTCTCAAATAGCTTTCCTCTGGAATTCCCCTAACAAAATTAAAACATGTTATTCATCATATCTTCATTCCTGCTCACCTGTCTTTTGCTTTCCCCATTACAAATAAAATCCTGATTGCTCCCAAAATCAAAGTTTTTTCTCCCTTTTTGTTTCTATTTAATGCTAAGCTATGTTTGTCAAAAGACCTTGGGCAACAGATACTAACACCCGACAACTAGATCTTTCAGCAGTAGTTTTAGTGGCAGCAGGTCTTAGAGAAATATGAACACACTGTTGCCTTTGCATTACAATTTATATTAGGGCTGTCAAGCGATTAAAAAAATTAATCTCAATTAATCGCACTCTTAAACAATAATACCTATAGAAATGGTAAATAATATTCTTTAAATCTAATTTTCTTATCTCACTACATATGATATTATAAACTGTGTATTCTTATGAAGTCTCATTTTTTGGAAAGCAGTAGCTAAGCTTAATTAATTATAGCAGGTAAAAACTTTTGCTACTCTAGTAACTCTATTATGCGGCTTAAATTCAATTTATTCTGTGCATCTTTATTCCAGAAATATGCAGTGGCAAAATGTGATAATGTTCTACTATTTCACTACCTATCAGCACAGTATGATCAAATAGGATTGCCAAAGCTGAAGAAGCATTAAGCCATGTATTGAGTTTCACAACACCCACAGCATGCTCTGAAGAGGAACATACTCCAACAAGAAGAAAATAACATAATATCTACTGTAGTTATATACAGCCAGAAAGAGAGAAATACCTTAGCCTAAGGTGCATTGTAGTGATATGAAAATCTTCATTGCTATATAGGTGGAAAAGACTGTGGGATGGATTTTTTAAAAATATATTTCCTCAGTTGTGAAGCAAGGGAGAGTGGTTTGTGTTGTTTATAAATAATTTTGTCTCTTACAAATGTAGTTTCATATAAACCTAGCTCTTTAGTGATGGGGGAACTTCATAAAGTTCAGATAAATCCTGAGCAAACAGGATGTTTGTTTGACCTCGAGCTTATTAAACATTCTAAGGATCCTCTCTCCCTCCTTTAATCCAACCAGATCCTTCTCCTTTCAACTTTTTATGATTCTATCCTTTCCTTTCCCTTTAACACTTAACTCCCTCTCTAATCTTACATGGGACTTCCCATCTCCCACATTCTTATTCCCAACAAGTTACTGATTCTCCCAACTTCCTCTCCCTAAATCCAGTAACAGGGGCGGTTCTAGGCACCAGCAAAGCAAGCAGGTGCTTGGGGCAGCCCATTTGCAGGGGCGGCAGCCGTCAGGGATCCAGCCTGGGAGCTGAGAACCAACAGGGGGCCCTGGGAGCTGTAGTTCCTTGGTTAGCTCCCTGGCTATAGAGCCAGCCCTGGAGCAGGGAAAGAACTACATTTCCCAGCATTCCCTTGGCCGCTATCAACAGGAAAGGGAGGGGGAGGGAGTATGGTAGCTGAAACCTCATGCTGCAGCTTGCTGTGAATGGAGAGCTCACTGCTAGAGTGGTGTGGCACTGTGAATGGGGAACAAGTATGCCCAAGGAGTAGAAGGCTTTGGCCCAGATATCCCCTTCAGAAGACATCCCCAGACTGGATTAGGGATACTGGTGTGACCTCACCTTACAGGCCTCAAAGAAAGAATTGGGTGGGGGTGGATTAAATGGACAGTGCCCCTCTCTATCTGAAGCCTAGCAAGGGAGGTATGTGGATCCCACTAGAATTTAAAATGGAAAGTAAGGGAGGGGAGGCTCTACTGGACCTGGGCAGCTTTAGATACAGTACCAGGCATGTAGGAGGATTTCCACTTCTGAGCCATGGAAGCAGTAATTGACTTTTCTTTTCCAGATTTAGCTAATATTCAGAAAGGGAATCTAGCACCTGCCTTCCAGATTTGAACACCCTCAAAATTCAGGAGCGCTCAAGCTCAATTGGGCAGCTGTTACTTCATTTCTTCCAAATCAAATATACTGATCCACTGTAACTTGCTGTAGAAAAAGTAGGATAAAATTGAGCAAGAAATGCTTCCCAGTAGTTTTTAGGACTGGAATTGCTATTTTCAACAGCCATTGCCTTTTTTTTTTTTTTTTAGTTTTATTTGTTTAAAAGGAAGACAGTGATATTGCATTGGCAAATTCCCCATAGAAACAAAGAGTGGAACAAAAGAATAATAAAGGCACCTCAACTCTTCCTCATTTATGGAGGACAGTCTTATAATATGCATCCAGATATCCTCCAATCACACAAGCTGAAAATTGTTTCATTTTACGGCATAAAATACACAGTACAGGGTGGGGGGAGAGCCCAGGGCTGGGGCAGGAGGGGTGTGTGTGGGGGAGCCCAGGGCTGGGGTGGGGGCAGCCAAAATTTTTTTTGCTTGGGGCAGCAAAAAACCTAGAGCTGGCCCTGTCCAGTAAAGCCTCCCAAATCGCTGACTATTCCTCAACCTTCCTAAGGCCCCCTACATTTTTAAGAGAGAGCATCACAGGATTTGTCTCAGTTGTGATGCTCTTTGCTAGACTTGGGGTCCCTTAAAAAGCTGGTCCTACAGATGGTTTGCTCTTCCCTTAGGATCAGAGTCAAGGACCCGGTAAGGTGGTCCTCCTATTCTCTGGTTTACCTATGACAGAGGCAGTGCCATCCATAACGCCAGGGGATAAGTGGAGAAGGAGGTGGCAGAGTCCCAAAATCTTTGAGGGCTTGTCTACTTAATTTTTGTACTGCTTTGTCTTTGGGGGCAGGGACCATCTTTCATTGTGTGTTTGTACAGGACCTAGCACAATGGGGCCCTGGTCCTTGATTAAAGCTCCTAGGTACTACTGCAATACAAACAATTGTTACCGAAACAAGATATAATAATATAAACAGCTTTATGCTGCTATAACTGCATTCACACTAGGGGACTGCAGAAATCTAGATTTTTTTTCTCCGGATTTAGTTAGATTGATGCAAAAATTGAATGCAGACCAGCCTGAGGGCTAAGTAACATAGTTGTATCAGGGCTGTTCAGGTGTGGAGGGGGCTAAAAACATGACACCACTGATGTCACTAGCTAGTGAAAAGATGGTCAAGAGGGGCACTGAACTGGACCATCGAATGATGCTCAGAACACTGCAGTTGGAGTTGAATCTCAAGTCTAATGCCCTGCAGAAAGAGAAGCAACTTGGCAACACAAGGAATCCCAAAGAGCAAAGAGCCCCTTACCTAGGGGCTTGGTAAGGAATTATGGTTGCTGTCTTTTCTATAATGAATTGAATCTTCTGTTTTCAAATCTTATGAGTTCGAGGGACATTTTTGTGAAGAGAGGGGCAGTAGATTCTGAGGCACTCTGACTCAGGAAAGTATCTCTTTCTGGGGTCGCTGTGGCTCAAGTCTGAACAAAATTTAGGATCCCATGGCCAAAAAAATTCACTGTGAAGGATGCTTTATTGACCTACCTACACTATAGTTACAATTGATATATAACCATACACGGATATGTCCAAGGTCATGGTTAAGGTCGCATTGATACTAAAAATTGGAACCATTTTGTAACTGGATCTTGAGACAATCATATTGTAACACAGTAACCTGCCTCAACTGTAGTGTAGACAGGCCTCAGTCTACTTGGGAGGCTGGAAATTTTGAATTCTTTGATATTATTCATCATCAATCATTTTGTGGAGCTATTTTGGTCTCAGTGTCACAGTGAATTGCTCTCTTTTCTATTGGCAGGTCAGCAAATAATGGATTTCAGAGTTCACTGGCAATTTTGAGACATCAAAGAAAATTTGTTTCGAGTTGGACCAAAACCAATTTTTTTTGAAATTTTTGGCGGATAAAAAAGTTGAAAAACAATTGTTTCGGGCTAAATGAAACACTTCATTTGAACCAAAGTGAAAAGTTCCATTTCAATTTTGAGCACTTTTAAACATTTTTGGATTTTTAAAAATAAAATTAAAGGAAATGTCACACTGAAAAATCATTTCAATTTTTGTTTTTAAGGTTTTTTCCCTAAATGAACAATTTGGTGAAATCAACGTGAATTCACAAAATGATTTAGTGTTGCTGTCAGATCTGCATTTTTCCCTGAAACGAAGTTTTGGTTGAAAAATGTCACCCAGTTCTAGTCATGATGGCAGTCAGTGCCAGAAAAAAGAGAAGAGAAAAGTCAGGAATGGAGGGCGAGAAAGAAAAGTAAATAAGAAAGAGGACTTACTTGTAAGAAGACTCAGTGGTGTTTAAGAAACTGCTGTCAGTCCTTCCTTGCAGTAGCTATCCGTGCACTCAGTTAAGGCAGAAATCTTTTAAAGTTGTAATTAATGTTCTGAAAAGAAGAAGATACAAGGGCGTAGCAATTATTTCAGCCATCAAGTACTGCAATTAATTAAACGACACTAAGGTTTCTATCTAAGGTTAAGTAATGTCATAAGAGACTTTTCTATTACACTGTGGAACGTATATAATGTTTCCAGCCCTCATTCAGTGATAAACCACATGACACAAGGTGCCCACAATCCCTACTCCACCGGGGTACCTGGAATGCACAGCACTGGCTAGCATGGGCGGTAGGTTTGTATAATTTTTGGTGGTGCCTAAGTGGATCCGTCCCATCCATAGGACAGACTGGGGCAACCACCCTGGGCCCCACGCTTTGGGGGGCCCCGTGCTTCAGGGGGACACAGGCTCCAGGGAGGCCTGGGGGGTTAGCAGGGTGCCTGGCGCCGACAAAAGCGAGCCACTCTGCTCCACCCCACCTCTTCCTATCATGCCCCCACTCCACCTCTTCCCCGAAGCCCCCACCCCTGAGCAATGGTGGGAGCCGGCGAGGTGGAGCGGAGTGGGCTGGGGCCAGGTCACTCGCTGCTGCCAGAGCCAGGCCCCCCACTAACTCCCCAGGCCACCCTGTACCCCATGACACTCTGAAGCACAAGGCAGGGGTAGGCACCACCATGTTGTGCGACGAACACTTGACAAAATTACCAGACTGAGTGACGGACATTGGGGGCGTAGGGGTATTATGTCATTCAATCGTTCAACCCATAAAATAGCACACATTTTGCCACACTGAAAAAAACCCCAGTAACCTAGATAATAAATAATAATAATAAATTCAACTCATATAATTAAATGAAAAATGTGTGTATCCTGTGAGATTATATAAGAAATGAAAATGAGCTTGCTTTGGGATTTTATATCATTTAAACACATTTGGTACCTTGAGTAATGATAACACTTCTTGCAAATCACATAAATAGGGAACCCATGGTCCCCTTCCCTCACCCCATTGCAAAGGCACGGGGGTTATTGCTGACTGCCCTGGGCTGCAGAAAACCCTATGGGCAAAACATATGGAAAGAAGAGGATCAATTTATACAGAGGGATGAAGGGAACTCCCATAGTGCATTAATTAACACTTAATAAATACATCAAAATTAAATACATTACAGAGAGAAGAACCTGTAATGACAGACTTTACTTCATGAGAAGCTCCAGAGAAAGAAGACGCAGAGGGAGTAATGGTAGGGGTAATCCTAGGGAGACCAAAGGGGCTGGTAGAGGGAGCAGATAGAGAACAAGGGTAGAGGCAGAGTCACTGCAGGGTTGACCCAGTCTTCTGGGTCGCCGCTGTGGGTGGAAACACTGATCACTATCACTATAGGAGGGAACAATAGAATGGAATGCCCAGAAGAATGAATGACTTGAGGACAATTTCCTGAAGGGACCCTTACCCTTGCACAGCTTTTCTAGCGCCGAAATTTACATTTCTACACAGGGTGGTTTGGCCCACAGAAATAAAAATCTGTACATCTTCCATGGACCAATGGAAAAAAACAGGTACAATTCAAGTAGCTTTTAAAATTGCCTGTTAAACCGAGTTAACAAAATAAATGAGTTTATGAACAACCAGAAAATATACTTCTCACGTGAAAAAAAACTATAAATGGACTTCTTTGCAAAGAAATTGTAAGTTTTCTTACAGGAAAAGCCACAGACTGTCTGGAAGGGAAGAGTAGATTGAATTACTTGCCTCAGTGAAATTAAAAATCCAGAGAATTGCTGTGCCTGTGATGATGATGACTGGGGCTTGCTCACCTGTGGTTCCCCCTCCCCGTGCTGTGGAGGCACGGCCAGGCAGATCTGCATCTGCAAGCAGGCATCATCTCAGGTGCAGCTCCCATTGGCCATGCTGGCCAATAGCTGGTGGGAGGGGAGGCAAAGGGGGAGATTGTAGGGAGCCTCCTGGCCAATGGGCTGGTGGGAGGGGAGGCAAAGGGGGAGATTGTAGGGAGCTCTGGAGCAGGGGAGGCAGTGTGGGAAGGGAGTTGTCTGGCACAAAGGGGGAGCTCTCTGGAGAGGGGCAACAGTGGCACAGGGGTCGTTAGGGGTCTCTCAGGGGGGCAGAGGGTTGTGTGGGTTCTGTGGGGCTGGGGGAGTGATGGACGGAGCCAGCCACAGCCCAGCTCTGTGGGGGGGGGGGGCGGGGGCGCTGCTATAGCCCCCTCAGGAAGCCCCCTCTGTACTATGTATTTTATGCCAGCCCTGGGGTGCCCATCACTGCTCCTTTCCCCCGCCCCCAGCTCCATCTGTCTGTCCCCACAACCCCACGGCTGTGTCTGTGTCTCTCTGACAGTGACAGACTCCTTGGGGCTCTCTCTGCCTGCGGCTCCCTCCCACTCCCTGCTGTGGAGGCGTGGCCAGGCAGCTCTGGCATCGGACCCTGCAGCTTCCATTGGCCGTGGTTCCTGGCCAATGGGCTGGGAGCTGGGTCGGCGCTGGGGCCTCTCCGCAGCACGCAGTGACTCTGGGGACGGGGGGAGCTGCTCCCGAGGTGAGAGTGCCCCACGTTGCCGACCCATGGCGCGGGGCCCCACAAAGCACGGGGCCTGAGGCCCAAACATTGGTGGAGCTGGGCCCACCTTCAGGAATATTGATGGAGCATGGGCACCACGAGCCCATATAACTCGCCGCTGTGCTGGCTAGAGTAGGGGTATGGTCAGAATACCTAGGAGATATAATTCAATGCATCCTCTTGAAAAGCTTCCACTAGTTGGGCTCCTATGGTGCCTCAGCAAGCTGTTCTACTCTGGTAGAGAGAACAAAGAGGTGGAGACTCCCAGCTTCCACTTGTGTTTGATTTATAGGTAATTTCTTCTAGGATAGGTTAATTATTGCCCTAGTTGGGCATATGCATTGTCACCTTGAAGCTATTTGCAAGAGATGGATTGGGGTTTTCCTGCAGTCCTTTGTCCATTTCCTGTAACTGGTTCATCAGGATGGCCGTGTTCATCCCTCAGTGTTTCCTTCATGTTATTTCTTATGTCAAACTTTTCCTCCTGCTTTTATGTAGTCCTGGCCACAGCAGGAGGGATAATTAAGGTTACCATATTTCCACAATCAAAAAAGAGGATACTGGGTTGGAGGAGCCCTGCTCTAGTCCCGCCCCCGCCCTGCCCCCATCCACTCCCTCCCACTTCCCACCCCCTGCCTGCCCCCCTCAGAACCCTCAACCCCCCTGCTCCTTGTCCTCTGACTGCCCCCTCCTGGGACCCCTGCCACTAACTTCCCCCTAGGACCTCACCCCCTATCTAAGCCTCCCTGCTTCTTGTCCCCTGACTGCCCCCTCCTGAGAACCCCCCACCCTAACTGTCCCCCTAGGACCCTACCTGTTCCCTGACTGCCCCGACCCTTATCCACACCCTCACCCCATATTCACCCCCCCATCCCCAGACAGAGCCCCGGGACTCCCACGCCCTATCCAACTGCTCCCCGCCCCCTGACAGGACCCCCAGAACTCCCGACCCATCCAACCCCCTCTGCTCCCTGCCTGCCTCGACCCCCCTCCACACCCCCGCCCCAACAGCCCCCCCAGAACCCTTGACCCATCCAATCCCCCCTACTCTCTGTCCCATGACAGCCCCATCCAGAACCCCCCTGCCCCTTCTCCAGCCCCCTGGCCCCCTTACCCTGCCGCTCAGAACAGCATATCGGGCTCTGTGTGGAGCCCGACATGTGGCTGTGCTCCCCAGCGCAACACACAACCCGGTCCCTGCCCCCGCCCAGTGCTGCTGGAGCAGGGCGCTGGGCAGCAGGGGAGGAGGAGGAGGAGGGGCTGCCGAGGCCCGATGCGAACGGCCGAGCTGGCTGGCGATCTGAGAATGCAGGGAGGGAGAGGAGGGGAGTAGCTCTACATTGGCCGGGCTGGACTCCGGCAGCTGATCTGAAGTTGCGGGGGAAGTGCTCTGGCTGCCGGAGCCCCATGTGAGTGGCTGAATTTCCTGCAGCCCTGCCGCGCTCTGCATGGGGGGGAAATCCTGGACATTTGTAGCTATTTACAAATTCCCCCGGACGCTATTTTTAACCCAAAAAACATGTCCGGGAAAATCCGGACGAATGGTAACCCTAGGGATAATGATACAAGGAGTGGCATTGCTTTCACCTTCCCGCAGCTGGGAGACTCAGAGGCGGTTCACTCTCACATGTACCCAGATTGGAGGTTAGAAGGTCACGTTTGACAGACGGTCCTGTGACTGCTCCAGAAGGAGCACCTAGAGGAACTGCAAATGGGTGCTCAGATGGCCAAGTGGTCAGTGCAACTTACCCCTTGTCCCTCTGTCGGGAGTGGTGGTGCAGTGGCAGTGCCTGGTTCCAGATCCCAGGCTAGGAATGTTTTGGCCTCTCCACTGAGTCTGGGTCTTTGCCCTTAAGTGGGGAGTGATAGAAGGACCCAGACCCTCCCTCTCCACTGGGTCCCAGCCCAGGGCCTTCAGAGAAGTAATATTGGCAGGTTCCTCCCCCTGGAGAGCCTAAATCTGCTGCCCTGGGCTACTTCCTACCTATCTGCTCCTTCAGTTTAGTGTGTGTAGGGGGTGGCCCCTATAGTCCAAACAACCAATAGTTTCACAAACAAAGTCCAAATGAGCATGGCCATGAAAGACCTGCTGGTTTTCAAAGGTGGTGGTGTGGTTGGAAAAGGCACTGCCTGGGGGCCTTACCCTCTTTTTGGTGGGCCCCTCCACTGGCTTCCTGGAGAAGGATTTTTCTCTCTCAGAGCCTGTCCACCACTCCTTGCCTGGGCTTCTAAGCTCCTTTTAACCTGCTGCATGACTAGCAAGCCTGTAGGGGGCAGGGCTACTTGGGCCCAGTATTGCCTTTTAACCCCTTCAGGCCCAGGATGGGGGTTTGTATACCCTATCACAGTGATATAGCCACTCTGCTCTAAAGAAGCAAGACTCAGAGTGTGGTTGGTGGAACCCACAAGTAGGACATGGTGCCCCAACTGACATCAGTTTTATAGAGGGTCCCTGATAATGGTTATGGCCTCTTTGTTTCGAGAGGAAATGTGATTCACTGTGAAACAAGGCAACAACTGTCTATTTTCATCTTTGTTTAATGAAGCTGCCACCCTTCTGATCCCCCTAAAACAATGCTTCTGTCCCTCCTTTTTGACATGTCAGTAGGAGAGAATGAATGATATAAGGAAGGAAAATGTTTTCCAAACACTCAAATCTGCCCAGAATGGCCAGGAATAAACAATGAAGTCTGGTCTACACTACAAAGTTAGGTCAATGCAAGGCATATGTTGACCTAGTTGTGCATGTGTCTACACTTAAATTGGTCTCTCACCAATGTAAGTGCCCCATTACACCAACACTAACACCACCTCCTCGAGCAGCATAGAGCCATGGTCCATGTACTTAGGTCATTGCAGCGTGAGTGTAGACTGCTTTACTTACGTCAAGACTAACTGTCCTCCAGCAGCTGTCCCACAATGCCCCACATTGACCACTCTGGTCACCATTGTGAGCTCCATTGCCAAGGGGTCACTGAGACCAGAAGTCCCTCCTCCCCTTTAAAGCCCCATAAATTTTTAAAATTCCTTTTCCTGATTGTCTGGCTTGGTGAGTAGAAGAGGCTGCACAGGTACGGCTCCGAATCAGCTTTAGAAACATTGACATCTACAAGCAGATTGATCAGGGGATGCAGAAGGAAAAGAATAGGAACCAGAAGCAGTGCCACATGAAAGCCAAGAAGCTGTCAGAAGGCCAGGGAGGCCAATAATCAACCCCGTGCCAAGTTGCAAACCTGCCACTTTTACAAAGAAGTGCATGTCATATTTGGCAGACCCCCCCCCCAACAGCATGAGGGCTCCCTACTGCGAACAGCGAGAAGGAGGAGGTGGTGGACATGGAAGAGGAAGAGGAGGAGTATAGAGGATAGGCAACTGGGGGAGCCAGCTGCACAGTGAGCCAGGACCTCTTTTTGACACCACCACAGTCCAGCCAGTCCTGCTGGTCAAGCACAGGCGAGCCCGAAGCAGGGGAAGGAACTACGAGTAAACGTGTAGATACATTTCCAATTACAGGGTTGGTACCCCAAAAGTAGCAGGACATCTTTTGATTTTTCATTAATTTACTTGTGCTAGAAGAGACAAGGGTACAAACAAGAAAGGCAAAGTTGCTTATCTGCTTTTCCTTCCTCTCTAGAGTTGGGGGGGGGGGGGAGGGGCATGTGGAATAGTTCATGTGCACTGGCATGTCCCTTGAATCCTCCTGAGAGATCTCAATGAAACTTTCCTGGATGTGCTCTGCAATCCTCTGCCAAAGGTTTCTAGGGAGGGCTGCCTTATTTTGTCCTCTGCAGGAGGACGCATTCCCATGCCATTCAGAGATAATTTCAGCAGACATCATTGCAGTAAACAGGCGAGCAGCATATGGGCCTGGGTGACTTCAGGACGCCAGCAGCAGCTGTGCTCTTTCTGCCTTTGTTACCCTCAGGAGTGAGATATCAGCTAAAGTTATCACTGCCTGTGGAAAACGGTGCCAGTATTCAGTGCCATTGCCCTATACTACTAAAGTCATGCAATGGAGCAACTCCATCCTCATTTCCCCAACCCACAGCAGGCTATACTCGGTTATGGCTGTTGCTGTGACTCATGCTGTGACAAGCAACCCCAAGCAGAAGTGAGAAGGCAGTGCCTAAAACTTTAGGGGAATAATGGGAGTGAATTTAGCATTGTAAATTTCGCTTGCCTAGTGACTACGCTGACAATGGTATCTCTGTGTGTTTTATCTGTATCTGCTGCCATCTGTATCTTCAGGGTCTCCCCCTACACATGGAACACCTGAGTCAGATAAGGAGGAGAATGAAGAGGACTCGGGATAACATGTTCAGTGAGATCCTGCCAGCCAGTGTTGCACTGGACCTCGTGCATAGGGCCTGAAGGATCAACATTGCAAACATCCTCGAGAAGGAAACAGTGGAGAGGAAAAAGGACCAGGAATCCCAGTAGGTAAAGGGAGAGGGAGATGCACAAGGACATAATGGGGCTTCTCAGGCAGCAAACACAAATGCTGAAGAGTCTGGTGGACCTGCAGGTTCAACAATCACATGCTCCCTTCCCTCTGCAGCCCACGAAGAATTCAATATCAGGACCTCCATATAACCCCACCTCCAACGTTCCACATGGCATCAAAGGTTGCTGCA
This sequence comes from Chrysemys picta bellii, assembly GCF_011386835.1. Classification (NCBI taxonomy): domain Eukaryota; kingdom Metazoa; phylum Chordata; order Testudines; family Emydidae; genus Chrysemys; species Chrysemys picta. The sequence continues at coordinate 115,668,133 of NC_088792.1, read as the reverse complement.
CGACCCCGACCACTCCACCTTGGGGGACATTAAAGACAATCCCAGCTTCACATACACTGACCTTGAAAGCCACAGCTGGCATACATGTAGTTGAAATGGACATGGATGTTCTTTCCCCTTCAAAAGTTCTGTTCTCGTAGTTTATTAAGTTTTTAATGTATCTGTTTTAAAATTGCACAGGTGGTTTTTTTGGAATGGGTTTTGTTACAGAATAATATTCTATTATTTGGAAAATAGTTCATCTTTACTACACATGCTGCCAAGTGTTCAGCATTTCTGAAAGTACCTGATTTCCTGGTTCCACAGTCTCACACAACTCACCGGGTCATTCACAAACAAAATTAAGAGGTGCCTTGACAGTGCTGTAGTCCTACATGTACAGCAATCAACATCTGATTCCTTCCAGGCCACAAAAGAGCAGGGCCAGGTAGAGCACACTACACACTACTATGGCTCACTGTTCAAATGGTCTTTCGGAGCCTCCCTGAGCTGTATGGCTCTGGGTCAAGCTCTTCTAATAGCCTTTGTATCTGGCTGTTCAAATTCAGCAGACAGCTACTCCATCTCTGCCTCAGTGGAAACTTTCCCCCCTTTGCTTCACATATATTATACAGGACACAGCAAGCAGCTATAACCATTGGGATATTTTTCTCACTGAGGTCCAATCTTGTGAGTAAACACCACCAGCATCCCCTCAAATGACCAAAAGCACATTCAATTGTCATTCTGCACCCGGTGAGCGGTAACTGAATCGTTCCTTGGTCATGTCGAGGGGACTGGTGTACGGCTTCATAAGCCTGGGGACCAAGAGGTAGGCTGAATCTCCTTGCATCACTATTGGCATTTCATCCTGACCAGTGGAAATGAAAGAAAATCCCTGCTTGTAGCTTTCTGAACAGTCCTGCATTCTTAAAGATGCGAGCATCATGCACCTTCCCCGACTAACCCACATTGATGTCAGTGAAGCATCCCCAGTGCTCCACCACTTGCATAACCACAGAAATGTAGCTCTTTCTGCTGATGTATTCAGTAGCAAAGTTATCTGGTGCCAAAATAGGGATATGTGTGCCTCCTATCGCTCCACTGCAGTTCGGGAACCCCGTTGCTGCAAATGCATTCACTATGTCCTGTATGTTGCCAAGAGTCTCAGTCCTATGTAGTAGGAGGCGATTAATTGCCCTGCACATTTGCATGACAACAGTCCCTGCAGTGGATTTCCCGACTCCAGAATGATTCCCTACTAACTGGTAGCAATTTGGCACTGCAAGTTTCCACAGTGTGATCGCAACTCTCTTCTCCATGGTCAGCGCAGCGCTCATTCTGGAGGCTTTGCACTGCAGGGTGGGGTGAGCTTGGGTGCACAGATGCAGGAACATGGCCTTGCACATCCAAAAGTTCTGTAGCCACTTATCCCAAGCCCGCATTATGATGCCATCCTACCAGTCAGTGCTCATTTCTCAGGCCCAGAAGTGGCGCTCCACCATCTGCAGCTTCTCCCTGAATGCCACCAACAACCTTGAATTAGTTCTTGCTATGTCTCCCAGCAATCTGTCCTCCAAGAAATCTTCATATTCCTGAGTCATCTGGTTCTTCTTGCAGCTCTGCAAATACTCCCGGATTGTGAGCTCTGGGCTTGCAATGTTCATGACAGCAGTGCAGGGTTGTGCAGGCTCCATGCTTCTGTCAGAGATGGTGGACAGCGAGGAGGGCTGTGTGGGTTTGTGGGATTTTGAAAAAAAGCATGAAAGTTACGCGATACAGATAACACTGTGGGATGGAGACAGTTGCCACCTGAACAGTTGACCCCATGCTCCCAATCAGCCCTGCGTGATTCGTTTTGGCCCCATCATGCATTGCCAAAACTTCCCAAAAGATAGTGCATTGAATGGTGGCAAATTGCACAGTGGGTTACCTACCCATGGTGAATCACACTTCTGCACTGATACAAGCACTCCTGGTGAGTACACGCACCGCCGACACAAGGAGACAAGCATACACGTGCAGAGGCGCTGTACTAACTGCAGCAGCTGTGTGCCACTGTAACTTGAATGACATAAATTTGTAGTGTAGACGAGGCCTAACAAATGCAACTACTTTCCAGAGAAAGCTGACACAATAGCCACAAAATAGAATCCATGGTTACTACTGCTTCAAGAAACCTGAGTTCCAAGTACCATAGCCACAGGTTTAAAAACATTGTAAATTGTTCATAATGTATGAACAGGTAGTTACAGTGAACTCACTAGAACACACCATTAAACTGGAACTTAAGTGGCTTCATTAAAATGCCTTTGCTTGTGGTACAGGGCTCTGATTTGCCTGAAAAATAATTTCCCACATAACTACATTTAAGTATAAGATCAGGGCAGTGCTAGGGGGGGATTGCGGGGGTTATAGCTACCCAAAATTTTGCCTTAGCCCCCCAGTAGCCACCCATTCTAGTGCAAAGTGACGCCAAATGGCTTGCTGACGCCGACTGGTATGGCAGGAGGCTGTGGGGGAGTTGTGGGGGATTGAAGGGAGGAAGCCCCCAGCTTCCCAACCGCCCATCCGAGTGCAGCCACCCTCCAGGCAATGCAACTCATGACACTGCGAGCATGGCCCCTCTGGCTTGGGGTGGCGCTGCTGGGCCTGAAGGTAGCATCCTGCCAGCAGAGTAAAGGGGGACTGGAGAGAGGCACCCTGGGTGCAGCAGATGCCTTCCAGGGGTGGAGCAAGGTGGGGGGGGCTTTGGAGGAGCCTTGGAGCAATCCCTGAAGCAGAGACTCCAAAGGCATGGACACACTGGAACCAGCTAAAAACAAGGGAGGGGGCAAACCCACCCTGAAGCTCCTCAGCCCTGTGCTACTCAGGTAGGAACCCCACCCCCGTTGCTTCCCTAGTTGTCTCAAGTCCCTTCTTGTACCATTAGCTGTTTTCCCCTTCCTTTACTTAATATTTTGTCCAGAAGCTTTAAATCCTTCCCCACATGACTTCTGCCAGTTCTCTCCCTGAAAGCCAGGTTTTGCCGGGAAGAACCAGCTTCTACTTTGTTCAGCAGATTCAAGGGTGGCAAGTACTTGCTCCTGTTCATCGTTGGGGATGGGGTGCTATGTCTCCAATGCTGGGAAATGAACTGCTCTGCTAGAGCCAGGTGGGCTTGTGTCTAATGGGAGAGGATGCTTCTCCTTATCCACTTCAGTGGCTTCAGATATTGGAGTCACACTTGGGCTTTGGTGAAATTATTGTAGTATATTTATCAGAGTGTACCTTTGTCATCTTCTTCATATGACACAATCCAGCCAGAAGCACCAAACTTAGTTTCCTCAAATTATTTTAGTCCTGTGCATTGTCCTAAACTGGTGACTATTTATGAGGAATAGCCAAATGTTCCTTTTTATTTAAAGGGTATTATTAAATACCTAAATGGGAGAGACATTAGCCTTCTTTCATCATGGCAGCATAACTGACTATTGCAATAAAGCGGACCAGGATTATTGGGGGAAAATACTATTTAACTTAAGTAGATTTTCAGATGAAAATCATGCCTAATTGACCATTAGCCATAGTTCATTCACCCACATACACCTCTACCTCGATATAACGCTGTCCTCGGGAGCCAAAAATCTTACCGCGTTATAGGTGAAACCGCGTTATATTGAACTTGCTTTGATCCACCAGAGTGCGCAGCCCTGCCCCCCCCGAGCCGCTGCTTTACTGCGTTATATCCGAATTCGTGTTATATCGGGTCGCGTTATATTGAGGTAGAGGTGTATATACATTAAGGGCCTGATCCAATGCCAGTTGACTTCAATATAAAGCCTCCCATTAACTTCAGCAGGCTTTGAATCAGACCCTTAGTAAAAATACTTGGAAAATCCACATAAAGAATTGATAGAATAGTATGTTATATGCTGAACCATTACACTGTATTATGTAAACACGTTTACACATTTTTAAAAGCATGTCTTATGTAAATATTTGAGAACATTAAATACTCAGGCTGTTAACATGATAGGCTGCAAGAGTTCTAACATCTGTAACAATTTAATTCATAATTAGAACTAGTGTAATAGCTATTTTTATGTATCTCACTTCTCCTATTTTGAAAGACTGAGTTTATGGAAATAAGTATTATTTCAGCGCCATTGCATAACAGTGCTGCTATAGTTAAAGGCTCTGTAACTGTTCTATTTTATATATCTCAGCCATTAAGATCTTATCTTTTAGGCATAGATATTTGCTCCAGGCTGCATTTTTGGATTAAAGAACCTTAGCCAAAATGATATTTTTGGTGCAGTTTCTTCCTTTTTTTTTTTTTAAAGACTATCTGTTTTTGGAGTTTTGTAAATGGAAAAGGATAAATTAAGTCCTTTATGTACGTATGTAAAAAGTGAGTTCATTTTTTTTTTTAACTACAGAGCCCGAGTCTCATTTACACTAAGGGTACGTCTATACTTACCTCCGGGTCCGGCGGCAAGCAATCCATCTTCTGGGATCGATTTATCGCGTCTTGTCTAGACGCGATAAATCAATCCTGGAAGTGCTCGCCGTCAACGCCGGCGAGAGGAGTACGCGGAGTCGACGGGGGAGCCTGCCTGCCGCGTGTGGACCCGCGGTAAGTTCGAACTAAGATACTTTGAATACGAAGTTGCGTATCTTAGTTCGAAGTGGGGGGTTAGTGTGGACCAGCCCTAAGTGGTTTTCACACAATCAGCATAAAGAGGCCTTCACTTGGGAGTAAATGATGTTCATGCCCACTGTACGTACCCACTTTACAGTCAGAGCAGTGTAAAAAGGCCCTTAATGTAAGTGAGACTCAGTCCCTAAATGTTTTCATGTCATTTGACCATTATACTGACTGGTACATAGGAGTAATTAGTATTTAAAACAGTATCTTAGTATCAATTTCTGCCCTTGGATACTGATGTGCTCCTCCCTTTGAGTTAAACAGGTGCAACAAGAATACATCCACGGTGACACTTTGACCCTTAATAATAGGCCTTTATACACCGATAGTTATTTGCCAAATACTATCCCTTAGATAGAGGTAAATTGATTAATTATCAATGCCTCGGGTACTTGAGTGACTGTTGGTCTATCCAGTAGAGGCACTGAGATTCCAAATGGATCAGGTCACAGTTAACTCCCAGAACCGAGAAGCCCTCACTTGCGGAACTCATTTCCTGAACCTCTACTTGAGTCCCTGAGGGGCTGTCTCCAGGAGTTAGTACAACACCTTTCTGTTTGGGTCAGCTCATCATTGACTCTCATTTTCAATAACTCTTTATTTGGGTTATTTTTACTTTTTTAAAAAATCAGAGTGGCTATTACCTGGCCCAATTTGGGCCAGTTTTATTAGTTTACAGTTTAATGACGAGTGTTATAGGACTCAGTCCTCCAAGATGCTACGCTCTCTGACCCTGATCTATTAGAGCACTTAAGCATGTGCTTATCTTTAAGCATATCTTTAAGCACATGTATAGTCAATGGGACTACTTGTTCTTAAAGTTAAGCCCAGTTTTAATTGCTTTCCTGGATCAGTGCCAGAATGCTCAGCTCCTTAAAAATGTTTTGAATGTTCAGATTATATGTATTTAATTGGGTTTGGATTTGACTGGAATGAAAATAGGGGCTTGATCAGCTAGGGAAAAATGTGTACTTAGTTTCCATCGATTGTTTATTTTGCTTTAAACAGTAGTGTGTGGGTGTGGTTTTTTCCCTTTTCTTTTTGTTTCCAAATGGTTAATTTTAAACTATAATACAATACTTCTCCGATTTAAAGTAATTAGCTGTTAGTATTATTTAACCAGTATTTTCCCCCAGAAGTTTGCATTTGTTTATTTGTTATTGTTGTTAATATTATTAGTTTATTTATTTATTGGCTTAGGCTTTTTTCCTATTAATTTTCTGTGACTAAATGTTGCATCATTGAGCTGCCATATATGAAGTTGAAAACGGATCTGTCTGTATATATTTTTATTCTCCTTTTGAGTATAACATCAATAAAACACATTTATTAAAAAAATAAGTATAGCGCAGCTCTTCTAATTTTTTGTCTAGCCCATCTCATTCCCCCCACTGGAAAGAGGCTAGTGCCACCCCGTATAAGAGGATAGTATTTAAAGGTCAGAAGTAGTGGTTCACTTGTAGAAAAACTATAATGCTACCAGCACTTTCTTTAGAGACATCTATTTAAGTACTTTCATAACTAGGTTTTAACAATTCTCATGCTTTGTCATCAGAGATCTTACCGAGAAGCAATCTAAATAGACCAGACAGACTCAGGGTGGGGGAAAAGGGGTATAACTACCCAAAAAGATGATAACTTTTTCTCTGATGAAACCCTAAATGAATATGAAGATAAAAGTCTTAAAGAGATAAAGATAAGAATTTTAGGCAGGTCACTGATTATATTGACATGCAGAATATGTGACCAGACTGTTTGCCAAGAGCTGGTGCCTAATCTGCCCAGAACTAGGCAGAACTTTTTATTATATTATTGAAGCATTTTATGGAATGTAGCCCTTAATCTCACAAGAAGCATCAGTTGTCAGATAAGAGCAGCTGACTGAGTGCTGGAACTATCCAGCTCTTAACCTGATCCCTGTCACAGTCAAGTAAAGAAAATTTGCAAAACTGGGTCAAATGAATAAGAGGCTGCTGCAGACTTTAAGCAGGCATGCTTACTCACTCAAAAACATTCCCTTTTATTGAAACATTCAACTGAAAGTGACATTTTCACATACTCTATGCTCTGTATTTAACTGGAAAACAGTGTACAGCTCATCTCCATAATTAAACTTAATTGTTGAGATGAATGTTGTTGAGTACACATTAAAGTGCTTCTCTCTTCTGGTTGGAAATATCCACAGGATGACAGTGCGCTGGGATTTTCAAAGGGAGTTCACAATGAGTTGACTCTGAGTGCCAAACCCCCTCAGGCCCATTGTCTACCTGAAAAATTGCACTGGTTTAAGTTAAATTAGTATCTAAACCAATGTAGTTAAACTGATATAAACTCCTGTGCAGACAGTCTTAGGCTGGGTCTACACTACCCGCCTGAATCGGAGGGTAGAAATCGACCTCTCGGGGATCGATTTATCGTGTCCCGTCGGGACGCGACAATCGATCCCCGAATCGACGCTCTTACTCCACCAACGGAGGTGGGAGTAAGCGCCGTCGACGGGAAGCCGCAGAGGTCGATTTTGCCGCCGTCCTCACAGCGGGGTAAGTCGGCTGTGATACGTCGAATTCAGCTACGCTATTCACGTAGCTGAATTTGCGTATCTTAAATCGACTCCCCCTGTAGTGTAGATGTAGCCTCATATTAGTTTCAGAATGGCTTATTCTGATTGAACTTAAACCTATTCATAAAGGCTTGTCCACACTGGAAATTGACTGGAATAGCTAATTAACTTTAAATCACACCATACCTTATTCCGGAATAACTCCCCTATATAGACAAGCCCTAATCAACTTCAATCTAAATTGATATAAGCCTGGTTTAAAGAGGAAACCAGCATGTCCACTCAGCCTTTTGTACTGGTTTAACTAAGGCTATGTCTACCTTAGAAATGCTACAGTGCCACATCAGTAGTGCTGCACTGCACTGCTGTAGCATAGACATTTGCTACAGGAATGGAAGAGGTTCCTCCATTGCTGTAGTAAATCCATCTCTCTGAGTGAGGTAGCTCAAGGAAGAATTCCAGGGCATGAAATTTTTCACTGCCCTAAGTAATGTAGTTAGCCGACCTAACTCTGTTATGTTCACCAGCTCTAAATTAGATTCAAATCACACCTGCAGTTAAACCAGGGCAACATTCTCATGCAGGCCAGGTCTACACTACAAAGTTTTGCTGGCATAGCTATGTCAGTCAAGGGTGTGAAAAAATCCACACCCTTTACTGAACAGGAAACAGCTATGCCCTCAAGCCCCTACACCCGGGGCCTTTTGACGATATAGTTTAGGTCGGACTTTGTAAGTGCTCTCAAAACCAAACAGTTATTCAATTCAGATTGCTTTGAAATTTGGTGTGCCTCATGGGGGTAGGAGGTAGCATTAGTGAACCAAATTTGGAGTCTTTTGATTGAGGGATTCCTGAGTTACAACCCATCACAAAACCAGTTTCTTTTTGCTGCCTTGTACTGTTCAAATGAGAGATACTAATGACTGGATGAATCACAGACCTTGTTAAGATTGAGTGCTGTGAACTCACCCTTCAATTAACATAACTAAGAATAGGTTAATCACAAGCCCCCACTAAGACAAAAGGAGTTTTGGATAATGTGGCTGGAGGTTGCTACAATTTGTGAGGCATGGGTGGCAGTTTTATTTTTGGGGGAATGTAATCAAAGTCTTTGGGGGAAATTAGGTATGTGAATGCTTGCTGGGAGGCAAAGGGTATTGGGGTGGAGGAGTGGGGGAAGAGGGAGAGGGATGTGGGGCTGTAACATGGGGAGTGGGGTCATGAGGAGGGGGGAAATGGGGATGTTGGTAGGGGAGGGAAGAGAAGTTGGGGGCTCAGGTGAGGGAGGAATGGCACCCCCCAGCTCTGCCAGTGCACCCAACCACCTAGTACCTCATAGCCCTGCCGGTGTACCCAAACTTCCTGCACCCCCAGATCTGCCAGTGCACCCCAACCCATGCACAAATACTGCACGCTTTGGAAGTGAATTAAACTAAATTGAATTAAGGCTACTTTAGTTCTGAATAACAGCATCCATACAGGGATTTAATGCAGCTTAACTTATGGTGTGGAGCTTCCAAAGACACATAGTGTGGAGTTTGAAACTAACAGTGCAGATACCTTGACCGCTGAGGGAAAAGAAATACGTGCTCTATCAGGGCTTCTGGCATGTGGATTCTGGGAGAACAAGGAGTACACCATGACACGGGGCTTGCTGACTGCAGGTGTGGGTGGAGACAAGGCCGGATCCAGGCACCAGCGCAGCAAGCAGGTGCTTGGGGCAGCCAATGGAGAGGGGCGGCCATCCGGCTCTTCGGCGGCAATTCGGCAATGGGTCCCTCAGTCCCTCTCGGAGGGAAGGACCTGCTGCCGAATTGCCGCCGAAGAATGAAGTGGTGGCGATAGAGCTGCTGCCAAAGTGCTAGTGCCACCGATCGTGGGTTTTTTTTTTTGCCCCCTGCCGCTTGGGGTGACAAAAACGCTGGAGCCGGCCCTGGGTGGAGAAGAGAGGTGGCCTGCATTGGCATCATGTTTTGCTCACTCTGCAGTGCCTTGGTGGTGACTTAAGAGGTTGTGATCTATCAGTCACTGTGGTGATTCACTCAGGTGGATGTAATCTGGGCCTTAGTCAGGGTGTGCTCCTCATACAATGCATGAGAGCAGATTTGGACCACACCAGAGATTTGTGTCCAGGAGCGGAGATAGTGTTCTTTGATTTAGTTGAGTCTCTGAATAATCACTAAAGCGACAATATGAAATCTATTACATGTTAGAAGAACATTAATCAGGAGATTGGAGGGTTCATGGCTTACCAGAAAAGACATACAGTATGGCATAGAAACATTACAAGCTCTGACACCCCACTGTTTCTCAGTATGCGGTACGGCTCTTGAACAACAGTTAGACGATCTCTCTCTCAAACATAAAACTCAACATTTTGGAACAAAAACCCTGTCTGACCCTGCCACAAACTCCACCCTCCAACCATTCTGACACACAATCCCACTGTAGCAGAGATGCCCTTCGCTCCAGGCACTGCATGTGAGTCAGGTTACAGAATGGGGGGAAGTAACAGCAATAGAAGTGTTTGTATACCTGGAAGCAAAGACTTCAGGGAGATGCATTCCCTGTTTGGGGGTGGGGAGTCCTGAGTGCAGTAGTGGGGAGGAAGCCAGGTTGGAAGGGGAAACACAGTGAATAGGTCTAGGGCATGTCTGGGGAGGTGTGCCAAAGCAGGGTTGGTGGGATCCAGCTGCTGCGTGTGGGGGTGGAAGAGAATAGAATGTAGTATGCAAATTGTGGGACATGAGACGTACAACTGCCTTTTGGGCTCTCAAAGAGTAGGTCCTCTACATATCCGCTTGCAGGTTGATGGGATGAATGCTGGGCTCTGCCAGAGCACCTTGGCTGGGTCAAGAATGGCCTCATTGATAGGAAGGGCTATCTTTGCCAATGTAGAGGTGTGAAGGATATCGAGCAGCTTGTGCTGCTGCTCTTTCACTTCCTCCAGAGGAATCTGGAGGGAGTCTGTGATCCTGCAAAACAGCTCTTGGAAGTGTTCAAAATTGTCTTCTGATGTAGGGGATGTAGGCAGGATAGCCTCAGGGGGAAAAAGGAGGAGAAACGGAGTGGTAGTGTAACCTCCTCCTCCAGTTCCTCCCAGTCTGCTATCGGGAGTGGCTCAGTCTCTGGCGAGCGAGAGATGGATGAGGATGGCAAGCATGGGTGTCTCCAGCTTTGTTCAAACCTCCAGGGAGGTTTTGGAAACTGTGCTCTGTACATGGCCCACAGATCCCAGTATGGCCAATGTGGAGGAAGTGGTACATGGGGTTGCATCCACGGTGGTCTGTACCAGGGCCGTGGTTCAGTTGCAAGTTGTGGATAGTGAAGACATGTAGATGACGACTTTTGTGCCTGTCCTGAATATGAGGATGGAACAGGGTATTCTTCCTCCTCCTTTTCCTTGGGGGGGAAGGATGGGGTGGAAATCCTCAGAGGAGAAAGGGAGCAGTGCTGTGACAATTGAGGTGGAAGGAGCATGTGTCTAAGTAGTGGTGACTCAAGCATGTCAGATATCATCAGATCCTTCAGGTATCTGAACTCCTGGGGAGGAGGGAGAAGCCTTATCTGCACTGGCAGTTGCATCGATGCTAAGGGAGAGGTGCATTATCTGGAACAGCCAGCAGATGGAGTCGAGGACTTACTTGGTGATGAAGGCTTGCTCAGTGCCGGTGGTTTGTTCGGTGCCGATAGAGATGTCAGTCCTGGTGGTTTTGTTGGTGCCGTGATACCTGAAACTGATTTGGTTCAGGTGGTCAGCACTGTTTTCAGAGGTCTCACACTGTGTTTCCCGGTGCTGATAGACGGTGTGGTGGCATATCTGCTTGTTTAGGGTCTTTAGATCTCTCTTTAGGTCTGGTACTGGAGGTTCTCAGACAGTCATGGGAGCTATGCCTCATCCCCGAAGATCTCAAAGCTACTGACCTCGTAGGGGATGGGTAGGGTGACCAGATGTCCCAATTTTATAGGGACAGTTCCGATTTTGGGGTCTTTTTCTTATATAGGCTCCTATTACCCCCACCCCCTGTCCTGATTTTTCACACTTGCTGTCTGGTCACCTAGGGATGGGTGTTCTGGCAGGCAATTCCTCAGAGGACGATGTGGTAGCCTGTTTCTTCCCATCAGTGAGGGAAAGAGAGGATTTCCTCTTGGAAGAATGTGGTGAATGAGGGTCGGTGGACGACCTAGTGGAGCATGAGAGCCGCCTGGGGAAAGTGTCCGGGCGAGGATCCAATGTTGAACACAGAGATTTCTCCATGAGGAGAAGTCTCAGCCAAATGTCTCAGTCCTTTCTGGCCCTGGCAATCAGGTGGTGACAATGAGTGCATGTCTGTGCGACGTAACCGTCTCCCAGGCAGTGGATGCCCTGCAGGTGACCATCGCTTACCAGGAAGGCTTCATGGCACGAAACACACCTCTTCAATCTGGGTGATCTGGACATAAGGGTGGGGGAGAATGCTTCCTGGTCAGGAAGCAGGAAAACGTCATCTAAGCTAAGAACTAACGGGGAGGATAAGAAGGAGGGGAAAAAAAAGGTTTGTTGAGTTTTTTTAAAGGAAGATAAGACATAAGGATAAGACATAAGGATGATGTCCTTTAGCCTCTGACTGCCAGAAGCTGGGAGTAGATGACAGAAGATAGATCGCTCAATGATTGCCTATTCTGTTCATTCCCTCTGAAGCACCTGGCATTGGCCACTGTCGGAAGACAGGATACTGAGCTAGACGGACCGTTAGTCTGACCCAGTGTGTCCAAACTTACGTCCTTATGAGGTTCCAGATCCTGAAGTACACGCACACTTACTAACTTCCCAGAAAGAATACCACACGTGTACAATTTAAGAACCCCTTCACAGCCTTTTACAACTCACTTCCACTTCCACACAAGATAACATCTCAACCTCCATATTCACTTAACCACCATTAAAGCATTAGAATCCTCTCATATCCCACCTCACTGCTCACAATGTCTTTTGTAATAAACATCCTATTCCTGCTACTGACCTATGCAATTCTGCATAGAAATGATTTATCCTGAAGGTACACATGCACCTCTTCCCTTTCCTCACACACAAGATGGTGGGGAAAAAAAGTTCCCATATTGCAGTCACAGCTCTGTCACACACCTCAGCATAATCCACAGAGCTCCCAAACAGACCCCTACTAAGCACAGCTAACTACTGCTCCACCATTCAGTATAGCTACACCTGACGCCAGGCACACCCACTTTACCTGGAGTGCAGATAATACTTAGATTGTTCTCATCACCCAGCTCGCCACTGACAATACCCTTTGTAATAACCCCCCCTGAGCCCTGCTAATTGTACAGCATACCCAACTCTGCATTGAAATGATGCATACCGGAGTTGGAAGGTACACGTGTAGCTCTTCCCTTTGCTCACAGATGCCAGTGGGTGCAAAAGATAGATCTCCTTCTATCATAATCACAGCTGTCACACACCTCAAAGTAATCCACATGTCCTCATTATCACAAACACACCTTGACCAACCAAGCAGGCCTAACTACTGCATCCCCCAATAAGTGTAGGTACATGAAAAGAACAGGAGTACTTGTGGCACCTTAGAGACTAACAAATTTGTTAGTCTCTAAGGTGCCACAAGTACTCCTGTTCTTTTTGCGGATACAGACTAACACGGCTGCTACTCTGAAACCTGTAGGTACATGGAACACCTAACACACTCACTGCACCTGGAACGTACGCAAATAATGCTCATTGGCTACTGCCAGTTCCAGGGGAACAGAGGGAAGGTGGCGTGGGCAACCTTTTTTTCTTTTTCCCCTTTAATAGTGTTAGGTGGAATTCCATGGGTGAGAGTGAACAGACTGTAAAAGGAGGTGAAGAGCTTGTACATTTCAGCAACTGAGGGGTTGGCAGAGTAAAGGTCTGTGTATTAATGGGGCATATTGGGGCACTATTGAAATAGGGCAAAGTTAAGGTTGCCCAGGGAACCTTAACTGTGCATTTCCTGGTTTTCAGAGGTCTGAGTTTGGCTGAACTCAGCATTCTGAAGGGGATTGACCTACCACCAACAAATCTTGACTCTGCAGACATGTAGGGTTTCTTTTTGCTACTGAGTATATGTAAAGAATAATACCTGGTTAAGCATGGCTCAGAGATCACCAGAATATCCTCCCATTTGGTCTGGCAACTATGGGAATAATAATTTTGTGAATGGTTGTCTCAGGAGTACGCTCCAGAGCGGTCAACCCCCTCCGCATGTAGTAGCCACTGACTAGTAAATGTAAGGAAGGAGGAGGCTCTGGGTGACAATGTCTAACAAACATGGTACTACCATTTGAAAAATATTAGTAAATTTGCTAAATGGCATTTCTAAATAAAAATATTTAGCCCACCTATAGGATCTCAGATATTTTTGTCCATAGATCTCAAAGTGCTTTATGAAGATGAGTAAGCACTACTATCCCCATTTTATAGATGGGAGCAGAGGCACAGAGAAGTTAAGTCACTTGCCCAAGGTCTTGCTACAAATGAGTGGCAGAGATGGGAATATAATTCGGATCCTCTGATGCCTTATCTACTGGGCCACACTGCCCCTAAAATAAATCAAGGTTAGTCAAACAATAAGCTATTGTCTTCTATAGATCTTCAACATTTCTGTTCTGTGTACCAATTCTTATTACATCAGTTATATTAGTGACTACAGGAAGCGTACAAGAAAGTACCCCTGTGGCTCGCTGTGAGTTAATGCTTATATCATGAACATGAGATTTGCTAAAGAACAACAATCATAGCAGCAATAAAACCAAACAACACTAAAGAAAAGCCAAAGAAGCATTTGAAGGAGATAATTTTCACGAAAAACTAACCACATTGGAGATTTGTGTTTTGTGGAAGAAAATAAAATTAACATAGTATTATATTAATATTCAATTATTTTAATTGCAGCACAACAGTGATTAAATAGACAACACATTCTCTGAATCTGTGAGTTCAATTCTTCACTTGCTCATGAAGTCAATGGAGTCACAGAGAAAGATCTTATTTATAGACTTCAGTGGAACTACTTGCACGAATAAGATAAGCAGGATTTCACTTAATATGGTCAGTTTAAGATCCCTGCTGCTTATTATATATTAATAGTTATACTAATAAATTATTCTATAATACTTAAGTTTCATCTAGTTAAGCATCAGTATTGATCTCTGACTACATCAGGTATTTCTAATTAAATGGTATGAATAACCCCATCTTTTCAACTGACAGTTTTTTAAATAACGTACAAAAATATGAGAATATATTTCTTACTCTGGTTTCTTCACTCCAGATGTAAGGATGACTGGCAATATTTTATTCAGTTCAAACAGTGCACTCCCATAGTTTGCCAACTAGATGGTAATGCAAACCAATAATTTTGATCAATGTGCAGCTTATATAAACAACAAATAATGTACTGCAATCACTGAGGATATCTGTAGGGGTACAGTTTATAGCAGCAGGCCATTTGTTAGCTCTGTGACCTAGATTTCAGTTTTCCTATATTTAGATCGTTATTTTACACATCTGACTTCCCAGAATGCTCCAGTCTTGCCTACCATAGTATGCAGAGTAGCTTCAACACTGCACAGAAGTAAGAAAACATTGCTTTAAGTAACTGAAGCCTGAAAGTTCATTTTACACAACCCTTCCTGGATCTCCAGGGTGAACCAAAGAAGCATAGCCCCACATCCCTTTAGTGGTACAGTATGCTCCCACTGCACAACACTTGCCAACATGGAGGGAGGGTCAGGGTCAGGCCCCTACTTTCTGTCTGTCCCCTGTACTGTGTGATATGCCTCAATGGGCACTAGGAGGGACTTTGTGCGCAGTTATTGTGAAGTGAGAGCAGTAAGAGTACTTGTACTCTGCTCCGGGGGCTCGCAAGGTAGGGCATCCAGAGGGTGCTATAAAAACTTGACATTTACTGCACTAGTTTGCCAGCAGTAAAGATGGGATCTTCATTTTCTTAGACAAGATGGTACCACAATGGCTGCAGTGACAGATATTGAGTTTTTAAGAGCACCCATTGCAATAAAAGGGAAAACTCCATTGTTCCATAGAAGTTATTTTAATCACTGTGGTACATAGAATTAAAAAAGAAAAGTCAGTCCCTATAAATATTAAAGTGTCTTAAAGATTAATTAACAACAAAATAAATATTTTATTGCTTCAGTATCAAATGGCAGCTGTGAGGAGGTATAAAGGGAGAGTTTGGAAGGTCAGGTATAATGCTCAGATGTGTGCGTGTATTAAAAATATTGCATTTCTAATTGGGCAAACACTGCAAAAAGTATCAGCAGATATTTGTTTAAATCAAAATTGTGAATTCGCTTCAATATTCACCTTCCACTTTGTTTGCTTTCCAGAAACATTCACACAGGTTCATTTTTGCACGCAAGACTGTTAAAAGTGTGTCCTACTCCTGAAAATATTGCTGAAATAGTGGCAACAGGCCTACTGAATCAATTAGTGTGGTGAGGAACAAACAAAGGTCTGAATGTAAGAGGGTAGAAAATGTAGAGTTTAATTAAATTTCAGAGGCTGTGTCGCTAGGTGGAGTATTAGCATAAGTAAAGAAGAGAGAAATATTTCCAACAATCAGATGAAAAAACTCCCATTTTTGGTTTGGGTGCAGGTGCCCCATGCTAATAGATCCTTATGCAGAATTGGGGCCTTAGCCTGTTTTAAAGTCAACCTTTCCCTTTTGAGAATAAAGGCCACACTTCTTTGGACTTTATAAGAAGAGTAAAAGACCATTCCAAAGCCCATTAATTTTCCAGTACTCAGACTCAGAGCTGGAAAGACTGGTTTCTCATGGCATGACAAAATCAGGGCATCATTTTTAAAATAATTGAACATTTATTTTTTTGTTGGATAAGATGATTCATACTTTTCTTATTGAGTGAGACCATTTTATTTATTTCTATAGCCATAACAGCGAGGCTTCTAAATATAATATAAAAATCGGACTTTCCTATCCAATTAGGTGTAATACAGCTCACAACAGTCAGTTTCAGGAACCAGATAAACTTAATCCAGACCAGCAGCACTTCATGGACAAAATACATAAAACAACCGTGCAGTGTTGACTACACAAAAGGCATTTTGTAACTGTTATGAAAAGCAGAGCTGTAGTGTGATGAGTGAGACTAGAGAAAATGGGTCAGGTTTCAGAAAGGAAGGATCTTGTTTGGTGTGACACCTGGAGCTTTGGGGTGCACACTTGTAGCCAGAAAGGTAGCAGCAGCACTGGATGTATCCTCTTTATCTGGCATTGGCCTAATACTATTAATTCTCATGGAGGAGACTAAGTTAGCCTCACATGCCTGAAGTTTTGGAAGATTCCATTTTCATGGTGCTTCTGCACTGATGCTTCATATGCTAACATAGTACTGGGATCACCTTCCACACCCCACTACCCCAGGACAGTCAGGGATCAAACTCTTGTGCACACGGGAAATCCTTGGGAACTTCAAAGTAGAGGAACAAATCTTCTCTGTGAGTGTGAAGTGAGATTCAAGCCAGGAAAACTGAGTAGTTAAACCCTGACCATTTTAAATGTTACATCTGGGACAAGTGCTGTTGGGAAATACACTGGGCCAGATCCTGACCTAGTGTAAATCAGGATAGCTCCTTTAATCTCAGATGATCTACACTGCTTTACACCAGCTGAGGATCTACCCCATGGTATGTACAGCCATGGTAGGCACCAACCTTTCTAAGTCACAGGCATTTGGCATGCTTGTTTAGCATAGGTAGGCAGGACCTCAGCGAATAGTAGCTGACATCTTATTGCTAGTCTCTCTAGAGGCTGAGAACTGAACAGGCCTGGAGAGTGAGCAATGCGCGACCCCTAGAGGCGACCCATCTGCAGAAGGGTTGGGGAACATTGGCAGGGCAAAGCGGGGAAGCTCTCGCTGCTGCTGCCTAGCCAGTACCTATCGCTGAGGATAAAAAGAAGTCTTCAGCCTCCCCGTAGTCATCAAGATAGCCTTCCACGTAATTTTGCTGGGTAAAACAATAAAACACTCCAAACCAGAAAACACTCCTAACTCCTAAAAAAGAAATGCAGCAAAATAAATGTATTGTCATCCTTGCAAACACACCATTCCAGTTGGAATTAAAAATTCTGTTGCTTTGAATTTCTCCTTGAATTTTCATAATCTACCTGAAATGGTCTTTCCCCACCATTTATCTGTCTATTTATATTGTAAATTCTATGGGGGTCTCTAATTGCACATATGCTAGTGTCCAGCATGATAAGGCCCGGATCTTGGCTGGAGCCACTAGGTGATACAAACAATAACAAGAGATTCCTAATTTATAAGGTACAGTTCTATTTTAAGCTATTAACTTAATAAAGTCTAATTTATTTTTAGTTTCATGAAAAGCAATGCAAAGAGCTTTGACCATGACTTTTCTTAAAGATCTTTTTGTAAATATAAGATCTTGTTAGCTCTGGGGATGCTAAATACAAATTAAAAGGATCATCAGTAATGATAGCATCCTAGAATACTCAAGGAGCTAATAGAGGAGGTATCTGAGCCTCTAGCTATTATCTTTGGAAAGTCATGGGAGACGGGAGAGATTCCAGAAGACTGGAAAAGGGCAAATATAGTGCCCATCTATAAAAAGGGAAATAAAAACAACCCAGGAAACTACAGACCAGTTAGTTTAACTTCTGTGCCAGGGAAGATAATGGAGCAAGTAATTAAGGAAATCATCTGCAAACACTTGGAAGGTGGTAAGGTGATAGGGAACAGCCAGCATGGATTTGTGAAGAACAAATCATGTCAAACCAATCTGATAGCTTTCTTTGATAGGATAACGAGCCTTGTGGATAAGGGTGAAGCGGTGGATATGGTATACCTAGACTTTAGTAAGGCATTTGATACGGTCTCGCATGATATTCTTATCGATAAACTAGGCAAATACAATTTAGATGGGGCTACTATAAGGTGGGTGCATAACTGGCTGGATAATCGTACTCAGAGAGTTGTTATTAATGGTTCCCAATCCTGCTGGAAAGGCGTAACGAGTGGGGTACCGCAAGGGTCTGTTTTGGGACCGGCTCTGTTCAATATCTTCATCAACGACTTAGATATTAGCATAGAAAGTACGCTTATTAAGTTTGCGGATGATACCAAACTGGGAGGGATTGCAACTACTTTGGAGGACAGGGTCATAATTCAAAATGATCTGGACAAATTGGAGAAATGGTCTGAGTTAAACAGGATGAAGTTTAACAAAGACAAATGCAAAGTGCTCCACTTAGGAAGGAAAAATCAATTTCACACATACAGAATGGGAAAAGACTGTCTAGGAAGGAGTACGGCAGAAAGGGATCTAGGGGTTATAGTGGACCACAAGCTAAATATGAGTCAACAGTGTGATGCTGTTGCAAAAAAAGCAAACATGATTCTGGGATGTATTAACAGGTGTGTTGTGAGCAAGACACGAGAAGTCATTCTTCCGCTCTACTCTGCTCTGGTTAGGCCTCAGCTGGAGTATTGTGTCCAGTTCTGGGCGCCGCATTTTAAAAAAGATGTGGCGAAATTGGAAAGGGTCCAAAGAAGAGCAACAAGAATGATTAAAGGTCTTGAGAACATGACCTATGAAGGAAGGCTGAAAGAATTGGGTTTGTTTAGTTTGGAAAAGAGAAGACTGAGAGGGGACATGATAGCAGTTTTCAGGTATCTAAAAGGGTGTCATAAGGAGGAGGGAGAGAACTTGTTCACCTTAGCCTCTAAGGATAGAACCAGAAACAATGGGTTTAAACTGCAGCAAGGGAGGTCTAGGTTGGACATTAGGAAAAAGTTCCTAACTGTCAGGGTGGTTAAACACTGGAACAAATTGCCTAGGGAGGTTGTGGAATCTCCGTCTCTGGAGATATTTAAGAGTAGGTTAGATAAATGTCTATCAGGGATGGTCTAGACAGTATTTGGTCCTGCCATGCGGGCAGGGGACTGGACTCGATGACCTCTCGAGGTCCCTTCCAGTCCTAGAATCTATGAATCTATGATACTGCTCATTGGATCAAGGCATTTGTTAGTTATATAAAAAGGTCAGTTTGTTTAGTTGTGGAAAACATGTGACTATAAAGAAACCATCAGGAACATATTTATACCAAGTCTGAGTTGGAAATGGATGGAAATGCTGGTCAATTCAAAAAGGCAGTGTATCCAACATCTTTCCAAGGGGTCTCATTCAGTTCTCACTTATACTGGTTTTATACCTGTGTAACTCCATTTATTTCCAAGGAGTTATTTCTGCTTTACACCAGTGCAAGGAAGATATAACAGACCCAAAGTAGATTCTGGGCCTGATTTTTCACTGTGTGACATCAGTTTTATACCATTGAAATTAATGGTATTACAGGGTATAAACGTAGGTGGGTGGAGAAACAGGCTCAATGAATTAGTTTTGACCATCGAGGGCCTGGCTCTTCACGTCCTTGCACACTGTGCATTCATTTACACCTGTGCTAAGTGGGCATCAAACCCTGACAAATCAGAATAGTTTTACATGTGCTTGTCACTCACTTTGCACAGATATACATGAATACACATGATGCAAAGGAGTGGAGAATTGGAAGACTAGTGCCTAATCCTGCTCCCACACTAGTCAATGGCAAATTTTCCACTGATTTCAATTGATGAGGATGTGGCCCCAAATGGCTCCACTCTTATAGAAACCAAAATGTGGAGGGTTTTTTTTTTTTTACACCTGCAGTTCATTTCTAGTACAAAAGACATGAATACATCTCACTCAGGGATCCTTTTTCTATCATTTGAGGAATCAATTTGTTGAAGTGCTGCTGCTGTAAACAGGGTGGAGATACTACTGCTGTGTAAAATCATACAAATAAAAAAAAAAAGATGCTTTCTTGCTGAAACAAACCAAATTGCATCATGGAACAGCATTACAGAATCTGACAGTAAAGCATTGATATGCTTCTTTGAACTATGCAAATTCACCAGTAAATCTCCATCTATTACAGAAAATCCTTCAGTAAGATGAACCTAACCAAAAAAATAAACAGAATTTGCTCTTCTTTCCTTGGAACACTATAAACACACTTAACTTTTTTCCTGCTGTATTTTACTCCAAAACTCGCGTCTGTATGAAACATTTCTTGATTTTATTTTCAGCAAATAGATACACTGGCTTTCCCAAGTACCCAGAGTGACACTGCACCCCATATTCCTCATAGTGATATTATGATATGATTATAGTATAATTAGGATGTGTGTTGTGCAAGATAAGTCATGTAAGGTGTCATTGGAAAAGTTATGATTTGCTGAATATGATTATCCTATTTGTATGCATGTATCATTTTTGTATCTGAAGTTATAAATACTATGTATTTGTACTTCTAAATGTAGTTACACCTGGGTAACACCCACTAAACAAAATACTATCAGTCTAAATAGCTAGTTGTAAAGGGCCTGTTCAGGATAATGGGCTATTAGAAAGAACAATAGGCCTTAGGAGAAGCTTATCTACCACCTGGGGAGCCTTCCTGAGAATGCTCCAAACAGCCTGTGAGTGATGGCTGCTATGACTCTACAAGGACATGTGACCAGGCCACATGATGGTGGACTCCATCTTGGGATGTCAGTATTTTTCTACAGACTGGTCTGGGAACCAAGCTTTGGAACAAAGGGTTCCCGCCATATGCAGGGAGTGACATCATCTGGGGTTCTTCACTCCCCACACAAGAGATTCCTGGAAACACCCGAGGAACAAAGACTGAACTGGGGGAAGTGCCGGACCCAGGCTAAAGGGATTTCTAGCCTGTGTATGAAACACCTGGGGATTACAAGCTGTAAAGCAAGTGCAGCTTGCCCTTTAAGAATCTGCAGCCTGCTTGTATCATTTCTCAAGGTGAGAATCTGCTAATTCATATCCAATCTATTTAGTATATTAAGCTTAGTTTGCATTTTTTGTTTATTTGCTAGGTAATCTGCTTTGATCTGTTTGCTATCACTTATGATCACTAAAATCTACCTTTTGGAATTAATAAACTTGTTTTTGTTTTAATCTAAACCAGTGAGCTTTGACTAGAGTGCTTAGGGAAAACCTTTGCTTGGTTACCACAAGTGTGCATTGTTCTCCTCACATTGAGGGAGAGGCGGACCAGGTATTAAACCCATATACTGGCCAGATTTGACCAGAGCAGGACGGTACTGCTCGGGGTCCTATGCTGAGAATTTGGTGGTCAGAGAGCCTGCGTGTAACTGCAGTTGGGTTTGTCCCTACCTGTATGAATGCTGGTGAAAGTGCAGGCTGGAGGGCTTTGCAGCTTGTCACAGCAGCACAGGCTGGTGGGTGAGTAGTACTCCAGTTCCAGGTGGCACCCCGGGGGCAACCTGTCACACCCAGTTTCTTACAAATCATCGTTGGGAAATATAGTAAGAGAATCAAAATGACTTAAAAAATTTGTTTAAAGGTTCCATTCGATCTTGCCTACTGTACCTGGACTAACGGAGACGCTGGATTACTGCAATGAGCCTCTGATTAAACAAGGTACTTGAGCATGTGAGTAGCCTCACTGAAGTCAAGTTAAAGTTAGGCATGTACTTTAAGTACTTTGCTGTATCAGGGCCTACAACATGTGTATTATATCCACAGCCCCGTGTATTCGGTGGCATGCTGGATTCAAACTGTGTGGCAGGGTCCCCTTATTTTTGTGGCACAGCAGTAACAGCAGTGCTGTACTCTGTGACACATGGAAAATTTTGATGGCAGCTTAAGATAAATTCAAAAGCCGGAGGTTTTTATTCAAATATGAAAAAAAAAAAAACCCAGCCAGTACAGGACTCTTTATTTTGATACTCAATTCAAAATTCAATTCTGGCATGTGTATCCAGTGACGCTTTCCCCTCATTTCTGTAATGGTTCAGATTATTATAGTGTCAAGACTAACAAATACTTGCAGAAGTTGTTGGGGGAAAGCTGGAGTTTTTGACAGTCAGAGCGTTTGGAACCCTGGAAAGACTGGCTTGTAGTTTTGGCAACCAGGAACACTTGAGTGTTGTGGTCTGAGGGTGAGGCTGCATCTTTTTTATCCTCAGCTCATGGGAGGAGTGGAGAGGAGCTGAAGTTCTGGACAGGAGGAGGCCAGAACTGCAGGAAGGTAGGGAAGGTGGGGAAAGGGGAGATGATTGACAAGGTCTGATGTCATCTTGGTGAAAAAATCAGCACGATCCTCACAAAGAGCAAAGTGGGGGCAGGAGGAGGGTTTAAGGATAGAGGCAAAGGGCGGGGGGAATAGACACCTAGGATTGCAAGCAGGAGATTCAATCAGGACTAAAAAGCAGAGTTACTTGCCTAGGAAGATGGCAGAATTGAAGAAGAAGAGGGCAGAACTGTAGTGGAGAAAATTCAGTCCCTGAAAGAGGGTGTGGGGTTTGCAGACCAATATCGCAGCCTGTGGATAATCACAATCATAGGTCTCTACTACTTTGAGTTACATGGTCATTGCTACCACTCTAAAGACAGCTTGGCTACAAATAGTATAAAATCTACAGTATGGAGAAAATAATGTATTTTAGGGGAATGACAGCAGATAAAATGGATAGTTGGTGAATAACTATATAAGATCTCAATTCACATAGGTGTATCTACCCCTTAAGAAAGTTCTCCAGATAATATCACTCCCAGGTGTGTCAGAATCACAAGCTAACTAGAGAAGAGAAGACAGCCGTTTTAATCAGAGACCCCCTCTGGATACAAAACCCTGGCACTGGCTGCCATGCTTACTGCCCTAGAGAAGAAAACGCCACTTCAGGAGCACTCAGGCATGCATCTGAATGATGCATATGGTTTTAGGGGAGGGCTAGCAGGGAAATACTATTTGCTCTGTGGTATGTGTTGCCCTTCCTGGTTGATTACCAGAGAGGCATTAATTGTGGCCTTCTGCCCACAGGGGGAGTGGTATGACGACCTCTGTGAAGGAGAGCTCTGGAAACACATCAAGGGAAAACTGACATGTCCCAGGATGGTAGTATGATCTCCACAAACGTAATGTTACCAGTCCTGTTTTTCAGTTGCTATTTGGTCACCCTATGTTAAGGGGATAGTTACCAGTAAGAAAAGAAAAGAAAAGAAATAGTGTAAATAATTACAAAACTGAATTTTAAAATAGCAATCTACCAAGCTAACACAAAGAACACTACCCACAACTCAGCTAATGAGACTCAGATACAGCCATCCCAGTTGATTACATTTTCTGCAAGTTGTTACTCTACAAAGCATTTTTTGAATCACTAATTATGGTTACAGAACATACTACCAAACTGGAAAACCTCTCTGTTCAGATGAATGGGAATGAATCTAATTAACACCATTGCAGAATTAGAAAATGATAACGTAACGCGTGTCTGTTTTGAAAAACTACTTTTTATATACAGTGGCATCGTTACATTTCACACTATTAACTGTAGCTTTTTGGGAGGAGGGGCAGAAATTGGTACACAATTTTAAAACTAAATTCTGTTCATCACAACTGCTTTTTAAAATAATTTTCATGTATTTGGAGTAGGAGCATCTGTGTTTTTCCAACAGTGAAATGAAACAGAAAACAAAATAGTTATAGGAATGGTAAAAACTCTCATATGTCCTCCTGTCACATTTCTGAGTAAGCATCAACAAGCTCTCTGCCATCCCGCCCTTCATGCTTGGGAGATGCTCCCTGTAGATAGTCACAAAACTAACTCATTATCCACCTCCAAATCCCTCCTCCAAACTCTCCTGTGCTGTGATGCCTATAAAAAACTTTAAATCTTTAAATAGGACCTAATCACATCAGCCATACCATCAGGGGCTCGTTCACCTGCACATCTACCAATGTGATATATGCCATCATGTGCCAGCAATGCCCCTCTGCCATGTACATTGGCCAAACCGGACAGTCTCTACGCAAAAGAATTAATGGACACAAATCTGACATCAGGAATCATAATACTCAAAAACCAGTGGGAGAACACTAACCTGTCCGGTCATTCAGTGACTTACCTGCGGGTGGCTATATTACAACAGAAAAACTTCAAAAACAGACTCCAACGAGAGACTGCTGAGCTGGAATTGATATGCAAACTAGACACAATCAACAAAGGATTGAATAAGGACTGGGAATGGCTGAGCCATTACAAACATTGAATCTATCTCCCCTTGTAAGTATTCTCACACTTCTTATCAACCTGTCTGTACTGGGCTAGCTTGATTATCACTTCAAAAGTTTTTTTTCTCTTACTTAATTGGCTTCTCAGAGTTGGTAAGACAACTCCCACCTGTTCATGTTCTCTGTATGTGTGTATATATATCTCCTCAATATATGTTCCATTCTATATGCATCCGAAGAAGTGGGCTGTAGTCCACGAAAGCTTATGCTCTAATAAATTTGTTAGTCTCTAAGGTGCCACAAGTACTCCTGTTCTTTTTGCGGATACAGACTAACACGGCTGCTACTCTGAAACCTGTCATTATGCTAGGTGCTACAGTAATACAAATACATACGACTACTTATAATGATATGAAGAAAGATTGGAATGGTTTAATTTAGAGAGAAGATGAATAAGATGCAACATGATAATGGTACAGTATACAAGATAATGAATGGTACAGGAAAGATAGATCAGGAACTTCTATTAACTCTTTCAAATAACACTTGAGCAAATGGACATTCAATGAAATTGAAAACTAGCAAATTTAAAATAGATAAAACGAAATATTTTTTCCAAACAGCCTGTGGAGCCCACTGCCACAAGATAACATTGAAGCCAAGAGCTTAACAGGATTTAGAAAAAGATTGGATTTAAATAGAAAATAACATTATACCATTATAATAGTAAATATTACAAAAAAGAAACTAGAGTTTTGGGAGGGTGTGACATTCCCCTGGTGTTATCTGGACTGGTGATCTGCTAGGTCACTCCAATCCTCAACTCTGGGAGCCAGCCTTACCCTGCTCTGCTGTGAGAATCCCCACTCCTGGGCTGTTCATGCACAGCCTCTAGCATGTAAGCTGCTCACAGCTATGTGAGGGAGCACTTTTGGCCAGCTGCTGCTAGGATTGTGCAACCGAATGAAACTAGCCAATATCTCCGGTGCCAGACACAACCCTAGGAACCTTCTGTCACAGATTGTGGGGGAGTCTGGGCCCTGCACCCTCACTTCCTGCGATTCACCATGACTCTCAGCCAGCCAGTAAAACAGAAGGTTTATTAGATGACAGGAACAGTCCAAAACAGAGCTTGTAGGTGCAACCAGGAACCCCCAGTCAGGTCCCTCTGGGGTGGGGAGCAGGGAGCTTAGACCCCAGCCTTGGGGTTCCCTCCATTCCCCCAGACCGCTCCAAACTGAAAAACCCCCTCCAGCTGTCTCACCCAGCCCTTGTCCAGTTTCCCGGGCCAAGGTGTTGCCTGGCTGCAACCCCCCTCCTGGCTCAGGTTACAGACTCAGGTATCATCCCTCAAATGAAGTTACCCACTGCTATCCCATCCCCCAATGCAGACAGTCCCAGTAAAACACCCCTGGGACATCCCCAGGTCAATCCTCCCCACTCCCTGCTCCGTCACACCTCCATCTTGCAGTGTCCAGTTATGCCCGCTGGAGGCTGCAAGCTTATCTGAATTAATCAATTTAACAAAAAAATTGATATGTACCAGGCTTGTTATCCCAAAGGGAGTCTCTGACACGCTTCAAACCAAAACGCACTGCTTCAGGTAGAACAAACAAACAAATGTATTAATTACAAAGATAGATTTTAAGTGATTATAAGTCAAAGCATAACAAGTCAGATTTGGTCAAATGAAATAAAAGCAAAATGCATTCTAAGCTGATCTTAACACTTTCAACACCCTTATAAACTTAGATGCTTCTCACCACAGGCTAGTTGATTGCCCTTCAGCCAGGCTCCCCCCCTTTGATCAGTGCTTCAGTCACTTGGTGGTAGTGTCTGTAGATGGAGGTGGGAGAGAGAGAGCACAGCAAACCTCCCTTTTGTCATGTCCTTTCTTCCCTCTTGGCTTTGCCCCCCCGCTGCCTTCAGAGTCAGGTGAGCATTACCTCATTTTAGTCCCAAACTGATCAAGGGAAGGGGGGGGTGACTCACTTGAGAGTCCAACAGATCCTTTGTTCCTGTGAGGCCAGGCTGGGTTTGTCCCATACATGCCTTGATGAGGTGTGAACTGCCCCTCTGCTCCTTGAGAGTTTTGCCTGGGCCTCTGCTCCTGGAGATTTTTTGCCTGGTCTTGTTTTAAGCCATGAGGACACATTTTCAGCCTCATAACTATATACATGAAATTACAACCTATAACATTACTATAACAACAATGCTCAGTGCATCATAAGCCTTCCGAAGACACCCAACATGACAAACTTTGCGTTGGATACCACACAATCATATTATAAGGATGAACATGGGGGTGCAGGGTGTTCCCCCAATGTACAGAGCATCCCAGAGGAATCATAAACGCTCATGCTTCAGGGCATAATCAAACCCCTACATATTGGGGATTAGGACAAAACCTTTCCTGAAACAGGTTATCCCATAACTGCCTGATGCAAGATTTCTGTTATCTTCCCCTGCAGTGGATAGCAGTGGCTGCAGTCTGTGACAGGACACTGGACCCGATGGGTCCACTGGTCTGATCTAACATGACAATTTCTAACATAATCCAAGAGTTTTTTTTTTTGTATCTGTAAAACCACCCCCCTCCCCCGACTAGGCTTCTATAGTAAGATAACATTTTCTGTTTATTATAAAAAAATGTCTTCTTAAAAATTGTCATATGTTTTCTTAGCAGAAAATTTTTTGTTTTGCTGCCTGTTAGAAATTCAGAGCCATGTAAAAGTGGGTGAATAACATGCCTAGTTAATTCCCCAAGTAACTCTGTAAAGTCTATGGAGTACTACCAGGGAAGGAATTTGCCTCTTTGAACATATTTTCAAACTGCTCAATAACAAATCCCTCCTTTGTGCTTTAAAAGTCACAGAGGAGGAGGACAGATCCACTACTTCTGGGCTGCTGTCACTCAAGGCGTGTGGCAATTCTCCATAAAGGGTCATATTTTTAGAGTTGAACGCGCTCACCCTAAACACAACCACGTCATATATCATTTGAAAACTGATTTTATGTACATTTAGATGATGCGTGATGCATGATGTGGAGCCGTCAAATAGTGCTGTCAGCCTGTAGGTGAGGTGAAACAATAGTACCCGAATGAGAAAAAGTGTCATTTTTGCAGTTCTAGAAACACTACAACATGCTTACAAGTACAATTTTGACTGTTTAAGTTAATTTCGACACCTTAATGTGGTGTTTATTGGTCAAAGCTACCAAACTACATTGTATTAAAAGATTTTTATGGTTTTGCAAGTAGTTCATTTTCAGAAATGATGAAGCTGTTTAGCATGTGGTAAGAGTGGCAAAGATCAACATTTTGCAATATTCTAATGAAATGTTTTCACATCACATATTGTTCATTGTCAAAGGATCTCACAAGTGATTATAATAGTTTTCTATATCTTCCATTGAAGTTTGCTGACCAGATCAATCTCACACTGAATATCGTGCGCCAATAGCAATTGATTGTATGCCCATAGTTAGTACTATATAATGAGTAGATACAAATGTGCGACAATGCCTAATGTAATGTTTCTCCAATTGTAAGCTTTTGCACATACAAAGTAGCCTCTAGGTTGCCTGAAAGAAGGTTTTAATTTGAAATTGCCTATGCATGCAGTACTAGCCTTTGAAATATTCTACAAATGAGTTTTTTAATTCAGTGACACTTATGCACAGGTCAGCATTAGTGTTAGAGATGACAATACACAGCTTCATATTATGAATATGCAGAAGCTAGGAGAGAAGGGAGAGGCCTAACAAGAAGTAGTGAAGAGAAAGTCCACAGACAAGTCCTGCCCTTTGCACTGAAGAGGGATGAAGAGCATGTTGCAGCCCTTACCAATCATGTCATCAACAGTATGACAAATCCATTTGGCCCTGACTCACATCCAGAGGTGCGTATCAACCCATCTACTGCACTGCATGTAATATCAGATGAACAAGTCTCTCTCTACTGAAAATAGCAGATGCTGAAAAAGAACAAATGGAGCGATTTGTGAGAGGTGCACTTGGTTCTGATCGGTCACGTAGCTGCTTCAGCCCACTCAAGAAATCTGGTACTAAAAAATTTGTTGACATGGCCAAGATGACCAAATTTAGGTCTGGCAAGGGAGGGACAATCACAGTAGCTACCAGTCCAGAAATTGTTTTCTGCAGAGCCCTGTCCTTAGCAACATGCAGAGATGATGTTTCAATGGCAACTGTTCTTAGCCAATAAGACCTGTGCCTATGTCACTCTTCTATGCTGATGGAACAATGAGAAGAACAGACAATGCTGAATTAGGGCATCAGCTAGAAGCTCAAGTGAAAGAATCCATGAACTAACGGCATGCAACAAAGACACCACAGTGTACCTCAAAGATGCCATGGCTGTCATACAAGGATGGCTGGAGACAAATTCCACATTCGATGAACTGGATGTGAGTATTTGAGGCAGGTCTTAAAAGAATTTGACAAAGCTAATTCTATGAGCAAAGTCTTTGACAGATATGGCAACACTAACTGTGAAAACTTCAGAAAGATGGCACCGGACAGAATTTAAGGTTGGATGCAAGAAATACCAGGTGATTGCTGGATGCTCTGCGCTTCCATAGAAAAAGTTTCTAAACATGACATCCAACAAGCAATCACACTCCTCCTTGCTTTTCCAATGGTGAAGTAGCAAAGTTCATCACCAGCAGAGGTGTTGAAGAAGTCCAAGACTTGAACAGTACTCAAGAGGAAGCAGACACAAGGATGCTTCTGCATGGTGTATGTGCCAATATGGCTTTTGGGTCTCTCAATGTCAAAGAAACCATAGTAATCAGGTCACCTGATACAGATGTTTTGGTCCTTGCTGTTCACTACTTTCCAAAAATGGAACGCACAGATACAATGTAGATTGAAACAGGCAACTGACAAGTGCCACTTCTTCTGTGCATGCAATTTGTGCCACACTCACTCCTGACTTCTGCAACATACTTCCTGCTGTATGGGCATTAACAGAATGTGACGGTGTCATCCCTATTTGATAATGGGAAAAAATCTGTGTTTAATGTTGTCAAAGCAAAGGGAGCTTACTGCTTCTGAGATCTTGCCAAACTGGGAGAGAGTGAACGACAAGCTACAATTTCTGCAGCCAGGATGTTGGTAGTAGTGCTGTGTGACCAGAGTGAGAAAGAAAAGGAGACTCAGAGTCATGAATTGCTTGAGCCTCAGTCTAGCCATCAACAAGGAAAAGTCACTGGCCAAACTCCCACGATGTGAGAACAGTTTGGAAGAGCATGTCAAAGCAGCATCTTGGCCAACAAAGATATGGATGTCTCCACACATAGGTAAATCAGATATTGTATCACTATTGCACTATGGATGATGAACGACTCCCTGTGTCCTTCAAGGGCCCAATGGAACCTATGCTACTACAAAACCTTATTTGTGCCTGTACCACTAGGGGTTGCTGCACAATCAACTGGGTCTGTAGTCAGAACAATTTTCCCTGCACAGAAGCACTTACATGCCAAAGCAATGAAAACTGTAGTAACCTGCGCACTCTCAGCACAAATCATAATGATGAACAAAAATGATGATAATGATGTTGACTAGAAAAAATGTCACGGGCACTATTACACTTCAATGATACCTCTACAAATGTATTTTGTTTTACCCTTTAAGATTGTGACCTCAAAGTATCGCAACCACAAAGAAATCCAATTTTATGTCTTGAAATAATACATAGAGTCATTAAACTAAGAGAAACAAATGCAATATTTCATTTTAATATGTTGATGGTGTCATTGTTTATCCCCATTTTTATGGTAACAGTACCATTTGACAGCTCCACATCAGACCTCATCTTAAAGTAGATATATTAAACTTTTGAATTCATAGTTTCTGTGGCTATTATGATAATCTAGTCTGGCCTCCTGTAAAAACAGGCCACAGAACTTCCCCAAAATAATTTGCAGGGCATATCTTTTAGAAAAACATAATGTACAATGTGCATGTGTGTAGAGAAGGTATGTTGACCAAATTGATGATGTCTGCTGCTCGCTTAACACATTGTACTGACTGTATGACAAGGCCTGCAAAAGAAGTCAGAATGGCCAGCCAAGGGGCAGAGGCTGGGTCATGCAGGGACCAAGGCTGATGTTTGGGGGCTTCCAAACATTGGATCCTGCCCACACATGTATCATATCCCTAATTATTGCTCCAGGACGCTGACTGTTTCTACACTCAGGACTCCTGTGGGCTCATGGGCATTCCCTTCAAGATGTGGAAAATCTCTGGAGGGGGAGATATCGATGCTTCTAGCAGTATTATTTTATCTTGCTTAGAGCATCCAAAGTCCCACTAGATTTTTAGGGGACTACGACATTAAGAGTGGCTATCCCCCTGACTCCTTCCCCTCTCATCCTAGCTATTTCACTGGCTCCACAGTTGTGGCTGGGAGGACGTAAACGGTCAGCTTCCCCCTATATTCTGAAAAAGAGAATGATCAGACTTTAAAGTAAGCATATATTCTTCATAACAGCAGACAAGAGAGAGACCTCTTTTCTATACATTTTAAATGGCAAAAGCACAATAGCCAGAAACAGGTAAAAGGTACATGGTGGAACAAGTATAAGAATGACTAAGAGATGACAAAGGAAACAGACCTGAGATTAAACTAATGTAACACACTCTTCATGTAGCTGCATCTTGAGACCACTTGGAAACTGAAGCTGGTGCGGAATGTGTGGCCCATTGATTGACTGGAGAGTCATGCCAGCCACATATGACACTAATGCTGTGGGAGGTGCAGTAGATGAGGATAAATTTCCAGGTACCATTCAAGGTACAATGGGATTGACTTCCAGTGGGAGCTGGGTGCCTAACACCCCTTTGTGCCTTTGAAAGTCTCCCTGTAAACAATTTGGGACCTAGTAACCTGAGAACCTGCCTCTCTCTCCATGCCATATAGCCACAGTTCAAGCATGAGCACCTCTACTGACTGAACTCCTTCACTATTAAATGGCAAAAACCTGTCTTAACTCTGAGTTACGGTTGCCCAGTTATAGCTTCTGCCCTTCCAGAAAGTTGAGTTCAGCAAAACACAGACTTCTGAAAAACCAGGAAATACAGAGCTAAGAAAAATGCCCATGCGACCGCAACTCTGCCACCCCATGGATCTGGCAATAGCCATTGGGAAATATCTGCATGCACCTCAGCTGCACTCACTGTGTTAGGTGTAGCTGTATTGAATGGTGGAGGAATAAACTGGAGCAGCTTGGAAAAGCTGTAATTGAGATCTGAGGAGATCTGGGTCTGAGTCCCCCGAATGTGTGTTATCAAAGGAAAGAGGTGCATGTACACCTGGAAGGTCCAGTCTGCATCATTTCAGTACAGAAATGCGTAGGCTGGGTCAGTAGCACGGCTCTGGGATCTTCTTGCCTTGGGTACTGTTAGTAGTGAGGTGAAATATGAGAACAGTCTGTGGATTTAATGCTGGTCGGGGGAAGAATAGGTTTAGGCAGTCTCCTGTGTGTAAGTGTGAAGGTGTTGTAGAAGAATATGAAATGGCTGTTAAATTTTACAAGTGTGCTATTCTGGTGGGGGCACAGTGTTTGAGCATAGGACAAATGCAGATAGGGACTGTTAACTACAGAATGGGAGTGTGTCTGTTATGGATGTGTTGGGGCATTGCTCAAAAAAGGCAGAATTAAGGTTATACAGTTGTTTCCCTTTACTGTGTATTTCCTGGTTTTCCAAAGTTTGAGTTTTGGTGAACCAGATGTTCTGGCAGGGCACAGGCTATCACCGGGCAACCTTAACTCTCAGTTAATGATTTTTTGGTCATTTAATTACCTAGGTTTTTTTTTAAACAGAAAGAAAAATGTTTGTTGGTAGAAATTAGTGGTCATTTAGACAGTTGTAGTTCTCACATAGGTTTGCAGTTGCTGTTGCTAAGTAATAATCAAAAGAACTCTCTCTCTTATATAGTGTTTTTCATCAGTGGATCTCAAAGAACATTACATCATTACCGCATTTTGCAAATGGAAAACCAAGGCACAGAGAGGTGAAGTGACTTGCCCAAGGTCACCCCGCAGACCAGTGGCAGAGCTAAGAATTGTTCTAGTCCAGTGGGCTTTCCACTAGGCCACATGGTTGCCATGCAATTCCTCAGCCTTCCTCCCTTCTCCTATACATTTTGTTATTGTGGAATGGGGATAACAGTCAGTCAGGCTTTGCAATGTTTGCAAGGGACAGTTGCTAACAGGGCTAATGAGAGAAATCCCATCCCTGGGCTATGTCCCAAAACCTTGACAGTTTTATTACATGGCTGTTGCAATAACTTTCAATGTGTAAGAGAAGACTGGTCTCTCTCTCTCTCCCCTTCTCTACCCTCTGGCCCAGCATTCTCCACAACACATAACCCCTGCCACCAACAGCTCTCCTACCCCATCCATCCCACTGAGTGATTATTTGCCACTGTAGAAGCCATTACGATGTAAGAGGTTGCTCTTTGCCGTCTCCTGCCCTGTGCTGCTGCATACACATACCACATGCAGCAGCTTATTGGAAGGTCAGGCCACACTCTACCTTGGTTATACAGTCCAAACTGCATACTGAGCTGAGCCTCTCCCTCCCACTACTCACCTCCAGCTGGCACTCTTTCCCCTGCTTCACGCTTCTCCAACCACTCTCTGGGTTCACCCAATTCACCCCTTCTCCACATGGGGCCCCTTACACACCCATTCTGGCCAGCCTCCTCCGCCACACACAGAGGAGATGTGTTCCTTAACTATTCATTTTCTGGATTTCAGATGTTTAAATTTGTGTTATTTTCATCCCCTTCCCCCTCTCCCCCCCCCCCCCACTCCCCCGCTGAAGTAGCAAATAAAGGCTTGCCATAAAACCCACCCAAAGCAAAATAAATTAATAAATAAAAATGCAAGCAGTAAGCAGGGACAGGATTTGCATCATGATGCCAGGCAGGGATTTACCTCATGATGCCATGACATTGGGTGGGGGTTGAGGCAAAAAATGCTGCAGGGCATACTCCAAGGGGAAGAAAAAAAGACCACAGAGACAAGCAGAAACACCCATGGGCCGCGACTGTAGGAAAATGCCTGCCCAGCACCACAAAAATAAGCCAAAAGTTGCTTATAATAAGATGACAGCCCCTCCCCAACTTCCTCTACTACCCCTCACCTTCTCCAATCCCTCTCACCTTCTCCACTGCCCCTTATCTGAGCCCTACTCCCTCCCCCTTATCTGAGCCTCCCAACCTCTCTTCCCTCCTCTACCACCTATCCCCATTTATCTCCCTCTCCATGATGCTCCCATCCTTCGTTGCAGACCCAAACTCCTTTCTCCCCTACCTTTGTACCCCAATCACCCTGCCCCTCCTAGTGAGCACTTGCATGTCACTTATCTTCTTTTAAAAAAATAATTCACTACTTTATATTCTGCTGTACTCCGATTACATTTATCAAAAAACCCAAAACAAACCACAAAACAAATAACAAAAAGCCCAACAAATCAACCAAGCAAGGCAAGCAAAAATTAAAAAAATAAAAAACAACTCAAACCAACCAAAGACAGATTTTTCCCAGATGTTGATAGTTCATTCTCAGATTTCTAGCCATGATGGGTTTCAAACGTCCAAGTTGCTAGAATGTGTGAACTTAATGCTGGGCTTTTTTCCTTTGTTTTGCTTTTTCTGGGGGCTGTATCTCAGGAACCTCTTTGTTCAAATAACCCTACATTTGGAACAATAATCCTACCCCATACTCCCACAAGCCATAGCAAATTTCAAAACAATCTGTGTAAGCACAAAGATGTTAGCACACTAAGCAGAGTATTCCTTTTAACAAGAAGGGCTTCCCAACCTTATCTACAGCAGATCTGGCACTCCACTGCATGAAATTAGATGTGGGGAGGGGCTCTACACATCCATCTGCTGTATAGCAGTCTCAGAGTGTTGCTAAGTGGCCCATTCATCTTAATGAGATGTTCTCAGCTGAAACAGAATACCCCTTGGATATGAAAACAGCCTGAGACCCTCCTCCCTCCTGGGGTCCCTGAGCTCGGGCTACTGCTCAAGTCCAAACATCTACACTGCAATTAAAAAGCCCCTTAGACTGAGCCCGAGTCAGCTGACACAGGCCAGCTGCACGTGTTTAAGTGTAGACATACCCAGAGAAAAATACAACTGTAAGAGACCTCAAGAGATCACCTGACCTTCTGATCATGCTGCACGAGCAGCCTATTCACCAAGGCATTATTCAGAACCTTCAAACTGTAAGAAACTCTGCTTTGTTTACAAAAACAAGTTTCGTAGTCAACTCACTCTTTGATATGCAAGAGAAACACCATCCTGAATTTGAGGTACCCACTGTTAGGATTTCTGGAGTGGGCAAATCTAGAAAGGAAGATGGTTTTAACAGAAATCCAGCTAAGCTAGGTACTTGCTGTGCCATTGGTTATACTTTTCCTTGAATCTAGTAAGCATCTCTGTGCTATTGCATCTACAGTGAACAGCAGAATGTCTAGAATGGGAGA
The DNA here is from genome assembly GCF_011386835.1 of Chrysemys picta bellii. Lineage (NCBI taxonomy): Eukaryota > Metazoa > Chordata > Testudines > Emydidae > Chrysemys > Chrysemys picta. The sequence goes on along the minus strand of NC_088792.1, from coordinate 115,633,230 downwards.
ATGGATTAAAACAGACTTTTCTGTGCTTACTAGACACATTCAGGCTTTTACAAAGTTCACTGTGGCTGAAATATGCAGTCTTAGGAGCTTTTCTGCCTCAAGATGTCATCTAAATAAATAATCATTTTTACTCCTAGACACATTAGCAGATGCATAACTGACCTAATAAATGAATAATGGATGAAAAATTGTTTCAATCTCTGGAGGAAATACACAGGCCAAATACCATAACTTTGCACTGCTATAGTCCTTTTTTCTAGGATAACCCCAGGAATTTTCTATAGCTTGGATAGACGTGAATACTAAAGAAGTCTTTATTTAGTCTGTTTATGACAGAAAAAAAACCCGCTGTGTTAAAATTGACTTGTATGTCTTTGACAGAGCTGCCAAGTATCATTCATCTTACATGGCACTTATGCATTTGGCAGCAATGACATCCAGTCCTGCAGCCTTGCTGTGTTCTTATGAATTCAACAAGGAGACAGCAGAAATTCCCCCATTCCTCTCCGGGGTTATTGTGGCCCAAAGACTGATGGCAAAATACTGCCCTTCTTTCTCCAGCCCAATACTCCCAATGCTGGCTCACACAAGCAGCCAGCAGCAGGGAAGACATAGTGCCACAGGCTGACTGCCTCCACAGCAGGGAGGTGAGGGGCTGAATGAAAGGACAGGAGCTGAAAGAGGGTAGAGGTAGAATGGGGGAGGATAATTTGCCATCAGGGTCAGTTTGCCCCACTCTCCTCCACTTGGAGCGACTCCAAGACTTCCAATTACCAATGAGTCTTCGCAACCCTCTTAGGCTACTCCAAGCACTCTCTTTCTGACCACCGCCACACCTCAGGTTCTCTTCCTCCCCCGAAAAGCACTCTAGGAAGCAAAGGTTTTGGAACTAGGAGTACAGGGGGTGCTGCTACACCTCCTGGTTTGAAGTGGTTTCCATCATACAGGGTTTACCATTTGGTTCAATGGCTCTCAGCATCCCCACTATACAAATTATTCCAGCACCCCTGCTAGGAAGCTTCAGTCCCTCCCCGGATCCATCCCTTCCAACCACTCCCTCCTTCTCAGACTTCCTCCTTCTCAGACTTCCTCCAAACCCTGTCCCAGCTGGCTCTCAGGCAAACACCTGCCCCCGGTTCTGAGAGGTACAAGGGAGAAGCATCTGCCTTTTCTCACATCTGCTTCATTGCTCAGAGGGAACCTGATGGGGAATCAATTACTTTTCTCACTGAGGAAAAATGCTACACACAGTGCAAAAATAATGGCGGCTGCGCCATGGTCTTTGAGGCAGTCCATCCAAATTGACTGAGTCACTGGAGGGACGGTAGGCCCTATTTACAGGGGAGACACTCCAATGTTTGTGGTGTGAACGCTCACTTGACATGATCTTAAAAAGTAAGGTGAATATGCAAAAATAACCAAAACAAACAAAAAAACAAAAAACAAACAAAAAAACAGAAAAATGTGTGTCTTTATTCCCTGAAATCGAAGAAAAAGGAATCACACTTATGAATACAGATTGTTTATTACAGTTCTTTCATCCATTCCCTCTGTGACCAGAATCACTTACCATGTATCATTCTGCAGAACTCTCTTAACACCAAACTCAAATTCACTAAGTTCAAACTCCCAACAAACATCTCTTGGGGGATTGGGGGAGCGGGGGAGAGAGAGCTCTCTCTCTCTCTCTCTCTCTAATAACCCTCATTTAATTTAGTTCTTACTAAGTGCATCTGGCCTGGCCACACAAAGACTTAATTTGATTGACACACATTTTCAATAAATGTCAAATGTCTAAATGTGCTGTTTTCTAGTTTCAAACCATTCTAGCTATAAAATAAAAATAGTTTATTTACAAGGGAAGACTTTATTTTATTTTATTTTATAAACTTTATAACATGGAGCCATGGCCCACTATGTGATATGTTGCGTAGAAGATTGCCTAGCAGCTGCAACACATGCCCTCTTTCTAGTGTTAAGGCCTGATCCTTCAAAAAATTATAGACACGGGTAAGCATAATCATGTGAGTCGTCCTGTTGAAGTAAATGAGGGCAAGGCCTTTAATTTTCCCACTAATCTATAGCAAATGCACAAAATATTTCCCACAGGTGTATCAGATAAACAAACCGTTTGGGAGCAATTTCATTATAAAGCAACAGGTTTTTTGTATAGTGCTGTTAAAACTCACTTGAACATACTCAACAAAAATCTCATGCTGATGTAGAAATAATGCACTATGTCGTTGCCTAACAATGCAGTTCTGACCACTTTCCACTTTAGTTGAAGTTAGAAAAAAAAATACCATGATAACAAAACAGTTATTTTTATACATGCACGCGCGCACACACACACACACACACACAGAGTTTATAATAGCTCTAATCTATTACATTAGATTCTTCTTAATCCCATGATCTTTAACAAAAACAACAATATACCAGAACAGTTGTCAGAGTTAACCGCTTACAAGGACACTGCCACAGCTGACATTCCCATAGATTAATCTACCTTAAAAATATTCTTTTAGCTTTTCCCTAGATGAAATGTATCTATTCCCAACACAAGGACTGCAACATATTTATCTTCTCTGCTAGGCAAACCAGTGGGGGCGGGGGGAGAACCTCAGGATATTGGGTTTCTTCTTGATTATGGGCACATACAGTACACCCTTCATAATATGGCTATAACAAACCTAGTCCCTGGATCCCAACTACAGTACTGTAAAAAAAGGACGTTGCACATGCATGCACAATGTTTATCCAGTGTCATATGTCCATGCTCAGCAACTGAAATGGAAGTGTCACGAAAGTCACATTGTGCCACTACAACAAAAGTGTCACAAAAGTATGAGCCATGCCTCTGAAGCGAAAAATCAATTTCTGTTGCAACAAAGGTAGAAATTATTGATTTTTTTTTTTTTAAAGAGCAATGCAGGCAGATCTCGGTCATGAGTACGGGCAGACAAAAGCAAGAACTTTAAAAAACCAAGAGAAAAATCTGAGCATTTGTCCATAAAGTCAACATTGATGAAGGACTGTCACGAAAGAAATTAAGAAAATCTGATGATGCACTACATGAAGTGGTCTTGTTGTGGTTCCAGCAGCGCAGAAGCAATAGTAATCCTGTATCGATACCGATCATTTGCAAAAAAGCAAACATCTTGGCAAACCAAATTAATCCTGAAAACAACATTCAAAGTATCTGATGGATGGCTGTGGCGATTTAAAAAAAAAAAGGCATGGCATTTGGGAACTGAAAATTGTTGGTGAATCCCATTCATGCGATGACGAGGCTGTAGAAAGCTCTCTCCCAGAGCTAAAACAGCTTTTGTTAGAAGGAGGTTATACACTGGAGCTGATCTACAATGTTTATGAAATAGGGTTGTTTTGGAAATGTGCGCCTTATAGGACATTGTCCCAGAGAGCGGATACAGTGAAGGGATACAAAGTGCCAAATGAAAGGGTGATATTTCTCTTCTGTACAAATGCAAATGGAAGTCACAAAATTACCCCGCCTTGCATTGGAAAGTCACAACAGCCACGATGCTCCATCACAGTAATATGAAGTCACTTGCAGTGAATTACAAGAATGCAAGAAAAACCTGGATGATGGGGGGGAAATTTTTAAATGGTGTTTTTTTTGAGGACTGTGTCCCTACTGTTAAGAAACATCAACACTGAGGCTGAGCGGATCAAGATGGAAGAGCTCTGTTACTCCTGGACAACTGTCCAGCGCACCCAACTGCAGACCAGTTAGTGAAATGTGACTGAAACATTAAAGTTGTCTACTTACCTAAAAATACAGTGTCAAAAATCCAGCCGATGGATGGTAGGATAATTGCAGCATTTAAGAATCAGTACAGAAAAAGGCTGCCAGGGAAATCCTAGTCACAAGGAATACAGGCTGTGACTTTTCTGACATCCTTCACCCTGAAAGATATGACATATCTTGCAGCTGATGCATGGTCTGCTAATCATTCAGGAAAAGTAAAAAATATTTGGACCAAGACATTAGGACCCTCCCTGTCAACTGTCAATCAAGATGCAGAAGTGCTCCCACTGGAAAATGAGGACAATGAGCAACTTCTGTCAGATTTCCGGACGCTTCATTTGCTGGATGGGATCCTGAAGCTGTAGAGAATGACTGGCTTCATGTGGATGATGAGTGTGCAGTGACCACCATGCTGACAGATGAAGACATCGTTGACAAAGAGTTGGGGAAGTCAGATGCCCAGGAAATGAATTTGATGAGGCAGACGAACCATTCCACTTGCATCTGAGGCAGTAAATAGGTTAGAGACTGCTATTGCATAGATGGAAACATAAGATGTTGAGGCAATAAAAATCCTGCAGCTCTGTTAAATGCTGATGTTGGCTTGTACAGCTTCCATGCACCCAGTGCGGCAAAGCAAAATTGATTAATTTTTTTTTTTAGAATGGAGATTTGTGGTTTTTTCGTACTGTGTTCTTTGATGAATTAATGCAGAATACTGGCATAAATAGTAATTAATTAATTAAGCTAATGCCTTTATCCAAGGTGACTTCATTAACTTAATCCAGCAGTTTATCATTCATTTTGTTTGTCCTTTCACTATAACCAACCCCTGGTTATAACAAACAAAAGACTTGGATCCCAACAGGATTGTGAGAGTGAGAGTGTACTGTATTAAAAAGACTTCCTTTGAGAAGAGTGGGATATTGGAATATTTCAATACCTTTTCCCAATTTACAAGGACAGTGGGAAAATAAAAGCAGAGATGACATATGGTCCATGTGCTTAGCTGCAAACCAAGACAAAATTAGTTGATCTAATTTGAGGCCTATGAACCTTGATAACATGCTATTAATGTTACTACAGAGTACACTGTGGCAAAGGTGCTCTTTTGGTTAAGTGGTTCACTATGTGGAAGTGCCAAATCTATAGGTTGTTGGTTTTTAGGAGCTAAATTATGAACCTTTTCGATGAGAATGAAGAGGCGGACTATGTTAAAGAGGAAATTTTCCCTTTTCTTATGGCATAAAACCGCACTTTTCCAGCCTGGTTTGAGACTGAAAAAGGCTTAACTATGCCATTTAATTCCCTCTCTTCTTTTGTATACCTTAAGAGGCTATCCACACCCGTAAGAAAAAATCCAGTCTTTGTATCTATCGGGGTATCCTGCAACATGTTAAGATTATTACCGCATCCAATCTTACTAATTCTCTTCTTGTACCACTATAGGATAATTTGTGCCTCAGAATCTAGGCCAACTCCATGCTTAGGACAATTTGGATAGAAAAAGGATTAGCAAAAATTAAAGATACAATACAAGATGATAGACTGGCCTCCTTCAATTATATGAATAACAAATATCAGTTACTGCTGTCTTACAAGTTCCTTCTTTCAGTGTCTATGCTCAAGGATTCATGCAAGGATAGGGGACAATTTGTCTGTTTCAACTCTCTCACCTCTAGAAGAACATGTTCAGAAATATGGAAAGAAACTTCACTTTGTAGGAATTACTTACAGGTGGCTTAATGCTTTGCATTATCGTCTCAATCTCAGTCTTAAAATAAAATGGGGAAAAAACCCTCAGCCTTACTATCGCAACAGAAACCTGAGAGGATATGTGGCTTAATGTGAAAAATACTTCCAGTTCTTTATCCTTACGATTCTTCCAGAATCAGACATTAAACAGGCACTACAGGACTCCAGAACGTTTAAGGTTAGACTAGCAACACACAGCGAATGTTGGAGATGCAAACAGCCACATGTCAACCTTTCACACATTCCCTATCCCTGTCAAAAATGCATGTGTTCTGGAACACCACATTCAGTGCTCTCTCAAAAACATTTAACACTAAGAAATGGATGGCAGTAACTATTTTAGAGCCCATAAGTGTTATTTTGAGAAAATGGAAATCTGCAATTCTTCCTTCATACACAGACCGGCTTAGTGTGCTCTCTACTATTGCCTTAATGGGAAAAATGACTGTCTAATAGACATGCTTGGAAACTGTATAGAGGATGTCTAGTCACATAGAAAACTAGTGAATACTTTTGCAGTTTAGTGTATATTAATTCCTGATACTCATAGGTTATGTTCTGCCTTATTTATCTATTTAGTCACTTTAATAATTGATGTCCTTCTTGACCTCTATGTGTTCGGGGTTTTGGTTTGTTTTTGTCCTCCCACCCCCAGGTTTTGCCAATAATGAACACTGAATTTTGTTATTTATATACTATTTCCATCTTGTGCATGTAGTCATATGTTTTGTTTAGTTATGTGTTTATAAAAACAATATAAAGTTTAAATACATCCCACATTTGTTTGTTTAGTCATTCATAGTCAACCTCTGTAGATTATAAAACCATCTAGAAGGCTGAAGTCCTCATTCTAAATAATACAAATCACTGAAAAAAATATAAAGATGTATAGTTGCCTCTCCTATTTGTTCAATATTCCCCATGGTTCATTTTTTAAATTTAACTTTATAACTGCTTTTAACAGGTTTATTTCTTGGACTCTCATGCAATATATTCATACTACTTCTCTTGCTTCCTAGGAGTAGTATTTCCTAGTCCTTCTGAAATAATGTTATTTAAGGATAAATTGGACATTTTTCCTTATGTTTATGTAACACTATTAAGAGTCACCTGATGGTACTACTGCAAATATTTTCTGTAGTTCTGTTTATTTTATTCCAGATCTGGCACCCATGCAATTCAATGGCACAACATCCACTTCCAGGGTGCTGCCATGAATGTACAGGTGTTAGAAATGCATATTGTCAGCTGTGATTCATTTCTTTTTAGATGTTGAGCATATTACCAGTAATCTCTATTCTGCCTTAGTGTTTCTGACTAAAATTTTTTTCCTTAGGTGCATCTGTTCTAGAAATGCCAAGAAATAAAGCATTACACTTTACATGCCAAAATATTACATGGCATCAGAAGTAGGCTAAGAAAGGACAAATAGGCTAAAATTATAGTTTGCTGGAATCTAGCTGCCCATAATGAGTTGGAAAAATATTACTTTTCCTGAAGCATGGAAGAAATTCAAACATCATATGGAGCTCTTTTTCAAGGGTCCTCTGAAATCCAAAGATGTGGAGGAAGAATGCAGTTATCTGCTGATTTGGGCTGCAGAGAATGGTGGCTGCATTTATAATACACAAATAAATCAGCTGAATGAACAAAATGAGCAAAGGGCACATTGCCTTAGGTTTGACAAATTTCACCTCCCAAAAGCTAATCCAATGTTTGCATGCAATAAATTCTTGTACAGAATGCCAGGCATAAGTGAATGCAAAGAAGAGCATACGATAGAGTGCCGGATAAGGACTTTACATTTACTGACATGGATTAAATTAATTGGGACAAGTTAGTGTTCGTAAATATAAGTCAATGAAGAACTTAGAAATAAAGGAGCTGAACTTGATTTAAATAAAGTATCGCTGAAATGGCACAACCTCTGCGTAAGCCTATGTCTACAGAGGAGAACACATACAAAATAACTTAGTCTCAATGTACCTTCAGGCAACCACAAAAAACAAAAACAAAAAAATCTGATGTGCTCAAGCAGATGGGCTACAAACCTGGAAAACAGAGAGAGCCTGTGGCAAATGGAGAACACCCAAAGCAGAGGGATGTTTAGCAAAAGGACAGATGTGTCACAAGTGTAAAAAATAAAAGAGCTGCTGCTATGCAGCACAGATAATGCTATTAGAGATGACGGATAAAAGAAACTATGGAAAATTTGGTACATTTCAAAAGTGAAATTTTTCTTCTATTTTTCTTAAATATTTTAATTTTCACCATGTCATTTTCAAAATGAGGAAGATTGCATCATGTAAATACATTAGTGAGTCAAAACTGGCTATGCAACAAAAAACAGGCAAGGATTATAACTAGGGCCTTACCAAATTCCTGGCCATGAAAAATGCGTCATAGACCATGAAATCTGGTCTTGTTTACTATTACTCTAAACCAGTGGTTCCCAAACTTTAACAACCTGTGAACCCCTTTCACGAAGATGTCAAGTCTCACGAACCCCCTCCTAAAAATGAATAATTCCAGGGATTTTCTCCTTTACCTGAGTATAAATTATAAAGGCACTGATCTTGGAAATATAAAATTTGTTTTTATGACATGCATATTACAAATGTTTTATTATTATTAATCATTACAGTAATTTTTATTACATTATAAAATGGCAACAATTTTCCAAGATCTCACTTCCGTAGCTTGTATCACTTTGAATAAGCCTGTTATAAGACAAGGCTCGTATGTTTCATCAAGGAGTATCAGATGTGAAACAGCATGAAGATATTTAAGAAGCCAACTCAAAGAGTTCCCCCTACACAAGCATTCAGGTCTTGATCAGTCCAGGCAAACAACACACGTTACAACAAAGCTTAAACTTGTTCTTCATAATAATTTTAAAAATAATACTAGCTGCCTATTTAATTTTAAAAACAGCAAAAAATATCCACCTCCCTTTCCATTTCTTACAAGGAGTCTTGAAGTTGAAATCTCCTCAGTGTGATAGATGTGCTTGCTTTGATCTGCTTAGCTCTTGGATGTCCAGGGGCTCCAGCCTGCTGGCCCTGTGCTGCCCGGGGTCCCTAGGGACAGCTCTGTCAGCCATTAGGGAATTCCCCCCCCCCCCAAGAATCCCCTGTAACATTGTGCGACCCTCCAGGGGTTCACAAACCCCAGTTTGGGAACCACTGCCCTATACTATACAGATTTCACAGGGGAGACCAGCAGTTCTCAAACTTGGGGTCCCAACCCAAAAGAGGATTGTGGGGGGTCACAAGGGTATTGTATGGGGTTTACAATATTGCCACCTTTACTTCTGCACTGCCTTCAGAGCTAAGCAGCTGGAAAGCAGTGGGTGCTGGATGGACACCCAGCTCTGAAGGCAGCGCTGCAGCCAGCGGCAGCAGCAGCAGCACAGAAGTAAAGGTAGAATACCATACCATGACACCCTTATTTCTGCGCTGCTGCTGGTAGCAGCGCTGCCTTCAGAGCTAGGCTCCCGGCCAGCAACCACAGAGCTTCCTGCAGCCGGGGGAGGTTCCTGGAGGTGGGTTTGACCCCACCCCCTGGAGAGGCCCTTGCAGAGTAAGAGGAACTCCCATCCCTCACCAGCCCAGCCAGGATCAGCGTATGGTAGGAGTCCTCAGCAAGAGTGCCCCCAGCCCTGCCCCTCCCCAGCTCTGGGCCAAGTGCTCTGGTGCTTGGGAGTTAAAGTGGCCTTGGGCTGGCTGAGGGACAGGGGTGGGGGGGTGACCATGGAAAACTACCCTGCCACCAATGGCATCCTGGGTGGTTGCTCACATCGCCCACTCATAAGGCCGCTATGCCCCGCCAAAAGTGAGGACCCCTCCAAACTATGCCACCAGCACTTCTGTGCTGCTGTTGGCAGCGATGCTGCCTTCAGAGTTGGGTGCCTACCCAGTAGCACCTGCTCTCCTGCTGCCCAGCTCTGAAGGCAGTGCAACCACCAGCAACAGTGCACAAGTGAGTGTGGCAATACTGCGATCCCCCTACAATAGCCTTGCAACCCCACCATCACCCCCTTTTGGGTTGGGACCCCCTCATTTACTATACTGTGAAATTTCAGTTTTAAGTATCTGAAACATGAAATAAACTATTTTTAAAATCCTAGGGCCTTGAAATTGATCAAAAAAATCGACCGTGAATTTTGGTAGGACCCTAATGATACCCAAACAAAAAAGGAGAAACTTACAAGGACTTATGTCAGAACACACACACACACACACACACACACACACACAGTACAATGATTGAACATGACATTCAAAAATTACACCAATTGAACATAATGAAGAAAAAAAAAAGATCAAAAAGTGAATCTGATGGAAAATTAAGGGTTTAGACTAAATTTATTTCTCCTAAAAGTGTCTGCTTTATGTGGAAAGTTAATATTTCATCAAAACACCAAACATGATGCATCACCTTCCCTCACCAAGAGGGAGTCAACAGTGAATCATGGGAGATGTAGTCTGGCCAGAAAGTCCAATGACTAGAGGACAGAGCATACAGCTCCCAAACTATAACTCCTATGAAGCACTATGGCACCATTATGAATCGAAATATTTCGGTTTTCAATATTTTGCTGAAAAGTCAAAATTTTCAACAGAAAAAAATCCCCATTTGCTGACCAGCTCTGGTTACCAAGTCAGCAGGTTAATCTTAAATTGGCCACAAGCGCACGAGTTAAAACAATATCTACAAGAGTACCTAAAAACAGTTAAAGCTCTCAAAATCCTTCCAGTATCAGAGGGGTAGCCGTGTTAGTCTGAATCTGTAAAAAGCAACAGAGGGTCCTGTGGCACCTTTGAGACTAACAGAAGTACTGGGAGCATAAGCTTTCGTGGGTAAGAACCTCACTTCTTCAGATGCAAGAGCTTATGCTCCCAGTACTTCTGTTAGTCTCAAAGGTGCCACAGGACCCTCTGTTGCTTTTTACAAAATCCTTCCAACACACCATGCAGAAATTGCTTGATTATAGTGGTGCTTTCCAAATTTTATCATTTAAATTAAGAATCTATTTGAGTTATGCAAGTGCAACTTCTCACAGTAACAACTTTTTTCTTACTTAAGCAAACCAAATATCTTTAAAATAATTTTTTTTAAAAAGTCCCTCAAGGACAGAGCATATCCCCTGCTTGTACATATCTGTCATAGAACTGCTGAACTCCTCCACAAAAAGTCTTAAAGTCATACTATTAAACTAGCATGTAAATGTTCATCTATTTTAATGCAAAGGAACTGGTTATTTTCTAATTTGAAGGAATAAAAAACCAACATACCAACTGAGCCAATGGGCTTCAAGGAACCTGTTTTATTTGAGTTAACTGATCTAAGCAAAACATTGTTAGTCAATTCTCTCTTGTAGATTTAAAATCATACACTAAGACCTTGTCTACACTACAGACTTTTGTCGATGCAAGTTACGCCAACGATCAAAAGCTGATATAATTATAATGTTCACACAACGCTCCTTCTGTCGGCGCAGCCACAATTGGTGCTCTAGCAACAACAGTGAGAGCAGTGCACTGTGGGTAGCTATCCCACTGTGCTACTTGCCCCATCTGCAGCTAGGAGTTGTGGGAATGTGGAGTGGATTGCAGCGCATCATGGGTGTGGGCTCAACATCCCATGACGCAGTTTTTTCCATCCCATCATTCCACAGGCTTCCAACTGTGTTTTGTAGCATTTTTCAGTGGCTTCTGTTCACTGCGTGCCTGCCATCTCCATCTGAAAGGATGTATTCTGCACGGCTCTCTATTGTTAACTCTGTTGTGAACACATCACGACTGGTCATGCAGTATATATCATGAGCACCCAAGTTGAACAGACATCAGAAGTGCCTGACTTGCTATGTGCCATGGAAAGAAACAACACCAGATTACTTTTGGCATTCACAGAACAGCTACAGAGGGTGGACCATCACTTCTGGGCTTGGGAAACAAGCACTGGGTACTGGGATCGCATCATTATGCAGGTTTGGGATGATGAGCAGTGGCTGCAGAACCTTCAGATGTGGAAAACTACCTTCCTGGAACTGTGTGCAGAGCTCACCTCAGCCCTGTGGTGTAAAGACACCAAAATGAGAGCTGTCCTCTTGGTGGAGAAGCACCTGGCGATTGCTGTGTGGAAGCTGGCGACTCCAGACTGCTACCAGTCAGTCACAAATCAGTTTGGATTCAGGAAGCCCACCTTTGGGGCTGCATTAATGCAAGTGTGCAGGGCCATTAATCACATCCTGCTACAAAGGACAGTGATTTTTGGCAAATCACCAGTGTCAGACACAGACTGCTGTGATTGGCTAGACCACTCTGGAATGGAAAAGAGGTCCTGACTCACAGCGCCACCGAATGACTCTGCCATGTGCTCCACATCGTCCTCCAACTCAACCTCCTCATCCATGACTTTGTTCTCAGGGTTAAGTCCACTCTTCACCACCTCCAGCCCCACCAAAGTATCCAGGAGGTTCTTGGCTGTGGAGGTGGGGTCGCCACTGAGGATGGCGTCCAGCTCCTTATAGAAGCAGCAGGTCTTCGGCGCAGCACTGGAGTGACAGTTAGACTCCCTTGCCTTCTGGTATGCCTGCCTCAGCTCCTTTATCTTCATACGGCAATGATGCATGTCCCATTCGTAGCCCTTATCTAATGTGCTACGAGAAATCTGACCGTAGGCATAGGCACCGACTCCGTGGGTGTTCCAGGGCTCCAGTTCCTGGAGGCCATTTACAGCAATGTAACCAAGAATAGTGTCTACATTGACAAAGTGTCGATATAACTTTGCCACAAAAACCTCTCATTGAGGTGATTTTATTTCGTCAGCAAAACAGGAGAATTAAATCGACGGGAGGAGCATAATAGTGTGTACACCTCCACTGTTTTATTGATGAAAGCTAACTTTTGTCAACAAAACTCTGTAGACAAGGCCTAATTCAATGTAGACAAGGCTTTTATTCCTCATAAGCATGGCAGTTTATTACACTTCATGAAAAGAGGCTACTCCCTTGCTCAAATGTATTTACCATGTCTGTATAGTACTGTAGCCATGATTAAAATTCATAGTCATTTGCTGTATGGTGGATTTGAAGGTTTCATTATGAAAAATTCTGTCAATAAAATAAATGTTCAAATGACAGTTTTTGTTTTTGTTTTTAATGTTCATACCACTCCATTGGCACAATGAACCTTCTCTGACTATGCACCAGGCCAGAATCCTGTGTTGCCTGAACCATATTACTATGTAGGCCAAGCTCTGCTTTTTATCTGCCCTTGTTTCTACCCTGGCTCTGACAAGCTGGAATGGTAATATTCATTCTGCCTGCCCTGCCATCACAATCAAATTTGTAACCTAACTGCTCAGCTGTCAGCTTCACTGCAGGCCACATTTTATTTTAATAAAAACTCAGGGAGTGAGACAGACTCTTTATAAAGTACACCAAAGGCTTGGAGCCTGGCTAAGTGAATCCATTAAGTCTTTATTATTAACTGATCTTAAAGATCTATTTAAATATGATGTGTTAGTGATCCGATGAGATGCTGACAATAAATTTAATTGACTGTCTTTTTTCTTTTTCGGGGTCAAACACACTGAAATGTATTAGCATTTCACTACGGGAGATATGCTTTCCTCATTAGACTCAATACACACAGATGTCTCCACCTACCACCATAAAAACATTCATAAGTGAAATCTAAATTAGGGAACTTGGGCAGTTTCCTTAACTTCTAGGCTTTAATAAGAATGTAACAAATATTTAAACAGATAGAATATAATTGGGTAGAGCCAATTGGTGGGCTTGTTAGAAAGCAAATCATGCAGCTCTTTTTTGCTGAAAATTTTTTGAGCAGGCAGAATACAGAAAACCAGTAGTACTGAAGATGACAACAGACCCCTCTCCTAGCAACTGGAGATTTGAGTCCATCACTCACACATCCTGGGAAATTCGAACAAGCTCAATCACTTGTATTTCTCAAGGGGAATCTTTGGGGGTGGGGAGGGGGAAAACTGAATGGACTGTAGATTTAAAAGATGTGGCTTTCTCAGCCAATTAGAGGAATGAAAAATCAGTTTTACATTTCTAGTAATTTTTTTTATATAAATTAAATTGATATATATATATAGCTAACTAGATTTACAGGAGACTACTAGAATTAGATTCCAAAAGTAATGACATTACCATTTATGAGTTGATGAGCACATCCAAGCTTTTACTAATAGAACTTCCAGTTAGCAAATCAAACTTCTATTTTGTTCGGTCTTTGCAATTTGATGTTATTCCATGCAATGCTGCACCATAAAAAAGTACAATGATTTTTTTTAAAATGACTTTGACAAGCCCTGAACTTAATAGAAAAATATAATTCAGATTTTATGGTACTGAACATTCAAAGTTCATTATCATCATTGTAACTGTTACTGGGACATAGTTAGAAGACAAAAAGTAAACTATGATATAAAGATACCTTGAGACAACGTCTGCTCTGTTTTGCGTTCCATTCAAACCCACTGACATGAAGGGTTTGGGGAGGGGTAAAATTTAGGTACTTAACAGAAAATGCCTCTGTACAATGAGAATTACTTTGTGACTCCTACTTCAACTCCATATAGTAGTTTGTGTGAAATCCTGGTCCCAATGAAGTCAGTGGGTGTTTTGCCATTGATTTCAATGGGCCAGGATTTCACCCTCTGTTTTCTGTTGGTAGGTAAGACATGTATATCAGCTGTATAATTATTCTAATCTTTGAATAGAAACTTTTTTAAAAAGTGATTTTCGTGTATTTTTCAAAAGGCAAAATAACCTGTCTACGCTAGCCATGCAATTTCCAGCCCAGGTAGCGATACAGGCACTAGCTCTCATTGAGTTAGCTCCTAAAAATAGAACTGCAGCCCCAGCAACCCAGGCCAGTTGCTCCATATATGATCTAGTCTGAGGCTTGGCATGTACTTGGGGTGGCTAGCCCATCCCATCACTTGTGCTGCCATGGATACACTTCTATTTTTAGCAGACTAGCTCTGATTGAACTAGTGGGCATATCCACTTGAGCTGGAAATTACACCTCCAGATCCAGTGTAGGCACACCCTACTGGTCTAGTCCTGCAGCCTTACTTCTGTGAACAGTCCCCCTTGTCCTAAATGTATTTAATTCTGAACAAGGAGTGCACTTATATTTGATGTAATCATTTGTTTTCTTTAAGTGCATTTAGGAAAAGATGATTCCTTTCTTTTTTTTTTTTTTTAAATTCAGCCACCAACCTCACTAATATATATTGTGATTTTATTCACATATAAACTTGAAAAATACACACACACACACACACACACTCAGAGCTTTAAACTTAATTTTATTTGCTTTTGCCTTTCTTTACAATAAAAACTGAAATAAACATATTCCAAACTTCTCCAGGGAAAAATTGATTACCAGTAGGCCTGTTTTCTGTGTCCTACACTGCCCCTTGCTGGAGCGTCTCATAAGTGTTAGAAGGTTCTTTCTAATGGAAAATACTAATTAGAACTTATATCAGTTTCTTCACTTCAGCAATTCAATCACAAGATCATTGTAAAAATATCACGACTCCTCAGTCTTATCAATGGGCTAATCAACAGTTCATTATCTCACAGACCGACTCCTTTCTTACCAAAACACTGACCGTTCCCATTTGGGAAGGTGTTTATTTTTCCTGATTACTAGTTTTTAGAAATAATTCTTGAAGGAAGGAAACAGTACAATTACAGCTTCAGAAATATGAGTACTTTCATATTAAAGAAAAATTTAAAGGTAGCTGGAGGTTCTTCTAGACATTATATTATGACTAAGATGTACAGTGAATGAGTAAAAAAAAGTGTTCTTTATATAGAAATAAGGGGGGGGGGGTGGAATGCTCACCTACCTAAAACTTTCACTTTTGAAACTACTGCAGTATTTCCTGTCATACTTCAAAACTGTATGGAGAGAAAATGGTGCTGAGATAATCACTATCTGCTGCTTTTCAGTATGTTACCGGGACAAATTAATTTATTTTCAAAGTCACTGTTAGTTTGACAAAATGAATGCATATGAGAATCTGCGATCACAACTCAGTATTTTTAAGTATTCTCATTTCTGCCCTTTTCTGGTTTTCTTAAATCTGCCATCAAGGATGCTCTTCAATCCTAAAAGGAGAAATCATTTTGATTAAGTATCAAAAGATGTCCTGCACAGTGATATATGCAGGATAATTGAAATATGGATGTTAGAAGTCTAATCTGAAAATTGCATTCAAGCAAACCTCACCACAACCTACCTGCTAAACACTTTTTGACACAAACTGCTTGTGATATACCATTTCTATTTATACTTTGTTTTAGTCATGCTGGTATGATTAGTTGCATGGTATGTGTGTGTTAGAGCAGTGTTTCAAAATTTGGGTCCTGGGTTGTGGCACGTAAGGCACTGGGTCGCTCTGGTCAGCACCGCCGACTAGGATGTTAAGAGTCCCCTCGGCGGTCCTGCCCAGCTAAGGCAGGCTAGTGCCTACCTGTTCCGACACCGCGCTGCGCCCTGGAAGCAGCCAGCAGCGGGTCAGGCTTCTAGGGAGGGGTGGCCACGGGACTCCGTGCGCTGCCCTCACCCCGAGCACCAGCTCTGCACTCCATTGGCCAGTAACCAGCCAATGGGAGCTGGGGGGGGGGGAGCAGTGCCTGCAGGCGAGAGCCGTGCAAAGCCGCTTGTGCGCCTTTGCCTAGGAGCTGGACCTGCTGCTGGCTGCTATGGGGCGCAGCCCGGTCCGCGGTGCCAGGACAGGCGGGAAGCCTGCTTCTGCACCCTGGCTGTGCCGCTGACCAGGAGCCGCCGGAAGTAAGTCCATGCCCCAACCCCGTGCCCCATTCCCCTGCCCAAGCCCTGAGCCCACCCCAAACCCCTCATCCCCGGCCCCACCCCAGAGCCTGCACCCCCAGCCCAGAGCCCTGACCCCCTCCTGCATCCCAACCCCCTGCCGCACCCCAGAGCCTCCTCCCACACCCTGAACCCCTCATTCCCAGCCCCACCCTGCAGCCTTCACCCCCATATCCCAACCCTTTGCCCCAGCCCTGAGCCCCTCCCACCCCTCATCCCCAGCTCTGTTGGGTCGCGGGCACTAACAATTTTCTTCAACTGGGTCCCTGGAAAAAAAAGTGGTTTTCAAACTTGTGTTAGAGGAGTGGCTCTCAACCCTTCCAGACTTCAGGAGTCGGATTTGTGCGTACCCCCCCGTCCCCAGTTTCACTTCACAAGTACTTGCTTACAAAATACAAAAGTATCACAGCACACCGTTAATGAAAAATTGCTTATGTTCTCATTTTAACATATAATTATAAAATAAATTGATTGGAATACAAATACTGTACTTACATTTCAGTGTATAGTATATAGAGTAGTATAATCAAGTCATTGTCCAAATGAAATTTTAGTTTGTACTGATTTCGCTAGTGCTTTTATGTAGCCTGTTGTAAAAACTAGGCAAATATCTAGATGAGTTGATGTACTCCCTGGAAGACCTCTGAAGGCCCCCTGGGGTACATGTATCCCTACCTGAGAACCAATAAAAAAGGAGAATAAAAAGACAACCCAGGGAATTATAGACTAGTCAGCTTAACTTTGTTTATTTGCTCCATTATTTTTTTGGGTGCCAGTTTGTAAGCACCTAGAAGATAATAAGGTGATAAGTAACAATCAACATGGATTTGTCAAGAACAAATCATGCCAAACCAACCTAATATCCTTCTTGGACAGGGTAACAAGCCTTGTGGATGTGGGGGAAGCAGCACATTTGATACAACTCGATTTTAGTAAGGCTTCTGATACAGTCTCACATGATCTTCTCATAAGCAAACCCAGAGAAAGATAGTCTAGATGAACCAACTATAAGGTGGGTGCTGAACTGGTTGGAAAAGCATATTCAGAATAATCAGTGGTTCACAGTCAAGCTGGAAGGGCATATCAAGTGGGGTCCCTCAGGGATCTGTCCTGGATCCAGTTCTATTCAATATCTTCATAAATGATTTGGATAATGGCACAGAGGATACACTGACAAAGTTTATGGATGATACCAAGCCGGGAAGGATTGCAAGTTTTGGAGGACAGGATTAGAATTAAAAATGGAGAAATGGTCTGAAATAAATAGGATGAAATTCAACAAGGACAAATGAAAAGTACTACACTTACAATGGAATAATCAATTGCACAAACACAAAGTGGGAAACGACTGCCTAGGAAGGAGCACTGCAGAAAAAGGTTGTGGGTCATAGTGGATCACAAACTAAATGAGAGTCAACAATGGAATACTGTTGCAAAAAAAGTGAACACTATTCTAGGATGCATTAGCAGGAGTGTTGTAAGCAAGACTTGAGAAGTAATTCTTTCACTCTACTCAGCACTGATAAGGCCTCACAGTAGTATTGTGTCCAGTTCTAAGCACCACACTTTGGGAAAGATGTGGGCAAATTGGAGGAAGTCCAGAGGAGAGCAACAAGAATGATTAAGGACTAGAAAACATGGCCTACAAGGAAAGATTGAAAAAATTGGATTTGTATAGTCTGGGGAAGAGAAGATTGAGGGCAGGACATAACAGTTTTCAAGTATATAAAAAGTTTTTTATGAAGAGAAGGGTGATAAATTATTCTCCTTGTCTACCAAGGACAGGACAAGAAGCAATGGCCTTAAATTTCAGCAAAGGAGATTTAGGTTAGACATTAGGAAAAACTTCCTAACTATAAAGATGGTTAAGCACTGGAACATATTACCTAGGGATGTTGTGGAATCTCTGCCACTGGAGGTTTCAAGAACAAGTGAAAGAAACACCTGTCAGAGATGGTCTAAATAATACTTAGTCCTACCTCAATGAAGGGGACTGGACTAGATGACCTATTGAGGTCCCTTCCAGTCCTACATTTCTATTACTAGTCAGCATGATAGGCAGTGGTCTCTGCACACCAGCAGCCTAACTGTTGTCATGTTTTTTGTAGGGATCACAGCGAAGGAGAGTTTTGAGTAGGGTTTTGAAAATGGATAATGAGGTAGCTTTGGGGACATTTACGTGGAATTGCTTCCAAGCATTAGGAGCAACCTGGGAAAAAGCATGAAAATGTTTGTTTGAAAATTTAACAAATGAATGATAGAGGCTGGAATCCTGGATCACTTAGAGGTGAGATTTGAAGTATTGACAGCAAAACGAGAGATGCAAGTTGTGCCCTTGGCTGTGAAGGGACTAGAAAGTGAAGAGACTAGAAAGTGAAGACAAGCAGCTTGTTTTAGGCAATAGAGAAGGCAGAGCCAGTAGAGGGATTCAAAGAGAGGGGTGACATGGTCCAAATAGGCTCAGGGGATGATCTTTACAGCAGTGTTCTGAGTGGGGCAAGATTGCATTTGTCTAGGCCAGAAAGCAGGATGCTACAGTAATTGAGATGCAATGTGATAAAAGCTTGGTCAGGAGTTTTAGCTTGGGGATGGAATTAGAAAGGCTGTATCTTAGAGATGTTACGCAGAAAGACTCAGCAAGATTTAGACATAGCCTGAACGTGAGGATCTAGAGCAGGGGTCTCAAACTCCCGGCCCGTGGGCCATCTGCGGCCCACAGGCTCCCCAATGTGGCCCACAGGGCTCCAGCATTTTTGGGGCCAGGTCTCTCCCTTGGCCCCACCTGCCACCCCCGGGCACTCCCCCGTCAGGGGCCCTGGCAGCACAGCGAAGCTGAGTGGCGTCTCCCTGCTTGCTCCAGTGGCTGCCGGCTCCTCCCTGTGGCCCAGGGGCAGGGTGGAGCAGGGCTGTGCCTCCGCGTGCTGCCCTTGCCCCGAGCGCCCCTGCGGCCAATGGGACGCTGCGGGGGCAGTGCCTGGGGACAGAAGCATGCAGAAGCCCCCTGGCCCACCCTGCCTTGGAGCCCCAGGTCAGCACCGCACCCCCAACCCTCTCCCCCAGAGCCTGCACCCCCACCCCATCTCACCCCCACACTCCCTCCTAGAGCCTGCGCCCTGTCCCCACACCCCCCAAACTCCCTCTCAGAGCCTACACCCCTCCCTGCACCCCCCAGCCCCCAAAGCCCCTCCCCGCACTCCCCCAGCCCCCAAAGCCTGCACCCCCTCCCTACACCCAGCCTCCAAACTCCCTCCCAGAGCCTGCACCCCATCCCCACACCCTCCCCCACCCAAACTCCCTCCCAGAGCCCAACCTCTCACCCCTTCTGCACCCAAACTCTCCCAGAGCCTGCACCCCAATCCCCTACCCCAGACGTCCTCCCCCACCCAAACTCTGTCCCAGAGCCTTAGGCAGGTCTGGGGTGGAGTTTTTGGGGGACGGGTTCCGGGCGGCATGAGTGATAGTGGCCCACTGGGAGGATGAGAGGACTGGCCCTGGCCCTAAGGTAAATTGAGTTTGAGGACCCTAGTATAGAGATAGGTCTGAATTGAAGATGATGCTCAGGCAGTGGGCATGAGTGACACAACGACTGTGTATTTGGAATACTGCCTTAAACTTAGAAACACATAACAAAAGTATTAAAATACCTGTTAATTGGCCCAGTGCTTAAATACCACTGTAAAGAGCTACCGTATGAAAGACCTGGCTCCATTGAAGTTACTAGCAAAACTTCCTTTGACTTTGACAGGGGCAGGACTTCACCTGTGGACATTCCCCTGGGAATACAATTGGTCATATCGTCAAGGATAGAATGTGAATCTCACCACTAAAGTAACGCTCCATACTGACAGATTCACGGGAAGTAAGGGCTGAATGTGGTACTGTGATAGCAGACAGAAAGACTGGGGTAGGAAGGGAGTAAATAAGTGAAAACAGAATAGAAGAAAGGGTAGCTCTGCAACTCTTAGAGAACCCCTCTCCAAAAAAAACCCCAACCTAAAATACTTACCATCATCCCATTTCTATGCTTTAGTCCCTCTGGTAACTTAATAACATAGCTCTGCCACCTTCCAGACGATAGATCCATGCAGGTACAGCTCAGCAGTTCCAGTAATCCAAAGTGTCTAGGTCCCCGATTCAGCAACGTGCTTGACCATGTGTCTAACTTGAAGCATGTGACTACTTCCACTAAAGTCAATTGGTTAAAATTAGGCATGTGCTTAGGCACTGTTGAATTAGGGCCTGAGATCACATTCTGGTAGGGGGCTTGTGAGCTGGTGTGCCAATGCGACAGCACCCCCTTTGTTCAGATGGATTGTTGCACAGAGTTTGCTTGGTCTGGTGGGGCAGTAAGTCAGCTCCTCTTGCTGGAGTCCCATTCTGGGCTATGAAGGGTGTTTGTTTCAGTCTTGCTGGGGTGTAAGTGTTTTCCCTTATACTTGGCGTGGTTAGCTGGGCCTGGTCCTCAGGGGGTCTGGAAGCCTCTTTGGTTCTTAAGTCTCTGTTGAGGGATTGGCAGGGGAACCCACCCATCCACTCCACTGGGTTTCAGCTCAGAGCCCTTTTGCGAGGCAGGTGGAATCAGGTCTCCACAACTCCTTCCTCTGTGCCCTGAGATCCTTCCTACCTTCTTTGGTTCTTTAGGATTCTCCAGCCTGCAGATCTAGTCATCCCTTCTTTGGGGTGTAGCCTCTCTGGGGTTTCTCACCAGCTTGCTGGAAGGACTTTACTTCTCCAGCTTGCTTGCTCCTCTGACAGCCGCCCCACCCCTCTGCTTCTCAGCTCTTTTATTCTCCCAGCTGCAGTGAGGCTGCTAGTCATTGCTGTCTGGCGGTTGCTGCATTAACTCCTTGGCTGCCAGGCCAGTATGGGTCTATACACCCCATGACAGGGCTCCAAAGCATTAGCAGCTCCAGGAGCACCTGCCTTTTCTGCAACAATCTGGCAATAACAGCAGAGCCCTGAGTGGCAATTAAAACAAATGGTCTTCATTAATTAATGCATATGATGTTACCAAAAGAAGAATCACAGTGACCAATCTAAAATTTTGCCTCAGTGCCATTACTGATTAAATGTTTGCTCTAGAATGAAGAGACATCTTAGAACATTCAGGTGTCTTGCCTGGAGCAACCATCAGGTTGCTCCTCAGGAAAGCCTTTCATGGGGAAAAAAAAAAAGAAAACCTTCCAGCTCCACCAACCCCCTTGCCCACAAGTCCCTAGAAAAGAAGCAATACAAATAAATGTGATATATCACCTGCATAGTGTGGAAACAGGAATGATCAAAAACCTATGTCTGAGCAGATCTAATCTTAATAAAAATAGGCATGACAACTCTAATTTGAACATACTGCTTGTTTGAGAGGGAAGGAAGATATTCAAGAAAAGAATAAAGTATTGGCTTTCCCCTTATTGTGTACTAGCTTTCCAAAAAGCAAAATTATTATTCAGTTTCTTTGCATCCTCACATGAAGACATTCATGAGTTCTTGTGTAGTAATGAGTAATATCACACATTTCTTAATCTAATCACCCTGTAGGGCTTGCCTAAACTACAGACTACAACTACAAATTACTCTTGCCTAAACTTGCATTTAAAAAGGATGCCTCTAAATCACTAAAAGGACAAATCTAGCAGTATAAGATGAATGGCATTAGATATGTGACTTTAAGTGAAAAAAATACATAAGGTGACTTCTTTGTAAAGTGCTTGTGTCCTGAACAGATGTTTTCCCCACAATGTCCCAAAAATCTTTTCCAGCAATTGATTTACAGTGACTAAACGAACCAACGTGACCCAGATAAGGATGAATGCTTTCTAGTTAAGTGATTATCCATAGCCATCTTACAGAAATAAAGGCTTTGAACCGGTTTGGCATTATCAAAAAAAGGTAAACAATAATTGACCAGGCTTTGCTTCATGTCTTTTCTTCTTTTTGGCAGTGGTAAAAAGAACTTACAGTGTCAGAGAGGTTTTTCTAAACAAAAACAGATCAAATATGTCAGGATTCAATTTTACTATAACATAAATTACCTTCACCATTTCTCCTTATTCTGTTAAGACAGACATATCAGGACAAAGATTGCTCACGTTATTCATACAACTAGTCCTACTGCTTCCAATTTAAGGGCTTGATTCTGCACACATTGAAGATAAAGAAACCTTTGCCATTGTTTTTAAAACATATAGTATCTCACCCTAAAATAATAGAACAAGTAAGATTCGGCCCATAATTCAATGGCCCATAATTCAATGGCAACGACAGTATAAATTGATAAGTGAATTAATTCTCAGCCTACGACTCTCATATCTATGCCTTCACTTTCAGTCAAAGCTCTTAAGCTTTGTCTTCACTAGGAAAAAAGTTGTGTTCTTAACTTGAGTTATCTTACTCAAGGTAAAATCCTAATGAAGACAAGATTGTTTGTAGTTTTTACATGAGTTATGAGGTCCAGGTAAACTAGAGGAAAGCCTAGTGTTCATGTTGACCTCCTATATGTCAAGATATGTCCATTTAATATTTTCATTAAGAGTTCTTACTATTAATCAGATCCTGCAAATATTCATCTGCAGGACATATTGCAACTTTATCTGATCTATGCACTGTGACTGGAAAAGTGACCCAGCCACACTTGCTAGCCAAGATTTATGCTGACACTGTCATCTCCAAGTACAAAAAATAGATCTCAGACAACCAGGTTGGACCTCTTCCTGCAGTTACTGTGCATCCTTTTTTTATAATTGTGTTTCACAATTTAGTGAAATGGGAAAAGAATTTGAATATATGTTAAGAACCGCACTACAGTAGAATCTCAGTGTTACGAATTAACTAGTCAACCACACACCTCATTTGGAACAGGAAGTTTGCAATCAGGCAGCAGCAGCGAGAGAAAGCAAATACAGCACAGTACTGAGATAACAAACTACTAAAAAATAAAGGGAAAGTTTAAAAAAGATTGGACAAGGTAAGCAAACTGTTTCTGTGCTTGTTTCATTTAAATTAAGATGGTTAAAAGCAGCATTTTTTTCTGCATAGTGAAGTTTCAAAGCTGATTTAAGTCAATGTTCAGTTGTAAACTTTTGAAAGAACAACCATAACGTTTTGTTCAGAGTTACGAACAACCTTCATTCCCGAGTGTTTGTAACTCTGAGGTTCTACTGTACTTCCATATCAAAGTATATCAAGGGTTATTGAATGACACTTTGCCTATAATATAACTCAAGACCAACTGAAAGGTATCAGTTAATGCTGCATTACATTTTTCTATTTGTTCATGGTCAGTGGGTCAATGCATCGTGAGTATTAATGATATGTATTGCACCCTGACTCACTATCGCTAAAAGTGTGATGTTAATACTTTCATTTTAGTTGTCTTTGGAGTCTGGGGACACATGGGGATAAATTCTGTTCCCTTTCCTTGAGAAATGGGAGTTATGCTTTGGTAAGGACCTTAGAATTTGGCCCATGCTACTGATTTACATCCTGGGTAACCTCACAGATTTTTACAAGACTACCCGGAGTGCAAGTCAGCACAAAATTTGGCCCACGTGACGTATGTTGTCCTAAGCATTCATGTGACTGACAGCCTGGAAAACATCAGAGTTCTGAAGGACAACATTTCTACAGTTCAGAAGTATTTATTTAATCAACCCACTTTCCTCTCTTTCACTATGATGTTTTATTTTTCAAGATTAAGACAACTGTGGTTTCCCACATACAAATAGTACAGTCCTATGGAGATGGGCAGTTAAACAGCTGGTGCTTTGCAATTTCTGACATCCCAGCTCTAGTTAAAAAAAGCCACTTACTTCATGGCTTAGAGAAAAAAGTGGGGATTCTAAGCAGCAGCATTGGGAATGTTAGGTGTTTAATAGGTGTTTTGTAGGATGGTTGATTTTTGTTAGCATGCTTGTTTAAACCAGTAGGGTTGTATATCTTTTTAGCCAGAGGGCCAAACATATTATTGCAAAAATGTGAAGACGCAATAATTACTATGGTGAAGTATCAGAGGGGTAGCCATGTTAGTCTGAATCTGTAAAAAGCAACAGAGGGTCCTGTGGCACCTTTGAGACTAACAGAAGTATTGGAGCATAAGCTTTCGTGGGTAAGAACCTCACTTCTTCAAGCGTCTTGCATCTGAAGAAGTGAGGTTCTTACCCACGAAAGCTTATGCTCCCAGTACTTCTGTTAGTCTCAAAGGTGCCACAGGACCCTCTGTTGCTTTTTACTATGGTGAAATTTCTCTGCACTGTTCTGAACCAAGTTTGTGTTAGTGCAAGATGATGCTGATCTTACAGTAGTTAGAATAAGTTGGACGACACGAGGCAGGTGCACAGAATTCTTTTGCAGATAGGCTTGTGGCATATGTTTCCAACTTCAAATTTTGTGATTACACAGTTTTACATGTGTGAAATGGCGTGGGAAAGTGTGCACAACTTTGACAATTCTGGCTTGTGGAGAGAAGGCAGGGGTTGATAGAGCCACCCACAGAAAGTCAGAGACACAGTTCTGATACATTAGATATGTAGACACATACAGGGATCCATACCGAAGCCAAGTTGGTAGAAAGTAGTCAGAGGCATATGCATACTAGTTTCACTCTTAGACACTCTAAAGTTCCTGCATTAACAGAGGCAAACTGTATGTGTGAAAACAAACAGTGTAAACCATAGCCAAAGTGTAATTAACAGTATGCTAGCAAGAAGCCTTATTATATAGTCTCACTACACAACAAACTAGATTCTTCTCTTGAGCTTCCTGACCAACTTGAACCAATACCATTTGACTTATGAGTGAGCTCAAATAACCAGCACCGAGACAGAGAAACACTTTTTTTGTTGTTGCTATTATTACGCCTGAGGAAAACAGAAGACAGATGTGTAACTGGTTGGAAAAAAAAATCTTGAGTTAAAGATTTGCTTCCATTTTTCTAAAACTTTTACAACCTCAAAAACAAACACTTAACACTGGGACACTGCACTGAAGATTACTAATGCAAGAGCCTAGGTAGATCGACAGAAAGAAGCATTTTCATTAAAACTTTTCTTTTTGAGGTTTTTACCAAGCTCTATCCATGAATACAGAGAAGAAAAATCCGTAAAAAGAGACGATACACAGTGACACCGAGTGAGGCTAGCTTTCTTTCAGTATAAGGAAAGACATATTCAGTTCAACACCCTAATTCCTCATCTTCAAGTTCAAGGTGAAATTTTGTCTCCTTACAGTACTTTACTAATGGTTATTCCAGAACACTATAATTTAATCAGAGGTAGCTGATTTTAGTTCAAAACCACGATTCTTCATTGTTGATGGTCTTAGCACTCAGGCTCATACTTTAGTGTAATGAATACCAAAAGTTAATCTGGGAAGCTGTTAGAGATAAACTTCCAGTAAACAAACAACTTTATTTTTTTTTAATAGTCAAGCTCTATAGCATCATGTTGCTAAAAAGACGATCAATGACCCTCCATGGCAGTGTTTCCTCTTATCATGGACACTATACAGAGCTCTGTGTAGGTCAAAGAATCTATTAGTGGGGAAGAGGTAGGCAATTGGCAGGTCATGGAGTGGGCAGGGCACAGAGCAGGACTACATATCTTCAGGCACTCCTGCAGTGAAGCCAATGAGACTACTCATATGTAGATTTAAGCATGTGCTTGTTTGCAGAATTAGGCCCTAATTATGGATTCTTACAATGTTCGGGTGCTGGGAATTGTAACTTTAAGTGGGTTAGCCCAGAATGATTTACTGAACACCACTAGGGTTACCATTCGTCCGGATTTACCCGGACATGTCCTCCTTTTTGTGCTAAAAATAGCGTCCGGGGGGAATTTGTAAAGCACTCAAAATGTCCGGGATTTCCCCCCTCCCCCGGCAGAGCAGAGCGAGCGGCTGGGAGGGCTGCAGGAAAGTCCCGGGCTGGACTCCGGAGCAGCTGTAGAGGAGCTCCGCCCTGCATTCTGAGCTGGCAGCTCTCCCCTGCAGCCCGGTCTGGCAGCACTGTGCAGGGCCAGGGACCGGGTTTTGTTGTGCTGGGGAGCGCAGCCACGTGTCCGGCTCGCACAGAGCCCAACACCCTGTTCTGAGCAGCAGGGTAAGGGGGCCAGGGGGCAGGAGAAGGGGCAGGGAGGTTCTGGAGGGGGCAGTCAAGAAACCGGGGGGGGGCTTTTTGGGGGGAGTGGAGAAAGTTTTGGGCAGTCAGGGTACAGGTAGGGGGTAGGGTCCTGGGGGGCAGTTGGGGGGGTCTTAGGAGGGGGCAGTTAGGGGACAAGGAACAGGGAGTCTTAGGTAGGGGGTGGGGTTCTGGAGGGCAGTTAGGAGCAGGGGTCCCAGGAGGGGGCAGTCAGGGGACAAGGAGCGGGGGGGTGGGGGGCTGGGAGTTCTGGGGGGGAGCTGTCAGGGGGCAGGAGTGCGGAGAGGGATCGGAGCAGTCAGGGTACAGGGAGCAGAGGGGTTTAGATGGGTTGGGAATTCTGGGGGGGGGGGGACTGTCAGGGGGTGGGGAGTGGTTGGATGGGGCGTGGGAGTCCCAGGGATCTGTCTGGGGGTGGGGGTGTGGATAAGGGTTGGGGCAGTCAGGGGACAAGAGGCAGGGAGGCTTAGATAGGGAGTGGAGTCCTGGGGGGCAGTTAGGGGCAGGGGTCCCAGGAGGGGGCAGTCAGGGGACAAGGAACGGGGGGAGGGTTGGGGGTTCTGGGGGGGGCGGGAAGTGGGAGGGGCAGGGGCGGGGTTAGGGCGGGGCTCCTCCCGTCCTCTTTTTTGCTTGCTGAAATATGGTAACCCTAAACACCACACCCCTATGGCCCCCAGTTGTTCAATATGAATGGTAGCACTGCATTTGTAGTGTTACAGTTAACATTTCAGCACTCCCATGATAAACCTTATACTTAGGCACTATATGTCTCAACTATGGTGTGGAAATACCTCCTAACCTCTGCCAGGAAATATATTTTCTTTTTAAAAACTGTTGGGAATTGTGTGTATGTGTATGAGAGTGAGAGAGAGAGAGAGAGCGCGTGTGTTAATTTCTGGTGTACATATGATTTTATACTAACTTCTAGCATACAACAGCATTTATTTTAAAATTCAGAAATGTTGCAGGACATTAGTCTTTAATCCAGAACAGGGCCTTTTGTTGTTCTCAAAATTCCTATTAAATCTCAGTCTTTAATTCAGTCACAGTAGAATCTGTTCCAGTCCTTTTTAATATGTCTAATGAAAAATCCAGATAACGGGATTCCTGAGTAACAACATGTGGAAAAAAACTAAGATATGTGAGTCTCCCACAAATTTACAGTAGGATCCAATATAGTTGCAGTGAATATACCAAGATTTTTTGGCAGTGGCCAGTTTTGATCACAACTGATTTTGTGTAAGGAGACAATTCAATGACATACTTTCAAATTTAAAATAAAACCCCAGGATACGCACATACAAACCCTACATACAAATGTTATGAGTTAACATCAAATTATGCTATGACTTAAACCTAAGAAGATGATATAAACCTCCAGTAGCTATGAATGGTAGGAAGCCTCCTTAATATTTCCGGCCATGTGTACTTACTGAGTATCTAACTCTGCTCTGAACTTTCTTGTTTCTATTCCCATGAATCACAATGTTAATGTTCTTCTAATGCAGCTTGTGTATGTGGATTAGATTATTAATTAGATATTGAAGGCTTGAGTGCTGTCCCTCCCTCCATCATTAATTGTTTTTCAAGAAAAAGTACTCCTTGAAAATGATGTGCTGCTAACGCTAAGCTGTGTGAAGAAAAGCTTTCAGAACACTATACAAGTATCCAATTTAGATAAGGATAAAGTCTATTTGGGAAACTTTGGAGAACACCAGGATAAGGAAGTTATCTGCTGACCATCTGAACTACGACAGTCGACAAAATTCAAGCATTTTACACAATGTGTAGTAGTAACATAGATAGTGCTTCAACAAAATGAATAAGAATCGCCTAATTCAGAATCATTTAGAAAGTTACCGTACCAGAAGCTCTCTCTAGACGCAGAGGAACTTGACTTTAGGAAGTGCTCTCTTTTAAGGTGTGATTAGACTCCTTAATCTTAGAAAAAGGTGAATATATTAGTATACACGTCTTATGTTAGATTTGTTCTAATAATTGTTTGGTGAAACAATGATATAGCTATACTGGCAAACCCCCCTAGTGGAGATGCAAGAGAATTCTTTTGATGGCATAGATTATACCAGTTTCCTGAATAAAATAAACTATATCAGCAAAAGGACTTTTCTGCAATGTGTCTACACTAGGACTTTTGCCAACATAGCTATGTTGGATAAGGGGATGATTTAAAAAAAAACCCTCAATATAGCTACATTGTCATAACTTTTAAGCGTAAACCAGGGTTTAGTATGGGGAAATCATCTGTATAATCTAAAACTAAACTTGATTCTGCAATAAGAAAAAATGGTTTGATTTAGTGTAGACTGACTCATACAATAATAGGTAAAGCCTTTATTATCTCAGCATAAGAAAAAGGAGTTTAACACAAACAGACTCTCTGAGGTGGCCTCCCACCTCTCTTGAACATGGCCCACACAGACCTTCAGAAAGGCACACTGCAACTCTTGGTGACAGCCTGACAGCCTATTTGGCAGAGAAAGAAAGGGAAAAGCTGGTTATCTGTAAAGACTTTGAAAAAGTAACATTCCATGGGCCAAATTTTCAGTTTCAGTGAAATCGGTGCAGAGTATTTCTATCAGGGACGGCTCCAGGCCCCAGCTTGGCAAGCAGGTGCTTGGGGCGGCCGCTCCAGAGAGGGGCGGCACGTCCAGCTATTTGGCGGCAATTCGGCGGACGGTCCCTCACTCCCGCTTGGAGCAAAGGACCTCCCGCCGAATTGCCGCCGCAGATTTTTTTGGCTGCCTGGGGCGGCCAAAACCCTGGAGCCGGCCCTGATTTCTATGGGCTCTAACATAGTTACTCCAGGTTTTACACTGGTGAGACTGATTGAAGCTTGTCCCGAGATATCACCTAAGACTTTTCTAACACTTGTAGTGCTTTAACTACAGCAGTATAGTTAAAACAGTACAACCCCCTTAGTGTGGAAACAGTTATACCGGGATACACACGGGAGAGGGAATAAGCCATACTGATACAAGGCACCTTTATACAGATATAACCGAGTCCACACTACTGGTTGTATCAGTATAACTTTTTCGATAAAAAAGTTACCCTCCTATCCAAAATAAAGATAGTTGTAGAAAAATTGTGTAGAGCAGGCTTTAGTTAGGCCACGGCAAAATGATTTGTGATCCCTTCTTGGACCCAAGCTGACATAGGCCAGTGTAGGCCAAATTACTAGTCTCCTACAAGTTACAGGGCTCAATGCAGGAATTTAACAAGGGGAACTCTCCCCTTCTGTCCTTTTCCCATCTATTTTTAAGTTCATTTACAGAGCATTTCCTCAATATGAGCCTGGCCTATTTATAAACATGTATTAACTGACAGGCTTGAGTAGCTATAGAGTAAATGATACACATTTCAAACAAGTGCCTAGATATGTATTTATTCAAGAGACTAGGCAGCATAGAAATGAGCTATTCCATCTTCACAGCCAAATATTTTTCAATTTTATAACCTTCCATGAATTATTTTTAAAGGGAATTTAAATATTCCTCCACGCTACTTCTCTGTAATGCTAAGATTATTACCAATACTGGAAGAGCAGGACATTCAAAGTGATGCTCTGCTCTTCACTCACTCAGTGGTGCCCTTGGTTGTGTTTAACCCCCCCCCCCCCCCCCCAGCAAAACCGCAGGAGCAAAGGGACAGCATCTTAGTTCATTCTCTGTCATACTTTCCTGTACGTTGTCAGCTTTCTGACAACCATACTGTTATTTAAACATATCACTTTCTTGTTGTAGTTAATATAAACACAAGTCAGTCTGCCAACCTGGAATCTGATCCTACAGTTCTTACTCAGGCACAACTCCCACGAACGTCAATGGGAGAACTCCTTGAGGCCAAATTGCCCCTCCCAGGGCAGGCTCAACAAATTTCTGATTGTGAAATTTAAATGGGAACATCCTGCCAAGGGGATAAAGCCCCCAGAATAGGCAGGGGCGATGGCCCTCCTACTCCACAGATGACCTGAGATCTCCGTGGAAACCCTGTTGACCTCGGGAGAGGGTAATGACATTCACATGGAGGTCTGGAGCGTCTCCACACATCCTCACATTTCTGCCAGGGCAGGAGTTTCCTCAGAAGCCTATGCCGAGGCTTTCAAAAAAAGCTATGCTCTTAATTCCTTATTTAGACAAGTAAATAAGTGACCTGATTTTAAAAAATGCTGTGCACCCAGTAGCTCCCAAAGCTGTTGAGTGGTCAGCATTCTTTAAAATCAGGCCACTTATTTAGTTGTCTAAATAAGGAGTTAGAAGCATAGCTCCAGGCATTCAATTTTGGCCCTTCTTCCTAATACTTCCCTCTGACTGCTGCTCTCAATCCACACCAGGGCCGGCTCCAGGCACCAGCCCACCAAGCATGTGCTTGGGGCGGCGCCTGGAGGGGGGCGGCGCGGCGGGGCGCTCCGGCCCGAGAGCGGGGCCGCGACTGGGCTCGCCGCCCTCCCCGCGGCGCTCCTGCCGCCGGGGGGAAGGTGGAGAGCCCCAGCCAGGCTCTCCGCCCTGCTCCCGGCACTCTGGCCGCCGGGGAGAGCGGAGAGCCCTAGCCGGGTTCGCCGCCCTCCCCCCAGCGCTCCGGCTGGTGGGGGATTGCTCGACGCCCTCCCCTGCCGCGCTGGGTGGGGGGTGGGGGGGCGGCGGGTGGCTTTTTTGCCTAGGGCGGCAAAAAAGCCAGAGCCAGCCCTGATCCACACAAAACAATATCCACTTAAATTCCATGATTCTTACCCTGACACAAGGTCTCCAATCTGCTGGCTGTTGAATTCCCGATAAGCACTGAACTATTAACCACTCAGGGCTTGTCGTTACTGCAGTTAACTTGTGTTATAAGTCGGGGGGTTACCCTGAACTCAAGTCCCGTCCACACACAAAACCCCTGAACTGCAGTGTGGTAGTGCTTTTTAGTTGCGTTGGCTGACCCATGAGTAGGTACAGGCCACAGCTTGAATGGGCGCAACTCATCATCTGCCAACACGACTGCTCTGTGTAGCTGAAGTCATAATTCACAGTGTGGCTGCTCTCCCTTTGGCTAGGCTAACTCGGGAGGAGTTAGTTCAAGTTATCTACATGCGAGTTGACCCGGCAGCGAAGACAAGCCCTAAGAGGTGGCTTTCATCGTCAGCCCTTCTGCTGGAAGTGTCCTACCAGGAATTCATTTCAATAATGCATTTCTTAATCACCTTTATTGTAATTTTTCAAAGGGCAAACCAACCAGCCATCTGCTGCGTATATTAGAAGACTGGGCTAGTTGCTTCTTATCTGGGACAGAGTATGGTTACAACAGAGTCCTTTTGATTTCACTTGGTGTTTTATGTGCTTTGACCTCAGGCATTTTGTCATTTTTACCAGAAGGAACTATTATGATGAGTGCTTTTCGTTAGCCAGTATAAATCCTTGGCAGCCTATCACCTCAGCTTGACTAAGGCAATCAATCTGCCAGAAAATCGCTATAGTATCATGGTCTGTGAATATTTTATGGTTTACTTACTCTAATTGTTCATTTCATGCCCAAGCACTAAGGTTACGCTGGTCACACCTGCTAAGCTATCTTGTCCTTTGTGATGCTAAAAGGCTGATTGCATGCTGCAATGTTCTCATATCCATAATTCAGTTAACTAGAGATAAGCTGGGACTGAAAAATAAATGAATCAACAAGCTTCCCACAGGGATGGTGCAATCAAAATGCTCACACACAACCTGCTCTCCTGTTCCCTTGAGAAAATATCTGTCAGGTGTTTTGGATCTTGCAATGAATGTATTATGGGTTCTCAGAACCACCCACATGCCCTGCTCAATCCATTTTTGCACTAGCTTTTATGATATATGCTGATGGCAGGCTGACAGTGAACTGGGTTTTAATGTGGGAGCCCTTCAGGTTCAAACTCAAGCTACTGTCAAGGGAAGTGTTGACAGTGTAATAAAAATTAACTGTAGCAGGTTTGAGGCAGAGAAGATTCCTGCAGTATAGTACGTGGTTTGTATAACAGCCAGTACAACACTGGACATCCCCACTGAACTAGTGCAAATATCATCTTAAGGACCACTGAACAGTGAATTTTCTATGTGCAACATAAGTGAAGAAATACCGTCACTAAATAACTGTCCATCTATGCTCCAGAAATGTGATATCCAACAGCCTATGAAATATCTCATTTCTTCCCTCTGGTGGGGCTGAGCTAGAGACTGCATATTGGATTTGCGGCGCAAACTGGGTAATGACATTAATGTCATTCAGGTTTTTTGTATAATTCCTATAAACTACTGCACTTGAGCATCCTGCAGTAGCTCTCTGTCTAGCTGCATTTAGAGTATATTAGGTACATTTTAAAAAGGGCCAAAATAGACTAATATACTGATATAGGACTTGAGTCTACTTTCATTGTATTAAATGCGAACAGAATCAGCCCTGACTGAGACTATAATGGTGTCATTTTAAAAAAAGTTAGTGGGTCATCATAGTTGAAATGGCAAAGTCATGGAATTACAGTAAGAGAGACATTAAAATCCTCCGGCATCTTTCCATAATAAGATAACTTATTTTTCAATTTTTCATCCGAACAAGTGAATGTGGTTTTTGTTTTACTTTTTAGGTTTATTTAAAAACATAACTAACCCTTCATTTCAAGGGTTTCTTTCAGGGACAAAAGAAAATACATCATGTTTGTACTCCTTTATTTATTCATTTACATTTTTGTGGGAGCAGAGCAGTCCAAATTTGCAAACAGTACATTCTGCTACAATTCCCTTTACAAACCAAGGGGGAATGAAGAATCCTTCTAATATAAGTTAATATTATAGCTTCAATTATAATAATAACAAGTATTAGTTGTGTTGATTGCAAGAAGTGAAGCACACCAACAGAGGCAGAGATATTCCGAAACATGAACCTAAAGTAGGCTTCTAAAACCATATTTAGGCACTTATCTAAGTGACCTGATTTTCAAAAGTGACCTCAGTTCAATGGGAGTTGTTGGAGGCTCAGCACTTTTGAAAACCAGGCCACTTACTTAGGGGACATCTACATAGAAAACAAGTTTAAGAGCCCAGGTCAACTGACTTAGGTTTGTGGGACTCACACTATGGGGCTAAAAATAACACTATCGAAATTGCTGCTCGGGCGGGAGCCTTGGTTCTGAGATCCTCCACCAGGTTTCAGAGCTTGGGCTCCAGCCAGAGCAGGAATGTCTACACTGCTATTTCTAGACCCATAGGTGAGCCCCCAAGCTTGTCAGTTGACCCAGGCTCTGAGACTTGCTGCTGCCCCCTTACCCCCCCCTTTTTTTTTCTGCATAGATGTACCCTATGATAGCTAAATATGTACTTAGAAAATCTTGGGCAGAACTATTTCACAAATAAGTCTAAGATGTTCCTGAGTCTTACCCTGGGAACTTATATAGTGATATATGTCTTTAGGATGACACTATGGAATTCCAGCAGGCGATATGAGATTACATTCTACGGTAATAGCTGCTATGGCAAAACACAAGATGAGTAGAGACTGGGAAGTATTGGTGTTGTTGGTGCTGCTGGTTGCTCTGGTGCTTCACAGGCTGTAATTGGAATTGGAAATGAAAGGATTTGAAGTAAAGAAGGAACCCAAACACGATTGGGTGCCTCTTTACTAACTTCTAGTATCTAGTGTTCTGGTAATGTAGGGATATCACAAGCTGTGTTAGTCAATACGTCATGTTCTGCTCCCTGGAACAGATAATAATTGTGATGGTATTATATCAATTCAGGGTGTAGATAAAATAGGGTATGACATATTTTTCTGTTTCCTAGCAGCAATTCAAAGACTCTACTATAATAATGCACAATAAAATGATATTCATATTATACATTGTTCTATGTAAACTAATAAAATAAATAACAGCAACAACTAACAACTGATTTTAAGTAGTTAGTGCTAATGGTCTATCGTTGTCTTATTTGCATTTAATATGGTATTATTTGCTCCTTACTATCTCCCATATATTTTGTAAAGGAAATAAGAAATCTTGAGACTACTTGTTCAATTTGCTTATACATACAAGACCAAACATGAATTCAAGTCTCTGTTTATATCCTTCTATGCCCATTTGCGTACTGCAGACAAGATATGTTGACCTATCTTGTATAGTTAGCATGCAAAATAATCCCATCCAAGGGTGAGTGTATACATCTGTGATTTCAATATTCTGAGATGATACAAGGACAGTTTTTTTTCTAATAACTGTTAGGACATCCTTCCAAGATTACTTATTTCAAATCTTTAAATTTTTTCATCCTTTCAACTGCCTCTTTCATTTCAGTCACTTTCTGATTATTTGCTTGAAATTTCTGGAGTGTCTATGTGTACCTGCACATCTGTTCTTTGCTATTAGGATCACTGATGCATTTTCTTTAACGACCACCAGCAGCAGAAATCTTCAGTGTGTATCATCTGGAAACAAGGTATCCGTGTAACTGACAAATCATTCTGTGTAATCTGAATGCATCAGGCTGGTTGATGATCAGATCCAGCAGTAAACACCTAGTTGCCATTTACATATCCATGAAAGCACTTGTAGCCAAATACAATTGCTTATAATTCATTTTGTTTTTTTGGTAACTGTTCTTCTGCTGGTGAGTGACTTCCATGGGTAGTGGTTCTGCCTTCCTGGTGCAGTAATGCACAAAAGCCAATCTTGGATGTGTCAGCACTAGAGACAGCTCTTTATTAGGTTCAAAGTAAAAGCTTTTGACCTGGTTCCTCTGTGATATGGGTCTTTATAAACAACATAGAAAGGCATGTCATGCTGCTTATCCCAAATTAATTCATTATCTTGCTTTAGCAGATGTTGAAATGATGCCTTGATTTGACAAGTTTGGCGCAAACTTGGGCACATAGTTAATCATACCAAAGACTGTCTTTAGTGCTATGTGTCAATTCCAAATTCCTGACTGTAGTGAAATTAGCTAACTGTGTTTTAAGCACATCTGTCTCAATGTGATGTAAAATAACTTATTTCTGGAATATAGAGCATGGTTTTATCTAGGATGCCTTTTTCCCCCCAAAGACCACTGTGTTACAGCATGAAGGTTTGTACTGTGTTCCCCATTCAAACAACCAAATACTATCATAGGTAGTTATCAAGGATGGCTTCATCTCCACTGAGCACATTATACATCACATCAACCATATGTAGTACTATGCATCATTTTCTACTGAGATAGGACAAGGAGTCTATATGTTCAAAGTGGTTGGTCATGATGGCTGTTTAGACCGTTGTACTGCACCAAACCTTGACCTTGCAAAGAGCATGCAGAAGAACTGGGCTTAGGTGTAATATCCTCAAAGGCAAACATGGATGTTGTAATATCTTAAGGATCCAGACAAACTATGAGGCCATGCCTATGCTGATAAAGTGATTTACTTTTGCCTTTGGTTACCTGTAAGAGGTCTCTTCGGTGATGTTGAAAATGTGCATTTCAGTAACTGTGGGTGAACCTTGCATCAAGTAGGCTCAACCATGGCTTCTGAGACAGTGCTGAAATCCAGTCCACACTTGTAATTAAACATTTTAAGTGCCGGTTTAGTTGCACGCATTGCCGATAACTGTTAACAATGGGTAAATTTCCTAGAGTAGACGCAGCCTTAGACCCATGTTTTACCAGGCCTGTGCCAGACTTTCTGTAATGATGTTCAAAATGATTTGTACTATCTAAACTAGCAGCTAAACATTTTTCAGCATCAGCTGAGGGAGGGAGAAAGGGGCCACCTATGCAGTGTGCATTTTTTTAAAGTAGATGAGGTCTGAATTTCCCTGTTCGAGACTTTTTCCATTACTGCTAGTGAGTTAACCCAATGTGTTGATCTGCCACTTTAATTATGGCCTCTGTATTTAGTAGGTGACAATCCCTGCTTGAGGTGATCACAGTGTGATATATTTTTGGTGTACATACAATATGGGTGATTTTGTATGTAGACAAAGAGTATTCCCAGGAGAATGACACCAGACTCCTTTGAAAACATCTGTATATTCTGTCAGAATATCAAGTTTAATATCTTCAACATATAGTGTACATCTAGCAAAAACTAGATTTGCTTTTGCTATAACACACGCTTTGGGTTTATCAAAATAAGTCTTTGGTACCTAGCATCCTCTTCACTGGTAATCCGTATGTTACAATCACACAGTAAGTAGCTGCACTTATTCACATTTTGCTCTACACAGACCAGAAAACATGAGTGCCACAAGTATTTCTATGTTTCTGGGAGCTGGCCAGTTTTTCAGTCCATTCTGACTCCAAAGCCTTTCTTTCAATGATTCAGGATTGTACAGTGTATTAATAATTGCATTGTGGGGTTGGGACTGAAGGACGATTGCATGGACGGTTGTCAATAGACTGAAGCAATTTAATATAATTTAGACCGGTGTGAGTTTTAAGCATTGCAACGAGTGGGTCAAATGAGCACTTTCAGGATGTATGTTTTAAAATTAAGAATGAATCTTTTGGTGGCCAAGGCCTTTGCTGCCTCCCCACCCCCTTTGGAACATTATGTACCAATGGGGGGGGGGGGGGACATACTAATGGCACAGCCACTATCTAGCCCAGGGGTCGGCAATCTTTGGCACGAGGCCCGCCAGGGTAAGCACCCTGGCGGGCTGGGCGGGTTTGTTTACCTGCCGAGTCCGCAAGTTCGGCCGCTCCTGGCCAATGGGGGCTGCGGGAAGCGGCGCGGGCCGAGGGATGTGCTGGCCGCCGCTTCCTGCAGCCCCCATTGGCCTGGGGTGGTGAACCGTGGCCAGTGGGAGCCGTGATCGACTGAACCTGTGGATGCTGCAGGTAAACAAACTGGCCCAGCCCACCAGGGTGCTTACCCTGGCGAGCTGTGTGCCAAAGGTTGCTGATCCCTGATCTAGTCTATGGTTAAAAATACCTGCTAGCCAGAGCTTTTCACAGCTGACTTCACACTACGGCTGAATATTCTCCCCTTGATGCAGTGTAACCTTGAATGGGATTTGAGAAGCTATTTCTTGGTGTTTGTATAAGTGGAACCAGTGGACCACAGATACATCTGTCCTTTCCTTTAGCAAAAGGACTGCAAAACCTTCATTAATCAAATACAATGAATGTTAAACACTGACACTATTAACTCACAGTAAATAAGCTACATGATTATATTCATCCTGTAGGTCAGGCCCAAGGGGATTTGTCACAGATTTCATATTAGCCTCTCCTTCTCCCCTGACAAATCTTTTCCCATATGCACGTACACACACACACACTGTGACTTCTGGTAATCCCCCTGTCAGGCAATAGCACAGCCAGATGACCACAACTGTACATCATTTGTAAAGGCTACCCTTCAGACGTAGCGCCTGACAGAGGGTTGTGTCCAATCCAAAACTGCCTCCATGACTGTTTGGCCATGTAGGGTTCGAGAGTTTTCATGGCTATGCAATCACAGAGGCAGCACCTGGTTTCGAAGTGGAAGGTACTTCTTCTCTGAATGTGATCACACTGGCTGGTCCCCTTCCCAGGGATACTGTCACAGGCTCTACCCTGTACAAATGGCCTTTGAGATTGTTGGGGGAAATCTCCAGCCAAACTGGCTTTGCTTTTTCACCCTGACAGGTTGCCATTTTGAAGCTGCCACCACATCTGGCAATAAGGGAAGGCAGAAGATGAAGCCCCCTGCCTTGCGGGCTGAGGAAGACCATCTATTCGTGGCGATCTGCAAGAGGGTCTTTGTTTTCCACAGATTGTGATGCTGGCTGTGTTGCAGCACAAGGGAGTAAGGGAGGGGGCATAGGGAACCCCCTTAACACGGGCTACTGCATCACTAGTGGCAGCACAAGACTGTGAGCAGCCTCCATATGGCTGCTACTCCTGTGGATGTGGGCAAGGAATGGGCCAGCCTGGCTGAACCATCACACTCGAGCAAGAGCAGAATGATGAACCAGGATCTCTACATTCCCTGTCTGCTCCTGGAAAAGTGCCACTATATGCTGCTCCGAGCATGGGGCATGAGGGAAAGCCACAACAGATCCCTCCATGAATACATATTTTGTAATGTCTTCATGGCTAATAAAAAATATCCCCAAAACAATTATTTTCAAAACATGAATACCTGCTTATTAATATAAACTCTTTAAATACATTTGCACTTCGTGCCTTGTATAAAATGATATACATATTCACAAATCCACTCAGTAAATTTCTTGCAGTTAATTAGTGCTGCAGGATTTCCATACTCTGATAAAATATCTGTGAATATTGTTACAGATAATGCAGTCGATATAAATACAGTAAAAAAAAGTAAAATAAATATCAACTAATTACGGTAAATAATAAACCCCAATAAAACCTACTACGCACAGGGAATAGTTGCTACATCATCAGCGGCATAGCAAATATCGAAATCAGTGGTACTGCAAAGTATTACTTTATTCTACACACATTGGCAGTTAAAGATAATAACCAGATTATAATTTTACTGAACTGAATATCCCGATTTAGCTGTTGGCAGGTGCCTGTGGTGCTCAGGATGGATTATATACAGCACGCCAGCACAGGCAGCTCCTTGGGGAACTCCCACTATTTCATTCTGAGAAGTACCTTAAACCATCCCAGCCTAAAAATCTGCTTCCCCCCTGAACTTTCACACACCTTCGAGCTCTCTCTCTTTAAATCCAGAGTATATGGGGCTAAATTCTGGTCTGGTACACAAGTGAAAACCCAGAGAAATTTCACTGACGTCAACAAAGTTATTTCAAGTTTATATCTGTGTTAGGGAGATCATAATGTGACCTACCTCTGCAGCCCTATACTTCAGACTTCCACCAGCATAGCTGTGTCGATCAGGGGTGTGAAGAGGTATGATTCCTGACCAACACTGCTGTGCTGGCTGAAGCCCCTAACGTAGATGCAAATGTATAGCAAAGCTGTCCTTTTAGGGGTATACCTGGTTTCACTTTTGGGGAGTGGCTTTATTAAATTGGTACAAAGTACAGTTTTGCTAGTATAGCTGCATCCACATTAGGTGCGCTTTGACAGTACATTATGTTGGTATTTGTACAACAATAAAGCACCCCTCAGGTAGACAAGACTCAAGGAGACATATGGGAGTTACTGTAGGAATGGCATAATTCACTTTATGCAGTCTTATTTGGGAGGGAAGTGAGTATGTCTAAGCTAGGGAGTTACAGTGGTTGAAGGGTGGAGACTTCATTTGGAAAAGGTCTCCTCCAAAGTAGTTCCACATCTCTCTAATGTGGAAATTTTTTGCATCTGAAGCTTTGAACGGAAGACGCACCCTTCCCTTGGGTGGCCTTCTGGGCTTCAGGTTGCCTGGAAGACAGAGAAACGTGTGCTATTCAGGAGGCTGTCAGGA
Source organism: Chrysemys picta bellii (assembly GCF_011386835.1). NCBI lineage: Eukaryota > Metazoa > Chordata > Testudines > Emydidae > Chrysemys > Chrysemys picta. Next base: position 115,593,305 of record NC_088792.1, on the reverse strand, counting down.
GATGTTCCCCAAAAGTGTGCGTCTGACAGAATATACCCATGTTCACACCCTATACAGTATCATATGTCTTGTGAGGTATCATTTAAAACCTCACAATTTGCTGATCAATAATATCATGGCAAAATGCACGTAGCAGTGTTATATGTGAAGTTATAAGCTGAGATCATGACTAAAAATATGTTTTCCACAGAAGTCTGGAGAGTGGCCAACCAGTTCCTCAGAGACAAAGGGCAAGCTGATGCCTCTGCCACGAGTAAACAAGGCTGATGGACCATTACCTGCCAAGTGGCCACTCTTTGGCAGGAAAGGGGGCAGGGGCAAAAAGCTACATCTTAGCAAAGAAACAGCATGGAGTTCCCTTCTTCACAGACTGCCTGTTGCCTTGCTCTCAGCTGGAAATGCTTCTCAAAGAGGGAGACAGGATTACAAAAAGAAGGAGCAGACACCTCTCTCTCTTTCACTGCTCATCACATTCTGTGCAAGTGAAGAGACAAAGGAAGCAGCCACTGGACTCTGGGGGAGGGACCTGATCTAAAGAGTTTGGTCAGTAAGACTGCTGAAAGCATGTGGTGAGAAAACAAACTATATTAGATTCAAAGTAAAGTTAAGTTGGGAACCAATAAGCCTTTTATCTTTATTTTTCTTGTAATCATTTCTGACCTTTAGGCCTCATTTGTTCATGGGCCAAGGTCATTTAGAATAAATCTCTGTATATTTTCATATCTACTTATAAGAATTGCAATCACATTCTCATCAGAAAGATGAGAAAGCCCACTAGAAGCATTAGCAAGTCAGTTGGCAAACAGGTATATTTTGTACGCATGCTTTAATTTATATGCGGTATGAAAAATCTGTGATCTATATTTAATGCCTATGCTTTCATTTTATTTATAGGTTTTTTTAATCTAGAAATTATTACAAAATATTTGTTCATACAAGGGTCCAGTGTATCTGGGTCACTAACACATTCTTTGAATCTGTAAATAAAAACAAAATGGGCAATATGACACTGAGATCTTGGGCAAAAGAACAGTAGACCAGGTTCAGAGGTAGGTCTAGAGAATGTCTAAATTGTTTTAACATACACCTTTTTCCCACCTCTTCACAGTATGTTTATCAACTTATACTCCCTTTTGTTCACATAATGATAAGTGCGTATAAGTAGGTCTAGGGGAGTGGTACAGAGTGAAAGTGAGGCAGACAAATTTGCTTCTGACACAGGGCTATCAGCTTTTGTCACCAAGATGACAAAGTCTGAGGTAAGGTTAATCATACTACATTTTCCATTACATCTTGCCAGTAATTCTTGAAGAAAATATTGCGTTTGAGACTCTTCCAAGAATTGAGAAGACTAATGCTATCTTTGATCATAAGTTTATGTCATTCTTTGGATGTTTTCTGTTCTGTCGCCTTTCACAGTGATTAATGTGCTGCTAGTCAAGCTCTTTTGATTATTGCTGTCTGTGACATTTCTTCTGAGAGATCAAATTAAACTTTCAAAATCTGTTACAATATTTTCAAGGATTCTGTCCCTTCCCTACCCATGCTTAGTAAATGATGTTACGCTGGGTGTTCCTATGAAAAGCTGAACTTTTCTCTGATGCACATACCTCTGCTATTATTTTAAAAATAAGTACAAATAAGAAGTTGAACAACTTTCCAATCTAGAAAAGCACAACGAAAAGGCAAAACTGGAGTGCAGCCTGGCCAGCCTCCTCTCTGTTCAAAGCAGTTAAATAATCAGTGTGATTGGTAGCAGTGCTCATACTCCAAGCACGTCTGCTGTTGTTCACTTTGATCAAGTGGCAGGAAATTTGAGCAATCAGACTGGTTAATGCTAAGTGACAGCCATTCATAGTACACAACAGAGCGCATCCCATTGTGCCTTACTGCACTACCCTGGGCCGTAATTGCTACATTCCTCTTGCCTCCAAACAGACTCAAAATATATCAATAACATCAATAGAAAATGCCAAACAATGTGTAAATATCTATTTCAGAAATGAAGAAATATCCTCCTAAATATTACTTTCCCCCTTAAAATCCAGCCCCAAAACAGAATGGAAAAGTACATTTGCATGAAAACTGGCTATTTGGCTAGGAAATTTTTTTTTTTAAATGTGATTTGTCCAAGGACAACCAGAATCTCAAATTTGTTTGCCTGGGATGAATAAATCATCATCACCATCATCACTTACTCACATGGCGGTAGCACCTTGCAGCCCCATACAGGGATCAGGACCCCATTGTGCTCGTTGCTGAACGAAGACAGAACAAGAGCGTCCCTACCCCAAATTGCTTATGGTTGTTCTGGTTTTTGTTTTTTGTAGTGAAACTAAATTTATATTTTTAATGATTCTACTGGCTCATCACTGTCTGTTTGAAAGTTCATTTGAAGAGTAGTTCGGCCTATGAATAATCCAAGGAGGGGCAAAGACCTAGGATTGGCATCTGCCCTATTGAGGGTACTGTGTAATCTAAAGTGACCAGGAACACGTACGCCGGAAGGGTCAGACAGAGGGGAAAGCATTAGGGTTGCCAGTTGTGGTTGGACGTATCCCTGGAGGTTTCATCAGATGATATCATTTTAATTAAAGATTAATCTTTAATTCCTGGAGACTCCAGGACAAGCCTGGAGGGTGGCAACCCTAGAAAGCATGCGAGAAGCAGGTTTCTGAAAGCAGCCTCCAGAGGGTAGGGCAGGCCAGAAAGCAGGGTTCGACAAGAGGTAGCTGCAGCCTGGGTGAGCCTGACTTAGCCAGGAGGAGCAGCCCTGGAAGAGATGGAGAAGTGTGAGCTGTCTGAGGGCAGGGCTGATAAGAGCAGCACAGGGCAGCAGCAACTGGGCAGTCACACGATGGTAGTAAGAGAGACCAAGGGGAATCAGTGGAAAGTGACTGCCATGATCACCAGAGTCAGTGCTGAGGGGGATGGGGGCAGGCACAAGAGGTGTGAGCTGTCTCAGACATTGCAGGGAATCGAGGCAGCAGAAGCTGAGTGAAAGAACAGCCCGAGGAGAGGTGTGGGACAACTGAACCGTCACTAGCTGAGGAACAGCGTAGGAGAAGGGCTGACAGGGGTTAGAGGAATAAAGGCAAAGGGAAGTAAGATAGGGTCACTTTAGCCTCATCCACAGCCTGTAACAGACCTTAAAAGTATCTAATCAGCTGTTTGCATTCCCATCAAGCCAAGTATCATGAGCGGAGAGAAAGGAAGCAGAGACCTGGAGACTTTTAAACCATCTCTCTCAAGAATGCACCTGATGAAGTGTAGCAGGGAGAAACTCATCACAATTAAAAGTGAATTTGTCCACTGTCTGCACAGAGCTAAAATCAGTTATTTTGTCACATCGCATTTTCCAGCCAGTTCAATATCTTGTGTTGGGTTTTCAAAAGGGCAGAAAGTGCTAACTCTAATAGAAGCCCTCGAGATTATGGAGGGAATCCCTGTATCCTGAAACTGTCTTTTATTCTTTCTACTGTGGTAGTGCCTAGATCATGGACCAGGACCCCATTGTACTAGGTGCTGTACAAACAGAACAAAACGTATTTAGAGTATCAGAACCGATCACATTTGAAATAAGAGCTAGGTCAGCAAACGTGGTTTGTTTTTTCAGACTATGCTATGCTTCAAAGAGAGCTACCAGTGTTCAGATGACACCAAGGCTATGTCTACTCGGCCCCGCAGTTCGGATTCTGAGGCAGTGCCCAAAGTACTGCTCTGTAAAACCCCTGTGTGACTGCTGCTGGCACAAACTGAGATTCCTTGTTTGCATTAATGGAATCCTGCTACTCATACTGAGGGGCACGGTAGACAAGCCCTTAGTAAGACCTTTCCCACCAGTACCATTCCCTCCAAAAATATCCATTCTATTTTTATTTTAATACTTGGTGGTATTTCCATGACAAAGCTTATGCTAGTGAACTGAAGGTGTGTTTGCAGTGGTGTCCATACATGCAGAAAGGGTTTTTAGTGGCAAAGACCACAAGAAGAATGTGCTATGAATTTGAGATTTACTGCTGTATATACAGCATTTTATGAGGAAGCAAAGCTTGTTCACTTTCTGAACTGTATAAAAAAGAATCTCAATAGTGATTTCAAATACATTTCAAACCTATACTTGCTGCAGCCTACTAAGATGTTGTCTTTTCCTTATCATTTAATTTACACGGTAAATACGTACTAAAGGTTATTGAAAGAGTCCCTTGGATTGTACATTTTACTGTAATAGCTATATCCAGGCAGCAAACTAGTATCTCACGGCGTGTATACTTTAGACTTATATAGATCATTGGATTTTCTTTGCATGTACTTTATCAAAGTAAAGTTTAACAATACCAGCACAAAATAATAAAGGCTTTGTCATATGAAAATTGCTCAACATAGCTGACTAGATGGAAATCTTTCATATGACTGGCTGAACAACGTATGCAGTCCGCATCCAAGAGCAGTAAAGTGACTGTCAGAATTTCACATCTATAGTAGTAAAATAAGCAATGGATCACATTTAATCCTGGCATGACTCTATTGACTACAGTGGAGTTACACTCAGGAATACGCAGAACTATCTGGGGCCAGGATTTGTGTGTCCATAAAAAGTTTGATTTATGCCACCTTTGTGGTATCTGGTTTCTGGTCTCCCAGGCTAGGTTAAAGTAGCCTGAGGATTTCTCTAACTGGCACTGGATGCCAATCACTTAAAAGGTTAAGATCAATACCAGGGACCAACAGGTGACAAGGAAGCGCTAGCCATACTCCATTTTCTCCTACAACACCCCCTCTGCTGGGAGGGTTGGTGCTGCACCAGCTGTTACATTGACTCTGTCACACCAAAACACCCCCCATGGTGAGGATAATCCTTCCAAAGCTTTCATGCTGCTTTGCCCAAAATCTGTACTGTTATCTTTGCAGCAAACTGGATTTGACTTTCCTCACCTTGAAGTCAGTGGGACCACTTCCGTAATGAAGAAAAGACAGAGCGGTAAAACAGTGCGCCAATTATATAATAAGCTAAAATTACTGGGGCCAAATTCTACTCTCATTTTCTCAGTGTAAATCCAGAAGTGACCCCATGGGCTTTAAACTGCAGTAGCAGAGCACAATCTGGCCTTTTGTTGTAATATCTGTTTTAAAAATAAATCTTTTATTTGGTAGTGCTAATTAATGTGAATACTAATTGTAGCTATATCTAGTAAACTTATTTCTCCATCTCCCTCTGGATCTCGGAATAGTGATCCCTTAAAAAATTAAGGTAAATTGAGGTAATTGGCAAACTAGGAAGATTTCAATGATGAAAACCTTCAGAAACCTATAACCCATTAATAGTCTTGTCACCAGGGTAAACAAGAAATGACTGTAAAGCAAGCTGTCACGTATCTTCAGACCAAGCTTTGTACCCCTGTATTTATTTATCAGAAAGCGTCTCCATTGCTGGCACTTTTGCTTCCCTATTAGCTGATTGAGCATTGAGAGCCAGCAGGGGAGGAGACTAAGAATAATTGGGCAAGGAGACTGGGACTGGGAACAGGGTATGGGGAGCAGAGATTGTGACTGGCTGGACAAGAAGATTACATTATAATTACTACGCACTCAAAATAGCTTTTTAAATGAAAGATCATACATGTTTTTTTCCAATTGAAATATTCTCTTTTAAATATTTGATTCATTCCAAACCTGAAAGAGGGTAGAGAAAATACACCACACACACCAACAAAGAGTAAAACTGCTGGAGGACTTTTGTGGGGTGAAGAAATCTATTTATTTAGTACCTTAAAAACTGCAATAAAGTAAATATATATTTATTTATGTCATAATAAATGTAGACGTCAGCCAGGCTAGGCAGTGACTGCATCATGCGCTTTCAGGCAGGGGTCTTGAGTTCAGCTCACTCCTCACGGGAGTGGTAGCTCCTCATCATGCAGTCTAGACCAATCTCTGGCCAACACACACAGGGCTGTTGACATGGTTTGGAGGGAGCTTTATTATTCAGCCCTTTTGGTCACAGTGTAAAACTTCTGAGAGTGGCATGAGGCGTAAGAAGAAGGGGAATATTTGAGGCTATTCACCCAAACATATATATGCTAGTTAGACAAGAGAGAATTCTTTCCATCAGTGTACTGTCAAGAGAAAGAATAGGCTAGTGGTTAAGGAACTAGTCTAGCACTTGGGAGACCTGGATTAAGTCCCTGCTCTACCATAAATTTCCTTTGTGGCCATGAGCTTGTCACTGTGGTCAAGATTTTTACAGGTACTTAGGCACGTAAAGATGTAGGTAGATATCTAGTTAGCTTTTCAAAAATTGCTTAGGTGCTTTTGAAAATCCCAGTAGGTGCCTATTTGCAACGTTAAGCACCTAAATATTTTTTCAAATCTATCCTTCTGTGCCTGAATTCCCATCCATAAAACAAGGATAATATCACATCCCTAGCCCACAGGGGCATTGTGAGGATAAATGCATTAAAGATTATGAAACACTCAGATACTATAGCAATGGGGCCCTAAGTACCTAAGAAAGATAGGGTATATCTGCATTGCAATTAGACACCTGCGGCTGGCCAATGCCTGCTGAGTTGGGCTCATGGGTTCTCAGGCTAAGGGGCTGTTTAGCTGTAGTGCAGATGTTCAGGCTCAGGCTGCGGCCTGAGCTCTGGGACCCTTCAAGCTTGCACTGTAGACATACCCATAGTAGTTTCCAATAATAAAAAATTAGGTTTGTATTACCTGAGCACAAGTTTATAGGTTTGAAACTGGACATGATAAAAAATCCTCTTTCTTGATTATTAACTATTATAAAATGTGTCATATCTATCATTCCGTCCATTATTTTGGAAATGAGTATAACTCAAAGTCCCAGATCAAAACAAACCCCGATCTCGGAGTATAACGGAAATCAAAAGCTGGATCCAAATCAGGCAGCTGGCTTAAGCCTCTCTCTAAAAATAAACCTTCCATTAAATCATGTAATGAATGTTTTATTAGAGTTGTACTTATAAGGAATCTGAAAGAAAACAGTAAAGAATTTGCTGTGCTTCAACACGTGAAGAGGTTTTTTGCTCTGCTGTCCACCTAAATGTAAGGCTGTGAAATATCTCTAGTTTTATTACTGGCATTATTGTAAACAACATGGTATAGCCATTTTCTGTTAAAGAGGAATTCTTTTGCTATTTTGGAGTAAGCTAATAGCAAGCTAAAGTACAAAAATCTAATGTTGTGGTTAAATGATTGTTTAGTACTCTGAAAAGTGACTCCACAAAAATAGCTTTTTGAAGCTTCATGTTTATTATCTCACTGGTTTCCAGAGCAAACATATTCAGTTTGGTGGTAAAAAAGGTGTTTTTTCAAACTGCCCTTGCAGCAAAAAAACAACCAGGGATCTGAGCGTCAAACTGCGCTCTTTCCATCTTGTGCATCATTACCGGTAATAAAGGTCAAATTATAGCTCAGTGACACCTTGCAATTCCATTTCCCTACAGGAGTTTCTAAAAGCACAACTAGCTCTCTAATTCTAATTTAGTAAACAGTTCCATTGATGATGCACAATCAAAAATAGAGTCCAACTAATTCTCTCAGCTGTGTTGATGCTGCCGGGCTAATGGCGTAAAAATTAGTAAAACCCCCAAACCCTGATTTTTTGTCAAGAAAGGCTGTACGCATGACTTTGAATATACACAAGGAGCAGATCTGCTAAACAGGATGCCATTGACACTTTTCAGAGTAGAACTACCATCACCACGAGTTTATTGTTATCTTTTGTTAGCCCAGTTGCCCATGCCAGACTGGGTGTGTTGGGATTTTATTTTTACACCCATGTTTGCCAGATTGATAGTGCCCAACAGCTGTTACCATCTCACAGAGTGTGTGAAATGAACAGGTAATCGCATGCCAGTTTCAGGTAGACAGTTGTACACATGCAATAAACTCCATCACAATGGACTCTACTTGGCATCCTTTAGGCAGCCCAAGTAGAGTGGCAGAGGGCTGAATCAACACACATTTTAATGCTGTCACCTTCAGCTGTGGTCCCTCTGGGTTAGGGTTGAAGTCTGCCTGTCCTGAATCTATTCTGTGGATAGAGACATGCTCTATTCAGGCCTGTCAATCTACCCCCTTCCATAATCACTGACATTTTTTTTTAAAACAGAAACTGTAAAATCCTTCATAAACACTTGAAACAAAATTAGGTTTCAGTAATGTTTATGAACAAGCAGCTCTTCTCTGGCAAAGCTCCTCACTCTCTTCATTAAGTTAAAAGGTATTTTATTATTACTTAATTTTTTAACATTGGAACTTCAATAGTTTAAATGGCTCAGCATCGCAGAAGACAGTGGCCCAGAGAAGTAGCTGCAGAAGCTTTGAAAGCAGAACTCACTAAAGGCACTAATCATTTGCATTTATGCCAGGCATCTTCCATCCTGCAGTCCCCAGGCATATTTTACACATGCAAAACTCCATTCAAATTCAATGGCAGTGACACATGCATTAAAAATGCAGGACTGGGTTGAAACTATAGTTCAAAGACATGTCTTGTTACTGGTATTCTTCTGCCTTTTGAGTATCTGTAGAAGGGTCACTCACCAATTGATGCGCCACTGGGAACAGTGTAGCAGTCTTTTCAACTCTGGTACCCCCAGTCAACAGGCACTCCAATTCTGCGGTGGTTTGACCCTTCTCCCTAATCCACCCTCCAGCCAGGTTGTTTATAATCCCATCCTTTCTGAGGTAATAAAGAATCCAGTGACCTTATGTCTGGTCTTCAGCTCCACTCTGGGCTCAACAGTCCTTGCTCACTTGTGTCAGGAGGGCTTTACATCCCCTTTCTTGGAATCAAGGAGGGAAACTCAGGTGCTCCCTCACCTCTGGGTTCCAGCCCAGGACCTTTTGGTAAACAACTAAGATCTGCTTCCTGCTGCTTCCCTGGGCCACTTCCTACCTTTATCTGCCTCCAGGCCCCTCTCAAAAAATGGCTTGTCCCAGTGTTTTGTCCTTGAGAGGTCCCAGCTCCTTGCACTGCATCCCTCCAGTTAGCAAGCAGTGCAAAGTCCTCTTTAGGCTCCCCGGCAGCAGCAGGAACCCATTGTATGAGCAGCAGCCTTTTATCTCCGCAGTTGCTGGTCAAATAATTAGCCACAGGTGGGGAAGTAGCAGCTCTCTTTCTCTCTCTCTCTGTAGCAGGGTAGGGTCTAAACACCCCATCACAGTATCTCACTGGGTATTTATCATGTGCATCACCTCAGAACTTTGGCATCTCTAGACCAGAGATTACCTTACTTTGCCCATCCTTCTCCCTCTGTGCTAGTTGCACCCTTTCCCAGGTCATCCTACGAATAGGTCACTCAAACCGGCCTAGCAAGTCTACCATAATTGTGAGAGAGACAAAGACTCATTAAACATGAGTAACTCTCTCCACGAGCTGGCCCACACTACTCACATCACCACACTGCAACAAGAAATAAATCCGGAACAACTAGAAAAATCAGATTCCTATTCCCTGCGCCATCAGCCACTGACAGCCCCAGACCAGAAACCAAACAGCACCAAATTCAAAATTCTGTTGATGAATACGAGGTCAAACAAAACCATCACCATACATGACCTGCTCTCAGCCATTCCTCTGCAGAACTTCACCAACCTGAGTTGCTCACCTTACACTGTAATGTCATTCAGCTCCCCATGCATCAAGAATTGTTAAGGGAGGTGAAGAAACAGGTAAAGATATGGAAAAATACATCTCTCAGATGCAAGAGAGATGCAACCCCTATGGCCTGATGCCATAGAAAGCTTCCTATAAAACTGGATGGAGTTAGTCTTCTGCTACTAGAAATTCTCCAACTCCCAATGCCCATGAAGACAACCCCTGCAGTAAACTGGGCCAGAATCTCATGTTTACCATGAAAACTTTGGGACTAGCCCTAGCGATCATCACAGTGATCTATGAAACTGGCCATGTTACTGGATCTAGTTTTTAGTGCAGGAACCAAGAATCACCTTCACCAAAGGGAAGCCAGTTCTTTCCTCCCCATTTTCCTAAGAAGGACCAACCATATGATCCTGTCTGTGAAAACTCCTGGGCTCAGTCAACTTCCAAAACTTCATGCCCTTCTCCCGGTAAACTGATGACTATTTCACATATTGGCAACTATCAAAGAGTTGTCCTCCATCTGCCATGAGATCTGCCCTGTACATAATACAGACCCGCCACTACACATCTTGTTCTTAACCTAGTGTGATGGGGAGAGTGCAGATTATATTACCATATAATAAATTAGAATTCATCTACTCAGCATTTCCTGTGGCAAATGGTCACAGGCTCTGTCCCATAAGTGAAATCTGGGAGAGGAGACGGGCAGAGTTAAGATTGGTTTTGGAATCTTACCTGTGATTTTCCTGAACATCCAGGATTTAAAAAATTTTGTTTGCTTTAAAGGGCAATAGGTTCTCAACTAACTCTATTATCAAAGGGTTTTATTTTTTGTCTGTGAATATAAAAAGGATTTCAGTCAACACATTTTATTTCTGATTTCACCTGTGAGTGGTAACAACCACTCTTCATCTAGAAAGGGCAGGGTTCACAGCCACGTGTTTTATTTAAATGAATCCTTACTTTGTTTCTTCTTCCAGATGGAAGGAGAAAATAGGAAGCATAATTTCCAACAGTAGGCTCTTTAGGCCAAGAAGAAAGTTAGATGCAGCAAGAGCTGCTGCTAACTTTTGTTCCCTTTCATTATACATGATTCTTGACTGTTCATATTATGAATGAGTTGCAAGGTATTTCATTAGTGATTGTCAATGTTATGCTATGCAAACATAGTTAGACAATGCTTAGAGTCTCAGGTACTGAGAATCAATAAGGCCTCTAACATTTACATTATTAAACATATTAATTCCTGTAGAAAGGCTGACATATTAGGACTACTTTCCCCCAAGGAATTTTGAACCAGTATGTATCCTTAGCAACACTTTATATGGAATATCCAGAAATAAAATCAGTGTTTTTGGATCACAATTGTAGCCTTCACTGCAGTGCAAATGCATCCCAAGTTTTGCAGCAGAGTGGAGATCCTAAAGCCACCCCACAAACAAGAAGGACCAAGTAGAAGTTCAGTACTGCCTTTGGCTACCCAGTACCTGATCTTGCAACACCTATTTGCACAAGCAGTCCTCACTAATGCAAGTAGATTCAGTGAACTCACTGCTACTGCAAACGGTTTCATAGCCCGCAAAGATGGAGGTGGTGTGTCCTGCTCCTTCCATTATGGTGGTATTTCTTTGAAGTCAACAGGAGCAACCACCACCATAACAAAATCACGTTTCAAGGAAAAAAGCTGAACAATCCAGTTAATCAATGTTCCATGAGAACCACAACAAACTTGCTTCCCTGTCCACTGAGTAATACGAGGCTGCTTTGGAATTTAGAATTCATTACCATATCTACAGCTGCACGGGGGAAAGTGGCAGGGCATCACCAAAGCACAGCACGCGAAAGGGCTCCAATTTCCTTTAAGGAAGGAGGGCGATTGTCAGAATTTCTGGATCTTTGGACACACCTGCCCTCTCAGTTAACAGTTAACTGATACTGAGATGTAGATAGATTTAAAACACAGTTACAGTGAAGCACACTGAACCATTTTTTGCCATCAAAAGTAACCAATGCTGCCTGGGGGAATATTCTTCTAGGTCCCTTTGGGGACAGTCCCTCTGGTGTCCACTTCACAGCTGCTGTTCTTCACACCTGGCTAATGCTGAGAGTCAAGAAGGGTTCTCACTGGGCTGCAGGTTCTGAACTGCGAGAACGTTTTAAAAATCCTCTTAAAATCCAAAGCTCTGCCAGACATCATAAGGCACCATGCCCAGTGCAACTTGTAGAGCCGTTATTAAAAATGTCCCAATCCTGCAATGCTTGCTTTCAGAAATATGCCCAATGACTTCATGATACAGTAGTCAGGTACTTAGGGAGAGTAAGCAATGAAAACAGCTTGCTTTGGTTTGGGTGCAGAAAAATCTTCCTCAGAAAGAAAGTGACAAGAAGGTAAGAACACAGGCATTCTTAATACATTACAAGCTGCATATCCCTGCTTGATGTCATAATGGTTTGAAAGACTTCATGCAGCTTTCTGAGAGGGAAAACAAATAAGGAAAGCCTTTTTACAACTGAATTACTGGTCAAGGTGTGCAAAGAGGAAGGAAAAATGAGTGCAGGGCATACAAGGGAGAAAGTTGATCCTGACATAGTTAAAAAAATTTAAGTATTAGGCTCAGGATTTTTCATTATTTATACTGTAATTCCATGACTATTGACATTTTTGCTGCAACAAATTAATTTTTAAAAGGGCCAAACCTACTTGCCTTGACTTCATTGGGACGATTAGTGTAAATAAGATGGGGAGCATTTGACACACAATTTAATCACAGCAAGCTTAGAGCCATAGATATGATACAATATATTTGTCCAAATCAGATGATGGTAAAGTTTCTACTTGGATGGGGGGTGGGGGGGAACAAACAATATGGTCTTGAGCTGAGTTAGGTCTGAATAACAGTGTAGTATGTTTGCATCAACAAAAATGATTATGGTGATGGTGCAAGAAAGTATAAAGTTTGCTAATACTACACAAAACTCAATATACATGATTTTATTCTGCATGGGAAAGCAAATATTTTTTCACATCAGACCCAGCTCCATATGTATACTCTAATAAATTCTGCAATCTATACTATCTAATCTTAACTCAATTTATGTTGTATAGTAATCTTCAACCTGTGATGGAATCTTTTATTTGTTGAACATCTGCATATGGTACAGTCGACTCAAATACAGAAAAAATTACATTTTGAATGCAAACATTCAGAAAGGAAATCAGACACTTTAGACAGAAGCAACAATGCCTTCAGCAGGAAGACATCGCCGTGATTATGCTGGGAAGGCATCTGTCAGTCATTCTGTCACATCTAGCTTTGCTTAATTACTTGTACAGTATTTTTATGAGATACTTCAGAAATATCCCGTTTTATTTGAACTGACATTTCCTCAGAGTGAACTGTGTTTCTCCTCTCCTGATATTATTATAGGAGCAATATCATTAGAGGCTATATTTATATGCTTTTCTCCACATATTTCGTGGTGTGTCTTTCCCAGGTCTGAGTTAGGTTTGGGTTAGGCTAGCTCAGGTGCAAGCAGCCACACCGCAGAATGACACCTGAGTTAGACCCAAGGTAAGTGCCCAAGTTCACTTTGCTCTGGCGTGTGCCCATATGTGCTACCTAGAAATATACTGAGCTGACCACTTGATGTCACTTAATTGCTCATTTTGCATCACTTTTGGGATGGTTTTTGTTGTTGAAAATAGCCATTGGAAAAAAGTATAGTGGGCTAGAAGCTGAAGGGAAAAAAGAAGCAAGTTGATTTCTCCTATCAGCATGCAAATCAACAAAGTGTTTTCCATACTTGATTCCCCAAGCACCTCTGAGTTTTTTTGAGCATATGTGCACTATCTGAATAAATATAGTGATAAAGCCATTTTTTATTAAATATCCAAGAAAAACTAGAGTTGAATAATGCTAATTGCTTTACCTTTTACTTTTTGTTAGTTGAAAGACAGTTACATACTGTATGTATTGTATACATTTGGACATGTAGCCATATACTTTCTTTATGCTGAAAGCTCCTCAGGCCTGGTCTACACTACGGGTTTAGGTCGACTTTAGCAGCGTTAAACCGAATTAAGCCTGGACACGTCCACACAACGAGGCCCTTTCTTTCGACTTAAAGGGCCCTTTAAACCGGTTTCTTTACACCACCTCCGACGAGGGGATTAGCGATAAAACCGGCCTTTGCGGGTCGGAATTGGGGTAGTGTGGACGGAATTCGATGTTATTGGCCTCCGGGAGCTATCCCACAGTGCTTCATTGTGACTGCTCTGGACAGCGCTCTCAACTCAGATGCACTGACCAGGTAGACAGGAAAAGACCCGCGAAGGTTTGAATTTCATTTCCTGTTTGCCCAGCGTGGAGAGCACAGGTGACCACGCAGAGCTCATCAGCACAGGTAACCGTGATGGAGTCCTCCCAGGATCGCAAAAGAGCTCCAGCATGGACCGAACGGGAGGTACGAGATCTGCTCGCCATATGGGGAGATGAAGCAGTGATAGCTGAACTCCGTAGCAGTAAAAGAAATGGAAAAGTATTAGAAAAGATCTCCAAGGCCATGAAGGACCGAGGCCATAACAGGGACACACAGCAGTGCCGCGTGAAAATTAAGGAGCTACGGCAAGCCTACCACAAAGCCAGAGAAGCAAACGGAAGGTCCGGGGCAGAGCCGCAAACTTGCCGCTACTACGCGGAGCTGCATGCCATTCTAGGGGGTGCAGCCACCACTACCCCAACCGTGTGCTATGACTCTCTCACTGGAGAAACACACAGGGAAGACGGTTCGGGGAACGAGGAAGATGACGATGGAGGTACTGTAGGTAGCTCACAGCAGCAAGGAAGCGGAGAAACCGGTTTCCCCAACAGCCAGGATCTGTTTGTGACCCTGGACCTGGAACCAGTAACCCCCGAACTCACCCAAGACCCTCAGGGCACACAGGAGACCTCTGGTGAGTGTAACTTTGTAAATATTTGTAAACATTACAAAAAAAAAAAGCAAGCAAGTCTGTTAACGTGTATGGGGATGGAGCGGAAATCCTCCAGGGACATCTCCAGAAAGCTCTCCTGGTTGAAATGGGGTGATTTTATTAAGGGGGACATTCAGAGGCGCCCGTTCCTGCTAGTCTGACCAGAAATGTTCCCCGCTGTTAACCACGCGGTGGGGGGGAGGGGTGAAGTGATCATCCCAGAGAATCGTGTGTGTGTGTGTGGGGGGGGTGGTTTACTTGTGTTTGTGCCGCATGTTAACCGGGAAACCGCAGCCCCCTCCTTTTACATTGAAACCCCATTTTAAATGGACAACCCAATTCTCCCTTCTCCTCCACCAGCTGCAAATGTTTCTCCTTCGCAGAGGCTCGTGAACATTAGAAAGAGAAAACGTAAGACGAGGGACGAGATGTTCACGGAGCTGCAGATGTCCTCCCACGCTGATAGAGCACAGCAGAATGCGTGGAGGCAGTCAATGTCGGAGATGAGAAAAGCCCAACATGAACGAGAGGAGAGGTGGCGGGCTGAAGACGATAGGTGGCGTCAGCTTGCAGACAGACGGCAAGAGGCAATGCTCCGTCTGCTGGAGCATCAAAGTGATATGCTCGAGCGTATGATTGAGTTGCAGGAAAGGCAGCAGGAGCAGAGACCGCCGCTACAGCCCCTGTGTAACCAACAGCCCTCCTCCCCAAGTTCCATAGCCTCCTCACCCAGACGCCCAAGAACACGGTGGGGGGGCCTCCGTCCACCCAGTCACTCCACCCCAGATGATCGCCCAAGCATCAGAAGGCTGGGCTTCAATAAGAGTTAAAGTTTTAAAATGCAGTATGTCCTTTTCCATCCCTCCTCCCCCCACCCATCCCAGCTACCTTGGCAATTATCCCCCTACCTCTGTAAGGAACTAATAAAGAATGCATGAATGTGAAAAAACAATGACTTTATTGCCTCTGCAAGCGGGAGGGGAGGGGAGGGTGGGGTGGGGTGGTTGGTTTACAGGGAAGTAGAGTGAACCGGGTCGGGGGGGGGGGGGGTTGGAGGGTTCATCAAGGAGAAACAAACAGAAGTTTCACACAGTAGCCTGGCCAGTCACAAAACTCGTTTTCAAAGCTTCTCTGATGCGCACCGCGCCCTGCTGTGCTCCTCTAACCGCCCTGGTGTCTGGCTGCGCGTAATCAGTGGCCAGGCGAGTTGCCTCAACCTCCCACCCCGCCATAAAGGTCTCCCCCTTACTCTCACAGATATTGTGGAGCGCACAGCAAGCAGCAATAACAATGGGGATATTCTTTTCGCTGAGGTCTGAGCGAGTCAGTAAACTGCGCCAGCGCGCTTTTAAACGTCCAAATGCACATTCCACCACCATTCGGCACTTGCTCAGCCTGTAGCTGAACAGGTCCTGACTCCTGTCCAGGCTGCCTGTGTACGGCTTCATGAGCCATGGCATTAAGGGGTAGGCTGGGTCCCCAAGGATCACGATAGGCATTTCAACATCCCCAATGGTCACTTTCTGGTCCGGGAAGAAAGTCCCTTCCTCCAGCTTTCGAAACAGAGCAGAGTTCCTGAAGACGCGAGCATCATGTACCTTTCCCGGCCATCCCACGTTGATGTTGGTGAAACGTCCCTTGTGATCCACCAGGGCTTGCAGCAGCATTGAAAAGTACCCCTTGCGGTTTACGTAGTCGGTGGCTTGGTGCTCCGGTGACAAGATAGGGATATGGGTTCCGTCTATGGCCCCGCCACAGTTTGGGAATCCCATTTCAGCAAAACCATCCACTATTGACTGCACGTTGCCCAGAGTCACTACCCTTGCTATCACCAGGTCTTTCATTGCCCTGGCAAATTGGATCACAGCAGCCCCCACAGTAGATTTGCCCACTCCAAATTGATTCCCGACTGACCGGTAGCTGTCTGGCGTTGCAAGCTTCCACAGGGCTATCGCCACTCGCTTCTCAACTGTGAGGGCTGCTCTCATCTTGGTATCCTGGCGTTTCAGGGCAGGGGACAGCAAGTCACAAAGTTCCATGAAAGTGCCCTTACGCATGCGAAAGTTTCGCAGCCACTGGGAATCGTCCCATACCTGCAGCACGATGCGGTCCCACCAGTCTGTGCTTGTTTCCCGGGCCCAGAATCGGCGTTCCACGGTATCAACCTGCCCCAGTAACACCATGATTTCCACATTGCTGGGGCCTGTGCCTTGTGAGAGGTCTATGGCCATGTCAATTTCCTCATCACTCTCGTCGCCGTGCTGCAATCGCCTCCTCGCCTGGTCCGGGTTTCGCCTTGGCATGTTCTGGCTCTGCATATACTCCAGGACAATGCGCGTGGTGTTCATAGTGCTCATAATTGCCGCGGTGATCTGAGCGGGCTCCATGATCCCAGTGCTAGCTATGGCGCCTGGTCAGAAAAAAGGCGCGAAAGTAGTATCTGATGGACCAGGAGAAGGAGGGCGGGAGGGAGGGAGGGAGGGCCGAGTGACGACATGGCGTACAGGTACAGGAACAGGGAGAAACACAAACAACTGTCACACAGAATGGTGCCCCCAAAGATTAAACTGGAAACCCCGGGCTTAGCAGGCCGTTGATTTCACGGAGGAAGGGGAAGCAAATGAACACAGAACAAATCTATTTTTTACATCTTAAGGTGGCAGCCGACGCTGCAGCATGAGTGACAGCCATACCAATACGACGATGATGGGTACCAATCATAAAATACCATCATCTGCCAAAAAGCAAGGGGCTGCTGCTGTGTAGCAATGCAGCCCCACGTCTGCCAGCCCCACGTCCGCCAGCACCCAGCATCGCCCTCGGCCTCTTCTGGGTGCTTAGCAGACAATACTGGGCAATTGGCAGAAAATAGTATATTATGACTGGTAACCGTCATCATCAAAACAGTAGCATGTCTGCCCAGGTGGCCATGATTGACAGCCACACCAATACGATGACGACGGGTACCAATCATAATATACCATCGCCTGGCAAGGGGCTGGTGCAATGCAGCCCTACGGCTGCCAGCCCCACGACTATCACTCATGCTACACTGTCTACCGCCAAAAGGCAGTTAGCAGCTGCTGCTGTGTAGCAATGCAGTCCCACGTCTGCCGGCACCCAGAGGACATATGGTGACGGTGAGCTCAGCTGAGCTGAGCGGGCTCCATGCTTGCCGTGGTATGTTGTCTGCACAGGTAACCCAGGTAAATAGGCGCGAATCTATTGTCTGCCGTTGCTGTGACGAGGGGGGAGGGGCCTGACGACATGTACCCAGAACCGCCCGCGACACTGTTTTGCATCATCCGGGCATTGGGATCTCAACCCAGAATTCAAAGAAAAGGCGCGAACCGCTTCTCGGCTCGAGCTGTGGCGCAAACGTAGTATCTGACGGCCTAGGGGAAGGAGGGAGGGGGGCCGAGTGACGACATGGCGTACAGGCACAGGGAATTAAAATAAAGAACGGTGGCTGTGCATCAGGGAGAGACACAAACAACTGTCACAGACTGGTCCCCCCCAAAGATTAAACTGAAAACCCTGGGTTTAGCAGGCCGTTGATTTGACGGAGGGAGGGGGAAGCAAATGAATACAGAGAAAATCTATTTTTTTACATCTTAAGACGACGGTGCAGCGTGACTGTGAGCTCAGCTGTGCTGAGCGGGCTCCATGTTGTCTGCACAGGTAACCCAGGTAACCCAGATAAAAAGGCGCGAATCTATTGTCTGCCGTTGCTGTGACAGGGGAGGGAGGGGCCTGACGACATGTACCCAGAACCGCCCGCGACACTGTTTTGCATCATCCGGGCATTGGGATCTCAACCCAGAATTCCAAGGGGCGGCGGAGACTGCGGGAACTGTGGGATAGCTGTGGGATAGCTACCCATAGTGCAATGCTCCAGAAGTCGACGCTAGCCTCGTACTGTGGACGCGGTCTGCCGACTAGAGCACCTAGAGCATTTTATGTGTGGACATACACAATCGGCTGTATACAACCGATTTCAATAAAACCGGCTTCTATAAATTCGAACTAATTTCGTAGTGTAGACATACCCTCAGAGTTACTGCAGCGCTCTTACAGATGCTAAACAAGCCAATTCATACCAAACCTTACATGGTCTCCAGATGGGGGACAAAGTTCTTCTCTCACTTATGCCAATATAAATACAAGTAACACAATGGATTTACTCCAGATTTACACCAATGTTATAGCAGAATTTGGTTCAAGGACTTCTATATTTCTTCTGATGTTAAAATAACTACACCTCTACCTCGATATAACGCTGTCCTCGGGAGCCAAAAAAAATCTTACCGCGTTATAGGTGAAACCAAGTTATATTGAACTTGCTGTGATCAACCGGAGTGCGCAGCCCCGCCCCCCCAGAGCACTGCTTTACCACGTTATATCCAAATTCATGTTATATCGGGTTGCATTATATCGAGGTAGTGGTGTACATTACAGTTTATAACAATTAGTGAGCTTTGAATCCAAGGAGGTTTGGTGATTCATAATTCCATTTAAGCAGGCATCTAAAGAAGTATATTGGGTACGCCAAGGATAGGCTTGGAACTGGGCTGAGCATCTTGTGAGAACAGGCTCTCTCACACGATTTCCAGTACTTCCTGTATCAGTTAAGCCTGAAGTAACATGACAGCAGACTTTGTCACACTATTGTTGTGGACATGCCAGAAGAAATGAGATACAAGGGATGTGGTTTAGCTAAGCAGTAACTTGATTAATTTAACTCATCTGGGAACTGCCCGGAAATACCTCATATAGCGCAGATGATCATTCCTTCCTCATTTGTGTCCAGCTAATTGGGAAGGGCTACCATCAGTCACCCACTCCTCCAAATCTGTTTGCAGCCTGTTGCTGGGACCCCATCACCCTCCCGTCATACTAGGGCTAAGGGGCTGGGGAAAGGGGGCTGTCTCCTTGCTGTACCAGACTTTAGGATCCCCAACCCCATTCCCCAGCTTCTTTAGGGGATGCCTTCCTCAAAGTCCACTTCCAGCTCCTGTTTATCAATGCATTTTCCACAAGGGTCCAAGTACCTGCACTGAATGCCTGCCACCAGGAGGCAACAGCAATTACCTTTTTATGACATTTCTTCCTCTGGTCTTTGCCAGAATCAGAAGTGAAGACTAAAGTAAACATGGTGGAGAGGGAAATGTAACCACCAAACTCTTTTGAACTTCATTAAGTTTTGGTTTGAAATGCATGTGAAGTTTCAGGGAGTCATGAAGGAAGGGGTACTGTGACGCATGACCAGAAAGGGTTAAACATCCTGCAGGATGAATGACTCAGATTCAACCCTTAAAGACAGGTGGGGAGATAATGTTTGTGTTTTTGTGTATTTTGAGGAGCAGGTGATGCCTTATGTTAATTCCTATAGCTAAGTACCTGTGATAGATTGCCTGATGGATACATTGCCTTATGTTAATCTATCTGAGTAATTAATGACGATGCTTAGGAAATAAGGGCCTGTTGTTCCCCGAGGCACTCCAACTTGTCAAAGAAGACCTAAAATTGTATAAAAGATCCTTGGGACCTGATCCTTTTTATCTCAGATCTGCTTAAGCTTCATCTGGGGAAGTTTGAGTCGCACGATGAAATCCCAGTTATGCTGGTACACCCTGAATATGATATTGGACATTGGACTATAACCTATGAACTAAATTCTAAAAGAACTCTTTGCAACTACAAAGCTCACCATCTCTACAATGTATCTGAACCTCAAGAATTGAACTCATGTCTGTATGTATATTGATCTTTTAACCATACTCTTTCTCTCTTCTTTTTTAATAAATTTTAGTTTAGTTAATAAGAATTGGCTGTATCGGGCACATTACTTGGGTAAGATTTGAAATATTCAATAACCTGGGAGGTAATATGCCTGATCCTTTGGGATTGGTAGAACCTTTTCTCTTATATGATAAAAAATGATTTTCAGAAATCTTCATCATATTTGACTTGGTACCTGGATGGAGGCCTGAGGTTTCTTTAAGAGAACTGTGGTGTTGGTTTTTGGGCAACCAGTGAGGTAATAAAGAAGCTGTTTTATATTGGCTTGGTAAATTTAAGTACTGAATTATCCACCAGATTTGGGGTTTGTCTGCCATATTCTTTGCAGTTCATCCTAGTTGAGTAACCTCAGCTGGCCCCCACTGGGACCCCGTTCACAGTGGTGCACTCTGGCTTGGATACACATTACCACAGGTTAATTGGGTTTTTGGATCAGAACCACATGCTTGTCAAAAATTAATTTTGATATTGGAGAGTTTAGGGCTTAAAAATAGGTTAAAATGAGTGAGCCAGGAATTGTGCTCACAGTGGGGGGAACTGAAAAATCTGTTAATTGCCAATGACATGGAAGCAGATGCAGCAAAAATGCTTCCAGTTGTTGCTGGTTCCTCACTGCAACATGGACAAAAGCTAATAGAACTTCAATTGCAAGAAAAGCAAAAAATAGCTGATATGGAAAAAGAAGCCCATTTAAGGCTTAGGGAATGGCTGGCTGCTGAGGAAAAAACTCACGAAATGCAGCAGGAATCTGTCAGACTTTGGAAGAACAGAAAAAGCTGCTACAGCCTTGAGAGCCTTCCCCTCATGACAACAAAAACTGGGAAAGGATTTGTCCCATTTATAAAGCTACTGAGGAAATAGAGGAATTTCTATTTACCTTTGAGTGTCTGTGTGAAATTCACCATATCCCAGAGGAGCAGCGTATGACTGTCCTGCTAACCAGATTAACTGGGAAAGCCAGGGAAGTGTTCAATGAAATGGGTATGGATGAATCCTTGAATTATGTAAAATATAAAGATACTGTGTTAAAATATTTGAAGGTTACCTCTGAAACTTACAAGTTGAAATTTAGAATTTTAAAAATGTCTAATGGTATTTCTTATGCGGAATGTGCTCATAAACTGTAAAGTTTGGTCAGGAAGTGGATTACTGGTGATAAAGCTTGGGGTAATGTTGAACAGTTAATGCAATTAATTACACTTGAACAAATGTTAAATTTGGTGCCACATGAAGTCTGGGCTGCTATATGCAATAGAAAGTCCAATTCTGTTTTGCATGCGACTGAAATTGCAGATGAATTTGTGCAGAATCGAAGTCATGAAAGAAATAAGCCCCTGGGAAAGAATAAATCACTATTCACCCAGTTTAAAAGAAAGGAATGGTTTAAGAATAAACCTAACCCCAACATGGATAAAAGAGCTCATGGGAGCCCGGCGTTCAAAACCTCTTATCCTAAAGGGAAGCCAGTTACCTGTTACCAATATGGAATATCTGGGCATATAAAGCCAAACTGTCCAAAATCCCAAACCACCCCACAACCTGATATCCCTGTGAGTGCCAATGTTATAACTATGAGCGCAGATGCTAACGCGGTAAACGTTAACATTGTCTCCCTAGCCCCAAAGGAGGATGTAGGGGAAGGATAGGGACTTGTGAATTATGTCAGAACTGAGTCTTGGAGGGGTAGTGATGAATTTATTAGGAATGCAAAGGTGAATGGTGTGAAGTGTCGGGGTTGGCGCGACACATTGTCAGACATTACTTTTGTTAAGGAGTGTCATGTCCGAGAGGAGGACAAACTGGCAGGCAAGTACAAACAGATAACTGTTCCTTTAGCTAAGATCCACCTGGAGCGGGAGGATATTAGTGGTGAACTGATAGTAGGCATTCAAGATAAACTTCCAGCAGACTTTCTGATAGGGAATGACATTATGACTAAGTTTAATATTGTTAATGTCATAACAAGGTCTCAAGTGAAGTATGGTGCTGATGTCTCTAGCTTGCCTGATGTCAGTAAAAAGAGTTGTGAAGGGGAGGGCCTCCAGCCCTTCAGCTATAGAGTCTGGCAGCCACCCTGCAGGGGGATCAGGTGAAGAGCTTCCTGATGTGTCAGAGATGGTTCTGAATTTAAGTGAAACTCAGAAGGAATTTATTTCAGCCCAGCAGAGCGATGTTTCATAGAACAGGCCAGGGCCAGTGCTCAGAGTAGTGTCCCAGCTGAGGAAGGAAGGGGAAGGTTTTTTTTTTTTTTTTGTAAAATATGGAATATTGTTTAGGGAAGCCCCTGCAGGGAAGGGAAGGTTATCCAGAGAGTATGGGAGCTAATAGTTGTGCCAGAGAGGTATAGGGGAGAGCTGATTCAATTAGCTCATGATGGGCCCTTTGGAGGTCATTTAGGGATAGAAAGAATGTGCGGCAGGCTAATGCAGTATGTGTTTTGACCGCTTATGTATGACTCAGTAAAAAAATATTGCAGGAGCTGTGACTTGTGTCAAAAGCACAAGGGATTTAAGGGGCCCAGCAAGCTATCCCTGTAGCCTTTACCCATTATAGGGGAGGCATTTGCTGGACATTGTGGGACCTATATCCAGACCTTCTAGGAATAGAAAAAGATATATTCTTGTGGTGGTGGATTTTGCTACAAGATACACAATGCTACGACCTCAGGGTAACATTGAAGCTGAGACTGTGGTCACAGATTTATTGACCATCTTTATCAGGGTGGGTTTTCCCAAGGAAATGCTGACAGACCGGGATACTAATTTTAGGTCTATGGTATTTGAGAAATGGTGGGAATTGTTTGGGGTGAAGCATTTAAAGGCTGTACCCTACCACCCTGAGACTAATGGACTGGTAGAAAAGTTCAATGGAACTCTGAAAGCCATGCTTAGGATATATGTTTCCAGGCATGAGGGTGACAGGGATGTGTTGCATCCATATCTACTGTTTGCATATAGAAGCGTGTCCCAAGAATCCACAGGGTTTGCTCCCTTTGATCTCTTGTATGGGAGATAGGTCAGGGGACACTTGAATTTGATCTGTGACTCCTGGGAAGGCAATACTGAAGAAATAGAACAGCCAGTAGGGGAATATGTGTCCCACTTTAAGGAGAGACTTCAGGCTATGATGGATATGGTGCAGCAAAACCTTGGGAAAAGTCAGGAAGTTGAAAAAGCATAGTACGATAGGCATGTTGAGGAAAGAGCTTTTGAAATTCGGGATATGATTCTTGTGTTGATTCCTGTGAGGAAGAATAAAAAGCAGGGCATTTGGGACAGACCCTATGAGATAGTGGAAAGGGTTAATGAGGTTTCCTATAATGTCAAGAAGCCTCATGGAAGTGGAGCTGTGCAGATGGTGCCTGCTAATAGACTGGAAGCTCATCATGAAAGGGAAGCAGGTGTCAATATGATTTGTTGTGCTGATGAGGGAACATTATCTGTCCCTTTGATTGACCTAATTACAGAAAGCAAGGGAGAAACCCCCACTGGAAAGCATTGAGTTTGGAAAAGGTTTAAATCCTACCCAAAAGCAGATGTTAGCCTTGTTAAAACACCACAGGCAAACATTCTCCAACCGGCCAGGTTTAACGAACATGATTGTGTACTCCATTCAAACCACAGAGCCCCACCCAGCACCTAGCAGAGCATATCGGTCCAAGGGGGAAATGCAAAGGCAGATCCAGGAGGAGGTTGAAAGCATGTTGAAAATGGGAATAATTACTGAATCAAATAATCCCTGGGCCTCTCCCATTGTGATGGTGCCCAAGAAGGATAAAACCATGAGGTTTTGTGTAGATTACAGAAAGCTAAATGCAATCACACAGCCTGCTCCATACCCCATACCCCACATAGAGGATTTATTGGACAAATTGGGGAGTGCAAAATTAAAATAAGTACACTAGATTTAACTTGAGGATACTGGCAAATACCCGTAGATGTTGATGCCCAGGAAAAATCTACTTTCATCGTGGATTCTGGTCTGTATGAGTTCAAGGTTCTACCGTTTGGATTAAAAAATTCCAGCGCCACCTTTATGAGATGCATTAGTGAGGTTTTGCTTGGGTTGCAGACCTTTGCCAGAGCCTATATAGATGACTTGGCCATTTTCAGCTGCCCCTGGGAAGATCATCTATACCACATGGGAGCTGTGTTACAAAGGCTAAGGGAAGCCAACCTAACTGTTAAAATCCCCAAGTAGATCTTAGGAACTGCAGAGGTATCATACATGGGACACAGGGTTGGAAGCGGATTGGTATGCCTCGATCCCCTGAAAGTAGAAGCCATAAAATGCTGGCCTGACCCTAAACAAAGAAGCAGGTCCAGTCCTTTATTGGGCTGGCTAACTATTATCACAGGTTTGTAAAGGGATTTAGCGATATTGTGGCCCCCATAACAGACCTTACCAAAAAAGGGGAAACTGGATGAGGTAAAATGGACCAAGGCCTGTGAAAAAGGCTTTAAAAAAATAAAAGAAGCCTTAGCTAAGGAGCCTATTTTAGTCAGCCCTGATTTTGGGAAAACATTCTTGCTATGCACAGACGCTTCTAATGTGGAGTTGGGAACTGTGCCGATGCAGGACAGGAAAGGGGGTAAGAGACACCCTACTGCATATCTAAGCAAAAAATTGACACCTACTGAACAATACTATGCTACTATAGAGAAAGAATGCTATGCAATTGTGTGGGAAGTAAAGCAACCCAAACCTTATTTGTATAACAAGAAGTTTATGGTGTTTAGTGATCATACTCCCTTGGTGTGGTTACACAAAACAAACGGAACCAATGCCTTGCAAGAGTTTGATATGGACATAATTCATATAAAAGGAAATGAGAATCTTATGGCTGACGCCTTGTTAAGTTGGGAGATCCTTAAGGTGTATCCAGGAGCTTTAATTTCTCCCTTGCACATTAGTCTCGCATTGGGGTGTGATGCATGGCCAGAAAGGGTTAAACATCCTGCAGGATGAATGACTCAAATTCAATCCTTAAAGACATGTGAGGAGATAATGTTTGTGTTTTTGTGTATTTACATGTATATGGGTAATGGTCAACAAAGTAATTGACAGTCCCTGTCTATGCTGTATTCTGATAATTAAGAGATCAAAAGAACATCCTAGCATTTAAATGAAGTGCAAACACAGGATGTCTCTGTATTCATCTCTCTTTGACATGTATAGCAAATAATCAGTGAATGGCAGAGGAGCAGGCGATTGTCTTATATTAATTCGTATAACTAAGTACCGGTGATAAGTCAATATATCCATCAGGCAGTCTATGTTAATCTGTGTGAGTAATTAATGACGATGCTTAGCAAATAAGGGCCTGTTGTTCCCCAAGGGACTCCAACTTGTCAAAGAAGACCTGAAATTGTATAAAAGATCCTTGGGACCTGATCCTTTTTATCTCAGATCTGCTTAAGCTTCATCTGGGGGAAGTTTGAGTCGTAAGATGAGATCCCAGTAATGCTGGTACAACCTGAATATAATATTGGACATTGGACTATAACCTATGAACTAAACTCTAAAAGAACTCTTTGCAACTACAAAGCTCACCATCTCTGCTATGTATCTGAACCTCAAGAATTGAACTCATGTCTGTATGTATATTGATCTTTTAACCATACTCTCTCTCTCTCTCTCTCTTTTTTAAATAATTTTTAGTTTAGTTAATAAGAATTGGCTGTATGCGTGTATTTGGGTAATATCTGAAATATTCAATAACCAGGGAGGTAATGTGTCCGATCTTTTGAAATCTTCATCAGATTTGACTTGGGTACCTGGCCTGAGGCTGGGTTGCTTTAAGAGAAGTGCGGTGTTGTTTTTTGGGCAACCAGTGAGGTAATAAAGAAACTGTTTTATACTGGCTTGGTAAATTTAAGTATTGAATTATCCACCAGATTTGGGGTTTGTCTGCCCCATTCTTTGCAGTTCACCTTAATTGAGTGATCTCAGCCGGCCCCCACTGCAACCCCGGTCCCAGGTATACTTAATATGTTATCTGGATTAGTTGAGCTCTCAAAACAACGACAAGCCCAAATCCTGAGATCATTAACTCAGAGTATAAATTGGCAAACTCCCACTGAACTCAATTGGAGTCTGACTAAGTAAGGACTGAGGAAAGAACTGCATCTGACCTCAGGGTCTGGCCCCAAGATACCATAACAGATTGTTTTAGTTTACACACAAGAGTACAAAACAAATAAGAGAAAATACAGTTTTAGACAAAGGCCTGTTTTTTCTGGGCCAAATTCTTCTTTCAGTTTACCACAGTAAATCAGAGTTAACTCCTTGACCTTGATAGAGTTCCTCTGTATTTACAGTAGCACAGCTATGATGAGACTCTGGCCCGGCGTAGTTTTTTGCAGTTCTCTTGGAAGTAAAGGGACACAAACATTCACCAACAATAACCATATTCTGATATCGGGGATATTGCAGATATAGTTTGTTCTAAATTTAGGAGAATATGGTGAACCTTCAAATGTTGCTGTAGTGGCTGTTTACTAGTTATAGCAACCACTGTACCACCAGGTGGCCTGATCCTGCAACTACTTACTCATATGAGTAGTGATATTTCATTTAGTAGTATTACTTCTACGAGTAAAGAGTTGGAGGTTTGGAATCATGACTCCTACGTGGGTTTTATGAACAGATTTTTCTGCAGGTTAATATTATTTTTGCACATATGAAGTAGCAGTGATCTTTTTCTTATATATGGTATGAAATTTACAACACTACATTTATTACAACAAAATCTTCTAGAGTTCATTACTTTCCTAGTACTGTGACATACAGCTTTGGTTGAATATCAGTTGATTAAGCTGGCCTCATTCTCAGTTCCATAGTATTAAGTTCCACATGATGTATGAGATGAACCAAAAAGCTAGTAGTCTCAAAAGACTGGAGTACAATAAAAATAAACCTATAACAAAAAATCCCCCCCCCCTCCACTTTCAAAATCTTAAATTCCAGAATATACCTAAACAAATGTAAGGCCCAGTTTGGTCTGACTTTTCTAATGAATCAAATCTTTAAAATTACTTTTAATCTAACTATCTTCACAAATGGTACTGCAGAAACAGCCTGAATCATTTTTAAAATGGTAAAGGATTTTCTATTACATTATTTTAAAAATAGAATACTTGGCTGTTTCTTCCTCACCTGTTTGGGATAAATTTTGCTTTCCTTACTCTTTGAACCATTCCCAGTGACTTGACAGGACTAGTCACGTGAGAAAGGCAAACAGGATCAGGCTTTATCCCTTATGCATGCTGGTCCAACATACTCTAGAGGCCAGTCTGTCCCGGGTCTGTACAGCCCCACTGTAGGATAGGGCTGGGGGTGGTACAGTCGCGCCAGAGGAGCTGCTAGCATGGGCCACTGGCTTCTGGGAGCGGCTGCCCCACTTTCTGCTCCTTTCGCTGCTGCAGTTCCCGGGAGAGCTCTGCGGTTCAGCGGATACTGATTTCTATCCGCAGGTATAAATTTGTATCCACCAGGGCTCTACATATACTGTCACCTCTCCAGTCCTGGAGGCTCCCCGGGGTTGTATGATCTTTACTATGGCTCACCACCTGAGGTTCCCTGGGGCAGCTGCAGCCTGGAAGGGTCTCTGATAGTGCAGCTCCACAAGAACCGTGCTACCTGATGGCCAGGGCTGGTGCAGAGGCTGGCTCTAGCCTCCTGGAGATGCACCAGATTTGGAGGTGGGCCCTGCAGCTCATTCCAAAGGGTGGTGGCCAGGTTTGGAGGTGTGAAACTCCACCCCCAACAGAGCAATTGCATAGGAACTCTGTAAGGAGATCCTCAGTGAAATATCTTGCCTCTCAGCCTCCTGCCATCGGTTTTACCTTGGAATTAGAGGATCTGGGCCCCTGTGTTTCGAACTGATCTAGATATGTAAAAACATATCACCCTTTGGTATTTCCTTCCATTTTGCTAGCCATCCACAAAACTCTGGCGACTCGCTAGCACTGAGTTCTTAGAACCCAATGCTTCCTTGGCAAGTCACTTGTGTCTTCTCATTTGTACAGGAAACAGGCATGTGCTACTGCAGGGAGACTCTACAAGGACTTACATGGTTTCCTACTCTTCACTACAGCACCCTTGAGAGGAATTTTTGGGGTAGTCAGCAGTTTGGGAATCCCATACCAACATAGCTGCTGCAGGAGCTGACAACAAACCAGAAGTGAGCAATCTCTGTGTGACAACACTTTGCCTCCAGCAATTCCCCCGAGACCTCAGGGATCTGCAGGTTTCTGGTACTGATTCCCCTCCCACCTCTTCTGTGGGGACACAACTCCCTACTTCCAATGTAAATATTCCAACAAAACTGAGTAGAAACTTGCTGTTTGCAGTGTTATTGTGTAGCGGTGTTGGTCCCAGGATATTAGTGAGACAAGGTAGGTGTGGTAATACCTTTTACGGAACTAACTTCTGGCTCTTTCACCAATAGAAATTGGTCCAATAAAAGATATTGCTTCACCCACCTTGTCTCGCTAGTAGAAACTTATGTCATTCCCACTTCCCTGAACAATCTATTTCAGTAAGAGTGGGAAACCCTGCGTCTTGGATTGTACATGTGCTCAGTGACATTAAGCACTGCAGCCAGTGCCAGAGTGCATCTGGGAGCAGTAGAAGCAATGGGAGAAGAAGAAGAAAAAAAAGAGGTGACATTTATTTTATGTCATCTCTAAAAATCAGCCATAAAACCAGGGCTGAGAAGATCTAAGAAGGGAAACAATTTTTTAAGAAATATCAGTGACAGCTGGGGCTTTAAAGGAGAAGGCATGAGAACTGAATCTGCAGGAAAATATTTACATTTTTCATTCACTTGAGGGGACCATCATGTCCCAGTGACACCCATGAAGATCCCGGATTTTCTTTCCTATTTTATACTGCTCCCTCGCCCCCAAAGTCCCAGATGATAATCACCATCATTCTGGAAGAGATTCGAAAGCTGCACCCTCAGGAATGCATCAACATAGTCTTAATTGGCCAGAAAATGAACAATGCCCACTGGCAGGGGCAAGTCTAGAGAATCTGGAACCAGAATTCAAGATCTCAAAGTACTATGGAATACTTAGTACTAATCCCATGGGCAGGCTTGAGAAATATTTCTACTGATCAAATGGGTGGGGTTGAAAGATGCATGAGAGAAATTCTTGGAAGGAAGCAGCGCTAACATCTTCAATATTATTTTCTTGAGCAGAGCGATCATTTATATAGCAATAATTTGAGAACCTCCAATTTGTTGTATACTGTCAGTTATTTCAACACAACTTGAGTTTCCATCTATTAACCTCTTTGAACATGCTAAATTAAAGCTATAACTTCTATGTTAACAAAGATACCAGATATTAGGATTGATATCCATGCAGTTTGAAAAACAGAAATGCACAAAACTATATGTACAGTACATGTGCCTAGAACTCGTGTAAAACTATTTGTACACCATATGTGCCTAAAACTTGTGTTAGTTGATTTTTAATACATAATAATTGAAACAAAACATATATATTTCAATAAGACACTTTAGTCACCAGTGACACTACAGAAGTTCATATCACAAATTAAAATCTTTGGTTATACATTGTTATCAAGGATGCTATGTACAATAAGATTATTATGAAACATGACTGATGGATGTTAAGTGATCTGGCAACATCACATCTATCCCTACAGTTTTTCTACTTTTAAATTAAAGCTCCATCCTCTGCTTTAAAATCTGCCCCCATGGAATTTTTCTTCTAATGCAATAGAGGGACTTAAACAAAATGAGAAAAATTGAAGACTGTGATGCTGCTATATAACTGGAAGCAACGCCTGAAGGTCTCGTTTGGTGTATGGTATATGTACCTCGGGTATATGCACCTCTGTATTCACCACCCAGGCCTTCAGCTATACCCTGCAGGCACTTCATTATCTTGTTTACATTTTTTTCCTCACAACAAATTCAAACTCATCAGACAAAGCCAGTTGCTGCGGTTCCTACTGGCCTCTCTAAATAAGGCAGATGGCAGCTCTGTTTTAAAGCACTCTCTATCAGAGTTTGATTAATGCTTAGCATGCATGGTCTTAGCAAGTCTATTATTTTAAGTCTTTGAGGAAGCGACATGGAAAAATGCATGTATATTGCCACCATAATGTTCATACAACACTTCCGAGAATTCTTGACTCCCTATTTCACAACTCTTTCATTGCCCTGCTTTGTTTTGTTAATTCTGACCATTGTTTTAATTCTGTGCTATCTCCCAGCGACAGTACTATGAAAAATGCAATTTGGAAGAGTCAGCAGCATATTTCAGCACAGGCACTGTAGAGATCCTAGTGAGAGGTTGAAGGTGAAAGGGAAAGGAGGCAAAAGGAGAGGGCATAAAAAAACACCCCGTTAAGGATTGTGTGGAGCCTCACTGAAGCTGGTGGGTGTACCCATCCCCCTTCATTTAAGACCGTTGTAAAAAGCCACTAATTTCCTTTATGGAACCACGTAGCTGAAACAGTAGGCACTTCCACCCAAAACATAGGCAGCCAGCCTTGAGTAGAAGCTGAACCATGTGGCCCAAAAGGTTTCCGCTCGGGACTGTTCTAGTAAACACAGGGGCTGAGACACTGATTGGTGGAGCTGAGCGGGTGTGTGAGGGAGAGGGAGCGAAGCAGGAGAAACACAGCAGAAGCAGAGAGAGAAGGCAAGGCATCATCAGACAGCCAAGAACACAGCCAGAGCAAGCATCGGGAACGTGACTCTGAGGAAAGCTTAGAGATAGCTTTTGGGTGCAGTGTTGGATAGAAGGGAGCTAGGAACTGTGAGCAAAGGAACTACCTTTTATTCCTGCTGTTTTCAGGGAAACAGTACTTTGTACATCCTTTGTAAATAAACAAGATTGCACCAAAGAAATACCTGACTCCATCATCAATTTCTCCTCCGAACAGAAACAAGACCTCAAATATTGGTTAATTGCTTGGGTCAAAAAGGGGTAACTACACTTTTCAGCCAAATAAACAATCATTTCAACTGATGTGACAAATAACACTTCTCAGAGAGAGCAAACATCCTTCGATTCAAAAAAGAGGTGGGTTCACACTGAATATAAATTAAGATCGCTCAGTGACAATTGTTCTGATACTACAGAAAAAAAAATTAGGATTACCCACACACTGAAGTCAATTTGATATGGAGAAATCACTAAACACTGAAAGTCCGTGTCACCATTTAAATTTTGCTTTTGCCTTTATCCTCTTTGCGTTGTGTTGGGTCATGGGTGTAAGTTGCACACTTAACATTACTTCATTGGGTCAAAAGCTCAAGGTAGTTGTACTGTAAGTGCTTTCCTAAAAATGCGAGTGTATCTGATTTAAATCAGCAACTGAGAGTAACTCTATCTTCTTGTCCCACGGGCGTCGGTGAGATAACTGAAAGACCTGTTCTTTTAATTATTCTGTATTTCTGGTTTTGTACATTTGAATTTTATCCAAGATGCCTTTCTTTCCTTTTAACCATCTGGGCAAAGCCAGGTGGTTACATAACTGTAATCTGTAACTAATCATTTAAATCAGCTTCTGTACCAAATGACTGGAGGATAGCTGATGTGAAGCCAATTGTTAAAAAGGGCTCCAGAGATGATCCCGGCAATTACAGGCCGGTAAGCCTGACTTCAGTACTGGTCAAACTGGTTGAAACTATAATAAAGAACAAAATTGTTAGACGCATGGATGAACATAATTTGTTGGGGAAGAGTCAACGTGGTTTTTGTAAAGGGAAATCATATCTCACTAACTACTAGAATTCTTTGAGGGGGTCAACAGGCATGTGGACAAGGGGGGTCCAGTGGATATAGATTTTCAGAAAGCTTTTGACAAGGTCCTTCACCAAAGGCTCTTAAGCAAAGTAAGCTGTCATGGGATAAGAGGGAAGGTCCTCTCATGGACTGGTAACTGGTTAAAAGATAGGAAACAAAGGTTAGGAATAAATGGTCAGTTTTCAGAATGGAGAGAGGTAAATAGTGGTGTCTGCCAGGGGTCTGTACTGGGCCCAGTACTGTTCAACATATTCATAAATGATCTGAAAAAAAGAGGTAAACAGTGAGGTGGCAACATTTGCATATGATACAAGTCCCAGGCAGACAGCAAAGAGCTACAAAAGGATCTCTCAAATGGGTGACTGGGCAACAAAATAGCAGATGAAATTCAATGTTGATAAATGCAAAGTAATGCACATTGGAAAACATTAACCCAACTATTCATATAAAATAATGGGCTCTA
This sequence comes from Chrysemys picta bellii, assembly GCF_011386835.1. Classification (NCBI taxonomy): domain Eukaryota; kingdom Metazoa; phylum Chordata; order Testudines; family Emydidae; genus Chrysemys; species Chrysemys picta. The sequence goes on along the minus strand of NC_088792.1, from coordinate 115,560,636 downwards.
AATTAGCTGTTAACACAAGAAAAAGATCTTGGAGTCATTGTGTATAGTTCTCCGAAAACATCCACTCCATGTGCAGCGGCAGTCAAAAAAGCCAACAGAACATTGAGAATCATTAAGAAAGGGAGAGATAATAAGACAGAAAATATAATACTGTCTCTATATAAATCCATGGTACGCCCACATCTTGAATACTGTGTGCAGATATGGTTGTCCCATCTCAAAAAAAATATATTGGAATTGGAAAAGGTTCAGAAAAGGGCAACAAAAATGATTATGGGTATTCTGTATGAGGAGAGATTAATAAGATTGGGACTTTTCAACTTGGAAAACAGACTACTAAGGGGGGATATGATTGAGGTCTATAAAATCATGACTGGTGTGGAGAAAGTAAATAAGGAAGTGTTATTTACTCCTTCTCATAACACACGAACTAGGGATCACCAAATGAAATTAATAGGCAGCAGGTTTAAAACAAACAAAAGGAAGTATTTGTTCACACAATGCAATAGTCAACCTGTGGAACTCTTTGCCAGAGGATGTTGTGAAGGCCAAGACTATAATAGGGTTCAAAAAAGCACTAGATAAATTCATGGAGGATAGGTCCATCAATGGCTATTAGCCAGGATGGGCAGGGATGGTGTCTGTTCGCCAGAAGCTGGGAATGGGCGACAGGGGATGGATCACTTGATGATTATCTCTTCTGTTCATTCCCTCTGGGGCACCTGGCATTGGCCACTGTCGGAAGACACAATACTGGGCTAGATGGACCTTTGGTCTGACCCAGTATGACCATTGTGATGTTCTTATAAATATTGGAATCTTCTCAAGCTCTACTTGAAAGCTGTTTTTTTTGGGAAACCGAAATGTGCTATGAAGTGTGTAAGATGCTGGTTTGTGTCCAGCCCATGAAGGATCTGCTGCCATACCCACAGTCTCCTTCTAAACCCAATTTGTTTCCCAAACTTGGGCAAACAAACAGTTCTTCAGCCCACCCTGGGCTACAGCTCCCAGGGGATTTTTCCCTTTGTGGGAAGTGGCGTGGGCCAAGGGATGTGCTGGCCGCCACTTCCCGCCGCCCCCATTGGCCTGGAGCAGCGAACCACGCCCTGTGGGAGCTGCGATTGGCCGAACCTGCGGACGCGGCAGGTAAACAAACCAGCCCAGCCCGCCAGGGTGCTTACCCTGGCAAGCCGCATGCCAAAAGGTTGCCGATCTCTGCTCTATGGAATCATTGAATTGAATATCTAATATATTGTCGTTTTGTTTACCTGGAGCATCTGCAGGCTTGGAGTGCCCATTGGGTGGGAACAGAGACAGGGAGCTGAGGGGCTCCATGCCTGCACACGCTCCAGGTAAACAAAATGTCCTGACCCGCCAGCGGCTTACCCTGACAGGCTGGGAGCCAAAGTTTTCCAACCCCTGAAATATACGGTCGGCTTATGAAAGGGTCATACAGTTTTTGCTATTTTTACTTATCCATCTTGGGGGATCGGCTTATAAAAGAACGGGCTAATGAACGAGTATATACGGTAATTTACCTGTAAAATTTATGTGACATAGAATATTTGAAGAATTTCTAGAGGTGAAGAGTGAGCGATGGAGAAAGGGTTATGTTACACTCTCGGCAGATTTTTTTACCCAAGTATTTATATTTTAATGACTTTTTTAGTTATTTAAAAATGAAAATCTGCAAAGTCATGTCATGAAGAAGTTTCTGTTATGGACGTTGTTCTGGAAGCTAGCTTATATAAAGAAAATAAGATCCACTCATGGATATTTCTTTTAGTTCAGATATTTGAAGCTGCCTTTATCACTTATTTTATTATTCATGAGGCCTTCTGTAGCACGTCAATTCACCTATGTGTGGTCACAGCTAAAAGCAGCCCCCCTCCTTTTTTTGGTGGCACTGTTTGTTATTTATGACGTGCAACCTGACTCTCACAATGAATAGGATATGAAACACACTGCTCACTAGCAACTCCCCACCCCCAGTAGGTATATGCCTTTTTGATGTTAATGAGATTAAGGGCTGTAGCACGTTGCTTGTTACTACATTCATAAGAAGCTCCTCATGTGTAGGCAGTTCAAATTGATGGGTCGACAAGCGAAAACAGCATACTTATGTTCATTTTGTTCAGCTGCTGCAGTTTTCATGGGCTTTTTTACATTTAAATACACTTCAAGAGCAGGAAATCCTATAGTATAAAATATCTGAGATGAGTGAATTAGAGGTATATCAAAGCGTAGCTGGTGCATTTTTTGTAAGCCAAGATCTAAACCACCATCCTCCTGCAGCCTTCCACTTGCAGGTTAGACAAACTGCCAGCGATAGTCTAGTTATGACTTAGTCCTGCCTTGAGTGCAGGGGACTGGACTAGATGACCAGTTGAGGTCCCTCCCAGTCCAACACTTCTATGATTCTATGCACACTCAATGGTTCCTTATTAGTTTAGACTCATGCATTTAATTTGTGTGAAGAAAAGGCCTTATCACTCAAAGAGCTGAATGATGCTCGAGCATCTGTCTCCATTCATTTGTTGAGAAGTTATCCTCAAAAATATATTCTTAAATTGCAGGCAACAATAAAGCGCGGGCGAATATCAAAACTACTACAGCCATTACATGTAACTAGTTTTAGTGCTTGGAAGATGCTATGTCATAACTCAATATTACCTACACCAAACATTCTATCATCATTAGTTTGCTCCCCCCTTTCCCAAAATATCACAAGATTGGCTGTAAAGTCATGAGATTTAAGAACATTTAAAAAAAAAAGCCTTCTGTTTTTAGGGGAAATTTTAAAGCTTTTCTACGCAACCAAGAGGGCTAAAAACTTCCTTTAAAAAGAGAAAAGTTTAGATTCTTTTGTAATCACACTTTTCTCCAGAAACTAGGACTTTAAGGAAAACAAATACCATGAGCTTTGCAATAAAACCATGAAAGTTAGCAACACTGCAACTTTACATTGAACTGTTAAGTAGGGTGACCAGATATCCCAATATTATCAGTACCGTCTCAATATTAGGGGCTTTGTCTTATATAGGCAAATATTTCCCTGCCCAACCCCAAAAAAGTGTCCCAATTTTTCACACTTGCTATCTCGTTGCCATATAGTTAAGTCCTGGGCACCAGAGAAATATGCATGAAAGTATAAGTGCCTAGATAGATAAATATATTAGATTATATAGAAAATAAGACTAATAATATTCTGGATATTATCTGCAGAGCTAAATTTTATGAGGTTGAGTGAATTAAGAGAGGAGCAGCAGTAACCCCTATATTTAAGTTGCCTGACATTTTCCATTATAAAAATTCTTGTCACCATTTTTTGAAGAGCTGTAGCACCTCCATGGTTTGCAACAGGAGCTTCATATTTGGCAGAGAGGTAGTCCAGGGCTCAGAGATGTACCTTAGCATCCCCCATGAAAATCCGTTCCAATTTGGCCAAGTTAGGAACTATTGAAAGTCTCCATTTATTTCCCATCCATGTTTTGCTCAGTACAGCTTGTTATTTCCTGCCCAAGCCCCCTGAATATTGCATTAAACACTAGACATGCAGCACCCTAATGCCTCACTCCAGCATGCCACATCTGAAAATCTGGACAGGAGATAGGTACATTGGTTATGCAACTATCCAAAATACCCTTTAAGCCTGGAGTAAAATACACTGGGCTAGGAAACAGAAGAGCAGGAACACAATAGGACTTCTGCCCCTAGATTCCCTAAGGCGCTTTTGAAAAATCTTCCTTTATACAGCCAACATTTAAAGACTATTTTAAAATCTTTGATTCTAAAATTATTTTCTATAAATTGCTGCTCATGTTTCATGTTCTGTAGCTAAAGCATACTCATATGCAAGGGCCATTGCAGATGACTAATTTTAAATAATGTTGGAGAAGCTAATGTATCAATATAAATGATAATTTTTTCACATTTTAAACAATTAGTTCTTAAATAAATAAGAAAGTATGTACGTAGGCTTGAATTATTATAATGGCAACATTACACGTCTATTTGTGGTAAATTATTAGCACAAGCATGGCTTACCAATATCCAGCCAGAAACTTTGCTTTGTATTACCCCTGGTATAATGAGATTTAAGCACCACAAAAATCTATAGTTTGAATTCAGAATACTTCTGTCATTCAGTTTGTCCATATATGGTATATGTGCTACTCTCAAGTCATATACAGAATGACCAAAGTCAGAAATTGTAATTGAAAGACCTCTATCATCTAATCCATTTCTCTGCCAATTCAAGATTGTCCCCTATTGTATATTGACTAGTGGTTTTCAAGTCCACCTTTAAATGTTTGTAGTAAACTGAGCTTTCACTTTTTCACATGGGAAACCATTCCGCACACTAATATCTATTAATGTCTAGCAGTTTTTCTTGATAGTCATCCTAATTTTTCTTTCATAATCTCATTCCATTCCTTAGTTATATCCCCATGTACCTCTAACTCACTGTTCTACTGCCATGGGACCGATTCTGCCAGTTTTACTCATGTTGAGTAATTGCCCCCAGTAAAATCAATGGGCCTACTCAACATGAATGGGGGGTGGGGGACTCTATTTGGCCATTAGTACTTACATTGTTGAAATATCTATAGACTCCCTGCCCCAATAGTAGTTACTTAAAGCTACACACAATATAATTCTTAAATCTTTCCTGTTAAGACGGCATGCACTTCACGGCAAATGGGACTTAAATTCTGTCTTTGTACTCCCCTGTTTGTCTGTTACCATCTGTTGTCTCTCGTCTTATACTTAGCCTGTAAGCTCTTAGGAGCAGTGACCCTCTTTTTATTCTATGTTTATACAGCACCTAGCAAAATAGGATCCGGATACAAGATTAGGGCTCCTAGGTGCTACTACAAAACAAACTAATAATTAATAATAAAAATAATGTTGCAAGAGCTCCAGGTTGTGCAGCAGCTTCATCTAAATGAAAAATGAAGATATTAAATTAAGTAAATAGGATATTGAATAATATAATCAGTAATATAAAAATAAATGACACATGGGTGTGATGTGTTCCCCCACATGGTGCCACCTGGAACTGGGGTACCACTCAGCCCACTGACCCACCAGGCTGGGCTCCCTCTCACACTGTGCTGCTGTGACAAGCTGCAAAGCCCTCCAGCCTGCACTTTCACCAGCATTCATACAGGTAGGGCCACATCCAGCTGCAATTACTTGCAGGCTCTCTGACCACCAGCTTCCCAGCCTGGGACCCCAGCGCAGTACCGTCCTGCCCTAGTCAAATCTGGCCAGTATATGGTTTTTATACCTGGTCCGACTCTCCCTCAATGTGAGAGAATAGGACTGTCAAGAGATTAAAAAAATTAATCGCGATTAATTGTATTGTTAAACAATAATAGAATACCATTTATTTAAATATTTTTGGATGTTTTCGACATTTTCAAATATATTGATTTCAATGAATACACAGAATAAAAAGTGTGCAGTGCTCACTTTATATATATTTTTTATTACAAATATTTGCACTGTAAAAAACAAAAGAAATCGTATTTTTCAATTCACCTATTACAAGTACTGTAGTTCAATCTCGTTCATGATAAAGTTGAACATACAAATATAAAATTATGTACAAAAAATAACTTCATGCAAAAATAAAACAAAATAAAACTTTAGAGCCTACAAGTCCACTCGGCCCTATTTCTTTTTCAGACAATCACTCAGACAAACAAGTTTGCTTACATTTGCAGGAGATAATGCTGCCTACTTCTTGTTCACAATGTCACCTGAAAGTGAGAACAGGTGTTCTCATGGCACTGTTGTGGCTGGCATTGAAAGATATTTATATGCCAGATGTGCTAAAGATTCACATGTCCCTTCATGCTTCAACCACTATTCCAGAGGACATGCGCCCATGCTGATGATGGATTCTGCTTGATAACAATCCAAAGTAGTGCATGTTTATTTTCATCATCTGAGTCAGATGCCACCAGCAGAAGGCTGATTTTCTTTTTTTGGTGGTTCAGGTTCTGTAGTTTCTGCATCGGAGTGTTGCTCTTTTAAGACTTCTGAAAGCATGCTCCACAACTCATCCCTCTCAGATTTTGGAAGTCACTTTAGATTCTTAAACCTGGGGTCGAGTGCTGTAGCTATCTTTAGAAACCTCATATTGGTACCTTCTTTGCGTTTTGTCAAATCTGCAGCAAAAATGTTCTTAAAATGAACATGTGCTGAGTCATCATCCGAGACTACTATAACATGAAATACATGGTAGAATGTGGGTAAAATAGAGCTGGAAACATACAATTCTCCGCCAAGGAGTTCAGTCACAAATTTAATTAACACTTTATTTTTTAACAAGTGTCATCAGCATGGAAACACATCCTCTGGAATGGTGGCTGAAGCATGAAGGGGCATACAGATGTTTATCATATATGGCATGCAAATACCTTGCAATGCCAGCTACAAAAGCCCCATGCAAGCGCCTGTTCTCACTTGCTGGTGAATTGTAAATAATAAGTAGGCAGCATGTTCTCTCATAAATGTAACAAACTTGTTTGTCTTAGCGATTGGCTGAATGAGAAGTAGGACTAAGTGGAATTGTAGGCTCTAAAGTTTTGCACTGTTTTGTTTTTGAGTGCAGTTATGTAACAAAAAATCTACATTTGTAAATTGCACTTTCAAAATAAAGAGATTGCACTACACTACTTGTATGAGGTGAATTGAAAAATGTTTCTTTTATAGTTTTTACAGTACAAATATTTGTAATAAAAATAATATAAAGTGAGCAGTGTACACTTTGTATTCTGTGTTGTAATTGAAATCAATATATTTGAAAATGTAGAAAAACATCCAAAAATATATAATAAATTCCTTTTGGTATTCTATTGTTTAACAATGCAATTAATCACAATTTTTTTTTAATTGCAATTAATTTTTTTGAGTTAATCATGTGAGTTAACTACCATTAATAGACAGACCTAGAAGAGCACAATGCACACTTGTGGTAACCAAGCAGAGATTTTGCCCAAGCACTCCAGTCAAAGCTCGTTGGTTTAGATTAAAACAAAAAACAAGTTTGTTGACTACAAAATATAGATTGTAAATAATTATAAGGAAGAGCAAACAGATCAAAGCAGATTACCTAGCAAATAAACAAAAACCGCAAACTTAATATACTGGACAGATTAGCAGATTCTCACTCTAAGAGCGGATACAAGCAGGCTGCAGATTCTTAAGGGGCAAGCTGCACTTGCTTTACAGCTTGTAATCCCCAGGTCTTTCATACACAGGTTAGAAAAATCTCTTTAGCCTGGGTCCATCACTTCCCCCAGTTCAGTCTTTGTTCCTCAGATGTTTCCAGGAGTCTTCTAGTGTGGGGAACGAACAACCACAGACGGATGTCACTCCCTGTATTATATAGCTTTTGCATATGGCGAGAACCCTTTGTTCCAAAGCTTGGTTCCCAGACCAGTCTTTGGAAAATTACTGACATCCCAAGATGGACTCCACCATCATGTGGCCTGGTCACATGTCCTTGCAAAGTCACAGCAGCCATCACTCCCAGGTAGGGTGACCAGATGTCCCTAAAAAATCAGGACTGTCCCAATATTTAACCCTTTGTCCTGCGTCCCGTTCAATGTACGATCGGGACGCCATTTGTCCCGATATTTGGGTAAGGAGGCCAGCAGGAGGAAGGTGCTGACCCTGTGGGTGCTCCGGGGCTGGAGCACCCATGGGGAAAAATTGCAGCCAAGCTCCCCCCTCCTCACCTCCTTCTTCCCCCCCTCCCTCCCAGCATGCTGTGTTCCCGCTCCACCCCCCTCCAGCACTTCCCGCCGCCAAATAGCTGTTTGGTGGTGCTTAGCGCTTTCCAGGAGGGGTACGTGGCGTGCTCAGGAGAGGAGGCAGAGAAGAGGCAGGGCAGGGGTGGGGTCTTGGGGGAAGGGGGTGGAATGGGGGCAGGGTGAGGGCTGTGCAGGGGCAGAAAGAGTCGGGGGGTGGGCGAGCACCCACCCAGGAGGGGGGAAGTCGGCACCGTAGGGGTGAGTGGTGGGCGGGGAGGCGAGCAGTGGGTGGGGGACTGAGAAGGGACGCAGCAAGCCAGTGGCAGGCTGGGGGATGAGGAAGGGTGCGGTGGGGGGGACTGAGTGGGGAGGGGGCAGGACCTGGGGCAGAGTGCGGGCGGAGCCTGGGAGGAGTGGGGATGGACTGTGGGTGGGGCCAATGTGTCCCCATATTTTAGTGTGGTGATCTGGTTACCCTACTCCCAGGCTGTTTGGAGTGTTCTCAGGAAGGCTCACCAGGTGGGAGATAAGCTTCTCCTAAGGCCTATTGTTCTTTCTCATGGCTCATTACCCTGAATAGGTCCTTCCCAACCAGCTATCTAAACTGAAAATATCTTGTTTAGTGGGCGTTACCCAGGTGTAGCTACATTTGAAGTACAGATATAAATACTGACTATAACTTCAGATACAAAAATGATACACGCATACAAATATGATAATCATATTCAGCAAATCATAACCTTTTTAATAGCATCTCACATGACTCTTCTTGCATAAAATGCATCATAATTATGCTATAACCATATCAGAATAATATCACTATGAAGAATATGGGGTGCAGTGTCACAACGGGCTAAATTACACACCAGACAGTTTGAAGTTGGGATAAGTATACCTTCTGGATGCTTCTGCAACAAGGATCAGCCGTGAAATAATTAACAGTGTGGACATTTAAAGTGTCCTTTTTTGGTTTGAGGTTCAACACCTCTATGAGATGCATAGGTGCAGTTCATAATCCCCAAAGATATTGTTTCCAGGTATCTGCAAACTCAGGACAATACTGGTTTGGTTTGCACTTGGTTAACATCTGCCAAGGTTTTCTTTGCAACATTAATGACATTTAACTTATTATTATTTTTTTTTTTTTAAAGATGAGATTCGGAAGCACAAATTTTGTGAGAAGGGGTAGACTTTGTGGCTGCCGATTCACAGAATAAATGGAGTCACTAATATGTTTGAATACACAGCTTTATACAAGTTAACGTATTTTGGAGCCAATCTGTAGAAGAGCCAAGGGCTTTTGTCGTAGAGTTTATAGCTTAGCATTAGTTTATCTTCTTTATTTTCTCTAATGAATAATCTCTTTCAGATATTTCTGCCATCATAACTTTGTGTAATACTGTTCTTTAGAATGAGTCACAGTAGCATTTGTTTTCAATTAACAGTTGCTATTGTAAATTATACTGGTCTTAAAAAGGCGCTTAGTGTTTGGTATCTTGCAACTTCTTCCTTTAAAAACCACTCTACTGTACAATTTAGACCTGCACCTGCTACTTCCTGTGCATGATAACCTTTCTTCATTACCCTGCAAACAAATTTAAGCATTAAGCCCAAAGGAAGGACCATAAAATTGGTTTCGGCCTGCCTTTACATTTCCTCGCTATTTACCTCAGCTAAATCCATGAGCCAATCTCCAGCTCTGCAGCTTTACTTCCTGAACTCATGTATTAATGATATGTCAAAATCTAAAGCTCCCCGAAGAAAAGAGGTTGCCATGGGATACTGAGTGCTTAGGAGAGAAGTGTAGAGACTTATGCAGCTAAGAAAGGCTCCAAAGACCTTGCTGTGTCAGCCAGTATTGCTTTTTATCTCTTTAGATGAAATAAAAATCACTGCTCTGGGAGTCACTGGACATCTGTCAACCCTGATTGCTCCATGATAGTGACCATTTCAACACAGCTACAGGAATCCATTAGAGGAAAGGAAAGACAATTCCTCCAGTTGACTAGAAACATTCACTTTACTGTTCTACAGAAGTAGCCCCTTTCACAGCTCTTACTGACCCATTTTTCCAAATGGTTCCTGTCTGGAATCACCACTATCATCCCTACCTTTATTTTATATGCCCAAGCTTAGATACAAAAGGGAGTTATGTACTAGAAACAGCTGACACATATGTGGCAAGGAATGAGAAATGAACTCTCATGGTCTGAGTGAAGTTAGGAAGGACAGGGGAGAGACAGCTTACTCACTGTCAAAGCAATACTGAATTTTAAAATGTTTTTGAAGGAGGAGGAGGAGGAGGAGGAGAAGGCTAGAATGTGTCTGCTAAGGGACAATTTCCAGCTTTCAGGAAAGAGTAATGCTGGTGCCAGACGACTATATTTAGTGAAAAATGTTTCAATTGCCTGAAGGGCTAAAAAGAGAGGAGGTGTATATGACAGATTCATAGTGTGCAACAAAAAGACTGGCTACTGATGTACTTTCAAGCACTTACTTATTCCCAGAATGCAGAGTACAGTGGTCACATTAAAATCTTTACAATTTTGTCTTTGCGAGTGTATAACATTACCAGGACCATAGGGACTACGGTGAGCAATTGATAGGCTAAAATATGTCCTCAGAAACCATTCGCTGAATAATTTCAAGCAAGGGACAAAGCTCTGCTTGCAGATAATTCACAGAACGTGAAAAAGGGATGAACTCATCTAATAAATTATTCATTATTCCCCCCCCCATCTCTAGCAGTAAAGCTAGCTCCGTGCAAAAGGTATCTGTAAAAGACTTAAATTGTCATGATTGTATAATAATTTCATTACTTAATTATGTTTTAAAGAAATTATCTAAGAACATTCCAGAACTGGGGAGGGCTGATGGAAACATTTAAAAATACAAAGCAGAGAGGTATTTTTATCACCTCTGGAAATCATCACGAGTTTGACTCAGGATCAACAACAATTGTGTTCACTAGACACAGTGTATATGCCACCTCCAGGCACTTCCAGATAAATATACCCAGATGCTGACTCTCCAATACCTTTCACCCTTGTGCAGGCGTTTACAGGTGTGAAGCGAGTGTAAAGTGCTACCTAATCAGAATTGTATCACTTTACATCCCCTCTGAACATGTGTAAATGACTTTTCAAGGTACAAGAGAAGGGAAGATCAGCCCAATGTGTATAAATATATCACATCAACTTCAATCTCTAGTGATTTGCGAATCTGAGAAAGATTTCCCTGTTGGCAGCTCTAACTGCTTCCAGAGTACTCAACAGACTGGGTTCTGTCAAAAAGTTTCTATAATTATGAACACTCTATGTCAAAACAAAACAAAAAAAATCCAACTCAAATTTGGGCTTCACAGGCAGAGGCATCATATCATGGAGAAACAAGAATGTGACAATCTCTCTATGTATGGCATTAGTAAAATCACATCTAAAAATACTATGTTCATTTCTGGAAAACTCCATACCAGAAAGATGTAGACCATTTATAAGGAATTCAGAGAAGAGTAGCACAAATTATTAAAAGGAGCTGGAGAAACTGATTTATGAGTACAGGAATAAGATTAAAGGTTTGATTTAAATTAAGACGATAGAGAAAGGGCCTATGATAATCATCTATAATTATTGGAAGGGTGCAAGCAACCAGAAGTGAAAGGAATTGCTTAAGCCCAAGAAGTATTAATTACTATTCGTTAAAACCGACCAAAAGAAAAATTTGGACTGAATTTCAGATAAGGAAACATTTCCCATATCTGAGCTTGATTGGACTTCAGAACACTTTCCCTAAGGAAATGGTGAAAGCTCCACCTCTTGAGCTTTGGACAAAGTACTTAAATCTACATACTAATTAGGAAATATTATGTGCACTCGCAGAAGGATGAAGATGTCCTAAATCAGTGGTTCTCAAATTTTTGTATTGATGATCCCTTTCACACAGGAAGCCTCTGAGTGCAACCCCCCCTTATAAATTAAAAACACTTTTTTATATTTAACACTATTATAAATACTGGAGGAGAAGCAGAGTTGGGGGGGGAGGAGGCTGACAGCTCACAACCCCCCCCCATGTAATGACCTTGCAAACCCCTGAGGGGTCATGACCCCCAGTTTGAGAATCCCTGTCCTAAAAGATCCTTTCTGCCTGTGTTTTCCTATGAATTAACAAGATTAAACTGAAAATTATGAGGCAAACTATCTTGGATTCTAAAAAAGAAATGTGTAGATATGCATTGGCAGTAAAATAATCCTAAATAATAAATAAATAAATACAAATAATAATGCATTAGGTATTTTGTTTATATATTTCCCCCTGCAGAACGTTTGCAGCCCTATACAAAACAATAAAATACAATATAATAAAATACCAGTAATGCAGGGCTGACTTTGTTACATTGGCTGCACTTCAAATTTCTCTCAGTTTGAGAGATATTATGGGTCCCAGCAGCATTTTAAGAATAGGGAATCAAGCCCAAACTGGTAGAATCCTTCAGATCTGAAGATTTCTTTATTTATTTTAAATGCAACCACAGTGTTTTGAATTTATTTCTCAAACCAAAAGAGAAAACTTAACTGAAGTGTTCTGTCGACTTTATGTTACCCAAGCTAGTGACTCTCTTATATTTATTCATTATTCTATTTAAAAAAAATATCAACAAAAAGAAAAACAATTGTGTGGGGTCCCATGCGGAGCGGATAAGCACACGACCAATGTGGTTGCAAGCTGAATTCCCATTCTGTTTATTACAAGCTTTCTTTTATAGTTTTTCTCAACATTACATAACACAATTAGGCTATAATCACACATCTACGGATTGGACAAGAAGGACAATCATGTGTTTATCACATGTATAGCCCCACACCGATTGGTTCAACCGTTCCTTACATAAGGCCATGATTTATCACCTTGTTTACCTCATCTTATATAATCCCTAGACCACCAGGGGGCCTTACATAAGGCCATGATTTATCACCTTGTTTACCTCATTTTATATAATCCCTAGACCACCAGGGGGCCTTACATAAGGCCATGATTTATTACCTTGTTTACCTCATCTTATATAATCCCTAGACCACCAGGGGGCGCCTTTGTCTTACAAGGCCATGAGCCATTGCCTGGCAAGTGTCCCATCGTGACCCTTTCCTCCTCATGGAACTTTCCATTAGGTTGGCGTAAGGATGATACATCCCCACACAATTGAATGAGACCAAACAAAAATAATTCATGTGGGGTAAGATACACCCAGGCTGGGATATTCAAAAGTGCTTTACTCTCCAACTCCCACTGGTTACCTTTAATATCCCAACCCCTGTTGTGTGGAGGGCCAGTGGGTCTAGTAGCTCTAGTACCCAGCGCAATCAGCACAGATGAGTGGCAGCTTCTATTCCTACCTATAGGCTGGGACAGCAGGTGCACTTCTGCTACAAAGCAGCTACAAAGCATACTTGTTCACTAGTTGGGAGAATGGATTTCACCCTCCTATCTCATGGGCACTTCACCCACAATTCTGTGACTGCAGTTAATCATAACTCTTAGCAAAACTCCCCCTGACTTCAATGAGAAGTTTAGTGTTATGCCAATGATGAGCACTTTTGAAAACCCCACCCTACATGTCTGATGACCTGACTATACCTGTAGATAAGATAAATAAGGGACACAACACTGTGGTCACAATTATTTGCTGTTGCAAAATAGCGCTCAGAAATTTGCAGCTTTGTTTGAAGCCTTTGTTTTTACATTGCAGTAAAATAGCAAGAATTTTTTTTAAAATGTATTAAGCAACAGTTTAGTTCTACTTCATGGGCTCCCCCCTCCACCCAAAGACATCAAAATAGAGGGAGATTTAAAACTCCCCTCTCTCTGGACGGGTCTTCACTAAAATAGGATGTATTTTTAATTTGTGTCAGGCTAACCCATGTTATAAACCTAGTGAAGACAAGGCAGCTGTAGCTTTAATCCATATTAGCAGGTCTCTGCCTAAAGTTTATGGATTTGTCTTCACTGCAAAAAGAATTTTTTTTTTTTTTTTTTTTTACATTGGGACAGATTATTTGAGATGATAGCTATCTCTAGGTAAAGTCCTAGTGGAGACAAGGAACAAAGCTAATCAAGATCAACCCTATACCCCGCACTCCGGGTTTATCTTAACTAGCTACATCTACAATGGTCTTGTCACCATTAGGATTTTGCATTGAGATAGCTGTTATTGCAAGTTATCTATCTCAGGCCTTGGCTACACTTGCGAGTTGCAGCGCTGTAAAGCCGCCCCCAGCGCTGTAACTCACTCCCTGTCCACACTGGCAAGGCATTTGCAGCGCTGTATCTCCTTGGTTGCAGCGCTGCATGTACTCCACCTCTCCGAGAGGAATAGCAAGTGCAGCGCTGCCGCTGCAGCGCTGCGGCGCCAGTGTGGCCACCCAATGCGCTGTGAATGGCCTCCAGAATTATTCGACAGTATCCCACAATGCCTGTTCTAGCCACTCTGGTCATCAGTTCAAACTCTACTGCCCTGGCCTCAGGTAACCAACCATGTGACCGACCCTTTACATTCCCCAGGAATTTTAAAAATCCCCTTCCTGTTTGCTCAGCCCAGCGTGGCGTGGAGTGCTATCAGCAAATCTTTCCAGGTGACCATGCCTCCACGCGCCAAGCGAGCTCCAGCATGGAGCAATGGCGAGTTGCTGGACCTCATCAGTGTTTGGGGGGAGGAAGCTGTCCAGTCCCAGCTGCGCTCCAGCCGTAGGAATTACGATACCTTCGGGAAGGTATCAAAGGACATGATGGAAAGGGGCCATGACCGGGACGCCCTGCAGTGCAGGATTAAAGTCAAGGAGCTGTCAGTGTGGACAGACTGCAGCGCTCTCCCTACTCAGCTGCACGAAGTCAGGTTTAACTCACAGCGCTGTACATCTGTAAGTGTAGCCAAGGCCATAGTGTAAAAACAACAACAACACACCTTCCTTGCAGTGAAGACACAGCCTGAGGCTGCCGCTGCTGTCACCACACACAGAGGCATGGATAAGTTCTGAGCTTGGTGATGTCAGCAGGGTCTCCTTGGTATTGTCATGTTTATTTTAGAAGAGGAGAACTATTGTTAGACTTGCACTGTTTTTTGAGGTTATTTTGAAACTGCTCTATGAAACGGTTTATTGTTCTAACCTTCAATTTTAGGTACAGTGGAGGGAAAATGATTAAAAATCCTTCTTCCCCAGGAGAGTCACTATTGTTATTCAATTTTGCTGCCCTTTTGAGCTGTTTATTGTCCTTATTGTTCCAACTGATGGTGGCTAGGGAGCAAAGGATTAAATCTTTGTATGCAGCACAGCTCAGCCGAGGGTATAATTTTTCTGATATTTTTAATAATATATACTCAATAATAGATAAAAATTGCTGTATTGATCTTAAAGGCAATGTTATTATGCCATATTCTGTTCAATTTTTTTCCTCTTCTAAAAATGTTTCCTATGGGAATCACAAGGAGAGGACAAATGAGGATAAATACAAATCATTCACTTCTTTTATGAATACTAGAGAGGATATGCAAATCCCAGAGCTAGAAGACTATCTTAGAACCCTCTGCTTCCCTCTGCAGAGGAAAGGGAACAGTTTATCTGCCGGCAGGCTTCATTTACATAAATTATAATTTGTTCACCCATAATCCCATGGGCTGGGATTGCATTATTTTGAGTTTATGTTCTGATTTTATGAATGCTAATAGTTTGTTAACGTGAAAGAACACATAATTATGCAAGATATACCCTGTAGAGAGCTGGTCACCCTAAACTCAGAGGTGGACTCTGGCTGTGAAGGGAACCAAAATTCAAACACAGAGACCCACGAGGCTTTATCAGAAAGAGCAGGGACTTCGTCCAAGAGTTCTTTGCTCTAGGCCTCCCATCCAGAGATTCTGTACCCTGTGTAGAGCTCACTTTGCTGGACACAATGAGTAGTAGAGGAGCTGACTTTGCAGCATCAGACTAGACAGTAGCTAACCTGATGAAGCAGACCTTGCAAAACTGGAACAGGTGAACTGCAGGTTGGAGGTAGACTTGGTAGGGTGGGCTTTGCTGGAATGGAGCAGCTGGGCAGAGAAGAGACGCATACTTGGCCACCAATGTGTCGATTTGGATTAGCGAGTAAGGATTTAGATGGTGGGGACTGTTTTGTGAGTCAGAGTTCTAGGTCTCAGCAAGCCTGGCAATTAATAACTGTGAATGCAGAATTGGCCATACCCTCATGCACTGTTTGGAGTATTTTCATTTTCATGTCAATATCCAGTTATTGTGTTTTCCCAAATAAAAGATATTTGTGATTTCATATTCCCGAGGACTTTTGAGGGGTTCTGAGTGGGGAAGAAACCTGTGTAAAGTTGATCAAGAGATTTAGATTTTAAATTCCTAAAATCTGGGAGTGGGTAAGGTTTTAAGTGGGGTCTTCAGACATACATTTTAACTAGTTTAAAAAGGGCACCCTAGGCATATTATTGAACCTAGCCCTTGGTTGTTAACATTGACACTTAGAAGAAGGGTTACAGATGGAATTAGGAGAGGCATTTCCCTCCTAAATTAAGGGAGGAATTGTGCCCAACAACAGACTGCCTGATTCCGTAGGCCCGAGTCCTTCAACGGGCTGCATGTGAGCAATATCTCTGCATGGAACCTATTTGGTTTAATGAGGTTCCATCAGGTGCAGAATTTGGAAGATCCAGATTCTGTTCCCAGCTCTGTGACCTTAGGCAACTCATTTAATATCTGTGCTTAGTTTTCCCATTGGAAAAATGAAAATACTAATTTCTACTTGCTTACAGGGGTGTAGTGAGGATCCATTTATTTATGGACTTAGGGCACTCAGGTAGTATGATGCTGAGCACCATAAAAGACTCCATAAATAATCATAGTGAGCTACCGTTTTTTTTATCTCAAACTATCACTTGACTCTTTTCCATGAACTGTAGGCATTTATTCCACTGAGACTACAAGATCTTTTAGCTTCACCAGTGAATCTTGTAAATTCCTTGAACATTAGCAATAGAATGCATGGAATTTATAATGGATAATGTATAGCCAGCACAATTTGAAAGTCACGAAAAGACTCAGCTGTGATTACACAGTCCTTAAAGCTGTGCCTGTCAGTGATTTTTATGGAGGGTAGCAATTAATTGCATAGACTATACAAGCTCTGTTGGGTGTGGTGGTGGGAGTTAGCAAATGCCATGAACCTTAGGGAAACTGTTTTCTAATTGCACCTCCAAGACTCACCATCTATTAAGCATGATGCACAAAGGACTCCAAGAGGTAGAAACAGTAATGGTTTATGGAAGTTACTAATCCACTGGCATGGCGTGGATGAGATACAAGCCCTGCTGGTTTCCCAGTGGATTTTGTAAACTCCATGAGGCCTGAAATGAAGTATTTATGAAGATTATAAAGTCTGCCCTTTACTAAAGGAGTTCATAAACTCTGTGAAACTTGAAATGAAAGATTCACAGAGATTATGAAATCTGCTAGTTGCATGATTTGGTATGTGTACCAGCACTCTTCTTCTGACTTCATTAGGTTCTGCAAAACTTAACCCTTCTCTTAAAATAAAAAATAGTTCTAGCCCTCAATTATTCTCATGCCCAAATGCTGATCAGAAAATATATCTGTACCTCAACCACAATGTGAACCACAGCTCACATAGCACTTGAAATAATTATGTTTTGAAATGGCATTGGTTCTGTAATGATAACATTATGAGTTTGACAAATACATAAAGGACACAAGAAAAAAATAAGCAGAATGGTCATATGGAAGTTAGCAGATAGAAAAGCAGAGAGCATGATTGCTTGTATATAGTTACCAGAAAGAAGGAGCTAGCTATGGTAAGCAAGATAAGGGCACAAAGAGCAGCTCAGATTGATTCAAGAACATTTCTTAGAGGCAGTACAGGGAAAAGACAAAGGTACAGAAACTACAGAACAAAAGAGAAAAAATTACAGAGCTACCATCCAATTCTGTCAGCAAGATATTCAAGATTTAAATGAAAACAAACCCCAACAAAAGCTTTGTAGGAGGAAGGCAAAAGTGCCAACTCAGTGGGTGTGCCAGCCCTGGAGCACCCATTGAAAAAAAATTAGCGGGTGCTTAGCACCCACTGGCAGCCAAGCTCCCCTCCCACCCACCGGTGGCCCTGCCGATCAACTCCTCCCTCACCCTCCCAGTGCCTCCTGCACGCTGTGGATCAGCTGTTCAGTGACGTGCAAGAGGCGCTGGGAGGGAGGGGGAGGAGCAGGGACAGGGCGCGCTCAGGGGAGGGAGCGAAACTGGGTGGGAAGAGGCAGGGTGGGGATGGGAAGAAGTGGGTCGGGGGGTGGGACCTTGGGGGAAGGAGTGGAGTGGGGCGCGGCCTGGGGTTGAGCAGGAGATGAGTACCCCCAGGGAAAGTTGGAAGCCGGCACCTGTGGAGGAAGATGACATAAGGTGACATTTTAGGGAATGAAACAAAACTAAAAATGGAATTAGCAATTCAAGCCGCTGATGTAAACATTTTTTTTTTCCCCTGAAGAAAACAAGCCTTGTAGAACTGAGAGAAGGAAATATAGGAGGCAAACTGTTTCTTGAGTTGAAGATCAGATATCAGGCAAAAATAAAGGGATTAGCATAGCAAGAAGGTGGTCATAGCTGCAGAAAGACTTGATTCCAGAAGAGCACTGGCTTTCAAAGTCAACAAATCAGGAAGAAGAAAGAGAAGATGTTTGAGGACTTGAGGAAAACATCATTATACCCTTGAAGGAGTAGGACACTAATGAACTGACAGTCCTCTATCTGTCAAGGACAGTGCGGTGACTGTTGTGCACCAGTCTCCCCACTTTAAAAGAAGTCCCGCACAGGCATCTTCCAGTTTTTGGGAAAAATAACATTGCACAAGTCAAAAGTCCGGTGGCGATCGGCGAGTGGCGACAGGAACAAGACAGTGAAATCCAGAAGTTCCTAGTTACAGACCAACACACAGGCAGTGGGTGTGTGATACAGTAGTCTTGCTCGAGGATTGAGGCGGGTCAAGCATCTCGGCAGCTGCACCCATGACTGAGCAGTCCTTTTTAGGATCCACTCTGCTCACCCCACATGGGGAGGGGGTTAGAAAAGGTACCCTAAAAATAGTCTTGCCTCTGTTTTTCCTGGCTGGATAGCTGCATCCAGCCACATCCAGCGGTCGAAAATGTAAGAAACTCTTCAACTTTGGAACTTGGAACGTACGTACTCTGATGGACAACTCAAACAGCGACCAACCAGAGCAACGTACAGCCATTATTGCTTGTGAATTGAGTCGGTTTAACATCAATATTGCTGCTTTGTCCGAAACTAGAAGAGCTGATGAAGGACAGGTGAGGGAGGAGAAAGGAGGATACACCTACTTCTGGAAGGGAAAATCTATAAATGAACCCCGATTGCATGGAGTGGGGTTTGCTATAAAGAACAAGCTCGTAAGGTGCCTCTCTGAGGTACCAGTTGGCATCAATGAGCGGTTTATGACACTTTGATTGAGGCTCACCAAAAATCAACAGGCAACTATTGTGAGCGCCTATGCACCAACACTGGATGCCAATGAGAATGTAAAGGAAGATTTTTATTCTCAGTTGGAAACCATTTTATCGGAGACCCCCTACAGAAGACAAGATCATCCTTCTGGGGGATTTCAATGCAAGTGTGGGATGAGACTCAGACCTGTGGAAGGGAACAATAGGGAAAGAAGGAGTTGGCAAAAGCAATTCTGCTCCTGACCAAGTGTGCTGAACATGAACTTATTATTATGTACAAAACATCTTGGAGACACCCACGGTCAAAGCACTGGCATCTCCTCGACTATGTTATAGTTCGTGCCCGAGATCGTAGTGAGGTACTTCTCACAAGAGCAATGACAAGTGCTGATGACTGTTGGCCTGATCGTTGCCTTATTCGATCCACAATAAAAATTAAGATCACTCCCAAATGGAGGCTGCAAAAGAAGCAGGTCAGGCACAAGTTGACGATTCAAGTTTTGAAGGACCCTATTAAGCATGACCACTTCCAAGCAGTTTTAGAATAAAAGCTCCCATCAGAGTTTGCGGAAGAAATTGAGGAACACTGGAGCCAGTTGAAAACAGTAATCTTCAATGCCTGTGAGGAAACCATAGGTTACCAAACCAGAAAACATTAGGACTGATTTGATGAGAATGATGCTGAAATTGAGCAACTTATTAATGAGAAGAGAATGGCATTTCATGCTTGGCATACTCTGTACTATAAAGAGAGAAGCCCATGCCAAGGCGAGGGCGGAAGTCCAACGTAAAACCAGAGAACTCAAAAACAAATGGTGGACTGAGAAAACACAAGGACCTCAACATCTCGCGGACATCCACAATACATGTGGTTTCTTTAGTGCCACCAAGGCTGTTTATAGGCCAATTTGCCATGGTATGAATCCTTTTCGCTCTAAGGATGGAACCACACTTCTGAAGGACAACGAAGCCATCAATTCTTGCTGGAAGAGCTCCTTAACCGTAATTTTATGGCTGCAGATGAAGTCCTTGAGCAAATCCCTCAACGACCATTTAGGGATGAGCTCGGAGACCCTCCCAATTTGTATGAGGTACACAATGCCACCAAGCAGATGAAGAACAAGGCAGCATGTCTAGATGGGATCCCCGCTGAAATCTTTAAAGATGGTGGATCAGAGCTAATTTGGCAGCTTTACCTGCTTATCATTAAAATCTGGATAAAGGAGGAGATACCCAGTGAAATGAGGGATGCCCTGATTATCCCCTTTCTTGAAGAGGGTGACAAAGTGGATTGTGGAAATTATTGGGTTATCTCCCACCTTGGCATTGAAGGCAAAGTTCTGGCACGGATCCTTGCAACTCACTTTCTGCCCGTCAGAAGAAATTTTACTGGAGTCACAGAGTGGTTTCCGACCATGTCATGGAACTGTGGATATGATCTTCACAGCACGGCAGCTGCAAGAAAAATGTCGGGAGCAAAATCAACCACTGTACATGGCTTTTATTGATTTAACTAAAGCCTTTGATTCAGTGAATCGCCATGCCCTCTGGACTGTACTCTCAAAGATTGGATGTCCTGATAAATACATCAATGTCCTAAAATTGCTTCATAACATGAAAGCGACTGTTCTGAGCAGCACTGGCTCCCAGAGTGAACTTTGCAAAGTGCAAACAGCAGTAAAACAGGGCTGTATTATTGCTCCAACCATGTTTGCGGTTTTTATCGCTGTCATTCTTTACCTAATTGCTGGGAAGTTTACAGCTAACGTTGAAATCATTTACAGAACCGACGGAAAGCTGATCAGGCTTAGCAGGCTGAAAGCCAAGAGTAAGATCTCCACAACATCTATTGTGGAACTTCAGTATGCTGAACTAACAGGAAGTTTCGCAAGGGAGTTCTCCAGGTGAAGGAGGAGCAATACAGCATCCTTTTGGGGACCGTGTGCTGTGGCTGGCAGTTGGAAGCTGTGAGCTTCAAAGGAAGGTTTGAAAGCTAGAAGCCTCTGGTAAGTGGCTGAGCCTTCATCAGTGGGCGGGGCATTCATACAGGCCAGGGCTTTATAAAGCAGCGCACAAGCGACCAGGGAGCTTTGCGAACAGGGGCTGCTAACAGGGAGTTTCGGAAGGGGAGCAGGAAGGGGGCGGAAGGAAACAACCCTTTCAGCTGACAGGAGGCTGCAGACGGGAGTTTGACAGAGGGAGGCTTACGATGGTTAGGAAGACCCGCAACACCTGTGCCAGCACTGCTACTGTCTCCTCCACCTGTGCCTGTAGCCAGACAGAGTGCTTGAGCATGGATGCCTCTACCCAGATCCTGGTGTGGTTTTGCAAAGACTGTAACTTGCAATTTCCACTTACTGATATCCAGGCTGGGGGGACCATCCAATGTGAGAGGTGCCTGCTGGTGGAATCTCTCAGGCAGCAGGTGGGAGAGCTACAGGAGGAGGTGGCTAGGTTGAGGAGCATCCGTATCCACGAGCAATTCCTCGACAGTGTCCACGTGGAGACAGCTGAGGTAGCTGTCCCAGTACACAGGACTGCTGATACACCACTGGTGGAGGAGGAGATGGCTCAGGGTGGACACTGGCAGCTGGTTACTTCTGGCAGCAGGCAGTGCTCCACCCTTGCTCCGAACCCTCCTGCCGTGGTTATAGGTAACCGTTATGCTCTTCTTGATACAGGAAAGAAGGAATCACTCCCTACAGTGAAGGAGGAGAAGCCTCATACCCCTAAGGCTGGAAAGTCTGCTGCCACCACTGCGAATAGGAAACGTAGGTTAGTGGTGGTCGGAGACTCTCTGCTGAGGGGGACAGAGGCGCCCATCTGTCGCCCTGACATTTCATCTCGGGAGGTATGCTGCCTGCCGGGGGCCCGTATCCGAGAGGTTACGGAGGCATTGTCGAGGATTATCCAGCCCTCTGACTACTACCCCATGCTACTCATTCATGTGGGCACAAATGATACTGCGCGGTGTGACACTGAGCGGATCAAGAGTGACTACAGGGCTCTGGGAGTACGGGTGAAGGAGTTTGGAGCGCAGGTGGTATTCTCTTCGATTCTTCCTGTCAAAGGTAGGGGCCCGGGCAGAGACAGATGCATCATGGAGGTGAATGCCTGGCTGCGAAGATGGTGTCGCCAGGAGGGCTTTGGCTTCCTAGACCACGGGATGCTATTCGAGGAAGGACTGCTAGGCAGAGATGGCGTTCACCTTTCGAGGAGAGGAAAGACCCTATTCGGACACAGACTGGCTAACCTAGTGAGGAGGGCTTTAAACTAGGTTCGACGGGGACAGGTGAGCAAAGCCCACAGGTAAGTGAGGAACATGGAGACCGGGGAGATGGGTCGGAAACAAGAGGGAGTGTGGGCTATATTGGCAGAGAGAAAGGAGAGTCAGGACAAAACTGGGAGGAAAGATCAAACCAGTATCTTAGATGCCTATATACAAATGCGAGAAGTATGGGGAATAAGCAGGAAGAACTGGAAGTGCTAATAAATAAATACAACTATGACATTGTTGGCATCACTGAAACTTGGTGGGATTATACACATGATTGGAATGTTGGTGTGGATGGGTACAGCTTGCTCAGGAAGGATAGACAGGGGAAAAAGGGAGGAGGTGTTGCCTTATATATTAAAAATGTACACACTTGGACTGAGGTAGAGATGGACATAGGAGACGGAAATGTTGAGAGTCTCTGGGTTAGGCTTAAAGGGGCAAAAAACAAGGGAGATGTCATGCTAGGAGTCTACTACAGGCCACCTAACCAGGTGGAAGAGGTGGATGAGGCTTTTTTCAAGCAACTAACAAAATCATCCAAAGCCCAAGATTTGGTGGTGATGGGGGACTTCAACTATCCGGATATATGTTGGGAAAATAACACAGCGGGGCACAGACTATCCAACAAATTCTTGGACTGCATTGGAGACAACTTTTTATTTCAGAAGGTTGAAAAAGCTACTAGGGGGGAAGCTGTTCTAGACTTGATTTTAACAAATAGGGAGGAACTCGTTGAGAATGTGAAAGTAGAAGGCAGCCTGGGTGAAAGTGATCATGAAATCATAGAGTTCGCAATTCTAAGGAAGGGTAGAAGGGAGAACAGCAAAATAGAGACAATGGATTTCAGGAAGGCAGATTTTGGGAAGCTCAGAGAGCTGATAGGTAAGGTCCCATGGGAATCAAGACTGAGGGGAAAAACAACTGAGGAGAGTTGGCAGTTTTTCAAAGGGACACTATTAAGGGCCCAAAAGCAAGCTATTCCGCTGGTTAGGAAAGATAGAAAATGTGGCAAAAGACCACCTTGGCTTAACCACGAGATCTTGCACGATCTAAAAAATAAAAAGGAGTCATATAAAAAATGGAAACTAGGACAGATTACAAAGGATGAATATAGGCAAACAACACAGGAATGCAGGGGCAAGATTAGAAAGGCAAAGGCACAAAATGAGCTCAAACTAGCTACGGGAATAAAAGGAAACAAGAAGACTTTTTATCAATACATTAGAAGCAAGAGGAAGACCAAAGACAGGGTAGGCCCACTGCTTAGTGAAGAGGGAGAAACAGTAACAGGAAACTTGGAAATGGCAGAGATGCGTAATGACTTCTTTGTTTCGGTCTTCACCGAGAAGTCTGAAGGAATGCCTAACATAGTGAATACTAATGGGAAGGGGGTAGGTTTAGCGGATAAAATAAAAAAACAACAAGTTAAAATCACTTAGAAAAGTTAGATGCCTGCAAGTCACCCGGGCCTGATGAAATGCATCCTAGAATACTCAAGGAGCTAATAGAGGAGGTATCTGAGCCTCTAGCTATTATCTTTGGAAAGTCATGGGAGACGGGAGAGATTCCAGAAGACTGGAAAAGGGCAAATATAGTGCCCATCTATAAAAAGGGAAATAAAAACAACCCAGGTAACTACAGACCAGTTAGTTTAACTTCTGTGCCAGGGAAGATAATGGAGCAAGTAATTAAGGAAATCATCTGCAAACACTTGGAAGGTGGTAAGGTGATAGGGAACAGCCAGCATGGATTTGTGAAGAACAAATCATGTCAAACCAATCTGATAACTTTCTTTGATAGGATAATGAGCCTTGTGGATAAGGGAGAAGCGGTGGATGTGGTATACCTAGACTTTAGTAAGGCATTTGATACGGTCTCGCATGATATTCTTATCGATAAACTAGGCAAATACAAATTAGATGGGGCTACTATAAGGTGGGTGCATAACTGGCTGGATAACCGTACTCAGAGAGTTGTTGTTAATGGTTCCCAATCCTGCTGGAAAGGCGTAACGAGTGGGGTACCGCAGGGGTCTGTTTTGGGACCGGCTCTGTTCAATATCTTCATCAACGACTTAGATATTGGCATAGAAAGTACGCTTATTAAGTTTGCGGATGATACCAAACTGGGAGGGATTGCAACTACTTTGGAGGACAGGGTCATAATTCAAAATGATCTGGACAAATTGGAGAAATGGTCTGAGTTAAACAGGATGAAGTTTAACAAAGACAAATGCAAAGTGCTCCACTTAGGAAGGAAAAATCAATTTCACACATACAGAATGGGAAAAGACTGTCTAGGAAGGAGTACGGCAGAAAGGGATCTAGGGGTTATAGTGGACCACAAGCTAAATATGAGTCAACAGTGTGATGCTGTTGCAAAAAAAGCAAACATGATTCTGGGATGCATTAACAGGTGTGTTGTGAGCAAGACACGAGAAGTCATTCTTCCGCTCTACTCTGCTCTGGTTAGGCCTCAGCTGGAGTATTGTGTCCAGTTCTGGGCGCCGCATTTTAAAAAAAGATGTGGAGAAATTGGAAAGGGTCCAAAGAAGAGCAACAAGAATGATTAAAGGTCTTGAGAACATGACCTATGAAGGAAGGCTGAAAGAACTGGGTTTGTTTAGTTTGGAAAAGAGAAGACTGAGAGGGGACATGATAGCAGTTTTCAGGTATCTAAAAGGGTGTCATAAGGAGGAGGGAGAGAACTTATTCACCTTATCCTCTAAGGATAGAACCAGAAACAATGGGTTTAAACTGCAGCAAGGGAGGTCTAGGTTGGACATTAGGAAAAAGTTCCTAACTGTCAGGGTGGTTAAACACTGGAACAAATTGCCTAGGGAGGTTGTGGAATCTCCATCTCTGGAGATATTTAAGAGTAGGTTAGATAAATGTCTATCAGGGATGGTCTAGACAGTATTTGGTCCTGCCATGCGGGCAGGGGACTGGACTCGAT
The DNA here is from genome assembly GCF_011386835.1 of Chrysemys picta bellii. Classification (NCBI taxonomy): domain Eukaryota; kingdom Metazoa; phylum Chordata; order Testudines; family Emydidae; genus Chrysemys; species Chrysemys picta. The sequence continues at coordinate 115,535,117 of NC_088792.1, read as the reverse complement.
GACCTCTCGAGGTCCCTTCCAGTCCTATAATCTATGAATCTATGACAACACAATCTTTGCCCACTCTGAGAAAGATCTTCAAACTATCTTGAATGTGTTTGCTGATACTTACGCATGTCTTGGTCTCACTCTTAATATCAAGAAGACTAAAGTGCTCTATCAGCCCTCTCCAAATGAGATAGTACATTTCCCATCTATCAAAATCAATGGAGTGGCACTGGAGAATGCTGATAATTTCCTCTACCTTGGAAGTCATCTTTCATCCAAGGCAGATATTGACGCAGAAATTCAACTTTGCCTGAGCTGTGCCAGTGTAGCTTTCTCTCATTTATGGCACAGGGTTTTTGAAAATCACAACATCCGAACAGACACCGAGCTTCTTGTTTATCAAGCCGTTATTCTCCCGACACTGTTGTATGGGTCCAAAACTTGGACAACCTATAGACACCACTTGAAAGTCCTTGAGAGGCACCATCAACGCTGCCTCCATAAGATTCTGAAGATCAAATGGGAAGACAGGTGCACCAATATTAGTGTCCTGGAAGAGGCAAAGACCATCAGTATCGAGGCAATGATCATCTATCAGCAATTCCACTGGACTAGTCACATTGTCCAGATGCCAGACCATCACCTCCCAAAACAGGCCCTTCTCTCTCAGCTGAAAGAAAGAAGGATACCATAATGTGGGTGGACAACAGAAGCGTTATAAGGACTTACTGAAGGACAACCTAAAAAAGTGTAATATTGACATTGACACTAGGGAGACACTTGCCCAGGAACGCTTAAAATGGAGTGAAGTCCTACGTGATGGTCCCCTGCATTTTGAACTTGCTTGCCGACAAGCTGAAGAGGACAAGAGGTGCAGGAGGAAGGAGAGACTGGCTTCCAGTCATGGTCAACAGCCGCCTGCTGAGCCTGAAAACATCTGCCCTCATTGCAACAGAACCTGTGGTTGAAGGATTGGCCTTATCAGCCACCTGAGGACCCATAACCCCCATGAAAGATGATCATACTCGGTAACGAGTGATTGCCCATCGCCCATCAGGACACTAATTGAACAATGCTCAAAGTAAAAAGCACATGTAGGGTCAAATACTGCCATTGAATCTACTAAGCCAGTCTCAGATGCAGTACATCACTTTAATGATCATATATCATCTTGGCTGGAATACATACACAGTAGTCTTGTAACATACTAGCCAGTATGCATATGTATCACTGTCATCTGCTGAAGGAAATATCAGACTTTTGCAGGTGTTCGTGATCATGTTGTCTGCTAGTCAACAAAGAGATTATATAAACTGTAGTGGTGGCTAGTACAGTAGTTTCTTTCACTAAAGTGGTACAGGCTTGTATTTTAGTTTACAGTTCTGGATGATTTAATTGATGCCAGGTATGTTAGAATAGTTGACAACTGTGATGCCTATGTGTAGCATATACCAATAGTAATTTGTTACAATAATGATCTCCTCCAATATTCCAAAACATTCCTTTCATACCCCTTTTGCATTTTGGCAAATCAATGTCCAAAAATGGAACATGTTAATATAAATACTCAAAGGATTTTAGTTCAGTTAAAGAGGTTGTTTAGAATCAATCTAGAGTAGGTAAAGACCTATTAGTCCATCCAGTCAGTTTCTCTTTTGATGTAGAAATGTTCCATAGTAGACATTTACTAGAATTTTGTGCAATATAGGTTTAAATGTTTCAGTCATTAAGTTTTCGGGCATTTCCCTTGTACCTTATTCCACAGGCTAATAGATCTCACTGTCAGGAAGATTTTCCTGATATTCACTATCCAGAGTCAGATAAAATCTGGCAGCCGTATACTGCAAGCTATTTAAAGGAAGCCAGTAACCATTTTTTCTCAGATCAGCATGTTGAAGTTTCTAAAGAAAAGAAACAGGTCACAGAGAATAATTCAGAAACATATGGAAATGAGCTTGCTTTTGAAATGTCAGACTTCTAGGATGAGTGAACTCGATCTAGTCTTACTTTAAAGCATGACTGTGTTCATTTATTTTTATTATTACTTTTTAAATATATGAGGATTAGACCCCATTAAACAGCAATGTTGGTCTCTTCAAAAATCAGATTCAGAATTCTCTCAGTATTTGGCTCCTCATTCCATCCCAAACTCTTGCTTTTCTTTCTGATTGTGCACAGAAGAACCTCTACACATGCACCCTCTGTTCATGTCCAGTCTACTTTGCAAGTGTACCCACCATCACAGCAGCAACAATAAATACTGAAGAACATGGGATCTTCTAAAGCACAAAGGTTACTGATGCATACCGAGTTACAGAAGTAAAGGACAAATGGAAAAACCTGCTGAAGGCTTCAGGCTTATGCCACTAGCATCATTGTGAACAGATGCTGTGAAAAAGAACTAGTGGGACAGACTCATTCCACCTCCTCTCCCAGCCAGGCCAAGAGGAAACCAATGACCAATTTGGATGGGAGATCCTAGCTGCTGACTCTGCAGGCAATGTGACCAGAGAGGGGCCCAAAACAAAAGAGTCCAAATTATGGGGGAAATATCTGGATCTAGAAGTTGTGTAACACATCATCGTAGAAAATCAGGTAGCTGTAAAGTCTGGATCTAGAGGTGAACTTCCCCAAACTTTGGGGATGTTCAGATTTGGGAATGTGATCTCAAGCCCATCTCTATTACTGTGACCAAAGTTGGATTTCAGCCCAAGGTTCCATAGAAAAAAGGTGATTGCTTTAACCTATTAACAGCACAACTGAATACAATGCAGCCACAGGCCCTGATTCTCCACTGCCACCTCCGACATTGCTCTTACTCCTAAGCAAAGTGAGCACAAAGTTGGTGTAAAATACTACCAGTCAGAATTCTCACCTCACTTACGGTAATGTTTTGCACCACTTTGCACACTTGCAAATGGCTACTCCAGTTGTAAAACAAGGGAAAATCAAGCCCAGTGACTTAAATGGAATTATTCCTGATTTACACCAGTATAAGGAAGATCAGAAGCTGACCTACACTTACATTCACAGTCACAATCATTGTACACCCTTATCCAAAAAATCAAATCGAAAATATATCTAAAATTTTCTCAGTGTGGTAAACAATGGGTGGAGAAGGTTAACATCATTTTAATGGAAATATTCTTTTATTAATTTTTTCAATTACACAGTACACAAGAAGGCATCTCTGGGAATGTCAAACTAGCCAATAAAGACATTAATTAGCCAAATAAAACTATGCAAGAAGATAAACAAAAATGAAAAATGAAATGGTTTTAACTTAATTTAGGAACGGGGCATAATCATTAAGAAACCGAATAAAAGGTGACCAGATTTTTAAATATCAGTTTTCTATTCAGTTGATGTATAATGTGCTCCATTTACATGCAAAATGTATCTTCACTCTACAAGCTATCCACAGTTGGAGGAGTTTCAAATTTCCAATTACAGCTAATAGATTTTTTAGTGTATGCCAAAAGAAAAATTATATACAGTATCAACGTGCATGAAGATGAGGTGAGTTGGGAAAGTACAGTGCATTGACAATAAAGCAAGACTCAGATAAGGAAGAACAACTCTTAGTTCAAATGAGGAAGAAATCTCTGTCCAGCAAGTTGAAGTCCAGATTCAGGTTGCTGTTCCACAAGTGCTCCAGATGTGCATCTACAGAGTGGAAGGAGGGAAGGGGAAAATAGAATATGTGGGGCAACCTTTCTTCCATGCGCAAGGACAGCCAAAACCAGTGCTTGTGTTCCCTGAGTGAAAAGGATGTGGGGAATAAGAGCACCATAAGCAGTACTGGTCACTTTGGAGGGGGTGACCGTAGTGGTCACTGCCATTGGCCAGTGGATCAGGGCTGGTGCTGCAAGAGAATATATTGCACCCACTTTCTGGATTTAGCCTGTGCTGTTCCTGAATATGCTCTTCCCGCAAGCCCCAGAAGCCTTCTGTCTGCATCTCTACTCTGCCTTCAGCCACTGTCAATGATGACATACACCTCACTGCCCAGCACATCCATGGATTTAAAAACAATATTTTATCAGTGAATTTGTAAACAAAAGTACTCATCTTAAACTGGAACAAAATCAGCAGTGACTGTTGGTAAAACTGCTGCATCAAACAATTTTTTCTTTAAAAGAAGGTAACATCTAACATCTACTGCCCAGAGGTACCAATATGGTCCAGCAGAGATTATCCATCATGGGGAAGGGAACAGAAAAAAATGGATTTACAGAAAGAGACTGATACAGCCTAAAAAACCCAGTAAGACCACCAAAAAAATGTCCCCATGGCTAAACAATGAAAAAGTAGTTAGAGACAAAAAGACATCATTTAGAAACTGGAAGTCAAATCCTAATGAGGAAAATGGAAAGGATCATAAACTGGCTAGTCAAGTGTAAAAGTATAATTAGGCAGGCCAAAAAAGAATTTGAAGAACAATGATCAATAGACACAAAAACTAACAGCAATTATTTGTAACTACATCAGAAGCAAGAAGCCTGCCAAACAATCAGCGGGGCCATGGGACAATCCAGGTTGTAAAGGAGCACTCAAGGAAGACAAGCCTGTTGTGGGGAAGCTAAACTAATTCTTTGCATCGGTCTTCACTGCAGAGGACGTGATCCTGGCACTTACAGGCCGGTAAGCCTAACTTCAATACCAGGCAAATTGGTTGAAATTAACAATTAACACAAGGAAATACTTCTTCACACAACTCACAGTCAGCCTGTGGAACTCATTGCCAGGGATGTTGTGAAGACCAGAAATATAACTGGGTTCTAAAAAGAATGATATAAGTTCATGGAGGATAGGTCTATCAATGGCTAGTAGCCAAGATGGTCAAGTATGCAACCCCACGGTCTGGGTGTCCCTAAGCCTCTGGCTGCCAGAAGCTGGGACTGGATAACAGGGATGGATCACTTGATAATTGCCCTGTTCTGTTCATTCCCTCTGAAACCGGACACTGTCAGATCAGACATAGGATAGATGGACCAGTGGTCTGACCCCTGCTGTGGTCATTCTTATGTTCTTAGACTGGTATTAATTTATGTATGCAGTTTAATAAGTAGGCATTGCATTTCACAGAGATGTGAGAGGAGAAGGTCCCCTTCCTGAGCATCTTACAGTCTAAGAAGGGGTTGATTGTGCCATTTAAACACAGCCCACAGTGACACTGGCCCAGAAGGAGCACTGGTGGTGGTGGTGGTTGGGGGGGGGCATTTAGTCTCAAAGGAGAATTCCTCCCAGAAATAATGGGTGTTCAGAGGCTATGCACTCCCTACTACATTTTTTTGAGAGGTGAAGCTTACTACCCTCTGCCAGTGTGGCTCTCCAGCTGATCGGGGCGGCTCCAGGCACCAGCGCAGCAAGTAAGTGCCTGGGTCAGCAAGCCGCAGGGGGCGGTGTGCCAGTTGCCGTGAGGGCAGCAGTCAGGCAGCCTTCAGCAGCATGCCTGTGGGAGGTCCGCCGGTCCCACGGCTTCGGTGGCGGGTATGCCGAAGGCGTGGAACCGGCAGATCACCCTCAGAAACACAGCCCGTATCCGCATGACCAGCCGCCTGACTGCCGTGCTTGGGGCAGCAAAAAACATAGAGCCGCTGACGGTGGGTAAGTGAGATTGCCCAGCCTCCTCCATCCTGTTCTCTTTGGGGCATCATGTGCCCTCAGAGCAGATGGGTGGAACAGTCCCTGTACTTCCAATAAGCCTAACTATGTGGGGTGGGAGGAGGGGAGGCTTTTTCTATGTTCTCCCTCCTCCTCTGCGCACTCACATAGGAGTCAGGCAGAATCTGGCTCGCGGGGACTCATCTTGTAAACAATTACAACCACAAGAATCTGTATGCCTACACATAATCACATTGATTTCAATGGGATTACACAATCCAGAGGGAGCCCTTAGATAGCTACCTTTAAGCTTTTTATTATGAGGTTAAACAATTACCAGTATTAATGCGGTTTCCTATTCTAAGGACAGGGAAAGCATGCTCATACAACCGATACCTTACCTAATGGTAAAAAGGTGAAAAGAAACTTTAAAGGCACCCACAATACACACTTTTCATAACTGCTTGCAAGCCTCAAAGCCAACACATTTCAGGGCAGTGCAGTGAATGATGACAAAAGGCAGTAGGAGAGGAGAAGAAAGGATGGAGGTTACAGTGAGTGAAGTGCATACAGCAGAATTCATTTTGTTGTGTCCCATATGCAGCTTGCTAGTTCTGATTTGTTTTTATTTTATATTTAGTTTTTCCTCTTCTCTCTCTTTTTGGGAGAGTAAGGATGAGATATGAGAACAAAGAGAGCGTGAGGGGGAGGGAGTTAGCAGCAGAATGCTAGCAGAAAATAGTGAGTTCTAAGCGGGATTTAAAAGAGGCAAGGTAAGATACAGCTATTGTCATGGGAAAAGGCACCCGGAGCATGAAGGGCAGCAGGAGACAAAGGGTCTGATAAGGCAAGAAAGGTGGGACAGAATACGGGCAATGAGAGGGTAAGTAGACAAAAGAAACTAGGACTAGATGTAGTGCCATTTTTATTTTATGTAAAGGTTTTCACCATCTACTTCATCAACAGGCTTAACCTTTTCTCTGACTATACAAGACAAAATAAGGGCAAAAGACTGTGGACCGGAGGGCCTTAAGTTAACATAAATAGAAGCAGAAATAAATCCCTCTGTGAAAGAAACAAAAAGGGGATCCTTCATAATTTTACACCGGTTAGTAAACATTGCACCAAACACACTTTTCTGCGAATTCACAAATATAATTTCCATTGCAGCCCGTCAAGTGTTTTTCCAGCATTTAACATTACGGAAAATGCATAGCTAGATTGCAAGGTTAGTCCAAAGTATAATTTCAAAGGATCTATGACTTGTCAGCTAAATAACAGTTTCATGTAATACTCGTCTCATCTGGGCTCTAAGGTTTTCAGTACTCACTCTCATCTTTGGCTTTGATTTGAGAGAAAAAAACATCTTAAAACTGACATTGAGGACAGACTTGAGAAGCTATGAGTCAAAGATTAAAGAAGGAATGATTTTAATATGTAATTTTAAGAACTTACAGAGAACACTTCCTGCAGGGGAAACAAGCCACAGACAAGAGCCTGGGGAAGGGAGAACCTCACACCATCCGCTTTCAACCCATCCTCCCTGCCCATTCACAAGTCTTCAGGATCCTGGCCATGGAGCTACCTGAAACAGCATGTGGTCTGTGCACCATGTGCATGCAATTCTATGGGGAATAGTTCCCCCCTCCATCTAGTGCCCAAATATCATTCAAAAAAGTATCAAAATACATGAAGGTTGCTCTCTTTAAAAGTTTATAAAATTCCAATCTAAATTAAACTGTGTCCAGGACTTTTTTTTTTTTTTATAAGCATGAGACTATCAAATCAACGAAAGGGGATTTCTTGCCATAGGTGTGTGGTACACTCTAGGGCAGAGGTGGGCAAACTATGGCCCATGGGCCACATCCGTCCCACCAGCCGTTTTAATCCGGCCCTCACGCTCCTGCTGGGGAGCGGGTTCTGGGGCTTGCCCCGCTCCAGCCAGGAAGCAGGGACGGGGGCCGATCCGTGTGGCTCCCAAAAGCAGAAGCATGTCCCCCCAATGGCTCCTATGCGTAGGGGCAGCCAGGAGGCTCCGCATGCTTCTCCCACCCCAAGTGCCGCCCCTGCAGCTCCCATTGGTCAGGAACTATGGCCAATGGGAGCTGCAGGGGCGGCACCTGCACACGGGACAGCACGCAGCAGAGCCGCCTGTCCAGCACCTCCGCGTAGGTGCGACATGCTGCTGCTTGCAGGAGCAGCTTGAGGTAAGTGCTGCCCGGAGCCTGCACCCCTGAGCCACCCCCCCCCGCACTACAACCCTCTGCCCTAGCCCTGATCCCCCTCCTGCCGTCTGAACCCCTCGCTCCCAGCCCGGAGCACCCTCCTACACCCCAAGCCCGTACCCACAGCCCAGGCCCTCACATTCCCCTGCACCCCACTCCCGTGCCCCAGCCCAGAGCCCCCTCCCACACCCTGAACTCCTCATTTCTGGCCCCACCTCGGAGCCCGCACCCCCCCACCAGAGCCCTCACCCTCTCTCACACCCCAACCCCAATTTCGTGAGCATTCATGGCCCTCCATACAATTTCCGTACCCAGATGTGGCCCTGGGGCCAAAAGGTTTGCCCACCCCTGCTCTAGATTATAAGAGACTGGAGAACCTCAGAGTGAGAGCAAATTTGAAGTATGCAGCCTAATGAGGACCATTTGTACAAATATAACAATCACAATAAAATGAGAGACGAAAAACTCATTCTTTACCAACCATGTCCCTCACTTTGCAGCCCATCTTGCTTCAGGATTGTGTTTTTAATCCTGTCCCGCCATTTTACATTTTGCCTCAAAATACATGAACCCAGCTCATGGTGTTTTTATATCAAGCCAAGATCTCTAACACACACTCTTCGTTGAAAATAAGCGAATTAAGTATGACAGTAAAACATCTCACCAACTTTCCCCAAATGTTCATGTCTGTAACATACATACTGGTGTGTCCCCGGTGGACAGAAGGCAATTGGGGGAAAAAATGAGAGGAAGAGAGAGAGAGAAGTTATGCTGAAGACCCTCCTAAACCTGCTGAGGCAATTTCAGCTCTGATTGATGCAATGAACCATGCCCTGCCAAACCAAATGAAGGCCAAGTAGTACCAGAAAATTAGTTGCAGTAGTTTGAGAGAAGCAAAAGCAGTGCTCCCACATCACAGGCATGGTGGAATTGCAAGAAACAAGGAGAAAGGGAAGGGAGGAAGGTTGGCACAGAGGGAGTGAGAAGTAATGGGACGGGGGAAGATGTGAAAGATACCATTTTCCCCTGTTGTGCTAATGATGGGGTCAACTATCTGAGACCCACAGTTTAAGTCCCTGGATTGGTGTAAATCAGTGTAGATCCACTGACTTTAATTGAGCTATACTCCCTTGCACCTGCTAAGGATTTGGCTCTATATACCTCATTCTACAGCAATGAAAAGTTGAGGGGTAGGTTCATAACTGTTATATTTATTAGCTGCACCAGTAACAATGAAAATGTAACCCATTCAAAAGAACTCTTCAAATAAGATCTTTATGGCACTAACATTATGTTGCACAAGTTATTAAAATATTTTAACAGGTTGATTAGCCCTCTGTAATGGTGCCCATCTATTATTAATACAGCAATCATAATTTAAGTCCTAATTCTAAATTAATTCATTAGTTGAATGAAGAATTAAACAAAGCTGAAGAGAGAAACATTTTGGCTTCATTAACAGAGCTGAGCAGAAAAAGCTTTTCTAAAGCTATAATATATTTACTGTGATATTTGCCAAGTGAAATAACCACACTTTATGACTGAGGACTTTCAGCAGGTGAATTTATGCCAATGAACTAGGGCTGTCAAGCTATTAAAAAAATTAATCGCGATTAAAATGCTGTTAAATAATAATAGAATACTATTTATATAAATATTTTTGGAAGTTTTCCACATTTTAAAATATGTTGATTTCAATTACAACACAGAATACAAAGTGTACTGTGCTCACTTTATATTTATTATAAATATTTGCACTGTAAAAATAAAATAAATAGTATTTTTCAATTCACTTAGTACAAGTACTATAGTGCAATCTCTTTATCATGAAAGTTGAACTTACACATGTAGATTGTCTGGCTAGGTAGACTCTCTCCTCAAGCCCTATGCTACTAGCACTCCCAGCTATCTTCAGGACACCACTGACTTCCTGAGGAAACTACAATCCATTGGTGATCTTCCGGAAAACACCATCCTGGCCACTATGGATGTAGAAACCCTCTACACCAACATTCCACACAAAGATGGACTACAAGCCGTCAGGAACAATATCCCCGATAATGTCACAGCTAACCTGGTGGCTGAACTTTGTGATTTTGTCCTCACCCACAACTATTTCACATTTGGGGACAATGTATACCTTCACATCGGTGGCACTGCTATGGGTACCTGCATGGCCACACAGTATGCCAACATTTTTATGGCTGACTTAGAACAACGCTTCCTTAGCTCTAGTTCCCTAACGCCTGTTCTACTTGTGCTACATTGATGACATCTTCATCATCTGGACCCATGGAAAAGAAGCCCTTGAATAATTCCACCAGGATTTCAACAATTTCCATCCCACCATCAACCTCAGCCTGGACCAGTCCACACAAGAGATCCACTTTCTGGACACTACAGTGCAAATAAGCGATGGTCACATAAACACCACTCTATACCAGCAACCTACTGATCGCTATACTTACCTACATGCCTCCAGCTTTCATCCAGGCCACATCACATGATCCATTGTCTACAGCCAAGCTCTAAGATACAACCGCATTTGCTCCAATCCTTCAGACAGAGACAGATAGAGGATCCCTATCAAGCATTCTTAAAACTACAATACCCACCTGCTGAAGTGAAGAAACAGATTGACAGAGCCAGAAGAGTACCCAGAAGTCACCTACTACAGGACAGGCCCAATAAAGAAAGTAACAGAATGCCACTAGCTGTCACCTTCAGCCCCCAACTAAAACCTCTCCAGCGCATCATCAAGGATCTACAACCTATCCTAAAGGACGATCCCTCCCTCTCACAGACCTTGGGAGACAGGCCAGTCCTCGCTTACAGACAGCCCCCCAATCTGAAGCAAATACTCACCAGCAACCATACACCACACAACAAAAACCCTAACCCAGGAATCTATCCTTGCAACAAACCCCGTTGCCAACTCTGTCCACATATCTATTCAAGGGACACCATCATAGGACTTAATCACATCAGCCACACCATCAGAGGCTCGTTCACCTGCACATCTACCAATGTAATATATGCCATCATGTGCCAGCAATGCCCCTCTGCCATGTATATTGGCCAAACCAGACAGACTCTACGCAAAAGAATATATGGACACAAATGTCAAGAATTATAACATTCAAAAACCAGTAGGAGAACACTTCAACCTCCCTGGACATTCAATTACAGACCTAAAAGTGGCATTCTTCAACAAAAAAAAAACTTCAAAAACAGACTCCAACGAGAAAGTGCAGAACTGGAATTAATTTGCAAACTGGACACCATCAAATTAGGCCTGAATAAAGACTGGGAGTGGATGGGTCATTACACAAACTAAAAGCTATTTCCCCATGCTAAATTTCCCCCCCAGTGTTACTCACACCTTCTTGTCAACGGTTTGAAATGGGCCAGAATGTGTGTAAAACACAGAGCAGGACACATACAATTCTCCCCCAAGGAGTTCAGTCACAAATTTAATTAATGCATTATTTTTTTAACGAGCGTTATCAGCATGGAAGCATGTCCTCTGGAATGGTGGCCTAAGCATGAAGGAGCATACAAATGTTTAGCATATCTGGCACGTAAATACCTTGCAATGCTGGCTACAAAAGTGCCATGTGAACATCTGTTCTGACTTTCAGGTTACATTGTAAATAAGAAGCGGGCAGCATTATCTCCTGTAAATGTAAACAAACTTGTTTCTTTTAGCGATTGACTGAACAAGAAGTAGGACTGAGTGGACTTGTAGGCTCTAAATTTTTACATTGTTTTGGTTTTGAGTTCAGTTAGGTAACAGAAAAAAAATCTACATTAGTATGTTGCGCTTTCGTAATAAAGAGATTGCACTACGGTACTTGTATGAGGTGAATTGAAAAATACTACCAGTGTATTTCTTTTGTTTATCATTTTTACAGTGCAAATATTTGTAATAAAAATAATATAAAGTGAGTAATGTACACTTTGTATTCTGTGTTTTAATTGAAATCAATATATTTGAAAACGTAGAAAAACATCCAAAATATTTAATACATTTTAATTGGTATTCTATTGTTTAACAGGGCTATTAAAACCGCACTTAATTGCGATTCATTTTTTTAATCATGATTAATTTTTTTGAGTTAATCGCGTGAGCTAACTGCGATTAATCAACAGCCCTACAATGAACCCATCATATTTCCTCATTAACTTTTAAGTCAAGTCAGATTCAAAAGGGAACAACACAATTAATAACTGGCAAACCTCAAAATGTTTGGAGGTTTTGCTTGTTCTTTGTGCATTTATTCATCTGTTTGTTCTAGAAATTGGGCTGGAAACCTCCTTTTTCTTAGAGAAAGTGCAAAGAGCACATCAGTTGAAATACTCACTAAACTAACAAGCAACATCTGCTTTTTTTGATTTACATAAAATTCAAAAGCCATTTTCCTCTTTTAACAAAAATTAAGGAAATTCAGAAAGAAAAGAGTTAAAACAGTTATTAGAGACTATGTAAAACATAACTAGAATAGCTTTCAGAAAAAAATCTTAGCACTAGATACTCAAGACATTTGCATGTTAGGTTCAGATACCAACCTTAACTCTGCCCTTATGTATTCATGCATCCTCCACCTAAAGATGATACACCTTTACTTATATATATTTCCCTATATAGATTTCTGATATGGACTACAGACCATCACTAGCCATATTCATTTCCACACACTGGCAGGTGAACTACCACCACCTTATGAAGACAAGAAATTCAACTCTCCACTGTCTTGCTATTGAGTCAGTTACCACAACATCTTGAAATGTATCCTTTGCAAGAAGTCCAGAGACCAAATTTACTTCATCCACCATATCATTATGGACCAGAGTGGCCAACCTGCTTTATTTGTCTTCCTCATGTTGGCTGGAATATCTTCTTCATTCATCTGCTTAATAAGGAACAGAGACCCAATCCCTACAAACAGTCCAGACATCCACCATTACAACAAACCATCCAGCCATGTTCTGGAGTTGATTCAGGACTGTATATTGAAGAAGGCTGTTTCTCTGTGTAGTGAGGCGGTGTGGCTCCCCGCCGCCCCGGAGTGGGAAGAGCCCATCCGGAGCCTGGAGTGGGCAGAGCTAGGGAGCTCAGAGCCCACCCCTCAGAGGGTCAGGTGGCGACCCGGAAGTATGAAGGCTCGTCCTCAGAGCTTAGTAAGGCCCGAGCCGCCGGAGAGCCAGACTTCTCCAGACTAGCTCATGACTGGGAAAACTCCACGGCCCAAGGCAGCCGCCAGGACTGGCCAGGCCTGCCCCGCGCCCGCTACCCGGAGGAGTTGCCGGGCCTGCCCCGCGCCCGCTATCCAGAGGAGTTGCCGGGCCTACCCTGCGCTCGCTACCCAGAGGAGTTGCCGGGCCTGCTGCTCGCCCACTACCCAGAGGAACCTATGGTGCTGGACATAAGAACAGCCGTACCGGGTCAGACCAAAGGTCCATCTAGCTCAGTATCCTGTTTACCGACAGTGGCCAATGCCAGGTGTCCCAGAGGGAGTGAACCTAACAGGCACTGATCAAGTGATCTCTCACCTGCCATCCATCTCCATCCTCTGACAAACAGAGGCTAGGGACACCATTCCTTACCCATCCTGGCTAATAGCCATTAATGGACTTAACCTCCATGAATTTATCCAGGTCTCTTTTAAACGCTGTTATAGTCCTAGCCTTCACAACATCCTCAGGTAAGGAGTTCCACAAGTTGACTGTACACTGCATGAAGAAGAACTTCCTTGTATTTGTTTAAAACCTGCTGCCTATTAATTTCATTTGGTGACCCCTAGCTCTTGTATTATGGGAATAAGTAAATAACTTTTCCTTATCCACTTTCTCCACATCACTCATGATTTTATATACCTCTATCATATCCCTCCTTAGTCTCCTCTTTTCCAAGCTGAAGAGTCCTAGCCTCTTTAATCTCTCCTCATATGGGACCCGTTCCAAACCCCTAATCATTTTATTTGCCCTCTCTGAACCTTTTCTAATGCCAGTATATCTTTTTTGAGATGAGGAGACCACATCTGTACGCAGTACTCGAGATGTGGGCATACCATTGATTTATATAAGGGCAATAATATATTCTCAGTCTTATTCTCTATCTCCTTTTTAATGATCCCTAACATCCTGTTTGCTTTTTTGACCGCCTCTGCACACTGCGTGGACATCTTCAGGGAACCATCCACAATGACTCCAAGATCTTTTTCCTGACTCGCTGTAGCTAAATTAGCCCCCATCATATTGTATGTATAGTTGGGATTATTTTTTCCAATGTGCATTACTTTACAATTATCCACATTACATTTCATTTGCCATTTTGTTGCATAATCACTTAAGTTTTGTGAGATCTTTTTGAAGTTCTTCACAGTCTGCTTTGGTCTTAACTGTCTTGAGCAGTTTAGTATCATCTACAAACTTTGCCACCTCACTGTTTATCCCTTTCTCCAGATCATTTATGAATAAGTTGAATAGGATTGGTCCGAGGACTAACCCTTGGGGAAAACCACTAGTTACCCCTCTCCATTCTGAGAATTTACCATTAATTCCTACTCTTTGTTCCTGGTCTTTTAACCAGTTCTCAATCCATGAAAGGACCTTCCCTTTTATCCCTTGACAACTTAATTTACATAACAGCCTTTGGTGAGGGACCTTGTCAAAGGCTTTCTGGATATCTAAGTACACTATGTCCACTGGATCCCCCTTGTCCACGTTTGTTGACCCCTTCGAAGAACTCTAATAGATTAGTAAGACACGATTTCCCTTTACAGAAAGCATGTTGACAATTGTTCAACAGTTTATGTTTTTCTATGTGTCTGACAATTTTATTCTTAACTATTGTTTCGACTAATTTGCCCGATACTGACGTTAGACTTACCGGTCTGTAATTGCCGGGATCACCTCTAGAGCCCTTTTTAAATATTGGTGTTACATTAGCTAACTTCCAGTCATTGAGTACAGAAGCCGATTTAAAGGACAGGTTACAAACCTTAGTTAATAGTTCCGCAACTTCACATTTGAGTTCTTTCAGAACTCTTGGGTGAATGCCATCTGGTCCCGGTGACTTGTTAATGTTAAGTTTATCAATTAATTCCAAAACCTCCTCTAGTGACACTTCAATGTGTGACAGTTCCTCAGATTTGTCACCTACAAAACCCGGCTCAGGTTTGGGAATCTCCCTAACATCCTCAGCTGTGAAGACTGAAGCAAAGAATCCATTTCGTTTCTCCGCAATGACTTTATTGTCTTTAAGCGCTCCTTTTGTATCTTGATCATCAAGGGGCCCCACTGGTTGTTTAGCAGGCTTCCTGGTTCTGATGTACTTAAAAAACATTTTGTTATTACCTTTGGAGTTTTTGGCTAGCCGTTCTTCAAACTCCTCTTTGGCTTTTCTTATTACATTCTTGCACTTAATTTGGCAGTGTTTATGTTCCTTTCTATTTGCCTCACTAGGATTTGACTTCCACTTTTTAAAGGAAGTCTTTATCTCTCACTGCTTCTTTTACATGGCTGTTAAGCCACGGTGTCTCTTTTTTAGTTCTTTTACTGTGTTTCTTAATTTGGGGTATACATTGAAGTTGGGCCTCTATTATGGTGTCTTTAAAAAGCACCCATGCAGCTTGTAGGGATTTCACTTTAGTCACTGTACCTTTTAACTTCTGTTTATCTAACCCCCTCATTTTTGCATAGTTCCCCCTTTTGAAATTAAATGCCACAGTGTTGGGCTGTTGAGATGTTCTTCCCACAACAGGGATGTTGAATGCTATTGTATTATGGTCACTATTTCCCAGCAGACCTGTTATAGTTACCTCTTGGACCAGCTCCTGCACTCCACTCAGGACTACATCTAGAGTTGCCTCTCCCCTTGTGGGTTCCCATACCAGCTGCTCTATGAAGCAGTCATTTAAAGTATCGAGAAATTTTATCTCTGCATTTCATCCTGAAGTGAAATGTTCCCAGTCAATATGGGGATAATTGAAATCCCCCACTATTATGGAGTTCTTAATTTTGATAGCCTCTCTAATTTCCCTTAGCATTTCATCATCACTATCACTGTCCTGGTCAGGTGGTCGATAATAGATCCCTAATGTTATATTCTCATTAGAGCATGAAATTTCTATCCATAGAGATTCTATGGAACATGTGGATTCACTTAAGATTTTTACTTCATTTGATTCTACATTTTCTTTCACATATAGTGCCACTGCCCCCCTTCCCCCCCTCCCGCACGACCTGTTCTGTCCTTCCGATATATTTTGTACCCCGGAATGATTGAGTTCCATTGATTGCTCTCAGTCCACCAGGTTTCTGTGATGCCAATTATATCAATATCCTCCTTTATCACAAGGCACTCTAGTTCACCCATCTTATTATTTAGACTTCTAGCATTTGTGTACAAGCACTTTAAAAACTTGTCACTATTTATTTGTCTGCCCTTTTCTGATGTATCAGATTCTTTTTTATGTGAATGTTTCTCATCTGATCTGGCCCTTACATTATCCTCTTCCATCCTCTGCTCCTGACTATAACCTGGAGATTCTCAATCATTAGACTCTCCCCTAAGAGAAGTCTCTGTCCGATCCACATGCTCCTCTGCAGCAGTCGGCTTTCTCCTATCTCCTAGTTTAAAAACTGCTCTACAACCTTTTTAACGTTTAGTGCCAGCAGTCTGGTTCCACTTTGGTTTAGGTGGAGCCCATCTCTCCTGTATTGGCTCCCCCCATCCCAAAAGTTTCCCCAGTTCCTAATGAATGTAAACCCCTCCTCTCTCTACACCATCGTCTCATCCACACATTGAGACTCTGAAGCTCTGCCTGCCTACCTGACCCTGTGCATGGAACTGGGAGCATTTCTGAGAATGCCACCATAGAGGTCCTGGATTTTAGTCTCTTCCCTAGCAGCCTAAATTTGGCCTCCAGGACGTCTCTCCTACCCTTCCCTATGTCATTGGTACCTAAATGTACCACGACCACCGGCTCCTCCCCAGCACTACACACAAGTCTGTCTACATGCCTCGAGAGAGCCACAACCTTCGCACCAGGCAGGCAAGTCACCATACGGTTCTCCCGGTCATCACAAACCCAGCTATCTAAGTTTCTAATGATCGAATCTCCCATTACTAACACCTGCCTTTTCCTAGCAACTGGAGTGCCCTCCCTCGGAGAGGTAACCTCAGTGCGAGAGGCAACCCCAGCACCATCTGGAAGGAGGGTCCCAACTATGGGAAGGTTTCCCTCTGCTCCAGTTAACTGCTCTGCTTCCCTGGGCCTTTCATCCTCCTCAACAGCGCAGAGGACAACACCCTGACCCAGGTACTTCCCGAGGGGGAGTTTGGAAGTAGCCCGGGGGCAGCCGACCCTAGTCCATGCCAGAGCCCATGTCAGTGTGTTGCAGCCAGGATCCCCACTGACTATGCAGTGAGTATTCTGCCGCTGCTAGGGCCCCAGGCTGGGACGCAGTGGAGTGGAAGGGCCTGTGTCTCCCCTGCCACCCAACTCGTGGGTGGCAGTCTCCCCCTCTCCCAGGCCTGAGGAGGCTTGGGCCTATTGCTATTGCTCAGTCCTGCCTGAGGGCCTGAGCCCCTGACTCATTATTGCCCCGCCCTGACCCAGGGCCTGGGCTTATTGCTACTGTTTATAGTGCCAGTGCTCAGCTCCAGCCCGAGGGCCTAAGCACCCGACCCAATGTTGCCCCGCCCTGACCCAAGACCTGGGCTTACAGTATTTGTTCCTGTTACAACAAGGGCTGCCGAGGGAGACCCCATGGCCAGATTAATTCCCCAACGTCAACTGTGTAGAGTGAGCCGGTATGGCTCTCCACCACCCCGGAGAGGGTCGAGCCCCGGCGAACCCTTGTACACTCTGTAAGGCCCTGTTTCATTTGTTTCAGGAGTTTGGAGGTGTGTAGTGAATGAGGCACAGGATGGCAGGAAGAGAAAGGATTATCCCATAGTTCAGGAAGTTGAATGCTGCCCTGTAGAACTGGATTTCTGTCCCTGCCTCTGCCACAGAGTTCCTATGCATGGCTGGGGAAGCCACTTAAGCCAAACTTTTCACAGGTGATCAGTAATTGTGTGTTCTTCATTCTCTAGGCGCCCAATTAACTACCCTGGGGTCAGATTTGCAGAAGTGCTGAGCACTCACAGATTCAACTGGGGTCACTGGCAGCTGTATTTTGAACACAGAGTGCTGTATGATGCTAAGTACGCTGGAAAAGAAGGGTGTAGTCATTTCTAATTGGACACCCCAAATTTGACCTTAATTTCTCTGTGCCTCAGTTCCCCATCTTTAAAATGAGAATAATAATACCCTCTCACCTCATGAGAGTTGTGAAGATAAATTAATTCATGTTTCTGAAGATTTGGGATACTATACTATACCTAGGAGCAAAATAATAATTCTGTATTGAGAGCAGGGTTTGAACAGTGTGCCGTAAATAAGGCTCAGGGTCAGACACTGAACAATGAGGATAAAACAAAATATTGAATAGCTACTTATTAAACATTGCCATCTGGCAAACTGAATGAGGAAGGGGGGTCGCGTAGAAAAAATAAATATATGATCATGTCATTAAAGACTGTATCCTAATGCATATGGCACCAGGGGCCAAATTAAAGTTGCACAGGCAACTCTTAATTCTGGCATTTCCTAACTTTTGAGTGCTTGCAACTTTAACATTCTTGTAATGGATTTTTAAAGCGATGCATGTTATTTATTTATATAATGTATGTATGTCACACACCCAAAGTACCACATACACTTCACTTGTGCACCCTTCCTCATGAAAGGACGAGGCAACCTGCTACATATGTAGGCCCTGCTCAACAGCCCCCTTTTGCCGCAAGCAGCACACAACTTACAGCTTCATCTTGCCTCCTTGCTTGATCAAGTCTCTCTCATGTCAGACATCAAGTCATGAGACATATCCTAAGTAGGATGAGATAGTCCCAGAACCTCTCTTGTTCCTCTACCCAGGGATTCTCAAACTCTTCCATAGTGCAGATAACATCTTAATAGACAAATTGTCCTATGGACTCTTCCCATCCCATTCATGATTACTATGGATACAATTTTGTTATGGCATAGTCATGGTGAAAATAGATAGTTTCATGATGTGGTCACACCCATAGGTGCCCACTTTCTAATGTGCTGGGGGGTGCTCCCCCAGTTCACCCAGACTCTGCCCCACTCCACTGCTTCCCCCCAGGCCCCACCTCTGTCCCGCTCCATCCCCACTCGATCGCTGCCCTGCCTCTTCCTGCCCCGTTCTACCCCATCCCCTGAGCGCACCCTGCCCTCACTCCTCCCACCCAGTGCCTCCTACACACTGGATCATGGCAGGCAGGAGTGGGGGGAGGTGATCGACAGGGCCACCGGCAGGCAAGAGGTGTTGGGGGGAGTGGGAGGCGCTGATAGGAGAGCTGCTGGTGGGTGCTCCAGCCCTAGAGCACCCATGGAGTTAGCACCTATGGTCACAACAACAAAACATTGAGTCAGCTGCCCCAGATTAATAGTCCGTTAGTTCACTTTTTTGAAACAGGACTAGAGCAAAGCAAACTAACGAACTGTTAACGTGCAACAGCTGAATGAAGTAAACTAAAGAACTGTTCTTGTGGACCTTGCTGCAACACATTAACTGTTATGCATTAATTAGATTGCTTTGATCTAATTCCAGTTTCTGAGAAGACTAGATCAAAGTGTAGGGTCCATATAAATGGCAATTCACAGGTTCTGTGACAGTGGTGACCACCATGACATAATCTTCTCCTTAAAGATCCCGTAACATCTTCATAACAACTAGAGCATTTATTTCCATGGCGGGGGGGGGGAAGGAAAGGATTTGGCCACTATGAAAAAGGTAGTTTCACTCTACTTTTCAAGTACATTTCATCTGTCCGTCCTATATGTTCTCTTTCTCTCACTTGGAAAAAAAAAAAGGGCGGGGGGGGGGGGGGAGCCAACACTGTGACCAACCAGATCTTAGCAAACAATTAGAAAGTTTTGCCCAGTTCACAGTTTGGGAATCTCTGCTCTGACCAAAGTATTCTGCATGTTGCATTGGCATCAGGTAGCCGTCTATGAGCAATTAGTTGTAAACCACTTGCTAACTTCTGTGGGCCATCTCCAGTATGGGGCTCAAATCCCAAGGATATAGGGATCTGTCTCTTGTCTCCCTTGAACTCCTGATGTGTAGTGGAGAAACACAGTAGCCAATATTGGCTGGAAGGGAGGTTGCAAGTTCTCATCATTCAACTAAACAGCATACAAGGAATATATGTATACACAACAGAGCAACTGGGAAGGATCTCTAACACGCAAGTAGATGGTGGATGGGAATATGAAGCAGACTTCAGATTAGGGCTGGAAGCTAACTTGTGACTTTCCTGAGTGTCAAGTTTTCATTCTTTTTATTACTTATTATAGAGCGCCCACTTGTATACTAAATACCTCGGAGAAAGCACACACAAAAACAGGTCCATGCTACAGAAAGCTTCCCATCTATGGAGTCTGTCAGGCTATTTAGGGACAGCCCTATGCCAGTGCAGAACTACGTCACCCCAGGGGAGTTCCGGGAGGAATTTGGTCTCAGGAAAAGCAGACGTCCAGAGGGATCATGGTTGCTGCTGTATCTCCTCAGATAGAAAAATCATACTCCTCCTCTGTACCAATGAATCAGAGAATAGAGCCGTAGCTCACTTCCTCCCCACATCTTTTGGAATGTCTTGCACCCCAGCAGAAACAGAAGGTCTGCAGGGCATGTCTAGCTGCTGAGCAGAAGTGCTCATCGGCCACTACCTGCGGGAGGCTGCGGAGCTCAGCGGGCCCGGCGGCAAGAAGTGCGACAAGCGGCTGCTGAGCGGGCCACGGGGAGCGGGCCCCGCCGCCATGGAGAAGGCGCTGAAGACGCTGCGGAGGGTCGGCGACGGCATCATTGAGAAGCAGATGATCACCTTCCAAGGGATGCTTCGGAAGCTAGACATCAAGCATGAGGAGGATCTGAAGTCAGTAACTGCCGTTGCATCCCATATTTTCAATGATGGGGTAACAAACTGGGGTAGAATTGTGACACTCATCTCTTTTGGTGCCTTTGTTGCAAAACACCTGAAGAGCATAAACCAGGAGAATTGCATCAACACACTAGCAGGGATCATCACAGATGTGCTTGTCACAGGCAAACGACATTGGTTAGTTAACCAAAGAGGCTGGGAGGGATTTGTTGAATTCTTCCGTGTAGAGGATCTAGAAGGTAGCAGCATCAGGAATGTTCTGGTGGCTTTTGCTGGACTGGGAGCATCCTTGGCCTACATGATGCGATGAGCCATGGAGTGATATAAATGACCTAAATGCCAGGTGGACTAGATCTCCTTTGCATCTGGAGTTAGTGAACTGCACCATTGAGTCTCTAAGTTTGTGTCTTGAGTTAGAAGTGCAAAAAGCTTAAACAACAAAGATTAAAGGCTATTTGTGAAATGTTAAAAAAAAAAAAAAAAAAAAGTGCAGCAGCAGCATTTGGCTCCTGGCTCTCCTATGAAGCATTCAGGCACAATCTTGGAAATGACAGACAAGTGAGTATAACAGCATGCACTAGCAGGTGGAGGGGCACAGGTTACAGAGATATAATGACACGGTTGCTCAGTTAAGCACACATCTGTCCGGGTTGTCCAGGTGTCGGGGGTTGCTCATTTCTTTTAAACAAGTGCAAAGTGTTAATATATATATATTTTTTTGCAGTTGATGGTGCAGAAGTGAGTATTTACAAAATTATCTGAGTGAGGTGAGGGCAGAGACCTGAACAGCTTTTGAAAGGCTGCCGTAAGAACAACAGGCATCATGAGCTAGGATACAGGTGCTTCCGGGAGGAGAAGAAAATGCTATCGAGTCTTGTGTATACGGGAGAGCAGTGGGGTTGGAAAGGACTTATTTTCTTAAAACTATCATTCTACCAAAGTCAAAGTCTATCTTAACCTTTTGTTGTTGTTTTTGTCGGGGAATAGCCTCTTTAATACAGACAAAAGAGCAATTACCTAGCCACATAGGACCAGAAACAGGCACTGGCTCATAAGCTGTTGGGGCAGGGACTGTCTCATTGTGCTGTGTTTGTACAACAGCTCGCACCACAGAAGCCTGGTCCATGAGCAGGGCTGCTGGCACTTCTACCACCGCAACACAAATAAATAAACAATACGTGTCTTGACCTCCTTGAGGATTACATTGCCATGTCCAGCCTTTTTTTAAGCAGACAGTAAAAAGTTGAGAGTATTTTTTTTTTTTTTAAACAGTGGTTATAAATTTTCAGGCCTGAGTCTCCATTGCATAATGGAGCAGTGACCCAGACTCATGTTCTATGTGATAGCAGAGGTACTGAGAAATTAGGAGTTATAGAAAGGGTTGCCTCTATTAGCATTTGGTTAATGTGCTTCACCCTGTTAATCCCTGACCTCATTCTGCTAATACATTACTTTCAAATTTGGAATGTCAGGATTAGCTTTAAGATCATCCATTTTGGTGTGGAAAATTTCATTTGGGCTTTTACTGCAAGTGACAGAAGTGAAATGTGAAGAGATGATAAGTTACTTTTATGGTATTAGGGTATCTGATTTTTCTCTTACTTTCTGCAGTACTGTAGAAATAGTCTAACGTGCAAAGTCTGCTGCTGTGAAAGAAGCACAAGGCAAGACATATCTAACAAATCAGATAACTTTGCATAACAAAAATCCACTCCTTTGTTTAACTTTTTTAAAAAGGCAAATAAACAATTAAGTACATTCATAGTGATGTATAACATTGCAAGAAAGGAAAGTACAGCAAACATAGGTAGGTATTTGGGAGCCCTCTCAAAGAGACAGATAGAAAGTTGGCCATATTTGAAAAACACCAGCTGTACTACAAGATCCTTGGTTCTTTTGAGGCTGCTTTGCGTCTCTTTGGTGGTACAAAGCACCCTAAAGACTTGTCTACACACAGAGTTGTACTGGCTTCAATTAAGGTGAAATTTTAAACAGATTTAGGCCTGGTCCCCACTAACCCCCCACTTCGGACTAAGGTACGTTAATAACGTAGCTGAATTCAAAGTACCTTAGTCCGAACTTACCGTGGGTCCAGACGCGGCAGGGAGGCTCCCTGTCGATGCTGCATACTCCTCTCGCCGAGCTGGAGTACCGGCGTCGACGGCGAGCACTTCCGGGATCGATCCCAGAACATCGATTGCCTGCCGCCGGACCCTCTGGTAAGTGTAGACGTACCCTTTGTTAAACCAGTGCAAAAGGCTATGTGGTCACTGTTATTTCAGTTCAAACCAGGCTTATTTTGGTTTAGCTTAAGTCAATTAGGAACAGGTTTAAATTTAAGCAAAATAAGCCATTCTTACACTAAAATAAGAGAGTATCTATACAGGGTTTCAGATGATTTTAACAAAATAATTTAAACAAAGCGGGTACAAGTTTGTGTGGAGACCAAGGCCTTAAAGCCAGCATCAAGTGGCCACCTGGGGATTCCTCTGGGATAGGGGAATCCCTGGTTGGTGTTGGGAAAGTATAGTGGCTCCTACACCACTCTTTCTCCTGACCCCAGCCAAGCATAATGGGCGTGGCTGGGGATAAGGGCCTTGGGAGCCTTTACTAGCCACTTTTGCATCCTCTTCCTCTCCTATCCAAGCTGTCCCAGGTACCACCAGCCAATCCTGAGGATCTGGTCCAATAGGTTTAAATGAATCTCTCATTTAAAAGATCATTTTATAAAATAAATCCATTTCACGTTGGTAGTTTATGAAACACCACAGAGCATAGAAATCCTGCATTCCCTGTATACATAAGCCTCCCGCTCCACTGGGCAGGGCCAGCTCTAACTTTTTTGCCACCCCAAGCAGCAAAAAAAAGCACCGCCCCGCCATAACACACCCCCTGCCGAGTGCTGCGCTGTTGAACACCCCGCGCGGAGCGCCGCCGAACACCCCCACTCCCCACAGAGTGCCGCACTGCCGAAGCCCCTCTCCCCCCTGCGCGGAGCGCTGCCGAAACCCCCGTGGAGCGCTGCGCTGCCGAACATCCCCGCCCCCCACCGAGAGCCTTGTCGCCAAACATCCCCGCCCCCCGCGGAGCGCCGCACTGCCGAAGCGCCCCCCCCCGTGCGGAGTGCTGCTGAAATCCCCGCAGAGCGCCGCGCTGCCGAACACCCCCGCCCCTTCCCCCGCGTGGAGCGCCGCCGAACACTCCCCGCCGAGCGCTTCGCCGCTGAACACCCCCCGCCGAGCGCCATGCCGCCAGAACCCCCCGCCCCCGCCGAGCGCTGCGCCGCGCTGCTCTCCGCCACCCCAAGATTGGCCGCCCCTTACCAGGTGCCGCCCCAAGCATGTGCTTGATTGGCTGGTGCCTGGAGCCGGCCCTGCCACTGGGCCAAACTGAAGAAGTGACACCAAAGCTGTAAGTTACAAGAGGGGCCAGTTGACATAACTCGTGCTGAGGGACTGTAACAGCAAAGAAACATAACTAATGGGAGACACTAAGAAAGCATAGAGTAAAGCAGATGAGAAAAGGCTGGGAGGATTTGGGAGCTCCCTATCACCAATAGCCTTGAATGGAGCCCCCCAAATACTGAAGCCGGTTGCTTAAAACCGTAATAAAAAACTCTCAGACAGGACTGAATAACCTTGATTTCTTTATGCTAAACAGTTCTAATCGCAACTCCTGTGTTTTTACATTTGCAGAAAAATAGTGGAGCTTTGCCGCTGAGTTTTGGCATGGCAGGATCAGTCTCAATCTTTCAGTCAGCATTTGCCATATGAAACATAGGCTCTCTGTAATATCGACCATCAGAAATCATCACTGCTGCTATCATTTCTCAGAAATAGCTTGCTGAATAATTATGAGAGAAGCTATTTACTTAGTAAAATTTGAAAAATGAAAAATGACGCACCTGCTTGCCTTTTCATTAAGCTGGCTTCTGGTATGTAAATGGCATATTTCAGCAGCTCTCCTTGTCTTCAGGAAATAACAGCCCAGAACAGAGCAGTCCATTTTCTAACAGAGCGCTTACTTCTACAAAGTTAGGGCTTTACACATGACTTGCCCTAATGTAAGTAGCCAGTAACTTGCTCTGGGACACCACTCCCGGATTAGAGGAAAATCACTTAGGACTCATTTACACAAGGGAGTTACTCTAGGGCAATTGTTCCCAAACTGGGGTTCGCAAAACATTACAGGGGGTTCTTGGGGAAAAATTCCCTAATGGCAGACAGAGCTGTCCCTAGGGACCCCAGACAGCAAGGGGTCAGCAGCCTGGAGCCCCTGGACTTCCAAGAGCTAAGCAGATCAAAGCAAGCATAGCTATCACACTGAGGAGATTTAAACTTCAAGACTCATAAGAAATGGAAAAGGAGGTAGATATGTTTTGCTGTTTTTAAAATAGGCAGCTAGTATTGTTTTTAAAATCATTATGAAGAACAAGTTTAAGCTTTGTTGTAACGTGAGTTGTTTGCCTGGACTGATCAAGACCTGAATGCTTGTGTAGGAGGAATGATTTGAGTTGGCTTCTTAAATACCTTCATGCTGTTTCACATCTGATACTCCTTGATGAAACATAGGTGCCTTGTCTTATAACAGGCTTATTCAAAGTGAGGCAAGCTACGAAAGTGAGATCTTGGAAGAGTGTTGCCTTTTTCATAATGTAATAAAAATACTGTAATGATAAATAATAATTAATAATAGTGTGTAATAAGCATGTCATAAAAAAAATTTATATTTCCAAGATCATTGTTTTTATAATTTATACTCAGGTAAAGGAGAAAATCCCTGGAAACATTCATTTTTAGGAGGAGGTTTGCGAAACTTGACATTTTAGTGAAAAGGGTTCACAGGTTGTTAAAGTTTGGGAACCATTGCTCTAGGGTAAGATAGGGTTTGAATTAAACGCACAATAACTACTCTGCACTAACTCCTCATGTGGACACACTTATTCCACACTAAGAGTGCCTTTGTAAACTTTAGCTTAATGCTCTTTTAATGTGTAAGAGTATTAGTGTGGAGTAGCTATTACACTTATAGCTGTTCTGCATGAACTACTCTGAGCTTATTCCTCATGTAGACAAGCCCTTATTCCCTCTGTGTCCCAATTCTCCCCATCTGTTTTGCAGGTCTGTTGTGAACCTTCGTTCATATTTTCAAGATACTTACATGAAAGCTGCAAAGAATTGTCGAGTTTAGCACTACTGCACATCAAAATTCAGTTTTTACATCACATTTCTTGCATGTGTCAATGATTCATTTAGAAATTCTTTGGTCAAGCTGAGTTCTTTGGGGACTGACATCTGGGTTAAGTTGTGAAGTGTTAGATAGAAACTCAAACAACAGAACAATTTCCTCACTGATTTAACACTTTGTGCAATCCCACTGCAGTCCATGAGGTGGCACAGGGTTCAAGACAGCATAAAATCTGGCTGTGTCTAGACAATATTTACTCATTTACAAAGTTCACAGGCAAAAGTTATACCAGGTTTTTGGGTTCCAGCCTCAAAAGGGTTCAAAAATAAATAAATAAAATAAAAAAAATCAGTTTTTTTTTTTTTAAAATCTCAGGATTTTAAAAGATAGTACATTTAGGATTCTTTTTAGTTGCCTCTGGTTTTTGAGCCTTTCAAGTTCACTTTTTTGAGCTTTTCTCTGGAACCATAAGGGCTAAAAACGTCCTTTTTTTAGAAAATGAAAGCTGAGATTCTCATGCAATCAATTGACTCCAGGAGATGAAGCCTTAAGAATACATCAGATATTATGAGAGTCATCAACAATGAGGTTTTCACCTGGAGAGATAATATTGGTGCTGTTTTTTGTTTTGAACTTTTTAGTAAGACAAAGTTACAATAAAACATTAACATGCTATATTGTGTATTACTTATTCAGGATCAGGCTAGTATTCAAAAAACCTGGCTAAAGATTCTGGCTTCCTGGCTGGGGAGCTCCCCCTCCTCTGAGTAAATTAGAAAGAATGATCATATTTCGAAATACCTATCCTTCTTTTGGTGGTTCTCTTGTGTATGTATTGCCATGAAAGCTTTTCCATTACAAGGACTGTCCATAATTTACTATACCACAATTTTGTAGGAAGAGGGTCATGCATTTCCAGTAATGTACAATACAAAGTCTAGCTGCTAACAATAAAAAAATAAGTTGATGTTCTGTTTAAATGTAGATCCTCTACTGAAGCATTAAATAAGCAGGCCGGGGATGTCTAGGAAAGCAGAAAGCATTTTGTGATAACATGAATCTCTTTAATAATTTCTTCCCCAAACAATTTAATTCCTGGGCACAACCACCACATGTGCAATTATGCTCCCTTTCACTGCAACCCCTCCACCTAGCAAATATAAGAGACCCACCCTACTAGCAAATATAGGACGAATCTTAACTGGAGACAAATGCCATCTATACAGTAGTTTATCAATATTTTCTTTGCGGGGTACACAATATTGAAGATGTATATCCCCTTTCCCATATAGAACTCCACTCATCCAGATCAATTTTTGTCCAAATCCCTCTCCCACCTTTTTCCTCTAGGTTGTTCTCTTTATATCTTTTTCCCATCAAAACTGTATACATCTTAGAAATTAAACCTTTTGTTCCAGCTTGTTCCTGGGTAAACTCCTCATATGTAGTTAAAGGTCTAGATGGAGCTGCCTCATATCCAGATTTCACAATAAAATGTTTGACTTGTAAATATTGAAAAGGAGGGATTTTTACATTATTTACATACCTCTTGGTATGATTTCAAATCAGGATCCAGGAACAGCTGTCTGAATTGAGTAAACTCAGCTCTTACCAGGACAAATAGTCATTTTGATATTTCCTGGAGATAAATTCCTGATTATTCATTAAAGTAACTAAGAAAGAGGGCCTTAGTGACAGGAATTTAGAAAATGTGTCCAAAGCTGCGATCGTGGTCTGGATGTTTTGTTTTTGTTTTTTTAATTTTTGGTGACCTAAATTTCTTTTTAACCCAACAATTACTATGACTAGCTATATTTGGGTTCCAGTTTTGTTTGAGTTTATGCAGTGTTTGGATAGTCTATTGTTAATTCAGTTGATCGCATCTTTTAATTGTGATGCATAATAAGCCAAATTAGGGAAAGGTAGTCCACCCCACTCTGAAGGCTTATGAAAATCTTTAGAACTCACCCTTTGTCTTTTATGTTTCCATATGAATTTTAACAGCATCCTGCCATGCTTTTAATGTCATCTCAGGGATGCAGCGAAACAAAAATAGTAATTTTGGGAAGACACTCATCTTTAACAAGGCTATAACACCTCGCAAAGACATTTCATATTTATTCCATTCCTCCAACTCTTTTACTACTTTATTGCACATTGGAGGGTATTTTACTTTAAAAAGATTTATATTTTTCTCCACAATATTTATTCCTAGCTCAAGGGTTAAAGAAAAATGGTTGTCAGCTATATAAATATAAATGGGTAAAGGAATCTGTAAAATATTTAGGAATAAATATTGTTTTGTGTGTTTTTAATGGAAATGCAAGAATTACCTAGAGGAAACCAGTATCTTTAATTAACCTCCATCTCTTTCCCCTCCCAAAAGTTCCCAACACTTCCTCTGCTCCAGGGAGACTCAGATCACTCTTAACCCTGCCTTTTTCTTTAACCTTTCTCAGCTTGAGAAAGAAAAGGAAGGTTACTTATCTTACAGTAATTGGAGTTCTTTGAGATGTGTTGTCCCTGTGTGTATTACACCGCCATGTGCCTGAGAAAGTAAGATTTTTCACTACCTGTGTTTGTTGGCCTGTGACAGGTCCTGTACCTCCTTGTGCTCTGAACCGAGGGCATAAGGGGAGGCATGGACCAACCACCTCTCCAGATCACCTTCTCTACTGTGAATCACCTTAGGAAAGGATCCGAAGCAGAGTAGAATACAGATAGGGAAAACACATCTTAAAGAACTCCAGTCACTGTAAAGTAAGTAACCTTTTTTTCAAGTGATGGTCTCTATGGGTATTCCACTGTGGGTGCCTCTCAAACAGTATTCAATGAGCAGGAACCATGCAGCACCACAGACCGCAGGACTGCTGTACCAAAAGAGGAGTCTGCTGAAGAAGCTTGGGTCAGGCTGTAACATTTTGTAACGGTATGCTCACAGAGCCCCATGATGCAACTCTACAGATCTCTAGGAGTGAAACACCCTGAAGAAGAGCCATTGAAGTAGCCTGGGCTCTGGTTGAATGAGCACTCTCACTCTGAGGTGGAGGAGTCTCTGTTTGCTCATAGCAAAGCAGGATGAAACCTGAAATCCATTTATAAAGTCTCCATGAGGATATTACTTCTCCTTTCAGCTGCCCAACAGTGGAAACAAAGGCTAGGTCTACACTACCTGCCTGAATCGGCGGGTAGAAATTGACCTCTCGGGGATCGATTTATCGCGTCCCGTTGGGACGCGACAATCGAACCCCGAATCAGCGCTCTTACTCCACCAGCAGAGGTGGGAGTAAGCGCCACCGACAGAAAGCCGCAGAAGTCGATTTTGCCGCCGTCCTCACAGCGGGGTAAGTCGGCTGCGATAGGTCGAATTCAGCTACGCTATTCACGTAGCTAAATTTGCGTATCTTAAATCGACTCCCCCCTGTAGTGTAGATGTACCCAAAGAGTCTCAGATTTCCTAAAGGGTTTTGTCCTTTGCAGGTAGCAAGCTAAGGCTCAACAGACAACCAGGGAATGTTCCTGTCTTCTCTGGTGGTGTGAGGTTTTGGGTAGAATATAGGTTGGTGTATTGCCTGATTTATTCAAATCACTTAGAAATTCAGAGGGAACACTTAGAATGAACTTGGGGAATAACCTCAAAGAAACTTTATCCTTACAGAAGACTATGTAGCGAGGGACCTCCATAAGAGTGAGCTCTCCTACACTCCTGGCAGAGATAATAGCAGTCAGGAAGGCCACCTTCAGAGACAGAAGAAGAAGAACTGAGCAGGAGGCTAATGGGCTGAATGGAGATTTATGAGCGTGGAAAAAACTGAGGTTCAAGCAGGCGTTGGTTTCAGCAATGGAGTTAAGGTTTTCGAAAGGCCTTTCAAAAGCTTTATGGTCATAGGGTGAGTGAAGACTGAATAGCTCTCCACCAGGAGATGGAAGGCATCGATTGCTGTGCACAATCCATTAAGTTGCATAACATTTTCTCAGAAATTTTCCTGCAATCATTGAGAATGGATTGTACCTCCTCCAAACATGACCTTTCTAAGCTCGTCATCCATCCAAATATCAGCTATCAGATGGAGGGATGCTGGGTTGCGATGGACAGTCTTGCCTACATCCCAAGTCAGCAGGTTAAGCAATGGCTGGATTTGTACGTACAGACATGGTGACCTCTGAAGAATGCTGGTCAACCAAAACTACCTTGGCCAGCAGGGCATCACTAGAATTACTGACACTATCCTGCTTGATTTTCCTCAGGATAGAGATAAGAGAGGGATGGATGGGAAGGCATCTGTAAGAGGCTCCGAACAGTGAACTTGGAATGCATCCCTCTTGGAATTATGACTGCGGGCTGCTCAGGAACAGAAGGATGGGCATTCCTTGTCATCTTGGGATGCAAAAAGTTGTGCCATGCTGTAAATCCCCACCGACAGGAGATATTCTGTACTACCAAGTCATGCAGTTCCCACTTGTGTTCCCTGTGGAAGGGCCTGTTGAGGCTGTCCTCATTTATAGGCCAATGCTCCCTTCAATACACACACACAAATTCCATTTATGTTTACATCTATCATGGGAAGAACAGACCTTGCAATCTCTCTTCTGTGCAAGGAACTGATTGTCCCAAGATTGCTTTCTAACTGGTCTCCCCATCATGGAAGTTCTGAAGACGACAGTTTCAGAGTGGGGGCAATATCTAACTTATCTTCTCATGGATCTCTAGTAGAGCTAAGTGAATTAATGATTATTTTAGTTTGGTGACTGAACTGAAAAATCTGGAAAAAAAATTGCTTTGGGTTGACTCAAAATGGATTATTTTTCTTGCCTAAATGAAAAAAATTAAACAAAATTCATTTGGAGTCAAATGAAATGTTTTATTTGACCCAAAAATGTGTGTGTTTTTTTTCCATTTAGTTTTTGGGCCTTTTTTACCCTTTAAAAATAAATCTAGCTAAGTTTAAAACAAATAATTTTGAAATGAAAAGTCAAAATGTTTCTTTTTTCCCCCCCATTTTTTTGTGTGGCCAAAACTATTTGCTAAATTCAAGCCAAATTTACCTCAATCAACCTGACACTGCATTTTTCTGCAAATAAACTGAATTAAAAAAAATTATGTCCAGCTTTTATCTCTAGTACAAATCTTAAATATTATCTGGTTAGATGAAATGACCAAAACCCAAAGGGTAACTTTCTTCTGTTGGGGAATACCCACTCTACCTTTTACTTATTATTCCTGAACTGCCAGCTACCAATTATAGCTTAGGCTTCCTCCATAGGCAGAGATAACTAACCAGTCTCTTTACATGTCTTGTTGGAAACTGGAGGGAGAGGTATTTCTTCCCTCATGGTTTAAAGGGCTACATGCCATGAATTATCAGCTGAACCAAGAAAAAAAAATACGTTGGGATCGTGCCTGAGCAAAAACTGTGTAAGGACGTAAAGATATGCCCCTGCATGTTTGGCTATCGTATGTTGTGCACTATTGGTGTAACATGTTCGGAATGCAGTAGTTTACTGCTGAAGTTGTGTATCAGATCCATTCTATAGTCCTCAACAAGAAAGCCTGTTTGTACTTTGAGCTAAGTAGGTAAGTCTGTCAAGAAGCACAGCGCTAACCAGCCGGGGTGCTGGAACAATTTGTATAGTAGGGTACTAAGAGCCATTGAACCAAACTGTAAGTCCTGTATATGATGGAAACCACTTCAAGCCAAGGGGTACGGCAGCACCCTCAGCACCCCTAGTTCCAGCACCTACGCTAACCAGAATTTATGATCGCTACAGTAGAATCTCAGAGTTATGAACAACAGCATCAATCACAAGGCCAAAATAATAGTCCTCCAACTACCACTAATTTAATCCTCTATTTAAAAAAAAAATCAGCCAGGTTTACCAATAAATATCAACTTACTGCCAAGAAACAGAATGGACCTAAAATTCAATGACAGATATGCTGTCTTAATTGTAGCACACTGATTTTACAGTTATGAGACTGTCTTGAGTTCTTTAAGTTAAAAGGCTTATGCTCAAAATGCTATGCTTAGCATTAGTCTTTAAAATAATTTTATTTTGAAAATAAAATGTTTTTAATCAATGTGGATGTTAGGATATTGCCCCTTTAATAGGATGCTAAATTAGTAATAGCGCTAACATGGCTTGTTTCTACTTGTTTTGAAATCTTAGACATCTAATCAATAGCTTCTAGGGAGCAATGTTCAACTCAGGGGCTATTTGTAAGAAACATGATTTTAATAAGAAGTTGAACATTTGGGCCAAATTTATCACTGTTCCAACGCAAATGAACTCAGTGGAGTTCCAACAGGCCCTCTGCGGGAATGGCCACAAAAAGGAATAATATCCAATCTTCAACAAATATGGTCCAGAATAAAAGGAACCCATGACAAATTAAAGTGGAATACTGACATTCTCTTGTTGCTCTACATAAGTCTGATTTTAAAACTAAAGCCTATCTTGTGCTTCTACCTCTAAAATACACCCTGCGTTCAACATACTTCAAAAGCAACCTCCCATTACACACTCAGCAAGCAGATGAGTATTTTCAGTCCATTTTAGGTTATACTGCAGCTTCCATAACCGTGTAGAGGATTAACATTTTCCTTTGATTTATAAACATCATTAGTGTCTGTTGGATACCTACATCTGCTGATCATTCTGATTCAGAGGCGAAAACATCACCTTTATATTAAGTGGAACCTATACAAGAGAATCAGATTTGACCTGGTAGCTGGACAAGTGTGTAAGGAACCTCTCCTTTTTTTTTGCCCCTGCACAAGGGTTGACCAAAATCTCATTTTAAAGAGCAGAGTCTCCACTCTCTTCTGGTGCTTTTATGGTGCTAGTTGTCTGCAAAAGGCAAGAAGGATGGGGCAGGTTGCGACCCTAGTCTGCCTGAAGCAATAAGGGATAACATTCCTCTAGGGTCAGAGGCCTGGAGCTGGCCTCATTAATCTACCCCCTGCACCTGAGGAAAGAGATGGACATTAATTAGCTGACCCTAGCAGGGCAGCAGGAATGAGGGGGAGGGGTCTAAACATCCTCCAAGAAGCAGAAATGCCTGGGCAGTGCTTCCAATGGACTGCCACTGAAAGGAACTGCTCCAGAAAACCAAATGGACAAGAGGCGAAACTATTTGGGGAGATCTTGAGGGCTTTAGATCTGAGGTAGGAGCCAGGAAATCTTGCTATGGAAATTACTGGTGTGAGAGATGGATTTGGGGAAGGGACTGTTATGCTTGCACAGATTTGAAGTAAGAGTCTGCAAGGGATAGGATTGGGTATGTTAAAAAGGCTAAATTACCCCAGCTAACGATAGTTTCCCTCAATTTCTTGAGAAGCGCAGATGAGGCTTACTTCAGGGAGTGAGCTGACCCAGCAAAATAAAGCTTGGTCCGACAGGAGGAGGGCACTCTAAGAGATTGTAACAGTGTGGGCCTATCTCTTCTGTACCAGCCATGTGTGCAAGGAAAGCAGGTTGCATCCTCTGCAAGATGCAAGCTTGCATTCATTGCCTGGAGCTGCCTTTTCCTGGTGGAACTTTGGCTAAGCTAGCTGGAATTCCTGCTAGGAGTTCGTTGGAGCTATGCCAGTTTACACTAGCTGAGGATCTGGCCCGCTATCAGCACAGCCCCTTTACACCCTCCCCACTTTATCTGCAACACAAAGGGCACATCCTTGTCCAAAATGAATATGTTGGAGACAATAGTACTTACAGCAGGCTAACTGAACGTCATGCAAATGTAGTTTAAGTAGGGTTACCATATTTTGTGCCTCCAAATGGAGGACACTCCACGGGCCCCGGCCCCGCCCCCAGCCCCGTCCACGCCCCAACTCCGCCCCTTCCCCAAAGTCTCCGCCCCCTCCCCTGCTTCCCGCGAATATTTAATTCGCGGGAAGCCTGTAGCAGGTAAGGGGGAGTGTGGGGGGAGGAGGCGCGGCCCAGGCTGGCCCCCCGGCGGCTCCAGCCTGGGTCGGCTCGGGCCCTGGGGTGCCGGCCCCCGGCCGACCACCCCCGGCCCGCCCAGCACTGCCGGCCCCCGGCGGCCCGGCGCACCCCCCGGCTCCCGGCCCCGCGGCCCAGCGGACCCCCCCGGCTCCCGGCCCAGCGGACCCCCCCGGCCCCCGGCCCCGCGGCCCAGCGGACCCCCCCGGCTCCCGGCCCCGGCCCGGCTCCCGGCCCCACCGGCCCGGCCCGGCTCCCGCCCCGCGGCCCAGCGGACCCCCCGGCCCAGCGGACCCCCCAGCTCCCGGCCCCGCGGCCCACCCCGGCTCCCGGCCCCGCGGCCCAGCAGACCCCCTGGCCCCGCGGACCCCCCGGCCCGGCCCCGCACCGGCCCCGGCCAAAGAGGCCCCGGCCGAGCCCTCCCGATTTTCCCGGACATGCCCGGCTTTTGGGGATTTCCCCCTGGACGGGGATTTGAGCCCCCAAAAGCCGGACATGTCCGGGAAAATCCGGACATATGGTAACCCTAGTTTAAGCTTATTACCACCGTCTGCTCCCCAAAGCAATTTTTTTTAATATGTTGAAAAAAATTCCACTATTTTGATCTATGCAAGAGTAAAATACAGACACACACAGACTTTACTCTCTGTCAACAAGGTTACCTCGAAAGTGGATGACATTTGAAAGGTGCACCATGTAATGAACACAGTCCTCACAGAGGATATTGTCTTTTGCTTCATTTGAAACAAAAGCAGTTTTGAACGAACAGCAGCAGCATTTGAAAACTGTGTACTCAACATATATAGGGGATCTTTGATTTGTCAAGAGGTTTGCACGGACAGAGACGTATTGTGCATTCATGAACATCTAGAGAAATGCACAGTGCTCCAAACTTTAAAAGGCACCAAATGAATTTGCCCAGCTGTTACCTCATCACATGCATCCTCCCATCCCCCGCCCAGCTTTCTAGCCCCTTGGCTATCTCCACATATAGTGTTTTATGGCATACATTCTGTGGCTTAAAATGATCTAATGCCTTAAGCATCTTAAAACCAAACTAGAGTATGAAATAGCTGTAAGGTACTTGAGATGATATAAGGGACAGATTTTCAAAGATTTTATTTGGGCACCTACAGATGCAGCAAGGTGCTTAGTGGGTTTTTTAACAGCACACAGATGCCTAACTCCCATTGATTTCAATAGGAGTAAGGCACACAGGCACTTTTGAAAATCCCACTTGACATCTAAATACCTTTAAAATACAACCTTAAGTTCTTAAATCAGTTTAAACTGACAAAAAATTAAGGGAGTGAAGAGGTTTGGACATGGGATGAAAGACACTTTTCCTGCCTTTGGGATTTCTTAAACCATATGCATAGTGGTATATGCAAATACAAATATGGTAATGGTTAAACAGCCTATAATCCTAACAGATAGTGGTTCCTCCAAGGTTAATTGGTGCCTGCCACGGCAGCTAGTCTGCAGGTTACTAGTGATGTCAACAGGCACAGTCGGCCTTTGCTAACTAGAATGTGTTATATTTCATAAACTGGGGACTTTGGGAAATTAAACCATCCCACACTAAACCATCTAGGACTTCAGTGAAATGATGCCAATTTATGCCAGTTGGAAAACTGGCCCGACATGCATTGTATACGGGGCTGAGTTAGTCTCATATTTTCCTTTAACTTTGTTATGTTCTGACACTTGTGTGTTTAACTGTGCAACCTACATTAATATAGCTTCTTGCATTGGTATCAATTAGGAGACAAGCCTTGCAAAAATTCTGGAAGCCCCTCATTGTTTGATATATAGTTTGGTTAAATTTAGGACACTTGATCTAACCTCCTGAAACTTTTATAATCAAGAATAAAAAGAAGTCACAATTCATAGTGAAGTATTTATGTTTCCCTAACCACTTCACTAAGAGTCTCCGCTTCCACATAGTTGGACTGTCTTAGAATGCTGACCCCTTTCTAAACTGTTTGATTCACTTATTCTCCTTTATACATCAGAACTCCCCATATAAATTTCTGTGGGGTGCGGTGGAGGGAGAAGGGTGGGGCACGTTAGAGGAACTTTTGGTTGTTGGACTTAAAAATTTGAGGAGAAGGATGCTGCCCAACGTACTCTGGGGTTAGGGTGACCAGATGTCCTGATTTTATAGGGACAGTCCCGATTTTTGGGTCTTTTTCTTGTATAGGCTCCTATTACCCCCCAGCCCCTGTCCCAATTTTTCACATTTGCTGTCTGGTCACCCTATCTGGGGTGGGTGTTTTTACTCATAGTTTTATGCTTATGAATCCTGCATGTGGCATTTTCCCAAGTTAATGCCGGGTTACTTTCCCCCTTTTTATTAAAAGTTTCTTTTCTACACTCAGACTCTGTGTTTACGAAAGGGGAAGTATTATCTTTTAGAGGCACCTATGGGTGGTTTGTAGCTGTCCCTGGTTACTAGGTGGGGGCTCCAGCCGGTTCTGTGTTGTACTGTTGAAAAGGAACCTGTAGATATTGAACCTGACCCTTGTTGGTGCCAACTCTACCTGGCAGAAGGGTTACATATACATATAAATAGTTTAGCATGTCTTTTCATCTGGGTATAGGAAGTAGTGTAAGGATTACTTTAGTATATTTAAAATCTTTCAACTGGTTAGTATATTTTGAAACCTGTTAACAAGTTTTCTCCTATTTTTAGGCTGTTCTTGAGAAAGACAAATCTTTTATTTGAGTTGGTGTTTTTTGTGTGTGCCTCTTTAACAGTTTAATTCTAGATAAAGCAACTACGCCATTAGGGGTATGTTACTTATTGGGAATCTCCCTAGTAACTGGGTGGGAGCATTCCACCTCACTGATGGATCTGATGTGGGTCAGAGGAGCATCTGTGAAGGAGGTACTGGGGCAAGAGGGGTGGTGATTTGGAAGCTCCTTTGCCATAATCTCCAATGTTCAAGCTCAGTCCCAGGATCACACAAGCAGTTCTGATGTCTCTCAAGAGGAGGGTAATTGGGTTGTAACCTTATACCCAATCCCAAAGTGTTCTAGGGACCCAGTAGGCAAGGTCTTGCTGGTGGTAGCCTTGCTAGGTAGATCAGGAGGAAGGATGTTCCCTGGAGTTACTAGTGTCCCACCCCTTCCCACAGGCAGGGAACCACAGCCAGCCTGTTCCTCTGGGTAATGCCGGGGCAGTGAGAGACCAGTTGCTTCTTGTCCCACCGAGATAGCTGAGGGTAAGGGTAGGGTCCCATTTTACAATACCCAGCCCCTATCTCTGTTACACATGCAGACTGTAGCATCCCTTGTAGCAGTAAAGAGACAGGACTCAGTTGCAAAAATTATGAAGAAGATTCTTTATCCAGGCTGCCAGGCAGTATTTGAAGCTTGTAGCTCTCCCGAGTGCTCTGGTAGTTAGACAAGCTTAACAAACCCTATGGTCATCCTCTTCTTTACTAATGGCCCCCTAAGACCTGGACTAAAGAATTCTGGAATGGCTGCTGACAACATGATACAGATGGAAATGTTGCTTTTCTCCTGATTTTTGTTCTCCCTTTCTTGAGGAATATCTCTTCACCCTCAGCAGCTTACACTTAATTCTGAAAGCTCAGTTTATTTTCATTAGCAGTCATCCATCACTTAATTAGTGTCTGGAGCTCAGGATGCAACATAGAACTGTTTCCATCACTGATTCAGGGACTGCCTCCCTGAAGTTTTTTCCCCCTGGCATTAATTGTACAGTCAATACAAGCTTAGTTAGTAACTATCATATATAATGTCAATATTTCTGTCTAATTTTTATTACCTAGTTTGGTCATTTTAAACCACTATTTGTCATTTGCCTGATATACTAATGTCAGAAGTATTTATTTTTGTCATTCAGAATTCACACTCCACTCCGAAAGTGCAGATGCTTCACTTATTGTCTGTTGAGGTCAAATACAACCTATAAATAATCCACAAAAGCAAATGCTATCTCTTTCCACACTTTGCACCTTCTCAGGCTGCCACTTGGATGTGCAGTTGAGAATTCCCATTTGGCTGCATTACAGTTGTGGCTGTTTACTCGAATAAAGCCAACACAAACCTCAGCTGCAATAAAGGTACTAGATCGGATTCTGATCTCAGTTGCAGGGTGTAAATCCCAAAATTATTCCAATTAATTCCATAGATCTGTTCCATTTACACAAATGCTAATGAGATCAGAATCCATTCCACTGGATCCAGCAGCTACCAACCGTTATACCTGTAATCCTTTGTTTTTTCCAAGTACCTGAATATATAGTTACCAAGCGAGGCTAACATTACTGACTAATGAGTGTGCTATTCTGTAGAATTGCACAAATACAAGCTAATAGAAGTAACTTTCCAAATACGAACATGAGACATTACTTAATCTGTAATGCTATATATGGTATTCAGTGCTGCTTAGCTAGGAATGTCATTAAAGCCAGTTCAGAAGCACTGAAGGCAGAATGTAATACTAGAGATGGACTGACATAACCATAAATAATTCATGGGCAGTCAATGGCATTGTTAAAAATCAGACTACCCTTCTGAAAGTATCAGACTATTCTTTTGAGACTATCAATTGAACTGCTGTACCTCGAGACAGACTTTCACAGCAGATATAAAATATAAAAAAACCTAATAAAATTTACATCCATGCTGCACACGTCCATGTCTATATGCACAAGCCATCAATTATATATCATGCAAAGGGTTTAAAGTGCTTAGCCTTGAGAAGAAAGAATATTGTGAACATCTAAAGGTTTTAGGGTGTAATCAATCCCAGAATCATCATAATTTCATTTGCAAGACTGAATCAATTAGTTACATAAATATTTATATGACAAGGATCTAAAACAATCTTACATTTTATTTATTTAGATTTTAAATGCAAAAAAAAAAAGACGACTAACTACAGCTCTGGGTGCTCTGACAATTATTTGGAATAATAGTTTACTCAGATATAATCACCAAGCAGCATACTGGAACTCTCATCCAACAGTGCATTCATTTACCCAGCCAGGAGGTCTAAGCGGCTTCCCATCCACAAGTCCTATACCTCCACCCATCTCTGCAAGTCCTAGCAAACAGATGGCCTTTGCCACATGACCTGAAAGTCAGCAGATTCAAACTACTTAAAACCACCACCTTACAGTCTATCTGCAAACAAAGAGGCTGTGAATGTAGATTCTGGAGCACTAGAGTCACACTAGGCAAGCCTACCACCTTCACCTTCCAAGCCGTTGTAAGGCGTAGCCCAATGTACAGCATATTGTAATAGTCTAATGTGTAGGTGACCGAGGCATGGATAACACATCTCTTTGTTCACATCCGAGAGAAAAGATCACACCCGCTAAGCTAGATGTGAATGGGGAGAAACATCCTGGTCATTACTGTAACATGAACATCTAAATCAGCTGCTGATCTAAATCCACCCCTAAGCTATAAACTTGAGCAACCAGTGGTGGATGAATCCCCGCAAACAAAGGGGCCCATCTTCTCTTTGCCATCACTTCCAGCTGCTTCCCCCCAACCCACCATCCTCACCATAGTCTTAGTAGGACTGACCTTTGTCCAGCTAGCTCTCATGCATACCTCAATCTCTACTTTACATTGGCTAAGACACTTGACCACATCATCAGAGTCAGACAAGATGGAGCCATAAAAAGCTGGGGGTCACCTACATGCTGAAAATCATCTTATATATCCTCATTAGCCCTTCTCCTGGTCCCATAAACACATTGAATGAGGGATGGCAAAATGGCACCCTGCAGCACACCATATCTGAGAGTTTTTGAGGACAATTTATTCTGTTTCCTCACATACCTCTCTGTGATCTCACAGAGAGAAAAGAAAGAAGCCAATTAAACACAACTCCATTAACTCCTAGTAAAGTCAGCAGATGAGTCAAGAACACCTCAAGATGAAGAGCAAATCTAATAAATATCAGCATCAATACCTCATCTGTGCAAATTATCTCAACTGCAACCTTCTCCATATTCTGACTGAAAAAGAGAAGCCACAGCATAAGATTTTTTAAAATTAAAAATATGTGCAACCAAACAGCCTTTGCACTAGATTTCCTCAACTTGAACGCTAGCTGTCTATACTCTCAATTTGTCATAAATCATCCGTTAATCAACAGTGACCTGTGAGGAGGGTGGCTAGAGGTCACCTTGTTACTGATGAAGGAAAAAACACAGTAATTTAAATTCCTAGTAAAACCTTTAGAGAGTGGTCTTTTGGAGAAAAAGCGGTCTCTCTCAGAGCCCTATGGAAACCCTCTGGCTTCATTACCTTCCAAGGGCAAGCCATCAAAATAGGTCCCTGGCTCCAAGAGGAAAAATGCTTCCAAAGTGAAAGCGTAAAAGGCCATTATTGGTCAATGACACACTGTAATTTCTTACATAAATGAAATATAAAAGCCACTGTATTTCCCCATAAATTGGAATGATCTACGGCTTTGCTATTTTATATCCTTCTATGGAGGAAACAACTCTACTTACTTGAAATGACCTGTACCAAAATCCTACATCTTAACCCACCAAATTATGGGGAAACTAAATTTAAATCAGAACTTAGTTTCCTGCAGCAATTTCTTGTAATTACCCAGCTTTTATTTAACCTGGCAAAATCCCTATGGGTAGAAATAGGATAGGTCATATTCTGATCTCATTTACACCAGCACAACTTTATTGAAATCAATGGGTTTTGTGGCAAAGTTCCTCCTCTATCTTGGTGGGTCCTGCGCTTATTGGCGGATTTTCTTGCCTCAGAGATTCACCATGTGGGTTGGGGAACAGCCCAGAGACCTTCCCCTCTGGAAGAACCCACAGTCCAAGTCAATTGGGAGGTTTGGGGGGGAACCCAGGCCCACCCTCTACTCTGGGTTCCAGCCCAGGACCCTGTGGACTGCAGCTGTCTATAGTGCCTCCTGTAACAGCTGCATGACAGCTACAACTCCCTGGGCTACTTCCCCATGGCCTCCTCCAAACACCTTCCTTAGTCTCACCACAGGACCTTCCTCCTGGTGTCTGATAACGCTTGTGCTCCTCAGTCCTCCAGCAGCACACCCTCTCACTCTCAGCTCCTTGCGCCTCTTGCTCCCAGCTCCTCACACTCACACCACGAACTGAAGTGAGCTCCTTTTAAAAACCCAGGTGCCCTGATTAGCCTGCCTTATTTGATTCTAGCAGCCTCTTCTTAATTGGCTCCAGGTGTCCTAATTAGCCTGCCTACCTTAACTGGTTCTAGCAGGTTCCTGATTACTCTAGTGCAGCCCCTGCTCTGGTCACTCAGGGAACAGAAAACTACTCATCCAGTGACCAGTATATTTGCCCTCTACCAGACTCCTGTACCCCAGTGATCTGGGTCTGTCACAGTTTGTACAGTTGTAGCTCAGAGAAGAATCTGGTCCATTATCTGCAATATAATATTTTATATTAACAAATAGTTTTATTTTAAACTATTATTTCAGGATTTGCTATTCAAAGGCCTTGGGATCCTCATTTACTGTGCATTTATCAGCTTAATCACCAACTCAATACCGCCAGCCTGTTCTATTTGACTTCAGTGAGAGTAGAACAGGCCCCATACTAATCACCATTAATGGGTTTGAGTCTTTCCCCTCACTCTTGGGCTAAAGATATTATATCACTCTGCACCATTTCATTATTTTATCTATGCATACAGGCAGATGAATAAAGATAGATAAGTACAGCAAACAATCAGAAATAACAGGGAAAGTAAGCTTCTTATCCTTCATAAAACAAAGCAGGAGAGAGTCCATCCTATAAAGGTTACCCACTCTACCCTATTCTTGAGTGATTCCTATTTCTAATGTACAAAAACCACCTTCAACAGAGGCGGAAAGGTATTGCAAATCACCTATTTATTCCTACTCTGGGGCCCATTTTCAAAAGAAGACATTGTGCCACTTTTTTCTACCTGCACATGCTTGTTAGGAATTGAACTGTGAACAGCAAACATTTCCCCTTTTCACACAAGATTTTTTTTAAAATAGTTTCCTGTATTGTTCTGGTTGGCCCAGGCAATCTGGAAAAGAGAAGAGGAAATGCCTAATAGTTATATTGAATGGTATTCAGCAGATAAGTATTGCTGTTGCGACTTTGTTTTGATTAAACATCGTTTAAATGTAATCTCTATGACCATTAAAAGA
Organism: Chrysemys picta bellii; assembly: GCF_011386835.1. Taxonomy (NCBI): domain Eukaryota; kingdom Metazoa; phylum Chordata; order Testudines; family Emydidae; genus Chrysemys; species Chrysemys picta. The sequence continues at coordinate 115,492,966 of NC_088792.1, read as the reverse complement.
GAGAGAGAGAGAGAGAGAGAGAGACAAAAAAACAACAACTTTGATTTCTTTTGAAATCATCTTATACCACATCATCCAGGATCTGCAGGACCTTATATAAGATTTTAATTTTTCATAGATTCCTAAGGAGATACTTTTTGAGCTGACAGAGATTTTTTTCCCCTTCCTTCTAGGTACTATATACCACTAAGGTAAACACAATATAGCTTCTTCAAAGAGAATAATAGTATAATGGAGATGGGCAAGTCAAGAGGGAGGAAAAATTAGAAAATAGTGGTACTATTATCTGGCAAATGTTTAATAAAACCATTTACATGTGTCCTTTTTAGTATAGGCAGTATAAAGAGCTCATCACCTTAACACAGCATGACTTATTACAGTTAAGACTATAGTAGCTGGTCTACAATAAGACCAAAATGTTAATAAACACACAACATATTTTATGGGATACTTAATGGATATTCCTTCTTTGGTAGTTTTTGTTTCACTTCCAAATTTGATTCTTTTCATTGGCTACAAAGGAAGATATTTGTTATATGTGAATGATACAGTACTTCCCCCCAAAAGGCACAGTATTTTACCCTGCCATCCAAGCACAATTACTGGGTTCTCAGTGGATCATTCAAACTGGGACTGCACCATGGACAGTGCTAGGGATGTTCTGAATAAACATTTTGTGATCTTGGACAGAAGGCATCACAGACACGGACAGAAGTTTAGGCTGAGGTTTTCAAAGAGGCATAAAGATGTTATTCACTCAACTCCCATTGATAGGCAATGGGAACGAAGCATCTACTGTCCTTAGACCCTTTGAATATTGTAGCCTTGGGCTTCTAGTCATCCTTCAGACTGGAAACAAAAACAATTTTGGGGAAAAACAAAATAAAAAGCCGACCTGAATCTTCACATGGAAACACAAGAATTGCCATACTGGATCAGACCAGTGGTCTGTTCAGGCCACTAACCTGTCTCAGCCAAAGGCCAGTACCAGATGCTTCATAGATAGGTGCCAGAAACCCTACAGTAGGCAGTTAACCTGCCCCAGGGAAATTTCCTCCTTATCTCTCAATAGTTTGAGGCTGGCGTAAGTCATGAAGCAATTCACTCATTCCTGAATCAGACCCATTTTAAAATGTCATATAAGGACCCCCCTTTTCCTTCCATACTCCTTCCCACACCACAATTTTAAACATGGCCACATTTCCCCCCCTTACCAGGCCATCCTCCAAATGACAACTAGCCCATTCTCTCTCTGCACTCCTGTTACCTTTCCTCACTGCAACCACCTGGCCTTTAACTATATTGCTGTCAGAGCTGATCGGACAGGTAACATTTTTCCTGGGCTCCATTGTTGATGACTTCAAAAAGAGCGCGTTCTGTGATGTGAAATTTACTCTGTGATCGTTGATGCCCAGCACAGAGGATGCTAGAGCTATTTGACACAAAAGGTAGGACATTCAGTTGTGGGCATTGTGAAAAGGATTGTGGTTCTAATTTAAGAGGAAAGGAGAGACTTGTTTTGTGGCCACAAACATAGGACACAACAATGCCTTTAAAGCATAGCTGCCTGTTGGAGACAGTTTGGGAGGACACCACCCCAAGGAAACCCCAACAGGAATCTTACCTCAGGAAATTTCTTCCTGATCCTGAGCAACTTGTGGTGCTGCAGAATCATGTCCACTGCTACACCCTCCCAGGCAATACAACACACTTCCAGGGTGTAATCAGTTACTTGCCAGCTCTCTCCAGGCTCTCTGACTCTGTAGGTCGCAATCATTCCTTTTCCCCCTTAATGCAGGAGTTCATACCCATTATCTCCAGGTGAAGCTGTAGGAGAACCCAGATCACCTTCTACTGCAGGTTCCAGCAAAAGAACCCTAAGCATTCAATGGCTGCTCACTCCATTCAACATCCTTGCTTCACTTTTCCCTGAACCACTTCCTATATGACCTGTCTCCTAAGATTTTTCTACAGCCTCTCCCAGGCTGAATGCTTCCCAGCCCTCTTAAGACCCCTCCCCTGCCCATCAAGGAGAGATTTCCACAGCACTTCCTGCTCCCCAGAGATCTCTCTCCATCCTAAACTTAGGTTGTTTATTATACAACCCTCTCAGTCACCTAGGTCCCTTTTGGTCATATGATCTGTAGACTACAAGTCCCAGGATTCCTTTACCTTCAAGGGCTAAGTCCCAGTTACAGCATGGCTGCTAGCACCCACGCTTAAAAGATCCAAGAGGCACTTGGATGAAGATAAATAAAACCTTATTATAAAGGTTGGTGAAAGGGCTGGGGGAATGAGCCTAAAGAGCGTACACAGTACCCACACTTTTGGATGCTTCTCAAATTGGAGGATGCATGGACATGCCCCTTTCAGGCCACCATGCTGCAACTTGAGACACCAGCAATAAGGTTGTTTAAAACTCTCTGACAATTAGGTTTTGAGTTATTTAAAAGTATATAGATTGGATTCTTATTCTCAAGCTTGAAAAGATAGCCTGAGACCTCAAAACCCTTTAACCTTCTCTGTCTCATAAAAAAAAAAAAAAAGATTTTCAAAGAGTATCACTCTAAGGCCAGCTCTGATCAATTGTGGTGAATTTAGAATTTACTCCAGCAAAACAGCTATTCAGGCCTGGCAAATAAAACCTATCAGAGGCTAGCAGGCCCAAGAGGCACAGAAGTATTGCGTCACGACGAAGTGGGCATTCACCCACGAAAGCTTATGCTCCAATACATCTGTTAGTCTTTAAGGTGCCACGGGACTCTTTGTTGCTTTTTACAGATCCAGACTAACACGGCTACCCCTCTGATACTGAAGTATTGCTGGCACCTGATAAATAGGAGACTTTAATTGGGAAGCAGACTTCAAATCCTAGGTCTTGTGAAAATGAAGGCAACAGAACTATCAAGAGGGAAGCACTACAGTGATCTTGTTGCTCAGTATCCCTGTGGCAACTGATGTTTCCATTGGAATTCGCAGCAGCTCTGTGGGGAGCTCTTCACCTGCCCTTTTTCTTATAAGCTTAGCTGCTGAGTATGACAGTGGCTGCTTCTTACGTGCAGAAAGAAGAAAATGGTCCTCAGAGTGGATTCTTTATTTGTAGGATGAGCTTTCTTCAGACACAGAGGGCTGAGCAAGCTGTCCCATATATGGACACCCAGACACGCATGTGCTACAAAAGCACTATCAGAAAAATAATCAACTGTAAATAATATTTTGACTTTCCAATTTGAAATCAGTTTCATCCACTAAGATATTACACTATGTGCATCAACCTCAGGTTTAGTGATGCAGAACACTTCTGTGTCACTGAAGTGTGGTATTCATGAGTTTGTAAAGAAAAAACAGCAGCTTTTAAAGGCTCTTGAAGTACAGTCCTGTAAGCATACTTCTAAAGCTATTAAAGGGGTTTCAGCTCATGCTATGAGAAAAAAAAATAGTTTGTCATGGGAGACTAGGTAACTAGGCCAGAAAAAAAAAAAGATATGAGTATATCGAGGAAGCCTCTGTGAATAAAACAGGTAATGGTTTAAAATGCATTAGTAAAACTGTTTAAGTTTCTAGTTATGAACAATACTAATAAACTTTAGGGGTGAAATACAGAGCTGTTAACAATAATGCCATGCACTGCAATGACGGAGGACTGGCTTATGTTACGAATTTGGTCCTCTTGTTCAATCTGAGCCTTGAATAAGAATGGGAAAGAAATGAACCTCATTCCATCTCTCTGTTCTTAGCTTGCTTATATTTTTCTGAATGAACAAGGCATATACAGACTAGTACTAGCTCTTTTATTGCAACAGAAGTTGCAGTGTATTTCAAGAACTTTCACTTTCTTTTAGGTATTTTAAATAACCATGATCTGCCAATCACAATTGCCTCATGTTTTGACAGAAGTTTTGTCTTTCCCTGGAGCCTGGATTTGTTGTTCTAACATGCAACTCTGTTTCTGCTTCTACTTTTTCCAGCTTTACTTTAAAATTGGTTCAAACGTACCATAACAACAATCAGTTTGTGGTAAGTAACAGATAAGACATAAACTTTTATGTCCTTCGCCAGTAGAAGAGTCACTGCTTATAACAAATATTAGACACCTAAATAACATAGGACAAATGCTACTTTAACTGACATTCCTTGTCCAGTGTAGTTGTAGTTGTGAGAGTCCCAGGATATTAGGGAGACAAGGTGGGTGAGGTAATATATTTTATTAGATCAACTTCTCTTACAACAATAAAAGATATTATCACACCCACCTTGTATCCCTTGTCCACACCTCTGAGCACTACGGCCTGAGTCTCCTTTCAGTTATGCTGTTTTTACACATGTATGACTCCGTAGACTTCCATGGCCTTACACCTGATTTAAACTAGCATAACAGAGTAGAATCAGGATCATCGTGATTGCAGGAATGTTAAAGAGAGTAGAAGTCAGCCCATTATCTTTCACAGTTTGTAAAGATTATAGAATAGACTCCGACAACATCAAAACTATTCATTATTTAATGGGAACATTTCCTTGCTTTCGTGTTTGGAAAAAGACCCTCTTAAAGTCAATAATAAACTAGTACTGTAATAATACCAGCAATTATATATATATAGTGCACATCTGCAATGCTACAAACTTCTGATCTTTCAGCAATCCCATTAATTTCATCAGATGCCTTAAATTTTTATTTACTGAACTGTGTGTGTACATACACATTTTTAGGGTGAAGTGAAGAAAAGGAATAACAAAACAAAGTGAGAAATATCAGTTGTTTTACTATCATGGTATATTGCTCTGTTTACAACTTATCCCATTTTATGATGTGAATCAACTCATGTCTTATTACATGGAGCATAGGGACATGCTACTTTCCTCAACATCATCAGGCAGACTGTAATATTTCTGTGCCTTGCATGTAGGTTTTATCATCTAGCTGTGTTGCCAGTTCCTAGCTCATCTCTCCTGCATTGTGAATACTGACGGGGCCTTGGCACCCATGCGGCTCAATTATCCCAACATGTTGCAAACACAGATAGCCAGGTCCAATTCCAGTCACCCCACTATATGTCAAGTTTTCACATACTTAGGCATTTGGCCAGCTACAGCCCCACTCAGATCCTACATGCAGCTGGATGAACATGCAGCTGCAGTCGCTAAAGGGTATCATTAGCGTGCCAACCCTCGAGATTACCAGAATCACACATGACTGGCTCAATTTGCATGTGAATGGGTTAATGGAGGGGATGATGAGCCATGTGCAACAATGAATCAGCAAAAAGGAATTAACATTTTCCAGCCAAATCACTTGCTAACAGGATGGGGTTTTCATACAAACACTGCCAGCCTGTTACAAAAAGGTGAGAAATACATCGTCGTACAGTACTGATTTGACCACATTCTAGCATCAATCCACATGTGAATCTTCCTATTGGAATCAAAGGAGAATTCTATATCAAGAGCTCTTTGGGGCAAGGACCATCTCTCTGTTCTATGTTTGTACAGTGCCTAGTATAATAGGTATTAGAACCTGCAGAGCTGGAACCTGGCACCATGGGAGTTCTGGGCCAATGACACTTCCGCATCATCATGGGAGGCTTCGGCTGGGCTCCCAGGGAGGATCTTGGGAGGCTGGGCTTGGCAGGAAGTACTTCCCAGCAGAACCTGAGTGGTGACCCCTCAAGCCCACTGATTGGCTGGTATTTAAACCAGGAAGCCATGAATGGGAATGGTCTGAGCAACACCACAGACTGTCTGCCTGTCACTGCTACAGATCCTGCTTGCGATAGACCCTAGACTCCAGCTTCCCACCCTGGTTTGTCCTAGACTTAGCAATTTGATTGCGGTCTGTAACCTGCTGCCCGACTCCAATCCCCCACTAACCTGACCCTGCCTGCCTCCTGACACCTGACTCTCAGTTCACCCTCTAACTTGGACTCTGACCTCCTAGTAGCTGATTCGGCCTGACTCTTGACTTCTGCTCCGACCAATAGGTCTGACCACCCACATCCCAGTTGTGACAATGGGGGTCCTGGTATGTGACTGATGCTCCTAGGTGCTATTGCACTACAAATAATAATAATGATAAATAATATATAGTATCAACACTTGGTGATGGCCCAAAGCATGCACTATTGCTCAACAGTCTGTGGCAATGAAGTTTTGATCTCACAGTCTAATGGAGTACAGCTTTCATGGAGTACAGACATAATCTTAGCGATTATATTTTGCATGTGCATGTGCACGTACACACACACACACACACACCCCCCCATAGGGCCTATTCAGCAAAAACCACCATGTAGGTTGAAACAGGAAGAGAAATGTTTCAACCTTCTTGGTGCAGCAGCTACCTGAGCCAGACTAACTGCAGACCTCACAGAAGACTCTACAGTTCACTAACCTCTCATTGTGGAGAATAACTTTGTAAAGAAGTTGAAATACAAGTCAGTGTGATATAAGTTGCCATATAAGCAGTAATATTTAGGCTGCACTTTTCATCAGTATTAGAAGGTGCAAGCCACAATAACTGCTTCTACAATTTAGTAAGCATCGTTCCATTTATCCCATCAGCAACAGTGCTCTGTTGGGGTAATACAGTGATACTATCTCCCATTTTCCTTGCCAGAAATAGATTAGTTTTGTGATCGTAATAAAATCTGCCACACCCAAACTACTAAGCCCTGGTCTACACTACGAGTTTAGATCGAACTTAGCAGTGTAAGATCGATTTAACCCTGCACCCGTCCATACGACAGCCATTTTTGTCGACTTAAAGGGCTCTTAAAAGCAATTTCTGTACTCCTCCCCGACGAGGGGATTAGTGCTGAAATCAACCCTGCTGGGTCAAATTTGGGGTAGTGTGGACGCAATTCGACGGTATTGGCCTCCGGGAGCTATCCCAGAGTGCTCCATTGTGACCGCTATGGACAGCACTCTCAACTCAGATGCACTGGCCAGGTAGACAGGAAAAGCCCCGCGAACTTTTGAATTTCATTTCCTGTTTGGCCAGCGTAGTGAGCTGATCAGCACAGGTGACCATGGAGTCCCAGAATCGCAAAAGAGCTCCAGCATGGACCGAACAGGAGGTACTGCATCTGATCGCTGTATAGGGAGACGAATCCGTGCTATCCACACTCTGTTCCAAACGATGAAATGCCGGAATATTTGAAAAAATCTCCAAGTGCATGAAGGACAGAGGTTATAACAGGGACCCGCGCAGTGCCACGTGAAGCCTACCAAAGAACCAGAGAGGCAAACGGCTGCTCTGGGTCAGAGCCCCAGACATGCCGCTTCTAGGATGAGCTGCATGCCATTCTAGGGGGTGCCCCTACAACTACCCCACCCCTGTGCTTCCCTCCTTCCCCACCCCTCCCGGGATACTTTGGTAGTTATCCCCCCATTTGTGTGATGAATTAATAAAGAATGCATGAATTTGAAACAACAATGACTTTATTGCCTCTGCAAGTGGAGATCAAAGGGGGGAGGGGAAGGCGGTTGGCTTACAGGGAAGTAGAGTGAACCAAGGGGGCGGGTTTTCATCAAGGAAAAACAAACAGAACTTTCACACCGCAGCTTGGCCAGTCATGAAACTGGTTTTCAAAGCTTCTTTGATGCGCAGCGCGCCCTGCTGCGCTCTTCTAACCGCCCTGGTGTCTGGCTGCGTGGTAATCAGCAGCCAGGCGATTTGCCTCAACCTCTCCCTCTTACTCTCACAGATATTGTGGAGCACACAGCAAGCAGTAATAACGATGGGAATATTGGTTTCGCTGAAGTCTAACCGAGTCAGTAAACTGCGCCAGCACGTTTTTAAACGTCCAAAGGCACATTCTACTACCATTATGAACTGTTCCTTACTACTATCCAGGCTTCGTGAGCTATGGGAGCAAGGGGTAGGTGCGACCGCGCGGTGCTGCCGACTGGGAGAGCAGCCTGAGGCAGAAGCCTCTAGCTGGCATGATATTCCAGGCAGGACTGAAACTTAAAGAAGAGAATGACCTGGAGTCATTCCCATTTTTGTCCAGGCACCCCCGACCGACCTCACTGAGTGCAGCCGGGAGCACCCACGGGACAACGACGACGGCTAGCAGTCGTATTGTACCATCTGCCGTCCACAAGGCAAGGCAAGGGGATGCTGTTGTGTAGCACTGCAGTACCGCATCTGCCAGCAGCACCCATGAGACGTACGGTGACAGTGAGCTGAGCGGGCTCCATGCTTGCCGTGGTATGTCGTCTTCACGGATAACCCAGGAAAAAAGGCGAGAAACAATTTTTTGCCGTTGTTTCAGAGAGGGAGGGAGGCCTGATGACATGTACCCAGAACCACCTGCGACGATGTTTTTGCCCCATCAGGCATTAGGAGCTCAACCCAGAATTCCAATGGGCGTCGGAGACTGCGGGAACTGTGGGATAGCTACCACAGTGCAACGCTCCAAAAGTTGACGCTAGCCTCGGTACTATGGATGCACACCACCGACTTAATGCGCTTAGTGGGGAGACACACAATTGACTATCAAATTGATTTCTAAAAAATCGACTTCTATAAATTCGACCTAATTTCATAGTGTAGACATACCCTAAGTTTCACAACAAACTATATTTATATTTGTGTGTTTGCGTGGAATGCACAAAGCAGCAGTATCTAGGATAGATTGATTACACAATGAAATGACAATTTAGCTTTGGAGGCCATGACGTGGGGTCAAGTCTGTTTTGGGTCAAAAGTAAAAGGAGCTGGATGCTCCTATTTTCAGCCTACTCCCTGGCACCTTTGTCTGCACGACAAATTAAATTCAGAATTGGCCATTTCTGCATAAAGGAAGCCCACTACTAAAAGAGGAGGAAGAATGGTCTTGTGGTTAAGATTCTTGATTGTGTGGTATTGCAGACTGTGCCTTTAAAGGACAGCTTCCCAGAAAGAGTCCAGGTGGTGTTCTGTGAAGCTCTTATGGTTGTTATGCACAGCCAACCTGAACAGGACACAGAATAAAGCAGTGCACTTGGCATGTACCTTAAGCACTGAGTAATCATTGAACACCATAGGCTGGGGCTCAGGAGATTTGGGTTTAATTTCTGACTCTGCCACATACTTCCTCTGTGACCGTGTGCAAGTCATTTAACTTCTTTGTGCCGATTTACCCATCTGTAAAATGGGACGTCCCTACTTCACAGGGACATTGGGAGGATAAACACCATTAAACGGTTGGGAACTGTTCCAACACTGCAATGATGGAGGCCGTGTAAGTACCTAGAGAGTGAAAAAAATGGCAATATTGTTGGAAGTCAGAAGTGAGAGGCAAAACACCTATCCACACTAATCCTGGTTCAAAAATCATAAATCTTTCATTTTCATGGGGATTCAAATCCACCAAAAGGTTTTTAAATGTTCTTCTCCTTGAATGTTACTCATCCTGCATCTATACCTCCTCTCCCCCGCTCCCCCCACCCCTCCATTTTCAGCTCTAGTTTCACCATTTCAATTGCTGGCAGAGATGGCACTTCCTTTACATAATTGCTTAGAAAAAAAATGACACTCAGTCGTAGTTTGTATTTTTTTATTTATAAGGCTCATTTCATTTATAGCCTCACATTTAACAAAAGCTGAAAATGTGTGTTGTTTTAATGCAAGCATCTCTTGGAGATGTTGTTTGCGTCTCCTGCTGTTCCTGAAAAAGAGAGATTTCCCTTGACTTTTCTATACCTGGGGGGGAAAAAAAAGATTCTACCCATTTTCTATTGCTACTATACAATTATTTCAGTACTAGGATAAACTACCCACCACATTTCTGCATTTTGTCAGCAAGTTGAATCCCAGATACAATGAAAATTCAAATAGGGATGCATAGTTCATCCAGTACTCTAGAAAAACCTAATATCAGTGCATGGGTTCATTACTAGATCTTACAAAGTCAATCTTCAAAGACACAATGGATCTATTAATTTAAACACAAAATAAGTAGCATATTTCATTGATTTCATGGAAGATATGTGTAAGCATGTCACCACTGAAAGATGGCATTATATTAACTGGACCAGAATTATCTTCATGAAAGCCCTCAGAAAAATTAAACCTATTATTGCCAACATAAGGAATAGATGGCTTTCAAATATCTCACTATGGAGATAAAGACAGTTCCTGAAAAAGGTCATTTTGTCCAGCTGTAACTTGTCTTGAATAGCTTGATACATGCATTAAATATTTTTATTTGAATGATTCAGACCAAAAATGTATATGCCCTTTTAGCTGCTCAAAGTGAAATTGCATGTATTGTTATCCTTTTAATTTTTTATGTCATTTACTTTCTAAACTATTGCATGTTCTATTACATACTATGCATATATCATACTGTTTTTCCTAGAATAATGTAATCTAGAGCTCATGGTTCCATAGTTAAGTTTGAGGAGAGTTTTGCACTTAAAACAGAGATTCAGCCACCATGTTATGCACAAAGTATACATTGTATCCTCTCCAAAATTACTATCTGGGCACCCGTTAATTAGTTTTACACACTGAAATTCATTTAAAAATGAGTTATTTTAAAAATGTAGTGACAATATGGGGGGAAACAAAGGAAAAACACTAATGTTTCTTTAAAAATTAGTTTAATGTACAACTACAAACCCTATTACGCACTAATCATACTTATATGTTTAATGCACAGAGTCACTACAGTGCAGACTTAAGGTTGTTTGGATGCCCTAAGGGTACATTCCCATCTTAACATGTTTGGATTTTTTTTTTAAATGTTTAATCCTAACTGAGATTTTGGGATAATTACAACATCCCTGTAATGATTTTACCTATACGTTGCGGATACGTACTGTCTACCTTCACTGTTAACATAACTTTTATCTAGAAATTTATAGAAGGTCAATTAGAGGAAGCCTTTGCTTCATCTAACCCACTCAGCAGGGAGGCTCAGATTTAGGGTGACCAGACAGCAAGTGTGAAAAATCGGGACAGGGGGTGGAGGGTAATCGGAGCCTATATAAGGAAAAGCCCCAAATATTGGGACTGTCCCTGTAAAGTCGGGACATCTGGTCACCCTACTCAGATTGTCAGTAGTTGTGTGCTGTTAAACACTAGCAGCCTGTTTGTGAGTTCTCTCTTACAGTGTATGACTGTGAATGGCTAGCCAACTACAAAAGCAGTTTCTCCTCCCTTGGTGTTCACACCTCAACTGCTAGAAGAGGGCCTCATCCTCCCTGATTGAACTAACTTCGTTATCTCTAGCCTTACTCACTCCTGCTTGCATATTTATACCTGCCCCTGGAAATTTCCACAACATGCATCCGAAGAAGTGGGTATTCACCCACGAAAGCTCATGCTCCTCTCCGTCTGTTAGTCTATAAGGTGCCACAGGACTCTTTGCTGCTTTTACAGATCCAGACTAACATGGCTACCCCTTTGATACTCTTACAGTGAGTTACTCCTGATTTACACCATCTTAACTTGGGTCATACTCAAGCCCTAAATCTAAAAATAATGATGATGGGTACTCGGCACCTTTCAGGTGCAGCTCCTTTGTAAGTGTCTATCCTTTCTGTTAATCCATCAAATACTCCTGACTCAGCCATCAACCTCTGCATTCTGATGAGCCTGTTAGAGAAGAATCCGTCCCCCATTTCTACACTTCTTAACTAAATGTAGTCCAGAGTAAACATGCAGGATGCAGGTGAAACTCTAATGGAAGTCTGTGGCCCAAACTCAGCAGTGTCATAAACAGCAGGATAAGATATACTATATGTTGGGTGTAAAATGCCAGGAAATGTATGCAAATGGCTCTCACCAAATTAGCATTCAAAGGGTGAGCAAACTCAAAGTGAGTCTAATTTACAAAATGTGGAAATGGAACAGGGTTTAACAGCTGTAAGGAAAAAGGTAGAGGAAGCCTGCTGAATGCATGTCTAATATGGTTGCCACCTGGCTCATTTTTAACTGGCCTGGCTGGTTTTCTATTGCCTTGCTGGCTGCCAGTGAAAAGATTTAAAGTGCCATTTTTGTTTTTCTTTTTCCATTTGGGATCAACATTCCCTGTAAGCTGCATAGCAATCTTGGAACTACCATGCATGTTATGGAAGTGCGGCCAGCACCCGGGTCCTACTTTGCATGCCGAGCCCTCAACCTGCCAAAAGAGCAGTGGCTCCTCTCAACCCGGGAGACCGTGAAATGACCGACCCAAGGCTCACCAACAGGAAGGTGTAAGGAGAAGGTAGGGGACTCCTGGAAGGGGATGGTAGAGAGGGTCCCTCAAGGGCTAAGGTGAGGAGGTGGCCAGTGGCTGTTTTTTCTGCGTCTTGGAGGTGGGAACCTGAAGTGTCAATCACATTATTTCTTATCCATACCTGAGAGGTTGGTATTATATTAGAAAGCAAGAATGGGAATATTACCTATACCAAAAGTGGGTTTGAAACATTTTGGGTGTCAATCTTCTTTAAGAAATGGAAGGGTTTTTTAAAGTGATTTTACTTTGAACACCAGAGGCCAAATTGTGCTCTCCGTTGCAACCCTGTAAATTAATAATAGTCGTTATTTGTACAGCACTCAAATGTGCTAGGCAATTTACAGAGCAAATAAAAAGACATGACCTAGTCCCTGCCCCAAAGAGTCTATCATCTATATTTAGTTGTTCCCAAATGCATGAGAGTAACAAAGGAAGATGGGGATGATATAATAAAGGAGGATTGGTGCAAAAAAATAAATAAAAAAAATCAGTTACTCACTTTTTGAAATGAACGGCTGTGTCCAAGATACGAGTTTAAGTGTGTCCTCAGCAAGCAAATGAAGCACTCATTTATGCACTCCTGTCTGTGCTGCTAGGCAGCAGTACATTTTAGGTTTTTTAAATAGGACTTGACCATCTTTAGTTTTATAAGCAGCATGTAATGCTAACAATCACTTTTCTAATATTACTGCTAAACCCAATTAATTCGCACAAACCTCCTCACAGCACTTAATCCCACCCTCTAGTGTTTCATTTATAAATGGAATAACTTTATTCCACAATTATTGCACTGCTGGATATAGCCAAAGTCTTGCTATTATATACTGTTACAACATTTATAACAGTCCCGGGACTCTCCAAGCCCCAATTTAACACCAAATACAGATGGGATAAACCTACCATGCAATGGAAATATTATCCAGATCAGTATCCATCAAGATGCTGAGCGCCACCTGCAAGAGGTAGGGATCCCTCACAAGGGATACTCAGCAATTCACGTGGCTGAACCATTAATATAACCCTTGATAACAACCCATGTCTAATTTGCAGTCTCTTTAAAGATCTTTATTCTATGGAACTTCAGAGCCTATCCAAGGCAACTGCAAAAAGCTAATAAAATATGAAGTATAAAGAAGACCCCTAAACTCTGTTTTATACCACAAAGGGTCTGAACCAAAACTCTGTTTCTGAATGTGATGCTGTGTATAAGAAAGGTGACCATTTAGATCACTTTTGGTACCACTGTTATACAATTGCAACAAATCTTGTACAACGTATGTCATGTAGGTTATCATGAGACTAGTTATGAATTGCTAAGTATGACAGTCCTGTTTATATACATATATCATCTTCATATCTGAAGTTATGAATATTGGCTTTGTGTTGATGGCCCATTAAGGACACTCAGCTCACAATGGGCAATTGGAAAAAACTCATCCCGCCCAGTAAGCCTTTCCTGTGCATGACTCAGACAACATGTGGCCATTGGCCGACCCTGTGATTCAGCAAACCATGCAAGGACATGTGACACAAGAGTCCATCTTTTACCAGTAATTTTCCATGCTCATGTGACCCTATAATCCATACTGGGCCAGTAACCTTCCATGCACGTAGGCTGGGCTATAAATTGCAAGCTGTGACATCACTGTTTTGCCTTATTCCTGCTTCAATTCTCTGGACTGTAGATTTACAACTAAAAGGAGTGTTTGGAACTACAGACTAAGGACTTTCCAATCTTTTGGACGTTACCAGAGAGACTTTTGTAAGCCAGCAATCTATTCCATCACTTCTATGATCCTGATCTATGAACACTGAAAATCATTTGTATGTATATGATTCTTTAACCATTCAATATATCTCTTCTTTCTTTTTATTAATAAAATCTCTAGTTAGTTTACTAATGATTGGCTGGCAGCATGATATTTGGGGAAGATCTGAGATTCATATTGACCTGGAGGTAAGTGTCTGACCTTTTGGGATTAGTAGAACCTCACATATGGTGAATTAGGTTTTCAGTAACCTCTCACTATATTAGTCCTGTTTGTCTGGATGGGAGTCAAGGGCTGGAATGCTTAAAGGGGACTGTGTTTGGCTTTTTGTTAACCAGGGTGGTGATAGAGAAGCTCTTTTGATACTGGTTTGGTGAATCAAATTGTAGAACAAACTACCAGTTTGGAGGGATTGTCTGCCCTAATCCTTGCAGTCTGCCCTGAGTGTGGTATTCTCAGTGTGGTCCGTCCCAGGCACCCAATCACATTTGGCGTAGTCTGGTTAGGATACACATTGCCACAAGTCAATTGGGTTTTGGATCAGAACCGCTAAGCTATTCAAAGTTTAAATTTTGATATTGAGTGTTTTAAGGGTTAAAGATTAGTTATAATGAATGAGCCACAAATATATGTGGGTCTTGACAGAAAAGCCCTTGAAAATGTGTGCTCACAAAGGGGGTTATCCTTTAAAAAAGAAAACCTCAGATCAGGAACTGAGAAATTTGCTCATGGGCAGTGAGCAGAAAGCAGGGTCTCTGCCTTCACCTGCCCCAGGTGCGGCTACAGCTGAAGTAATCAGAATGCAAGCACTGGCAGACAAGCAGCATCTTAAGCAGGAGAAAGAAATGTCAGATCTTCGATTGAAGGAGAAGCAAAAGATTGTGGAGATGGAAAAGGAAGCTGAGGAGAGAGCTAAGGAAGCTTACCAGAGATGCCTAGCCAAGGCTGAAATCAAAAGGGAGGCTCACTTGAGGTGAATGGAACAGCTAGAGGCTGAAAAGGAAGCTCACTTGAGACAGAAAGAAGCTGCTACAGCCCAGCTCCCAGTGATAGAGGAGCAAAAGAAACTATCACACCCTGAAAATCCATCTCATCTCAATAGCAAAAGTTGGGAAAGAATATATCCCATTTATAAAAAGATACTGACGAGGTGGAAGAACTTCTGTCTAGTTTTGAATGACTGTGTGATGTTCACCAGATTCTAGATGTGCAACGGATGTCTGTCCTACTAACCAGATTGACTGGGAAAGCTAAAGAGGCATTCATCTGAGATGGGGTGCAAGAGGCTTTGAATTCTGTAAAGTATAGGATACCGTGTCAAAGCAGTTTAAGGTTACCCCTGAAACGTAACCTATAGGTTAAAATTTAGAAATTTTACGATGTCTAATGATGTTTCTTATGCTGAGTGTACTCAAACTGTTGGGTTTTGTTAAGAAGTGGGTTTTGGGAGCAAAAGCTTATGGGAACTTTGACAAACTTCTAGATTTAATTACATTGTCTCAGAACAACTGGTTTGCTGCTCTGGACCTTCAGGATGCCTACTTTCATGTGACGATATTGCCAAGCCACAGAAAGTTCCTTCGATTCATCACGGCAGAGCACCATTTTCAGTACACAGTACTTCCATTCAGCCTCTCTTCTGCCCCCCGGGTTTTCACCAAATGCCCGGTCATTGTTGCAGCTTATCTCAGGAAGAAGGGAATTCACATCTTCCTGTATCTGGACAACTGGTTACTGTTGAGCAGATCCAGGGAGAAAGTTCTTGCTCATGTTGGCATCACACTGTGCTTGCTCAACTTTCTGGGTCTCATCCTAAACACTGGGAAATCAGCCTTGGCTCCCTCTCAAAAAACTGAGTTTATTGGGGCCCTGTTAGATTCCAGTACGTCAAAAGTACTTCTGCCGACTGACCATTTTCATACAATTCACTACCTTTGACTCACTCTGAAGTCTCAGCCTTCCACGACAGTTCAGATGTGCCTAAGGCTCTTGGGCCACATCTGCTTACACACACATGGTCCAATTTGCAAGGCTACCCCTTCGCCCCCACTCCCTTAAAAGTGGTTCAGGATGGTTTACTGTCCCACTCTTTACCCTTTAGACAGACTAGGCCATCTTCCTCCACTGGTCCTGGACTTCTTGCAGTGGTGGATGCATCCAGAGAATGTTTGCCCCGGCATTCCCTTAATCGGGCCCTTGCCAACCAGGCTGGTTGTTACCGATGCCTCCCTGATAGGTTGGGGAGGGCGCATCTGGAGTCCCTGAAAGTGTAGGGACTGTGGTCAGAGCAGGAGGCCTCACTGCATATCAGTGTGCTGGAGCTTTGGGCAAACTATAATGCATTTCAGGAACATATCAGATACTCAGTGGTTCACAAACTTACTGACAATACCATTCTGATGTGAACTATGTGAACAAACAAAAAGGAGCATACTTCAGGTTGCTCTGCTCAGAGGCGATCAGGCTGTGGCACTTCTGCATCAAGGAGAACGCTACTCCTATAGCCACTCTCTTGCCCAGGGTTCAGAATCATATTGCTGACCATTTCAGCAGGTATTTTTTCCTGAAGACAAGGGTCCTCCGAGTCATCTTCACCGCTTTGGTCATCCTGACAAATCAACCTGTTTCCCACAAGGGACAACAGGAAATGTCATCTGTTCTGCCCTTGAGAGGACATCTGTTCAGGATCCCAGTCTGAAGCTTTCCAGTTCAGCTGGCAGTTGGCTCTCCTGAATGCCTTCCCTATAGCCAAATCATTCCTCAGATCATCCTCAAGCTCAAGGTGGAACAACCCAAACTCATTCTCATTGCCCCAGCAGGGCCAATGCAGTGCCAGTTCTCCGACCTTCTCACATGGCCTATTCTGATTCCCGTACTGCTTCCTCCCCATCCCGACTTACTCATGCAGAACCAAGGCCGCACCTCGCATCCCACATTCAGCTCCCTGAATCTCACGGCATGGCTGAATGAGAAGGAAGAGCTGTGTTCGGTGGCTGTCCAGCAAGTCTTCCTTAACAGTAGAAAACCCTCCACCACTATGGCCTATTTAGCGAAACAGAAGGGATATCTGATGTGCCCACTGGCCCACAGAATCCAGCCTGGCCTCTATCCAAGACATTTTGTAGTACCTGCTACACCTTCAGTCACGGGGGCTTGTGTTTAGTTCATTGAAAATGCATCTGGCAGTGATACCAGCATTTCATCCCCCCACATTCAGGGAAGATCAGTCTTCTCCAATGCCATGGTAGCCAGATTCTTTAAAGGGTTCCTTCATATACATCCTCTGGTCCGAGAACTTGTTCCTCTGTGGGACCTTAACTCAGTCCTAGCAGCCTTAATGAGACCTCTATTTGAGCCCTGGCATCTTCTCCCTTTCACTTTAGGGTCAGAAAACTGCATTCCTGGTAGTGTTAACATCTTCCAGGGGAATGTGAGAGTTGCAGACTCTGATGGCAGATCCACCTTATACACAATTCTCCAAAGACAAAGCGACTTTACGACTGCATCTAACATTTTTGTTTAAGGTGGTTTCTCAGTTTCATGTGAGCCAGGTGGTAAATTTACCTGTGTTCTTTCCCAAGCTTCATTCATCTCTGGAGGAGCAACGTCTCCACATTTAGATGTCAGGTGATGTCTAGCCTTCTGTCTGGACAGGACTAAACCATTTTGTGCTTTGTCTCATTTGTTTGTGTTATATGCATATTGCATGAAGGGTCAAGTGGTCTCTTTGCAGATGATCTCCAAATGGATAAACACACTGCATTAAGATGGCATATGAAATGGCCTCTGCTATGCCCCCTCAGTGGGTGCAAACTCATTCTACAAGGACACAAGCAAAGTCCAAAGTGTTCCTTGATGACATTTCTATATTGGACATTTGCAGGGCTGCTATGTGGTTGCCGATACAAATGTTCACAAACCATTATGCCTTAACCACATCTTCCAAGGTGGTGGCAGGCTTTGGTGGAGCAGTCCTTCAGTCTTTGTTTAGGCAGATGCCGAGCTGCCTCCTGGTGTGCACTGCTTGTGGGTCACTTAAGTGGAATATACAGTTGCATCTACTTGAAGAAGAAGAAATAGTTACTCAGCTAGGTCTACACTACCTGGGTGGGGAGGGGTCAACCTAAGATACACAACTTCAGCTACGTGATTAGCATAGCTGAAGTTGCGTATTTTAGGTCAACTTACCTGGCTGTGAGGACGGCGGCAAGTCGACTGCTGCCGTGCCGCTGTCGACTCCGCTTCCGCCTCTTGCCATGGTGGATTTCCGGAGTCGATGGCAGAGTGATCAGGGATCGATTTTATCGTGTCTTCACTAGACGCGATAAGTTGATCCCCAATAGATCGATTGCTACCCGCCGATCCGGCGGGTAGTGAAGATGTGCCCTTACTGTAACTGTGGTTCTTCAAGATGTGATGCAGACATGTATTCCACAACCCACCCTCCATCCCCTCTGCACCGGAGTCTTGTTTCCAGGCGTTTGGTGCAAAAGAACTGAAGGAGGGTCAGGATGTTGCCACCTCATGTGTCCAGGGGAGGGGCTATGGCCACAAGGCATGAGCACTGCCTCTCTATGGGTACTGCTAGGCAAATTTCTCTGGCTCTGGTGCACTGGGTGCACATACACCTAAGTGGAATACACATCTGCATCACATCTCGAAGAAACACGTTAACAGGAATAACTGTTTCTTCAGCAGAATGAAAGCAAAAGCTGTATGACTGCACAACAACATATTCACTCTCAGAGCCTGAGGAGAATTGTAAACCAAAGATAAACCCAAGTTATTTTATCACCTGAAAAGGAGGATGGTTAAAGCATTGGACTGTGACTCAGTATTCATGGCTTTGTTACAGACTTCCTGTGTGACTTTGGGCAAGCCACTTAAGACACTCACTTGGCAAGTGCTTGAGCATGAAGGAAACTTAATTCACATGAGTAACATTGCAGACACTGAAGTACAATTGTAACTTTACTCGTGCTAGTTAAGTTCACTTAAGTGTGCTTAAGTATTTCTAGAATCAGGGCCTAATTCTCTTTTGTATCTAAGTTCTTCATCTATAAAAAAGCAGATAAAATACAAATTTGATACAGAAATTACTGGGTGAAATTCTTTGGTTTTCATTATACAACAGACTAGGCTAGATCATCATAATAGTCCCTTCTGGCCTTAAAAATCTATACATCACTTCCAAACAGTTGTTCTGTGAGGATAAATTCACTCATGCATTATGGTGAAGGGAGCAATTTAAGTAGATAAAGAATGTTCTTTCCAAACTAATGGATTATCAGTTAAAGATCTGAATGGAGTAAAATTATAATTCTCCAGTTAAAAAATATTAATAATTTTCAATATTTATATACCTAACGTTTATATAGTGTTTTACAAAACATGTTAACTAATTAATCCACACAACACCCCTGCAAAGTAGGAGAGTAATCATATTCCCATTTAAGAAATAGGGAAATTGAGAGTTTGAGGTGAGTATTGAATGATTTTCCCCAACACCATGCATCACATTGGCAGAATTTAGCTCCTAGTCCTATGCTCATTCCATCTGACCACGTTGCCATTAACTCTGTACTGTGTAATTATCTGTAGGTAAAACAGAAGCTATTCTTAACAAATGACAACTAAGATAAACAATTTTAGAGTACCAGAAAATGCACGAGAATCGGGTAAACTAAAATGGGCTCTGTCTCATTATACCTATTACCTAGTATACTCATCAGTCAGACCTTCATATGCCTTAATTGCCAGGCAAGATTACATTTTCAATATATCAGGAAGACAGAATCCTTTGCAACATGTTGAATAAAATCAATCTTTTTTCTCTGCAAAGCATATAGAATCCACAATAACTCTTTGCACTCTTCTGTAATGAACTGGATACAAGAAAAGGAGACGCATCTGCAGAATATACAAAAATCTAGGCAAAGTAATGTAATTATTTTCAACAAAACAAAATCCTTCCAAATTACGGTAAAGGGAAAATTATTCATCTTTGATATATTTGGTCTGATTTTAGTCCATTATTTAGCAAACCATTCATATTCACCAATGCACATACATAACTTTAACATTGACTTCACTACAACTTAACATTAAAGTCAATAGGACTAAAGCACTACTTGGACACTGTGCTGACTTGGGATCTCTATTACTGTACTGTGCGGTCAAGCTGATAAGAAATTAAACATGTAACAAGGTACAACGTGCCTGCTTGCTGGAAAGCAAATAGACAATTACGCCTTGATTATTCTTTTCAGGTATACAGCGCAGAAGCAGGTTTGGTGACTGACTGTGCAACTGAGCTCTCAGAGACAATATGAAGAACTATAAAAACAGATACAGAGAAAGGTCTCAGAGAAGGCAGAATTACACACTCAGTTGTTAGAGTAAAAGGGTGGGTCTGTTTATCTGCTAGTGTAAATGCATTTGGTTTCTCGTTCCCAGGTTATAAGCCTTGCACTGTAAAAACCTCAAGAAAACAGGGAGGAAGAGGAGAAAGCTTGCTGAATGAAAAATTTCTTTTCGCTCTTACCAGGTGATCCACTCCACTAGTTTGCAGACACTTTATCAGTTTAAGTTTTTAGACTATTTATTGGGTAACGGACCAAATTTCACATTCAAGATTATGCTCTGTTGGTATCAACACATTATGCTAAATCCTCATTCTGGAATCTGTCTGGAAAGCTGCCTTAATTGGACAGTTGAAATTTTCCCCTTCCACAGGGAAATCCCCGTGTGGAATAAATCAGTCGAGAGCTCCAAGTCTTCCTCTCCTGATCCTTCCTCACATTGGAGGCACATCTGTTTAGGCTGGGAGGGGGAAGTGAGGTGGCCCAGAGTTCAACTGCTGGTGTAACTTTGGGCAACTCCTAGCAGACTTCTACACTGCAGCCAGGAGTGTGATTTACTGCACATGTAGCTGTACCTGCACCAGCTGTACTCTAGTTAGCTTGCTAAAAATTGCAGTACACTGTGGTGTGGGTTGTACCAGCCTGTCTGACCGCCTGCGTAGAGACTTGCTTGGCAACCCACGCCAAAGCCTGAATCAGCCTTTTCTCACTGCTACTTTTAGTGAGCTAGTTACAGTAAAGCTAGTGTGGGTATGCCTACATGAGCTGCAAGTCACATGTCTGGCTGCAGTTTAGACGTCTCTACTGAAGAGTCTATATTTTTCCATCTGCTTGGTCCCTCAAATGTCACATTCCCTTTCAGACCAAGAAGTGAATTACTGTACTAACACCTATCCAGCTTAATATCTATGCTATTTACTTTACATGACTAAAGTAAATATCAGAAGTCTAATGAGTACAATGCTAACTTTCATATATCCACCTTTGATATGAACAAAAATGATCTTTCAAGAGTGTTACCAAAATTAGAATCTATAAAAGCAAAAAAACTGATTTTACAAGTCAGATGTCCAAGCAGTTCCAGGAATTGTGAAAGTCCCTTCCTTGAAATTATTCAATGTCCTCAGGTAGGAATGATTTAATACACTGTATGCAATACCAATTCATCCACAATGATATCATGTTCTAGGAATTAGTATAAGTTGCTCCAGGCTGAGATAATACAAACAGTCAATTTAAACCTCAATTTGAATTAAATCTAAATTATGTTATGAGAGAGCTGTAAGTTCAGGCAGAAAATGAGTGAGAGTGGGTAGATGTCTGAAGATTTTCAGTGAAGCAAAGCTCTTTGTATAGTTGTTGAACCTGAGTTTTAATCTATAAATGAGGTGATTATTTAATTTGAATTTTATTATGAACCATGCGCTGTGGTAACATCCTCTTTCAGCTTACAGAAACGTGCTGAGTAACAAAAGAGTGAATAGGCATGAAACACTACACATCACTGGAAATTCAGCATGTCTAATTAATCATGTAAAGGGTTGATTAATTAAAAGTTTGAAATAGAAAAAAGTCACCATCATACTAAATCCTTTTTGAAAATGTAGAGCTATTCTAATTATGAGCAATCGGCAGGAAACTGATTTATAGAAGGTCAGTACAATTACTTCTGAGCCTGTAGGAAGCCTCCATTGGGTACTATATGTCATAGCGATATGTTCTGAACACCAGAAATCGCAGAGCTAGAGGAAACGCTGAATCTAGAATTCTGTTAGATCCTCTTGCGTGTCTCCCCAAGACTAAATTTTTAAGCACACAGAATTGCTTTGCTGAATTTTTTTGTTGAGAGTAAAGGAAGAGCCATTAGAACTCAATGTTTGCCAACAGTTACCACACAGTTACCCCAGATATCTTCAACTATAAGTACAGGGGATAACTGTGGTAATTCAACTGCCTAGTAACTATAGACAAATGAAACTTTTTTATGGTGACCTATTCGTTTAGAGAGATTAGTGTGCTGTAAAATTCATGCATTCAGTTTGAGAACCAAGTTCTTGCTTTACTCTCTGCTGGTTTGAGTTTGGACGTGACACTGGGCAAAAACAAGAAATGCTTGTTTGTTTGTTTTTAAATGAACAAAACCTTAACCCAGTCTCCGCTGAAATAATTATAATGCCTAAATCTTATTCTATTATTTAGTCTGCTTTTTAAAATGACTGGCCCAAATAACTGGGAGGACAATGCAGCGGCACTACTTCCTCTACAGCAGTGGTTCTCAACCAGGGGCAGGCCCCCCGGGAGGGGCCGCAAGCAGGTTTTAGGGGGTCCGCCAAGCAGGGCCAGTATTAGACTCACTGGGGCCCAGGACAGAAAGCTGAAGCCCTGGGCTCTGAGCCCCACCATCCAGAGCTGAAGCCAAAGCCTCAGCAACTTAGCTTTTGGGGCCCCCTGTGGCGTGGGGCGTCAGGCAATTGCCTTGCTTGCTATTCCCTAATGCCCACCCTGGCTTTTATATGCAGAAAAACAGTTGTTGTGACACAGGTGGGCCATGGAGTTTGTATAGCATGTTGGGGGGCCTCAGAAAGAAAAAGGTTAGAACCCCTGCTCTACAGAACAAATAAATCATGTACCAGTACTAATTCTCTTCTCGAAACTTGGATCTTCTGTAGGACACAGCAGAAGGCTCATCAGGATGGCACATTATAAATTTACCAGAGAGAAGATATAATAATACAGGACCAAATCCTGATGCTCTTATTCATTTGTTACTTAGGCAAAAGTATCCATTGACTTCAGAGGGAGTTCTGTGGAGTTAAGGAAGTATAATGTGATCCATAATGCATGTAGCATGGAATGATGCTGGAGAAATACTAGCTATGTTTGGCCAGTATCTTTTGTTTAACATTTATATTGCAATAGCAACTAGTGGCTAGTACTTGCACTGCTTTCATCCCCTTCATACCCAACTATGGAAGGGAAAGATAAAGATCAAAGTCTGCAAAGAGATTCCCCTGGTTTGGAGTCTTGTAAACACAAGGAAAAGAAATTGCTGTCAAACAACCCAAAACAGAAGATGCTTTGTTTGTCCAAAAACTGCAGAAATCTATGGCCATTAAACTAACATGTCACACTTTTAAAAGGGCCCATGTTAAATAACTATATATGTTGTTATATTTATGAAGAATATATATAAGGCAATATCTGAAATATACAAGAACTACAGATTCATAAAAGCTACACTGCCATTGCTAAGCGAGCCTAAAATATTTATGAGGTAATTTATCTGTAGAAGATGCAAGCTGGTGTTCTTCAAACTGTTTTAAATATTTACTATAGGTAACAATGGCAAATATGTTATGTACAGGTTATAATATCAAGCATCTGTTTCTGTTGCAGGTAAACTGAGATAAAAGTGAAAAGTGCTGAAGTAGTAAAACTCTAGATCTGAAATTAACACTATCAAGATGATCGTGGGTGGTACCCTGGGTGCTATATTATTGCAGTCTATCTAGTTACATAACAAAATAAGAAAGCAACACACTGATTTGCTGTGAAGGCAGCCTAGCCATCCTTCAGGGGTAGAGACATTTTTTTAAATAAAGCTATAACAGCACCTGTGGGAAGCAGCTATGTTGAACCTATGCAAAAATATGGGTTTCTACTGCTTCATTCAGGAGGCTTTGAACAAAATTAGGACTGCCTTGAATGAGCATTCCAGAAACAAAGGAAGCAGCCATTATTTGGCTGCTTGTGCTCCAAGAAGGGAAGGTGCAGAAAACCGTTCAGGGCTTCCATCCCTCGGGATGGAAATTCTGATTTTTGATTGGCTCTGCCAGTTAGCACGAAAAGGTAGGGCTGCAGTGGGTGCACACTACACCTACTCCAATATAGAAACTACCACAGGTAAACATGCTGTACACAGTGCCAAAAGAGGTATTTTGCCTTCTCCTGCATTGTGAAGGCATGATGTCTGCTCCAATACTTTGGTGATGAGGGCAGTATAAATGCCAGCCAACCAAGACAGATTAGATAGACCAACACCAGGTACCACCACTTGGGCAGAGGACCTCCATTTCCAAGAAACATAGAAGGGCCCTTTTGGCAGAATCTCCGGCATTGGTGCTGGAACTAGGGGTGCTGGCTTGAAGTGGTTTCCATCATATACAGGCTTTACAGTTTGGTTCAATGGCTCTCAGCACCCCCACTATACAAATTGTGCCAGTGCCCCGATCTCTGGTCTGCTACATCCACTTTGTGTGGCACAAACCAGAAACAGCCACTAGAAAATACCCTCTGTGTTGGAGAAGTCTACACTGGTGCAATGCTGGCAGAGGCAGCTTAACCGCTTCCTGTGTCAGCAGCCCCTTTCCACCCTGGCAGAGGGAGCATGTCGTCAGGGTGAGACGCCTCAGAATCAAAGCCACAATTGATTCCCTGCCTCCCCTCCACTGTGAATGAAGTAGGTCACAGTAGAGAATTGAGCCCCTTTTTTTTGTTATCTATTATTATATATATTAGCACCTATGAGCACAAGCCAAGAAACAGGACCCCACCAGGTGCTGAAAAAACAGAACAAAAAATATAGGATCTCTGAGCCAGTCTAAGACAAGAACCAACAGAGGGCCTCAGACAGACTGATATAGTCTGATCTCAGGATGGTTTAAAAAAAAAAAAGAAAGAAAGAAAAAAGGACAAGGAATTCATTTTCAGGATGTTTACAGGGAGCATCTCCCAAGCCTGAGGGGCACTATGACAGAAAACATGCAGGGGCTTGTTTGAAAATTTAACAAGTGGGCAATGGAGGCTGACATCATAGGCCGATCAGAGGCAGAGGCTAACCTTTCAGTACCCAGAGACGACAAGGAGGATGGGGATAAATCATGAAGGGCCTTGAAAGTGAAGAAAAGTAGCTTATGCTTGCTACAATAAAGATGGAGCCAGTGAAGGGATGCAGCGAAGAGTGATGTGGTCAAAGCAATGAGCTAGGAGAATGATTTTTGCAGCAGCATTCTGAATGGATACGAATGGGGCAAGACTGCATTTGTCAAGGCCAGAGAAAAGGATGTTGTAGTAATAGAGATGTGAGCAGATGAGAATTTTAGCTGTGTGGATGCATAGAAAAGGCCATATGTTAGAGCTGTTATGCAAAAAGGATGTGCAAGTCTTAGGCATAGCCTGGAAGTGAGGATCTAGAGATCGGAGTCAAAGATGGCACCCAGGTTGCAGACCTGACTGACAGGTATAAACTGATAAGAAGAGATAATGTTTTCACCCCTCTACAAGGAGTACGGTGACACCTTAAAGTCTAAGGGATTTATTTGGACATAAGCTTTCGTGGGTAAAAAACCTCACTTCTTCAGATGCATGGAGTGTATAATACTGGCATTTTCCACAACAATTAAAAAAGGAGGTAGCGGGGGAGGTGTGTGGTTGGTGGTGAA
Organism: Chrysemys picta bellii; assembly: GCF_011386835.1. NCBI lineage: Eukaryota > Metazoa > Chordata > Testudines > Emydidae > Chrysemys > Chrysemys picta. The sequence goes on along the minus strand of NC_088792.1, from coordinate 115,467,188 downwards.
GATTAAGAGCTCTGGGCTCCATTCAATCCCATTTACATTGCAGGCGGAGGTTTAGGCAAAAAGGTTGAAGGCGGAATATGTCCAATGAGTAAGGAGACTTTTTTAAAAAAACAAAAACAAAAACCCAAGCCTCAACACATTTTGTGTACAAGGCATATATTTTCTTTAGTTCAAAAAATAAATAATGGATTTAAACTGATGTGTGATTCCTAAACAACATTAGTCTCTTCTGGCTTCACCATAGTGGATATTTTTTAGAACTGTTTTTCACTTTAAGAACTGAAAAGGCATCCTCCATAGACTGCTATGTAGCCAGATAAAAGATGCAATTAAAATCAAAACCTTTTAAAACAGTATTATTTCTCGTAGACAGACTAGCACTCACTTTCCATAAAAACCTACTTGCCAGACAGAATATGGTCTTGAGCAACATGAATATTAATGAGCTCCTAGTTTTTACAACATAATTTGGCCCCACTTGACACAATTTGCCATTTCTGCTCAAGAGAGGAGTGGAATGAGGATAGGTCCTGGACTGGCAATGGAATTTACCATCTTACACCAATAGTAGGGTGATATTATTTTTAAAGTAGTGCTCAGCCTACTCACCTCGCTGGATTTCATACATAACCATTTTCATGTACTTACTAAAAGTGAGCACTTGTGCATTGTAACCATTTTTCTTTCTTAAAAGGATTTTTATTTGAAGATAAAAAACGTGAGTGCTGTACTATATTTGTAAAACAGGGTATATTACATAGAAGAATGAAGTACCATACAGCATAAATGCAAAATGCAATTTAAAAGGGAGCCAGTCCATCTGAATATAACTTCTAGCATCTATTAAACTCAAACACAACAAGGCTGTGTAGTCTCACTCTGAATGCAGCTTTATGAGGGAAAAGTGCTAGGGAAGAGAAGGTCTGGAATTCATGGAAACAGTACATTATCTCCAGCCAGCAGAACTAGTTTCCTACTGACTCTCTGTCAGGTCCTCCAGGGAACAATCTTGGAAAAAGCCAAGTTCAGGCTGAAGTTATTTAAGTTAAGCATCAAGGAAACAACAGGAAAGAATCAAATTGGGACTCTCTCCATGTGTCTCTCTATTGGATTACAGTAAGCGTGAAGAGGGTATGCTACTTGATCATAGTATGTTATTCTTCAGTGGAAACTGGGAAAATTGTAGAATTTCCTTATAATTTCTTTTTTCAGAGATGTCTTCTTCTCCCACTCCCCAATAAAAAGCCAGACACTGGAACACCTCAGCTAAGGGAGACCTAGGATGGAGTGCCTCCAGCACCCAGTATGCACTGCTATCTCTCAGGATCAACGAAGTGGAGTGTTCATTCTGCTTCTCAGATAGATGTGATTGCAGTGAACTAAAAAGCAATGGAGTTCCTAATGTTCTAATCCCATACGTCAATTAAAACCAAAACATTTGGTTTCAGCTTCTGCTGAAAACTTTTAACTACTTGTATCAGCAGCCTGGGCTGAGAGAAATCAGTGACTATAAAAGGCAGACTTTAAATCTAGCCATGCTTTAAGTATTATATATATATATATATATATATATATATATATATATATTTTTAAAAAAAATACTGCTTCCTTTTTCTTAGAACAACTTCCATAGTTACTTCTAAGGCTTCAAAGGCAAGAGGTGCCACACAGAAACCACAGCATCTCCAGCCTTTGAAGTACATGTGGGAGCGTCTCTCAGCAAAGAGAAATTGCTTTTGAAAAATAGACTGCAAATTTACTTACAGCCAAGCTGTAACACAGCTCTTTCTTCAAGAAGTCATTGAGAGTACCTTCAATCCCAGCCATGGGGGAATTCAAAGGCGAAGATCCCGCAGTGGAGACTGAAGCTAGAAGGGAAAAGCCAATTTCAGCAGATACTGCAGCTTTAGGATCCAAGAGACTCCAGTGCTGATTTACTCATTTTAAATAAGTTAAAATGCATGTTAAAGTAAAAACAAATGCAGGAAAATACTTTGTTTCTGTTGACTTCTCCCACCTATACTGATCTTGGGAGCCTCCTATAGCTAGGGCTCTACCAAATTCACAGTCCATTTTGGTGAATTTCAGAGTCATTGCATTTTAAAAATCTTGAATTTCAGTTTCAGATATTTAAATCTTAAATTTCATGATGTTCTAATTGTGGGAGTCCTGACACAAAAGAGTATCATAGGGGGTCGCAAGGCTATTGTAGGGGGGTCATGGTATTGCCATCCTTACTTCTGAGATGCCTTCAGAGCTGGGCACCCAGCCAGCAGCCACTGCTCTCTGATCACCCAGTTCTGAAGGCAGCAGTGCCATCAGCAACAGTGCAGAAGTAGGGGTGCCATGGCATGGTATTCTCACCCTTACCTCTGTGCTGATGCTGGCAGCGGCACTGCCTTCCAAGCTGGGTGCCTGGCCGGCAGCCACCACTCTCTGGCCACCCAGCTCTGAAGGCAGAGCAGAAGTAAGGGTGGCAATTCCATGACCCTCCTACAATAGGCTTGCAATCCTCTTTGGGTCAGGACCCCCAATTTGAGAAATGCTGGTCTCTCTTGTGAAATCTGTATAGTAAGGGTAAAAGTACACAAAAGACCAAATTTTATGGGGGAGACCAGATTTCACTGTTTGTGACACATTTTTCATAGCCAAGAATTTGGTAGGGCCCTAGCTATAGCTAACAATCTCTGGCCTGTGCTTCTAGTGTTGCCCTTATCCACAAAAGCTGGAAGGGTTGTTAAGCAATCAGATCACTCCTTTCTTGCAGCCTGTTCTATTAAGCATTGGTGTTTTTTCCCCTTGAAAACAAACCTATGGCATGGTGGACCTGATAAAAATCCACCTATCCTAATATGCCCTACCACCAGGAGAGTCTGGATCCTCAGTCTAACTTTGCTGCTAAGGTCCCTCACTAGTTAGTAGATATGCACTATTAAGGGGGAGGGAGAACACACATTAAGAGGGAAATATTCCATGCTAGACATCATCACTGACACCCAACAAGTTAACTAGGAGAAATCTGGTTCCAGGGGTCAGAGACAGTAGGTGCCAGGCAAAGGAAATGCAGGTGTTCTAGATCTGCAGCAACACAAATACAATAGCAGAGCCCACCCCACCGTGTTTCTCAGCCTACAGCCAAACATTCCTTTGGAGGGGGCAAAGAGCTCAGGAGCCTCACCTCACAGACCTGTTCTTTCTTGCAAGGAGCTGGACACTGCTTCCTATCCTCTCCCAGAAACATTACTTCTCGTTTAGGGCTTGATCCTACCCCAAAGAAATCAATGAGTGTGTTGCCATTCTATTCTGTTTTAGAGAGGTTCTTACACCGTAGCATCTGAGCACTATGCAGTCATGTGCTAAGCAATGTGACTACACATTTGTCATGTGGTATTTGTTCTTTCACCCTCTCCCCAGAGTGGTAGAGTGTCTTGGTTCAACCACATGTGTTTTGTTTTGATTTGTTTGGTTTTATTTGTATTTTTTACTTCAATGGGAGCAGGATCAAGCCTTCAGTGGGACAAGAAACTAGCACCCTAGGCTACACCTCTACACTTCAAAGGTAGTTCTTTAAAGGAGAGAGGATCTTGAATCATTCTCCCTTCTAGTGCTTGCAAAAGGGAGTGAAACCAGATGGGAGAGGGACTGAGACTGTAAGCTCTCTGGGGCAGGCAGGGACTGGATTTGTCGTGTTTTTTCAGCACTTAACCCAATGGGGCAGTGCTCCATGACTAGTGCTCCTAGGTGCCATGGTAAAATAAATGATATTCAAAACTTAAGACAATGAATAGCTGACTCCAAGACCAGTTATAGTAAAAACAAATTCAGTGATTTCCCTGCAACGTTCTGGATAAACAAGACTTGCTCTGTCTTTAAAGGGAATCTTAAGATTTTAAGAAGCCAAATGTTTTTATTAAAACTGTGTCTATAATCAGCGAATCGACATGCTCCTCAGCTCTTGGTGCTAGGATATCAATAGGAAATCCTTCTCCGATTCCGCTTATAATCCAATAGCTGCTGCTCCACTGCTTAACGTTGGATAATTTTGGACATATATTGACCTTTGACAATAATTTGGGGCACCTTGAAGATCATTTTTTGAGGCAAACGCCTCCTTTGACCCCCTACCCCAGTAGTGCAGGGCCTGCTGTGGAATATGACTCTAGCCATGTTAGTCTTGCTATTCTTGACAAATATTAAACTATTTGTGTGAAATCATCTGTAGAAAAGCTTCGTTCTAAAGCCAGCCAAGCATTTGAAGTCTCTCTAGCTGCTGACTACAGAGGAACCTGAAATGTTATTCAGAGGTCCATTTCCACTTTATCCAGCACTTTGTACATAAACTGGTATGCTTCTCAGAGGCCTATGCAATCTGTATGTTGAGAGACCATATAATTTACAGTCACTGTTACTTTAGCTGGCAAATGTGGCTCAGACTATTCATTCCCTGTGCAGTATTTCTGCTCCTAAGTTAGGAATGATCATAACTTCAAAATTGTATTGACTGTCTTTTCAGTATAACACTTTATAGACTGGCTCCAGAACTAGTTTACTGAATATGCCAGTAATTTTATTACTGCCACAATTCTAAATAAATACTCAGGTCAAAAATCTCCAAACCCTATTTTTCTTTACCTTCCATTTTACAATTGCAATAGGACACTTCAAGTATGTATTTTCTAGAGTACAGGTGAATTTTCAGGTTGAAGGAAACTAGCTTTGCGCCTCCTAGGACACCTTTGGTATGCAATAAACCTAAGTCATACAATGCCTCTGATGTGTTATTGCTGAATTATTACCTCCAACTTGTGAAAAAAGTCAGAAGCAAATCTTCATTTGCTTTTTAGCTGAGATAGTTGCAGGGATGGATACACGGAAAAACAGTGATAAGATCAACTCACTCCAAGATGTTTCATTTCAAAGTATATAATTAGTGAATATATTTGAAGTGGCGAAAGGTCTCAGAAAACAGTGCATTTCTCAAGCTCTCTTCTTCTCTCCTATATCTATATATATTTTAGGCAGATAATGGAGGAGTGGCATGAAGTACTCCATTATAGTGCAAATTAGATGCTCACACATGGAAAAAAGGCTCGGAGCTAACAATACAAACTTACGTACTGTAAGGACCTGAACTACCATACGAGAAGGACACAAAGTTCTCCATTTCCTGTTCGAATTTCACCAACAAGAAAAGAAAGAAAAGTCTACAGGTCTTCAAAATGTAACTTTGTTGAATATGGATAACTGTGAAAATGAGGTGGGCTTCGCTTTCTCATCATATCTTATTTTCAGCTGCCATATCTTGACTGCAGGTTTCAGTAATCCTTTATCTCCTGCAAGATGACAGCAAGAAATATCCCTTCAGATATTACCTTTTGACATGAATAGCTTTCTACCACTCTCTGAACCAACCTCAAACAAAATCTACACAGAGCAGCTCAGATGCAAACAGAAATCTAAAGACCATATTAGCAATTGGATATTCTTGTATTTTTCTCATTTGTCATACATAGACCTATTAAACAAGACTAGACATATTGTACGTATCCAAAGCCTGGAACTGGGGCACAGATGAGGAAGCTGGCATTCTTCTGGGACCTGTGTTCTTTAGAACTTGAGCCTGATAAATCTCCAGGGTGAATTGAAATCTTCAAGGATTACCCAAGTCCTAGTAATACATACATACGCTGTGCTATGCAGGATACTCCCTCTGGAGGGCCTGCACGATGCATTTAAAAGACTAATAAGACTAAAGTGAGAGAAAAATAAAAGAAAGACACAGAGAAAAGAAAGCAATACAGAAGAGAAATAGCAGATTCATTGTTCATCTGATTTGAAGCCTGCAGTTCAGCTCATTGTAGTTGGAAATGAAGTAAACCTGCCAGGATTAGTTTGAGTTTGAATTTGAAGAATTCCCTCCCTGCTGCTCCTTTAGGGCCGATATCACAAGATTTCACCTTCATATAAATCGGAACCAGATTATAGGCCTCTTTCAGTTTCAGATCCAACCAAAACAATAGAGTCACAGCATGGTGAGGTATATCAGAGAACTGTAACTCATTCTTTGGTTTTCTATCTGCTTCGATCCCAGCCGGCTGGCTAAGGTTCTCAAGGGACCATATACCAGTTGAGTGCATGTATGCTTCCTCCTGCCCATGACTCATAACCTCCAACAGGGTGGGGGTAGTAGTGAAGAAGCCGGCAATATTGGCCTTATGCCAACTGAGAGTGCCTGAACGCTGAAACAATTCTCAGATGGCTGTGACCCAGGGACTTCTTGTTGCCAAATGGCAGAGTGCACAGTGAATGCATAGAGTTTTACTGAGATCCCCTGGGTCAGATATACGCTTATTAAATCACCAAAAGGTAGAATTCAAAGGTGGAATTCAAATCTAGAGCCAGTAGCCCACTGGTCATCATAATCATTACAATAATATTTAAGGAGTTATGTATCCAGACTGGAAATAACTCTCTCAAAGCCCGGGAGTTAAGGCAGGTAAGTAGGAGGTGACATGCCTCAGACAGGCTCCTTTCAGACATGGTCATTGTTATTGTGTGCCTCACAATCTGAGCCTATTTGTATACTAGACAGAGAGTGATTAAGAGCAGGGCCGGCTCTAGGTTTTTTGCTGCCCCAAGCAAAAAAAATTTTAGCTACCCCCCTCCCACCCCAGCCCTGGTCTCTCTCTCTCTCCCCCCCCCCCCAACTGCACCCTCCTGCCGCCGCAGCCCTGGGTCACTGGTAACTCGCTCCCAGGGCGGGTCATTCAGCAGTAATTTTGGATGTGCACAGAACACAGACAGGATTAGTTCCCATATGGTTACAGAATTGCAGTAAAGTGGAACAATTTTCAGCTTGTGTGATTGAAGGCTATCTGGATGCATATTATAAGACTGTCCTACATAAATGAGGAAAAGTTGAGGGGCCTTTATTATTATTTTGTTCCATTCTTTGTTTCTATGGAGAATTTGCCAATGCAATATCACTGTCTTCCTTTTAAACAAATAAAACTAAAACTAAAAAAAAAAAAAAAAAGCAATGGCTGTTGAAAATAGCAATTCCATTCCTAATAACCACTGGGAAGCATTTCTTGCTCAATTCTACTTTTTCTACAGCAGGTTACAGTGGATCAGTATATTTGATTTGGGAGAAATGAAGTAACAGCTGCCCAAATTGAGCTTGAGCTCTCCTGAATTTTGAGGGTGTTCAAATCTGGAAGGCAGGTGCTAGATTCCCTTTCTGAATATTAGCTAAATCAGGAAAGGAAAAGTCAATTTCTGCTTCCATGGCTCAGAAGTGGAAATCCTCCTACATGCCTGGTACTGTATCTAAAGCTGCCCAGGTCCAGAGCCTCCCCTCCCTTACTTTTCATTTTAAATTCTAGTGGGATCCACGTACCTCCCTTGCTAGGCTTCAGATAGAGAGGGGCACTGTCCATTTAGTCCACCCAATTCTTTCTTTGGGGGAGAGCCCCGGGCTGGGGCAGCAAGAGGTGCAGGTGGGGGCCAGAGCTGGGGCAGCAGAGGGTGGGGGTGAGGGGGAGGAAGAGCCCAGGGCTGGGGCGGCAGGAGATGCGGATGGGGGCCAGAGCTGGGGCGACAGGAGATGCGGGTGAGGGGAGAGCCCAGGGCTGAAGCAACACGGAAGTGCGGGGGGAGCCCAGGGCTGGGGGGGGGGGAAGACAGCAAAAAACCTAGAGCAGGCTCTGTCCCTACCATTTACAGCAAGCTGCAGCATGAGGTTTCAGTTCCACACTCCTTCCCCCTCCCTTTCCTGTTAATTTCAGCCAAGGGAATTCTGAGAAATGTAGTTCTTTCCCTGCTCCAGGGCTGGCTCTATAGGCAGGGAGCTAACCAAGGAACTACAGCTCCCAGGCCCCCCGGTTGGTTCTCAGCTCCCATGCTGGATTCTTGCGCCCCTGCAAATTTGCTGCCCCAAGCAACTGCTTGCTTTGCTGGTGTCTAGAGCCGGCCCTGATTAAGAGATTGTGAAATCTATAAGAAAGGAGTATACAGGTAGAAAAATAATCAGCAGGGGGCATCCTGTTTATGACTAAGGTCAAAGGATTAGTCTTGTATATCAAGGAACGCAAAGAAACATGCAGAACCCTTCACTGAGAAGGCAAGTGAACAGGGGATTAGATAGATGAATGGATGGTCACAGTCAACACTAGCTGTAAAATGCTAGAAGGGTTTCGGGGGTGAGCACTGCTGTAAGACAAAGTATCTAGCTAAGTAAGTCCAGGATGTGTTTTATGGATTTTATTTTATACATACCGGTTTGTTTGCAATACTTTTACTTGCAAGCACTTGAATCTTGATACTTTGTTAGATACGTTTATAGTGAAAGCAAGTAAAAGGATTATTATGTGCTTTGTGTTAAGTGGAGTTGTGATCTGAGGTTAACTGGTAAACTGGGGTTACTTCTTGGGGGAGCAGTGAATAATGCGAGTGTCCAGTGGACCAAGGACTGGACACTCAAGGGAGACTCGGAAGTTGGAGTGTGTGTATTGCCAACCTTTAGAGTGAGAAAAGGGTCTGTGTAGGTGTAGAGGAGAGTGCTTGTGTTGCTCATGGCTGGTGGAGTTGGAAAGTGGGAAGTGTCACAATGGCCAGTTAGGGTTAGATTCTTGCCGCTTTGCAGCATCTCAGAGGCAAAAAGTGGCTGCAAGAGAAGGAAAGAATCTGGCTTAAAATCTGCATATTAAATTCATAAGAAGGGGTGGTTTTATTTTGGGGAAGAGGGGTTTATTATTTTTCAACAGAACAGTAAGTATAGAAGTGGTCTAATGGGAGCGCTCTCTCTCACACACACAGAGCCAAAGAGCAAGTGGTGCCCAAACTGGGCACAAATCTGTAATCAAGCTATCATTAAGGCTATGTGATGGGTGGGCTTGGCAGAATTCAATTTTTCTCATCGACAGAGAATAGCAATGTTTATTTTTGAGCACTTTTTAAATTTTTTATTTAAATCTTCACTTACCCAAAATTATGGGTGTATATATATTTTTTAAATCTTTATCAGTTCAAATTTTCACAGTTGTGGGAAATTATGAGGGAGCCAGACCACAGGGCAGATCAGACAAAAATTATTTAATGAGACATCCATTTCAAAAAATTAAAGCTTTGTAACGGTTAAAACAAATTCTCAACATCCTATTTCACAATATACAAAGTAAATCAAATTAAGTTTTCAAGCAGCATTTTTCTTTGCCTATCTGTACAATTTTATCATCATCAATGGAAATATTTGTCAGTTTATGCGCATATGGTGGAATCAACATTTACCAATAAAAATCTGATCAGTCACAGTCTAGTGTTGAGTGAACAAAGTTTAGCAAACTGAACTACACCCAAATTTTCTCACAACATAAAAGTGACACCAGCTCAAATGAACTTGAATCCAATTTCCAACCCGAGAGTGGGAGTTGGAGAGATTTGGCTGCATGGGAAGTACCAGGCCAAGAAGAGTCCTTTGTTCCAGGACATCATCCTTGGAGCTAGGGGAGGAGAGAGAAAATTTGGGTATTTAGTACTTACTGTGTTAGTGTATGTGATATAATTAGGAGTTGATGTGAAGAGATCTTTTATCAGACAGGCTGTTATAACAGAGAAAATTAATAGCTGTGGTGTAAATGTAGAAATAAAAAGGAACTTTATTAGTGTTTGCTGATGATTCATTCTTTCATATGCCAATGTTAACACTTTATAAATATGCGCACGCGCTAGCGCATAAGTATCAGCATATGCTTGCTTTCCCTCCCTATCTGTCTGCAAGATGAAGTTTTCAGTATATTTACAGGAATCATACATATGCTGTGAATTTTCATTCCTAGGTTTCTGGAGTCATAACAAAACTTAATAGTATATAACACAAAAACATAAGAATGGCCATACTGGGTCAGACCAACGGTCAATCTTGCCCAGTATCCTGTCTTCCAACAGTGGCCAATGCCAGATGCTTAAAAGGGAATAAACAGAACAAGGCAATCATCAAGTGATACATCCCTGGTTGTCCATTCAAGTATTTGGCAGTCAGAGGCTTAGGAACACCCAGAGCATGGGGTTTCATCCCTGACCATGTTGGCTAATGGCCATTGATGGACCTATCCTCTATGAACGTAACTAATTCTTTTTTGAACCTTTTCACAGTACACCCTGGCAATGAGTTCTAAGGGTTGACTGCTCGTTGTATGAAGAAATACTTTCTTTTGTTGGTTTTAAACCTCCTGCCTATTAATTTCATTGGGTGACCCCTAGTTCATTTGTTATGCAAAGGGGTGTAACAGGATGCACTCACCTCTCATGAGCACCCCCTTGGCCGAGTGCATGCGCCTGCACACTCTCTCGGTGACTGTCTCCAGGAGGGGAGCCTTGGGGTACTGCTCTATACCAGAGCAGGGACAATATCTTCGCCCTCTTGGGTCTTCATAGCTACAGCTCTCCAGCTGAGCCACTATAGTTCAGTTCCCCCTCTGCGGTGCCTCAATGACCAGGCCACTTTCCCCCAGTGGCTAATGGGGGGTCCTGGGTCTGCCCACTACTCCGGGTCCCAGCCCAGGGACCCTGTAGATCACAGCTGTGTCCCTTTAACTATTTTGCATGGCTTCTCTAATTCCCTGGGCCACTTCCCTATGGCCCCGTGCCATCTTCACCCTTACTTCAGAGCCTTGTCCTAATGGAGTCCCAGCAATCAACTCAGGGCTCCTTCTCACTTCCCCCAGCTTTGGGCAGCATTGCCCTATCTGGGGACCATCCACACTCCTACAGCTCCAGCAAGGAACTGAACTCCCTCTGGCCCTGCAGCTCTTCTTATACTAGGCTGCTGGACCCTGATTGGCTGTTTCCCACATAGCCTCTCTAGGCAGTTTGGAGGACCCTCTCCACTGCCCTCTTTTGGGGTGGGTGTTGCAGGACCATGAGGCCTCTAGCTGGGGGCCTCAGAGGATCTGGTATGCCCTGTCACAAAGGGTAAATAACATTTCCTTATGCACTTTCTCCATATCATCCATGATTTTATAGACCTCTATCATATCCCCGCTTAGTTGCCTCTTTTCCAAGCTGAAAAGTCCCAGTCTTTTTAAACTCTCCTCATATGACAGCTGTTCCATACCCTTAATCATTTTTGCTATCCTTCTCTGTACCTTTTCCAATTCCAATACATCTTTTGAAATAGGGCAATCAGAACTGCACACAGTATTCAAGGTGTGGGTGTACCATGGATTTATATGGAGGCAATATGATATTTTCTGTCTTGTTATCTATCCCTTTCATAGTGGTTCCTAAGATTCTGTTGGCTTTTTTGAGCAGATGTTTTCACAGAACTATCCACAATGACTCCAAGAGCTCTTTCTTGAGTGGTTGTGAAGTGAAGTTTGTAAGGACATTGGAAGTGTTAAGATCAACTTAGAATGTGTTTTGCTTTTATTTCATTTGACCAAATCTGATTTGTTATGCTTTGACTTATAATCACTTAAAATCTATCTTTTGTAGTTAATAAATGTATTTGTTTATTCTACCTGAAGCAGCATATTTGGTTTGAAGCATGTCAGAGAGTCCCCTTGGGATAACAAGCCTGGTACATATCAATTTCTTTGTTAAATTGACAAACTCATATAAGCTTACAGCATCCAGCGGCCATAACTGGACACTGCAAGACGGAGGTTCCTAGAGTTGTGTCTGGGACCGGAGATATTGGCTAGGGTCATTAAGTTGCAAGTGGCTGGGAGCAGCTGACATGCCAGAGGCTGTGCGTGAACAGCCCAGGAGTGGGGGTTCTCACAGCAGAGCAGGGTAAGGCTGGCTCCTAGAGTCAAGGATGGAGTGACCTAGCAGATCACTGGTCCACGTAACACCAGAGGGGAATGTCACAGTGGTAATAGCTAATTTAAAACCCCATCATCATTTTGTATGTATAGTTGGGATTATATTTTCCAATCTGCATTACTTTGCATTGATCAACACTGAATTTTATCAACCATTCTGTTGACCAGTCACCCAGTTTTGTAAGATCCCTTTGTAACTCTTCGCATTCAGCTTTGGACTTGCCTATCTTGAGTAATTTTGAATCATCTGCAAATTTTGCCACCTCACTTTTTACCCCTTTTTCCAGATAATTTATGAATATGTTGAACAGCACTGGTCCCAGTACAGGTCCCTGGGGGACACTACTATTTACCTCTCTCCATTCTGAAAACTGACCAGTTATTCCTACTCTTTGTTTCTTCTCGTTTAACAAGTTAGTGATCCATGACAGGACTTTCCCTGTTCTCCCATGACTGCTTACTTTGCTTACAAGGCTTTGGTAAGGGATCTTATCAAAGGCTTTCTGAAAGTCCAAGTACTTGACCCATCAAAGAATTCTAATAGATTGAAGAGATATGATTTCCCTTTACAAAAGTCATGTTGACTCTTCCCCAACATATCGTGTTCATCTAGGTCTCTGATAATTCTGTTCTTTACTATAGTTTTAAACCAATTTGCCTGGTACTAGAAGTCAGGCTTACCGGCTTATAATTGTCAGGATTGCCTCAGGAGACTTTTTAAAAAACTGTCATCACATTAGCTATCCTCCAGTCATCTGGTACAGAAGCAGATGTAAATAATAGGTTACATACCACAGTTAATAGTTCTGCAGTTTCAAATTTGAGTTTCTTCAGAACTCTTGGGTGAATACCATCTGATCCTGGTTACTTATTGATGTTTAATTTACCAATTTGTTCCAAAACCTCTTCTATTGGCACCTCAATCAGGGACAGTTCCTCAGATTTGTCACCTAAAAACAATGGCTCTGGTGTAGGGATCTCCCTAACATCTTCTGCACTGAAGATCGACGCAAAGGATTCATTTAGCTTCTCTGCAACCGCCTTGTCTTCCTTGAGTGCTCCTTTAACACCTCAATCATCCAGTGGCCCCTAGCTTCCCCATTTTTGTGTAGTTCCCCTTCTAAAGTTAAATGCTACTGTGTGGGCTTCTTTGGCGTTTCCCTCCCTCCCACCTCCCCCACTTGATTTTAAAATTCAATTATATTATGGTCGGTATTACCCACCAGTTTGTTATATTCACCTCTTGGAGTAGATCCTGTGCTCCACTTAGGACTAAAATCAAGAATTCTCTCCCCCCTTGTGGGTTCCAGGACTAGCTGCTCCAAGAAGCAATCATTTATGGTGTCTAGAAACTTTATGTTTGCATCCCATCCAGGGGTGACACGTTCCAGTCAATATGGGGATATTTGAAATCCCCTATTATTGTTGAGTTTTCTATTTTTATAGCTTCTCTAATCTCCCTGAGCATTTCACAGTCACCATCACCATCCTGATCAGGTAGTTGGTAGTATATTCCTACTGCTATATTCTTATTACTAAAGCATGAAATTTCTATCCATAAAGATTCTACGGTGCCGTTTAATTCATTTAAGATTTTCACTATATTTGACTCTATGCTTTCTTTCACATATAGTTCCACCTCCCCAGCAGCATGGCCTACTCTGCCATTCCTATTTATTTTGTACCCTGCTATTACCATGTCCCATTGATTGTCATCATTCCACCAAGTTTCTGTGAAGCCTATTAGATCAATAACCTCGTATACTACCAGGCACTCAAGTTCATCCATCTTAGGGTTTAGACTTCTAGCATTTATACACAAGCACTTTCAAAATTTGTCTCTTTAGTGGTCTTTCTTGATGTGATATAATTTAAAGGGTCTATTTTTCATTTGACTGTTTCTCTTCAGTTCCTACCTGTACTTTATCACCTTCCATCCTCTCCTCTTTACTAGGATGTAGAGAATCCCTGTTAATAGATCCTCCACTATGGGATGTATCTAGCCAAATCACATGCTCCTCCACAGCTGTCAGCTTTCCCCCAGACTTTAGTTTTAAAACATCTCGATGACCTTTTTAATTTTACACGCCAGCAGTCTGGTTCTGTTTTGGTTTAGGTGGAGCCCATACTTGCTGCATAGGCTCCTCCTTTCTCAAAAGACTCTCCAGGTTATAATAAACCTAAAACCCTTCTCTCTACACTATCATCTCATCCATGCATTGAGACCCTGCAGTTCTGCCCATCTAACTGCATGTGGAACTGAAACTATTTCAAAGAATGATAACATGGAGGTCCTAGACTTCAATCTCTTACCTAGTGGCCTAAATTTGGCCTCCAGGACCTCTCTCCTACCTTTCCCTATGCCACTGTAAAGTAAAGAAGGTTGTTTCGGTCATAAATAAAATATAGAAAAAACAAAGTGGTTGAATACCTCTGGCAAACAGACTTTGCAAGTCAAAACTGTCTGAGTTTTAATGAGAATAGCTGTGGCAATCAAAATATAAGGTGACTGGAGAGTGAGGTGCATTTGTGGGAGGAGTGGTTGTGGTTGTTTTTTCCCCCCCTTCAACCAGTGGTGTTCCTGCTTTCTGGAATCTGGTGCACAATCAAATGTAAAACAACAACAATTAAGGTCTTGTCCCCTGTTTTACCCAGACTTGTGCTTTTATTCAGCCAAGCAAATCCACAGAACACAATCATGCACTTCAATGTCCTGATGCGACAAAGCACTTACTCTTAAGTCACCCACCAATATCTTCAGAATTACTAACATGGCAAGAGAAAATGACAGAAAAAGCTAAATATGTTATCTTACATCTTCAGGATAGGGATTTGGTTATCCTATGATGAATTTATTAGGGAACATACAGTAGTTTACAAGAATTTCAATTATTCCTTTCCTCTAAACTAAGACACTTTGTCACTTCACGTGAAGTCAATCGACTTATTACAAGGAAATCTCGAGAAGAAATACACAGGAGAAGGAAGAAGAGATTTAACAAGGAGGATCTCTTGCTAATTAGGCATAGCTCTGACATCATTATACCTCATTGGCATAAGTACATGTAGAATAACTGGGAAAGAATATTAGAGGAAGAATGGGTCTCCTTCTAAACACCATGTCCTGCGACATTACAGAAATAGCATAGTGCACTGGATGCATAAGTCATACAGACAAAAAGCTCTCACCACAGTGTTTTGGACTGAGAGTCTTATTAAAATGTAATGCGGGTAGAGCTCAAAAATAAAAGGTTAGAGGTACCAAAACAACAAGAATAATTGCAGTCCCTATGTTCCCAGCAGAGCAGGGACTGCTCCCTCTATGCATCTTCTGGGCAATACTCACCCACAAAAGGTGGAGACGGATGAGCAGGAGGCAAGTACCTGGCTCCACACACTGCTCCACCAGCCTGGAGAGCTGACCAGGAATACATAGGGGGAATGTTCTGCTACTGAGGAAGGCTTGCTCTACCCTTCCCTCAGCACAGACTGTGCCCCCAGGTCATAAACAGAACATTTACCGGGATGTAAGCAGGATCTGAATGAGCTCTCCCCGACATCTAGTCATAGGCGCCGACTCCATGGGTGCTCCGGGGCTGGAGCACCCACGGGGAAAAATTAGTGGGTGCTCTGCACCCACTGGCAGCCAAGCTCCCCTCATCCCCCATCCCACCTCCTCTCCCCCGAGCGTGCCAAATCCCTGCTTCTCCGCCTACTTTTCAGTGCTTCCCCCCGGCTGCTACCAAACAGTTATTTGGCGGTGTGCTGGGAGGGAGGGAGGGGAAGGAGCGGGAATGTGGAGCGCTCAGGGGAGCAGGGGGAGAAGTCGCAGGGCAGGGGCGGGGACTTTGGGGAAGGGATGGAATGGGGGCGGGGTGAGGGCAGTGCAGGGGTGGGGCCGGGGTGTGTTTGTCAAGCACCCACTGGGAACAGTGGAAGTTGGCGCCTATGCATCTAGTGATGCCCTGGATGAAAAGACTTCAGGAACAGACTGTATTTGCCTAGACACATCTACTCTGCCTTCATGTGCAGCAGACAGACCTTCATTGCCAAAGTGATCAATTTTGGCTGATGTTGGGTTATAGTTCACTTCAGTATTAAATGCAGGGGTAATAAAATTTTATCCTTATTGTATAAGTGAAAAGCAGCAGAACTGTACTTAATGCCCTGATTAAGGGGGTCACCCTAAACTGAGCCTCACTTGCTAACCAGAGGCCAAATCCCATGGAAGATGAGAGGGGGCGGGGGACAGTGTTCCCACCTGGTGGTGTGGACTCTGCCTAAAGAGTCCCAGACACCATTTGACCCTCCCCTCTCCAGTGTTTAAAGACAGAGCTGGTTGTATTCAATTGGGAGTTGTTTCTGGTCAGTGACTGATGAACAGGTCTAGGGGCTAAGCCCTAGCCCTGGAACGGGGATGATGTTGCAGTGAAAGACAACAAAGAGGCAGTAGCCCAGACATTCCCTGCTATCCAGAGAAAACACTCAGAGCTGGACTAAGTGAGGGAACCTCAGAATGTGGCATTGCAGAAGTGGCAGTGATAACAGCAGAGAGAATTGTGGCAGAGAGCAGAGGCAGCAGTAGCATTGCTTGATGCCCTCCCCCCCCTTTTCAGGTGTGGGAGGTGGATCCAGGTGACTCCACCTCTGAACTCTGGTCTTTGCTGACTCAGGACAACCAACTGAGAGTGGGGTGCAGTGGAGGGAGAGGGGAGTGATGTGTTAAAGGAATATTTGTTGTCAGACTTTCACACCATAAGGTGAGAACCTGAGGCAAAGGGCACTGCCCAGCGTACTCAGGGGTGGGTGTTTGCTCATAGTTACACACTTTCAAATCATGGATGTGGAGTTTCCCCAAAATAATACTGGGTTCCTTTTCCCTTTTTATTAAAGGCTGTCTTTGCTGTACACCAACTCAGTGCTTGTGAGAGTGGAAGTATTGCCTCTTAGAGACACCCAGGGGTAGTGTTTATTTTCCCAGATTACTGGGTGGGGACCCAAATCAGTTCTGTGTTGTACTGTTAAGAGGATCCCCTAGATATTGTATCTGACCCTTGTTGCTGCTGACCCCCCCACAGCAGAAGGGTTACATAAACAAACATAACATTGTGAAGTGATGACCTGGGGAGAATGCTCAATTTAACTAATAGGTTAGAGTATTTTAGGAACTATTAAACATTAAAAAGTGTGGCTGCTATAAAACCAGGAAGAAAAATAATGCTATATTAGGCAGTGCATCATTAACGAAAAAAACAAAATAAAACAGAACATCCAATCTTCGGTATTTACTGCACATATGCCAGGTTGTTAATCTTACTGACATTTTATTCAGTCATCCCATATTACAAGGTCCTAGTGACAGGAACAAAACATCAGTAACTGAACACAAATGGCTTCATTTTCAGATATTTTGTCCTCACTATGGTTTGTTTTGGTTTTCTTTAATTCACCAGTTCAGCTCTCTGAGGAACAATATTCATGGCACAGGATCTGAACTGCAACAGTGACACTGGTGATTAGTAATTGGGATAGCCACTGTATAAGCAACATCAAAGTGATATAAGAAGGAATAAAACCAAAGAAGCAAAATTAAGGCTAAAACCTCCCTATTTCTATATACATTCAAGCGTTCACAGTTATTCTGGATAAATCATTGCTAAACGAAGAACAAACCCACTAGCATTTGAAAGATTATAGGTAAATGAAAACAAGGGCCAGCAGAATATGCCTTAGGAGATCTTCTTTTCAGTGTCAATTTCTAAAATAAGCAACCACAGGACTAAGAAGGATGTTCTACTACATTATTCACAGGTTTCAGGGTAGCAGCCGTGTTAGTCTGTATCCTCAAAAAGAACAGGAGTACTTGTGGCACCTTAGAGACTAACAAATTTATTAGAGCATAAGCTTTCGTGGGCTACAACACACTTCTTCGGATGCATATATCATCCTATATGCATCCGAAGAAGTGGGTTGTAGCCCACGAAAGCTTATGCTCTAATAAATTTGTTAGTCTCTAAGGTGCCACAAGTACTCCTGTTCTTTTACTACATTATATACATTTAAAGCAAAGTGCCATTGACTTTCATGGTGTTTGGGTTATCATGCTCCCCAATGGATCAGATTTTGAACATCACTGGAAACTGCACCTGTGCGTCAGCGTCAATAACAGTTTAATTTGTTCAGTATCTCTAATGCTCTTAACTAGGGTTACCATTCGTCCGGATTTACCCGGACATGTCCTCCTTTTTGTTCTAAAAATAGCGTCCGGGGGGAATTTGTAAAGCACTCAAAATGTCCGGGATTTCCCCCCTCCCCCGGCAGAGCAGAGCGAGCAGCTGGGAGGGCTGCAGGAAAGTCCCGGGCTGGACTCCGGAGCAGCTGTAGAGGAGCCGGATCGGCCCTGCATTCTGAGCCAGGGGCAGCTCTCCCCTGCAGCCCGGTCCGGCAGCACTGTGCAGGGCCAGGGACCGGGTTTTGTTGTGCTGGGGAGCGCAGCCACGTGTCCGGCTCGGCTCGCACAGAGCCCAACACCCTGTTCTGAGCAGCAGGGTAAGGGGGCCAGGGGGCAGGAGAAGGGGCAGGGAGGTTCTGGAGGGGGCAGTCAAGCAACGGGGGGGGGCTTTTTGGGGGGAGTGGAGAAAGTTTTGGGCAGTCAGGGTACAGGTAGGGGGTAGGGTCCTGGGGGGCAGTTGGGGGGGGTCTTAGGAGGGGGCAGTTAGGGGACAAGGAACAGGGAGGCTTAGGTAGGGGGTGGGGTTCTGGAGGGCAGTTAGGAGCAGGGGTCCCAGGAGGGGGCAGTCAGGGGACAAGGAGCGGGGGGTGGGGGACTGGGAGTTCTGGGGGGGAGCTGTCAGGGGGCAGGAGTGGGGAGAGGGATCGGAGCAGTCAGGGGAGAGGGAGCAGAGGGGTTTAGATGGGTTGGGAGTTCTGGGGGGGGGGCTGTCAGGGGGCAGGAGTGCGGAGAGGGATCGGAGCAGTCAGGGGACAGGGAGCAGAGGGGTTTAGATGGGTTGGGAGTTCTGGGGGGGGGCTGTCAGGGGGCAGGAGTGCGGAGAGGGATCGGAGCAGTCAGGGGACAGGGAGCAGAGGGGTTTAGATGGGTTGGGAGTTCTGGGGGGGGCTGTCAGGGGGTGGGGAGTGGTTGGATGGGGCGTGGGAGTCCCAGGGGTCTGTCTGGGGGTGGGGGTGTGGATAAGGGTTGGGGCAGTCAGGGGACAAGAGGCAGGGAGGCTTAGATAGGGAGTGGAGTCCTGGGGGACAGTTAGGGGCAGGGGTCCCAGGAGGGGGCAGTCAGGGGACAAGGAACGGGGGGGGGGTTGGGGGTTCTGGGGGGCGGGAAGTGGGAGTGGCAGGGGCGGGGCTAGGGCGGGGCTCCTCCCGTCCTCTTTTTTGCTTGCTGAAATATGGTAACCCTATCTTAACATCTGGATGCTGGTTCTTCACTATAAAACACACATCAGGAAACTGCTTTGTTTTCCAGCACCTTGGCAAGGTTTGACAATTCTCTCTACCACCTTGGCATGAAATTCGTGTTCCTTGTCCTATCCTCTTCAAGGGCCTGAATAAACCTGGCTCCTGTCCACTTCTCTAAACTCAGCCCCTTCTGCTCTTCCTGTCCCCTTCGTTCCATGCAAGCCACTTGCCCAGTGGTTAAAGTAGAATGAAACGAAGGGGAGCTAATCATCACACCAGCCAAGGAGGCAGTGGCGGTATAAGCTGTGCTGAGAAGAAGGAGAATTGCCCTCTGCTTTTAGCTGCATTCCCCTGACTTTCCCTTATTTTAACCCCATGCGTAACTGGTTTCTTCAATCCAAATTGATTTTTCCTCTCCCTCTCAGCTCTATACATTTTTTGATATGAGAAATGCTTTTTGGAAATCCCTTCTCTGACCAAGTCTGCCATGCCTCCTTATTATATTTCCAAAAGACCCTAGAGCCCTCTCCCCATTGAGACCAAACCACTGATATTCCCATCCATTCCCCTATTTTTAAAAATAAATGAAATATTCAAAATATAAAATCCAAACAATGATTATAGAACTAACACATCACTGTTACATCCACATTGCTTGCTGTTCCTTCCAGTTCCCCCCCTGGCCTGGCATTTGAGCATGGCCTACCTAGGACTGAGTGTCTTCCAATTAAAGTAAATGGGACTTTGGTCCCTGACATCAGTGTGAGTAGGATGGGAATAGCTCAGTGGTTTGAGCATTGGCCTGCTAAACCCAGGGTTGTGAGTTCAATCCTTGAGGGGGCCATTTAGAGATTTGGGGCAAAAATCTAACTGTGGATTGGTCCTGCTGTGAGCAGGGGGTTGGACTAGATGACCTCCTGAGGTCCCTTCCAACCCTGATATTCTATGATCTTCAAAGCAAATACCTGTCCATAAAGTACCAATGTATTCTTTATATTACAGATAAATAACAATGATGGGACAAAACCTGCTCTGAAGATACATACATGGAAGGTCCTCTCCACTAATAGATCTCATCTCTTGTGCATAGGGGGTCAGTCCCTCTTCTGTAGGCCACCACTTTCTCTCTCCCTGACTTCCTAAAACCCCGCAGAGGGCATTTTCTGGAATTAGGATTATCACTAATTCCACATTATTAGAAGCAATGTAGAAACGGAGAGATGTCAGTTATCAATTCAATCTGATGTTTTGAAGATCACTCTTCTGATACAGCATGTCTGTAGAGCACATCTGCCTTTAATGTACGGGGCTCAGTCCCACAGCACATTTGTACATATATATGTGCATATCTCCTATTGAAGGACTGCAAGGTCAGGCCGCAGTTTGTAATTGTATATCATTTAATTCAAGATATTTCACACGTAAAAAAAAAAAAAAGCCAAGTTAAGGGGGAAAACACACTGATGGACATAATTAACACAAAGGCTTACTATGAAAATCCCAGGAGGCTTTGAATTCAGTGTCTTTGAAATCAAAAACAGGCAACTTATCAACTAGGCTACAAATGTTCTCCAGCAATTTACAATCCAAACAATTCCATTGAATAATACCAGTTGGTTGAAATGACCTCACTGTGGTTGTATGGGGTGTACATCAGGGCAAAATCTGGTCTATTTTGTTTAATATTGATAGAGATTTACAGGTATCATTTTAGCTACCAAGTCATTGGTATCTAGATTGTTCCTTGAATGCAACAGAAATATACTGACATTTTTAGAAAAAATGTAGTTCAAATCGCATGTGATGGGTGCCCAGATCAACATGCATGGAAAATGCAAGGAAAAACAGACTTAATTATTGTGCAGCAACAAAGGAACTAAAATGTTTCCTGTATGTGATGGAGGGATTAAGTCCATGCAAATGCACAAGAATTTTTTTTGAAGTACTGTGAGTGCAATTCCATAGATTTGTCCTCAAGTTTAGTCCTGTACAGAAAGCAACCACATTTTTCTCTACCTTCACTCTAATCACTACTATAACAATTTTATATATACAAATACACATATTGTAAATAGACAACCCTGTGATTTTTGTCAGGGATGTATATTTTGTACTCATGAAAATTAAAACAATTAATAGCTCTGCAAATTGAAAGTCTCAAGCATTGATGTCACTGAATAAAATTTACTAACGGACTTTAAGCTGGACTTGCAGAGATGCCAAACTAAAAGCTATTTACCTTTTCCATCTCTGTACTGTGTTTTAAGAAACTTCCACCATGAGTTTAATTCAGCTTTATTTGCCAGACTCTGTCAAAGGAAATACCACAATTCATCTGTTTGAGTGACATAACAGGCAATCCCACCGGAAGCCAGAGAACTAGAGTGCTTCTCATCACCACAACCCATACACTAATGATTTTCACAGTGGTTGATACCACAACAAACCATTTCTAGAGCCACATTGTCATGATTAAATTCAATCCTTTCAAATTATTCTCCACTGTTACTCTGGAACCCAAGCAGCGACACATATTGCAGGTTAAGGGAGATTTCAGCTTGACCATGGCACTGTTCCATGACCATGAGGCAAAACACATCTATAACTCTAAATTCTAAGCACTAAACAACTGCCCTGGATTGTAGAACTCAATGATTGGCACAATATAAAATTCCACCCTTACATCGATCTCTCATTTATCTTCTGGCTATATGCTTGGATACATTGTTTTCAGCACAGCTTGTCTGATTCATAAGCTGA
This sequence comes from Chrysemys picta bellii, assembly GCF_011386835.1. NCBI lineage: Eukaryota > Metazoa > Chordata > Testudines > Emydidae > Chrysemys > Chrysemys picta. The sequence goes on along the minus strand of NC_088792.1, from coordinate 115,445,190 downwards.
CAGGGTAAGTAGGAAAGGGCAGAAAGGACAAACTGTGCTGTTAAGTAATTTAACCTCATCGGCGGCATTACAGTATCGGAAGGGATAGTTATTACTCTGTGAGCGTGGTTACAGTACATCAATTACAGTGGATCCTCTGAGCAGCCATGAGATAAGATGTAGGTTTATCCTTTCCCATAAAAAATATTTTTACTTTAATTTATTTCAACAACAGACTGGACTGAAACCATTTTTCTTCTGTTGACCTCTTAGTGTCTATGATCAATGACTAAAAGCAAGTTTAATAATATTATTGTTTCTGCAATTTCATTTTGAAAAACACTGTGGCTAAAATTCCATTTTCAATTACACCCATGTAAATCAATGGCTTTACTCTGTATTTGCACTAGGGTAATTAAGAGTAAAATTTGCAGTTTAGCCAGTGCCAGTCAGCAAAGTAATAAAAGTTAGACATGAGAGAGAATTGAAATCAACTTACCTACTGTATCAGATCCTCATGCGCTACAACTCCTTCTCAGTCTGAAGAAAATCTGACCTGTAGAAGATGAAGTAATAAGTTTTCTCTTATAACAAAATATTGACCTATACTTCATAAAACTTTAGACCAGGTTAACAAATACCAAGCTTTTCAGGGGACAAGCCTTACACCGGGAGCTTAGCATCCTGAAACCTTTTGCTGTTTCTACCATAGATATATGCATTAATGTTCTTTATATATTAAAACATGCACAAATAATATAACATTGCCAACCAGTGGCCCATCTTGTATCTTTACTCAGAGAATTGTCACTGAGATCAATGTGTTTTTTGTTGTTGCCAGAATTAAGATCACAGGATTGGATCCTTCAGAGGTATATTGAGGGAGAGTCTGTCAAAAGCACCCAAAGCCCATTGACTTTCAATGGGATGTATGTGCCTAAATTCTTGGTGCGCTAGGTGCTCTTTGAAAACCTCCCTCCAAGAGTTTACGGCAAAAATGTTGTAAATGGTCTTGTATCATATCTGGCTGCCCACACACCTGCACACACTAATGACTCAAGGCCTGCAACTGACTGCAATTCCATGGCCCCAACTAATATGGCAGAATTCAAGGCACAAAAAAAGCAGGGTGGATCCTAAAATGAATAATAGCCTGCAATAATGCTGAGCTGCGGCTTCTCCCCTCTTTCTGCCCTTGCCTTTGCTCATTTTTAAAAGGTCTGTAATAACATCTCCCAAACGAACAAAAAAGGAAGGCGTACGAAAGCAAGAGGGAGAGCAGATGAGAGAGAGGGAAGAGGAAAGGGATAGATAGTGATGTGGCCAGGAATTATTTTTATTATACTAATTCCACCTTTGCCAACCCACGCCCCAGAAAACTACTCAGACTACCTATTTTGCTGTCTTATATTGAAGCATTTTAATTGGGAGTTGGTAAGGGGGGTGTAAGCAGTTTTACACCAGTGCAGTTTTCCTGAAATCACTGGAGTGGTACTAATGTAAAGCTGGGAGTGACCATTATTTGGTCTGACATGTTTCAGTGCAGGGAGTGGCAGGGAGATATGAAGCCTCCATGAGTTGATAAGATTACAAGGTATGTGAACATGGAAGTGGCCAAATTCTTACCGCGCAGGGGGTGGGGGGTGGGGAAAGCTGGTAATTTCTCAGCCAGGCATATTTTACTGGGTACCTGAGATATTCATCAAGGATGGGATATACCTATCCAACTAGGGAACAGATATATTTTTGGCTGATATTAAAGAAGGCATCAGTAAATATCTGGGAACCTGTCTAGGATCAGGGGAGATAGCCAAGCTAATTGCTGGTGCCTCCTTGCAATAGATGTCCAGTGCAAGTACTCATTATGGAATGGATATGGTGATTGGATACAACTGACGAGTTCAGTGCTCCTACATTTACAATGGAATGTCAATCTCCCTCCTTTCTAGCACCCACATATGAGGGACGTGGTGGAGTCCCAGCAGTACGGTAGCTAGGACCAGATTGAAAATGGGGAGGCCTCCTGAGTATATGGAAGGGATTATGGAAATGGTGATGACCCGCACTGTCCAATTTATTTTCCAGGTACTCCCAGATATTTAAGAGAGCCTCATTAAAACCCCACGTGGTGGCTGAGTGGTTAAGGCCCTCGTCTGAAGGTCACGGGTTCAAGCATTGCTCCCTCTCCCTCTGAAAGGCCATCTCCAGTTCACCCAACTGCAAAATAGGTACCTTATCCATCAGATTAGGGCAGTAAAGACAGTCAGATGTGACGCTGGCCACATCACTCCCTTGTGTACCACTGGCTATGAAGCAGACCTGTCTTAACCATGTGCCATTGACTCCTGGGAACTTTGACATTACCTCCTGGCATTCTTCCAGCATTGTCAGAACAATGGGATAACGTTATATTTCAAGCTTCTACTGGCATTACAGTAAATGAAATGTAAATATTTACCTTGTGGATTTAGGAACATACTATATATAATCCAATGGTATACCTACACAGAGAGTTCACATGTATTGTACTCACTGTCTCTGTAATTACTTTGGATCCACATCAGTTGCCCTGAACTGTTTAGCTGATTCTACTTCACTGAGATTAGAGATCAGATTCAAGATAAACTAAGAAAAGGTAGGAGAATTACAAAAATTTATAAGGGCTCTAAATGTGGCCTGACTTATGTAGCAAGTTATTCTTTTTCGGTTTATCCCACATTAACCCAGTCTTCCCCTTCCCTCACAGAGGGGTAGCGGCCTTTTACTGGTACAGGTGTAATCTCTCTACTTGAAGGCCTAATCCTGCTCCCACTGCAATCAATTGCAAAACCTGAATGGAATCCAGAGCAGAGCCTCTAGCTGCAGAATTACAGAATTCAGCAGAGTGCACAATTCTCTTACTACCTTCTCATTGTCCAGTGCTCATATACAAAGATGTTTAATTGTGTCAAGATGTGCATTATGAAAAAAGCTGTTTTTTAAACAAAGTGGCGTGGGAACAAAGGTATAAAGATTAACACTATTATTAAAGAAGTTCAGGTCTGTAATGTGTCAGTGAATCAGCTCCAGGGCAATGTGGTCAGAGACTGCTAGTGTGGCATCAAAAGGGATAAATATGGATTTTTCAGCAGATATTTTTGTATGGGTGTAGGAGTTCCAATTGGGCCAGTTATAAATTCAAGTTTCTGACATTTTCTAAGAACAGGTCTACATGCCTCTCACCATGGTAATGAACAGAGTCTTGTACTTGCTGTTTACTTTTCTGCAGATCAGTTTCTGCTATAAAAAGGAACTTTTCCAGGGAATCTTTTGTTACTGAGATAGCTGAGCCTCTAGTCAATTGAACAAAGCTCTGCTGAGCAACTTAAAATGTATCCATTGCTTTTAAGAGAACAATCCAAAGGTGATGTTTTCCTGTCTGTGAACTATATAATCACTGATAAATTGTTTTCCATTCCCTTAATTCTGTAAATGAAGTGGTTTTGGTGCAATGTTTGCCTTAGATTCCTGGAAACCTTTACAGTTCTGACTTTCACAATTATTGAATTATTAAAATTATTAAAAATGTTAAGCCATCTGGTTGATTCCCAGTTTTTCTTTGCAGAATTCAAGGGGCCCTATTTTGGTCTCTTTCGACATTCAAAAGTCTCATTAACTTCAATTAGGGGGACAGAAAGTGACAAAAATGCAGAATTGGGCTCTTCTGTAATAAACATCATATTTGGGACTTTCATAACCATTTTCATCTCAGGATCTAAAAAATCATTACAAAGGTGAGTAAATAATAGTATTATTCACACTGTTGTCTCTCTGATATTTCTATTTCATCTTTAACAGACGCTCACCAAGACCCAAAGAGAAAATTTCTCATGCTTTTGATTCCATAGTCTCTTTAGGAATATTATTTCTAATAACTCTTTCACTTTGTAGTGTCATATTTATTGTATGTGGTGGTGTTGCAGTCGTGTTGGTCCCAGGATATTAGAGAGACAAGGTGGGTGAGATTGGACCAGCTTCTGTTGGTGAGAGAGAAAAGCTTTCGCGCTTACATAGCTTCTTCATGTCAGAACTCTGTGTAACCTCGAAAGCTTGTCTCTCTCCCAAACAGAAGCTAGTCCAATAAAAGATAACACCTCACCCACCTTGTCTCTCTAATTTTTTTTCTTTTTAGACCAGTGCAAGGTTTGAATCAACATTCCCCTTATTTCAGTACTAGGAAAAATGTTGTCATCAACATTAAGTTGTCTCCATCATTTAAACACCAACTAGGCAAACCTTAGCATTAAGGTTCCAAGGAAACCATGCTGCAAGGTATCAGGAAGAGTGAGTGACTGTGTAAGAAAAGAAAAATTTTAGGATAATTCTTACCCTTTAGTCCCATCCCACAGAAAACATGATCAGGCTTGGACGGGTGTTAGTTACTGCAGTGTACGATAATGGTGAGTAAATGCTGATTTTTAAACAGTGACTGCTGTAGAGAATCTCAAAACCAGAGAAGATGAGCTCATGGTAAGATTATTTTGTTGCATGCCATACAAAGTGACTTACTTAACTCCCGCAGTCAAGTGGATGAGAACGTTACACTTGACTCTCTTTCCTAACCATGAAATGACAAAAGCATTAGATAGAGCAGAAGCTACTGCTCGTTTATCCCCCAGGGGGTAGACACAGCATGGGCAGCAACAATGTAAGCTTCCCCCACACTGCTCCCAGCTAAGGTGCCTCATCCATATTCAGAATCAAAAGATGTTTCATTCCCTAGAATCTATTTTGTCTTTGGCCATGCTACAGACATTGCTAATGAGTGTTGTTCTGTAAAGTGGACATTTGTCCAAAAAGCTGTATTTACAGACTATGGGGCAAAAAGCTAATAGTCAGCAATGATATTTAGACACTAATGACATGAGCCTGAAATCTAGTAATTTTGGGGTTTGATTCTCCACTGCCTTTTGTCATGTGTAGCCAATTACCTTTGTGCAAAGTGACTATAACGAGAGTGCAAAAACATCACCATGCCGATTTGGTAGAGTTTTACACTCACTTTGTAAAGAAGTAGGTGCAATGTCCTGAAGACTCTGTCTCTAGGATAGTAAGGAAAATATTCAATAATTTTTAAATCTAAAGCAAAAGCAGTCTTACTAAAAAATTGAACCAAATGGTATTTTTGTTAACCTGGATTTGTCATCTTGCTAATATAATTCCTGTCCAACATGTGGTTGGCACGGTTTTCTCTCTAAACACTGAAAAGATGGCAGTGTTCTAGGAGGTAGGTATTATAGCTGGACTTCACTAATTCCCATAAATGATTGAGAACCATTGCAAATTAAACACATTTTGGGGAAAATAGCAAATAGATTTGTTTATGTTTTAAAAAGCTCAATGTGGAAAATTTGAATCTGGATCTTAAACATCCCAAACTAAAACACGGTTTCTAAAATGAATTAACTCTTTATGATGCTTCACGTACACTTAGTCTACTGCACTTTACTTGTGATGTGACTTGTAATGAGTTGTGATAGTTTAAACTAAACTAAATATTCTGAAGTCAGATTTGTGGAGTAGCAAGGTGTGAAGTAGCAAGGGATGGTTGTATTTCTGAATAAAAACACTGTTTTGTTGTCAGATTGGCACTCCAGTGTTGAGGTCAGCAGTGATGTCATGTAGTAATCCAGAAGTGGGGATTTCAGAAGGATAGAGAAGACACTGCAATAGTATTATGCAAGATCTTCAATTAAAGAATGTTAAATCTAGCAGTTGCAGCATGTCTATCATTCAGAGTTGCCACAAGTCAAACCAGGGAGAAATGCTAGTTGAAAATGTGGCAAAGAATGAGAAAATGGGGCTGGAACTAATGGCATATTTGGAAAAGCTTTCAAAAGCGGAACATTTAAAACTCAAATGTGGATTGAGAAATTACACAAAAGCTGATCTAGTACATACGGGTCAGATATTTTGCACTGCTGAGCTATATTTTTAAATTCTAACAGTCACAGTTTGAGATGAGATTTGCAGGCATTATTTAGATAATTTTCTTGGTTACTTATATTGGGGTTTCATAGTCATGTATATAAAAAAGTCAGTGGGAGCTGTGAATGTTCAGCACATGAAAAGTCAAGCCATTTAAATAAGTGTCTAAATATAAATTTAGATGCCAAACTTTTGGCACTCAGACTTTGTGGAATTATGGTCAAACTCTTTTTTAAAGAGCCTCAACCAACATGCATTATAATGATATGCTTCATTTTGCATTTCTTCTCTCTAAATCCAAAAAGCCATTGGAAAAAAAGAAGACAAAGCATTCTGTGGATATATTTTTTTAAGTTAAAAAAATGGATTGTATTTATAAAAGCTGTTTACCAAACTGGGCATGGTGGCTGGAATACCAGGTAAAAGTGAGAAGAAAAGTATGCTAAAACACAAGATTTTTCTCCCCCACTGAATTTGTATGGCATTGAAGAATTAGAGAATTTTAGAAAGGTTAAGATTATGCAACACTTCTTGGTGAAGTCTTTGAAAGAAGCCTGCTCCGCATTTTAAAACACTTCCATAATTTTTAGGATATTGCTGCCTTTCAGATCTCAAAATCCATGATCAGGGAACTTGTGCTTTACAGTATGGACATGCAAATAAAACCATAGAAATGAGGTCTTTCGTTAAGGGAAACATCTCAGCATTGCTCTCCCAGAGTCCCATTGAACAACTTCACTAACAACCATCGACTACATCCATTATAGATTTTGACAGCTTTAGGTCTACGTATTATGTTTTTGTGAATAAATGCCACCACATATTTAGCCACTGAAGAGCTAAGCTTTTATTTTGTGTATAAATCTGTGTTTAATGAGCCTTGAAAGAGATGATTGGTAAATAACAGCCTGCTGCACACAAGCTCAACTGCCTCCAATTATATAGTTTATAATTATATAATTGTATGATATAATGTGTGTCCAACAGTCGTCCAGTGTTTTATTACTGCCTGACACTACAACACTGATGTAAATCACCTTTTCACTTTCACAGTCAGCCACTTTCACCTGGACAGCACAAATGCACTTTTGACGTTGTACACAGATAACATGAGAACGGTCACAGTGAGTCAGACCAAAGGTCCACCTACCTCAATATCGTGCCTTCCGACAGTGCCCCATGCCAGGTGCTTCAGAGGGAATGAACAGAACAGGCAATCATCAGGTGATTCCTACACTGTCACCCATTCCCAGCTTCTGGCAAACAGAGGCAGGGACACCATCCCTGCCCATCCTGGCTAATTGCCATTCATGGACTTACAAAGCAAAGACTTACAAGCCTAAACAGCATGTAGCAATGCAATTGGCTGTACTCAAGAGGGAGGAAGGGAAAAAGTGCGGAAGAGCAAGGAAAAGCAAGTATGAGAGAATTTACTAGTTTAAACCACATATCACATTTTCAAATTAATAACCGTAATAGAGAGAATCTTATTGGCATCTAGTCTTGCATTCACTGCCCACCCAAAACTCCCGTGGGAAGTGGAAGCACAATATGTAGGATGTGATCCTTAGTTTGTTTTGATAACATTATATGGATATTACAGCCTGTACTATAAAGACTTTGAAATTACCATAAATCTTATCAGCAAACGCTCTATTACCTTGCTAGTCCAACATACATAACCCTTGTCATTCTGATTCGCTTTTAATCCCTCTATTCCATTTCTCACATAGTAATCTGATTTTTAACAGTTTATTATACTAGCACATTTATGTATATTTATAATAGATAGCCACATTAAGAGTCTTGGATGAAATCCTGGCCTGACTGAAGTCAATGGCAAAACTTCAGTTAGACCAGGATCTCGCCCCCTTGGTATTATTTTCAGCCACATCCTTTCTATGGTATTCCTTGTTTTGAATATGAAAGGTTTTCAAATGTGCAGTCTGCACAGGTTTCTCTGCTATTTATCCCATAACTACCTCGCATCCGCAACACATGCCCTTGTCAACAATGAAGCTTGATTACTATAATTCCCTCTTTGCAGGGCTTCCAGCAGTGTTTCTTCATCACTAGTAGCTAGTGCAGAATTCAGCAATACACCTGCTCACCTCATATTACTCATCCTGCATTCTTTGCTCCTGGCTGCCTATAAAATGGTAAATTGATTTTAAGTTGGCCCCAGTTGATTTTTAAAGCTCATAATAGAAAATAATCTGGCTATATTGCAGACCTATTCACTGAACTTTGCCTTAATGGTGTGAAATGATGCAACCTTTAAGATTTCCAACGTTGTGCTGTAAATTGGTGAGTGATGGAGCCTTTACAGAGAGCTCTACAATGTGATGTTCATGTCCCATGACTACCCAACCTATCCCATCTTTCTCCAGCTTTTAAAAAAACATTTCAAAATCTTCCATGTATAAAAATGTTTATAGTCTAACAATTCCCCTATACTTTATGATGATTTGTTTCATGTTCTGAAGTCTATTTTAACAGCTTTGGCAATTCCCCTAGTTGGCAGTTGCTTTATAAATACAACTATGATTAATTTTTCAATGTCACCATTAAAACCATTACAAACACCTTTAGAAGTCAGTTAACACTACGGTGGACTGTGATATTCATTATATTCCGCAAGTATTCCCCATGTTAATTGAACCACTGTAGAAAAACAGTTTTCTAAGATGTAGATACCATTTTGAAAATGTAAAACTCATTTTATCTAGTTTACTTTAAATGTCAAAACAGGTTTTGCCATTAGAATTGTTTATGTATCAGCCCATGTTCATAAATTGCCCCTTTTATGAAAATTCTTGATCAAACCCCATTTTAATACAATGTTATATATTTTGTTTGTGCTGTGAGAACCAGATAAAACCTTCTAAAACAGAATATTCAAAGTTATACTGCATAACCCAGTTTTAAAAATACCCAGCATAATTTCCATTATGCAATCATTGTGCAAATTTGACTGCAAGATCTGCTGATGAAAATTTTTATCACTCTTGATATAGTAGTAGTTTTTCATTTAAAAAAAGCCTGCTACCAGAGCAAGAAATACTACTGAGAAATAATGTACTGGTCAATCCTGTACAACTTCTGTGTAGCAAACCTCTTCCCCCCTTTCCTTTTCTCACACACATAGAAACACGATTTGAACCAGTAATTAAAAGTCACAATCAGTAGTAGGTGTAATGCATTCAAGTTTTTATTTTGTCTAGACCATGCTGTTTTAAATAGTAGAAATGCAAGAAGTATGGGGAATAAGCAGGAAGAACTTGAAATGCTAGTTAATAAACACAATTATGACAAAATTAGAAAGGTCAAGGTAAAAAACAAGATAACAAGCAAACATTCTACAAATACATTAGAAGCAAGATGAAGACCAAGGACAGGGTAGGCCCGTTATTCAATAAGGGGGATGGGGGGAGAGGAAAACAGTAACAGAAAATGTGGAAATGGCAGAAGTGTTAGTAGTGATTGGACATCTAACATAGTGGATACCAGTGAAAATTAGATAAAGTCAGAAGCTAAAATAGGGAAAGAATAAGTTAAAAATTACTTAGGCAAGTTAGATGTATTAAAGTCACCAGGACCTGATGAAGTACATTGCAAGGAGCTGACTGAGGAAGTATCTGAGCCGTTAGATGATGGGAGAGATTCCAGAGGATTGGAAAAGGATAAATATAATGCCAATGTATAACAAGGGAAATAAGGACAACTTGGGGAATTTCAGACCAGTCAGCTTAACTTCTGTACCTGGAAAGATAATGGAACAAATAATTAAGCAATCAATTGCAAACACCTAGAAGATAATAAGGTGATAAGTAACAGCCAGCATGGATTTGTCAAGAACAAATCATGTCAAACCAACCTAGTAGCTTTCTATGACATGGTAACAAGCCTTGTGGATGGGGCGGGGGAAGTGGTAGACGTGATATATCTTGACTTTAGAAAGGCTTTTGATACTGTCTCGCATGACCTTCTCATAAACAAACTAGGGAAATACAACCTAGATGGGTGCAAAACGGGTTGGAAAACCATTCCCGGAGAGTAGTTATCAGTGGTTCACAGTCAAGCTGGAAGGGCATATCCTGCAGGTATTAGTTCTGGTTTGGTTTAATAAACTTTGTCAGTGATTTAAATAATGGCATAGCGAGTACACTTACAAAGTTTGTGGATGATACCAAGCTGGGAGGGGTTGCAAGTGCTTTGGAGGATGATTAAAATTCAAAATGATCTGGACAAACTGGAGAAATGGTCTGGGGGGAAAAAAAGGATGAAATAAGAACAAATGCAAAATACTCCATTTAGAAGGGAACAATCAATTGCACACATACAAAATGGGAAATGATTGCCTAGGAAGGAGTACTGCAGAAATGAATCTGGGGGTCATAGTGGATCACAAGTTAAATATGAGTCAACAGGGTAACAGTGTTGCCAAAAAAAGCAAACATCATTCTGGGATGTATTATCAGATGTGTTGTAAGCAAGACACGAGAAGTAATTCTTCTGCTCTATTCGGAGCTGATTAGGCCTCAACTGGAGTACTGTGTCCAGTTCTGGGTGCCACATTTCAGGAAAGATGTGGACAAATTGGAGAAAGTCCAAAGAACAACAAAAATGATTAAAGGTCTAGAGAACATGACCTATGAGGGAAGATTAAAAAAATTGAGTTTGTTTAATCTGGAGAGAAGAAGACTGAGAGAGGACGTGATAACAGTTTTCAAGTACATAAAAAGGTTGTTATAAAGAGGAGAGAGAAAAATTATTCTCCTTAACCTCTGAGGATAGGACAAAAAGCAATGGGCTTAAATTGCAGTGAGGGCGGTTTAGTTTAGACATTAAGAAAAACTTTCTAACTGTCAGGGTGGTTAAGCATTGGAATAAATTGCCCAGGGAAGTTGTGGAATCTCCATCATTGGAGATTTTTAAGAGCAGGTTAGACAAACATCTGTCAATGATGGTGTAGATAATACTTAGGCCTGCCAGGAGTGCAGGGAAGTGGACAAGACAATCTCTCGAGGTCCCTTCCAATCTTACGATTCTATGAAATATATGCGAGAAAGACTTTTTACCCTAAATGTCTCAGTAGGTGAGACCACAATAAGCAACAGTGAATCATTGCTTTTGCTCCTGTTGAGGCAGATGCCTACACCAAAGATTAAAGAGCATACATATACACACCCACCCATGCTCTCTCATTGGTGATTGGCAGCAAAGGTAATATGCTTCATAGTAGCATATCACTTAATTTTAAAACGTGAGCAGAGGCATCAGAACCAAACTGGAAATGTGTGGATTTCAGATGCAAGACAGCCTTGTTAAAATGGACAACTCAAGGAGCATCCACTAAAGCCGCAGCAACAGGAAGTAAAATGTATATTGACAAGACAGACCAACTGCGGGATAACATAAATGTGTGGCTCTACTAAACATGTGAAAGAATTCCCAAGCGGGGGCAGACTGGTGAGTCACAGGACATATTGATATGTTACAAAGCATGGGCCACAGTGCTATGCTTCCGTCACAGCACAGAGCCTCATTTCCACTGTACCCCATTCCCAAAACACTAGTACAGCACCTCAACCACTGAATTTCTAACTGCACTTCTCCCCAGTCCAGCGCTCCCTGTGACGTTCTACACATCATTCTCCCCAGTTGGTGGTCTCTCCAGATCCCCAGCTTTCTACTTCCAATTAGAGACCCTTACACACCCCTCCTGGAGGGTGGTGCTGATGGAAGTGGTGCTGCACCTGGAAGGTTCACATACTGGGTTATAGTATTGCCAACCTAAAAACATTCAAAAATCATGCATTGCACCTCCCAGGAATCATGAGATTGAAAAAACACCACCATGATTATTAAACCAAAAGCCAAACAATTGGAATTGTTTTAATCTGCCCTCAGGTTTCTGAGCCATTGGCATTACCAGGCTTCCTCGGCAACCATGACTAGAAATGTTTTTTCTTTTAAATGACTGCTGAGATTCTTATGCAGTCTTTTCATTCCAGAAGTTGGGGCCTTAAGACAAACAGAGACACACTTTGCAAGACTTTCAATCCAAATCACAAGAATTGGCATAACTGGGTTTGTGCAAAGATCCTGAGAGTACAGCTGCTGGGTCCTCTGCCAGTTCCTTCCTGTCCCTCTACTGTTAGCCAGTAACTGCCTCCTTTATGAAGTGCTGATGCCAAGCATGGTAGAGCTCTAAAGATTATGGGGCACCTGAAGTGCCATCAACTGTCTTACTATGAAGCACAAGCAATAGCATGGTAACAAGTCAGATGCCAGCACTTCAGAGAACAGGTTGCTGCTGATTGAGGTAGGATGGAGGTGGGAATACAGCTCTGAGGAAGCCAAATAGGCCTGTTAAACAGTGTCTAGCCCAGGCAAAAATGCATCCGCATAATCAGAAAAACTATGATGATTCCCTATCTTAAGCATGCTAGGCCAGCTTGCCCATGCTCTTGAACCACAATCAGGTGGCAAAATTTGTAGATGATACAAAATTACTCAAGATTGCAGTCAGACAAATCCAAAGGCGTTTCACAAAACTGGGCGACAAAATGGCAGATGAAATTCAGCGTTAATAAGTGTAAAGCAATGCACATTGGAAAAAAGAATCTCAACTATATGTACAAAATGATAGGGTCTAAATTAGCTGTTACCGCACAAGAAAGATCTTGGAGTCATCATGGATCGTTATGTGAAAACATCTGCTCAATGTGTGGCGGCAGTCAAAAAAAAAAAAAAGCGAACAATGTTAAGGAACCATTAGGAAAGAAATAGATAAAAAGACAAAGTATCTATTTATAAAAGAAATAGATAAAAAGACAAAGTATCAAAGTATGCTTCTATATAAATCCATGGTATGCCCGCACCTTGGATACTATGCACGGTTCTGGTTACCTCATTTCAAAAAAAGATATATACAAAAGAAAAGATGCAGAGAAGGGCAACAAAAATGATTGGGAGTATGGAACGGCTTCCATATGAGAAGGGATTAAGAAGACTGGGACTGTTCATCTTAGAAAAGAGACAATTAAGGGGCAATATGATAGAGGTTTATAAAATCATAAATGATGTGGGGAAAGCAAATAGGGAAGTTTGTATCTCTTCACATAACACAAGAGCTAAGGGTCACCAATTAATTTAACGGGCAGCAAGTTTAAAACAAAGGAAGTACTACTTCACACCACACACAGTCAACCTGTGGAACTCGTCATGGGATGTTCTGAAGGCCAAAAGTATAACTAGGTTGAAAAATGAATTAGATAAGTTAATGTAAGATAGGTCCATCAATGGCTGTTAGCCAAGCTGGTCAGGAACGCAATCATATGTGCTGGGCCGTTAAACCTCCAACTGCCAGAAGCTGGGACTGGATGACAGATCACCTAAAATTTCCCTGTTCTGTTTACTCCCTCTGATGTTTCTGACACTGGCCACTGTCAGACAGAACACTGGGCTAGATGGACCACGGGTCTGACCCAATACGGCCATTTCTTATGTCCTGAGGGTCTTTTCTACTGATCCACTGTATGGTATGATTCTGCTCCAGATTTTACATTAGCTGTAAGAATCTTCAGTTTGCTTATTTGCATGCTGATACCTCAATGGTTGCATCTGAACTCTAGGAATAAAACCAACAGGTTGGGCATGTTTGTTTGTGATGGAATTTTTTCACCTCTTTTAGAAAGAGCCACTGCATAAAGGCAATTTTTAAGGCAGCTTTTTCCTATGCACACACAAAATATGGAAGGCTAGTACTGTGAACAGACTGAACATTCTCCTTTCCTTTTGTAATGCACATTCATTGATTGAAGTAATGGTGTGAGCAGGATTCATATTCATATATTGGTGTAATAAATAATGAATAATCTAGCTTTAGTCTACAAATAGCATCTTGATGCTGCTAAATATTTGGTTCTCTTATGGACCATTTAATATAAATAATTAATATAGTCAAATGAGATACATTTTGAAAACTGAAATGTTCCTCCAAATAAATAGAAAGGAATTCAATAAGGCAAAAACAGAAGGGGGGAGATTATGTGTCACAAAGAGTAACAGATAGTCCTTTAGCTCAAGTAGAGGTCTGATGCTGAGGATCAGAGTCTACGGATCAATTCCTGAGAATAAAGTGGTTGTGTGAGAATTCTTACGGTGAAACTGCCTTCCCATTTCCCGGGTGTGTGGTGGTATGGGTTTTTGGTTTGTTTTTTTAAGAAAACTAATTCAATTCCCCCACTGAGAAAACATCCTTTAAAACAGGTCTTCTATTAAAAACCATTATGATCCGCCAACAATGGCACAATGTACAATACTGCATTTCTGTCATTTGTCACACATTTCGATTACTTGTGTCCAGGCTGGCTAATACAATCTTTCAGTGCTCCCCAACTGGCAAATTCAGTCCATTATACCTTTGTTGTTTGGTACTGAAAACTACTTTCCTACCTTCCCTTGAAGGAAACAATATATGCATTTTAAGAAGCTGTCTGAGACCAAAGATTTTGCTCTGAATCAATGAAAATCGCTCTTGGGGCAATGACAGACCTAGGACTTCTTTGAGACCAATTTAAGCCCAGGCAATACATTCATTTTAGCATCTTGGCAGCTCTTAGCACCATACAGCTCCTAGGCTTCCCAGTCACATATACTGGAAAGTACTCAGCCCTTCACAGGAAGTCTTTTCAGGATTGGGCCCACTGTTGGCAGTGTACATTGTGCCTTTCTCTGTTTTAACTGCCTGCCTACAAACTGTGAAATTATGTTTATGCTCACTGGAAAAGGCTTCATATGTATTACCTCAGATTACAGGAAACAAGGAAAGCAGACTAGTTCCCTTTGTGAATTCACATTTTCTCTTTAAACAGCTCACACATCCCCACAGGGAGGTTTCTTTGAAATGTTTTCGAGACCCTGAAGCATCGTTCTCCTTTTTGACAATGCTGGTGTTATTGCAGTGTCTCCTTCAAAGATTTTGTCGTAGTTAAGATTGGCACAATTTCCCCTCTGGATGTATCAACATTCCTTTGGGCTGACCACCACAAAGGCTTCCAGTTCCTAAGATCACAAGGCATTTGAGGAATGGGCAAGTGTCACTTGATGCACATGCCTGTTAATTTTCATGAGTTCTTAAAATCATTTTGCTAAGTTTTCACCAGACTACAAAAGATACTTATTTGCCAATATGTTTCTTCACGTTATTTGTACTGCTTCAATTGCCAACCCTTGTAAATTATTCCAATGTTTATAACCTTTGTATGAAGTAGTGTTGCCTAGCTCCCTGTTTACTGCTTGGAATTTTTTTTTTTTTTTACTCTTGAAAAAGGTATAAAAAATTGTGTGGACTTGACTGGCTTCTTGCATAATTTGGAGAAATTTTATTATGTCACTTCAAAACTTCTTGCATTCCGATGGAGCAAATCCTGCCTCCTCCACAAAACCTTGCAGGAGAGAGAACAATCCCAAAGCTACCTTCTGCATCATCTCTTAAAAAACAGAAAACAAACAAAAAAACAAAAACAAAAAACAGAGTGATTCCAGTGCCGGGCCCTCTCTCCCTGCCAGACTAAGACAAATCAATGCCACCTTGTGGTCAACAGCATCAAAGGCAATGCATAGATTAAAAAAAACAAAACAAAACAAAAAAAAAGAGTACGGACATTTGATCTTCTCTGACTAGTGGAAGAATACTACAAGTTGTCACTTGAAAAACTCATGTGTTCCCCCATTTGGTATGCTATTATATTGCCTTTGTTGCACAATCACAAACTGCACACACTTTTCCTACCACTATTGAAAATATAATATTGGGGTATCGAAGGCCCATATTTTCAAGTTGGAAGAAGTGGGAAGATTTATCCTGGTCCTTTATCTTGAGCATGTTGGGAAGGTGAACATGGAAGAAAACGGTATGCACCCAAGGACCCCAATATATCCTAACAGGGTGCTGTAAAGCCAGGACTGCATTCTCTAACTAGGGAGAGAAGGAGGATTTGCAGTCCGCAGGCTAGTATGTAAAATCTTCCCTGGCATAGTGGCAGCCTGTGTCTTGCAGCTGAATACTGGATAGGAGTGGGTAATGTGAGAAGCAGAGTTAAGGTTGGGTTTAAAATGTTAAAAAGAGAGTATTTCATTAATTTTTGAACTGCAGACATCTAGTATCCTGACTTTCAAAAGGTTGCTTCTAACCTTAATTCCTTAGGCCTGGTCTACACTAACCCCCCAATTCGAATTAAGGTACGCAACTTCAGCTACGTGAATAATGTAGCTGAAGTCGATGTACCTTAGATCGAACTTACCGCAGTCCAGACGCGGCAGGCAGGCTCCCCCGTCGACTCCGCATACTCCTCGCGCCGAGCAGGATTACCGGAGTCGACGGGGAGCACTTCTGGGTTCGATTTATCGCGTCCAGACAAGACACGATAAATCGAACCCAGAAGTTCGATTGCCTGCTGCCGAACCAGCTCGTAAGTATAGACAAGCCCTTACTTTCAAAAGTGTTTATTTTGCTACAATTACAAGTCTAATAAAGGTATATTAAAGCATACATTTACAACAACCGTAACTCCACCTAAATGAAGTTTTGGATTGAATCTCAAGTTTTTACTAATATTTATTATTTCATGATGTATGATATTTAAACCATAACTCTAAATAAGATGTGAAATTTTACATAGATTAAAATCTGGAATTCAGAAATATTCTTTATTTTCAAAGGTAAGTCCTCTTACAAGAACACACATCAAGGGGTATAGAAAAATGAGCCAGTTAATTTGTTTTTTATAATCTCACATTATTAATACCAAAATATTAGTTAAATTTGCTTGGATTGAAAAGTGAACTGCTAGATGCCAGATCCTGCACTGTACAGCATGCAGGTGCAGCAGTCAACCCATATGTTACAAAATACAGAAGCAGGACCTTAATCATTAAATAGATGCTAGATTACACAGTCATTTGTCTCAAAAATCTAAAGCAATTTGTTGGATCAATTATGGAACCATTATTAAGCTGGGAAGCAAAAAGGTTTTCCCCATCATCATAAAACATGGTGCTTTTGATCTTTGTTTAATCTAAGCTTGGCACGGAAGAGAATGGAAGAGAAACTAAGAGCAGCAAATTCTGCCTTAAGCAAAGGCAATTATGATGTTGTTTATTGTGGGTAGCTTAAGCTACCTCTGGAAATAGAGCTCTGTGACTATACAGTTTTTTCCAAATATCTGCTACACAAACTCTCTACCATGACAAGATGTAATTACTATGGTAAGGACCCAGCTAGGAGGGCTGGAGCACTGTAAAAGGCCCATAAAAACTCTGGGTTACAGCTGGGGAAGGATTCCCCCCACCACAGGCACTTTAGAAGACAGCTATAAGGCTGCCCTTAGATGACCTCCTTGCAAACCCTGGAATACAAGGATAGGCCACAGCACAGAGCATTGCAGAGATCCCAGGTAGTGCTTAGCCCCATAGGGTAGCTTAGGGGCGCTGCTGTAATAACAGTCCCACTAGAGCTGATTAAGTTATACCAGGTGCCTCTCTAACCCAGGATAGGGAGGGCGCAAAGGTGGCTTAAAACCACTTTGGTTCCCCCTCCCACTGGGCAGTGAGTTCTGTGCTGCTCCTCTAAGTGACGTGGCACAGATCTCACCCAACAATTGTACCAACAGAAAGAGTGGATTTGCCATCAGATTTAGATACATATATTTTCTTGGGTATCCTGAAAATAGAGATCTGAAGGGGGAAGGCTTTGCAAAGGATTCAGTAACAGCAATACATAACTGAGAACGTCCCTTTCCCCATCTACACAAAGGCAAATCCAGTGAGGCTATTAGAGGCTTTACTAACATTTTCTAGATACTCTATTTTCTTAAGTAACAAGTGAAGACACCAGTTTGAGTGTTGGGACTTCCATTTACAACAACAAGACATTTCATATCGGCAAGGTTCTTCTGCACCATTTCTAGTCTTGGAGACTTTATTAGCAGCACTGTTAAATTTCATATCAAAAGAATGAAACTGGCCCTCAAGAGCATAAAAAGTTCTGAGGACTGGTTCAAAAATTGCATTGGTTGTAGTAACTTGTTCTAAGGAAACTGACTTTTTCCATCATGTAACTGGAATCAGAGACTACTGCTGTAATGGCTAAGGGTATGTCTACACTACGGGATTAATCCAAATTTATATAATTCGGATTTTGGAAACAGATTGTATAAAGTCGAATGTATGCGGCCACACTAAGCACATTAATTCGGCGGTGTGTGTCCATGTACCAGGGCTAGCGTCGATTTCCAGAGCGTTGCACTGTGGGTAGCTATCCCATAGTTCCCGCAGTCTCCCCCGCCCATTGGAATTCTGGGTTGAGATCCCAGTGCCTGATGGGGCAAAAAACATTGTCGCAGGTGGTTCTGGGTACAGCCTCACCCCTCCCTCCATGAAAGCAACGGCAGACAACCATTTCGTGCCTTTTTTCCTGGGTGAACACTGCAGACTCCATACCACGGCAAGCATGGAGCCCGCTCAGCTCAAGACAGCAGTCATGAACATTGTAAACAACTTGCGCGTTCTCATGCAGTTTGTGCTGAGCCAGGACCAGAAAAATGAGGCGAGGAGGCGGCAGCGACAGCAGCGCAGCGACAAACGTGATGAGGAAACGGACACAGAATTCTCTCAAACCGCGGGCCCCGGTGCTTTGGAGATCATGTTGTTAATGGGGCAGGTTCTATCCGTGGAACGCCGATTCTGGGCCCAGGAAACAAGCACAGACTGGTGGGACCGCATAGTGTTGCAGGTGTGGGACGATTCCCAGTGGCTGCGAAACTTTCCCATGCGTAAAGGGCACTTTCATGGAACTTTGTGACTTGCTGTCCCCTGCCCTGAAACGCCAGAATACCAAGATGAGAGCAGCCCTCACAGTTGAGAAGCGAGTGGCGATAGCCCTGTGGAAGCTTGCAATGCCAGACAGCTACCGGTCAGTCAGGAATCAATTTGGAGTGGGCAAATCTACTGTGGGAGCTGCTGTGATGCAAGTAGCCAAAGCAATCACTGAGGTGCTGCTACGAAAGGTAGTGACTCTGGGAAATGTGCAGGTCATAGTGGATGGCTTTGCTGCAATGGGATTCCCTAACTGTGGTGGGGCGATATCCCTATCTTGGCACCGGAGCACCAGGGTACCCAGTACATAAACCGCAAGGGGTACTTTTCAGTGGTGCAGCAAGCACTTGTGGATCACAAGGGACATTTCACCAACATCAATGTGGGCTGGCCGGGAAGGGTTCATGATGCTCGCGTCTTCAGGAACACTACTCTGTTTAAATGGCTGCAGCAAGGGACTTACTTCCCGGACCAGAAAATAACCATTGGGGATGTTGAAATGCCAATAGTTATTCTTGGGGACCCAGCCTACCCCTTAATGCCATGGCTCATGAAGCCATACACAGGCAGCCTGGACAGGAGTCAGGAGCTGTTCAACTACAGGCTGAGCAAGTGCAGAATGGTGGTAGAATGTGCATTTGGCCGTTTAAAAGGTGGCTGGCGATCGTTACTGACTCGCTCAGACCTCAGCCAAACCAATACCCCCATTGTTATTTCTGCTTGCTGTGTGCTCCACAATCTCTGTGAAAGTAAAGGGGAGACCTTTATGGCAGGGTGGGAGGCTGAGGCAAATCGCCTGGCTGCTGATTACGCGCAGCCAAACACCAGGGCGATTAGAAGAGCACACCAGGAAGCGCTGTGCATCAGAGAAGCTTTGAAAACCAGTTTCATGACTGGCCAGGCTACAGTGTGAAATTTCTGTTTGTTTCTCCTTCATGAAAACCCGCCCCCTTTATTGACTCATTCTCTGTAAGGAACCCACCCTCCCCCTTCCCCCAGCTTGCTTTCAAAGGAAATAAAGTCACTATCGTTTAAAAATCATTTATTCTTTATTAATTGATTATAAAAAGAGGGAGAGAACCTGGGTGAGGTTTGGGAGGAGGATCGGTGGGAAGGAAAAGGCCACTAAAAATGTTAAAAAAATGACAGCCTTTTGCTTGGGCTGTCCACTGGGGTGGAATGGGAGGGTGTACGGAGCCTCCCTCCCGCGTTCTTACACGTCTGGGTGAGGAGGCTATGGAACATGGTGAGGCGGGAGGGGGGTTATACAGGGGCTGTAGCAGCACCCTGTTATCCTGCTGCCATTCCTGAAGCTCCACCAGACACCGGAGCATGTCTGTTTGCTCACGCAGCAGCCCCAGCATTGCATCCTGCCTCCTCTGATCTTCCTGCCGCCACCTCTCATCTCCAGCTTCTCTCCTCTCCTCACGTTGGTCCCTCCTGTCCTCACAATGGTCCCTCATGTCCTCACGTTCACTGGCTTCTTTCCTATACTTTGAAACCATGTCTTTCCACTCATTCAGATGAGCTCTTTCACTGCGGGTGGATTCCATGATTTCTGTGAACATCTCATCTCGCGTCTTCTTTTTCCGACGCCTTATCTGAGATAGCCTTCGGGACGGAGCAGGGAGGCTTGAAGAATTTGCAGCTGCTGGAGGGAGGAAAAAAGGAGAGAATTTTTTAAAAAGATACGTTTTGCAGAACAATGCTTATACTCTTTCACGGTGACCAACACTATTCACATTACATAGCACATATGATTTCTGTGCAAGGTCACATTTTGCCTCTTAATATTGAGTGCCTGTGGCTTTGCTGCTAGAGATCACAGGTCCGGGCAACAGAATTCGGCTTGCATGCGGCCATGGTAAGCCATTGTCTTTCGGCTTCTGCGCCCTCCTTTCCCACATACCAAGCAAAGCCCGTTGAGTGCTGCGGTTTTCCTTTTAACCTTCAGCAGCAGAAAACAAACTAACCCCCCCATCCAATTCTCTGGATGATCGCTTTATCCCTCCCCCCACCGTGTGGCTGGTATCAGGGAAGATCCCTGCTAGCCAAACGCAAAAAGCTCTGGGCCAATTTCCCCCTCCCCCTGCGCTTGGCTAACTGCAGGGAAGGATTTCTTTTCAGCCACAGGCAAACAGCCCAGTAGGAACGGCCACCTCTGTCCCCTTAATTAAGTTCCCGTATTTCAACCAGGTTACCATGAGCGATATCACTCTCCTGAGGATTACACAGCGAGATAAAGAACGGATGTTGCTTGAATGCCAGCAAACACCGGGACCATACGCTGCCAGGCTTTGTCATGCAATGATACCAGATTACTTGCTGTAAGCATGGCGCGGTCAAGTGTCCTACCATGGAGGATGGAATAAGGCTGCACTGCCCAGAAACCTTGTGGCAAGGCTTTTGGAGTACCACCAGGAGAGCTTCATGGAGATGTCCCTGGAGGATTTCTGCTCCATCCCCAGACACGTTAACAGACTGTTCCAGTAGCTGTACTGGCCGCGAATGCATCCCAAGTCCCCAGGGCAAAGTAATCATTAAAAAACGCTTGCTTTTAAAACAAGTTTTATATTTTAAAAGGTAAACTCACCTGAGGTCCCTTCCTTGGGGTCGTGGTCTTGGATATTGGCTTGGGAGGGTTGGGAGGGTACTTCAGTCAGGCTGAGAAAAAGATCCTGGCTGTTGGGGAGAACGGAGTGCTGGGTGCTCTCCGCAAGCTCGTCGTCCTTCTCCTCCTCCTCCCCGTCCGCAGAATCCTCAGGTGTAGCTGATGAGATTATCCCCACCTCGGAATCCACGGTCAGAGGTGGGGTAGTGGTGGCGGCCCCCTCCAGAACTGCATGCAGCTCGGCGTAGAAGCGGCATGTCCGCGGTTCTGACCCGGAGCGACCGTTTGCCTCCTTTGTTTTTTGATAGGCTTGTCTGAGCTCCTTGACTTTCACATGGCACTGATCCGAGTCCCTATTGTGGCCTCTCTCCATCATGCCCTTGGAGATTTTTTCAAAAGTTTTGGCATTTCGTCTTTTCGAATGAAGTTCTGCTAGCACTGAATCCTCTCCCCATATAGCGATCAGATCCAGTACCTCCCGTACGGTCCATGCTGGTGCTCTTTTTCTATTATCGGCCTGCATGGTTACCTGGGCTGATGAGCTATCTGTGGTCACCTGTGCTCTCCATGCTGGGCAAACAGGAAATGAAATTCAAATGTTTGCGGGGCTTTTCCTGTCTACCTGGCCAGTGCATCTGAGTTCAGATTGCTGTCCAGAGTGGGCACAATGGTGCACTGTGGGATAGCTCCCGGAGGCCAATACCATCGAATTGCGGCCACACTAACCCTAATTCGAAATGACAATATCGATTTTGGCGCTACTCCGCTCGTCGGGGTGGAGTACAGAAATCGATTTTAAGAGCCCTTTATTTCGAAATAAATGGCTTTGTTGTGTGGACGGGTGCAGGGTTAATTCGATTTAACGCTGCTAAATCCAAATTAAAGTCATAGTGTAGACCAGGCCTAAGAGAGAATAGTATGACTGAAACACAAGGAAAGCCCCCTTTTTATGCTGGAGCCCTGTGCTAAAATATTGTTAATTGTTTTAAAGGGAGCTTCATCCCTCTTTTTCCATTTGCATTTGTTGGCTTTATGAATTAACCAATCAGGAACAAAATGGAAAGAAAGCCAGGATGGAAACTAGTGCCACCTTATGCTAAGGAAGCAAGGTCAAGAATTACAAAAAGAAATTACCCTCCCCCCCCCAAGAAGGGTTTGTATCTTCATCAGCAAGAAACAAAGCCTATCAAATGGCTCCTGGAGAAGAATCTTCAACAAATGATTTTCAGGCATCTTGAATGTTTTTGTGAAAGTTCCAGGAGGGGTCAAAATTGGCCTTATAATGAATCGTGGCTTATTATCTTACTTATGGTTTCCTAATGATCACAGTAAAATACCACAATACTGCTCTTTTTGGTGCAATGACAATCAGCTGTGAGATGGTGGGGGAGGTTTCAAGAACAGTTCAGATAAAAACATGTGTGTTTCATTTGGAGATTTCCATAAATGGAATGGCTGTGCCTCTGTATATTTTGTTGGTGAATAAGTTCCACTCTAGGTACCAGTAATAACAAAGAAAAACAATCACCGTCACAGAGTAGATAGGCACTAAAATAATGCTTTGGAATTGGCTGATCAAGCCATTTTGCTGCTTTACTGCAGTATGCATGGGGATTCACAGATTTTATTTAACCTCACAAAAGTACATTGTGTGTTACTGGGTTGTGTTTCTGTTGTCAAGTCACATTCCATAAACCTCAAGACAATCTTTGAATCAGAACATTGAGGTGTACATATAAATAAAACACTACTATGTTCAAGCAATGCAGTTCTTTTGTTACTCCAAAGTTCCTGGCAGACTTCCAAGAGATTCTCAAAGAAAAAGAGATGAAAGTAACTAGGTAAACTAAACAACATGGCTGGTTCTGTTGGAATAGGTCTGAATTCACAAGGATCACTCGACAAGTCACAGTTATGTTCTGTACCTTGCTAAAAGGAACTCTGGAGTAATAGATTATTCATTAAACAAAACATGAAGACTTTAATTGACACCGAAGGGGTTATAACTAAAGCTGTGTGAAACATTTGTAACAATCTGAAACAGGTGAAACTCAGTTTCAGACTCACTGGTGAAATTGGTCATGATATTTTAGAGCTATTAAAAATACAGATTGGAAATCTGAATAATTTACCTCAAAAAACACAGGTTTCATCATTTAATTATGAAACTTGATTGGTCTCCAAACAAAACTATGAAAATGTATCACTTTCTGTATAGATCACCTGAAGCCAGCAGATTTTGTTGAGTTTTGCATTTAGATGTTGGGTTCTTATGAAATGTTCCCAGAGGAAAGGTTCAACCAAACTCATACGAATCACATCAATCAAAACCAATAGGTTTTGCAAAGCTCCAGGTTTGACTGACTTCTCTGCACTGATGATTCTGACGAACACAAAAAAGTGAACTGAACTCCTCCTTGGAAAGTCCTCCAATAAATTCCAGAGAAGAGTTAGGATGTGGCTCAGAATGACTTTGGACCTAATCCTTAAAACACTAGAATAGTCAATGGGATTTGTCACTTGTGCACCCACATTGAGTATTCAAGGCTTTGCCTAACTGGGTCCAAAAAATCTTACATACTAATAAAGTGAACTACAAAATGATGTGTTCTGGTGGAAGACAATGACACTGTACTATGTGATAGCCAAAATCTAGGTCAATACTAGAGTTTGTCAAAAAATATATTTCCCCCCCATGGAAGATTCATTTTTGTTGAATTTTTATTGAAATTTTGCATGGAAAATGTAGGGAACCAAAATATTTGGGTTCAAAATTGTGCCACCATGCTTCACGGGAGTCATAGTTTGGAAACCTTATGCTCTCATTCTCCTCAATACGCCAGACTCTAAGGCCTTGACTACATCTCCCATAATACACAACTTTCTTCCCTCTCTGGGAGGTGATTCATCATAGGAGACCCTGTGGTATTATGGGAGAGTTAGTCTTGCCAGAGAGGAGAATGGAAGTATATGGTACCCAAACTACAGTTCCAATGAGGCACGGCAGCACCACTTTGAAACAAAATATTTGACTTTTCACACAAAATCTGAAAATGTCAGTTTTGGGGCATTCTTTTTTGACCGAATATTGAAGTTTTCTGCAGAAAACCACACACTTTCACAAAACAATTAGTATTTTTTTGACAAAAAATCATCTGTTAAAAAATAGCTTCAATTAACATTTTTTTTTACCAGCCCTAGTCAAACACCTTCAGGCAGGTGATATCATTTTCAGATGAACTACTTGAGTATCCAAATGACACATGAGCTGCACTTAGGTCCACTTTTCCCGAAGTGAAGTGCAGCTTTGAAATGCTTCACAACAATCTACTACCCATTAACTTATTCCTCCCCCGAAATTGGAAATTAATATAAGGTGTCCCTGAGTTATACCAAATTACTCCATATTTAACTTTCTACTTAACTACATATGTGAAAAAATATTGCAGATTTGGCATAGGAAGATAGAAATAGGGAAACAATCTGTGGTGCTTTGCTGCTCCCACAAGTAGTATTCCACTACCACTGCATCTCCATTCACCACCCAAATATCTCAAGTTTCATGGAATTTAGAAATAGACATTAGATACATTCCTCAAAAGATTTTTGCTATGCTTTTCCATTGGCCTAACAAGAGAAAACAAAATCAAATGAAAATTCGTATAAATAACTTATTCTCATCCCCTTGTGCCTTTTTTTTTTTTAAGTTCACACAGAGGAGGAGAAATTGGGCTGTTTGAGCACTTTTTAAAAACCAAAACTCTTGGTAGTTATAACACAATATATGCAAGTTATTCTCATATATACATTGTGAAAGAAATGTTCTTTTTTGGCAAAGGAATAGGAGCTATAAAGATTTAGTCTTGAGAGCAATAGTAGTAATGTATCTATATAGTTCTTGAATTATCAAGGAACTGCTATAATGCCGTGTTACTGTTTTATCACATTCCACTCAAAAGGGCACAGAGTGACAACCACAGTCTTTGTGGATAGTTTTCTGAAAACATCCACTCAATGTGCAACAGCAGTCAAAAAAGCTAACAATGTTGGGCATCATTAGGAAAGGGATAGATAATAAGATAGAAAATATCATGTTGCCTCTGTATAAATCCATGATATGCCCACATCTTGAATACTATGTACAGATCTGGTCATCCCATCTTAAAAAAAAGATATACTGGAATTGGAAAAGGTACAGAAAAGGGCAACAGTAATGATTAGAAGTATGGAACAGCTTTCATACAAGGAGAGATTAATAAGACAGGGACTTTTCAGCTTGGAAAAGAGATGACTAAGGGGGGATATGATTGAGGTCTATCAAATCATTACTGGTGTGAGAAAGTAAATAAGGATGTGTTATTTACTCCTCATAACACAAGAACTAGGGGTCGCCAAATGAAATTAACAGCTAGCAGGTTTAAAATAAAGAAAGGAATCATTTCCTCACACAAAGCACAGTCAACCCGTGGAACTCTTTGCCAGAGGATGTTGTGAAGACCAAGACAATAACAGGTTAAACAAAGAACTAGATAAATTCATGGAGGACAGGTCTATCATTGGCTACTAGGGTGGGCAGAGAGGTGTCCCTAACCTCTGTTTGCCAGAAGCTGGGATTGGGCGATGGGGATGGATCACTTGATGATTGCCTGTTCTGTTCAATCCCTCTGGGGCACCTGGCATTGGCCACTGTCAGAAGACAGGATATTGGTCTAGATGGACCTTTGATCTGACCCAGTACAGCCATTCTTATTTTCTTTGTATGCTGCAGTACAAATGAGCATACTTGCAAACCACAGTGTTCAGTTTAACTTTATATTTCAATCACAAAAACATCATGATCTCCCAAATGTAAACCTGAAGCACAAAGGATTCAAAAATATCCATAACGATCACTAACGAAACCCTTGTCAGAGATAGTGAACATATGCCAGGGATTGGCTTAGATGAGTGTGGTTGTATCCAGGACTGAAAATCCACAGGATAAACGTTTCCAAAAGCAACTAAGGGACTTACATTCTGAGTAAAATGTTCAAAGGAGCCTGTTGCATACCCTTCTTACTCTTTCAATGCAATGGTGTAATTTTAATAACTTCTGTTTAATATATAATTAAATATTAGTCTCTGAAATCATGTAGAAAGGTCATGAAGTGATTTAAAAAAATTAAGATACCTCTACATCATTTGGTACCCACACAATCCAAAAAGTCACTTCCAATTCAGACTACCTTTCAAACCTACTGCCTATAAAATTTTCAGTAAAGATGAACAGTAGAAGGGAAAATATTTACCATTATTTAAAAAAGGATTCCCTTTCAACTTGACCTCTCTGGAGCTGTGGCTGACAAGGAGCCTTTCAAAGTCAGTGGGGGTGATACATACAGATTATATCCCTCATAGCTATTGTTTCAGGCTCTCTGAAGATTTAGGAAGGCATCAGTGTGTTGATTTACACTCTAACGTTTTCAAGATTTTCTTCACTACTATAAGGGCTAGAAACTTACTAAAAATATGCAAGTGGGGATTCTGGAGAAGATGACAGCCTTAGAGTGCAGGATCGCTGAATTAGTGCAACCCAGACGAATTTCAGTCCTATTTTCAACCCACATGTATACCCAGATAAAAAGTTATTTAATGTGCCTTTTATTGCCCATCCAGTCCAGCAGGGGATGTCCAGTCATTTTTACATTGCATGTAACATACTAAAAAGTATTCAGGACCCAAGCATTCTTGTGCTGCTGGCTGACTAGGTCATGCTAGAATGTATTCAGGTCAATTCACTTGTGTAGATCAAAGCGATTGTTAAATGTGTAAGTGTACTAGGTATTTAAAGTATCAGAGGGGTAGCCGTGTTCGTCTGGATCTGTAAAAGCAGCAAAGAGTCCTGTGGCACCTTATAGACTAACAGACGTATTGGAGCATGACCTTTCGTGGGTGAATACCCACTTCGTCGGATGCATGCATCCCACGAAAGCTCATGTTCCAATATGTCTGTTAGTCTATAAGGTGCCACAGGACTCTTAGGTATTTAAACATCATGAAAACTAGTGGAATGTTACTTGCATTGTTTTCACTTATCTGTGTCCTGTTGTAATAGGAAACATTTACATTGTGTATACCCCTGCAACTAAATAATCCATCAAAGAAGTCTTGTGGAATGCAAATGAAGAACTAACAGAAAAAAGGCTCATTTCAAAGCAAGTGGTCATTGTGTGTAATAATTGAGGTCAAAGACTCAAAGGCTATGTCTACACTATGCAGCTTTTAACAATACAACTGTACCACTACAGCTGTGCCACTAAAAGGCGCGCAGTGTAGCCGTTGTTTGTCGGCAGGAGAGAGCTCTGCTGCTGACAAAAAACTTCCACCCCCAATAAGTGGCGTTAGCGTTGTTGGCAGGAGAGCACTCCTGCCGACAAAGCGCTGTTCACACCGGCACTTGTCATCGAGAAAACTTTTGTCTTTCGTGTGTGTGTGTGTGTGTGTTTTAACACCTCTGAACGACAAAAGTTTTGTCTTTCACTTGCCAGTGTAGACAAAGCCTAAGTCAGTGATTCTCACTCTATTTATCATTGTGGGAAGCATATGCAGCTCTCTATGTATTACATGGGCTGCCTCCACACAATATTATATTTTTTATATATATATATCTACACTACAAGATATAAGAATGGATTCAAAGAAAGATCCTTCATCTTTGAACTGTTTGGACTCTTACAGGGAAGTATACAAGAGGCAAAGTGGAGATCCAAGAGACAATCTGGGCACCCTGAAAGACTATAGGGAAATGGGCAGTTTATTACATCTCTGCCACCATTTGGAGTTAGAGATTGTGATTCACCTGCACATATATTTTACCTGCTTTAACCTCTCAATAACACAATCTTTTTTCTTAGCTAATAAACCTTTAGTTAGTTTACTACAGAATTGACTGCCAGCATTGTCTTTGGTGCAAGTACCAATTGATCTGGGGTATATAACTCATCTCTTGGGACTGGGAGAAAACCAAGGTGGTGTGATTTTTGGTTTAAGTGACTTTAACCACAAAGTTCAGTTTGTTTGGGCAACAAGATAGGCTGGAGAGTCTAAGGGAACTGTCTGTGACTTCATGGTAAGACTGGTATAGAGATCCAGGAGTTCACATTTGTTACTGGCTTGGTGAAATCTAATAATAGAACACACCACCAGTTTAAAATGCCTGCCCTGTTTTCTGACAGTCTGCCCTGAGGTAGGCACTCACAGTTGAGAGTCACTCCAGACAGCGTGACACATTTGACCCTTACTCACGAGAACAGTACTAGACTTAAAAGTGTTGCAGGACTGGGCCGAAATGAGAAATGAACAATTTTAGGTTGAATTTGCAAGGTTGAAACTGCTTAACATACAGAAGACAGACATCAATATAATTATGTAAAATAATTCTGTCCCCTCCTGACTGTTATCTGAGTTTCTATCTTAAGAAGGATATAGATCTGACCAAAACATACTCTAACTTATTCTGTCTCAGCTATTTCCATTCTGTTGTGCTCTCACACACAAAGTTCTGAAAGTTAGATGTAATATATTCATAATTTTTATCACAGAAGACAAACTAGAACTTACACATATATGACTATTCACTGATTTAGGGATTCAGAGTCCTATAGGGAGTGTCACACATCTACATGATGTCCCTGAATGCTAGGTCTGCCTTTTTTTTTTCTTTTTACCTGACATATGTAAAAACTACATAAGACAGATAATTCTCAATTGGAGAAGGCTCTGAGGCAGTTTACACAAGAGGCTTATTACTCTCTTTCTCCAGTTCTAAATTTTTCATATTTGCCATTCAAACAACTGCTGATGTCAGATGGAAAGTTTCAGGGTCCAGTCACAAATACAAACATACAGACCTATGAAATATGGGACGGATACGTAGTCTCGGATTTCAGCTCTTCACACCTAAGACCAGAGACAAATTCTAGGGGATTGCAGGGCATAATTTGTTCCTTAAATCACCTTTTGGAAATGCAGGTAGGTGTGTGGATCTGAAAAGAAAGTTTCACCCTGTGCACCATACTTTCTTCCCATAGTCCATGTACAATGTTCTCACTGATGTCAATGTCTGAAGACTGAGGTACATATATGGACTCACATGAAAGTCTCCCATTATGAATTTACAGGAAACTCCTCCTTTGGGACAGCGAGTTGGCAGTTTGATGCAAATGAGCAGTTACTGATTTTTGCTCAATAACCCATCTCATAATGACACTTCATCATTTACCACAGTCTCCAATCTCCCCTTTTTGGAAAAAGGTCCATCTTGCTCATGGCAGAGCCAAGGAAAGGAGGCACCTGCCTCTGCACGTGCCGATCCTACGCAGGGCAGGCTGGGGCTGAGCACTGCTAAGCTGCTGCCCAGTTCACTTATCCACATTAGCAAGCAGGGATTGCACCTGGCAGCGTACATCTGCTTGATGTACAATCGGGACGCCATTTGTCCCGATATTCAGGTAAAATTTTACATTTGGTAGTGAAATAGAAAATTAGTTGATTGGGAATGTCCCATTAAACCCGATTGTGATTGATTATCTACTGGCAATTTTGGTTTTTCAGGTTGTTTTCCGGTGTCACTGCAAATTTACGGTAGGAATATGTAGTTTACAGTTCTGAACCACAGTGCATACCGTAGGACAAACTACAGTGGGCACGTAATAACACGTAAGAAGCACAGAGACTACACAGTTCTTTTCAGTGGCTAGCTAGCTAGCTAACGGTCTTCAGCCGAAAACCCTACCTGAAATGGCAACAGCAAGGGAGGAGCCAACTACCAAAAAACAAAAAAGTCAGTGCAGATACAGGACAGAATGGGAAGCCACTTACACCTGGATTCGGAAATACTAGGAGTGTGATTCAAAAGCCTTTTGTAAAGCATGCAGGAAGGAATTTAGCATTTGCCATGGCGGTGAGTCTGATGTTAAACATCATGCTGAATCAAATAATCATGGACAAAACACCCAGACTCACAAGCGCAATACCCTGGTCTCACATTTTTTCAGCAGGCCAAATGAATCCTTCAATAACAAGGTGATCGCTACTGAGCTAACTCAAGTTTACCACACAGTAGTCCATCAACACTCCTATCACACATGTGACTGTGAACTTAAACTGGCGCCTACCTTGTATCCAGATTCATTGTACATGATTGTGAAGCACGTCAGCTGAGGCCAGACTAAAGCAGAGGCATTGATGAAAAATGTGCTGTCACCGCTCTCAACAGAATTTTTAAAAGACCTCGGCAAACCAGATGATCCCTATTTCTCAGTTGCCACAGATGCATCTAACAAGGGCAATGTGAAAACTTTCCCCTTATCACTGAAATACTGGACACCTGAAAATGGGGTCCAAGATAAACTGTTAGACTTCTATGAGCAAAGCAAAGAGACTGCAGAGGCAATAAGCACCACATTACTTGAAAAACTTGCGACACACAAACTAGACCTAAACAAAGTGTCTTCCTACTGTGCTGATAATGCAAATGTGAATTATGGAAAGCGACAATCAGTGTACCAGAATTTAAAAAAAACAAAATGAAAATATCTTGCCAGCAAACTGCCCTGCCCATGTTGTGTACAACGCCATGAAACATGCTAGCAATACCCTACAAGTTGACATTGAGACTCTGGTGATTAAGATGTTCAATCATTTCAGCAGTTCTGCTAAGAGAGTAGCAGCATTGAAGGATATGTTTGACTTTGTGGATATGGAGTATGCCACTTTACTGCGCCATGTTCCGACACGTTGGTTGAGTCTTTTCCCAGCTGTAAACAGGCTTGTAAATACCTGGCAGGCTGTTAAGTGCTACTTTGTTTCTCTGGGCAGTGAGAAGTGCCCAAAATTTGTATGGATGCTGTTGTCAGACAGGGAAAACGGTGAACAAGGTGAGGGGCCTAGCAAAGTTGAGGTTCATCTGTTTTTCCTCCAGAATGTCCTGAAAATCTTCAACGATACTGTGCTCTGTTTGGAAAATGAGAGTATGACAGCATGTGAAGTGTATGCCATAATGAATACTCTGAGAATTAAACTTCAGCAATGGCTCCAAAGTTGAAAGTGCATTAACTGAGATGCTGCCCGTCACTGCTGCATGTCTCCAGAAAGACTTCATGAAATTTTACGATGTGTCGATTCTATATTTGGAGAAATGGTTTGATTTTTCAACAACTGGCTACTTGTTCAATACCCAGTGCTTGAACATCAAAGTTAATAGAGTATTCGAATACAAGGATCGGTCTGCGGCAGTGACAGCTGTAAACCTTCAGAAAACAGTGGATCTTGATCAGCTCTATGATGAATACTGTATCATCAAAGACATCAACTCCAAGTTGGAGCCTGGAAACTATTCAGTTGGGGTACTCTGGTCTCAAGTACTGAGAAACAAGGACAGTAGCACTGAATTCCTGAACATGGCAAAGCTGGTGCCATATGAGCTCAGTATACCTGTAAGCAATGCATACTTGGAGAGTGTATTTTCAATCATGAAAGGTGAATGGACTGATGTCCGGAATCGAAGCAGCATAGACTTGGTGCTTGGCCTCGTCAAAATGAATTTCCGGATGAGTTGCAAGGACTTCTACAGCTTTGTGATTGCTCAGAAGCAAGTCATGACTATGGCAAAGTCATCCAAGAAATACTAGACTTCTGGCATATCTGAGAGGTATGCAAATTGGGAAATTGATTTATTGAATGAATAAAAAACCCGGCCCTTTACCCGTTTGTTTAGTGTACAAATAAATCTGTATGTTTAAATATGTATTACGACTAAGTCTACAATTTAGACTCACTGATTCCAGACCTCTGTGATGTAGTTTGCTTCAGCTGTCAGTGGCTGAAGCTGGGGTTGAAGGCAGGACTGGGGGCCTCCCCTCTGTGACTGCGGCTGGAGCCAGAGCTAGAACCGGGACCCTTTGCTCCCCTGCCCTGCAACTGGATCTGATTTTGCAACCAGGATTCTGCGCCCCTGTCCTGCAGCTTCAGCCGGGGGCTGCAGCCGGAGCCCTGTGCCCCTGGCCCCGTTGCTTCTACTGGGGGCTGGAGCTGGGGCCACGAGTCCTTGCCCTGTGGCTTGTGATGCGGGCTGCAGCAGGGGCTGTACAACCCCTCTTGCAGCTTCCTAGGGTTGTGTACCCCCTCTCATGGCTCTGGTCGGGGCGGTGCACCTGTGTTTATCGTCGTCGTCCCCCCCAACCCTCCACTCACCCAATGTGTCCTCATATTTCACCCTTGCAATCTGGTCACCCTAATATTGTTACTTTTATAAACTCTTAAATGTTTCAATTATCTTCTCTTTGAAATGTACTTTTATGCTGTACATACCAGCAATACTTTTAAATAAACCATGTATGCTTTTGAAATATATTTGTTTATCATTGTTAATCTGGCTGCTTTGGAGGTGATGGAATGTTTCCCTAATATTTGAAGGACTGATTTCTGTCGACAGCGCAGTCTGCAAATACATCAGAAGGCAAGCCAAGTCTCAGTCATTCAGCATCGACAAAACCAACAATCTATACATGTAATTGGCTGTGCCTTTTTGCACCTGTAAGCATCCTTTAGGATTGGTTAAATGTGCTGGAAGGTGATTGACAATTTTCATCAACCATAGACACTGAATCATTTAAATGCGGGGTTTCGTCTCATCTAATACAAAGTGCTGAATTCCAAATGCTAAACAAACATCTTAGAATTTGAATATGCTCTGCATTAAATCTAAACTGGAGGAAACAGCTCACCCAGAAGTGAGTGTGTAGACTATGTTGTTCCAATACAGTTATATTCTTGAGGATATTGCACTGCAGAAAAATCCACCATCACTCAGGGGTTGCAGAACCAGGGCAATAGGGGGCTATCACCCCCAGCATTGGAAATATTGTGGGAGCTCTGTGCCCCACCTCCCCACCCCATGTAAATGTATGCTTTAGTATAGGTGAGACCTCTCTCGCCAATACTAGAATTTCACAATTCTAAAGACTTTTCGAAATATAACAACAACATGTTGCAAGGTATATTATGCATAGACAGGGCAGCTGCAGCACAGGACTAATATTCAGATTTTATCATTACATTTTTTTTTGTTAGTATTGCAGAAGCACGTAGGAGCCCCAGTCATGGAATAGCACCTCATATTCAGATTCCCTGCTTCTGACTTGCGGTGTATCTTTGGTCAAGTCACCTAACTTCACTGCACTTCAGCGTTCTCTTCTGTAGACAGCGTAGGATCCTTAAATTCCCTTTGGACAGCAGGCCAGACTATGCCCCAGCATATACATGTAACTACCATTAAAGTCAATGGGAGTTGCAGATTCATGTCTGAGGATAGAATTTACCCTGTAGGGACTAAATGACATATCTCAGTTGTGCCTATACATGAAAATGCAGAACAGTCTCAAGACATGCCCTCAAAAACTACACTATTCCTCCTGCAAGAAAACCACTAAAAGAAAGAAGGAGGAAAAAAAGTCAAAGAAAAAAGGTGTACCTATTACTGAGAACAACTAAACAAAGCATACTTTACTCACTCACTGGCCATTTACACAACTTTCTATGCAACTACTTATACACTAATAACACATTATAAAGAAAGATAATATTTGGCACTTCTATAGCGATTTCCATGCAAGAAACACAAACAGCATTACAAGTTATAATTCAGCATCAACTCATCCCCGTTAATGAAAATTTTACTTAAGTTTTCAATTAGAAGGGCTAGATTCCGTTCATTTAAGCAGAGCGAATTCAGATTAATTCCATTGACTTGAGAGCATTTCCCAAAGTGTGAAATCTTGACAGCTGTAACATTAAATGTTAATGTTCTTCTGTACGGAACATCTTTCTTAAAATAGGTATATTGGGCCAAAATATGAAATATTCATCTGTGTAACTGCATCGAAGCCAGTAAAGTTGTGCCAACAAAGAAATCTGGCCCATAACATGAATTTCTCTCTACATTTCCCCCCCCCACCTCAGTTTTTAATTCAGATGCCATTTGGCATGGCAATATCAGTCACTTACCAGACTGAGTGCGATGAGACCAATTCTGCGCTGATTCGCACCTTGATTCAGTGGAAGTGCATGGGTTTTAAAGCCACCTCCCAATACTTTACTGGTGTCAAGACATAGGAGCAGACATTTTTAAAGAGAGAGCCCCATTACCACAGCCAAAATGAAGTTCTATATGATGGGGATTTTCTGTCTATGAAGCAGGGATCGGCCCTGTTTCCACCTCTGCATTCATCTGTTGCACACACTCTCTTTAATGTTGCCTTTCAGCTGTTATATTAATTCTTAGCTTGTGAATTCTTGCTTTTGATGTTGCTATATCAAAACAGTTTCATTCCCATATACAGTGCACATTCCACTGGAAAAAAGAAATCACTGGATGCCCACATGAGTACTTTTTATATATAATCCTAACTGGAACCAATGCTTTCTTATGTCACATTATTTCCACTCCTGATTACTAAAGTTTTTTTTTTTTATTAAGATATCCATATTTGTTGAAGTAATTTTGAATGCAAAGTCCTTTGTTGTTCTTTTGCAATTGGAGCACAGCAAACAGATCAAGGACAATATTCTGCTTGCAGTTCCAACAGTGTGAAACAAGAGCATCACAATTATGCTAGTGGAGTTACTGAGGATTTATTCTTGAATAAGAGCAGTATTTGGTCCTAAAAAGGCTGAGCTTTATTTAAAGGTTTTTGCTGATGTAATGATCAACTGGAGCATAGCCAACTATATAAACAAGATGCATGTAGGAGCAGGGAATGGACAGGCTGCAACAGAAAGTTTGTGGACAGGCTGAGGGGCATCGGTTTACTTCAGCCAGCTGGATACAGCAGGGTCATGAAGGGAGATGAAGTCCATTGGAAGCCTATTTCATACCCATGAAAAATTTAACCTTTTTAAAACAAAATCTGGGCAACATTTGGTGGCAACTTTTTTTTTTATTATTATTTTATTTTTTTAGGGCCACAACATAGTCATAAAAAAAACAAGCATGTTTTTTTTTAAAAGTTTGCTAGTATTGCTACCGCCAGAATTCTCCCATCGACCTAGTGTGGCCTCTGCAGCATAGATGCTTCCTACATTGACGGAAAGGGTTTTTCCCCCATCAAATTAGCTAATCCACCTTTCCAAGAGCCAGTAGCTAGGTTGATCTAGCCTCATCTACATCTAACTACAATGCTAAGGGAGAGTTTTTCACAGTCTTGAGCAACATAGCTAGATCAATCTAATCTTTAGTGTGGACCAGACCACTGCATAAGAAGCAACTCAGCCCACTGTTATCTTCTCCTCTTTGTTGTCCAAAGCATATAAAGCCAGTTCGAATGCAAGACATGGTGACATTAGCTCTTTCCCATGATGTGGCATTAGTCAAAAGAATTGGGATTTTTATTAACCATTTAATGATTAATAGCTGATCTGCACAAACAGGTTCTATCTCAGCAGGAAAACAGTGTGGGTCAAATTCTGCTCCAAATTATACCCAATGCAACCTCACTGAAGTGAGTGGACCAAATTTTGCCCTCACTTACATCCCCAGAGCATTGCATAGTGGTAACTGAGGGGCAAAATTTGGTGTATGCATTTATGAGGCTGGAAGTCAGCACAGAATATGGGCCACCACATGTCCAAGGACAGAATTTGGTCTTTATATTATAAATTGTTGCTGACTGACTTTTTTTAAAGATGTTTTCGGTTTTTACTTTTTTCTTCCTAATACAAAATATGAGTAGCAAAAAAAAAAAAAAATTCATAAGAGCAAAAACAT
Source organism: Chrysemys picta bellii (assembly GCF_011386835.1). Lineage (NCBI taxonomy): Eukaryota > Metazoa > Chordata > Testudines > Emydidae > Chrysemys > Chrysemys picta. The sequence continues at coordinate 115,408,945 of NC_088792.1, read as the reverse complement.
TTTTAAATCATCATCGCTAGTTCGGTAATGGAGTGTTAAAGACTCAGCATCAGTATTGTGCTGGAGTAACCTATAGGCCACATTCTGACTCCATTTAAAGAGGTGTAAAATCTAGAATAATTCCATTGCCTACAATAGTGTTACTTTGGGATTACACCAGCACAAATGAGATCAGAGTCTAGCCCTACATGAGGTTCTTGCAGGCCAGGTGGTTGTATTATACATTTTCATTATAATAACGTGCCTGAAGTTATTCGCCCAGCTCCTCTAGGGATTAGCAAACAGATGCATATTCACATTAGGATGATATTTGTATTCAGAGGTGTTATTATGTAAAGAAATACTCAGGAAAATCAGGAGTCAGAAAACACTTATCTTGGAAATAACAAACTATTATTTATTAATAAACTATGAATGTTGATGGGCAGGGAAATGCAGTATCATAGGAGCAGGCGAAGAGGAGAACTAGTATTCATTATTTTTCTTTTTTAAATTATGAGTGTCTAGACACTTCAAGGAGATGGCATTAGGGACAAAGATATGCAGGCAGCCCTGGGTGGCCATAACATAACAGCACCAGATGGGAATGGATGGAAAATGCACAACAGTGCATTGGCTGGCAGGCAATAGGAACGCAGCACAGAAAGCAGCCGCAGCACATCAGGCCTGCAGCCCCCCAAAAACTGCATTCCTGGGTGTGTGCAGGAGCGTTTTGCCCTTGTTCTGCTTGCACAGGAGAGAGAAGCAGAACAGCCAATGCCACTGAACATGCCAAATGGTAAGTGGATGCCTGGACTCAGTGGTTGGGAGTGGAGTGATGAATTGTGACAATTTAAAAATTACAAATTTGAAGTGTTTCAATGGGATTTTCACCCTATTTTGCTTTGAGTTCTGAGGTTCAATCCTGAAACTCCAAATAAATGCAACGGATAGGAGTCCTGTGAACTGCTGGATGATTTATGCTGCCACTTAATTACCCTGAGTCTAACAACACCATGATATCTCTGCTAAGTTACCACCTTGTTGCCACTGTGCACTTACATTTTTCATTTAAAAAAAAAAATCACAAAGACCTAATCACAGTGGCTCTCCAAACTTCAAAAGGACCAGATTTTTCAAAGTTCTTCACCTGCAAATTGCATACACTATTGTGTGCACCAGTTAAATGTCTAACTGGTCATTTGATTGCCCCGTTACCTGACTTGCACATTCATCACAGCTATTGCATGTGCATATTAGGTGCCTAATTGCAAATGCCTGAAATTTTGAAAATCTGGGCCAAGTGTCAAAACAAAACAAAACAAAAACACACAAACCACCTCCCCAACCAAACTAGAGAAATTCAAACCTAAGCCCAGCATACCAAAACTGCAACTCTCAGAAGAACCCCTTGTTAACACTGCCTGTGGAGACTAGAACAGAAGGCAAGAATGCACTGATTTAGAGAGAGCTGAGCCTCGTCATGTAATCCCAGTTGAGCCTAGTAACATGTTCCAACCCTGCTGCCCTGTGTCAGTCTGCTGTTGCCATGCTCTATAGGTCACTCACATTTGTATCAAATTTAAAAGTGAAAAGAAATCTCGATCTCTCTGCACCACAACAGAACAAAAGAAATTGATGGACAAATAGACCTGGGTTCTGAGAGTCCATATGTAGTGAGAGAAGCAAACTGTGCTCCAGCTTTTGCACCCCAGCACCAGTACGGATATGAAAGTGTGCAAAGGAAGGTCCTGAGCCAGAAATTGGTGTAGACCTCAGCAATGAACAATAAGCACCAAGGTCCATGCAAGCCTTTTCCCTTATTCAGAGAGGGAAACAGAACGGGGCATTGGCAGAAAAGGAGTGTGTCTGGCAAATCAGTATTAGATAGAGGATTTCAACTAATGAAGGGCTTATCTAAGCACTTCTCTCTTAATCCTTATGTCTGCCACCAGGGAAGAGTAACTTGATAGCTACGCAGCAGGATTATCATTCACACAGAATCGGGTCACTCCGAGTGCCACGTTCTGCTCATTAATTTTTACCATGCACACTGCTCCTATATTGCATGGGATTAAATGCCAAGCATTAAAACACAAAAATTCAAATTTAAACTCAGCTACCAACAACAGAACAAGAGGAGCATAAGCAATTTCCAGGAAAAGAGTAGCACCATCATCATCAGTGGCTGCAATACTTACACAGAGTCCTCTTGAATGCACCCCCTGTGCGTCTGCTGCCCCTTACTAAACCAGCACTACACATAGGGCCGGCGCTTCCATTTAGGCGACCTAGGTGGTCGCCTAGGGCACCAGGATTTGGGGGGGCAGCATTTTGCCACCCTCGGCGGCAATTCGTTGGTGGGGGGTCCTTCCGCGCTCCGGGTCTTCGGCGGCAATTCTGCGGCGGGTCCTTCACTCGCTCCGTGACTCGCCGCAGAATTGAACGGAGTGCTCCGAAGTGCCCCAAAGACCAAGAGCGTGGAAGGACCCCCCCCCGCCGCAGAATTGCCGACAACGACTGGGAGCACGGAAGGACCCACGCGTAGGGTGCCAAAAACCCTGGCGCCGCTCCTGACTACACATCTTCAATGAAATGAAATTTGAAGCCAAAACTTTTCACAGAGACACTTCTGTTTCAACAAAGACTTTGTCAAGGTGTTTTTAGGGTCCAGGATGATGAAGGAGGAAATACAAGAGTGACACAAACCCTGGGAATGTGGGAGACCCAGGTTCAATCCCCGTCTCTGAACGAGAATGCTCTGGGAGGAAAGCATCTGTACTTTGAATCAAGCATAACAGGGATTTGAACCATGGTCTCCTGTGTCCCAGGAGAGTGCTTAACCACGAGGCCTACCTACTGACATTTTGACACCTCTTCCCAAATTGAAAGCCTCAGGTTTTAGATTCAAAAGTGGACATTTCATTCTTTTCCCATGAAAAAACATTCAATAGGTTTTGTCTTCATTTCGGTGTGGAACCAAAATTGTGAAGCCTCAAAAGTTGCTGCAAAATGGAACGGCCATACTCTAGTCAACTCTAGTGCTGCTAGCAGCAGCAGGTGCTCAGAGAGTCTGGTCCTCTCACTCCGTGTCCTTGCTTCTTCCCTTTTCTGTGCCAAAATACAAGTTTATGAAGAACTTGGGCCAAATCCTGTTCTTATTTGTACTGGTGCAACCTCACTGTCTTCATACTGAGGCTCAATCACAGAGCGCTATAAATGAAATGCTATCATCTCTTCCAGGAATAAATGTATACAGATGGTTTAGAAGTAGAAGTCAGAGATTAAAAAAAAAAAAAAAAACAACCCCAAAAAACAAATACATTTAACAATGCAGTGATTGTCTTCTTATATTGCTTAAAAGGCATAAATAGTAACTGCAATTGTCCCTCAAAGCATTTTGACACAATGAACCGTCATAAATCAAGTTAAATATACCCAGAGCTCCTGTATCAAGTGGCATTGTTTTAACATTTACTGTAATATTAATCTGAATGACAGGACCAAGTGGCCAGAAAAACAATGCGGTGTTGAATGGCCCTTGCATAGCAAAACGGCCCTTTACTTCTTCAACCACTGACATAGTACAGCTGCTCCTTTTATTTCACCCATTATCCAACACCAACAGTTGTTTTTGGTTTTTGGTAATACCACTCAGTATTTCTCTCAAATTCTGTATTGGCCAGTCACACTAGGCAAATATAGTACATTACATGTGCTTCAAAGAACACACGTATCTAAACTGATCTACAACCACAAAAACCTTCAATATTCATTTTATTAGATGTCTAACTCCTCCATATTTATATATAAAAATCCAGGTTTGGTAGAGCTGTTTGTAATGCATATATGGCGTGGAAGGCTGGAATAGTGTGGAGAAGATAGGCGGTTCCAGTCAGAACACCAGACTGGAATAAAGCAACTTCATGTTTGTATTTCAAAAGAGTCCTGGTTTGCTTGAAAATTTTATAGCCCATCACTAGAACAGATTATTAATATCCATGGCATTGATATATGACTAATATTCTAAATTAAAGAGATACATGAAAAAAGTTGCATAATTAAAGACAGACATAACCTCCCCCCCAAAAATGTTTCAAAAATCTGTCTGGAAAATGAAGAAAGAAAGAGATGGGCACTCTCATAAATACGGATCTATATACAAGTCCTCCGACTTTTGTAGCCCTCACACATTTCCCTGATGAGCAGGTACCATAAAGTAAATGTCCATTTTTTAAGAGGACATTACTATGACAATCCTTTATAGGGCTTGTCAGGCAGGCTTTAAATTAAATAGGAAATGGGGAGAAGGAGAGTATTTGTTTACTATTTAAATAATCCATAGTGTACTTTAAATACACAAAGAATTGCAAGGCAAAAGAACAACATTTCCTGAAAAAGATTAAAACCACAAAGATTATTCATATACTAAAATGTCTATTCACAAGCTCAAAAAGAATGGGAAACAAGAAGAGGAACTTGGATCTTTCAAGCACTACAAAAGAGTAGTACTTAGCTCTGCAGGTAGCTCCATTGAGTTCAGTGGGAATTGTGGGTCTCAGCACCTCTGAAAATTAGGCTACTCATTTAGATGTCTACACATAAAAGTTTAAGTGCCTAACTTTAGTCACCTACAATTGCATGTTGTCTCTCCTACAAGGGACTAAAGATGATTATTGACTTACAGGAGGTGCTCAATAACTCGTAGGATCAAGACTCGTAGTTTAGGATTTGTATTATGGCCTGGCAAGCAATCACTAAAAAATGACCATGGATTGTAGGGGAGCCCTGATCCCTGGAACCGTAGGAATCCACAGGGACAGCATAGAATTATAGAATCATAAAAATGTAGGACTGGAAGGGACCTCCATAGGTCATCTAGTCCAGTCCTCTGCACTAAGGCAGGACTAAGTATTATCTAAATCATCCCTGACAAGTGTTTGTCTGACTTGTTCTTAAAAACCTCCAATGATAGAGATTCCGCAGCCTCTCTAGGTAATTTGTCCCAGTACTTAACCACCCTTATAGTTAGGAAGTTTTTCTACAGTGTAACCCAAATTTCCCTTGCTGCAATTTAAGACCATTACTTCTTGCCCTGCCCTCAGCGGGTAAGGGGAACAGCTTAACACTCTCCTCTTTATAACAACCTTTTATGTACTTGAAGATAGTTTAGTCTTGAGCAGGCATGGGACATAACAAACTCAATTCTTCCCACTCTTTCTGCATAGGTCATGTTTTTTAGATCTTCAAAATCATTTTTGTTGCTATCCTCTAGACGATTTCCAATTTGTCCACATCTTTCCTGAAGTGTGTGTCCAGAACTGGACACAATACTCCAGTTGAGGCCTTATCTGTGCTGAGTAGAGTGGAAGAATTACATCTATAAACTACTTTTCTAAGATGACAAACTAGCACCTTAGGAGACTAATAAGTATGTAACCACCTCAGGACATAGCCTGAAAGGCTTGTAATGTGTCTCAAAAGCCATAGATATATTCATAATAATTGACTGTTAAAACCTGCCCCTGAGCCACCTTGTATTATACTTCTGTTAAAGCAACCTTAGTTCTAGGATACAGTCTAAAGCCAGATTAAAATTTCACCAGCAATGAGCTCTCCCTAATAACTGCAGCTACCCCACCACAAACTTTTCTAGGGCCATCGCTGACACAGGTAGATCTGAATTGAGGCAGAGATTTGACAATAATTAAGGCTAATTACTTAATGGTTTTGTAATCTTCAGTAAGAAAAGAACTCTTTTAGATGCTGTAGTGGCATTATGATGGATGTTATAAGTGAAAATTTTCTCTAGCCCTGTTGCAGAAGTCAGTGTTCATCACAGATCTGGACTACAGGCTGACTAGCAAAATTCTGAGATACATAAATGTACGAAAGATGGATTGAAGGACATAATGCAAGTAATCCAGTAGTTAAGACCCAAAATATATTGTAGCTGGATCAGAAGACAACATAAAGGGCAGTAGTAACAGACACTGCTACAATCTTCTGCCCCTCCCCCATCCAGGGTGTGCTTTTACTTACGCCTGGCCATGTTGTAACTCTCCTCTTGCAATAAGGGCATTCCTCCAGAGCCCATTAACTCTGAGTTTTGTGTTCGGCTCTTAGCGAGAGCGCACAAGAACCACTGAACAAGTGGTGCTGCAATCTCACCAATGCGAAAGCATTGTGTTGTCACTTAGACCACCGGGATAGCCCTATTCACTCACCTATACCCACTTTGATTTCTGGTACGAGGAACAGAGGGTAGAATTCCAAAAAACACTTAGGGTACGTCTATACTTACCCGCTGGTTCGGCGGCAAGCAATCGATCTTCTCGGATTGATTTATTGAGTCTTGTCTAGACGCGATACATCGATCCCGGAAGTGCTCACCGTCGACGCCGGTAATCCTGCTCCACGAGAAGAGTAGGCGGAGTCAACGGGGGGAGCCTGCCTGCCGCGTGTGGACCTGCAGTAAGTACCTTTAAGTTTGAACTAAGATGTAGCTGAAGTTGAAGTATCTTAGTTCGAACTGGGGGCTTAGTGTGGACCAGCCATTAGATGCCTAAGACCCAGTTTTAGGCTCCACTGAGATTCACCAAACCCTTTAGGTGTCTAAACTAACTCAGAGCCTAAATCTTCAGGGTAAAATTTCCCTAGGGTACCTAAACTTCTGCCTCTGGGCACATGCACTACTGCTTCACTGGATGCCTATCCCACACAGCGATCCACGAGCCAGAAGAAGATAGGCGTTTGCTGCCTCTCTCATGTGCAGAGGCAAATCCAGTAGGCGTTTGCAGAGGCTGCCTACCAGATCTGGTCCTACTCAAAATCTGACTGATGGTGGTGGTGATGTCCAGCTTTTAACTCTTAGCCAAATGGTTGGACCGCTCATTGAATGCAGAAGACCTGGGTTCAATTTCCCCTCTCTGCCTGAGGGGGAGAACGGATTTGAATAGGGATCTGCCACCTCTCAGGAGAATGCTCCAAACTGAGCTATGGGATATTCTGATGTGTGGCTCCCTCAGCCTCTCCTGTTGAAGTTGTCCCACTGTGAATAAATACTTAAACAAACAGTCACTGGGGGGAGGGAGGGGAAGAGAGAGAGGGAAGGACTCTGAAGCCTGATGGCTATGGCACTCACCTGGAAGGTGGGACACCCAGAACCCAGCCCCCCTGCTCCACCGACTGACTAATTATCCACAATGAAACAGCTTCAACAAGAGAATGACAACATCAGAATATCCCATAGCTCAATGGTTAGAACACTCCCCTGAGAGGTGGGAGGCCCCTGCTCAAATCCTCTCTCCCCTCAGGCAGATGGGAGAATCGAACCTGGGTCTTCTACATCCCAGGTAAGCTCTCTAACAACCGGGCTAAAAGTTATAAGGTGGGCACCACCACCGTCTCCTCCTCCTGCCAGTGTGTTTGGAGTGAGGCACTTGCCTGATTCAGTCTCACAAGAGAGGGTCTTAGGTACCTTAAGCTGCCTGACTCCAGGAGCAGGGTTCCTGGCTGTGAATTGCAAGGGGAGATAGCTCCAGGGCTAAGAACACACTGTCGTTGTCAGCATTGGTTGGCTCCCCACCTAGCATGTTGATTTTTGTGGCTCGTCATCTAAGATGCCTCACTCTCCCCATTCATTGTACAGGGAGCCTAGGCAGCTAACTCAGGCTTGCTTTGAATTGCAGCATTATTCCTGTGATTTTCCTGCGGTAAAGTTAGGCATTGTGATGCTTACACCCAAGTCCCTTTGTGAATCTAGCCCAGAGTCTCTAGGTCCGGTGGGTCACAGTGGAAATCAGAGTAGAACTGAAAAGAGTTGAAATCTGAATAATCTAAATAATTTTCCTTGAATGTAAGGTACTTTCTGATGAGTTAAGTACAGCTGGGGGGAGGGATATTCGAGATTCAGCAATTTTTTTTTTTTAAGAGGAAAAAGTCAATCTCAAAAATTCTCACAAACTGACCCCTTTCCCCCCCCCCCCCCACAAAATTACATATATTATAAAAATAAGTTGTTTTGGTCACTCAACATTGATTGTTTAAAAACTTTGTTTTTATTTTTTTCCCCTTCCTTTATTTTATTAAATACTATAATTCATTTAAATTTTGAAATGAAAAATTGTTTTAAACCAGGCAACTGGATTTTTTCATTTCCAAATTGTCAAAGTGAAATATTTCAACAATTTCAAAATTTCTCTAGTCAAAAATATTCATTGAAACTGACCATTTCCCATGAAACATTTTGGTTTTGACGAACTGACATTTTCCAACGAGAAAATGTTTTGCTGATAAATTCCCACCACTCTTATGATGAAAGTATCTTTCAAAGTCACTTGTAGAGCATTGCTGGAAGTGAAGATGCTCTTCTGAGAGATTTAATTGCTGTTGACTTTGGGGAAAAATACTGACTCCTGTTGGGAAACCCAATACATAATAGAAGAAAGTCGAGAAGAGGAGAGGTCCTCATGACTGTAATTTGTAATAACTGGTAGTGTCTGGGAATACCACACCTAGAATTAGAGATACAGTAGTATAAACCTGAAGTTTGACATTGACTCTTGTATCTTTTTCATTACACTTGTAAGACATTACCTAATAGGGATAAGATTTTTGGCAGGAGACAGCAAAGAACCAATAGTTCTGATTGATGATAGAATTAATAGAACAAATCCTGCCCTTGAATTGCTGCATCCAATTGCCTTGATTCCAATGGTGTACAAGTGCATGAGAGGGCAAAACTTGGCCAAAGTACATTAGTTGAAGGAGATGATCTCAGGTTTACAGGACTGACTTTACTCAGGCCAAATTCCAGCTGAAGACATAGGGAGTTTTGTCAGATTGATTACTGAAAGAAGCCCTAGGTTTGTAAAGCTAGGCATTTAGCTAAAGAATGGGACCTCATACATTATAATTATTTATTCATAAATATTACCAGTAACTATATGAATGGCAGGTTGTAATTCTGAATGCGTGCCAGGGAAAAAATAGCCAGTAAAAGAATCTTTAACAAACGAGATTAGACCTTGCCATTGGTTCTCAACCCGGGGATGCGTACTCTTCCAGGGGGTACATCAATTCATCTAGATACATGCCTAGTTTTACAACAGACTATATACAAAACTACTGAAGATAGTACAAACTAAAATGTCATACAGATAGTATTAGGAGCAGTATAAAGAAGTAGAATATTTATATTCCAATTGATTTATTTTATAATTACATGATAAAAATGAGACTGTAAGCCATTTTCCAGTAATAGTGTGCTGTGACACGTTTATATTTTTAGGTCTGATTGTGTAAGCAGGTAGTTTTTAAGTGAGGTAAAACTGGGGTACGCAAGACAAAGACTCTTGAAAGGGTACAGTAGCCTGGAAAAGTTGAGAGCCACTGGAGTAAACTACATCTGACTAGAAGTAATAGGGTAGAGACATTCAGAGTGGTTAAGAGAATTTGGATGGTTAGACTCCCCCAGATCTACAAAAGAGAACAGAAAGATGAGGGAAGAAGCAGCCACAAATAAGTAAAAAGCATATGAAGCAGAGGGAAATGTAACAGCGGGAAATAGGGCTGGAAAATAACACAGAATAATAAGGTGGCCATTTTAGTGAATTTTTAGAATATCTGTGTGACAGTGGAAGCCATTGAAATTGATGCAAAATGGTTATTAATAAAAATTGTTCAATTTATATTGGGAACAATTTGAGCCTAACTTTATATTCAGTAAGTTCTAAGAAGTGGACCAAAAATATACAGGCTTGCACAATATAGTATATAGATGGATAGTTCACATTCTTATTGATGGCTGTTTATTAAATAAAATTAAAAATAAAAATTGGAATTCCTTCCACCCAGCCCAGCTTCCTTTTTGTCAAGAAGAACCAGTCATCCCTTTTTCACACTTGAGCTGTAACTAACTGATAAGGGAACAGATGACACTAGCCATAAAACTTTTATGTTTTAGTAATTTTGTTATTAAAAAGGCAGTGTATTTACAACTTGCAACTAAACAAACAAAAGGCAGGTTCCAAATCCAAGGACCATTTTGGTGAAAAGGCAAACCCCTAGGGAGTTTTGAATCAAACCACTGGACACCTTTTTTTTTTAAATGCCAGTTAGTATAGACATGATCTCACATAGTGGAAATTTTTTTTTTTTTGGTAAGATAGTTATGTTTTAGAAAGAGTCATGACTTTAAAAGAACAAAGATATTCTGTTTAGGACCATAGTGTACTATTTTGTTAGTGTCATAAAACTACACTATAAAAATGGGCATTCCTTTACCCTCCTTTTTCAAGACAAAGCCTCTCATTTAAACCTACTCAAAAAGGTGCTAAAGAATTTTCTTACTGAAATGAAATTGTATAAGCAATGTAAAACTGTCAAATCTCAAGAAAAAACATTGATGTTGTGAAACACTTTACAGAAGACATGTATTTAATAATTGTGATTATTTTGGTTGTCTTCAATTGCAGTGGCAAAGGCCTGGCAAAGAACCAGGTGATTAAAATAGTGGGAGTTGCATCCCTGAATGGGCATTAAGAGACACAATTAAGATTCGTTTCAAACCATTTGTTTCTCTAGACTGTACGTTTCAGTGTTTTTGAGATACAGTTATTTGACACTTAACACCTTAAGAACTACCCTTTCATGCCAACAACTGAGAGCTAAAACCATTCGCTATCTATCTTAGGGTTTTACTCTGCCATCCCTTACCATACTATCTGAGCACCATTAACATAAAATCAATAGCAACTGCAAAGTCCATAGCGGACTTCATGGAGTCTCTGGCATTTCTCCTGTTGGGTGGGTCACAACTCTGCTTCAGCTAGGTTAAGATTTTATTCATATATTTTGTTATTTTGTGTTTAGGAGTTTAGAGGTGGGAGGAGGAGGGGAATCATGGTTGTGAGTGTCATTCTTATTATGGAGAGGTTTTTTCAAAGAGGAACATTAAGGTTGATCATTACTGATACCTAAAATCTGTTCAACACAATACAATACTTTTAGTGAGAAGAGACAGAGGTTTTCATCACATACGGTAGGTAGCAAGGAGCAGGGGGACATAAGTATTCAAGAGTCTTAGGAAGTGACACGACAAACTAATTTCCTTAAAAACCAACTAGATTTGATGAAGAAATGCTCAGTTAAGGGAAAGAGAGGGAGTAAGACTTCTATATGCAAGGATTGCTATTGCATGCTACCGTTGAGAAGCTATGTGAGGGAGGGACAAGTTTTTTGCTGGAGCTATAATGTTGAGCGTGGGTGGGGCATGTTCTGGCCTCAAACACACTTTAAGAAACCAGCAAAAAAAAAAAAAAATTTTTTTAAAGGCAGAGAATCTGTGTCCTGCTAAAAAGTTTGCGAAGTTCCTTGTAAATTAACTCAACATCATTACTGTAGCAGTGCTACTGCTTCTGAAAGGCAGCACTAAAGGTTTTCTTTCTTAAAACCATTTGATTGTACAATTGGAATGCACATCAACATCACTTGAACAAAAATGGGGCAGGGAAGAACTAATAGAAAGTTCCCCAACCAGCTAAGGGATCTGCACAGGCATGCTCACCCTTACCTCCATGTGGCGTCCATTTCACTTCAGTGGGATTTCAGGTGGGTCTTCATCCCCACAATTCAGTTCTTCAGACTTAGTAGTCAGTTCAAAGTTCAAAACTTAAATGTACACTTTTTTTTAATCAAGAAACCGGTGTATTATCACTCTTGAAATTTTTACCATGTTCTAAGTGACTTAGGAGCCTAAGTCAAGCACTTTTGAAAACTTTTAAGTCATGTAGGCTCCTAAATCCCATTGGAAGCCAAACGGAACGTGGGTTCTGGAAGGAGCCCACATATTTTGACTTGGGAAAATTCTCAAACTCAAGTTCATAATTAGCACAGGAGCTGTATTTCATTGCAGTTGTACATACAGTGCCTGACTCTGAAGTTAATGGATGTTTTATTATTGGTTTCAATGGGAACAGGACTGGACTCAGACTCCTCAATATCACACCAAATAGCCATTTGAAATGTAGACACTCAGCTCCCCTTCCCTAGCCCCAAATCCACAATTTTTAGGAAAGAAATTGTTCACCCCAGATGTTTGAATTCAATGCAAATCCAAAAAGGCAAGATACAGCTCCATTATACTTGTATAAATCTAGAACAGCAGCAACATTTATTGTAGCAGCATTACACCAGCATAATGAGATCAGAATCTCTTCTAGGTCTGTCTGATTGACATAAAGCAGAGAGATACAGGGTAGCTTTTTAAAGAGTGCCCAAAGGCCAGGTTTTTCCAGTGAATTTAAGCCTAATCTGTTTAGGTGCTTCTAAAAATCCTACCTAAACACCTTGGAAAATTTGGTCCTGAATAAATGAGCCTAAGTCCCATTTGCTTTCAATGGGATTTCCGAACCAAAAGTGCTTAAATCAGCTAGAAGGTGGGACTCAGGAACCTACATCACTTAGAACAGTGGTTCTCAACCATTCCAGACTACTGTACCCATTTCAGGAGTCTGATTTGTCTTGTTTAACCCAAGTTTCACCTCACTTATAAACTACTTGCTTATAAAATCAGATATAAAAATACAAAAGTGTCACAGCACACTAGTACTGAAAAATGGCTTATGTTCTCATTTTTACCATGTAATTATAAAATAAATTGGAATATAAATATTGTAATAATATTTCAGTGTGATACCTGAACCTGTTTTTCACTTGTGTGCCTTGTCTGAAGCCCTGCTTGCCACCCCCTTATGCTGGCCCTGCTCTTGCAACGCCCCTGAACCCATGACCCCGCCTTGGACCTGCAACCCCCCAGGTTGAGAAACACTGATCTAGATTAATTGAGTACCCCCCGGAAGACCTCTGAGTACCCCAGGGGTAAATGTACCCCTGGTTAAGAACTACTGACTTAGAACATAGGAATAAGGAAGCAGCCAAGCCAGAGGACTTCACAGAAAGATTCTTTAAGTTAAGCTTTTTAAAATCACAATGAAAACTTATTTGTAGAGGTTGACATGTTAAAAAAAAAAGTGAAAAAAGTAAAGAAAACAGAAAAATCAGAGATGGAGAATGATGGAAGAGTGAGTTAAGAGCAGGCTCTCCATGAATGAGCACTCATTGAAATCAATGGGAGTTACGAAGAGAGGTTTGCAATATTGACCCAAAAAGAGATGTTAAAGAAACAAGGAAGTCATTGAAGGAGGAGTCAGTTTATCCTTCTCATCTCCCAGAAGAACAATGACAGAGCAGGTAGACTGAGAAACAATCACAAAAGAAGAGTTAACAGCTAAACTCTAGCATGTAGAAAAAACAGGGTCTCTCAAGGAAAGAAGAAATGTGGATTACACCATAAGAGGTAATTTTGTAGTTGAGTTTCTAATTTCAACAACATAACCTAGATTTCTAAAGGATCTAGCCAAATAATGTTTAATACCAAGTTTTACAAATATCTCCTTGGAAAGAGCATCTTCCCATGAAGGAGTCAATGGGGCACAGAAAGCTGGATGTGAAATTCATATTTAAGAAGGTAACTAGAAAAGGAAGAAAAATATTCTGACCTCAAGACAAGGCTTCAGCAGTGGGAGAGCACTCATTAGGGACAATCAAGTGCAGCAGCTAGAGAAGAACCATGTGCTGAAGATCCAGCATGGATTCTGAAGCGATATTGTATCTACTGTGACAGACCCAGACCAGTGGGGTACAGGAGTCTGATAGAGGGCAAATATACTGGTCACTGGATGAGTAGTTTTCTGTTCCCTGAGTGACCAGAGCAGGGGCTGCACTAGAGTAATCAGGAACCTGCTAGAACCAGTTAAGGCAGGCAGGCTAATTAGGACACCTGGAGCCAATTAAGAAGAAGCTGCTAGAATCAATTAAGGCAGGCTAATGAGGGCACCTGGGTTTTAAAAGGAGCTCACTTCAGTTTGTGGTGTGAGCGCGACGAGCTGGGAGCAAGAGGCGCAAGGAGCTGAGAGTGAGCTGCTGGAGGACTGAGGAGTACAAGCGTTATCAGACACCAGGAGGAAGGTCCTGTGGTGAGAATAAGGAAGGTGTTTGGAGGAGGCCATGGGGAAGTAGCCCAGGGAGTGGTAGCTTTCATGCAGCTGTTACAGGAGGCACTATAGACAGCTGCAGTCCACAGGGCCCTGGGCTGGAACCCGGAGTAGAGGGCGGGCCTGGGTTCCCCCCAAATCTCCCAATTGACCTGGACTGTGGGTTCTTCCAGAGGGGAAGGTCTCTGGGCTGTTCCCCAACCCACATGGTGAATCTCTGAGGCAAGAAAATCCGCCAATAAGCGCAGGACCCACCAAGATAGAGGAGGAAACTGTCAAACTACCTAATAGGGATATAATATTTTATAAGGGCTTTACAGTGATTTTTGAAATAGCATCACACAATTCTAACCTACATGGTCAGTAACTAAGGTACTGAGAATGAGCTACTCAAATGGGTGTAGAACTAGCTTAGATAGCAAGTGCTGAGTACACTTAGGAGTGGAAGCATTTCAGTATGGAGGAAAGTTCACTGCTTGAACAATACAAATACAGGTCTGTCTCATCTTACGCTGGGGTTACGTTCCGCAGTCAGCGCCTAAAGCGAAAATCGCGTATAGTCAAAATTACATTGAGTGTAATGGTGGGTGGAATCACCCACACTACACAAACAGTACTTAAATTGTTATTTTTCTTTTTTTTGTGTGTGTTTTTGCCGACCGCGTAAAGCTGAAATTGCACATGTTAAATGCGCCTAAGATGCGACAGACCGGTACTGGTATTTAGGACTGATTCTGTTCACTTTATAAAACAACAATCATCTGACAGAAATAATATGAATGAGGCTACAAATGAAAACAAAAGTATCTTTACCAATTACCTGAAAAACTACAAGATGGATGCAAATGAAAAAGTTCCTGTGAAAGTTTCAGATAGGGTCAGAACAAAAGGCCCCATTGTGCTGCTCACTGCTGCATGCATGCACCTCCCTTTGAAGTCAATTGTAACTGTGCAGGCACAGCAATTACAGTTCAGTCCCTGTTTAGGATTCTTGGTTTCTGCTTCCAAGAATTATCCTCTTAACTGGACTGGTCAAAGAAAAGAAAACCACTTCAAGCAAAAATAAGGCTTTAAACCCTGATCTGAGCAAATGACCTTTTTATGCATAAAAAGTAATTCGGTCCTTGCTTCCTATTTTGCTTGCATAAAAAGGACTTGATTGGGCCGGTGCCATGTTCTGGAAAGAAATGTATTAGTTCTGCATTGTGGAATATAATCATATAGTCTGTTACAGATCAGGCTAAGCACATCCAACATGTTCTCCAAAAAAAAAAAAAAAAGTGCATCTGTTTGGAAAAAAGCCATGCTCCTAAATGTGAAGATTGATTTATACTTTCCGTCACTCACTCTTCTTTAGATACAAATGCCCTGCATTTCAAAAGGACTGCAGAACCGTATCCAGAGAGAGTTTATGGAAAGGATATGTTTGTTTTGAAGGGGTAGATAGTAGGCATTCACCAGAACTGCTGCATAAACAAATGCTTTTGCTGCTTATTTCTGATCAAGGGTGTCTACATAGAGTAATTCCACATTTAGCATTCCCTGCATCACTTGATGACAGAAGTGGATAAACTTGACAAATGGCTGGTTCTGTATACAGTGGAATATAAACCCCCCCCTTGAATTGCATTACCAGGGAGTAATACGTTTATTAATAAATATTTCTAAAAATATGGGATTTCTCTCATCTACCAGCCCGACATGTTACTTGTCAAGCTTGATGGATGCAGGAAGTGGATCAAAAGGATTCCTAAACAAAAGCCACACAACAAGGCGAGAGACTGGCACTGTATTTAAGGATGCTTTCTCACAATATGAAGAACTGGTAATTAAACTCATCAAATAAGATCATCATTTAGAACACACACCACAAATATATTTGGAGCCACTATTCTGAATTATTTATGTTGTAGTAGTGCCTAAAGGCCCCAGTCAGGGACTATGCTAGGTGCTGTATACACACTACGAAGAAAGACTCTAAGCCAAAGACCTGTACAGGCCCTTCCTGTATAAAAACAAACAGAGGGGAACAAATTAGTCACAACATCTGCTTTTTTGATTCCCAAGGAGTACTAAGACACACATTTCCTCCAAATCAAGTAGACAAGGCTGGGAGCAGAGCCAAAATGCCAAACAAAGTTGCGGAGTGGGGAGGAATCTATGGGAAACCCTGCCATTCATGAAGCTGGACTTTGCCTCTGCGCTGCCATAGGCCACCAAGCCACTGACTGTTCTGTGACTCCACGGAGGAGAGTCACCAAGGGCACTGCATTAATGAATGCTGCTCAAAGTGGAATTAGCTACGCCTAGGCTTTTGCCTGAAGTTCAATTTATGCTGCTTAGTGCAGCTTCTCCCCGACTCATTAGTTCCATTCTATTTGCCCCCTTCTCATTCACGGCAAGGATGTTTAGCAGAGGGAGTGATGGGGTAGAATATATTTTTGTGTAATCACCTTTTTCTATTGCATAGGCCCCAGAGTAACAGCTTTGCCCCATTGTTTGGTCTCCTCTGCATGGTGCACCACACAGTACAGGGAATATAGATTGCTGGCCCTGGAGATGAGCAAATTTTTAAAACAGAAAATTACAGACTGTTGCAGAACGGCATGTCAGATAAAACACAAAACAATAGCAGTGACCAGGGAAACAGCCATAGCAACTTCAGTCCATCAAATTCTTTTGTGACTCAGGTGGTCTTGCAGAAGTCATCCACAAAATAGAAAACTTTAGGGAACTTTAAGGTGGATGTTCAAAGGGCCTAAGAGAGTTATGCACTCAATTCCTGGTAGAAGTAAATAGGAGTTGAGCACCTAACTCCATTAGGCTCTGTTGAAAATCCCAGCCTTAGACTACGCAAAGTAAACAGATTCATGGACGCTGTAGCAGAGACTGAGGAAAGTGAGTCCTCTCCACAGAACTTCAGCTTTGAGAAACTTTTATTTCTAGAAAAGAACATCTTGTATCACATGGACAACAGGTCCAACGCAATCTTCAATGCACTGGAATCTTGGAAGAGGAAGAAAGAAGAGGCAGGATAAGAACTGCTTACCAAAATAATAAGAGAAAAGTCCTTGGCACACATTTTGGGAATAGAAATGTACAGAAGCTTGAGGACTTCAACAAAACCAGGGGGATAGCCGATCTGCAACTGCTAGCAGCAAATACAGTAGCACCTCATAATTATAAACACCAGAGTTACGAACTGACCAGTCAACCCCACACACCTCAAATACACAACCAGGCAGCAGTAGAGACAACCCCCCGCAAAAAAAGAAAAACGCAAATACAGTAAAGTAATGTGTTAAATGTAAACTACTAAAAATAATCGATAAAGCAGCATTTTTCTTCATAGTAAAGTTTCAAAGCTGTATTAAGTCAATGTTCAACAGTAAACTTTTGAAAGAACTACCATAATGTTTTAGCCCACGAAAGCTTATGCTCAAATAAATTTGTCTCTAAGGTGCCACAAGTACTCCTGTTCTTTTTGCTGATACAGATTAACACGGCTAACACTCTGAAACAAGCAACAAGAGGGTCCTGTGGCACCTTTAAGACGAGCAGAAGTATTGGGAGCATAAGCTTTTGAGGGTAAGAACCTCACTTCTTCACTTGCATCTGAAGAAGTGAGGTTCTTACCCACGAAAGCTTATGCTCCCAATACTTCTGTTCATCTTAAAGGTGCCACAGGACCCTCTGTTGCTTTTTACAGATTCAGACTAACACAGCTACCCCTCTGATACTTGACCCTCTGAAACCTGTCATAACGTCCATTCCCAAGGTGTTTGCGACTCTGAGGTTCTACTGTATCTCCAATGGCTGGTGATGGGACACTAGATGGGGAGGGCTGTGAGTTACTACAAAGAATTCTTTCCCAGCTGTGTGGCTGATGGGTCTTAGACCCTGAATATGTGGGTGACTGCCATATTTGGGGTCAGGAAGGAATTTTCCCCCAGGTAAGATTGGCAGAGACCCTGGGAGTTTTCACCTTCCTCTGCAGCATGAGGCACGGGTCTCTTGCAGGTTTAAACTAGTGTAAATGGTGGAGTCTCTGTAACTTGAAGTCTTTAAATCACAATTTGAGGACTTCAGTAAGTCAGCCAGAGGTTAGGAGTCTATTACAGGAGTGGGTGGGTGAGGTTCTGTGGCTTCCAATATGCAGGAGGTCAGACTAAATGACCACAATGGTCCCTTCTGGCCTTAAAATCTGAGTCTACCCTAAAAATGCTAAGGTTCCAAGAGAAGGAGAACATTTAGAGAGATGCAGGAAAGCATGGAAATGTTACCTTAAAAAATGCCTTTCCTTATGTAAACTATGAAACCAGCTAGAAGAGACGAGAGTTTTAAGATGTGATAAATGACTTGAAAAAGGACTGGGCACAAACTTCAAGTTTACCTCAAGTCAAAAAGCACATTCTTCCAAATGACAGAGAACCACAGGGACAAGGTGGGTGAGGTGAGCAGAATGTTGTCCTAGGACTGCAGGTTTTAATAAGCCACTTAACACATATTTTAAGAGATCACTCAAGATGAATTACTTATGCTAAACAATCTGTTCCACCTTGTATGTAGCTGTGACACTCCGAAGACCTTTCCTAGACCAGAAGAGCTCTGTGTAGCTCAAAATCATGTCTCTCTTATCAGCAGAAGTTGGTCCAATAAAAGATATTGCTATTGCCTCACCCACCTTGTCTCTCTAATATCCTGGACCCAATGTGGCTACAACAACACTGCAAACAGAAAACCACAGGGGCACTTATCCTCACTGGACAGTGATTCCTGAAGATCAGAAGAGAATAAGAAAAAACGGAAGGATCCTTATAATCTGGAATAGTGGTGCCCAACCTTTTCAATTTGAGGAATGAGCATATTATTGTCAAGAGGCCATAACCAGTACTTTGTTTGAGGCATAGGGCTTGTCTTCACGTCCAGCGCTACAGCAGTTGCGTCGCTGTATTGCTTTAGTGAAGACACTACAATGCCGGCAGGAGAGCTTCTCTCATTGATGTAGTCAATGCACCTCCCCAAGAAGTGCCCACACTGGCAAAAGTTCTTCTGCCGACATAGTGCTGTCTACATGGGGGCTAGGTCAGTATAACTATGGCATTCAGGGGTGTGGATTTTTCACACCTGTGAGTGATATAGGTCTGTAGTGTAGATCTGGCCTTTGTCTCTGCCCTGCTCCACATCTTTTGCATTGCTTTGGTGGCTCAAAACGGAGTCCCTAGCACTCGTGAAACCAATATAGCAAGTTCCTACACCTACCTTCTCCTCCTCATAGGGATAAAGAGGATTCAAATGCTTCAGTTTAAAAACTGCGGGGCACAGTTTGAGGGAATCAAATCTTCAATTTACCAGCAAATGCAATTTTTCTCCTTAAGAGTTGTCCACTAAGAGCCACCATTGAAAGCCTCAAGGAGCAGAAGTAACCTTCAAGTCACTAGTAGCTTGAAGGCCACAGCTTGACCACCAGTGATCTCCAAAAGCCTCATCAAGTATAGGGAAACATTGGGGCTCTTTGTTTCAGCATGATGGGATATTAAAAGTTACTACAGAGAACTTTTTCCAGAGGGTCTGGCTAGAGAATCTTGCCCACATGCTCGGGGTTCAGCTGATCGCCATTTTTGGGGTCGGGAAGGAATTTTCCTCCAGGGTAGATTGGCAGAGGCCCTGGAGGTTTTTCACCTTCCTCCACAGCATGGGGCAGGGGTCGCTTGCTGGAGGATTCTCAGCGATTTGAAGTCTTTAAATCATGATTTGGGGACTTCAACAGCTGAGTCAAGGGAGAGAATTCTTCCAGGAGTGGATGGGTCAGCTTTTGTGGCCCGCATCATGCGGGAGGTCAGACTAGATGATCATAATGGTCCCTTCTGACCTTTGAGTCTATGAGTCTCAGACTAGCCTTTGTGAAAGTTTCTTCTCCACCACCATCCTTAATATCACCATCTGTTCTAAAAGATGGGTTCCAGATGGGACCACAAACACCCTCAAACTCTGGAAAAGTTCATATCCAACTCAAGCTCTGAGCTTAGATCCATCCCCACTCTATCACAAACCTTGACAAAAATCCCAACCCCCTTGAAATTCAACAGGGTTCAAGATATGACATTTCTCTTTATGCTCCCTCTCTAAATAAAAGACAGAAAGGTAAAGCAGAAGAGACACACAGTGCATATATTTTTTTAAAATAAAGTCCCCTTTCCTCCATGACCAAAGCTGCCTGCCATGGTGTGAAACACTAACTATGAGGGCAGCAGCATCTCTGGGAGATTTAGCAGTGTGACTCTAAGTCAGAGCTATTACAGAGCATGATGGTCAGCAGAACAGTGCTAGCCATGACAGATGTTTCCCTCTTTTTATTGAGAGCATTCAGACGGAGCTGCCATAAAACATTTTCAGTTCAAGAACTGAAAACCACTGGGAGGTGGAGATTACGAGGGCATGAAAACAAAACAAAACTAGGTTTCAAAGAAGGGGCATTGTTTTTAAGGTGAGCGCTATCTGATCCTCTACTATCTTGGCCTTACTGTAGTCCATTATTTATCTTTGTATCTAGGTTCTTATCTGGCTCCCATTGCAATAGTACCCAAACACATCACATAAATCGACCAGGTTAGCCTCCAAGCATCCCTGATTAGATAGTATTGCTAGCCTCATTTTACACACAGGGAATGGAGGTATAAAGTGACTGGCCTAAGGTCACACAGTGTGGTAGAGCTAATAGCTGAACTTGGATCTTCCGAGTCCTCAGCCTGTAATTTGATCACTGGACCATCTTCCCACCCAAACTGAGCGCTAAGGCGGAGTAAAACACTATTAAATCAGAATTAAACTACTGCCACTGCCTTGAGTGTATGTTCACAACGCACATTATAACTGACAACACAACAATGCAGCAGAGAACAAGCTTGCTGTGTTCAGATCTCAAACTTGTAAGCAAACTCAATAGTCACGAGAATAACGGACTAATAGTGTCAGTGTAGAGTTAGGCCTGGTGTGGGGGAAAGTCTATGCAAGCTGAACCACACAGGGTGATCCTGATCTCATTTAAGCCAGTTTTACAATGGTGTAACACCACTGAATTAAACAAGGTCTTGGTTTTACAATATTTTGTGATTAGAATGAAGCTCACAGAGCACTAATCACTTCAGCCTTCAAAACTGCTCCTAAGCTATTTATGAGCCAACAGGGCTTTATCAGAAGGGGTTATTTAAACACCAACACACACACTAGCACATCTGAATGCAGGTCATAGAATTTAAAAACAAAACAACCTCAAAACTAGGGCAGATCCTCATCTTGTGGATTATTATTTCAACGGAACATCACCTTATTTAAAAAGCTTGTGATTGGGATCACAGAAATTGGCAACCATTCCTTCTAAAAACAAAATTTCAAAAAGACTAGAGACCTTTCATTGTCACTTTAAAAACCATACTTGAGTCTGAACATAGGCATTTATTTTGCCTCCCTCCCTAAACTGTTGTGTGTTCAATTGCCACATTCCACCTCCAAAGTGGCTGCATCTCATTTGTGGGCGATATGTTTCATGAATACACAGTTCACAAATGTTAAAACAGATCTGACAGCTATGACTATGACTATTCCATGGCAATATTATGTCAACAGGGTCTTCCATTTGACATCACGGCCAATTACAAATTAAGAGAAGAACTGGTCTGGATAATTTAAGTATCTCCTTTGAACCTTCACAGAGAACTAAACAGCAATATAGATTTTTGAGGTTCCAAAGTGTTTAGTTAACTCCCTCCTCCACCCCAAATTATGATAAGCAGGCATGCCCAAATACCACAAGAATGCTCATAGTTTTTTCCATTGCAACCAGACAGAAACAGAAAACACTGGAAATATGCCAAAATTTTGGCAAGGATCAGAGTTCAGTTCTAGATAATTGTTTTGTTCCAAATTGGGGTGAAAATATTCTCAAAAATGCAGTTTCCTAGGGGATGGAAATTCCAGTTCCCACCCAGCTTCAGACTCCATATACATTTAGGTAGGCTTCAGTTTTTAACCAAAACCTCTTTTGCATCTGAAATGGCTACCTTTCCACTAGAAAGAGCTATACAGAAAACCTGCTCTTGAAAACAGTGTTTTCACACAACTGTTACTGTAACTGCACCAAACTGATGAGTCTTGAAATTGTTCTTTATACATGTCATCTACAGTCATAAAATGCTGACATTTTTCCTGTTAAATGTAAATTGTGATATAAAACCTGGAATCTTACAATGGCTTTTGTAAAGTATCCTAAAGTAAAAGGTACTATGGAGATTCAAGCTACTGAATACCATTACAATTCAAATTATCTAGTCTAGATGAACTATTCTGTGAAGGTAAATCTGTGCACTGGTAGAATCGGTCAGACCAGTATGTTGTGGAGATGCATTCAGACACAGGAGCAGACAACATGTTTTGTAGTGTAGTATACAACTTAACACAGCTGCTATAGCAGATGTATATCCCGTCCACGCAATTCATTTTTGTGAATAATTTTACGTAAAACTGAAGACCAGGAAGGTCATTAGTCTGACTTCCCACCTAACAGACCATAGAATTGGAGCTGGGAAAATTTTTACAGATGAACAGTTTATTTGCCAAAAAAATGCAGTTTGGGTTGACCAGAAATTATTTGAGAATCTGCTGCATCGTTTTGTCCAAACATTTTTTTTTGGGGGGGGGGGGGGGGGGGAATTGGATTCACAGGTGCCATTCACAAAATGGCCAAAGGAGGTTGTGGTGTGCCTCCCTTATAACTTTTAGCTCATTGATTGGGGCAGTGGTTCTCAACCAGGGGTCCAGGGCCCCCCTGGGAGGCGGTGAGCAGGTTTCAGGGGGTCAGCCAAGCAGGGTCAGTGTTAGACTCTCTGGTGCCCGGGCAGAAAGCCGAAACCCCATCATGCGGGGCCAAAGCCCGGGGCCCTGAACCCCGCCACCCAGGGCTCAAGCCAAAGCCTGGCCAATTTAGCTTTGTGGGGTCCCTGTAGCATGGGGCCCCAGGTAACTGCCCTGCTTGCTACCCCCTAATGCTGGCCCTGGTTTTTATATGCAGAAAAACAGTTGTTGTGGCACTGGTGGGCCAAGGAGTTTTTACAGCATTGTTCGGGGTGGGGGTGGGGGTGGGGATGACTCAAAGAAAAAGGTCGGGAACCCCTGGATTAGGGCACTTCCCTTGGACATAGGAGATCCAAGTTCAAGTCCCTGCTCTAACTGCTTATACACAACGGAACATCCTCAACAGGAGAGAGCCCTGCCCCAGGATATCCCAGAGCCCATGGGTGAAGGCACTCTCCTGCAGTATGGGAGAACAAAGCTGAAATCCCTGATCCCACATCAAGCAGAAGGGGAAACTGAACCAGGGGCTTCCACATCCCAGGTCAGTGCCCCAACCATTAGGCTAAAGGTTATAAGGGAGCCACTTTGTTTTCTGGCCATTTTGTGAATTTAGTCCCCCTGCCCACCCATTTTCATGGGTTTTTATTTTTAAAATGCCCCCAAATTGAAACACTTCAGTTGACCGGAAACAAAACTGCTGACTTTTCAGTTTTATTAATTTTTGGGGGAGTTTTTAGTTGGACACGAATCATTCTTTAAAAAATTTTTAGGACTACCAGCAAAAAGCAAACAAAATCAGTTATTTGCCCAACTCTACATAGAGTCTCACCTAGTAAATCCTGCATAAAGTCTAATTACTTGCAGTGAACTAGAATCTCTCTTTTAGAAACACATCTAGTGTGGATTGAAAGACTTGAAATGGAGTGCTGAAGGATCCTCTACATTCCTAGGTATGCTGTTCCAATGGTTAACTACTCTCACGTTCAAATTTACACCTTATTCCCAGTTTAAATTTGTCTAGCTTCAATTTCCAGCTATTGCACTTAGTTTGCATGATAGAGCTCTGGTCTATCAAATATCTTCTCCTTATGTAGCTACTTACTGACTATAATTAGGTAACTGTTTAACCTTGAGCTTGATAAGCTCAGTAATAAGAGACTGATATCACCATATACTTTCAATAATAGTTTGCACTCATGTAGCACCATTTAATCAAGCATCTCATGGCCTTTTTCCTAACATTAATTACATACCGCTTCAGCAACATGAGCTGCAGTGCACCACATCCATATTTGGTTGTCAATACATTTGAGAACCAGTTTGGTAGGAATCAAATCAGATTCATGGAGCCAATTGGGCCTGATGCTGTTGCTGAACACCTTGACTTCAAATGAAGTACTGCACTTTATTAAAGAAGTATGGGTGCCAGGCACTTTACTGGGTTTTCCAAACAGAAATCTATTAAAAAGTCTTACAATATTTTAGGAAGAGAGTGTACAACCAAAACTACTCCATTTGGCCAAGAATCACAGCATCTAATGTGCTAAGGGAAACATTCTGCAATTTATATAGTGTTTGATTTTATTTTTGTACTAAGTGGAGTAGTATCCTACATTAATGTCTGTCAACAGCAGACTGCCAATGATAATTTAAAAAAATATATCTATAAAAATTCAACATTTCAGTTGAATGCTATCTGTAATCAAATCCTGTTATTTCAATGACAGCAGGCAACATTTATGAAAGTAGTTTTATTTTCTAAAGGTCTTGGATTTTTAATTATAAGTCAATTACTAAAAAGGGGTGTTTTAAAGTGAAAAAGTATGAAGAGGATACTATGGTCAAGGATACACAGACTATGCTTCAAAAATCATTGTTCCTCAAATGAAACTGGGGAGAGAAATTTCCCTTACAGCATTGTTGATGTCCATGGAAAACTCACTCCCATGAATATGTTCAAATGGCTTCCCAATAGATTTCCCTCCCATGCCTTTAAAGTCCTGCTTAGCTTTTATAAAAGGGATGAGATCTTACAGAAAGATTGCTGCAAGGGGGACAAACCACCACTCAGTCTTACGGTAAAGAGAATTACAGGTGGGAAAAACAAGAGCCATTCAGCAACACCCAACCAAACTTTGCAGAGGAGTTGGACAAATGCTACCTCTATCCAAACCATTCCTGGTTTGCAAAACAAAATTTAACCCAATAAATGTTTAGATGTCCAAGCCTCCCCTGGTTTTGCCCTGCTCTAAAAAGGAGGGAACTAGTGGGGTTTTCATTGTGATAATCCACACTGTGCAGATTGTAGATTCTGGGCCTGATTCTTCATTTCCTGCAGTTTGCATAATCATTTACACCTGGGAAAAGTGGGTAGCGTTTTTACACACATTTGACAGACAGATGGGTATAAAATGCCACCCATCTTACACAAGCTGCAGAAAATGGAGAATCAGGCCTTTTGTTGTATCACCCAGGCAAGGTATTAACGAACTTCAACAGAACTTTATTTACAGTGGAAATCTCTTTACCAAGCTGTAGCTGCACACTCTAACTCTCACTCAGACTCCTCAACTCCTCCCCCCTCCTTCCTGTTTCCTGTCCCTTCAGACTCCCAACAGCCAGTGCTCCCAGTTCTAATAATCACATGCAGCATCTAAACACCACACCTTCTGAATTCAGAAAGATGATATTAGCAATCAAACTTAATTAATGGCTTATTCAGCCAAGCAGGATCTGTACAAGGAAGAATTTCTTGATCAAGAAACAGTTACCAAGTGCCTCTCACGTAGCTCCTAGTACTAAGGCAATGAAAACATTTGAAAGGATAGAATGAGCATATCTAGCACTAGCAGTGCTGGTTGCAGAAGTACAGGTCTGTCGCATCTTATGCGCATTTAACATGCGTGATTTCAACTTTACGCGGTCGCAAAAAAAAAAAAAAAAAAACACACACACAACAATTTTAATACTATACTTGTAGTGCGATTTCGCCTGCCATTGAACTCAATGGAATTTTGGCTATACGTGGTTTTCGCTTTATGTGCTAACCATGGAATGGAACCCCTGCGTAAGATGAGACAGACCTGTACCACACCACCATCACTATCAGCAACTAGCACAAGTCACTGGGCATTGAGTGCACTCAGAAAGGAGTTGCTCAAAATTGTGTAGAATGGATCTTTAAAGGTGACAATTTGTACAAATGCCCTCTTGTAAATCTTCAGCGAGCAAGCTTGCTTAATGCTTTTGCTTACCTTGTTCAATTTAAAACCAAAAGCCTCTAGATTTTCATTGAAAAAAAATCTAACAGAAATTAAGGGAATTCCTAACCATCCATCCAATTCCAGATTGCATACATTAATCTATGTGCTAGTATGCTTATCTACCACCTCTGTTAATTTTCTAAATATACAACTAGCTATGGTTGCTTCTCTATCAAGTGAGAACTGGCATTTGTTTATTCTTAAAGATATTTTGTGGCTCCCCCAAAATTTTGGGTACATAGATATCCTCCACTTCAAAACTGGAAAACTATTCAGACACTTGGTAGTGTACATATCTGAATTGAGGATCATTAGTCAGAATATAGAAAAGGTTATGACTCAAAGCAGCTAACATCCAGACATGAAACTCAATGCAGTGGTCACCAGTGGAAAGAATGGAAATAGTTAATCTGGTGCCTTGCAAAATATATCCTCTAAGCATTGATAGCCTCCCTATTAAAGCTTCTCTCCAAGTGTTTAAATCACTGAATGAAATTATATTCAATTTCCTCTGGCAGGGGGAAAAAGCCACACACTGCAATCAAAACACTAAGAAAATCCTGGCATGAATGAGGCATGAGTCTTCTGATTTATATGTTTTCCACCTTGCTTTCCATCTGTGCCATATCACAAAATTGTTCAATGCCCACGTCAGTAGATAAAGATATTTAATCAGAAAGACTCTGATCTCACCCTTTTGTTATCTTCCTTAGTTTGCTTATAGGTAGATGATGGTTATACCTAGATAAACTAAGAGCTAAATAACTGATGAACAGTGACCCAAAATGGCCCCCTTACCATACAAATCATGAAGGATCCATTCACATGCTTGTATAGGAGTACAGAAAAATTGGGGGAAAGAAATAATAAAAGGATTCCTTTATAACTGGCAAGACATTTCTCAGGGGTGACTTTTTCCTGAAGATTCATAGATTGACCACCTTTTTTCTGCATGATATTATCTCCTTTCACATTTTCTTCTTTCCAGAAGTTCACTGTTCAAAAATCATTTGAAGCAACATTTGTCCTCACCTCAATACAAGGGGTCATGACTGTACATAGTGAGCACCTGCAATATGTATCTCATCAGTTTATGTTTCACCTTCCAACTCCAAGAGTGATTGGGATTCAGAATTGAGCAGCTGTCTATTGGATGAAGACTAGAAATATAGCTGATAAATTCTGCTTCGTCTCCCAACTACTGATTGGATTAATTCAAAACAAAATAATCTAGGCAGTTGCTTCTGGACTCCAAGCAGACTATAGAAAGACTACAGTGATTGCTGATGGCATCACTACCTCCCTGCCATGTTTATACATGTCTTAGATTGGACAGTTTAAAATATTTCAGGCTTACAACTGTAACCAGAGATGTACATTTATCTGAAAGGAGCACACATAATAGAAGGGAGCATTCAACTGAACCTATTGTAGAATCTAGACCACCACCAGTCAGGAATGGTCTAGATAATACTTAGTCCTGCCATGAGTGCAGGGGACTGGACTAGATGACCTCTCAAGGCCCCTTCCAGTCCTGGGATTCTATTAAGCCACCTAATGGAACCTAAAAATCTGTGAGGTGATCACACATCAAGAATATCCACACATCAGTAGCTCTAGCCAGGAAATTAGAGAATGATGCATTATAAACCATGTTCTTCACCCAACACAGAAATGTCCACCAGATGTATTATATACCATTCTTATGGAGAAAAGTACATGCTTTAGAAGGCAAGGAATGGGAATATTGCATTGGGGGTAGGCGGGGGAAGGGATGGAAACAATATTGAATCCAGTCAGAGAGAAAGAAAAATATATATATATTTAGCGCACACACACACACACACACACACACTGCACTGTTTCTTGTCCTACTGTTGATTTTCTTGTTTCAGCTATTGCACCTGTATCATTTTGTAAAAACTGAAAAAAATTCTCAACTTAATAAAATGGAAAGCATGCACACAATGTGGAACCTTCGCTTTCATGCTGTGGGTCATAATATAACATTTCCTTATATTTTACTACTATACCATGTTTTCCATATGAAAGAAATATGGTGGATAGGAATTCTACAGTAAAACACTTGAAATATAATACCTCTGACAATACCTCTGACAAATAAAAGCTTCTTGGGCCAGAACAGCCCATCATATGAACTCTACTCTAAAATGTTCCTCTCTCATTGCAAAGTGTTTTGCAATTATTATTAACACCCTACCCAAAACACAAATTTTCTGGCAATATAATCTCTCACTAATGGACTTTACATTACATTCTTAATTGCAGACTGAGAAACATGTTTAGGCAAATCAATACAATACAAAGAATGGGCCAAATTAATCTCTAGTTTAACTCCATTAGGACAAATTCTGCTCTCATTTCCATGGTGTATATTGGAGCATCTTCATTTACTTCAGTGGAGTTACTCTGAATTTACAGGGTTACAGAGGAGAATTTGGTCCACTTGACTGCAGAAGAATTACACCAGCAATGAATCTGGCTCAATGTGTTTTCAGTTGCAAGAAATTTTTAAAATAGTGTGAATGTGAAAATGTTTCAGCTGGATTTCGGAGATGTCCCCAAAGATTTTTAGCAATTAGCTGGCTAAGTCTTGTCAGACTGTGCTTCACAGCTGCAGTTGTCCAGTCTGACATTCTCATCCAAGTATCTAGATAATACCCTACAGAGCTCTGCCACTACATATTTTTAACCACTCACTTTAATAAGGGGAAAGTAGCATCATCGAGGATTTTACAGTCATACTTACAACAATGCCCCAAAGGAGTGGGGGGCAGGCACAGAATTTTGCACAAACTATTTAGAAAGCTTCAGCAACAGTGGTATGCATTACAATAAGCTTATTAATTTTTTTAAAAAGTCTATGTTAAAAGTGAATTGGAAAGCTTCTGTTGTCAAGGTAATAAACAATAGTGCATGCAAAGACTTAATTGTAATATAATGTACATTTTAAAATCATTTGCAAAGCCATTCTCCATTCACTTACCAGCTCAGACCTAATCGGTTACTGATATTATTATTTGTTAAACACCAATATTGTTCTTGGTGTCCGTTGCATCCATAGTAATAAGGCAGAAACAGGACTGACTGGAAACTAGATAGGCAAGGTCCTCTGTGTTACAACCAAACTACACAAAGCTTGTGCTGCCTGATATCACCACATAGGGTCTCCCTGAGTCCTGGAAGGGACTGGATTACACTAGAGCTATTTAGGAAGACATGCAGGTAGAAGGGGGACCTTCTAGAAGGTTCCTGCCCAGAGCGTTTTACAATCTAAATGGCAGGTGGATTGTCATACCTGCTGTGACCCTACAGCCTGTTTAAGATAGTTATTAAATGTTAAAGGGCAAAATAGGAATCCTGAACTCAGGTAAACAAAAAGTGACTAATATTTTGTGTTAAAATAAAGTCATAGTGTTTAAGGCTAGAAGGGACCAACATACCATCTAGTTTGACCTCCCAGCAACCAAATTAGATCAAAGTATTGCAGCCAATGGTAGACTATTATGTTCCACAGGCAGAAGACAGGAAAGACCAACATGCACCAATGCCCAAGGCCCCGCCAATGACAGAGAATTGAATAAAAAAAAAAGATATACCCAGATAATCCCACACTCCATGCTGCAGAACCTGGCAAAAGATCCCTGCCAATCTGACCTGGGGGAAGAAATTCCCTCCTAACCCTACATATGGTGATCATTTAGACATTGCTTGGCTGGTCTCATGCACATGCTCACCACCCCCTCAGAGCACTGGCCCACTGCCATCCAGCATCCCATCTCCAGCAGTGGTCATCTCCGATGCCTCAGAAGGAGGAGACAAAAACCCCACCAAATTCCAAAATATATTGGGGGAGAGGGATGGAAATTCCTTCTTCACCTCTTCAGGCAACCAGCTGAAGCCCTGAAGCATTAACCTGTAGAAACTGAAACCAGAAGGGACCCTCAGGGCTGCAGAGCCTTGCCGCCCCCTTCCCCCAATCACACGCAGTCCTGTCATACAATCCCACTCAAAAATTTGTCAAGCGCTCTTAAAATAATTAAGTTGTTTGCTCCCACAGCTTGTATGGGGAGGCCGTTCCAGAGACTCATTCCTCTGACAGCTAACAGATTTCTTCATCAAGCAGTTGACGAACCAACAAAAGGTGATGCCATTTTAGATTTGGTATTGGTAAGTAGTAAGGACCTCATAAAAGAGCTGGTTGTAGAAAACCACCTTAGTTCGAGTGATCATGAATACAGCTACGATTTTTTCCACAGAATCCGTGACTTCAAGCGACTGCCGTGAATTCAGCCATGAGTTGCAGGGTTTCCCCCCCATCTTCCAGCCACTGTGGGTGGTGGGAGACCCAGGAACTCCAAGCCACCGTGGGCAGCGGGGGTACCCCAGAACTCTGAGCTGCCGAAGGCGGTGGGGCCACCAGAGTTCTGAGCTGCCACGGGCTCCAGGGGTCCTTCAAAGCTCCCAGCTGCCACAGGTGGTGGGGGCTCCCAGAGCAGCCCCTGCAGCTGCCCAACCTCTGCAGGCAGTGCAGGGACCCTACAGCTGGGCTCCCCATTTTGTCAGGGATATTTTTAGTAAAAGTCAAGGACAGGATATGGGCTTCCCTGAATTTTTCTTTATTGCCCGTGACCCGTCTGTGACTTTTATTAAAATATCCATGATAAAATCTTAGCCTAAGTCATGGACAGGTCACTGGCAATAGCCAAAAATTCACGGAAGTCTGTGGCCTGTCACTGACTTTTACTAAAAAAATATCCCTGACAAAATAGGGAGGGAGGGAGAATACAGCACCTCCAGTGGCTGGGAGCTCTGGGGTCCCCTCCACTGCTTGCTAGACCCCACCCCACCTGCCAAGGCTGGGAGCTTCGGGGTCTCCCCTGCCACCCATGGCAGCTGGGCAGCTACAGGGGGTCCCCAACTGCCCACAAGTGGCAGAGAGGTCTGGGGTCCCCCGCCACCCGCAGAAGCTGGGAGGGAATGAAAACCAACTGTAAAAGGTTCTATAGCCATATAAAGAAGAAGAAAACAAGGAAAGAAGAAGTGGGACCACAAAGCGCTGAGGGTGGAGATTATCTATGCATGGCCCAACAGCTACACAAATAAATACTTTGCCTCAGCTTTTAATGAGGCTAATGAAGAGCCTAGGCATAGTGGCAGGGTGGCTAATGGCAACAAGGATATGGAGGTAGAAATGACCACATCGGAGGTGGAAGCCAAACTCGAACAGGTTAATGGGACTAAATGGGGGAGGGGGGCTGAATAATCTCCATCCAAGAATATTAGAGGAACTGGCACATGAAATTGCAATCCCAATAGCAAGGATTTTTAATGAATTTGTAAACTTGGGGGTTAGAACCTATGACTGGAGAATTGCTAATGTAGTTCCTATTTCTAAGAAAGGGAAAAAAGTGATCCAGGAAACCACAGACCTGTTAGTTTGACCTCCAGTGTATGCAAGGTCTTGAAACAAATTTTGAAAGAGAAAGCAGTTAAGGACAGAGATGAATGGTTAATGGGATAAAATACATCATGGTTTTACAAAAGGTGGATCGTGCCAGACCAACCTGATCTCCTTTAAGATGATAACTGATTTTTTAGACAACGGAAATGCAGTAGATCTAATCTACCTCAATTTCATTAAGGCATTTGATACAGTTTCACATGGGAAATTATTAGTTAAATTGGAGAAAATGGGGAATAATATGACAATTGCAAGGTGGATAAGGAACTGGTTAAAGGGCGACAACAACAGGTCATACTGAAAGTCGAACTGTCAGACTGGAGAAAGGTTACTAGTGGAGTTCCTCAGGGATTGGTCTTGGGACCAATCATATTTTAGATGTATATAACTGACCTCACAAAAGGTGACAGTGTGCGCTAATAAAATCTGAGGATGACACAAAGTTGGCAGGTATTGCCAATACGGAGGAGGACTGGAATATCATACAAGAAGAGCTGGGTGAACTTGTAAACTGGAGTAACAAGAATTGGATGAAATTTAATAGTGCAAAGTATAAAGGTCATACATTTAGGGACTAACAACAAGATTTTCTGCTGTAAGCTGGGGACTTATCAGTTGGAAGCAACAGAGGAGGAGAAAGAAAACCTAAATGGCTTCAAGACTGAGCTTGATAAGCTGTTAAGGTTCCTTCCCCACTCTGAACTTTAGGATACAGATGTGGGGGACCTGCATGAGAAGCTCTAAGCTCAATTAACAGCTCAGATCTGGTCTGGCTGCCACCACTCCCAAGCACTAATTCCCTTCCCTGGGTAGCCTTGAGAGACTTCACCAATTCCCTGGTGAACACAGATCCAAACCCCTTGGATCTTAAAACAAGGAGGAATTAACCATCCCCCCCACCCCCCTTTCTCCCACCAACTCCTGGTGGATCTAGATCCAACCCTCTTGGATCTAAAAACAAGGGGAAAAAAATCAATCAGGTTATTTAAAAAGGCTTTTAATTAAAGAAAAGAAAGGTAAAAGAAACCCCCCTGGGAGCGATTAGCATACCAGCTACTCTCACAGACAACAGATTCCAAACACAGAGGATGTTCCCCTGGGCAAAAACTTACACAAAAAATACCCAAATACCCAATTTGATTATTCCTCTAATTGCACAAGACAAGTTACAAATAAATAAACATAAACCTATTTATTCCCTTCACTAATACTCACTACTTGATAAGGGACTGAATTCTGGAGCTTTCCCACTCCGGTCAAAAGTGAAACTCTACAGACAAAGTGAACTTCCCTCCTTCCCTTTGAACCATCTTGTCCTCCCATTGGTTCCTCTGGTCAGGTGTCAGCTAGGCTAGGTGAACTTAATCCTTTACAGGTAAAAGAGGCATTAACCCTTAACTATCTGTTTATGACATAAGCTTATGGAGGGGATGGTATGACAGGACTGCCTACAATGGCATGTGGCCCATAAGTGACTGCCAGTAGCAAAAATCCCCAACTGCTGGAGACAGGACACTAGATAGGGAGGGCTCTGAGTTACTACAGATAATTCTTTCCTAGTTGTCTGGCTGGTGGATCTTGCCCACATACTCAGGGTCCATCTGATTGGCATATCTGGGGCCGGAAAGGAATTTTCCCCCAGGCCAGACTAGCCGAGACCCTGGGTCCCCCCCCCCCAAACTTTCCTCTGCAGCATGGGTCACTTGCAGGTTTAAATGAGTGTAAATGTTGAATTCTCTGTAACTTGAATTATTTAAACCATGATTTGAGGACTTCAGCAACTCAGCCAGAGGTTAGGAGTCTATTACAGGAGTGGGTGAAGTTTTGTGGCCTGTAATGAGCAGGAGGTCAGACTAGATATCACAATGGTCCCTTCTGTCCTCAAAGTCTATGAGTAAGCAATCCCTACCCTCTCTCCAGCCAAATGAAAACATCTACACTGTCTTTATCCTTGAAAACACAGGTCTTCACCCAAGAAAGGCAACAGCTGGAGAGCTGGAAGCTTGAGAGTGGGTGCCTTTGCTGGATCACTGAGGGGAAAATACAGTTGCAGTTGCCCTGAACTGTGACAGAACAACTCAGTCTAATAAATCATTTGTCTTACAGATACAACTACAACAAAAAATAGTTTTAGAAAAAAAGTTTCCTTAACCTTGGATTCTTGCAAATTGACTGTTTAAACACTGCTGTATGAATGCTTAGTTAAAAAACAGCCATGACTCTTATATACGACATTCTGTGTTATGCGTGTAATATTCTACACCTAGCTGCTTTGCAGGCTTGTTCCTGACATGTGTATCTTCCTGAATGTCCTACAGTGATCAATCATACTTTAAAGCATGCTATTTCTACAGTTTTAAGTATTTGCAACATTCCCTACAGAAATATCTGATGTAGTGAAACCACTGAGGTAAAGTTACATCATCTAAGGTAACTGGAATGTTCTGAAGGTGTATTGTATTCCTATATACTTCTATAGGTTTATTTTAAACTAGAACATCACTTCAAAAATATATGTATTCATATGAAGAGGACTATTATAACAAAAGTGTAACAATGGTCCTACTGTTCCCCATATCACATGAACCCCAATCATTTATATAATATACACTGTACATCCTCACATGGACCATTCTTTGTCTCTTGAGTGGCACTCAAGTGTGCACAAAGAGCAGTCCACCTCACCTCCTTTGACAACCTGTTGCAGAAAAAGTTTTTTTTAGGTTCTATTTCAGTACTATTCAGCCTCTCATAAATAGTAACCTACGCTTCCATTCATCACATTTTTTTCAGTCTGATAGCATATTCTTTGAGCATAAAGAATGCTTAGTTGTATAATATTCAGTGAAGGAACATCTGACTGCGTACTTGGTCATATAAGAGTATCTGGGCAGCCCATGCCCAAATGCTGGCTTCAGCTGTTGGTAGAGCGATTTTAAGGACAGCAGACAAATGCAATCTCTTAATATAAAACACCATACATTGTGCTGTTAATTATTTAATACTCCAGTAGCACCCAGAAGCCCTATTCAGACTTGGGCTACTTTACTAGTTGCTATAGAAAACCAAGAACAGCTTACAATCTAGTTTAAAGACAAGATACAAAAAAAGTGACAGTGATATTCAATGGAGCACAATTGGAGTTGCAGCTAGCAAGGGATTGAACGATAACAAGAAGGGTTTCTACAGGAATGTTAACAACAAGACGTTGGTCAGGGAAAGTGTGGGATCCTTACTGAATGCGGGAGGCAACCTAGTGACAGATGATGTGGAAAAAGCTGAAGTACTCAATTCTTCTTTTGCCTCGGTCTTCACAGACAAGATCAGCTCGCAGACTGCTGCACTGGGCAGCACATTATGGGGAGGAGGTGGGCATCTTTAAAAATGGAGAAGAAGAAGAAGAACCCGGAGAAGAAGCCCATGCACTACTACAGGCTGGGGACCGACTGGCTAAGCGGCAGTTCTGAAGAAAAGGACCTGGGGATTACAGTGGACGAGAAGCTGGATATGAGTCAGCAGTGTGCCCTTGTTGCCAAGAAGGCTAACAGCATATTGGGATACATTAGTAGGAGCATTGCCAACAGATTGAGGGAAGTGATTATTCCCCTCTATTCGGCACTGGTGAGGTCACATCTGGAGTACTGCATCCAGTTTGGGGCCCCCCCCATTACAGAAAGGATGTGGACAAATTGGAGAGAGTGCAGTAGAGGGCAACAAAAATGATTAGGGGGCTGGTGCACATGACTTATGAGGAGAACTGGGCTTGTTTAGTCTGTAGAAGAGAAGAATGAGGGGGGATTTGATAGCAGCCTTCAACTACCTGAAGGGGGGTTCCAAAGAGGATGGAGCTCGACTGCTCTCAGTGGTGGCAGATGACAGAACAAGGAGCAATGGTCTCAAGTTGCAGTGGGGGAGGTAGAGGTTGGATATTAGGAAAAACTATTTCACTAGGAGAGTGGTGAAGCACTGGAATGGGTTACCTATGGAAGTGGTGGAATCTCCATCCTTAAAAACCTCTAAGGCCCAGCTTGACAAAGCCCTGGATGGGATGATTTAGTTGGGGTTGGTCCTGCTTTGAGCAGAGGGTTGGACTAGATGACCTCCTGAGGTCTCTTCCAACCCTAATCTTCTATGATTCTGAGTTACACCAAGGTAAGACTGGAGTAACAGTGATGAATTGGGCCCATTAGGAGGGAAACACAGGACAGGCAACAAGGGTAAAATATCAAGAAAATTATGGATTTTCATGGTCCAACAATGTGCACAACCTACACCCCAGGCCAGTAAGGTACTTTGAAGCACACATCTAACATTAAGCATGAGTAATAAAAAAAATAGGATTAATCACATGCCTAATTTTAAGCACATGATTAAATGTACATGCTGAATCTGAGGTCCAGTTATTCCATACAATTTTTTTAAATAACCATGATCTGATTCAACTTATGTTTTGTTTCTCAACTTCTGTGCTATTTTGATTTCTGCATATTTTTAAAAATAAAGCTTTTGCCTGTTTCTATTTTTTTTAAATCAATATTTTTCAATACCCAGTTATTTAGTTTTCAATCTGATCATTTCTATAACTTTTGCTTATTTCTGAAAAAAAGAAAGAAGCCACTTTAATCAATACACTGAACAGTGACTGGTTTCACACTGGGGAAGAGAAATGCCAGTACAGTCTGCTTGTTTCTCATGCCCCTGAAAGTCCTAGCAAAGGGCTCCTTCCTCTGTTTCTAGTTCTGGTGCCATTGCCCATTTTCTGGGAATGAGGCAAAGGGCAGACTGGATTTTCAAATGCCCAATTTGAGGAGTCCATGTTAATTCCCGAAAGATACTAGGACCTACTTGATGAAAAGGTCACTGAACACTGCCAGCTACTCCATGCTATTGGAATCTCAAACCACCATAGCAGAGAAAAAGATTTGGGTTTGAAAAACAAACTAGAGCTTTGTCACCAGCTTCCATGAAAGGTAAACAACTGAATCCTCTTTGAAGTCTGCTATGGAAACTCCATGAAGACCTGATGAGTATTTAGCTACCGTGGTGACAGGCATGATGAAAGCTAGAGCTAGAGAGAACAAAATTAAAACAGAATGCTGAATGAAAGAGTGAGGGAACTTTCCCTCTCTGTCCTCCATTCTCTCCCCTTTCATTCCTAGACCTTTCTGTCTGTTTTGTTGTGTTTCTCTCCCCTGTCCCACCTCTCCAACGCCCTGCATTAGCCCATTTTTGGGGGGTGGAGTGGGGTGGCCACAGATTGCCTTCGCATTAGCTTCAACAAATATGCTGGTTGCCTTAAAATCCCCAACCATTTATTGGTCTTGTTACTAAATAACATCACAATAGTTTGGAGGGGTTGGGGTTTTTGTTTGAAACACTGTTATTCCATGTACCAACTACAGGGAAGTTCAGGCAATACTGTGAATTCGGCTGTAACCTTATCTAGTCACAAAGATAACACGGAGAAGTTTTGCAGGTGACCAACATACAGTGTGTTTGTTGAAGGAAAAGACGGGTGAAACAGGAAAATGTTCGCCTGATGTTGAATGCAAGTATATTAGTGCTACCCATACACAGGAAAACATTATTCTAAAGCAATTTGTTGTTGCTAAAATGTCACCTTAATATTGTTGCCAGGATCAATAAGAGTTATGAGCCACCCAACAGCTGCACAGAATAGATTAACATGGAGGTTAATGTCACTAGACTGGCTGGGAATTTTTCAAAAATGTTTTTTCCTTAGAAAATGCTGATTTGTACAAACAAAAACTTTTCACAAACCATATCAGTTTTGAGGAAACTTTTGTTGGAAGGTTTCTCAGGTCCAGGATAGAATTTGTGATGAAAACCAGGAAGAGACACACCAGAATAGCCTGATTTGGAGTCAGACAGAGCAGGGACTTGAATCTGGGTCTCCCACATCCCAGCCCCAATGGGCTATTGGCTATGCTACTCTCTCTCATTTTTCATGAAACATTTCAGAAGATCCTGGTATTTTGTCCTGAGGTGAAACCTCAGGACAAAATTCCAAAACCCCAACATTTTTTGCAAAACAGAATTATTGTTTTATGGACAGCCCTGACTTTCACTTGAAGGAAGCCTTAATATAGAATGGAAAAGAAAACCTTTTGATTTCAAAAGGCTACAGGAATTTTGCTGGAGTGGAACCACCTTTAATTCTTAATTTATGGTTGTATCATGGCAAGTGTACATGCACCCCTGGCATTAGCTGGATGGAATGTAAGAATATCTTAAGTCTTTGAGACTATGGCCTGATCCTGCAAACACTTAACCCATGCATAACTTTATACACAAAAAGAGTTCTATTGCAGCCATGTGAGTAAAATTATTCATGTGCGTTAGAGTTTGCAGGATCACATCCTAAGCCACTCTAGTGACGGTAATTATTGATTTGGTGTTGTACAAAAAACAGTACACAGAATCCCTGACCTGAAAAGTTTTTTAAATACTAAACACTGCTGAATTGGTAATACTTGGCCAAATTCTACGCTCTGTTACAATCAGGTGGCCCCACTGACTTCAGCGATGTCTTCACCGACATAACTGATAACTTGACAACAAATGGTCAAAATCTTACTAGTGTTGCTATAGTCGCAGATTTTAAAATTAAACAGAACAAATAGAACTAATATTTTTTAGGCGACAGATTAGCAGCATCCTCCCCCAGCAGAGACTGGCTATGCATATGAAAATAGTTTAAGAAACATAGGTGGCCAGCCTTTTCGGTGTTAAAACAATTACTATAAGAAGTTTAATGCTTTTGATAGCTAACGGAGGTTCATCTTTATTTCAAGTATGTACGTACAGTAGCCATGGTACTGGGTTCTCTCAAAACTACTGCCTGTTTGCAGTAAACTATAGCTAGTGACTGAGCTTTCTGTATGCGATTCCTTACAAGTCGTCTTCTAGAATATAAAAGAGTTGCTATCCAGACAAAATAAGCTGCAATTATTGGTTCTCTTTGCAACAAAATTCATGCAAACATGAAATGTCAAGATTATCTAGGTAGTGCTCTTAACCATTTCTTGTTCATCTGTAATCCAGAGGGCTAAACTACTCATTTTTTTCAATGTATTGTAATTTTCTTAGAAAATAAGAGGCCGTTACCTTTATAGTGAAATGAACTAACATTTTCAAACTTGGGCATGTAAAGTTAGGTAACTCCACTACATATGTACTTAGGAGCCTAAATAAGTGGCCTGATTTTCAGAAGTGCCGAGCACCTTATGATTTCACTAACTTCAATGGAAAAAGGTGCTACTCCTTCATTTAGGGTCAGATATAAAGCCCTTTTACAGCAAGTGGAGTTTCCATTGACTTCTAGAGTGCAACTGGTTTGGTGAAACCCCTGCAGAGACACATGACTCTCCCCACCCCCAACATGCTGTGCATGAATATCGTGGCCTAGCAATCTGATCCATAATCCATTCATGCTATGTAGACTTCACTTGTTTCTGAAGAAGAGAGATTTCTTGAGAAACCATCACATAGATCCCATAGGATGTGATTTCAAGGGTCTTTTAGAGTATTCAAAAAACATGTCTAATACCGACATAGTAAATGAAGCATTAGAAAATGTCAAAATCTACAGGTTATATTCATCAGTTATATTCTGATGGATGTAACACTGTTCAAACTTCAGAGACATGTACACATTAACAAAAAAAGTTACTGATGTGGAAGCAGAGCAAGGCCTGAAAGGAATTGGAAGGGGATTTCAAATGCAAACAGTCTTTGTTAGCAAGAGTCAGGCTAACTGAAACCCACGAGATTTGTAGAAGCGAGGATTGTGTGAGGCGAGTGGGAAAGAACTGTGTGAGAAGTTGTTGCAACCTTGTGTAGATAATGTGTAGCCAACATGGTAGACTAGAGTCTAAATAAGTGAGAAAAATAAGATATCAGGATTACCTATGTATAAACAAAATGCAGCTGTTGCTTATTGTCTGTAACAAAAGGTATAAATGCTTGCTGTAATTGTTTACCTGTTGAGAGACCTGCCTAGGAGGGGGAGACCCTGTGTCCTAGTGCACGCTCTCCCTTTACGCAATTGCTTGAGAGAATAAAGTATCTGACTTTGCTATACACCCAACCAAAAGAGTGAGAACTCTGTTATTCTCCGACACTGAGATAGGTGGGATAGCGTACCTTGCAGCTTAATGAGACTCCAATCATAAGCTGCAGATGGCTGGATGTGTCAGGAATACATTGGCTATGCCATGCTTACAGAACCGTCCACTGATCAATACCTGCTGTGCCAGTATTAGTCTTTGCTTGCAGCTGGGTGTAAGCTGCAATGAAAGAGGCTGACAGCTAGAAGAACAGAGAAAATCTGGCACTGTGATAAGATTAGTAAATAAAATAGAGCCAAATCTGGTGCTGATTTTACACGTATGCAACCACATTGACATCAATGCGATTGGTTCGGATGAGAGCACATCATTTGGTCCACACAGTTGTGGGGGGTAGCTGCAATAGGAAGGATGCTGTGTTTGCAAAATTAAAAGGAGTATGTATAACCTGAGGGATGATGGGAAATGTATTGTCTATAACAACAGCTGGGGGACTAGGTTATGGCCTTTAAGTCACAGCCAATGAGGGATCTGATGTAAAAGAGCTACACAAAAGCATGAGACCATGGAGACAGCCCGGTTGACTTAACTTGAATTCCATGAGGGGCACATGGGGGAGCCTATGAAGTGTGGGAGCCTATGCAGCAGTACAGCATGTGTTCCTCCACACACCAATCCTGCTCCACTGGCCAGAGTGTAAGGAGACAGGGCCACCTCTTTCCTCCCCCCCACCTTCACCCAGCTTTGGAGAATATATGAATACATGTAGAACACAGTGGCTGGTCCCTGGTCGATGGCAAAGAGATGAAAGGTGCCTTCTGCTCTTCCACCCTTGTGCACGTACACAGGTTGAGACATATTCCGGCTCTGGGAATTGGAACAGAAAGGTCTGATGTTTACTAAGCCCAGCATTAAAACACTGAAAGCTGAGGGGTGCTGGTCTCGATACTACCTGGCAGCATTCCAGAACTAGGCCTGGTCCACACTAACCCCCCATTTCGAACTAAGGTATGCAAATTCAGCTACGTTAATAACGTAGCTGAATTCGAAGTACCTTAGTTCGAACTTACCGCGGGTCCAGACGCGGCAGGCAGGCTCCCCCGTCGATGCCACGTACTCCTCTCGCCGAGCTGGAGTACCGGCGTCGAGGGTGAGCACTTCCGGGATTGATCCGGGATCGATTTATCGCGTCTAGACAAGACGCGATAAATCGATCCCAGAAGTTCGATTGCTTACCGCCGAACCCGGAGGTAAGTGTAGACCTACCCTTAGTAAAACATCACCAGGCTGGTAATAGGAAATCCCTACTGACACGTCTACAGCACGTCTAACAAAAGAACTCAAAGCACATAATTGATACAACATTCAAAAAGGGGCCTAACTGACTGACTGACTGCATTACAGAAAACTATGTTTTTTATATTTCACGTGTTATATTCTGAAAAGGAACACATTGAGTAACCTTAGATAGGACTAGAAATACATACCAATACAAGACAGCAGACGTGGGTCAAAAGGAAATTTTTAAATCAAATGTAGATACAATATTAAGTTCGTTGTCTCTACAGTTGTGGCACAACACTAAGGTCAAGGCAGACATTCTAGTCTAAATCCACATTTTTAGGGACAGAGCTATATAATATTTCAACTGAGGAGTGAGGGAGAAACTTGGAGGGAACATTTTTTAAAAGGGGCCCTATTGTCACCTTTCAAAAGATTTTGAAATAGTAGATGCAGATTCCTGCATTCAAGAAGATTTTAAGACACTTCAAATATAAAATGTTATGCCCTATAATTCAGCCTTCTATACTAGAATAATTTGCTATTGACAAGTTTACAGTCTACTTTTAAAGCACCAAGTAGTTCCCCATCAGATGTGTATAAAATCAGTGACATTAATATATTCCAAGATATGCTAAACAATTGCAAACACAACACACAAAAACTTGGAATGCAAGTATCAGTGCAGTGACACCAGAATCTGGCTTTCTGAGGCTACAGATGATCCCCCGATTCATTCTCTCACACATATTTTTGTGTTACAACAAAATTTCTCCTCATAGGTAGAAAAGTCTTAAATGCACCATGGACAGAAGAAGTAAAATTTATTGCCTTTTGGGGGAAAATAGTTCTCTTTATGTTGATATACTACCCTAAGACTTCAGCTTTAGTTCCCAAGATTGTCATATTATGCCCGATTTCTCCTTCGGGGTAATATTTACTGCAAATTCCTTCTCAACCAGTCAATATTTGTTTTCTATAGATACACAGTCATCTATGTATGGGAGTGTTTTTTAAATATATAAAGATACACAAACGATACATATAACAAATTGCTCTATCATCATAATAGATGGCAACTAAAAAATTTACATATATTCCTGATTCAGTACATTTGAATGGCAGATTAGGTACACCTAATTTTCTCTGAAAAGGAATTTTTCCAACAACTAAACCAAAAGGAAATAATTAAAAGCACTGGAAGGGGTCCAGCACGTTTTGGCAGCTTCTTTGCTGCCCACCCATATATTTCAATTATTACTAGCCATATTTTCATCTGGTAGAAGCTGGTGTCACTTCATTGACTTCAGCTGAACTATACTGATTTACACCAGCTGAGGATCTGGCCCTGCATGTTCCATGGTTCTGAATGCCTTTTAGAACAATGTGTCCTAGAACTTTCAAAATGTGATTTGAATGAGAAATGGCATGACTGCATTAAATAATAATTCCCAACTCCTCTGTTTCTAAATCTTGAGCAGGCACTCAACAGATTCATGGCCCTCCCTTCCCTCCAAGCTACAGAAATGGTCCTGGATTCTGCTCATCATACCCTTAGAAAGCCCTCAAAATCCTCCTTCCCCGAGCCTCCCATAACAACCCTATTCAACAGCTGCACAAGCCTTCCTAGACTGTCCCTCCCTTTCTCACAACTTATAGCTGCCAAATAGTCATCCCCTTGTAACAAGCGCACAACTCCATTTTAGCTGTGGAAAACATTCCAGATTCCCCCACTCACCAGCTTACAACATTGCACCTTCTCAGCCGGAAAAGCCCTCTTCAGCGTACCCTCAGCTGACAAGCCCACAATCCCCTACCATCTGCCACATCCCCAGGTTCCTGCCTTGTAAAAGAGAAAGAGTTAGGGGTGAAAAAAATCCTTGCATCCTCACCTTCTTTCAATTGCCTCCCAGTGGCAATTTTGTATATTTCATTGTCCAACTGAAATCACACAATAAAAATGTGTACAAATGAGTGATCTCCCCGAAAGTGTACACATAGCATATGTATTAGTCCACACTTGTGTCCCCTGATGAGATGGGGTTGGGAGGAGACCTGAAAATGGAAAGTGGTCACAGGCTTGATTCCATAGTATGGATTCTGGAATGTTTGCAGACTGGGAAAGGATGGAGGGGTTGTTAGAGAACAGAATTTGTGGTAGATTACAAATCTGGGTGGGATCCAGCTGGGGCTACTTGCTATCTTTCTCCTCCAGTCACTCCAAGATAAAATAAAATTAAATGGGAAAAAAAAAACCCAGACATGTGTATCAATGCAAAACGAAGGTTGAGAATTTAAATGCACCGAGATTCAAACCTTCAAAAGTTTAGGATCCTACTTCAACTCAGCCACTTTGAACATTATAGAGGGGATCGCTACAGTTCCACATAGGTAAAGCGGGTTGAGCTTTATACTTAAAAGCAGTGATTCAAGCACTTTGCTGAATTAAGTAAACCACTGTTGAAAACTACAGCATACCCTCCTTAAAATTATAGCACTTACTCTGAGAATAGAATGCATTTTCTGAGAATTTATATGAATATCCATTAACTAAACTAGCTGAAGAGTTGAAATTAAATTTTAAAAATGTCCTTTAATAAATACCCAGTGGACTCATTGGGGGGTCCCCAATGATCTCAAGGTGGACTGTAGTGACGACATGAGGGCGAAAAAAAAGCTAAATTAAAAAAGAAGTTTAATCTGGGACTCCAAAACACCAAAATGCCTTAATCATAAAAAATGTGGATATTTCATGTCCTCACTACAGGGCACAGTTAAGGTTGTTTGGGTGCCCTGACTGTGCATTTAGCTACCTTAACATATTTGGTTTTCTTATTCTAATTTTCCCTAGACTGATAATGGTGTTTTTTCTTAAATAGTTATAACTCCCATGTAATGTATATTACCTTAAATTACCAATATGTGTTCTCAACTTTAATGCGATTCTAATGGAGATTTTGCTTGGGAATATAAGACTACATACATTTAGTAGTATACCATATTCCACATATGCAATCTGCCCAAATTGGCACTGCCGTGGGGAACTTAGAATTTTTCATGTGGGGACTTAAGCATTTGGGCTGGGACTCTGAAACCTGGTTGTCCAGTTTCCATTACAGGAAAAGGGTATTATGCATCTAAATTCTTCAGGCAGCTTTGAAAAGCTCAGGCTTAAATACTCAACACTATCATTGTATCAACACAACTCTCTGCATTTGATAATTGTTTCAATATGGATCAACCATTCTGCATCATGCTCATAAAGTAAATACTTGGATAGGTTTGAGACTTTAGAGAAAATTAACTTTAATCAATGAGACAAATAATTGGCTTGATGTACAGTCACATGACTTATCTATTCTCATAGAAGGATGCAGCTTCCATAGCATATATAATAGCATATTAAAAATGG
Organism: Chrysemys picta bellii; assembly: GCF_011386835.1. Classification (NCBI taxonomy): domain Eukaryota; kingdom Metazoa; phylum Chordata; order Testudines; family Emydidae; genus Chrysemys; species Chrysemys picta. The sequence goes on along the minus strand of NC_088792.1, from coordinate 115,364,528 downwards.
CTTTATGGTCAATTAACATTTAATGGATTTGGGACCATTTTTTAAAACTGTTTATTATTTTGAGTACTGTTTGTAAATATGAGTTGTCTCATGCATACGTTATCTCCTTACTTTACTCTAAAATATGTTGTAATGGTAAAGACTAGCAGTTAAAAGCATACCTACAGCTAACTAAGTACCTCATTGTTGGGAGTGAAGGCATATTTTAGGCCTGATAAAAGCCTGATGTGATTTTTTAAGGGTTTGATAACATTTAACAACTTAAGCATAAATAGAACTGCATACATGTAAGAAGGATGCAAAATAATCATGTTTGTGAGGAATATAACGGATAGATTTGAACTCACACTAAATATGTACTGATGGGGAGGAGAGTTAACAGAAAAAGAAGAAACTAATGCATAAACATGAAAATTTTTTTAAAAAAGGTATAAGTCGGCCTAAACAAAGGGAAGCTGTGAATTGTCCAGTACTGGATGTGACTGTGAGGTATTGTCCTGTTGAGCTTCCCACTTGTTAAGTAGCTGATCACTATTTACTAGAATTTTGCCTTCATAAAGATTTGTTAGACCCACCCGCTGAGTAGTAAATTTTGCTATCTAACATTCATCACCACGATTTATATTACTCTGGGGAATTTTTAGGTGTATAGACCAGTGAATTAATTACACTCACCACCTTTGCCAAATTGTGCACTAAGCCCAATGAAGTTGAATGAGCAGTAAGTCAGTGCAGATTTTAGTCAGCACATACTGTTTAGGTGTTTTATCATCTATGATATGCGTGTTAAACCCTGGTATAACAATGATGGGCGACAAATTATGTGTCTCAAAATTGGACTCTCCAGGCCTGCGCCTGCTCCCACTGATGTTAACAGCAGACCTCTCACTGATTTCAGCTGTGCAGGATCAGACCCCAGATGACTTCAGTGAGTGCAGGGCTGGCCTTCAATAGCTGTCTTACTGATCTGTGTTACTGTTGGCCCACCTCCGACGTACCAATCTCCCACACACGCCCTGTGCCTGGAAATGACACCCTCTGACGTCTCATTTTGTATGTTCTATATTGCTCAGTGCTAATTTGGATTTATGCCTTTGAAAGTAACTAATTTACCTATGTGATTTTAAACTTTACCATGTTGTGCATCTCCACTGCAGAATTTGGTCCAATACCTGCATGCAGCTTAACTAACAATGAAAGTACAATTCAAAGCAATACATTAAAAATCTTTATTTCATTTAACTGCTTCAAAATGCTGTGGGCCAGATTCTCTTCCCACTCATACCAGTTTATATTAGGGTAACTCCATCTCCTCCAGTGGAGTTACTCATGATTTGCATGAGCTCAAGAGGTGAGATTCCAGATGTATTACATGAGGAAACAGAAAAATGGAAACTGCTTATAAAGAATAGGAGAGGCAATCCCAGCAGTTCATGGTATGTGACATGCCTCTGGGTGTATTGAAAGTATGTCACACTGTTGTTTTACCACTGAGGCATGTCACAGCTGAGGTGGTATGTGTCACAGCTGAAAAGCAAGCTTGTGATAGCCCTTTCATTTCAATGAGAGGCATGCCATGAAGTGCAGCAACCCTAACTGCAAAATACCACCACATACACTCATCGGACATATAGTATTACAGGGCTATTTGTGATTGCATCAGTCATGAAACATCCAAGAACAAGGAAGGGAGGAATGTCCATCTATCTATTATTTCTGGGCCACTCCTATGGTACTTTAGCTTTGTTTGGAATCTGAACTTTTAGCAGAAGATGGTATGTGAGAAACGGTCATGCTAAATAAGCTAGTTTCTGATGTCTGGTAAAGAAATGTCTAGGTCAGGGGTCGGCAATGTTCGGCATGCGGCTCGCCAGGGTAAGCACCCTAGCAGGCCGGGCCAGTTTATTTACCTGCTGACGCGGCAGGTTCGGCCAATTGTGGCCCCCACTCGCCGCGGTTTGCTGTCCCGCGCCAATGGGGGCGGCGGGAAGCCGCGCGGGCCGAGGGATGTGCTGGCCGCGGCTTCCCGCCGCCCCCATTGGCCCAGGACGGCGGACCGCGGCCAATGGGGGCCACGATCGGTTGAACCTGCTGCGTCAGCAGGTAAATAAACTGGCCCGGCCCGCTAGGGTGCTTACCCTGGCGAGCCGCATGCCGAATGTTGACGACCCCTGGTCTAGGGAGTCTTTTCCTCAGGTCAGAGTGAGGCACAAAGAAAACCCAAGGGTATGTACAGAGAACTATACACTGAAAGAAGCGAGGTTAAATGCTAGCCATATATGCTAAACATAGGACTACAGAAACCACTGCCCAGCCAGATCCACACTCACCTCTCTTCACGACAGAGATCAAAGGCTCTTAAGCAAAGTAAGCTGTCAGGGGATAGGAAGGAAGATCCTTTCATGGATCACTAATGGGTTGAAGATAGGAAACAAAGGGTAGGAAGAGTTTTTACAATGGAAATAGTTTTCACAGGTAAACGGGAGGGTTGGGGGGGGTCCCTAAGGATCTGTACCATTCAACATTCATAAATGAGCTGTAAAAAGATGAAAACAGTGAGGTGGCTAAGTTTGCAGAGGATACAAACTTACTCAAGATAGTTAGGTCCAAAGCTGACTGCAAAGAATTACAAAGGGATCTCACCAAACGGGATGACTGGACAACAAAATGGCAGATGAAATTCAATGTTGATAAATGCAAAGTAATGCACATTGGAATTAATAATCCCAACTATACATACAAAATGATCAGGTCTATATTAGCTGTTACCACTCAAGAAAGATCTTGGAGTCATCATGGATATTTCTCTGAAAACAGCTGCTCAATGTGTAGCTGCAGTCAAAAAAGCTAACTATGTTAGGAATCATTAGGAAAGGGATAGACAAGATAGAAAATATCATAATGCCACGATATAAATCTATGGTATGCCCACATCTTGAACACTGCACACAGTTCTGGTTGCCCCATCTCAAAGTAGATATATTAGAATTGAAAAAAGTACAAAGAAGGGCACCAAAAACGATTAGGGGGATGGAACAGCATCCATATGAGAAGAGAATAAATAGACTAGGACTGTTCATCTTGGAAAAGAGATGATTAAGGGGAGATATGATAGAGGTCTATAAAATCATGACTGGTGTGTACAAAGTGAATATAGAAGTGTTATGCGAATGGGTGAACACCACAAGAACCAGAGGTTACCCAATGGAAATTAAAACCAACATAGGGAAGTACTTTTTCACACAACACACAGTCAACCTGTGGAACTCGTTGCTCAGGGACATTGTAAAGGCCAAAAATATAACTAGATTAAAAAAATTAGATAAATTCATGCAGGAGTGGTCCATCAATGACTATTAGCCAAGATGATCAGGGATGCTATGGGTGTCCTTAAACCTTCAAATGTCAGAAGCTGGGACTTGACAACAGGGATGGATCACTCGAAATTGTCCTGTTCTGTTCATTCCCTATGAAGCATCTGGCACTGACTACTGTTAGAAGACAGGATACGAGGCTCGATGTGCTTTTGGTCTGACCCAGTATGGTCATTTTTATGTTCTAATGGCAAGTCAGTGGCAAAACTTCTATTAACTCCAATGAAACCAGAATTTAACTAAATGTTCCCATGTGTTTGTGCAATACCCAACACAATGACACCTATGATCCTGGTGGGGGCATTTGGGCACTAACATAATATAAATATGAAACAGCAACATGGATCTGCCAAACACAAAGGGCAATATCAAGCCTCAAATCTACACCTGTTACTTGCAACTACAGGAGAACATAGGCTGTGCAAAGTGGCAAGAGGCTCCTTGAACCCCTTCTCTCTTTGCTCCTAAATAATCCCCTAATGAAGCCACACGTACAGAGCTCCAAGCTCAGAGAGATGTTGGAAACTTCACTTCTCTGCTCTCATGACACCCTGCTTAGCCTAATAGCACATGTGACTTGCTCCTATTGCACCATCAATGTACATCCTGCCCTCAGAAGTACATAGCCTTCTGGTGATGGGAGTAACTAAGCAAGAGAAGGAAAGAGATCAGGGAAAACAACTCAGAAAAGATGAAAAAGAGAAAAGGAACAGAAAGATAAGCAGGAAAGAGAGAGGGCATGAAGGGACATGGGGTATGGACAATGCCTATTTGTCTATTCTTCACAAGGTGCAGCTACTACAGAAGTCACATTGGTAAATCGCTACATTAGACAATACTCTATGGGGTAAAAACATATACAAATATTCCTAAGAAATTCTAAGTCAGACAAATCAGTGAAATTCTGCAAATGTGTCAACTTTTTACTACCTCCAGTGAATGACTGCATATACTACAGTAACATAGTTATCCTAGTTATGTAGTCTTAGGGTATGTCTATATGGCAAACAAAACACCCATGGCTGACCCATATCTGCTGACTTGGGCTTGCAGGGCTATAAAATTGCAATGCAGATATTCAGGATTGGGCAGTTTATAGCTCCACATCCTGAACCCCTGCAAGCCCAAGTCACCTGATCCAGGACAACCAGGGGTGTTTTATTGCAGTGTAAACATATCCTTACAAACTCCTCTTTGTAGAAAACCTTCCGATCAACATAGACATCTCCATAGATCTAGCAGCACCTTGTTTACACCTCCCCCCATCCCCAAATATAAAAGCAGTCAAGCACTTCAATATCCTTCAGTCTTCTCAGAAAAACACATCTCATTGTAAAACTCCTTCCCTGAATGAGGCCAGTCCTCATGAAAAATGAACAGAGTGAAAGAGAATAGCAAACAAAACCAACTTTGATTGCCAGGCACTTCTACACCAGAGGGAACCCTTGTGAGACTTTAAAGAAATACATGCAGTTGAGATAAGACTCCAAAAAAAAAATTCCTAGGAAAAAAGTTTGTTATTTAAACAACCTCATACTTCTGCTCAATCTATTGGCGAGAAACTTCCAACGGCTCAGGCAGTGGTTCTTCAGAAAGACAGAACATATCATAACTGCTTAAAAAGTAACACTCCACCACCACTTTCAGTCATAAGAAGAGCAAACAAACAATTTATATTACAGGAGACCAAAGTATGCTTTTCTCAGTGTTACATTCAATGTAAACCATAAACCTTAACCATTCCCCAAACAAACACTTCTAGAAAAAACAAGCAAAGACAGAACACAAAAATGATATATATTTGTGGATCACTATGATAACTAAGTTACATTTCTGTAGTTGGGCAAGTTATTCATAGCCAGGTTTCCTTGGAGTCAAAATATACCTGATTTCACACTTAAGTGTTCATGAAAAGGAAGTCAGTTTAGAAGTCTAATTTCTTAAAATGAAAATGTACAATTTTTAAATGTACTGCTATTAGTTTGACTTTAAAAATTCTGCAATAACTTTTTGCATTACTTTAAAAATGTTGGTAGAGTTTATTATGGGTCACATAAGTCACATGGTATTGATTTTGGTTACCTGATTGGCTTAGCGAATACCTTTTTTCATTAATTTTCTCAGAAGGAGCATTGTGTGCACTCTCTCAAAGCAGTTAGTGAGAAGAAATGAGTCTGCGCTGCTCCCTGCTGGAGTATATGCAGGATGGCTATATACTATCCACCTGTCCTTTGAAGGTCCACAGAGGTTTCCTGAGGGACAGTGGAGATACCTGGCAACTCCCTGAAGACAACAGAGTGGAGAGCTGTCCATCATAAGAAAAGCTGGAGGAAGGTATCAAACTAAACTACTGTCTTCTTTTTGGAGATAGAACACCACCATATAGTGGTGGAGGGACTCTCCATGGTGATGAAAGATCCAGATGGCTTGGTATGGTCCTCCATAGGTTTCAGAGGTGCATCCAAATGCAGAATCTCTAAATTTCGTCATGGTGAGTCTCGTTTACTGATCTAACAAAGAACTATTTTTTCCTCCAAAACTCAATTTTTGCAAAATTGACATGATTTTGCAACATTTCAGTTTCAACAGAACCACATTCTCAGACAGAAAATGGTTCCTTCAGTTGTTCTGACCATCTCCGCCCATAACCTTTTGTTATGGTTTAATAGTAAGATAGCTGTAATCACTCACTGACTGGGTAAAATATCTTCTGACCATTTCTTGGAAACCTCAGTTTGGAATAATGCAAAACATATATCTGAGTAAGTCAGTTTTATGACAATAAAGAGTGAATGCAGGAAGCTTTAGATCAAGTGATTTATACTAAAAAGGTACCATGCTTTCCACTAGGGATTAAAAGCCAAATTTGATTTAGAAACCAGAGTCCCAAATTTGATTTACTTTAGAGAACTCTAAATGAAATGTCCCCGATTCCTCACATTTATATCCCTATATATTAGATAGAATAATATAATTATAATTCTAAGTCACCATTGTCCTTCAAGATTTTAGAACAAGTAGATCTCATACTCTTGCACCAATTTTTTATTATTAGATTGGAAGGGAAAAAACAAGCTTTCCGGCATTTTTAACTCCCAGTTGGTTTCTTAACTTTAAATGAACTAGTCATTGAACTGAGCTGGTTGAATGAACTGAAATGAAGAAAATATTCTCGTTACCTGAAGAAGCTACTTCTGTCAAAAGCTAGCTCAGCACTTCAAAAAAACTTGGTTCCAGATGCTTAGCCAATGACTTCCATCAGCTCAGTGGTTTGACTTTCTTTAAAAGTTTGGCAGCAAACATGTACTGTTTACTTTTTAAATTTTAATTTAAAATGTAATAGAATATAGCAAACTTGTTATAACATTTGTTGTCATAATTTGAAATTAAATAGATTAGCATTTAAATAAAAAAAAATCCAGTTTCAATTAAAAAAAACAAAACTGATTTTTGTTAACCCCACATTTCATGCAATAGAGCATATAATAGCTACCGAGGAAGGAAAATACGGTCTTTTTAATATATTTACTTGTTTCTCATGAGAAATTATGAAGCTGCCTAAACATCAGTGCAGTACTATGCTATCTGGACCACAGTTTATATCATTCAGCATGTTTTAAATACAAGTATATAAGCAGTAAGCCTCCTTAAATGCCAGACTCAAGAATCTGGACCAAAATGCATATTTATTAGAGCTGTCAATTAATCACAGTTAACTCAGGCAATTAACTCAAAAAAATTAACTGCGATTGAAAACATTAATTGCACTGTTCAACAATAGAATACCAATTGAAATTTATTAAATATTTTTGGATGTTTTTCTACATTTTCAAATATATTGATTTCCTATTACAACACAGAATACAAAGTGTACAGTTATCACTTTATAATATTTTTATTACAAATATTTGCACTGTAAAAGTAATAAAAGAAATAGTATTTTTCAATTCACTTCATACAAATACTGAAGTGCAATCTCTATCATTAAAGTGTTACTTACAAATGTAGGGTTTTTTTGTTACATAACTGCACTCAAAAACGAAAGTGTAAAACTTCAGAGCCTACAAGTCCACTCAGTCCTACTTCTTGTTCAGCCAATCACTAAGACAAACAAGTTTGTTTACATTTATGGGAGATACTGCTGCCTGCTTCTTATTTACAATGTCACCTGAAAGTGAGAACAGGCGTTCGCATGGCACTTTTGTAGCCGGCAAGGTATTTACATACCAGATATGCTAAACATTCGTATGCCCCTTCATGCTTCGGCCACCATTCCAGAGGCCATGCTTCCATGCTGATGATGTTCGTTAAAAAAAAAAATAGCGTGTTAATTACATTTGTGACTCAATTCCTTGGGGGAGAATTGTATGTCCCCTGCTCTGTTTTACCTACATTCTGCCATATATTTCATGTTATAGCAGTCTTGGATGGTGACCCAGCACATGTTGTTGTTTGATTTATGAACACTGTCACTGCAGATTTGACAAAACGTGAAGAAGGTACCAATGTGAGATTTCTAAAGATAGCTATAGCACTCGACCCAAGATTTAAGAATCTGAAGTACTGTCCAAAATCTGAGGGGGATTAGGTGTGCAGCATGCTTTCAGAAGTCTTAAAAAAGCAACACTCCAATGCAGAAACTACAGAACCCGAACCACCAAAAAAAACCCACCCAACCTTCTGCTGGTGGCATCTGACTCAGATATGAAAATGAACATGCGTCGGTCCGCACTGCTTTGGATTGTTATCAAGTAGAACCCGTCATCAGCATAGATGCATATCCTCTGGAATGGTGGTTGACTAATGAAGGGGCATATGAATGTTTAGCATATCTAGTATGTAAATACCTTGCAACGCCGGCTACAAAAGTGCCATGCGAACGCCTGTTATCACGTTCAGGTGACATTGTAAACAAGAAGTGAGCAGCATTATCTCCTGCAAATTGTAACCAAACTTGTTTGTCTGAGTGATTAGCTGAACAAGAAGTAAGACTGAGTGGACATGCAGGCTCTAAAATGTTCTTTTATTTTTCAATGCAGTTTTTTTAATACATAATTCTACATTTGTAAGTTTAACTTTCATGATAAAGAGATTGCACTACAGTACTTGTATTGGGTGAATTGAAAAATACTATTTCTTTTGTTTGTTTTTTATAGTGCAAGCACTTGTAAACAAAATTAAATATAAAGTGAGCACTTTGTAGTCTGTGTGGTAACTGAAATCAATACATTTGAAAATGTAGAAAACTCACAATTTTCAATAAATGGTAATCTATTATTGTGTAATTGAACAATTAATTTTTTTAATTGCTTGACAGTCCTAGACTTCAGTCATTCTAGGAATCCTCTTGAAGATAGACTCTGAATTATGCACTGGACTGTGTGATTTTACTTCGTTTTGACACAGTCTAACACAACTACAGCCTAATTCTCTCCATGGTGTGCTATCACAGATCCTGAAAGTGAAGTAGTAGCTGCAGGTCAGACCCAAATAGAAGCTTAAAATGTACAATACATAAAGAACATTTAAGTAATCCAAGGTATAAATTCTCCTAGTTTACACTGGTACTTTACTAAAATATTTTTTAAATATTTCATGTATTCACTGTGTCGATAAGGAATGTCTGGGATGATTCCTGTGTCTTTGCAAACAAAGGTAAATATTTCACCACAGTTCAGAGAAAGCGATGCAATATGAATAATTGATTGATTTCTTTTAACAATTGATGTGGTGCCCAAATTTATGCAGTTCTATTTACCTTGGGTCAGACATGCTGTGAATGCACTTTTTGTAACAAGGGTATCTAAGCTTCATAACAAACCGTGGATGAGAAAGTGGTCATTAAAATCAAGATCTGAAGGATATTATTTCTTTTAAAAGAAATGCAACATCCATTACATCATTATTATTTTTTTCTTAAACACACCTGGCAACCTTCACAAAAGAGATGTTATTTCAAAATTTCAGGAGATCAGTTTGTTAATTAAAACCTACAGTAATGAATAGGTAGAGCAAGTGGTAAACAAAACTACCAACAGTTAAATCCTATTCCCAATTCAGTCAATGGCAAGACTCCATTGACTTCAAAAGGAACAGGATCTGGCCCCAGCTGGGCATCCAAATGGAATGCAAACAACAGATGGATGTCTGCTGCTGTTAAAAAGCATTAGGCATGGGTTTAAATTATGTAGGTTAAAATTCTACCATTGCCCATGAGTGTGGAAGGGCCAAAATGCCATGGAATGCCTGCTGCTCACCAGTGGGGGACTGGCTGCAGAAAGACACTGCAGCCCTCTGCATACTGTGCAGCTGTGGTCCACGACAGCCCATTACGCTGGAGAACAAAGGGGTGTGGAAATGAGATGGGGCGAGCTGGGGCTTCTATAACGCATCCATGATTTGAGTAGATCCACTAGTCCACAGCAGCTCTGCAATCTACTATGGGATGTTGGGACTCAGGTTGTCCCACATTCACACGGCTGAGCATGCACATCTTGTTTACTCAGGCTGCGAGTTTACTTCCAGAATGTTCATCCATGCTAGAAAAGCAAACGTGCACAGTACTTGTAAACTCGAGTGTGTCAGAGGAATTGCATCTTTTCATGAACATATGGATCTGTCATATTCCACAAAAGCCTATTTAATTAACCTAAAAATAACTGAATAGAGAATACTGAAAAAGAAAAGGCAATTTCCATCTCAGCTGGTGTTGAGGAGGAGGAATAAAAAGGATGAATAGAATAGACCTTGCTCCCATTTTATTGTCATGGCATAAATCCTAATTCTTGTACCTTGCTAGTGTTATATGAGCCTTATTTATTATAACAGTGCTTATACATATATACTTTCCCCCCACAATTGCATGTAAATCCAGCCATCTACTCAGATGTGGAGTATTACAGCATCACCTGTCCTTTAGGAAGCAGTGCTATTTTTCCAGGAATTCTATAACATTCACTGTAAAAACAGGAAAGGTGAAGTTTTACAACTCCAGGAATCGGGTAACAAACCACAAACAAGAATATTCAAGACATTCCAAATCTTGCCTAGACGCTTGAGGTAAGGAAATTCAAATGTATACACCTGGCATGGCTAAGGGTATGAATTCTTCACTCTAGAATTGAGTGAATTTTTCAGCAGAATGTCTGTTACTAAGACTGCAAATAGGACCACATTAGGTTCTCAGTTCCACCCATGTGAAGCAAGAGTTTCTTCACGGAGATCGAGAATTACTACAGATTTATGCTGTGTAACAGAGTGCAGAGTTTAGCACCAGGTTTATTATAAAGTCTGATTTGAACTAATCTCCAATTGAGGAGCAGGTTTTTTTGTTTTTTTTTTAAATTTTTACAAATTTTAACACGTACTCATGCTTAGACTCCAGCTACAGTATAACTTGTTTGAAGTGAATGGTCCAAGATGATTTTTTGTTACCAGACAGTGAAAATTTAGAATGTTAAAAAAAAAAAAAAAAAAAGGGTTTTGTTCCAAAAAATCAGATCCATGACTTCCAAGATCTCCATGACAGCCTTAATTTCCTACCATTCATTCATAAGTGAGGAGGGTATCTGGGGAGGGGAATAGAAGATACTGCCAGCTTGGACAGACAGCTAGGCTTCAATTTCACGTACGCCTGGGAGCCAGGCCTTGGAGCTCTTTTGGGGGGGGAAGTAAAGAAGGAAGCTTGGGAGCAGAAGTGGGTAAGCTAAGGCAAGGGAGGCTGAAATTCTTGCAGTTAGGTAAACTGGGAGAGCAAGAAAGACAGTGGCACCAAACCTTCAGCTTTTCATACCCCGGCACAGGCATAGGGAATGGCAGAGAGAAGGTGCTATGCTCACCTCTCATTCAGGCCCCAACTTGTAACTATTTCAGTGCGAGAGCACAAGTAAGGCTTAGAATGCTTCAAGCTAAACACCAGCTTCTCGTTCAATCCCCAGCACATATAAAATTCTTCAAGTGCCAGAACACCATTCAACAAAACCTGACATGTATAATTAAAACAAAATTTGATCATCATATTTCTGCCCTTTACTTTTAGTGGAGCTACATTGTGAAAATGAAAGCTAGTTGGCACAGCTCATGCCAACTACTTGTTTATTTGAAGAACCCGCCAAGTCATCAACTACATCTTTATACAAAATATAGTCAACACCTGCATAATCTAGCAGCTCAGAGATACAGGTGTGAGTAAAACTGTGAAGTAATGGACAGAAGTGTGAAAATGTAGACCATGCTAATTGCTCAGTGTTTCTTGGCAACACTACAGTGTGCAAATGCTGTCCACTTGACAAAAAGAGTGTCTTGTGTGCAGAGATAAATTCAGGTTGGATAGAGAAGATGGAATGATTAGAGATATCTGTACCTGTAATGCAAATGCACCAAAGAATATACTGAATGGATATTAAGTGGAGTGGCTATGCTAGTAAACTTTCCCTTCTAGAATTCTCCCCATGGAAATATGTCTGAAGTAGTCTCAGCACACTGTACAACCAGTGAAAAGATTAAATAGGTTCAAGATAAAGGAGTGATCTCAAACCCTTCCAAGCATCACAGATGTGATATCTAAACAACAACATAGGGAAAGGGTACGTCCAGACTACCCGCCGGATCAGGGGGTAGCGATCAATCTATCAGGAATCGATATATCGCGCTCCCGTCGACTCCGGAACTCCACCAGGGCGAGCGGCGGTAGCGGAACCGACAGGGGAGCCGCGGCCGTTGATCCCACGCCGTGAGGACGGGAGGTAAGTCAAAATAAGATACGTCAACTTCAGCTACGCTATTCCCATAGCTGAAGTTGCGTATCTTACATCAACCCCACCCCCCCAGTGTAGACCAGGCCAAAGATATGCATAACAGAGTTAAGAATAATGTTCTTAAAAATATGACAGGGTTAACATTTTTCTTCTTGAACCATACATGAGGGAAATCTGAAAAAGAGACTTGGACAGTCGCCAACATGGCTGTAAAAGTGACTTATGAAATATCATGCATAGGGTGGGAGAAATGAGTCAAAGCATTCAAAAGCGGCAAAAAGGCTTAGGCCAGGTCAACGCTACAAACTTACACCAGTATAACTACATCGCTCAGGGATGTGAAAAATCCACACCTCTGAGAAATGCAGTTATATCACCCTAACCCGCCAATGGTGACAGCACCATGTCGATGAGAGGGCTTCTACCATTGACATAGCTACTGCCTCTCGCAGAGGTGGATTAACTATGCCGACGGGAGAAGTTCTCCTGTCGGTGTAGTAGCATCTTCGCTGCAGCATCTTCGCTTGCCCTTATACTTTCAATGATTCAACTATTGACACGCCCACTAAAAACAGACAAGCGTGCAACCCCTTGTTCAATAACTGACAGCAGTAAAAGAAGTGAAGGAAACACTGGGATGAATAAAAGAGCAATTGAGCACAATTATGGCACTGTACTTGATAGCCAATGGGAGCAACTCTTGAGCATCATGCACATTTCTGGGCACCATATTTGTGAGAGGATCCTCAAACATTCTGGCTCTCTAGGCAATAAATTACCTGTTTCTCTCTTCCTGTCCTGAGAAAATAGGGGCTCTTAGTTCTCGACACACATTGATACCAATGACTTTAGATCTTCATTTAGGTCTTTCTGATTTTTAAATTGAGGTCAATTGGCAATTTTGGTCATGGCTTAGGACTTAGAAGCTTTTGATACGATTAATCATGGATTTATTGCTTCAGTGACGAAGGGTAGTTGATGGTGTGTCTGAAACTGCCCTCCACTGGTTCAAGCCACATAGAAGACAAGTGTCAATTGGTCATGGACTATCACGGAGACATCTGAAAAGCTATGTCTGTCCCATAAGGCGAGGTTACCCGGAATAGTATCTTCAGTATGCTGATACACAATTATGTATTACTGTATGCAGCTGGCTTGGATGGTTGTTCAGATATTGTTACCTAATGTATAAAAGCCAGCTATTCTCAACTGAGGGAAGCCAGAAGCCTCGCTAGTGAGTAAGCAGTCTCCTTTACGGCGGGAGAACAAATGAGAGTGGTGTGCCATTTTAGGAACCTTGATAATGTTTCTGACCTTGGTCATGCCATGGAAAGCTAGTGTGTCACTTGTGGTATGAAAATGTTTCTTTCAGCTGCATAGTTACAACAGGTTGTGCCCGTATTTATCCCTCCATAAGCCCACAATAGCAAACACATCCCCTTGTGGCCCCCAGGGTTGCCTATTGTAACTCTGTCTCCATATAAAGTTTCCCACAGAGTTCTTCTGCCGATCGCAGCAAGTGCAGAAGGCAGCAGCATGTCTGTTCTCAGGCTGGAGCAGCACTGATCACATTACAACCAGCCTGCATTGTTCACAGCTCTCAGAACACAACAGTTTTAAACCCTCAGAGGAAAGGCACAAGATACGTGTTCACCATCAGTAGGTAGAATTACACCTGCCATCTTTGTAGGTCAAAATCCCCCAATTAATAAGGACGGACACGGGTACATTTCAGACTTCCTCCTGGTGTCAGACTGCAGGTTCTCACTATCTACCTTTAAAGGGTTTCTCATTCATTGGCAGGTGATGGACAGTCCCTTTTCTGTGGAACGTGCTTACCTGGATGTCCACCTCAGCCCATCCCTCCCCACTTCTCGTACTTTACTTTTCAGAAGATGTGTGTGTTTTTAATCGTTACTGCCTCTCTCCCTCATTCCATAACCTTACACACTTCGTAGCCCCATCATTTTAAATATTTGTGTTGACTATTGCCGGGTTTGTTATACTTTCAATGGAATTGCATTTTAAGTTTGCTTGAGTAGCTCCCCCCACCCAGCACCTCAGCAGTGGGGTGGCAGAGGGATGCAGGAGTTAGGATATGGATGTAAATATTGTCTTATACAAAACTCCTGCTGGCATCAGTGTAATTAACACCTGCTTGCAGCAGGGCTCAATTTGGCCCAACATTTCTGTAGTTATGGTTAACACATCCCTGGTAGACAGCACTGAGCACAGTCAATATTTAATAATTGCCCCTCACTTCTTCTCAAGTCATGATGACACTCAGAGATCTGAATTAGAAGCCACAGGCCAAAAATAAATACAAATCTGACTTTTACATACACATCTCTAAGGCTTGTTATATGCTGCTAAATTAAAAAAAAAAAAATCTTAAAACCATGAAACATGGTAGAATTCCTACAACAAGCTTAAAGTTTTTGAAAAGTTCTCGTGGACTGCCCCATGCTGGTATCTCAGTCAATAGATTTGCTTCGTGTATACCGTATGTCCAAAAGGAAACTAAAATTAAGATAAGCTATATTATATACATCTATATCTGTGTATATAGATACACATACTCTTTGAACTCCTTTGTTCTAAATGTGTGCTACAAATAAAATACTAGTAAAGAGGGATCTGAACCAAAACCTCAGCTCCTCTCACCCCCAAACATTTAGGTTTAGACCTAGATCCAAACTTTGCACAGAAAACAAGTCTCTCAGTACTAGATTTACTGCTTCAGTCCTTAGTACCTCTACTTTCAATTCTCACTCAAAATAACTGAAGCAGACCCAGAGTATTGGGCCCAGTTCTCATCTTACACTGGTGTAACTCTGCTCACAATGGTGTTACTCTTGCTTAACACAGGGTAAACCAGTTTAAAAAAAAATCAATCCTCTTCCATTTCAATATTGAGGAGATAGATCTGAAGGCATTTAAATCTAAAGAAGCACTAGCCATGCTCACAAGAGTCAATGTACATTTTTTGCAGCTGGCCACAGGAAATTAGATGTACATTACTGGGAGTTGGGAGGGGGAATCAAATCTGTGTGATTATGTCAATGTATGTTTTTGTGTTCACATGCACATGAAACAGATGTTTTTGTGTGGAATGTACACTTGTTGAAATTGTTTAGATAGGAGATCAATGAATGGGCATAGCTTAAAAATTGATTATCCTGAGGCTGGTTGTTGGGGGAAGTGCTGGTGAAATGGGGAAGTCCATTAGGTATTTGTCTCTCTTGATAACAGAATAGAGTGAGAGAAATAAGTAGAATCAGTAGATAATGTTAATGATGTACTTACTTTTAAATTAAAAATCTTAATTTATATGGCCACTAGGAAATAGAGAACAGAGCATTACAATTAGGCACTGTCTAAACGAGGACACAGTATTTTGTTTTTAAATGGGTCAAATATATTGAAATACTGTTTACAAAATATTAGCACCTAATACAGACATTAAAAAAAATAGATGTCAGTTGATCAGAGCCCTTTTAACTGGCCATTTAAAAAAAGCCCCTAAGATCAAGCATGACCAGTCAACACAGCTTGAAAGGTCTTAAACTAGGTTCTAACACATTTTTAAAACAGCATTTAAATTGGGGCAAGGCACCTCCTTCATCTCACCAGACTTGGCGCTTCCCCCTCTGGCAAAGACAGACCTAGGGTAATCAGCCCCACTCACGGCAGGGTTTGCCTTCCCTCTTCTGTGCTCCCTTGGTCGTACTTTCAGAGTAGACCTGGCATAGGGGGTGATCCTCCACCAAACAAAAAAGGAAACAGTCTCATAAACAAAAAACAAAAAACCCCAGGGGGGTACCTTTCACTGCCACCTCACTGGTGCAGGTTGTCGCCCTGTTGGGTGCCCTGGGGTGTCAGTCCTTCCCCCTACCAGGCACTCAGGTTTGGCTGTTTCCCCTATGGGAAGGAGCATTGCCTCCCACCCTGGAGAAATTTATTTCCTTACTGCGACTAGCCTGCAGCTTGTCTCTCTCTCCCCCCCCCCCCCTCTCTCTCTCTCTCACCAGAAAGGGGAGGAGGTTTAAAAGGCTGGAGGCAGCCCTTAATTAGAATCAGGTGTCCCTCATTCACCTGAGGTAACCTTCTCAGCTAGTAGGGAAGATGGCCTTTAACATTCTGGGGCTAATGTATCTACCGTCTAGCGCCCTCCTGCAGCCGTCCAGCCTGACTTGGTCACAAAACATATTGGTTGCCATGTTCAAAAAACCCCACCTTTCCCCCACCAAGACTACACGGGACTGTATTGGGCCATATTAATCCTATGGATTTACTCCAGAGAGAGGAGGATTGTTCAATATCTTTAGCACTTGATATTTGCCAAGTATTTTTATAAAAAGTTAAGCAAGTGCTTACACCATCCTTTTCATACAATTTAGCACTATCAGCCCAATTTTCTAAATTGAAAAAAGTAAGTTAAGTTAAGTTATTTGACTCTGGCCACATACCTATTTATGGGTGTGCTGGGATTGGTACTCTGAAATCCCTTGTTCCAAGCCCCACACCAGGCTACACTGCCTCAAGTGGAACTGTCAATATATATTAAGGCGAAATTTCTCTGAAGAGTGTTTATTTTGGGTTTTTTTGCAAGAAATTTTCCACCATTTTTGAACAGCATTCTGCTTAAGAAATTGCACATGCAAAATTTGACTCAGATTAGCTGGAGTATTCAACTAATGGGTTTGAAAGGCTCCAATTTTAAATGAATGATCATGCCTAAGCCTGCTTGTGATAGTAGCAAAAATTTCCAAACAAGCAGTAAAGATCATTCACCTTTTAATTTTTAAATGCAGTATGGTGGAGCTAGATCCATGCTGAATACCAAAATCACTACAGAATTTAAACCACCAATAGGAAACATCATCTGGACCTTATACTGGAGTGGTAATAAAACTGCTATTGGACAGCAGTTCAAAGGTGCGGTAAATAACAGCTGGTCTACAGTACCGCTTAAGTAGATGTAACTTATGTCGCTCAGGGGTGTGAAAACAACACCCCTCCGAGCGACGCAAGTTACGTCGACTTAAAGCGCTGTCCACACCACATTATGATGACAGGAGACAGTATCCTGCTGACATAGCTTCCACCTCATGCAGAGGTGGAGTAATTATGCTGAGGGGAGAGCGTTCTCCTGTCGGTATAGCGTGTCTTCTCCAGACACACTACAACGGCATAGCTGTATCAGTGCAGCCCTGCCAATGCAGCACAGTAGTGTAGACATGCCTTAAGACATGAAAATAGTTGAACATATAGGACCCAATTCAAGGCTTAGTTACCCTAGTGTGAAACTGTAGTAATGTCACTGAAACCAGTGTTATTACTTTAAAATGTATGCTGTTTTAACAGAAAGCAGAATTTTGCCCATAATCATTCTATGAAGGTGTGTAATAATAAAATCTGAGAATATGGCATGAATCTATTTCCACCTTAAAAAATGCTTTCTTCCAAAACAGCCTTTGAATGGACAAACAACTCTTATTTGCAGATACAGACTAAGTATAACAGCTGTGTGCCAACACTTATTACATATATCCCAAAAGAAGCTTCAGAAATATATTATAATAATGCCAGAAGGGGAACTGAGAGAAAAATGACAATTGTTTTCTTGATACTGTCAAAATACGAGCAAGAAGAGACATATGAAATGTCTATTGGGGCCCTGAAGAACTATTATATAGTATTCGTTAAAAAAAAAAAAAAATCCTTATACATTGAAAGAATTGGTCTGTTCTCCAAGGATGTAATGAATTTGCTTGCTTCTGTTTTGGTTTGTTCCAATGTCTTTTGTGGGAATCCCCAGTCATGTACCACAGCTTTTTTTTCTTGCGGTCCAAGGTGTTCACTGAGGCCTTGGCTACACTTACCCGCTAGTTCGGCGGCTGGCAATCGAACTTCTGGGTTCGACTTATCGCGTCTAGTCTGGACGCGATAAGTCGAACCCGGAAGTGCTTGCCGTCGACTGCGGTACTCCAGCTCGGCGAGAGGAGTACCGCGGAGTCGACGGGGGAGCCTGCCTGCCGAGTGTGGACCAAGGTAAGTTCGAACTAAGGTACTTCGACTTCAGCTACGTTATTCACGTAGCTGAAGTTGCGTACCTTAGTTCGAATTAGGGGGGTAGTGTAGACCAAGCCTGAGGCAGACAGTTGGTGAAAGTGAAGTGCAATTTATTAGATCTGGGGATAATTTTTCTGACAAATATTTTATTTGCTGAAAAATACAGTTTGGGGTCAACATGAACTATTTATGAATTTGGGCTGAATTCAGCCAATCACTTCAACCAAAAACTCCCCAATTTTTAAAAAAAGTCAAAATGAAATGTTTGAACAACAAAATGAAACTATTTAAAAACAAACTTTAGCTAGGTTAAAACAAAGAGCAACACTTGAAAAAAAATAATTTGGGGAAGAACAAAAAAACCAAAACCCATATCTTCCATTTTTTTGTTTCAGAGAAAATGGACTCAAAATTTCTGTTTTGGGTTATCGAAAATGAAATGTTTTTGGGACTCAAGTATCAAAAGGGTAGCCACATTAGTCTGGATCTGTAAAAGCAGTAGAGAGTCCTGTGGCACCTTATAGACCAGGAGTCGGCAACGTTTGGCACGCAGCTCACCAGGGTAAGCACCCTGGCGGGCCGGGCTAGTTTTATTTACCTGCTGATGCGGCAGGTCGCGGCTCCCACTGGCCACGGTTCGCTGTCCCGGGCCAATGGGGACGGCAAGAAGCGGCACGGGCAAGGTGCTTACCCTGGCGAACCGCGTGCCAAACGTTGCTGATGCATCTGAAGAAGTGGGTATTCACCCACAAAAGCTCATGCTCCTATACGTCTGTTAGTCTATAAGGTGCCACAGGACTCTTTGCTGCTTTTAGGACTGTTTGCTTCAGCCACCAAACTGGTTAAAAGAAAAAAATTATTTGCTCAGCTCTACCATTTACATCTCCAAAATCTTTCCACTTTGGGATGGGATATTGTAAAACTAGGAATGTTCATGGCATGCAAGAAAACGTAACAAATGAATGTAAGTTTCTTATTAATTCCTGATGTTGTCTTCCTCTCCCTCATCCAGACCCAACTATTCTCACTTTTTGATTACAACTCAGAATGGAACTTAAATAAGAATCAGACTGTGGTATCATTTGCACAAATGCAAATCAGGAGTAACTTCAAAGAAGTGAATAGAGTAACAAATGAAAACTTGGGTCAATGAAAAGAACATCCGGCCCTCATGCCTTTCATCCATTTTTCTGGGATGAAAAGTGAGTAGAGGACCTGATCCATCTTACACAAGCTTTCCATTGGTTTAGTTCTGCTGGCTTAAGGAGTTATTTCAGATTTGTACTGATGTAAATTCAGAATAATGACTAACATTTAAAGATGTAGGATAACATTTTCAAAACTACTATTTTTCAAAAGTGCTTAGGCTCTGAGGGCCCATTGACTTAAGTTACATACGTGAAACTTTCAAACCCACCTATGATCAATAATAAGGAACTTCGATCTCTAGTTGTGGCAGACTGCCAGCTTAAGCATTCCATAGCTTTTCCCTTTGGGAATGAGCTCAACTGACACGTGGAGAAATTTCTAAAGCAGGGCCACACCACAATGATAAAGGAGACCTAGTACTCCCACAAGGAGCAGAACATCCCTTTCTCCAAAATCCTGTACACAGTATTCTGCAGCACCCTACCATTGTAGGGGCAAGATTCCCCCAATATTAGGAATGATTTTATGTTGTATTTTAATAACAGGGGTCTAGCTTTAAGCACCCACCCACACAACCCCAAGGGCTCTCACAGGTTGCATAACAAAAATTGAGGACAATGGTCTCAAAAGTATGGGGCTTAGGACTAAAAAAAAAAAAAAAAAAAAAAAAGATGGCGATCTCTGCAGTTAGCCACTGCAGAGATGTGGTTCTGGTTGGTGGGGGGCCAGGAGGACACATGCTGCTGCCAAACTTTTGCAGAATATCAGACCTGTCTTGAATTCCAGGGTTTGCATGGCTTAGAAGTCTGCAAATACATTACGCTGCCTTCAGAAGTTTGGAATGTTGTCTTAGAGATATTTTGAATTTAGATGCACACTGCAGTGGTGGCCAGGGTTCCATATCCCATGTTACACACAGAAGTGGACCAACTGTCCCTGGAAACCTAAAGAACAACCCTGAAAACAGCTGCAAGGTGCAGCCTTGCATGGGAATAGGAACAGAAGCAGGAGGCGGGAATAAGTTTTCTTCACTGAGAAGGAAGTCTGATAAAGCAACTTTCTTCTAAGGACATCCATGACTAGCTCTCATGTACGTTCAAATGGTCTTAGGTCTTTTACTGGTGAAGTTAGAAAATAAATATCTTGATTCCATCCTTAGTTAGATAAAGTTTTGTATCTTCCCTTTAGTTCCATGCAAAGACAAAGTACTGTGAGGTTGCTGAGTGAAGCACCCAAAAGTTAATAAACATTCATATTGCAGTAGCATGTAGAGGCCACTCAGGTCATGGCCCCATTGTGCTAGGGGGCTGTACAAATATTGTTGCATAGCCATACATACTATGTAAAAAAAAAAAAAATTTAGACAGCCTCTGACCCAAAGAGATGACAGTCTAAAAGACCAGACAAAATAGGCGATGAGACAAACAAGAGGGTCAGGTCAGGGTGGCGGCTAGAGGAAATGACGTAACAAAAATAACAGAATGTGTGCAATTGTTAGCCTGCCAGGAACAGGCAACACAGCTCACCCTCTGTCTAGCCTTTATCAGATTGCATTTTTTAGACAAGAACTTTTTGATGTGGTGGAAGAGGGGGAGCCACTAGAGTGACATATGGCTAGATCCAGAGCCCACTAAAGTCAATGAGAGCCTTTCCAATGGTCTTTGGATAAGGCTTTTAAAGAGAGTGGCGATAGAGAGCAATAAGCCAGGAAGGTGATTTTAGCAGGAGCATGATCAAAGAAATTGAGAAGGGTGTGCTTGCAAGCATCAAGGCCTGATAGTAGAAGATCACAGTAATCCAGGCATAATCCAGGTGTGAACAGAGTTTGGCAGTGTGGGCAGAGAGAACAACGGAACTTGGAGTTGCTGTGCCGGAGGAAGTGGCAAGATTCTGACATGGCCTGTACATATAGGTCAAAAGAGAAGATCAAATAAGAGAGTAATCCAAGATTGCAAGTCAGGGAATGTCAGAATTTATATTGCCTGCACATCATTATTTTTGCCCTCTTATGCGCATACATGATGATACAATCTTAATTACATTACATAATATTTTTCACTGCAGACACATGCCTTCTTTAGTTCATAGATTGTACTTTTTCCTTGTGTAACATTGACAGACCCCAGTCATCAATGGGCAGGATCGAACTGGGGACCTCTAGACCTTAGTGCATGAGCTAAAAGCCAACTGGCTATTAGCTAAGGCTATAGAGCAGACTCATTTTCTCTCTCTTTAAGTGGTCTCAGCGCCACTAGCTGGGCCAGAACACCACACCCAGAAGGTGTGTGGGTTACACTTGTACCAGCCAATGCTCACCTCTTCGCTCAAAGGATCCCTGCCTCATTCACTTTGTAATATCCTAAGTTTATCCCATAGTAATAGCAAATAGAATTTGGCAGGAACCTTATATCCCTGCTTCATTTACTGCACACCCCATTGTTTGCACTGAATGAATGCTTGTCTGTGTTCTCTAGGTACTACTGTCATAGTAACAGTAAATATGAAACATCCACTTGCTCCCAGTGTCTTATAAGGCATGTATGTTCAACATCTCCACATTTTCTATTCTGCACAATCCTGCATACACACACATCCAGGTATAAACCCATTGATTAAAATAGGATCTCACACCATAGTAAGCAGTGTGCTTGGTAGTGAACATTTGGAGCATCCGGCCCTAAAATACCAAAATGCAGAACCATTGGGATGCGAGCACTTTTCCTGATCATCAGATTTTTTTTAACGTGTGTTGTAACAACCAGGCAAGGTACTAACAAACTTCAACAGGACTTTATTTTTAAAGTGGAAACCTCTTTATCAAGCTGCTGCTGCACCCCCTGTAACTCTCACTCTGCCTCCTCAACTCCTCCCATCTCCTTCCTGTTCTTTCAGACTCCCAACAGCCAGTGCTCCCAGTTCTAATAATTACAAGCAACATCTAAACACCACATTCCCTCCTCTCTTAAGAAACTCTCCCAAAATAAACATTGTTGTTCTAACCACAGGAACAAAAAGGAAACAAGACACTATACAGTGTTTACAGTGTAATATTTCTGCCAATAGTAGATACTACATAACATAGTCTCTAGTCCAGGCAGGTGGTCGTCTGGGTCTGACAGGCTGTCTCTCAAGCCCCGATTCCAGTGCAATGTCTTGTTGTGTTGATACTACGGTAAAATTATCCAATGCAGACTGGGTGTTTGCATAATCTCCTCTTGGTGCATAGGCAGGTGCAAGATAAGAAGCATTCCATACCCGCCCATCAAAAAGTTGATAGGTGTAAGGTCCCTTCTTCTCTATGATTTTAAGAGGATCTGTGAATTTATGGTCCCCTTTGCGTAAAATTCCAGGTTTTTGTATTCTAACGAAGGAACCACACTCAAACTTTAGTTCCTTAGCACCCCGCTGCTTGTCTATGAAAGCCTTATACTTTGCTTGGTTCTGTTCAACTGTTTTTCTCATATCATCCTCGGTTGGGGCCTCAGGTCGTGTCTTTAACAATCCAACAATGTTCAGTTTAGTATTCATCTGTTTCCCATGCAGTAACTCTGCAGGTGATCTTTGCATTGTGGCATGTCGTGTAGCCCAGTATGCTTGCAAGAAATCAGTAGTGAAGATTATCCACAATCACCCTTCCAGTTGAGCTGTTTGCAAACTCTCTTTCAAACTTCTGTTAAACCGTTCGATTTCCCCATTGGCTTGAGGGTAATATAGGGATGACCTGTGTAAAATGTTCCTCTCTGCTAGAAAAGTTTCAAACTTCAGGGAAGTAAATTGACTACCATTATCTAAAACCAGTTCTTTGGGGTTACCTTCCCGGCTAAAAACTGAAGAGAGGAACTTAATTATTGTAGCAGAAGAGATTTGCGATGTACACGCTACCTCAGGCCATTTGCTGAAATAGTCTATTAAAGTAATGGCATAACAACAGTCAATTGGAGCCATATGCTTGGGGGGGGGGGGAGCGATAGCTCAGTGGTTTGAGCATTGGCTTGCTAAACCCAGGGTTGTGAGCTCAATCCTTGAGGGGGCTACTTGGGGATCTGGGGCAAAAATCAGTACTTGGTGCTACTAGTGAAGGCAGGGGGCTGGACTCAAAGACCTTTCAAGGTCCCTTCCAGTTCTAGGAGATAGGATACCTCCATTATTTATTTATGAAAGGGTTCTACAATGTCAATCACCACTTTTTCCCATGCAGATTCAGGAAGAGGAACAGGCTGTAATAGAGGGGTACATGCCAAACGCATGATAAGACAGCAGTGACAAGTGACACAGGATTTTATGAGTGCTTCAGTCTGAGAGTCCATCCCTGGCCACCAATACAGATCCCGTAGTCGTCATTTGGTTCTGACAATTCCTTGATGAGTATCGTGTGCCAGGTGTAAGAGTTTGGACTGTAATTCTTCTGGCACAAGTAGCCGGTGTGTACCTCATAGCACACAGCCATCAAGCAAAGAAAGTTCATCCCGAACTCTAAAATAAGGCAGCAAAAGTGGGTCAAGGTTTTTAGGGTTACTGGGCCATCTCTTGGTGAGAAATTCCCGTAGTTTTTGTTGAATTGGACACGCTGAACAAGCAGCTTGAAATTGTTCTCTTGTAACTGCAGTGAGAGAGCTTATATTAGGCGCAACTACTACATCCTCATCCTCCGGTCGACCATCTGGTGAAGGCAAAGGCAGGCGAGAAAGGCAATCAGCTACCACATTTTTGTTTCCAGACTTATATTCCAGTTCATAATTGAAAGAGTAGTCTTGCAGACCATCTAGCAATATGATATCCTGCTCTTCCCAGTCCTTTCGTGGCGAGCAACGTCGTCAAAGGGCTGTGATCTGTGCGCAACTTGAATGTGCAGCCCCACAGGTAAGTTCTCCATTTTTCAGTAGCCCAGACACAAGCAAGTGCTTCTTTTTGGACTGTAGAATATTTTCTCTCAGCATTACTTAGTGTCCTTGAAGCAAATGCAACAGTCCTCTCTGTGTTGTCCTCATGAAGTTGTGTGAGGACAGCCCCAAGTCCATAATCAGAAATATCAGTAGTTACAATCGTGGGCAATGCAGGACTGAATAGTGCAAGTATTGGACTATGTACAATCAAGTCTTTCACCGTTTCAAAACTAGCTTGTGCATCCGTTGTCCACACTAAGGTTGAACTTCTCCGTAGTAATTCTCGTAACGGTTCAATGACAGAAGCATAATTGGGAATGAATTTTGCATACCAGGAGGTAAGACGGAACATAAGGTTTGCAAATCTGTTGGAGGAGGAGCATATGAAATTGCCAGGATATGATCTGAATCAGGTTTTAGTCCAGCCTGTGAAATTGCATGCCCCAGAAAGGAGAGTTCAGTTTGTCTAAATTTGCATTTGGATCTATTGAGCTTGAGGCTTGCTTTGCTAATGCAGTTTAGTACAGACTGCAAGTTATTGTCATGCTCCTCAGTAGTATTTCCAAACATGATAATATCATCCAAATAGCACTGAACTCCATGTTGATTCTTCAGA
Organism: Chrysemys picta bellii; assembly: GCF_011386835.1. NCBI lineage: Eukaryota > Metazoa > Chordata > Testudines > Emydidae > Chrysemys > Chrysemys picta. The sequence goes on along the minus strand of NC_088792.1, from coordinate 115,339,675 downwards.
ATCAATTACATCATTTTTGGAAGGCACTTGGGGCTGATGCGAGACCATATGGAACACATTTAAAACAAAATAGTCCCTCATGTGTAATAAATGCTGTGAGGTGTGTGACAGACCCAGACCAGTGGGGTACAGGAGTCTGGTAGAGGGCAAATATACTGGTCACTGGATGAGTAGTTTTCTGTTCCCTGAGTGACCAGAGCAGGGGCTGCACTAGAGTAATCAGGAACCTGCTAGAACCAGTTAAGGCAGGCAGGCTAATTAGGACACCTGGGTTTTAAAAGGAGCTCACCCCAGTTTGTGGTGGGAGTGTGAGGAGCTGGGAGCAAGAGGTGCAAAGAGCTGAGAGTGAGAGGGTGTGCTGCTGGAGGACTGAGAAGCACAAGCATTATCAGACACCAGGAGGAAGGTCCTGTGGTGAGAATAAGGAAGGTGTTTGGAGGAGGCCCTGGGGAAGTAGCCCAGGGAGTTGTAGTTGTCATGCAGCTGTTACAGGAGGCACTATAGACAGCTGCAGTCCACAGGGCCCTGGGCTGGAACCCGGAGTAGAGGGCGGGCCCGGGTTCCCCCCAAACCTCCTTGCCGCCCTGGGGCCAGAACTGGGGCCGGAGCCGCTGGGGCCACTGGGCGCCGCTCGGCCCGGGCCGGAGGGAGCCACTTGGCCAGGGCCGCGCCTCCCCGGAGCTCTCCTCCTCGTGCCCCCCCACCCCAGCTTACCTGCTGCTGCTGCCTCCCACTTGCCCCTGCTTCTTTTCAGACTTCCCACGAAGATCTGATTTGCGGGAAGCAGGGGAGGGAGAAGAGCAGGTGGGCGGAGCGTTCAGGGGAGTGGAGGAGGGGGAAGGCAGCTGCGGGGCCGGACAGCGTGGTAAGGCTGCATGGGATGGGGGGAGCCGGGAAGGGGCTTTGGGTGCCCAGCGGCGCTTGGCCGCTGCTTTTCTATCTATAAATAGCCGACTGGGGGGAAATCCCGGACATTTTTAAATTTTTGAAAATCCCCCCCGCAATGGCTATTTATAGACCGAAAAGCCAGACATGTCCGGGGAAATCCGGACATATGGTAGCCCTACACAACATGTTAGGCAAGATCAGTAGCCATACTGTTTTTATAAGCTCTCCAAAAATAATCAGTTAAAATGTTGATCCCTCAGAAGCCTGTGTCTGCTATAAAATGTTAAGCTAGTACATTATCCCATGCTACAGTAGTTTCATATACTGTCATAACAAAATGCATGCCTTATCTAGACAGTACATGCATAGTACTTCATAATTTTTCTCTTGCTATTCATTATCTAATGATCTTTTAAACAAGGCACTCATGCTATGCTTGACTGATGTGCAGATTGCATTTTCTAAATCAATTTCTAAACCACTTAAGTGTCACTCTGGATATTGAAGAGCAAAAATGTAACACCTCTTAAATTCTTGTCATCCTGCCCCCTTTGTAGACAAACTAGGCCTGACTCGCCACTTGCTTAGTCTAGTTTTAAACAAGCATAATTCCATTGGAATCAATGGAGTTACAGGAATGTAAAAGTGGAACTCCACAGGGGTGAATCAGGCCCGGTAATTCTACATCCATTTAGTCCATTACACAAATTGATCTTACATTAACGTAAGAGCAAGGTTATAGGATACCTGAGATGCCCTGATTATTTTTTTCCCCCTTAACTATTACACTTGCTTTTTACATTCATAGATTAGCCCCTTTCTGCTTCATGTTTTAATTTTTTTTTTTTTATGAATCTAAATACTACTTTGCGTGCTAAGTAAGATCTCCCCTCTCACCCTTTCAAAGAGAGTTTCTTTGGAACAATTGTTTGTACCTTGAAATGGGAGAAGAAACAAAGCACTCACGTTCCCTGCATTTTTTCTTAGCTCTATTGGATTTCATAATGCTTTGCTCTTCTACTGTCCCAAAACCCAGCATGGTGCCCCCTAGTCCCCCTCTGTTTTTAAAATCAGTGATCTGCTCCATCCTCTGCATATACAGGAGAATCATTCAGACTAAGAGCAGAACAGGCAGCTTGGGAGCATCACTACAGGAAGAGAGAAACAGAGACAGAAGTTGGACGACAGCAAGGATTCGAGGAAGAAGACAGACAGATTGCAGCATTCCTGTACTGTGACACAGCATCCTTCTTCACACGTCCATGGCCTCCTTGATTTTAATTGTATGTATGAAATGAAAACAAAACTTTGGTTATCTGAACTCTAGTTAATCAAAACTCGTGATTATCTGATGGCTGGAGATGATCAGAGTTTCAACTGAAACTGGTCTTTGCAGGACTAAGCTGCACAACAGATTGTGTTATCTCTGCTTCCAAGTTCTGTACAACTGAAGTTCAGGTGCTTCAGGGTCTTCTAAACAAGGCAGGAGAAAAGCTACAAAGTAGGCCAGACCCGGGGAAGCCAGAATAGTCTGTCTGACCATTGCAGGCTTAAAGTCAAAAGCAGCTGCCATGATTTGTCTCTTAGGACACCCAATGCCTATCAGATAATTAGGATTATACTACTCCTGCATAGTAAAGCCTGCGGTTTAGAGTGTATATATACTAATTCTAGATGAACGTGCTCTGAATACTAAAATGGCTATGGATTTTGAATGAAGTGAAACTGAAGTGTTTATTTTAGTGTGCACTGAAGTGCATACTGACTTGTGAGTATCTGATTATATTCTTCAACATAAAGGTCACTTGGATTATTTCATTAGAGCATTTTGTAAGAATTACTGGGATCTACATGATTTCAGCACCAGAGCACGGGGTTACTAGTTGTGTTTCAAAAGTGCGCTAACAGCACAGGTTATAAATCAGAAGGGTTATAAGGTGAACCTGCATAAAATATGGAAACATTTTTCTTTATTTTGTTTTGCTATTTGGAGATACAGTCACAACTAGTACTGATCACAATACTTGTATACAGTAAACAGAATGACACTGGATCTGAGCTAATTTTAATGATCTGCTCTGCAGCTTCCTTTTGATATTCTTAAGTGATTTTTTTAAAGTGTTTTATAACGGAGAAGTAGATCAATATATAAAAGCAATGCAACAAGATTTTTTAGAAGGGGAATAAGGTCTGATGCAGAGTCTCTCCACAAATGATTTAACTGAGCTTGTTCTAGAGATCCCAATTATTTTAACCTCATTCCTCTCTTTAAACACTCAGCTTGTCTTCAGAGGGTGAGCATACAGTGATCACAGAATCTAGAGATGAAAAAGTCCTCTTAGGTATTTAAAACATTTCTCCCTGTCAGTGGAGAACTGTTCCCTACTGTACTTTACCTAGTACATTTTTGAATAAGGCAAGCTATGCTGTTTCCATCAGTTGGGGAGTTAGTTCAATTATCCAATACATCTCATTGTCAGAAAATTCTTTCTAATGTTCTGTTCTTAATTTCTTAATTAATATTCATCCCCTACTCTCCCTCCATGGAGTCTGCACCCTTCCAAAAATTTGTAATACCCTCATCCTGAGTTGAAATACCACAACATAAAAAAAAATGCCAAAAGAAAAATACTGAGCTTTCATATGAAGGTGCATGCTGTGTATGGAAACATTTTCATGAGCACATTCTTAAGGGAACAAAGTACATTATCTCAAATACATATACTTTGCAAATCTGACTGATCACGATCCTTGGGAATGAAGTTATGTATGCCTACCAGGGACTGTCCTCTTTTATAGTTTAAGGACCAAATTCAAACTTGGGGTAAGCAGATGTAGCTCCACTGAAAGCCATCAGTGGAGTGGCATTCCCTTACAATCACATCTCAGTTCGGCCCCAGCTGTTTGATTCTGCATTTAGTTGAAAAAGCAGATGATCTGATGCAGTACTGTGGGCTTTAAAGCAGCAGAATACACACTAAACCAGGGGTAGGCAACCTATGGCATGCGTGCCAAAGGCGGCATGCGAGCTGATTTTCAGTGGCACCCACACTGCCCGGGTCCTGGCCACTAGTCCGGGGGGCTCTACATTTTAATTTAATTTTAAATGAAGCTTCTTAAACATTTTAAAAACCTTATTTACTTTACATACAACAATAGTTTAGTTATATATTATAGACTTATAGAAAGAGACCTTCTAAAAACGTTAAAATGTATTACTGGCACACAAAACCTTAAAATTAGAGTGAATAAATGAAGACTCAGCACACCACTTCTGAAAGGTTGCCGACCCCTGCACTATACACTGCTTTTTATGTTTTAGCAGATCATTACATGCGAAGATGCAGCAGAGAGGAGGGCTTTCATATGCTTTCTCTCAAAAAATACAATCAGTGTTTAACCCATACCTCTGACAGTATTCTACTGTATTTCCGTTCCCTGTATATTTTCTGCTTTGGGTCTCTCTATTCATGAATAATTACGCATGCACACACACACACCACAATGAGGTGATGATAGCTGTATACTACATTCCAGATCCATGTGATACACTGCATTTACCATGAATCGTGACCCTCATCACCTACACTCTAGCCACTAACCCATCCCCTCAACACTTCTAACACTCCAGACACCTGAGCAGCTTCATGCAAATGCAATTTAAACAAACAGTCCACAAAAATGTTTTCTTCTTTCCCCCGTAACATGGAATTTTACTACGTCCCCACATTTTACTACACTCAAGCTCAGGATGGGCAATATTCAGCCTGGACCAGTGATTCGAGCTGGGTGAAATTTTTCAATGAACACTTCCCCTCTCTTAAAAAAACCAAAAACAAAAAACAAAAAAAAAAACCGCACAGATTTGCTAATGCCAACATGCTTTGCAAATTTATATTGCATTTGCCAAATGGTTTGTTTTGGAAAAAAAAAAAATTTAAAGAAAAACTAAACTGTTTCTATTTTTTAAATTTGAAATGACTGGTTCCAAATTGTTTTTTTTTTTTTAAATACATACACACACACACAAAATCACCGGAAACTATTTTTTTCTGACTTCTTGATTTTTAAGGGAGGCGGGGAAATGTAGTTTTGATCTGACCTGAAACAAAGGATTTTTCCTTCATCTTCACAAAATAAACTGGGAAATCAATTATTAAGTCAGCTCTGCCAGTCAGCTGTACCAGTGATACATTTAAAAACCAATATCTTATGTTTCATCAGGGCTACGAAACCAGAATTCCCAAATTCCAGCAGTACAAACTAGTTGCTTCTTCTAGCCCTGTAAGTCTCAAGATATTGGACCTTGAATTCATAACATTATGATTCTTGGAAGAGTATTTTCAGAGCTTTCTAACACTTTGGGCAAGTCACTTAACCTCCCTCTCACAGTTTCTGCATGTCCTTAGAGATGCTGTTTTGTTATTGTACTGCTTAAAGCACTCCTTTTGTTGTCTTTTCTCAGCCTTTGCAGCACCCAGGACCACACATTAGCAGCTTGTCAGGAGCCTGATGGCTGTGTCTACTAGGTATGTACAGGTACATATATTAACAGTGTAGGATTTTAATGAGAGACAAAATACATCTTCCCCTGCAGTCCTCAGAGTGTATCAATTGGTACTGTTTCACTGAACCCACTTCCTGATGTCCCGTTATCTGACTATATGCATCATAAAATACTGTCTGAATGGGTTAGACAGATGCAGTGTTCTCCCATATTCAGTTTCATAAGTGACAAGCATCCACAAACATGAAGTACTTGCAAAGAGGATAGTACAAACAGCAGGGCAACTCATGGGAGGACACAAAGGGGGCACCAACTCAAAGGAAGGACCCGTGTTCTCACCCCTTGACTCCTCCCCACCCCCAGCCCAAGGCCCTCACACTCTCAAGCAGCAGCCTGCTCCCTGCCCAGGCTCGACTTCTGGGGACAGAAGCTGACTCTGAACATGCTGGAGGGGCAAGAGGGGGGGCTCTGGCTCACTCAGCCACTGTCCCCAGAAGCTGAGCCTGGGCGGCCTGTTGCTGCCACAGCCAGGTGCTCTCCCAGTCAGCCACTGCATTGCACTGGGCAGAGTGGCTGGAAGAGGCTCTGGCCCCAGCCCTACCCCGCCCCTACCTTTCCCCAACTGGGCCAGCTGCTGGGGCACTTGACCTGCTGGCAGGGCACTTGGCCCTTTGTGCACCTCCCATGAGTCACCCTGCTGGATCTCTGTCACTCAGCAAGCCTTTATAGAAATGCAATATGCTTCCTTCACAAGAAGAGGAGGGTTGTATCAGGGCATTGTAAGTTAATCAACTAACTTACCTTTGGCTTCAGTTTCAGGTTGAAAACTGGTCTACAAATAATTTGAACATTTTCGCCCCTATGGGCTGGTGGACTTGATCACCAGCATGGGGGAAAATAACCTGCCACACTCAGATCAGTTCATAGCCCTTTCGTAAGGACTCCACCCAGCCTAAGGGTGCTCAAGAAGCTTCTTACCCCCTTGCAGTCCTCTGCTGCTGTTACAGCAGAGTGTTTTCTCAGCCGGGTCCTACTCTGAGGCTCCTTGGGGTCCTCATAGCCCCCAGGTGAGAATCATCAGACCTAATCAGCTGACCAGCTGGGTCAGATGATTCCCAGCAACTACCTGACCAGTTCCTCTCCACAACAGGGCTGGCTGCTCCCCTGGCTCTTAAAGGGACAGACCACCCTGTTGCAGCACCTTGAAATGTCTGAGCATCACTGAGCAAATATATCTTGAAGATTCTTGATTCATTCAACATTCACACTGATATTCTTTCAACATTTATTAGTGGGTCAGCAATTGAAGAATTTAATCCCACTGAAGCTAGTCATGAAAATGTTTTCAGCTGTCTGTGAAGGCCTCCCTGGCAACAGCAGCAAATACAATCCCACTGCCCTCTGTGATGTTTAATAGATTTAAGTAGCTGAAAAGAGTATCTTGTCTGAGAGCCAATCAGTGGCTTTCAAACTTGGAAGGAATGGAATTCTGCAGTTGCATCTTGGATAAAGCTAAATCCTTAAATGAGCTTTGCAGACTTAGGTGCAGAATGAGCCTTTGAAAAGCTTCCTCCACTACCTACTGGCTCTGCTGAAAACCTTGGATTTGCTCAGCCTACCTGAGACACGTAAGAAGTTTCATCTCATCAAAATTCTAGTCCTCCAGAACTACACTGAAAACAGGGAAAGCCCTTGGAATGCAAGTTGTACACCAACAGACCTAATGCATTTTATCTCTATCTTCTTTGATAAACATAACTAGCAGTTTCTGCTAAATAACAGATCATCACAGTGGTACACAAGAACAGCCATACTGGGTCAGAACAATGGTCCATCTAGCCCAGTCTTCTTACAGTGGCCAATGCCAGGTGCTTCAGAGGGAATAAACAGAACAGGTAATCATCAGGTTATTCATCCCTTATCGCCCATTCCCATCTTCTGGCAAACAAAGACTAGGGATGCTTCAGAGCATGGATTTGCATCCCTGCCCATCCTGGCTAATAGCTATTGATTGATGGATCTATCCTCCATAAGAAATACCAGTGCTGACATTTGCATAATTAAGGGCATGCCCATGCTCCCAATCTCTCTTCCTCCTTCTATCCAGTCCCTTTGTCTGTCCCTCTCTATTTCCCGTGACATCTCTCCATAACATCCACCGGATGCACCTCAAAATACCTTTGCTCTCCCTGACTCTCCTTAGTCTCTTGTGCCAGCTACTACCCTAGCACTAAACTGCAATTGCCCTGTTGCTGTGCAATGAGGAAGAAGCTATGTATTCCCTCTCTAGCACACTGCCCCACAGAGGGCAGGATCTGACTCTCAGACCTTACTTATACAGCTCAAAATAAAGTTTAGATTCACTCCAGCAGTACCTGCATTTAGGAGCTACAGAATATTGCATTTCAGAGCAATAGGGTAATGAAAATAAGTTACGTTGGTAAAATGCTGCATTCTGGAAAACACTGAGATTTTGCAGAATTCTGATAGCTAATCACAATGCACTAGCTAGAAATCATACCCGGATGACATTTACAAGGAGGGCTTTATTTCACCAGCAGAGTAAGCTTTCACAGCTCCTGACATGCTTCCACAGCAAGGGCAAGAAGCCAAGCTCTGGAACAGCTGCCATATGGAAAGAAGCAAAGGAATACCACTCACCACATTCTAGGTACAAGCACCATTTTCTGGGCAGCGGTCCTCAGACTTCAGGAATGAGACTGACAGAGTCTACTGGAGCCTGAAAGGGGCTTTCCAGGAGGGTAATCAAGTGCTAGCGCTTAGAATGTGAAGTGTGCCACCTGTGCTGTCAGGCATGCAGGAGCCTCACGGAAACTTTACAGGAAAACCCAGGGTATCTACTTACATTGATGAAAGCTCAGTGCTTATCATCCAAGGAGCCAATGAGCCACACACAAAATAGAGACTGAACACAAAGAAAGTGTGAATGAACTCCTCCTTGAGGCTTCTTTGTATAAACTAACATGGGAACGAACAGACTGAAAATAAAAATATGTAGACAAAGGCTTGATAAATAAGCACAGTGAAAATACACTGAAACTATAAGAAGCCAGACCAAAATCCTTCACTGAACAGTTACACCCGGGGCTAGCTCCCAACACAAATGAGAGCTCAGCAAAAAATGCTGAGTATTCAGTGGGGAGGGACTGAGAGAGTCTCAATCTCAAGTGCACAAATATTGACTGCCAGCTAGACAGCAAAGGCTGTTACTGCAGGTCAGGGACTCCAGGGATAAGGGAGGAGATAGGATCAGTGTGGCCAGCTCTTGTAGTTTCATTGTGAGTATCACAATGTTTTGGTGGTGGTTTTCTTTATTTTCTCTCTCACTCTTTCTCTCTTTTTTTTTAAACAAGCCCCAGATTCTGGGTTTATCTGATTACGTGAGAATCTCAGCTTTGTAATTAAAAGTTTTTTCCTGCATTTATGGGTTCAGAAAAGCATGAACTTTAAAGGCTCAAAACCAAGAAGACAAAGGGAAAAAAATCATGGAATATTTATTATTTTTAAGCATATAATGATTGGGGGGGGGCTGTCTAATGATTTTTGAACAGTTGGGTTTGGCAAGACTGTAAGGTGCACAAATAGCACACAGCAGAAATCCAACAGAAAACACAATCATTTTTTGGGTGGGTAGAAGCCAAGTCTAAGTAACCTGCAGTCAGGTGTTACTCAGATCACTTCCTCTGCCCCAATAAGGGCCTCTCCTCTCTTTCTTGAGGGTCTTGGCTTTAGCCTGGGGTTTTCTCCATGCTCCTTGCCAGCAATATAAAGCAGGGGCTCTCAACATTTTTCTTTCTGAAACCCCCCCCAACATTTTATAAAAACTCCACAGCCCACCTGTGCCACAACAGGTTTTCTGCATATAAAAGCTGGGGGTAGCAAACAGGCAATACCCAGGGGCCCTGTCAGGGTTCCTTCCCCCCTCTGAACTCTAGGGTACAGAAGTGGGTACCCGCATGAAAGCCCCCTAAGCTTATTTCTACCAGCTTAGCGTAAAACCTGATATGCTGCACCACCAAGTGATTTAACAAGAAACAGGGAAAGGACCACTTGGAATTCCTCTTCCGCCAAAATATCCCCCCAAGCTCTTATACCCCCTTCCCTGGGAGGCTTAAGAATAATATCCTAATCAATTGGTTACAAAGTGATCAAAGACTCAAACCCCTGGGTCTTTGGACAATGGAAAAAATCAGTCAGGTTCTTAAAACAAAGGATTTTATTAAAAAGAAAAGGTAAAAATCATCTCTGTAAAATCAGGATGAAAAATAACTTTACAGGGTAATCAGATTCAAAGAGCCCAGAGGACCCCCCTCTAGCTTTAGTTTCAAAGTTACAGCAAAACAGGGATACCACCCTCTAGCAAAGGGAACATTCACAAGTTGAGAAAACAAAGATAAACTAATATGCCTTGCCTGGCTATTACTTACAAATCTGAAATATGAGAGACTTGTTCAGAAAGATTTGGAGAGCATGGATTGATGTCCGGTCCCTCTTAGTCCCAAGAGCAAACACCACCAAAACAAAAAGCACAAACAAAAGCCTCCCCGTCCCCCAAGATTTGAAAGTATCTTGTCCCCTTATTGGTCCTTTGGGTCAGGTGTCAGCCAGGTTACCTGAGCTTCTTAACCCTTTACAGGCAAAAGGATTTTGGTGCCTCTGGCCAGGAGGGATTCCATAGTACTTTATACAGGAGGGTTGTTACCCTTTCCTGTATAGTTATGACAAGCCCAATGCCACAGGTGCCCATACAAAGCTAAGTTTCTCAAGCTTCGGGTTCAGCCCTGGGAGGTGGGGCTCAGGGCCCTGGGCTTCAGCCCCATGCAGAGGGGCTCTGTCTTTCTGCCCTGGGCCTCAGCGAATCTAATGCTGGCCCTGCTTGGCAGACCCCCTGAAACCTGCTCGCAGCTCTCCAGGGGGCCCCAGGCCTCTGGTTGAGAACCACTGATATATAGGGTTTCTGGGTCCCCTGTGTTAACAGCAGGGCCTGCCTTGCAGTATGACTCAGACTGAAATTTACAAAAGGAGATTTAGGCACTCTGGCTAAGAACCCTGTTTGCTATTGTAACCCATACGCCTCCTGGGTGTGATGTTCTGTCACATTTAGTGGCACCAAGGCCACTTAGAGAGAGAGAGAGATTAATGAGTCTGCTCTTCAGTCTTAACTAACAGCCAGTTGACTTTTAGCTCATGTGGTAGAGGCTCATGTACTAAGCTCCAGAGGGCCCAGGTTTGATCCCGGCTGCCAACAACCGGGGTCTGTTAGTGTTACACTATCACACCTTCTCAGTACTAGAGGTGCCTCTCCTTGGGAAGAGTCCTCAGCTTTTTAATAGGATTAGAAGAATCCTGGTGACTTTCCCAGTCCTCCATTGGCTACTTCCAGAAGGGTGTGTGGGTGGAGGGGGTGTTCTGCTTGCCCTGGCAAATTGGAGCCAAAAATCCCAGAGCTCTAATGACAGAACTTTGGGAGGCAGTTTCTGTCTTTGAGTCACTGTTACAAGGGGACAGTAAGTATCTCCATTCGCCATTGGTTCTGCATCAAAAAACTAATGGAGCTAAGAAATTAACCCAAGTGGGTTACAGAAGGAGTAAGAGGGGGGAATTTAAGTGACCTTACAGAATCCATCAAGGCTGGATAGTAGTCTAGAACCTGCAAATAATGACTGTAGTGATATCAAGGGAATTACATTGGGATGGAAGAATGGGATATACAAGGAAAAGAATGAATAATGCACCACTCAAAATATGTTGAGCATTTTGTGGATCTAGATAATAAGGTGAACAAAGAGTTTTTACATAACCATGTCATTTAAAGAGTCTTTAGATGATAAAAGGAAGTAGAATGACTGCTGTTGCTAACTAAAATTTCCCCATACTTGTAATACAGCAGTTATTATTAGCTTCCCCTGCCCTCCACCTTCCACAATGATTTGAAATCTAGCTAATGGTTCTTCATTTTGTTCCTTGGGAGAAGTAAAAGCTTTTCTTCTCCAACAGCTAAATACAGGTCACAGACAGCCTGACACCAGAGCTCCTCTGCAGATCAATACGTTTGATGCATGTATAAGTGAGCTGGGTGAATATAGAATTCCCAGTGATAGCTGAGGGATGGCCGGAAGGATGCTGGGGAAAAGGAAAGGCAAAAAGCTAGAACACTATTTACATGGCTTTAGTGTTCAATTTGCTGACTTGAGAAAGCTCAGAATTCTAAAGGGGAGCCCTGTAAAACTAATTTGAGTCACAATTTAACTTTTGTAGAATTTGGAGAGAACTTTAATGAGGTGAGGGCATACTGACTGGAGCCAGCAATTGTCCAGACCAGTGCTCTGAGGGCTTTCTTCACCCATCTACCAATGCAGCCTAACAGTGGAGTAGTTTCCATGTCTTACTTGGATGCTGCTCAGAGTATGCTGGCCTTCTCCACAGCCCTTTCTATGTTCCTATACACCTTCCCAGAAGCAGTATTTTCTTAGCACTCCACATCTACAAAGATCTCTTTCTCCTCCCACTCATAAACCCAGTCTGTCCTCAATCCTTTCTAAATTTCCTTCAGACTTTCTCCCTCACTCCCCTTCCCCCCTGCCACATTCAAGGGAGGCATCTCCACTCTGTCATCTATCCCTCTCCATTCTTTCCTTTGCCACAAAATCACCTCACTGTCTCTAGTTTCCCCTCTCTTCCCTCAAATCTTCTTCATTGCTCTGTTCTCCATACCCACAGATTTCCTCAGCCTCTCTGCCCCCCTCATTCTCTAATGGTTGCTCCATTCCCAACTCTTCTCAGTCCTCTCACATCTCCTCAAACCGATTCTTCTTCCTTCTGCAACCCAGCTAGTCCCTTTTCCTGCTTCTCCAGCTCCCTCTTTTCTTCTGGTCCCTAGTCTCTCCTCCCACTCCCAAATCCTGTTCCCTTCCAACTCTCCTCAGCCTCTTTTCTTCCAAAGCCCACCTTCCCACCCCCAAAATCTTCTCTCTCGTTCCTCCCTCCATCAAAATCCGCCATCACAAATCAAGACTCCATTGCCCTCCTCTAGATCTAGCAATCTCTGCTCTTCTTCCCTACATAAGTTTTCTGATTTCTTCTCTCCCTCCATTCACCCTGTTTTCCACCTACTCTGCTAGAATTGTCTCTGTTCCTCCACCCTTAACAAGTGCTCCCAGTCTCTTCAACCACCCTTCCCCCCATACTGCCCAAAGCTGTTGTTCCAGAGGAGGGAGTGATCCCTAGTACAATGGCCGCCAAACATTTCAGTCCTATGACCCACCTATCACAAATACATTATGCAGACTCCCAAGTACAAATCAATTATGCTGCTGTGCCAATGGCTACTTATTTGATCTTTAAAATGTGCAGCATAATTGTGCCCATAATTTATGCTTTCATTTTTAACAACAAATAAATCTTTATCACTTATGATTACAAGGATGCCTTTAAAAAATTGAGCTGTATGTACAATGCTCTCTGGTTGAAACAATATCTCTGACAGCATGTCTTCCCTTCATCTCAGTGAAATGTTAATTCTGAAGCATAATGGCAGCAACTTACATATACATATTGTTAATTATTTCACCGGTGATCAATCTAGCAGAAATATCAAACCAGTGTGTTCATCCATCATGAGGGATGTAATGCCATATAATAAGAGGACAGCTAATTGTCACTGGTTTCTGGGGAATGAGAAATTGAAGCTTTCTCCCCGCTCTTAGCAACGTCAACTCCTATGCAAAAGAAAAATAGAAAGAGAAAATGCATCCCTCCTGTAGTACCAAATTGCTTGAGTGCAAACCCCCTAAAAACCTCCACTGAGTTCCTAGATACCAAAAACCCCAGTAGCCCCTTACCTTGTTACCAAAAATCTTCATATGCCTCCACTTCTACAACATAGTTATATGTTTTCACTACAAAAATCTGCAGCACACAGAAAAGCTGGGGGCAGCATACAATAAATTAATATTAATATCAAGCTAAAAAACAAGGGCTACCCCACTGATTGTATTATTTATGTCTATATTTCTTTCAATAAACAACTCTGTTTTAACGTACCTCATTCTGTTACAGAAACTCCAGAAGGATACATCAGAATGCTGCAGAAACTATGGGCCACAGATTCTAGGACCAGCTGCTGCTGCAGAATACACATAGCTTTGCTCCTAAGGTTCTTGGGAAGAGTATTTTCTTCCTCTGTACTTCAGGAGGTTCACAGGAGTGGGGAGTGGCTAGCAGGGAGATTGGGGGATGGTTACAGAGCAAAAGGGACTGAAATGGATCAAAGACAACCCCACTTCTGTGCACCTCTGGTGCTCAATATGGAAGACCTCGTGTACTTGAAATGGCAGTGGATGCTAGCAGGAATTGTACCATGACCTTTGTGCCCACACAGAGCCCCATTAGAGTCAATGGATAAATAAATTAATGGAAATATCCTAGCTCCTAGAACTGGAAGGGACCTTGAAAGGTCATTGAGTCCAGCCCCCTGCCTTCACTAACAGGACCAAGTACTGATTTTGCCCCAGATCCCTAAGTGGCCCCCTCAAGGATTGAACTCACAACCCTGGTTTAGCAGGCCAATGCTCAAACCACTGAACTATCCCACCCTATACACTACTTATTCTCTCTGACTGTTTACCCATCTGCAAAATGGATACAGTACTTCCTATTTCAGTTACCGTGTACCATATTTAAATAGTATTTCTAAAGTGCACAGAGATGGAAAAGGTGCTATAGGTACTTTCATGTTCACAACCCACAAACTGCTCTCATGCGGTTCCACAGGCCTTGTATGGTTTGATTTTCCTAGGATGGAAATATTAATTGCTGCAGCAAACAAGAGTTATAAAATGTTTCAAAAAATGTCTCGGGGCAAATGCTTCTCTTTAAATCAATTTGTACTTTCTATAGCCGTGTTTGTTCCCCCCAAACAATCCATTATTGAATATAGACATTTTAGAAAACAAGAACAATTTTCCTCATAGCCATTTTCCCCTGTGATTTATAGCAAGAGGTTATAACCCACATTTTCCTGAGTAAATGGCTTTAATGTCACAGAGATGTGACAAACCAAAAAGGCAAGGAGAGGTACTATGAGAAAAATAGCAAAGGTCCATTCCCCCATGAACGCGTCTCAACAGGGCTACCATTTAGGCTGCTAGGATACCATTATAAACTCCTCTTCTCAGGGATTTCTAGTATAACTCTGCTGTAAACGTCCACACTGGGCAGAAACTTGGCAAATGGTTTTCCAGTCCAGGAAGAGATTTTTTTTTAAATCAAATTTTAAATGTTATTATTTATGTTGCAGTACAGCACATAGGTGTCCCTCCCAATTCAGATCCCCGTTAAACTAAATGCTGTACAGACATATGGTAAAAGAAAGTCCCTGCCCCAAAGAATTTGCTGTCTTTTATGAGTCATAAAAGTCATTGAGTCATTGTGAATAGTTCTCTGAAAATATCCTCTCCATGTGCAGCGGCAGTCAAAAAAGCGAACAGAATGTTGGGAATCATTAAGAAAGGGATAGATAATAAGACAGAAAATAACATATTGCCTCTATATAAATCCATGGTATGACCACATCTTTAATACTGCGTGAAGATGTGGTTGCCCCAACTCAAAAAAGATATATTGGAATTGGAAAAGATTCACAAAAGGGCAACAAAAATGATTATGGGTATTCCGTATGAGAGATTAATAAAACTGGGACTTTTCAGCTTGGAAAAGAGATGACTAAGGGGGGATATGATAGAGGTCTATAAAATCATGACTGGTGTGGAGAAAGTAAATAAGGAAGTGTTATTCACTCCTTCTCATAACACAAGAACCAGGGGATCACCAAATGAAATGAATAGGCAGCAGGTTTAAAACAAGCAAAAGGAAGTATTTGTTCACACAACACACAGTCTGTGGAACTCTTTGCCAGAGGATGTTGTGAAGGCCAAGATTATAACAGGGTTTAAAAAAGAACTAGGTAAATTCATGGAGGATAGGTCCATCAATGGCTATTAGCCAGGATGGGTAGGGATGGTGTCCCTAGCCTCTGTTTGCCAGAAGCTGGGAGTGGGCGACAGGGGATGGATCATTTGATGATCACCTGTTCTGTTCATTCCCTTTGGGGCACCTAGCATTGGGCACTGTTGGAAGACAGGATAATGGGCTAGATGGACCTTTGGTCTGACCCAGTATGGCTGCTCTTATGTTCTTATGTAATAGATTAAGACTGTCTACACTACCACTTTTGTCAGTATAACTCATGTCACTCAGGGATGTGAAAATACACACCCCTGAACAACATAAGTTACACCGACAGAAGCACCGGTGTAAACAGCGCTATGTCTGTGGGAGACGCTCTCCCGCTGCTCATTGGGGGATGGATTAACTATGTCGATGGGAGAGCTCTCTCCTGTCGGCATAGAGTGGCTACATGGGAGACCTTACAGCAGCATAGCTGCATCGGTACAGCTGTACTGCTGTAAGGTCTCTAGTATAGACATGGTCTTAGACTTAAGTAGACTTGATCTGTTTCTTGATTATGGGCCAAATTCTCTCCCAGTGTAAACTGGTATGGTGCTGTTGACTTCTACGGAACTGCACCAATTCATAACTGTAGAGAGTTTGGCCCAAGACTTGCTAACACTTGTTAGATCATAAAGACTAGAAGAGCAGTAATCCTGAAACTAAAATGAATTAACATGCTAGGCTTCTGTGGCTCAGAAAAAGCTGTTCCAGTCTACCGTGAAAATAAAAGATTTGCCTGATAAATTGAAATAGTTCCAAAGGAAAACAAAGCACATATCAAAATATGCCTGCTTATAAGTATGACAATTCCTAAATGCAATTTTGGTCACTCCTAAGTACACCTCTACCCTGATATAACACAACCCGATATAACACGAATTCGGATATAACACGGTAAAGCAGTTCTCCAGGGGGCGGGGCTGAACACTCCGGCGGATCAAAGCAAGTTTGATATAACGCGGTTTCACCTATAACGCGGTAATATTTTTTGGCTCCCAAGGACAACGTTATATTGGGGTAGAGGTGTACATATTTAGGCAAGTCTAAATATTATGGTTACCAGACCACAGCACAGCTCCTTTGAAAGCTTCTCTCTTGAATCAGATCAGTTCTATACTTTATAACCTTCTATTAACATAATCTCTTTTTTATTCTTTATTTCCTTGAAGTATTGGAAACACCATGATTTAACATGTCTTTCCATTGGCTCCAATGGGAGTTGCACAGGGTGAAAGGTTGATAGCTTCAGAATTTGACCCACTCTTTTGAAAATCTGGGCCTAATTCTGAAAACCTTGCTGATGCAGGGTAAACACTTGCTCCTACAGGTAATCCCACTGAAGCCAGTGCAACTATTCATGTGAGTAAGTGAGTACGGGTTAAAGATTCAGAAACGCTGTTTTTATAGCTTTTCCTAGTCTTCCCCCTCTGCCCCGTCCCAAAAATGCAATTGATATTGCATTTACATCTTGTACTCTTGATACAGCAAAACAAAGAATGGGAATAATGGTCAGTTTTCCATATAGCAAAAGGTTAACAGGAGGGTGCAACAAGATTCTGTACGAGGCCTAGTATTGTTTCCCGTGTTTGTTATTAATCTGGAGGAGAGAGTGAGCAGCAGCGGGCAAATAACCTTGACTAATTTTGTCATCAGGAACTTCAGAGGGACGGACCCCCTACCTAGTGTAGGTGAATGGGCAATACAAAGGCAGATAAAATTCAGCATTGGAAAGTGCAAAGTATTGCACATTAGAAGGAATAAATTGAAGTACTCATACACATTATTGGATTGTAAATTAACTGTAAGCACCCAGCTAAAAAGACCGGGGCTGCATTGTGGACAGTTCAATGGAAATTTCTGCTCAGTGTGCAGCAGTGCCCCAAACAATATGTTAAGATTCAGAATGAATAGATTAAAACTACTGAAAATATTATGATGCCATTGTATAAATAATGGTCTCCACCAGCCTGGAATAGTGTGTTCTCTCGTCTCCCTATCTCAAGACAATATAACAAAAAAAGAAAGGTTTCTGTACTGGGTGGTCCTACAGGCATCCCACCCTCAGTTCCTTCTGCTCAGGGCTCCTTAATAATCTCCATACAGGCATTACTCTTAGCCAGTTAATACCCTGGTTCACCACAGACCATTCAAAATGAAGTTCACATATTTATCCTTCCCCACTCTCCATTAAGCCCTTCCCAGGCCCTTCCGTATGGAGTCTTTCCCTACATTGGCAGGTCATTCCCAGCCCAACTTAGCTGGAATCTTTTCTCCCCTGGTGTCTCGGGGTCTCCTTCAGGAGGATTCTGCTCTCAGCAGCCTTCTCAAGGCCTCTGCTGAAATCCACCCATCCATCCCATATCTCACTACCCAGGCCTCTCCCTTATCTATCCAAGAGGCCTGACTGAGTCACACAAACCATTTTCCCCAGCTGAGGAGGCACGTGTAGTATGTCACAGGTGGTGCCATCTCCCCTCTAAAGGGCCAGCCACACTGTGACAGAGTCAAAGATTAAAAAAATATTAGAGGCAATGGAACACATATATATGAAGAGAGATTAAAAATATTGGGACTGCTTTGTTTAGAGAGTAGATGAAAAGAGAGACTCTGATAACATTATACAAAATATATTGAGAAGATAAATCAAGCACAATAACTTTTTTAACAATTCCTGGTTAACCTGTGGAACTTATTGCCACAGTATGTCACTGAAGCCAAGAGTTCTATGGGATTCAGAAATAAGATGAGATATTTATAAGTATCCATAATTATAGTGGGATGAAAAAGAAAGGATACAAACCATCCTGCTTCAGGATATATTCCAACCAGTGTTTGCTGGAGGTTATGAAGAAACTTTCCCATTAAGCAGGTTATTCCATGAATATTCATTGCATGATTTCCTGCTTCTTCTTCTGAGGCATGTGGAGCTGACAACTCTAAGAAACAGAATACAGACTAGACAGCTAACTAGTCTGATATGGTATGATCATGTTAAATGATTCTATAAAAGAAGAACATCTTGTTTCCTAATTAAAGGCAGTCTTGTACCACTGATGTCAATAGGAACTTTGTGATCGACTCCAAAAGGAGCACACATGGGCCCTAGAGTATATAACTGCAAAGAAGTTGAGAATTCACCTCTTCCTCATATTTATTCTTAGTGAAACATTTGTGGCCCATTACTGCAAGCACTCAGCACATCACTCTCCCATTGACTTCATCGGGCAGCGTACAGTATTTTGATTTAATTCTCCCTCTAAGCAGTAGCTGGGGCTAGAAAACCTCTCCTTGTGATACATTTCCTTACTGTAAGATTACAGACATTAACAATAATGAAAGAAAGAACAAACACTAAAAAATGTGTATTACTTAGACAAAATAATGGAAACCATAAATCACTGAAGTGTCAGGATTAAATGTGAAACCTTTAATTATGCATTTAATCATTTACCAGTTTTGAGATTTGAAGTGGAGAACACTTTTGTTTTGTATGCAGATAGCAGAAGTAATATAATTATAGATGCTGTTAAGAATACCTCGCATTCTTAAATTTAATCTTCATTTATACTTATACGGACTGACATTGTTATTGTATTCAATCATCGATACTGACCCTTACTGGCATAAACATATATCCTTGTGTGTCACATCACAGAGCAAATTTCCATTATACAGAAATCATAAAATGAATGTTTTTATTAAAACATTTAAATGAGGAAATAAATGATGACTCAGGAAATAATTTACTAGCAAATAAGTACAGTAAAACTAAAGCATTTTTGTGGAATCTACAGCGTTTGAATATCCCATCATATTGACAAATGTCACTTACTATAATCTACTGTACCACATTATTTAGTATAATGTAGTGAAGAGTCTATGATAGAGCACACTACGATATTGTCACCCTTCCACTGAAGGGACATTTACACTACGCTGGCATGTAGAATACAAGCATTGCACTCCCAGCTGGCATAGGTGTAAATAGCAGTGTAGACAGTGAGGCATGGGTTAGGTAAGTAGAGTGCTCTACGTGCCTGAACCCAAGGTTATATACCCTGCGTGGGCTCTCTACATCCTGAAGCAGTATCTCCCACATCCAGGGCCGGCTCTAACTTTTTTGCCGCCTCAGGCAAAAAAGAAGAGCCCTCCCCCCCCCCCCCCCCCCGCGAGCACCACCGTACCCCCCCCACGAGCGCCAGGCAGCCGAACCCCCCCAGCGCAGCCGAAATCCCTGCCCCCCCGAGCACCACACTGCCCAAAGCCCCGCCCCCCAGAGCGCCATGCCGCCCGAAGCCCCGCCTCCCTCCGAGCGCCGTGCCGCACCAGCCCCAGCCCCCCGTCCGAGCACTGTGCCAAGCCCCTGCCCCCCTCCGAGGGCCTTGCCATGCCAGCCCCAGCACCCCCAGCGCCGCGCCAAGCCCCCACCCCCTCCGAGCGCCGTGCCGCGCCAACCCCCGCCCCCCCTCCGAGTGCCGCACCAAGCCCCCGCCCCCCTCCGAGCGCCGCGCCAAGCCCCCGCCCCCCTCCGAGCGCTGTGCCACGCCAGCCCCCGCCCCCCTCCGAGTGCTGCGCCAAGCCCCCGCCCCCCCGAGCGCTGCGCCGCCCGAAGCCCTGCCCCCCTCCGAGCGCCATGCTGCCCGAAGCCCCCCCCGAGCAGCGCGGAAACAAAAAAAAAACCCTCCAGCGCTGCCCCGACGAACCAATAAATAAATAAATAAATAAGAACCCGAGCGCCACCCCGCCCCAAGGTGCTGCCCCAAGCACGTGCTTAGTCGGCTGGTGCCTGGAGTCAGCCCTGCCCTCATCTACACTGTTATTTTTAGCAGTGTAGCATCCTGCTGCCTCACCACTGCTGGATCGTTTCCCCACCTCAGTGAAAGCCTCTGGCAGCATGGAAGGAGTGAGGAGTCGCTGGAGCCTTTCACTGCGGTGTGCAGCTACATGTGTAGTGCCTGTACTCTACATGCTGTTGTAAGTATAGACACAGCCTGAGTGGCAGCAGATGTTCATGGCCTTGCAGGCTGGCTTCCCAATGGAGGAGAAATCAGTGACATAGAGTCTGGATATATTCTTAGCACTTGTTTTATTTACACTGTTTACACCAGTCCTAGAACAAAGTGATCCCTTCTTTCAGAACTCTCAGCCAAACACAAGTTCCTGGATCCCAAGAACCACTCAGTGGCAAAAACTGGCTATAGTCACAGAATCATAGAAGATTAGGGTTGGAGGAGACCTCAGGAGGTCATCTAGTCCAACCCCCTGCTCAAAGCAGGACCAACACCAACTAAATCATCCCAGCCAGGGCTTTGTCAAGCCAGGCCTTAAAAACCTCTAAGGATGGAGATTCCACCACCTCCCTAGGTAACCCATTCCAGTGCTTCACCACCCTTCTAGTGAAATAGTTTTTCCTAATATCCAACCTAGACCTCCCCCCATTGCTCCTTGTTCTGTCATGTGCCACTACTGAGAACAGCCAAGCTCCACCCTCTTTGGAAACCCCCTTTAGGTAGTTGAAGGCTGCTATCAAATCCCCCCTCACTCTTCTCTTCTGCAGACTAAACAAGCCCAGTTCCCTCAGCCTCTCCTTGTAAGTCATGTGCCCCAGCCCCCTGATCATTTTCATTGCCCTCTGCTGGACTCTCTCCAATTTGTCCACATCCTTTCTATAGTGAGGGGCCCAAAACTGGACACAATACTCCAAATGTGGCCTCACCACTGCCGAATAGAGGGGAATAATCACTTCCCTCGATCTGCTGGCAATGCTTCTACTAATGCAGCCCAATATGCCGTTAGCTTTCTTGGCAACAAGGGCACACTGCTGACTCATATCCAGCTTCTCATCCACTGTTATCCCCAGGTCCTTTTCTGCAGAACTGCTGCTTAGCCAGTCAGTCCCCAGCCTGTAGTGGTGCATGGGATTTTTCCTTCCTAAGTGCAGTGCTCTGCACTTGTCCTTGTTGAACCTCATCAGATTTCTTTTGGCCCAATCCTCCAATTTGTCTAGGTCACTCTGGACCCTATCCCTACCCTGCAGCATATCTACCTCTCCCCCCAGCTTAGTGTCATCTGCGAACTTGCTGAGGGTGCAATCCATCCCAGATCATTAATAAAGATGTTGAACAAAACCAGCCCCAGGACCGACCCCTGGGGTACTTTGCTTGATACCTGCTGCCAACTACACATTGAGCCGTTGATCACTACTGGTTGAGCCCGACAATCTAGCCAGCTTTCTATCCACCTTATAGCCCATTCATCCAATCCATACTTCTTTAACTTGCTGGCAAGAATATTGTGAGAGACCGTATCAAAAGTCAAAGAGATTAAATCAGAGAGCCAACACTCCTGCTGTTCGCACAGCTCCCTCAGAGAACCTGCAACAACAAAACTAACAATGTAGCTTTTCTTCAAAGACTAAAATCTTGCTTGTATGCTAAGACTATGTGTAACAGTGCCATCTGGTGACCTATCATAACAAAAATTATAATTATGGATTATCCCTTCCAATGGGAGGGAGGAGTTGGTGAGAAAATATCTAGGAATATTTATCTCAGAGTTCCTCCCCTTTTGTTCTGTTATTGGACGGGGAGGGTCAAGTCCCCTAGAATTCCCAGGTGGGACTGTCTCTCCTGAAGGCATAATATAGCAGTACTATCTTTTTCTGAGGAATGTTCACCGAGCTGAGAATGAAAGGAAGGCAAAATGCAACCTGCTCCTTACTCCAACCCATCCAGTCTACATTCCTTCTCCTAGCACAGATCCTGGACCCACATAATGTCCAGCAGAGTCTAGAGAAGTGGAACAGAGTATGGGGGAAATCCATTCTTGAAGTGTCCCTTTCACATTTGGATCTGGGGGAGAAGCCCACTTACCATATTTAGTATGGTTTCTGTACTGAAGCCTGTATTTTCTTCTCTGACACAGCTTGCAGATTGCCCGATTAGTTATCCGTTCTGAATCTGAGGCCTCCTAATTTGGTGAAATAGGATAATAGAATGCTGTTATCTGACAGAACCTGAGCATGGGCCATTTGAGGTATCTTTAATCTGCTCAAAGCTTTCCAGGCTGTAGGATAATGAAACTTGTTCAAGCTTGATAGAACTTGGGACAAGTCCCGTAAACCATTCACCTTTAAGAATGAGAAGAAGCACCCCGCCGGGTTTTCAAGTCTTTTCCTCTAAGGTTTTTGGACCAGGCAAATCCAGAAAGCAGTCAGGCTCATTTATCAAGTCATCTAAGTCAGTAATACATTTGCTTCCCAGCTGGTTAACTTTCGCCTTCTGTTCAGTAAACACCTCCCCCTTTAATAAGAACAGGTTTCAGAGTAGCAGCCGTGTTAGTCTGTATCCGCAAAAAGAACAGGAGTACTTGTGGCACCACAAGTACTCCTGTTCTTTAATAAGAAGTTACCTTAGCAGACATGGGAACAGTGGTTCCAGAGACCTTAGTAGTCATTAAACATTATACTTCCTGCCATCTTCATTGTGGATTTCTTTTTTTTTTTAAATTATGGAACATTTAGGGTTGATGCTATGTCCAGACAGGTAGCTAGATAGTTCTGTATTTACTAGCAATCCTAAAGCCCTTAACAGCATTTTAAAGAGCCACGACACAGAGCACTCTATTATGTTGCAGAGGTGGTCCAGGTTTTTGCTGGAATTAAGGGTCCCTATCCAAGTTGTTCCCCACACACTCTGGGCACCAGTGTCACTGAACTCAGGAGCATGTGAACTTCCAAACCATCCTTTCTTCAGGGAGTACTGGATGGGGTGCTGTAGAGTCTCAAGAAATGCCGGAAGCAGTACATATCTCAGGCTTACTACCAATGGAACTATGAATGTAAGGGACCAGGGCATAAGTGGTCTGGCCTAGTGGTCACAGCTGGGTTTGTGTCCACAAGTCACAGACAGCCATGAGACAGGAGCCAGTGAGCAGGGATCAGAGTAATTGCAAGAGCTGGGATGAACAGGCAAGTGTCAGGCTAGGGATGGAACCAAGAGATCAGAGGTAGTTACCAGGATGGAGTCAGGAGGCAAGAGTCAGGGGCCAGAGATCAGAAAGCAAGGTGAGGTCTGGAGTCACAAAGAGACAGAAGTCTGTGTAGTTACCCAAACAACTTCCTGGGCCACTCTCCAGGGCTAAATAGTGAGCATGAGCCAATTTGCAGGCTGCAGGATGCGGTCGCTCTGGCCCCTTTGGGTAGTACTTCCTGTGGTGCCTAATTTCCACAGTGTTCCTTGGCCATAGCTCTACATAGATTACCAGTGGAGATGTAGGCACACCAGCTGTTCCTGTCTCTGCAAACCTAGGCTCTAGTCCCATGAGTCCTTACAAGGGAGGTGGGAAGCCTTCTTCCTGTACAAGCCAAAAGTTTCCTTGTATATACCCCTGTTGTTATATAATGAGAAAGAAAAAATAGGTGAAGTAGGATGACCTTCTCTGTTGTATTTCTTATTTCACACACGTCTGGCATGTTCCCTCTTACTCATCTCCTCTCTAAACTACACAGTCCTAATCTTTTGAATCTATCTTCATACAGAAATCCTTTCACGGCACTATGAAATGCTGTTGCCCTTTACTGGATATCTTTCTTTGAGCTGGGCTGGTCAGAACTCAACACATTTCAGGGAGCAGTCTCCGCTTCAAGCAGTTCCCCCTGTTTGAGAGGTCAGGTCAGGGTTAGCAGGTTTTTTCTCCATTTCCTTTAGGAAGTATGTGCATCAAGTGAGGATGGTGGAAGAAGATGCATTGGAAGAGACATACAAATGGCATGCTCCATAAGAATGGCATTACTGGGCATCCAGTGAAAAAAAAATTAACACGGCAGTGAAATGCACTATTTCTAGGAGAAACAGAAAGGAAACATTTAGCCTTGAGGGTTTTAGAGCTTCCACCTAACATCATTATCCAAATGGACAGCTGAACAGCAAACAGGGTAAAATAATGTGACATTAATAATCACATGTACACTACTTATATTTATTTTAATTGCATATCCAAGGGCCAAAGTCACCAATAAAATCAATGGAGCAAATTTGGTGCAGTAATTGCAACTTTCCCTTCTTGAGTTTTTCTGTTAAAGGACACAGGTATCAAAATTTGTCCTCTTTAGAACACTTACGAAGTGACTATAAATAAAAATATTTTCCATGGCACCCTTGTCATTGATTCCTCTTTCAGTTTAATATGTATTATGGACAGATAAAACTCTTTCAAAATAAACAACAGCATTCTGGACATGCTGTTTTACAAAGGTCAGGGATTTCATATTTTTATTTAATGTTCATTTTAATTGCTCATGGGACAGACATATTTTATTACTGATTCATTTAATGTGGTTTGTTTAGAAAAATGTGACTATGACAGAGCACCATATAATTCATGACTTACTACTTTCTGTCCGATAAAGTTAATTATATCAATTTACAGAACTAACCTGCAATGCTTGAATAATTTAAATATAAGAATTTCCATGGAGCAGTCTTGAAATTTGTAAGTTTTAGAATTGGTCAAAAAATGTCCATTAAAATGTGTTTTTTTTTTTTGGCAGGCCCGCATAACTGATACCTGCCAACTCAGTGAAACTGAACCCACGTTCAAATGGTTTTTTAACAAAAATGAAAAAAAAATCTATATTTCAGCTGGTTAATTTTAAGGAAAGTGCAAACATTTTCAATTAAAATAGTATTTTAAGGTGTTTGGGATTTGTTTGCCAAAAATTGAAAAGCTCAAAAAAAGTAAGAAACATTTTGATGAAAACAAACAAAATTATTGTGTGTGTGGGAATTCTTGGCCAGTGCTTGTAACTCCACAGTCACAAAACACATTGGTTACATCAGCCCAGGGGAGAAACGATGTTAAATGAAATATATCACTGCACATCCAGTTGATTTGACCTATGTAAAATCTTTCGGGGCTGGATTGCAGCTGCTGTTGCAAAATATGGGGGGGGGGGAAACAGAGCAAATATCTTTTCCAATCCATTGTACACCTGTGCAAGTGATTGCCACAATCTTGGTCCTTTTGCACCAATGGAATTTAAATATTGATTTAGACTCCTAGAGGAGACATAGCACCTAAAATTGGCACTTTAGTGTTTACATTTTAACACAGAACTTTAGGCTCCCAAGTTTGAAAAGCTGGTGCTGGTGCACAAGAGTGATGGGCCAGTGTGTTACTATTAGTGTTAGACTTTGCATAGGGGACAGGCTCTTTCTATGCCTTCTGATAGACCAGGGCTAACGTGCTAGGAGTGCATGCACACTGTCCTCTGTGAAAGAGTGTTGCAGCAACAGTCACTTCAGTGTGTGCTCCTTGAGGCATACTGGCTGCGACAGCCCTGAGGTAACCAAGATGCCTCAAGGACCTGTCATTGCAGCAGATCCTTTTGTATTCTCCCTCCAGCTCAAACTGCACCATGAAAAAGAACAACTAAACTCTGGAGTTGGAAAAGAACTCTCACAGACGTAAGAGAACACTCTAGCTTATAGGCCAACAACATTTTCTTCTTTAGTATTGACAGAGATAAGAGATAGAGTACAATAGATGCTACTATCTCTTCAGGTTGCTATTAGGTTAGATAATTCATTCTATGGAAGTCCAAGAGAAAAGATTGTTCATCACAAAAACGGTTTTCACTAAAAGCAACTTTTTTCACGAAAAATGTTCATTTTGACAAAATGATTTTTTTAAAATTTCTAAATAAAATATCTTGTCGAGAAAATGGAATATTTTTATATTTTCAAAAATTTTCATTTGGAAATTGCGGGAAGACGCCCACCTCCTCTCAGTTTTTGCTCCCTCCCTCCTTTTTCCACTAAAAAGGGGGAGGGGGGATAAAAAACCATTAAAATTGTGAAAGAGTAACACTTACTTTTAAAAAGTAACACTTTCTCAACTTTTGAGTGAGTGAATAACACACAGTAACAATGACTTTTCCAGTGGCAGGTGGAGAGGGGGAAACTTAAGAAAGACCAATACAGTACGGTAACAATAATTAGCATCAAGAGACTGATCTGACTCGCACTGAATTCTGAGTAGATCCCAAACTGAAGTCAAGGAATGCTCAGTGCAGTTTGAGGAGTATGGAGGTTTTTTTTAAAGTGCCCATTTGCTAGGGTGACCAGACAGCAACTGTGAAAAAATGGGACAGGGTAGGGGGTAATAGGTGCCTATATAAGAAAAAGGCCCCCAAAACGGGACTGTCCTTATAAAATTGGGACATATGGTCACCCTACAATTTGCACCCCTTAGGCACTGGGTCAGTCCCCTGGGGCAGATTAAAGTAGCTTGAATAGTGCTCTTAACTGTGTGAGCTGCCAACAACCCATAAGGGCAATTCTAACAGCTAGAGATCACTGGAGCGTAGAGATCCTTTCCTCCAAACCCTTATGAGAGGGGTTGGGGGACAAGTTTGGCATAGGAACTGCTACCGTGGGCCTGTTACCTCACTTGCGATTCTTCTAAGTAGAAGGCCCTTTCTGTGGCACAAGCCACAGCAGAGTATGGGCTCCATAGTTTTTCAAGGAGCCAGGCGCAGGAGACAGGAGCTGGGCTCCATCTGGTTTCCTTTACTTATGTGTATACATAAGCCGCATCAAGAGTTGGGCCCACGTCATTTTACATGGTTGGGTGCACTGATTAATTTCTTAGGCAAAATACAATGGATTTGAAAGTGTCTAACCAGCTGAAAATCAGACTTGCTGACCTCATTTAAAATAATAATAACCGTCTCATGGAATTTCCAATTATATCCCACATGTTATTCAGACTGTTATTTTATTTTAATGCCAATTGATGCAACAAAAATACAGCGTGATATTGTGCACATGCAGCTCCCATTGAAATCAGAGGGATTTGCCTCAGGGCTTGTCTTCACGTACAGCGCTACAGCGGCGTAGCTGCACTGGTGCTGCTTGGCTGCTGTACCGCTTTAGTGAAGATGCTACTACGCCGATAGGTTTCTCCTGTCGGCATAGTTAATCCACCTCCTGGAGAGGCGGTAGCTATGTCAATGGGGAAATCTCTCCCCTCGACATAGTGCTCTCTATACAGGAGGTTGGGTCAGTGTAACTATGTTGCTCGGGGGGGGGGGGGTGGAAAAATCCACCCCACCCCCCGAGCAACATAGTTATACCGATATAGGGCTGTTGTGTAGATCTGGCCTCCAATGAACACATGCAGTTTCCTTTTAATTCAATGAGCACCACATATGTGCCCCCAAGGGAACAAATATGACTCTGAGAGGCTGAGAGCAGTAATACAAAAATAAGATGCCACCCTCAATTAAAGATCTACTTAAATGAACTGTGTCGGTACAACATCCACAGGTGCTCCCCCCTTAAATGTGAAATGCATGACACACCTCATTGTACTCTTATTTTTACGGTATATCTTTAAGTTCCTGTCATCTTATGGGGTCATAGTCTGACAAGCCATGCCTTTCTCACTACAGATTTCCCCAAAAGTAAATATTTAGACATTGGACAACTTTCCTCTACAACCAGCTCTTTTATCACAAGATACACCACATTTACGAAATGGAGGAAGCAGTTTCACACATTGTATATGGACTATATTACTGATTCTAAGAACAGTTTGAATATTAATCAGTTGAACGCTTAAGTATCTCCAAGAAAGACTAATCAAAGAGCACCCGAGTCAAGCTCTCAGACAATGGCAATATTTGTTAATATCTTACACACCATATTCTGGACTTCTGCACAGAAAGTAAATATTTACAGCCCTTGCATTTAGCGTCAAAAATACACTTTATTGACAAAGCCTTGCTTTTCCATAAAAGATATACTATTGATTAAATTGGCTGGCTTGTCCTAAAACACTTACATGATTGCATGCAAAGAAAACAGATGGTCTGTGTTATAGTAATTTGATTTCTTCCAGTAAACATTACTCATGATATAGAAAATGCTTATGTTGATCTCTTCCCAGGATGATGGGTGTGCTTTGCATCTCTATTTAAACAAAGTCTGTAATTCTGCTCTAGAAGCAGAACAGCAGTTCCAATTTCCAAACAAATCAAATAAAATCAGGCATCATCCCTCACTTAAGACTCTGACAACAGAGATATTCATTTTAACTTTTCTCTGTGCCGTAAGTGCTGAATAAAATACAGCACTGTACCCTCATTACTCCTTTTCTAAAACTTCATCACATCTAAATAAGAAAGCCTCTTCTATTTTCTTGTTTGTATAACAGAGAAGCAACAAAAGCCTTAGGCCATAATACAGGGTACAATATGCAGGTACATCATAAAGAAAAAAAATACCTTTTTGATTTTATTCCCACTGTTTCCCTTGAATATTGTTCTACCACTTGAGTGAAACCAAGTAAACATCTGCAGGAAACTTAGAGGCCCAAATTTGAGTGAGATGATTCTCCTTAACCCTTATGCTATCATAACAGTAGGGTTACCATACGTCCGGTTTTTCCCGGACATGTCCGGCTTTTCGGCAATCAAACCCCCATCCGGGGGAAATTGCCAAAAAGCCAAACATGTCCGGGAAAAATACCGTCCGGGCACTTCCCCTCCCGCGGCTGCTCTGCGAGTCCTCCCCTCTCAGATTTCGGCTCTGTTTAAGAGCCAAGCTGCCCGAGCCAGCGCTACCGGCTTCGGGCAGCCCCCCTTGCCTCCGGACCCCAGCCGCCAGCTGGGCACTTCTCCTCCCCGGCTCCAGCTGCCTCTGTTCCTCCCCTCTCAGACTTCGGCTCTGTTTAAGAGCCAAGCTGCCCGAGCCAGTGCTACCGGCTTCGGGCAGCCCCCCTTGCCTCTGGACCCCAGCCGCCAGCCAGGCACTTCTCCTCCACGGCTCCAGCTGCTCTGCTCCGGCGGCTGGGGTCCGGAGGCAAGGGGGGCTGCCCGAAGCCGGTAGCGCTGGCTCGGGCAGCTTGGCTCTTAAACAGAGCCGAAGTCTGAGAGGGGAGGAACAGAGGCAGCTGGAGACGGGGAGGAGAGGTGCCTGGCCGGCGGCGCAGGGTCTGGAGGCAAGGGGGCAGCCGGAAGCCGGTAGCGCTCGGGCAGCTCAGCTCTTAAACAGAGCCGAAGAGTCAGGGGAGGAGCAGAGCCTCCGGCCGCGGCAGCTCTGCTCCTCCCCTGACTCTTCGGCTCTGTTTAAGAGCCGAGTGCTACGGGCTTTCGGCAGCCCCCATGCCTCCGGACCCTGCGCCGCCGGAGCCCGGGAGGGGAAGTGCCCGGCTGGGGGCGCAGGGTCCAGAGGCATGGGCGCTGCCCGAAGCCCGAGCGCTGCCGGCTTCACGGTTTGCCAGGCAGCCTCCAGACCCTGCGCCCCCAGCTGGGCGCTTCCCCTCCCGGGCTCCAGCTGCGCTGGGGAAGCACCGGCCAGGGGGGCAGGGTCTGGGGGCTGCCCGGCAAACCGTGAAGCCAGTAGCGCTCGGGCAGCCCTTTTCGCGTGGCTGGGAGTGGGAGGGAGGAGGGCCGGGGTTAGGGCGGGGTTAGGGCGGGGAAGGAGCGGAGTTGGGACGGGGCTGGGGTGGGAAATGGACGGGGCCGGGGCCCCGTGGAGGGTCCTCTTTTTTTATTTGTTACATATGGTAACCCTACATAACAGTGATATGAATTCAAACCCACACAGAGAGCCCCCATAAGGACCTATAAACCACTTAAGTTCTTAAACCTAATCATGGCCCCATTGAAGTGGAGAGGAATTTTGCCATTGATTTCATTGGGACCAGAATTTGGCCCTACGTAAATGGTGCATAGGGCCTTTTGTTGGCCCTTTACACACAGGTGAGTTTTACCCTTAATGAATGCCTTAAGCAGGGGTGGGCTTTAGTGGTGTATATATAGGACAGGCCTTATGTACCAGGATGAATTTCACCCTTAATGTGGGTCTTAAGTGAACTTTTAAGTGGTACCAGGGCATTAGATTGGACTAAATCATATCCTCCTTAAGAATTATTAGTTCCCAGGAAATGGAGCATCATTTGTCCAGTTAGATTACAGTTGATTAAAATACTTGATCTGCACAGAATTACACCATCAGAATGAAATAGGGACTTGATCCTGCTCAGCTGCTGTTGCTTTTAGTGGGAGTTGAGGGTTCTTAGCACCTCACAGTAGATACACAGATCCAGGCTCTTAATTAGGTATCCTCTTATGACACAATGTGATTATTTAATGTTCTGATAGGAAGTCTCAGCACTCTCAAAGGGCCCAAATTAACTTCTTGCCAGCTACAATTCAGTGAGATGTTTCACGTACACACTGTCCAAGTGAATTAGAATATTTGGAGCTATGAAATGATTTACCCAATAACATAATGGATGTGTATAACACAAACTCCAGGCCAGATTCATAATGTTCAGTTTTTAACAGCTATTATAACTTTCTACCTTTCTTAAAACTTTTTTTCCCCACTTCTCCTTTTTATTCGCCCTTGTCTCTTCCCCCATTTCTTCATAGCAGTAACAGCAGTCCCTGTGTGGCAGTGTGGAATGATTCATCACACAACCTAGATGAGTCAGATTAATATTGCCAGAACAGTCCTTTATAATAAATTTCCTTTCCTCCAATCTGGCTCATCTGTATTACAATATTTGTTACTTGCACATAAATTTCAAACCCAAGACCATCTATCTATGGGCTGCTAAAGTACTTTAATCTTTACTGAAAAGTTAACCAAAAAAAGGGGGAGGGATTTCAGTCTCATAGCTGAAGCCACATTATCAAACACATTAATAAAAGCTAAAACAAGCATGAAAAACAAAGTGTAAATAAACCAAACAAATGATGAGTTCAATACTATATAACGTAGCAAAGGTCCGGTTTGTCAGCATGCCTGTATTAATATAACAACATTTCTTAGGTACTATGGGCTTACACATGCCCACCTTAGGAAAGGTTTCCGAGTCAAACATATACTATAGCATTTGAATAATAATATAATTTTTGAGTAGTGACAGATGAATCTGACTTTTGCTGAATTTTGGCATGGATATGCATCTGGAAGTTATAATGTGTAGCTAAAATTACTGGAAATTCAACATTCACCTCCCCTGCTACCATGGTATTTTTCTGTGCTCAGAGTAGAAGATGCTAAAAGACCACAGTTACTGAGGAATGGTAACTGTTGGGTTTTTGGTGGCATCCCAATGGTGGAGGTTTCACAAGGACTTTTAGAGGACTCCAGCCAGGATCCTCCTTCTCTGCTCTCTACTTTGTTAGGGGGACATTTCTCCTTCTGCTGGCCTCAGAAGTGTTCTAAGGGAAGCTTTGCTCCCTCTTCCTCCTCTCATGGCAGCAGAAGTTAGGAGATACTCCATAGTGGAGACTTTGGCCTTTATTCCCACCAATAGCTCTCAGGGGGAAGTTCTAACCATAACCCCAGGCTGTAAGCTCCATTCATTTTCTTGCTTTGATCTCCATTTTTCCCATGGTCATACTGTGTAATGGTAGAAAATCAGTATTCTTGCAATATCTAGCAATAATGGCGTTTTACTGGGGGCCATGAGCAAATAATTTATGAAATCCTCATAATAACCCATGAATAGACATTTCACCTTACTCCCAACAGGAGTCCTGCTAATTTTGTACTGGCGGACATTCCGAACATACATGGTATAGGAAAAGGTTCCAATATTTTCACATTCATTTCAGATGCATAGATTCTAAGGATAGAAGAGACCACTGTGATCATCTAGTTTCTCCTTTGGCAGAACACAGGCCATAAAACTTCCCCAAAATAATTCTTGTTTGAACTAGAGCAGATCTTTTTGAAGACACATCCAATCTTGATTTAAAAATTGTCATTGATAGAGAATCCACCACCACCCGTGGTAAATTATTCCAATGGTTAATTATCCTCACTGTTAAAAATGTATGCCTTCTTAATGTAAGGTGAAATTCACAAGGCTCAAGTAAATGGGGAACCATACTGGGTTTGAAGTTTATGGCCAGGTTCCAGGTCATTTCTAAACTGCATCCGAGGCCTCTACTGCAGTGTCACGGGTAAAAAAGAAATCAAGACTCTGCTGGGATTTGTGGCCACTGAGTCTGTGTAACCGCCTCCACACTGGCCTATGCCGAGCTCCCATGAAGCCCATTTCCACAGCAAAAAAATCCCCTTGAAAGCCTGTGCCACAACTGCCCACTATCACATTGCTGTCCTTTTGGCACTTAGGCTGCTAAAATGAATTCCACCCACCATTAATTTTTTCACGAGTTTGCAACATGATCTTAAATTGTGTTTCCGGAACATTGCAAGGTACTGAACATTTGCTCACAATGCCAAATTGACTTCCGCAATGAGTGATTGCTAATACGATAAATCATTCTCCCAACTAGATGTATCTTCCCATGAAAACAGTTCCTTGAGTGCTTTATACATGGCAAGAATCTCCTTTGCCAAGAGTGGATTAAATAAGGCTACCTCTATTACTCTAATAGCATTGGAGATCATATAAAATGATGTTTATACAGTGAACTACAGGCAAAATGCTTGTTCTGAATTATGTCACTAGAGCTCAGCGAGAGCTTATATTGATATAAAAATACCCCAATTTAAATAATTGGGCAATTTTAGTTATTCCTTATTCTCTGAATATCATGTCATTTTATTATTTCCCCCTTGGGGCTGGGTGCTGTTTTAGTAACTAATTTTCTCCACATTCAAAGATTTCCTCGCTAGCACAAACACCTCATCTTGATCATGCTGAATCACAAGGCCAGCATGAAGCTAACAACAAATTATACATAAACATCAGTGCAGACTTATTCTCTGCCAGAATATCTTCAATGTGTTACTGGATATCTACAAAGAAAATTATTTGGGTCAATTTTTCAGCTGGCTTCTGAATTTGTGAACAAATATTTTGCACTTACAACCATTTGCACACGCAGTTACATTTGTGTGGAGAAAAGCTCACCTGTGTGCATATCTCAGATAGCTGGGCACCAAACTACCCAATCTATGTGTGCAAGAACCATCTTTGGGCACATAATGGGCCTGAATCACCTCTCACACCAATTTCACAACAATGTAGTACTACTCATGTCATTGGGCTTATTCCTGATTTTCACTGGTGTATGCTCTCATTGAAGTCAATGGCAAGAATCCCATTTATCTCAATGGTGGCAGAGTCAAGTCCCATTTTAGAGGCCAGTTTTTGAAAGCATGGATAAAGCTATGCTGGCTTCCCACCTTCCACAATAATTACAACACCAAGTGTCTGGGCTAGATTCTCTAGTGTGGTAAATTCACTCTGTACTGCTTATACTGCTTTGCACAGCTCAAAAGTTATGGCACACAAAGATTCCCCTGGAGAATTCCCTCTGTATAAGGGACCATCTTCGGTTGTTGTAAAGCTGGTTGAGATGGCTCATTGCTCCCTTTGCCAGCTCTACCAGCTACTGCTATCACCTCCTATGTCACTGCTGTGCCCGCCAGGGTAAGGACAGAAGGGTCATGTCCAGCAGGCAAAGTGGCAGGGAAAGGAGGGAGGGTTAGGGAGGGGAAATGGCATGAAGAGGCCCTGCAGCATCCCTGCCTCACTTTCCTCCTCTGAGGAGGAACACCTCGGCCTTCTCCACACAGGTTGATGTTGGTGATCTGGCTTGGCCCTCCAGCCACATCGCTAAAAGTTTAATCTCTTGGAGATGACCAAACAGATACATTATTTTGCTCCTCTTGGGCTATTCTTCAGCCCACCTTGTAGGTTCAGTTGTCAGCCCTTTAAGTCCTTCCCTGTTCTGTTATAGAGTGCTGACTCCTATGTTGCTTCTCCTGGAGTCCCTCTCCACTTCCTGAAGTTCTCTGCTCTTTGCCCCTACTCCCAGGCCCTGCAGAGTTTGTCTTTGCTTTTTCAGTTGAGCACTACCTCCGAAGGCATACCATGGAGGTCCTTCTTCCCAGCAGGTTCCATTGCCTCCTCTCCCAGAGGGCATATTCCCTCAGGGCCCTCTCTGTTTCCTACACGCCCTATTTCAGGGTCTTCCACAGGAGTCTAACCTGCTTCCTGAGTTCCTCCTTCTACCTGAGTTCTCCAGCCCTTTTTATGAGGCCCAAGTGTTGATCAGGCTAAAAACTAACCCCGTTCATTCCCCTTATGCTAGGACGTAGCAAATTATGGCATGGGGAGGAGTGGCTCTTTAAAAGGGTCAGTCATCCTGTGACAGGTAGCATTTTAGGTATTCAAACAGGGAATGTGGCACTTTCTTCCAAACAGGCTCCCACTACAATTGAAATCTAGCATTTTATTTACATTGTAGTTAAAGGGTCTTGCTGACATGTTTATGCTCTGCAGAACAAGGTGGCAGACAGAACTTCAAGTCAGTTGATCAATCAATCAACGCCAAATACTCAAGTGCTTAGCAGGATGCCTGAAGGTGAGAAGGGAGTTTGGGACTACCAGTTGTTGGAGATGATACCAAACATTACTTTAGTCCTGCACAACAAATGCAGAGAAACAAGTACGCTGTCACAGTTTGGATAGGAACAACTGTCATTTCAGACATGAATGAAAAACCTACTGTACTTTGAACTTCCTCACTATTGGCTCTTAAGTGACAAGATGTTGTCATTTTCTAGGATTGTGATGAATTTCTCTTTTTGAAGCTGGCAAAATGGGAATTGAGTTGCACTGTAGCTCCCCAACACATATTAAAACATGCTCAGAGAGAACCTTCTTATGCTTGCTATTTAAGACCAGTGTGACCAGTCATAGCCGACAAAGTTTGTTAATTAGAGTCACCTCCAGATGCCCACTGGATAGACATTATTACTGAGAAAAATGGAACATTAAAATTTTGAGATATATGGTGAATCACTTTAAATAATCTTTCCATCAACTGAGTCTAGAGCCATGCTATATTTAGAAGGAAGCTGCTACGATGAGTTTTCAGTGGAAAACATGCGCCTATCTATGCATTCTACAGCTTGCTGGAAAATAGATTTTTCTTCCATAATCATTTTCATCAACATTTTCCACAGAAAAGGTCAAGTTTTGGGTGACAAATCAGTCTCAACTATTTTGTCCAAAAATGGAAACATTTTGAGTGAAAAATAAGTATTTTGAGTCTGAAATGCCACTGCACTGTGGGAGTTGTATTTTGTACCTGATGCTTCCTTTGTCCTCTATAGACCAGGCTTCGTGGTCAGATGACATTTGCCATAATGCATCACAGTCTCCCGTCTTGGTGAGGTGAGGGGGCGCATTGTGGCAGTTGCCTGGCTGTGATTACTCATGAGAGCTGAAGTCTGGCTGGGGAGCCTGGCCCATAAAGGAGAATGGGAACATGAGGCACTCACACTACAACTCCTATGAGGCACCACAGTCCCATTTCAGAATCGAAATAATTTCTGGCGTACAGGGTTTTTTTGACAAAAAAATTGGTATTTTTGGCAGAAAGCCGACACTTTTCATGAAAAATTTTGTTTTGTCAAAACTCCAAATTGCCATCTAAAAACTGTTTCAATGGAAATTTTTTGACTAGCCCTAGTTCATACTCTGATCTAAGCATGCTTGTTCCTGGCTTGAATCAACCACAATCCAGGCTTAATCGTCAATTAAATTTCCCAGCTCCAAGTTTAAGGTAGGATGAGATTGGTTCAGTCATTTCAATATAATCTACCTTTTACTGACATGACTCATTCTGCCTTAACTGACCTCAAAATGGGATGTAAAATTAGTTTTGATCCTAGATTTCCTGGTCTGCAAAAGAGGGACCTGTAACTGTTCCTCTGAACTCAATGGCAAAACTTTCATTGGATGCAGGAGCAGGCCCCACGATTGGCCATTGCAACCCAAATAGTTTTTCTTTTTAAAACTGTAATAAATATTGACTAAATGATATTGGCTGTGATCTCTTTAACTATCAGGTAGACACATTTTCATCCCTATCATTTACACGACAACATTAATATTGTATTTCTCTCCCTCTTAATGATGTGACTAATTTTAAAGATTCATAAATTCATTACTATAGTACATATCAAGGTTAAAAGAGGGAGAATTTCCTTATCAGTATGAGGGAGTCGTACAGTTTGCAACAATCCTAGATGAAATTACCCTTTTGTCTTTCAATATGCAGAAATCTCCTGCAGTGGCAAATGTTCATAATGGACTGTTTCATCTTGGCAATCCTCTGAAAAGCATCTAATTTAATTAAAGCTTTAGGACAAAGTGAACTCTCCTTTACAATTACATATTTATGTTAACACAAATATCACTTAATGGGCACAGCACATCAAAGGGAATATTAGCTGCTTGTACAGTATGTAAGGCCTTGAAAAAAGCCCAGTACAGGTTTTTAAGTCCTTTCTGTATAAAATACTGTTGCTTTTAATTAATAGTCACAAGTCAGTATGAGGGCATGATGAGATTTTAAGAAGCAAGAATTAAGAATATGATTGAGATTTAAACTAGTAAACTAGCTAACTGGAGGTTGTACAGATTGTATGGCAGTCACAAATGGTATATTCACACATGCCACTTTAACAAATGCTAAATGTGAGAAAGAATAAGAGCAGAGATTAAAGAGATCTGAGCCTCAATACCAGGTCTGTGTATTTTTGGTCATTAATCACTGTTGAACGTTTGAATCTAGAACTGTGCCAAAGTAACTACAAGTCACATAATACTATCTGTGTCAACATGAACTGTGTAAAGGAAACAATATCTGCAGCACACACCATCTCTACCAAGATCAAAACCATCTATCTTGTTTTTTATTCAATTATCTGGCAGAGGGAGATAGAATTTAAATTAGTAAAGGCCACACTAATTGGAAACCTCCTTCTCAGATGTTTTCTTCTTTTTCTAAGGGAATTAAAAGATACCCACTTGGGAGGTGATTACAAAAATTAACTCGAATGTCCACTTACAAGCCATCTCATCAGCTAACAAGAACTTACCTGTATCATTTTATTTAGCAAGAAGCTGATTTCTGTACTAATAAGTAGCTCCAACCAAAAGCAGCAAAAGAAGTGAGTGTGGAAGTAGGGAGAGATATGTCAGCACCATAGCAGAGGGACTCCTCATACCACACTCTAGAACTAGTTGCTACACATCCAGAACTACATGTGCTTCCATGGCGTGCATGATACTGAATGAAGAAATTATGGCAATTTACCATAAAATCCAGCATCTAAAGCCCCTGCTGCTACAACCTCCTTCTTGATATAACAGCATCCCAGATAATGATAGAAAATTGGTACCATGAAAAAGATCTGAATATTTCAGAAGCAGGGGAAGGTGATCTGTGGAAGTGTGGGAGGAGACAAGGTAAAGCCTATTTACTGTGGATAATGAGCTGAAACAAATCATAACTTTCTACAGAAAAGATATAACCAATCACTTCTGCTTTAGAGGTGCACTACATGAGCTCTTTGGTGAATTCCCAAGAATGCTTTTTGAAAATGGTATGTATATGTGGGCTTCATCTCAAACTGCAGTGAATTTAGAAAAGCTTCCTACACACTTGCATGCATCCTGGTCACCTACTACACTTGCAGACACATGGGAGCACACGGTTAAGAATCCTTTGCAACAAAATCCCGAATGTACTGGTTTGGGTCTCTGCAACGGGTTTTCTTAGCCATGTTTCTTGCAAGTTGCTGCAGCAGAGTTTTGCCTGAGAGCAGATGGCATGCTATGCATCAACTTACCACAACCATGTTTTGTAGATACTGACTTCGTTTGGCTCCTTCTGTGCTTTTTTGAAAGAAAGGATACTTCCCCTCCCCTTCACCATATGCACTTGTGTCCTTAGCTTAAAAACTCTCTGGGGCAGCCACTGTCTTTTGTGTTGGTACAGTTCCTAGCACAATGGGACCTGATCAGAGCCCCTGTGTGCTACCACAATAATAATAACAATAAATAATAACTACCCTTACCCCTAGCTGAGGACAAATTCTCTTATATAGTTTCTTTGATGGGAGTGTGAAGTTAGCACATGTAATGTAACAGCATATGTATTGTTCAGAAATCCAGCACATGTCCCACATCAAGTTTTTCTATTTAATCCATCAAATTGGGGACCTCTAAGGCCTGTTGGGGTAGGCACCCAGATCTAATAGTTAAACTGGTTTAAGTCCTGAAAAATGAGGCTTTATTTCCCTGTCATTATTCCTTTTGTTAGCATTAACTATTATAGCTCTGCATATTCTTGTTATCCGTGTAAACATCCTACACACCTTGGAATATTTTTTCTACATTTTTGGCTTCACTGACATCCTGTGGCAATGAGTTCCACACCATGTGAAAATGTATTTTCTTTTATCAGTTTTGATTTTGCCGTATTTCAGTTTGACTAAATGTCCCATGGTTCTTATGCTATGGGACAGGAATCTACCTTATCTAGACCATTCATTGTTTTATATACAGTACTTTAATCATGTACATTCTTATTCCTCTCCTTCCTATGGTAAACAATCCCAACTCTTCAATCTCTCTTCAGATTAGATTTTCTTATGAGAGGTTGTAAGTTCTCTGAGCAGGGGCTGCTGTTGCTTTGTTTGTACAGTGCTAAGGACCAAGGGGCCCTGATCCATTACTGGGGGCCTAGGTGCTCCCATAATACTATAATTAGAGCTGATCAAAAATATGAATAATTAAAACTGGTCATAAATGAGAAAATGTTCTGTGGAAAAATGTCACAAGAAATTCATCCTGGTTTCTTTATTGAAATTAGCAATTTTTCATTGAACATGTTGACCAGCTCAATGACTGGTCAAAAAACAGGATGAATTTTTCACAAACATTTTTTCAAAGAAGTATCTTTTTAAACAACATTAAACATTTAACTGAAAATTTTAAATTCTGAACATGTTGGCCAGGTCCATAAATAGTATAAATAGCATTTTGACTAAATATTTTAACAGCTACCGGGTACACCAGTTATATGGCTTCATGGGGGATCTTGGTTTTGCCTGTAATGGTGCTGGGACCTCCCATATGTTTAAAAATAGTTATGCCCATGGCTTGGGGAAGAAACAGCATGAGGTAACAGCTGTAGCAGCCTGTCTGAACCTGCTGAGTATCAAAGGTTTTTTAATTCACAATTTTCATTTTATGAGCTGGAGAGGAGATTGTAATTTTGGGCTAGGGTTTTTTTTGTGCTAGACTTCTTTCTTTTGACCAAAAGATAGCAATGAAACCCACTTAATTTAAAAGTAAACACTAAGGCAAT
Organism: Chrysemys picta bellii; assembly: GCF_011386835.1. NCBI lineage: Eukaryota > Metazoa > Chordata > Testudines > Emydidae > Chrysemys > Chrysemys picta. Next base: position 115,300,082 of record NC_088792.1, on the reverse strand, counting down.
CTACACTTCAGAGTCTATGTTGACATAGCCCCTAGCACAGACGCAGCTTGCACTGAAGAAGGAGTTTTTTGTTAGTGTAGGAACACCGCCTACCAGAATGACATTAGCTGGGTTGACAGAAGCACTCTTCTGTCACCATATTTTTCACACCCCTGACTGACATAGCTATGCCTTTATTAATTGTAAGTGTAGACCAAGCATAAGGATGTGTGCATTTTCATGGGAGCATCCAAATAGTGGAGGATCTGGCCCTTAGTGTTTCATTGGAGCATTAAACTAGCACTACAGGAACGTTTGCTAGCCCAGCCTCTGCTCAGTGACAAATATGGAGGGACAGCCAGAATATATAGAACTAAATTGTGGCTTCATTTAAGTCAAAAACAAAATGCCTGTTGACTTCAATGGAGTCATAATTTCCACTGTAAGAACCTGACTGGATTTGTATGGGGCAGATGTACACTGTTTGTTGGCATCAAAGCTGTTTCAGGTTTATGTGCAGTACCACTATGATGAGATGAGCTACGCATGAGCATTAAGGTGCTAACATTAACACGGTCACTTCTTTAAAAAGGCCTTCAATATGCATGCCCAATACATTACTACCAGGCCCGGATAGGCTGTTTCCTGAAACTGCCACATGCAGGAAAAGAACACATCTCCCCATGCCTTCAAAGCCCGACACATCTAGACGTTCAGGATGACACATACAAAGGTACAGGTCTTACTATCATGGATCAAGTTTTCTACCTCATTACAAAAAGCAGCATCTATTTTTTTTAATTGCAGGGTTGTGCCCTTAATGTACTTTATGCCAAATTTTGATAAGAAATTAAAACATTATCTGATGTACAGAGTCACAGTCACTCATGCAAAGAATCTGATATTGATATCCAATAGTTCCCCAAAATATAAAAAAATAACAAAATGTTAATTTTTTTTTCCTGCTGATCCTCAGTTCTTCAAACTATAGCAAACTCAATGGAGCTTATTCATATTCATGTGTTTTCACTTCTGCCAGACCCATTTTGAAACATCTATTCTTCTTTTGTGAACAAATACACACTAATTTGAAATAATTCAATTCTGTTTATGGAAAACTCTGTTCATACAATGGCATCAAAACAAAATGTTCCTCTGTAGATGGTGTTAAGTGATTGTCCAGTGTTGATTAGATCTGTTTTACTCAAAGCCACTATATCCTTTTTCTGTTGCAATAGCTTGCCACTGTAATTTATCAGTTTGTTTGGATAGTCTCTATGGCATTACTTTGTGTTCTTTGCAAGAGTTTTCTTGGGTTGTCTTGAGATGATACATTTTCTCTCTCTGATACCTGTTTTTTTTTTAATGTTAACTTGTCAATTTGCATAGGAGAGTTCAACTGAAATAAAAAAACACCCCAAATATTTTATGACAAAAATAGCAGAATTATACAAATCTTTGGCTATTGATCCCACACTAAAATGTTGAAATATTTGGCTTCATAAAAATGATGGTGGAGGATTACACATAAAACTGGATTTATACTATAATGTAGTTATATCTGGGTTTTCTGGAGTTCAACACAGGTACAGGTGACTAAATTCTGTTCTCATTTACCGCAGTATAAATCTGGACAGCATGTTAAAGGGCCAATACAGCTGGGCCCAAAAGAATGTTTAGGTTTTAAACGAAGAGAAGGTGTGGAGATGGGAATGGCACACCACCAAATGATGCCTGTATGGAGTTTCTTTTGAGCAGGAGGTAGAACCAAGATGGCCTTCCAGGAAGAATGTGGGGCAGTGGGCTAACTAACTTTCCCCAAATGCGCCAGAAGGGAGATGTACCCTTGAAATCAATAGGTTAAATAAAGTTAAACAAGCATATAAAGTTTTGCAAGATCTGGCCCTTAGTTAACGTGAAAAAAATCACATGAAACAGTCATACAACTCCCAAGTAAATAGATACAGTAACTCCTTACTTAATGTCGTCCCAACAACGTAATGTTGTTTCGATGCTGATCAATTGGGGAATGTGCTCATTTAAAGTTGTGCAATGCTCCCTTCTAACGTCGTTTGGCAGCCGTCTGCTTTGTCCACTGCCTGCAGAAAGAGCAGCCCATTGCAGCTAGCTGATGGGGGCTTGGAACCAGGGTGGACCTGCAGCCCCCCTATCAGCTCCCCCTATCAGCTCCCAGCTCCCCTAAGTTCCCTGTGCAGCACCTGCCCAGCAGGCTAGCAATTGCTGGCAGTTCAGCTGTCCCTCCCCCCACTGCCATGTGCTGCTCCTACCCTCTGCCTTGGAGCTGCTCCCCAAGACTCCTGCTTGCTGTGGGGGGGGGGGAGGAAGAGGGGAGTTGTCAGGGTGTTCCCCTCCCCCCTGCTCCTGCACCCCGCTTATCCCATCTTCCATAGAGTGGGGGGGGGGGGACATGACAGGGCTCAGGAAGGAGGGAGCTTGTTGGCAGCAGCTGCGGTCTCAGCAAGCTGATCTAATTAACAAGACAGTGTACTTAAGAGTAGGGTCAGTGTACTTAAAGGGGAAATGCCCATCTCTCTCTCTCTCACACACGGTGTTAGTCTCTGTCTCTGTCTACGATGCTGTCTCCCCTCCCTCCATTCCTGCTGCCTTGTAGAGTGTGAGAGTTAACCCTTGAGGGCTCAGCCAATTGCTAGTTCATCATTTAGCAGTAAGGCATTCCCTGGGAAATATTCCATCCTCTGACTCCTCCACCTCAACCAAGCTTCACAATCATCATCACTGTGTACCAGTATTAAATTGTTTGTTTAAAATTTATACTGTGTGTGTGTGTATATATATATAATATACTCTTTTGTCTGGTGAAAAAAATTTCCCTGGAACCTAATCCCATCATTTACATTCATTCTTATGGGGAAATTGGATTCACTTAACATTGTTTTGCTTAATGTCACATTTTTCAGGAACATAACTAAAATGTTAAGTGAGGAGTTACTGTATCTGAGAATGCTGAAGAAAACAAATTATTCCATCCAAGTTCAGCATTAATTTAAATACAAAATTTTCACTTTGAATCCTTCTTTTTCTGATAATATAATATAGATTGTTAGTTTGGGTGGATTTCAAGAACTTTTGGCCACATCATGCCCCTACTTGGAATTCTTCCAACAAAAAAATGTTGATTTATTCCTTTGGGAAGATGACATAATAGAAGGAGATTATCAGTTAGATGCGGAGATGGCTGTCAGCTACTTAAACAGATTAGAAAAATCAAATGTTGAAGATAAACAGGATAGATTTGTAATATCCTATAGCCATTGCTGACGTTTATTTTTCAATTTGAAATATAACTATAAAAGTAAAAAGAATAAAAATGCAGAGGTGCTCTACTGTCAGAGTACCTGTAATGCCTGTAGGTGTATTTTTGGTTCATAAAGGCTTTTTAAACTCTATTTACATTGCAGAAATGGAGACAAACAGCAGTTAATCATAAGCTAGTTTTTCTCTATGGAAATCCTGGATGATAAAGTACAGGTTCTGTTTCTGGCATACAGCAACAGTAAGAATTTGAATTGGGCATCCACCAAGTTCAACAGCTATCTTTTGTTACCTTCTGCTGTTACCTACTCTAAGACTGGCAATATGTGCAAGCCATCAAGTGCTAATGGGTCAGTATTTCATTTTCTTGTTACCACAGAAGATGAGCAAATTGGATTTCTTTTAGGAGATTAGAAGGCAAAAATATCATCAGACCTGATTGTTCTAAAAAATTGAGCACATTCAGATCCATATTGCAGCTAAATTATTAGATCTGAAATCAAAGTGTGCTTCTCAAGAGTGAGAGGCTATACATATAGTGTGCCAGCTTTCTAGATACTTCAAGGGTATAAATAGCAGCTAAGATAATATGTTAAATATTAATGAAAAAATCATATATTCAAATACATTCTGTCAACCTATCACAAATCATGGTTTGCAAAGAACCTGCTTTTTAAAAAAACACATTATAAGCCTGCTCCTTTGCTCAGGGAAATCTGATGCAAACATCTCCTTTCAGGAATAGGTCCTATGATGCCATAAAAACTACACTGAACAAAATGTTGTCATGAGTTTTAAGAAGTATATATATAAGATGAATTTATAAGGGTTACATATACACATACAAATAGACATGTAACTCAATAGGCCTGCTCATATCTTACACTCCTGAGACTCAATTTTTTTCAGGTCTCAGGCTGTTTATCAGGTTAAAAGTACAGGGAGCTCAATCCTGAGCTGCATTCAATAAGCACCAGGTGCAGCTAAGGTGGGAAGCCTGAAAGGAGGCATTTGTGATTCCCGATCCCAGGACTGATTCTATGCAGTGTTATTTAAAGAAGCCTCATGGAGGACAGGTCCATCAATGATAATTAGCCAACATGGTCAAGGACACAACCCCATGATCCTGGTGTCCCTAAACCTCCGACTGCCAGAAGTTGGGACTGGACAACAGGGAATGGATCACTCAATAATTGTCCTGTTCTGTTCATTCCCTCAAGCATCTGGCAGTGGACACTGTTGGAAGACAGGATACTGGACTAGATTGACACTGGTCTGACCCAGTAAGGCCATTCTTAAGTTCTCAGGGCTGCTCTAAACCATACTCACTGTTTATAGCTGCAAAAAAAGGCAGGGGAACACCTCCTCCTGCCTGGCTAGGTTCCCAACATGTCGCTAACACTGGAGGTCTGTAGAAGGAAGGGCTACAGCAGTGAGGCTCCAGAGCCGCAAGTGGCTTGTTAATGTGTCTCCTGCGGCTCTTTGCAGAACATGATATTAAAACTGAGATTTAATTATTAACTAATCTAAGTTATTAACCAATCAGAATGTTTTTACTATGTTATTAACCAGTTGTAGTTGATAATATATTCTCCCACACCAAGAGACCAGGAGTTGGCTGGCGATGCTGGTTTTCTAGCTCCTTTGGGGGCTGCAACAAAGCCAAGGCTCTGGCCCAGTAGCTTTATTACCAAGTTCAAAAAACATGAGTCTGATTCCAAAAAAACATGTGATTGGCAAAACGATTAACTAATGTTTTTGGGCCTATCTTTTGATATTTGAAGTCCCCCTGCCCAACTGCAGTTCGCATCTGTGACAATTAGTATTGCTAATTTACACTGAGAAATACAATTTTGGCCACCACAACCGTACCTCAGTTAATTTGCACCACAGCCCCCACTGCAACTGGGGGTGGACCCCCATGCCCAAATCAGTTAACTCTGTCCCCCTTCCCCCATATCAGTGCCCCCCCCAGCCCACCTCTGCTCTCCCCGAAGCTGTGGAGATTCTTTGCTCCTCCCAGGCCTGGAGTGAATCCCGGTCCACCCTGATGTTGCGGCATTAGAAAAGGGGAAGCGGGAGGAGCAAAGAGGAACTGATTCATTGTTCACATGGGGATGGGAAGGAGAGAGCTGAGGTGAGGTCCTTTGTCTCCCTCTTCTCCCCTCCTCTCTTGTGAAAACGGTATATGCTGCTCCCTCCCCCCTGGGTAGCAAGTAGTAGCAGTGCGAGTAGCTCTACTTCAGGGTGTGGTTGTCACTGCCCATGCAAGCCTCGGGCCTGACTCGCCCCAGTCAATAGAACCCAGTAAGAGTCCCTGCTCAGGGTAAAAAGAAAAGGCCAACAGTGGATCCAGTGGATGAGGGCCAAGTTCCCTAACAATGATGAAGGTGAATGAGACACAACTGGGGGTCCGTGGACCACATGGGCTGGATGAAGAGCTAGATCTGTGTAATAGTTATCTATATTCCCAAGAACCAATGGCATTTGGTTGAGAAGTTACTGGGAATGGTGTCCCCCAAAATTAAACCCCTCTATCTCTCCCCGGTCCCAGGGAAGCAGAGTGAAACTAAGGGGCAACCAGCCATGACAGACCACAGCAACAGCACCTGCTATTACCAACTCCAGGAGGAGGGGCACATTCTGCATGCACAGGATGGGCGTGACCCAAACCCACTTAAGGAACGTATAGCCCCAACAACCCCAACTTCCTGGAAGTCTAAACTAGACCTTTGAGGCATGTTCTGTGTTGCCACATGGAACATGCTAGCACTGACTGGCACTGGGTACAAGACCACTCTTGTCAAAGAAATCACCCATTACAAGATGGTAATCACTGGCATCTCAGACACCTAGGTACCACAAAGCAATCAAGTTACTGTGGAAGGAGCAACCTTCCTCAACTCCGATGGTCCACACAAAACTCAAAGAGTGGCACTTGTTATTACACAACCTTTAGCACAGACTTTTATCACATGGAACCCCATCTCTCCATGTTTACTCTATACTCTGTTTCAACATTGATGTGGCCTACGTGCCAACAGAAGACACATCACCTCCAGAGAAGGACACATTCTATCACCAGCTAGCAGCAAAAATCCAGTCAACTCCATCACATGAGACACTGTTAATGCTCAGAGATTTCAATGCCATGACTGGCTGCAGTTGAACTGGGTATGAAACCATGATTGGTTCCTTTCAATCAGGTCTCCCAAATGACATCACAACTTGACTTTTTACATTGTGGGCCACTGAGGACCTGTCTGTTACGGACTTTTGGTTTAGGTGCTTTACCAACCATCGCTGGGCCTGGATTTCAAACAGTGGATGCGCCATGAAATTGACCACATCCTCATAAAAAATCACTCCATAGTGAAATCTCAGTACACAGAAGCATCAGCAAACTCAGACCATAGACTAATTTTTGTTTGGCACTCACTCCATCTTCCATCTTCTCACATACCAGATGTCCACCAAAATACAATGTCCAAGGTCTTTCTGAGGATCCTGTTGAAACTGTGGAATACACACAAACTTTGAGGATTACATATGTAACCTCAGTACCCTCTCAGACAACATGGAAATCGTATATGTAACACTATATCACATGCTGCTGCTGAAACAATCAGCTTCAGACGGTTGCACAAGAAACCTTGACTTTCTGTAGAGGACTTCGACATATTAGCACAAAAGGCAGAAGCATGCAAACAGGGAGATGTCCAAGAACGTAAATGGCTGAAAGACATTTTCCAGGACATGGTACGTTACAATAAGCTCTAGGTCAATTCCCTGTCCAGTGAAGCAGAGGTTGGGCTAAAGAACAACCATCTGCATCCTGTCTACAAAGCCTTCATGTTGGCCGCCATAAACAGCTTTCTGACATTCTCATTATGAAACCAGATGGTTCTCCTTGTTCATCAACAGACAATGCCCTGGACAGATGGAAAACATGTTATGAAAGCATGCTGAACCATGGACCTGCTGACAACTGTCCAGAGCTGCGTGACCTGGCAAACCACACAACTGCAGATCCAGGGACAAACACTGATCCTCTGCCACTCAAGAAAGTGTGAGAGGCCATGCAGAATGGTGTGAGAAGCCATTACAGAATGGACGTGCTGCTGGAACTAATGGTTTTCCACTTGAGCTGCTCGAAGGTGTCATGGAACCAGTGAGCATCTGCCTGTATCATCTATTCTTAAAAGTGTGGCATCAGGCAAAATACCAGCAGAATGGAAAGATGGCATCATAGTGTCCCTGTACAAGGGCAAACGATCTCACACCAAATGTGCCAACAAGAGGCCAGTCTCCTTGTTATCAGTCCCTCAAAGGGTCTTTGCTCATGTTCTGCTTGGTAGGACACATCTACTCCTTAACAGACATAGTCATCCACAACAATCAGGTTTCACCACAGGGCTGTCAACAGACACAGTCCTTTCTTTACCTTCCAGCTTCTGGCTGAATTGTACTGAGAATTTAACTGCCCATTTCACGTGACATATATTGCCATCAAAGCGACTTTTGATTTGGTCAACAGGTCAGCACTTTGGCCTGCACTGAAAGGAGTTGGTGTTCTGAATGTTCTGCTAAATCTGGTGCACAATCTTCACACTGGTATCAGTGCCTGAGTCCATGTTGGTTCATGGATTTGCAGGATTGAGACAGTTCTGGCAACTTCACTACACAATGTCTGGTGCGATGCCATCAAATGTGGTCACTCTGGCTGGTGTAATAGTCCTTAGTAGACTATGCATGTTTGCTGATGATGACCACCCCCTCATCCCCATCACAAAAAAGAAACACCTTCTCTCTATTCTTGAGGAGTGGGTGAGAGCTCTGCAGCAGCTCTGATTGGCTCTTCTTTCCCAGGAAGGGGGGGAAACAGGGAAGGCAACCATCTCATTTCATCCTGATACTAGCTATAGCAAGGGCCAAAGTCATGTTAGAAGAGCCCATTAAAAGAGGTGGGAGTGGATTATGAAGACCCCAGCAATAAACTCAAAACAACTGAACTCATCACACAAGGTGTAACACACTGAACTGAACCATTACGGATATTCAATTTAACAAAATCATACAGAGCAGGCCACATCTTGAGGCCTTACTCTGCTGAAGTCAGTGGGATGACTAGTGAGTAAGAGAAGTGGGATTTAGCCAGATATATGTTATTTTGAGCTACAATTCTGGAGCAGCAGATATCAGAGGAACAATGATTTTTGTTAATATTTCAGGAGTTAATGACTCAGGCCGCGACCCATTAAAGCACTCATGGTCTGAGTAAAGACTGCAGGAGTGTGCTCTAAATTCTGAGAAAAAGATGAAAGATTAAGGGCCCAGTCCTGCAGATATACTAAAACAAAACTAGCACCAAAGCCAATGTCGAGATTGCTGGATTAGTCCCTTAATTGCAAGCTAAACCCAAGGTTTATGTAGAAATCATTGTTTCTATCAGTCTTTGTAATTAATATAAAATGAGGAATAACACAGAGAACAATAATTCTCATTCAATTTAAAGAGGAGATAAAGTAATCAAATACAGCGTTCTCTAAAGTAAATAATAGCGTTGATTTTGAATACAACCTAGTACTGCACCTTTAAGGTCTTAAACTTAGTTGGATGTGTATTTTTTTTATTGGTGACACAAAATACACTGGGATTTTGTGTCATTTTAAAATCTTACTTCAATTTGGATTTTATTTCCTGCTAGTAAATCCAGAATAACACTTTTATGTTGTTTGACGAAACTATAAAAGTGCACGGCACATCTATCAACTGTTCTTCATTAAGAGGGGCTTTCAAATCAACATTCATCTGCTCACACAGACCAGATGTCATGCCATTTTACAGTACATAATTCTAATTTACTGACAACAGTAATGCTAAATTACAAAAACAAATAATTGTTAGCAAACAGTCTGAAGCATTCCCTTGTTGCAGTACTTCTCATTCTTGCACCAGGAGATGTTTGTATCATGTCATGTTAGTCCTTGGTATGTTTTCAACATTATGGAAAGTCAAATCGATTCTGTTAGCCCCATTTCAGGAGCAAGAGTGGGAGTGCCGCTTCACAAGTTGTCATTTAATTTTAACATGTTTAGGAATTAAGAGCCAATCCTGCTCCCAGTGAAGTCATAAACTCATAGAAGCATAAACTTTAAGGCCAGAAGGAACCATCGTGATCATCTAGTCTGACCTACTGCACATTGTAGGCCACAGAACCTCACCCCATCCCCCACCTGTAATAGATCTCTAACCTCTGGCTGAATTACTAACATCCTCAAATCATGATTTAAAGACTTCAAGTTACAGAGGATCCACCATTTACTCTAGTTTAAACCTGCAAGTGACCCGTGCCCCATGCTGCAGAGGAAGGAGAAAAAAAACCCAGGATCTCTGCCAATCTGACTTGGGGAGAAATTTCTTCCCAACCCCAACTATGGTGATCGTTTGAACCCTGAGTATGTCGGCAAGACCCTCTAGCCAGACACCTGGGAAAGAATTCTCTGTAGTAACTCAGAGCCCTCCCCATGTAGTGCCCCATCTCCAGCCGTTGGGGATTTTTGCTACTAGAGGTTGCAGATGGGCCACATACTATTGCAGGCAGTTTCAACAGACCATCCTCTCCATAAACTTCTCAAGCTGTATCTTGAAGCCAGTTAGGTTTTTTTTTGCCCCCACTGCTCCCCTTGGAAGGCTGTTCCAGAACTTCATTCCTCTGATGGTTAGAAATCTTCATCTAATTTCAAGCCTAAACTTGTTGATGATCAGTTTATATCCATTTGTTCTTGTGTCACATTGGCGCTTAACTTCAATAACCCCTCTCCATCCCTGGTATTTATGCATCTGATGTATTTATAGAGAGCAATCATATCTCCCCTCAGCCTTCTTTTGGTTAGGCTAAACAAGCCAAGCTCCTTAAGTCTCCTATCATAAGATTTCCAGTTTTCCATTCCCTACACCTACCTGAAATCTGGGTAGGTTTGGAATTCTAGTTGTCACCCCAGCCACAGTTTTTCCTAGCATCATAGGGTGTCCCAGCTAGTATGTGGCAGCTAAGGAGCCCCCAATGGGCTTTCTAGCTGGAATGGTAATGTTTGTGAGGTGTCTTTGCCCCTTCCACTTAGTTTATGACCCTCTGGCTCCTGTGAGGGTGGTCATGTTGATTGTCTGAGAACTTTGCTGGATTCTGGGGAAAGCAGCAGCCCTTGCCTTAAAACCCTTAAAGCTACAGAATGATGAGGAGCAGGTATCTTAAACCTATGGTGAACAGAGGTCAATTCCTCACCCCTCCAGAAGATATTTAAAGAAAAATGAGGGGAACCTGCAGTGTTCCTTCAACCATGATAGGATTTTTCATTAAGTCAAGGCATCTGAATGTCCCCAGTTGCTTTATAATCAATATTAAATGAACAATAACCATTTTTCATAAAGAACTACTCATCAGATATTGTTTTCAATTTAAAACTAAAAAACAAAGAGATCAACTCATGATGGTACCTATGAATGTGACATGACGAACACAAGGCTTTTGAGTGACATTTAGTGCGAGGCATTTGGCATGAGCTTTTGTGCTACTGAATACCTATACACATCAATTTCAAAATACACACACACATATGCAGTGTGTCAAATACACTGTGTATTTGTGTGTGTGTATTGAGCCACTGTGGATTGTTAATAATTATAAATTATTTAACTTTAGTATCACTGGATTTTTTTCAGATATTTTTGTTTTCTTTTGACCTTCCTGAGTTGTCTTCTAATTGCAATGATTTCCTTGCTTTACAATTTTACCACTTCTAGTGCAGGAGTGTCAGTCAGGCAGAGTAGGTTTTTTTCCCATTAACGGGAGGTCATATCTGTTGTCGGAAGAGTCTAATCTATGATGTTAGGTGTCTCTTGAAAGAGCCATATGCACATTTTTCCAAATGTGTTAATGCAAGCTGTGCATCTGGGATTAGAAGCTGGCCCTTTTGGTTTGGCACTTCTGCATAATTCCTATTTTGTGAGAATTGCATTGGGTGTTAGGGACCACGTGTGCAAATACTAATTACTGAGCACTGTGTTTACCACTGTATTTCCATTGATATCCATGAGACTACTCATGGGAGTAAGCACTATCCCTGGTAAAATGATTGCAGGATTGGGCCTTTATTGGATACTCGGTTGGCTCGTTGCTTGTGGAACAAGGACTCATAATTACACAAATGTGTTTTGAATACCTGGGTTAACTCTTCTTAGATTGGCTTCCTCTCAGACTATAGGATTTCCATCATTCTCGGTATCCATTTCTCCATTCTTCATGGCTGAATTTGTTTTTGTAATTCTTGATGTTATTTTTCTTTCTGTCTCTGTTGACATCTTCAGCTTTGCTCCATTTCTGTGTTGATGATTTTTTTTATTTATTATAATTGGTTATAATTCAGAGATGGTGTAAATTGTGGTGTATAATATACATCAGTTGAGTCAGTAGGAATCTAAGCTAAGGTCACGGGGCTGGAAGGGCAAAGCTGTAGTCTTTCCAAAGTGGAGGTGGAAGGAACTTGCTTGCAGTAGGTAGGAGGCACCTAGTTGGAATATGGTATGACATTGCTCTTTACCCTCAGTAGATGACACATTTCTATATCTTTATAGTCTATATTACACCTTTCTGTTGATTTTCCTGCTACAACTTTACCCTCCTGTCTCCTTGTCATGTAAGTTACATCACGTTATACGCACTCACACCAATTAACAGGCATGTTAATTACACACCCAATTACTTCACTCCTGAATTTGGCCAACTGTTTGTTTCTTCCAAACCCAGTGCATTATTCTGGTAGTACTGTATAAGTTGTTCAGGTCAAGCAGTCTGCTGTAAAGTATACACTATCGACAATGCTCCTTTCACTGTTCATTCAGATTCTTGTTTCCCTCCAGTAATATGTTTTGCAGTTTCCTTCTGCAATATCTAACCTGTGAATGAGGGTCAGTTCATACTTCTATATATAAATAAGTGAAGAAAGATCTAAGAAGCATGGAAATGGCCCAGGGAAATTGTACCTGCTGACAATGTGTACTAAATTGTTGGAGGTTTTGTGAAATTGATGGTCTGCTCACTACCCAGGAGTTGGCAGACTATGGTAAACATGGCCAAATCCTATGGCTGTTGTCCACCACCATCCATCATTGGGAATCGAGCTATCTGGCACTGGCTTCACCCTGCCTGATGCAAACTCTTTCCTCCTCCACCAGTCTCTGCAAGCAGTGGAGAAGGAATTAATGTAACTTACCACATAGCTTCCTTTCCCTCTACCATCTCCCACAATTACACTTTATCCATGAATATTTGCTCCTTCCTTTGTTATGGGTCAGGGTAAACATGTGCGTCCCGAGGCGGTTGTGTGGTATGTTTTAGTTTATTCATTCAGGAGCAATTGCAAAGATTTGATTTTTTAATACAGTTTCTTAAATCGCTATTCTTCATCCATAATAAGCCCTGATTTTGAATGTAAAACACTTTTTCTAATTCCTTTCATGTCCCTATCAAGCTTAAGTTTGAACACATCATTTTATTTTCACTTCAGCAGCTGGTATTTTTCTATATATGTATATATATATATATCTCAAATCTGTTCCTAATACTTACTTGCGTTAATGGTAGCCTAGGCTGCCAGACTATCAGCATATTGATTTTTTAAATAGCATGGCATTTCAGATGTTTGAAATTAAGCAGTTGATAGAAGTCTTAGTCACAATTGCACTCGTTCTCCTGTCTGATTATTGGTCCTGCTACTTGTGGAAAGGGACAATATTTTGTTTAATATGCCGCTTGAAAGAGGAACTTATTATTAGTAGCTATTTAACAAAACCAATAATTGATCATTTAAAAATAGTCATAATTACGTATTTCATTTCTTTCATAGAAGCCAAATTTAGAGATGATGAGCTCAACATTGAACTTAATTACAGTATTTATACAACCAAGTATTGGGATTGTTAGTCTTTGCATCTGCCCACAAAGTCACTGTAAACTGCATGCAGCCACAAAGGCTACTACCTATTTTGATGGGCGGGGTACTTTTTCCCATCATGAAAATGCCCCATAATATTTGGTGTTATATGACTGCCCATGACATATATGACAGGGACATTCCCTTTCCCAGAGATAGCTACAGACTTTGCTTCTCCCTAATAACATAATGGCAAGTGAGCCAATAATGAGTGGGTTTGTGTGCACTGACCTTGTGTCCTTTAATGCATGAATTCCTTTGTGACTGATTTTTGGGAAAAGAGACATGGACACTGTGCTGACCCATACTGGTGAACAGGGCCGGCTCCAGGCACCAGCCCTCCAAGCATATGCTTGGGGCGGCACCTGGAGGGAGGCGGCGCTCACCCAGGGAGAGCGGGGCCGCAGGCGGGCTCGCCGCCCTCCTCCCGGTGCTCCAGCCGGCTGGGAAGAGTGGGGCCGCCCTTCCCCGGCGCTCCGGCTGGCCAGGGAGAGCGGGGCCGCGGCCGGGCTCGCCGCCCTCCTCCCGGTGCTCCGGCCGGCCGGGAAGAGTGGGGCCGCCCTTCCCCGGTGCTCCGGCTGGCCAGGGAGAGCGGGGCCGCGGCCGGGCTCGCCGCCCTCCTCCCGGCGCTCCGGCCGGGCTCGCTGCCCTCCCCCGGTGCTCCGGCCGGCCAGGGAGAGCGGGGCCGCGGCCGGCCTCAGTGCCCTCCCCTGCCGCGCTCCCCACTGGGGGGTGGGGAGGGACGGCGGGAGGCTTTTTTGCCTGGGGCAGCAAAAAAGCCAGAGCCAGCCCTGCTGGTGAAGAGCTTTTGTTTCATTCTTTTTGTTTCATTCATAAGACAGCCGTACAATGCATTCCAGTTCTCTCCGCTCAGTGACTCAGGTGGAAAATTATCACCTACTGAATCACTAGCACCTCGTCTTTCAGCACACCGTAGAGAAGAACTTTTCTGCCTTCAAGCAGAATTTCTTCCTTTGGATATATAGCCTGCACTTGTTCTGTTTATTCAATGCTCCTCATTTGTCCTCCTAGGGCAAGTCTACCCTACTGCGCTATATCGGCGCAGCTGCACTGATGCACCTGTGCCACTGTAGCGCGTCTGGTGAAGACACACTATGCCAATGGGAGAACGCTCTGCCGTCAGCATAATTACTCCACCTCAGTGATGCGGAAGCTATGTCAGCAGTAGAGCATCTCCTACCAACATAGCGTGGTTCTGGACAGCGCTTAAGTCAATATAACTTTCATTGCTCAGGGGGGTGGTTTTTTCACACCCCTGAGCCACATAATTTACATCGACTTAAATGGTACTGTAGACCAGCCCCTAGACACAAAAGGAGATTTTCAAAGGCATTTAACTCCTACTGACTTTCAGCGGGAGCCCAATGCCTTTGTGCCTTTAAAAATCTAACCCCCTGTTAGATCAGTTTCCTTGGTACTGCAGCTTTTCAGACCTTTGTAGCAACACTTTCTTTGAATCTGGAGGACATATGTGCTCTATAGTCAACTCATAATTATTCAATGGACCTATGGTGTTGAATATTAGCCTGCAAACTTACTGTATGACCTTTGGATGTGATCACATCAGCAGCTGAACAAGATCAGATTACAATAATGTACCAAATATATATATATATATATACCAAAAAATAAAAAATTCTGGTATTCCAGAGGATTTGCCTTTACAAGATATCCTGCATTCAGGTTCTTGATGACATAACCAAACTAATAGTGAAAATCTGTCTTCTTCTGAAGGGAATTGTGATGTGGATTTTATATAGCATACCTTTGTTCTAGAACAGTGGCTCTCAAACTTTCCATGTCTTGCGTACACCAAGTTTCACCTCACTTAAAAACTACTTGCTTACAAAATCACACATAAAAATACAAGAGTGCCACAGCACACTATTACTGGAAAATTGCTGACTTTCTCATTTTTATCATATAATTATAAAATAAATAAATTGGAATATAAATACTGTACTTACATTTCAGTGTGTAGTACGTGGAGCAGTATAAACAAGTCATTGTATGAAATTTTCGTTTGTACTGACTTTGCTAGTGCTTTTTATGTAGCCTGTTGTAAAATTAGGCAAATATCTAAATGAGTCGATGTACCCCCTGGAAGATCCCCGTGTACCCCCTGGCTGAGAACCACTGTCCTAGAAACATAGCCTTAGAATATAATGATTTATATGAGAATAGAGTGAAGTAGCAAGCTATCATACTGAGGTCAGCAGAAGTCAGATCACATAGAAAAGAGAATCCTGTCATAAGGGGTTTTAATATAGAAGTATATCTACCATTTTTAACAAAACAACCTCTTAGTCTGATGCAGTAGTTAGCTACATTTAAAAAAAGCAGAGACTATTTCAATACAAAAGAAGGTTGTGAGGAATATGTTTCAGATGAAGTCCATTGTATAGACTCCTGAATCTACATCTAAAAACTCCCTTTTAGAAACAGCCAGAAGCTTTTTACTGTCCCATGGACTATATGGCAGTGTTTTTCAAAGTTTGGGTCACGACCCAGTACTGGGTCGCAGCATGTCAGACACTGGTTCAATGTGGTCAGTACCATCGACCGGGACGTTAAAAGTCCCCTCGGTGGTGCTGCCCAGCTAAGGCAGACTAGTGCCTACCTGTTCCGACACCGCGCTGCGCCCCGGAAGCGGCCAGCAGCGGGTCCGGGTTCTAGGCAGGGGGCTTACGGGGCTCTGCACATTGCCCCCACCCCAAGCACTGGCTATGCACTCCCGTTGGCCAGGAACCGGCCAATGGGAGTGGGGGGGCAGTGTTTGCGGGCAAGAGCTTGCGTGCCTCTGCTTAGGAGCTGGACCTGCTACTGGCATCTTCAGGCACAGCGCAGTCTGCGGTGCCAGGACAGGCAGGGAGCCTGCCTCTGCACCCTGGCTGTGCCGCTTAACGGGAGCTGCCGAAGGTAAGTCCGTGCCCCAGTCCCCTGCCCCAGCCCTGAGCCCCCCCAAACCCTTCCTGCACCCAAACCCCTCATCCCCAGCCCCACCCCAGAGCCTGCACCCCCAGCCCAGAGACCTGAACCCCTCCCACACCCCAAACCCCTGTCCCAGCCCTGAGCCCCCTCCAAACCTGGAGCTCCTCCTGCATTCCAAACCCCTCATCCCTGGCCCCAGCCCAGAACTTTCACCCCTCAGCCAGAGCCCCCTCCCACACCCTGAACCCCTCATTCCCAGCCCCATCCCACAGCCCTCACCCCCGCACCCCAGCCCTCTGCCCCAGCCCTGAGCCTTTCTCACACCCCAAACTCCTTATCCCCAGCACCACTGGGTCAAGGGCATCAACAATTTTCTTCAACTGAGTCCCCAGAAAAGAAGTTTGAAAACCACTGCAATATGGGATATAGACAGGATGGCTTTACTATGTGAGTGACTGTGCACTTCAGGGTCATGGAGAACATGAAATGCTTTAAAGGGAATTTTAGACATTTTCATTTTGGTACTCCTAAAATCAAGGGCATTTAGTCCAAGGACACAGTTAGCAGAAAGTGAGATTCTCTGAACCTGAGCACCCTGTAACAGTGTAGGTCTGAAAGCCACTGTGGCAGTATGCTTGTTCTAAAAGACAAGAAATTGCATAAGGACCTCTATTTAGGCTTATCTTTGTTTTGGAATAACCATCTGGGGACTTCAGGTGTTCCAAAAAGCCATAGTTCCAAAGGTCTTGAGTCAACTTCAGAGATGCCAAAGGCAAATGAAATCAAATGACAGAAAAGGAGGGGCACGGGAGAAGGATGATAGGAGTGTTTTCCTACTGCTTTCTGAAGTTATGCTTAAAATGTAACTGGTGTCTTCCATGCAAGTAGAATTCACACAAGTGGAATAGAGATATCCAGAAGCCACACTTTATAGATATTTATCTACCTTGTCCTTTCAGTGAAGTAAATACAAATATAGATAGTACACACCATACATTTCAGATGAAAAGGTTGTGTAAGGATATGCATTTTAACTCTGATACTATCAAAAGATCTCTTTCCAGGTCAACCCTGTAGCTATAAAACTTAACATTAATCTGGGTTGGAAGGGACCTCGAGAGGTCATGAAGTCCAGCTCCCTGCACTGAGGCAGGATTGAGTAAATCTAGACCACCCCTGACAGGTGTTTGTCCAACCTGTTCTTAAAAATCTCCAATGATAGGGATTTTACAACCTCCCTTGGAAGTCTACCACCCTTATAGTTACAAAGGTTTTCCTAGTATCTACTCTCAACATCTCCTTTGCTGCAGATTAAGCTGATCACTTCTTGTCCTACCTTCTGTAGACATTGAGAACAACTGATCACAGTCCATTTTATAACATATTAACATATTTGAAGACTATCAGGTCCCCACTCAGTTTTCTTTTCATAAGACTAAACATACCCAGTTTTTTAACCTTTCCGCAGAGGTCAGGTTTCCTAAATCTTTTATGGGCACTTCCTTTGTGCACATTAGCTTTGCTTTTCTGTGTGTTCAGCCCTTCCTCATGGTCTCAGATGAACTACCACTTGACAGTTTTCTGCATTCAGTCTTGTTTGTGAGGATAAAGACTGCTTGTATTTTCACTGGCATTCACAGTGTTTGAGTAGGCCAGTTAAGCGTGGTTATCCAGGCCATATTTAATGGGACTCTTCTGCCATCTCTACTTACTCGGCATGTTACTTTACTTCACAAATAGTTCCACTGGGTGGAAGAACCAGGTCTTTCAGTGTATAAAGCTATGACCTAAGGCTTGATAACTCTAGAGCTTTGGTCATTTTTCTCAGAATGAGTGTTGTAATGATCAGTGTATTCCTCTCAGACTAGAGCCCAAGATCATATTACACCTAAAGTCCTTGTAGTTGAATCATCAGCCCATTTGGTATCAGCAGCCTTAGGGTGACCAGATGTCCTGATTTTATAGGGACAGTCCTGATATTTGGGAGCTTGTCTTATATAGGCACTTATGATCCTTCACCCCCATCCCGATTTTTCACACTTGCTCTCTGGTCACCCTAAGCAGTCTACTGTGGATACCCGTAGCCTAATACATGGTAGTGCAGCAAAATAAAAGAAGACAGTGGGAACATATTTAAAAGAGTTAGCAACATTCATAATTAACTAAATATTGATTCTCAAAACCTGATATTTTGGACCAGATTCTGACCTTACTCACATTAAGCAGAATCTTACTCCTCGAGTGAGCCATTTGATTTCAGTGAGACCACTTGCCCCATTCAATGGGAGTAAAGGTATCAAAATCTGGCCCACTAGGCTTTGTTTCTCATTTGGGATCAGATTATACTTCTCTTTAATACAGGAAAAGTCACATTGACCTCAATGGGACATGTTGTGGAGAAAGGTGCTAGTCCATGTGACTAAGGATATTTGAATCTGGCAGTAGAAGAGATGTTTAAACAAGTTTTTGAGTGGTATAAAAATGATGACTTTGGCCTGAGCTTTAGCCAAAATTCTGAGCTTTTGCAGGGTTTTTTCCCATTAAGATGAAAAATTGATTATTTGAATCAAGTATATTCTTAGTGTAATCTTGTTCATTAAAAATAATATATATACAAAGTCCTGCTTCCCTGAACACAGTAGAAAGAAACACCAGTAAGCGGTTTCCTTGCTCAGAAATCCCCAGTTCTGCCACTCCAGAGAGCTCTATGCCCAAGGAAGTCCCATCTCTCTGCTTCCTCTCAGGGTCACACTCAGAACTCCTTCTGCTGGCTTTTTCTGCCTGTGATAAATGAAGGTGGGGGGAGCTCCCTTTTCTGGACACTCAGCCAGCCAGTTAGCTATAAAATCCCTGTTAGTAGCTGTTCTCTACTTGCTTTACCTATAAAGGTTAAAAAAGTCCATAGGTAAAAGGAAAGGAGTGGGCACCTGACCAAAAGAGCCAATGGGAGGGCTAGAACTTTTTAAAATTGGGAAAAAACTTTCCCTTTGTCTGTGTGTTGTTGTTCTCCAGAGATAGGGGACAGAGCAGAGACAGGGCTGGAGCTACGCTGTAAAAAGCTGTGGGCCAGGTATGAAAATCACCAGATCATACCTAGAAACTACTCATTTGAAACCCCAGATATGTAAGTAGATCAGGAAATGTCTAGGAAGATGCAATTAGGTTTATCTATTTTATTTCCTTATGGCTTGTGGACTCCTCTGTGCTAACCCCAGGTGCTTTTGTTTTGCTTGTAACCTTTAAGCTGGACCTCAAGAGAGCTATATTGATGCTTAATCTTTGTAATTGTTTTTTTTCAATCTAGCAAAAAGTCCAAGTTCCAAATGTATTTTCTTTCTTTTTTGTTTTTAATAAAATATACCGTTTTTTAAGAACAGGATTAGATTTTTGTGTCCTAAGAGGTTTGTGCACATGTTGTTTAATTAGCTGGTGGCAACAGCTGATTTCCTTTGTTTTCTTTCTCAGCTCTTCCTGGGGGTGGGTGGGTGAAAGGGCTTGAGGGTACCCCACAGGCAGGAATTCTCAAGTGCGCTTTCCTGGGTTCCAAAAGGGGGTTTTTGCATTTGAGTGGTGGCAGCATCTACCTATCCAAGATCAGAGAGAAGCTGTAAACTTGGGAGTTTAATACCAGCCTGGAGTGATCAGTATTAATTTTTAGAATCCTTGCAGGCCCCCACCTTCTGCCCTCGGAGTGCCAGAGTGGGGAATCAGCCTTGGTATACCTTCAACACACACAGCCTGCAACTGATATCCTAGCCCCTGCGTTTGCAACCAGGGAAATCCCTGAGCCCATATCACTTAACTCTGACCTGCCATGCCACTTAGTTTCCTGGGCCAGAGCTTGACAGCCCCCAGCTGTTTTTACTACATAAAGAGATGTGTTTCCTCCTTGCCCCGAGCCTGAAAGGAAATGCTTGGCACACCCATTGGCTTTAATAAGATGTGTTACAGTCTTTAGATTCAAGACCCCCCCGATGCCCACCATTGGCACCTTCAGAATAATGTTATTAATTTGTGGGAAGGCACTAACCCAACTGTGTTCTGGATCCGTTGCATGGTGCTGATGGAGAAAATTGCTTTAAGATACTTGGTCAACTTTTACCCCTTTAGAGTGGAAGCATTTTTCCTGGTATTTAAGTCACTTTTATTTATGCTTATGTTCGCTCCTTTTCTCTTTTTCTTCCTCTACTTCTCTTTTCTTTTGTTACATAACTTAACTTATTGGAGGCATAACCTGTATAAATCCAGTCTTACAAAAACAGTCTGGGTAGTTATTATATATTTTTGCTTCACTCAAGAGTATTATCTGTAGTTATGAGTGTAATATTTGCTGTCCCTAATTCATATTCCCTTCCCTGGATGCGGTTTGAATGTATTTTTGGTTTGTGTATGTGTTTTGTTTTCACACTTCACTAAAAGACATCCCACATCCTGCAATTCCCTCTCACGTTTGTATAATCTATTTCTATTCTGTCATGTTCTCTTATACAGGGTGTATGGACACAGACCAAGAATAACTTAAATTAGCATAACTGGAACTGAATTTCATTTTGATTATTTATTACATAATTAATACTGTCTATATATCTGTCATAGAAAAATGTTTATGTACTTGGTTTATGGTCACAAAGTATTCCAGCAAGTATCATAATATCTCTGAGTGTCCTATTTAGCTGAAATACCTTAAAATCACATACAAACATGTACTGACTAAATATCTAAGAAAGTTAGCATGTATTGTTTACTCATATCAGTGCATGGAATATCTTATACTCACAGGATACACTATTTTCAGAAAGGCTATTGTGTGAGTCTAATACATGTGTTACCCTAATAAAACCCCTCCCACTGTAATTCTCCCACTCTTCCTTTGGGGCGATCTTCCAGAATCAATGTCTTTACTGGCCAGGAGAGAACATATGAACAAAACAATCACTTTAAAACCAGGAACCCACAGCAAATTTCAATAGGCGCCTTAATAAAATAAACAAGTCTATTTATGCTTCTAATTCCTTTTAAATCCCACTCTTAACAGGGAATGGAGTTTGAAATTAAGATGAACCTGAAACTTCATGTTAACTTCATAAGTATGAAAATACCTTTAGATCTCTCAGGTCTATGTATAGGTTTTCCTATTAAAGTAAATATTTCAGAATCGTATATTTTCACTTCCAAAATCTTCTAATGGTTCCTTCTTGCCATCAAAGCCTAATAATTGTTTAAACAGCAATTTCATTTCATTTTATTTTTTTGGAAACTGCCTAAATGTTTGTCACAGTTGTTATGAACTAATTAAAATATAGCCTTATTATAACCAGATACAAGTAAAAGGATATCAAATAGAATAAGTGTCAGACAAGAGACAGAGAGCAAAAAAGACGCAGACATTGAATAGCTAGAGAAGGGAAAAGAGAATGTATTTTGGGAGTGATAGAGGGACACAGTTGGGAAAAATAAAGTCCTTTATTTTCTCATTTCCTCATTTCAAAAGGCAGCATCCTTCACTGGTAGAGGTGCCAACTTTGGTTGGATGTATTCCTGGAGGTTTCATCAAATGACATAATCTTTAATTAAATATTAATCTTTAATTCCTGGAGACTCCAGGACAAGCCTGGCGGGTTGGAAACCCTATTCACTAGGGTTCTGTATTCCACATGAGACCATTGAGAGATTGAGAGAGATGGGTTCAGGGCAATACTCAATGAGAGCCAGTTTTGATCCTCAGTATTTTCTATTTCAAATACAGTAACTAGGATGGTTCAGAATTCCACAGTCTAGCAATATAACAACATTATGCAACAGGCATTGAGATAATCTGTGATATGAGCTATGCTTCTCATAAAATGAGAGGCATGTCACAAACATGGTTTCTAGTTTTGGTAAGTCTCCTAAGGTGAACCATTGCAACATGAGCTTGAAATTCTACACCCTCCCATTGCAGCACATTTTATTTACTAAATCACATTATAATGATAAAGTTATTACTGATATTTAGCTAAAATTTTCCTTGCTGCAGCTTGAGTCTATTCTTCCCCTTTGATCCTATCCCCCTAAATTCAGTGTTTGTGATTTTTTTTCTAGTTTCATATCATCTGG
This sequence comes from Chrysemys picta bellii, assembly GCF_011386835.1. NCBI lineage: Eukaryota > Metazoa > Chordata > Testudines > Emydidae > Chrysemys > Chrysemys picta. The sequence continues at coordinate 115,277,769 of NC_088792.1, read as the reverse complement.
AAATATTGTTATTGTACCTTCCACTCCATCTGCTAAATACCTAATAAAATAGTGAGGGGTTAGCACAGATTTTGGCACACCACCACCCATTATCTCCTCTCGCCACAACAGTGCAGCATAAAGACACATTTTGAGCCTGACTCCTCCTCCACACAGGCTTTCTTCTATCCCTGGTTTCAAAATACACCCGGCGTGCTTTGTTCAGGCAGAGGATGACAACAATCCCACCACAGTTTTTGATGGACCTAAACATTAATCTTCTCCTAATAAGGCCCTCATTTCACCCTCTCCAGATCAATCCATATTCATTTTCTGGTATTCCCCAATCACCACAGTAACGAGTACTGTAGTGTTTAGGAATTAGGTAGTATCCCTTTACGTGGTTTCTGAGCCCTCAAAAGGCTCTCACTCTCTCCTTTGTTTCAGAAGCCACCAGAAGCCTGCCAGAGAAGCAAACTGTATATGTAGCTAGGTATGGGATGTTGTAGGTAAGTTATTTGGAGCCCACTCTGCCTGTGTGGTTCCCCCATATTACAGATATTGTGTAAAGGGAAAAAGACACCACAGGTAATCTGTGGAGATTTGCCTTTAATGCTGTTTGGCATCATACACATACAGAGATAAAATCTGGAGTGGAGGTGAGAGCAACGGCCCCTTGAAGTCATAAATACAGCCACATCGAGGAGAACTACAGTGGTAGCTGAGGTTGTCATATGACCTTTACTGTCTGTGCAGTGATGGTGCTATTATTGCTGCAGCTGAGTGATATATCACAAACATCATTTATTCATCATTTCTTGTTTTCGTGCTCATCCTCATAACTACTTCTACCACTGTTTACAAGGTGGAGATGACATATGATCCCCAGTGTACCAGTCTAATAACGCCAGTTCAGGTCAGGTTGGCACAGGCCTTTTCAAGCTCAGCCATTCCAACTCTTCCTTTTCTATATCAGATTAATGCCTCAATCCAGCTAAGCACTTAGGTACGGCCTTTACTTTAAGCACCTGAATATGACCTGGAACTACTTTTATGCTTAAAGTCAGGCATGTGCTTAAGTATCTAATTCACATGAGACATGATACTAAAACTACCTATTTTTCATTGTTTCATGAAAAAACAAGCTGTTACTAGTTTCTTTAAAAAAAATCTAATGTCAGACTAAACATTATCAATAATTAGATCTGGAATATTTTATACCTCTATTTATATATGTGTATCAGTCTCTATCTGAATATACATACCTACATAGTTATAAATGTGTGCAAAAGGAGTGGTGACTATTTAAAACAGTCACCAAAAGTTACTTACACAGTGGTATCTGGGACACTGCAATTATGTCCTATTCTAAGAGCAGGTCTACCCTAGAAGCGCTATATCGATACAGCTGCATCAGTGCAGCTGAGCCGCTGTAGCGCATCTGGTGAAGACGCTCTATGCCAACGGGAGAGAGCTCTCCTGTTGGCATAATTACTCCACCTCTGCGAGAGGCGGAAGCTGTCAGCAGGAGAGTGTCTCCTGCCTACATAGCACGGGTGCAGACAGCGCTTAGGTCATTCTAACTTGCATCATAAATTAGATCAATTTAAGCAGTAGTGTAGACCTGCCCTAAGTAGATACATAATGGAACTGATTCTGCAACTTGCAGAATTGAGCAGTACTTGTGTGACTGGACCTGTTCAACACAATGGAGCTACTTATGTGGGTAAATGTGGCTCAGTGTCAATAATGGTGGCAGGATCAGGCCCTATGCATATATTCATGCCTACATACATAACTACATAGAGATGCAAAAATAATGCAACTTTGTTTCCTCTTCATTGGAATGGATTAGTACAGGAGTTATAGACATTGTCTTCTATCAGTGCAATAACAGGGGGTTATAACTATAGCAATTGTCTTTAGATTATTGTTTTTTATGTAATTACTGTACTCTCGTTTGTCTCTTGTTTTATTATGAGAAGCCATTATTATTGTCGCAGACTAAGAAAATAAAATGTTCCCTAAATGGAAAGGCTTTCAGACAGTAAGCCCAATATCCCTATCAGTGCGAGTGGCATAAATACCAGAAAGAGTGACAGCTAATCCTCATGCACACAGAAGTAGTGAATAGGCCAGATACATACTTCCGTCAATGGTACTTGTATGAGCATATATTAGCTGGCAAGCCTCCACACAATCAAGCAGTAATGATATAAATGGCTTTTTTTGATAGATGAAGAGCCAGCAAAAGATCATTCCCTATTCACATGAATGGATAACTCACAGAACTTAAGTGATGTTTTAAAGGGTAGCTTAAATAATTTCAGAAGTAAAGATCTGTGCATACTCTGTCAGCTTCCCAGGCTCAGAGGTTTTTTTCCTACCCTTGTCAGCATTTCTGTCTTGGCAACCTCTGCGCAAACAGAGAAGGGACTGAAACAAGAGAATTGCATGGAAGAGATTGCTTTGGCAGAGGACTGTGCAGTAGTGCCTTATTAATCCAGCTCACACAAAGCATTACTGGATTGTATTCTATTTAAAAAAATATTAGCACAGTGAAAGAACATCTAGAGCCAAATTTCAAAGGCTGCTGAGCTCCTGTTTAAGTTACATCTTAGGATCTGCTCCACATCCCTCCAGCCACCATCCAAAAAAGAAAAAGTAGAAAAGATATAGCCATAATTTTGTTTTACTAGCATTATTAAAAGTAATACACACTACAAAGTCAATGTGCTCAGTAAGTAAAATAGCCAAGTCAGACTCATGTCCATACACATGAATTGTGATTTATCCTATAGTACACTAGGGCTTGACCATTGAAGTCAGTGGAAGTTAGTTGTTTTCTCTGATGGGTGCAGGATCAGAGCCCTATGCAATAACTGCAGTGCCCACCCAGGTAAAACCTGGGCACCTAACTGCCTTAGGCTCCTTGAAAATCCCAGCTGAACATCCTACTGCAGGATTACATTCCATAGGAGGCATTCTGCCCTTGGGTACATATATGAAGGTTTCATTGATTTAATTTAAAGTTCTGAGTCTATGCAAGGGCACAATATGGCCCTTAGAATACAGCCATAATGCTTTGTGGCATTTACTAAAAAAAGTCATAGATTTTTTTAACTTCAGTGCACACATACAAAGATTTCTTGGTTGGTGACTGAGCTCGCTGGTATTTGCAAAATGACAAAGTTGTCTCTTTAGTGGATCTGTCAGTAGAAGCTTTGTTAGATTACCATTTAGTTAAAGCAAGTTATAATTCAAAGAATGTCAAGGTTAATGTAAGCCTTCTAGAACTGGTCTTCAAATCCTTATGCATTTGTTCAGTAAATACAATACCAGGTAATAAAAATGTTCTTATTTAAAGAAACATTTAAATAAAACTGTACTAAATCACTAATTTCAGTGATTTTTATAAAATAAAAAATTCTTAACATGAAATATAGTGTCTGATAGAATGCTTTGATTGGCAGGCAGTAGGGGAAAAGAAATGTCAACTGTCATCTTATTCAGTTTTATCCTCTAAATTCCCCAGGCTTAAAGCATGATGGACATACAATTTTTTCTTTTGCGGAACGCCCATTAAAGCTATTTTATTAAACACTTTTAGAACATTTGGGAATTACTGCTCTTGATAGATAATACAGTCTTTTCAATTATTTCCAGAGTGTATTCTGCAGCCTTAAGAAAGATGGTATTTCTCCAGCTATATATGCAGAATACACAGAAGGTTCCTGGGGGATAAAATTTTCTCAGGAAACAAGCAGTAGTCCTGATAACCACCAGGCCTTCTTTCAGAAAAAGACTTGAAATCACACAGCTGTATTTCTGCCCAGTGTTTATTCTTTTTTGCAGTTAGCTTTTGAGGGGGTTATAAACTAGAGTTGGACCAACAATTCCAAATAGATTGTGACTTTGACTGTATGCATCTGTAAGGGAGTAAGGCCCAGCTTCTCAGTGGCAGTTAGGAGCCTAAATAGCTTTGAGGCTCTGGGCACATTGGAATAAGCTAACACTGCCCAGAGCAGGTGGGCGGGGAACCGTCCAAGAGTGGTGGGAAATGGGAAGCAGCCTTGAGTCTACCCTATGACTTGCTGGCCAGGGCAGCTGATTCAGCGTGGAGGTGTGGACTGTGATTTGCTGCCAGCATAGGCCAAGAACAAATTACCATTCTCCAGGAGCAAGGAGGAGGCATCGAGCTGCACGAACACAAAGATTCCCACTAAAAGAACAGGAGTACTTGTGGCACCTTAGAGACTAACAAATTTATTAGAGCATAAGCTTTGGTGGGCTACAACCCACTTCTTCGGATGCCACAAGTACTCCTGTTCTTTTTGAGGATACAGACTAACACAGCTGCTACTCTGAAACCTGTCAAAAGATTCCCACTATATCAGGTGGCAGGCCCTTAGTTACATTGCGCTAGTACACTGCCTCTCCCTGGTACACTCAGGGAGGGAACAAGCAGAGTCTGTACGTGGGGTGTTCTCTTCTCTGCTATAAATCTTTCTTTCTCAGAGATATTTTCACTTATTTTCTGTATTATTGATCGTGCTCTAAATAAAGTTCCATGCCAGTTAAAATAAATATTACAGGAAACAAAAATCAGCTTAAAAAGCAACAGAGAGTCCTGTGGCACCTTTAAGACTAACAGAAGTATCGGGAGCATAAGCTTTCGTGGGTAAGAACCTCACTTCTTCAGATGCACTAAAAATCAGCTTGTGTGTGTTTATAATGTGCTATTATATTGTTAGGTAGAATGAAAGACCTAACACATGAAGTATATTAACTTATTGCTCCAAATGTCCTCATGATTTGTTCCCATGTAAAATATTTGATGTAATTTATGAGACTGTTATCACAGCTAAGTGTACAGGGAAAAGAACAGAAAAAAAAAACCCCAACAAGTTTGTTTTTCAGTGTGGTTTTATTAGCCTCAATGACCCATCTGAGGATAGCACTGTTAGAAAGCCATTTGCTTTCTATTGCAACATGAAACCAGTGCTGTGCTGCAAAAATAGTCAGCATCTTTAAGCTCTGCTGCAGGGAAATCTACAGTAGTCTGACCATCTGTTTTAACTGAAAGATGCTGTTGCAGACTGCACCATTGACAATACATGGAGGGAAAAAAGTGTACTGCAAGGAGGAAAATGAAGCAAATGATAAAAAGGCAATAAAAATATGTTAAAACATTTAATCTCTTTAGGATTCCATGTCCTATTGTGTTTTTTTTTTTTCATTCTATCCTAAGACTTAGTTTTAACAGATTTTTCTGTACATCTCCAAGAACTAAAGAATGTGTTATTCACTTATGTTATTTTTCAGTCTTTCCAAAGTGCTTCAATGTTTGCTTAGCTATGCCACTCACACCGACATCAGAAAAACCCAAGTCTGCTTTTCCCCTCTAGTAGTTGAGAGGATGTTTTGGAGCCAGAATCAAAGAGGAAAATAAAACCCTCTTTTCTCTTCTTATAGTTTCTTCCAAATAATTTAATCCTGCCAGCTTCTCTTATTTTTATTGCTTGTGAATTTAGTGCTCAGGAAATGTGCTGGCTTGACATCACTGGAGAATGAAATCCATCTCTAGGGGTTTGTACCCAGGCACATCACAACTGTATCCTCTTTTTATCCATGCCAGACACAGCTTGCTCAGTGACAAATTTCCCTTACATATACCTCAACCCTGTTCTGGAGAAGCTGGGTCTGTTTCACTACTGTCTTGTGCCTTTTGGCAGTACTTACAGCTAGGAGGGCAACCACCACTGTTCAGACTAAGTAGCATTTTACACCCACTTGCTGGCACAGATATGACAATAGAAGGGGCAAGGCAGTGGAGAGGTAGGCCCACCATCTCTGAGCATGGGGAGGGGGGACAGTCTCATGGCCCATTCAATACCTAGGCTCTTCTGAGACTACTGGTGAGTGCGCTAATTAGTGCTAGTTGTGGAATTGGTTCTGCAAACACAGATTGTTCCTGCCCCTTGGAACTGGAATGAGAGCACCCAATAGCTATGCATTAGGGGCCAGATTTTCAAAAGAGCTCAGTACTGAGCCGCTCCCACTGTTTCCAGCACCTGCGAGTGCTGAGCACTTTTGTAAGTGTGACCACATGAGACAGACATCAGCTTATACAGCCAAATACTAGGCTGGATTTCTCCTTTCATTCATACCAGTGTAAATCTATAGACTTCAGTATAAAGTTAGTGTAAGGGGAGAATCAGGGTCAAATGTTTACTATGGATATATTTTAAGGCAAAAGTGTTGTTTTTCATTAGACTCATGATGCATTTGCAATGACACCCAAAAGATTAACTGTCAAATCAGTCCACTTAATTTAGCTGCAACATTTTTACAAACCCTTGACATACGTTCTATAACATTTATCCCAGCATCTTTCCAAGGAGACTAGCAGTTTCTAATCGGTGAAGCAATTTTCAAATTATTGCCTTTGAGTTTTCTGTCTTGAGAAAAAAATACCAGGCTTCAACAATCTGATTTTAAACCTCAAAGATTTCATACAGAATTACCTTACACAAATGATCCATTAATTGCAAGTCTTTTGATGTGGTGCAATCTCTGTGAGAGATGAGCCTTCTCAGAGTGCTTCAAAATGCAAATACTGAGAAACCACTATTTTTAAGCAGTGAAAGGCAGATTTAGCACATAGCACCTAATAGGTCTAGGTTTTCCACCAATATTTGATAATCAGTAATTTGATAATCAAATATTGGTTCAAAGTCTTCATTATTCTGATCAGCAGAAATACAATCTCTGTAGTCAGATATTCCTGAATTCGGAGCTTATTTCCACAAGAAAAAACTGGGTCATCTGAGCTGACCTCATACTTACAATTTGTATCCCTCAATGAATATGAACAACACACAGACATGGAGAATATACAGGACAGATAGATTAGATAGGAGTGTCACAGCAGGCAGAAGAATACTAGGGTTATCTTCAGAGCTGAGTGAGGGCAAGGTAATAAATCACAAAAGATGGATCCTCATATAGGTTATCATCCCCCTTTTCTCCGCTCAGCTGTGAGGATAAAGCTAGTATTTGGCTTTCATATAGAGAGAAGCAGTAGAATCCTCTTATCTGGGACACGTTGGTGGCCGGCTTTTCATCCCCATTGAGAGGAATTCTTGATTAACAGAAGACACCAGAGCTGTACTGAGCCCATTGCGTTACTACACGTGCTCAAGCTGAGAAGAGGTAATATCTGCACTGGGATACAGAATAAGCTTGCTGCCTGCCCTGTGAAACATCTGGCATGCTAGCCCAACATGTGGTATGGAAGGATTAAAGCTCAAGACAGAAATGGGCAGTGGAAAAGCATGTCATCCACTCTCTGGATGTATCATTTCTAAGAGGGAACAGAAAGCTCTTGTGAGAGGAGCAACAGAACCAGTATGAGACTAGACACATAAGTGACCCGAGCACCACTCTGTCTCCTGGCAGAGTCACCATTAATAATCACCGTCAGTAGGAGGAAGCAGTCATTGCCATTAGAAATACTCAGATAGAAACTCAGTTCTCATGATCCCATCACCACAGAATCTTGGCATAAATGAATAACACTCTCAAAAGTGCCTAAAGGCCAAGTTTTTAAAGGTATTCAATCAAAAAGAAGCTGCAGATAGGTATCTAGTGGGATTTTCAAAAATGTCAATGGCCCAGATCCACAAAGGTCAATAGGAGTTAGACACTAAGGCCCTTTTGAAAGACCCATTAGTCGCCTATCGGCATCTTTAGGTGTCCAAATACCTTTGAAAATCCGGCCCTTAGGCACTTTTGAAAATGTTACCCAATATCTTAAATTGGTACACACTAAGCACATTTTTCAATCAAGCACATACCAATTAATGTGAGAAGTTGGAAATGGAAAAAAAGTCATCCTGTCCATCCCATCTGAAAAAGTAGCAGTGTTCTGACAGCACTTTGTGTAATACACTTCTATCCCGATATAACGCTGTCCTCAGGAGCCAAAAAATCTTACCGCGTTATAGGTGAAACTGCGTTATATTGAACTTGCTTTGATCTGCCAGAGCACGCAGCCGCCCCCCACCCCCCGGAGCACTGCTTTACCACGTTATATCCAAATTCGTGTTATATCGGCTCGCGTTACATCGGGGTAGAGGTGTATTTTATTTGTATATGTCCCAACAGATAAGGATTCCTTCATTTTTCTGAGAAGATTTTTCCATACCCCCTAGCTCTAATGATCAGGAGGTATCTGTTTATTGGCATCAGTTTTCCTTCTCTTAATTTCAGCCCATTGCTCTTTTTAATGCAACCGTGTATCACTAATAAATTCCTCTTCCTGTCTGGTATTTACACTTTAAGATTGCGGTCATATGTCCCTGCCACAGTTAGTTATAGCAAATTTATACCTATTTATGCGAGAGCTGGAGATAGATTAAAATTAGATGCCTTTGAAAATAAATGCCAACAAAAGATTCTGGGCATTAGATGCAGAGACCATTGCCAACGAAGAGACTTGAGACATTACCAACCAGCAGCCCATCTCCACTAGAATTTGAAGGAAGCACTGGATAGATTTGGAGCATGTACTCTGAATGCCAACAGAGAGATTTGCACATGAAGCTATCAAGAGGAAACCAGGGCACGCAAGAGAAATCTTAGAGAACCCTTATCAGCAACAGTGAATCTCAACACCATAGCATAGACAGAAGCAGCATCTAATGACAGAGAGGAATGGAAGAGAGTAGTTTTCACCCTGTGCACCAACACTGGTGACAGAAGGATGTAATAATAAATAATAGTACCTATTTAGCTCTTTTTATTGTTCCTGCTAAGACATTCTCTTCAGGATCCTTCAGCATTGATGTTACTCTTCACTGAACTCCTGCCAGTAAGTCAGTATCCTTCAGGCCCTATGATACCCTGAAAACAATATTTCAGGTGCAGTTGTAGTAGAACTATAGAAAAAGGGACTATTACCTGTCTTCTCAGTGATGAAATGACTGTATAAGCTATGCAATATAAATGCTGTCTGCCATCACCTCTTCATCTATTTCAGCATTGCCAATTCTCAGTTTCTCTCCCAGTGACCCCAGTGACTATGATGGGCATTAGATTTTTTTCCCTCTGATATCTTATCTTGTAGTTTTCCCAGATGAATCGCATTGTTATTTTTTGCCCATGTTTTTAAAGTTTCTTTAGTCTGTTTGTGCTATTTATCTGCTTTTACTGGTAGTTACAATCCACCCAATTTAGTGTCACTGTTGAATGTAGCCACTGTGCGGTTTACTCCTAGCTCTACACCACTGGTGAGTATTTTAAATCACTTGTTCTAACACTGGTGCTGCACATGGCTCCCTGCCTGTTGGACTCACAGCTAGTTAGACACACCAGTTAGTAGTTCGATTAAGCCTTGGGAACATTGGCCCAGATCCTCAAAGGTACTTGGGCACCTAACATGCATCAAAATCAAGGGGAATTAGACCCCTAGAAATACTTTGGAGGATATGGGACTTTGTGAAAGGAGAGGATTCAGCTAGCATGACAATGCAGGGGGATCTTAGGACCTCATGTGTGCTGGGTGCTACAGAGACTCAGAATGTGTTAACGTGTAGAAAAGCAGAGGCAGTGGGCTAAGAGCCCTTCTCTGTGGGGAAGGAAAAAGCAATAATCATTATTTTAGCTCTGATACTTGGGGAGAAGTTCACCCCTACCCATGCATAGTCTTTGTGAAGAAAAAAAAGGTTTGGCAGATGAAATTGTTAATTCCCCAATTCACACATTAACCCAGAGCATTCAAAACAAAGTTTCTAAATCTCTGTGCAGCACTTACCTACTACCTTTATTTTCATATAATATTTATTCTGGAGGCTACTTCAAAATAAGCTGCAGTTGCAGAAAATTTTATTAATGCAAAGATTTTAGATGGGAGAAAGAGGACACCTATTTATCCAGAAGCAGAATGAATTAGTGATATCAATATTGCATTGCAGGCTGCTCCCCTCCATTTTCAGGGAACTAGCTCATAATCAAGAGGCCCCCTATGAACATCAGTGAGAGAATCAAAGTGTTATAGGTTCTTACACTGGAAATAGAGCAGGAACTAACAATAAATACTATGGAATACTGGTTGTGGCTGGAAACAAAGGATGATTATTCTTTCTTGTGTCTATGAAACTTTCAAAAACTAGTACAAAACTCACTTCTTCACTGACCCACCCCGCAAATCACTGGAACAAAATATCTTGATAGCTCACTTAAAGGTGAGGACTAAACCAAAGAATAAGACTGAAATTTACCTCTCTCTTCTAGCCAAATGTCACTCTCCTTCATAATATATGTACGGCCCTTACATAATTCAGGGACAGGTGCTTTTGAAATACTTTTAGACAGATAAATTAAACCGGTCTCAAACAGAATTGAAGCTACCATAGCTGTAAGTCAAGATGTAAATATAAACAATCAAGAGTTCTAGTAACTCTTTCAGACCCCAATTCCAGTCCAGCTTTCAGCTGGCTGCTCCAAAAGACGGGTTACCCAATGAAATACAGATTCACGAACAAATTAACAATGTCAAAAATAATGATTTGGGGCAAGTTTTCAGCTTATTCACAAACTAGCCATTCCATTGGTGCCTGCATTTTGTGTGCATACAAATACAAATAAGGGAGAGGAGGAGGTGAATAACCTTTGCAAGCCTTATGCAGTATTTCAGTCTGTAAAATCAGGGGTGCAAGTGTAGCAACTGCTTTTTGATAAGTTATTCAAGATAATTCTACTTTAAAGCTGACATCTTTTATAATGCCTTGTGTTATTCCTATTTATTGTAGTATATAATGGTATATGGGATTATAGACTTTCAGGCTATTCTGAGTTTTTCTCCTTCTGATTCTATCAGGTTGTGGTCAGGTTTGGCTGCTGCTAGGTACTTCTCTGCAGTGATAGAGGTGGACTTGTAATTGTATGAGAAAATGCCTTTGCCTCAGCACCCCCAAAGTACCTCTTTACATATTTTTCACCACTCACTTCCCTACGTTTCAGGTTGAAGGTATATCTACATTGCAGGCTGAAGGTATGTGACTACAGCCTATGTAGATATACCCAAGGTAGCTTTGATCTAGATCAGGGCTCTCAAACTTTTTTTGCCAGGACCCCTTTTGAAAATATTTCAAGGTGTGATGACCCCCCCCCCCAACCTCCCTCATACCATGCCACCCTTACTTCTGCACTGCTGCTGGCGGTGGTGCTTCCTTCAGAGCTGGGCGGCCAGAGAGCAGCAGCTGCTGGCCGGGTGCCCAGCTCTGAAGGCAGCACAAACGTAAGGGTGGCAATACTGCAAACCCCCCTACAATGGGCTTGTGACCCTCTTTGGGGTCAAGACCCCCAGTCTGAGAAATATTGATTTAGATAGTTTAAACAACAACAATAGTAGTGAAGCCACAGCAGCATGGTTTGGTACAACCCATTGCAGGATCCTGGGTATGTACTAGAGGGGCTAGTCCATCCTGCTGCGGTTTCACGGCTATTGATATTTGAGGTAGCTCAGTCAAAGCGGGTTAAGGTATACCTACATATACTGTGGTCACACCTCAGTGGGTGTAGACTCAGATCTACCTTGGCAATACACTTGCTGGGGTAACAGAGGGATGTGCTCATCCATATCCAAATGAACATGTTAACAAAGGAAGAATTTTAAGGAAACCAAAGTCAAATATTGGATGCAGCAGATCCATGCCTACCATCAGCCCCCACCTTCCACGCTGCTGAGGAAGAGGCTGCCTTAGATGAACATTAAGACCAGACCGATCAGACACAGAATAGCAATAAAGGCATATTCGTAGCCCAAAGATGTATTTGTTAAAACGTAAAATTGACCAGCAGGGAAAACTACCCCACATCCAAATCCACAAAGATTGTTTTAAAGGCTGATTTAAAAGAATATTTATTTATTACAAATCACAGGCAATCAGAAAACTGATTGACAAGCTCACCCACCCCCATGACAGAGAGATCCTAGCTTAGAGTTGGTTCACTCCTCACATGTTCATAGGTGGAAGATTTATTGTTAACAGTTAGACCATAGGTTTACATCAGCTCATTAGATCAGATCTTCATTGTTTGCCTGTGGAATAATTAGCGGTTGGGTGGTGTAGCAGAGTTGGCTGTCACCTGAGCACTCCCTTGAGGGCGGCGGTCACTCTGCAGCACCCTGCCTCTATCTTCCCTTCCTTCAGGCCTCCTTAAACAAGCCGCACAGTCTCTCATTCAATCACAGCTCTTCTTGAAGACTGGTTTCTTTATTCACAAAGTTCTAAAAACAAATCTTCCCACCTAGCCTTAAGCTGGGCACAGCCCCTCCCCCCTGAGGTACTGTCTCAGCTGGTCCTCTTCCTGGCCCCACACAGCCTCCTGAGTTTCCCTAACTTACTGCTAGGCTTCCTTCCTCTGGCAGTCCTCAGCTACACTCTTAACCACCTCCTTACTGCAGCTTCCCACCACCTTTTATATTGGAATACCTGACTCCTCTCAGAGCAGGCTTCTCTTGTAATCAGGGTTGGTCTAGCTCCAGGTTCTCAAGCTGTGGGGCAAGCCAACCTGTTACAGGTGGGGAGAGGTTTTCACAGCAGGTCAGCTCTTTCGCTGGATCTGGTCTCCTGCAGAGCCTGAATTCATCACCTTCGGAAGCTGTGGATATTCTCTACTGAAACAAATCCTTATCTTATCAAATAAGACCCATGAGGCAAGAATGTGGCAAAAAAAGTCCTTTGAATTAACTGGAAGTTTTGCCTCAGTAAGAAATGTGGGAAAGGGCCCATAATATTGTTTTATTGTTGTTTATTTGAACTGCATTTCCTTACAAAATCTGGACAAATGAAAATCTCTCCCCAAAGTGTAAGACAGCTCAGACAATCTTTTAAGCTGATGTTATTGTCCCACGATGTGGTAAGCCTGCCAGTGAATAAACTGACACATAACATGAATCATGCATAGGCAGAATAAGTCTTCGGAAACGTCATTTGCCAACTGAGTGGGTGTGGGCTCTAAATCTCATTTCTAACAGTTGGATAATTTTCAAATGTGTGATAGCCTCAGAATACCCTAAAGCACTGATCTAGGTTATAGACTCAGGGTGCACATAGCTTCAGTGCACAAAACAAAGCCATTCCTGAATTACAGAAATTTAAAAAACACCACACAACTTCTGAAGCCATATATCCTGCTCCATTATAAAACATACCAGAATAAATCCTTACAAACTGTAATACTTAGACAGTAATTATATAAGGGCATCTAATTGTTAGAAAAACCAACCACACTCAAGATCAAATTTCCCATTCCTCTCTACTCATAAGCACACACAGGCCCATCAGAACTGGAAAAAAGCTTTCAGATCCATAATGAGTCACAAGAGAAAAAGGTCTGGTGATCTCAGTATGGTCTCTGCAGGATGTTTGCTCACATCATAAATCACTATGCATTTTGACACAACTGGTTGCTCAGGAGAAGCCAAGGTCTCTTATACCAGAGGCAAATTGTCAGAGCAATGCAGGAAAGTGTGTTCATTGCCTGACTGCCTTATGACTAGCAGCACTGTGTGTCATCAGTCCTTGACTTCAATGAGAAACAATGTGAACGACTGAATAAAAAAAAATTGAGCATAAAATAAGCCAAATAAAAACCCAAAGTTAATGAATAGAGATGAACTCTTCAGAATAAGTGAAAGCTAGTGATATTTTACACACTTCATTTTAATTTTTTTCCCCTCCCAAACTTTTATCTTTGCATTAGATGGGCTTTCATCTCTCAGAGTAGATCTTATGGCAGGTAGTGTTTCTCAAGGAACAGTCTTTAGACTGGCGCTGACCCTTGGGATTTCCCTGACAGTTTAGGAAGGCAGCAAGCAGGTCCCTGGTATCAAAAAGGTTGAGAACACTGCTTTATGGTACCTGCACTAAAATAAGACAGCATGGTCCAATGGACAGGGTGTGGCAGTCAGAAGACCTGGGATCTGTTACTATCTCTGCCACTGAACCTGCTCCCTGGAGCTTGGGGCAAATTCCTTAACCTTTCTGTGCCTTAGTTTCTTTATCTATAAAATGAGGGCAGTGGCATTCATCTTCCTTTGTAATAGGGTTTGAGATCTATTGAGGAGACACGTTATGTAAGAGCTAAGCATTATTCCTTCTCTAGTAATATTTACCATTGTTTCATTTGTAGAGAGAAAAATGGGATAGTAAATAAATAAAAAATCTAATATTTTCAAAAAGTAAGGTAGTCTTTTAAAATATGTTTAGTTCTGTGTTGTAAGTCACTCCCTAACAGACTGAGCAGATACGGAATGACACTTATCCTACTCCCACTGGAGTCAACACCAGATCCCAAATCAGCTAGCAACCATACACATCACCTCTGTATGTATAAGGGTTAATCATCTAGAAGAAAAATAAGAGAACTTACATGCTTTTAAAACACAACAGTATTCTTTGTACTCTGTTTCAAGTGTTTAAGGCTAAAAATGTATGGGTGCTGATATTCTAATATATACAGCATTAAACTTTAATGAATTCATCCATTAAATATCATAATTACATTATTTATATAAAGCCTCTCTAAAGTGCAGCAGCTTCTGAGAAATGCTAACCTGACAGTAAATGGAGAACCACTATAAAGGGTTTGATCCTGCAACTAGCTTACATGAAAAACTCTCATTGCCTGCAGTGGGAGTTGCATGCACAGAGCAACTCCAGGTTTGGGCCTACATGAGCTGATTAATCCACACAAGAAAATGCTCATCTCATGGAGTTCCATTCTAAGATTGTGTGTTGTATTTGACCATCTGCAATACAGAACTTCACCCATATACAGTGACTGCTGCCTAGGAAACTCAAGGAGGACAGAAAAATCTGAATCCATTTAATTTTAAGGAATAACTTAAATTTATAAAAAAGTTATTAAAATTAAAGATAGGCTGCAAAGGTTATACAAAATGTTTTGAGGTAGACGTCAGTCACTCCTGAGATATCAGAAGACCATCCAACACACCAATTCCCTTTAAAAGTGAGCTGCAGAGAAAACAAAATTGGGCTTGGATTTTCTTTTGCTTATTTATCATATATAATCAAGGCCTGGGGGAAAAAAAGTCTTCCCCACTCTACCGTGCTCCCATTTTAAGCTTGGCTTTATTCAATCAGAAACTCAAAACAAGTCTAGCCTAGAAGACACTATTACACTTGGAGAGTTGGTGAAATAATGAGAATATAAAAGCCAAGAGTGAGAGTTGAGTAACAACTAAAAGTGGATAGGACTTTTAGTCTTTGTTTTCACTACCTTGTTTAGTTTCAATGACTATTTTTCTCAGGCTACAGTCAATTAATTAGCCATGCCCAGCTCAGTTCACAGCCCTTACCTCAGGGCTGAGGTTATTGAGCAACACAAGGAAGGAAATGCAGAGCAATAACATAAAGAAACACTCTTATTCCCAACCTATGTTGTGAGGCCTCCAGCAGCTTCACAATCAGAACCTCCTCCCAGTCAAAGGGATGCACAGACTCTCTTACAGTCATATACTGCAGCAGAGAATATTTTCAATCCTTTACTAGTCCCAGGCTTTATCATGAAGCGGAGGCCCTAATTTATATTCCCTAGCTGGGATGCATCAGACCAATCATCTGATGCTTCCCAGCTGGGTAGGAGGATTCCCAGCACCTGCCTGCCAGGCTCCTCTCCAGAACAGGGCTGGCTGCTCCCCGGGGCCTAAAGAAGCAGATCATCATCCTGTTACATTATAGAGAAAAGCTGTTTTTGTTAAAGATTCGACACTTCTGTCCCTTGCATTGAGGTGTGAGAGCTTTAACATGTACTCCAACAAAATCAATGAGAATGAGAGTTCCTGATATTTCTAATCTAATTTCTAATCTACTGTAACAATGAACAAAACAAACAAACAAACAAATAAAAATCCACCTGCAACAAAAACCCAACCACCCAAAACCATAAAAAAATCTTTCAGGCCTTTTCATCATAAGGAAGCAAAAAAAGGCACAAATCCAGTTGGTCAAAAACCCTTTGAAGGTCACCTTGAAAAAATATCAAGATTTAAACAGATAGTCAACAGAATGAATCTGCTGGTGTGTTAAATACATCTTAAGCAGCTTTTCACGGGAGATCTTGGATCTGGATCTGGAATATAGTGGATGATAATGGGAAGTTACTCCAGTGGTATGAGAGCAGAATCGGACTCTAAAGCTGCATATATATTCTGTAAAATACAGTGACCCCTGCATGCAGTTTTGAAGGCAATATTTAAAGTGATAATATGATCAAGAAGATGGAATAATCCAATTAGATTTGCTCATACCTCATTTCTCCTAAGTCCTGCAAAATCATTGTGTTTATGAAGAGGAACAACTAATGTATAGTTTGATGGTGTTAAGATGCATACAGACCCCAGAGCTATAGCTGGAGTTCTATTTCCCACCAACTGTACCCAATATGCCACAGTCTTCTAACCCAGACAGGGAAGCTAGTAATAGTTTATGCAGGTTTCCCAACATTATTTTCTGGGCAAAAAAACATATGCCCAGGACTTCGTTTCATTTGTTTTGATGAACTTGAGAAAGTTTGGTATTTTTTCCATGTACAGTGCTGATATCTTCCAGTGTGACCTTATAAATGCATGGTCCAGATTCTGAAGAAAGATTATTTATTGTCATATAAAGTTAGAGCTAAAACTACATTTCCCTCACATAATTAAACCACAACACATCTTTGGCTACAGACATGATTCAATCTGGGTCTGCTGTTTCAGGAGTGTGTGGGTGAAATCCAGTTTTGAGCTGCATTAAAGTCTAGAAATGACTTCTGGGACAACAGTGGGGCAATTTCTGAGAGCTACTGCTATGTGAAACTAAGTGTGTGAACCCCTGGTCTCACAGAAGTCAACAGGAGTTTTGCCATTGACTTCAATGGACACAGGTTTTCATCCTAAGTTTCATTTCATGGTGGTCCATCCAAAGCACGATTGTTTCAGTTCACATAGATTTGAATCCCAAATTTTGCACTGATTTTCGGGTACAAATAACCCCCAAACTCCAAAGTTAAATGGAATTAAACCATTGAGCTTTATTTGATTTCAACTCTGGATGAAACAAATGGGGCAAAGATTGTTAGATATTCATCCCATGCTTACTCAAAACTAAACCAACACCTGGGTGAGAGTTTCACCAAACATTACAAATGTTCAGTGAATCTGGACCAAGATCAGATTGTTCCAAAACTCCAGAGCCATGCAGTCGACCTGGTTCTGTTTTGTTATGGCTCCTCTATTCCTTCCCACCAGAATAAGGTGGAAAACTGCAGATGGGTAAAGCACAGCTTATTGCAAAATTTCCATACTTTGAAAAGTTACTCATGGAAAAGGATGAAAGTTACTTCTGAAGCCTGCTATCTTAGGCAATAAATAAATAAACTGAGTGTGGTAGTCTATTTCACAAGCTGTCATACAATATTTGATGAAAACAAGGAGGTATGGGTTTACTGAAGCAAATATTGTGAACTTAAGAAACCTAAGAGTAATCTTTAGACACCAAAGATAAGAAAGACGATGCAGTAGCTAAAACACTAACATGGGCCTAAGGAGACCTGGGGTCAAAGTCTTGCTCTACCACAGTCTTCCTGTGTGACCCTGGGCAAGTCACTTAGACCCAAGCCCTCAAAGGTATTTAGGTGCCTAACTCTCATCAATCAATGGAGTACCTTTGCAGTATCTGGGTCTTAGTGTTTTTGAGTTTCAGTTAAATCTGTTAAATGGGTATATAGTACTACAAGAACCTCACAGGGATGTTGTGAGGCTAACTACATTAAAAATTGTGGAGGACAGATAAGGACCTTAGATAGAAATACCCAGATTTTTGTAGCCATTTCTGTGAATAGTAAAAATAATCCTGTAGGACCACAGATTGAGAAATGAAAAAGACCTATTATATCAGGGGTCGCCAACCTTTCAGAAGCAGTGTGCCGAGTCTTCATTTATTCACTCTGATTTAAGGTTTCGTGTGCCAGTAATACATTTTAACGTTTTTAGAAGATCTCTTTCTAAAAGTCTATAATATATAACTAAACTACTGTTGTATGTAAAGTAAATAAGGTTTTTAAAATGTTTAAGAAACTTCATTTAAAATTAAATTAAAATGCAGAGCCCCCCGGACTGGTGGCCAGGACCTGGGCAGTGTGAGTGCCACCTTTGGCACACATGCCATAGGTTGCCTACCCCTGTATTATATCATCAAATCCAGGGCAGAAGACAGTCCACCAAGACCCTACATACTGAAAGGCTGATTAATCCTATCAGCATGCCATCCATAGGACATTAGTCTTTACCATGTGGGGATACAAATATATATGAATGAAAAGAGAGCTGAGGTAGTTATTGGGGCTACTCATGAGAATAATTGTCAGAGCTTGTTGAAAAATTTCATGAAGTGTTTTTCAGTGAAAAAATAGCTTCTTTTAAAAATGAAAATATTCATTTATTACTTTTCAGAAAAAACACTGAAAAAGTAAAAAATATATAGATTTCCCTCTCTCCCCCTCCCATTACCTGTTTTTATCTTTTCCTTGGAAAAAGGAGGGGAAAGACAAAAAATGGAGGGGGGGGGAGACAAATAAAAAAACAAGTTTTATTGAAAAACGAAAATTTTGAAATTTTTGCCCAAAAAAAGGTCTAAAACCAATTTTTGAAATAATTCTCATGAAACATACTTACCAGTTTTCCGATCAGCTCTAGTAACTGCTCACCAATGTGAATAAGGGATTCACCATCTGGCACTATGTTGATAATATACATTGGGCTGCAATTAAAGTTTATAGTTGAGAACTATTGCCCTGCAGGTTTAAAAAAGAACTAGATTGTTATATAATGTCTGAAACCACAGGGATTATTTTTATCTGCAGGTTTACTTTTCCAAATCAAGCTGTAATAGTTTCATCTATAAACTAAGGCCTCGGGGCTACATATTCATAACATTTAAAAACCAATTTCTCCTAAAAGTGGTTCTCTCTGAAACCCTTGCTAAGCCTTCTCTATAGGGGAAGGTGTAAGTACTATAAGCACCATGTTTGAAATACCTAGAATCATTGAAATCATAGGTTCAAATCTCAAGTGGGTCAGCTCAGCTTTTCATCCTAGCAAGTTATTGCAGAGGAAATAAATTGAATGGAGTCTGCGCTCTGTGTGTGTTTTTAAACCCCAAGGTCTTGGCTGCTTTGCCCAGATGTTGAAGATCCCACAACCCTTTTCTTTAGAGATTTGTCTCAGTGTCCTTGGTGCAAATGCCCCCCTAAGAAGTGGGTTTTTTACCCATGGAAGCTTATGCCCAAATAAATCTGTTAGTCTTTAAGTAGCCGCTGGACTCCTTGTTGTTTTTGTGGATACACACTAACACGGCTACCCCTCGGATACCTCCTTTTTACTGTTTGGCGGTATGCTGTGCAACTGTTAGGTGCCGCCTACCTCTGACATGGCTGCCTTTCAGTGAGCCTGAATGTATACACTGTAGTTTGCAAAGCATTTGGGGTATCATAAAGATGCAACATGTTACATAAAATTGCGACAGTCTATTTTATATTTGAATTCACTAAGTCATGTGATCTTGTTTCGTTCTGTAGCAGAGCAATCATGTCTAAGTTTCCACTGTCAGTCCCTCACATTCACTTCACCTTTTTGATTTTACTTGAAGTATATCTGAACAAATCTCCAGGTGCCTCTACGAGTATTTACATTTATTTTTATTTTATATTTGTACCATTTATCTTAGTTTCTCCCTCCCCACCCCCCATTATTAGTGGCCTATTATGTAGCCGAGAAGTCTTTTACATCAAAGAAGAACCAGGAACTGTAATTCAAACACTGCACAGAATATGAACCAGATATTTCATACACAGAATCTTTAGCCCTGCACTACACTTATTTCTCTAAATTTTAGCCCCCTTGCTACCGCTGGTGGAGAAGAACCATTAGAAATGGTGGGAGCACTAGTGAAGACCAGGCACTGGTGGCTCTCAGCACTTTAAATACTGTGTAGTGCGGATATGCTCTAGTAGGATTAGACAGCACAGTGGTTAAAATGCTGGCGGCTGCATGGAACCCTGACTACACTGTTTCTACCATGTAGTAAGAACATTAGGACACTTTTTGGCAAAAAAGCCTAGGGTAGATACCCCTAAATGAACTCTGCCTCAGGCTTGTGTAGATGCTCTTTTGTTTCACACGTAAGTTCATATGAACCTGGCTCAGCCACTGGCTACTGAGTATCTGGCAGAAAAATCTTACTGACCAGCAAGGATGCATGAATGCAAAAGTACTTCAGGCCACATAATATTATTAACTACTATTAATAATCCTTTGCATTTATGCAGTGCTTTATTTTGTCAACCTTTTATACAAACATTAACTAGGTAATCACATGATCCAGATCACATCAATATGTCTCAGACAACTGAATTATGTTTGCAATCTCAGAGACTCGTGTATTCTCTAGCTCTACTCGGTGTTTTATTATTGACTTTAATGGGGCTAAGATTTTACCTCAAGAATGGGGTTACTGTGTTACTGTTTGTAGATACAGTGGAATTTGGTTTTAGGAATCATCACTGCTAGTGATCGTTCAGCTGACATGTAGAGATAAAAAGTCTTTTTCAAAATTTCATTCTTATTGGTGCTGATCAGTTTATGGATCAGACTGGATGTGATTTCTTTCTTTGATATTTTCAATTCTGGGATGAAATTTCACACCTTTCTGAGTGCCACTCCATTGCAGTTAAAGTAAGTTACAGTTAGTACCATAAGAGCGCCCACCAGAGATAATTATAACCAAATTGACTTTCCTTGGCATTAAAATACCCAGTGAAACTCATTCTGCCTTTGCACAATGGAGATTTTATTTGTACCGAAGTGTCTGATTTGGAAAGTTTACTGTTTTATATAACTGGATATAGTCATCATTTGAATATAATGAACAAAATGGGATTTACCCACTTCAGTCATTGTAACAGTATCACACCATTTATTTTCAGTAAAATTAATTATGAACCAGCACGGAACTCCCAGTTGAGGTGCTAAAAATTACATTATATATGAAGTAGGGAAAGCTAAATAAACTTGTAGGTGAATAATAAACAGAATAATTATCCCCTACTGTAGGAAAATGGCAGTTTTTATTGTATGTAAAAAAATAGGTTCCTGGTTCCAATAGGTATTTAAGTAGCAGAAGGACTCTGTCTAGGTATAAAATAAAATTAAACAAAATGTGCTATGTGAATTAAGCAACTTTAATGTGATATCTGCTACATTAAACATTACATATTTAGTTTTGTCATAAACAGACCTTAGTGCAATTCCCCCTCGAAATTGGAATCATTAAGATTTCTCCTAGAGTTTCACTATAAGGACAAAATTATGTAAAAAAAAAACCCAGCTTGTTTAACACATTTTTGTCATATGATTTGGCCCACAACATGTACTTAATTAAAGCTTTCTGTTAAGTATAACTTGCGAAATTCCCTGTTTATTTTCTTGACAGACAAGTCTCTATATATGTATGTGAATCTCCCCATCTGCATTAATCTCTGTCAATGTGTAACAGTAAACTCTACAATTAGAGAACTGTTGAAGGATAGTACCATCTGTGCTTTTGTCTCAGTAATCCTGGGAGAGCTGGCCTTTTGTTGAGAGCTGTGTACAGAGCTTCAGCAAGCTGACGTTCTGGGAGCAGAAATTCAGCAATACAAACCCATCCAGTGAGACAGAGGCAGTGGAGGACATAATGGGGACCTGCCCCAGAAAGGTGGAAGCTAGGAATAAATTCTACCTAGATTCCAAATCTTAATGTGCCTCTGCTCGGTCTTCAACAGAATGGGCTAATGCAGGGGTCGGCAACCTTTCAGAAGTGGTGTGCCGAGTCTTCATTTATTCACTTTAATTTAAGGTTTCGCATGCCAGTAATACATTTAAACGTTTTTAGAAGGTCTCTTTCTGTAAGTCTATAATATATAACTAAACTATTGTTGTATGTAAAGTAAATAAGGTTTTTAAAATGTTTAAGAAGCTTCATTTAAAATTAAATTAAAATGCAGAGACCCCCGGACTGGTGGCCAGGACCCGGGCAGTGTGAGTGCCACTGAAAATCAGCTTGCATGCCGCCTTTGGCACGCGTGCCATAGGTTGCCTACCCCTGGGCTAATGGGTTCTGATTTAATGTGGATGCACACATATGTATCTATGTAACACATGCAATATTAAGCTATTTGGATATATGTGCTATGCATATACATATGTGATATATTCATAGATTTATGGCCTGTTCCTGCATTCACTGTGCATGGAAAAGTTTTGAATTAAATAATTTTGCTTGAGTAAAGACTACAAGATGACCTCAATATTTTACAAGCATATGCATACACCAAAAGATGAGAGTCCATTTCTGCTTATTATTGGAGGAAAACATAGTTTCTGTAAGGGAGAAACCTGCATTTTTTTTAAAGATCACATTACATATTTCCTTGACTAGTCTTCATGTCACTGTATTTGTTCTCTACACAACAAGAACCATCCTTTTTTATCATTCTGGGCTGTTCACAGATGCCACAAACAATTTATTTAACATTCTACAAGTGATTTAGACAGTGCACATACACATCTGACAATTTCAATATGAATGCTGAGGAAACATTATATTGCATTCCACAGACAACTATGAAAAAGAATTCCATTTCCATCATGAAAAAAAAGAAAGAAAAGAAAAAAGTATTCAAGCAAAATATTGTTAGATTCACAAAGTATAGTAAACTGTCAAATGAAAGTAGCATGTTGTAAAATTAATTTAAACCAAAACAGATGCAGTGAATTACAGTACTTCAGTGAGGGAGAAGATGGATTCTTAAGACCATTTAAAATGTTTAGTTATTAGTTCCATTTCTTCTTTTCAGTAATCAAACCATTTAAAGCCATTGAATGGTGCTAGATTACAGTTTTGAAGAAGGTCATACCACCCTCAGCGAGGTTTTCCATCTGTTCCCAGCTTCTGGCCTTGTCAGAGTCAACTTTTCATATCTCCAACTCCAGTCATTATGCATGGACAGCATTAATACAGCCAAAGATAAAATGTATTAGAGGAAGTGGGCAGGGTGGGTAGGTACATTAGGGGTGAATGAGAGAAGCCATGGGGAGACCAGGTTGCTTTTGTTATACATGCCATGGGAGCTAGGACCATACACTAGGGAGGATCTTATATAGCCAGCTCACACTAATGTAGCATTAGTGGCTAATGGATGGTGGAACAGCATCAACTCCATATGGTAATGGCACTGAAAGGGGGCAGGGGAGGGTAATAAAATATAAAATAATAAAAAGGAACAACCATCTATTCTCAAAATTTAAAACCCAATCTGGCTTCTGCTGAAGTTGATGAGGGTCTTGCCACTGATTTCTATGGGAGCAGCAGTGTTCCTATTATTAGTATTACTGTGCTGATCAAGAAAGTAAACAAAAACCACAAATAAAACTCTCTCTTCCTACAGTATTAAATCCATTTGAATTATTCTGTTGTCTAAAGGGACACCGGCAGGGTCCTTGGCTCAACAGTTGACCTCTCTTTTTCTTTCCTTTTCTCAAAAAAAAAAATGTTTGAATGCTCAGATGTGTAAAAAGAGAGAGAAATTAAAAGGTCTCAGCACAGTGAGAATACAAATTAAAAGATTCCCTTTGATGCTCCTTTTGGTCTTCTATCCCCTACTTTGCTCAGTTAGGCCTGATCTTGCTATGAGCTTAACCTCAAGCATGTGAGCAGTTATTTGATTTGATTATTCACATGCTTAAAGTTAAGCATGTGCATAAATCTTTGCAGGATCAGGGCCATGCAGGCTCCTGATACATAAACAAGATACTATCCAACATTCTTGAAGATGGTGGTCTACCCAGAATGGAGCTGTCATGTACAGAAGTACAGTACAATTTCTAACGGTCAATTGCACATTGTATAGAAACTTGTTGAAGTAAAGATGGTTGAGACTAAAGTGTATCATACTGTCTACTGGGAACTGTAGTTTGCTACAACTCTATCCTGACAGGAAGGACCTGTTCTAATACTCTTTTAGCCCACCAAGATGTTGGGGTCTCACCACACCTACCAGGGAGGGCAGAGTGTAGAAGAGCAATCCTACCTCAGGCCAGCAATAGTTCTTCTGCTGCTGCTTTAGCCAAGGAGTTGAGCTGAGCTCCCCTTTGCTCCCCCTTTAATTAAACTCCTGCCCTGGTCGATACGGTGGATTCCTCTCTCCATTGGTGCTACCAAACAACAGCTAGGAGGATTCAGCCAATGGTTCCTGAGGGGAAGTGAGAAATGGGAGGGGGTGGCAGAGCTAGGCAGAGGGGCAGTCACCCAGGCAGAATGAATCTGGTGGTGTCAGTCTCAGTGGATCCTCTGGCTCTCAGAGGTAGGGAGGCCCTACTCCTTGTCGTTCTCCAAGCTCGACAATAGTGGGAATAATTTCTTAGTTGGGGTGAACTATGAGGTAAACCTTAGGAATGGGTCCCAACCGGCAATGTCTGGATCTGAATTTTTCCAGAGTACTGGAGTGTTTAGATCTAGGGGTTTGATTTGACCCATTATACACTTGGGGACCAGTACCAAAATTTGGAGGTAAACAAAGAGTCAAATATCCTGAAAGTTCTGTTGTGTTTGGAGGATTTTGGTCCAGGGCCATCTCTTGTGAAGAGACAAGGTAGCATCCATACCAAGTGGGATGGTAAGTCTGTTGGGTGGAGGCTTGTACCCTGGGCTGCAGTTTTGTATTGGCTGAAGATGGTAAATATTAAATATTGGTTATGAAATAAGCAGAACGTGGAGTAAAATTTTGATTATGAACAGATGTGTTTGAACTGAAAGAACAGTCATTAAGGAGGCTCCTGGTGAAAAACACAAACCTGCTATTGCACCAGGCCAAAATATCAGAAATGAAAGGGTGCTCACATGTGGAACCACCAGATATTTGGTTAACTTGGTTAACTTCAATGGGATGAGGTCGCCCCGCTTTTGGACAATGTGGTTTTGGAAAATACTTCACAACTTTTTTAGGAAGCTTTTTGCAAAAGGAGAGAAGGAACAAGGTTACCCATGGTGACTGCCACGATATGCTATGCCTAGTCAATTTACCAACACATCATTTTCCTGATCCCGAAAGCTGTCCTAATTAGGCCTAGCACAGCGAGTCAACCAGATGATATCAACACCTGCATCAGGTCAGCTGAATCCTGAGAAACACCTGGCATATGAATCTAAGGTTCGTGCTGTTACTCCTAGCTCCATATGGCAGTTTCCTTTCCTACCTTATTTCTTTTCCCTGTCTCCTATCTTTCACTTTTTGCCTTTCACCCAATAAGAGCCTAGCTTAGCAGGCCAGGAAAAATACACCCTTATTACACTACTGTGAAAAAAAAAGACAAATACATTAGCCTAGTTACAGCTGCAGATTCAGCAAGAACTATACTAAGTTTTCCTCAGCTAAAAATAAACCTTACTCACATCATACTTGCATTATGAGATGTAATTGACTCAGAACTTCAGCATATTAATGTTTTTGTTCTTTAACTTTTAGGCTGCAATTTTAAATCAACTTTCTCTGGAGACAGTTCTATTGCACATTTAACAAGTACTGGTTTAAATAGTTAGTCCTGCCTGAGTGCAGGGGACTGGACTAGAAGACCTCTTGAGGTCCCTTCCAGTCCTACAATTCTGTGATTCTAAGAAGTGGACAAAATGGAAAATGGACTCCTTTAATTATAATTATACAAGATTCAGAACGAGTAATATTGCGACGTCAGAACTATTTTGTATCACTACTGCTCATCAAACTAGAGATGTTACCATTTGGATTGGCCCAGTGACTTAGCATGTAGAACTTCTTATGATGGGTGACTTTTCAAATTAGTGGAGCTTAGATGCTCCACTACTGACTAAGGGCCCCAATATGTAATCTTCACTCACTTTGGGGAACATTTAGGGTATGTCTACACTGAAACTAGGTGTGTGCCTCCTGGAGCTTGATAGCAAAAGGAAGAAAGGAGAGTAGCAAAATACAGACCCTGGACTTCAGAAAAGCAGACTTTGACTCCCTTAGGGATCTGATGGGCAGGAGTCCCTGGGAGGCTAATATGAGGGAGAAAGGAGTCGAGGAGAGCTGGCTGTATTTTAAAGAAGCCTTATTGAGGGTGCAGGAACAAACCATCCCGATGTGCAAAAAGAATAGCCAATATGGCAGGCGACCAGCTTGGCTTAACAGTGAAATCTTCGGTGAGCTTAAACACAAAAAGAAAGCTTACAAGAAGTGGAAACTTGGACAGATGACTAAGGAGGAGTATAAAAATATTGCTCGAGCATGCAGGGATATAATCAGGAAGGCTAAAATACAACTGGAGTTGCAGCTAGCAAGGAATGTGAAGGGTAACAAGAAGGGTTTCTACAGGTATGTTAGCAACAAGAAAAAGATCCGGGAAAGTGTGGGACCCTTAATGAATGGGGGAGGCAACCTAGTGACAGATGATGTGGAAAAAGCTGAAGTATTCAATGCTTTTTTTTGCCTCGGTCTTCACAGACAAGGTCAGCTCCCACACTGCTGTCCTGGGCAACACAAGTATGGGGAGGAGGTGAGCAGCCCTCAGTGGTGAAAGAACAGGTTAAGGACTATTTAGAAAAGCTGGACATGCACAAGTCCATGGGTCCAGATCTAATACATCTGAGAGTGCTGTGGGAATTGGCTGATGTGATTGCAGAGCCATTGGCCATTATCTTTAAAAACTCCTGGCGATCGGGGGAGGTCCCAGACGATTGGAAAAAGGCAAATATAGTGCCCATCTTTACAAAAGAGAAGAAGGAGAACCTGAGGAACTACAGACCGGTCAGCCTCATCTCAGTCCCTGGAAAAATCATGGAGCAGGTCCTCACGGAAACAATTTTGAAGCACTTGGAGGAGAGAAAGGTGATCAGGAACAGTCAACATGGATTCACCAAGGGCAAGTCATGCCTGACCAACCTGATGGTCTTCTATGATGAAATAACTGGCTCTGTGGATATGGGGAAAGCAGTGGACGTTATATATCTTGACTTTAGCAAACCTTTTGGTACAGTCTCCCACAGTATTCTTGCCAGCAAGGTAAAAAAGTATGGATTGGATGAATGGACTATAAGGTGGATAGAAAGCTGGCTAGATTGTCGGGCTCAACGGGTAGTGATCAACGGCTTGATGTCTAACTGGCAGCCGGTATCAAGCGGAGGGCCCCAGGGGTCAGTCCGGGGGCCGGTTTTGTTCAATATCTTCATTAATGATCTGGATGATGGGATGGATTGCTCCCTCAGCAAGTTCGCAGATAACACTAAGCTGGGGGGAGAGGTAGATACACTGGAGGGTAGGGATAGGGTCCAGAATGACCTAGACAAATTGGAGGATTGGGCCAAAAGAAATTTGATGAGGTTCAACAAGGACAAATGCAGAGCCTTGCACTTAGGACTGAAGAATCCCATGCATCGCTACAGGCTGGGGACCGACTGGCTAAGCAGCCGTCTTGCAGAAAAGGACTGGGGGATTACAGTGGATGAGAAGCTGGATAAGAGTCAGCAGTGTGCCCTTGTTTCCAAGAAGGCTAATGGCATATTGGGCTGCATTAGTAGGAGCATTGCCAGCAGATCGAGGGAAGTGATTATGCCCCTCTATTCAGCACTGGTGAGGCCACACCTGGAGTATTGCATCCAGTTTTGGGCTCCCCCACTACAGAAAGGGTGTGGACAAATTGGAGAGAGTCCAGCGGAGGGCGACAGAAATTATCAGGGGGGTGGGGCACATGACTTACGAGGAGAGGCTGAGGGAACTGGGCTTGTTTAGTCTGCAGAAGGGAAGAGTGAGGGGGAATTTGATAGCAGCCTTCAACTTCCTGAAGGGGTGTTCCAAAGAGGATGGAGCTCAGCTGTTCTCAGTGGTGGCAGATGACAGAACAAGGCGCAATAGTCTCAAGTTGCAGTGGGGGAGGTCTAGGTTGGATGTTAGGAAACAGTATTTCACTAGGAGGGTGACTGGAATGGGTTACCTAGGGAGGTGGTGGAATCTCCATCCTTAGAGGTTTTTAAGGCCTGGCTTGACAAAGCCCTGGCTGGGATGATTTAGTTGGTGTTGGTCCTGCTTTGAGCAGGGGGGTTGACTAGATGACCTCCTGAGGTCTCTTCAACCCTAATCTTCTATGATTCTAACTAGTGGGCTAAAATCAGCCATGTGACTCAAGTGGCATAGGTGCAGGTTAGTCACCAGAGTACGTACCCAGGCGGTTGGGCAGGACGGTACTCGGGTGACTAGGCCAAGCTGCCACTTGTGTCGCTGCGGTCACACTGCTATTTTTAGCCAACTAGCTCAAGCACAGTTAGGCAAATGTGTTTGCCCATGCTGGGAAACTCACTCCTAGCTGCAGTAATCTAGACATACCCTTCCTCACATGAGCAGTCCCATTGACTAGGGTTGCACTGTAACACCTCAAGGGGTTTATGGAGTGGCAGTAGCTTGGACCCTTGGGAGGGAACTTATGCCCTCTTATAGAAAAAAACAGGGCAACAGCAGCTACTTTTTTGGTTTTTGTGCATGTGAGCTAACAATTAATTATATCTAGAAATGCAGACTTAGAATGTGATAAAATTCAAACTAAAATCTCCATATAAATATTTAGATCCTGCCATCAGACTCAGGCAAAACTCACAATGAAGTAAACACAAGACACTGCTGTGTGTAGTGTTGAAAGCAACCCAAAAGAACTAAACATAAATTGTTCTGGGGACCTTGCATAGTTTATTTCAGCATAGAACAGCAAGAAAGTATTTGTTTTATTATGGCATGGAAAAATAATGCACACCAGGTATGATTCTGAACTTGTATAGGGTTTTATACTGGTGTAATTTCATTGACTCACAGTGGAGTTACTCCTGGTTTTTACGTCTGAGAGTCAGATCAGATCCAGAAAGGAAGAAATCTGTATTTCTTTATTCAAAATGATAAAAGAATGAAGTACTTTTAAATCTGTCCACAGCCCTTATTAATAAATATTTAAATAGGTCAGCATGTCTGCAATGTAAACTGGTGACACAAGCCCCTAAGAAGACAAAAATGATTTGTCATAATCATGACTCACTTTCTGTCATACCAGTTCATGGACTGCATCACATACATAGTGTTCTGTTGATTGGCACAGGGCATTTACTTATACATTGAGAAAATAGATCTCTGCCCAGCCTATGCAAGTAGCTGCTTGCTGCAGTGATCCCTGGGTGCTGGTAGATTTATGTTAAATTATGCCCTTAAGTGAATATTTGGACTCTGTACAGCTGTTTCAAATGGGGGGTGGGAAATTGTTCTAGGACAGTGGGTCTCAAACTTCTTGCATATTGTTGTCCACTGCTTGGTCATGTCTAGATCCCTCATCTTTTAAAATGTGGTAGCTAAGACATTTTAACTTGTGCTGATTGAAAAACCTGAACACTTTCAATGAAAAGTTTTGTTGAAAAAAATTCAGGAGCGAAGGGGGTTTGGTTCAAAGTTGAATTTTTTGATGAAAAATGTCATAGAAAACCCTCATAATCAAGAAATTTCAAGCTGCGCTCATTTTAACTAACATGATTTTAAACAGGGCTTTGCCCCTAGTGTAGACAGGGTAAGTCATGTATAAAAATATATTACCTAGGTGTGATTAACCCTAGTCTCTCCCTTAAGATTAATCATGACCCATTAGAACATTTTTAAACATCACCGTTGTTGCCTAAACTAGTTGCTGAGTGGTGTTCTCAAGTGTATTAATTGATATATGTTAGCTAACATGTTTTTAAAATCCCTTCATTTTTCCCAGTCCAGCCAAGCCCAAAATCTACTCTAGTCCTGGCCCAGGCTTAAATGGCAGGAACTGTCAGTATTTGAAGACTAACATGTTCCACCAGTACGGTAGATGCAGCTCTGAAGCCTACTTGGCCGTGTTTTGCAAATCTCACATTGGGAACTGTTTCTCTATTTTATGTTCCCTTCAAATCTCTACCATTTGTTTAAATTCTCTGTTCAAATAGTGTCCTCTGTGGATGCTGCATCTTCTATCAGCCACATTGACATCTTATTACAGTGTGTACCTTGAAAAACTGGGGAAAAGAGAAAACTCTTGGATCAACTCCCTACTGTGCACTGAGGTGACTGTACAGAGTAGAGAACTTGAATCTAATGCCTGCACCTTGCATCATTAATAACTCAAAATAAAGCAGCACTGTGCATGGTTTCACCAGGTGCAACTCCAAAGGTTTTATATAACTCTTAAAGGCCCCTGAAGAGAGAGAGTGTAAGGACCCAATTCTACTCCTGTGGCCCTGGATGCAAGGCTCTCTTTCTGTATGGAGAAGGGCTGCATGAAAAAGGGAGGTTGGGCAGACACAGCACACAACTATGTGGTAAGCCCTGCCTTTGGGTAAATAGCTCATGTTGTTCAAAGCGAAGGGTGCCAGAATATGAACTGGCATATGTGCTTAGCTGAACGTTCTTTTTCATCAGAGGATAAGCAGTTTTCAGCCTGCTTGCAGCTTTGGGGGCAAAATTCAGATCTCTCAACCAAGACCTCTTGGCATGCCCCTCCTGTTGAAAAGCCTGGTAATACAGAACCCCCACTCTATATCATGGAAAGAGTCCTTCTCAATGAGTGTCTTATTATGAGTGACATTAACTCTAGCTATGAATAGGCCTACTGCAGAGCATGAGAACTTTGTTATTCACCAAAGAGTTCCCCATTACCTTACATAGGACAGGTCAGATCAGAAGACCTTACTACATCAAGAAATTGGGGAAGCACATATAAATTTTCCTGTTCTTCAGTGTAGTAAGGTCCACAGATCTACCATCAGCTGTGTGTAGGTTGGGATGGAGAACTGAGCTTGAAATGGCTGCACACAAACTGTTTCCTGATGTATTGACACACTACTGAGCACTGCTATGCTCTCAACAGCAGCAGTGGGTAAAGCTTGCACATCAGCTCTGAAGCATGAGGTGGCCAGGTTGGAGATTTCTTCTTAAGAAGTGTGTGTCTCCCCCCAAGCAGCTGCTGCTGCTCTTAGGTAGGCTGGCCAGAGTACAGAAGGATAAACTAGGCTTTTTGCTTTTTAAACCTTTAGTACATTTGAAATCAGAAACTTTGAGGCCTCATTGACCCTTATAGCCAGGTGAAAGAGAAGAACACTAATAAGGAGGCAATATTTTTTTGTTTAGCTATATTTTTCATACTGTGCAGACACCTAAGCTATGTCACAGATTTTTTGCTGGGAGCAGAGCCCCAGGAGAACTGTAGCGCTATCTCCTGTGATTTATTCTGGGATACAGAGTTGACTCTAGTGATGAATGCTTAGTTTGTCCTAAGAACCACTTTGTCCACATGGAAAATGCAACACTGGTGCCTGGATACCGCTCCTAATGCCAACCCTCCACTGACTGACATGACTGCTATGAAAAACATCACGTGAGACAGAGAGAATACAGAAGCACTTTCCTTAGACTCCAAGACCTGCAATACGTTACCCATGTAAGCAGTCCTTACTCATGCAAATGCTCACACACGGATAGAGCTGGGCTTTACACCACAAATCATCTGAACTCCACCAGACCTCAGACCTGATTCTGCAAGACCTCTCAGTGAAGCTTGTAAACTCTGCCAGGAGCTGACAGGATTTTAAAAGATGTCAGTAATTGTAGCAAAAGCTCCAAAATTAATTCCCACACTTTCTATAGCTGTATCTTTCTATCTGCATCCTCATTAGTACCAGTTCTTGCTGCAAGGACAAACAAAAATACAAATTTGAGGCTTATAGTCCAAGCCATTTTTGAGATAGACTATTAAAAAAAAATTATAAATTTTTCTAAAAATGGAAAAACTTGTTCTTTTCCCTAAGCTTTCATGCTTCAGTAACATCTTGTCCAACGAAGCCCAAGTTTTTTTTGTAAGGCCCCCCAATGCAAAATATGCGGTGTAAATGAGGAGTTGTTGATGACCTGAGATGGGGAGGAAGGAGGTTCAAACTCAGGCATAAATAGAAAGCATGTTGCATAGGTAAGTATGGAGTCACTCCTGTGGCTCTGTAATAGACATTGTTGTCTGAACAAACCTTAATGCTAAACACCCAGATCGTGCCATCAATGTTAAAAGACTCCCCAGTGAGATCAATGGAGAGTTCTGCTTAAAAAAGTATAGTACAATATGGCTGAAGGTATTTAATATAATGAATCTCCCAACTTAGCAGCAAGCCCCCTAATGTGGTATTTCTGTAAAGGTACCAGCAGTTTAAAATAAATGAAGTGGAATGCAGAGCAGAATAGAAACATGCTGGGCTAGTCGGGAAGTGAGTTGTTTCCGAGCAATGGTGCAGTTGCCACCAAGCTGTGCCATTGTGTATTGTCTGTGTCACCTTCATTGATTAAAGACAGAAGTGGCCTGATTCTGTAGCTGCTGCATATAAATATCGTGGTAGTGTGTTAAGAGGGAAACAGTTTCATGTTGAGTTGTTTGTTTGTTTGTTTAAAATAAAAATAGCTGCTGTTTGAAGCTACTCTGAGATTTGAAATGTTAGAATTAGTCCTGAAGGAGATGGGTTTGTAAGGAGAGAGCAGCTGAGGTGATTAAAGGTGTATGGTAAATGCAATTTTTACATAGCTCTGCAATGGATCGCTACCATTTCTACGTGTGCATAGTGCCCCAAAAGGGGCAGGAAGGAAACAAGAACTTGGCTAGGCCCACCCTGCACTACTTGTACTAGGTAGCAGAGCCGGTCACCATGTGAGGGAGTAGGGAGCAATCTGCATGCCATAAATCAGTGTTGTATCAGGCATGCTGCTACTGAGAAGGCTTCCGGACGCTCTCACTGGAGTGGTTGGGCTCCACCCAGCCCCAGCCCATTGCTGGGGCTAAACAGCATAATCAAGCCCCCAACATAAAGCCTGGATGCTGTGTAATGAATCAGGAAGCTCCTCTATATTTATTCTTGTCCCCATTATTCAGTAAGTGGATCTCTGTCTCATGCACTGAGAGAGAGAGGGTTGGGAATTTTCCATAAACATTTTTTTTGACAAAATTCTGTGGGAAAATGTCAAGGTTGCATAAGTTTTTCCAATTTCTGTCAGAAAAATCTAAATGAAATATTTTGTTTCAGGTTGGATTGACCCAAATCAAAACATTTTGGTTTGTTGAACCTAATCAAAATGTTTCAGTTTGGGTCAGTTCAACATTAATTGTGTCCACCTGAGCTGCCACAGTGCCTCATGGGAGATTGTTTGGATGCCTCATTCCTCCATTTCCCTCTCTGGGTTGGACTCCCTGGCAAAACTACATCTCCCAGGACACAAACCCAGACTCCCCTCTGTCTGAACCATTGCAGTGCATCACGGGAGTCCCATGACCAGCAATTTGGTCCAAGACATTCCAATTTTCGACCAGCTTTATTTTCTACACATTACTCGTTCTGTGTACTGATGGCCCAATGTGCTCATCATTAATCCAGTATTAATTTTGAGTAGATCTGCAGACTTTCGTAGAGTTACTTCATTTATACAGGTTTCAGAGTAGCAGCCGTGTTAATCTGTATCCGCAAAAAGAACAGGAGTACTTGTGGCCCCTTAGAGACTAACAAATGTATTTGAGCATAGTCTCTAAGGTGCCACAAGTACTCCTGTTCCATTTACACATTGGGAACTAGAAATAGAATTTTGACCCAAATATGGCACAGGGCCACAAGTTCTCTGTCTCATTCACTATATATATTGTGCTTCATGGTATATTGTCTAACCTGCAAACTGAATAAGGCAAGAATCCTTAAATTTGCAGAAAACCTTAACTTGTTCCATTTTGCAACCTTGTCATTTTTGTAATGGAATTATTAAAAAGTGCAAATAATCGTTAATTATGTGAACGTAATACTAAGTTTATATATTTAAACACAAAAAGGCAAGAGCTCCAGTAACATTACTTCTTCAAATTGCATATATGCTATACATTTCAGTATATATTTAATAGCCTAAGTGGTCAAATATTATTAGATATGTGCAGTGTGGGAGAGATAAGGTACCATGAGAACATTCAGTTTGGAAATCCTTGACTTTATGTTCAAATGTGTAACCTTCATGTTGCATTAACAGGTTTTTTGTATTTTCTTTCTTTCAAGAAAACAAAGGGGAGTGGAAGATGAGGGGAAAAGAAATTGCTTGTGCTTATTAGCATTTAAATGGAGCCAACTAGGCTTTGAGGTTCACACCTCACTGAGATCAATGGAGTGCTGAGGAATAGAGTTTGCATCTCACTGAGAAGAACATGTTGGTGGAGGGATGCACTCTCACTTTTGCCGCTATTGTTTGATTGGGGACAATTTTCTTCATGGCTGGGTTAAGAGGGCAGCAGGAGCTGGAAAACAAACCCAGCCAATACACATCTTTTGGAGGAATGTATATGAGTGTTTGAATGAGGCATTTATAATCTCCCTCCTGCAACTGTCCCAGCTATAGTTGGTAACCCAATGCCTAACTCTGCCACATCTAAGTTGCTCGGGCTTTAGCTTCAGTACCGGGTGATGGGGCTCGGGGTCTTGGGTTTCTGCCCCACATAGTGGGGCTTGAACTTTCCGCTCTGGGCTCCAGCAAGCCTGCTTGGCAGCCCCCCGAAACCTGCTCCCGGCCCCCCATGTGGCCCCAGACCCCTGGTTGAGAACTGCTGCCCTGGATCAAAGTTATCTTGGGTACGTCTACATGTGCTGCAATCACACCTCCTGATTGCAACGTAGACATAGCCCTAGAGCAGAGTACAACTTTGTGCCAAAGAGTTATTCTTGGTGTTAAGGGGCTTTCTACATTGTCTTCTTCCACTTCTACACCAGCACAGCAAGGGGTGGGACTTAGCTCTATGTTGACATTTCTACAGCATTTCATGAAAAGCACCCCAATACCCTACAAAAGCACTCCTGGGGAACCAGGAGCTCATAATACAATGGAGGCAACACGTTCTGGGAGGGAGGGAAAGGAATGCATGCATAACAACCCCTTTGGCCAATTCAGCAGTGGTTTTCCACTTAAGGACACCATATCCAGTCCTTAGACAGAGGACAATCATAACCTAGAGCTTTGATAAGTGAGGTGGGAAAGTGGGAAAATGGAGGTGGGGAGATCTTTCAATGTCAGAAGTTCATGGGACCCTTCTGAGGAATAAAAAGAGCAACTGAAAAAGTGTAAGCTATTTTACTAGGAAAAAAATCTACCCAAAATTAGTCAGAGACCATCTTCTGCTAATTTAAAAAAAAATGATCCAATGGAAATAGCATCCTGGTAAATCTTTGTAATGTCATTTTGATCTGGAATGATGCATATACATATTTTGAAAAGAATTCTAAATAAAAACCTTGGATGTTGTATTACACTTTCATGTTCAATCAAGCCCTAATTAATCCTCACGCTATCTTGTGTGAGGTACGTGAGTGTTACTGTGATAAAGAAGTGAGGTGATTTCCTCAGTGACACAAAGGGAGTCAGTATGGGAGATAGGATTTGAACTCGGGAGTTGCAAATATCTACTCCCATGCATACACCACTGGATTTTGTTGCCTCTATACGTTTCTTTACTGAGTAATAACCACACTAGTCTTTAAAGTATTGCAAACTTCCATCCCTCCATGTTTTCCTTGCTGCTGATTTAATCTGTTTTTATTCTGGGGTTTTATCATCAGGACAAATGTCTGTATTTCAGAATCAAAATCTGGTGGCACCCTAAAGACTAACAGATTTATTTGGGCATAAGCTTTCGTGAGTAAAAACCTCACTTCTTCAGGTGCATCCGAAGAAGTGAGGTTTTTACTCACGAAAGCTTATGCCCAAATAAATCTGTTAGTCTTTAAGGTGCCACCAGACTCCTTGTTGTTTTTGTAGAATCAAAATGTGAATCCAATTTTGTAAGTTTGTCACTGCTTTTCTCAATAATGATAATCACTCTTACTTTGCCATAGTTCTCCCAAACCTGTAGGCAAGTAACTTTCAAGTGAAAGATTAACCCTAGTTATTAGCATTTTCAGAGAAGACAGTTACAGTATATGTAGGGCTCTACCAAATTCATGGCCATGAAAAATGCATCATGGAGTGTGAAATCTGGTCTCCCCCTGTGAAATCTGGTCTTTTGTGTGCTTTTACCCTTTACTATACAGATTTCAGAGAGGAGACCAACATTTCTCATAAAGGGAGTTGTAGGGGGGTCACAAGGTTTTTTTAGGGGGGTTGCGGTATTGCCACCCTTACTTCTGTGCTGTCTTCAGAGTTGGGCGGCCAGAGAATGGCAACTGTTGGCCAGGTGCCGAGCTCTGAAAGCAGCGCCCCGTCAACAGCAGCCCAGAAGTAAGGTGACAATACCATACCATGCAATCCTTACTTCTGCGCTGCTGCTGGCAGCGGCTTTGCCTTCAGAGCTGGGCACCGGGCCAGCAGCTGCTGCTCTGTAGTGGCCCCACTGTGAAGGCAGCGCTGCCGCCAGCAACAGCACAGAAATAAGGGTAGCTGTACCACAACCCCCCCCACACACAATAACCTTACGACACCCCCTCCCCCCGCACAACTCCTCTTTGGGTCAGGACCCCTACAATTACACCATGAAATTTCACAGTGAAATTTCAGATTTAAATATCTGAAATCATGAAATTTATGATTTTTAAAATCCTATGACTGTGAAGTTGACCAAAATGGACCGTGAATTTGGTAGGGCCCTAAGTATATATGTTCTTCTGAAATATTACATTCCTGGGGAATTAAAAGATAATACACCTGGAAGAAATTAGCTCTCCCTATGTGGATATAAGAAAGTGAAATTCCACTAATCTTCTTGGACTATACCAGATCTGCAGCACTCTTTGAAAGCAGCTATCTTCCTGCTGGCTCAAGCATGCTGACATTTTTAATTCTCTGATGGTAACCACAATCCTGAAGCAGACTGACACTGGAAGTTGTATCATTCTGGCTCCTGAAGAACAGCACTTACCTTCAATTACTAGTTGAGGAAAAATTAATAGTGGGACTTCTAGGAAACAGGAAAGAAAACCCTTCCTCAGAGGAGAAGGAAATGAAGATACCTGGAGTGCAAGTGTAATCAAAGAACATCTTCAAGGCAAAAGATTGGAAGATTCAGAAGTTGAACACAATCCCCTGATACAGCAAAGTAATGGTTTGCTGGGTTTCAAGGAGTCTTGGTTGTTGGAGAGTCCTTCCCTATTTATGTTGAGACTGACACCATATATGGATCCTATGTAGGAATCGAGAAACATTTGTCCTCATTCACTGCCACTCACAGGTTCTCAAATACTTCCAAAAATTGATCAATTACTGAGCAGAGTTAGGCATGCAAACACTTTTGAAAATGTCACTATAGATGCCTACTGCTTCTTTAGGTGCATAAATACCTTTAAAAATCTGGCCCTTTGTGATTTAGGCTTTGTTTACATGGGGAAGGTTTTTGGTATAAGAAAAAGGGTGAATTTAAACCAATATAGTTATTCCAGCATAACATGCAATGTAGACATTCTGATTCTAGTGTAGGAGGCCCATTTTTAGTTTCACTTATATCACTTAGGAAGGATAACAAAACTGAAAACCCCCTACTCTTATACTGGAATAAGAGTACCTACACGGGGTGATTGTACCAGTATAAGGTTTTGGGCAGTCAGGGTACAGGTAGGGGGTAGGATCCTGGGGGGGCAGTTAGGGTGGGGGGTCTCAGGAGGGGGCAGTTAGGGGACAAGGAGTGGGGGGGCTGTCAGGGGGCAGGGGTGTGGAGAGGGATCGGAGCAGTCAGGGGACAGGGAGCAGAGGGGTTTAGATGGATCGGGAGTTC
The DNA here is from genome assembly GCF_011386835.1 of Chrysemys picta bellii. Lineage (NCBI taxonomy): Eukaryota > Metazoa > Chordata > Testudines > Emydidae > Chrysemys > Chrysemys picta. The sequence continues at coordinate 115,239,854 of NC_088792.1, read as the reverse complement.
TGGGGGGGGGGCTGTCAGGGGGTGGGGAGTGGTTGGATGGGACGTGGGAGTCCCGGGGTCTGTCTGGGGGTGGGGGTGTGGATAAGGGTTGGGGCAGTCAGGGGGCAGGTAGGGGGTAGGGTCCTAAGGGGCCAGTTAGGATGGGGGGAGGGTCTCAGGAGGGGGCAGTCAGGGAACAAGGAGCAGGGAGGCTTAGGTAGGGGGTGGAGTCCTGGGGGGGCAGTTAGGGGTAGGGGTCCCAGGAGGGGGCAGTCAGGGGACAAGGAGCAGGGGGAGGGTTGGGGGTCCTGAGGGGGGCGGGAAGTGGGAGGGAGTGGAAGGGGCAGGGGCAGGACTGGGGCGGGGCTCCTCCCATCCTCTTTTTTGCTTGCTGAAATATGGTAACCCTATAGTAGTCAAACCACAAACAAAACCAATAACCTTTGAATAGAAAGTTACTGAATATTTCAAAATATTATGGTTGGATGTGTTCTGATTTTCTTCATTTTAACAATACAATTATGTGTGGCCTTAGAGGAGATGGTTATTTTTATTCTTAAGGTAAAAGCATTACAGAGAAAACATAATGCAAACAATAAACAGATTTAAATACACACTAAACATACAAGGAGTCATCATCAGTCTTATGGGGCTCTACTAGGCCAAAGTCTCTCCACCCTTCCACAAGGGTTGGGGCCCGCTTGGACAGAAGATCCTGTCCATTTGCTGGATCAGAAAGAAGGCCCTGATTCTGTTTGAAGCCAACCTTTTATATCAAAAAGCCCTTTCTTTGCTGGTCTCTGCAAAACCCTGTTTGGACCAGTATAACGCAAGCCTCCCCAGGGGTGGTACTTCTGTGGTGGTATTTACAACCTACGTGATTCATCTTAATCATCCCTCCCTCCCCCTGCACCACTCTTTCTAGTTCCTGGAGAAGTAGTGGTAACACTCACCCCTGGAGCTTCATACGATTCCTGGCTCACAGTGACACAAACCTAATACAATATGGGCCCCGAAGATATTGCAGAGGATTGCAGTATCTGTCACATAAAGTATGCCTATTTTTTCCCATGACTAGGCTGTCTGATAGGTCATTCAAGTCTTAAAATCAAGTTGTTTTGTCTTTTTCAAGAGGGTGGCTTGTATTACATTTTACAGCCAACAAGAATGGGGGAAATCAGTAACTTTCTTTGACAGTATATGCCTCCTAAACAGATAATCCTCAGAAACAATGCAGGATCCTACCACCATTTGTACCACAGGTTAAAAATAATAAAGATATATACCACCATTATTGCTGAAAGTAAGATGAGACACTGATCCCAAAGGGCATCCCCACTAAACATGAACAAATGACCCTGTTCCCCCATCTTCTCACCTGCAGTTATTGGTTGTTCTTTCTGTCAGAGGATTTCAGAAGGATTCTCCCATGTTTTTAAACATAATTATGTGGCAGTCTTTCACCAGATTGATTGCCTCTGATGTTAAGGTGTGTCTAATTCTTTGATCCAAGCTAACAGGTATTTTTGTTTTAGGAACACAGGAATTGCCATACTGGATTAGACCTGTTGTTGTCCACTTGGTCCACTATTCTACCTCTGACACTCGCTAGCACCAGAAGCTTCAGAGGAAGGTGCAAGAAATCCCTCAGACGGAGAGGTAGAATAATCTACCCCCCGTGACAGTCTCATCCTAAACCCTAATAGTTAGAGATTTGTATATGTAGTAGAAAGAGAGAGCCTGAGACATGAGGCCTGGTATAAGAGGCCCGGTATGAAGCCTGAGGCCTGAACTAAAGTAGTGGTCAAGCCTTACAGATATAAAGCAAAGTGAGAAAAAGTCAGGCTGTGAGCAGAAGTCAGGCCCTGTTATAAAACATGCCTGTTTGCAAGTTCACAGAAACTGGTAAGAACAGGGCTGGTATTGCAAAAACACTTACATTCCTAAGAAAGTACTAGGCAGAGGACATTCACGCAAACACATTCCAGAAGGGTGGTACCAGAACACACTGAGACAGGGTTATGGTGTAAACACACTCCCCGAAGATGATACAAGGATACACTGACCTCCTCTTAAAGATAAAGTCAGGATGACAGGATTATGGATAGAGATGTTTTGATTGAACCAACATGTACAAGGTAAAGGATGGTAACTAACCACATCAGAGGGGCAATACATAAATTGTCTGTATTGGTGTATAAAGAGGGGTCTCAGAGGGAATGCCTTTGCCAAGCCGAGGGGGGAATGGAAAGTCCCGCCATTCATTTTTCTGATGGGCATACATGTGCTAGTGTAAATGTAGATATTGATCCAGGGAGCTAAGACCATGCTTCATTGACAATAAACTTGGCCCGCTCCCTTCACTACTAAACCAAGCCTTGTGGTCTTATTTAGCAGCTTGATTGGGGGAGGGATAGCTCAGTGGTTTGAGCATTAGCCCACTAAACCCAGGGTTGTGAGTTCAATCCTTAAAGGGGACACTTAGGAATCTGGGGCAAAATCAGTACTTGGCCCTGCTAGTGAAGGCAGGGGGCTTGACTCGATGACCTTTCAAGGTCCCTTCCAGCTCTAGGAGATAGGATATCTCCATTAAATTTATTTATTTTAAATTTGCTGTATGGGCTAACTGACCAAAGCTGGTGCAGCACACAGAGAGAACAGACACGCAGCCAAAGACTGACTTCCATATAAACCCTGATACACGATGCTTTATCTCCCTTCTAATTCTCTTTTGTTAGTATTTTCTGTTAGAACTTTGGATAGTCTCTGTATCCATATAAATGTCCAATCCTTCTTCGAATCTTGGTAAGTTCTTGGCCTCAATGGCATCCTGTGACAAGGAGTTCCACAGTCTAATCATGCATTGTGTTCTAAAGTGTTTCCTTTTAAAAGCTTTGAAAGGCAGCAAATACAATTTTATTTTATATTCTTGTGCCTTGTATTTAAAATCTATTCTTTTCCCATTAAACATTCTTATGTTCACGATATAAGCTTTTTAAAATAAATGGCTTCTTAATGAAGTTTCAGATAACATTATTTCTCTCGTTTTCTTTTTTAGTGGCTAGTGTATCAGTTGACAATACTGACAACTACGTGTTCAAAATTATAATATCAAATTTTAATGTCTGGAATAGTTAAAATGACTCAATGAAATAGATAATGCCAGCTCTTTCATATTTGGTGAAGTGGATGTTTGACTTCTTGTTGAAATCTGAAATCATACTTGTCTGATCGATAAAGTAAAATGGTTTGGGGCCAGTCCGTTTTAGCTGGGAACAGCTATTCCTACTAGTCTAGTTGCTCCTCTGTTATAGTAGTAGCCTTTGACTTCATAACCAGCCTTTAGCATTCTTCAAGGTAGGACTGAAGAATTTTTCTCCAGTTGAATCTTATCCTATTTTGTTGACTATAGCTTTGATAGATACTTGGGGGTTGGGGGGGGGAGCGGGGAGAAATGTGGGGGCAGGGGAAGAGAAGAAGTGGGGTGGGTTTTTTTATTCTTACTATTATTTTCCACTCTACATTTATTGTGTTTTTATCTGGCACGGTCACTTCATTTGAATACCTGTAATAATTTTGTTTGTGAGGTTCCCAGAGGGCTCTGGTGACATGGGATCAAGAAATGATTCTTACAGCTGCTCTAAAAGGTTTTTGTTGTTGTTGTTGTTTTTTATGGTTTGTAATAAGATTTTATTTGGACAGTGTTTAAATATTCTTGCCTGGTAGCCCTGTGTTAATGCTTTCTAAAGTTACATGCCTGACTTGGATTTTATTCCTCCTTCTGTTATTTTGCTCCCAGAGGGTTCAAGTAATATAGCTACCCAAAAAAAAAAAATCACTAGTATGCAGGCAAACTAAACTGATGTGGGCTGTAATCTTTCAGATCTCAAGCAAAATAGGGTTGAGCCTGGTCAGTACTCCAACAGGAGACCTCAGAGGAAAAAAAAAAAGAAAGGAATCAATAGTACAGACATCTCCTTTGTGCACCAAAACGTGGATACTATTTTATCACCTATGCATCTCCTTCCTGTTGTTTTGGTGACACTGCTTTTGCCCTCCCTTTTCTAAGACTGTTTTCCGTATAAAAATAAGAAATTATATGCACAAAACTATATTATTACAACATTAATGTTGAGATTTTAAATCAACAGTATGCAGAGAATAAGGAGTTAACTTTGTGTCTGTGTGTGTAGGCATTAAACTAGAGCTTTCACTATTGGCTAAATCCTAGTCCCATGGAAGGTAAGAAGCATTGTGCTTTAGGCTTAAACAGGTTCATGAAGGACACAATTTTGTGACCATCACTGAGCCAACTAGGACAGAGACAGGGATTAGAGTTTCTGGTCAAGTGGCCACAACTGTCTAATAATCTTTATAGGTCAACAAGAGAACTCCTAAAGGCAATCAGTCCTGACAGCACTGAAAGAGAGGGAAAGCAAGAACCTCCTTGAATTGCCATCAGGTTAGCCCCCACTATGATGCTCAAATCCCAAACAATGTAACATATCCTTGGTTCAACCAATCAATCTGCTTAAACCTCAGGCTCAAAAGGCCCTGTATCAACCCAAGGCTGCAGCCTTATGTAAGCTTCTGAGTAAGGAAAAGCCTGTGATTAGAGATGCATAGAAGGTAGATAGATGCCTAATTATCTCCCAGTATCCTTTTGGAGCCCAATTATAGGCACCAAATTTTGAAAATCTAGTCCTGAGTTTAGAATACTGAAAATGGCATTTCTTTAGGAGATTTAATTCTTGTTAGATTAACCTCTGGTAAAGAGCATATCCTGCTTTTGGTGTTTTTTAATTCTGTAAAGCAGCTCAAAGGTGGGTGACGTTACAATCATGTTAGCCAACAATATACTATGTGCATGTAAATGAACACTGCCAAGACAGTAGGCAGACATTTGTAAATGCAAACCTCATGATCTAGCAGCACATTTCTTTGTCACTTATAAAAGCAATTTTAGTTTGCTCTCATTATCCACGGTTACTTGCCAACAGTCTACTTGATAAAAATCTGAGGTGCTAATATATACATAGCCTGATTTAGAAAATCTAGCAAGTCATTAACCCTCAGCAATGTATGCCTATCTTTTCTGGTGATGTTGTCATTGTTTAATTTCCTGGAGATCATAAATTCAATAGATTTGACAGTGCTGCCCACAGTAAGTAGGAGAAAATTTCCCTTTTTAATATCTCACCCTATTGATCATTTCTCCCTACCCGTGAAACTCTTTGTAAGCCATTTGGGCAATAAGATAGTTACTAAACATGTTAACAGGTATGTGATTCAAATAATCTTTTCGGGAAAAGTAAAAAGAAAAAAGCAAAAAAAAAGACACACACCCAGGATTTACTCCCATCTTCCTTTCGTTTTTCCAATATCTTCCACCTGTAGAATTCTTACATTTCTCTGAAGGTTTTACATATCTGCAATACTGTTTCTCAGAGCAAAGGAGTCAAACTATCAGTTTACTAACTGAACTTCTACTTACCTTCATTACTGAGAATTTATAGTAGTTATGCAATATTTTTTGAGCGTTGATCTGCATCCAAATAAGTACACCTCTACCCCGCTATAACACTGTCCTCGGGAGCCAAAAAATCTTACCGCGTTATAGATGAAACCGTGTTATATCGAACTTGCTTTCATCCGTCAGAGCGCACAGCTCCACCCCCCCTGGAGCGCTGCTTTACCGCGTTATATCCGAATTCATGTTATATTGGGTCGCGTTATATCGGGGTAGAGGTGTAGTAATTTCTATATCACTTACTTTTACAGTCACTGATGCACGTCACCAGGGGCAATAATCTGTACGTTTGGGGCATGATCCAAACAAAGCCTGTTGAGCTGAATAGGAGTCTATCCATTGACTTCAGTGGGCCTTGGATCATGCCCTGAGGAGATAGTGGCAGCCTCCCACAAAACATTTGTTTCACCGAAAAGCTGCCATCCTCATAAAAATCTCAGGGAAAGATACACGTCTAATAGTTCTGCGATAGAGGATCTTGAAATTGGTACATGATTAGACTTACTGGGAAGGATTTTGACCTTTTCATATCTGTTGTTTGTATAGTACCTCTGAAGTTGGGCGTCCCAGCAACAAATATTGAGTATAATTTATTCTAGGCTTTTGCTATCAAATAAGTAAGCAGTGCACACAAGCCTTCTCAGATCCATATTCAACTGGGAACTGTCTGCCTACTTGTGATTTGACATCTGTCATCTACATAGGAAATTCAAATGAACAAGCCAATCTTTGGAATTGTGATATTCCCAGGAGCAATGTTCCTAAACCAATGGATAGATTATACTTATAAACATATGTAGTTTTATCTTTTATATAGAAAGGTGGCATACTCCAGTATAATATTCTATAGTGTGTGAACTAGTTGGAAGACCTCCTGGATTTTAGACAGATTTCTATTTCAGGGATGTTAAGAATTAATGTCAAGGTAGGTGAGGTAATGTCTTTTATTGGCCCAACATCAGTGGAAGAGAAGAGTTTGAGCTTCACAGAGATCTTCTTCAGGTCTGGGGAAGGTAACCAGAGTTACCAAGCTAAATACAAATTGGGACAGATTGTTAAACTTAAGAGGTTCACACATGCTGTAGGAGATCACTTTAAACAAAGTGGGGAATTAAGAGTTATCAGGAAGTAGGGTGTGTTATTATTGTTGTAATGAGCCATAAAACCAGTATATCTGTTTAGTTCATGTTTTGTAGTTTCTAGCAGAGTTATGAATTTAAGTTCTCAAGCTTGTTCTTTGAAGGTGTTGTGCGGGTTCCCTTTGAGGACAAGCACCGAGAGATGAGATACGGAGTGACCACTTTGTGAAATGCTTTTCACAAAGCTTTTAGCAATCTGTCCCAACTTGTATTTAGCTCAGACACTCTGGTACCTTCCCCAGACCTGAAGTAGAGCTCTGTGATGATCAAAAGCTTGTCCCTTCCACCAACAGAAGTTGGTCCAATAAAAGATATTACTTCATCAGCCTTGTCTCTCATATGCTGTGACCAACATGGCTACAACAATAGTGCAAAAGACCTAGGGTCTCCATTCAAGGTGGTGAGAGCTAATATTCACAGATTTCTATGCAAGACAGACTTCTGTTGTCTGACATCTAAGAAGAGATGCTATCACCAGCTGCACTAATTTAGCATACCAGTGCTGTTTTGGCCTCTCTGGACTCATTATTAGTCATGCTCTGTTCTTCCTTATCTTGTGTAATTCTCTGTGTGCCATGGATAATGTGAAAACTCATTGAAAAGGAATTGAACCATTGTGTGGAGACCTTGCTTCAAAACACTGGAACCTGATTGTTCCCCAGAGAGAAAAACAGGAAAACATCCAACCAATCTCATTTCTCTGTTACCTCTCTGAAAGCTCCTAGATTTGGGGCCAAATTCACTCATCACATAAACAGGCATAACTAGTTCATTTGATTTGTTCTCCTGTTGTAGCCTCTTTCTGGTCACAGCTTTGGGATGATTTATTGTTTTGCTAACCGCGGTGTCTCTGAAGATTGTTTTTATTGTGCATTTTAGTAACAGGACAGCCTCTGACTACAGCAGTCCTTACCGGTCTGCATTCTTCCTGTTTTTTTCATCAATGGCAAAACATCCATTGATTTAAATGGGGACAGGATTTCAGCCCACAGTTACAAATTCTAAATTGTCTGATCTGTTGAAAATGACCTGGAGTAAGGAATCCAGCATCTCACAGTTTTTAAAGCTGCCCTTATCTCTACAGTGTTTATATGTAATCTTGTCTTGGACCTAGTTCATGTTCCTCAAATGATTCTTAATCCTAAATTAGCTCCACACCAGGACCATATTGTCACTAGGAACCAGTCTGGTTCCTATAAATTCACTTTAGGTGCAATTGTCCTGAATGCAAAAACGAATACCTGCTTAACTTCCTGTGGAACTACAATTTGTTATTCCAGAATCTGTGCAAGTTGAGCACCAATATCTGAGTTGAATCTACAGAAATATGATGTACAGAAGTGCAGCTGAGACCAAGGAATTGTTTTGAGGAAGGATAAGAGAAGATGTAAGACTTTTGGTGCTTCTCTCAGAATCCATAAGGCAAAAATCTACGTCTGGTCTATGAAATCCATGATTTTTCCAATTCTCTCCAGAGCTAGAAACTCTCTATTGCTATCAAACTTTGTGGTAAGATGGGCTGCTGTGTTGAGCTGGAATTAGAGAACTCTTAGTGTGATTAATAACCAGACAGACAGAAAAGAGACCTGTCTATTGCTCCGCTGGCTAACTGGGTTGAGGGAGTACCCAGGAGAGTTTCCTTTTATCTTCAAAGTTATTTCAAAACATTACTATTGTCTTTATAAAAACTGAAGATGCTGCAGTTAAGACAAAAGAAGGGACACAGAATTTCAGATTTCCCAAAAGATAAAGAAAGATTATTGCTGATATTGCTTAGCTGTTAGAGCAACTCCAGGGAAAGCTGCAAATTTCCCTTCTATTATAGTTTGAGATTATTTTATTCCATCTGGAAGTGTCAGTGATTAATAAACTACATTTGTTTAGCCACTTCAGATTGAGGGTTGCGCTTTTGAGAACAACAGTACAGGGAGCCCATTCCATGTACCTCTCCAGCTTGGAAACAGTTGTGACATCTGTAAATTGAAGGCAGAATATGTTAGCCAGGGAAATGTCTATCTCTTGGAATTGTTCAGTAAGAGTGAATGTATTACATGAGAACTGGAAGGAGAGAGAGAAATTGATTGTATAATCCCTGCTTGCCACTGCTACTATTCATAGGTCCATTATTATGGTTTGTATGCATCATCCTTCCTGATGACTGATCACAGTTAGAAACATACTCTGTTCATTGCTGAGAGCCTGAATGAAAAGAATGATGGGAGATAAATATACTCCTGGAACTGCAGAAACTAGGGGATATCACCTGTAGGATGACCATTCATGAAAGAAAATATTTATGGTCACAATCGTGGATACAGGGACAAAAAGGCACCAAAATTCAAAGAAAGCCTTTTGGAGAATGCTGCTTCTCATTTAGTGAGGAAACTCACATCCTTCCTTTCTGAACTGGTGAGCTGAAGCGTACAGGCATTGTTTTGCTGTGTTGTGAGTTTTTTGCTTATATCATAGTGGGATATGAGAAATGGGGCAACCAATATTTCCTTATTCCTCATATCCTTCTTCTGATTCTGATTTTAAAGCCAGAAGGGACCACTATGACCATCTTGTCTGATCTCCTTTATAACACAGCCTATAACATTTCATCAAGTGGCTCCTACGTCAAGCCAATAACTTCTATTTGAGCTACAGCATATCTTTTAGAAAGACATACATGATTTTCCCAAGTGAAATACATATACCGTAACTCAACAGGATTATGTATTTCCTGGGCACATCATACTTCTTTTTATACATATTACAGTAAAAGTCATAATTACTGTGCTATTCCATGCTATGTAAAGAAATTACTAGGCAACAAGAATGAGTTATATGGTAGGAGAAAACTAAACAATATACCTAGGCATAGGCATGGGTTAAACCATTAAGTGTATCTTATAGATTTCTTACTTGTAGCAATACTTTTGCAGATATACACATCTACTTCGCTGAGTTATTCACTATTTTCAAAAAGAGCAGAATTGGGCCCTTTTCATGCATAAAATTACATACTCTCTTATTTTTTGAAGTCTTGTTATTCAAAGCTGTGATTTGTTCAGAACACTTCACAGATGTAATATAAATGCTATTAAACTTTCAGCATTGTTTTGTACATCAATGAATATCCCACCCTCCACTCTCCCCCACTTCTATATATCAAGGTGAGTTTGATTTAAATGTCTTTTTCCTTGGACTATAATGGTAACTTGATTCTATTAGCTCTCTTTTTAAATAAGAGTCTATGGTTAAAATAATTGTTTGCAACTCCATTGCTGTATTACTTATATGACAATTATTATATTAATGTGTACTAGCAATATTATGGTTTGACACAGAAAAGGACTATTTCTTTATTTTAAAATATTATTTCTGACAGTAGTGTAACAATTAGAAAAACTATCCTTCAGAACACAAATCCCACCCAACAATCATCAAAAACAACCAAACCACAATAGTTCCTCCCATCAGCCAATCAAAAACCCTAACTACACCTACCTTTCTGTTCTTTGGGGAGTTCTTTACTCCAGGACCAATAGGTACCAACTGAAATAGGGCCCAGTTCTTGTCTTAGCAAAGTGAATTACAGAACTCCTCTTGACTTCAAAGGGCACAGCATTAGGCCCATAGAAACCATGGTCAAAGCGTAACTCCATCAATACAGAATGCCAACCCCAACTAATAACCAATTTTTTAAAATCCAAAGAATTGTAGTCCTGCTCACCAAACACTCACTCTGGGACAACACTGAACATACAATAAAAATCCTGTATAAAAAAACTAAACAAAAGTAAGTAAAATTTATTATTATTAGCATCTTATTAGAAATGTGTAAGCAGGGACAAACTATTATAACCTACCTCTGACTCTATTTATCTTTTACACTTATGAGTTATGAAAAGTTGTATCTAAATCATGAAATATTGCCATAACAGATTACATGATGGGATGTATTCCCTAGTGTGATGATGTATACGCCCCATGTTGGCCTGGCAACCAAGGAGTTAATGCAGCAACAACCAATCATAGGGGACTGGCAGCCTCACTGCAGCTGGGAGAATAAAAGAGCTGAGAAGCAGAGGGGTGGGGCGGCTGCCAGAGAAGCAATCAGGCTAGAGAAGAAAAGTCCTGTCAGCAAACTGGTGAGAAGCTGCCCAGAGACAACACCCCAGAGAAGGGATGACTGGATCTACAGGCTGGCGAAGCCTACAGAACCAAGGGAGGTCGGAGAGAGCTCAAGTACAGCAGGATGAGTTGTAGAGAACTGATTCTGCTTGCCTGGTTTAAGGGCTCTGAGCTGGAACTCAGTGGAGTGGGGGCCGGGGTTCCCCTACTGATCCCTCAACAGAGTCTTAAGAAAGAAAGGTGTTTCCAGACCCCCTGAGGATCAGGACCACCTAATCCCGCTAAGTATAAAGGGAAACCCATACACACCCCAGAGGGACTGAAACTAACCCAGAATAGGACTACCACAGAGACTCAGGCAAGAGGGGGTCACTGACCACTCCACCGGACTGAGCAGATTCTGTGCAATGCCCAAAGGGGGATGCTGACACATTAGCACACCAGCTCTCACCTAGGTACACCAGAATAATGGGTACCAATTCCACTTGAATTACAGTTATAAAACAGATTCCAGTAAAACCTAGTTTTCATATTCCCATAACTTTCTCAAAGACTTGCCATTTGGTCTGAAATTTTCCACACACAGTTTCCATCTGTGTGAGATTTTTTTTTTTAATATTTGAATAAAATCTCTTCAACTGTTTTATAGTTATGGGAGAATGAAAAAGTACATCATTTCTATTGGCATCAAATTCTAACTATCTTTTTAGACAGTTACAACAAAAAGGCTGAAGATAGAACTTTAAAACTTAGATTAGACACAGTGTTCACTGAAGACTAGTGCTTTACTTAACTTACGGTACAAAAACGTAAAATAATTGTAAATTAAAGAATACATTTAGTATGCTTACTGGACAGACTAAGATTTTAGTAGCACTCGGAGGGTCTGCCTTTTGTACAGCCTCATGGTACAGTCTATCTGCCATGCTGTGGGCTCAGGGTCTGCTTCTTCCAACCCACTCCTGGGGCAGTTTGCATGAGGAAGGTATTAAGTAACTCATGAAGACAAAGAAAAAATCTCTTCCAAAATAATGACTTAAAACCAATGACATGGGAAAACTGTGGGTTCAAAAAATAAAACCCTGTATCTTGCAATGTCACCTATCTTCTCAGGCTTCCATATGATCATCATGATACCAAAATATAAAATTATTTCCCAAAACTATTATGTGTACACATATATATATTCATCTGTCTCTCCTCCTTTTCCAATCTGAAGTAATATGTGTGTGTTATTGAGGGAAAGATAGATTGAAGAAGTGTATTTTTACTTTTGCTCTTGAAGGTCAGAATTATCCTGGTTTCTTTTGGGAGTGAGTTCCAAATTTGCTCTCCACATGCTGAGAGAGCTCTGCACCCTGCACCCATAAGATTCACTGTTGACATTGACAGTTCTGTGGAACACTGCTGTCGTGGTGATCATTCACAGGGGAGATGTTACCTTTAGTAACCTGTGCCAGTTTCAAGGAGGGCTTTAAGATAAGGACCAAGTGGTGCCAGAATGTCAATGGCTGAAGGGACTCACTAGATCCTCCATTTCATAGTGATTTGATGGAGTTACCTGCAAGGACTGCTTAGAGTTTTATGAGGGCTATGACCTTCTGGAGGTGTGTGTGTGGGGGAGGGACATTCTGGTTACTCTTCTTGCTAGGAAACAGAAAAGGTTGAGTGTATCCTGTGTAGATCCTGAGATTTCCTGCAAGAAACTGAAGATGGAATATCTGGAGAGGAGGACTTGGACCATTGAATCAGAGGTCTAGTCAACATGGAAGTTGGAATATCATAGGACAATAAGTCTTGGAAACTTCATTACCATGTCAGAGAACGTCTCCATCAGCTCCAAGGGGAAACTTACTTTTTGGTGGTCTGAACATGAGCAGGTTATCTGTGTTGCATGGTGTCTGGATTTACAGTAGCTCGATGTTCTCAATGTTTTCGTCTCTAAGTAGCCTCATTTGCATTCAAGCCTGGACTGGAATAGGATGGCTACTCCCCTTCAGCTTTTCTTTGTATGTATCTATGTCTGCAGTAACAAGTAGCTTTTAGGAATTAAGTCAGCTAGCACTGGGCCTGCAGGATCATTAAGCTAGATTTCTGTGAAACAGACAAAGCCAGTGGCTTCTTTTGTGATGAGGTTGTGAATGATGACGTGCTTCTTGACCACTGCGTTGATCAGCAGGAGCTGGAGGCCCTAGTGTTTGTTTTTGCTTATGCAAAGAGGCAGTTGCAAGATTAGATTTCATTTTTGCAGTTGTCCAGATTATAGGCTTCTTAAGGGCTAGTTTGCACGTCCTGTAAGTTTCTCTTCCAGATAAGAATTGAACTGGAACTTCTAGGAACTCACTGCAGTTTTTTTTCTTCATTCTATAACCAGATCTTCAAAGTCTAAACTTATCTTTAAAGGAATAAATGTTCTGGCTTTTTCTCTTGTGAATGTACAGGCACCACAGTATAAACATATGTTATTTCCTGTTGCCATATCAGTTATTCTAACATGTGCTTCCAAATATGTTTGCTCTAGCCATATAATGACAATTGTGTCAAATCAGTGGAGAAGATTTTCTCTCACATGAGAGATTTGAAGGCAACCTAGCTTCAGATTATACATATTTCATAAATAATCCACACCATTTTTGTATTAATTCTCCTGATAGACAAATCTAATAAACTTTAATGGTCCTCATCGTAGTATTAAATTGGTCTCAGTCCTCAATGATGCTGAGTTCATAACCTGTTTTCTCATTAGAATGGGAGAGATTTCTGGCTACTCTGTCTCATTTGTTATTAGAAAAATCTCTTCCTCATGTACAACAGAGATGAAGCTTGATTAAAATTTAGCTTTAAAATGCACCTAAGCAATCCTCCAGTAAATATTAAGCTATTAGAATCTTTCTGTACATACTGTATTACAGTTAATAATCTGCCCACACTTATTTTCCAAATATTTTTAACAATTTGGTTTTTCCAAAAGACTCTAGATTCAATGGCATATACATTTTTTTGATCTAATTATAGGTTTAGTTGTAATTTTTTTCTAGCCTACCAAAACCATCATTTTAAGTATCCCAATTATTTGTAATAGCTACTGTAGTCCTTAAGTACCTTTCCTTCATAAGTACATAGCATGTTCAATCTTTCTACTTCTTTTTTCAGTTAATTTAATTGAGTGGCAGTCTCATACAATCTAGCTTCAGAAGTACTATCTCACTTTATTATATCTGGCCCCACTGATAAAATGAAGTAATTTTCTTTACTCTGTATTTGACACCAGACCAATTATTGTATTTTAAACTGCAAAGAGAACTGGTAATAGTTGTACAATTTAACATCCTTTTGTTATAACATCACCTAAAAAAGACCTCTATTGTAAAAATTCTCTCTATAGTACAGTACAAGTACTCAAACTCTTTAGTCCACCTCATCAAACAATGAGAGGGTTGAAAATGGTGTAATGTTAACTATTGTGCAAAATGAAGGAGGATATTAGGTCAGTTTTAAAGTGAATAGAAAAGAAGTATTAAAGATTCATCAAATGCAACCTCCTTCTCTGCTTTTCTAGTTTACTGAAGACAGCCAGTTAGCATACATAGCTCCTCCTCACTCTGACAAATGTTTTGATAGCAAGATAATCTGGTCTTCTCTCTCAATAAATACACAGGCTCTTCAGTGGCGATTGAAAATGCTGTAAAAACTGCCTTGCATTGGACATGGAGAACAATTGATTATCATCCTCTTTATATCTTATTAAAATATTTGAAGAATTATCAGTCTCTCCTCAGTCTTCTTTTCTCAAGGCCTAACATGCCCAGTTGTTTTTAACCTTCCTAATAGGTCAGGTTTCTAAATCTTTTAGTTACTCTCCTCTGGACTCTCTCCAATTTGTCCACTTCTTTCCTAAAGTGAGTCCCCCAGAACAGGACATAGTACTCCATCTGAGGCATCACCAGTGCAGAGTAGAACAGGACAATTACCTCCCATGTCTTACATACAAGACTCCTGTTAATATACCACAGAATGATATTAGCCTTTTATGTAACTGCATCACATTATCGAGCCATTCAATGTTTGATCCATGATAACCCCGAGATTCTTTTCAGCAGTAGTATCTCCTAGCCAGTTATTCCTCACTTTGTGCCTGTGGCATTTGATTTTTCCTTCCAAAGTGAAATATTTTGCACTTTTCTTTCTTGAATTTCATCTTGTTGATTTCAGACCAATTCTCCAATTTGCCAAGGGTGTTTTGAATTCTTAATCCTGTTCTCCAGTGTGTTTTCAACCCCGCCGAGCTTGTTGTCATCCACAAATTTTATATCCGTTCTCACTACTCCATTATCCAAGTTATTAATGAAAATATTGAGTAATGTCAGACCCAGGAATGATGTCTGCAGGACCTGACTAGATATGTCCTCCCCATTTGATAACAAATCATGAACTCCTCTTTGAGTATGGTCTTTCAATCAGTTGTGTACCCAGTGTGACTTAACAGCATCCCAATGCAAGAGGGCCAAGGCTCACTGGTATCTGGTAGTGAGTTTCAACTGGCCTGACCACTAACGTCATAACCTGTATCTAAAAGGTGTTTTGTATGATATCACTAGAAAGCTAACATACAGATCACTAATATTGTTGCATGGTGTATGTACAGAGGACAAATTCAAAACTACAACATATTGGGAATTATGTTCTTAAAGTGTGGCTACCATGCAGGGCTGAAGTTATCCCACCCTAGACAAAGGAATGTGGTTCTTCTACTTGGAAGTTATTTCCATGGTACATTAAGAGACAATGAACATATATTTACATAAAAGGCAAACAAAACCATCAAGCTAACAAGGGGAGGAGATTGCAGGGGCAGATCAATTTGCATTTTAACAAACACCAGTGGGAGAAGAAACCATCATGAAACTTCCTTCACCAGGAGACTCCATGTCGCCACCTCACAGCTTGAATAAACTTTACCTTGCGGGTAACATTCAAAATAATCCATTTCAAAGGTTCACTGGACTAAAGTAACTCCTTGCTTAATGTTGTAGTTATGTTCCTGAAAAATGCTATTTTAAGTGAAACAATGTTAAGCGAATCCAATTTCCCCATAAGAAGTAATGTAAATGGGGGGGAGGGAATGGAGGTTCCAGGGAAATTTTTTTCACCAGACAAAAGACTATATTTTATATACATAGTATAAGTTTTAAACAAAATTTAATAGTGTACACAGCACTGGTGATTGTGAAGCTTGGTGGAGGTGCTGAAGTCAGAGGGTGGGATATTTCCCAGGGAATGCCTTACTGCTAAATGATGAACTATCACTTGGCTGAGCCCTCAAGGGTTAACACGTTGTTAATGTAGCCTCACACACTACAAGGCAACACAAATGGAGGGAGGGGAGACAGCATGGCAGAGAGATAGAGAGACACAACCTGTGTGAGAGAGATGCACATTGCCCCTTTAAGTATGCTGACCTCACTCTACGTACATTGCCTTTTTAAGTAGATTAGCAAATTGAAACAGCAGCTGCTGCCAGCAAGCTCCCTCCACCCTGAGCCCTGTTGTGTCCCCTCCTCCCCCCCCCCCGTGGAGATAAGGTACAGGAGATGGGGGTACAGGAGCGGGGGACACCTTGACATTAGCACCCTTCTTCCCCCGCTCTGCACAGCAAGCAGGAGGCTCCCGGGAGCAGCTCCAAGGCAGAGGGCAGGAGCAGCACAAGGCAGTGGGGGGAGGGACAGCTGAGCTGCCTGGCAATTGATAGCCTGCTGGGCGGCTGCTGCACAGGGAACTTAGGGGAGCACGGAGCTGATAGGGGGGCTGCCGATCCACCCTGGTTCCAAGCCCCCACCAGCTAGCTCTAAGGGGCTGCTCTTTCTGCAAGCAGTGGACAAAGCAGGCAGCTGCCAAACAATGTTATAAGGGAGCACTGCGCAACTTTAAATGAGCATGTTCCCCAATTGATCAGCAATATAGCAATGTTAACTGGGACGACTTTAAGTGAGGAGTTACTGTATTAAAGAGGGGCAAATAATCCCAAATTATCTTTCATCGCAGAAGACAAAAGGAACCAACCATTCTGAACTTCATGGGAGATCCTGACACAAGGGGTGGTCAGCCATCTTGCTGGAAGGTACTTTGAAAAAAGGCTGTAACTTGTTGTGTGAAATCTTAGCCACTAGAAAGGATTTTCACTTTTATTTGATTGTAAGCATTTCTAACTCAATCCTTCATACTTGAACTAACATAAAATCCTATCTCCTTTTGTTAATAAACTTGTTTTACTTTTAAATAAATCAACCCAGTGTTGTGTTTGAACTAAAATGTTAGTTAACTTCACTTAGTGATAAACTGTGCAGTTTGTCTCTTTAGAGGGATAAACAAACTTTAGTATTGTTCTGAATAGTCCAAGAGAGGGCTAGACATTCCAGGGCACGTGGTTTGGGGGAAAATTGGGACTGGGGGTGGAGAGGTTGGGTTATCTTGCCAGGTGTAACTAAGGCTGGTGGAGGCCAGAGTGTGTCTACGGAGTAATAAGCATGCTGCTGGAGTCAACACTGCTGGTCCCCAGTCACTCAGTGCATGCTGGCTGGGAGCATCCAGACATGGGAGTTACAGCAATAAAGCATTTTAAAGCACCCTAGGTTAGTGGGCAGGTGATGACATAACCCCTCACTGGTTTGGACTGCACCCTAGAATGTGACACTCATCTTATAGTAATTTCATCTAGACCACATTTCTCTATTTTACTTATGAGAATGTCATGTGGGACTGCATCAAAAGCCTTACTAAAATAAAGATATCGCGTCCACTGCTTCCTCCTCTACTACTTCCCATCATGAACTATACCAGTAACCCTGTCAAAGAAGGAAATTAGGGTGGTTTGTCATTATTTGTTTTTGACAAATCCATGCTGGCTATTCCTTTTAACAGTATTACCCTCTCACAAATTAACTGTTTAATATTTGTTTCAGTATCTTTCCAAGTATCAACGTTAGGTGGACTGGCCTGTAATTTCCTGGGTCCTCATCATTCCCCTTTTTAAAGATAGGTACTATGTTTCTCCTTCTCCAGTCTTTTGGAACTTCACCACCCTCCATCAGTTCTCAAAGATAATTGCTAATGGCTCCAAGATTGCTTCAGCTAATTCTTTAAGTACCCTACAATGAATTTCATCAGGCTCTACTGACTTTAAGAATATTTAGATGTTAGGTATATTTAACCTATTATTTCCCTATTTTGGCTTGCTATCTTTCCGTGTTGTTAATATTAATGGTGTTGAGTATCTGGTCACCATTAACCTTTTCACAGAAGACTGAATCAAAACAGACATTAAAGATCTCGGCTTATTTGATGTCATCCATTATTAGCTCTTCCCCACTAAGTAAAGGATCCACACTTCCCTTCATTTTTCTCTTGCTCCTATGTATCTAAGGAACCTATTATGGCCTTTTATGTCCTTTGCTAGGTGTAACTCATTTTGTGTCTTAGCCTTTCTGATTTTGTTCCTTCATGCTTGTGCTATTCTTTTGTACTCCTCCTTAGCAATTTATTCATGTTTCTATTTATTGCAGTATTCCCTTTTAATTTTCAGGTCATTAAAGAGCTCCTGATGTACACATACTGGCCTCTTACTATTCTTCCTGTCTTTCCTTCACATCTCGATAGTTTGCTATTATGCCTTTAATACTGTCTCCTTGAGAAGCTGCCAGCTTCTCCTGAACTCCTTTTCCCTTAGATTTTCTTCCCATGAGACTTTACCAACCAGTTCTCTGAGCTTGTTTGCTTTTTTTGAAATCCATTGTCCTTATTCTACTGCCCTCACTCCTTCCTTTCTTCAGAATAATGAAATCGATCATGTAACGATCACTTTCACCCAAACTGCCTTCCACTATTTTATTTTAAACAAAACCACCACGCCACCCCCCAACCTCCCTCAAATCCATACCCATAGTACTAGGAAAGCTTTATCATAAAGACTATTCAGCATGTACTGAGAGCACAATTTCCCCCCCCCCCAATATATTGGTCTTATAGTTATTCACACAAAAAGTAACTTCTTCAGTATAAATTGACAATTTAAAAAAAATATTTACATCTCAACCTAAATGATCTGGTTCTTGCTCACATGCTTAGGGTATAACTGGTCGCCTTATGTGGGGTTGGAAAGGAATTTTCCCCCAGGTCAGATTGGCAGTGACCTCATTTTTTCTTTTGCCTTCCTCTGTAACATGGAGTGCAGGTCACGTGCCAGGATAATCTGGGCATATCTCAATTAATTCCCTGCCATTGCAGTGACTTCATGCATTGGTGCACCTCAGTTCCTCCCATTCTTTGCCTGTGGCACATACTTTAGTCTCACATGGGCTGTAATGTTTTAGGCTAATTTTGGTTGTTGGGTTTAGTATGGACATGCTGGGTGGTGTTGGCGACCTATGATATACAGGATCTGGTGCTATCTTTTGGCCTTAAACTCTCTGACTTTGAGTGCAAAGTGTATAAGAGATTGGCTGTAGGCTGACCATAGGTGTTTCTGTGTTTAAGGCGAGACTGGTTTAAATGTCACTCTCAATATACAGATGATTCCCTCTTAGACCTTAGTAGCACTATATGGAGGATGGAAATTCTATTTTGAAAAAGATTAAGATTTTGAAATTTTGCTTTGTTTCAAATTGGACTGAAAACAGAAAATTTCAAAATTCTCTAGGAGGGAAAATTCTGGAAAAAAAATCATTTCAGGTTGATTGAGCCTTTTTTCTAATTTTGACCCCCGGTACCAGTTTTGTATTACATTATAGTATGTAATACAAAAAAAATGAAACACAATTGTTTCAAAACAAAATTGAAACTTTTTATTAAAAAAAAACGTTGCGATGGGACATTGACAGTCTGAATTTCCCCCCTCTTCCCCTCAGTTTTCTTCCAAAACAAAATTATGGGAAAAAACAACCCAATTTTGCTCAGCATTTAGATTTCAACAGAACTGTATTCTCCAGTGGAAAATGGTTCTGTTAAAGTTTCTCTGACCAGCTCTAGAGCTTCAGCTTTTACGCAGCAGTACCTGGGCAGCTGCACAGTAGCCATCTAATCATTGTTGGATTGGACTCCCTTGTGTTCCCAGTACTACTCATGACTCTTCACCTATATGTGCAGCCATCTACACCTGCACCACACTGATCAAGCTCAGTCTATTTTCTAGAGATTTTCCCAATCTCAGTTTGAATATCTAATGAAATGGGGTGTCCACAGCTTCCCCTAGAAGCTATTTCACAGTCTAACAGATCCCACTTTCAGGAAAATTTTCTTGATATTCATCTTAAATTCTCTTCCTTAATTCACCCCATTACATTGACCCTCATACCAATCCTCTGCCCTCAGTACAAGCCACAATGTAGTCTGGTGTTGGCATTCCTCAGATATTTGTAGACATTTATCATGTCCACCTATAATTGTCACTTAGCCAAAATATACATTTAATTACACTGCTCTACAGCCAAAATGCTTCTGAAATAAATGTAGTCAAACTTTACTAATTCTGGGTCACTGAGAACGAAAATGATGCTTAAAATTGTTGATTGGCTCTAGTTTTCAAGATATGCTATTGGGTCAGTATATACGATCCTTGACTTGGGAATGGCGGAGGATAAATGAGTTATAAAGGGAAGGGATCTCAATTTAAACCAGAAATGACTAAAATACATCTTTGACTGGATCTATGAATAAATCTATGACTGGGTTTGGACAGTACTTGCTTTTTAGGCAAAACAATGAATGATGCAATCTGAAGCTGGTATTGCATCATACATGATATGAATTGCATCATGTTATTCCTAGAAGTCATGGATGATGCAATCATAACGAAGCTTACATCACTCTGCTGAACAAATTGCCCTATATCAGCTCTAGAAATCATACAGTGTCGTGCTCTCTTATTTGTCAGTGTTTGATTTTGCAAAGGGACACATTTCTGTTTAGCCAAAATGAGCAGAGATGCCTCGTACTTGTGTGAACAGTGCAGATAATTTCTGCTATGTTTGTGGTGAAGTGACTTTTGCATCACAAAAGTGCAGTAAAACCACTATGGTTAAGAAAGCCTATCACCTTTATTTTGGCTGCAAAATTGGAGATCAGGACAAGAGGTGGGCCCCACACATATGCTGCAACACTTGCGCAACAAATCTTCGCCAGTGGTTGAACAGGAAAAGGAAATCTATGCCTTTTGCAGTGCTAATGATTTGGAGAGAGCCAACAGATCATACCAGCAATTGTTACTTCTGCATGGTGCTCCAGTTGGGAAAGGTGTGTCAAAGAAGAAAAAGTGGACTGTGCATTATCCAAACATTCCATCAGCTATACGCCCAGTACCCCACAGAGAAGGACTGCCGGTTCCTGATGCACCAGAATCATTCTCACTTGAGTCAGACGAGGAAGAGGATGAAACTTCTAGTCCTGAACCATCAATGTCACAGGACCCACATTTTCTCCCATCCTCCTCCTCTGAACCACACCTCATAACACAAGGTGAGCTGAATGACTTGGAACTACCCAAGAGTAAGGCAAAGCTGTTGGGCTCCAGACTACAGCAGTGGAATCTCCTGGCAGGTGATGTTAGGGTTTCCATGTTCCGTGACTGTCAAAAGGATCTTGTCCCATTCTTCTTCATGGAAGGTGATCTTGTAGCCTGCAACAACATCGATGGTGTGATGGCAGCCCTCAACATCGTTCACGATCCAGATGAGTGGAGACTGTTCATTGATTCATCGAAGACGAGTCTTAAAGCTGTTTTACTGCATAATGGCAATGTTTTGCCAACAATTCCAGTTGGTCATGCACTCCATATGAAGGAAACCTATGACAACATGAAACAACTTTTGAGCTGCATAATCTATGACCAACATCAGTGGCAGCTTTGTGGAGATTTGAAGGTTGTTGCTCTCTTGCTTGGTCTGCAGACTGGATACACAAAGTACTGCTGTTTTCTCTGCGAATGGGATAGTCGTGCAAGAGATTCCCACTGCATCAAGAAAGATTGACCACTCCGACAGTCATTGGAGCCTGGGAGGAAAAGTGTTCAGCATCCACCACTTGTTGAATCAAGGAAGATTTTGTTACCACCCTTACACATCAAGCTGGGTCTGATGAAGAACTTTGTCAAGGCCATTGACAAAACACAAGCAGCTTTCAAGTACCTCCGTGGAAAATTTCCAAGGTTAAGTGAAGCTAAGATAAAGGAAGGTATCTATGTTGGTCCTCAGATTCGTGAACTTCTTTGAGATGATGTATTTGACCATGCACTGTGTGGCAAGGAAAAGATGGCATGGAAAGCCTTCCAGTTAGTGGCAATAATTTTTCTTGGAAACAACAAGGCAGACAACTACAGGTTGTTGGTGAAAAACCTCCTCAAGGCATACAAAAGCCTTGGTTGCAACATGTCACTAAAGATACATTTTTTGCACTCTCATCTAGATTTTTTTCCACCGAACGGCGGCGCAGTGAGCGACGAGCACGGCGAGCGATTTCACCAGGACATTGCAACAATGGAGAAACGCTATCAGGGCAAATGGAGCCCATCAATGCTTGCAGACTATTGCTGGACAGTGACAAGAGATGCTCCATTTAATGAATACAAGAGACAAGCCAAGAAGCGCCGAGTAGACACTGAATAGGACCAAACTATGTACATAATAGGTTTTTGCCTTTTGTTTCATAATAAATTTTATTTATATAACCCTTTTGCTGATTTTTAAAGTGTTACATAAACAGGACAGGTGAAATATCATGTAAGCAACCATAAACACATGAAAAGACCTAGGTTTACAATTTATGATTAAAACTCTACTATCTACACAATATACATAGACATAAAATGTAAAAACTTAAATATCTTAGAAACAGTAGCCAGTTATTTTAATTGTCATATTTGAATTCAGCACATCAAAATACATAATAAATAGCACATTTTATCTCTGAAGCAGACAACTTCTCAAAAATTGTAGACCAGTGTTATATTAATCTTAATCTCATAAACCAATCCTTCCAGTCCTCCAATGATTTTGTCACTCTTCCATGATTTTCCTCTAATTTGTCTACATCTTTCAGGTACTGAAGTCCCAGATGTACAGAGAGTATTCCAGATGTGATCCATGATATTATGCCTTTGCATAATAAGCACAACATTGCATTAGCCTCTTTAGATGCATACTGCATTATAAACAAACATCAAAGGGCTGACTTGCAGCTATATTACTTCTGTTCTACACATGAGTAACTGAATTTGATGGCATTACACTGGTGTAAAACTAGAGTAACAGTGGTGAATTAGGCTCCTCATTTACTGTCCATTGTCACCCTCACAACTTCTATTCACGTTATTACCCTACTTTCACCCTCCTCTTGAATATATACCTGGACCAAAAACTCTTCCCTCAGATACTTGTACTCACTGATTTAACAGGGATCAGTGCATATGTATCTGTAGGTGGAATTTAAACTGTTTGGGATTATTTTTCCACAGATGTAATGAAGTAATATCTCAGCATAATATTTCTGCATGCAGAACCTTATTTTTCTCTGAATCAAGTGGAAAAATATTCTTCCTGCACTTAAGGCCTGATCCAAAGCCCACTGACGTCAATGGGAGTCTTTCCATTAACTTCAATGGGTTTTGGATGACATCCTAAAATAGTGCTATAATAATGTTGCTGTGAGCTGTTAAATATCTGCTGCATTTGGTTCTTGAGGAAGCTGCATTTCAGTGATGGGATGAAATGATTCCTGTACATAATTTGTAAATCAGGTTGTTAAAAGCTCTTTTTAAAAAAAAATCTCTGTGAACTTTTTAAAAGAAGGTATAAAATGTAAGTTAATTTTTATTTTCATATAATTTAATGCCATTATGGCAGAAAAGCATAGAGAAGAGATTTTTAAACCTTTAACAATAACTAATATTTGTGCTATAGACAATGAGCTGTGCAGTTCATAGGATACAGATTAATTCTATCCATAGCCCCAACATGTGCTTTTGGAACCATATCTTTCCAAGTGTTTCTATTGCCAACATTAAACATTATAAAAACAGACTGTATAGAGCAGGGGTAGGCAACCTATGGCATGCGTGCCGAAGGCGGCACGCAAGCTGATTTTCAGTAGCACTCACACTTCCTGGGTCCTGGCCACAGATCCAGGGGTCTCTGCATTTTAATTTAATTTTAAATGAAGCTTCTTAAACATTTTATAAACCTTATTTACTTTACATACAACAATAGTTTAGTTATATATTATAGACTTATAGAAAGAGACCTTCTAAAAACGTTAAAATGTATTACTGGCACACGAAACCTTATATTAGATCGAATAAATGAAGACTCGGCACACCACTTCTTAAAGGTTGCCGACCCCTGGTATAGAGCTATGTGAATGCCCTGTGAGTAAAGGAGTACACCTGACAAACTAACACCTATTCCACACTTCACAACAGGAAAACAAACTTTAACCCTTGCCACTTGAAAATGAATAAACAAGTCCCCATGGTCTGCAGTGAGGCACTGTAGATGAGAGAGAAGTTTTTCCCATGCAACAGATCCACTGTGTATACCCACACTGCAGCTGGGAATGAGCCACCTAGCCTGCGTAGATAGACTCATGCTAGTGGGGCTCAAGCTAGTGTGCTAAAAATAACAGTGAGGACGCTGTGGCTCTGGTAGAGACTCAGACCCAAGCTCAAGCCCACCTGGTCAACCCTCTAGGCCTGAACTCTCAGAAAACATTGAAACCTACTATATCTACACCTTACCTGAAAGCCAGTCCTGATAGGAAAAAACAAAGCCTTTCCCCCAAACAACCCTCCTGCTTCTTAATGAAGTAGTAGTTCATGTTTTTTTCTAACAGAATTAGCTGCAGCTAAAAACTGACGAGAGAGACAGTCAAGGGCCAGAGGGGAGAACAGAAGGTTTAAACCCCCTGAAATAAGCAGTTAAACAAACTGATTGCATACTATGTTATTAATAAAAATACATTGAGTAAGGTCTTTTATGAAAGCTTGTAATATTCTAAACTTATTCATTATTAGATATGTATACAGGCTATGGGTGTGAATTTATGCATTTCTATATAGAAAACTGTGCTCATAAACTGTGGTGCAACTTCCGCTCCATCTCACAGGAGGGCGGTGAGCAGTCAAGCAAGGAAGGGCATCTCCCAAACCAGTTGTTAACATGAAACTGGCTTCAAGTTGTCCAGATCAGGAAAAGACAATATTGGACCATTAGAATTAATGGAAAGACATTGAGACAACTGTACTGGCTCCCAGAATTTCAGGTAAAGCTTTCCAAGTCTACTGGCATGGACCAAGGGAAGCCATGAACTATGATAACATAAAGAAGCTGTGTTGCTCAAGTTTCAAATTATATCAGAATCATATCATTTAATGTGACATTTTCAGGTCCACACAGACCAGTACAAGGTTCACTGCCTGCCCTGCCCTGTAACTTTGCGGGCCTTTGTGCTGTGCAGCTGAGATTCAGTTCCCTCACACAAGTAGCCAGCCCACAAGCACAAAGTCTCACCAGCCTAGTTACACTTTGTAGGGTGACACCAACAGCCCTTCCAGTCCTGGGTTCCCTCAAATCATCCTCCCTGAGTTCTTAATTATGAGACACTCGGACCATTCCCCTCTGGTTCGTCACCCCTGAAGATGTGACACCAGCCTCCCCCACCCCACCCCAGTTATCAGCTCACCTTGCCACACACCCTCCACACAGTTTGCACACCAGAGACCTGCTTGGGATAAAAATTAACAAAGTTTATTTAATAGAAAAAACACAAAGATGAAATAGTAAGAGAAAGCAAACATATACAAGTTACACAGAAAAAAAACAGATTCAACCTAAGACTTTTCACTTTCATATTAGATAAAATCCCTTTTTTGATGCGTTAGCTATTGCCTTAAATCAGTTTCCCAGCGTGCCCCCTAGATATGAGGGGTTCAACATTCACTGACACCTTCCCACTTCAAGACTGAACTCCAAAGTTCTGGATGATCTTCAGTTCAAACCTCTTCCATTTTAAAAGGGGTTAGAGTATTTTTCTTCAGTCACTACAGATATTCAAAGCAGGCAAAACTCCCTCCTGACTTGATGGTTGAGAGCTGGGATGTTCTTTTCAATTTTGAATTGTCTCAGTGTCTATTAACTCTCACAGTTCACCTCTGTCTTTTCTTGGGCTGGATAATGGAGAGTCTACTTGAAACCAGTTTCATGTTAACAGCTCGTTTGACTGTTCACTATCCCACTTTAAGGTGGAGCTGAAGTTGCACCAGTTTATGAGAACAGGTAGCTTAGTAGCTAGGAATGCTATTACATTTCTAGGGGTCATAAATGCACTAAAAGTCTTAAATTTTGCAGAGAAAGAAGTGAATACAAGCCTTGTAGGTGTGTTTGGCAGGAAGGTAGGGAGTCCACAGGCACCCTTCCCCAGGAAAATAATTTGATAGGCAGATGGCACTTTGTGTAGTCTACTGCATTCTGAAGGCAAAATACCCAGCAGGACAGCCATTGTGTCCTGTTCAATTCAGACAGTCACACTACTGATGAAGGACACCAAAATCTAACACCAGCCTCCCAGGTCCGTCCCTAGCCATTTGGGTGCCCTACGCAGCCTCCCCGCGGGGGGGAGGGGCTGTGAGGGGCCCCAGGCCTCCCCCCCTAGGGCCTGCGAGGCAGGAGCTGTGGGGGGGCACTTTTGGGGGCCCCACAGTCCCAGAGTGGCCCAGGGGATTAGCGGGGGGCCGGGAGCAGCCTGCTCCGCTTCCCTCGCCCCAGCCCCAGCCCCACTGAGGGACAGGGCTGGTTGCCAGGGCTGGTCACCGGGGCTGGTGCTTCCGCGTATGCAGCACGCAGCTGCCTAGGGCACCATGAAATTTGGGGCAATTTGGTGCCCCAAATTTCATGGTGGCCTATCCAGCTGCGCATGCTGTGTATGCCTAAGGACGGCCCTGCAGCCTCCCCTGCTGCAACGCTGGCTAGTAACCTATATACAAAGCATGGGGTTGTCAGCATTCCATTTCCTACGGGGCGTGTGTCCCTTTCCCAATTGGCATCTTTATTGACAGTCACTGAGGACAAGTGTCTTGCTAGAGAAGCCAAAAGATTTATGAATGAATAGAATGCTGAGTTTCTCTTTTGATCCACAAGCTCATTCATTTAGTTTAGGATTGTGGCACGTTGATAGGGGTTGGGCAGTGTGAAGAAGCTTGCTCTGCAGCTTGCTGTCATGTACCTGTTCTGTCAAGAAATGAAGGACTTTTATTTGCAGAGTTGTGAACCAGCTTGTTATCATAAGTAGCAAAGGATAATTTGTCTTGTAAAGACAATAAATGGAACAACTAAGCTTTTAAATCTCAAAAACAGAACCTAAC
Source organism: Chrysemys picta bellii (assembly GCF_011386835.1). NCBI lineage: Eukaryota > Metazoa > Chordata > Testudines > Emydidae > Chrysemys > Chrysemys picta. The sequence goes on along the minus strand of NC_088792.1, from coordinate 115,212,688 downwards.
AACAAGGACAGTCCTCATATTTTTGCCTTATAAAAATACACAGAATAGTCTGTTTTTCTTCAAAGTATTTTAAAGTATATTCACTTTGCTTCTGGTCAGAATAAAAATCAGAATCATGGGACTAGGAATCTGAGATTGTTTGAAATATGCAAAACCACCATGCAATTCTGAATAATTTTCTTGTTAAAAACTATTCTTCAAATATATATTAAGTCATTCTTAAGAAATGGAAATGAAAAAACTGTACTGAAGACACTGAATTGTAATGTAATTTCATTTACATTTGCAAAGTAAATGCTTTTCTCTCTTCTAAGCTTAAATGTTATTATCTCTGATTACAGACTTAGATCAATTTTTGCAGTTTTTGTCCCTCAACTGGACTGTTTTTACAGAGGTTTAACAAAAAAAGTTAATGTTTCCATCATGTGGGTACTCATTTAACATAACTGTACAGAGTTCAAACGTTTTGAGATAGTTAAAATGTATATGGCATTGCTTAGCAATGCAAAGTTGCTTGATCTGCTTGAGAGAAGCCTTAGACACAAGAGTGTTTTTGTTCAATGCTTTAAACAAAAACAAAAAAAATTAGATGGATTTAGGTCACAGAAGAAAGCATACTAACAGGCTGTAAAGTTAAAATTCAGCTGCAATAGTAACAACATACAGTAATTAATTATAAACCTTCATGAATACTAACTCAAACCTAGCACAGTTCTTGCCATATTTCTCTTTAAAGTGTGCTGCACTATCCATGGGGGAGGGGTGGTTCAGTGGTCTGATGAAATTCTTATTTTATTGTATTTGCTGCAATTTTTCTTTTTCTATTCTTTACATAAAATCCTCACAGCATTAACATGACTGTTTTTCTTTTCTATTTTCTGACAGTAACAATGATGTTTACTCTACAAATCAGGGGCTGTATAGTGAAAACATTTAACCATCCCATGCTGCATTAGAGTACTGTCACCATGGGATTATTTCTAAAGTGTTCTGCCAAATAACAAATCATTGCAGCTGTAGCTGGGATATTGCTATTCTACAATTCTTCTATAAAACATCATTATCCTGCCAGATTCAGAAGTAGTTAGCAAGTTATATAAGCATATATTTTACCCTCTATAGTTTTATGCTACACAGGTGAGGTAGGAATTTTGGGTGAAAGGCAATTCAGGAAGAGGTCTCTACTGGGGTTTTGCAGTTACTCAACATTTTGGGCTCATTACTAGAGCTGATTGAACATTGTTCGCTGACATCTCTTCCCCCTGTCTCCCCCCCCCCCCCCCGCCATACCTCCTGAAGGAAATACTGAAAACTAACAAAGTGAAAATGTTGCTTTGATCCATTTTGTTGAAAAGTCCAAAGAAAAATTCTGAATTAAGCAAAAAATTTGTTTAGTTTGAAATTTTGTCATGGAAAGCTCCTACGATTTTTTAGTCAGCCATGTGCATTGTTAAAGCACTAGCTCACATTGGGAACAGATTCATAAACTCTATGGCCAGAAAGGACCCCTACCTAGTCTGAGCTGCTGACACATAACACTGGTCATGGGACTTCCCTAAATTAATTCCTGTTTGAATTAGACTGTATCTTTTAGAGCAGGGGTTCTCAAACTGGGGGTCAGGACCCCTCAGGGGGTCGTGAGGTTATTACATGGGGGGGTCACAAGCTGTCAGCTTCCACTCCAAGCCCTTCTTTGCCTACAGCATTTATAATAAATTTTATATATATATATATATATATATATATATATATATATATATATATATATATATATATATATATAGTGTTTTTAATTTATAAGCGGGGGAGTCACACTCAGAGGCTTGCTATATGAAAGGGGTCACCAGTACAAAAGTTTGAGAACCACTGTTTTAGAGCTACCCTGTCCTAGAAGAAATGTTGGGGGGGCATACAGGGGGAGCACAGCTATGACTACCCCCGTTGATATGGTGAAGCCTCTTCTCTGCAACCAACCAGTGAATTGGTTTAGCATTGTGACCATGTCCATGCCTCTTCCCTGCTCCTTCTGGACTGACTAGTACTGCTAAACAAGAACTTACAATCTGCCCTCTTCCTCCGTACATACCCATTTAAGGGTCAGCCACTGTCCAGCACATTAGCTGAATATACAATTAAATGATTACTGGTTACAGAAGAAATTCTGTACTCCAACCTGTTTGTCCTTTCTTGTATTAAATGTGCAATTAAAAATAGATCAGACAAGAAAAATAGGCTTTATATTTAAATAAACTGAATATTTAGGAAAAAAGCAAGTAAAGAAGGATGATTGATGGATTGCCCTCTTCCCCCCGAGATATTGTTCATAACTATAAAGATTGGGCTAAGCATGAGTGTCATATATGTATCTTTCCTTTGAATAATTGTGAAAAATTATGGAGTTAACCATGTTCATCATTAGACCTGCCAGCAATACTCATTTCTGAGCAAATCAAATGGCAGATGGATTTTATATCATATTCAGCATCCTAGAAATTTAACTTTCAATTAAGTCCTAGATACCTAAAAGTGCAGTCTTTAGCTTGGGGTTACTAAGTATTGCACTGTAAGGCTTCAAAGAATCAGGAGTGTTCCTTGATGTGTTAAGATTGTCTTCATCAGATTTGTAGATGAAGAAAGGTCCAAATAAGAGAGCCATAGTACCAGGGAGACCTAGCCCTGTGTGAAAGGGTTTATGTTTAACATTTGTTCATTTATTTCTGCTGACTGCTAATGTTGCTGGGAGAGCTTGGAACGGAAAACTATTCATTCAGTCAACAATGCTTTAATGTGTCCTTTCTCCCTGAAGGAGGAAACTATTCCCTACAGAAGTCATTTTATTGAGAAAACTGTATCTTAACAATTACATGACCAAAGTGGATGAGAAATTTTTGTCTAGAACAACTCTACTAACAGACTCAGACAACAATTATGTTAACTCCTTGCATTCAAAACCCTTACAAACAGAACTGTAGTGATAACTTTCTGATAGTATTAGATGTCAGAGTAGAGACATCTTACCTACATTTTTGGGGTTGGGGGCAGGGTATAGAAAGGGAAGAAGGAGAGAACCAAAAGATACAGAATAACCTTATCTGGAAACATTTATAAGTAGACAACATAGCATTTGTCAGGAGAGTGAATGTTGACTAATGAAGGTCTATTGTTGGCTAGCCATACATACACATTTAGTGAGTCAGGTCGTATATCATTAAATTGTTCTAGCCCCTCATTCATCTGAAATAATATTTTTTCTAGATGGGTAAATCACTCAACCCAACATATCATTCCATAATACTAACACCGATCATAATTCTCCATTTTGGGAAAAGCATGACCATGAATTTTACCCTAGGTCTGAACTTTTATTATATGCTCACCATGCCCGCAAACACGTTAAGACCTCCTAAAGCAAAAATTCTTGGCTCTTTATATACTCCCTTAAGGATCATATTTATTTGGGCCTGATTTTTCATTCTTACTTCAGTTCTAAACAGGTGAGATTCCAGTGAAGTTTTACCTGCATAGCACTAGAGTAAAATGATAGAGAATCAGATCCTATATTTTCAAATGAGGCACTTGATCATTAATGTTATAAACTTTGGTCTTCCAGCAACCATATCTCTAGCGTTTCTTAAGCAGACAGTTAAATCTAAAACCTCAGCACAGCAATCTTGTACATTTGTGCTCTCCTCAATCAAATGTAAGAAATTATTCAGGGCAAAATGGTTTTCTGATGTACTGTACACTGTAGTATTGGTAACACTACTTGGAAGAAAGCATAAATATGAAGAATGGACAAATATAATCATATTCCCCACTTTGAATTTAAAGCTGAAGGTGATTCAGCAAAGAATAATACATATAAAGGGGTCAAGTATATATGAAGAAAGTCAGTATGGCTACTGATAAGAGCTGGAACTGTGGTGTGGAGAATGGAATGTAATCCACAAGATGCAGAATTGCCAAATGGTTAATTCATTCTGGGAAGTAAAATTTGGGAAGCTTACTTTTGTTCAAGTTACACAACTGTCTGGGTTTGAAAGTTGAGAAGAGTGACCTATCACACAAAAAGTTATTTGATACAATGCATAATTTCCTAAACCATGTGGGCCAAAATATTATCACCAATTCTGAACAGAAGCTTATCCCATAACTCCAGTCTATCATGAATATGTGAGTTGTCTGAATTACATTTTTACACTGTTAGCCATGTGAGAGATTGAAGAGGTTTGCTGTGTTAAACCTGAAGGCTAAGTAACACTTTAAGATTAGAATGCTTCTATATTCGTTCCGTTAAGCTTAACCAACCAAGTGTCTGCTCAGTTTGCTTTGAAATTATTCTATTCTGTGATCTGGTTAAAAGTAATGTAAACTTGGTAAACTTGCAAGTCAAAAGTTTCAAATCACCTTTTTCACTTGAATGCAACATATTCCGGTGAGTGAGTCTCTTCTCCTAATCTCACACAACCTAGAGGAAGTCACGTATATTTAATGTATAGAATATTAATTGACATTTGCAGTGGTACCTGCATATAGTGAGGTCAGGCATAATAAAGCTGTGCAGTAGACTGTTTCATGTAATATGAATAATGATTCATATTACATGTCTGGTTAGTCATGAGATTTCACTTTTAGTGAACTAATTTGTGGAGAAACATACTTCACTATTTTAGACTTTCATTGCATTTCTAAATATCAATATATTAGAGATGGGTGGATGTGGGTTTCAGATTAGAACCCTTAGGTCCAAATCCACCACTCTGTTTTTTTATTCTTGATCAGATCCAAAACCAAAGAGGAATATTTATTGACATAGGTGTGGACAAAATCAAAAAAAGCTTGAAATAGAAATCTCAGAAGAACCGCTAACCTCACAAGATTTCCAGAATTCAAGATCTGAGATCAGCCAGAAGTTTGAGATTTTTGCTGTTCAGTACTGTTGATTCCAAACCCGAATCTTGGCCCTGATTCAGCCTTGAACCTGAATGCTGAACCCTGGCCTAAACCTAATCTGGATCTAAACGCCACTTAATTGGCACATTGCTACATCTGACATAGGCATGTCATCTGTATTAGCCAGGAAGCTATCCAGAGAAAAATAACAGTGTACTCAACATGCCATTACATAAAACACGTATTAAAGGGGGGGAAAGCCCTATTACAATGTTCTGTATAAGACTAAAGGACACTGCCAAAAAAGTACTGCAGATTTCTTTTCTGCTTCTTGGCTATGTGGAAATCATTAGGAAGAACAGGGATTTTCCCCCGTCAGAATTCTACTATTATAATCAGAGCTATATTAATCTCTTTATAGGATTGGGGGAAGAGGACTGGAGGACTGAATCAAAGGGTCTGTGAAGAGCTCATATTTTCCTAACACACATGGTTAGGAAAAGGGGTCAGTCATGGTTTTCTGGAATATCTGGTCCTCTTGTTCTGCCTTGATTGCAGCACTAGATACTGCTACTCAAAAAGTGTTCAGTGATAACTGAAAAGGGAAAAGGGCCAGGAGAGTCAGAGTCTGCAGATTCGGTCTTTGAGGCCACTCACACAGAAATCTGATGGGTTTTCAAGTTGTCCCCTAAGGGGAAACTCTTTGGAGGGGAACAGTGGTAACAAAGATTGTTCCCAAAGGACTGCGTCTCCCCTTCAATGGACAGTGCATTGCAGGAACAGGGAGATCAATGGTGTAGAGGTAAAAAAAGAAGTAGATAAACTAACCTAAATTAAATGCCATATTCCCCATATGAGAAGTGGGTAAACTCTGTTTACTCTCAACTACACTATTGAGGGAATTTTACCGTATATCATCCTTGCAGAATCAAGCCCTATAGGCCAGGTTTTCAAAACAGCTCAGCTCCCTTAGGTAGCAAAATAAGTGGCCACATTTTCAAGTTGGGTACTGACTTCTTTTGAAAATCTGACCATAGGTGTAACAACAGGGGTTGCTGGGTGCTGAGCATGTTTGAAAATCTGGCCCTTATTTATGTGCTTCAGTGGGCACTGAGCTCTTTTGAAAACCTGGCCCCAGGTGTGTAAACCCCGTAGACACAGAAAGAACATCATTCATCGCCAACAATCTGTTCAACATTCTAACCTAATGACTACCTTTTTCAGTCTGGTAAACAGAACAAAACAAAAACAAAATCAACCCTTTATTTTCCACCCTATTTTAAGAATAATAATTTGTCCCAAAGTGTAACTTAATTATGACCATACCTACATTTTGTCTCACCTGTAATCTGGGTCTCACCTGTAATATATCTTCATTTCTAGAAGTAAATTCATTGAGAAATATTCAAAATGTTTGATTGAAACATCTAAAGAAATAGATTAACATACTGAAGATGAATTGTTCCAAATGACCAATCTCATCTTTTTTCTACACACTTTCTCTCTCACAATTTTAATAATGTTTTATAAAAATGATAAGACTACTCCAGGGTATTTGGTTATTATCAGATTACCATATCCCTAAAGAATTTGAATGCCAGGACGTGCTGTTCTTTTTGCATAATTTGAATACAGTATCTATGCTTACAGTACAGAATATGGATTTAAAGGTCTTAATTAATTTCTGTAGTATTAAATAATTTTTTGCAAAACATACATAAAACTTGATTCAGAATAAAACAAACATATTTTCTGGTTAACACGCTTCTGGTCTGTTAATATGACTGAACACAGACCAAAAAAAATCTATAAACCTAAAAGTGCAGATCTTTTCAATAATTCTGACATATATTTTAGCTGAGCATCTTACTTTCGGATGTTCTGGTACCTTATCTGACAAATTAGTAGCTCTCCTGCTGCTAAATTACACAATTACAAACATAGTCAAAATAAATAGACTACAGTCCCCTTCCAATATGCCTCAACTCTGACCTGGAGAGAACAACTTTAGGGGTGAGGAGATAGTAGTTTGTATTTAATCTGTAACGATATACCTACATATGCTATAATCACCAATTTAAACACACACAGGTGTCTAGAACTTTGAAGCTTTTGTTCTAGAAACACTGGCCTACACTATTTGAAACAGCTCTAATCTAGCAGAGAACCAATGCCTGGAAGCTGAAACCAGACATATTCAAAAGGGAAACAAGGCACAATTTTTAATAATGCAGGTGATTAAGCATTGGAACAAGCTGCCAAAGCAGTGGCTTCTCCATCTACTGAGGTCTTCAAATCAAGATGCCATTCTGGAAGATATACTTTAGTCAAACACAAGTTATTGGGCTCAATACAGAGGCAACTGGGAGAAAGTTAAGGGCCTATGATATACAGGTGGGCAGACTAGGTGATCTAATGATCTCTTCTGGCCTTAAACTCTATGCATCAGTGAAATACAGGAGAACCTATCATTACCTGTGTGTAATATATAAGATATAAATCCACTAGAGGGTAATCATGAACAAACTTGACCAGATCTAAATCTGTCCAAGTAGAGGGAAGTGGTATACAGTCAGCATGTACATAACATAGTACATTTATTGTCTATTGAAAAAGTAAATTAATGATCCAACTCTATGTTGAAATATTTACATGTGTACATTCGTCATCACAGGCCAACTCCTGCTTGTCTCATGGGTGTAAATAGACTTGTTGACTTTAGTGAGTCTTGCCCTATGAGTTAAGGGGATTTTTATAAGAAGCCTCACCCTGCTTGAATTTAAGTCAATGGCAAAATACCTACTGGCTTCACTGGGGACAGGGCTGGGCCCTTCTTTAAAGGCCATGTTGCATTACCAGTTTGGATTTACTATGGAAAACATCTTTACTATTTAAAATTAAATTAGCCACACACAATTTTTGACTACTTTGTCTTTTGAAAAGTAAATCTAACTGCTCTGAGCACTAAAAGAAAATAAATTGTCCAATACTGCTCACCTTACTCACCCGAGTAATCAATGGATGTACACCTGTGAGTAAACTGAGCACAGCTGCTTAAAATATTTAATTGCACAGTAAGAAGGATTATGACAATACAGTTTAGAATCTGTAGGTCTAATTATCCAGTTAGACCATTTTAGGTACAGACACTGCATTGCATTAGTTGAAAATAAGTTTCCCCAAAAATTTAAAGAGAGAAGCCTCCACCACACACTTTTAATTTGTACCCCTATGCATCCCAAATTCTGAAAGTCTCCCCTCACATTTTACTTAGCCGACAGTAATATCTAATAACCAGTTCGGGACTCATCTTCAGTGCAGCATTAGCTCAAGTTAACTACAACTCGAGTTAACGCCTCTCAAGGTTAGCCTAGCTCCCCAAAGAGTGGCCACACTGCAAAACAACACTGAAATTGCACAAAGTAATTGGATTAACAACACAGAGTGATTCTATCAGCAGCACAGCATAGCTGGGTCCTCACTGCATTACTAGTGGAGTGTCAGTAGCACTCGAACTTCAACCCATATCCCCTGGCGGACCTGCTAGATCGAGTTTAAAGCACCACTTTAAGTAGAGTTAGAAATTTTCATGTGTGGATGGAAGTTTCGTTGGAAGCCTCACTAAAGTTATACCTCAAGCTAACACCGCAATGAAGACAAGCCCTTAAATTCTCTCTTATTAACTTTCCACATTTCTCTCAGTTTGGGGCCAAACATCAGTACTGCTGATTGACAACTTCCTCCTTTCATCTCTCTCTGTCTCTCTTTCTCACACACACACAAATTCCTTAACATTTGGAGGGATTTAATTTTTCTTCCAGAAAAGCCTTATTTTGAATTTCTAAAGTTTTGCACAGGGTATTTAACCATACAACTATCTAAAATCAGTCTGAGTCATTCAGCTAAAATCCAATGTTAATCACTGAAATATACTCTAATTTTAAAGGTCTCCCCACCTGGAACCACAAAAGTTGTTCATGGCAGGTAGGGTCCACTAAAGGTAGAATGAAAAATTACAAACAATCCTTGTTTCTTCAATGTCATCTAGAGTTTGGGGAAATGGACATTTCTGTTGGCAGCCCTGTAGAACTATAGTACACCTCTTAAAATGTAAGTACAATTTCTTCACAGAAGTAGGAAATTTCAAGAATATAATCAGAAACAAACATTTTAGAAAAGTCATTTTTAGGAGAAAGGCAGCTTCAGTAGCTCTACAAAGAGGTAATTATGTGGCAAATAGGGGATTATAGAGCCTTCAGAAAAGGATCATCATCTTCAAACATATAGTCATAGGGCACTAGGATCCAAGCAAGACTCATGACTATATCAAACGTTCCAAAATCTGCCAGAGTAAGAAAAAAAAAGGAAAAATTGTATTTAGGCAAACACTCCCAGTTTGCTGCCAGATTTGTGGGGGCAGAACAGCAAGTCTGCTGTTGCAAGGAACAGCTTGGAGAGGGGAGAAGGTTTTCTACCTATCTATAATTTTAGAAGCTACAGGTTTTCCCAGAGTAAGTAGCAGCAGTTTTGGGCATCTTGAGAAGCCATTAGTTTCATGTACCTCCTGTAGCTTTAGAAATACTATCCCCTCCTCCTTCAACTCAAGATTTCATAAGGCTGCAGACAGAACTGCCCGTCCCAACCCTCATGAGGTCTGTACAAGTGTGACTTACCAGCCCAGGTGCACCCTTCTGGCTGGGAGTGGCATAGCGGGCTCTCCTCCATTTGCGTTCCGAGCTGACAGCCCGCTCTGGTGCAGCAGTGGTCTGCTTCTTCCTGTGATTCAGCCTTCCAGCGGGGCCACATACAGTCCAACCCCTTCTGGGGTAAACCAGTAATCCAACAGCTAATAGTCCTTCAGCTTCATGCTGGGCCTTCAGTCCAACTCCGAACTCCTTAAGGCTTAAACCATACGAGTGGTTTCAGGGAGTTTCGATATGCTTACCCCTTGTCAGAGGTGTCCACTATTCCACTCTCCTTGATGGGCTGGTAAAGGAACCCAGACCCTCCAGCTCCGCTGGCTTCTGGTCCAGTAATCCTTTAATAAACAGACCCCTTGACATCTCCCTGGACTACTTCCTATCTTGGGCTCTTGCCACAGCCTCCTCCTCAGCATACTGTGTATCAGATCCCCCCGCCCCCATATATATATAAGCCTCCTCTGCAGAGCTTTTTTCTGCCACCCAGCTGGTTTTGCTGAAGGAGAGATTTCTCTACACTCTTTGAAGGGCAATCCCTGACCCTGCAGGAATCTTCTGCCATCAGAACAGGGAACCCTAGGCAGATTCCCTGCCCCAGCTTTCCTTCACCGCTGCTGGGGGCTCCCTGCTGCAGGCCTACTTCCCTTCAGGAAGGCTCTGTCTGCCAGCAGTTCAGCTCAGCTACCTGACTCCAGCCAGGCTTCTCTCAGCTGAGTGAGAGCCAGCAATCTGCTTGACTTCACTTTCTCTCCTGGTAAGCCCCCACATGAGCCAGGTTCAGCCCTTTTAGCTCCTCCCTCCAAGCTTGATACCGGCCATGGATGTAGTGGGTGGGGTGGGGGTGACTGATTTCCGAGGCTCTCATTAACTCCTTCTGACCCAGTGTGCAGTCAGTACACATATCACAATGCTTCAAACTAATAAAGTCCCAACATACACATGCACAGAGTGTGATAGTCTACATGGGACATTATCGCTGACATCAGCCCTCCTCAACAGAAGACAAAATCAACTCTGAGAGATCAAAGGGGACTTTCACAGCTATATCCCCCTATTAGTGCCAGTAGAAGAAAGGAGCCAGCACCAGCACCAACCCAGCACAGAGCTACTAGAGAAGAGAAGAGCACAATGCATATAGGACGGGGGAGAGGGAAGGGAGACAGAAAAACAAACTGATCTCCCCAGTGTGTTAGCTAACAAACAGTGCATGGTCAAAAGCAATAACTGGGGTCAAAGATCAACTGATGACACTTAACAATAGTGGGAAACTGCATACTTACAACACCAATGAAATCTTCATGCCCTTACTTGTTTTTTTATTGTCTCAACTCAGACAAATTCCCACTAGCTTCACTGGAATTTTATCTGATTTAAGAGACTCAGGGTTTGGTTCATTAACTTAAATGGGATTTAAGGGTGCTCAGCACCAGGCAAGATTATGCCTTTCTGCAAGTGACAAAACGTGCACACTATAAGCCTGATCCTGTCAGGTGCAGAGCATCCTCCACATCCCATTTAAATCAATGGCAAAACTCGTATTTATGTCCAAGTTGCAAGTTCAGGTCCAAAGTGAATAGGAATGAAGAGTGCTCAGCATGCCACCAGTTTGGGCTCTACAGGCCAAATCCTACAGTCCTTACTCAGGGCCAAAGAGCTCCAGGTGTGGAATTTCTGTGGATAGTTTTAGAGTCTTATCCGTAGAGCATCTTCATTGGAACTTGATGTGTACTCTTCCCACTTCTAATCTATCCTCCATTCTAGCTCTGTTAGCAGGGGGCAAAGAGAGATTTGGAAGGGGCTTGCAAAACCCAATGCTTGCTTTGGAGTAGCCAGTACAGTGTGTAGAGTGCCTATGCATCAAAAATGTGTGATGTTTGAATAGATGGTTTGAGTGGATGCATCAGGAATAGCCATACATATCTGCAAGCAGGATCAGGTCCTCTAATGGCTTTAATTTTATTCTGTGTGGGAATGTTACATAATTAGACAATAAAAAGTTTTTTATAATAACTCGTAAATGCCAATGTCATAACAAAGCATGGAAGTGACTGTCAAAGTATCCTAGCAATTAGCAACTCTGGATTACGAAGATCACTGTATCTTGCTAAGAGTTGTATACTTGTTTAATATAATGTTTGGATTTTTTAAGAACATTTACTCAACAAAAATGTTGTCACCTTTTAGTTCACTAACTAAAGCAATGAAGAACAAAATAAATATGTATTCATGCACTTGTACGCTGAAATGTTTCCAGCACACTAAATAGCAGAATGCAGGCCTCTTTTACGAACAGTCTCTATCGAAAAAATCACAGTGTTGACAGAATTCATAGTGGGAAGGTAAGATTTTTTTTTATGATTATGATGATATGGAGATGTAGTTCTGCTTTGAAGAATGCATGTTAGAAAAATCCTCTTTTGAAGGTACTGCAATTGAGCCATTTAAAATATCTCTAAGTGGCAAGCAACTTTGTGGTTGCATATGTTACAGCATTCAACAGGGTGGAGGAAATGAGAGGAATTTCAATACTAGAACTACCCAAAGACCTCAAAGGGCATGCATGTTAGCTACTGGGGTTTGTTTTAAAGGGAATGTGACACAGCAAATAAACAAAATTACTCCACTTGAATATATCTTAGTAGGGCTACATATTTTATCCTACTGGTTTACATTTGTGGTTTAAAAAAAAAAATATCCAAATGTCATTTTAAAGTTTACAGAGGAGATTAGTAGGAGACAGATGAGACTAATACACTTCACACCTAATACTAAAACCATAGAGCTGTCTGGAAGCACAGGTCCAGTATTTCTGCTGAGGCTTGCACCAGTGGTTGTGGCTGGGGGTAGGGTAGAGTAGAGGTTGTCTGCATGTTTCATCTTCCGCTCCAGCCAACCTTGTGGGACAAGCCATAATGTAACTCTAAAGTATAACAAATATCTGAGGAAAGAATGTTTGCTGAAGCTGGAATATTATTATATCACAATTAAACAACTTCTCTTTTGCACCAAGATTCATATAGAAAAGAAATGCAAAAAATCTTGCAAGTGTATCCCCAACAGTAAACTTCCAAGAAGTCAATTACACAAGTACATTCTAGATGAGCTGTGTTCTTCATTCTTTTTAATGTTCTTTAAGATGGGGAAATCCTTACTGAAACTGAAACACCATTAACAAAGTGAGTAACATACATCAAAAATTAGTCCACAACTGAACACAGCATACAACATAAAAACTAATGACCCACAGAAATTTCATTTAGAAGGATAAAAAGAAAATTATATATAATATTCCCTTATGAGATCTTCATTGGAACCATAAATTTCAGTTCAGTGGAAATTAAACTTTAAAAAATCTAAATACCCATAATGAGAACACTTTAACCTTGCCTTAAAGGGAAATTAAACTTAATTTCAACACCGGGTGATCCTAAGTCTCTGATCATTTTAATCAGATTTGTTTGATTTTTAAGTATTTGTTGCTGGGGAAAGGAATAATGAGACACCAAATTGATGTTTTTTTCTGAATACTTCCTGGTATAAATGCACTAACATGTCTGTAGTTGCAATAATTCTGAATCATCATGCCAATAGGAGGAAGACTTTATTATTTATCATTGAACCTGTGCATTTATATATATCAAATTGGTGTCTCATTATATATATATATATATATATATATATACACACACACACATATACACACACACACACACACACTATACTCACACCAATATGTCTAGCAGCCATTCCTGTATCACCTCATACACTTGTCTTTAACACTCTGCCTTTTAGATATGGATAATCATCTACCTAAACGTAAGGATCTGATTGGGCAAAGCACATAACCACATGCTTAACTTTAAGAACATGTATAGTCCCGTTAAAACCAAAGTTAGCCACATGCTTAAGTGCTTTGATAAATCAGAGCCCGAAGCTGCAAAAATATCTAAATAAACTCATGTACAAGCATATGTCAGAGTGGATGTATTATGGATACAAGATATCTCTCACAATTGATTACTGTTTCATCCATTCCTATTCCTTGGTGGGATGTTGGCAATGACTTTCCCGGGAATGTTGGAAAATACAAACATACAGCTTAAACTTTTATAACTGCTCTTCACATTAATTTGCTCATTTTATTTCTCCCACTCTCCGTATCTGTTTTTGTTCTTCTAAAAGTTTTGCTAGTCTATATGAAACCTACTTTCCCCTTTATTGAACTGTAATAAATAATTAAAAGCAGATCTTTTGTCATCTAATATAAAGTTGCATCTCTCCCAGCACCTTGTATGTTTAGTGATCTGCTTTTGAACTGACAGCAGAATAAATTTGCACGTGACCCAGCCTCTCATTGTCGATCTTCCGAGTTATAAGAGCATGACATTGTTTAACAAGGATTTGAAAGTCTTACTAATCTTCATTCCCTGTCGCTTTTTTAGAGCAACAGTGCATAACAAGAAGGGTTTTACCACTTCAGTGCTGAACAATATACCAGAGCTGAATGACTTTGCTTTCCAGACAAACCACAAAATTAGAGCGAGCCACACAAAAAAAATCTCATCCAGTAAGAACAGTTGAGTTTTCTAACATTTTTCCCATCCTGAATCAGGTTGAAATGTCAAAATCTTGAAAATTTTCATGAACAAAAAATCTGAATATTTTGGAAATATGGAAACTGTCTTCACAATTTCAAAACATTTTTTTCAATTTTTTTCAAAATGAGAAATTTTGCATGAAAATTTTTAGTTTTGACAAATCAGCATTTTCCAAATTTTGTTGAAAAATTCCCAACCGGCTCTACTCATCATATTCATTACCATTTCTTATTTTAACAACAGCCAATAATATGCTAGGCTAGGTGATTTGCAATCAAAATAAAAATACATGATCTCCAAACAACATCTATTCTAATTTTAGACATGATGCTCCAGATTCTGGTCCTGCTAAGGGTCCTTTGCCCCATCTTACCAGGCTTCCTGGGGATTCCCCTGGCAGGGGGAAAATTCCTGGGCAGTATAAGGCTCGTCAGCTGGCTCTATGCTATTCCTCCACCCCTCCTTTTGCCACTGATATAGAGGGTAAGTTGAGGGCATGACCAGGGAAAAGGGGGCATAGCCAAAGAGACATAACATCAGGCTGATCCCACACAGCTAAAATAGCTGATAGGCTGAAATGGCCCATGAGGCAGCTTTATTTTGCACAACGATCAGACTGGTACCCAGTGGCCCTGGGATCTGGGCAATACAAATATGTTCCATAGCTTCCTGTATGTTCCACCTTTCCACAGAGCTGTACCAGGTGCAACACAGCTAGCGCTCAAGATCTGGCCCAATGGAATGAGAGGAGGTAACAAACAGTAGGGAAGGGCAAGTTTAATTACAGCAGTAAGATCACAGAGCTATTACTCAGTTCTGGCATGCTGACTTCCTGGCAGTTCAATCAAAAGTTAAAAATAGAGTTATTATTGTTGACTTATTAGTTGTGGGCATTGTGAAGGGGAAAAAGATTCTTAAGCAGGATAATATTATGTTACAAATTACAATCAATAAAGAAATGTCTGTATGAAAGTTGCTGAAAGAACACATGAAAATTCTAGAAGAAGTGAAAAGGTTAAAAGAAGAAATCTTGTATAAGTCACATTTTGCAGGAATCACTCTGTTATGACAGGTTGTGCCAGCACTATGTTTCCCCACTCTTTCTGATATAAGCACCCTAGGCAAACTTTCTAATTAGAGCAGCACAGTATGCAGTGCCATGTCTCTGTGAAATTATTATGCCAAAACCAAATTTTGTCACTGGCAGCCAATAATCTGTTTCTCTACTAAGGCCTTGAAGTGGCCATATCAATTATTTAAAGACATACCAAGAACAGGAATCCATTTAAAATCTTCTGGGAAAGCCAGATATAAAACAGTGCATATTCACATTTCCTTCACAATGCTGTCCTTTTAAAAATACAATATTACTAATTAAAGCTTAGTGCATTAGGCCATTAGGATTGAAGTGATTCATGGCAGCATAATGATCTTGCTTATCATTCGTGCTTTAATTTATGGGGCGCTATAAAAACAAGCAATTTGAAAAACTGAATCCAATCCAAAAATTACTTGAAATAATTTCTCCTGAAAAGTGATTTCACTATGCATAAGTGCTACGCTGGTAAGAAAATGCTTCCTATCAATAATTAAAGTACAATGAAAGTTTGATGCGTCAGAAGACACGCTCGAAAGGCCCTGGGAAGTAGAACATGGAAACACCATTCTCTTTCCTGCAGACCTTCCCATTTCAAATTTATCTTTATCTCATAATAAAAACTTTCATTTTGCAGAGAAAACATGTTTTACATAAGCTATTTAGACAGGCATCTCACTATCCAAAATGTGGCAAAAACTATAATAAAATGTCAAATTAGGATTGCATTATCAAAAAATGACAGAAGGCAAGCGGCCGAGATCTGTAACATGCTGAGTATCCTTAATTCGTATTGACAGCAATGGGAGTTATGGAGAGTCAGCATCTTGCAGAATCATGCCGAAGAGCATAAAAATAATAGCAAGTTTGAATGAAGGTTTAAAACATTCACATTTAAAAACCTAGAGAGACAGAAGATGAAACTGGGCTTTTCTTAGGGGTCTGAGGGTGTTAGGATCCAGGCCCAGATCCTCCAGCTTCTAATGGGAGTTAAGATGCCTAAATACCTTCTGGGCCCCGACTCCTATTTAAAGTCAATGGGAGTTGGGCATCCAAATATCTTCATCCCCTTTGAAATCCTACCCTAACTGTTTAGCCCAATGATCTCTTTGCTGACCATCAGGAAGAAAGCTGCCAATAGGACAGACTACACTGTCTTCAGACCATGTGAAAGAATGTGTACTAGGCAGTTTGAGTACCAAATGCCTGACTTCCTGAAACCCAATTGTCAATAGAGTGGGATTCAGAAGCTGCCATCACAAGGTACTTCCCCAATCAATCTGGAGCAGCCTTTCAGGAAGGTTTCAAACTGGTTTATAAATTGTTTTTGGCACACGAGACCAAAACATTAAAAAAGTTAAATACCAACAAGTTACAATTCAAAATGCATTTTGTGCATTGAATAATACTAATGTGAGCTAACTAAAGTCAGAAAATTAAAATATAAGTCTATCACACTGTTAAATCACTCATTATCAACACCATCACTGTGTGAATTAAATCTGACTCTGCATGTACATTAGGCTCAGTATGAGGCTTTAGATTACATGATTGAGGTAATTTTCATTGTTTTAAAAATAACTTTAGTCATTGTGGTTTAAATCCCCATGAAAGAATGGAAATCTAAATAATTTCCTTAACTAAGTATTTTCTACTTCATGTATGCAAACTGGTTTGATGTCATAGTTACATCCTTCTTCTGGGCTGTTGGCATTTATTTGATTTTTTTAAAGAAACACTTGTTTTGGAGAGGGAAATATACATGAAAACTTTAGTACATATACAGAAATATAAAATGCAGGACAAAATTTGGTTGTACTAATCTCAGTATTGTCAATTAATCATTAACTCTCCCTAGCTTTTGGTTGGATAATCATGATGGGCCAGACTGATGCTTCCCAAGGTAAATGCTATTCACAGGAAAAGACTAATGAGGAAGAAACCTTCCATGAGGATCCCTTCATAGAATTTCTCCGTAATCGTTTCATCATGAGAGCAGAATGTAGCCCTGTCATATGACAAGAGTAAAGAAACAAAAATTACTTTCTTCTAACATTGAATGAGGAACTTTGTTAGCAACAGAAAAACAGTGTTATCCCTAAAGTTACTCAATCTCTCTGCCTCCCTGTAGAGCTTTCTGACTACAATCTTCTACCGCTGCTTCCTGCTACAGAATTAAAGAAAAAAATACATATATCCTTTTTTGTTTGTCTGAACAATCTGTAACTAGAATTACTATTTAGCAATAAATTATAGATCCAGATGAGTCACTGATGAGTCATTCAGATATGGTCATATTCAGCCATAAGGTGTGTTCTTTCACATCTGGAGTATTGGCGTATTCACATCTTGAGTATTGCGTCCAGTTTTGGGCCCCCCACTACAGAAAGAATGTAGACAAATTGGAGAGAGTCCAGCAGAGGGCAACAAAAATGATTAGCGGGTTGGGGCACATGACTTATGAGGAGAGGTTGAGGGAACTGGGCTTGTTTAGTCTGCAGAAGAGAAGAGTGAGGGGGGGGGTTTGATAGCAGCCTTCAACTACCTGAAGGGGTGTTCCAAAGAGGATGGAGTTCAGCTGATCTAAGTGGTGGCAGATGACAGAAGAAGAAGCAAACGGGCTCAAGTTGCAGTGGGGGAGGTCTAGGTTGGATATTAGGAAAAACTATTTCACTAGGAGGGCGGTGAAGCACTGGAATGCTTAACCTAGGGAGGTGGTGGAATCGCCATCCTAACAGGTTTTTAAGGCCCGACTTGACAAAGCCCTGACTGGGATGTTTTAGTTGGGGTTGGTCCTGCTTTGAGCAGGGGGTTGGACTAGATGACCTCCT
This sequence comes from Chrysemys picta bellii, assembly GCF_011386835.1. Taxonomy (NCBI): domain Eukaryota; kingdom Metazoa; phylum Chordata; order Testudines; family Emydidae; genus Chrysemys; species Chrysemys picta. Next base: position 115,194,570 of record NC_088792.1, on the reverse strand, counting down.
GCAGTCTCTTCCATATGGGGGGGAGTATGATTCTTTCCAGTTGATTCACATGGATTATCACATTCAAAGGTGTAGGCAACTCCTGATCAATAACATTAGGACTCTTCCCAAGAGGATTAGCTCTATTAAATAGGCTGTGGTGTGTGCATACTTGCTAACAGAGTTATAACAACTGGCTTTGGAACCATCTGAAGATGTCACCTATTTTTCAATACTTGAGTACTTGGATCCATCTCAACCATGTAGGAACTTGAAATGCAGCTATATCTAAGGTCAACAGCTGGTATTTTCCTGTACTTGTACTCACCCGATTTTATCATGACTGGGTTCTTGGTTCGGATTGGGTAAGCTTTGGGCTAAGTTTCAAAGGTTGAAAAGGAATCCTGGAAATCTCTTAGTTTTGCTTTGCTCAGCTTCATATCTGTTTCACCAAATGGAATTCCAGTTTCCCCTGTTCATAGGATGGCTGTGTTTTGGTCTGAATGGCTGTGCTTTGGTTCAGGAATTACTTGAAATGGCCCATTAATAAAGTGTCAGACACATACTCTGAATATAGGCTTTGAATTGACTGTCTTCTTGGACTATTGAGCAGCAGCTTGTACTGCTCCAATTTAGGGCTAAAACTCATCTCCTTAAAAATCTCTACAGATCTGATCTGTGTCTACTGCCTCTGGATACATTTAATAATAATATTGAAAATCCTGAGATTAATAGTTAAAGCCTGGTTGCGAATACTGTGTTGGACACAGATCCTACCAACAGACATCACTCACTTTTGCTTGAATTGTATCCTTCATTCCCTTGCTTCACCAGAAACCTGCTGCCACCACCCCATTTCCTTTTTTTCTTTATATTTCCTATGGGTGCTCACACTGGCTGAGCAATCCTCACTTGTCCTGTGCCCTCCCAGGGAACTCAGTGCTTTCCTTTTCCCCATGGGGATTTTTTCACGAGCACTGATTGCCATCCCAGCTACAGCTTGTAAAAAAAAAATGAATTTCACAATTTTTCCTTGAACAATAGAGTACATTTTTCACAAAAGTGTATTGTATTTTTCGACAGCTTTACGAGTCAGAACATTTCAAAACTCAAAAGTTTTCAACAAAAAGAAAGGGTCCAATTTTTGGCAAGCCTTTTTCTGACCAGCTCTAGTCCCAGCTGCACTGTCTGTCCCAAAGTTAGACCAGACAGCCGTAATTTTTCTGAAAATTCCTCACTGAAAATTCCAGCTACCAGATGACCTCTTACCTGTACTTTTTTTCAGTTGTATCAAAGTCATTCTGCTTGCTCATATAGGGCGGCAGTAAAAGATCCCATGCTTGCTCTGTGCCCTTCAACTCCAGGCTGTATTGGCTTTTCTGTGGAATCTTAGCAGTGCTGAATGGAGGACAATGAGCATCTTCCAGAACCCAGCCTTACCCACCATAGGGATGCAGGCTCCCTGCCTGCAGCCTGCCCAGATCACATTATTCCCCACACACTGACCTTGAATCTATGGAGTTCTAGGAAAGGGATGCCAAGAATGTGAACGACTCCTTGTTTTTCATGGGTGGGGCGGGATCTACTTACAAAGCGTCCCCTCCAGGCCCAGGTCTACAGGACAAGATCTAGTCCTATAATCTTAGAGCTTCATCCTGCAAATGCGCACATGAGTAACTGTGCTTACATAAGTACTACCATTAAACTCAATGGTACAACTCATGAGAGTAAATGTATTCATTTATGTAACTGTTGAATTGAGCCCTTAATGTTGCACACTGTTTCTCTCATACAAAGGCTGCATCCACGCTAGGAAAAAAAGGTGGATTTTTACCATGTTAGCTAAAGTGTAGCAACTAATACAGGGTAAAATCTTACTGTGGCCAAGGCAGCTGTAGTTTTAACATGTGTTAGCAGACCCAGGTAAACACTAGACTCTCCTCTAGCCTGTACCTTGACCTACTAACATGTTAAAACAACTGCCTTGTCCACAATAGGATTTTACTGCATTTCAATTACCACATATTAGGTAACACATGATAAAAGTATATCTTTTTATCTTGTGATTACAAGGCCAAACAGGTTTGATGAAAAATATTAGACTTTGTATTATTTATTAATAGAATTTACATGCCTCTCATGTTAGTTTTTTTAGTACATCACACAAAAGTCCACATTAGTTAAATATTAATTTACCTGCATAACGCAATATTGTCTAACATACGATTCTTTTTTGGTTTATAGATTCTTGAACCTGATCAAGGCACCAAAAGTCACATCAACCTAATCACCCTCCTCATGAAACCAGGGGCGCTGGAACAATTTTTATAGTGGGGATGCTGAGAGCCATGGAACCAAACTGTAAACCCTGTACTGTATATGACGGAAACCACGTCAAGCCAGGGGGTGCAGCAGCATCCCCCAGTTCCAGCACCAATGCATAAAACATTGGTTAAAATATTTCTTGCATAGGTGTAATCACTTTAAAGTTTCAATCAATGTAAAAGCCTCAATAGTGTGACTTGACTGTTAGCTTTTTTAAAAAAATACAAAAGCAGCTTGAGAATATTATGTACTAGTTACCTTCATTTTTCAAAATGATGCAATTTCAGTTAAATTACTGCAACATAAAAGGTTTGTTTTATTTTTTACTTATACTGATGACACTTCAAAAAACAACAACAGATTTTAAGTTAGTAAATAACTCCAAAATTGAGACCTTAATGTAGTAAATTCAAAGATCGATTTAAAGGCTTCCAAGCTTGATTACAGTTGTATGAGAAATTATTTTGCTCAGGGTTTGATAGTTAACTGGCCATTGTTATACTTATGTTTGGAGTTTTTGAACTGTTTAAATATTAAAGTACCAACTTCTACCAATTTAAATCCAGTGCAGAAACAAAATGGATTCAAACTAGAAACAAAGATTGTCTCCGTTTTGCTAAGAATATCAGAAATACATAGGATTATTATGTATCAGGAACTAGAGATAATCTGAGCAAAAATTAGTCTTCATAAACACTAGAGAACTTAAATTTTTTTGCGCCTGAGTGCAAATCCTGTCCCCAAAGACAGACCTGAGTAAAGGGCTTTGTACAGAGGAACTCCATGGGAGTCAGGACTGACATATGGAATCTCCTCCCATATGCCATGAAGCAGGCACAGGCATCTAATTCTACCTCCCCCGAATACTAACCCACCCTCCATAGCAACACAGGAGTCCCCCACAAGAGCAGCGCTCTACATCATGCAAGGAGGACACAACCCTCTGCGGGTATGTCTAAATCAGAGAAAAAGTTGCGTATTTTTACAAGATGTTAGCTAAAATCCCTAAAATATGTTAACTGGTCAAGGTGAAGACCAGGCTTATCAGCTAACATACAACTTGTCAAGTCTACATTAGAGTTTTAAAATATTTTATTTAATCATGTCAGTTAACATGTTTCAAAAATACATCTTTTACCTTAGTCTAGACAAGCCCTATGGGGTCTCCCAGCAGTTTATTCCTTCCTGATCTGGGAAAACACAGCTGTTCTGTTTCCACTTTTTTTCATTTGTGGAGTGCATAAATGTGCGCAGCATGAATCTGCCCCAGCAAATATAAAAAGCATAAAAGTCAAGACCATTGTGATGAACTCTCTCTGGAACTTTTAAATCTTTAAACTTTTAAATATTTTAAATCTTTGTCCCCCAAGACATTTTATTTGCATTTTTACTGTATATATTTTATTAATTTCACCTTATGGCAGAGCTTGAAATATATGGTATCTTCACTGTTAAAAGTTAATATATGTATGCACATATAATAAACTGCAAATACCATTATGAGGCAACAAGTTAAAGAGAGAGACATTTTATTTTGGGATCCTAAATGTTTGCTTTTAACAAAGTACAAATCACACAGTAAGGCTCAGCCCTGCAGAGACATGGACGAAGGTTGTGAGAGAGAAGTGCTGAGCCACCAGTAGGATTGCTGAGCACAGTGCTTTGTTATTCATGATCCAATAAGGCGAAGTAAGCTGAAAGTAGCAGGCACAGCTCTCTACAAATGTCATGAGGCATTTGAGCATCTGGCTGTGAGAGATACTGTTTTCCTAGAACCTTTAGAACCCTGTGTCTATGGCAGGGATCCTGTGGAAAAAAATTGTACATAATCTTGTAATTAAAGACTGTATTATAATGCATACGCACAAGGGGGCTGAATGAAGGTTGCATGAACAACCTAAATACTGACATTTCCTAACTGTTCAGTGCTTGCCTTTGTAGCCTCAATAATGTTATTTTAAAATATTTTATTTGTATGTAATATTTTAAACATTGCTTGTTATAAAACCTGTATCACATAACTCTTCCTCAATTTCACCTTAGTCAATTCACCTTCTTTCCCCACCTCACTTCTTTGCTGTATGTTTCCGAACCAGAATCTTGCCAGTATTTTAAACAAAATTAACTCTAATCTTGCCTTGTCTACCTCTCCTCTTCTTCCTCCCACTAGTTCCACTCTCTCTTCATGCCAGCCTCCAACTCTGAGGTTACCCTTGTATTTCTGCCTCTAACATCTCAATCTATCTTGCGTCCCCCTCCTCCCTCACTCTCATTCACTCCTTCTTACCTATTTTTAATCATCTCTATTTTGCTTCCTTCCTTACATTTGCAAAGATGCTTTCCCCCCTATTTTGACAAATCCTTCCCTCAGTTCCATTTGATTTACTAACAACTAGTCTAACTATCCAATTTGAATATATACGTGCTCATACAAAAGAAAACAGGGTGAGGGTTGCACATGCAAATGACTGTACACCAAAACTACATGCACAGGTTTAGAAGTTGCTTGAAAAATTTGGTCCTGAAGATATAACCCCATTGTGCCTTTCTAATGTGCATTAGGGAGATCTCAGAAGAGTGGGTGATCTTATACATATGGCATTGTGGACTTTACCTATGGTCATGGAATCACAAAATTGTTTCCTTTGCAGGCTCTCTTGCACTGCAGGCAAGGGAATCATGCCGATCACTCCCCCACAAAGTGACAATCAAAACAGGGCTCTCCACACAGAAAGAGTAAGGAGCCTTAAGTTAACTAACACGATGGAATAGAAGCTTCCAAATCCACATGGAAATTCTCTACTCTACTCTCATCATCCCTAAGAAATCACTATGGGGAGAAAAATGGAGAGAAAATAAATCATCTGCCCTAGTCTCTCTCATTTTACTGCTGCTGTTGTTCAGTATTTTGTCTCTCTGTCACAAAACCCAAAGGGTTGTTGTGATGGCTAATTAGTTAATGCCTGTATCATCTCTGAAGATGGAAAATGCTGTATAAGTAGTGAGTATCTGCTTCCGGATTTCCACAGTATTTTTATGGCTTTAGTAAAAATATGCATAAGAACACAAAAGAGAGAGAATAAATGGAAGATATATTTTCATGCACATAAATGGAAATAAGCTCTCAGAAAATATAAACTCATTAAACCCCCAAATCCATGTTATAATTTACAAGTGATATATTTAAAGTTTCATCGGGGTTTTCTTTATTTAGACTTTAGTTTTTGTGAAAGGCCTTCAATGTATTTCATACTGCTACAGAACCCAGCACTAGTGTGCTGCAGAAATCAAGAGATGTTGCCAAAAAAATTAGGTCGAGTATGCGGCAGAATGCCAGGGGCATGATCATATATCATGTAATATATGGTTCACTGGGATAATAATAACAATAATAATGCTTTGCATTTTTCACACTGGAACTACTTCACAAATCCAGGACCTGATCCTGAATCCCTCACTCAAACAAGTCATCCCACTGAAGTCAATGGGACTATTCATGTGAATAAGAGTTGCAGAATCCAGTCCTAACCAATGGTACTGTCCCGTTTCACAGATAAAGAATGTAGTGTACAAAAACTTTGCCCAATACCACAGAGCTCCCAGGTCTGTGATGAGGCCACATCTCTTTAATGGAGGAGTTTAGGAATGGTGTGTCAGGCTTAACTCTGAATGTCCAAGTTTTTGCTGTTTCCTTAAAATAAAATTTATTTGCATTTTCAAAAGGTAAGCAAATGAAATGTACTAATACACTGTTGTTATTATACCAGGATAGAGAACCATTCATATCCCATATACAGCAATCTAAATGTAACTTATACAGGTGTACCCTTCTCCTTTTCTACTCACATTATAGCACCTATAAGATTAAATAATTTTTGTACTAGGATTCTTTGTCAGCACTAGGCAGTTGGGATTTTACGTGATATATAGTAATAAATACTCTTCAGGCCAAAATACATAGCTTCCATGGCCAGACACTGGCTTTTGCATTATGAAGATAGATTTTTCCCCCCCAGAAGATCTTCACAAGCCAACTCAGACCCCATTAGTTTTCCTCTTCTCTCCCTGTCTTCAACCTCCTGTGGCCACTGAGTGCTGGATGTAGCACTCTCTAGACTCCTGGAGCAGCCATTGGGAACTGAAAGTATTGTGATCTGATTGCTAAGGCTGGCTGTAGAGGTACTTTATGCTGATCTGAGCCCATATGAAAAGACTCCTGGCAAATGGTATGAATGATAAGAGAACCAGGCATTGACAGGTTATTTAATTTTATGGGAGTTTACATAATTCAACTTCTCTTATTTGCTTAAAATGTTTATATGATAAATGCAAACAAAAAGCATCTTTGCTAGAGCTCCAGGTAACTAATTATAATAGCACATACACCTGCATGTAAAGTCTCACTGAGATAGAAAGAATGTTGAATGTTATCTGTATGAGGCATGTGACTGAAGAAAGTAGTTACATAAAGTAAAATACTACCTTTGGAATTTTAGAAACAACTGTCAAAAGGGCTAGTTTTCATCATAAATCAATTGCCTATTAAAAAGTTTCATTATAAAATAATTAAACATTTTATTTAGAGAAACACAAAAGAAAAAACCCAGCCAAAATTAACAAAATAAGATATGTACGTTTTATTCTTCTTTAATGAAACTAGAAAGAGCAATTAAATGAGGTTTAGTATAAAAAAAACAAAAACAAAAAACAAAGTTTATTTTACACTTGCAGGCAATACGACATTTATCAAATATATATTTTATCCATTTGATCACAGTATTTAAATAATTTTTAGTACTTAGATGAATGGTCAAAGATTAATATCTCCACATACTACAATTATCTGACTGAAATGTCATATTACAGCATTCTCCATTAATGTAAAACTTCTCAAACAAATAAACTATGTGAGCAACTCAAGGCATAATAGCAGTGTTATATATTTAATATATTTAAAATATATTTATTTGAAATCTATGGAAAGATAGTGTATTCACTATGAATTCAGGTTTCTTCACTGTAAATGTTTGTCTACTGTCAAAAAGGTTTAAATTGTTTGAAATCTCATACACCTTGCCAACTAGTTTACCATTGGCTCTGTAGTTATTAATGTCTTTAGCTCTTTTTGCTTCATTCTAATATTTTGAAAATTTAATGCTAATGTTTCTTCCGCTTCCCTCCTACCCTACATACACCCCCCCCCCCCATAAACTCTGCCAACTCAAACCTACAAAAGTGAAAAGGAGATATAAGTTATATATATATAAATACATTGAATATGTAAGTAATTTAAGAAGTGTCGGATAGGTATATAAATAATAATATAACCAATTATTTTTCCACTGACCACCTATATATGCTACTCAATAGAGAAGCTGATCAGTACTACTATGAACTCCTTTTTAAATATCCAGATCTATTATAATCCAAAGAAGAACTAAACAGGTCACTATGAACACTGTCTTTGAAACAGTACCCTCCCTCACTAATGTTGAACGTGAGACAACTGTTGGTGTTTTTAGCTCTAGAGCAGAATGTTGCTCAAACACCTTTCCTCTGATATGTTGTTTTCCCCAAGAGGCAGTCAGTCCCTTTCACTGACATGTCTAGGTATATAAACTTGTCACTACTGCCATTCACTCAAGTTCACCAACAGCACTGGGAATCTAACTACATGTAGCCCAGTTCAGAGCTTGATATTTCAGCAGGGCTACATACAATTCCCTGAAGCTAAGCACTCATTATCCTCTTTGTGTAGGCATATATGGCAGAAAAATGTCATTTATTACTAAAATATTATTCCTAACAGACAAAATTTTAAGACGTAAACTGATGATTTTGTATAAAATAATCTGATGCATTTTAACATCATTTTATTTTTTTTTAATTACAAGTGTGCGTTCAGAGTGAGACATACATATATTACCATTCTAAGCTAGCAACAAAGTGTGATATTGTAGGGGAAAATGTGTTAAGTGGTTTTCATATATATCACTCTACTATTTTGAAACATTTTATTTTAATTATAAACTGCATGGCTCCAACACAAAACTTTGCTAATTTCCAATGCAAAAAATGCAAGGAAGTACACAATTAATATCATTTTCTTTTAAAACATAGTTTAAATATTATGGCAAATTTTCCCTGTAAGGAAGAACCAAGTATTGTATTAAAGTCTACTGAAACTGACAAAAGTAGTTGTAGTTTAAGATACAAACAGAACATTCATGTTCTTCAGTAATGGAAATATGTTAAAGAATAGAAGGTCTAGATAGACTGTAAGCTACTTCAGATAGAACCTGCAGATGAACGATGCACAAAATTACAAGAAAATCATTTTAGTTAGATGACAACAGAGAACAACCCCACCTTATTTTCGTAACAAGAAGTCCTACAAAGTTAGCCAGACTTCTAAACTCCATAACTATTCCTATTAGTTCACTTAACAGTAGTTTAGGATTTTAATGGACATGTTTTACCAGTAACAAAAAACTTGATAGGTAAATAAATCCACGTTTTACCCAATCCTCAAACACTAAATTAAAAGAAAGCTTCATCATAAGGTACCACCGCACTGAACAATTTGTGAGAGCCTAAGCCTGCTACCACTGCAGTCAATGGGAAAAACTTACATGGGAGCAGGATTGGGCCCTAAATTAACCCTACTTCTTATGGATGGACATTACATCCACATTAGGTTGTTAAAAAAATGGTTTCCATATACAATTGAAGACATCACTGTTTTTCAGCTCTGTTATGATATGGAGACAGATTAACTCAGGCCTTCCTCTGAGGGAATTATATATATATATATATTTTTTTTTTTTCTTAAATGCCTTGCCCATAGCAATAATGAACTAACTACAGCAATATGCAAAATAGATGTATCAACTAGTAAACACTTTCTATTTTACAAATGACTGCAGAATTTAAAAAAAAGTCTAAGATTAACAATACTAACATTTCATGTCCAATGACGCACTTTAGTTTTCTTGTGATAGAACAAACATATTCAAATACACCTTGATGATGTATATCACGCTACATAAAATCTGAATGAAGTGATTCATTAAAGACCTTGGCAATTTTATCTTTTGGATAAACCCTAACTCTTGAGAAGATGAAATGCCTGATCCTTAAAGGTGCTGAGCTCTTGCAAATTCCAGTGACCTCAATGAGAGCTGTAGGTATTCTAAACTTCTCAGGATCAAGCCATTAGGCAGGGCTTTTATTAACAAAGGAGTGAGTGCCCTGGGCCATATGTGATTTTAACAACACAAAATCTACTAAACTAAAACGTGTATAATATTGAATAGAGATTCACCATAAATACTATGTTTAAACAATAATTGGAGTTTAGCAACACAACTGTTTACAAGCTTCCATGTATACTTCTAATATTGTGTGCTTTATTTTGTAACTGCTTATGCACTTGTCTGGTGTTCCTCTTTTTCTCACACAGTTGAATACCTCCTATACAAAGCACTTAAGTATTTTACTTTTCCCCACGCTAGGGTGACCAGATGTCCCGATTTTATAGGGACAGTCCCGATTTTGGGGTCTTTTTCTTATAGGCTCCTATTACCCCCCACTCCCCGTCCCGATTTTTCACACTTGCTGTCTGGTCACCCTACCCCATGGACAATAAGAAGGCACAATCAATCAAAGACATATCCATACACACTCTTCACTACAACTCGACATTTATGGCAGAAAACCCCAAAGCAAACTTGTGTAAAATATTTTAATTAGGCTAACAAGAAAAAGAAATGATCAAAGATGTCTTCTTATTAGCATAACAAAAATACTTCCATGACAGATCATTTTTGCTGAACATCATCCATATATAGCATGTGGAAAGATAGGTAATTTTAAAATTACATGTATGAGACAGGCACTATAAATGTATTCTACTGCCATCAAAACAAGAAGTATTGCACTCATTATAAAAATCCATACTATGAAGGCCTCTAACTACAAGTAGTAACAATCTTTTTAGTTCACATCTAAACTTTGAGATGCAAAAATGATTCAATATGTTTTTCAAATGTCCAAACAAAATGCATTTTAATGTAAGATAGACCTATTTGATCTTCTACACAGATTCATAGTTTTACACATCGGAAAATTTAATATAATCCTATTTGAACTATGAATACTTGAAACTGTTTATCATGATATGCGCTGGTTTTTTGTTTTGTTTTTTTTAAATGTTACCAGTTCTTTAAGGAAACTGCATGCTATTTTTGATACAAACACCACTGTGAAAAGTCTATGGAGAAGAACTAGGAGGTTGTTATTTTGCTTTGTTTTGAATGGCACCTTACAAATAGCATCTCTGCAAGTTATGATTTAATGCCTTATCAAAATGCAGCTAAAGTCTACATTACTCCAATTCAAACACCTATGTAAAATAACTGAAGACACACAAAAACTGTAAGAATTCCTTGGAACAGATATGTTACTTGATAGCCACTAAAACAAACAAACACACACAAAAAACAAGTCTTTTCCCAAGACATTTAAGATATGCTGTTTTACTGCAGAAATAAGTGTCTGTTTTCAATGCTCTTATAGGAACAGTCAGCTGAACAGCTGAAGAAAGCAGTCTAATACAACTTCGCAATTGGGAGGTGAACCTGGCTGCAATACTTCTAATAGCTGACTAAAGTAATAACGCTCTGTATCTGTTTTGTTACTGAAAACGAGCATGTGACACCCAACGATCCGTTAGTTCTGGATTGCAGTGCTATTTTCACCATTCATCCCTGCAGGATTAAAATCTTACACTGCTAGAACAAAAGAAACACTAACAATAAGGTAGCACTAAAGTTTTTCCTCTCTTCACTACTCTACTGAGACGCCAGCCGAAGAGTGGGAGCCATCACTATTAAGGTGCCAGTTATGATTTAAGACGAGGTGTCCTGGAGCACAAGGAGCGAACACTTCAGGAGCTGTGCAGCCTTCCTGCAGCCCTGATCAATTTCTCCATCAACAATCCCTGCTGTCCCCCTCTCCCTATATACCGTGGCTGTTTGGAAGCTTTATCGCTCATCCCATAAACACAAGTACAAATGCACCCCCGCCCCCCAGCACACAGTTACGCTCGCTCTCCCTCACATGCAATTCTTTGCAAGTCCCCTGAGAATTGCTCAAAAACAGAAACCAAGCAAAAATAAACAAACGAACAGAAAAGTGAGGGGGGCGGCGGGGGGCGAGGGGGAAGCTGTGTGCGGCTGCTTTTGCAGTTGCTCCCAAGCATGCAGGGCTAAGGAAGAGTAGCTCCCCACCTTCATCAGCTGACTACATCCTTGGGATAAAGGAGCAAGGCGGAATGATGCTGAGGCTGCAGAAGGGAAAAGAAAGGCGTTGCAAACATGCTGGGATCCCCCTGAAATCCACCCCACCTCCCCAAAGCTGCCCGGGTGGGGGGTGGGGGAAATAACACACAAGGAGGAAAAAGTGATGAAAAGACACAACTCACCTTAACAAGGGGTGTTGGATGGGGTCAGAGGAGGAAGGGTTTTGGTTGGTTGGTTGGTTTGTTTTAAGCAGAGGTTGTGATGTTATTAAAACACACAGACACAGGGTTTGGAAGCAGGGAGAAGAGTAGAAAAAAAACCGAAGGGGAGATAAATTATCGAGAGGGTGCGAGTCAGTCTGGCAGGAAAAGGGAGAACCCCCCGGGGGGAGGAGGGGTGCGAAGAAACAAAAACAATCAGATGCAAAACCGAGCTCGAGCGTCGCTGCTGGGGTTTTGTTGGGGGGTGGGGGGACGGCTCCTGGCGAGGTGGGCGCTTGCTTGTTGCTTTCCCAGCGCCTCTTGCTGGGTGGCTGCTCCTGGGTGTATTTCCCGGGCGGGCGGGCGGCTCTGCGGGGCGGCGTTAAGGCGGCTCGTGGTGGCTTATATCCCTGCTGCTGCTGCGCTCCCCGGGCTCCCGCAGCTCGCTGTGGCTTTGCAGCCCCGCTGCTGCTCCTCCTGCTGCCGCTCTCGCCTGCCCCCCTCCCGCGCCCGCGCCCCCGCCCCCGCGCTCAGGCGCGCTCGCTCGCTGCTTCCCCGGGCTCTGCCGCTGCCGCTGAGCTGGCCGGGCTTCGCGGGCAGCCCCGGCCCCTCGCTGAGGCGGGCTGCGATGCACCAGCGGGAGGGGGCGGTGCCCTGCCCCGCCGGGGTGGGGCTGCGGGGCCCGGCACTGGCCGGCGGGCAGAGGGAGCTGGGGCGGGGTGGGGGGAAGGGAAGGGATCTAAGGGGCATGGGGACAGAAGGGGTGACAGGATGAGGAGAGCTGCAGGGAGGGGGACATGAGGGGGACCAGTCTCTTCTTCATGTCGTTGGTTTGAGGCTCAGGCAGCCCCCGCCCTTACACAGGAGAAGGCCTAGCCCCCCTGCCTTGGGGGCTGACATACCAGGGGGATGACACAGCCTCCCAAACGCCAGTGCTTTGCCTTTGGGGGGTGGAGGCTGACCCAAGGAAAGCGTAGCCAGAGAGTGGTGCCAGGTTTCAGAAGTGGGGGGAAGGGGGGTTACTGGCACCATCTCAGGCTTGGAGACATTGAGCTGGTGTCACTTGTTTCCATAGAGTCACTGCTGAATTCCTGGGGGTGAGAGGAGAACCAGGCCTATGCAATGGAAAGGTCATAGAGTCACAGAGTTATAGGCCAGAAGGGACCAATAGATTGTCTAGTCTGACCTCCTGTATATCACAGGTCACCAACACCACCAGCACCTGTGCACTCAACCCAACAATCAAAATTAGATTAAATAGCCACAGGAGACTAAATTACTATGTGCCACAGGCAGAGAACAGGAGGCACCAAGGTGCAGCAGTGCCTGAGGCCTCCAACAATGGCAGGGAAATGATTGTGATATACCCAGAGAATCCTGACAAGTGACCTGTGCCCACACACTGCAGAGGAAACCCCCAAGGTCACTGGCAATCACAACTGAGGGAAAATTCCTTCCCAACTGCACATATGACAATCAGTTAGACCCTGAGCATGTGAGCAAGAATAAGCCAGACAAGCATGTGAGAGAGAAAACGCCTGGTGCCACCTCAGAACCCTGGTCCTCCCGGTCCAATGTCCCATCTCCAGCTGTGGCAATCCCTGATACTTCAGAAGAAATGTACGTGCCTAATTGCCAGTTTTAGCATTTATGGAATCTGAATGTCCCTTTAAGGCATCTTGATTTGAAATCTGAGCTCCTCTTGTACTCATTGTCACCAGAACACTCTTTGCTATGTGGAATCATTACACAGCATCACTGGGGTAAACAGATTTGCAAGTGGAGCTCTGGGAAAGCTAAGGAGGCCAGGGCATCACCTTGAGGGCTTGACAAGTGACATTTTATTAGGAATATGCTATATGTCAGGAGCACCCAAACTTTGCGTAATGTCACTGATTGCATTGACAACATGCCAGGAGACTTAAGGCTGCACTTATTTGCATTAATAGTAGCAAACTGCATTCAACTTTATCTTTAATACAGAAGCGTGGCCCAAGAGTAGGTCCCAGCAACTGAGGTGCCTTCATGATCCACATAGAAGCTATTTGAAACAATTCATTTATGAGAAATGCCATCACAGTAGGCCACTGACAAAATAAAGCCAAGATTGAAATGTTCTAAATACAAGCTTTTATAAAACTTACCAGTTCCAGACATATTTCTGGAATTAAAAAAAAACCAAAACCAGTGAAGAGATGTTTTTAAACGGATAAACACTCCTCACCTGAAATCATTTTCACTGTCTAAACTGAGAGAAATGCAAAAGGTAATCAAAGAACATAAGTAAAGACAACAAAATTGGCTTTTAAAACGTCTTTTATTTATAACAATCTAAAGTGTTATTATCATTAGTAAGTCACTTCTTTGTTTACAGTTTAGGATTTGTATGTTGAAAGTGTCCCTTAAAAGATGAGGGCAGCTGCAGGCCAATGTAGGTAGAATCCATGGCTTGTATCTGGTCCACTTCAACACTGAAACAATCAGAAGTGAAACAATCAGAAGTGGAACACTGAAACAATCAGAAGTGGAATCTGTGAATAGTGTAAGGCCATGCTTCAATGAGTAAAATGATCTAAGAAAGAAAATTTCAATAGTATTTCAATAATTCAGTTAATGCAATAAGCTTATCAAACATTCATCAAATAACATAAAGACATATGCAGAACCAAAAAGCAATTTCATTATCTTGTATCTGAAACCATCTCCTCCCCTGAGGCAGGTGCTCCTTCCTAATCCCTCCAGAAGCAATGGATCTGGAGAAAGAAATAGATCCCCAAATCTCTCACATAAGCGTAAGAATAAAGTAAGAGAGGAGAGGCTACCTCTCTAGTCTTGCTCCCAATCTCTCACAAGAGACAGGGGAAGAAGAGCACCTCCTGTTTTGATATGTTTTTAAATAATATCCTCTTATACAGTATGGCCCAATTCTTAAAAAAAGAAAACGTACACACTAGCCTGTTTGCAGGATTGGGGCCTATGTCTGTATTTTTGAAACCAAACATAAAAATTCATGCATAACCACAAAAATGAAAGCCAATATATCAGAAATAAATTCTGCTGCCTGATGTCTGCAATAAATAAATAGACAAAAAGTTTTAAAAATTAAACAAAATCTTCACTTTAGTTAAAATGAAATCTCAAGGACATTTATATCAGCTAGAATGTGTAATTTATCCATTTAAAATTTCCATAGTTCTTTTATTTGAATGTTTTTCTATTCATATTACACTGCTGTAGAAATGCCAATTTACAGTAAAATAGGTCCACCAACTAAACACAAGACAAGGTTCTCACCAATTCCTATTCTCTGAGCCACCCAGTTCCCAGTAACGTTAAGCCAATTTTTACTGTCAATTACAGCCGTGCAATCCCATTGACTTCAATAAAGATGCATAGATCTATTATTTTTAATTCAACTACTCTGGAAAAGCTTTGATGGATAGTTTGATAGTTGGGTGATAAAAAGCACATGAATTGGTAGTATTCATTCATACCTAAATACAAAATACTTAAATGCCAGCATAGCTTTTAAAAATGCACATTTCAGTTTCCGTGTTACAGAGTCTGCATATTTGCCTTCTGATTTACAGGGATAACTTGGCATTCGAGTAGTTTGCATGCTGGGATACAGACATTTTTCAGGTCTGCACATACATTTAAATGGGGGGAAAATTCATGACATGGGATAAGATTAGGGGTTTTTTTTAATCAAAAAAGAGCCCTTGTAGAAATCCCATGATATTTACACAAGACAATATACATATATTACAGATAATTGTGCAAATTGCTCAGAATCCAAAGGTAGTCAGAAAACATTATTCACATGAGCAAGAGAGAACATCAGAACTGACATAGACAGAATCAACCTCCATACAATATATTCTGTTGTTTTGAATGTACCTACAGGGCAAACAGTTAATGCTGGAAAACTTTTCCTTGGATTGTCATTTAAGACTATCCAGAAGAAAATACTCATATAGCCTTTTGGGGCACATGACACCACACCTGCTGACAGCAAAGCAGTCTACTTAGGCGACAGCTGTGTCCATTGCAGAAAGGCAAAATAAAAATAACTGCAGAAAAACTCATATATATAAGGCAAATTATCTCTGCCTCCCATGCACCAGAACATCCTATCTTCTCTGCAGGCCTCTTCCTCCTGCTGGTGCTGAACAGTCTGTGGGAATTACTTTAGAACTGTTCCAGGACTGGAGTAACTTCCATGTGTGTTCCCATTGAAGCCTTGACAGATGTTCCCTTATCTGAGTGTCTTCTTTTATAAATCCAAAAGAAAGAAAGAAAGCCCTAAGTTTTGAGAACAGGAACCTGTGGTAGACTCTTCTATCTCCATTGTTAAAGAAGGGCTCCTGTCTCTAGTGCAGAAGTTTACTGGAACTCCTAAACCCCAGTTGTCCAAATGGTATGTGTGAGTGGGGTCAGTCACTAAAGAGAAGCTTCTAGATTGAAAAGGGGCTCCCTTCTCTCCAATGTAATGTTCAGAGGTGCAAACTTCAGCCCAGGAGACTCCTTTTATTTTCCTGAAGCCTGGTCTACACTAAAAAATTAAGTCAGAAAAAATCCACACCCCTAAGCAGCATAGTTAAGCCAATCTAAATCCAAGTATAAACAGTACTAGGTTGATGGAAGAATTCTTCCGTCGATCTAGCTACCGCCTCGTGGGGAGGTGGATTAAGTATGCCAATGGGAGATCCCTTCTGTCAATGTAGGTAGTGTCTACACTGAAGTGCTACAGCAGTGCTGCTGCCGCAGCGCAGCTAAGCTGCTGTAGTGTTTTAAGTGTAGGTACACTCAGGGCCGGCGCTTCCACTAGGCGCCCCTAGGTGGTCGCCTAGGGCGGCAGGATTTGGGGGGGCGGCATTTTGCCGTCCTCAGCGGCAATTCGGCGGCGGGGGGTTCTTCTGCTCCGCGTCTTCGGGGCGCTTTGGCGGCGGGTCCTTCACTCACTCTGGGACCCGCAGCCGAAGTGCCCCGAAGACACGGAGTGGAAGGACACCCGCCGCCAAATGCTCTGAGGAGGAGCGCTGCCGCCTAGGGCGGCAAAAACCCTGGTGCTGCTCCTGGGTACACTGAGTCAATGAAAGAAAAACTTGCTCCTCTCATCCAACCCAAAGTGAGGATGTCAGCTGAATCACTTGTTTCTCAGCTTCCCCTCAATGTCATTCCCATGAGACCACATTTGCAATCAGGGTGACATGAATCTGAGACTCTTACCGGATAAGAAATTGCTGGATAAGGATGAAATCAAAAGATGCATTCTGTATCATATAGTGTCCATTGAATGGACATGGTATTGAGGTATGATGGTGTCTGAAAGAACATGCAGACAATCTCTCTGTCTCTGTGGAAGTAGGTGGCAATGCTGTTTTGTTGTTGACATAGGTTAGCATGTTAATGTCCTTGCCCATAGGTAGATCTTTCTAATGGGAATATTATCTCAGACTAATTGAAATATATTAAATGATCCCATCCATATATGATAGATGCGCACAGATACACTAATCTCTTCATTTGGGCATTTGGGCAGTCCATCTGGTACTGTGAAAGCCTCTGGGTCATGCCCAGGCATAATGAAAGTTGGTACACAAGTGTACTGATTATGGACATTCATGAGAACTATTCTCTGTACATGTCAGGACACCAGCCCTCATCATGCAGCATTGACACAAATATGGTGAAGGCTCTCCAATATCAGAATGATGCCAAAATAATAAATAACACGTCAGTACATTCAGGATGCTGGTGAAGTCTCTTGCAGTCACAAACATCTATTTCTTCACTCCAAGCCATTTAAGAAATGATCCCATAATTGCAAACTGCACTTGAGGATTCTTCAGCACAGAATAGTTTTACCTTTTAAAAATAGTTTAACACTATTTTCTTTTATGTGTGTTTGTGTATATATGTGTGTGTGTTTGTTTGTGTGTGTGTGCATGCACATGTGTGTGTGTGTTCCTCCCCCCCCACCCCAGTATTATAAAACATGAGCCTTTAAATTACAGTGCTTTGCTAGCTTTGTGAAATAAGCTTTGTTAGAATTCCAAAATAGTATCTGGGAAACATGCAATAGAAACATACTGTTTATGTAATTAAGAAAATCTCAAAACAAAAGTAAAGTGAAACCATGCACTTAACAGTAATATTAAGATTTTTATTATTTGCTTTACACATTTGTTAACAGAGACGTCTTTCAAAATGTTTAAGTTATATTAGCCTACATGTCTTTAAAATGTTAAACGATCAATAACGAATGAAGCTGGATGAAATGAGGTTGCTATTTTATTTCAGGTTGATGCAACTGATAAGAATTTTAAATATCTAGCTAAATACTAATAGAGTTGTGACATTCAATGCTCTTTTTTCAGTAAAATTATAAACATTGTGATGGACTTGGAAGGAATTTTACTGTGGGCACTGGCTACAGACAAATTCGAATTAATATAGCAGTAAGCCATACTAGGGTGCACAATGGCAGGCAAACCCTTTGCTCAGTGCCCAGGTGGAGCAGTCAAGCTGGGTACTGGACAGAAGCATAAGGGAGCTGGGAGGGGAATCCTTCTTCCACAGGCGAGGAAGTGGCTACAGACTCACTCTGCAGGAGCTACTCTAAGCCAAGGAAGTTCCTCATGAAGATATGGAGTTTAACCATTAGCAGAAACTGCTGCATGGGCACTGGAGTTTAGTTAAGGAGTGTCCCCTCACTAGGCATTCTCTTGCTTTTAAGGGATTATGTTGGAGGGACATTGCGCCTAACTAACCTTAATCCCTTTTAAGCAAAGTTTTTGTTCCTAGATTTTTAATATATCAAGGAAGGAGGTGTAATTGTTTCCACCATAGATCATAGAACTGGAAGGGACCTTGAGAGGTCATCTAGTCCAGTCCCCTGCACTCAAGGCAGGACTAAGTATTATCTAGAGTCTAGACCATCCCTGACAGGTGTTTGTCCAACCTGCTCTTAAAAACCCCCAATGATGGAGATTCCACCACCTCCCTAGGCAATTTATTCCAGTGCTTAACTACTCTGACAGTTAGGAAGTTTTTCCTAATGTCCAATCTAAACCGCCCTTACTGCAATTTCAGCCCATTGCTTCTTGTCCTATCTTCAGAGGTTAAGAAGAACAATTTTTCTCCCTCCTCCTTGTAACAAACTTTTATGTACTTGAAAACTGTTATCATGTCCCCCCTCGGTCTTCTCTTCTCCAGACTAAACAAACCCATTTTTTTTCAATCTTCCCTCATAGGTCATGTTTTCTAGACCTTTAATCATTTTTGTTGCTCTTCTCTGGACTTTCTCCAATTCATCCAAATCTTTCCTGAAATGTGCCACCCAGAACTGGACACAATACTCCAGTTGAGGCCTAATCAGCGTGGAGTAGAGTGGAAGAATTACTTCTTGTGTCTTGCTTACAATACTCTTGCTAATACATCTCAGAATGATGTTTGCTTTTTTTGCAACAGCATTACACTGTTGACTTGTATTTAGCTTGTGATCCACTATGACCCCCAGATCCCTTTCTGTAGTACTTCTTCCTAGGCAGTCATTCCCATCAGATGAGGGCGCTCAAGTAGTGTTTTGCATCATACCTCTTAACATACATAGTAGCACCCCAGGTGAATCATGACTCATCGACAAGAACTGAAGGCCCTTCAGCTGCTAGGCTTATGGGTTCTCTCACCTAAATACTTAGATGAATGGCTCAAACAGAAAGGATAATTTACTAGGGCTGGGAGTAAAGGTCATACGTGCCTTATGGTTTAACAGTATCAATAACAATAGGGTAGTGTCTAGTTTGTCCAAAAGAGGGTTAAGGATCCTCATACATGGGACTTGCCTTTTGGCCATGGTCAAGTTCCATGGTGCATCTTGTTGAGGGCTCCTCTGTGTTGTCCACTTGAGCCAAAACAGTGGGTAGCACATGGCTCATGCTAACAGGCTGCTCCAACTGTGTTTAGTGAGATGCACAGTTTCCTTGTGTGCTGGTTATCAAAACCCAACTGCCTCAAATGCTACATTCTTTCCAGGTCCCCATGAGCCTGTCTCTGCTGCCTCTGAAAAGGGTTATTTCCTTGCATCCATGTATAATCCAGCAGAGTATTGTGGTGCCAGAGGGCTGCCCTTTGACCCTCAGTGCTTCTCTCATCTCACAGCATGCATCTCAGGATCACAACCTGTTTCATGTAGGTGAGAAACAATGTGTGTTCTGAGTGTGCCGTTCACTAGCCATGTCACATTGCTCACTGGCAGAGGAGAACTTAACTTTTATCAAGCTGGATGTGGAAGAGAAAGTGATTCCTGTTAAATAGCCTATGGAATGGTGCACTGAATCAACTGGACCATGAGTTCAAATCTCATCTCTTGCACTTACTACTGAATCTTTGTTAAAAAGTTAGTCCCTCCAGCCTTACATTTTTGTTTGTTTCTTGCTTTATATTAAAATCTTTCTAATTTGTTAACATATATTGACATAGAGGTGCCCAGAAGTCAGTGGTATATTTTTCATATTGTCACACCAGGACCCTATAGATTGCTTGTCCATGTTATCTTACTGGCTTTTCTAGCAGCGAGAATGCACCGCAAGCTCATATTTAATTTGCTGCTCACCATCATCCTGACTGGTAGGTCTCTTTTAGCATTACTACTTTCCAGGTTTTCCCTATACACTGAATATCTGGTTTTTGTATTTCTTTCCCAGATGTATTAGCTCGCATGTTACAAGATTCTGCCTTGTAACACTCTATTATAAAACAAATATTTAAGGTGATATTAGAGATAGGTTTGAGCCACAAAGTTAGGCCTAAGCTCCAGATTTCAAGTTTTCTCAGGTTTGAGGGTATAAAGATCTGACATTTTAGTTTGGAGATTTTTCTAGTTGAGATCTTTCCTTTTTTCTTTTTGTTAGAATAATTTAGTAAATATGTTTTTTTTGTCCAGATGACTGACTGAGATTTTTCAGTGAATTGCAAACCATGATATTATGCAGTAACAATACAAATCTTTCCACTGTGTCCTTCCAAGGATGTCACATAGGCCAGGAGTGAGTGGCCTATCCAGGGGTCATATCACCTCAATTTTGACCATTTCTTGCATTTGAACAGCTATGTCACAAACTTTGCAATAGTTAGGTAAAGTGACTTATTGCTTGCTATAAAATGTGCCTCCTTCAGAAGACAATCAGCAAGTTCTCCAAATGGCATTTGTCTTAGCTTTTTTAAAGATTTTAATTTTAAAAATCACCTACCATGATTCTTAGTTTGGCACTTCTGACTACACAAAATGCTGACCTCTTTGAGAACCTTCCAATACATCAGATTTAACATTAACCCTTCCCCCTTACGATGAGTTTATTTATTAAACTTTGGTAGGTTATATGTTCAGAATTATTGATAATTCTTATCCAACCAAGAAGATTACCGGCAAGTTCATCCACTTTAAAAGGAGAGTAGAATGGATTTCTCATTTGGCTGTCAATCAGTGTTCTTCATTTCTCAGAAAAAAGTCTAAGCTCTCTTTTCATTTGTCAGGTCTGTCTTCCCCATCATATACCGTAAGATAGAGATTACAACTCATCTCAAATACTTATAGCAGATACATTTTGGACAATAAGAATAAGTTTGGTTGACTTTGAAAGACATGCATGGTAGCTCATAACAAATGCTATAGGATATTATTGGCAGGACTATGCCAAAATGGCAAAAGATGGAAATTTTTTTCTCTCTCTCTCTCTCTCTCTCGCTCTCTCTCTCACACACACACACACACACACACACTCACACACACACACACTACTATTACATATATGTAGTGTGTGTGTCAGAGAGAATACATGATGGTGTGGTGTTGTAGAAAAAATATCAGCAGGAGTTTCTTGGGGAAGGGGATGTATTGATCCTTTTTCTTCTAAATTCTTATGCTTTTAAATTCCTACCCTTCAAGGGAGACTAGGAGGGAAGAAAAAGTCCAGTTGTGGGGCTGGGACTTCTAAGATAAAAACTGGGGCTTTGAGGGAGAAGAGAGATTCTGGAACTAGGGGGACAGAGGAGGAGAGGAGAAAAGGACACTGCCTGAGATTTGAGGTGAAAAAGTAGGAAGGACAAGAAAGTGTGTGTTGGGGGGAGGCGCTTAGATCTGAGCACAGGAGAAAAAAGGTGACCCTGACTAGGTGTCCAGGGAGAGCCTAGTCTGGAGCTGGGAGAAAGAGAAAAGAAAAGGATGAATACAGGAAGGAGAATATGACAACAGGGAAGAAAGCGGAAGAGAGAGGGAGTGAGAATTGGAAAGAGAATGAAGGATAGAAAATAATAGAAAAGGAACAAAAGGGGAAAAAGAAGAGTCTAACTGAAACACAACACAGCTATAGAATAAAAATAATTGTACAGGAAAAAGTAACTAGAGATAAATATGTGTATATTTATTAGAGGGGTAGCCGTGTTAGTCTGAATCTGTAAAAAGCAACAGAGGGTCCTGTGGCACCTTTGAGACTAACAGAAGTACTGGGAGCATAAGCTTTCGTGGGTAAGAACCTCACTTCTTCAGATGCAAGTAATGGAAATCTCCAGAGGCAGGTATATATCAGTGTGGAGTTATTGTGTATTTATTGTATCTACTTAATTTTTTTATTCCTTTTTGGTTTTATTTATGGAAGGTGCCATAGGGGAGAAAGTGTTTTGCCTATCCATGTTGTTTCTTCTTTCTATTCTCTGTCTGCAGCTCTCTGTTCTCTTTGTTTATTGTTACTTCTTTTTGTCTCCCTATCCCTGTCCCTGTGTTTTTGGAAGGGAATAAGATGTCACCCTTCCATGTATGCCTTCTGGAGCTGTTGCATCCAAAAGTGGATTAAAGGTGATTTAAAGACTCCTTAAAGCCAATTTTGCATGCCCTGCTACCTTCTTCCATTCCTCCTTCCCATCCCTAAGCTTCCCCAAGCATTCCTTGGCCTCAGTTCAGGATATGGCAAAACAACGTAGTTGAACAGTATTTTTCTCTGTACTTACTTGCTGTTAGATATGTACTTTGAACATTTACATTTTAATCATGTAATGAAAGGGTTAATTGACATATGGTGGGCAGGATTCTGATCTCTGTTGTAGTGGTATAAGCCTGGAGTAACAGCACTAATTCCAGTATAATTGAGGTCAGTATAATTGAGATCAGAATCTGGGTGATTATTACCAATGATTTCCAAACCAATGTGATTTCCTTCCAGTTAATATGCCACTTCTTATTTCATGCATCCCCAACTCTTCCATCATCAATTCCTTCATATGTGGGTTTTCAAATTAACTCACATTTTTTCTGTCCTTTTCTTCTAATCATAAATTTGGGCACAATTTTCATTGACCTTGACAACCTTGGGCCTATGAACAATTTCACAAAGTCAAAACCAAATGTAATATCATTTTTATCCTTCTATAAAATAGCTCAGAAATACATATTAAGATAAATCTAGAGCTTTATTACCTATTTGTGCTTCTTTGTACCTTTCTATTATGTTATGTCCTAAATGTGATTAATAAACAGAATATTACTGAAAATACAAAGATTGCCAACTTCTTTACAACAGAACAAATTATTCCCGGTACTGATCGCTGGCTCATTGTGCATTGGATTTCACATCCTGCTTTCAAAATGATTGAACCACAGTATCAAGCAAAATATTATTTAGAGGAGTAAGTGAAGTGGAAGTGTGAAGCACAGAACAAAAATATCTGAGCAGAACATACATATTCAACTAATCACTGTGGGTTTTTTCCACCAGACACCTCAAATTCTGGCTGTATGCAAGGGTCCCTCTGCCTTACCCTCTCTTTCACTAATGGCTTCACTTGCTAACTCTGTCCACTTCTGAGATTTTTTTGCACTGAAGATGCACCCAGTCTTAGTTCTTGTTCACCGGGGCTCCTAACTCTGAGTCAGCCTGCTTTTCAATGGTGAATCACCAATCGAAGAGTTCAGGGCCATCTCTGAGTCAGAGAATGCCTCAGTGCCACTGGACTTGGGCCAATGCTTGGCCCTTCTCATCCAGGTACTGTATAACAATGCAAGGCCTCGGAATGCGACATTGCCTATCTGTGAGTTACCTCATGTGTCTTTTTCCTTCTTTGGAGAAACTACTTCTTTTTCATATGGCCCTAAATGCCAGAGTTGCTTCCTAGAGTCAGCTGGACATTAATATAGAACCCAACCCATACTCCAAGGTTTTTTCCACTGAGGAACAGTCTGTTCTGACATATCAGGCCACCACAATCTAAGCCTGCCTCTGGAGAGAGTGATATGATTCCTGTCCTTAGAACTGCTGGTCCTGTGGCCACTGAGGCCTGGTCTGTATTATAACATTTTCTGAGCATGGTTGTTAAGCAATCATGTTTGCTGAACAGGAATTGGACCCAGCTTAGAGGCCAGCTGAGAAAAAGGAAAACCATGTGCAGCACAGCACCATGTCCACTAACTGTGATTAAACATGCAAGAGTTTAACTCCCTGTGTAGAATCTATGAACATTGGAGGGCAAGTATGAACTGTTGACTGGGAGAAGCAGGAGATCTGGGAACACTAGCAACAGCAAAAAGTCTGCTGATATGAAGTCTTGGAAAAGAAGCTGAGGGGCAAATCAACACCCTTGACATACTCTTTATGAGGACCTGGCTGGCAGTGTGCTCTGCCAACTGTCTTTGAAAACTGCTTCACAGCTCACAATCATAGATGTCCTCAGTTTGCCTGACAGATTGTCCAGCAGCACAACTGCATTGTAACCCAGATTGCAGTATTTGCATCTGAGCAGTGGGCATTTTGCTAGTTTCTTCTTGAAATAGTTCCTCCTTCACTGGACTAGCATCCATGATGAGTGGATCAATCTCACCATCAGTGTGGATGCCCGTCTTCTTTCATCCCTTATTGAGATATTCAACCCCAGTGACATTCCACTGTCCAAATCATCTCCATGGACATGTTCCTATCCAGAACAGTTTGCACCAGCTGTGCCAGCCATGAAAAGTAAGGTTTTGTATTCCAAGTACATTTCTGAAAACGAATAGCCTTTTTCCTATGCCCTGAAGGTGAAAATTCCATTAACATATAAGGAAATGACTAATTTCCATATGATAATGAGATGGCCATGGGTGAAAAAACCCCTCTCCTAGAGTTATCTGTTATGTTTGGAGTGCATCTACCCAAATTAAGCTTTGGCACTTTCTGATTCTGAGAGTTCCGATCTTTACAGTTACCCTTTTGCCTGGCCATTATATCAAGGTAACAGGCTATTTTGATCACCAATACCCCTGCGGTCACTGAGCCTGCATTTCAATATTAGCAATGTTTGCACTTCCTTTGTGCTGAAATAGTGCCCGCTGGAGGCTGTAATATAAGTCATTGTGGCCATGGCTCCCTGGGAACATTGCACAGTCCCCATCTACTATGTGAGGTAGGCACTCATTTATCTATCATTGCACAGACACAGCCATCAGTGAGCTTGTGTTTGACCCAGGGGGCCAGTTAGCATGGGCACTTAGTAACTATTATTTAAAAAAAAAAACTTTACTCAAAGCAACTTTTGGATTCTTAATTACCTTTCTACATCCCAATCTGAACACCTTTGTATTACATGCCTGAGAGCCCTGTCACAAAGTCAAAATGAAATCCAGATTGCCAGAGTCCCATTCCAGTATGTTAACCATAAAACCATCTTTTCTGACATGTTTACAGAAGTATTCCTTTCATCACTGTTGAGGTTCCACTTCCAGCACTGATGTTGACTGTTGTGGGTCTTAATCTTTCAAATAAATTGTAGCCTGACTCTAGGTAATTATGTTATATCTGGAACAGTTTTTCAACATGAAAGCCCTGACTTTGGGAACCTGGAAATATATTTCAAAAACTATCTCTGCAGCTGTAGCTTAAACACCTCACTCAAGTGTAAAATTAAACAAAACCAGGCAGGAAATAATGCTTAAAGAAAGAAAAACAAACTAGAAAAATAACTTATTATCTTAATGCATCATAGCCAAATGCTCAGAGCTGGGAAATAAAAATTATATTGCATTTTGTAAAAGCAGCACTAGTGGCAGAGGTGAAACTAATAAGGTTGGTAAATCTTTATGCTGAATGTTTAATAAAACTTCACAGTGGTGTGATTTACCAGATTATCATTTCTTGAATAGGGGAAATAACTAAGGCCCCAATCTTACAAAGATTTATGCGCATGTTTAACTTTACTCACTGTGAGTAGTCTCATTGGCTTCAATGGTATGGGTGGGAGCGGAAAATTAGGTACATGTATAAGTCTTTGCAGGATTGTGGCCTACGTGTACCTAGTGCTTCCCATCCTGACAAGGCAAAGGTTGAAAATTTCCTATAATGTGGGGGGGAGAGGAATCCTGAACTAAATCTCTCACGACTATTCTTTTCATATTGTAAAGAAGTTCCTTGGTTTAGAAGGCAGTGTGCATTAAAGTCATACAGCTCAATCTAACTAATTATTCTGCCTTCTTCTGTTCTCATTCAATTTAGGGGGATCAGAATTGGGACCTATATGTATTTTAATAGAACATTCAAATGTTTTAGCCTTTCATTTGCTTAGACAGTATTACTTTATTTACCTGATTTTATTATATATTATATATTCTTTTGCATGTACTTTAAAACATCAGTGAATATATTTATTTAAAAAAAGACAGCTTAATAAACTTCTAAAGAAAGATATTAGAAATGGCTCTTTTTAAACTTCATTAAGGTTTTCATAAGTAACAAAAATGCTCAGAGCATTTTATGATTTTGTAATAGATAAGAACATAAGAACGGCCATACCGGATCAAACCAATGGCCCATCTAGCCCAGTATCCTGTCTTCCGACAGTGGCCAGTGCCAGGTGCTTCAGAAGGAATGAATAGAACTGGTAATCATCAAGTGATCCATCCTGTCGCCCAGTCCCAGTTTCTGGCAAAGAGAGGCTAGGGACACTTCAGAGCATAGTTTTGCATCCCTGCCCATCCTGGCTAATAGCCATTGATGGATCTATCTTTCATGAACTTATCTAGTTCTTTTTGTACCCTGTTATAGCCTTGGCTTTCACATCATCCTCTGGCAAAGAGTTTCACAGGTTCACTTTGATTTGTAAGTTAATGCCAATGTATGGGTAGGGTTTTGGCTGATTGTATCTTTGAATTAATATTTCATACACAGTCCTGTAGAGGAGATTCTGTTTAAAAGAATAACAGAGAATTTTGCAAGTAGTAATGATCATTTTGACATAATATTCCGGCCAAAAGAGGCAGCTCTTGCTAGTGATTAGTGCACACAGAGTTATCAAAACTGCTTTGATTCATGAAAATGGGTTGTACTGTAGAACTGCCTCAAAAATTCGGCTGATGCTTCTGATACTTCCAGCTGTGATGTCTGTAAACTGCTGCTTTGTGTTCGCACATGCAGCATGTCACAGGTGGAGCTTGGTGAAAGTATCTTTAGCTACTCGGTGAAAACAGAAGTACTGTAGGAAAAGAGAAAAGTACTACGGGGAAAGAACAAACACTACCTCTTGCTTTTTAGCACAGTATTGAAGGGGAGTAAAGATCCTGTGTTACACTGTGACCCTGAGATACTGTAAGAGAAATATATGGGAACTATAAAATTAATGGAAGGTGACATTTTCTTCCAACTACTGCAATAAATATATTGGGTGAAGAATAACTTGGTAGCATAAGAACACATACAGTACCTGCCTGCTGCTAAAGAAAATCCTATTTATGTCCAACAAATTGGAGAAACTGTTCAAGAATAGCTTATCCATGTGAAAATATGACCCAGGAAGTCTTACCAACCAAGGTCAGTAAGGCCTAAAATGATTCACTCAGCAAATACTGCTCTAGGGAACTGAAAGTGCTTGAGGCCACTTTAATGAGCACATTCATATTTTCCTCAAGGTTTTCAAAAATGGATTAGATGGTACAAGACACTAGTGAGCAAGTCTTTCTCCCACTCTGGTGACCCAAGTTTAACTTTTGGTTTTAGGTGAATTTTCCAACCCCTACTTGCTGATTCTATTAAACTATCCTGCTGCTTGATGCAAATCAGAACCAAGGTTCATTGGCAGCATGTGTGTCACTCTTGGCTGATGGCCACAGAACTCCTTCTAATCCCGCTACCACTGGCGGAGGGTCCCCTGCTTCCCATTGGTCCAGTCACCCTGGTCCAATTCTCCAACATTCCTTCCCTAACTCATATGTCACCACAGCACCCCAGCCCTAAATCCAGCTGCCCTTATCTGAGTCATTTGAATAAAATTTAAAAGCACTTAGCTTAACCATGTGCGGTTTTTAAAAAAAATAGAGTGGGATTTTTCGAAATGGGTAGAGCCCACATCAGAAGAATGAAAATGGCCATGTAATGGTGAGACCACACCTCGCCTATTATAGACAATTTTGGACATCACAGTTTAGGAAAGGTATTAGAGAAAGAAATAGAAAGGATCCTGAAGAGAGCAACTAGAGGATTTTGCTGTGTAAAGAAGTTGGAAAACTAGGTTAATATTCTTAAAAGAAAAGAAGATTAATTGGGGCCATGACTGAGGATTTTTTTCTGAATTTCTTTTAGGAACTTTGTTCCTGAGATTATTGTATGGATTTTCCTTATGCTATTAAATCTTATTTCCTAAGCTTAAAAATAAATGTCAGGCTACATTGGCATTCACTCCAAGGCAACAGGGTTGGAATAGTGATCCATAAAGTTCCTTTTTTATATTCTTTGAGTATATTAAAAGAAAACCATCTCCAAGAGTCATGATGAGCAAGTGGCTGACTGCAGTCAACAGCAGGGATTCTGTAAGGATCAATTCTGTCCTCACCAGTAGATAGCAAGGCAGTTAATGGGAATCACTTTTGAGCATTTCATAGTGATGTTTGAATGATCAGACAAGCCAAAGACACATTTAAAATCTTAAACATGCATTTGGACTGTACATAACTCTGTAAATACCTGTTATTGCTAGTATTGTAAAACCAGTCTAGTGAATGGGTTGTATAGAGGTACTGAGAAAAATTAGTTTGATAGCTAGTCTAGAGATTATCGTTCCCAACCACTATAATTCAAAATACATTAGATTTGCACGGTGAACATGAAAATCACTGTTTAAAATATATAGGTGTAAGGCACATGCATTTGGAGTTACTATTCAAATGATCAGCCTAGTCAAAGAGAGAATGAGAGAGAAAGAAAGAGACGAGACAGACTCACCAAATACAATTTGCTCTGAAATGTGAAAGAAATATTTTATTTCCAGGAAACTAATAAGGCAGGGCATCAATACAATTGTTTCCATTTTATTTTGGAAAGCCTACTATAAATGTTACTTTTAGAGGGCCGGTGCTCAGCACTTTCTGAAAAATTAGACCACTTTAAGGCATTTGAGGCATCACTTTTGAAAATTTAAGCATAAAACTATTACAGTAACTCCTCGCTTAACGCTGTAGTTATGTTCCTGAAAAATGCGACTTTAAGCGAAATGATGTTAAGCGAATCCAATTTCCCCATACAAATTAATGTAAAGAGGGGAGGGTATATTATATCTATATCAATATAGATCTATCTATCTATCTATCTATCTATCTATCTATCTATATGTACACACAGTATAAGTTTTAAACAAACAATTTAATACTGTACACAGCAATGATGATTGTGAAGCTTGGTTGAGGTGGTGAAGTCAGAGAGTGGAAGACAGTGGGATATTTCCTAGGGAATGCCTTACTGCTAAATGTTGAATTAGACCAACGGAACCCTCAAGGGTTAACACATTGTTGTTAATGTAGCCTCACACTCTACAAGGCAGCGCAAATGGAAGGAGGGGAGACAGCATGGCAGACAGAGACAGAGAGACACGCTCTGTGTGTGTGTGAGAGAGAGAGATGCGCATTGCCCCTTTAAGTACTCTGAACCCACTCTAAGTACATTGCCTTTTTAAATAGATCAGCAAGTTGAGACAACAGCTGCTGCCAGCAGGCTCCCTCTGTCCTGAGTCCTGTTGTGTCCCCCCGCTCCTGCTCTATGGTGATGGGATTAGTGGGGGGCAGGAGCAGGGGGGAGAGGGACACCCTGACATTAGCACCCTTCTTCCATAGGTGCTGACCCCGTGGGTGCTCCGGGGCTGGAGCACCCACGGAAAAAAATTGGTGGGTGCTCAGCACCCATGGGCAGCTCCCTGTGGCCCCACCTCGCCCCCTGCTCCAGCTCACCTCTGCCTCCTCCACGAGCATGCCGCCGCGTCCTGCTTCTCCCCCCTTCCTCCCAGCACTTGCGCCGTGAAACAGCTGATTTGCGGGGCAAGGAGGGAGAGAGAGGAGGGGGAACGCGGCACGCTGGGGGAAGAGGTGGGGCCAGGACGGGGATTTGGGGAAGGGGTCCAATAGGGGCAGGGAGGGGGCAGAGTTAGGGCGGGGACTTTGGGGATGGGGTTGGAATGGGGGAGGGGCCAGGGGCGAGATGGGGTGGAGTCGGGGCGGGGCCAGGGGTGGGGAAAGGGGCAGGGGGGTGTGGGCACCCACCAGCACCGGAGAAAGTTGGCGCCTATGCCTTCTTCCCCCCACCCCCTGCACAGCAAGCAGGAGGCTCCCGGGAGCAGCTCCAAGGCAGAGGGCAGGAGCAGCACAAGGCAGTGGGGGGAGGGACAGCTGAATTGCCAGCAATTGATAGCCTGCATGGGCTGCCGCACAGGGAACTTAGGGGAGCGGGGAGCTGATAGGGGGGCTGCCGATCCACCCTGGTTCCAAGCCTCCACTAGCTAGCTCCAATGGGCTGAGCTTCCTGCAAGCAGTGGACAAAACAGGCAGTTGCCAAACAACATTATAAGGGAGCATTGCGCAAATTTAAACAAGCATGTTCTCTGATTGATCAGCAATGTAACAATGAAACAACGTTAACCGGGACAACTTTAAGTGAGGCGTTACTGTACATTTAAATACCTTTAGAGGGGACTTGGGAATAAGAACGTAATGACTTTCAAGTAGAGCTGGGCAAACAAAAATTTTCAAATAGTTTATTCACCCCTCCCAAAAAAAACCAACAGTTTGGGGTTGAACAATATATTAAAAAAGGCAAGAAAAACGTTTTGGCTAGAAAAAACGAAAAAAATCCTGTTTCAGGTCAGCCACCAAACCAACACCAGAAAACATTTTTTTTTAGAAATAGCTAAACTCTGATTTCAAGTCCAACATCTCTGGACAACCCCAGGCTTTAATCAAGTGATGTATGTCACAATGGAAAGCTGGAAATCTACAATTTTGGGGGATATGAACCTTCAATTTCTAGCTCAGAAATGTTGTAAGATATTGGACTGTCACTGGTGTAGGACTTATTGCCAGGTGATAATGAAAGCTGTATGTGATCAGCGAAAGTACTTGGAAGAGGTGGGGCCTTTTTGGAGAACTGCTCAGCTGCACCAGACACAGACACATTATGGATTCCTCACCAGAAGCAGGAGGTTCTGGATAGGATCCTGGGCATAGGGATGTGTATGCACATGGCAATGATAGTGGAGATGAGAACCCAAAGATGGGACCAAAGTAGAAGGGCAACTGATAGTGACCTAATCAAAGATTAACTACTTGGGGAGAGAACTAGAAAAAATCCTGCTGCTCACATACAAATACTTTAATCTAGGATGTAAAACAGGGTCTGTGCTGTTTTCTGGCAAGTCAGGACACAAAGAATAAGTGGTATCCATGCAATATAGATCTAAAAACAACTTGTCGTATATATAAATCCCGTAAGCTCTTTAGGGCAGGGAGGTCTCTATATATGTACATGGTGTCTAGCAAAATAGGGCTTATCCTTGATTAGGGTCTCTAGGTACCTCTGTATTAGGCATAATAATAATTCAGAGAGGCACATTGACAGCTATTGTGTGAGAGGATGCTGATGACTTTAAGACTTTTTCCAGAGTCTACTTTCCTGGAATTCCAGAATGGCATGCTCCTCTTGTTGCTAATCCTCTAGCACTTCCTGCTTCTTCCCATTCTCATCATCATATTATCCCTGCCCTGCTACTCCTCCTTCACGCACAAAACCATCATGCCGATGGACCAGTCAGTCTCCCTGAGCCATTGCTTGGTCAACTCTGGGCTTGGCACCCAGTGGCATACCTTTGGATGGCATTGCTCCTGGAGATAAGAAGGTGATTGCTATTGTGTTGTTTGTTTAATCTGTAATAACATCCTTATTATTGTGTGTCATTTATTTTCACATTAAGTGTAACTTCTTGATATTCTATAAACGATCTTATTTTTTTTTTCCTTATAGGATCCAAAGTTTGGAGTGGTCACTACTTATTGCTACCAAGCCCTTCCATATAGCTCAGTAATAGAGCTGTGCAGACATAGGTAATTCCATTTCATGGACAATTTTGATATTTCAAAATTTGGTTCCATTGTGATTTAGAACCAAAAATTTCTCTGTGACAGGGAAAGTCCTGGAGTCCATGACTCTGGACCAGTCTGCCTGGCTGGTTGCTCAGGAGCTGCAAACCCTGGAAGCCCTGGGGTTAATGACTTTGAGGCAGTCTATAGCCTGGAACCCCCGGCTCCCCAGCAGCCCACCAAGTTTGCTGCTGGGGACCCAAGTGGACAAACTGGAAGGAAACCAGGCTGCGTTGCATCAGACTTTTGTCAAAATCAAAACCTTTCCATTTCAACTAATTGGGATTC
This sequence comes from Chrysemys picta bellii, assembly GCF_011386835.1. NCBI lineage: Eukaryota > Metazoa > Chordata > Testudines > Emydidae > Chrysemys > Chrysemys picta. The sequence continues at coordinate 115,162,063 of NC_088792.1, read as the reverse complement.
TGACAGAAAACTGTTCTGTTGGAGAATTTCCAATTAGCTGTCCTCAGCAGTGGGGCTCTGCCAGTGCCTCCCCTCCTGCAGGGTCTCCACAGATCATTTTAGGTGTGGGAGATAGAGGAAGGATGACCAACCAGGAGCTGGAGGCTTACAGGGAGGTAAGTTCCACGAGGCTGTTTGAGGGGGCCACCTGGGGGTGGGGGACCCCGCACAACACTATTGTTTCCTGCTATGCCATATCTTTTTCAGAATTCCAGATTTCTGGACATGCTCATCTAGAGGAGCCTGAAAACTCTGGGTACCCTGGGATAAGGCAAGTGTTTTGCTTGGGAGGAGCTACATGTGCATGTCTGTCTGTCGGACTCTTTATTGGCAAAGGTACTAATATTTTTAAATTGATTGTTTGAAGAATGGAACCCTGTGGGAACTTGAGTTTTCTACTGTTTGTTTTAAGAAGACTTCTTTTACCCTATGAAGAGGGGGAAAGGCTGAGCTGAGACCACGTGTCCTGCCTTATATAAATCAAAAGAAAGAAGGGGGGTGGGAAAGCGGAGAGAAGGGGGGAGAGAGAAAGAAAGGTGGCTGTGGGGGAGGGCAGCACCTCTTCTTTTCCCAACAACTTTCAAATTTCAGTCTTGTAGGGTTCCCCCAGGGTTGGTTATCTCAAGTTATGTGACTCTGACTAAACACCCCTGCTTTTGAGGAGGAAAGAGTTAATTCTCAGGGACAGATGTCACACTTCTCAATAGAACAATGCCTTTATCCAGATGAGGAAGGGGGCTGAAACCTCAGAGAATATCAGGGATGATCCTCAGAAAGACACACCTAATAGGAGTTAGTTACACATATACCTTCCAAAACAATAGTACAATGTATTGAGTCCCCAGTGCCTAGATATACAGATTGATGTTCTCTGCTCCAATTTCAAGTCCAGGTAGTACAAACCTCTCTGTCTCCATCCTGGACCACGTTACCTTCCAAGCTCTGTGTGTGCTGATGCTAGAGTGAGAAGTGAGCTCAGAATGATGAGTTCTTGGTCCTGGGGCATAGATTCATTCCACTTTCCATGGCTGCTGTGTTAGTCCAGACTGTCCTCCTGGCTTCAAGCTGCTTTCTCTCTCAATGCCACAGCTGCTGCCTCTCCTCCTCCTCCCCCTCCCTGGCACAAAAGTCCAAGGCTGCACAGCTGAAATTGTTTCTTTACAGCCCCCAGCCAGCTGACTGGTCCAAAGTGATCCAGGTGATCCCCAGCCAACTCCCTCTCAGTTTTGAAGTGATATCCCTCCCTGTGAAACTCAAGTCACTGGCAATCAACCTCCTGTCTTTTTGGGGGATGGACATTTCTCCCCACATTGAACGTTCATCAGTCCGGCACCCAAAATAGAACATTGGCTGTGGCAGGTAGCTAGGGGGCAGTGCCCTTCGCTTCCCCTTACCAATCAGGCCTTTTTCTGTGGAGGAGGAGGTCTTTGCACTGCTCTACACTGAAAAGTAATGTCATTCTACAAACATGGAAAAAAGAATGCTAAATAGTAAATGGGCATTTCCTAGATTTTAAGGCCAGAAGGCATGAACTGTTGTTATCTAGTCTGTCTCCTGCATAACACAGGCTATAGGATTGCCCTGCACTCATTTATCTGTCAAGATGAGGTCTAATATAGAATTCCCCCATCTTGGATGGAGTTAGAAAATTGTCGTCTATATTTAGATTTTGTTTTGATATTTAGAAATTCTGAGGATGTTTTAGTACTGGCAGCATGTGTCATTCAGAGTGAAGTGCCCCATGATCATGCAGCTTTTTTTATATACATTATAGATAGGTACTTAAGGAGTTGGTCATCCTATCTTCTAGTGTGATTTGGTAGGCTGTCACAGAGACTAACTAGTACCCCATCAGGTATTTTATCTGTTAGAACATTGATCCACAAACATTCAAGATCCTTTGCTTCTGAGTTGGCGATGTCTCAAAAACAGGTAATTGACAGCGTTAATTCCCTCCCTTTTTGCCTACTCAGTCCTTCCTAAATTGGTTGCAACCAGTTACTTTAACATTCCAAACAGACTGATCTAACCAAGTTTCACTAATACCAAATAAGTCAAATGTATGCTTATAAGTGAGCAATTCCAGTTCCTCTTGTTCATTACCCAGGCTCCTGGCATTGATGTAGGAACAATTCAAGAACATCTTCTCTTCCTGTCTCTTGCTGCCTTGATTAATTTTGTTCTCAACATCTTGATTTCGGGTTAAATGAGCACTAATTTGCTCTCCCTCCTCCTCTTGGGGATAGCTTAACCCTGTCTTTACTAGAAGTTTGGTTCCTGTTCTTCTGAAATTAAGTCCATCCAACCTGTATAGCCCCCTCTCCTCCATAGAAGGTGGACCAATGTTCCATAAAAACAAAACCTTACACCATGCTTAATGAATTGTAAAACATTGAAAAGTAATGTTATTCAACAAACATGCAAAAGAAAATGCTAAGTATTGAAGGTTCCAATTGTGCAAACCTTGTGTCCCTCAGACTACTACTGCATCGGTGGGAGTTTTCAGAGTACAAGGCATGCACAGTTGGTGTCTAGAATTCCAGTATTCAGGTAATTAAGTTCTTAACACTGAATAAAGTGTTGCCACACCAGTCATACACAAGATACCTTTTCTAATAAAATGTTGGGATGCAGTTTAATAGAGTGTTTCTACATTTTAGGTTTACTTAATTAAATATCTCCTTCAAACTACCTACCCAGATTTCTCCCTAAAACCAATAAAATGTGGGGAATGTACAATGGAGAATAAAGTTTACATATTTCTATGCATTTACAAAATATTAGAGGATTAAAACTAATTTCAGTCACAATGGAATTATATTGTCTCTGTTTATGAAAACACTTAGCATTTGGCATTTCTGCTTCCTAATAAAAAAAACCCTTTGCAGAAGAATTCCAATTACTTATGTTTGTAAGGTTTAGTGTCAATGATTTATTAGAGATTAAGCTTTAGTAATGAAATTTTGTAATAGATACTGGTGGTTCATTATTTTAAATTGTATATAAACACAGAATAAATTCTCAGTGTACTGCTTACATAAGATTTTGATGACACTACAGTACATTCCTCCTCAATATTTATGAAATAAGCATTTATTTAATGAAAACAAGCCTGTAGGAGAAATTGGTATGTGAGAAGATCCAGGTTCTAGTCCTGGACTTGCCGGAAGGCATTTTCTAAAATGATCAGCCTCTATATTTATCTCTGTAGTTGGAAACACAACAACCACACAAGTTATGTTAAAAAAAAGGGCTTCTATCTATTTAGTACTGAACCTGAGGACTTGGAGGATATCTAGGTTAATGCTGTGATAATACCAAATACTGAAATATTCGGTAATAAATCACATCCTGACGCTTACTCATGTTGAATATTACCTTCTGTGAGCAGTTTCACTGATTTTATAGGTGCAATGGAGAAATTTAATCAAAATGTAGAAAATTTATTTTTTTCAAATTCTTACACAGTATTGCTGATGTCAAGCAGTCAGAAAAAAAATCACAGGTCAGGTCTCAAAAAATCATCAGATTATATGAAAAGAGTTATGAGAAACAGATTTGCAATTCTTTTCCCCCTGCCCCCCCCTTTCTTTTTTGGCCATCTGGCTTCTGAGTCTTCAGCATACTCTCCCTTCATATTTTCAAACTTTTCTCCACAGCCATGAAGAATACAAACTTATTTTTTTTAAAGAAAGTTGATATTTCCATCCAGTCTTTTGTTTCCTGCCACTTGGGCTATATTATTCCAGCTAAGGGCTTAAGAAAAAAAACCCTCATTTACAGGGGCTATATTATACTTATTAGACATTGTCTCTACACTAGTGTGGGGAGAGAGAAGCTTGTGGCTGTTCCTTCACCATGCTATAGTGGTACTGTTGACAATTCCCGGAGATAAATCTTACTTTGTAATTAACAAACATGTTTACCAAGAGTTACGTGTTTATCATTTTGAAAAGGATCTTTTCAAAAATTAAACAAACAAACAAAAATCCTTACTAAGGTTGAAACTGCAAGAACTACTGTATGACATTACAACAATCAAATATCTTTCCAATGGTACCAACACAATGACAACAACAATGTTATACTCACTGTTGCATGAAATAACATTATTTATTGAGGTAATTTATCTGTATGAATAATATACAGATAAAAAGACAGGCACAGGCAAAATGGATTCATTCACATTTCAAAAATATCAAACATCTATCTTAGGACATAGGAATGAACACAAACTTCCTATAAAGGCAGGCACAACTTTGCTTTTGTTAACCAAACCTTTGCATGCAGTGATGACTTCTCCAAAATCTTGGACCAGAAACAATACCTTCTAAATGTGAGCGCTAAAGTCTGGGTCGGTTGTATAAGCTGTTGCATGGGAAGACTGACCTGTAAAGGACCCGCTGGAGGGTGGCTTATTTTTTCATAGATTTTTTGTGTGGACTCCACCAAAACCTAGATTTTAACAAGAAGCAAGAAAAGAACAAGGCCAATATTTTCAAAATCAGGTGCATATGTTTTGGAAGCTATTTAGGCATATAAGTAAGTGGTCTGCTTTTCACAAGTACTTAGCACCCAGCAACTCTCACTTAGTTGTGTGAGTTGTTCTTTTGGAGTCAATGCTCACCACTCTGAGTGAGAGTTAAACAATCTATTCCATATTTGTAACTGTGTTTTTAGTGTGTATGTAGAATAAATGTAACTTGAGGATTATCTGTTGTGTTTATTCCCTCTGAAGCACCTGGCATTGGCCACTGTTGGAAGACAGGATTCTGGGTTAGATGGACCGTTGATCTGACCTAGTATGGCTGTTCTTCTCTTTATAGAATATCAGGGCTAGAAGGGACCTCTTGAAGTCATCTAGTCCAACCCCCTGCTCAAAGCAGGACTAATCCCCAGTCAGATTTTTACCCCAGTTCCCTAAATGGCCCCTTCAAGAATTGAATTTAAAACCCTGGATTTAGCAAGCCAATGCTCAAGCCACTGAGCTATCCCCCCTTGATTTGCAAGTGGAGATTAATTACCATTTAGTAAAAGACAGACAGCTACTAGTATCTATTTTTTCAATGTAAGATTCATAGGCAATAGATACCACAATCAGTTTTGAAAATATATTTACTATAAGAACCAAACTGGTTCAGTATATGTTCATAGATGTATAATTAATGCTTTTAGTGACAAGTCACATAACATGGGCGTTCACATGTGAATATGGGTATTTGCTATTCATGCTGGAAGTGCACATCTCGATTGATAATGTTTTTTATCCAATCAGGGAGAGGAAACAATAGTCACTGATCACATACCATGTTAAAAATGAATAATCAAAAACATAGCAAGGCATAGAAAGTGGATTACAAACCACTCATAGGTTGAAAAATGTTCACATAAATTGTTAGTTGAACAATTACAAATAATGAGTACATTCATAAAAATCAGTCTGTCATTGCTAATTCACAAAAGAGAATAAAAGGCTATATTTGATGGATACATTATTTGCGATGAATAGTTCGCCCAGATCTAATTGTGAAGCTCATACTTCTCTTTTTAAAAAGTGAGCAAATATGATTGAGGCAGAGCATTGGAAATTAGGAAATCTGAGTTTTCCTCCTGATTTTTGCCACAGACTTCCTGCTTGACTTTGGGCAAGCCACTTATGCCTAGATTCTGCCACACTTATTCACATTCCTCTGCTTCAACCCTTGTATCCTGTTGTGGCAGCATAAAGGAGCCCATAGAGCCCTAGATCATGTCAGGGGAGAGCTCACTCTACCTCAGGCTTTGTGCAAGGCAGCTTGTACTGGTCTACCAGGCCCCTTCTCCAAGGACTGAGTCAGCAGCAGGAGAGACGTTTTGGGATGGCAAGGTGTGTGACCAAATGCATAGTGCTGCAGAGATACTGGGTGAGGAAGCTGGGGACAGTCTGTAATCATTTAGGTAGTCTACCAGGCTTGTCTAGATTATGCCAGAGGTGTCACCAGCACATGGTGCAGCCTAAAATTGGAAGGGCACAAGGTTGTCTTAAAGCGATCTTTACCCCTCACCCCTTGGTTGAGGGTTTACACTGTGCCTCTTAGAGTTACAGCACAAAACTGTACGCACAAGTAGTAACCTTTCCAAGAGTAATCCAGCATGGGTAAGGCATGACAGAATTGGGCTCTTAATCTGTCTGTGGCTCAGTTTCCTTATAAGGCCTTGTCACAATCTAGCTCTAAAGTATTTTGGACTCAGTTTGTCTGAAATAGGCTATATAAAATAGAGGTGTTAATGGCAAGGCTGGTAGTACTGCCTATTGTTAAGGTCCAGACCTTCCATTATAAAATCCTGTTTTCAGTTGTTTATAAACTTTGTCAAACTGTAACTGTTTAAGATGAAATTTTCCATCCTGGGTGACTGCCTCAGGCTGAACTTTTTGGGAAGACTTCAGCCAAAATACGTCTGTTTCTGAGAACAAGGCTGGGGGGAAAAGAAAATATTGTTTTGAACATAAAACATTCTGGTGACCTGTCCTTTGAAAAGCTCTAGTGCCCCCCCTGCTTTGGAATGGGGACTTGAAATTGGGCAGGAGCTGGCCTCTGTATTAGGGTCTGGCCATTTGCCATCCCCATAAAAATTTGCCCAACTGTGGCTAAGTTATAAGCCTTTGAAAAATCTCAGTTCACACATGCTCAGTGTAGACTTCTTAGATTTTAGCAAATAAATTCACTGGGCATGCCCAGCCCAGGAGCTGAGCAGGACACTCCCTGCAATTGCAGCTCAAGGCTTGGGTCTGGACACCTGAAATGAGGTCAAAGAGACTGTCTCTCCAGTGTGCTCAATGACCACCTGCTTGGCCTTGGCAGTGGGAAGGTGGAAGATACCTGATTTGAATGAAGGGGACAAGAACCGGACCTTGGCTGTGGGAGGGGAGCAGACTAGAGCAAGGAGCTTGGGAGGCAAGGGAAACAGGACTTGGGAGTTGGGTTGGGGGAGACTAGGACTGGTTGAGGAAGAAGATGGGACTGGGTATCAAAGATAAATATGAGTGTCTGGGTAAGAAGTCTTGGAGCCGAGGCTGGAGAGTGAGATCAGATGAGGAGCTGGGTTGGAGACTGGGACTGAGAACCAGTGGGTCGGGGAAGGAGGAGGACAGACAGATCTGATGAGGAACCAGTATGAGTGGGGAGAACTGGGACTGGCTGGGCAGAAAGACTGGAACAAGTATCCAGGCAGAGGAGAGAAGAGTAGAGACTGACATTGAACAAGGATCCCGGGGAGAGAGACTGGGAGCCAGTGGGGATGGGGAGTATGCAACTAGAGGCTAGGGTGTGGGAGAGAGACTGATTGGATGAGGATGAAAACTGGGACTGGCTGGGCAAGGAGACTGACTGGGAGTGGGAAGACTGATGAGGAATCTGGAGGGGTGAGAGCAGGATTTGTTGTGCAAGGAGACTGGGATGAGAAGCCTGAGTAGTGGAGACAGACTGGGACTAGGAACTAGTGGTAGGGAAGGAGCAGGACTGGGACAGTTTGCAAAGAATGAGGTGGAAGTGGTCAGGCTTAGGGGCAATGGATGCATTATAATACTGTCTGCAATTACATGCTCACATCCAATTTTTCCCTTAATCCTGGCATTTCCTTAGCTTTGAATGCTTGATTTTTTTAATGTCAATAGTGTTCTTTTAACAGGTTTTATGGGTGTGTAATATGGTATTATATTAAACATCTTTATGAACTATTGATACAGATATTTTTTCCACACTAACACTATTAATAGCCCAAATAATTAAAGTCAAAGTGGTTTGAAAAGGTCCCCAAAACATATGTTACATAAGGGAAGAGTGTTCTTCTTAAATACAATTTTAACTATGATTCAATTCAAACTGTTGTATATTGAATCAAGCAGTTACTATTTTTTTCTCATTATAATGTCTATATTAACAGGCTAAGATTTTCCAAAGGAGCCTAAGGGAGTTAGGTGCTCAACTCCCATTTGATTTCCATAGGGGAAAGAGGAAAAGAAACATGCCAAAATGACTAGTTCTTATTTTCAATCATAATTTTTCAGACTTTATTCCTCAGCCCAACATAACAGTGAATCCTCAGTTTGGTACTTCAGCCTGCAACATATACTTCACTGGAGAGAAGTAAATGCTTGAATTAAACAATACTCTGACTCAAAGTCTGGGTTTTATCTAGAAGGTGTTTGATTAAAAAATAGGAATTCTCTATCAGAAATAAGAAAGAAAAGGCTTTTGTAGGGTGTTTAAGTTTGATGGAAATGACTATGGGATCTAAGTCATTTGTAAGACTAAGTCGCGATAATTTAAGGACAAGAGCTCTTGCACAATAAAATGACTGTGATTAAAAACAGCAAACAGAATAAATGAGGAGTGTATTCTGAACAGGCTGATTTTACTATACTTACTCAGAGGCTTGCAGAGGCTTGGAGAGGGGCAGATAAGGTCTTCTGTTTTTTCCATCAGTATGTTGACTACCTTGTAAATCTTCCATAGGTCCGAGCATCCCCAAGGATAGCTGTGTGAGACTGAGTATCTCTAGTAAAAGGATGACATCTTGGATCACAGCTCGTCATGTGTGAACATCTGCTTACTTTTTATTCTGCATCTTAAGAAGCACAAAATTTCACCCAGGCAAAAGCTGTACATTTTATCTTCTCTGTATATGTGTCCAACAAGGCTATTTGTGGGTGTGAAAGAAAGACATTTTTTGATGTTTAGAGGACACTAACATTTGTACAAATTATATCTAGAGAGGGAACAGGTACTGAAGCTGCAATAAGATTAGAACTCAACTATGTATTAAATTTTCTTTGAAGTTTTTTGATCCTTGTTATACCTACTATGGCCTGACATCCCCATAGAAAGTGGGAGTAGTTGTCGATTTTTTTCTTTCTAGTTGATTTACATCCTTCTGCCATTTTCTCCCATTCTCTATTTTAATAATCCCCATCTACTTGCATTGAAAAGTTTTATTATTTATAAATAATTATCTGGAGCAGGATGGGAATAGATAGTTGAATATACACCTCTACCCCGATATAACGCTGTCCTCGGGAGCCAAAAAATCTTACTGCGTTATAGATGAAACCGCGTTATATCAAACTTGCTTTGATCCACCGGAGTGCGCATCCCCGCCCCCCCCGGAGCGCTGCTTTACCGTGTTATATCCGAATTCGTGTTATATCAGGTCGCGTTATATCGGGGTAGAGGTGTACATTGTTTTGTATACTGTATATTGCTCTCCTAAATTGCATAGGAAATTCTGAGTCTCCCCACTTTACAAGAAAGAGCTTTTGACTGTGATTTATCTTCTGCATATTTTACCTTAAGAGGAGTATGCCTTCCTGATGCAGAGGTAATTTCTAATTTGAAATGCCCTAATACAGAAGAGACATACACACTGATTTCTCTTGGACACCTTACTTTTTAAAATTCTTCTGTTGCATTAATTTAAAATAAAGATAATTCACAGCAAAATAATGTGGTTGTTTTGTGTATTAAAAAAAGAAGTAGGGAAAAGGTGCCACGTGACAGATATCATTCATGGTGCTTAATGCACTGCAAACGGCTCAATTACCACTGCCATGGGCATGGTTTCAGGATAATGTTATTAATAAGGTTAATAGGGATTGTTCCTCTTTAAAATTTTGACCAAGATGTAACACCAGTGAAGTTGCAAATGGTGATGTAAGCCTTGAACAAAGTAGATCTCCACTCTGTCCAGAATTTAAGCCCATGGGTCTTGTCTTTCAAGCCTCATACTTGAATATAATTTCAGAAGCTGAAAAATATAATTTGAGTATACTATTTTCTACACTTTTTTCTAAGCATTTTTATGCTTTTATAATTGCATTTGTAGGGTGAGACAGTGTTTTGTGACTGTTATCTGTCTGGGTTCTTCCTTTGTTTTGCAGTTTTGATAGATATAATGCTCTAATGTCCTGATCCTGAACCACTGAAGTCAACCTTTCACTGAAGTCAATGAAAGCTCTGCCATTGACATCCATGAAGGGCAGGTTCAAACCCTGTAAAGAGAAAACCTGACTAAAAGCATTAGATTGGAGTGTGTCATACAATGTATGACCTCTAGAGGTAGTAGTGATGCATTATCTTCCTTACATTACATAGTTATTTATGATACTTAAATGTTGTTACTGTGAAATATTAGATGTTTGTACAATGTTAGGACAAAGAAAACAGTAAAAGATAAGTTGAAAAACACATATTGAGTATACTTAAATGGACATTAAGATTTATTTTGCCACAAGGTCAGTATTGACAAGAGCTTCAAGTCTAGCAATATTTACCTCTCAGTTCAATAAAAAATTGATGTTCAACTCAGACGTCAATGTCTGCTTAGTATTTTTACAAATTAATTGGTGAAATCCAAAATGTCAGAAGGGAAAGTGTAAGAGAATGGTATCAATGATCATTTCTTAAAGCTATTTCTACTGCATAATTTTCAGCATTGAAGGATAGACTCAGGGTTGTGAGTTCAATACTTGAGGGGGCCATTTAGGGATCTGGGGCAAAAATCTGTCTGGGGATTGGTCCTGCTTTGAGCAGGGGGTTGGACTAGTGACCTCCTGAGGTCCCTTCCAACTCTGATATTCTATGATACAATAAAAACATTTAGAAATGGAGTTACCACTGCTATTTTATGTGCAAATAGGATAACTCTGAGTAGGTTAAAATAAGTTCCAATGCCCCAATATTAAAAGAATGGTATTTGGAAAAGGATGGAGTAGAGTCCTATCTATTTATGCCTGAATTTTCTATTGTGCCCTTCATTTAATATCTAAGAGTATCTAATGTACAAAATGATTGACAAAATAGAATTTAATTCAGTTAATCTCCTTTTCAAATGAGAGACTGACTATAAATCCTAGATTTGAATTTAAAATATAAATTTGTAATTGAAGAGTGGGGAGAGCATTTCAAGAATTCAACATTTCATTATAGATATTTTAAATTTGTTTTTATTCGTTTTTTTTTAGTGTGCTGGTTTTTGATGCCAAGTTGTATCTGCCTTTGCTTCTGTGTTTTTATTCAGTTAGTTTGAACCATTCTTATTTAAATTCAAGTAAAGACAGCTGCAGAAGAAGTGACTCACCACCAGTGCATCCCCTTGTGGCTGTGTGTGGCAGTGCAGGACCTTTTCCTCAATTGCTACCATGGACTGTCCCTAATCCCTGTTCATCTCTGTGGCAACAATCTTGTTCCCCAGTTACCTCCAGCCTGTGGGTTGGGGAGCAACTACAGCCTTACTTTCTGTGCCATGGGTCAGTTCATCCTTTCCCTTTCCTTTCCTGGCCCTTCCCCTTTCCATTGCAGCACCTCAGTTTCTTATGAGGGAAGTACCTTTTCCTATGTACAACATCCCCACTCCCAAAATACACCCCTGTTGTCTATGTTTTGGTCAATCTTCTGTGTTTTTTCCTCCATGGTCTGCTCCTCCCTGCCCCTCCAGCCAGTTTACATCCCAGTTTACATAGGGCAAACCCTTCTGATGTGTTCCATCTGGCCACACACATCCCATATCTACAGGTGGGCTTTAGGTTTCTGGATCCCTAAATAGCCCTTTCCTTCACAGCACCTGTGGCCACTGATGCTTCCCTCACATAGGATTGCGAGAAGATGTTTTTTGCTGCTCCTCTAACCGGGACGGCTGCTTCTGCCAATCTAACTGCACCTCCCACTCCCAGAGCTGCTGGAGGACTGCCTGGATCTGTGGTGACAGCTCTATCACCTCCTGACACTGGCACATGAACTCCAGCAACCACAGCTGTTCCTGTACATACCAACTTAGCAGGGTAGACCTCCTCCCATCAAAGAAGGCTTCCCTGTATTTTGGATCCATCCCTTTGCCTCCCAACATTTTTTGTTTGGATGTTTTTAAGTTACTACCAGCATCCTTAAGGTCATGAGTTGAAGTCTCGCTCCATGTCACACTGAAAGGCCACTTCCAGTTCACCCAGCCATAACATGGGACCTGAGCCATTAGGTTAGGGCAGTCAAAGGTGCTCAGCTATGATGCTGTCCTCATCACACTTTTGTGTCCTATTGGCTGTCAGACTGACCTGCCTTAACTGCATCAGCCCGATGAGCCATCAACTCAGAGGAACTTTAATTTTGAACAGCCTGCCTTTCTCCTTATTTCAGGGACAATGGTCTTGCCTGCATTTTCTACCACTTTGTAGATGAGTGACTCACTGGCCAGAACACTCCCACATGGCTGGAAACAGCATTGCAGTACCTTCCCCTCTACTGACTCCTTCAGACAGACCCTGTGGTGGTCTGGTTCTTTCAGCGACTCAGCCCTCTGACCAGATCATAAACAGATTCACTCCCTTCCAGGATATCAACGTCCTAAATAAACAGTTCCAACACAATATTAGTTAGTCATCCATAAGCCATCTTCCACTTCTCCAATCCCACTCTTCTTTCAGAAGCAGCAGATTCATGGGTTTCTCCCCTGCTCAACTCAGAAACCTACAAACAAAACCTAAGCCACTGCTACCATGCTTGTAGCCCCTCTGGTTTCTCTTCTAGAGCATTGACCTGCAGGGCTAACCCCTGGAGTCTTCCATCTCTATACCGATCTCGTAGAGCTGGAAGGGAACTTGAAAGATTGTTGAGCTGAATCTAGTCCCCTGCCTTCACAGCAGGACCAAGTAGTGTCCCTGGCAGATTTTTGCCCCAGGTCCCTAAATTGCCCCCTCAAAGATTGAACTTACAACGCTGGGTTTAGCAGGCCAATGCTCAAACTACTGAGCTACCCCTCCACCTGTTTCAGGGCCTCCCACATAACTATCTTAATTACTGTAGCTTCCTCACAGTTTACTTCTCACAGAAAAAGGGCACTGAAAACACCTTCACTCACTGCTCTGAGCCCCTTTCCTTATGAAGGAGACCTAGGTCCTCCCCCACTGAGTCTGATAATGAAGTGAGCCTGACACACCCTCCCGATATAACCAGGTGAGTTAATTGAGCCCACAAGTTCCCATTAACTCTTTGTCTACCAGCATGGGTTTTATACACTCCATCAAAATAATCTTTTAATGATATGTCACAAAGAAAATGTGCAACCTTGAAATCAACTTGAACTTTTTTTTTAAATACAGGGCATGATATTTAGATTGTGGGGGTTTGGTGATGAGGTATGGTTTGGACCAAATACAGACCTTTGCTCATGCAAATAGTCCAACTGTTTTCAATATTTCTGTTCATGTGAGTAAGCCAAGCAGTATTTGGGATGTATGGTGCAAAAGATAGAGATAGAATGAGATTAATAGACTTATAGAAAGCGAACATCACAAGTCATTACATACGTATGCATCTCCACACAGAGATACATCTTCATACGCACACACATACACATTCTTTCTGACGTGCTCTCTAGATACACTGGGCCAGATCTTCACCTTGTGTAAGTCAGCCTAACTCTCCTGAAATTAATTTGTTAATATGCTGGTTTACACCAGCTGAGGATCAGTTTTGTTATGCATACCATTGCAATACCAAACCTGTCTTGAGGTAGCAGTAGCATAGAAAGACTGGCATTGGCAATTGACCAAATGTATGAGTTAGGGAAAATAGTTATTATTGCTTTCTCAACATACAATGAGTTTCTGATATCACCAAAAAGGAATAGAATAGCAAGAGATAGACTTCGTATGAAATGTACATGACCTGTGAGGAATACAGTATGATTAACAAAATCTGCTGTTGTCAAGTCCTCAAGATTTGCCTTAAGAACTGACTCCAAGACAGGAAAGTCTTCTTAAACATGTAAATTATCCTTTTGACTAGCTGAAAAAGACACTAAAGTGAAATCATGTCATTCCCATCTATGCCCTCTAGGAAACTATTGTAATTAACCAAATTCTGCGATTTGAATCTTGGAAAAGGCTTTCCAATCCTGAAAATCTAACAGCTACCAGAGACTAAAAATATGAGAGTTTTATTACTGACCACACCCTTTGTTCAGACTATTTGGTAATATTTATGGCCAATTCTATTCTTTTAAGTTACTTTGCTGAAGCTGGTGCAAAAGTTCCAGGAGTCTTTGCTGGCAGTTGAATTTGCATATTAATTTATTCAAATGTAAGTGCCAGCAGTGCCACTTTTTGGTGAGATCACTATAGGACCCCTCCCCGCCACCCCGCTTGTTCCCTGTTAGAGAGAAGATACTAGAGTATCCAAAAGATACTAGATGATGCCTGATCCTGCATTGACATCTGCTACTTTAGAACCCAACACCCAGGAGAAGTCTTATTGATAGCACCGGGTCTCCACACAGGTGCTGGAGCCTACAGTAGCAGACAGGAAACTTATAGGATAGAATACAGAGTCCTTCTAATTACAAAGGTACTACAGCAGTGATGCTTGTTCCAGGATCTCACACCATTTCCAGTGAGATCTCCTGTTGGCTTGCAGTATTGTTAAATACTTACACCCTGTCCCCACACATACACATTGTATATAGTGGCTACCTGCAAGCAAAATAAAACATACTAATTGCATTATGTTAGTGCAGAGTAATAGCACAGTTAATGTTACCACTGTGTGCAAAAGAACCCCTGAGAAACATATCACTCTAAATGATCTAAACAGGACCTCTACACTGTGAGGTGAAGTTAGAGCTTACAAGACAGAAGAAGGTTGCTGCCAGAGAATTCAATAACAGACCCTAATTTTTTTTAAATCATCTTAATTTCAGCTTTGTCTGTAATTTTTAATACAGTCCATATGCCATATTTTGGCATCCGATTTTCAGATTTAATTTTTGGATTAAATTAATGTTACAAAATAGCAGGTGAAACTATTTGTGTCAAATGTCCTGGGTAAATCCTGAGGTCTTGGTTCAATTTTTACTCAATTCTGACTCAGGAAAACTCCGCCTCCTGTTAATGGGAGTTTGGTTAAGGGCCTGATCCAAAGCACGCTGACATTAATGGAAGTCTTTCCATTGGCTCCATTGGCCTTACGACCTGAATCTAGTTCAGAGCGGAACAAAAACTGATTAAGGATGTCACTCCTAAGCCTTTTTTTTTTAGATATCCTCCCTCTTTATGTTAAAGATGATAATTTCTCCAGAGAGCCAAAAAAAAAAAAAAAGACATTTCTAACACCAATGAGTGACACACATCACTGATTGCATCATCAGTGTATGCTCCAAAACAGTGGTTCTCAACGTATTTACCATTGTAGGCCGCATATGCAGCTCTCTGTGTGTTATGTGGGCCCCATCCACACAATATATATACTACCTGCATGGCCCTGAGGATGTCACATGGGCCGCAGCTGTGTGCTGATTGGGCCGCAAGTGGCCCATGGGCCACATGTTGAGAACCACTTCTCTGGAATGTTGATTTAATCTGGACTATCTTTAAGCAATATTATTTACATACAACACAGGTCAGGAGTGGCTTAGGCAACAGCAGGAGCTCAAGTTGCTTCTTTGTTGTGGTGGTGATGGTACTGGATGCTCAATGGCTATTGCAATTTCTTTTATTTGGAAGCTGGCTAAACATTTGAGTTGCTGGCCTTTGAACTGTTTAGTGATGGAACTGTGACAGATATTGCAACCCCATGCAATATCTTTGGGGACGATTGTATTAAATTTAAAAATGGTTTACATAGGATTACATTCTACTCCATGTGAGAGAGTTACCAAAGCTCCTGCAGGAACTAAAAAAACTCTGTGTGTGTTGGGGGTGTGTGTGGTATGATTAAGGCAACTCACTGAGAATAAACAGCTCCAGAGACTTAGCACCCTCGGGGCGGGGGGAGGTGGAAATATACTTGTTCAAATGGGGTTTTCCAGAGACTCAAACAAACAAAGAGCTTTTGGTATAAAAAGATGAGCTTGAACAGACACAAGGTCTTCCTTTTGATTCAACAAACTGGCAGGACCTTGGGTCCTAGGGGAACTCTAACAGTTGTGGAAGGATTGGATAGACTGACACCAACCAGAGCTTTATGCTGGAGCTGGGGGTGAGTCTGGTAAGCTCTTAGTAAGCATGTAGGAACTTCCATTGTTTTTATATGTTTTCTCTGTAATTTTTTGACCCTAAGAATAGATATAGTTGATTTGGAAGAGCTGCATGGTAACGTGTAACTGTAGGCAATACACTGGTCATAGCCCTCACAGACAAAGCAGAGCCCAGATGCTGGCCTTTAGTCAAACTGTCTTGCTAGGGATATCACAGTGTGAGGTATGGAGCTGTGCAGGCTTAAAACCCCCAGTCAGAAGGGAGCTGGACAAAGATCCCTGCCCAGAGACAGGCGATGGGTAGAGTCCTGAGTCCTGACAGGGCACTCCTGGAGTGGACCATGGAGTGGGGATACAAGTGCAATTACCCTGAAACTGTGACAATCACAAGCAAAGAGGCCAGACAAAATGATGGCCAGCCACACTGGGGAAATATTTTAAGATTGTGGTTGAAACAGAGTTAGATGAAAAAAGTTCTTTGGGGCAAGGACTATGTCATCCTATGTGTTTGTACAGTGCCAGCCACAATGGGGCTCTGATGAAGACTGTGGGCTCTGAGTGCTAATGTAATAGAAATAATAAATAACAAAACACCGTAATTTTGACATTTGAACTTTGGGCAGGGATTGGGAGAGTCGTGGTTGTTTGCTTTATCTCAGATCTAAGCCTAAAACAGAGCTCTTGAGAGGGATTTTCAAAAGTGCCCAATGTTGGCCTAACTCTGCTCCAACAGTAATCTTTGGCTTAAGTGGACGCATAGTCCTGTGCTAACCTTCTGAGCAGGGGTGAGTTTTACCTTACCTAAAAAATCTATCCACCTAAGGACTGCCTCTGCATCAGATACTACCTATTTTGACATATAGAAGGGTAAAATACACTGGATTCATTATAAAAATGATTAGCTGAACTGTGCTGTCATTAAAAGTCTGTAAGTTTGAAGGCCTGATTGAGTATAAGCATACGTGAAGAAGAATTCTAGAATAATCAATTTGAACATTCTCAGTGGCTATTTGTGATTTTTAGCAGAGCTTAAAGAAGCCTTGCCTCCTTTGGGAATCACAATGCACACTGGTGACCTCACAATGCACATTTGTGACATCACAATGCACATTTTCTCAGGCCAGTCTGGCAGGCCTAATGGCTGTTGCTGGGACAGTTTCTATCTGCCTAGGTCAGGGCATTCCAGAATGTCTCACAGTATGGATTACTTAGTAGTGAGGGCCAACATATAGATCACATCCCATTCTGACCTCCTGTCATGCTCATATTAATAAATGCATTCATTCATTTGGCAACTACTGTAATAGATTATGTCAGAAAAGAAGACTAAAGACACTGTTTATGTATTTTAACTCTATTGAATGGGATGGATGTGGTTCCTTTCTGGAGGAAATCATGGCCAATATCAGTCTCAAAATGCCACCATCTTGCAATCTGGTCCCAAGTGTTGTCTTAAGTAAAAAATCTATTCTCACACGTATGTTGATATGAAAGGCATCAAATATTTCAAAGATTCAGCTGGAGGTGCTGGATACACTTCTCTTATACTTGCAGCCAAAACTTTCAGGGGCTGGTTGTTGAATGTGCTGCAGGAAAATTCCAAGAGGTTTTCTTCTTTCTAATGCACTTTTCACTGTATGGATCTTTGGGGATGTATTCAGAGATCTCCTTCCCGGAGAATCAAGTTCAGTTTGAATGGAAGGCATTCATTAGCATGGTGAGGAAACCATCCAAAGTAGGGAACTTGTCAAGATTATACTAGTTTACTTGCCAAATAAATGATCACTTCAGCCTTATCCTGTATGCTGCACACTGACTGTCACAAGCTGACTGCAGCTGAGTTCATTCAGTCAGGAGAGAATAGCTGAAAGTCAGCAGTACAAACCATGTGAGGTCATCAGAGCATGCAGACAACTCAAACAGGAGGTCTGGCTAAAAGCTTTTCACTTTGGGAGAGAGTTCAAAGACGTGTGTCACTACTTTCCTTAATCAAAGATCAATTAACTTCAGCGTGAAGGAGGAGCTGCCCAGTTCATCGCACAACATAGCAAAAATTGGAGAATTCACAGGACAGATGTTGATAGTTAACTATCTTCACAGAAGCATCCATAACAGTTTTCAAGTGTCCATCAATGTACTTTGTGGCTAAGGCTCCTCAGGGCATCCAGCCAATATTTGACATATTTCCTTTGCAGTAATGTGGTTTGGCTAAGACTGATATAAAAGGAAGTCTTCCTCAACTTTGCCATCAGATTCATATATTATGTAGGTGAGAAGGTTTCACATCAGCGGGTGCACCAAGCAGAATGACAAAGCATGGGCTACTCCTAACTCAGAAAAGGAGTTGCTCTTTCACATTTTCAGCCTGATAGTGCTTTGCCTGATAATGGAAATGAATACAAAATAAGCCACTTACTTATTTTGTTACCAAATATCACTGGAGCTACTTCTACTGTCATGAAAAACTCCCCTCTAATGTTATCAGGTTTTCTTGCCTTTGTGATTGAGTAACTCCTTCCCACTCAACATGTTCTTGTCCCCTATCTTACCAGCAGCAATATTGGGAAACATACTGTGGCATTGGTGGGTCCCAAGTGTTGGCTCCTGCTGCAGTGGCAGGTCCTATGGGTGGCTGATTCTAGACCTGTGGTGGCAATTGGTCCTGGTTCTGCAGTGATGTAGCAGTAGATCCCACAGCTATGGCAAAAGTAGTGGATCCATGGCATTGAGTTGTCCATGCTCATGATGGATCACATTGTAGCTGGTTCTGGTTGGCACTGGTGGTAGGTCCTATGGTAGTGGCCAATCCTTTGGTGGAAGCTAGTCCCATGCCAGTGGCAGCTCCTTGTTTCATTTCTGGTGAGGCCTCTGGGTCAGGGAGGGGTAGGGATGGAGGCAGCTCTTTTCATAGAGCAGCCTCAGCAGTGGAAACTGGTGAGAACTCCAGCCACATTCTAGCTGGAGCTGCGTGCAAAGGAGTAGAATAAGCATTAGTATGTATCTCTGTGTACTAATGGGAAGAGTCTAGCAGACTACAGTTTGGAATTCACTGCTGCAGATTTTTATACCACATTCATACAATTTGCAAAAAAGAGCTTGTAGATGTATCACCGAAGCAAAGCAAAAACCTCCAGGGACAGGAGAAAACAGGGCATGCAAATGGATTAAATAAATAAATAAATAAATAATCACAAATTCTGTAAGTTTAAGGTTTCTGCCATTTTTGTTGCATCCTACAATACTCTGCAAATTACTGTACAAACCCTTTTGAAAAAATTTCCATCTTTTATTTCATCTCTCACAATATATACAGAGGTGCTGCTGTCCTATTGATCCACCATTGCAGTAAAGTCTCCCACCAAAAAATAACAACAGCACATCTGGGAACTCACCCCTTCATGATAGAGTCACCTCGCTGAGGTGTGAACTTCTGAGCTGAATGTCATGTTTAAATGTAAATATTAAAATGTCAGGTCAGTTTCTTCATCTTTTCTATAAAATGATTAAATTGAATACAAATTACTGTATTATTGCATCATTGAGAGCCAGACTGGATCTGACTCAATTGCTGGTATTTCTAAGCACCACTCACTTTAGTATCTAATCACCGCTTCTCTAGTAGATACAGTGATTAACTTCCGATATATAGACTGTCTACATTGTTCAGAGACACTGAACAAATTATATACGTTAATATGTCTCCACTCTGCGAAGTGAGGGAAAGCCATGGGTTGCTTCTGGCATTAAGCCAGGTACTGCCTTCACATTTAATGCTGATGGAAGAATTGTGTGGGAGAATTAATGCAAACAGACTTGCCATGGCACCAAGAACTATGGTTCTTAAAGTAACTGGCAACGTTTAATGTACCATATAATCAGAGAAACGTGGGTTACTGGAGGTAGTACTCTCAGATATTCAACTGTACTATGTATAGTAAAACAATGGTTGACAGAATCCTCATTTAGCAATGAAAGGGAAAGTACCACATAGTATTTAGTAATGATTTAAAAATATTACACCAAATCTTTACTGCTTGTGCCTTATCCATTACATTTGGGCTGATCTTGTGCAGGTTAATAACTAATAATAGGGAAACCTTAAAGTGTTTGGATTCTGAGTTTCATTTGGATGAGCACCTAAAACTTCAGATGACAATCATTACAGCCTCCTATCCTGAGATTAATTGGGTGGCCTACTCCCAAACAGGGGGGTCCAGTGACCGCTTTGTTCAGTCTCCCTAATCTGCCATTTTAAAAGAGCTTTCTCCCAGAGTGCACCAAGAGACTGTTCACGGTTCTCATGGAAACAGAAGCATGGATTTCACAATACCACAATGTCATCTGGGTGAGTGATTTTAATGTGATGCTTTTGGGATGGTGAGGTTCAACTGGACTCCTCTGCAACAGCGTGAGGAAGTGGTCCACCCAGATTCCCTGTGAAAGGCTCTGATTCCAAGTTCTCATGTGAAATTTTCTGTGAGAACCAAATGAGTCTTATTAGCCTGGGTCTATTAATTGTTTTCCTTGGATTTTAAATGCAGAACACAAAAAAGCTAGTGTTAGTAGTTTCTGTATTTGATACCTTTGAGGATCTAGGCCTTAATGCCTTCACCTTCAAAGCACTTTACAAACATTGACTAACTAATTGTCATAATGTTCCTGTGAGGTGCTGTAGGTAACTAATAGACCGGGCATACAATTCACAATAAGCAATTTGATGAATCAAGTCCCCTTTTCTGTTTGTGAACTATCCAAAAGCCTGTCCTGATTTTTCCAGCTGTGTGCATTATTTGTTATAATTTACTGAATCATTTGGGCAAATTACTGTATTTATTATCTGAAATTGGCACTCTACTGCTATTGGGGATTGGTCACCTAAGTCACATGGTATTTTTGATCCTTAACCAGAGAAAGGCATTTTCTCCAGCAAAAAATTAAACTGTGTATTACAGTGCTAAAAATAATAGTGGAAGTAGCACTTGTGCAACACGTTAATGATCCTAACCTAAATAATTAATTAGGGTGCTCATAGTCAGACTGGAGAAACTTTGGGGAAAGGAGAAAATGAGAAGAGAAAAAAATAGATGTGTGAAAAAATCTATATTTAATATTAGCCTATTTTAGTGAAATTCTCCACATACCTGTTAATTTTGTGTTGTAGTAGAAACAAACGATATTCTCATATTTCATCTTTTATGTCGATGGAAATTGCTCTTGGTCTGTGATTGTGACAAGGGGAAGATGAAGAAAAGTAAATTAAGAACAGTGGGAAAACCAGGAAAAGGAAGAGAATTCTTCTAGTATTCAACCAGTGTGACTTCTGCCTTTTGTTGCTAGAATGTAGCAAATTGCTCATTGTAGATTCTATTGATTTAAGGGGTACATCATCTGTTGACTTCCTGTGCTCAATCAAACTTGAGCCTTTGCATTGTTTTTATCAGTCAAGGTTTTTGCTTGCAGGCCTCAAACAGAAAATCTATTACTACAAGGTAGATGGGGCATTCCTACATTGTATAGATATTGAAAAAAGTGATTTAAATGATGTAGATGACTTACTGATTACCCTTTATTTATTTATTTTGTTGTTGAACACAAAATGAAGTTATATATAATAGAAGACAACAGGACTATTTCCGATTCCTATCTTTTTGTTATTAAATTAAACGTTATATCCTTTTATAGCTTGTCAACATAATAAACGCACACAGGAAATAATTTTGTAAATCACACAAACATTACATATCAGAAAGGTATGTGATTAATTATCATTTATTTTAAGGATGTTGCTCTGGATTGATTGCCTTGGTTTGGAAAGTAATTATGTGTGAAATGTTTGATGAATTATAACAATAGGAAACAGACAAACCAAAGCCTAAGGGAAGAAATAAGCCAGAAGGAAATAAGCCCATAAAATCAAGTAAAGAAAGATAAAAGAGGAGGGGGAACCTGTGTCTCCATGACAAGTCAGTAGATAAGAGAATTTTGTTAGTCAGTTGACTCATATTCAGATCACATTGTTATATACATTATTGCTTGATTCAGCAAAGTACTTTAGCATGTGCCTAGCTTTAAGAACATTAGCAATCCCAATTGGACGATTCACATATTTTAAATTAGGCAAGTCCTTAAATGACTTGATGAATCAGGGCCTATAGGAGGAAGTAGGATGTGACTACCCAGTTTCAGAATATATTAGTGTGATGATAAAACAGAACGCTAAGAGTCACCACATCTGATCATAGATATACATTCTGTTGGTGTCTGTAAAAGCAACATCTGCAAGTTTTGCTCCTTCTGGCTGGGAGCTGATCCAGTGCTCTATTTTTGGAGTTACTTTGCTGCCAAATCAGCCTTAGCAAACTACCTCCATTCAGAGCAAGAGATTTCATAGACCCTTTTTCTAAACTGTTTTTTTTAATTAAAAGCTGTCTCAAACTGTTTGAATAGCACTATTAAGTAATTTCACTTTCTTTTGCTAACTATTATAATATTTTAATCTTTGGGGAGAAGGAAATTTTTTTGTAATCCTTGGAGTTCAATCAGATTTTCTCTAGTAGAGCCAAGATAAATCATTATTCTGTATTAAAAGCTGAATTTTTGAACATGCCAATACAGCTGGCATGACATTGGCCTCCCTAATTCAAAGACATTATGGATCATTCTTAATCATAAACAGAAAAGCACAGTTGTGATATGAATCACGATTTTTTTCCCCCCTACATGATTGGTACTTGTCCCATAGTTAAGATTTTGATCAACTCAACTTTTGCTAGAGTTGTTTTGCTTAGTTGGAACTAGGTGTCTAACTAATCTAATGGTCGGCATGTGCCACACTGTTCTCTGACTCCAGAACAACTGTGGTGTCACAATTCTGTGGTGTGGCAAATGTTAATTATTTAATGGTGACCACTGTCGTGTAAGGTACCAAATCTGACTAGTGAACTAAGCAAACTCTTGTGTTTTCAGTTTTCAAGGGGTCCGGTGTCCAATTTATTTGGGATCTCAGTCCCCTTTCCCACAGGTTTTCCTCTAAATATCCAAAAATTCAAAGCCAACTTTAGAAAAAAGTCAAAGACTATAAATTTCACATGAAAAGATGCAACACTGTAAATGTTACTTGGTGCCGGTTGTGCAATGTGGTTCCTGGTTCAGTAACAACCACCACCAAATCTTTCACTCAGGGAGCTTTTCTCCCCAAGGGTCCTATTCTTAGAGGGGAGATTATAATCAAAAGAAACAAAATGTTATTATTCCAACATGAAAAAACAAACAGAAAAGACCCACTTCAGGCTACAATTTAGCCCTTTAACTCTGAACACACTTGTTATGGAAATTATGGAGAGACCATAACCATGGAACTTCACTACACTCTCAAGAGTGTACACACTGTGTGTCCTGGCAGCTTGGCTGACCGATGTGAGGGGGCACAGTGTACAAGATCCCTTTAGGATTGTTTGCTTCTGTAGGGATGCTAACAGGGAGCACAAGTATTTCAGTTGTTCTGGGTCCTTGTACATGGTCTGTGGGTGGGGAAGACTCATTGTATATCCCCCCAATAATCCCATATACTCACAAAAGGGCCAGGCATAATCTAGCCCTAGTTTTCTAACAATAATATAAGACATTTGGATACACCTTGAATGAAAGATGTTATATAAGACCCTGCAAAGTCCTGAGTGCCTGTAATACTAATAATAATAATTCAGAACTAATCATTAATACCACCTAGCTCTTATATGATACTTTCATCAGCAGATCTGTGAAGGGATGTGCTCCCCACATCGGCCCAGAGAACAAACTGAATTAGGCTAGGTGGGCCCAATCAGCCAATTAAGCTGCAAACTGGGAGATGTAGTCCATATAAAGGGTGCTAATTAGGATAAAGCTCACCTCTGAGGGAACAGGTAGGGCTTTTATAAAGCCAGGAGGCAGTGGCAACAGTGTGGGAAGTGGCGGGAGGAAACCTGTAGTCTCTCTCCCTGAGGTAAAGCAGAAGGAAGCGGTGGGGAATAGGAACCTAGGAGGAAGGGCTGACCTAATAGTCCTAAGAGAGAGGGGTCTGAACAAGAAAGCTGGAGAATGCAAAGCTTTGAGAAGTAGGGTAGGAAGCAGTCCAGGGGTGAGAGCAGTAAGGTAGATATAGCTGCAGGCCTTAACTGGTCGCTGTAGGGCCCTGGACTGGAACCCAGAGCAGAGAGCAGGCCTGGGTTCCACCACTGCAGAGTGGTATTGATAGGGTCAGTGAATGGAACGGCTGCCTGAGTCACTGCTGGAGCGACATAGGGTAGTGGGTATGAGGACTCCCTAATGCTGCTTGTATGGAGAGTCTTGAAAAGATTCCCCAGAAGGGGAAATCACAGTTTGACCTACTGTGACACACTGTACCTCAAAGTGGCACCCTGTAACCCCCATATTCATCATTCATATATCGTTGTAGTATTTCATACAAAGCATGCCATGTAAGATATCATATGAAAGGTCATGATCTGCTGAAACCCATTGTTCTGTCCAAATATGTATATCATTAGTGTATATACAGTTATGATATGGATGTTACTGCAATATGCTGTAAATTTGCTAGTGACATACAAAGGACCCCTGCCCAGAAGGGTGCTCCATGACCATTAATCAGCAGGGGAGTTGTAATCAAGAGATTACAATTACAATTACAATTCAATGTCCAAGCACCACACATTGGGGACTGCTCAACTCTGTGACTCAGTTGCAAGAGTCCACCCCAGAGGGATTGCTAGCCCAGTAACTCAGCAAAGTCCACCAGGACATGTCTGGGCAAGTGTCTTTTAGGCACTACAGATATAAAATAAGAGTGTGTGGCATCATGCTTGGCCTTTCTCCTCCCACAACTACACTGGAAGCAACAAGGACTCTGAGGAGATTGGTCCAAACTTCAGGGAGAAGTCTGTGTCTGAAGGACTGTAACATCTAGTGGGGTTAGAAAATTGCTGATCTAAATACTGTCTAGTGTAATAAGGTTTAAAATTTAGATTGTGCACTTCTCTTTTATTTTTTTTGGTAGCCACCTCTGACCTTTTATGCCTACTACTTATAATCATTTAAAATCTATCTCTCTGTAGTTAATAAATCTGTTTTATGTTTTACACATTGAGGGAGGGGCAGACTGGGTAATAAACTTATACTGGTCAGGCTTCTAATCAGGGCTAGATGGTACAGTGCTGCGGTGTAAGGCTGGGGAGCTGGGGGGAATTGGTTGGACCCTCTCTATTGTTAGTTCATGAGTGGCTGGGAAAAGCATTCATGTAACTCATCTGGGTGTGTCCCTCTTTGTGGATGTCTGTATAAATGCAGTACCTGCCAGAGGTTTGTAACGTGTCACAGCATTACAGTGTGAGAGGGAGCCCAGGTTGGTGGGACAGAGGGCTAAGCAGTCCCACAGTTCAGGTTGCACCCCAGGGATCCTGTCACACCTACCCAAAGGGCCAAGTTGTGAAGCAGCTGTATTGTGACTCCATAAGCGGGAGTAGAGTGACAATGTGTGAAAAAGAAGAAAGGTGGTACTGAATTGAGCAGCACTATTCCCCAGAAATGCCAGAAGTAGGTGCTACCCAGTGGTAAGTACAACTGGTGACAAGATCTCAAAGCACATTACAAAGGAGGTCAGTTCCATTATCATAGAATCATAGAAGATTAGGGTTGCAAGAGACTGCAGGAGGTCATCTAGTCTAACCCCCTGCTCAAAGCAGGACCAAAACCAATTAAATCATCCCAGCCAGAGCTTTGTCAAGCTGGGCCTTAAAAACCACCTCCCTAGATAACCCATTCCAGTCACCCTCCTAGTGAAATAGTGTTTCCTAATATCCAACCTAGACCTCCCCCACTGCAACTTGAGATCATTGCTCCTTGTTCTGTCATCTGTCACCACTGAGAACAATCAAGTTCCATCCTCTTTGGAACTCCCCTTCAGGTTCCAAGCAGTTGAAGGCTGCTATCAAATCCCACCTCACTCTTCTCTTCTGCAGACTAAACAAGCCCAGTTCCCTCAGCCTCTTCTTGTAAGTCATGTGCCCCAGCCCCCATATCATTTTCATTGCCCTCTGCTGGACTCTCTCCAATTCGTCCTTCTGTAGTGAGGGGCCCAAAGCTGGACGCAATACTCCAGATGCGGCCTCACCAATGCTGAATAGAGGGGAATAATCACTGTGACGTTGCACTCTGTGTGTTTATGAAAATATGCTTATAAGTGTAAATATAACATAACTGGAATATGCTTTATGCTAGATATGCCATGTAACATATCTTTGTAAAGGTTATGATCTACTGAATATATTCATCCTATTTGTATGCACGTATCATTTTTATATCTGAAGTCATGAGCATTGGTCTCTATGCTTGTATCTAAAGTGTTTGCTATAGGAAACACATAAGGAAGGTTTGGCCAACATATTCTGAAGGAACTATTCAAGTAATTGGGAGTACTTAACTAACAAGGACTTTGGGAGACACCAATCCACATCTGAGCTTTCCTGGGAACGTTCAAATTAACATGTAAACAATGGCACCAGCCTGCAAAATGCTGAATCATTCATGGACATGTGACTTGCCCAGGGGATTAAAAACTCCATCTTGTTGCTGTGATTTTGCACAGAAGAACAAAGGGGTTTCTGCCCACAAGAGAGAGAATATAAAAGGCCCTGGAAGCCTCTCCCCTTTGTCTTCAGCTGGCTCAGGAGATGGCCTCTCCACCCCAAAGAGTTGCCTGAAAGAAACTGGGACAAAGGACTATAACTTGGGGGGGGGGGAAGTGAGTGATTGCTGGACCCAGGCCATAAACTACAACTTTGGTCTGAAAAGGATTGTACCTGAGATAACATCTAGGGTGAGAAGTTAGTATTTGTAACTAGATCCTTAGTGTATTAAGTTAGCCTTACATATTTTGATTTATTTTACTTAGTAACCTACTTTGTTCTGTCTGTTATTACTTGAAACCACTTAAATCCTACTTTTTATTCTTAATAAAATCACTTTTGTTTATTATTGAACCTAGAGTAAGTAATTAATACCTGGGGGAGCAAACAACTGTGCATACCTCTCTATCAGTGCTATAGAGGGTGGACAATTTATGAGTTTACCCTGTATAAGCTTTATACAGAGTAAAACGGATTTATTTGGAGGTTGGATCCCATTGGGAGCTGTGTGTCTGGGTGCTGGAGACAGGAACACTTGCTAAGCTATTTTCAGTTAAGTTTGCAGTTTTGGGTCTGTGTTGCAGTCGGCTTGCATGTCTGGCTCAACAAGGCAGGGTTGTGGAGGCCCAAACTGGCAGAGAAAACAGGCTCAGAGGTAATCTCAGCATGTCAGGTGACAGTCCCAAAGGGGTCTCTGTGAACGAACCCATCACAATCACTTCCCTCGATCTGCTGGCAATGTTCCTACTAATGCAGCCCAATATGCCATTAGCCTTCTTGGCAACAAGGGCACACTGCTGACTCATATCCAACTTCTCATCCACTGTAATCCCCAGGTCCTTTTCTGCAGAACTGCTGCTTAGCCAGTCAGTCCCCGGCCTGTAGCGGTGCATGGGATTCTTCCGTCCTAAGTGCAGGACTCTGCACTTGTCCTTGTTGAACCTCATCAGATTTCTTTTGGTCCAATCCTCCAATTTGTCAAGGTCACTCTGGACCCTATCTCTACCTTCCAGTGTATCTACCTCTCTCCCAAGCTTAGTGTCATCTGCGAATTTGCTGAGGGTGTAATCCAGATCATTAATAAAGATGTTGAATAAAACTGGCCCAGGACCGACCCCTTGATACCGGCTGCCAACTAGCCATCGAGCCATTGATCACTACCCGTTGAGCCCGACAATCTAGCCAGATTTCTATGTACCTTATCTCCAGTGAGGTGCTGCTTATGTCTTTGATGAAAGTTCCTGAGCTATGTAAAAATCGTATTTGTTTAAGTAAGTTAGCTGCGGTTGGGATGAGCATGGTGTTTCTTCTTTTAAATTTAAATGACTTCCAAATAAGTTTTCAAGGCACCTGCTATAGAATAAATAACAGGAAGAGTGTGACACAGAATATTTCAGTAGAGTTTGCTCAGAAAACTAATCATTTCAATTTCAAGTTCTGTTAAAAGTGTTATGTGAACAGGCAGAGGAAATTTTAGCTATAGTGTGTGTCTCCATTCTGTGAGTGGCTGATCATATTCTACTCCCCACTGCAGTCAGTGCATGTTGCAACCATCTAGAACCTTGCAGGAGATGATCAGAACCCTAGAGGTAACCCCATAATTCACTAGCCTGTCAGCTGTCCTCCCTGTGATGCCAGAAGGAATTTTGGCATTGACTTAAGGGGTACAGCATTGGGCCTATAGAAATCAGATTTTAGGGGATGGAATGAGCAATGGTGTAAGAAGAAGAATGGGAAGAGATAGTATTGGTCACATGAATATGGCATAGGAAAGTGGTAAGGTTAAGGACAGACTATTTGCAGGTGTACAAGAGAAGAGACCGCAACATAGAATCATAGAATATTAGGGTTGGAAGAGACCTAAGGATGTCATCTAGTCCAATCCCCTGCTCAAAGCAGGACCAACACCAACAGTTGAAGAGAAGTGTGGGAAGAAATATTGTCTGCAAGTGAATGAAAGACATGGCAGCAGAGACACAGCAAAGGTATAGCTGTAGGAGAGGGGGAGAGAGAGGCAGAGACAGTAAGGGAGAGAGACTGGCAGCTTGACATCTGAGATGAAAGGGCTCATGTGACAGAAAGGTAGAGAGGAGGAGCTCTGGAAGCAAAAGTCAGAACCTGAAAGAAAGTAAGCAGGCCTAAGAATTGTTGTGTATGGAAAACTGTATTAAAATTGTAAGGTATCAGTTTAAATGCTTGGGTTTTTTTCCTGGTCCTGCTTTCAGGCAAGGGGCTCTGTAGGGAAGCATGAAATATGGCCCAAGCGGCAGTGAGTCTGGAAGGAGCCCGCCTAGAGTAAGTTGGGGTGAATTGTGCCTCTCTGCCTTAGGGAAAAACTGTGCATCAGTTCTTTCTCTCTCTTTTTGTTTTGATTCTTTTATGTTAAAAGTCTGGATTTTAAGAAATAAAATGGTATTACATTGCAAAATGCCCAAAGAGAGTAAATTTTTAATCTAACTGTTTGGTGTGTATGCTGTGAAACATAACAAGGAGTTTCACAGGTCTGAAATATCTTTACATCCTAAAGGGCTAAGGTGGGTGAGGTAATATCTTTTATTGGACCAGCTTCTGTTGGTGAGGAAAACAAGTGTTTAAGCTACACAAAGCTTCTTCTTTAACGAGCTGTAAGTCTGAGATTTGTTTTAATTGTGTAATTTTTTGGTAATCTCACAGATACAAACTAATTATTAATTTAAAACTAGACAATGCTCTTCTTGCTCCTGGGTTATTTTCTCTGGGGAAAAATATTTCCCCAAAACTTTAAAGGCTTAGCAAACAGCAAAAATTCTCATGGATTTCTTATGACAATTTGATGTGGAGTTTATTAATTTTACATGCTCCTGTCCCCATGTGTTGTGAACAAAATCAGTAGAAATGGACTATGCGTGTTTGAGGGCAGAATTTGACTTGTAATTCAAAACTAATTAGAGCTTAACTATTACTAAATATGGAATCTATAAATATTTAATATTATAACAAATATTCAGTGGAATTTTTGCCTATGGTTTGGGTAAAGACAGAAGAATTTGGTCTATTAATGAAAATAACAGTATTATAATACTAACTTACTGGTGCTTTTTAATTTATTTTACTTTAGAGAGTTACCTTGTAAATAGAAAGCACACTCCTTTAACATGAAAATATACTGTTTCATAGTAAGAAAGGTAAAAAGTGTTTAAAATTAAAATATAAACAAAGATAGATCTAGAGCAGTGGTTCCCAAACTGGGGATCGTGAACCCCTGGGGGTTCGCAGAACGTTACAGGGGGTTCGCCAGAAAAATTTCACTAATGGCGGACAGAGGACCCTGGGCATTGGAGACAGCAGGTGGGACCCGGTTGCAGGGCAGACACCCTGAGCCCCAGGGAGAGTGGAGCCGAGCAGTTGGGGCTGGCAGCCCGAGCCCTGCCACCGTCAGCGGGGGAGCCGGCAGCCTGAACCCCAACCCGAGCCCCAGGGAGAGCGGGGCCGGGCAGTTGGGGCTGGCAGCCTGAACCCCAGTGCTCTGTGGGGGGCTGGCAGCCCGAGCCCCAGGGAGAGCGGCCAGGCAATAGGGGCTGGCAGCCTGAGCCCCGCCCCCATTAGCGGGGGAGCCGGCAGCCCGAACCCCAGCCCGAGCCCCAGGAATTTGCCAAATCTCATCTAAAGCCAGAACCACGGCCCTCCAGCCACAACCTCACCGGAAACTAGAGGTGGGTGAAAAATACCAAGCATTTTTCACAAAAAGTTTTGAATTTTTTTCTCATTTTTCAAAATTCCCCAAGAAAAATTTACAAAAAACTGAAACGGAAAAATGGTCCATTTTCAAAAACTGTTTTCATGAAACATTTTCTGATTTTTGAAAACCAAAAATGAATTTATTTTTATTAGAAACCATTTTTAAAAAAAACAAAAGCCAAAAAAACATTTTACAGAAACATCTTTGGTTTCTGGTTTTTCTATGTTCGTTAAAAAAAGTTTCAATTAAAAATATTTTTCAGAGGTTCATAGATTCCGGGGCCCGGCAGTTGGGGCATCCATCACACTGAGGAAATTTAAACTTAAATCCCTGAAAATATTCATTTTTAGGAGGGGGTTCACGAGATTTCACAATTTAGTGAAAGGGGTTCGCGGGCTGTTAAAGTTTGGGAACCACTGATCTAGAGTGTCAGTACAAATGAGAATCTTGAACCTGGAGCATCTAGTCCTGGAACTCACAAGGGAAAAAGCAGTTCTTGATTTAGTCCTCAGTGGAAAACAGGATCGCTCAGTAATAGTGGTTACAATAATATAATTAAATTTACCATCCTTGTGAGGGTGGGGGGAAATACAAAAGAAACCCAAGAAACAGTACTTAGTTAAACATTTAACTTCAAAAAGAACTATATAAAAATGAGGAAGTTAGTTAAGTGGAAATTAAAAGGAACAATCACAAGACTGAAATGCCTGCAAGCTGCATAGAAACTATTAAAAAACACCATAATAGAGGCTCAAATATATATCCCAAATAATAAAAAATAAAAACAAGAGGACCAAAAAATGCCACCATGGCTAAGCAACAGAGTAAAAGAGGAAGTTAGAGGCAAAAAACATCCTTTAAAAATTGGAAGTCAAATCCTACTGAGGATAATAAAATGGAGCATAAACTCTGGCACGTCGAATGTAAAAGTATAATTAGGCAGGCCCTAAAGAATTTGAAGAGCAACTAGGAAAAGATACAAAAACGAACAGCAATTCTTTAAACTACATCAGAAGCAGGAAGATTGCCAAAGAATTAGTGGGGTCAATCTAGGTGCTAAAGGAGCACTGAAGGAAGACACGGCTGTTGCAGAGAAGCTAAGTGAATTTTTTGCATCTGCCTTCACTGCATAAGATGTGAGGGAGATTCCCACATCTGAGTCATTCTGGAAAATTACTTGCAAAAATGTTCAGCTGAGAGAGAGAGAGAGAGAGGGAGAGAGGAATAAAACATCGTTTTGCCCATGTTAAAAATTTCTGGTGACCTTTTCTTTAAGCTCTAGCACCTCCATGCTTTGGAGCAGGGATTTGAGATTGGATGAGGAGCCCAAAGAGGGAGATTAGGGTAGACAGATTGGATGCAGAGCTGGGAGGGGAATAACTGAGACTGGCTGGGCAAGAAGATGGGGATTAGGCATAGGGAATGGGAGAGAATTGGGATTCAAACAGTGAGCCTGGAGAAGGAGACTGGGACTGGGATGTGAAACCTGGGGAGTGGATACTGGGGCTGGGTAGACAAGGAGAATGGGACTGTGTCAAGGAGCTAGGGATAGGGAGGAGACAGGACTAGGACAGGACAGAATGTATCAAACTTGAGGGAAACAGGAAGATGTGTCTGTGCCCACTAGAGCACAGTCCACACCAGAGCCTGGAATGGGACCCAAGATTCCCGAGTCTCACAATTCCTCTGCTGTCAGCAGATATCTGTGAAACCCACTGGAAAAGTGTGCCTCACCCCTCTCAAGTACTGGTCTATATAGAGAGATAGCTCAGTGGTTTGAGAATTGGCCTGCTAAATCCAGGGTTGTGAGTTCAATCCTTGAGAGGGCTACTTAGGAATCTAGAGCAAAAATCAGTCATTGGTACTGCTAGTGAAGGCAGGGGGCTGGACTCAATGACCTTTCAGGGTTGCTTCCAGTTCTATGAGATAGGTATATCTCCATATTTTTTATTGCTGTCATTTCAGCTGTTAGGTCAAGTGATGGAGGTCTGTGGAATGGATCAAAAGGCTCCAGCCCTGCTGATGACTCATTTGCATTTCAACATGATGCCACATAATGGAATTTCTATTTTTTCATTTTGTTTTTGGCAAACCTAGGAAATTACACAAAAACTACATTAAAAGAACTTCATTAAGGTTGCAGGTTTGAGCAGTCAGAAGTGAGGAAATGCCAGATTTACGGTTATCTGTGAAGTCTTAATTCTGCCCCCTTGTGGGTATGCACTGTGATACAAATTCACTGGGTGATATAAGAACATAAGAACAGCCATACTGGGTCAGACCAAAGGTTCATCTAGCCCAGTATCCTGTCTTCTGACAGTGGCCAATGCCAGGTTCCCCAGAGGAAATTAACAGAACAGGTAATCATCAAGTGATCCATTCCTTGTCGCCCATTCCCAGCTTCTGGTAAACAGAGGCTAGGGACACCATCCCTGCCCATCCTGGCTAATAGCCATTGATGGACCAATCCTCCATGAACTTATCTAGTTCTTTTTGAACCCTGTTATAGTCTTGCACTTCACAACATCCTCTGGCAAGGAGTTCCACAGGTTGACTGTGCGTTGTGTGAAAAAATACTTCCTTTTGTTTGTTTTAAACCTGCTGCCTATTAATTTCATTTGGTGATCCCTAGTTCTTGTGTTATGAGAAGGAGTAAATAGCACTTTCTTATTTACTTTCCTCCACACCAGTCATGATTTTATAGCCCTCTATCATATTCTCCCTTAGTCATCTTTTTTCCAAGCTGAAAAGTCCCAGTCTTATTAATCTCTCCTCTTATGGCAGCCA
The DNA here is from genome assembly GCF_011386835.1 of Chrysemys picta bellii. Classification (NCBI taxonomy): domain Eukaryota; kingdom Metazoa; phylum Chordata; order Testudines; family Emydidae; genus Chrysemys; species Chrysemys picta. The sequence continues at coordinate 115,128,856 of NC_088792.1, read as the reverse complement.
TTCCATACCCCTAATAATTTTTGATGTCCTTTTTTGAACCTTTTCCAATTCCAGTGTATCTTTTTTGAGAAGGGGCGACCACATCTGCACTCAGTATTCAAGATGTGGGCATACCATAGATTTATATAGAGGCAATATGATATTTTCTGTCTTATTATCTATCCCTTTCTTAATGATGCCCAACATTCTGTTTGCTTTTTTGACTGCCACTGCACATTGAGTGGATGTTTTCAGAGAACTATCCACAATGACTACAAGAATCTCTTTCTTGAGTAGTAACAGCTAATTTAGACCCCATCATTTTATATGTATAGTTGGGATTATGTTTTCCAATGTGCATTACTTTGCATTTACCAACATTGAATTTCATCTGTCATTTTGTTGCCCAGTCACCCAATTGAGAGATCCTTTTGTAGCTCTTTGCAGTCTGCCTGGGACTTAACTATCTTGAGTAGTTTTGTCTGATCTGCAAATTTTGCCACCTCACTGTTTATCCCTTTTTCCAGATCATTTATGAATATGTTGAATAGGACTGGTCCCAGTACAGACCCCTGGGAGACACCACTATTCATCTCTATGAAAACTGACCGTTTATTCCTACCCTTTAATTTCTGTCTTTTAATCAGTTACTGATCAATGAGAGGACCTTCCCTCTTATCCCATGACTGCTTACTTTGCTTAAAATCTTTTAGCAAAGGACCTTGTCAAAGGCTTTCTGAAAATCTAAACACACTATATCCACTGGATCCCCCCTTGTCCACATGCTTGTTGACCCCCTCAAAGAATTCTAGTAGATTGGCGAGGCATGATTTCTCTTTTCAGAAACCATGTTGACTCTTTCCCAACAACTTATGTTCATCTATGTGACTGACAATTTTGTTCTTTACTATAGTTTCAACCAATTTGCCCAGTACTGAAGTCAGGCTTACTGGCCTGTAATTGTCAGGATCACCTCTGGAACCCTTTTTAAAAATTGTCGTCAATAAAACTATCCTCCAGTCATTTGGTGCAGAAGCTGATTTAAATGCTAGGTTACAGACTACAGTTAGTAGTCCTGCAATATCACATTTGAGTTCCTTCAGAACTCTTGGGTGAATACCATCTGGTCCTGGTGGACCAGATGGACATAAGCCCCGACAATCACCCTCACCTGTGGATTTCTGGCCCTCAGAGCCTAAACCAATTGGATTATCTGCCCAAGCACCTAAACTGCCCTGTCTTTCCCTCCTAGGGCCTTGTCCTATGTGCTCAGCCTGGCCCTTTCCCGGCTTGTCCTTGACGTTTAAAGGATTATCCAAGCCCCTCTCAGGCCTGATCCCCATTAGACATATGAGCAGAGCTGTGAGTAGGATAGGGAGGTGACACAGCAGCAGAGAGACTGATATTGGAATGCTGCATCCAGTTTTGGTGTCCACCTTTGAAAAAGATGTTGAAAAATTGGAGATGGGGCAGCAAAGAGCTACAAAATGTTTTGAGGGCTGGAGAAAAATGTCTTCCAGTGAGCTCTTGAAAGAGCTCAACCTGTTTAGCTTATAAAAAAGATCAGGAGGTGACTTCATTGAAGTGTTGAAGCGCCTTCATGGAGGGAAAATATTTGGTATTAAAGGGCTCTTTAATTTAGCAGAGAAATGCATAACAAGACCCAGTGGTTGGAAATTGAAAAAAGACAAATTCATATTAGAAATAAGGCACAAATATTCAACAGTCAGGATGATTCACCAAAGGAACAAACTACCAAGGGAAGTGGTGGATTCTCCATCTCTTGATGTCTTCTAAGGAAGACTAGATGCCTTTCTGGAATGTGTTTGGTCAAAAACTAGCTGTTGTGCTAAACAGGAGGCCTGTGATATGCAGGGAGTGAGATTAGATGCTCTAATTGTCTCTTCCGGCCATAATGTCTGCTAATTTATGAAAAACTGAGTGTGGCATGGGGAGGAACCTCTGATATTTTACTGTGTAGCTCGCTTGCTCCCCAGACTCAACAGTCATTGAGTGGGGTGATCCACAGAGAGTAGCTCAAACATCCAGTGTGGCTGGCCAGAGGCAGGACATCAGCACTGCAGGGGAGGGGTGGGTGTGGCAGTGACATCACAAGGTCCTTTTGCAGGACTTCAGCCAGCATTGGGCAAAGGTAGTGGGGAGGTGGTGACCTCACAGAGAGACCCTGACATCAGCCAGGCAGGACAGGGGCGCAGGTCCAGTGCGACCTCAGAGACCCTTGTGGCTTTGCCTCAGCAAGTCTCCTTCTCAAGGTCTCTCCTTGAGGACTGAGAGAGAATTCTGGTTCACATACATGAGCGTGAGGAGGAACCTCTTTTGAGTTTTCTCATTTCCTTTTACTGATTTTGCTAGAAAACAAACATCCCTGTTTACAAGGTAAGGGCCTCAGACAGCTTTAGAATTTCTTCAGTCTGATCCATCAGGTGCGGGCTGAATGCTAGGCACAGAAAACACTTGATTGAGGTGGCAGATTTTTATTTCCCACCTAGGACTTTGTCTCTTAGAGCCACTGAGGACATTGGGGTTTCTCCTTTTTGGTTTCCCTTTTCCTCTATCCCTCACTCCTTTCTGGTCTTCTCTTGCTTCGTTTGTCTTTTTTCCCTGCTCTCCTCCCACCACCAGGAGCTGTGTGTGTGTATGTGGAGTGTGTGTGTGGAGGAGAGCGTGGGGGGTTGCTCTCCAATTCTCTCTCTTTGTGGGAGGCCCTCATGAAGAGGTGGGGCTGGAATAGTACTCGGAGAGTAATCTCTTCCGTTGACCCGGGCCATTTTTGGGGCTATTTGATGAGAACCCTCAGCCTCCCGCCCCTCAAAGTCTCAACCCTGACTGGCTGGGTAGTGGGCTATTGACAAGGAGGAGACTCAGGTCCTTGTTGTTCTCTTTTAAGACCAAGCAAATAGGTTATAACCAATGATATGTTTGATGAATTTTGATGTTTCTCTCCATTAATTGTCACTGAGCAGTTCATGATTCTCTCCAACATTCTAGTTCTTCTAAAACACTTGCTGAAGAATTACTATGAACAATTGTTGGTCTATAGCTCATTTCAGAGCACTTTCTTCTGATCATTCAATGTATGAAATTCAAGATATGATGGTTAGTTTGAAAGGCAGGACTCCTGGGTCCTATTCCCAACTCTGCCACTGACTGGCTGTGTGACCCAAAACAAGTCACTTCTCCTTTTTCAGCCTTAGTTTCTCTCTCCGTCAAGTGGGAATAACAATCCGCTCCTACCTACCTCATAGTGGGTGGAGGATGGGGATCCATTGGAGAGTGTCACTAGGAGCAGTGCATAATATGAGGTGTCCCATCAGGTTGAGTTGTATCAGATTATGACATAATATAATAGCTGGAAGGTTCTATTTCATTTGTATTTTATTATTTTGAAATTTTTAAGAGCGGCAAGTACTTAGCTCAGACTGAAGCATCTTATCTAATTTTCTAGATCACAGTGTCTCCTCTTTATGTGCTACAAGACAATTTAACACACTGTGACAAACAGGAGATGCTTTTGTTTGCAACAAAATATATTTGGAAAGGATTTTCATCCAACTTGTTATGAATTAAAGAAACAAACTGGTTTAGTCTGAATGGGATTTCTTGACCGAAAACGACTTTCATGAGAATGTTCCCACCATCTGCATTCCTGGGCTCTATCCCTGCCTCTGGGGGCTTCTTGTCTGTTAGTTAGAACAGGAGTCAGGACTGTTGTCAGGCTCTGCCACCGCCTGGCTTTGTGGGACCTTGGTTAGGTCACTTCCCTTCTCTCTACCTCAGGCTCCCCAGCTGTCCCATGGGAATAGGGACAATTCTCTAAATCTGGGCAGTCGTGAGCCAGGGTGGGAAGGAGGATTCATCAAAGAAACAAAGTACCAAGGGAAGTGGTGAGGATTCTCCATCTCTTGATGCCTTCTAATGAAGACGAGATGCCTTTCTGGACAGGATCTGGTCAAAAACTAGCTACTGTGCTATACAAGGGGCCTGTGATATGCAGGGGGTCAGATTAGATGCTCTAATTGTCTCTTCTGGCCATAGAGTCTGCTTATTTATGAAAAACTGTAGCCAACTTGCTTCCTAGAATGAACACTCATTGAGTGGGCTGATGCACAAGGGGGTAGCTCAAACATCCAATATGGCTGGCGAGGGGCAGGACATTAGCCCTGAAGGGGAGGGATGGGTGTGGCAGTGACATCACAAGGGCCTTTGGCAGGGCCCCAGTCTATTGGGCAAAGGTGGTGGGGAGGTGGTGACCTCACAGAGAGATGATATCAGCCAGGAAGGACAGGGGCACAGGATAGGGGCAACCTCAGAGACCCCTGCGACTTTGCCTCAGTAAGTCTCCTTCTCGAGGTCTCTCCTTGAGGACTGAGAGAGAATTCTGGTTCACGTACATGAGCGCGAGGAGGAACCTCTTTTGAGTTTTCTTGTTTCCTTTTACTGATTTTGCTAGAAAACAGACATCGCTGTTTAGAAGGTAAGAGCTTCCGAGAGGTTTGGAACCTGTTTAGTCTGATCCACCTGGTGCTGGCTGAATTCTAGGCATGGAAAACACTAGATTGCGGTGGCAGAATTTTATTTCCCACCTAGGACTTTGTCCCTTAGAATCACTGGGGACATTGGGGTTTCTCCTTTTTGGTTTCCCTTTTCCTCCATCCCTCCCTCCATTTTCTTCTTCTCTTGCTTCTTTTGTCCTTTCCCCTGTTTCCCCTCCCACCATCAGGAGCTGTGTGTGTGTGGAGTGGGGTTGGGGTGGGGAGTTGCTCTCCAATTCTCATTGTGGGAGGCCCTCACAAAGAGGTGGGGCTGGAGTAGTACTCTGAGAGCAATCCCCTCTGGTGGTGACCTGGGCCATCTTTGGGCCATCTGGCAAGAACTCTGAACCTCCTGCCTCTCAGAGTCTCAGCACTGATTGGGTGAGCACGGGACTATTCAGAGGGAGGAGACTCGGGTCCTTTTGTTCTCTATTAAGACCAAGCAAACAAGTCCTAACCGATCATATATTTGATTACTCTTGCTGCTTCTCTCCATTCGTTGTCCGTGAACAGTTCATGATTCTCTCTCTAATGGTCTAATTCTTCCAAAATACTTACTGAATAATTAGGTTTTAATAAAGCCATATGCAAACCCACACTTCCAGGAACAAAGGAGTCAGGCCGCACGGTCAGGGACTGTCCCCTGGAAATCAGTGACTCTGAAAAGGATTTAGGAGCCATAGTGAACAAGCCGCTCAACATGATCTGTCAATGTGAAGCTGTGGTAAAAAAGGTTAAAGCCATCCTTGGATGGATAGAGTAGTGAGTATGGAAAGGGAGGTGATCCAGCACTGGTGAGACTGATGTTGGAATATTGAAGCCAGTTCTTGTGTCCACATCTTGAAAATTATGTTAAAAAACTGGAGAGGGTGCAGAAAAGATTCGTATTTGAGTGATGGAGATGATGGCTTCTAGTGAGACATTGATAAAGCTCAATCTGTTTAGTTTATACAAACGAAGATTGAGAGGTGAGTTGCTTGACTCCCTGAAGAGAAAATGCTGAGTATGAAAGGGATCTTTTATCTAGCAGAGAAAGGCATAACAAGACCCCCGTCTGGAAGCAGAAATCAGAAAAATACTCATTAGAATAAGATCCAGATTTGTTAGAGGGTGATTCATCATTGGAACAAACTACCAAGAGTTTGCATTCTCCATCTCATAGAGTCTTCTAATGAAGACAAGATGCCCTTCTGAAAGATGCTTTAGTCCAAAAAACCAAAACAAAAAAAACCCAAACCCCAACTCTTCTGGCATACAAGAGGCCTAAGATAAGCAGGGGATTAGATTAGATGCTCTAATAGTCCCTTCTGGCCATACAGTCTACTAATTTATGAAAACCTGGGTGTCTCATGGAGAGCAGCCTCTGATATTTTACTATGTAGCCTGCTTGATCCCCACAATGAAGAATCATTTAGTGGGGTGATTCAGGGGAAGCAGCTCAAACATTCAAAGGGGCTGGCCAGGGAAGGACATCTGCACTGCAGGGAAAGGATGGGTTTGGCAGTGATATCACAGGAGCCTTTGGCAGGGCCTCAGGGTATTGGGCAAAGGTGGTGGGGAGGTGATGACCTTACATCAGACCCTGACATCAGCCAGGCAGGACAGGGATGCTGGGCAGGGGCAACCTCAGAGACCCCTGTGACTTTTCGGTAGCAAGTCTCCTTCTTGAGATCTCTCCTTGAGGACTGAGAGAGAATTCAGGTACACATACTTGAGCACGAAGAGGACACTCTTCAGAGTTTTCTCCGTTTCTTTTACCTATTAAGCTAGAAAACGTCTCTGTTTAGAAGATAAGGGCCTCAGAGAGGCTGTTCGGTATGATCCATCTGGTGCCGGCTGAATTCCAGGCACAGAAAACACTAGATTGAGGTGGCAGAATTTTATTCCCCTTCCGTGGTTACCTGTGCCATTCTTTGGGCTTTCTGGTGAGAACCCTCAGCCTTCCGCCCCTCAGTCTCTACCCCGATTGGATGAGCAGGGGGTTATTGACAGGGAGGAGACTCAGTTCTTTGTTGTTCTCTTTTAAGACCAAGCAAGTAAGTCATAACCAATTATATGTTTGACGAATTTTGATGTTTCTCTCCATTAATTGTCTCTGAGCAGTACTAACATTCTAGTTCTTCTAAATTACTTGCTGAAGAATTACTATGAACAATTGTTGGTTTATAGCTCATTTCAGAGCAGTTTATTCTGATCATTCAATATATGAAATTCAAGATCCGATGATTAGTTTGAAAGTCAGGACTCCTGGGTCCTATTCCCAACTCTGCCACTGACTGGCTGTGTGACATAAGACAAGTCAATTCTCCTTTCTCAGCCTTAGCTTCTCCCTCTTTCAAGTAGAGGTAACAATCCGCTCCTACCTATCTCACGGTGGGTGGAAGATGGGGATCCATTGGAAAGTGTCACTAGGAGCAGTGCATAATACGAGGTGTCCTATCAAGTTTACTCAGATCAGATTATGACATAATAGAATAGCTGAAATATTCGATTTTATTTGTATTTTATTATTTTGAAATTGTTAAGAGCAGCAACTACTTAGCTCAGACTGAAGCATCTTATCTAATTTTCGAGAGCTAAGTGTCTCCTCTTTGTGTGCGATGAGACAATTTAACACACTGACAAACAGGAGATACTTTTGTTTTGCAACAAAATATTTTTGCGAAGAATTTTCATCCCACTTGTTATGATTTCAAAAAACAAACTGGTTTAGTCAGAATGGGATTTTCTGACAGAAACGGTTTCAATGAAATTTCCCCACCATCTCGATTCCTGGGCTCTATCCCTGCCTCTGGGGGGGTTGTTGCCTGTTAGAACAGGAGTCAGGACTGGTGGCTTCTCTTTCTGGCTCTGCCACCGCCTTTCTGTGTAGGCCCTTGGGTAGGTCACTTCCCTTCTCTTTACTTGAGGCTCCCCATCTGTCCAATGGGAACAGGGACAATTCTCCAACTCCGGGCAGCAGTGAGCCTGATGAGAAGGGGCGTAAAAGCCCTTTGTGAAGGAGAAAGGGGTGTTTCCAGGTGTTCAGTGCCTAGGAATTCTAAACTTTGGTAAAATGGCTGGTCTGTGGATAGAAGAAATGTTCGGGGCCAAATTTTAACCATTGTCTTTTTTAAAGCCCATTCAGGGATGTGAGTCTCACTGAGCCATAGAGAGGGGGAGCAACTTGCCCAAAGTCCCACAGGTCAATAGGAAAACCAGCAATGGAACCAATAGGCAAACCAGCAATGGAACCCAGGAGTCCTGCCTCCCAATGCCCTGCTCCAGTCACTACAGCAGAGCACACTCCCTCTCAAAGGCAAGGGGACTGGACATAAGGGCCTGGTTGTAATTGCCAGCTGTGGGAGGGAGTGTGCAGGAGTGGTTAGTGAAGGGGCCTGGAAATAAGGGCTGCTGGGTCCCATCAATGCCTCTGACACTTGGTGTGACCTGAGCTCGTAGCTTCCCCTCCCCAGGTCCATTTCCCATCAGTAGTGTTGGGGTCCTGTCCCTACAGCCCAGGGGGATTGGGAGGCTCCAGGAAGGTGTGTAAAGTGCCGGGATGTCAGGAGCTGGGAGGCACCCACACTAGAGCAGTGTCGTGCACCCCCTGCTGCTGGCTGAGTTTCTCCATCCCTAGGTAATAAGACAGACTCTTATTTTCACAGTCAGTTGATCACCCAGTATCATCACCGTGCCTGCTGGCTGGGCAGGGTAAATCCTGAGGTCACCACCCTCTCCAGCCTGCCTTGGGCTTGGGGAGTGAGGAGGAGGGTGAGGGACAGCTGGAGACACTGAACATCCTCCATCCACCGTTCCATCACCTAGAGCAAGTGAGTGGCATTAGGGTTCCCTGGTGACTTCCCATGTCTGTCTGGGGAGAAGCAGAAATAGGGGGAGAGAATCTCTCCCAAAGGAAATTTGATTTGCAAACAGCCCCCAAGAGCCCCTCGCTCTCAAACTGGGCAGGAGCTTCTCCAGAACCGTCTCCAGTGTGTTTGGAAATGTCCCAGCAATGGGGCTCCCAGCCTTCCCTTGTGGGAGACTGTTCCCCAGGCTGAGAATCTCTGAGCTGGGCCAGACCCTGTGAGCTGCTGAGCATGGAAATCAATGGGGAAAGAGGGGGGCCTGGGCTTCCTGTGCCTAGGGACTTTGTGTCTTTGACTTGGAGAATGGTTTCCTGGGAGAAGTCCGGACCCCTGGGTTCTGTTCCTTCTCTGGCCTGGGCGGGAGTGTGGCCTGGGATGGCATGAGGGGGCTGCTTGTTCAAAGTAACCAATGGTCTTTGTGACTGACCCCACTGCTCTAAAAGGACGTGACTCCCCGGGTATTGCAGCACGAGGGATCACAAGGGGGAACGTTGGGAGCAGATCATGCAGTGAACTCCTGCCAGTGTGTGTGGCTTGCACTCCCTGCACCCCTGTGGGGGGAGGAGGAGCTGCTCAGGCTGGGGCAGGGATGGGGAGGGACCGAAAAGGCGCGTTAGTGAGAGGCTGCCTTGACCCCACACTCACGCCTGATCCCCACTCAGTTCCAGGATGGCCAGGCTCCTGCGGATGTTCAGGAAGAAGGTTCTGCACATGGCCCCAGAGCCTGAGGGAAGCAGCCACCATCTTCCCCAGGAGCAGAGCGGCCACTCCATCCCCGCTGGTGGGGAAGCAGCTCTCAGCTGGGTCAGGAGGTGGAAGTGCCCAGCCTTATGGTGGAGGAAACCCGCTCTCGGCGCAGGCGCCGAGGTGGGAGAGTCACTGGCCAGGCCCCAGTGGAGCTGGCCCAGGATGCGGCTGGGCAGGCAGGACCCAGCCCAGGAGGGGAGCTGGGCAGGGTGGCTCTGAGACTTGTTGTGTGGGCAACAGCGGCCCCAGGAGCCCAGCCCTGATTCCCAGCAGGAGGCATCGCCCTGCCCGGTCACTGAGGACCTTCCAGCCTCCCCAGGGCAGGAGGTGGAGGATCCCTGTCCCACCAGCAGCAGCTCGGCATGGGACAGCAGCAGCTCCCGGGACTCTGGTAGCAGAGAGGCCGATGGGCAGCGCTGCTTTGTTCCAGGTGAGGAGCCAGGCTGGGCTCAGGGAGGGGTGAGGACAGGGCTGTGAACACCCTGGGCTGAGGCGCTCCACCAGTGCTATGTGGGGGTGAGTGCCCAGTCCAGGTGTCTGTCCTGAGCCACGCGAACCCCACTGACACCAGCAGCAGTCACAGAACTGCCCCTGCAGCAAGGGAAACTTGGGCAGTGGGGGCAGCAAGAGCTGGTGCCACTTTGGTCCCTGATGCTCTGTGGGAGCAGGCACCTCTCAGGGAGTCCAGGACAGTGTGTGTGTGTGGGGAGAAGGGGGCTCTCTGCTATGGGCTCCTGAAGCTGTTGGGGGCTGAAGGCATCCCTGAGAGAGGGGAGTGTGGGGCCTCATCTGCCCTGTGTCCTTGAGATGGGAAGGGGGGACATTAACCCTGCTCTCCCCACCACTCCCCTGTCGTTCCCCCAAGTGGCAGCAGGAGACACCCTTTCCCCTTCTCCCCTGGTCAGGGACCCCCAGGGACTCAGAGGACGACGAGGAGGAGGAATGGGTGGACGTGGCCAGAGAGGAAGCTGCTCTCAAGGTGATCAGAGAGCAGTTTCCAGGCAGAGAAAAGGTACAAATTAAGTACAAAGTTCCCCAGCTGGGCTGGAACCGAGATTGTCCTGCCCCTTCCCAACATTTCCCACCCCCTGCTGAGGGTCTTGTCTCTGATGATCCACCACCCCAATGGGACCTTTCTCCTCCATGATCTGGGATCCCCAAGATGGGGGTGTTTGTCACACACCAGCCGGGGTCTCTTCCCCCCACAGGCACTGTCCCAGTTCCTCATCCTGCCTGTGTAGGAGTCATGGTTGATTTGGACAATGGGTGCGTCCCCACTATCCCCCATGGAGGTCTGAGCTCTGGAGCTGGTGTGGGTGGGGCAGGGATGTCCCTGGCTAACTGGCTCTTTCTCCCCTAACCCCACTTCTGGCGGGTGCAGGATGAGGCCCAGCAGCTCATGTTCCTGCACACCATCCACCCTGCATGTCTTGCTGCACAGCAGAGAGGGCAGGACACGCTGGAGCCGCACTGCTGCAAGGAGGCTGTGGTGGAGAGGAGTGAGACACGGTGCCCGGCAGCTGGAGGAAGGAGAGAGACATGGGACAGGCAGGGGTCTCCCTGCGCCAATGGATGAGGGCTGTATGGAGCTGGAGGGGGAAGCAGAGAGCAGGGATTGCTGGGGCTGAGGACTGGAAAGAAGAGACGTGAGAAATTCTGAGATTTGTCACTAGTGGGCAGTGGGGGAATCACAGGGCTGGAGGGGCAGCTGAGGCTGGGGGACAAGGAATCAGATGGTCCCAGCTCGGTAGTCAGGATGCTGTTGGATGGGGGAAGTTTTGACAGGGAGGAGGGAAGAAGGGGAAAGGGACAAAGCTGGGCAGGAATCCTGGGAGGAGGCCAAGTTTGATGGGCAGGAAGGAATCAGAGGAGCAGGAGACAGGTGGGGGGATTCTGCTGGCTGTGTGGGGCCCTGGCTGTGTAATCTCACTGGGAAGTGTCAGTGGGGCCCGAATCACATGCTCCTTTGTCTTCTTTGGGTCTCACAGGAGCTCATTGAGAAGCTTCCTGATGACTCTCCACCTGGCGCCATCTTGGCCAACTCACTGATCGCCGTGGGCAACCTCAGGTATCGAGACCCTCCAGCCCAGCTCCCCTAGCCCCGGTGCTGCTCAGCCCCAGGACTGGGAGTCACTGCCCCTCCCACTCCCAGGTCTCCTCCCAAGGGTGGCTCCTCCGCCAGAGGTGGCGGGAAGGTTCACTCTCTCCTGGCTGGGATGTTCTTTTCACTCCAGTAACATTACGGGGGCCTTGGGGAGAGGCTCATTCCTGGGATCAGATATAGGAGGGGCAACAAGGTCCAGGAATGGGCTATTCCTGCCATGCCACTGTCTGTTTGTGAGGCCTTGGCCTTGTCATTCCCTGGCTCGGTGCCTCAGTTTCCATTCTCACCAGCCTGCAGTTTCACGTCTATGTTGGTGCCAGTCGCACCCCCGCACTGCACAGTCTAATACCGGCTCCTCTCTTTTGCCAGCACCATGAAACCTGCCCTGGAGCCAGAGTTGGAATCCCACCTCCTGCGAGCTGCCCTGCACACTGTCTTCACCCTGGGTGTGGAGAAGGACACCACCCAAGTCCAGGTAGATTATCCTCCTACTCCTCCCTGTCAGGGGCAGGAGTGGCCTCTGGTCCCCGATCCCTTGATTTGCTGGAGCTCCAGAGAATGAGGTGGGGTGGGCAGAGATGGAACAACCTGCAGGGTTGGATCCTTCCCTTCATGAGGGATGACGTTACCCCTCCCTGGGGGAGTACTTCCTTCCACATGCTGTGTTTTGCCCAGCAACCCAGCTACCATCCGTAGCAGCTTAGCTGTCCCATACTCTGCTGCCTACAAGGCCCTCCACAGAGACCTCCTAAGATCATGGATTGAAGAACCAGCTGTCAGCCTGCCATAGGGAAGCGGGATAGCTCAGTGTTTTAAGCATTGGGCTGCTAAAACCCAGCATTGTGAGCTCAATCCTTGAGAGGGGCCACTTAGGGGTATGGGGCAAAAATTGGTCCTGTTAATGAAGGCAGGGGGCTGGACTCCATGAGCTTTCAGGGTCCCTTCCAGCTCTATGAGACAGGTATATCTCCATATATTATTATGAATCCTGGCTAATTGCCTGCAGTGGGATGTGAATAAGAGAGGCCAGGATATGTATTTGGGGGTCTCACCTGTGCTTCCCAGAGACCCCGGTCCCCATCCTGTGGCAGGTGTAGCCCCAGTTTCCCTAGCTCTGACCCATGGTTCTCCCTTGCTTTACAGGCTCTGCACAAGGTGTTGCCAGAGCTCCTGGATGCCATGCTGGGGAACCTGCTGGCAGAGTCTCCAGACACAGCCAGGCTCCACTACATCTTGCAGGTGAGCCCCATGAGGAGGGGCAGGGGCAATTTTACCTTAACTCTTAGGAGGACTGATAAGGAGAGACTGGAAGATCCATTTTCCAGTCTGTCCTCCTAGCTGGGCCCCCACTGGGCCATTCTTGGTCAGGGCAGTCAGTGCAGTGCAGTGTCAGGCCCTTCCTCCTTGAAGGACAGAGGAAGGAGCTGGGACTTTACCTAGAGCTCTGCCTGGTTCTGTTGAGCACTAACCACAGGGCCCCTGGCTGGCTTGGGGAGTGAGAGTCTGAACCCCCTTCTCACCCACACACACATGAGACCCAGAAGATGGTCCTCAGAGAAGAGGCACAGGCTCCTTCCTAGAGAAACAGGAGGACCCCAGGGAATCAGCCCTTCTCTCCAATGGGCCCTGAGATTCCCGAGGGAATTGTGTTCACACTCACTCCCTTCCTTCCACAAAGGCCTTTAATGAGGAGGGATAAGGGAGCTCTTGTGAGCTGTTCAGGAATTGGGAGTTCAGGAAGGATGGGGCCATCCCTGGCACCTAAAATTGTCCCAATCTAGAGAGACACTGACAAGTTTGACCTGCAGGGTACAGGCATTGTCCTGGGGGAAACAATCCCCTTCTAAAGTTCTGTGATCAATGACTCAGATATTCCATCCTGAGCACAATGTCTCAGCCCCCTGGGGATGGGGAGGGGCCCATTTGCACAGCACGTGCACCTGCCCATTGATCCTGACCTGTCTCCTTCCCCCGCAGCACGTCAACTTCTGGATCGTGTCCAGGGTGTCCCAGGAGAGAGCAAGGGCCATTAGGAGCGGCACAGCCCTGCTCAGATCCACCATCACCCTCCCTGAGTTTGACGTAAGTGACCTCTGACCCCATTTTTTTGACTCCAGGTGTAGGTGGGCTGGCACCGATGGGCTGTAGGTTCTGCTGCTGCGGGGGCTGTGGGTTGGGAGTGTTCCTCTTGGGAGGGCAGAGTCGGAGCAGAGAATGAGCTTGGCTTGAGTCAAGTTCTTCTTTTCCTGGTTAAGTGCTGACCCTGGGCCTTTAAGGGGACCATGCTCCAGCCCCTGCTCCAACCAGGTTTGTGCCTGGCCTTGGGTCCCTTCTTGGCATCCTGGAGCAGCTCCAGGCTCCCTTAGTGGCAGAGAAAATAAAGGGTTTAGCTCTAGCTCCTCTCCCCCATCATCTCCTGCAGAAGGGCTGAGGAGAAGGAGACTCCTGGCCCAGGGGGGACTGGGAGCTGACAGGAAAATGCTGATGGAGTCCCCTCTGCCTCTCCTTTCCATTAGAATTCAGCAGAATTCCCCAGGATGGGTCACCATGTGGTACAGCTGACTGTCGTCGTCTGTGACCCGGCCAAGGACATCAACCGGCAGGCCAGGGAGGGGATTTACTGGCTCTACCAGCTGCTGCTGCACCAGAGGGGTAAGGAACCCAGCTGGGAAATGGGACCCAATAGGAGACCGAGACTGACCACAGCTGGGTAATGGGTCCCCAGCCAATTTATCTGAGACTGACCCCACTTGGAGGATGCGTCTCTGTCTGTCTCTTTCTCTGTTCTTCTCCACCCCCTGCAATTCTACTGGGTCAGGGATGCAGTGAGGACTCTGCCCACTGTGCAGCCATCAGTGGGATTGGGAGGACACAAGCACTGCAACCAGAATGACAAATGTGTGTGTGTGTCTCTTTCCCAGGGCTGACCATCCATGAGGCGGAAGATCTGTGGTGCTGGGACTGGCACCAGGACAGCAGGCTCCTGGGCTACAGGAACACAGCCAGGGTGGGGGAGGTAAGGACACTCTGCCAGGGCATGACATGGCTAAGAGAGTGGGGCTGGCTGGGTTCCCTGAAGTGGCTGCCTTCTGGAGACAGGACAAGAACCCACTCCTTATTTCCAGCTCAGAATTCCTCATCCAGCACCAGTGGGAGACGCTGGTCCTAAAGGTCCCACGTTGGAAAAGAACTTCCCGAAGACCTAAAACCAACAGGACGTGAGTCATTAGCAGATTGCCCCAAGCCAGGCTCCAGGTCCTGGGGCTAGAACGGCATCACCCTCTAGTGGCCCAGGGGCAGGGTAAGAGCTGCTGTAGCCAAGGCAGTTCATTCCCCTGGGCACTTCCAGGGTCCCCAGGCTCAGGGAAGCCCCTTTATTAAAAGGTGGCAGGCACTTAGGGATCCAAAGCCTGTAGTGGCTCTTTCTAGAGGGCAATTTATCAGAGGGGCCAGGCTGTGCTGGAAACGGATCTCTGTGCGTGGGAGCAGGTGCACTCTGGTGTGCAGCTCACAGCGATGACAGAGGACACTGTATTGCTTCCAGCAGAGAGATCTCCTGCACTCAGTGGCTAGAGGCATGGTGGGTGGGATTGGAGCTGACAGACCAAAGGTCTATTCCCCCAATTTAGTGATTTCTCTAGTAGCTGGGTCTGGTGTCTGCAGCTCCTGGGTTTCTTCCAAGGGGAATCCAAACTGCAACATGACAAGGACAAGGAGACTTATGCCAGGTGCCTGAGGCGCTGCAGGGGCTATGCCTTTTTAAGATGCCAGCAACTCCTGTTCCCTGCTGGAGTTACTGCTCTGGCTCATTGTAAATAGGGAGCTAGTGGAAGGGGAAATGGAGCCCCCTGGCACTGACAGAAACTTTCTCCCCTCTCTGTGGAGCAAGGTCCTTCCCTCTGCTCCCAAAATTCCTTCATCTGGGGCATGAGCTCTTCCACTCACTCCCTTTCACCCTGTGCCTGGGCAGAAGGGCCTTTGTGCCAGGGCTATAGCCCATCTTCCCAACTGAAGCTCAGAAAGCTCCACTTTTGAGAAGGTGGGGAATGGGACAGAGGCTCAGGGCTAGCTTCACCTCCTGACCTTTATTCTCCCCTTGGCCCTTCTACAGGGTCTCAGAAATGAAATGGGAGTGTGACATGAATAGGAGCCTCCTCCCCAGCTGTCTTCCAGATCCTGGGATCTGTCACAGCCTCCCCGACGGGCACACCCTGCAGCTAAGCTGCCTCAGAGAGAAGTGGGGACAGGTCACCTTGTCCTATCAAAGCAAACAGTGCTGGGTCTGAAAGAGGCCTAGGTGGAAGACCCTGCTCCTTCTTAGAGGTAAGAGCCATTTACTCCTTGGGGCATGTGTTTCTCTTGGGGAGAAAAGGGATCCCTGATGTCTAGCCTGGCTGAGAACTTCTCCCATCCCTGGATTCCAGTCCTGGGACAGAGATGTCTCCATCAACATGCCATCCTTGTTTTGTTCCTAGCAAGAGACTCCCTAGAGATATCCTTGAACCTGGACTCCTGAGAACGTTTTTGGCAGGAGGCTCCAGCACCTCAGTCATGAAGAGAGCATCATGCAGTCTTGTTCACATGGCATCTCTGCTCTCCAGCTCCACTTCCCAGAGCAGGACAAACAACCCTTCAGCTCCCAGAGTCTCTACTCTTTGACCTCCCTCCGATTAGCAGAGGGGTTTCTCCAGCCCCCTCCCCACACCTATCAGCCTCTGAATGATGAAGGGCCTGTATGTCAAAGTCATCATAACAAGAAAACTCCAGTTCCAGCCAGTGGAGCCCATGTGTACTCAGCCCCTCTGGAAACCTGGTCTGAAATGAGGAGCAATGGGTGGGACTTGGTTCCCCTATCGGCCCCAAAGAAGGGGGTGTACACACACCCAGAGAGGGTTCCCAAGCCCAGCAAGGGGGCTGCAGGCTGAGAAAGAGCCCCAGCAAAGGCAGAATGATTTCTTTCTGTGGGAAGACCTCTTTGGACTTTTAGTGTGAGACAAGCTGGGCCCCGGAAGGGTGGACTAAAGGTGGTGACCTGGCCAGAGGCTGAATTACCAGGCAGAGAAACTGCCATGTTGCTAGAGGGACTATTGATGGGAGATGCTAGCCCAGCGAGAGGTCTATGATTCCATGCCTGGCCACCAGTGGGAACATAACGACGAGTAGATTTGTTTATGATTGGCATAGTCGTCAGCATTGAATTCCGCCTGTCATCCGTGAAGGCTGATGGAAGTCTTGGTTGCTGAAGGAGGTCTGGCCCTGCAAACGGGTGTATCGAGGGACCGAGTTGGTCACTGAATTTCCACATCAGTTTCAAGGACTGGTTTAGATCCAAAGCAGGGCTAGTGGTTTCTCCAGCAGCTTCTAGAAAACCAACAGAAACAGCAGGAAGTGCAGGCAGAGTTACAGACGCAACCAGCAATCTAGAGGGAGCAGCAGTAATACCTGTCAGAGGTCCCTGCCCTCCTTGTCCCATACGGGCCTCTGCCCTATTCCTCAAACTTCCAAACCCATGTTAGTGTCTGTCTCACCCCTCACCCCCACAACTGCAAGGGCTCATGCCCTGGATCTGGAACAGGATTCGCAGTTCCTGTGTGTTGCCCTGCATGGAGTATTGCCCATGGACATGGGGAAGGACAACAGACACATCCAGGTAGACCATCAACCTACTCCTCTGTCCCAGGAGCAGGAAGGCCTCTGGTCCTTGCTCTCTTTGGTAGCTGGAGCTGCTGAGGTGGGGGTGGGGTGGGCAGAGATGGTAACAGACCACAGGATTAATAAAATGCCAGGAGGAGACTCTCCCTTCCATTGGGGAATCCCTTACTTGCAGATGCTGTGCTTTGGTTCCTGGAATCTGGCAGGAAGCCCAGCTCCCATCCCTAGCAGTTTGGCTGTTCCATACCCTGCTGTGTGGCAGGCCCTCTGCAGAGAACTGCTCTGGGCAAGGACTGAAGAGTCAGATGTCACCCTGGCAGGTGTAGCTCCAGGTTCCATAACCCTGACCCCTGGTCTTCCTCCACTGACAGGCTCTGAATAAGGCCTGCACAGAACATGGATGCCATGCTGAAGAGCTTGCTGACAGCAACCCCCAGCACATCTCCGGCACATCTTGGAGGTGAGCACAGGGGAGGGGCAGCAGGAAATTTACCTTAACCCTGGGGAGGAAATGAAAGACTGGATGATCCACGTTTCCATTGTGTCCTGCTACCTGATAGCCCACTGGGCCACCCTTGTTCATGGCGGTCAGTGCAGTGCAGTGTTTGGGCCCTTCCTCCTTCAGGGACAGAGGGAAGGTGATGGTGCTTGATGACAGGACTCTGCCTGGTTCTGTTGAGCACTAACTTCAAGGCCCCAGGCCAGCTTGGGGGGTGAGAGCATCAGACCTCTGTGAGGCCCAGATGAAGATCCTGAGAGGAACCCTGGCTCCTTCCTAGGGAGCTGCTGAGATTCACATGGATCTCAGGGAATCAGCCCTTCTCTCCCATGGACACAGATGACTGTAAGAAGCAGGGGGTTGTCCTTTGTCCAACAGAGACCTGTCCTAGGTCTCACCCACAAATCTAGGAGAGAGCTGGGAACTGAACTGGGTCCCACCCCACCGCTTCCCCTGGCCATCAGAGAGCAGCTCCATGGCAGAGAAAAGGTATAAATGTTTCCGAGCTGTGCTTGAACCAAGATTGTCCTGCCCCTTCCTAGCACCCTGACCCCTTGCTGAGGGTCTTGTCTCTGATGATCCACCACCCCTAATGGGGACTTTTCTCCTCCATGATCTGGGACCCCCAAGATGGGGGTGTTTGTCTCCTCTCCCCACAGGCACTGTCCCAGTTCCTGATCCTGCTTGTGTAGGAATCGTGGGTGATTTGAACAACGGGCAGGTCCCCACTATCCCCCATTGAAGCCTGCAGCTGATGTGGGTGGGGCAGGGAGATTCCTGGCTAACTGGGTCTCTCTCCCCTAACCCCATTCCTGGTGGGTGCAGGATGAGGCCTAGCAGCTCATGTTCCTGCATGCCATCCACCCCACGTGCCTTGCTGTGTTCGACAGTGACCCAGCCAAGGACATCAGCCGGCAGGCCAGGGAGGGAATTTACCGGCTCTACCAACTGCTGCTGCACCAGAGGGGTAAGGAACCCAGCTGGGAAATGGGACCCGATTGGAGATTGAGACTGACTGCAGCTGGGTAATGGGACCCCATCCAGTCCCCTGCAGTGGCTACTTCCTGGGGCCACTAGAGGGTGATGCTGTTCTAGCCCTAGGACCTGGAGCCTTGCTCTGAGCAATCTTCTAAAGCCTCCTGTCCTGTTGGTTTTAGGTCTTTGGAAAGTTCTTTTCAGAGGGTCAGAGAAGATTCTCCCTCTGGACGGCAGTGCTGGCCATCCATGACCCCCTGCTGCGTGTGAGCCAGGCTGGTCTGGTCCTGGCGTACTACCTGCTGGGGGAAGCCTAGGAGCTGATGAGGGACAAAGTAAGTAGCTGCATTAGACTCAGGAGCTTGGGGGTGGGGCTCGGGACCTCATTCCCATTCAATCGCCATTCGCTGGCCTGGGAGCAAGGAGCCTGTGGGGAATGAGAGTCAGAGTTGGTGCTCCTGGGAAGGGAGATGAATTCACCTCCATGAGCAGGAGGGAGCCAGCTTGTCTCCTGAGCAGCTCCAACCCAGCACTTTAACAAGGCTAATTAATTACAAGTGTTAGTTCCTCATGGGCTTATGTTCTTAGGACACGGTGCTATTGCTCCTGGGAAGGGCAGGAGAATCCCCTAAGTGCCCTCTGTGAGCCTTTCCTGTCTGCCCCACAGGGACTCACCCAGTTCCCTGTGCCCTAGTGTCTGAGTCACCCCAGCCACCATCCAGAGTTGCTCCCATCACTGGCAGCCTGGGAAGTCAAGGACTGACTGGTGATGCAACTGACCAGGCAGGGCTGAGGCCATGGGCGGGGGAAGCTTGTCCTGCTGCTGGACCCCCTCTAGAGAGAACGGGAGGATTCACTCAGCAGGGGCTGCTGACCTGCCCCATTCACCAGGGCTGCCAACCTGTGGCTTCAGCATCAGTCACTGGGATGACTTGGGGAAAGGTCTCAACCTCCCCCACCCCACTTCACTGCTGCCAGAATCCCTCCTGCCCCCTCTGCTAGAGCCCCCTCCCTGCACTGCTTGGGGTGGAGGAGAACGTTGTGAGAACTTGAACTGTGTCCCCGGGTGGTTGGAGGCAGAACAGCTGTCAGGGGCACTCAGGGGAGGTGGCAGGAGCTCACCCTACAAGGAGGTAGGTTGGCACTGGAAATCACTAGGGAGGACAACAAGCAGTGGCGACAGGTCACCTCATCCTATCAAACCATGCAATGCTGGGTCTCAAAGTGGCTTAGATGGAATATCCCACCTCCTTCTTGAGGTAAGAAGTATTCACTCCTCTGGGCATGTGGGTCTTTTGGGGGAGAAATGGGGCCCCTGCTACATAGCCTGGCTGGGAGCTTCCCCACCACTGTCTGCCAGCCCTGGGACAGAGATGTCTTCAGCATCATGGTGTCCTTGTTTTGTTCCTAGGAAGAGGCTCCCCAGAGATGTCCTGGCACCTGGATTCCAGAGAGCATTTCCGGCAGGATGCTCCAGCCCTTCAGGCTGGAAGAAAGCATCATAAGCCTCATTCACATGGCCTCTCCGCTCTCCAGCTCTGCTCCCTACAGCAGGACAAATGAACCCTTCAGCTCCCAGAGTCCTGACTTTTTGAGCTCCTTGTGGTCAGCACTGGGGTTTATCCGGCTCTCACACCACACCTGACCACCTCTGAATGATGAAGGACCTGAATGTCAGAGTTCTCCTGGATCCAAAACTCCTGTTCCAGCTCATGGGGTCTGTGTGCAATCAGACCCTCTGGAAACCAGCCTGAAATACCGAGCAAAGACCTCAGCCCAATGACAGCAGAGCAGACATGTAATAAGATGACTTTTCCTTGGGCTGGAGAATCTGGTGCTAAACCAACTTGATCACAGAATGAACCCCGCCTGAGAAGGATCAGGGAATTCCCCATAAAGAGCCAGGATTGAGTAGCAATAGAGGCCAGCTGGGGAAAAAGTTAGAGTGAGAAAGAGAGAGAGGAATCTCAGTGGAAAAAGGAAACTCTTCAGGCAAGGAGGCCTGGGAGAGACCCTGACTAAAGCAAGGAAATGACTGGGAGACCCAGAGGGGAACTTGAGAAGAGAGGTAGGAAATGTCCCAGGGAAAAGTGTAACAAAAGTAAAGGAGCAGACCTAGCTGTGTGGTTCATCACCTTGGACTGGAATCCAGAGTTGAGGATGGAATGGGTTCCCATGCTGGTGCCAAAGAAGGGAGTGTATGAGCCCAGAGAAAGGGGTACCAGGACAAACAAGAGTAGCTGAAGACAGGCTGAAGAAGAGCCCCAGAGAGGGTGGAAGGACTTTCCATCAAAAGCACATTTGGACTCTTAGTTAATTTGGGAGAAGTGGGACCCTGGAAGGGGTATTGAAGACTGTGACCTGGCTAGATGGCTGAGTTACCAGGCTGAGGAAACCACCACCGTCGGCAGGGGCACTAGCCCAGCAAGTGCTGCCACGCGTACCTGGACAAGAGGGGGCACCTAGTGGTGAGTGACCTCTATTAAAAAACCCTGTTCTATCCTGGAAACCCCCTGGCATTAGAGTGAGGAGGGGAGAATAGGGCTGGTGGTGTGCAGGAAGGGGAGAGATGGCTGGGCTGGTAGGATGGAAGGAGATTAGAAAGGTGACCTATCTTGTGGATGGGCTCCTGCTGGCTGTGTCTGGAGCACTGTGTAGTTTCTTCTATGGGAAGTGCCTGTGGTAGGGGCATGCACAAGGGGGGGCAAGCAGGGGCACCCCAATAATCACCTCTGCCATTGCCCCCAACTTCTGCTGTGGCCCCCTGCCACGGGATTCCCTCCCCTGAGCCCATTTTACAGCAAGGCATTCTTTCTCCACCACTGCATATTTTCCTTCCCTTGGAAGGAGTTTCCAACTGAGGTATAGAATTGGGTGTTCCTCCTCCCCGACCATCTGTGATAGAATGGCCCCCAACCCTACTTCCAATGCATCCGTCTGCAGGATAAACTCCTTGGTGAAATCAGGGGCTATCAGGACGGGGTTACTGCAGAGGGCAGTCCGTAGGTCTGTGAATGCTTCCTCTGCTGCGTCAGACCATCTCACCAGATCAGGTCCACGGGCTTTCACTAGGTCTGTCAGGGGGCTTGCCCTTGTGGCAAAGTGGGGGATAAATCGTCGGTAATACCCCACCACACCTAGGAACGCCCGGACTTGTTTCTTGCGACTTGGTCGGGGCCAATTTTGGATGGCCTCTAACTTGTTCACTTGAGGTTTTACCAGACCTTTTCCCACAATGTAGCAAAGATATTTGGCCTCTGTAAACCCTACAGCGCACTTGGCAGGGTTTCCTGTAAGGCCAACTCACCTGAAGGTATCGAGGACTGCCTCCACCTTCTCCAGGTGGGTTTCTCAGTCTGGGGTATGAATGACCACATCGTCCAAGTAGGCAGCAGCATAACTGTTATGCGGGCGTAATAGCTTGTCCATGAGGCGCTGGAAGGTAGCTGGGGCCCCATGTAGTCCAAAAGGGAGGACAGTATACTGAAAAAGACCCTCTGGTGTAGAGAACGCAGTCTTTTCCTTTGCGTCTTCTGCAAAGGGAATCTGCCAGTACCCCTTTGTCAAGTCTAGGGTAGTCAAGTACCGGGCATTACCCAGACGGTCCACTAGCTCATCTATGCGAGGTATGGGGTACGCGTCGAAGTGGGATACTTCATTTAGTCGCCGGAAGTCGTTGCAAAATCTTGTGGTGCCATCAGGTTTGGGCACCAGCACAATTGGGCTGGACCACTGACTGTGGGATTCTTCGATGATCCCCAACTCCAGCATTTTTTTTACTTCTGCTTTTATTGCCTCCCTTTTTGCCGCTGGCACCCGACAGGGCCTCATTGTTACTCTGGCCCCAAGGTTTGTGACGATGTGGTGATATGTCTCGGTTGTTCGACCCGGTTTTGTCGAGAACACATCTTGGTTTCGGAAGATCATCTCAAACACCTCATTCTTCTGGTCTGGTGTTAAATCGGGAGATACTCTCACCTGTTTGGAAGGCTTGTTTTCCTGGGTTAGGTCTTTTTGGACCATTGTGCATGCCTCTTGTGCATGCCAGGGTTTCAGAAGGTTAACGTGATAAATCTGTTCTTGTTTTCTGCGTCCTGGCTGCTGCACCTTGTAGGTTCCTTCCCCCACGGGTTCAACCACCTCATAGGGCCCCTGCCATTGGGCCAGAAGCTTGCTTTCTGCCGTGGGTACCAACATCATAACCCGATCCCCTGGTTGGAACTGTCGCACTTTTGCCTGGCGATTGTAATGGGTTCACTGGGCCTCCTGTGCCTTCTCCAAATGTTTCCATACAATCGGGGTAACCCAGGCTATCCGGTCTCGCATCTGCATTACATGCTTTATTATATTTCTCCCTCATTGGGTTCCTCTTCCCAGTTCTCTTTGGCAATATCTAGTGTGCCACGGGGGTGACGTCCATATAATAACTCGAAGGGGGAAAACCCAGTTGAGGCCTGAGTTACCTCCTGGATAGCGAACATAAGGTAGGGTAGTAGGGTGTCCCAATCCTTCCCGTCCTGACTTACCACCTTCCTTATCATAGCCTTGAGGGTTTGGTTAAACCTTTCTACCAACCCATCAGTCTGCGGATGGTAGACCGAAGTTCTCAGGGTATGTATATGGAGCAGCGTACCGAGGTCCTTCATTAGCTTCGACATAAATGGGGTTCCTTGGTCGGTTAATATCTCCTTCGGTAGCCCCATTCGGGCAAAGATCCCCACCAGCTCTTTGGCTATAGTTTTAGAGGCTGTGTTCCACAGGGGGACGGCTTCTGGGTAGCGAGTAGCATAGTCCAAAACAACAAGTATATATTGGTGGCCCCGAGCCATCTTCTCCGGGGGTCCCACTAGGTCCATGGCTATTCGCTCAAAGGGGACCTCTATGATGGGAAGGGGTACTAAAGGTGCCCTTAAGTAGGGACGGGGACTTTGCAGCTGACACTCTGGGCAGGAGGCACAGTATCTCCGCACTTCTTCATGTACTCCGGGCCAGAAGAACCATCGTAGGATTCGTGCCAGGGTCTTCTCTACCCCCAAATGCCCCCCAAAAAGATGACTATGAGCAAGACTTAATACAGAGTTCTGGTGTTTTTGAGGTAGTAGGATCTGCTGTACCTTCTGCCCCTGTACTGGGACCCGGTATAAGAGATCCTTCTTCATTAAGAAGTAGGGTCCTGGTCCCTGGGTTTTCCCTTCCACGAGGACCCCATCTATTTCAGTCACCTCCTGCCTAATGTTGTCATACCTTGGGTCTTCTGCCTGGTCCCGTCCAAAATTTCCTCTCCCGGGGCTAATCTGCCCAAGATCTAGGGGCCCAGTCTCTGTTGCCTCTACTGGTTCAGAAGCATTAGGGTGGAGGTCAGACTCAGGCGCGTCTCCCTCCTGCGTGGCCTCCTTTTCAGCTGCGTGGGTCTGCCTATCTACAAGAGCGACCCTCTGGCTTTGGGTCAGTATTCGGGTTCCCAAGGCCTTAGCTGCCCTTCTTTCCCTTTTTGTCTTTTTCTACCCTGTCTGGGAGTGGAGAACAAATCTGGGGATATTTCAGAGAAGATTGGAGGTTGACAGTCTGCTGTGGATCCCCCTACTGGATGTACGTTTCCAAACCCTGGGACGTCCCTCCCTATGAGCACCGGGTATGGGAGTTTAGGGACTACACCTGCTGCTACCTCAGTAGTGTTTCCTTGGATCTCGATTTTTACTGGGATGGTGGGGTAGTAACTAACTGTCCCATGGACACATGTTATCCCCGTACGTTTAGCCTGCAGCAGCTGACTACGCTTCACGAGCTTCCCTGAGATAAGTGTGATAGCACTCCCCGAATCAACCAGTGCCGTGGTCCCTACCCCATTTAGTTTCACTGGTCTGGTATACATATGTGGGGTTAGTGAGACCCCCACAAAGTGGATTAGGGAGCATGGATCTACCCAGTTCCGCAGGTTACACTGCATAGGCTCCTCAGCATTGGGACACTGTGCAGCTATGTGTCCCCACTCCCCGCAGGCATAACATCTGTATGGAGTCCTAGGCGTTCCCCGGTCTCTTGGTTTGGGCAGTCATGATCCTCTTCTTTCTCAGTGCTCCGACTCTTTGTGGCCTCTGATGGGCCTTCAGCCTCTCTCTTTTTCCACCTGGGCCCTCCTGGTGGTCCAGTCACCTGAACTTTAGGGCTTGGTGCTGCTATTTTAACCCGGGGTGCCTCTTCCTTAACTGGTCAGGTCAGCTCCCTCGCTGTCCTTCGCCTCTCTACCAGGGCGACAACCTCATCATAGTTGGAGGGTTCGTTCTGGCTTACCCAGGCACGAAGGTCTCGTGGTAGTCCCCTCACGTATCGGTCGATGATCAGAACCACTAGTATCTCTTCTGGACTCCGGGACTCTGTTTGCAACCACTTTCGTGTGAGATGGATGAGGTCATACAATTGGGACCGTGGGGTTTTGTCTTCCTGGTACCTCCAACCATGATACTGCTGGGCCCGCACGTCTGTCGTTACTCCAGATCTGGCCAGGATCTCTGCTTTCAGCTGGGGGTAGTCTGCCGCAGCCTCTTCAGGCAGATCATGGTAGGCCTTCTGGGCCTCCCCACACAGGAATGGGGCAAGGATGCCAGACCACTGATCTTGAGGCCAGGCCTCCCGTAGGGCTGTCCTCTCAAAGGCCAGAAGGTATGCCTCTACATCATCCTCCCGTGTCATTTTCTGCAGCCAATGGCTGGCTCGTATGAGCCGCGCCCCATCATGGCCGCGATTCAGCTCTGTAAGGGACTTTATCTGGTTTACCAGTTCCCGCAGCGTAGCTCGGTCTTGAGCAGCCTGGTCCATCAGCAGGCGATTAGTCTCTTGCTGCAGCCGCTCTGCCTCCTGTTGGGTGACTGCCTGGACACGGGTAGCCTTCTGCTGGGCTGCCGTAGCTTGTATCAGTGCCCGCACTACGTCATCCATTGTGGTGAAAAAATAAACCCTCTCCTTTTTTTTGTTTTTTGTTTAAATCACCCTCCTTCTTCCGCCACGCTGTGCACCCCAAGATCTCACCCCTGACACCAGTGTGACAAAGTTCCTCCTCTATCTTGGTGGGTCCTGCGCTTATTGGCAGATTTTCTTGCCTCAGAGATTCACCATGTGGGTTGGGGAACAGCCCAGAGACCTTCCCCTCTGGGAGAACCCACAGTCCAGGTCAATTGGGAGGTTTGGGGGGGAACCTGGGCCCACCCTCTACTCCGGGGTCCAGCCCAGGGCCCTGTGGACTGCAGCTGTCTATAGTGCCTCCTGTAACAGCTGCATGACAGCTACAACTCCCTGGGCTACTTCCCCATGGCCTCCTCCAAACACCTTCCTTATTCTCACCACAGGACCTTCCTCCTGGTGTCTGATAACGCTTGTGTTCCTCAGTCCTCCAGCAGCACACCCTCTCACTCTCAGCTCCTTGTGCCTCTTGCTCCCAGCTCCTCACACTCGCACCACAAACTGAAGTGAGCTCCTTTTAAAACCCAGGTGCCCTGATTAGCCTGCCTTAATTGATTCTAGCAGCTTCTTCTTAATTGGCTCCAGGTGTCCTAATTATCTTGCCTGCCTTAACTGGTTCTAGCAGGTTCCTGATTACTCTAGTACAGCCCCTTCTCTGGTCACTCAGGGAACAGAAAACTACTCATCCAGTGACCAGTATATTTGCCCTCTACCAGACTCCTTTACCCCACTGGTCTGGGTCTGTCACACCATGCTGAAGAGCCTGCTGACAGCAACCCTCAGCACAAACTCCACCACATCTTGGAGGAGAGCACGGTGGGGAGGGACAGTGGGGTGGGATTTACCTTAACCTTGGGAAGTGAGACTAGAAGATACAGTTTTCTGTTCTGTTCTCCTAGCTGGCGCCCCACTGGGCCACCCTTGGTCAGAGTAGTCAGTGCAATGCAATGTTGGGGCCTTTCCTCTTCTGGTGACAGGGGAAGGATCTGGGATTCCAAGCCAGGCTTTGCCTGGTTCTGTTGAGCACTAACCACTTTGGGAGCAAGAGCATGTAAGATCCAGGAAATGCTCCTCAGAGCAGAGTTGCTGGTTTCCTCTTAAGGATACCCTGAAAAACACATGGATCATCAGGGAATCAGCCCTTCTCTCCTGTGGACACAGATTATAGAAAGTGGGAGTGGTTAAGGGTTTGTCCTTAATCGTTCTCTTTGTCCAACAGAGAGCAATCTGAGGTCCCACACACAAACCTGGTGGAGAGCTTGGAACTGAACTGTATCTCACCTTAGTGCCTCTATTCTCTCCTGCCTGTGTCCACTTTGGCCATTTTTCTATGGGGTCTGAGAGTGATATGAAGAGGAAGTTCCTCCCCACATGTTTTGCAGGCTCTGGGATCTGTCCCAGCCTCCACATGGACACAGCTGGCCCAGCTTAGGGAGAAGTGAGGAAGGGTGACTTCTTCCTGTCAAAGCAAGCAGTGTGGATCTCTGTGAAGCTTAGATGGAAGATCACATACCCCTAATGGAGA
The DNA here is from genome assembly GCF_011386835.1 of Chrysemys picta bellii. Taxonomy (NCBI): domain Eukaryota; kingdom Metazoa; phylum Chordata; order Testudines; family Emydidae; genus Chrysemys; species Chrysemys picta. The sequence goes on along the minus strand of NC_088792.1, from coordinate 115,102,017 downwards.
TAAGGGGTCCCTGCTACAGAGTCTAGCTGGAAGGTTGTCCTAGCCCTGGGACAGAGACCTATTTCTCATTGTGATGTCCTTATTTTATTCCCAGAGGAGGTGTCCTGGATACTGCTTCCTGCAGGAGGTTTTGGCTACCTTCACAGGTAGACATCAATGTTTCATACAATTTCTCCACCCTTTTCTTCTTTCCAGCTCTGCTCCCTCCAGAAGGACAGAGTCCTGATTTGCTGCCATTCAAGGGCTGAGGGGTAGTGCTTGTGTTGTCCCCACCATCAGCTGTTTTTACTATGAGAATCTCTCTAGAACAATGGAGAAATCTCCCGAACTCTTAGAACTAGCCCCCTCAGAAATCTCACCCAACTTGGCCTCAGCTGAGCTGCTTTGTTTGCATCTTGCCTTTCTATGGTCTGACTAGGGCTCACCATCCATCTGTCAAGGCTGCTTCCCCACTCTGAACTTTAGGGTACAAATGTAGGGGCCTGCATGAAAACTTCTAAGCTTAACTACCAGCTTAGATCTGGTCCGCTGCCACCATTCCCAAGTGGATTCCCTTTCCTGGGAAGCCTTGAGAAACTCTTCACCAATTCCCTGGTGAATACAGATCCAAACCCCTTGGATCTTAAAACAAGGAGAAATTAACCATTCCCCTCCTTCCTCCCACCAACTCCTGGTGGATCAAGATCCAATTCCCTTGGATCTAAAAACAAGGAGAAATCAATCAGGTTCTTAAAAAGAAGGCTTTTAATTAAAGAAAAAAGGTAAAAATCATCTCTGTAAAATCAGGATGGAAAAATAACTTTACAGGGTAATCAAACTTAAAGAGCTCAGAGGACCCCCCTCTAGTCTCAGGTTCAAAGTACAGCAAACAAAGATAAACACTCTAGTAAAAGGTACATTTACAAGTTGAGAAAACAAAGTAAAACTAACACGCCTTGCCTGGCTGTTTACTTACAAGTTTGAAATATGAGAGACTTGTTTAGAAAGATGTGGAGAACCTGGATTGACGTCTGGTCCCTCTCAGTCTCAAGAGCGAACCGCTTCCCAAACAAAGAGCACAAACAAAAGCCTCCCCCTCCCCGCAAGATTTGAAAGTATCTTGTCCCCTTATTGGTTCTTTGGGTCAGGTGTCAGCCAGGTTACCTGAACTTCTTAACCCTTTACAGGTAAAAGGATTTTGGAGTCTCTGGCCAGGAGGGATTTTATAGTACTGTACACAGGACAGCTGTTACCCTTCCCTTTATAGTTATGACAACCATCCATCCTAGAGATGAACAACAGATGAGAGCTGATTGTCCTTGACTTGCCATGTCCTCAGGTGGGTGATGGAGCTGTGTGTCAGAGAGGCCCAGCAGCAGAGGTGGCCAGGAATGGGCTAAACGGCCTCCAATGACAGGTGAGTAAAACCATGGCCACACTGACACCACAGGCATCCATGGGGACTGAATTTGGGCCCTTCACCACCAAGAGCACAAACCCCTCTCACCGAAAATCAAGGAGTAACCATGGATGTTATGCTCCCAGTCTCTTTAAGGTGGGTCAGTATTATCTCCATTATCTGGGCTCAGAGATGGAAAGGGATTGGCTGCAAGGCCACTCACTGACAGAGGGAGGACTGAAACACGGTAATGATACCACTCCAGCTCCAACCACTAGACCACACCCATTTCCAAAGCCAGACAACCCAGGAGGCCTGATTCTGACAGCTAGACCTTAAATGACAAGCGCAAACTCCCTCCCATTCAGGAAGCCATAGATGGGACCATCTGCTGAGACCCCCTCTGCAATGCCTCTGTCAAGAGACCATTGCTAGAGGGCGCCAAGTGACTGAGCAGGGAACTCCTTGGGGCTGCCCCACTGGGTTTCACTATGAACTTCTGGGAGCCATGCAAAGAGTGCAGCATTGAAGAGACTCTCCTGCTCTAACAAAGGGTTTCTGTTATCCCAAATAATCAGCTAGTGAGGCCAGCTTGCAGAATGTGGAAATGCTGTTTGTGATGGGCTGGAGAATTTACCATGTAGGTGGCAGCAGGTGCAGTCCTGGAGTCACCATGAACCAAACCCTGCACTCTTGACACTAAAGGCTAACCTCCCACTGCTCTCAGTGAGGACTCAATAGCTACATGAGGCTGATGGATGGCAAATGCAGCCATTCGAAGAAGTGAAAGAGCAAGGCAGGGACATTGGCTGAGCTGTTGTAATCAAATGACTATAGTCAGGAGACAGAAGACGGGGAAACTCTCTGAAGGTGGCTGGCAGCAGCAGTGAGGAAAAGCAGTTTGGCAGCCACGAGATTAGAAATAAATCTGAAATTTAATTCGGAGGGCTTTTTCCTGTGTGGTGAAGGATTTGGAACTGGTCTCTTTACTATCAAACTGACCGTGAAAACTTTTCACTGACCATTCCATCTGCAATGGACATGATCCAGCTTAAAGCTGAGCAGGACCATCCCTGCAATTTGATGCAGGGCAACTCACTTGAACCAAATTTTTCATCAGTGGTGTGTTCATTTTGTGTGTGTGTGTGTGTGTGACTTGAGATCAGGGGTCTGATTGGCAAGAGTACTGCACACTGACAACTGCAACTGAAGTCAGTGGGTGTTGGACTTTGAATATATATTATGGCCTACTCTATAAAGCTACATTATTCTGAAAAGTTAGGTTGTTGGTGACAAAGTAGGAACCTATAGTTCGCGGATACGTTTGACTTTTATGGCTCTGGACCTCAGTTTCCCATTATTATAAATTCTAGGACTGGAAGGGACCTCGAGAGGTCATCGAGTCTAGTCCCCTGCCCTCATGGCAGGACCAAATACTGTCTAGACCATCCCGGATAGACATTTATCTAACCTACTCTTAAATATCTCCAGAGATGGAGATTCCACAACCTCCCTAGGCAGTTTATTCCAGTGTTTAACCACCCTGACAGGAACTTTTTCCTAATGTCCAACCTAAACCTCCCTTGCTGCAGTTTAAGCCCATTGCTTCTTGTTCTATCCTTAGAGGCTAAGGTGAACAAGTTTTCTCCCTCCTCCTTATGAAACCCTTTTAGATACCTGAAAACTGCTATCATGTCCCCTCTCAGTCTTCTCTGTTCCAAACTAAACAAACCCAATTCCTTCTGCCTTCCTTCATAGGTCATGTTCTCAAGACCTTTAATCATTCTTGTTGCTCTTCTTTGGACCCTCTCCAATTTGTCCACATCTTTCTTGAAATACGGTGCCCAGAACTGGACACAATACTCCAGTTGAGGCCTAACCAGCGCAGAGTAGAGTGGAAGAATGACTTCTCGTGTCTTGCTCACAACACACCTGTTAACGCATCCCAGAAACATGTTTGCTTTTTTTGCAACAGCATCACACTGTTGACTCATCCTGTTTACCTCAGACCATTTCTCCAATTTGTCCAGATCATTTTGAATTATGACCCTGTCCTCCAAAGCAGTTGCAATCCCTCCCAGTTTGGTATCATCTGCAAATTAATAAGCATACATTATGTGTCAATATCTAAGTCGTTAATGAAGATATTGAACAGAGTCGGTCCCAAAACAGACCCCTGGGGAACCCCACTTGTTATGCCTTTCCAGCAGGATTGGGAACTATTAATAACAACTCTCTGAGTACGGTTATCCGGCCAGTTATGCACCCACCTTATAGTAGCCCCATCTAAATTGTATTTGCTTAGTTTATCGATAAGAATATCATGCAAGACCATATCAAATGCCTTACTAAAATCTAGGTATACTACATCCACAGCTTCTCCCTTATCCACAAGGCTCGTTATCCTATCAAGGAAAGCTATCAGATTGGTTTGACACGATTTGTTCTTTACAAATCCATGCTGGCTGTTCCCTATCACCTTACCACCTTCCAAGTGTTTGCAGAGGATTTCCTTAATTACTTGCTCCATTATCTTCCCTGGCACAGAAGTTAAACTAACTGGTCTATAGTTTCCTGGGTTGTTTTTATTTCCCTTCTTATAGATGGGCACTGTATTTGCCCTTTTCCAGTCTTCTGGAATCTCTCCCATCTCCCATGATTTTCCAAAGATAATAGCTAGAGGCTCAGATACCTCCTCTATTAGCTCCTTGAGTATTCTAAGATGCATTTCATCAGGCCCTGATGACTTGCAGGCATCTAATTTTTCTAAGTGATTTTTAACTTGTTATTTTTTTATTTTATCTGATAAACCTACCCCCTTCCCATTAGCATTCACTAGGTTAGGCATTCCTTCAGACTTCTTGGTGAAGACTGAAACAAAGAAGTCATTAAGCATCTCTGCCATTTTCAAGTTTGCTGTTACTATTTCTCCCTCTTCACTGAGCAATGGGCCTACACTGTCTTTGGTCTTCCTCTTGCTTCTAATGTATTGATAAAAAGTCTTCTTGTTTCCCTTTATTCCTATAGCTAGTTTGAGCTCATTTTGTGCCTTTGCCTTTCTAATCTTGCCCCTGCATTCCTGTGTTGTTTGCCTATATTCATCCTTTGTAATCTGTCCTAGTTTCCATTTTTTATATGACTCCTTTTTATTTTTTAGATCATGCACGATCTCATGGTTAAGCCAAGGTGGTCTTTTGCCACATTTTCTATCTTTTCTAACCAGCGGAATAGCTTGCTTTTGGGCCCTTAATAGTGTCCCTTTGAAAAACTGCCAACTCTCCTCAGTTGTTTTTCCCCTCAGTCTTGATTCCCATGGGACCTTACCTATCAGCTCTCTGAGCTTACCAAAATCCGCCTTCCTGAAATCCATTGTCTCTATTTTGCTGTACTCCCTTCTACCCTTCCTTAGAATTTCAAACTCTATGATTTCATGATCACTTTCACCCAAGCTGCCTTCTACTTTCAAATTCTCAACGAGTTCCTCCCTATTTGTTAAAATCAAGGCTAGAACAGCTTCCCCCCAGTAGCTTTTTCAACCTTCTGAAATAAAAAGTTGTCTGCAATGCAGTCCAAGAATTTGTTGGATAGTCTGTGCCCCGCTGTGTTATTTTCCCAACATATATTTGGATAGTTGAAGTCCCCCATCACTACCAAATCTTGGGCTTTGGATGATTTTGTTATTGTTTAAATAAAGCCTCATCCACCTCTTCCACCTGGTTAGGTGGCCTGTAGTAGACTCCTAGCATGACATCACCCTTGTTTTTTACCCCTTTTAGCCTAACTCAGAGACTCTCAACACTTCCATCTCCTATGTCCATCTCCACCTCAGTCCAAGTGTGTACATTTTTAATATATAAGGCAACACCTCCTCCCTTTCCCCCCTGTCTATCCTTCCTGAGCAAGCTGTACCCATCCACACCAACATTCCAATCATGTGTCTTATCCCACCAAATTTCAGTGATGCCAACAATGTCATAGTTGTATTTATTTATTGGCACTTCCAGTTCTTCCTGCTTATTACCCATACTTCTCGCATTTGTATATAGGCATCTAAGTTACTGGTTCGATCTTGCCTCCCAGATTTGCCCTGACCCTCCTTTCTCTCTGCCATTATAGCCCACACTCCCTCTTGTTTCTGACCCATCTCCCAGGTCTCCATGTTCCCCACCTACCTGTGGGCTTTGCTGACCTGTCCCCGTCGAACCTAGTTTAAAGCCCTCCTCACTAGGTTAGCCAGTCTATGTCCAAATAGGGCCTTTCCCCTCCTCAAAAGGTGAACGCCATCTCTGCCTAGCAGTCCTTCCTCAAATAGCATCCCATGGTCGAGGAAGCCAAAGCCCTCCTGGCGACACCATCTTCGCAGCCAGGCATTCACCTCCATGATGCATCTGTCTCTGCCCAGGCCCCTACCTTTGACAGGAAGAATCTAAGAGAATACCACCTGTGCTCCAAACTCCTTCTCCTGTACTCCCAGAGCCCTGTAGTCACTCTTGATCTGCTCAGTGTCACACCTCGCAGTATCATTTGTGCCCACATGGATGAGTAGCATGGGGTAGTAGTCAGAGGGCTGGATAATCCTTGACAATGCCTCCGTAACATCTCGGATACGGGCCCCCGGCAGGCAGCATATGGCATTTTACTAGTCCTTGTGAAGCACTTAAATACTGTAAGGATGAGCACCATAGAAAAGCCCATGAAGAAAGACAATTCTGTGTTCTGAGCAGGGTTCGAATTGTGTGGTAACTGAGGCCTGCGGCCACACATTGAACAACAGAGATTAAAGAAAATATTGAATTGTTGCTTAAGTGAACACCATTGTGTCCACTAAATGAAGCAGATGTCCCACTGAAAAAGTCTAATTACATGATTAGCTACTATCTCAATGCATATGTGTGATGGGTTGGATCACAGAAACCCCCTGGGGAACTGCCTCCTGATATGCCTAGACTACCTCTAAGCCCGTTTTCCCTGGCAGCTTTGGACTTCAGTGCCTTGCCTGGTTTGAGCCAGACACACTAGGCTGCTACAAACCCAGACCCAGGTCTGGACAACGTTCCCCCAAAAGCTGCAGGTTTAACTGAAAATGGTTTAAGAAGTCCTCCTGTCTCCAACACTCAGATGCCCAGCTCCCAATGGGGTCCCTTTTACCCTGTATAAAGCTTATACAGGATAAACTCATAAATTGTTTGCCCTCTATAACACTGATAGAGAGATATGCACAGCTGTTTGCCCACCCAGGTATTAATACATACTCTGGGTTAATTAATAAGTAAAAAGTGATTTTATTAAATACAAAAAGTATAATTTAAGTGGTTCCAAGTAATAACAGACAGAACAAGTGAATTACCAAGCAAAATAAAATAAAACACGCAAGTCTAAGCCTAGTACAGTAAGAAAACTGAATACAGATAAAACCTCACCCTCAGATGTTTCAATAAGCTTCTATCACAGACTGGATGCCTTCCTAGTCTGGGCACAATCCTTTCCCTGGGTACAGCCCTTGTTCCAGCTCAGGTGGTAGCTAGAGGATTTCTCATGATTGCTGCCTCTTTTGTTCTGTTCCACCCTCTTATATATCAAAGGGAATCCTTTGTCCCTTTCTGGGTTCCCACCCCTCCTCCTAAATGGAAAAGCACCAGGTTAAAGACGGATTCCAGTTCAGGTGACCTGATCACATGTCACTGTAAAACTCCAAGCCTTCATTCCTCCCAGCCTGACTCACAGGAAGGCCTGCAAGCAATCAGAGCCATCCATAGTCAATTGTCCTGGTTGATGGGAGCCATCAAGATGCCAAACCACCATTAATGGCCCATGCTTTGCATAATTACAATAGGCCTTCAGAGTTATATTTCATATTTCTAGTTTCAGATACAAAAATGATACATACATACAAACAGGATGACCACACTCAGTAGATTATAAGCTTTGTAATGATACCTTACAAGAGACCTTTTGCATGAAGCATATTCCAGTTACATTATATTCACACTCATTAGCATATTTTTATAAAATCATATAGACTGCAACGTCACAATATCCACAAGGAGACTAACTTAAGGCTGCATAAGCAGTCTGTGAGCCTGGTACCAGCTCTGCCCAAAGATGTAGACATTAGCTAAGAACTGACAAACTCATGCTGGAAACCAAACCAGCTCATCTGTATGTTAGTTTTGTTCAAAATAGGTAATAGTCTTATAAAAAATGTATTTAGTGTTTAGACTCTGAAATGCTTGTAAGTTGCTACATGCATTAATCTCACTTGTGATGTCTATTTCATGCTCTAAGAAAATATCAAAGTTTTGCTTTTATAACTTTGAAAATGTTTGCTCTGAACTTGTGAATCCAGGCATGGGAATCCTCTGTTTTCTCTTCCTCCCCGCACCACCTATTTGGGAGGTCTATCAAGATTAAATGGGCCATTAAGGAATATTGCACCACAAAGGATTGGTGAATGGCCCTATCACACATTAGAAATGCTACATGCAAAGGACCTTGTTGCATAGACTAGAAGACTAAATGTAAAAGGTAAAATAGGGTCACAAGCATCTCTCATCTTTGCTGCTTGAACTCTCACAGGGTCAGAGACACTAGAGTAAAGCAGAGATCCCCAGGCTCAACCTGGATCTGAAAAGACAATTTCAATGGACAGATTACCCCATCTGTGATTTTTAGGAACCATAAATGGTAACTCATTTGTGTGTATGTTGGCTTGCTTTAACCTGCATACAACTCATTTCTTTTTCCTAGTGAATACACCTTTAGATAGTTTGACAGGATTGGCTACAGGTGTCATCCTTAGTGTAAGATCTAGGTTACCAATTGATTGGGGTAAGTGACTAGTCTATTGGGACTGGAAGCAACCTGAATATATTGTGTGGGTTTTTGTTTTGTTTTTTGGAATACGTGACTATTTATCACTAATTCCAGTTTGCCTGGGTAGCAAGATAGAGTGGGGACCCCAAGGGGACTGACTGTGACTCCATGGTAAGACTGGTATTGATCTAGGAGTTCACATATGGTGAAATCCAATTATAGAACACACCTGTTTGGGGTACCTGCTCTATTTTTTTGACAGTCTGCTTTGAGGTAGGCACTCATGGTTATGAGCCACTCCAGACAGCATGGCAGCCTTAAGTACTCCAAATTTAAAAAAAATTGTAGAATTAACTTTGCAAACTTAATCTTTTACAGTAGTTTGGTATGTAATTAGTACTGGAATAATTACTTTCCTTAATCACCTGAGGTAGGGAAGCCACATAGAGAATTCTAAAGCCTTTTACAGTGAAGACTTGGAAAATATTTTAAACTGCAGCACTGAAGTCACCTTGTCTGCTTTACTTGCTGCATCACGTTGAATGCTCAAGATCAAACAGATATATTACAGACTGAGGCTAGCTTAAATTTTCTCATCTGTTTACACAGCAGTAATCAAAACCATGAGGCACCACAAAGCTTCTTAAATTCACCATAAAATGAATACTTACTGCAATAAGAACAGAGATGTGGGTCTATTTCATAACTTTTCCCATAACCCCCAGACATTAATTTTGAAATTAGGTGTATAGAGACATAAAGCATAATCATGAAATATTTAAGAAGGGAGGAACACCAGGAAGAAAGTGGTTTTTTTGCTGTTGCTTAAGGATGCCAAACACTATGGACTTAAACCATTTTCACTGAAAATGGTTTATCTCAAAGGGGGGAATAAGTATTTTGCCCCCTCATGTCCTCCCGCTCTGCCACACAACATGTGAGGCTCTGGCAGTTGGTGAAAAGATAATGGCAAGAGTATTTGTTGTAACTTCATTTTTCTTATTCTATGTAATGCAATGGATCAGCGTCCTTGTCCCGCCACCTGCCAGTACCTGACAGCAGTCAGGGAAGCTAATGATTCAACCAGCTCAACGAATTCCACGCGCACCAGCTCAACGAATCCTGGCACTGTCGTCACTGACAACCCCAGCATGCAGCCTGGTGACTTCTATGTTGTGGGTCCAGCTCTACGCGTGTTACAACACCATGTGGAGGGTTTGTCGGCTGCCAAGCGTGATTTATAGATTCATAGATTCTAGGACTGGAAGGGACCTCGAGAGGTCATCGAGTCTAGTCCCCTGCCCTCATGGTAGGACCAAATACTGTCTAGACCATCCCGGATAGACATTTATCTAACCTACTCTTAAATATCTCCAGAGATGGAGATTCTACAACCTCTCTGGGCAGTTTATTCCAGTGTTTAACCACCCTGACAGTTAGGAATTTTTTCCTAATGTCCAACCTAAACCTCCCTTGCTGCAGTTTAAGCCCACTGCTTCTTGTTCTATCCTTAGAGGCTAAAGTGAACAAGTTTTCTCCCTCCTCCTTATGACACCCTTTTAGATACCTGAAAACTGCTATCATGTCCCCTCTCAGTCTTCTCTTTTCCAAACTAAACAAACCCAATTCTTTCTGCCTTCCTTCATAGGTCATGTTCTCAAGACCTTTAATCATTCTTGTTGCTCTTCTCTGGACCCTCTCCAATTTCTCCACATCTTTCTTGAAGTGCAGTGCCCAGAACTGGACACAATACTCCAGTTGAAACCTAACCAGTGCAGAGTAGAGCGGAAGAATGACTTCTCGTCATTCTCACAACACACCTGTTAATGCATCCCAGAATCATTTACTCGGTGGTCTTGCTCATCAACAAACTATTGACATCATTTGCTTGCAAGAGACACACGTGGCAACTGCTGAAGCCGGGTGTTACAATGGCTTTGTCCTGCTGTGCCATGTGTCACACCCGAAGCACGGCCGAGCCACACGTGTTTGCTCTGATATTGCAGATGCCATTCAGCTGATGTCTCCTTAATTCTGTGACACCATTCAGGTGGTCGGTTTCTGGCTGGCAAATGTTTACAAGCGGCAGCTGGAACCAACAGGTTCTACCAAGCCTGCCACACCCAGCTGTCTAGGTCAGAGACTTCAACAGCTATCATACAGACAGGGGATATAAGGAGGTTGACACCGACAGTGAACAACTTGCAGACTGGGCATCTCGAAATGACCTCACCCTTATCCATGATGCTAAGCAGCAAGGCAGGTTCCATTCTTCTAGATGGGATCGTTATCACTCTCCTGACTTGTGAGGGGTCAGGTCAGTTCAGTTCATGGCCATCCTCAGCCAGCAACATGCCGAGTCTTGGATAACTTTCCACGCAGCCAACACAGTTGTCAAGACTTCCAGAAAGAAGCGGTGGAACTTCTGAAAGGCCAACTGGGAAAAATACCGGGAAGCACTGAAGAAGAATGTGGTGACAATACCAGCCCGGCATATCTCGGTAAATGAGACCTACCGTTGCTTCTGTGGTGCTATTTACAAAGCAGCCTGCAGAGCCATCCCACATGGTTGACGTCCGATCTACATTCCCGGTCTCGACGAGGAGAGCGCTGCCTTGCTCGAGCAGTATGAGGCATCTGGTGACTCAGATGTTGCTGACCATCTGATTCAGTTATTGGACACTGCTCGCTGAGCCAGATGGGAGGAGACGACTGAGAGGATGAGCTTTACCTGCTCCAGCCGCAAGTGTTGGAGTCTGCTCCGACGCTTTCCAGCAACCACACTGCCGACCCTCAGTGACACCCAACCAGGTAGCCGGACACCTACTTAAAGAGGCCAGAGCACCTTTGGAGAAACAGGCACGAAGACAAGTGAGGAACAAACGGTGTATGTTTAAACGTGTACATCAGATCAGAAGCTGCCCAGACAACATATCTCCAGAATTCCTGAAAAACCTTGGCCCCCGTGCTCGGCTTTGGCTTGTGAAATTCTTCACCAGGGTCATCAGTGAAGGCAGGCTACTGAAGATATGGCACACCGCAAAAGTCATTGGCCTCCTAAAGCCTGGAAAGGACCCAAGTCAAGCATCAAGCTATCATCCCATATCATTACTGTCGGTGTGCTTCAAGGCACTGGAGCGCTTGGTCCTACAGCGCAGCACATATTACCCGATGTGGAGAGAATTTTGAGCCCTGACCAAGCTGGCGTTTGCCAAGGCCATAGCACATGCGACCAAGTACTCGCGCTGACCACATTTGTTTAAAATGGTTTCCAGAGAAACTTGAAAACAGGCACTGTTTTCATCGATCTGACAGCGGCGTACGATACAGTATGGCACACTAGTCTGCTTGTGACGGTATCATGGGTCCTGCTACCTTGGGTCACAGGCGTCATTGAACTGTTCCTCCGTGATAGGCAGTTCATAGTCTATATGGGGGAGAAGACGAGTGCTTGGAAACGACAGAGGCTCTGTGCTTTCTGCAACCCTGTTCAACCTTTACATCAATGACCTGCCAACAACAGAGTCATGAAAGTTCATTTACACAGATGACATCTGTTGCGGTACCCTGCCTGGACATTTCACAAGTTTGATGCCACTTTAAACCAGGACATGATAAAGTTAGCTGACTAAGTAAGACTTTGGCACCTCCAGCCAAGCGTCATAAAAACAGTCTCCAGTTTGTCCATCTTCATCACGGTAGCACAACCCAAGAACTGAATGTTTATCTGAATGGTCAGAAGGTGAAGCATGAAGTAGAACTGGTCTATCTAGGTGTGAACATAGACTGCACACTAAGTTACCATGCCCACCTGAAGAAGACAGCAGTTAAAGTTAAGACACACAACAATCTCCTTAGCAAACTGGCAGGTTCACAGGTTCATCATGGGGTGCTTGTGCTCCAACTTGCGGACGTCAGCTCTTGCTACCTGTATTCGGTGGTGAAGTACTGTGCACCAGTATGGAGTCGATTGTCACCAGGGTCACCCAGAGGATTCAGGGAGCCTGGGGCAAAGTGGGGGAGCTTGTACTCACCGGGCGGCGCTCCGAGTCTGCAGCGGTGGCATTTCAGCAGCGGGGGGGCCCTTCAGCCGCTCCACATCTTCGGCAGCACTGAAGGACCCGCTGCCAAAATACTGCCGAAGACCCGGAGTGACTGAAGGACCCCCCGCTGCCGAAATGCTGCCGAAGACCCGGATCACCGCCGGGTGAGGAAAGGGATTCTCAGCCAGGGTTCGTGGCAAATTGCCTCACTTGCCCCCCCCCCCGGGCGGCTCTGATTGTCATACACCAAACTGGTGGATATGCAGTTATATGCCGCCATGCGCATCATTTCCGGCACTCTGCGTCCAACTTCACTCCCATGGCTTCCAGTTCTGAGCAATATTGCTCCTCCTCATATCAGACGAGAGGTTGCCACAGGCAAGTTACTGGAGAAAGTACACATCAACTCAAGCCTGCCGCTGCACAATGACCCTTTTAAACCACCAGTTGCACGTTTGCCGTCATGTCACCCATTATGGTCTCATCCACCACGCCAGGATGTTAGTGCGGAAACACTCTGGCAAGAGGAATGGATATCTGTTATAATCCCCAACCAGTCCCTTGTTGCCGACCCCACAATCTGCCTGCCTGGCTTTGACCTGCCCCATTGTCAATGGTCCCTCTTGAACAGGTTCCGAACTGGGCAAGATCTCTGTGCAGCCAACCAGTGTCGCTGGGGCCTTTGTGACAGCCCTTTGTGCAGCTGCGGCGCAACACAGATGATGACGCGCATGGTCGATGAATGCCTGTTCACTAGGTTCAGTGGTGGCCTAGAAGAACTGCATCACGCCACTGAAGATGCCATCGCTTGGCTAAATGACTATGCACATGCTAAATAAATAAATTAAAACGATCAGTAACTGAAAATGTAGAAGCAGGGTTAACTTATGTTTATCGGGATTTTCAGTTGCTCCAACTGCTGTGTGATACAGTTTAAAACTTTTCCAGTTACAGTCATATTTCCTACAGTAAGCAGTGAAGCTGGAGGCTTGACCATTTCGGACTTAGCTTATAACCCTTATCTTTTCTTGGGCTGCAGCTGTGTGGTTGCCTTTTTAAAAAATTCTTTTGGATTTGTGTCAGCACTCCTGGAACCATGGAAAGATTAGTAATAACTGAGAGCAGCTATGTTGGCTAGAGCAACAATAAGGGCCTCTGCTTCAGCTTTAATCAGCACGAAGCGGATCCCATGACAGCAGCACTTTGCTGTAGAAGCGTTATTGCTTTTGATCATATTGAAGCACGTTTTTACCCACTGGTTCTCTCCTCCCTTTGTGCTCTGTACACACCTGACTCCATTCTGTCCTCAAACAATTCTTTATTTAAAACACATTTTATTGTTCTAGCATTGTAGTGCCTCATGGCCTAAGCCCAGATCAGGGTCCCGTTGTGCTAGGTGCTGCACAGATTCATAATTAGAGAGGCTCCCTACCTTGAAAAGCTTGCAATCTAAATAGACAAGACAGACACAGGGTAGAAGGAGAAATAGAGGCCTAGAGCTGTGAGGGGACTTGCCTAAGGTCACACAGTAAATCAGTGGCAGAATCAGGAATAGAATCAAACTCTCCTGGCTCTAGCCACTGGACCATATTACCTTCCAATTCTCCAGCACTATGCTAATTAATGTAACAATATAATGTATATTGTTTATTTTATGAGTGGCAATAATAGATACTCTGGTAAGCCAGTGGTCTCAGTGCCCTCTATTGATGAACAGGGGGAGCAGACTACATACATAGATGCCCTTACTTGGCCTATGTGATCAGAAAGACCTGCTTTGCCATAGTCATCAGTTGTGGCTGTTTTGGGGTAAAATTCACTTTAGTCTTGAACATAAAGGTACGAAATGGCATCCTCATTGTACGACTAAAGGATAGCAGAAGTGTATTTAATATGCCCTGAGGGGGGGTCATCCTACCTTTACCCTCGCTTGCTGAGCAGGGGGTAGTGAGACGCCAAATCCAAGTGAAAGTCAGCAGGGGTGGGGACAGGTGGTCCTAGCTGGTGGTGAGGACTCTGTTTAAAGCATCCTAGATACCCAGTGTTTAAAGGCAGAGCTGATTAGACTCACATTAGAGTCCCTGTTTCTACCTAGGGATCTTTAGAGCTGAAAACACTGAAGAACAGAGCTAGTGGCTGAGCTTAGGTCTGCTGGGAGGATAGTGGTGTGGTGAAACACAGCACACAGGATGCACCCACAGAAAGGTTCCTTACTACCCAGAATAGTCACTGTGAGCTGAAATCACTCAAAATGGAGCTAGTGGTGGAACCTCAGAACATGGCATTGTAGCTAGCGGCAGCAGCGACAACAGTATTGCTCAACTCTGTCCTTCTGGGGTGGGATGTGAACCTATGTGAATGCACCTCTGAATTCTGGGAACTCACTGACCTTGGACAACCAAATGTGAGTAGGGTGCAGTGGAGAGAAAGTGGAGGGCCATGTTAAAGGGATATAGCTCTGTCAGACTTTCACCCTGCCAGGTGGGAAACTGAGGCGAAGGACTACTGCCCAAGATAGTGTGGGGTGAGTGTTTTCTTATGGTTTGCATACTTCTGAATCACTATTGCAATGTTTTCCCCAAAATTAATTCCAACTTCCTTCTGCTGTTGATAAAAGTTTTATTTTGTTATACACAGACTCAGTGCTTGTGAGTGGGGCAGTATTGCTTCCTAAAGGTGCCCAGGAGTGGTATTTAGTTTTCTCAGATTGTTGGGTTGGGGCTCATGCTAGTGCTGTTTTGTAGGGTTGAGAGAGAGATATGGAACTTAGCCATTGTTGCTGCCATCACGAGCTGGCAGCAGGGTTACACTATCCATTATCATTAATAATAATTTATCTGGCAATTTCATTCAAGGATTTCAAAGCATTTTATAAAGATGAGTAAGTATCATCATCTTAGGAACACATTCTGATTGTATAGATAAACAGAAGCATAGAGGTTAAAGCCCACATCTGCAAATGTGTCTAATAATTTTAGGTCCTTTCTTTCTGGATGCCTAATATGAGAAATGTAAAATGGCTGAAGTTGGGTCTCCAAAAAAAGTCTAAGTGACTTGTCCAAGGACTCCCAGGAACTCAGTGGCAGAGTCTGGAATAGAACCAAGTTCCCTTGACTTCCAGTCTCTTCTACTCACCATTATATCATTCTGCCTGCCTCCAAAATACTGACTAATCATACAAGATCAGTCCTTTATGTACATCAGTAACTAAAACTTTTCCTTAGGGCAGGTCTTCACTACCCGCTCCCCCTCGACTCTGGAACTCCAGCTCGTGAGCGGTGGAAGCAGAGTCGAAGGGGGAGCGGCAGCAGTTGACTCACTGCCGTCCTCACGCCCAGGTAAGTCAACCTAAGATACGCCGACTTCAGCTACGCTATTCACGTAGCTGAAGTTGCGTATCTTAGGTCGACCCACCTGGTGACGTAGAGCTGGGCTAAGTCAAATTACGGTGGGGGAAAAAGCAACAGCATTGAACAGGTGTATCTGAAAGTAAAATCAGGCCTGCAAAGTGTAGCCTGTCCCCTTCCTGTCCACTGGCCCAATATCACGTTGTTCAAGACAGGATAAATCTGTGTTGTGGCTTTTTACACAACTTTGGGATACTGGGCCTGAAATTTCTCCATGTACTCTGTGTTGTGTCAGTGTGTATTCCCCTCAGATCAGACCCACTCAGACAAACCACCAGGAACAAAGTTTTATTCTGTAAAAAAACATAGAACAGGATTACAGTCCAGCAGCCTCCTCTCTGCTAGCTTGCCTTGTGCTCCCAGCTTCAGTCAGTGCTGAAACGTCCTGCTGGGAGGGGCAGAGGGTACTTCCTGGCAGGAACCAAGAAGTTCTCCCAACATGTCGCTGTTTGTAGTCCACAACTTGTAGTTCCTATGGCTGCTGCTGAAGCACACTGGACGTTGGGCTACAAAAGTTTACTGCTTTATTGTTAAGAGGTACAGAGACTAAGTCACTTACAATGCACAACAGCAATACACTTCACTAGATGGACCTACATAATGCATGAACATAGTCTCATGTACTAGCTACTGGCAATTTATCTATTATCTAGCTACATACATATATAGGCCTGTTTCTCAGTTACAATAAGGTCCTTTGATGCCACTCATGCAGTGTAAACAGGCCTGCAAGTTCATGCTTGCATAACTTTTTCACACACTCTTTGAGGTCAACATTCTCTAGTAGAACAGTAGAAAAGGGACTTGGTGCAAAGAAGAATCAGGGCCATAGGCACTCCCCAGCATTGGACCATTAATACATATGAGCCTCCCTTCCTGCTTCCTTGGTCAGTGTCTACACATTTCAAAAGGTCTCTGCAAATACCAGAGAAGGAAATGTTTGTTTGGGGCAGTTGTGAAGGGAATCCCAGGGGCTGTTTACTGATCATTGGGTATTGTAATTATTACTGCTGCTGAGTGACTGGAGTACACCAAACCTCTCAGGTACTAGTAGTGTGCCAGGCATACTATGACTCTGAGACAAGCAGTGAAGGCAGTTCAGTGGCTAGGCCTTGTAGGCACTAGCCATGGTAGGTCCCAATAACCACTTATACTTGACTAAAGTGAAGGTGTATTTTACTAGGGCTGGCAGGAAAAGGACAGATTGCCTGCACCTAACATAGCTGCAGGCACTTAAGCAGTTGCCTGGCCAGGAGGAAGGGAATGTGCTGTTGGGAAGGGGTTGATGGGAATCAGTGTCCCGCTTAGCAGATCCATCACAGTATATTCTGAAAAAAATATATATATTTTTTAAGTTTCCCTTTACACAAACGTCACTGAATGTTTTCTTTGGCCCTTCCCACCTTTCCGTTCTGCTTCTACTACCCCACTGAACAGCTACTGTGTCCACTTTGTTCTTCTGCCACTTTCCGTCGTAATGAAGGTGCTAGCTTCTAGAACTAGGATGCGTCTCTCTGAATTAGTATCAGAGAGCGCTTCTTTACAAGTCCATTGGATGGAAACCAACGCAGGAATCAGATAAAAGTACACGTGTATATTTACTTGGTCCAGGTAGGAACCCCGAAGAGCACATGTCCTCCTTAGTGCACCAGTGATATGCAGTGCTTGCAGAGACAGATACACCTTCTCATGAAAATTACTGATGTGGGAAAGTGTTGGTATAATTCTTTCTAAGCTGTCCCAAGGCTTTCCCTGCAGAGGATCTATTTCCCTTCAGAAGAAATAGGTATAAACTGAGCATAGTGTCCTTTTTTCTGTTCTCGTTTCTACAATACCAAGCCACTTAATACAGCAATTACTCATGTGGTATAGAGCAGAGAGCTCAAAGCTGTTGAGCTCCAACACAAGCCCTGTACATAAGTGCAAGTGTCATGACCCTTTGTCTGACTCATTAGCAGAACTTGAACTGGGGATCTTCAGCATTCCCCTCTGACTAGTGCCAGCACCAGGAACTGGTAGACACAATAGGCTTGTAGTCTCTCTTGTGGACTGGCCACTAGAGAAGGACATGACACACACTGGGTCAGGATGCTCTGTGCTTGCCTTGTTAGGAAAAGCTCATCCCTTGCACAGCAGACTTCAAGCCCTGCACCAAGTTGCCATTTTTGTGGGTCATCAGTGGGGTTTGAACATGGGACCTTGACCATTGAAATCATGGACCTGTATCACAAACTAATGGAGTAAACTCCATTAGCTAGTTGCAGCAATTGGCTCTTATCCCCTTATGTGGGCCAACCATCGTAAGAAGACATGGCAAACACTGTGCCAACGCATGACACCACATAGTCCACGGTGGTCTTGGTCTCATGTGAGGCGTCTAGGTTCAAATGCTAAATGCTAACCACATATATATTTTCTCTTTATAATGTGCAATAGTTTGAACTTGATCAAAAATCTTATGTTTAATTATTGGTGTTTGTAAAAACAGATACTAACTAGGAATGTTGGCTCAAATTCTGCCCCCTGTGACCCAAATAAGGTTGTACAAAGGAGAGTGGGGGCAGAATTTTGGGCCAGCATATTCAAAATTTTCAAATACTGTGAGTCAAATTCTGAGTTCAGCTCCCACTGAACTTAACAGAAGCCACATGAATGTATCAAAGGACAGATATTTGGCCCTGTGAATGAAAAAGAAATAATTCATTAATGCTTCTCATTGTAAGGTGTTAATAGTTTAAAATTGCAGTAATTGTATGGTGCAAAAAACATGCTGTACAATCCATTTCCTTACAGATGTGATTTAAAATTAGTTCATTCTTCATTCTAACTCCATTATTGCCAGCAAGCCAGTGATGTGGAATTACATACTTCTTCAACATATGGTCTTTTGAGGATAGATAGGATACCTCCTTAGCTTACCCTAATTAATACATTTCATGTAGCAGAAGTTCATTCTGATTCTTAATTTTATGTTAACTTAAATGTACAAATACAAAAGGGAAGGAAGAATTTACAATTACATGTTACTCTTGCTTTTTGTTGCTGTTGGGTTTTGTTTATTTTAAAATCAAAAGTTTCCACTCAATTGTGGGGTGATATTTCATGGTTACATATTAAGAAATGGTGAAGCGGAGACCAAGTTTAACCTGAGTTCTAAACCATCCAGATTAGTTTTAGATGTTCATGCTTTTAAACTAAACATGTTATCCTTTTCAAGGGTTAATTGCAGCAGAAAAATCACTTCTGCATATGACAGGAGAGAGAAATGCCCCTCCCCCACTTTGCTGACTCATTTAGCAAAATGATCTGCTGACTAGCAGCAACTTTTTAACATTATTATTATTATTTATTGGTTATTTATTGTTAATAGTATGGGTTATTTTCTCCTGGGGTTTTTCAAATGGTCAGGAAGACAGAGAAGATGCAGGTCCAGATGCCTGATTAAATCTGCAGCCAGCTAAACAAATATAGGGAGCTTCAATAGAGGGAGGGGCAAAAAATTAACTGGGAAAGGTCACCTGGAAAGTTTTCAAACACCAGGTGCAATTTCCCAAATTATGGAAGATTTGAAATATAGTGCATAACAAAAGTTTTTATGTAAATGTAACCCTTCTGTCCATCTAAGTTGGTAGCAACAAGGGCCGGGTTCTGTATCTAGGGGTTCCGTTTCAATAACGCTGTGCAAAACCAGCTCGAGCCCCCATCCAGTGACCTGGGACAATTACATACCATCCCCTGGGCGCCTCTAAGGGGCAATACTTCCCCTCTCGCAAGCACGGAGTCTGAGTGTAGCAGAAAATGTTTAATAACATGAGGTAAACGACATCAGCATTAAATTGGAAAAACACCACAAACAGGATTCATAACACAAACCATGAGCAAAAGACCCACCCCAGCAAATTGGGCCATGTCCTTTCCCTTTGGTTCTTGAATCCAGCAACCCAAAAATCACCCAGAGTCCCCAAAGTCCAACACCCCCAAAGTCTCTTGGATCCAGCAACCACCCAAAGTCCCAGAAGTCCAACAACCCCCAAAGTCTCTGTCCCTGGTCAGTGCAGTCCCAGAGTAAAAGGGGGGCATGCAGGGTGTTAAGAGGCAACTTATGTGATCCGAGGCCGACCGGCTGTCTCTCTGTGGGGTTCCGCTGCAGCCTTCACCACGAGCCAGTCCACTTCCTGCCGTCCCACAAACTGATCTGCTCTACAAGCTGCTCCGCTCACCGACCTGTGAGCCACTTCATCCATCCCTGCAAACGGCTCCGCTAGCCACTTAGCAATATAGCTTCAGGCTCCCCCACTAGTTAACACAGCACTCAGTGATGTCAGCTCTTAGTAACTTTAGCACTTTTGTGATTTCAGCTCATAGTAGGGGAGCCCCAGTGCTGGTGCATCATTGGCCCAAAGTGAATTCAGCTTAGCAGCCTGTAACTAGATTCCTAATGGAATCAAAGTTAGCTCTGACATTCAGCAGTGGAGAGAGAAGGTGGTGCAATTGGTGTTTCAGGCCCTCAAAGGGAGCCCATACCTTCAGATACCCATCCTCTTTCAATTCACTGGGTTGTGAAACCCATGTCCCTTGTATAGCGAATGCTACTTAGGTGATGGTGAGATCCTCTGTCATAAAACAGTTTCATTGTCCTTGATTCACATAATCAGGGTAACAACACTGTATTCCTCCTGCCCCAATAACAGAGAAACTGGGGATCCCACTCCATCCAAAGTAACCACTATCAGTTGCTGTTGTTTCATGCCAGGCGGGTGGATGTGCCTATGCAAACAAGATCAGCCCCTGGAGTTCTTTTTCACACTCGCCATACTTCACCACCAGATGTCAGGGTAGAGCTCATCCTGACTCTGCTTTCACAACCATCAATAGCCATTGTGCAGCAAGGGAGTTACAATTCAATGACTTTTGTAGTCAGTAAACTTGTTTTACTGTTTATCTTTACCAGTGAGTTTGCCTGAAGTGTTTGGTAAATCTGCTCAGGTTTACAAAGGCTAGTGTTTATCCACTTTCCATTGTTGGGTGAACCAATTAATAAACTTGCACTGCTCATCTTGAGAAGTGGAAGACGGTATATTCCTGAGGTACAAGACTGGGAGCTGGGGAGATTCGGCTAGTGCCTTTTTCTGTGTGATTCATGAGTGGCTCTGGGAGTATTCATGCAATCAGGTTGGGTGTGGGGCTCCACATGCGGTTGTGTTGACTGATAACAGCACCTGGGGGGGGGTTGCTGGTTGTCACTAACAAAGCATTGTGAGAGACAGCCCAGGCTGGAGAGTTAAGGGAGCAAAGCACTCCCCACAGTCCCAGGCTGCACCCTGGGGATCCCGTCACATTATTACCATTGTTCAAGGCACTGGTGAGACCTCAACTAGAATACTGTGTGCGGTTCTAGTCTCCCATGGTTAAAAAAGATGAACAAATTGGAACAGGTGCAGAGAACGGTTACTAGGATGTTCAGAGGAATGGAGAACCTACCTTATGAGAAGAGACTTAAGGAGCTTGGGTTGTTTAGTCAACCAAAAGAAGGCTGAGGGGAGATATGATTGCTCTCAATAAATACATCAGAGGGATAAATACCAGGAAGGGAGAGGAGTTATTTGAGTTAAGGTCAATGTTGGCACAAGAACAAATGGATATAAATTGGCCATCAACAACTGTAGGCTTGAAATTAGACAAAGGTTTCTAACCATTGGAGTAGTGAAGTTCTGGAACAGAATATCAAGGGGAGCAGTGGGGGCAAAAAGCCTAACTGGCTTCAAAACTGAGCCTGATAAGTAATGGAGGGGTATGATGTGATTACCTACAATGGCACGAGATGAGATACTAGATGGGGAGAGCTCTGAGTTACTACCGTGAATTCTTTCCCAGGTGTGTGGCTGGTGGGTCTTGCCAACATGCTATATTTGGGGTCAGGAAGGAATTTCCTCCCACTTTAAAAGTGGAAGTCAAATCCTAGTGAGGCAAATAGAAAGGAGCATAAACGCTGCCAGATTAAGTGCAAGAATGTAATAAGAAAAGCCAATGAGGAGTTTGAAGAACAGCTAGCCAAAAACTCCAGAGGTAATCACAAAATGTTTTTTAAGTATATCAGAAGCAGGAAGCCTGCTAAACAACCAGTGGGGCCCCTTGATGATTGAGATACAAAAGAAGCGCTTAAAGACGATAAAGTCATTGCGGAGAAACTAAATGGATTCTTTGCTTCAGTCTTCACAGCTGAGGATGTTAGGGAGATTCCCAAACCTGAGCCGGCTTTTGTAGGTGACAAATCTGAGGAACTGTCACAGATTGAAGTGTCATTAGAGGAGGTTTTGGAATTAATTGATAAACTTAACATTAACAAGTCACCGGGACCAGATGGCATTCAACCAAAAGTTCTGAAAGAACTCAAATGTGAAGTTGTGGAACTATTAACTAAGGTTTGTAACCTGTCCTTTAAATCGGCTTCTGTACCCAATGACTGGAAGTTAGCTAATGTAACGCCAATATTTTAAAAGGGCTCTAGAGGTGATCCCAGCAATTACAGACCGGTAAGTCTAATGTCGGTACCGGGCAAATTAGTTGAAACAATAGTTAAGAATAAAATTGTCAGACACATAGAAAAACATAAACTGTTGAGCAATAGTCAACATGGTTTCTGTAAAGGGAAATCGTGTCTTATTAATCTATTAGAGTTCTTTGAAGGGGTCAACAAATATGTGGACAAGGGGGATCCAGTGGACATAGTGTACTTAGATTTCCAGAAAGCCTTTGACAAGGTCCCTCACCAAAGGCTCTTACGTAAATTAAGTTGTCAAGGGATAAAAGGGAAGGTCCTTTCATGGATTGAGAACTGGTTAAAAGACCGGGAACAAAGGGTAGGAATTAATGGTAAATTCTCAGAATGGAGAGGGGTAACTAGTGGTTTTCCCACAGGGTCAGTCCTCGGACCAATCCTCTTCAACTTATTTATAAATGATCTGGAGAAAGGGGTAAACAGTGAGGTGACAAAGTTAGCAGATGATACTAAACTGCTCAAGATAGTTAAGACCAGAGCAGACTGTGAAGAACTTCAAAAAGATCTCACAAAACTAAGTGATTGGGCAACAAAATGGCAAATGAAATTTAAAGTGGATACATGTAAAGTAATGCACATTGGAAAAAATAACCCCAACTATACATACAATATGATGGGGGCTAATTTAGCTACAACAAGTCAGGAAAAAGATCTTGGAGTCATCGTGGATAGTTCTCTGAAGATGTCCGCGCAGTGTGCAGAGGCGGTCAAAAAAGCAAACAGGATGTTAGGGATCATTAAAAAGGGGATAGAAAATAAGACTGAGAATATATTATTGCCCTTATATAAATTGATGGTACGCCCACATCTCGAATACTGCGTACAGATGTGGTCTCCTCATCTAAAAAAAGATATACTGGCACTAGAAAAGGTTCAGAAAAGGGCAACTAAAATGATTAGGGGTTTGGAACGGGTCCCATATGAGGAGAGATTAAAGAGGCTAGGACTCTTCAGCTTGGAAAAGAGGAGACTAAGGGGGGACATGATAGAGATATATAAAATCATGAGTGATGTGGAGAAAGTGAATAAGGAAAAGTTATTTACTTATTCCCATAATACAAGAACTAGGGGTCACCAAATGAAATTAATAGGCAGCAGGTTTAAAACAAATACAAGGAAGTTCTTCTTCAGGCAGCGCACAGTCAACTTGTGCAACTCCTTACCTGAGGAGGTTGTGAAGGCTAGGACTATAACAGCATTTAAAAGGGAACTGGATGCATTCATGGTGGTTAAGTCCATTAATGGCTATTAGCCAGGATGGGTAAGGAATGGTGTCCCTAGCCTCTGTTTGTCAGAGGATGGAGATGGATGGCAGGAGAGAGATCACTTGATCATTGCTTGTTGGTCCACTCCCTCTGGGGCACCTGGCATTGGCCATTGTCGGTAGACAGGATACTGGGCTAGATGGACCTTTGGTCTGACCCGGTACGGATGTTCTTATGTTCTTATGTAAGATTGGCAAAGAACCTCGGAGTTTTTCGCCTTCCTCAGTAACATGGGCATGAGTAAATAGTGGATTCTCTTTAACTTGAAGTCTTTAAATTGTGATTTGAGGACTTCAGTAACTTAGCCAGAGGTTATGGCTCTATTACAGGAGTGGGTAAATGAGGTTCTGTAGCCAGCAATGGGCAGGTCAGACTAGATGATCACAGTGGTCCCTTCTGGTCTTAAATATCTGTAAACACATATACAGAAAAAAACCCTCTGATAACAAACTAAAACCAACTCCTCCCAATCCCCTGCAACACCAGGCTTCTATAGCCATTTCCCATCAACAAAGCAGGTTTCCCAAGCCCCTCCTGCTGGATAAATATTTATAAATCAAATATTTGTATATCTGAATAGTTTCTCACCAAACTTTCTTTAACAAAAATTACTTGCTCTCCCTTTCTTTTTGTTCTCTCTTCACCTGAGTTTCTCTCCACGTGTGGTTACCTGTTTCTTTCCTTTGTTTTGTTTTTTTGTCAGCAAATTTTCTGTTCTACTTCAGACCTTTCGGTGTCTCTCTCCTTCTCCTTGTGTTCTCCAGCTTGCTCTGCCTGCTCCTTGCTCCCACATTCCCTCCTTCCTTCCCTCCCTACTTATCCCTTTCTTTGATCCGCTACTCTGGACACAGTTTCTTTCCCCTGCTCACTATCCTCAGATTCTTCTTCCCCGATTTTTTTAAAATATCCAAATAATCCAGCAGTGTCTTGCTTTCACTTATTCTTTGTCCATGTAATTGCCCTCTAGGGGAACTAGTTATTTCACAACTGTCCTGGTAGAGAAACTGGGCAGTGGTGGCTGCACAGCTCAAAGGTTATTTACACAAATGGTTGGGGGTGGGGGATGAGGAGAACTATTGGGACTAAGAGGGTCTATCATTTCAGAAGGAAAGGAGACAAAGTACATTACGAAGGTCCTCACCAGTGTTTACCAAAGGGAGTGGTGGTGTGGGCTGTGAAAGAGAAGGGAGAGGGTGGAAGATGTCTAAATTCATATTTATAGGCCTTTAACACCACATGGTGGAGATGAAGGAGATGTGAATGGTTTTATTCTCCTTCAGGGAGGCTCATCTTTTGGAAGTTTGGGCAATGTTACCTGAAGGAACAAGAAAAAACCACACTATTTTTTTGGGGGGACGAGAGAGGGTGTTAAGTGTTTTCCATAGCTGTCTGAGTGGAAACCAAACTCAGGTCTTGTGCTCTCTGGTAAGTTCATTGGCAGATAAGACTAGTTTCATGGAGAGCATAATTTAGCCTAGCCCTGCACCGGTGCACAAGATGGAGGCAAAGTAACAGGGACCCTCTCTTCACTTCCACATGTGTGCAGGAGCAGACACAATGTGCTCCCTCCCCAGACACTAGGACCACACAGAGCTATCCACACCAGCTCCTCCAAACTGAGTGGCAAGGACAAGAGCATTAGAACCATTCTATTCCCCCCGCCCCTGTGCCCGGCAGACCTGAGTGAGTATAGAGGGGTGGTGATGCGACCGTGCCCCAGACCCACAGTGCTCTGGGAAGCATTGTGGCTGAGACAGGAACAAAAACTCAATTACTGAGCACCTGAGCAAGGTTTTAAGGCTTGTCTACACAGGAGAGAGTTTTACCAGTTGCAATGGTAGAGTAAACTGCTACATTTACACTGATATAACTCTCCACATGGACCTGCTCGTTCTGATATTGTACTGGCTTTTAGTTTAGCTTAAACCTCTTCCAAAGTGACATAAGTTAGCCTGAACAAAGGCACTCATACTGGAATAGGGTTATACTGGTTTAACGACAGCTATTTAAATTGACACCTTAGTTTATACTGGTATAGCTTTCCTGTGGAGACAGATCCTTAGATTATATAGTCCTCCTTCCATGCCATCCCTATGCACAGACCTCACACCTAATCCCCATCTGAGAAACTCCTGCCATTTTTCATTCAAACCATTCACTTCTTCCACAAAACCCATGATAAGACCGATCAATTAAGCAGAAAAATTAAATTGGCTACATTGGAGCCATCCAGAAAAGCCCAGATCAAAAACTATGTAATCACACCATTTTATTGCTGTAATTCTTGTCCTCCTGTTCCCCTCAGAGTTTGTTGCATCATTTTCATAATTAGGTCATAAGATCCTTGGAGCAGGAATTGCTTTTATTATCTGTATTATAGTAGCACCAGGAGATCCCAAACAGGGACTGGGAACCCATAGTGTAGACCAGGGATCGGCAACCTTTGGCACACGGCCCACCAGGGTAAGCCCCCTGGTGGGCCAGGCCAGCTTGTTTACCTACCGCATCTGCACGTTTGGCCGATCGCAGCTCCCACTGGCTGCGGTTCACCGCTCCAGGCCAATGGGGGCTGCGGGAAGCAGTGCGGGCCGAGGAATGTGCTTCCCGCTGCCCCATTGGCCTGGAAAGATGAACTGCGGCCATTGGGAGCTGTGATCAGCCGAACCTGTGGATGCGGCAGGTAAATAAACTGGCCTGGCCCGCCAAGGGGCTTGGCCTGGCCCGCCAGAGGGCTTACCCTGGCGGGCCATGTGCCAAAGATTGCTGATCCCTGGTGTAGATGCTGTACAAACATAACAGTAAGATGGATTGTAAACTCTTTGTGGCAGGGACTAAGACAAGGGATAACAGCTAGATACAAAAAATGGTTTGGAGGAGCACAATTCAGGAGCAAGGTGATGATCAGGGCACAAAGCAGAGATGTGTCACTTACTCTTTTGGTAAAGCAGCTAGCACGGCTTTGACTTGCACCACAACATAATAATGCTGTAACTTTCCCACACTCCTTTGAGCAAGTCCCCAAAGTTGCTGCCCCTCAGATGGTGGCTTCCTGATTGCCCCAAAAAGTTCCAGTATTTATTAGGATCATAAAGTGGCAAAGTGAGTAGCCTTGCAGATCAGCACTGGTACGAGCCATATGGCTACATGGAAGAGGCGAGTTTCACTCTTCTTCCATACTGAATGAATTGCTAAGGCTTTTCAGCATGCCTGCCTTATAGCTTAGCTATGCAGCACACTCCGAATACTGAAAATGAACATAGAGACCCACCCAGTACTGAAATTAAAAAAATCACTATGATCTACAATGTGCTTGAATGCTCCTAATGAGGTTAATTTGGACATTCAGCTAAGTGGTGTAAATGTGGATATTTATTTTTGTTAACAGATTTCCATTGACTGCATAAAGGTCAGTGAGTGCTGCACCTTTCTTTAAAGCATAATTTATTTCTACCCTCTGGGCAAGCTCATGAAATAGCTGACAGCTTTCTGTATTTCTGCAGCACAATTTACAGCATGATCACCCTTTTCAAGAGGGATCTCTGTACCTACTTCAGAGTGCTCCTAATGATGAAATAAGTATGCTAGCATTAAAATGCATCTTTTGCCAGTAACAAGCAGCAGAAATCTTGAACACTCCCTAGGCTAAGGTTCACAATCTATTTAAATTGGCCTTTCATGGCACAAGGTAAACAGCTTTAATTATCTGGACAAATAGTCGAAGTATTCTTACATTGTGGGGGATGGTTAAATTCATAGAGTCGGACCCCTCGACAAGGTGCAAGTCTAGCAGATACTTCAGTGCTGAGACAGAAGTGGTTAGTACATAATAACTCTTATGAGCACCCCAGTTTATGACAATATTATGGATGTCATAGTGTCAACTTTGAAGCTGGAGATTCCTAATCACAAATTAACGAAGGTCAATTTATATTGGCCTGCAAAATGTACTATACATAATGTAAGCGGACCACCAGCAATTATCAAAAGGAAAGGCTCTCATTGAGATATGTACCTGTGAAAGTTATAGGCATAACACTTTATTAAATTAATCTGTGCAGGATACAGAAATATTGTTCTGCTGCAAGTCATGGAAGCAGTATTGGCCAACAAGTGCTGTGCCTAACTTAAGATTTACTGGGAACTGCATTTATTTTCCGCCCCTGCCACAGACCTACGATATCTTATGCAATATTTATTGTATCACTAGTGGTCTATGCTCTGTAGCTTTCCAATTATTTCTATTATGTGAACGAAGAGAAAAGTAAGGTAGAAATAAATATACTGTCTCTTTTTCAGATGAACTGCTGGAAATGTTAAAGGTGGCACCTGAAATTTATGGCTTTGAGAGCTCAATTACATGATCAAAGATTTGGCTGTTCAGCATTTTTAATTATATATTTTTTCATATACCATCTTGCTATGGTCCCTGTGGAGTCAAAACATTGACTTCATCATTGCACTATCTCTAATGACATTAAAAGGAAATGTAAGTAAAATGCAACTTCAGCCTGGCTGCATTCATGTAGAAAGTGATTTATTAAGAGATTCTCATTGTGGCTGAAGCTTATTTGAATTACTATAGATGGCTGTAAGAGACTTCTGTGCATCCCAAATTATCTTGAGTCCTTTCTATGAAGAGTGCTGGAGAGATAGGCAATTCTTTATTTCTTTTACATACTCAGGGCTGCATTTTCAAGTGCTCCGCAACCAGAATTGGGGCCAGTTTTCTCCCATTTGGGCATCTAAAATAGGGCCCTATTTTAAAAGAGTTTAGCACTCATCAGCTCCCACTGTGTCACCTATGGCCAGATTTTCAAAAGTGCTTAGCACGCAGCATGCAGTGCACATTTGAAAATGTGGACACTTATTTAAGAACTCAGCTCCCATTTAGGGACTTAAATGCCTGGCCCTGATTGTAGGGGCCGAGTGCTTGTGAAAAATCTCGCTGAAAGGGCTAACTGGTGGCATTTAGCCATAGGCCTAAGCAGTGGTTAGGGCAAAGCTCACCCTCTTGGTGGAGCAAATCTCTCTCTGAATGTGCAGGAAGACTGATCAGGCTACACCAACCTTCAGTTCGTCCAATACGCTCCCACAGGGGTGGACAGTCTGTGCCACAGGCACACGTGGTATGGGGCATGGCCAGAGGCCACTCAAGACAATTTGCTGCCATAGGTAAGTTTTCAGTGTTGCTACCCCCTCCCCCGCCATCATGACCAAGGAGCAGCCAGGTCAAACCTGCGGCCCTGCTGCCTCGGTCCACCTATAGCTAGAGTGGCCTCTGAGCATGACCTCACCCGCTCTGCAGCAAAGGACCGCTGTTGACTACAATTGTGATAGGCCCTTGCATAGGCTTTGCAAGGTGAAGGGGTTGGGTTCCTTGCATCTCTGCCCCACCACAATCGCATACATGCTAGTAACAACAGCACAATGGCAACATGTTTCAAGCAAAATTCAAAGAAACATAAATGGTGACAGTTACACAGTGCCAATAATTCCATTCTGCCTCCCTAAATGTCATTTGTTTGCATTGGATAAATCAGGTTATTAGTAAAACGGGTATTAAATATGAACTAGAAGAAATATAACTTGGGACAGTAACTACAATACAGCATGAGAACTAACTGGAACATTGTTTTCAGCTGGGAAATCTCACAGGAGGTCCAGGATTGCCAACTCACATGATTTTATTTGTGTGTCTCACATTGTTTTTCCTAAAGCCCCAGCACCTGAAAATCTCAGTATCAGAGGGGTAGCCGTGTTAGTCTGGTCTGTATCCACAAAAGCAACCAGGAGTCTGGTGGCACCTTAAAGACTAACAGGTTTATTTGGGCATAATCTTTCGTGGGTAAAAAACCCACTTCTTCAGATGCATGGGGTGAAAATTACAGATACAGGCATAAATATATATTGGCACATGAAGAGAAGGGAGTTACCTTACAAATGGAGAACCAGTGTTGACAGGGCCAATTCAGTCAGGGTGGATGAGGAGGTGTCAATACCAAGAGAGGCAAAATTGTTTTTGTAGTGAGCCAGCCACTCCCAGTCCCTATTCAAGCCCAAATTGATGGTGTTAAGTTTGCAAATGAATTGTAGCTCTGCAGTTTCTCTTTGAAGTCTGTTTCTGACTTTTTTTGTTTAAAAATAGCTACTTTGAAATCTGTTATTGAGTGTCCAGGGAGATTGAAGTGTTCTCCTACTGGCTTTTGTATGTTACCATTCCTGATGTCTGATTTGTGTCCATTTATCCTTTTACGTAGAGACTGTCCAGTTTGACCAATGTACATGGCAGAGGGGCATTGCTGGCACATGATGGCATATATCACATTAATAGATGTGCAAGTGAATGAGCCTCTGATGGTGTGGCTGGTGTGGTTGGGTCCTATGATGGTGTCGCTAGAGTAGATATGGGGACAGAGAAGGCAACGTGGTTTGTTACAGGGATTGGTTCCTGGGTTAGTGTTTCTGTGATGTGGTGTGTAGTTGCTGGTGAGTATTTACTTCAGGTTGGGGGGCTGTCTGTAAGTGAGGATTGGCCTCCCTCCCAAGGCCTGTGAGAGTGAGGGATCGTTTTCCAGGATAGGTTGTAAATTGTTGATGATGCGCTGGAGAGGTTTTAGCTGGCGGCTATATGTGATGACTAGTGGTGTTCTGTTATTTTCCTTGTTGGGCCTGTCCTGTAGAAGGTGACTTCTGGGTACCCATTTCGCTCTTTCAGTCTGTTTTCTCATTTCCCCAGGTGGGTACTGTAGTTTTAAAAATTCTTGATAGGGATCCTGTAGGTGTTTGTCTCTATCTGAGGGAGTGGAGCAAATGCGGTTGTATCTTAGGGATTGGCTGTAGACCAGGGGTCGGCAACCTTTCAGAAGTGGTGTGCCGTGTCTTCATTTATTCATTCTAATTTAAGGTTTCACGTGCCAGTAATTCATTTTAACGTTTTTAGAAGGTCTCTTTCTATAAGTCTATAATATATAACTAAACTATTGTTGTATGTAAAGTAAATAAGGTTTTTAAAATGTTTAAGAAGCTTCATTTAAATTAAATTAAAATGCAGAGCCCCCCGGACTGGTGGCCAGGACCTGGACAGTAAGAGTGCCACTGAAAATCAGCTCGAGTGCCACCTTTGGCAAGCGTGCCATAGGTTGCCTACCCCTGCTGTAGACAATGGATCGTGTGATGTGTCCTGGATGGAAGCTGGAGGCATGTAGGTCAGTAAAGCGGTCAGTAGGTTTCCGGTATAGGTGGGGTTTATGTGACCATCATTTATTTGCACTGTAGTGTCTAGAAAGTGGATCTGTTGTGTGGACTGGTCCAGGCTGAGGTTGATGGTGGGGTGGAAATTTTTTAAACCCAGGTGGAATTCTTCAAGGGCCTCCTTCCCATGGGTCCATATGAGGAAGAAGTCATCAATGTAGCACAAGTAGAGGAGGGGCGCTAGGGGACGAGAGCTGAGGAAGCGTTGTTCTAAGTCAGCCATAAAAATGTTGGCATACTGTGGGGCCATGCAGGTACCCATAGCAGTGCTGCACAAGAGATCCACTTCCTGGACACTACAGTACTTTGTGTCTGAATTCATGCACTTAAAGTGAAATCCTTGCTTCACTGAAGTCAAGAGGAGTTT
Source organism: Chrysemys picta bellii (assembly GCF_011386835.1). NCBI lineage: Eukaryota > Metazoa > Chordata > Testudines > Emydidae > Chrysemys > Chrysemys picta. The sequence continues at coordinate 115,070,934 of NC_088792.1, read as the reverse complement.
TGCCATTGATTTCAATGTGGCCAAGATATTACCCTAGGGTTACAGTGTCTGCTGCCTCCCCTTCTCCCTCCCACCACTGAGTTTTTGGAGGGATGAGTGTGTGTGTGTGTGTGTGTGTGTGTGTGTGTGTATGAAATGTTTCCTATGTGTCTGTTATTAGCAATGTCAAATACTCCTCTGAGAGGTTCTATATAAGGGCCTGATCCAAAGCCCATTGAAATCAATGGAAAGCTGCCCATCAGCTTCACCAGGGGTTGAACCAGACCTTAAATCCTTTAAAAGCAACAGCAATAATTTGAGATCCAAACATGCCTCCACTTTACAGACCTTTGGAGTTTCTGATCTTGCAAAAGCGAGACTCCAATTACTTCAATGGAATTACCCTTGTTCAGCACATATCAGAATCAAACCTAACTGCTGTCATTGTCTATTCTTGTAAATTACCAATATCAGAAATGCTGACTCTTGAGGCTAATGTTACAGAAAACATTAGAGCTTCCTGCATTATTATTTTTCTTTCCTGCCCTTGTCCCATATTTTGGCCTTGTCAAGGTAAGTGGTCTACTTCCAATATAGGTAATGACAAGCTCTGACGTTTCATAGTTATGTGTATGTCTGATTATTTCGTGGATGGCATGGAGAAAATATGCTGGTTATGAATTTCATATAGGAGGAGACGGAACAGCACACTCCTTTGTAGGTATAGTCAATTTTAAATCATAGGTTTGAAAATATGTTTGTACCTCTGTGCACAAAGCCACAAATGATTCAGCTGCAATTTGGAAAGTGCACTGTCTCAGCAGAATCTCCTCCCACTCCTTCTCCTGGTGTGTTGTCCAGAGAGAAGCTGCAGCCATGGCATTCTCTGCTATCAGTGCCAAAGCACACAGGTGATGCATTCAAAATGACTGTCCAGATCCTGAAGGAAGGAGATGTACGATTTTGTTCCATTAAGGACAGAACTGCTCCTGCAGATCAGCGATAAACATTCTTTCCAAAACACAGAACAAAAATATTCTATCGCATTTCTGAGCGATACTGTGGATGTTGTCTAGCAACACTAACATTGATAAAACACTACAGCATTCTTATAGGACAGATAACTACCTGGGTGTCCAGTCAGGTAGGAATCAGGGAAGTAACTTTTTCCATGCAAAAACTGGGCTACATTATTCTGCTACAGGTTCTCTTTTAAAATTTTATTTTAAAGTATTTTCTATTGTATTTGATCATCTCCCTTGTAGCCTAACACTTCACACCCGTGAACAGATTTATCTGCCTCACTCCCTAGCAGGAGTGGGGTTTCTATGACCACATTTGATAGACGATGAAACTGAGGCACAAGTTTTGGGCCTGAGCCTGCAAGATTCTTAGTACCTTCTGAAAGCCACTGAGCACCCTTCATTCCATTGCCATCAGTAAGTGTTGAGGGAGCTCAGCCCTTCACGGGATCAGGGTTTAACTGACTTACCAAGAGTCACAAAGTAAGTCTATGGCAGAGCTGGAAGGACCTGAGATCTTCTGAGTACCAGTCCAGTGCCATATTAAAAGGCCGTACTTTCTCTCTGGTAACACCTGCATGGAAGGAAGAAACTCTGGCCCTGATCTAGCAAAGCACTCGAAGACATGCGTAACTTGAGAGTACTTCTATAAGCTTGTGACTCATAGATTCATAGATTCTAGGCCTGGAAGGGACCTTGAGAGGTCATCGAGTCCAGTCCCTTACCCTCATGGCAGGACCAAATACTGTCTAGACCATCCCTGATAGACATTTATCTAATCTACTCTTAAATATCTCCAGAGATGGAGACTCCACAACCTCCTTAGGCAATTTATTCCAGTGTTTAACCACCCTGACAGTTAGGAACTTTTTCCTAATGTCCAACCTAAACCTCCCTTGCTGCAGTTTAAGCCCATTGCTTCTTGTTCTATCTTTAGAGGCTAAGGTGAACAAGTTTTCTCCCTCCTCCTTATGACACCCTTTTAGATACCTGAAAACTGCTATCATGTCACCTCTCAGTCTTCTCTTTTCCAAACTAAACAAACCCAATTCTTTCAGCCTTCCTTCATAGGTCATGTTCTCAAGACCTTTAATCATTCTTGTTGCTCTTCTCTGGACCCTCTCTAATTTGTCCACATCTTTCTTGAAATACGGTGTCCAGAACTGGACACAATACTCCAGTTGAGGCCTAACCAGCACAGAGTAGAGCAGAAGAATGACTTCTCGTGTCTTGCTCACAACACACCTGTTAATACATCCCAGAATCATGTTTGCTTTTTTTGCAACAGCATCACACTGTTGACTCATATTTAGCTTGTGGTCCACTATAACCCCTAGATTCCTTTCTGCCATACTCCTTCCTAGACAGTCTCTTCCCATTCTCTATGTGTGAAACTGATTTTTCCTTCCTAAGTGGAGCACTTTACATTTGTCTTTGTTAAACTTCAGCCTGTTTAACTCAGACCATTTCTCCAATTTGTCCAGATCATTCTGAATTATGACCCTGTCCTCCAAAGCAGTTGCAATCCCTCCCAGTTTGGTATCATCTGCAAACTTAATAAGCATACGTTCTATGTCAATATCTAAGTTGTTAATGAAGATATTGAACAGAGCCGGTCCCAAAACAGACCCCTGCGGAACCCCACTTGTTATGCCTTTCCAGCAGGATTGAGAACTATTAATAACAACTCTCTGAGTACGGTTATCCAGCCACTTCTGCACCCACCTTATAGTAGCCCCATCTAAATTGTATTTGCTTAGTTTATCGATAAGAATATCATGCGAGACCGTATCAAATGCCTTACTAAAATCTAGGTATACCACATGCACAGCTTCTCCCTTATCCACAAGGCTCGTTATCCTATCAAAGAAAGCTATCAGATTGGTTTGACATGATTTGTTCTTTACAAATCCATGCTGGCTGTTCCCTATCACCTTACCACCTTCCAAGTGTTTGCAGATGATTTCCTTAATTACTTGCTCCATTATCTTCCCTGGCACAGAAGTTAAACTAACTGGTCTGTAGTTTCCTGGGTTGTTTTTATTTCCCTTCTTATAGATGGGCACTATATTTGCCCTTTTCCAGTCTTCTGGAATCTCTCCCATCTCCCATAATTTTCCAAAGATAATAGCTAGAGGCTCAGATACCTCCTCTATTAGCTCCTTGAGTATTCTGGGATGCATTTCATCAGGCCCTGGTGACTTACAGGCATCTAACTTTTCTAAGTGATTTTTAACTTGTTCTTTTTTTATTTTATCTGCTAAACCTACCCCCTTCCCATTAGCATTCACTAGGTTAGGCATTCCTTCAAACTTCTCAGTGAAGACTGAAACAAAGAAGTCATTAAGCATCTCTGCCATTTCCAAGTTTCCTGTTACTGTTTCTCCCTCTTCACTGAGCAGTGGGCCTACCCTGTCTTTGGTCTTCCTCTTGCTTCTAATGTATTGATAAAAAGTCTTCTTGTTTCCCTTTATTCCTGTAGCTAGTTTGAGCTCATTTTGTGCCTTTGCCTTTCTAATCTTGCCCCTGCATTCCTGTGTTGTTTGCCTATATTCATCCTTTGTAATCTGTCCTAGTTTCCATTTTTTATATGACTCCTTTTTATTTTTTAGATCATGCAAGATCTTGTGGTTAAGCCAAGGTGGTCTTTTGCCACATTTTCTATCTTTCCTAACCAGCGGAAAAGCTTGCTTTTGGGCCCTTAATAGTGTCCCTTTGAAAAACTGCCAACTCTCCTCAGTTGTTTTTCCCCTCAGTCTTGATTTCCATGGGACCTTACCTATCAGCTCTCTGAGCTTACCAAAATCCGTCTTCCTGAAATCCATTGTCTCTATTTTGCTGTACTCCCTTCTACCCTTCCTTAGAATTTCAAACTCTATGATTTCATGATCACTTTCACCCAAGCTGCCTTCTACTTCCAAATTCTCAACGAGTTCCTCCCTATTTGTTAAAATCAAGTCTAGAACAGCTTCCCTCCTAGTAGCTTTTTCAACCTTCTGAAATAAAAAGTTGTCTGCAATGCAGTCCAAGAATTTGTTGGATAGTCTGTGCCCCGCTGTGTTATTTTCCCAACATATATTTGGATAGTTGAAGTTCTCCATCACCACCAAATCTTGGGCTTTGGATGATTTTGTTATTGTTTAAAAAAAGCCTCATCCACCTCTTCCACCTGCTTAGGTGGCCTGTAGTAGACTCCTAGCATGACATCACCCTTGTTTGTTAACCCCTTTTAGCCTAACCCAGAGACTCTCAACACTTCCGTCTCCTGTGTCCATCTCCACCTCAGTCCAAGTGTGTACATTTTTAATATATAAGGCAACACCTCCTCCCTTTCCCCCTTGTCTATCCTTCCTGAGCAAGCTGTACCCATCCACACCAACATTCCAATCATTTGTATTATCCCACCAAGTTTCAGTGATGCCAGCAATGTCATAGTTGTATTTATTTATTAGCACTTCCAGTTCTTCCTGCTTTTTACCCATACTTCTCGCATTTGTATATAAGCATCTAAGATACTGGTTTGATCTTGCCTCCCAGTTTTGCCCTGACCCTCCTTTCTCTCTGCCATTATAGCCCACACTCCCTCGTTTCCGACCCATCTCCCAGGTCTCCATGTTCCCCACTTACCTGTGGGTTTTGCTCACCTGTCCCCGTCGAACCTAGTTTAAAGCCCTCCTCACTAGGTTAACCAGTCTGTGTCCAAAAAGGGTCTTTCCCCTCCTCGAAAGGTGAACGCCATCTCTGCCTAGCAGTCCTTCCTCAAATAGCATCCCGTGGTCGAGGAAGCCAAAGCCCTCCTGGCGACACCATCTTCGCAGCCAGGCATTCACCTCCATGATGCATCTGTCTCTGCCCGGGCCCCTACCTTTGACAGGAAGAATCGAAGAGAATACCACCTGCGCTCCAAACTCCTTCACCCGTACTCCCAGAGCCCTATAGTCCTCTTGATCTGCTCAGTGTCACACCTTGCAGTATCATTTGTGTCCACATGGATGAGTAGCATGGGGCAGTAGTCAGAGGGCTGGATAATCCTCGACAATGCCTCTGTAACATTTTGGATACGGGCCCGCGGCAGGCAGCATACCTCCCAAGATGAAATGTCAGGGTGACAGATGGGCGCCTCCGTCCCCCTCAGCAGAGAGTCTCTGACCACAACTACCCTATGTTTCCTATTTGCAGTGGTGGCAGCAGACCTCCCAGCCTTAGGGGTACAAGGCTTCTCCTCCTTTACTGTAGTGGGTGATTCCTTCTTTCCTGTATCAAGAAGAGCATAATGGTTACCTATTACCATGGCGGGAGGGTTCGGCGCAGGGGTGGAGCATTGCCTGCTGCCAGAAGTAACCAGCTGCCAGTGTCCACCCTGAGCCATCTCCTCCTCCACCAGTGGAGCTACCTCAGCTGTCGTCTCCACATGGAGACTGTCCAGGAATTGCTCATGGATTCAGATGCTCCTCAACCTAGCCACCTCCTCCTGTAGCTCTCCTACCTGCTGCCTGAGAGATTCCACCAGCAGGCACCTTTCACATTGGATGGTCCCCCCAGCACTTCAATGGGCCCACTATGGGATTGAAGTTACACGTGTAACCAAATGCTTTGCTGAATTGTGGCCTCCCTGGGGCTATGCTTGTGGAGTTTATCCTGGGCTATTCAGTTGGAGATTCTCCCCATGGGAGAAAAAAATGAAGTATCCGGCTCAGCCCCAGCACTCCACTAGGGCCTATGTGGAGTGCATGGATGTGTGGGAAGTAGGGGTGTTCCACACTGCAAGGAGGGCACCACTGACACCCTTGGGCTGAATTTATATTTTAGTTTAAGCTGCATTGGTGCAAGGACAATGCAAGGTTTTCCCTAGGCCTAGTCCTGCCTTCTCATTCCCTGGCCTGCCCATATCTCCCATTCAAGCACAGAAACTCACAAAGAACCAGCTGTGGGGTGCAGGGAACATAAGAATGGCCATATTGGGTCAGACCAATAGTCCACCTAGTCCAGTATCTTGTTGTCTGACAGTGGCCAATGCTACGTGCCCCAGAGGGAATGAACAGAACAGGGCAATTATCGAGTGATCCATCGATAATGGAGGAGTTGCGTTGTATGTAAGAGAGGAGTATGACTGCTCAGAGCTCCGGTATGAAACTGCAGAAAAACCTGAGAGTCTCTGGATAAAGTTGAGAAGTGTGAGCAACAAGGGTGATGTCGTGGTTGGAGTCTGCTATAGACCACCAGACCAGGGGGATGAGGTGGACGAGGCTTTCTTCTGGCAACTAGCAGAAGTTGCTAGATCGCAGGCCCTGGTTCTCATGGGAGACTTTAATCACCCTGATATCTGCTGGGAGAGCAATACAGCGGTGCACAGGCAATCCAGGAAATTTTTGGATAGTGTAGGGGACAATTTCCTGGTGCAAGTGCTGGAGGAACCAACTAGGGGCAAAGCTTTTCTTGACCTGCTACTCACAAACAGGGAAGAACTAGTAGGGGAAGCAAAAGTGGATGGGAACCTGGGAGACAGTGACCATGAGATGGTAGAGTTCAGGATCCTGACACAAGGAAGAAAGGAGAGCAGCAGAATACGGACCCTGGACTTCAGAAAAGCAGACTTTGACTCCCTCAGGGAACAGATGGGCAGGATCCCCTGGGAGAATAACATGAAGGGCAAAGGGGTCCAGGAGAGCTGGCTGTATTTTAAAGAATCCTTATTGAGGTTGCAGGAACAAACCATCCCGATGTGTAGAAAGAATAGTAAATATGGCAGGCGACCAGCTTGGCTAAACAGTGAAATCCTTGCTGATCTTAAACGCAAAAAAGAAGCTTACAAGAAGTGGAAGATTGGACAAATGACCAGGGAGGAGTATAAAAATATTGCTCAGGCGTGCAGGAGTGAAATCAGGAAGGCCAAATCACACTTGGAGTTGCAGTTAGCAAGAGATGTTAAGAGTAACAAGAAGGGTTTCTTCAGGTATGTTAGCAACAAGAAGAAAATCAAGGAAAGTGTGGGCCCCTTACTGAATGAGGGAGGCAACCTAGTGACCGAGGATGTGGAAAAAGCTAATGTACTCAATGATTTTTTTGCCTCTGTCTTCACGCACAAGGTCAGCTCCCAGATTGCTGCACTGGGCAGTACAGCATGGGGAAAAGGTGACCAACCCTCTGTGGAGAAAGAAGTGGTTTGGGACTATTTAGAAAAACTGGACGTGCACAAGTCCATGGGGCCGGATGCGCTGCATCCGAGGGTGCTAAAGGAGTTGGCGGGTGAGATTGCAGAGCCATTAGCCATTATTTTTGAAAACTCATGGCGATCAGGGGAGGTCCCAGATGACTGGAAAAAGGCTAATGTAGTGCCCATCTTTAAAAAAGGGAAGAAGGAGGATCCGGGGAACTACAGGCCAGTCAGCCTCACCTCAGTCCCTGGAAAAATCATGGAGCAGGTCCTCAAGGAATCAATTATGAAACATTTAGAGGAGAGGAAAGTGATCAGGAACAGTCAGCATGGATTCAAGAAGGGGAAGTCGTGCCTGACTAACCTAATTGCCTTCTATGATGAGATAACTGGCTCTGTGGATGAGGGGAAAGCAGTGGATGTGTTATTCCTTGACTTTAGCAAAGCTTTTGATACGGTCTCCCACAGTATTCTTGCCGCCAAGTTAAAGAAGTATGGGCTGGATGAATGGACTGTAAGGTGGATAGAAAGCTGGCTAGATCGTTGGGCTCAACGTGTAGTGATCAATGGCTCCATGTCTAGTTGGCAGCCGGTTTCAAGTGGAGTGCCCCAAGGGTCGGTCCTGGGGCCGGTTTTGTTTAATATCTTTATTAATGATCTGGAGGATGGTGTGGACTGCACTCTCAGCAAGTTTGCAGATGACACTAAACTAGGAGGCGTGGTAGATACACTAGAGGGTAGGGATCGGATACAGAGGGACCTAGACAAATTAGAGGATTGGGCCAAAAAAAACCTGATGAGGTTCAACAAGGACAAGTGCAGAGTCCTGCACTTAGGACGGAAGAATCCCATGCACTGCTACAGACTAGGGACCGAATGGCTAGGTAGCAGTTCTGCAGAAAAGGACCTAGGGGTCACAGTGGACGAGAAGCTGGATATGAGTCAACAGTGTGCTCTTGTTGCCAAGAAGGCTAACGGCATTTTGGGCTGTATAAGTAGGGGCATTGCCAGCAGATCGAGGAACGTGATCGTTCCCCTTTATTCGACATTGGTGAGGCCTCATCTGGAATACTGTGTCCAGTTTTGGGCCCCACACTACAAGAAGGATGTGGAGAAATTGGAAAGAGTCCAGCGGAGGGCAACAAAAATGATTAGGGGTCTGGAGCACATGACTTATGAGGAGAGGCTGAGGGAACTGGGATTGTTTAGTCTCCAGAAGAGAAGAATGAGGGGGGATTTGATAGCAGCCTTCAACTACCTGAAGGGGGGTTCCAAAGAGGATGGAGCTCGGCTGTTCTCAGTGGTGGCAGATGATAGAACAAGGAGCAATGGTCTCAAGTTGCAGTGGGGGAGGTCCAGGTTGGATATCAGGAAAAACTATTTCACTAGGAGGGTGGTGAAACACTGGAATGCGCTACCTAGGGAGGTGGTGGAATCTCCTTCCTTGGAGGTTTTTAAGGCCCGGCTTGACAAAGCCCTGGCTGGGATGATTTAGCTGGGAATTGGTCCTGCTTTGAGCAGGGGGTTGGACTAGATGACCTCTTGAGGTCCCTTCCAACTCTGATATTCTATGATTCTATGATTCTATGATCCCGTGTCATCCAGTCCCAGTATCTGGCAAACAGAGACTTAGGGACATCCAGAGCATCAGGCTGCATCCCTGACCATTTTGGCTAATAGCCATTGAGGGACCTATTCTCCATGAACTTAGATCATTCTTTTTTGAACCAGTTATACTTTTGGCCTTCACTACATCCCCTGGCAATGAGTTCCACAGATTGACTATTAGTTGTGAGAAGAAGTATTTCCTGATGTTTGTTTTAAACCTGTTGCCTATTAATTTCATTGGGTGACCCCTAGTTCTTGTGTTATGTAAAGGGGTAAATAACATTTCCTTGTTCACTTTCTCTACACCACTCATGATTTTATAGACCTCTATCCCATTAGTCATCTCTTATTAATCTCTCCTCATATGGAAGTTGTTCCATACGTTGAATCATTTTTGTTACCTGTCTTGTTTCCTTTTCCATCTCTAATGTATCTTTTTTGAGATGGGGTGACCAGAACTGCACACACTATTCAAGATGTGCACATTATGACATTTATTGTCTTCTTATCTATTCCTTTCCTAATGGTTCCTAAAGAAAAAGGGGCGACTGACCCTGCCCTGCTGGATGAGCGGGAGAACTGTTCCTGGAGGTTTCCCTCTGAGCTTGGAGCCAAAGTGCATAGCCAGGCTATCTGTTAACACCAGGCAAGGCTTGAGATTAATTACACAGAAGTCAAGAAATGCAGATTTGAGTTCCCACAACAGGGTTAACCGGGCTCCCCCATGTGCACCAATTACAACAGGCTATTTCATTAGAGTCCAATAGGAATTTGGATCAGAGCCTCATCAAGTATTTGCTGATTTTTCACCTAGCTAATCCACACTTGTAAAATATTTGCTAAGTAACTTGTCATTTTGCACCACATGACAGGCCCAACCTTTCATCCGTTCTGAGGATACTGACTCTTTAAGGATTGCTTAACCCCCATCCTTGTCCAAGTGTAAACATGCATGGGATTTCCTTCACCCCAGTCCCTCTTTAAAGTTACCTTGGCTGTGGGAGTTTTCAACATTTCATTTTAAAAAGATTATTTCTTCCTTTTCTGATAGCTGAGTAGCACTGTCCCTTGCCAGGCTTGGTTCATTGGCACTAAGCAGATTATGATGCCCACAATTGGCTTGCTCAAGTTACAGAATGTTTACGCTAACAATTTGGAGAAAATGACACCGATGGGGTCTCCAGGAAGTAAAGTGCCAATGCAACAGCTTAAAAAGCTGCAAGAACTGTGAATATAGTTCTCAGTGAAAGCAACAGCCTTATGTACTGGGTTAATAAAAGGAAGCCATTCAGAGCTTATAAAGTACATTCTAATTGTGGGACCTGCCTGCTAATCCAAGGCTGTGATAAAACTATAAATTCAGCTTCATTCATTTACTAAATATCTAGAGAGCCCAGATATTCCAGTGTATTGAAATGTTCCCTCAAAATGCCATTTAATAATAGATATTGTGACAGACCCAGACCAGTGGGATACAGGAGTCTGGTAGAGGGCAAATATACTGGTCACTGGATGAGTAGTTTTCTGTTCCCTGAGTGACCAGAGAAGGGGCTGCACTAGAGTAATCAGGAACCTGCTAGAACCAGTTAAGGCAGGCAGGCTAATTAGGACACCTGGAACCAATAAAGAAGAAGCTGCTAGAATCAATTAAGGCAGGCTAATCAGGGCACTTGGGTTTTAAAAAAAGGAGCTCAGTTCAGTTTGCGGTGCAAGTGTGAGGAGCAGGGAGCAAGAAGCTGAGAGTGAGAGGGTGTGCTGTTGGAGGACTGAGGAGCACATGCGTTATCAGACACCAGGAGGAAGGTCCTGTGGTGACAATAAGGAAGTTGTTTGGAGGAGGCCATGGGGAAGTAGCCCAGGGAGTTGTAGTTGTTATGCAGCTATTACAGGAGGCACTATAGACAGCTGCAGTCCACAGGGCCCTGGGCTGCAACCCGGAGTAGAGGGCGGGCCCGGGTTCCCCCCCAAACCTCCCAATTGACCTGGACTGTGGGCTCTCCTAGAGGGGAAGGTCTCTGGGCTGTTCCCCAACCCACATGGTGAATCTCTGAGGCAAGAAAATCCGCCAATAAGCGCAGGACCCACCAAGATAGAGGAGGAACTTTGTCACAATACACATACACAAGTCAGTCTTTTCATTAAGTCTCCATTTAGATCCTCATCCCACAAACTCTTACGCACGTGCTTAACTTAACTCACGTGAGTAGCCATGTACAGGATCCAAGGAAGGGGGAGGCCAAAACCGAACAAAAACCATGTCCCCTTTAAGAAGGCCTCCAAACCAACCTGAGGCAGCATCCTAGTTCACCTGTTGTTCTAGGAGGCAGGTTGGCTTTTTCCCTTTCTTTTAGTCTTCAGGTCAGGGAAGGAGCAGCTTATCCAAGGTCATAAAGCCCTTATCTCAGGATATATCTACACAAGGATAAATGCCCTGCAGCTGGGCTAGGTCAGCTGGCTCAGGCTCTCAGGGCTTGGGCTTGTGGAGCTAAAAATTCCTGGGTAGATGTTCAGGCTTGAGCCCGAGCCCGAGCTCTGGGACCCTCCACTCACACAAGATCCCAAAGTTCAGGCTCTGGTCTACAGAGCAATTTTTCAGCCCTGGAGCCTGAGCATCACGAGCCTAGATCAGCTGACCAGGGCCAGCCACAGGTTTTTGATCCCTGTGTAGAGAACAATCAACACATTCAGAGAACAAAGTCCAGTGCCCTGGAACTTGGGGCTGCAATCCATAGTAGCCAGCATGCCCCGAGCACATCTTTCTCTGTTTATATCTAGCGCCAGGGTGCTCCTTGATTGCACCTAGGTGCTTTTGCTGCAAGGTGCAGAATGTCCCTTAAATGGGCTGTACCCTGGGTTAAAAAACAACCATGCTTTAAAAAGTCAGCCCAAAGTTGCATGTTGTCAGCTACCTTTGCAAACTCAGTTATGCCTTTGCATCTTTCAAGTTCTGCTCCAAGGGTTGAAGCAGTCCCTGCTTATGTTCGAACAGCCCACCAGCACAAACACTTTTATTGAAACAGTTTTCCTAAATCTAAAAAAAAAAAAAAAGGGAAAATGTTGTTAAATACACACCAATATCAGTGTTTATTGGCATTTTTTGACACAGTCTAGATAGGCAGCAAAAAGCTCCAATCAGATTCGGCCTGGGCCTGAGACTTTCAGCATAGAGCTTCCAACTCTCTTATGGGCTTGTGTTAGCTTTGAAAACTATCTCATCGTCACCTCTCTGTAATGCTCTCTGCTGAAACAATGGGGATTAAATACCTCAGTTGCGTATTATACAGGAGAAACAAAGATATATTAGAAAGGCAAATCTCTCAAGGAAAACTGCCAAGAATAGTTATCTCAATCATAGCAGCACATCCTATGATGTTTAGATGGATTACTAAAAAGGTCTAACCCAGATGCAGGTATGGTACCTTTAAACCCTTGTATTCTCTTTGGGCAATTCTGGTAAGGAACAGTGAAACAATGGTGTTATTTGCAAAAGCTAGACGAGAAGCCTTAGTCAGTTAAAGTGAAGTCTTTATCCATCATAAAGGCACCATATGAGACAAGAGTTCCCCTTTGCACATCAGCAGGCCATGACAAGTGATTCATAACAAGAAACTGAAATAAAAACACAGGGCTAAAGCTATCCCTGGTGTATTGAAACTGTTATGAATTTTATGGGATGAATTTGCCCCATAAAGTTTAATTCAGAAAAGAGCCAACTCCTAATAATTCAAAGTGATAGTTTATACTAGATAACTTCCTACTCGGCAGCTAAAAGTAATTGCATAAATAAAACAGCTTGGAAAAGCCACACGATACAAAACACAGTTTAGATTATAAAAACAGAGAAAATCTGCATACTGACAAGAGTTTATCCAAAACATAACAGCCTGAAAAATGAAAAAGTGGTTGAGCCAAAACTGCATAAAAACCCCAATTCCAAACAATGTATCCCACTTAAAGGTAATACAGAAAAGACATTCATTCCCTACAGAGTGTTATGTTCCACCTATGTTACGTTCTCAGCATACACACAAAGAAATTAGATAAGAACACAAAATACTCTTGTATTATAAGGTTGGAATATAACCGAATTTATTGATTGGAATTCAGAACAATAACACCCAAGAACCTGAAACAGAGAGACAAAGCAGGCTGCTCCCTGAAACAGAGAGGCATAACTCACTTCATCTTGCTGGAAGCTGCAGACTGACTGCTAGGTCCAGATTGCAGGCTTCTCTTGGGTATCCCTAGTCTGCAAGCAGAGCCAAGAAATCCCCTGAAATTTAAAGTGATAGGCTACAATTTTAACTCAGTTTTCAATACACTGGTCTGGAATATGGACATTTGTATAGCATTCCACAAAGTGGTCATAGAAGCACTGCATAAATGTGATAAAACTCTCAAACTTATTCAGATATTTAAATACCAAAAGAAATAGGTCCCCACAACATACAATCTTACATTAAGACAAAATATAGGATTCTTCTCTTTTTTTGAGTGTTTGCTTTGCAGCACTGGAATTATAAAGGGGGAAAAGACCCTATTAATGTGAAAGTAGATCCCAAGCTCCGTTGGTGTAGAGAGCACTCACACCGCAGTAAAAGCAGAAGGCATATTTTCCCCATTCATTATGGTATCTGTATTTATTTGAGGGGAGTGGATGGATCAAAGCTATTGATATTGAAAAAAAGCACACCTGTGGATACTAGTATCATGGGGCTGATGAGTCAGGCACAAAACTTGCCAAGGAAGGAGTTAACACTTTGTCTTGAGCAGCCAAAGCCCTGAACTAGATGTCATCAATCCACCTATCAAGCTTAATGAAACAGTAGGAGTTCCTTGGGGGAATGGAAAAGCCTAACTGGTTGCAGACACCTGATTTCCTAGAGGATGGGGAATATAAACCAGCAGTTTTCTTAAGAGGCCTGATTCTCCACTGCCTTGAATCGAATATAGTCATCTACATCTGTGCTGAGTGGGTATAAAAGGTGATTGTTCTGATCTGGTAGAGCTATATGCCCACTTTGCACCTGTCCAAATGACTGCATGATGTATCAGGCAGTGGAGAATAACACCCAGTGTGTCTCTTTAGTTTTCATCTCAGCCACAGGAAGCTCTATCTTTTATGTTTAGACACTGAGCTGACAGGAGATCCTAGGTGTCATTTGATGCCTTTTTGCAAAGGGGGTATACAATACTCCCAAATGTGAATGGCTTTACAGCTATTTTGCAGCACTCAAGGAGCAGGACACTGGAGGATCAGGCCACCCAACAACTGACTAAAGTCCTGTGATGCAGCTTCCTTTTTCTTTGTAACTAACTTCTCCAGCAACTGACTCATTACAAGCTGATGGGTGTAAAACTTCTGGAGAAATGCCTGGTAAACACAAGTGTTTCCATGTTAATGCATCTCTATTTCAGAGATCTAAACATTTTGCATGTGTTAAGGGACATCTAGGCACCTGCAAGCACCAAAAATCAGATACAGGGTCTACAGGAAAGCAGTGGCTGTATGTCTAGTCTGCTGGATGTGTCTGCAGGCCTAGAGATGGGTGGAAACACATTAAGAAACAAATTATAAAATGTCTGACCTTTAGCAAAACCCTGTTTAACTACCAACGTGGAGGATGGAATGGAGGGTTAAATTCAGAAATGACACCAATCAGTGGGATTAGCAATATTTTGGAGGAAAGACTTAAAATTTTGTATGATCTTAAAAGTCACTTTCATTAGATTCACAGCAGTTTTACTCTGAAAAGTGACTATCTGAATACAGATCTCTGCATTAGGAGTCCTATATGGGACTTCAGTGACAAAAAATAAGTTTTTGCTGCTTTACTCTCCTGTTAGCTTTGTAGAGCTGCACTTTGTTCCACTTTGTGCACCATCAACAGAATTATTTACCAAGCTGCAACTGGAATGGTCATTGTTTGAAGACACTGTGGGTTATGTAGGTATAATTGAGACCATAATTTGGTTTGCAGAGCCTTAATTTTGCTGATGATGCCTCTCAGAACCTGGCCAAGTTTGCCAGGCTGGCAGTTAATATCCATAGAATGAGAACATATGATCTCAAAATTGAGGGGAAATAAATATGAAGCCCTATTATACCATTTTAAGGTCCATTTTCCAAGCAGACCTGAACTGTAAAGGAACTATCAAGCATACAAAAGTAGAATGCAGAGATACTACCACACTAGAGAGAATTGATATATTCAAGCTAATAACTAACTCAGATCACCCACTCATCTCCCAAACCAAATCTGAACTCTTTATACATTCAGATCGAGTAAAATAATTCCTTGTCTACTTCCATTTCTACTGCCTACTGCTTCCCAAATGATCCCTCTTTCCACACCACCCTGATCTTCATCAATTCTCCTGCTCTTCCACCACACTCCTATTGCTATTTCCAGTCCATAAGATCCTGATTCTGTGTCATTGTTACATAAAAGACAAATGCTGTATTGCGTGTTAATAACAATATCACTTTAAAACTAAGCACTGTTCACCCTCACAAAGTTCCCCATTCAATTTGTCTGCCTTTTGAAAAATGTGACAGCCCAAACTGCAGAGAGTTCGGAGGACAGCAAAGTAAATGTAAATAGTCTGGAAAATAAAAACTGATATTAGAAAATTCAAAGCTAAACATTTTACATAAGAACATGAAAATGGTCATACTGGGTCAGACCAAAGTTCCATCTTCCGACAGTGGCCAATGCCAGGTGGCCCAGAGGGAATGAACAGAACAGGTAATCATCAAGTGATCCATCCCCTGTTGCCCGCTCCCAGCTTCCGGCAAACAGAGACTAGGAAAACCATCCCTGCCAATCCTGGAGAATAGCCATTGATGGACCTATCTTCCAGGTTCTTTTTTGAACCCTGTTATGGTCTTGACCTTCACAACATCATCTGGCAAAGAGTATCCCAGGTTGACTGTCCATTGTGTGAAGAAATACTTCCTTTTGTTTGTTTTAAATCTGCTACCTATTAATTTAATTTGGTGACTCCCTCATTCTTGTGTTGTGAGAAGGAGTAAATTACACTTTTGTATTTACTTTTTCCACACCAGTCATGATTTTATAGACCTCTATCACAATGGTTTCCAACCAGGTATCCGGGGCCCTCCTATGGCCCCCGAGCAGGTTTCAGTGGGGCCTCCAAGCAGGTCCAGCATTAGACTCGCTGGGGCCAGGGCAGAAAGCCAAAGCTGCACTGCATGGGGCTGAAGCCTGGGGCTCTGAGGCCCACCACCCAGGGCTGAAGCTGAAGCCTGAGCAATGTAGCTTCGTGGGGGCCCCTGTGGCACTGGGTCCCAGGCAATTGCTCTGCTTGCTACCCCCTAACGCCTGCCCCTGGTTTTATAAGCAGAAAACCAGTTATTGTGGCACAGGTGGGCTGTGGAATTTTTATAGCATTTTGGGGGGGGTCTCAGAAAGAAAAAAGTTTGAGAACCTCTGCTGTATCATATCGTTAGTCATCTCTTTTCCAAGCTGAAAAGTCCCAATTTTATTAGTCTCTCCTCATACGAAAGCTGTTCCATATTCCTAATAATTTTTGTCGCCCTATTGTGAACCTTTTCCAATTCCAATATAACTTTTTTGAGATGGGGCAACCACATCTGCACGCTGTATTCAAGATGTGGGCGTACCATGGATTTATACCGAGGCAATATGATATTTTCTGTCTTATTATTTATCTCTTTCTTAATGATGCCCAACATTCTGTTCACTTTTTTGACTGCCGCTGCAGATTGAATGGATGTTTTCAGAGAACTATCCACAATGACTCCATGATCTCTTTCTTGAGTGGTAACAGCTAATTTAGACCCCATCATTTTATATGTATAGTTGGGATTATGTTTTCCAATGTGCATTACTTTGCATTTATCAACACTGAATTTCATCTGCCATTTTGTTGTCCAGTCACCCAGTTTTGTGAGATCCTTTTGTAGCTCTTCGCAGTCTGCTTGGGATTTAACTATCTTGAGTAGTTTTGTATCATCTGCAAATTTTGCCACCTCACTGTTTACCCCTTTTTCTAGATCATTTATAAATATGTTGAATAGGACTGGTCCCAGTACAGACCTCTGAGGGACACCACATCTCTCCATTCTGAAAACTAACCATTTATTTCTACCCTTTGTTTCCTATCTTTTACCCAGTTACCAATCCATGAGAGGATCTTCCCTCTTATCCCATGACAGCTTACTTTGCTTAAGAGTCTTTGGTAGGGACCTTGTCAAAGGCTTTCTGAAAATCTAAGTACACTATGTCCACTTGACCCCCCTTGTCCACATGCTTGTTGACCCCCTCAAAGAATTCTAGTAGATTGGTGAGGCATGATTTCCCTTTACAAAACCATGTTGACTCTTCCCCAACAAATTATGTTCATCTATGTGTCTGACAATTCTGTTCTTTACTATAGTTTCACCCAGTTTGCCCGGTACTGAAGTCAAGTTTACCAGCCTGTAATTTCCGGGATCACCTCTGGAGCCCTCTCGTGTTCACCTTTTGCGGCTAGAATACAAAGGGGCTAGATAGCGGAGAGAGATGTTCTTTATCCATTGCTGAAAAAGGTTAGCTAAGTTGTTATGGTTTGCGATGTGAATTAAATGAGTAATTCGTGCAGACATCTTGGGATTGTGTATGAACTTTCTAAAGCTATGCTAGTGCAAACCAGGCTCCTGTCTCCTTGTAACAGGAACAGTCTTCCACATTTTGGGGCTAGAGAAAAAGATGACTGAAGAGAGACATAATTAGCCACTAGCCTTTATAACATCCTGTTGTAGACAATTATTGTACTGGGACAGAACAAGAAGTGGTAGCTTCAGGTGCAAAAAGGAAAATGTAATTTGAATGTTAGGGAAAACTTTCTAACATAAAGCACAGTAAGGCAGTGAGTAAGCTGTAGGAAATTATGAAATTACGATCACCGCAGAAACTTAGGGTCAGAATAGGTATCCCTATCTACTGGGAATGGGTTAGGAAGAATTAAATCATATCTGCCCCATAAGAGCATAAACCAACTTCTTCATGCAGCCCCTTCTCATCAACTGTGATCCCCACAACCTCCTCACTTTTTTGTCCTGTGTCTTACCTAGTTTTGTGTTTGTTTTACTTTATTTAGATTGAAAAATCTTTGAGGCAGGGAATGTGTGGGAGTTGCCGCTACTGCCTCAGCAGATAGAGAGAATGGAAACCCAGCAGAAATAGTGGAACTGGGGTATGCTGCTTTAGAGGTTTTAGATCCCCCCATTTCTTCTGGACCTTGCTGAAGTTTCTTCCTAGGGCTGTGCATCTATCCAGGATAATGATAAAAGCAAGAAGGGGTTGGATGGGAGAGATGAATATTGATCTGTTTAGTTATGTTTCTATATTTCTGCCAAGGAATTGGAATAGATCGGAGTGGCCAACCTGAGCCTGAGAAGGAGCCAGAATTTACCAATGCACATTTCCAAAGAGCCACAGTAATACGTCAGCAGCCCCCATCAGGACCCTCCCACCCCCCGCTCCCAGTGCCTCCCACCCACCCGCAGCTCTGCCGATCAGCCGTGGCATGCAGGAGGCTCTTGGGGTGGGGGGGAGCGAGGACACGGCAGGCTCAGGGGAGGGGGTAGGAAGGGGTGGAGTGGGGGCAGGGCCTGTGGCAGAGCCAGGGGTTGAGCAGTGAGCATCCCCCGGCACACTGTAAACTTGGCGCCTGTAGCTCCAGCCCCGGAATTGGTGCCTATACAAGGAGCCGCATATTAACTTCTGAAGAGCCGCATGTGGTTGGCAACCCCTGGAATAGATAAAGAGAAATACTAATTCATTCTAGTTCCATAGTTTGGTTTGGTATTAAAGAGGCCTCCTATTGGAAAATCTACCACAGTGAAAAGAGAGCAAATTTCAATATCTACTAAGAGTGCAAAGTTATCAAAAGACCTTAAATAAACAATAGCCAATGGAACAATTAAGACTAAGGTGTCAATCCTTGCTTGGATCCCAGGTTCATTTGGGCCAATTTTACCTTACTCTTGTTTAGAATGAATCTGCCATTTAGAGGATAAACCTTTATATTACTTGTCTCTAGGCACAGATTTTGTACTGTTGTGGAATTAGTTGGTGGTGTTTTTTTTTTTTTTTTTTTTTTAAGTATGGCATATTTGCTAAGCGTTTTCCTTAAGGTATTATATACCGATAATTATATTCCTGTGTTGGTTTAAGGAAGTGCTCGTCTTTGTATATTTTCATTAGTTCAGGTTCATTTTATAGATTTTTAATCACTAATTTTATTACTTGAAGTATAGCTTGTATCAAATGTATAGTAGCCCCCAGTATTTGATTAAATATTTGGCGCTCCTACATAAGAACAGTATTACTACCACTTGCATGACAGTGATTGTGGAATTTGCTTTCTAGCAAATGCATCTGTCCAGATTTTGTATTTACATGGAAGACTTAGAATACAGTCTGTTGTGGAATTAGCAAAGCAATAAGTACTGAATGTGCACTTTCAAGAGTTTTGACATGTTTCAGTGAAAGAAAATATTTTTACATTAAAAATGAACTCTTCAAAACTTATTTCCTTGTCAAGACACACAATGTATGTGATGACACATCTGTGCCAAAAGCAAGCAAGCAAGCAAACAAACCAAAAACCAAATCAAAACAAAAGCAGGCGCTGCTCCTGCCCCATTGACTTCAATGCAGCAGGAACTTAGAACATCCACACTTTTGTATTGGCAGAACATACAGTATATACCCCCATGTGCACATATAAATATAGGGTGATCCATAGTGGTTACATTAAAAAATATTCTAACAAGAGATTCCCATACATTGGCCACAATGTACTTTGAAGCGTGGGGTGGAGAGGAGGGAGCTGTGGGGAGCTCTCTATGGAATTAAAAATGAAAACAAACACCTTAGTGCAATCTAGTGGATTATGGGCCAGCTCAAACTCCCATTTAAGTCAATGGGAACATTTGGACTGACTTTAATGCACCCTGTAAAAGCTTTCCTCCTCTGAAGCATTTCTATGAACCCCATGGATAAGTCACATAAGCTGGGATGAGGTAGCAGTGTCCAGAGAGAGGTTGATTCCATCTAAAAAACAACCCAGCTTCAGTTGGGTGTTGCAATTTTAACACAGAGCTCCTAACAGTCCCTGAGAGCTGCTTCCAGCACATCACTGATCCACGGGCAGATCTGCTTTTCTGCAGATTACTAGTGTAGAGAAATTATTCTAAAATCCCCCTCTGGCTTGGTGGGTGGATGAGACTGTTGTGGGAAGGTATGATGGGGTCTGTTAGGCCTTCTCTGCCTCCTGCTGGAGGGGCTCGCACCCTGATACCCCCTATTTAAGGATAACATGCTCAGACTTGGCTATTGATGCAATTTAGTTCTGCAGAGGCATAGAAGGGCAAGAGATGACCCTGACCAATCGGGAGCCAGCGAGGCAGATAAAGCTCATCTACGTCCTCTGAAAGGCAGTGCTGAGTGATTCTGGGATGGGGATGAGCTAGTCCAGAACTCCAGGGTCAAGTCACATCCTTTGCTTAAACACTGTGACTATGCTGTCACGTGTGTGTGTGTGTGTGTGTGTGTGTGTGTGTGTGTGTGTGTGTGTGTGTGTGAGAGAGAGAGAGAGAGATTAAAGGTACAGACAAGCAAATCTTGAGTTTATTTTTAACTACTGCTTAACTTGTGGCATGGGCCATTGTTTGTTTACAATACACCTCTACCCCGATATAATGCTGTCCTCGGGAGCCAAAAAATCTTACCGTGTTATAGGTGAAATCGTGTTATATCGAACTTGCTTTGATCCGCCGGAGTGCACAGCCCCACCCCACCCGGAGCCGCTGCTTTACTGTGTTATATCCGAATTCGTGTTATATCGGGCCGCGTTATATCGGGGTAGAGGTGTATTTACAACAGTTATGTGCTAGCCACTTTCCTCAGAAAAAACAGCTCTTACTCTGAGGAGCTCATGCTCTAAGTCAGACACACCAGGAGACAGAATATAGGAAGGGGGACCACAATAAACTGTTCATACACAGTAAGCTCAATTGACTGTAAGCAGCACGGCAGAAGTGAGATTTTAAGAGGGAACTAGAATGGTCAGTGTTAATTGTTAAAACCAAATATCTAGCATCATAGCTTCCTTCTCGGGGGGGGAGATTTAAGAATGCATTTTTGTTTTGCAGTGCATGAATGTAGTTGCTAAACACAGGGAAGAATTTTTACCCCAAATTTACCCAAAATAACTTTCTAGCTGAGACTATTATTTGAAGCACATTTATGTTTTTGTTGGAAGATCAGGGTCGCAAGACATCATTTAAAAAATTACTATGTGATTATCTGAGCCACTGTTTTCCAAAAGATGTCAAAGATCATCATATGTTGAACCTCCATCTGGCTCATTTAAAACCATTTAGAACTTAGTTTCCAAAAGAAAATATGCTTAATATTGTCCTTGCTTATGAGCAGACAAGCAGGGCTTGGATTGTTGGAAGGGGTTGTTAGAGAATTCAGGTGATAACCACAGACACAAGGTTGATCTGGGCAAAAATGATTATTTTAAAAAAAGCATTCTCAAATGTTTTATTCCAATAAATTCAAGAAATTCATATCTGTTGACTGGAAGCTGGGCAAAACGTGAAAATGGTTACGTGAGTAATTGATGTGAAAGATATCACAAAATTTGTCAACTATATAATTCAATCAGCTCTACTGGATTCCTACTTGTCAGTTTCCTGTGTCGGCAGTCTGGTTCCCCTTTTGTTGAGATAGTCTAACTCTACCCCTTTAAAAAAAATATAGCCTCACCCCAAATTTCCCCATGCCTAGTAAATGTATAAACCTCTTCTCTTTACCCCATCTTCTTATTCACTCATTGCAACTCTGAAGTCATCCTTGTCTAAATGGCTTTATGCCTGGAACTGCACTTTCATGGAGGCTCTGGTCGTAGGCCTTTTTCCTAAATATAGCTTCTAAGACTTCATTGCAACCCGTTGCTGTGTCATGGGTACCAATAGGCACCATAACCACAGGCTGATCCTAAATGTCATGAGCTTTGCCACTTTCACATCTGGCAGGCGTGTCACTGAAGGGGTCGTGCAGTCACAACATACCCAGCCAGCCGTATGTCTAATAATCAAATTTTCTTCCACCCTTAGTCTACATCTCATGACTGTAAATCTATCTCCCGCAGCGATCTCCTAGGTTTATATGTAATCTGCTTCCTCTGTGGTTGGACTCTCTCATCTATGGGAGTTTGTCCCACATTTGCACTTTGACCACTTCCATCAGGTCTCCCCTTTCTCTGGGTAAGTAGAGGAGCACATAAGTCTCTTATTTCCCTCTTGTTAGTTTGTTTTCCTTCTGGGAGAAGTAAATTACAATTCTTCCTTCCCAGCACGCACGCTCAGCTAGATTTAATATTTTAATTGTGATTGAAAATAGGAACAATTCCAAAATAAAGCTTTATTGTGTTACACCTAAGTTGTGCCACAGCAGTGGCGACATGACACAGCCTACAGCTGGTGTTACCTGGGGTTCCCTAAACCCAAAGCTCTCAGTAATTTTATTCTCTGTGTGGCGGCGTAAGGAAATATATCAATGGAGACGCAGCTTGTCCATCTGCTAGGTGGTCGGCATAAATCACAAAAAGTCAAGTGATTTTACTTAAAGCCTTTTCTTTATTCATCTCCAGCACTCCCACAGGAATGCCTTCACTCAAAGCTGCTCCTTTATTTCATCTCAAGCACATACAAACACAATAGGCTATAGAGCAACGCCAAACAATAGTTACCCATGGTCTGGAGGGGTCTCAAGTGGCCAAATGACAAGGTTCAAGTGGCCAGCTACCCTCCTGAAACTGGGGATTCCAAGAGAAGTCCAGAAGGTCAAATCCAAATTCCTCAGACCTGTCTACCCCTTTTAAGTTAGTAACTGCTACAGTTTTATCAACAACATGTCAATCAAAGAAAAAACATTACGCAAGGACTTTTTAAGCTGTTAGTCCTGCAGCTGTATTTCCACACAACAACAGTCCAAAGATATAGCTAGACTTCCTGTTTTTTCACAGGCGCTTACCCTAGTGTATCAGGGAGGACACAGAATCAGGCTCACTCCTTGTGATTGCTGCCCCTTCCCTCACGGCTTTGCCTTAGTTATGCTAAGTTTCTGCAAAGGCTACTAAATAGCTACTCTTATCAATAAGCAAAATAATCAATATTCTAGTACTGGCAGTGGCCTAGGCATTCTGCTGTGCTGCCAATGTCTCCCCTAACACTGGTATCATAGAAAAGCCAAAAATCAAGTGGATGATATCCTACTGTGGCCTTACTTTTGTACTTAATACAGCATGCTGAAACCCCTTTTAACAATTTGGATAAACAATTTCGATTCTGTTCAAAAAGAATCCAGAGAAATCCTCACACATTTTGATCATCTTGGAAGTCCAATATCAGAAGGTGGTAAATGAATACTCAGAAATATTTCCGAGTTGATTCATTCAGGGTCCAAGCTGAAACCCAATGAACTCAATGGATAGACTTGCTGACCTTGATAAGCTTTGGATGAGGCTGGTGCATCTCAGCTTTTGAAATTTCAGCATGCCAGTCTGACTATTGTGGTCACAATTTCCCTTTAGCTAACACATGGGAACAGAATCTTAATAATTTAGTTTGTATTAGTTCTTGATGAAAAGAACAAAAAATATTGTAGGACAAAAAACATGAAAGCCAGCTACCAAATATATTTTAAAATAATGTTCATAACCCCAAGAAAAAACAACAGGACCATTCTTGTGCCCAATCATATCCTCACTGAATTCAAAGGGAGGTTTATCATTGACTTTTGTGGGATGCAGTAGACCTTGATTTGCAGGGCTGGCTCCAGGCACCAGCCTACCAAGCATGTGCTTGGGGCGGCATCTGGAGGGGGGGCGGCGCTCCGGGTTGAGAGCTGGGCTCGCTGCCCTCCCTGCGGCGCTCCGGCCGCCAGGGAAAGCGGAGCCGCAGCGGGCTCGCCGCCCTCCCCCGGTGCTCCGGCCAGCCGGAGAGAGCAGGGCCGCGACTGGGCTGACTGCCCTTCCTGCAGCGCTCCGGCTGCCGGGGAGAGTGGAGCCGCAGCAGGCTTGCCGCCCTCCCCCAGCGCTCCAGCCGGCCGGGGAGAGCAGGGCTGCGGCCGGGCTCTCCGCCCTCCTCCCGGTGCGCCAGCCGGTCGGGGAGAGCGGGGCCCCAGCCGGGCTCACCACCCTCTCCCCAGCATTCCGGCTGCCGGAGAGAGCGGAGCCACGGCCGGGCTCGTCGCCCTTCCCCCTGCGCTCCGGCTGGCTGGGGAGAGCGGGGCCGCACTCCCCCGGTGCTCTGGCTGGTCGGGGAGAGCGGGGCCCCGGCCGGGCTCGCCGCACTCCCCCCGGCGCTCCGGCTGGCCGGGGAGAGCGGGGCCACCCTCCCCCGGCGCTCTGGCCCGTTGGGGAGAGTGGGCCCCGGCTGGGCTTGCCGCTCTCCCCCCGGTGCTCCAGTCGGCTGGGGACAGCGGGGCCGCAGCCGGACTCGGCGCCCTCCCCTGCCGTGCTCCCCGCCGGGGGGCCGGTGGCGGCGGGAGGCTTTTTTGCCTGGGGCGGCAAAAAATCCAGAGCTGGCCCTGTTGTCTATTTTACTACATATAGTTATATGAAAATTTTAAAATGCAGATTTGATTTATTAGGCTAGTTTCCTGATTTATACATTGCCAAGAACCCCATTCCTTCCACCTCTCAAAATATGTTGGGATCCTATTTTCCCTTGCTAAACCACTGTATTATGATTTAGAGTCCCTTTGACTTTGTTTAAAGAGAGGTATAGAAAGGAGAAAGTGATTGATTCCAGGTCTGTATTTTTTCATTTCCTTCTCTACTCACTATACTTAAGCAAGGAGATTAGCATTTCATATTATGATCTTTCCACATTGGTATTACAAACTTTTCTGTGTCACAGCTGCACTAACATACCACAAATACATTTGAGAAGTGTATTTTTAACCAGGATAACATCTGGCTTCTGTTCGTAGTCACAACCTGCCTCTATCTTTTTGCACCTGCAAACTGACTTTTGGACAGAAAATATAAGTAGTGCAAACCAGATAGCTAGAGATGCTATTATTCAGATTGGCTTGCAAAATTCCAAATTGAATGCAAAATATGCAAATGGAATGAAATGCACATGCAAATTGTGTCCTCAAAAAAGATAATTCTTTTGAAAACTTCCTCTGTACATCTCTGAAAATTATTTAAGGTTAATTTAAGACTAGAATTTGTGCGTATTTTCCAGATCCAATGTAGGATCATCCAGAGATGTTGATAACCTATTATGTCATTAACAAATCCTTAAATTCCTGTATGGAATCTCACCAAAAGATTGCCCAAGGAGATTAAACTGGTGTATATAGAACCCTAGATATGTATGATCCAGCACAAATAACTAAAGAGGAGCTCTTTTTTGCACTTATACTTAGATACAATTATCATTTGCAAAACTGCAGGGTTTATGCCAATTGGTTTTGCTTTTATATTCCACTATGTGACTGACCTACTTGATAGAGATTTTCATTTTTAAGAGTTGTACAAAAGTCAGTAAAATGATTAAAGTGTTCTCTCTAGACTTCAGGAGATGACTCAGGGTTTATTACGGCTGTGATGGACAGGAATGATTTGTGCCAACTGTGATAAGCTTGATGTGAAACTGGCAGGCCATACTTTCATTGGTGGGAATAAACTGTAAGAAATGTCTTTGACAATACTAGTGTGGTCCTGAATGGGGAAAGAGAAATTGAGGGTTTTAACAAAAGAGGAGTAATCTCCATGAAAACCATCAGAGAAATATAATATCCTGTTCCAAAGGGGGAAAATAAAATCAAAACATCACTTTGCAACTGAATCCACTTTTTAAATTGAGATTCCCTTACTGTGTGTTGCATGGCTAATTTAATCATGTATTGCGCATAAGCTCAGACTGAGCAAATCTTTACATTCCTATCATTGGCAGAGGTTTGGCAGTGCATAACAAACCATTTAATTGCTCTCAATAACACAACATCAATACTGTTTTATGAAGGAGACATTCCACAATGCACTGTAAACATAAATGTGTATACTCATAGATCTTGCTAGTTCATGGTCTATCTAGAAAATGAAACTGGTGTTCACATTGTTTAATTCATTTAGCACATTCATCAGAAGTTAATACTGGAGTACTCCTCCTGAATATCAATTGCATCTTTGAGTCTGGGTTACATTGTTTTAAAATCTGATTTGGTTAGTTGCATAACCAGTCATGACATTGACTAATAAAATAGATATCCAACTATATGTTCCATCGATTTTTCCCTTAGTGAGTTAATTGAAAATGGTATATAGTTATTGAGTGGGGCCTTCAGCCAATATGTTTTAAAAGAACTCATAAAACTGATGACTATATTTAATACATCAATATGAAATTTAGAAAAACTCTGTTAAACTGTAAACAGTTAAAATCAATAACTGGAACTGATAAATATTCCAACATACATCAGTATCCTCCTACACCTCCAAAAATATCTAATCCAATTTATCAGCAAACTTTGTCAGTGATTATTTTATGTTTTCTTCCAGGTTATTGATAAAAAATGTTAAATAGTGAAGGGTTCAGATTGATACCTCTGGGACCCCACTTGAAACACACCCGCTCGATGATGATCCCCCATTTAGTTACATTTTGAGACCTATCATTTAGTCAGTTTTTCATCCATTTAATGTGTGCTGTGTTAATTTTTTAATAAAAAAATCTGCGAGTGTAGATCTGATTGCAGGATCATGAAGTAACATGAAGTAAGTATGATTGAGTGAGAGAGTCTTATTCTGTGATTAAACCTTTACAGTAAAATCCCTGTCACCGATTTTTTGTACGTTCCAATGTATTTCTTAAAAAAAAAAGCTGACAATAATAATTTTTTAAAAATCCCTCTTCTAGGGCTCAAACCAACTCTCTTTGAGGTCAATGGAGATCTTTGGATTTGTTGGGAGTTGGTTTGGATCTCTGTGCTGTAAGCAAGACTTGGTTGGTGGGAACAAAAAAGCCCACGAATGTTAGCTGCATTTAAACACAGCACTAAAATCTTCAAATAAAAATCTAATAAAAATCTGAATTTCTAAAATATGAGAGTCTAATTCTTATTCATCTGTACTTGCCTGCTAGGTTACCTCTTGCCAGGCTTTATGTCTCATCTATCCTATTATAATTAGTAAAGTGGGAAAACACATTTATCTTCTCTTCAAAGCAGAAAACTATCGCTTTAATTTCAAGTATGTCATAATTGGCAAACAGCTATAGCAGGAGCAAAATGCGGGGGGAGGGGGGAAGTATTTGAAGAGGAATATGGAACTTTGCTACATGAAACCACTACTGGTTCGAAACCATTGCTAATGGCTATTTTGACAGAATAATAATTTCCACTAGGGAAAATAAACATAAAGAATAGTGAAGGGCAAGAATAGGAGCACAAATAACATGGGATGTGGTTAGGAGGTCTGCTGTTTTACACCAAAACTGGGGAAGGGAAAGACTGCGCTGATTATAAAAAATATAATTTCACCCTCTCTGAAGAGCAAGTATCTGAGGCTTTTGACTATGCTAATGATGTCAATCATAGTAAGTGGATTATTTTTGATGAAATCTTTTTGAAAAACAAGATTGTAACTCACACTTTCACTTCAATGCAAAGGTCGCATTGGAGAAAAAGGAGCGTGAGCAATCCAACGATCAGGCCCCTAACAGAGTCTGAATACTGTTGAAAATTCACTACTATAAATCACAATGTATGGCCATCAATTCTGATGTTCCTAACTGAATATACTACTGAGGAGTACTGTATCTCACTACAATGATCCATTGTTACTTCAAAGAAAAAAATGTTAAATTTGATCTAATGTAATAATAAGGACATCAGGGATCCATTTCTACACACTACTGTATGTAGTATAAATATAACCTTAAATATTATTAAAATGCAACTGGTGCATGTTTCTGAGCTAGGAGTGATTCATTATACTTCCATAGTGCCTTTTACTGAGGATCTCAAAGAACTTTACAAACACCAGCTGATGATCTGACCCACAAATTATTTAACCCTTATAACATCTCTGTAAGATAAATTTACAGTATTGCTCTGAGTCCAATTCTGCAAGTCAAGGGGACATGCAGATACTCATCAGCTCTGACAACCAGGCTACTTATTTAGGTGCCTACCCTAGGCATCCAAGTTTGAAAATTTCACTGTGAGTGTTTTGCCCCAGTTTGCAAGTCAGTGTCAGAGGTGGAACCAAAACGTAGGAGCTCTGCCCTTCTCCTCATATAATCACAAGGCCTCCCAGGTGACACTCCAGAGTACCAAGCTCTAAAATAGTCATGAACTATGTTTGTGCACATTTGTTAAGGATCATACCAAGCATTAAAAGAATTGCAACACTGCCTGGAGAGCTGGATTTCTGTCTTCTTAGTTGGACAGATCACATGCCCAATTTGCATTTTGCAGACCATTAAGCAAGTCTGTCCAACAGTCTGCATTGCCTTAAATGTACTACATTTAAACTCTACGGGCCAGATCCTCAGCTTGTGTAAATAACTGTAGCTCAATTGGACTTAATGGAGTTATGCCCATTTCCACCAGCTGTAGATCTGGCCAGGTGTTCTCAAAATGCTATTTTTCCTCTCTACACCATCTTCTTAAAAAATCTACATCATGGATCAGATTATGCCTTGGGCTATGCCAGCTTCTAGTGATATAGCCTGGGGTGCAGGGACGTCGATGGCAGAAAATCCCCTAGAGAGATTGCCACCGCTGCATAATGTTCTCACAGCTCCAGAAGTTGGTGGCAGTGGCTAGGAAAGAACTGACTAGGGTGCTCTGAGATGTGCTGATGAAGGCAACTTCCACTAGAAGGGCTACTCTGGGCAACCCCTTAGAAAGGTGAAGGGCAAATGTTATGCATCCTTTTCCCTGTGGGAAGTGGTTGCCTCAGATCTGTGTTTGTAGAGTGCTTTTTCATTACATCCGGAATGACACATTCTTGGGATAAGGGACTAGATGGGCCACTACCAGTAACCTCCCTCCAGCCTGACAGTTCACCTTTCAGTATGACCCATTGTAGTCTCCCTTTAACCAGTTCCTTATCCTCCTTTCAATTCTGATATTAATCAGTTCTCTGCCGGTCAATAAAACAATGATGTCCCTAGCTGGTGATTTGAGTTTGGATTTACTCCAGAGGCGTAAATCTATGTTGTTTGGCTCTCCTTGCTTCACGATGTGTCACTGTCACCAATTGGCTGATGAGTGATTACAATGGACAAAGAAAGATAACTAAACTGATGATACGATTCCATCAAGTCAGGTCAATACAGCATTTCTAGCTCGCCTGACTTATATACATCTGTGCACAGACAGTTTCTTCTTATTCCATATGTCCCCTGATCGTGTAATAATCAGCATTAAATGAATTAGAACTTCCAGTGACATCTGGCATGCTTTTTGGTTTTGTTTTGGGGATTTTTGTATTGTTCCCCCCCCCTCCTTAATAGCTTTCTGATTCAGTTTTCAACTTTTACACCATCCCATGTCTGTATAGGACACTGTATAGGCTTCATATGGCTAGGGACACATTTTCTTATTTATCATTATGGAGTATATTGGGTATCATTTTTTCCATTGAAGAATTTTGCCCTTAAGCACACTGGCTCACGTCTCTTCTCAAACAAGAAATTTGTTAGGGGTCCTACATGCTATTTCTCTCTCATTCCTTCAATCTCTTCTACTTCCACTATCCATTTCTGCCACACTTTCCCTTCATCCACCCTTCTCTTTTCTTTTATTTTAGCACTAACCTGCCTGCACTGCCAATATCCAGAGACCTCATCTCACTGGTCTCCAGATTTATTCTGCCCTCTTCTTGGTCTACCAGTCACCAGATTTCTCCTTGACTTCTGGGTTCTTCCTGCCAAGCCAGGTGCTGCTGCCTTCAGCCATCTCTGCATTCTGTTCCCTCTAGTTCCTGGTGCTTCTGTCTGCAATACTGCCCGCTGTCTCTATTGTAGTGGCAGAAAATACAGGGGGGGAATCTGCAGATGTGCGACACCACTTTTCAATGGGGAGATATGAGGATGGGATATGCATATGGTCTACCAACAACTCAAAGCCAATGTGATATTGGGAATCCTGATACCAACCCCAAAGACCACCATACAGAGTGCCTGCCTGCCTCCCTGCTCCTTCCCCAAGCTGTTCTTCTGCAAATTGCAGCATCTTTTCTCTGGCCTGTTTATTCCAGAGCTCCCTGCTACACTATGAAATGGAGAGACCACAGTGAAGAGTTGCAACTCCATGTAAAAAAATTGGAAGGGGGAAGGAAGAGGAATCAAAAGGCAGGAACCTGAAGTCATGTTTAATGGGACATCAACAAGTTAGTTAAACCATGGGTCAGAAGTATATCCCCCTCGTCCCAACCTCTGGATGAATATATACAATCAGGGCTATTCATATGTACTAGTCAACATACCATTTGCATGAGTCTAGGATGCCCAGATAGCAAGGGTGAAAAATCAGGACAGAGTGTGGGGGGTAATAGGTAATATGAGACAGAGCCCCAAATATCAGAACTGTCCCTATAAAATTGGGACATCTGGTCACCCTACATGAGACAGACCTGGTGGGATAGATATAGAATCACAGAAATTAAGGGCTGGAAGGGACTGTAATAGGGTGCCTATCCCAAACAGGTGTAAAAGAGGTTAATCCTGGATGTGAGCAGTGGAGGTGAGTCCTCCAAGCAGCCTAGAGTGGCTGTGTTGGGCACAGCCAATCAGGGAAGGGCTGCAGGAAGCAACCAATCAGGGCCCTGTGAGCTCACATAAAAGAAGCTGCTGGGGCAGAAGTGGTCAGTTGCTCCTGGAGCTCCAGGAGTCAGGACTGTGTCTAGCAGGCAAATAGCACTGTGGCACTATGGACAGAGCAGTTACTGGTAGGGACTGGGGAGGTGAGAAGGAGCTCCTGGCTGGCTACTAGTACTGACATGCTGAGGCCTTGAGGTACGGGTGAAGAAGATGCTGGGGCCACAGAGAAGGGGCCCAGGGAAATGTACTGAGCAGTTGGAGGGGATGTAGCACATGGCTGCTTTCTACAGGGTCTCTGGGCAAGCCTTGGTCCCCCCCACTTGCCACTGGGGAG
Source organism: Chrysemys picta bellii (assembly GCF_011386835.1). Lineage (NCBI taxonomy): Eukaryota > Metazoa > Chordata > Testudines > Emydidae > Chrysemys > Chrysemys picta. The sequence goes on along the minus strand of NC_088792.1, from coordinate 115,039,948 downwards.
GTGGCATGACTGAGATACTAACCCCCAGAAGGGGGAACACAGATGGTGACACAGGCGGAGGGCTGAGTCATGAAGAGGGTGCCACAGTTCCTGAGGCTGTGAGAGTGGCTGCAGGCAGATGCACTAATGGTGTGCAAGCCATGGACAGGAGGCATCAGCCTCAAGCTAATCCCCAGAGTGACCAGGAGGAGGTGCCAGTCCAGTGGTGAGTGATGTGACCTATGACAGGGACCTCCAGAGGTCATCTAGTCCCTCCCCTCCATGCTGAGGCAGGATTAAGTATACCTAGATCATCCCATATCTATACTGTTTCTTTGAATCTGCAGCAGGAAGCCAGGCAGGAGGAATATAGAAAGGTTCTAGGAAGAATCTTTAAAGATAAGTAGAGGAAGAGTCAGGGTAGCTTTCAGGATAACACTGTTGTTTGTATTCCAATAAAGTTCCTTGGTTAGTCTTAGGAGAAAGTGACTCATATTATGAGTCTTTACCACTGTCCTGTGATAGATCCCAATTCAGAAGACTGAATCATGCTCCCTTTTAATTTTTCTTTGTAAAAATTGTGCCTGCCCAGTAAATGCTTTCTGAATGTGTTTTCTTCATGCAAAACAGTAACAGGGTGCAGCCTGGTTAGAAGACTACGTGTTAAAAATGGTTTAATCACATTGGTCAAATTTATTCATGGTACAACTCCATTGACTTTGATAAGCTTGCACTAGGGATGAGTCTGACCTGTCATCATTAACAGGAAATATTTGCCATGAAAAGGGAACTACGATACCTTAGAGGTGATACAAGCCATGGTGGTTATGTGTCTTGTAGAACATAGCCATTACAACTAATGCAATGCATTAATGTGATATATGGCAGATTTCTGTAAGTTCACGCTTATGTTACTATACTGGATATATTTACATGGAGTATTTCCATTCAAAGAGTAATAGCTGTGGTTAGCATACCCACCACACACAGCGCAGTCCCTGAATTGATTAGTAGGGGTACTTTTGAAGCAATTAACAGAACCGAGGGCTGTAACTGCTGAACCAGCAGTACAGGTGGACGTGATTTGCTGCTGACCAAGTTTCATTTGAACTCTTTGGCACACCTCTAAATCAGCTGAACAGATGGATTTTTAATTAGTTCTGTCACTTCGTTTTCTGCTTTCTTAATATATGTCAGATTGTATGTCAGGGAACATTAGCATCAACTTCACACTAGATGAAAATATCCATAGCAAGAATAAACTAATAAAAACAATAACAAAACATAATTAGGGTACAAATTGGGAGGTCGGCAAGTTTATAAACGTGGTAAAACTGCATTTATGAGACTTCAGAGATTCACTTAAAATGAAAAATAAAATAGAACTAATTGGTTTGCAGTACATTTATGGAAACATAGAGCCAGATCCTCAAGCTCATACTTACTGGGAAACTCCTTACTCACAAAAAGTGTGTCACAGAAATCAGTGGAGTTATGCCAGGGACTCCAAAACTTCTCGAAGCACAGCAACTACTTGACTCAGGTGAAAAGCAAATTTTTGTGCCAGACATCACAACGAGCTAAATCTCACAGCAAAATAAAATAAAAGATCTTCACTTCGGACATCATCCATTTATAATTGCACAGGACGAAATAGATCCTGTTAGTATCAATGCCCAAATCAATGGCACTTTTTTCATAGGTAAGGCTGCAGAACCAGCCCCACAAATAGTAACGCAGCATAAATAGCAGCACTCAATGCAAGGTTAACCGGATAGCAATGAAATACTGTATTCTTGCTTTATTACAACAATATTTCAGAAGTCTAGTGATGGTGCTTATATAAACGTAGTTAACTAGATGCAATGCAATCTACATTTGAAAATATCTCATGCAACTGTTTGCAATAAGAATGTGGTAATGTTTATAAAGTTTTGTCTTTAAAAGCACCAAATCAGGTTTTCTATGTATTTGCAATTTTCCATGATAAACCCTGGATAAAATACCTATTTTCTCTAGCTCTCATTCTACTGGGAATACTGTAGTATTATAGCAGGCATTATATCAGAAGTAATGTCAACATCTAAGAAAAGGAAAACAGCTTTAATCATAGATTTCCAAGAAATTATCCTTTTTCGTTCTGCTGAAAATGTCTAATATGTAAATAGGCTTAATCAGAGCAATATCATTTCCAGCAGTGGGAGTGCTAGCAGAATTAAGAATAGATGGATTGTCAGAGAAATGTCTATCCCACTGAGTGTCATTACATCTCCCAAGGTTTTATCAGCAATATTACAAACATGCGAATGGTGGAGACTGGTTGATTTAATAAAATGTTACCTTAGCACTAATCTGAATGAAAAAACTCATATTTATAAAGAAATGTTCTCTTTACATGTTTTACTGGAAAATATAATTTACTATCTACCGGTTCAAGTTTAAAATGAAAAGTTAAAAAATCATAAAGGAACTATTTCTGAACTTCAGTCACTTAACAATAATGGGAGGAATCCAGGGGGTCGGACTCCATTTTTAATTGGTTCTGCTGAGCTTAACTTTGACCCAGATCGTCTGAGTTACTGAGAACCCATGGGTGGTGGGTGAACATGCCCGTGGGGGAGGCTAGCCCCCAGTCCCTCCCCCTCTGCCTGAGGCCCTGCCCCTTCTGCTCCCCCACCAGAGCCTGGAGCACACCACACCCCCTACCCCGTGTGCCCCAGCTCTGGGCAGACGGTGCTGCCGAAGCGCCCCTAGCCCCAGCGTGGTCTCAGCGCTGGGAGGACGGGTGGTGGCATGGTCTTGCGCACCACAGCCCCCAGCCTGCCTGCCCCAGCCTCTCTGCCACAGAAAGGAGCAGCAGGCAGAGGGGGGCCTGGAGGGTAGGGCCACACTAGGCTGTTTGGAGAGGGATTGTCTCCCCCTGCCTACCATACCTGCCACCCATGTGAGAACCTCCTGAGAAGTGTAGGGCTGGCCAGAAAATAATCATTCCATTTTGCAGATAATTTTGAGGTTTCAAAATTCATTTTTGTTCTGATGTGGAATGAATGAGAATTTTTGTGGTGGGGAAGAACTGAGAAAGTGAGACCTATCCACCGGTAGAATAGCCAGTGGCTCAGTGGCTAGGGTATGCATCTTGGAGGTGGGAGACCAGGTTCAACTCCCAATGCTAAATCAGGCAGAGCAGACATTTGGTCTACCGCCTCTCAGTGGCCTGGGCTATTGGCTATACTGTGGCAGGTCTTGCTCTAAATTCCATTCTGATACTGTGAAATGTTCCTGATGAAATTTTCTAAACTGATACATCTCCATGAAACATTTTTGTTGGAAAACTGATTTGTTGAAAATTGTTTGGCCAGCTCTAGTGCTGAGCACCCTTAATTACTATTAATGTTAGAGTAGAACCCAAAATGTGCCCAGACATTTTCAAATACAGAGGAAAATACAGACCGTGCCCTGCAGATTGTACAATCGAAGGCTCTGATCCAGCAAAGATTTACACATGCTTAACAGTACACGTGAGCAGTTCTGTTGAAGTCCGTGAGATAGCTCACATGCATAAAATCATGCAAATGCAAGTCTTTGCAGGACTGGAACTACTTCACAGCTGTGGTTGTTGTCACCTCCCACACAGGGTTTTTGGTTGATAGATCCATACATTTGGTGTCATTGCATATACCTCTAAGCCTCTCTAGCCTTGTCTCTTAGCTCCTCCTCCAAGGCAGACACCATTGCAATGCACTGTTTGGCAGTCTGAATGAAGCCTTCTGTATGGTCTCACTATAACATGGCCCCTTCCCAAGCAAATAAATGTTGCTATTTCTCTGCATTTTGGGATTGGTATGCCTGGGGGGAATGGCATCGGAGATGGTATTTAGCCCTAAGTGCGAAGTATTTACGAAAGCGAAGACAACTGTGAGGTATAAAAAGAGGCAAAAGTCATGGCCTGGGAGATAGGGCACTTGAGGGGAGCTGAGTCCTATTCCTAGTTCTGCTACTGGCCTGCTGGGTAACTTTGGCCAAGTCACTTTGTAACACTGACTGACCCTGGTCAGTGGCAGCTGGGATCTCTTGAGCTTAATGCATGAGCCTTTACTGCATGAGCTAAAAAACACCTCTTTCTTAGCCAAGGCTGTAGCAGACTCGTCAATCTCTGCCTGGCCTAGCCACCACTAGAGGGGGACAGAGTGCCACACCAAGCAGGCATGGGTTACAACTTCACTTAGGGCTTGTCTATTCTTACGCGCTGGTTCGGTGGCAGGCAATCAAACTTCTGGGTTTGATTTATTGCGTCTTGTCTGGACGCAATAAATCGAACCCAGAAGTGCTCCCCGTCGACTCCGGTAATCCTGCTCGGCGCGAGGAGTACGCGGAGTCGACGGGGGAGCCTGCCTGCCGTGTCTGGACCGCAGTAAGTTCGAACTAAGGTACGTCGACTTCAGCTACGTTATTCACGTAGCTGAAGTTGCATACCTTAGTTCGAATTGGGGGGTTAGTGTAGACCAGGCCTAAGTGTTTCAGTTTCCCCACATATAGAGTAGGGATGATGATACTGACCTCCTTTGTAAAGTGCTTTGAGATCTATGGATGAAACTCGCAAGTTTTATTATTAAAGAGCTAAAAGGTGCCCTTGATGTGTTCATTGACACACAATGAGCAAATAGAAACTTTCAGTCTGAATGACCTTCTATTTTAGGTTAAGAGAACAAAAAAACTGTAAAGAACTGAAGTAAGGTCTCCTCCATGTGAGTGCACACCCTGTGTCTCCTCCTACAGCGCAATGAATTTGGAGAACAAAATGGCTGCCAAACCCTGCCCACAGTGGGTGTGTTTAGGAATTTAAAGGTGCAATGAAGAGGAAACAAAAAGCATCACACTTTCATACCTGCCTTCTTCACATTTTTGTTCCCAATAATTTAAAAATATCTTCCGTGGTTCACTATTCAGGATGCCAGAGATAAACCTTCCTAATATTCAGAGTAATGCAGCTGGCCAAGCAGGAATAGCCACATAGAAAAACTGATCACTTCAGGATATATAGTACATGTTGCAGGCAAGACCTGTATCTCATTATTCCTCTGTAATAAAGCCATCCTCAAACCCACTTTCTTAAACTAAACTTTAGATTGTATTTATGTTTGGGGTTTCTGAACCTAAAGTGAAAGGTGGGGAGGGGAAAAGGCTAGGGTTAGGGTTTCAAAGCAGTCTATAACAGCACGAACTAAAATCCTTATAGGACAATAAATATGGGATGAAGGAAGCACAGGTGCTTGAATACATTTGTAAATAAATGAGAGGGCTTCACTCTGATGCTATTCTTGGGGCCCTATTATTCGGAGTTTGTGACAACTGCCATTAGCTCCTGAAAATGTTCATGAATCCTGAATGATTCATGATTCCTTGCCTGGAAGATTATTCATCAAACAGTTGATACCTGAAGTGCATTATTTGTTATTCATTAAATCGGTGTTTGCTATTTATCATTTGTTAGTCTCCTGTTTAAAAAGTTTCCTGCATCCAATCGGGAAGCATACGTATTCTGTATTGTCATATAACTTAGGACCAATTATAAACCATAAATAGCAAGTAGTTGAAGGGAATGGTTTCAAACACTGAAAAGAATTTGTCCAAATTATTTGGTGAATACCTACTTTCAATACATATGTAATACATAGAAATCAGTACTGGTTTATAAACAATTCACAAACCGAAACTAGGGCTAAATTCCTAGTGAATATTAATTCATCCAGTTCTAGTCAATACTTTTATGCAACATGTATCTTATTTGCCTTAATGGAAGACACTGTTCATACCAGAGGTAGCTTAAAAGAAATACAAGTTTGTATACAAAAGCTACTCAGAGGGTTGGAAGAAAACAACAACGTTGGGCCACCTATTTCTTTCAAAGTAAAATAATGAAACTTAGTATTTGCTAGGATCAATTATTCTTGTTTCATGGATAAAAGCAAGACGCCTGGCAGGAGTTTGTTTTGTTCCTTTTAATTATGTCGACTTATACATAGTTAAACAATGGATTTAAGAAGAAAAGTGTGAAATACAAGATGACTTATAGGGGAGATCTCCAAATGTAGAATAAAAATGCTCATAGACTCATAGACTTTAAGGTCAGAAGGGACCATTATGATCATCTGGTCTGACCCCCTGCATGCTGCAGGCCACAAAAACGTCCCTACCCTTCCCTTGACTCTGCTGATGTAGTCCCAAATCCTGTGTCTTGGTGACTTCAATTTGCAGAGAACCCTTCTGCTAGCGATCCCTGCCCCATGCTGCGGAGGAAGGCGAAAAACCTCCAGGGACTCAGCCAATCTACCCTGGAGGAAAATTCCTTCCCGACCCCAAATATGGCGATCAGTAAGACCCCGAGCATGTGGGCAAGAGTCTCCAGCCTGACCCTTGTTAGTCATTATACTATTTACCTGCTATTGCTCGGTATTCCCCACCAATTATGTTTTACCATTAAACCATTCCCTCCATAAATTTATCTAATTTAATCTTAAAACCAGACAGGTCCCTCGCCCCCACCGTTTCCCTTGGAAGGCCGTTCCAATATTTCACCCCTCTTGCTTCTAGGCTGCAATGTTGTTACACCTCAACCAGAATTCCTGATTTAGTCTTATCTTCAGATAAGTTAGACTTTGCATGCAAGAACAATGTGGAAAGTAGAAAAAGAAAACTAGAAGACAGTAAGAAGAAAACGGAGGAGTTTCTATACTTTTCCTATTCTTAAGTCTATCTAATTAGATTAGTGGTTCCCAAACTTTTTCATGCTGCAACCCCCTTTGGGCTCGCCTCTGTTAATGGGACATGCGGGGGTCTCAGAGGTGGGGTGGTTAAAAATTAAAGGTGTGTGGAGGAAGAGGGTGGGTGTCAGGTGCTACTCCTGGGGGTTGAGAGACCCACGGGGAGGGGGGAAGGTTGAGTGCTGCCTCTGGAGGGTGGGTGGCCTGTGAAGGGGGAGAGTTGCAGAGCAAGCCAACCCCACTCTCACCCTGCAGCATGGGGTCACATTGCAGTGCCGCTCAGGTTTGATCAGGCCAAATTTGACGGAGTGGTATTTGTGACTCCATGCATCAGGAGCCAGGTTACAAAGCCTGGAGCAGGAAGCCAAGCCCAGCCAGCCCCATGGGACAGGAGTCGCTTCAACCAAGACAGGGTTCACTTCCTCCCACCACATTTTCTCAATGTCTTGTGACACCCACCTTCCCCTGATACCCTGGCAGTCACAACCCACAGTTCGGAAAACACTGAATTAGGTCATCAATTCCAGTCACTTTGGGTCTCATTCTCAGAGGTACCGAGTGCTTGCAACTTCCACGGAACTGAATGATATTTCCAGGTGCTCAGGCTCTTCGAGCCAAAAAGTGATATGGATTTTCCTCATATAACCCAAAATTCAAGCTCAATAATACATTTCTGATCACTTACACTGCGTGCGATTGACAAATAAATTAAACCACATCTAAAAATCTTCCAGTGACACTCCTAGAGGGAGAAACTAGGGGCTTTAAAAAAAAAAAAGATACTACCATCAAGCAGTCATTGAGACTTAGAATGCATGCCAATGTTTACAAATCTGGTGTTTAAAATGTATTTTTCATGCAGAGTCTTTCTCTGCATTTTCAGAAGGGGGGGTGGATCCCATGGTGGGACTCATTAATGAAAAAGTCTCGTTGGCCTTACTAGAGGCAGACACTAGATTTAGTTTTATTATGGTTAAGTGGAGAAACAGCAGATCCTGTTTGAGGGTGGGTTCATGAAGCCACAGATGTACATCATCCACCACTCAAAATTCAGGGGCCCTTTGGGACTGGCAAGATGGACGGAGCAACCCATGCGATCTTACACTGTTACTAGCCCCATCCCCTTTCAGCGCATAAGTGGCCTGGTAGAGAGGGCGACAGATGAGCTGGCAGTCAGAGATAGAGACTGGAAACAGAGGTGAGAGAAAATAGCAGTGTTAAGTGATGTGAGATGGCAGCAAGATGAGCCAATGCAATTTGGGGACTAGGTATGCAGACAGAATTGGCCTTAGAGCTAGCTGGAAAATGGAAATCCATTCCTGTGGAAAAATGTCATCTGTGTTTTTGGGTTGGTTTGTTGGTTTTTTGGGGGCCCCTAATTGGGATGAAAAGTGAAAATTGTGAAGTTTTTCATGGGAAGGAGGGAAGCTGGGGAACCAGCCAGCAAGGGAAGCTGAAATCCTTGGGAGCACAGTTTATGTGGCAGTTCACATGATGGGTTGCCCCTGAGCCTGGAAGATCATGGAGCCTCAGAACCTGAGAGCTGGGCAAGTCCCAGCTCCCCAAAGGCCCAGCAGCTCACCAGAAGGGCATGTCATAGGACTGTGGTAACAGCCTGCTCTGTAAGGCTAGTACCTCAGGAGGCCAGAAGGGGATGCAGCAGCACCTCATGGCTTGAAGTAACAATAGCAACTGATTGCGCCATAGACAGGATTTACACTTTCATTGGATGGCTTTCAGCAATCTACCACACCATCTATAAAAATTGTCCAAGTGTCCCTTCGATCTTCAGACACCCAGGGATTTAGTGGGTCTCTTTCACTATCTAGCGGGTGAAGGAAGGGGCAAATACTTCCAGTAATGGGATTACGTGGCAGCAATTCCAAAAGCTGAGATACTGGGTTTAATGCCATCTCTGAGTAGCTGGCATTTCCCACAGCCGGAGAGATTTGACACAGAATTAGGAGATTGGAGTGGAAGGTTAAAAGATATCCTTACAGGATGTAAAATATTCCTGAAAGGGAAATTACTTTCAGTATATACAGTAGAATGACACTACATACAGAGGGTACAATTTAAAACAGAATAAAAGATAATGCCCATTTATTCTAAGATAATTACATTTATGCCACTGAACAAACTTCACATGATTATTTTTAGTGTTATAACCTTTAAGTATGAAAACACTTTACCTTTGAGATTAGTGTAATTGTGCAGAAGGGGGAAAAATGCTACCAGGATATATTTTTGTTACTGTAGCTGGAGTGATGGGATATTTTATATTATGCATGAACAATACATTCAGTTTTAATTCAAATTACATAAAGGCACTAAAAAGTCCTATTAATCTCGTGTATTTTAATTATCATTTTACTGACTCACATTGGCAATAATATTTAAATAATTCAATAAGTGTCAATTCAATAATTCAGTTTTAAATCTCTGACAGCGGGTGGAGATTTTAATAGAATATATAGAATATATTTAGTCAATATATGAGAACTGAGATAAACAAATTAAGATTACCCACAATCAGATATAAAATTAGAGACAGTATAATTTCTGACGGACCATGACTTCAGTACCTAAGGATTATCATATCCCTGTGAAATTAGATGAACAGATAATGAGGCAATTACCTGGTGAACTCTGCAATGATAAACAAACAGTGCTCCTAGTGGACAGGCAGAGTGAACCATTTCCAGTATTTGGAGAACGTGGTACAATTTGTCTTTACACTCAATATAAACTGTTTAAATCTGCATATATTAGTATAAATAAGAGGAACTAAAATGAAATGTACTTTTTCAAAAGGCATGCATATTTAACTGCTACAAATAGAAGTAAAATAAATTTACTTACAACAGGCTACTCTTCACAAGCAAACCAAGCAATTGTAAGATTTATATATTGAATTTAGTAATTAACATTATTGAGGAGGCAATCTCTCTCTTTGAGATAAGCTACATTTTGCATTTTCTTAGCCGTCAATAAATCTACTGTTTTACTTTAGGAGGAAAATAATATAGGTTTGGAAAGATCTGAGTAGCTTTGCACAGTGCCTCATACACAGGGCAAGCTTTTTGGATCTGTCTATCTTACATATTTTTATGGCCTCTATCTCCCTAGTATCTGAGCACCTCACAGTCTTTAATGTATTTATCCTCACAACAACCTGGTAAGTCTGATTTGCCTTTCTTTTGCATTGGTATAAATCAAGAGCAATGGACAAACTGAAATCAGTGGATTCGATTCTGATCTCACTCTGGTGTAATCAATGCCATTGAGTTACACTACAGTAAAGTGGGGTGAGTGAGAGGAGAATGAAGGCTTTGAGCCTGTGCATTGTATTATATATTTGCTATTGTTTCACAATGTATTGTTAGAAATAATCTGTAGTTATTACTTGATTGCTATCCACGTTGAAAGAGTATCTGCTAATTGTTTGGTGGTTTCTGTGAGGATGTGCACCGTTTATTTAAATCTGTAGCAATTCTTCACCATTGATGCATGCCATTTTCTGCATAGTCACCTAAATGTGTTACACTTGTTCAAGATAACATGGGTGTTTTGTTTTGTTTTTGCAGGAACTCAACTTAAACTAGCCTCCGGTGAGGCAGTAACACATTCAGGTGACCATGATGGCACTTGCTGTCTGGTTCACTCAACTCTAAAGTTTCTGAAGAGAAGAAAGAAATTCATTACTTAAGAGAAAAGAGTAACATTATATAAAATCAGACTGTAATTCATGTAATTTTAAATTAAGAGCAGATAAGGCATGGTGTGTTGTGACTTTGTTTCGCAAAGGGGGATATGTGCAACACTTCCAATACAAAGAGAAACATCTCTGTATTCACATGTTCAAAGAACTTGCTTTTATACCTTACAAACAGACTCACAAACACATATGGGTCAAAACAGAAGTGATTTTTTTGGACCACCTCAAACTTTAGTAGAGACTGGTGACTGGGGTAAAATGTGATCTGGATCTGAACCTTCATCAGCTTTGGTTTTACAAAAGAGAATCCAGCGGACTAGGGATGGCAAAATAGAGCCCAAAAGGCCAAATATACTTGCCTTTTCCAATTTCATGCCAGTGTACGTCCACTGGTTTCAGCAGATTGACTGTGGAGTCAAATTGGGATACTGCAGTGGTGAAACAAACCCAAAAGTCTGTACTTTGGGGCTAAATTCTTATCTATGTTACATACAGGTGTAAATCAGGAATAACTCCACATAAATCAATGGAGTTACACTCTGTGAAACTGGTGTTAGAAATCAGAATCAGGCCCTTGCGGTGTATTTTGGATTAATCCAACTGAGCCTTCTGAGTTTCCATGGCCCCAATTCAACAGTCCGTACCTAGTCAGTGACATGCTTAAGCACAGACTTGACTATAGGCATGTGCTTAACACCTACTGATGTCAATGGGACTTGAGAGTACATGCTTAAATGCTCTGCTGAACTGAGGCCCCCAACAAGTAGAGTAGTAAAAGTCAAGGGTTGAGGTCATCACTGAATGGGACCCAAAGAGCCCATTTGAAAACATGAAATGCTTGTAGGCATCTGTTTTCAAATGTCTGTAAACTGAGGTTGCAGAACTGCTTCCCAGCCATAAATTAATTCAAAGGAACAAATCCTCTGCCCCTTTCATCCATCCTGTGGTGAGGACCTACAACTCCAAAAGGCAAGTGGACTGGTGCTGTGTGGGCGTATGTTGAGAAGAATCCATGCAGGGGTCTCTACACCCAAGGATCTCAAAGCACTTTATAAATTATCATAGCAATGTAGGACTGGAAGGGACCTCCATAGGTCATCTAGTCCAGTTCCCTGCACTGAGGCAGGGCTAAGGATTATTTAGACCATCCCTGACAGGTGTTTCTCTAACCTGTTCTTTAAAACCTTTAATGATGGAGATGACACTATCTCCCTAGGTAATTGCTCCAGTGTTTAACTACAGTGACAGTTAGGTAATTGCTGCAATTTAAGCCTGTTACTACTTGTCCTCAGTGGATAAGGAGAACAATTTATCGCCCTCCTCTTCATAACAAATTTTTACATACTTAAACTTATCATGTGCTACCTCCCCAGCAGTGTTCCCTCTAATTTTTCCCACCCATGTGTGGAATGAATTTTGTTATGTGCACCAATATGGAGGTGAGGTGTGGCACGGGTGGGACTGAGCGGTTCAGAGTGTGGGAGGGGGTTCAGGGCTGGGGCAGAGGGTTGCGGTGCAGGGGGGTGAGAGCTCCTGCTGGGAGTGCGGGCTCTGGGGTAGGGCCGGGGATGAGAGGTTTGGGGTGCAGGCTGCCATGGGGTTGTGATGGGGAGAGAGAACTTCCCCCCAGCCCTCTCTCCCTGCAGCAGCACCTGGGCTGCGTGGGAGGGACGCCTCTCCCATGGCTGCGGCAGGTCCGTGGCTGAGCTGGGTTCGGTCCAGGGCTGCGGGAAAGGAATTTCTCCCTGCTGCAGCCCTGAGTGCCTGCGCAGTGCTAAATAGGCTGCTGTGTGGCTGCAAAGCTTAGAGGGAACTTAGCCCCCCAGTCTTCTCTTCTCCAGACTTAACAAACCCAATTTTTTCTATCTTTCCTCGTAGGTCATATTTTCTCGACCATCAGTCATTCTTGTTGCTCTCCTCTGGACTTTCTCCACATCTGTCCCACAGTGTGGAGTCCAGAACTGGACACAATACACTAGTTGTGGCCTGATCAGTGCTGAGTAGGGTGGAAGAATTACTTCTCCTGTCTTGCTTACAACATTCTCACTAATACATCACAAATGATGTTCCCTTTTTTGCTACAGTATTATATTGCTGACTCCATATTTAGTTTGTGATCTGTTGTAAACCCCAAATTCTTGTATGCAGTACCCTTTGCTAGGCAGTCGTTTCCCATTTTGTATATGTGCAATTACTGTAATTATTCCTTCCTAAATGTAGTACTTTGCACTTGTCCTTATTGAATTTCACCCTGTTTATTTCAGACCATTTCTCCTGTTTGTCAAGGTCATTTTGAAGCCTAATCCTTTCCTCCAAAGTGCTTGCAACCCCTCCCAGCTTGGTACTGTCCACAAATTTTAGAAGTGTACTGTACTTTCTGTGCCATTATCCAAACTATTTATGAAGATATTGAATAGACCTGGATCCAGGATAGAGCCCTGTGAGACTTCACTCTATATGCCCTTTTAGCTCAATTGTGAATCATTGATAACTTATCTCTGAGTATGGTTTTCCAACCAGTTGTGTACCCACCTTATGGCAGGTTCGTCTATAATATATTTCTCTAGCTTACTTATGAGATGGTCATGGGAAACAGTATCAAAAGCCTTACTAAAGTTGAGATATGTCATATCTACTGCTTCCTCCTATCCAGAAGGCTTGTTAGCCCATCAAAGAAGGATATTAGCTGGTTTGACATGATTTGTTCTTGACAAAAACATGTTAACGGTTACTTACTTATTAACTTATTTTCTTCTAAGTGCTTAAAAATTGATTGTTTGATTCTTTGCTCCGTTATTTTTCTGGATAACAAAATTAAGCTGTCTGGTCTATAATTCTCTGAATAGTCCTTATTCCCTTTTTTGAATAGATCGGTACTGGATTTTCCCTTTTCCAGTCCTCTGGGATCTCTCCCATCCTCCATGAGTTCTCAAAGATCATCGCTAATGGCTCAGACCTCTTCTGCCAGTTCCTTAAGTATGCTAGGATGTATTTCATCAGGTCCTGGTGACTTGAGGACATCTAACTCATCTAAGTAATTCCTAACTTGCTCTTTTCCTTGTTTAGCCTCAACTTCCACCCCGTTAATACTGATGTTCGCTATGTTAGTTGTAGAATGTAAGCATTATTATCCCCATTTCACAGATTGGGAAACAGAGGTACTGAGTGAAACACCCTTTAGGAGAACACCAAGTATGTAGGAAAAATGGGACTAGAACCCTGAGTCCTGACCCCTTGTCCCCTTCCTGACTCCTAGATCACACTGCCTCCCTTCATAGTATATTGATTAAGTTGTTTCCCACTAAAGAACCATTGTCAAAAGAGGACCTAGATTTTAAACATTCTGCTCCTATTAACTCATCACCCCACCCTGGCTTGGAAGACACATTCCGCTGCCACCCCAGCCCCCAAAATATTTTGGACTTCTTAGACAGTTCATTTTAAAAGGACTTGCAGCAACATTAGAAAGACTCTATCTAATTGAAAAGATATAAACACAAATTTCCTTACTTGTGTTACTAACACATGAGGGTATTTAAATAAAAAAGTAAAATCTAATACTACTTTCCATTAATGTTGTTCGGTTTTGCACTTATTAATTCTAATTCAGAGTTAAATGCTTCATTCAGGATGGACAATGGAAAACCTTCCAGTTATGTTGCTATTAGTCATAGTCATTTTCTTGTCACTTTTAGCTTTATAGCTCTCATGCTGTAGTATTATGCTGCAATATCTAATTTGCAAATGCTGTAAGGCAATATTTCTATTTTAAAAAATGAGATTTTTTTAAATTTAATAGAAACATTTTAGTAATATTGGATTTTTGTAAAAAAGTTTTTAAAAACAACTTAACTTTTTAAGTCGAAACTAAATGTGACAGCACCCCTTTGGTGGAAACTGTTTTGATGTATATATGAGATAGAAGCTAAAAATATACAGCAGTTTAGGATATTCATTTAACAACATTAACCTTTCCCCAGAGAGATGTTTCAGCTTGTTCCATCTGCCTACATCCATTTTTATCATACTTATCCCTGTTTCTTAAATTAAATTTGGCTCTCTCATTCAGCCTTCTTTTTATTCTAATCCCTAAATATTTTATCCCTTCAGTTCCCATGTGAAATTGCAATTTCTGTAATGTGCCCTATATCACCCTTTGGATACGGGTGATGGCTCAGATTTATCCCAGTTAACTTTATGATTTGAAATTATACCAAGTTCCCCCTATTAGTTTCACTATTTCAGAAATAATCATCTGCTGCTCAGTGACAAACAACTGGGTGTATCCAGGGAATAAAGTATATTCTTGATTTCCAACCGCTGTTACGATTCTTCCTTTATGGTACCAGTATGGATTCTATGAACAAACAGGTCAACGATGGTGATAAAGAACAATCACAGCTCTCATGCATTCTTATTCTTATCTAATAAGCATGTGTACAAATACAGTTTGCAATATTGACTCATTTATATCAGTGCAAAGTAATGTATTCTGTCAACAATATCTGTCACAAATCCAAATTGCCTCTGAGCTACAAACAGGCTAGAGAAGAGCAAAGGCCTTCTCCATGCAGAGTCAAGGCTGCCACTTGACCCTTTCTGCTTTGATTAATATTAATGCGATTAAATAATAATCAGGTTGTTATTGGAGAGTCTCTTTTTCTCAAACCCGCTTTGGCTAAGGATAGGCTAAATCAGGAAGAATCTCCTTTCAGTTAAGCACTTGGTCACACACAGAATGTCAATCTTCCTAGCTGGGTTGCCAACCATGGAGAATTGTATAAATACTATGAAAACCAAAATATGGAACTGTCTGTGAGTGTTAATAGAAAAATGTGGATCTCTATTTAAAAAAAAAAAAGTGATTACCCCAGAGGACATTCACTGTTACCACACTAATCAATCCAGCTAGTTCTGGATGATAGCAGCAGCATGCCACCAGCCCGGCAGAGTGAATGGGTTAGAGCCACAGCCATATCTTGGTCCCCTAGATGTCCAAGAGTGAAGATGGCAAACCCTAGGAAGAGTGGAGACTTTCTCCTTTTGTGACTACCCAAAAATCTGTCTCTCTTTTTTTTTTTTTTTTTTAACCTTCAGGGGCACTAGGTAATCTGAGGGAGCATTTGCGTCAGTGGCTGCTTTCCTTCTCTCTCCCAGATTACAATGATGGCTGTTTATTCTAGCCAAAGCTCTTCCATCCTTAGCTGTAAGTAGCAAAGTTAAGCCCCTGAAGATGGGATGGTCAAACAAAGAGGTTTGGAAACAGTCCTGGGGCCCAATCTTCCGCTTTACTACCCACTGTGCAGCGGTGTTGAGGGGAGCAGTATTAGCCAGTCATGTAAGGAAACAGTGTAACGCGAGTTTAAAAAGATCAGCAGAAGTCCTGTCCCCATGTGCAGTGCAGAGGTGATATGCAATGCATTGCTCCTGTATGTCAGTGAGATGCACAGTGTTAAACAGAGTGAGGCACAGTCCAATGTGTACATAGTGGTAGGGGCATATAGCATCATCTCTAAAGCACAGCTTTCAGACCAGGTGCAGAAGTGGAAAGTGTATAATTATGGGCAGTTTTACCCTTTGATGCTGCAAAACCTTGGACGCACAGGTATGTTCTGCAAGACTTTTGATATTACATCTGTAGGCTAGTAGAGGCTCTGTGGCCCCTTCATATCAGTGTGACTATAGTATTGCTCAAAGCCATACTTTGCTATGCTTCTGCCTGTCTGTTGCAACTTGTTTTTCTTAATGTGATGTGGGTTTTACCAAGTAAAATGAGTCCATCTCCAATCAGGATGTGCTCTGAACACTCCCACCCTGGACTATGCAAGATCCATCACATGGGGACTTGTTTCCTTTTCAGTGTGGGGTTCTGATGTTCCTTACAGTCTGACATGGTTAGGAATGCATGGAATGCTCTCTCCCCAGCTTATCTTTTATTAGGCTGTTTTCTACGGGATCCTGGACCACAGCAGTAGCACTGCAGAGAATTGAGCATTGATTGATCTCCTCTGAAGCGACACTTTTCAGGCCATTTTGGGTGAAGCTCTAACCATCCTCCACTTACTCAGATTTGGAATCTCAACACTCCTTTTATCTCCTCCAACTGCCTCCTTGCACCTTTTTTTTTTTTTTTAACGTGTGCTGCACAACTGCCTGCAGACAACATCTTGGTGTACCTGTGCAATTTTGGGCACGTTTCTAGCATTTGCATGCTCTTCTGTGCAATAGGGAGTGATCAGGCCCCTGGAATACAGAAATGGTCTTTGCAGAGAGAAAGAACGGTCTGGACCAAGAGCAAGCAATAGAAAGACAAAATGGAGGCCCAGGAATTTTAGGTGATGGGAAGAGCAGTGGAGAAGGAAGATGGAAAGAGACATGGGTTTGGAAGGATACAGAAAGATAGAGGTCTCAGTTTATTCAGCTTTTCTGTCTCTGGGGCAGAGTAAATAAACCATACAGTCCATTGCATATGCATGCCGTACATTTAGTTTACAACATATAGAGCTTGGATGTCATTCAATTAAAGAAGAATGAAAGAGAAGTAACAATAGTAGTTCTCCTCATACCAGACCAACAAAGTCAAATGTTTCATTAGCTATAGCCAAATGCCCACATTTCTTTTTGTAAAGCATTGGTTTTAGTCTTTAAAAATTCATTCCCCCAAATCAGAGTGACTCATAAATTGACAAAACAGAAAATGACTTGCTGCAATGTTTTAAAAGAAAAAGCAACCATGAAGAGCATGTCTGTATATATAAAATGTATATTACTCTGACTATATGGGGAAGTGAAAAAGGTGATTATTTAAAAAAAATCTATTTTTTATTGATTTGAAGAAGTCATAATTATAAGTAGGTTCTGCAGAAATGGAATAGATACAGGGTACTGTAATAACAAATAAAGCAATACAACAGACATTTGAAATATTGTACTAACAAGAAAGTAATACCATATCAGCTGGCCTTTACTACTTCAAGCATTTTACTTGTATCTAGCTAAAAATAAAACAATGAACAAAGGAATACACAATAAAGTTATTTTAATCTATTAGACACATACCAGGGTTTACAAAATATGGTCACAGAAGTTAATAACTTTGGACCAAATATTCCCACCCTGTTTCCACAAGTCAACACTAACTTGCATGGCTCCCTCACTGTCCTCTAAAGTCCCCTATCCTAAATCGCCAATGGAAATTGGTGGAATCCCAGATAGCCTGGCTCCCTTTCAGCTGAGCTGCAGAGGCATTCCAGATCACCAGGATTCTCTAGGGCTGTTCTTTTGCCTTTGTGGAATCCCCTGAGAACTCTAGAGTCCCAGGAGATCTGCTGTCTTAGAGGCCATTCCACTTGTGCTTTCCTGGAGGGTGGCTAGAGTTACAAACCACACCCTTACGATGAAAGAAATAAGAGGAAACTCCATGATGACAAACTCCCCTGTTCTAATCCCCCATTTGGGTTATTCCTTCAGTAAGGCAAGGGGTTCTTTAATCATAAATTATAATCTTGGCCAGCTAGTGAATAGGAAAGTCTTGAGTTTTCAAACTTTAAATAATCAAATGTCTGTGGTGTTTGAAATTCACAGCAGGATGCATGTTCAATATATGAAGTTTGTTTTTTGAAACCTAAGTTCTTCATAAAATTAAGATTTACCTGCCATTGTTCTTAATTGTGAATACACACCATGCACACACACATTTGCAGACTGGAATTTGTTTTAGGGGCAGACCAAGAAACTACGAAGACACTCTCAAAGCCAATCTCCAATCTTGCAGAGTTGACCTCAGCATTTGGGAGCTCTTAGTCCATGACAAGATCTGAAGGCAGCAGCTCTGCCTCCTCGGACTGAGACATTTCACGAGCTCGTGGATTGATGCCCTCAAAGAGAGATGTGTGAGCAGATAGCTAAAAGCAGCACGCATTCAGCTACAATTGTCTTCTCCTGTGGCACTTGCAGATGGGGTTGCAGGTCCAAAACTGGTCTTTGGTCTCATCTCAGGACCCACAATAAGTGGCTACAGCTCATCAGACTCAACTGGAGATTCCATTACAAACACATTTAATATTTACTTTTCAAACCCCATTTTTTGGCTTGATCATGGTGGCTGGTGAGTTTTACTCCTGTCCTTCAGTACTGTAAAAATAACTTGCAAAAGGCAGGTGACAGGCTATTTCACACCACACATATAGTTAACAAGATACAGGGCTGTCAGTTGCTCAGATTTCAAAGGATTGAGGCAGTATCCAGAAATAGGAAGACAGCACTGATTATATTCTGAACCCTCATATTACGGTATATTCTATGCCCTAATCAGCTAAATCCCAAAATAGAGCACAATAAATTTTGCTTAGCCAGAAAACAAGTGGCTCAGGAAAAATTAAATCAAATGGATTTGACAAACTGATTATATTTTTATTTCCTAGTAATTATTTATCATGTCATATAATTTAAGTGAATGAGAAGGCTCACGTTCCCATTGTCCCATGGTTAGATAGGATTAGATTGTAATTTTACAATTGGAGCTGGACAGGAAATAATTGTCTTGTACCATGACAATTTTCAATATTTCAAAAAACTTTCCCATCCCAAACTGGGACGAAAAGTCAATCTCAAAAATAATAATAATAATTCTGGGATGTGACAGTCCATAAGCAGCCTGTCATGAATTATAGCTGCACAGAATCTGTTCCAGTGTATGAAGATGCTCCTAAGAATTATACACTCTGTCCATAAATTTCTAATGCCATCACTGTAGTACTGAGATCATATATACATAAATGGCACCATATATTTTGGCTAAAAATAGTGTAGATATTCCCTCTTTTAGGACTCTATTTTCCCACATTTATATCTAGTACTTTGCTCAATGGGTATTCCTGTTTCATTGATTTTAATAACTCACGGAATAAGGTACAATACTACATAACATAAAAAAGGTTGGCAGAATTGGACCCATTGTAGTTCCCCTGATTGGGATCGTTTCAGTGATTGCTTTCAGGAAAACTGAAACTAGTCATTCTGTAGCTCTATTACTGGCATCTCATTGTTGGTGTCACTAGGCATAGCTACCAGGTAACTTGGGGGGTGAGGGGGTGGAAGGCCATAAGTGCTGATGAAATCTCCCTGTTCTGGGTCTAAGTGAACCACAGAACTCCATCTTGTGAACTTTCACCTACTTCCATGCTAACAGCCTATGTTGAAGCAGAAATGTGATGGTCAGCTTTTCTAGCAGACAGCTGCAGTTTTGCTCGCACTAATAGAAACGGTAGTGATAATGCGGGGGGAAAGGGGGAGGGAAAGGCCTAGTGCATAGGCCTTGCAAGGTCAAAGATAAGCATGTAAATGGGAAAGTTTCTAACATGCACAATGTGTACCTGTTGGGTAGGGAGGGGTAGAGGGAAGAGTAACAGAACAAAGCTTACACACAAACAGCTTGGAATATAAAAGGGAACACTTGCTTGTATGTGCTGTGCTTGATTTGACACGTTCCTGTCTCCCTGCACCACTTTGAGATCTCAAATAAACTTTGTTTGCTTCTCCACCCCTGGTGTGTCTATTGGTGCGGCGCACACCGGGCAACGAACCCTGTTGCCCCCTCGGGGCCCATCTGGGCCGGCAACATCATGAACTCCCCAAATGGGCTTATGTAGATTTTTAAAAGTATGGATCAGCCCTGTAGGACAAGAAGGAGTTGCTTCTCGTGTCTCTCTGGGGTCTGTTAGAGAGGAGTGAGCAGACCTAGATTGAAGCACCTCTATATTCCTTTGAAGTGTTGTAAATAGACAATAGCAACTCATGGTAATTGGTATCAAAAGCATTGTCTTTGGGTCTAGGGCCAGAAGGAAGTCATACTTCAATGCCACCAGAGTTGTCACCATGTCATATCCAGATTTGAAGCCTAATTGAAAATGGTCTTGAGTATCGGTGGATGTCTAATGATGCCAGTATCTTTCAATGATTTGGCCCAGAAAAGAGAGGTTGTAGATGGATCAGTATTCACAAGAGTTGAGAAATGGCTTCTTTAGCACCGCTAAAACTTTAATTTGATTCTAGGTGGTTGCCAGGTTGCTTTCCATGAGTGAGGTAATGATGATGTCAGCATTCTAGAATGAAGTATTCCTTACTGGTTTTAACCAGCCAGAGAAGTGTGGGACCATTTTGCAGGAGGGGAAAGAGAATCCCATAGAACCTTCAGACCCTCCGCTTATTTTGTTGGCATAAATTCCACCAGGGATGGTGATACAGCCACTTCTGCCTATTTTGACATGTTTCCATTAAGTTGTTGAGACACACTCAAATTCAATGGAATTCATTTGTATGTGAAATATGATACATGTTCCATGTTTAATAATATTCTTTGTCAACCTGGCACAGGACACCCTATCAAAACCAAATGTCCCAAACCTAATGGCACTATATATTTAATCTGTACCATTCAAAAGCCTTGAGTTAATGAATTTGTAACTCTTACATTTGTATTATTCAGCATCAACCCAGCACTGTTTTTTTCAAATATTATGCTCCCAATAAACATTTTTCCTTCTTATTTTATTTTCCCTTTGAAAAAAATCTGATCTATTAGCATGTAAATTACTTTCATGAGTATAATGACATTGTCTTTGTCAGATTTTGAGGAAACCATCTGACAATATTAAGTTGTTTCTCTTAAACTGTAGTCCTAGTCTGAAAAGTGTCCCCATAAAAGAGCACCATCTTACTCAGCAGATCTGCTCCCCATGTGTATTCAGAGTCCTATCTGCTAACTTTAGCCACTCAAATACAATTGCACTGCTTTTTATCCCTGTTTGCCCTGCAGAGCCATCACAGCTAAGAGGGTTTTTCTTGTGCACCAACAGACTTTTTCACTAAAAGCCAAAGAGTTCCATCAATTGATGGCAATGGGTTGCATAACTGTCACTGAGATCACAATTTAAAGGCAATAGGGTTGTGCGGGTGTAATTGGAGCTCTAATCTGGTTTTGCAGAAAACCTTTTATGACTAATGAAGATGGATGAAAAGGAAATAATCCAGTCTGAATGTCTGATACCACAGGAAATTTTCAGGAGGGCTGATGGAGGGGGGTGGAGGATGGACAGAATTACTTGTAAACTGAACAAATCTGAAACTGAGTAATTGAAACATAATAAATAGAGCTAGTCAAAAAAACAGAATTTCCATCCTGCAGGAAATTCTGAGATTATGAAATTGTATTTAATTCTGAATTGGGACAAAAAGACTAAATCTTGGAATTTTTTGCAAAACAAAATATTCTGAAATATTTTGTTTCGACCTTATTGAAATGAAATGTGTCTAAGGTTGAAACATTTGATTTCAACAAGGTTCAAATGTTTCCTTTTGACTATCATTTTGACTTTTATGAGTTGTATAATAAGCCAAAAGGAAACATTTCAACCTTATTGAAACATTTTGATAACTAACTATTGAAAACTGGGACAAAATAAATTTGTTTCTATGAAACATTTTAATGTCATCAAATCAGCATCTTCCAACAGAAATTTTTTTGACGAGCTTTAATAATAAACCTGGAATCCTACAAAACCATTTTCACAGTCAATTCTGAAAATTAAGCGACTTCTTTAGATACTTTACATGGAAGTGTCTAACTTACCAAAACCAGATAAAGAACACATGGAATATTTGCCATTACATAAAACACAATCCTGAGGCCCTAATTCCCTAATTCTTAGGAAAAATTTACTTGGTTAACCCTCACAGAGATGTTAAAAAGGATGAGTAATGAAGCAGGCCTGGGGACTGAAGGCCCAATCAGGCCGTCAGAGGGAGTAAAGGACACTTTGAAAAAAAAGCCACTTGGTAAGAAGTTGAGAATGCCTTTCAAAAGGTTTATTGTGCCCATAGTTTTTCTGCTTTAGCTTTTGTTTCAGTACGTAAGTTATGTTATGTCTTAATTGGCATCATGAAGACTTGGTACGATAAATCTCATAACTGGAAGTACAGGCAGGACATACAGGCAGGAGAAAAAGGAGGAGTTGTTGCATTATACATCAAGAATATAGACGTTTCTTCTGAGGTCCAGAAGGGGATGGGGAGCAGGCAAGTTGAGAGTCTATGAATTAAGATAAAAGGGATAAAAATAGGGGTGATGTCATGGCAGGGGTCTACTAGACCACCAAATCAGGAAGAGGAGATGGATGAGGCATTTCTTGAAAAAAATAACAGAAATATCCGAAACACAAGACCTAGTACTAATGGGGGAATTTAATGACCCAGATGTCTGTTGGAAAAATAATATGGCAAAAACCACAATTTCCAATAAGTTCTGGGAATGCATTGGGTACACATTTTTGTTTGCGGAAGAAGTAACCCTGGTGGACATCCATTTTCGACTTCATTCTGACTAACAGGGAGGAATTGGTAGCGGATCCGAAGTGGAAGGTAATTTGTATGAAAGTGATCATGAAATCTGTAATTTCATGATTCTAAAGAAAGGCAGGAGTGAGAGAAGTAGAATACGCACAATGGTCTTCAAAGGGCAGACTTTAACAAACTCGGAGAACTGGTAGATAAGAAAATCTGTGGAAAAAAGGAGTTCAGGAAAGCTGGCAGTGTCTCAAGGAGATGATATTAAAGGCACAACTGCAAACTATCCCAGTGTGAAAGAAAAATAGGAAGAAGAATAAAAGATCAATATGTCTACATTAGAAGCTCTTTAATGACCTGAAAATAAAAAAGGAATCTTGCAAAAAGTGGAAATGTGAACAAATTGCTAAGTGGGAGTACAAAAGAACAGCATAAACATTTAGGAACAAAATCAGAAAGGCAAAATGAGTTACACCTAGCAAAGGACGTAAAAGGGAATAAGAAGATGTTCTTCAGATATATTAGGATAAAGAGGAAAGTGTAGGTCATTTTACTTAGTGGGGAAGGAGAACTAAAAATGGGTGACATCAAGAAAGTTGGGGTATTTTGCTTCATTCTTCTCTGAAAAGGTTAATGGTGACCGGATACTCAATACCAATCTTATATAACAACAAGGGGGAAGGAAAGTAAGCCAAAAATGGGGAAAGAAGAGGTTAAAAAATATTTAGATAATTTAGATGTATTCATGTGACCACGCATGATGAAATTCATTCTAGGGTACCTAAGGAACTAGCTGAAGCAATCTTGGAACTGTTAGCAATTATCTTTGACAATTCATGGGAGAGATCCCAGAGGACTGGAGAAGGGCAAACAGGTGCTTATCTTTAAAAGGGGGAACAAAGATGACCTGGGGACTTTTAGACCAGTCAGCCTCACTTTGATACCTGGAAAGATACTGGAACGAGTTATTAAATGATCATTTTTTAAGTACCTAGAGGATAATAGAGTGAAGGAATAGCTAGCATGGAATTTTCAAGAACAAATCATGCCAAACCAACCTAATTTCCTTCTTTGACAGGGTTACTGGCCTAGAGGATAGGAAGAGAAGCAGTAGATTTATTTTAGTAAGGCTTTTGACACTGTACCACATGACATTCTTATAAGCAAACTCAGGAAATGTGATCTAGATGAAATTACTGTAAAGTGGGTGCACAACTGGGAGTGTGTATCTTGTGGGGCATGAAGGGATCAGTCCTGGATCCAGTACTAGTCAATGTTTTCATTAATGACTTGGATAATGGAGTGGAGAGTGTGCTTATAACATTTGCAGATGACACCAATCTGGGAGGGGTTGCAAGTACTTTGGAGGATTAGAATTTAAAACAATCTTAATACATTGGAGAACTGGTATGAATTCAACAAAATGAAATGCAATAAGGACAAGTGCAAAGTACTTCATTTAGGAAAGAAAAATCAAATGCACAACTACAAAATGGGGAATAACTGGCAAGGTGGTAGTACTGCTAAAGAGGATCTGGGGATTATTGTGAACCAGAAACTGACTGAATCAACAGCATGATGCAGCTGAGAAAAAAGACTAATATCATTCTGGGGCCTATTACCAGGAGTGTCATATGTAAGACACAAGAGGTAATTGTCCCACTCTATTTGGCACTGGTGAGGCCTCAGCTGGAGTACTGTGTCCATTTCTGGGCACCACACTTTAGGAAGGCTGTGGAAAATTGGTGAGAGAATCCAGAGGAACAAAAAAAATGATAAAAGGTTTGGAAAACCTGAACGAGGAAAGGTTTAAAAAAAACCTGGGCATGTTTAGTCTTGAGAAAAGAAATTGAAGAGGGACGTGTTAACAGTCTTCAAATATGTTAAGGGCTGTTATAAAGAAGATGGTGGACATGGAGAAAAATTGATCACAGAAGGTAGGACTAGAAATAATGGGCTTGATCTGCAGCAAGGGAGATTTAGGTTAGATATTAGGAAAACCTTTCTAACTTGAAGAGTAGATAAGATCTAGCATAGTCTTTCGAGGGAGGTTGCGGAATCCCCATCATCAGAGGTTTTTAAGAACAGGTTGGACAACACCTGTAAGGGATGGTCTAGATTACTTTGTCCTGCCTCAGCACAGGAAGCTGGACTTGATGTCCTCACAAGGTCCCTTCATGTCCTACATTTCTATGATTCTGGCTATGTTACACAATTTTGTTTTCTGGTTAGTGTTAAAACTCTCTAGCCCTCAAAAATAAAACCCCAAGGAAGAGTTCCTTCTGACAGTGATTGTGCTTATTTTCCTTTTGCTGTTGACCATGTGGATTTGAATATTCCACAAGTTTGCATTACATTGTTAGACATTTGTGACAAAAACAGAATCCTCCAAGCACCAAAGGCTCAGAAAAACATTGAACTTGGAGGCTGCAAAGTCACATTTTCCCTGGATTCAAGACTAGAAATGGTTAGCATAAGAAAAGACTTTAGTCCCATGAAGAAAGGATTCTTGGTTTTGAACACTGCAGCAGCTGTCCTCTGTGTTTCTCGTTATCATGATTCTTTTCAGTCAAGACACAGAGATTCAATTCTGAGGTACACAACTGGGCTTTCCTGATAATACCTGCACTGCATGAGTATTCACATAGTGTAAATTTAAAATTCCCAAGCCTTGTCCCAGCATGCACTGGGCTTAGTGTAAAATCAGGGATGAATTCTTGCTTTTTTGTAAAATCAGGAAAATGTAAGAAATGTCCCCCAAACTGTACACCATCTTCTGTTAATAAAACTGCAGAGGTAAAACATATATTCCAGAATATACTTTCTATGAAGCAGCTCCTAAGGAAAGTCAAAAGAAGAATATTGAACTGGATGGGATGGTATTTGGAACAATAATGAAGATGAAGGCTTTCATGGATTCTTTCAGGTGGCTGCTTTCACAAACAATTTGGATAAAGGTATAGATTTGTTTTGTTCAAATGACACTAATCTATGCGGAGAGCTTACCTGAAATTTCTTCTGGTATTCTTTAAAACTGCACTCCTATTACAAATTATTATAAAATTAAGTAAGTTCATGATGTCTTGGAGTGCCTAGTATATTTTCAAATGCAGAAAGAGAAACTCTCTCTGAAATAAACCCCTATATATAATCATTTGCATTTAAGGGGGAAAGTACTGTATATTCTATTTGATTATGCTAGTCCAGTCTTTATTTGATTGTGCTAGAAGTCACAATTTTTTAACAGGGTAATAAACCATTGGAGTCACCACAGGTTGTGGTGGATTCTCCATCCCTGGCAATCTTTTAATTAAGATGGGATGCTTTTTCTAAAACGTATGCTCTAGTTCAAACAGAAATTAATCAGCCCAGGTGAGTGTTCTAACCATTGGGCTACAAGTTGTAAGGTTGGCACCGCACAGCCACCACCTCCTCATCCACCTAGATTTTGAATGGGATCCAATCTAGCAGGTACCTTCTGAGCACACCTACAGGATTAGGCCCTGCATGAGATTTAAGCAGTCGAACACCTGTCTTTCCCTGGTCTGTGACTCACTCTGGGGCTTAGGCATGAGATAGGCATCCGCTTGCCTAGAGGGAGCAGCAGTGCACATGCACATGTAGAAATATTGGCACTAAGGTAACTTTTTCCCTGAAAACTTAGGGGCCAAGTGAGTTTAGGCACCTACAGGGTTTGGTAGGAGCTTTGTGGATGGCAGTGGAGTGTAAAACTGTAACGCAGGTGTCTAAGTACCTTTGTGGAACCCACCCTAAATTGCAGTCAAAGTTTCTAAAAGACAACGGCATTTTAACCAGGGTGAACAGGTACAACATTGCTGCTTGATAGTGGATTCCCTGGTGCCAAACCCCAGCTTGCCACATAATTGTCAGCATCTCTAACAAAAAAAGCAATAGATTGGATAAATTCAGGTACAAGCCATTAGAAGCACCTGCCATTCTTAAAGTTACATTAAAAAAAACAGTCCTGGTATTAGGAGAGAACTGCATGATATTGCCATGATACTTTCATTCCATATTTCTATTATTGTTCCAATTCACTTTTTTATGTAGAGAAGTCCCAAGAGACATGAGGGTGTAGGGCTTACTGCCTGTTAAAGCTAATTACCCTTACCATTATCAGCCATTTAACCCCAACTAATGTCAGAAGGAAATGCAGTCAGTGTCAAGCCATTTTCAACAACTCTATACAAATGAGCTTAGGAGAGTTGGTAATGACCTCTTCAGGATGTACAATGGAAACTCAGGGAGCTCAAGCAATGCATTCCCATGTTAAAAACAGTCTGACCACAGGGAAAAATCACAACTCTCCTAATCTCCTGTAGAAGAAATTTAGAACTTTAAATGGGATGATATAAGTAATCTGAGAAATGCTGACATAAAAGCCCCAAACAGATAAATACTTGTTTAGAATTAGTCATGTGAGAGTATGTGGGGAATCAGATACGACTAATCTAAATCATAAAAAAAAAATTCAAAGGAAAAAGAAAACCACTGTTAAACATTTTAATTCCCAATTTCTTAACATACATATCTCACTCTTTAATTTTCTGTGAATCTTTTCTACACTAGGTGGGGCTAGTGGAGACCAGCAATCAGTGTTTTTATGACCATGTCATCTAATAAGGGCTTGTCTTCATTGCATTGTTCGCTCAAAGGATAACAAGTTTTGCCCCTCACCCAACTCCCATCCAGGCACCAAAATTGCTTTAAGCTTGAGCTCACTGGCCCATCAGGGGCTGTGGATTGAAGGCAGACACACAATGGATAGGCAGCAGCAGCTCAGGTTACAACTCATCAGTTGCTGATCCAATAGGTCTTTCTGTCTGTGCTAATCAAATCATTCTGCAGCTCCAGTACTGTTTCACAGTATGGCCTCTCTCACTCAGGAGACTTTCACAACAACCTCACTATAGACATAGGGCTGGTTACAGAAGAAAACGTAGGTTGACCCAGCTACATTGCTCAGGGGTGTGGATTTTTCACACCCTGGAGCAACATTGTTAAGCCTACCTAACCCCCGGTATAGACAGCCCTAGTTGGAGGGAAGAATTATTCTGTCAACCTAGCTACAGGGCTGCAACTGTGCCACTGTAGGTTTCAGTGTAGACATAGCCATAGCCTTTGACTCTGAGGCCTGGTCTATGCTATAAAGTCAGATTAACTAAAGCCACCTTGCATCAAACTAGTTGTGCATTTGTCTACACTTAAATTTGTCTCCCACCACCAGGGCGAGCTCCAGGCACCAGCGCAGCAAGCAGGTGCCTGGAGCGGCCAACGGACAGGGGCGGCACGTCCGGCTCTTATTCGGCGGCGGGTCCCTCAGTCCCTCTTGGAGGGAAGGACCAGCCACCAAATTGCTGCCAAAGAATGAAGCGGCGTGGTGGAGCTGCCACCGAAGTGCCACCGATCGCGGCTTTTTTTTTTCTTTTCCGCTGCTTGGGGTGGCAAAAACGCTGGAGCCGGCCCTGCCCACCACTGTAAAGGCCATGAGTGGCACTGAGCCATGGTCAAGGTACTATTGTTGATGCAGCATGAGTGTAGGGACTGCATTACCTATGTTGATCCCAACAGTCCTCCAGCAGCTGTCCCACAGTGCCTGATTCTGACCACTCTGGTCACAGTTGTGAAAGCCACTGCCTGGGGGTCATGGAGAGTGGAAGGCCCCATCCTCTTAAAGTCCCACGAATTTTTGAAATAACTTTTTCTCCTGATTGTTCAGTTTGGCGAGCAGGCTTAGCTTCCATTGTTGTATGGAAATACCCAGCTTACCATGCTGGTGACATGCTCCAGCTTGGAGTACACAGGAGATGTTGGATTTCCTGGGCCTATGGGGAGAAGAGACTGTACAAGCACAGCTACAGACCAGCTGTAGAAACATGGACAT
This sequence comes from Chrysemys picta bellii, assembly GCF_011386835.1. Taxonomy (NCBI): domain Eukaryota; kingdom Metazoa; phylum Chordata; order Testudines; family Emydidae; genus Chrysemys; species Chrysemys picta. The sequence continues at coordinate 115,011,243 of NC_088792.1, read as the reverse complement.
CTACAAGCAGATAACCTGGGGCATTCAGAAGAAAGGAGACAACAGGGACCTGCAGCAGTGCTGCGTGAAAGCAAAGGATCTGTGTCAGTTTATCCAGGAGGCCAACAATCGATCTGGTGCTGAGCCACAGACATGCCGCTTTTACAAAGTGCTGCGTGCCATACTTGGTGGAGACCCCCACCAGCACCCTACAGACCACCCTGGATACATCCAAGGAACCTGAGTCACAGGCCCCTGGCATGAACAGCGAGGGTGAGGATGGAAGAGGAGGAGCATGGGGAACATGTGACCAAGGGGGTACAGCTATGCCACGATCCAGGATCTGTTTTGAGACTCCACTACAGTCCAGTCAGTCCCGGCAGTTGAGCACAGATGAGTCTGATGCAGGCCAAGTAACTTCAGGTAAGTGTGTAAACCTATTTCCCCTTACACTGATGGTGCCACCCAACTTTGCAGGACACATCAATAGACTTTTCATTCATTTACTCATACTACAATGGGCAGCGGTACAACAAATTGAGGTAGCGTTTCTTATCTGGGTTTCATTCCCCTGTAGAGGTAGACAGGAGGGCCATGCAGAGCAGTTTGTTTATGGATTCAGGGATGCCCCTTGAATTCTCTTGAGAGATCTCGATGAAACTTTCATGGAGGTGTTCTGCAGTCTGTGTCTACAGATGGCAGCCTTATTTCTTCCTCTGCAGTAGGACATTTCCCCATGCAATTTAGCAGTAACTTCAGCAGGCACCATTGTAGTAAACAAGCTGGCAACATAAGGCCTAGGTAGCTTTGAGACACCACCAGCAGCTGTGTTCTCTGTGCCTTTGTCACCCTCAGGTGTGAGATATCAGCTAAAATCATCACCACCTGTAGAAAAGGGTGCCAATATTCAGTGCCACTGCCCTCATAGTTTCATGCAACCAAAGAATTCCCTCCTCATTTCCCTCACCCCTGGTGGGCCGAACTCACCATGGCTGGGGCTGTGAGTGGCGCTGTGCACGAGCATTCCCAAGCAGAACGGTTAATAAACAGGTCCTGTTTAAAATTTTAAGGGAGCAAGGGAAGGAAGATCTAAATCTTAACTCTTGCTTTCCTTTGTGACGACATTGACAGGTGTACCTGTGATGGAATACACCCTTGTGTTCACACTCTAAACACTATTGTAATCTTTGTACAAGGTATGCCTGGTAAGGTATCATTTGAAAACTCAAATTTGGTGGTCAGTATTGTTCTGGTAAAATAAGTCTGGGAATATTGTATGTGAAGTGATAAGATTGCCCTGTATGATGTTATTAATACATGTCCAAACCCCATAGCTCTGCCCAAGCGGATGTTGGCAAATGGTCTGTCCCAAACAAAGAAATGTGTGCCTGCCTTAATTCGCATTGAAGCGGTAAACAGTCATCAAGCAGAAGGGAAAACAAAGGAAGTTCAAACAGGTGAAAAAAACATCTCCACGTAGACTTTTTCTCTCCTGGGTCTCAGCTGGAAAAGTTTTTCAAGAGGGGGACTGAAACTATAAAAAGGAGGGACAAATATCCCAAAGGACCTCTCTCTTTCCCTGCCTATCACATTCTCTGCATCTGAGAAGACAAAAGGAAACAGCTGTTGGACTTTAAGGGAGGGGTCCTGACCTAAAAAGTTTGATCAGTAATCTGCTGGAGCATGTGGTGAGAAAGTTTGCTTTGCAACTACAATGGTTTCTTAAATAGATATTAGTATATGTTTTATTTTTATTTTTCTTGTAACCATTTCTGATTTTTATTCCTCATGACTTATACTCACTTAAAAATCTCTCCCTTTGTAGTTAATAAACTTGTTTTACTGTTTTTATCTAATCCAGTATGTTTAAACTGAAGTGTCTGGGTAACTATTTAAGGTAATAATCTGGCATATTATTCCTTTATAGGAATAAGAGACTTAATACATTTGTACTGTCCAGGAGAGGGCTGGGCAGTACAAGACATACATTTCTGGGAAAAGATCTAGGACTTGGGGAGTGTTGTGGTCACCCTGCAGTATAACCAAGGCTGGTGAGAACCAGGGTGTAGCTGGCAGGCTGCAATTACACACACACACTCAGGGTGTTGCTTGCATGTTGGAGGCTGTTTGTGAGCAGTCCAGATGGGAGTTACTTTAGCAAGGCATTGTAAGGCACCCAAAGTTTCAGGGCAGGGGTGACACAGCCCCCCACTGGTCTGGATTGTGCCCCAGTATGTCACAGTAACTCTGTGTGTTTTATCTGTAACTGCTGTCGTGGCATTGAGGAGTTCTCTCTCTACGTCAGCAGAATGCCTGAGCCAGATTTTCCTTTGCACTGGTTTTGTTACCTTATAAAAGTCTATTTGGAAAATAATTCATCATTATTAGTTCACAGCATATGCTTCAGAGTGCCTAGCAGTTCATAAAGCACTCACTTACTTGTTACTGGGCAGTGTGATACAACTCACAGGATGAGTGACAAATACTGTCTAATAATCATAAATGTACAGCAAGCACCGCAAAATTAATAGGTGCACTGACAGTGTTATATTTATAGATGTACACCAAACACCACATAATTCCTAACAGTCCCCAAAACAGCAGGGCCAGGCAGAGCACTATGCATTACTATGGCTTAGTGTTCAAATGCTCTTTGAAAGCATCCTTGAGCTGTATAGCTCTGGGTCAAGCTCTTCTAAGAGCCCTTCTGGCTGCTCAAACTCAGCGGACAGCCACTCCACCTCTGCTCTCCACCTCAACAGCAACTTCCCCCTTTTGCTTCACAGATATTATGCAGGACACAGCAGGCAGCTATAACCACTGGGGTGTTTTTTTCATTGAGATGTAGCTCTTAAAGATGCAAACATCATGCACCTTCCCTATCCAGCCCACACTGATATTGGTGAAGCATTCCTGGTGATCCACCAGTGCTTGCATAACCATAGAAAAGTAGCCCTTTCTGTTGATGTGCTCTGCGGCAAGGTGGTCTGGTGCCAAAACAAGGATATACATGCATCTATCACTCTACCAGTTTTGGAACCCCATTGCTGCAAATCCATCTGCTATGTCCTTGCATTGCCGAGAGTCCCAGTCCTGAGGAGCAGGAGACAATGAATGGCCTTGCACATTTGCATGACAACAGCCCCCACAGCAAATTTCCCAACTCCAGAATGATTTTCCCATTGACCAATAGCAATCCGGTATTGCAAGTTTCCACAGTGCAATTGCCACTTGCTTCTCCACAGTCAGTGCAGCTCTCATTCTGGTGTCCCTGTGCTGGAGGGTAGGGTGAGCTTAGCACACAGATCCAGGAATGTAGCCTTGCACATCTGAAAGTATTGCAGCCACTGCTCATCATCCTAAGCCTGCATTATGATGTGATCCCACTGGTCAGTGCTCAGTTCTTGGGCCCAGAAGTGGCACTCCACCATCTGCAGCTGCTCCATGAATGTCACCAACTTTGAACTAGTTCTTGCTATGTCCCACAGCAATCTGTCCTCCATGAAATCATCATATTCCCCACTGATTCAGTTCTTCCTGCGCTTCTGCTAATACTGAAGGATCATCCATCCTGTGCTTGCAATACTTATGACAATAGTCCAGAGCTGTGCAGACTCCATGCTTCTGTCAGAGATGATGGACAGTGAGGAAGGCCATGCAGTTTTGTGGGACTTTTTAAAAAAGACGTGTAAATTATGGGATATAGATGACATTATAGGTTGAAGACAGCTGCATACTGTTGACCCCTTGCTCCCAGTTGCACCCCTGAGCAACTTGTTTCTGCCCCACCATGCATTGCCAAAACTTCCCATAAGACCATGCGCTAGATGGTGGAGGGTTGCACACTGGGATGTGTACCCATGGTGTGCCATGCTGTGCATTGCCACAAGCACTGCTGGTGAGTACTTGCACCACTAATGCAAGAAGCCAAGTATGTACACATGTAAGTGATATGCTAACTGTGGCAGCTTTATGCCTACGTAACTTGTGTTGGCAAAAGGTTGTACTAAGGCCAGGTCTACACCAATTGCTCTTCATTTTGTGATGCACACGATTCATTTTCATTGGGCATGAAACAGTTTTACTGTAGAAAACTGATTTTTGTCTTAATTTAGTGTGTGTGATGACATGCATTTTGTACAGCTTTTCAGCTCTTGAACTTCTCTGTTGCAGTCCTGAGCCTGATCTTGCCTTCCTCATCCTCAGACCAATCTTCCACTGAGGCAGGATTAGTCTTCCTGTTTTACAGAGGTCCCAAGTGCAACTGATTTTGTCGTTCTCATCCTAGTCCATTATGCACATCAAAAGAACCACAAAACCACTACCCAATATTCAGCACAGCTGTAATTCCCAGCTCAAGAAAGCCCTAGGGCTGAGCTATCATGGGAACTGCAGATCAGGAATGAGATGTATTGTTACAACTGTGTGGTGAAAACTGCACAGCTCCCTCCTACACCGTCTGGCAACAATCCATGCTATTAGTTGCTCACTTTTAAATATGTTCTAAAGTTACACTTCAAATTTAATCCTACAATCATAGAAATGTAGAACTGGAAAGGACTTCGACAGGTCAAGACTAAGGTGTTTGTCTAACCTGTTCTTTAAAACCTCCAATGACAGAGATTTCACAACTTTCCTAGGTAATTTGTACCAGTGCTTAAATACCCTAACAGAAAGTTTTTCCTAACATCTAACCTAAATCTCCCTTGCTGCAATTTAAGCCCATTTCTTCTTGTCCTGTTCTCAGTGGGTAAGGAGAACAATTTATCACCTTCCTCTTTATAACATTTTTACATATTTGAAGACTTACCATGCACCCTCCCTCGCCCCCTGAGTCTTCTCTTCTCCAGACTAAACAAACCCATTTTTTTCAATCTTTCCTCATTAGGTCATGTCTTCTAGACTGTCAATTATTTTTGCTGCTCTTCTCTGGACTTTCTCCTCTTTGCCCACAGCTTTCCCAAAGTGTGGTGCCCAAAGCTGGACACATCACTCTAGCTGAGGCCTTGCCAGTGCTGAGTAGGGTGGAAGATTTACTTCTTGTGTCTTGCTTACAGCACTCCCACTAACACATCCCAGAATGATGTTTCCTTTTTATGCAACAGTATTGTTGACTCATATTTAGGTTGCGATCCACTGTGACCCTCAGATCCTTTTCTGCAGTACTCCTTGCTAAGGCAGTCATTTCCCATTTTGTATGTGTGCAAATGATTATTCCTTCCTAAATGTAGTACTCTGCATTTTTCTTTATTGAATTTCATCCTGTTTATTTCAGACCATTTCTCCAGTTTGTCAATATCATTTTGAATTCTAATCATGTCCTCCAAAGCACTTGCAACCCCTCCCAGCTTGGTATCATCCATAAACTTTGTAAGTGTACTTTCTATACCATTATCCAAATCATTTATGAAGATATTGACGAGACCCAGACCAGATCCTTGTGGGACCCTTTCCAGCTTGATTGTGAACCATTGATAAATACTTTGAGTACAGTTTTCCAACCAGTTGTGCCCCTGCCTTATAGTAGATTTGTCTAGGCTGTATTTCTCTAGTTTGTTTATGAGAAGTTCATGTGAGACAGTATCAAAAGGCCCACTAAAGTTGAGCTATATCACATCTACTACTTGCCCCCATCCTCAAGGCTTGTTACCCTGTCAGAGAAGGATATTAGGTTGGTTTGACATGATTTACTCTCGACGAATCCATGTTTACTATTACTTATCAACTTATTTCTTCTGCTTACAAATTGATTTTGATTATTGCTCCATTATTTTTATGGGTGTAAGCAGAGTCAGGATGAGTTCTACCCTAACTTCTGGCGGTGAATTGTGGCAAGTTGTGGAAAAGAACTTCAGGGGCTGATCTTGTTTGCATAGGCACACCCACCCCGCCTCGCCTGAGCCCACGGCAGCCCAAATGGTCACTTTGACTGCTGTGGGATCCCCAGTTTCTCTGTTATTGGGGCAGGAAGAATAAAGTGTTTTTACCCTGATTATGTGAATCAAGGGTAGTAGAACTGTACTTGGCATTTTATGATGGAAGGACTCGCCATCAACTATGTAGCACTTGCTAGACAAGGGGCATGGGTTCCAAAACCCAGTGAATGGAGAGAGGCTGGGGACAGGTATTTGTACCTGATGGTATGGGGTGCTTTTGAGGGCCTGAAACACCAATTGCACCACCTCCTCTCTCCACTGTTGAATAGTAGAGCTAATTTTGATTCTATTAAGAGTCTAGCTACAGGCTGCTATGCTGAATTCACTTTGGGCCAATGGTGCACCAACACTAGGGCTCCTCTACTATGAGCTGAAATCACTAAAGAGCTAAAATTACTGAGAGCTGAGATCACTGAGAAGTCTGGAGAAGTGGGAGAGCCTGAAGATATATTGCTAAGCAGCTGGCAGAGCTGAGCAGTTTGCGGGATGATTGGAGCGGCTCACGGGATGGCGAGTGGAGTGAAAGGGGGCGGAGCGGTGCAGTTGCCGGGACAGCTGGAATGGCTCACAGGACAGCTGGTGGAGCAAAGCAGAGCAGCTGGCGGAGCGGTGCTGTTGGTGGGACAGCTGGAGCGGCTTACGGGACGGCTGGTGGAGCAGAGCAGCTGGCGGAGTGGAGCAGCTCACAGTGAAGGCTGTAGCAGAACCCCCCGGAGAGGCGGGGCAGTTGGCCTGGGACCCCGTAAGGTGCCCCTTAACACCCCTGCGGGGGGGTAGGGCGGCGCATTTCCACCCAGGCTGGGAGTAAAACTTTTGAACTCTGGGGCTGCACCAACCAGGGACAGAGACTTTGGGTTGTTGGACTTTTGGGTGATTTTTGGGTTGCTGGACTCAAGAGACTTTTGGGGTGTTGGACTTTTGGGATTTTGGGTGATTTTTTGGGGTTGCTGGACTTAAGACCCTGAGGGGAAAAGGACACTGCCAAACTTACTTGGGGGGGGGGGGGGTCTTTTGCTCATGGTCTGTGTTGTGAATCCTGTTTGTGGTGTTTCCCCAACATAATGCCACATTGTTTCCCTCCTTTATTAAAAGGATTTTGCTACACTCAGACTCTGCTTGCGAGAGGAGAAGCATTGCCTCTTAGAGGCACCCGGGGGTGGTATGTAATTGTCCCAGGTCACTGGGTGGGGGCTTGAGCCGGTTTTGCATTGTGCTATTGAAATGGAACCCTTAGATACTGAACCCGGCCCTTGTTGCTGCCAACTCAGACGGGCTGAAGGGTTACATGGGTACTGAAGTTAAGCTGACTGGTCTATAATTCCCCGAGTTGTTCTTATTCCCCTTTTTATAGATAAGTACTATATAGGCCCTTTTCCATGCCTCTGGGATCTCTCCTGTACTGCATGAGTTCTCAAAGATAATCGCTAATGGCTCAGAGATCTGTTCAGCCAGTTCTTTAAGTATTCTAGGATGTATTTCTGCAGGCCCTGGCAACTTGAAGACCTCTAACTTGTCTAAGTAATTCTTAACTTGTTCTTTCCCTATTTTAGCCCCAGGTCCTACCCCATTTTCAATTATGTTCGCTATGTTAGGCATCTGATCACTGCTAATCTTTTTGGTGAAAACTTTAACACTTCAGCCATTGCTGCATTTTCTGCTATTGTCTCTCTCTCTCTCCTCATTCAGTAATGGGCCTAACCTGTCCTTTCTCTTCCTCTTGCTTCTAATGTAATTGTAAAATGTTATGTCTCTACTAGTTTAATCTCGTTTTGTGCCTTTGTCTTTCTAATTTTGCCCCTACATACTTGTTTTCTTCTTCTTTTTTATATTCAGCTGTCATAATTTGACCTACTTTCTATTTTATTTATACTTTTTTTTTTTTTTTGGAGTTTCAGGTTGTTGAAGATTTCCTGGTTAAGATGGGCTGGTCTCTTGTCATACTTCCTATCTTTCCTACTCATTGGGATAGTTTTTTTTTTTAAATAGAAATTAAGGGCACAAGAGCAAACTACCAATGCTGATCTTTTATTTTTCTTTTAGATTTACCTACCAGTTCTGTGTTTGCTAATATCTGCCTTCTTGAAGTTCATTTCAAACAAAACAGCAAAATGAAAAAAAGGAAAAAAAAGGAAAATCGCAAAACTGCTTTTGTGGAAAGTTACTTTCCTGAAGCCAGTTAAGAGTACATTAGATAGTTTGCCCAACAGTGGTCATCATTAAAAAAATTACAATTTTGTCTAGTTTGCTTTGAGGTATTCATAATATTCCCTATTACTACTATCGTTTAGTTATCACATCCTAATATTTCCTATACTTATTAAAGGAATAACATAAATATAATCGCAACATTAATTCAATAATAATCAATTGCAAGTCTTCAAGGTTGCAAGTCTGTCTAGGAGGATGTGGTCACACTGTGCAAGATTCTTGCAATATTTACTGAGCGAATGGCTTCAATCAAGCCACAATGCATAGCCCAGAAAATAGGCTGATCTGGCCAAGATAGGCGGGTGGGCAGGGACATTCAAAAGATCTCTAGCAGCCTCCAACAGTGGAGCTCCTATGGAGTCTCCAGTAGAGTTTATCGCAAAAAGGCTGTGTGATAAGGCATCTCCTTACTGGCCCCACCTGCATCAGTGGGAGTGAATCCATCCCACCCTTTGTAAAGGATTTTAATGATGACCATTGTATAGCTGACTTTTTCATATATTTAATTACAGGGTGTGTAAGCCAGAGACACTATTTTTTTTACATTATTCTGTTACTCAATATGCAGGATGACAGATATTGTGATGTTGACAATAGTTATTCCAATTATGATTATTTTAGTGCTTTTTAAAACAAAGGGTGGAGAACATAGCATGTTTAATCTTACTTATTTTGTAACAAGAGTAAGTTACAGTTTTTTAGTAACTAAACAAATTCTTCCTGGATCAGAGACGGTACCGTACAAAATACACACCCGGTTAGTTCCTTTTACTTTGCTATCTTTTTTCACCTGTTAAAAGGGATCATGTTCCAACACACCATAATGTGTGCCAAAGTCATTTATTTCAGGGGAGAGTATCATACATATAAGTTGTTTACCATTGTAATATTTATCTTTGAAACTGAAATAAATGTATAATATTTCATTTCCTACTGGACTACAAATAGTAATGAATACAATAAAAATATTGTATTCTATGAACAGCTGTGAGGTGACTGAATGGTATTAGACATAACGGAGGGCATATGATCTAGTGTTTAAAGTATACAGCTGAAAATCAAATTTGTACTGCAAACTCCCTGCATCGTGTTGGCCAAGTCACTTTATCTTATTTTATCGAATTTACGGCACCTATCACAATAGTATTCCAGCCTAGTTTGCTATGCCTTAGCTTTCCCGTCTATAAAATGGGGACAATAGGACTTATAATATTACCATACTGGATCAGACCAATGATACATCTAGTCCAGTAACCTGTCTATAACAAAGGCTGATGACAGGGTTCAAGAAACTCCAAAGTGGCAATTTATGGAGTAACTTGCCTCTAGGCAAACTTTCTTCCAAACCCAGAATTAGCGATTGACTTATGCCTTTAAGCATGAACCTTTCCATCCGTTCCAGACTTTAATCTTTGTCGAGTATTTTGATCGCCTTGGGTGAAAGACAGTGCATGAGTGCCAACTATTACGGATGTTAACTCTTCTATAATACAGCGCTAGACAAAATCTGAAAACCACATTTCCTTTGGAGCAAGTGGTAGAAGTGAGCAGGTTGTACAACCCAGAACAGTAAGCATGGAGACGCTGAATTGCCTTCATGTCACTTACAGCAATGGCGGTTTCAGGACTTTCACTTTTCAGGTTCTTCCAGCATGAAGATTCTTCTTCTGTTTGCCTATGATAAGTGCAAGTAGCTCTTTCACTACCTGGGAAAGGAAGAAAACTATGTGAGAATCATAGAATGTCAGGGTTGGAAGGGACCTCAGGAGGTCATCCTGTCCAATCCCCTGCTCAAAGTAGGACCAACCCCCAACTAAATCATCCCAGCCAGGGCTTTATCAAGCCTGACCTTAAAAACTTCTAAGGAAGGAGATTCTACCACTTCCGTAGGTAACCCAGTCCAGTGCTTCACCACCCTCCTACTCAAGGTGAAATAGAGGCTTGTATCATCTGTTGCTACTGTGAAACTGTCTCTGACCCTTGAAGCAGACATATATATATTTTGTTGGTGTATTGTACAAGTAGGACTCTACCTATGTTGTGACTTTGCTGTGCTTTCTCCTGTCGCACCTGACCTTCCTGACTGGTGAACTGACATATGAGATTTAAAATCTTTAGATGGTGTCTGATTCTGAATCTCACAGGACTCAACTTGGCATTTTGTGTAAAGTTATTTTTTTCTTTCCTACTTTGAATATATGGAACTTGCAGCAGTAGAAGCAGCCACATAAGACATGCAGCCGCTAAGGCCTCTATATTTTATGAGCAAGAGACTGAAAGAAATACATGTACATGTCTTCTCCTGCAATAAGGAGTCTGCTTCTGCTCCCCTCAATGGGAGCTTTGCCAATGGTTTCAGTGGAAGCAGGACTGGGAACCAGGTATATTTTCAGTTTCTATGAGAGATTTTCCTTGAATCCCCATGATAACCTTCTTTCCAGTTAGGATAGATTCCCTTTAGAATGCCACTTCTAGATGACATGACAGTCACTGAAGGTGACATGAGGTGATCCTGTCCTTTTCTCCCTAGAGCCTGAGCACCCTGCTTCTGCAGCACTCCCAGGTCCTCCTAACTCAGAGAGCAAGAAACTGAATAATTTGCATGGTCAGTGCACAGCACTAGCCAAAAAGCCACAAGGCTGGCTTGAGAGCTATGCATCCGGAGCCAAGTCTTGCCCTCAGTTACACACTGTGCAACTTCAGTGAAGGATGCGAGACAGGGCAGAATTAGGCTGATGCTTGACAAGAAAGGTCCAAAAGTGGACGGACATTGTTAAAATCTTTACAGGGCTGAACACAGAGAAGGTTTTCTGTTGCTGTCCAAAGCAAGCTCTCCAATCCAAATTGATATTTTGCCATCATATGACACATTAGAAACAAGACTCCAGTCAAATATTACACAAACTTCATTAATAAAATGAAGTAACTTTGGACACACAACATTCTTTTCACTTAATCTTCTTGATTTGTCTGTTGCTTAGGTATGGCCACATGTCTCAGCAGTAGCAAAGGTAGGAAGTCAATTACTGGAGAGAAAGGAAAGTTGGTATCTCAAGAAACATGTGATAGGGTGGTCTCCCTTTAAGGGCCAGGAAGCAACTGGCCCTGTTCTGAAGGAAAGTACAGCAGGCAGGTGCTGGGAATCAGCCAACCCAAGTAGACAGCAGCTAATGATTGGGTCTGATTCCTATCTGGAGGATATAAATGAGGACCATGAGGGAGCCTGGGACCAGGGGAGAGCTGAGTGCAACACCCCTGTGGCTGCAGCAGAAGGCCCCAAGAGGGAAAGCTAGTCCTGTGTACCTCGCCTGGGCTGGGAAAGTACAGACCCTTTGGTTACTAGAGGCTGAGGGCCTCCAGAACCGCAGGCAAAAACAGGATTATTGTTTTTGTTGTTGTTCTCCATTTCATTTGTTTTGGTCTTGAGCATAAATAGAGCCCAGGGAAAAGTGCTACTAGCGGAGCCAGGCATGGCTGATTGTTGCGTTGCCCTAGGCTGGTGGTCAGGACCACCAGTTTACAGTACAGTGGTTTAGTTTGTCAATGCATCCTTTGAAATATCTGTGTGTTACACACTCTGTTTCACTGCAAGCTAAGCTCAGTCAGAGAAACAAAAATTGGAGGATGGGGACAAATCACACTTAAAAATTTTACTCTTTCAGTGTCAGATTTAGCTTTTCATAATTTACAAGAAGAATAAACAGTGTTAGTTTTGATCAGGAGACACATGCACGATTTCTCTGAAGTTAACTCCTAGAACACAGATCCTGTTATTAGGAGTAGCTTGTAATGCAAAATCTTTCTGTGAGGAAACATTATGTTTTGGCCACATCTTTTCTAGCTAAGAGAAGTAGCTAATTTTTATGTCAATCCCTGGCTTTAGCCTCCTGACCAGCCTCATTCAAGAGCCCACATGGTGTGTACAGAGTGAATTCTGACTACATGGATGCAGAAAAATTTAAAGTGAAACTATATCACACCATTTCCTTGGAGTGAAAATCTCTTCAGATAGGAGCTTATTACAAATTCCAGAACCTCAGTTTCTCAGGTAGCAGACACATCTTGTTCTCAGCATAAGACCTTATAAGCATGGCTCATACTGCTAAAGCCCCAGGAGAGACACAGATTGCCAGAACAGAAAGATTTTACTTTCATTATTTACTTTACATTATTCCATTTTGCCCAGATATTGTTCAAACTGCATAGAGATGAGAGTCTGAGATATGTCTCTCTAATATCCTGGGACCAACACATCTACAACAACAAAACAACAACATGGCAAACAACAGTCTGAGATGTGTCATACTAAGGACTGTGAACCCTTTATTCAAACTAGTGAGCAGTGACAGGAGTAATTCCAAGAGTAACTGATCACCATCCGGAATAAAAGGCTCATAACCTGGTTCTTTATGAGGGCCGGGCCCCTTAAAAATGTTCTGTTTGTACACCTACTGCTAACAAAAAGAAGCTTGTCATCACAAGATAACTTCTCTGAGCAATTTCTGTGTAACAAACACCATTGACCGCCCAGCCAACGTCTGATATGAACTTCTTTTGCTTAAATGACAGCTGGTAGGGGGGAGTCTCATTTTTGTTAAGGGGGTTCCTACGTTATATTGCCATTGGCATTTAACTTATTTACAAATTACTACTGCAGTCCTTTTCCCTTAAGCTGATAATATTTTCTACAAATCTGAGGGACACCAGAAATTGTTTCCCTTTTCAATTTCCTTTTCACAAATCATCTAAGGCTTTGTTGTGTACTATAAATAATATCAGATTGTTTCCAGCACTCTGCAGGGATATTCTGGCAAACTGAATACCTGACTGAGGGCTCCTGTCTGGCAATCAGCTGCTGTTGAGTGATGCTTCCTTTTGCAGGCAGGCAAGATGAGAGACAGACATACTGGCAACAGCAAGTATACATGTACCGATTGCCAAGTGTCAACTCCAATTACAGAACACTACCTCCAAATTGTTATAAAAATCCAGTCCCTTATAGAAGTACCCAAAGTACTTCTTAATTGCAGGAAAATTCTATTTCTTTAAATTTTTTATGAAGTAAAACATAAAAAAATTAAATGAAATGTTTTAGGAGCAATAGCTTGATAAATAAAGTGTATTTGTACTATTGCTCTAGCATGTCTGATACTAAGCACTATCCCATAAATTGGCTTAACAATTTTCTGATAAAATATTTCATGGCTGTTTATTAATACTTGTTTATATTTAATGTCAGGTGGTTGTTTTTGTGGCTGGAAAATGTAGCTTCTTTTGATTATACATGACAGGCCTGATTCAAAGTCTGTTGAAATCAGTGGAATGAGTCCCATTGAATTCACTAGATTTTGGATCAGCCTTTTTTTAGGTCATTCTGGTGTCAATCATACAAACCTTTTCAGACCCGTGAATAGGTAAAAGAGAAAGTTAAAACAGCCATGCTTCAAAATGAGTACAACCTGAAAAAGAAAATCAGAATGTGCCAAATCCGTCACTGGTGTAAGCCCAGGCATGAATTTGGCCCGCCGAGTTTAAGTATTGTTGGTATGGTCTATAAGCAGTCTATTAAAAATATAAATTACAGTATAACAGCACTCCTGCTACTTACAGTTTCATGACTTTCCTAAACAATATATCTACCATCCAGCAACAGATTTACTACCATCCAGCTGAGTTATCTTCAGCCATAAGACAAGAGAAAAACAGCTTCAGCAGAAAAACTATCACACAGATTTTTACCAAAGATTGCTTCAGATATCTTTGGAACTGGGCTACCACGAGGCTGGCCTGATGCTGACCACCTCAATGTCAAGGATGACATTGTCAATCAGAGTTTGTACTAATGGTCTTTGTGTGACTCCACAGACCAGTGTGGGAAGAACAACATTTACTGCACTGGCCACAAAGCCATTTGTCTAGTTGTGGTGATGGAGCTGCATGTTATTTCCATGCCTGGTGCTGTCTTCCAGCTGCTCCAGGTGATTCTTCTCAAAGTCAGGGACACCCACCCTTATGGTGTGGCGCCATGCGATGCAATCAACTGCCAGTTGCCCAAAGGTAGAGTAAAAAATGTTTGTTTTGTGCAGATTGTTTCAAAGTATTTTTGAAGTGTTTCATCTGCCCTCCATGCTTATGACTGCAGGAGCTTAATTCAGAATAGAAGACTTGTTTTGACAGATTGGTATCAGGGAGGTATTTGAATTACGTGGCCAGTCTATCTCAACTGGGCACAGATCAAATAAGCCTTTATACCAACCACATCAGCTGTGCCCAGGACTTCCATGTTGGAAACCCGATCCTAACTTCTGATACTCAGCAATAGTTATAGATGTTGCAAATAGAAGCTGCCAAGCTTTTCAATGTGTTGTTGATAATGGGTCCATGTTTCACACCCATTGAGGAATGTTGTGAGGACACCAGCGTTCTAGACTTTGATTTTTGTTCTCTAGATAAATTTCATGTTGCTTCCAGATTCAGTGATAGAAGCCACCAGACACGGCTCTAGCTTTAATTCACGCACCCATTTTGTGGTCAATTCTTGCTTCATTGTTCAGCGTGCTGCTGAGATAAGTAAACTGTTTGACAGCTGTGAGAGCGATGCCTTCTAGGCTTATTGATGAGTCTTGGTAAGGTTGTTAAACTGGCAGGTACGTAATCTGTTTTTGTTTGGAGGATTGTGAGGCCAAAGTTACGAGCCCCCACAGCAAAAAGGCTTGTAAGATCTTGTAGTGCTGCTTCGGAATGTGCTTTCAAGGCACAACAAACAGAGAAATTCCTGGATCAACGCTTCTATCACCTTGGTGTTTGCGCATAGATAGGAAAGATTGAAGGGCTTGCCAGTGTGAAAGTGTAAAAAATGTCATTTGAAGCTCCCTGGCTTTCTCTAGCATCACAGGAAAGAATAGACCAAAAAGGCTAGGAGTGAGGACACATCCCTGCTTCATCCTGTTCATGACTGGAAGTGGATGTGTTAGATCACCACCAACTCTAGCTTTTCCAGCCCTGCCTTCATGGAAATGCTGAATTATGATAATTAGTCTGGATATCCAAATTAGGTGAGCAATTCCAGAGGGCAGGGCAATGGACTGTATCAAATGGCTTAATTAGTTCGAGAAACATGATGTACAAAGGTTGATGCTGTTTGTGATATTTTTCCTGTAATTGTTGAATGACGAAGATCGTGACCACAACACCCTGCTGAGCATGAAACACACTGGCTAATGGGGCTGTGGCCGGGTAGACCAGGTTCATTAACTTGTGTAATTGGGCAACTGGTCTAAGAGAAGGTTACTCCAAATCTGCAGCCAGCAAGTCCTCCAATTGTTTTGGTTTACCTTGCCACTGGAAATGGTCTTGTTGGCCAAGAGAGTGTGCAAGTTGGTGCAAAACTGCTTGTCAATTTTAAACAAATTCTCAGGCACCCTTCAAAAATCTAGTAAGTCTCATGGAGATGGGGGAAATGGCAAAAGTGATGAACACTGCTGGGGAGGGGTCAAGACTTTGGTCACTCAGCATTGACCTGGTATGACACTGTAGTTCAGCAGCATCTTGATTAACTCAGCTGCTTTATTCTGGGATGGTACAGCTGACCTCAATCCAAGGAGATGGCTAGAAAAGGTGCCCTAAAAATTGCTCATCCCGAACAGCCATGACCAGCTTATTGTGGCTGGAGGGTATTCCATCATGTGGCCAAAATTCAAACATACTTCAAATGTTTTTTTTGTCTCAATGTTGTGACAGGGTTCACTTCTTGATCGTCCAAACCAAACTGACTGCTCTTTCAGGTGGTTTGTTCTGGTTGCTCGACAGTTCGAAAGACATTGTATTAACACTATGGCACTGAGCGAGATGCAACATGCTGAAGAGAGAGCTGAGTATACTTTCTTCTGGAAGGGATGCCCACAAAATGAGCCATGCAACACAAGAGGCGGCTTTGCAGTCAGAAAGAATTTTGTCTCTTGTTTGGAGAGCCTACCCCGGAGTATAAATGCCAGACTGATGAAGCTCTGACTGCCCCTGAGAGGTGGGTGTTTAATATGAAGATATATCTATTTCATAGAAGTGGAAGGGACCTTGAAAGGTCATCGAGTCCAGTCCCCTGCCTTCACAGCAGGACCAAGTACTGTCCCTGGCAGATTTTTGCCCTGATCCCTAAATGGTCCCCTCAAGGATTGAACTCACCCCTTGAGCTTCACTGATCAGTACTTAGGAACTTACAATGACTTATTCTGATGAGTGTAAGGAAGAATTTAGTTTGGAATAAAATGACCTGATCCAATTGACTTCCTGAGAAGACAAGTTAATTATTTTAGGTGACTTTAACCCTTGTGTTGGTGGTGAGGATTTTACGTGGAGTAGTATAGTTGGCAAACATGGCATTGGCAAGATGAACACTAGTGGTCAACTTCTACTGAAGACATGTGCCGAGCATCACATACTGTCTTTCCAACAAATACAAAAGGATCTGGATATACCTTTGCTCATGTCATTTGCATCTGATTGACTGACAGCAGGACCTCTGAGATGTGTGTATGACTCTGGTATTATGTAGAGCTAATTGATCAAACAAGATGTTGGTCAGTCCAACAAAGCTTTCCCTCTGTTTGGCCAAAATGCATAAAAAGCCATCGGTTAAGTGAGTAAATATTGCTTGGCAGAGTGATCTGTCAATCACCAAACAATTTTCAACACAGCTAACTACTGTTAGGAGAATCTGGGGAACTACAGAACAGTCAGTCTCACCTCAGTCCCCAGAAAAATCATGGAGCAGGTCCTCAAAAAATCCATTTTGAAGCATTTGGAAGAGAGGAAGGTGATCAGGAAAAGTCAACATGGAGTCACAAAGGTCAAGTGATGCCTGACCAATCTGATTGCCTTCTATGATGAGATAACCGGCTATGTGGATATGGGGAAAGTGGTGGACGTGATATACCTTGACTTTAGCAAAGCTTTTGATATGGTCTCCTACAGTATTCTTGCCAGCAAGTTAAAGAGGTATGTATTGGATGAATGGACTATACGGTGGATAGAAAGCTAGCTAGATTGTTGGGCTCAATGGGTAGTGATCAACAGCTTGATGTCTAGTTGGCAGCCGGTATCAAGTGGAGTGCCCCAGAGGTTGGGCCTGGGGCCAGTTTCATTCAACATCTTCATTAATGATCTGGATGATGGGATGGATTGCATCCTCAGTAAGTTTGCAGATGGCACTAAGCTGGGGGGTGGGGGAAGAGGTAGATACGCTGGAGGATAGGGTCCAGAGTGACCTAGACAAATTGGAGGATTGGGCCAAAAGCAATCTGATGAGGTTCAACAAGGCCAAGTGCAGAGTCCTGCACTTAGGATGGAAGAATCCCATGCACCGCTACAGGATGGGGACCAACTGGCCAAGTGGCAGTTCTGCAGAAAAAGACCTGGGATTACAGTGGACAAGAAGCTAGATATGAGTCAACAGTGTGCCCTTGTTGCCAAGAAGGCTAACGGCATATTGGGATGCATTAGTAGGAGCATTGCAGCAGATCGAGGGAAGTGATTATTCCCCTCTATTTGGCACTGTTGAGGCATCTGGAGTACTGCATCAATTTTTGGGTCCCCCACGATAGAAAGGATATGGACAAATTGGAGAGAGTCCAGCAGAGGGCAATGAAAATGATTAGGGGGCTGGGGAACGTGACTTATGAGGAGAGGCTGAGGGAACTGGGCTTATTTAGTCTGCAGAAGAGAAGAGTGAGGGGGGATTTTATAACAGCCTTCAACTACCTGAAGTGGGGTTCCAAAGAGGATGGAGCTCGGCTGTTCTCGGTGGTGGCAGATGACAGAACAAGGAGCAATGGTCTCAAGTTGCAGTGGGGGAGGTCTAGGTTGGATATTAGGAAAAACTATTTCACTAGGAGGGTGGTGAAGCACTGGAATGGATTACCTAGAGAGGTGGTGGAATACTGCATGCAGATGTGGCCACCCCATCTCAAAAAAAATATATTGGACTTGGAAAACATTCAGAAAAGGGCAACAAAAATGATTAGAGGTATGGAATGGCTTCTGTATGAGGAAAGATTAAAAAGACTGGGACTTTCCAGCTTGGAAAAGAGACAACTAAGGAGGGATATGATAGAGATCTATAAAATCATGACAGGTGTGGAGAAAGTAAATAAGGAAGTGTTATTTACTCCTTCTCATAACACAAGAAATTAATAGGGAGCAGGTTTAAAACAAACAAAAGGAAGTATTTTTTCCCCATACAACGCACAGTCAACCTGTGGAATTCCTTGCCAGAGTATTTTGTGAAGGCCAAGACTATAACAGGGTTCAAAAAAGAACTAGATAAACTCATGGAGGACAGGTCCATCAATGGCTATTAGCAGGATGGGCAGGGATGGTGTTCCTAGTCTCTGTTTGCCGGAAGCTGGGAATGGGTGACAGGGGATGGATCACTTGATGATTACCTGTTCTGTTCATTCCCTCTGGGCCACCTGGCATTGGCCACTGTTGGAAGACAGGATACAGGGCTTGATGGACCTTTAGTCTGACCCAGTATGGCTTTTCTTATGATTAAACAATAGAATGTCATTTAAATATTTTTTACATTTTCAAATATTTTTATTTCAATTACAACACAGAATACAAAGTGTACAGTGCTCACTTTATATTTATTTCTGATTACAAATATTTGCACAGTAAAAAACCAAAGAAAATAGTATTTTTCAATTCACCTCATACAAGTACTGTAGTGCAATCACTTTATCATGAAAGTTGAACTTACAAATGTAGAATTATGTACAAAAAAACTGCATTCAAAAATAAAGCAATGTAAAACTTGAGCTTACAAATCCACTCAGTCCTACTTCACCCAATCGCTCACACAAACAAGTTTGGTTACAATTTGCAGGAGATAATGCTGCCCGCTTCTTGTTTACAATGTCACCTGAAAGTGAGAACAGGCGTTCACATGGCACTGTTGTAGCCGGCATCACAAGATATTTACATGCCAGACAAGCTAAAGATTCATATGTCCCTTCATGCTTCAATCACTATTCCAGATTCTTAAACCTTGGGTCAAGTGTTGTAGCTATTTTTAGAAGTCTCACATTGGTACCTTCTTTGCATTTTGTCAAATCTGCAGTGAAAGTGTTCTTAAAACGAACATGTACTGGGTCATCATCTGAGACTGCTATAACATGAAATATATGGCAGAATGCAGGTAAAACACAGAACAGGAGGCATAAAATTTTGCCCCATTTTTTTTTTTAAACGAGCATCGTCAGCATGGAAGCATGTCCTCTGGAATGGTGGCTGAACCATGAAGGAGCATACGAATATTTAGCATATCTGGCACGTAAATAACTCGCAACGCCGGCTACAAAAGTGCCATGCGAACGCCTGTTCTCACTTTCAGGTGACATTGTAAATAAGAAGCAGGCAGCACTATCTCCCATAAATGTAAAACTTGGGGGGAGGGATAGCTCAGTGGTTTGAGCATTAGCCTGCTAACCCCAGCGTTGTGAGCTCAGTCCTTGAGGGAGCTGTTTAGGAATCTGGGGAAAAATCAGTACTTGGTCCTGCTAGTGAAGGCAGGGGGCTGTACTTGATGACCTTTCAGGGACCCTTCCAGTTCCGAGATAGGTATATCTCCATATAACTTAGTGATTGGCTGAACAAGAAGTAGAATTGAGTGGACGTGCAGGCTCTAAAGTTTTACATTGTGTTTTTTTAATGCAGTTATGTTGTAATAAAAAAAAAAATCTACATTTGTAAGTTCAACTTTCATGATAAAGAGATTGAACTACAGTACTTGTATGAGGTGAACTGAAAAATACTATTTCTTATTTTTACAGTGCAAATAACTAATCAAAAATATAAAGTGAGCACTTTACATTTTGTATTCTGTGTTGTAATAGAAATCAATATATTTGAAAAATGTAGAAAAACATCCAAAAATAAATTTCAATGTGTATTCTATTATTTAACAGTGTGATTAATAGTGATTATTTTTTATCACGATTAATTTGAGTTAATCGTGTGAGTTGACTGCAATTAATCGACAGCCCTAATATAAAGTAAAGAAGTGAATAAAAAACTAGAGCAATCAAAATTATGAAATTAGAGCGTGGCACCCACTTGCCACAATGGGTGGAAGATTTGGTTGGGCTCATGGTGACTGGGACAGTCCCCGCTGAAAGGAGGAGGAGAACATACGGGGGGAGGCAGAGGTGACCCTTCCCGCTCCAGAGTCTCTAGCCACTCATGAGCCAGCCGAGGGAGGAATGGAGCTGATGGGAGGATGAGGAACCACTTTCATTAAATTAAATGCTAGCCCGGGCCTCTATTTGTTCCAATTCAGTAGCCCCATCCAGTATTGATAGCTTTGGAGCGGTGTTTTGTGGCTGCTGCAGGTTTGACCAATCACCTCTTTTAAGGAGGTCAGAGGGCCAGGAAGGATTTTTTTTTTCTTCCTGTAGGGACCAAACTAGCATAGGCTGATTGGGGGCTGGGGGGTCATCCTTTCTCACACCATCCTGGAGGCACAGTTAAGTTAAATAAGAATAGGATTTAGTAATTAGTGGGAAGGATGTTAGTTTCTTACAATTTGCGACTGGTTTCCAATGTTGATGGGCCTTGTGCTCCTGGGATGGGGGAGAACCTATGGCCTTTGCAGGCTGAGGATCACCTTTTCAGTACCCTCTGTGGGGTCCTAGAACTCAAATGAGCTAGCTGAGTCCTAGGAGTTGGCTGAGAAGAGTCTACACTGAGTAATGTGTTATATGTAGAGTCCTACCAAATTCACAGCCATGAAAAACACATCACAGACCATGAAATCTGGTCTTTTGCATGCTTTTACCCTATACTGTACAGATTTCACAGGAGTGACCAGCGTTTCTCAAATTGGGGGTCGTGACCCAAAAGGAAGTTGCAGGTGGGGTCACAGTATTACCAGACTTACTTTTTCCACTGCCTTCAGAGTTGGGTAGCTGGAGAGCAGCGTCTGTTGTCCAGGCGCCCAGGTCTGAAGGCAGCGCCCTGCCAGCAGCAGCGCAGATGTAAGGGCGGCAATGCTACACCAAGCCATCCTTACTTCTGCTCTGCTGCTGTTGGTGCTGCTGCCTTCAGAACTGGGCTCTCTGCCAGCAACCGCCGCTCTCCAGCTGCCCAGCTCCAAAGGCACCTCCGCCACCAGCTGCAGTGCAGAAGTAAGGGTAGCAGTACCGTGATCCCCCCTACAATAACCTTGCGACCCCCCTACAACTCCTTTTTGGGTCAGGACCCCTACAATTACAACACCGTGAAATTTCAGATTTAAATAGCTGAAATCATGAAATTTGTGTTTTTTAAAATCCTGTGATTGTGAAATTGACCAAAATGGACCGTGAATTTGGTAGGGCCCTAATTATATGGGAGGAGCCCTGTAATCCGTGCACTGGAACCGCTTCAAATATTTGGTATGTACGTATGGGTGACAGGACAGGTAGTGGCCTTCCCCTGTGTTGAGTTTAATTAAATCCATCCCTGTGTTTGTCCTCATTCATCACCATGTTCAGATCAAACCAAAAGGAGATCATTCAATCAAACAAACAAATCGTCACATCACACAGACAGATGAAGGCTAGCAGGCTGATAGCTATCTTGCACTTGTACTCTGCTTGCCACCCCTACAGGTCAAAATTTTCACATGTAGGTGCTTAATCCCTGAATCCATACATACACACCTGTCATCGTCTCTCAGTGGGTTCTCTTGAGGGGTCCAGGGTTCTCCTGACTGACCCTCCTTAGTTTGCCCTCAGTCAGATCAGTTCCTGGACCCTCACATCCAGTTAATCTGTCAGTCCTTCACTTTTCAGGCTTGCAGTCTCCCAGCTGTTTCCTTGGAGGCAGCCTGGTACAGCATTGTTGCTCCTTTGCTCTCCCAGGCCCTTTTGCCTCCCTTTCCTGCGCTGTACTCTCCCTTTTATAGCAAGCCTTGTTTCCTCTATTGGTTGTAGCTGTGGGTGTCTGTCTCCATGATTGGCAGCTCTGACACTGCGAGGAGTTGTGATCAAGCTGCTTGCCTGTAAACAGGAGACACTCTTCCCGCCCCCCCCCCCCACTCCATCTGTGCTCGGTATTGGGTTTGTGGACCCTACTACAGCACCTAAATAAATGGCCAGATTGTCAGTGGGGGTGAGCACCTACAGCATCCTTTGAAATCAATGGTGTTACTGCAGAGAGAACTTGGCTCACTAAGGCTCCTTAAATGAGCTGGTGTGCTGTATTCCCTGTAGCAGAATGGACTGCAAACTCCACTGCAAAAAGATCCAGCCTGTGAAGTTTCACTAGAGAAAGTGGGTGCACTTAAAATTTTTTCTTCTAGAGTTATCCCCCATTTGAAGTATATATAAGGCTATATCTGTGAAACCTTTCCATCTCCAGAATCAAAAGGAACCATGTACCCATTGTAGATGTATAGTTTGAACTTCCACCAGCCAATCAGATTCTCCTTTCTCATGACACTTTATAAATCAATGTACTGAGCTAATCATTTGAGATTAATTACCATGGTCAATGGAGATTCTGAAATCAGCATTTACACTGTCCTTCTTCAGGAAACCTTCAAAAGAAATGAATCGAATGAGAGTGACCAATCAGCAAAGCCTTTCTAATACACTCATGGAGATTCTCTGATTAAATGAAGTTATAGCAAAACTTTTTCTATAACACCCTCCTTTCCCTGTAATGGAATTTGTCTGCACCCCCCCAGGAGCTGCAATTGGGAGCTGGGGCCAGGAGCGGAGTCATGGATGGGAGCCAGGCCAGAGCCACGGTCAGGAGCAGGCCCACATTCGGGAGCCAGAAGCGGAGTTATGGCGGGGGCTGGGAGCAAACTTAATGCTCGGGCTGGAGCCACAGGGCTGTTAATGTGATTATATTTTTCTCTTTCTTTTTTCCTGATTTATCTTTCATCTCTCTTCCTTAGTACAGTAGATTATTTCCAAGCATGTGAAATCCTGATCCCATTGAAGTTAATGGAAGTTTTGTTATTGACTTCAATGAGGCAAGGATTTCACCCTTGGTGAGTAATTTTATCAATCAAAGTCATTGATTTTTACCTGGAAAATCATGGATTTTACCAACTATTTCTAATCACATACATATTGATAGACATAGAAATCAGAACTAATATAGCTAAAGGAATGACTATGACTGCTGAATTACATGATATCTTTTCATAGATTCCAAGGCCAGCAGGGACCTCTATGATTATCTAGTCTGACCTTCTGCGTAACACAGGCCATAGGACTTCCCCAGCACAATGCTGCTGTTTGAACTGGCGCCATCTTGATTTAAAAGTTTCCTGTAATGGAGAATCCATCATAGTTCTGGGTAAAATGTTCCAGTGGTTAATTATCCTCATTGTTAAATTATTCACTATTTCCAGTCTGAAATTATCTAGCCTCAGCTTCCAGCCATTGGATTGTGTTGTACCTTTGTCTGCTAGACTGAAGAGCCCATGATCAAATATTTGTTCCTCACATAGGTACTTATAGACTGCGATCAAGTCATCCCTCAAGTCATAATAGACTGTGATCACGTCACCAAAGAGATTGAGCTCCTTGAGTCTATCATTTATAAGGAATGTTTTTCAATCCTTTAATCGTTCTCATGCCTCTTTTCTGAACTCTCTCCATTTTTTCAACATCCTTCTTGAAATATGAACACCAGAACTGGACACAGTATTCCAGCAGCAATTGCATCAAATATAGAGGTAATATAACCTCCCTTCTCTTATTCGATTCCCCAGTTTATGCATCCAAGGATGTGTGTGACAGAATTGCAAGTTGCTGAGAAAATATCACCAAAGAAACTTGAATTAAAGAGGTTTATTTATGAGACAGCAGCTGAGCAGAAATCACTATGGGAAAAGTCTAAATTCAAAATAACAACAACAACAATCAGCTATGCTAGATTCCATTTAACAGCAACCCAGACATTAACAACTTCAGATTAATAGCAACATTTTGCTGGGAACCAATTGCGTACCATTGACTTGAATGTTAATGGGATTCAGATACTGGTAGCAGTATGCTGCTCATTGAGAACATCTTTTGGAAGAAAGGCCCCAGGTGCAGGCAAGTTTGCAAGTCTGCAGCCAGAGAAGGAGTTGCTGGAATTTGTCTTTTCTGGCTGCAGCCACCCAAACCTGCCTGCGCACAGGGACTGCACAGGAGGTAAGGACTGCAGGCTGGGAAGGGAGGCTGGGGCCAGGGCAGTAGCAGGGAGAAGGGCTCCAGATGCCAAAGCTGCACGGTACCTCTCCCTGGGTTCTCCAGGCTGCAGCCTGCTGGAGGCTGTAATCAAGAAAGGAAGTGCTGGGATGTGCTAAGCCCCCTACCCCTGGAGAATGCATGGCGATGTACCATGCAGTTTTGTGGGACCCCAGGACCTCCACTCCCCATAGAAAACCCCAGCATCCAGCCTGCAGCCTCTTTCCCCGCTTGCAGGGCTACGGCTAGGGAAGGCACGTCCCAGTGCTGCAGCCCTGCAAATCTGCCTTCTACTTACTGGCAACAGCCAGATAATGGCAACTTTTGGCTGTGTAGCCTTTTATTATATTTAAAGTGAATTTAGTAGCGTTGTATTACGCTACTGTGGGTTCAGCTCTGGTGGTTACAGTTTCAAGCTTAACAGAGTGAAAGTCACCTTTGCTGCTTGCTTCAGATTTAGAGTCTCTAGGAACACATAAAGACCAAGGGTAGTGACCACACATACATTTCCAAGTGCAAGATCTAGTTTGTTTTATCAATTTTATTAAAGTTACAATTAAGGTTATGATTACCCAAGCATACAGAAATCCTATAAAGACCTATGCACAAATTACAAATATAGTCATACTCACATCCTTAATGATATTCTTAAGGTTTGATGCACGTCTTGCCAATTAATCATCAGTAGAGGGACGGTTCCTGTGGAGTTGTTCTACAGGGAACTCATTTTACCCAATCTGGGAACCCTCTTTTAACTTGTGTTTCTGACTATAGCAAATACTCTGTACATGTGTGTGTGTGTTAGAAAAATGTGACTACGGGGTACCTTGTAATAAAAAAGTAGGGTTAATTTTTGCACATCCTTTCCCGTAATCTTGTAGCATAGGGTAATTCTTTGGTCACTTATGTCAAGCATTTCTTAACTCTAAGCCCTAGTATGCCTAAGCTAAAACCTTACATGCCTCAGCCTGTAGGTCTTGTGTTACAGCCTTACTTACTTAGATACCTAATGCATACTTATCCCTTCTGACTACTGATCAATCTTATACTTCTATAATTCTACAATTTAAATCTATATAGCATACAATGATTATATATAACATAGCATGTTAGTTAATCATAACATCACACAACACACAATAAATCAGTGGTTCTCAACCAGGGGTACATGTACCCCTGAGGGTACTCAGAGGTTCTCAACCAGGGGGTACATCAACTCGCTTAGATATTTGCCTAGTTTTACAACAGGCTACATACAGACAATGACTTGGTTATACTGCTCTCTATATAATGAAATGTAAGTAACATATTTATATTCCAATTGATTTATTTTATTCTGTGGTAAAAATGAGAAAGTAAGCAATTTCTCAGTAATAGTGTGCTGTATATCTCTAAGGGAAGGATTCTATATAAAGCAAAATTCTAATAAAAAAGTATCATTATTCAGAACGTCTCATGGTGCTTCCAGAACTGGCAAAATAAAATAAATAAATAACAGCAGCAAATGTACTTTAACTTTATGTTTGGATAGATATGTCAAATATGGCATCAACATAGACACAGGCAGTAGTTAAAAAATAATTCAGAACAATATATTCAAAAAAATGAGACTCAACTGCTAACAGTAGCTCATCATATAATTGGTATTGTTCAAAGACATCTGAATTATTCAGGCAAAAATAATCAAGCTGGGGATAGCAAACCTCTAAGAAAGAAAAAAAACATTTTTGCATATCCAAAGAGATCTCTTAAAAATTAGAAAGAGTATCTCAAAGAAATATAAAGGAATATAGTTTCATATAAAGATGCCAATATGTTATAACTTGAATTCTGATATTTTTTTACTTTGTACTACATGCTAATATAAGGGTAAATCATAAGCCTCCATCATAGATGTAAACACCATATACATGAATCTGTTCTTGCTATCATCAAAAACCTCCACTGCAGCTCTGTATGCTGATATATATGAAATGTCACAGAATCCCAAAACAACAGAAAGCAGTTTATCATTTAAAGTCAGTATCACTAAGCCTCAACCAGCAACATTATGATTCTTCTATCTACATTAATAACTCATAATAAGTGTGAAATATCTTTGGGTCTCTTGTAGGCCTAACATGCTGTCAGAGATTTAAAGAGTTTACATTTTCTGGGTATGGTATACTATAAAATAAAAAGTGCTAGTATGCAAAATTATTGTCATGGTGGATGTGCTATGATATGAAATCTAGAATTCTAAAAGCTACGTTGTATTATCATTAACTTTAGTTTCTCTTTAGTTACAAATTAGTGCAACACATGAAGCCATGGATGTACAGATGGAGGCAATTTAGGGTTGCCAACTTTCTACTCGCACAAAACCAAACACCCTTGCCCCGCCCCCTGCCCCACCCCTCCTCCAAGGCCCTGCCCCCGGTCACTCCATCCCCCCTCCCTCTGTTATTCGCTCTCCCCCACCCTCACTCACTCGCTCATTTTCACCGGGCTGGCTCAGGGGGTTGGGGTGAGAGCTCCAGCTGGGGGTACGGGCTCTGGGATGGGGCCAGATATGAGGAGTTCAGGGTGCGGGAGGGGGCTCTGGGCTGATGCAGTGGGTTGGGATGTGGGAGGAGGTGAGGGGTCCAGCTGGGGGTGCGGGCTCTGGGGTGGGTCTGGGGATGAGAGGTTTTGGGTACAGGAGGGGGCTCCAGGGTGGGAGGTGGAGCCGAGGGGTTTGGAGTATGGGAGGGGCTCTAGGCTGAGGCAGGGGGTTGGGGTGTGGGAGGAGTTATGGGCTCTGGGCTGGGGGTGCAGGCTCTGGGTTGGGGCCAGAAATGAGGGGTTCAGGGTGTGGGAGGGGCCCCTGGGCTGGGGAAGAGGGTTGGTGTGTGTGTGTGGCGGGGTGAGGGCTCTGGCTGGGGGTGTGGGCTCTGGGGTGGGGCTGGGGATGAGGGGGGGTGGGATGTAGGAGGGTGCTTTGTGCTAGGACCGAGGGGTTGAGAGGGCAGGAGGGCTGGGGCAGGGAGTTGGGGCACAGGAGGGGGTGAGGGGTTCAGGCTCCAGGTGGTACTTATCTCACGCGGCTCCTGGAAACAGCAGCATGTCCCCCCTCTGGCTCCTACCATGCAGAGGCGCAACCAGGCGGCTCTGCACACTGCCCCATATGCAGGTGCCGCCCCTGCAATTCCCATTGGCCGCGGTTCCCGGCAAATGGGAGCTGTGGCTGCCCCTACGCCTGGGGGGGGGGGTCACACCGCTGCTTCTGCGGGCCGCGCGGAGCCACAGCAGGCAGGGAGCCTGCCTGCCTTAGCCCTGCTGCACTGCCAACCACACTTTTAACAGCGCTGACTGGAGCCACCAGGTTCCCTTTTTGACCGGGCATTCCAGTTGAAAACTGGGATGCCTGGCAACCCTAAGGCAAGTTGTAAAATTTGGATCTGTTTTTTGTCTCTGATTAGCAGAATTTGTTTATTCTTGTGTTTACTTCAGCACTTACCTAACATTTGCCTCCTGTCGCTGCTCAATACCTTTCACAGTGATAAGAAGGCAGGCAAATGAATATCTCTTCACCCAAATTTGCTTGGGCCATTAGGTGACCAGTTTGGGATGACTTAACAAGAAATGTACTAATCATGGTTTGCCAAACCTCTGTGTTGTTTTTGCAATAAATGCACTCATCCTTTTGACGGCACAGACTTGTGTGTTCAGGTCTTCCTTTGAAATCCTGAATTCTATTTAGTGGTACAAACCTTTGTCTTGCTGTTGTTTTCAATCACATTTTAATAAATATTAAACTCCTGATAAAGTTCTATAACAACATTTTCAGAAATTAAATATTTTTAGCAAATCATGGTGCTTATGGCCTAATCTTGCTAGGTACTATAAGGGTCCAATCACCCAACCACTCATTATTACTGTTTTATATAGATAGATAGATAGATAGATAGATAGATAGATAGATAGATAGATAGATAGATATTATGGTAGTGTCTTGGCACCAGCTGAGAATGAGGCCCCATTATACTAGGCATGGGACAAACATATTTAGCAATAGTAGACAGTATGAATAGACAGTCTCTGCCCCAGTGCTTGCACAAGACAGATGAAAGGTAGGGGAAAGGGACAGAACAAGCTGAATGAACAGAGTGGTTCATGACATGTTAGGTGTACAATTTTTTTGGAGGGGTGAAGGATGGGGCTAATTCTTTAGGTGGGGGTTATGTGGGAGTGGATTAGCTAAACAGAGAGGAAAAGGGAGTGAGGACATTGAAGGGATCGAGCAGGGGAGAAGACAGGAAGGAGGGGAGGATGGAGGACAGGTGCAGTGAGGCAAAGGAGAAGAGACTGTAAGCAAAAGGGCAGAAGAGGATTGGAGCAGACAGACAGCACAGGGAAGAGAATGTCCAGCGTGAGAACTGTAGAAAGCAGTCTGATGACATCTTCAGTGCCTGAGAACCTGCTGAGGCTAGTTCTGTGTCTGCTCTGTTGACTTAAGAGTTGCTGTGGTCCTCCGATCTGGCTCTTGCCTGGAATTTCTTTTTTTTGGTGAAGCCCATGTGACTTAGGGGAGGCTGAATGCTGCATAATTCCTACCTCCCGGGGAGGGGAGGAGTTGACCATTTTGGGTCTTTGGGGTGCTAGGGTGGAGAAGAGCAGCACTGGCTGGATCCCAATTTTCCCACTTTCACTGAGGGCTGCTTCTGTGTCTGCTCATGCTGGCCTGAGAGTTTCTCTGGCCCCTCCCTGGAATTTCTCTGCCACTGAAGTCAGGAGGACACTGAGCACCTTGCAGAGTCAATGCATTAATCAGTTCAGTTTACATCAGCAGCACATGTCATCACATGTGGGGAGGGATAGCTCAGTGGTTTGAGCATTGACCCTGCTAAACCCAGGGTTGTGAGTTCAATCCTTGAGGGGGCCACTTAGGGATCTGGGGCAAAATCAGTACTTGTCCTGCTTTGAACAGGGGGTTGGACTTGAGGTCCCTTCCAACCCTGATATTCTATTCTATGATCACCCATGCTCTATAGTTATGTTCTGTTTGCCACTTGGCAGGCGGGGAGAATGGAATAGCACAGAGATTCTTTTTCTAATAATTCCTTAGGGATAAACCTAGCTCCCAGTGAAGTCAATGGCAATAGCCTTATTGACTTAATTCAGGCCAGCATTTGACCCTTAACTGCTGATACATTTTCTATGATTTGATCACATAATATTCTTCTACAGTGCCACCAAAATTCATTGTCTATGCCTTCCTCTGTTATAACTGCAGCATGATATTCAGCTTGTTGGGGAGTATTAAAGTGGTTTTAAAAAAAATTATAAATGGGGGAGTGCAACAGGCTGACAGTCTACATGTTTTGCAGTCTTAAAGCCTAATCTCAGGAGAAATGTGCACATGTATATTACTAAAGACAATAATCTGGGAGGGCTGTATATCATCCTACTCTTGAAACGATAGCTTTGTTGTTATTCTGATGTCCAAAAATTGCATGGTAAGACAGCTACATCGTGTAAACCTATACTGGAATATCACTGGTATGGCACATGATTTACCCAAAAGTGGGAGTCTCAACTCTTAGTCAAGGGTTCTGAAACTGGGGTCATACGGTTTTTACATGGGAGGTCGTGAGCTGTCAGCCTCCATTCCCAAATCCCGCTTTGCCTCTAGCATTTATATTAGTGTTAACTATAAAAAAAAGTGGTTTTAATTTATAAGAGGGGGTCGCACTCAGAGGCTTCCTGTGTGAAAGGGGTCAGCAGTACAAAAGTTTGAGAACCACTGCTCTACATTTTGTATCAATTATTCATATCCTACAGTCTCAACCAGATGTATGAGAAACACTGTTTCTAGTAATTAATTTTATATACATGGTGAAATGAACAGCACACCTGAACCCCCTCAGATAGCAGTCAATAGGCAATCAGCTTCCTCCAGTACCCAAAGTGTACAAATTATTCAGTTAAATCAGACCCAAAGGCAAAGACCCAGTATTCAGTGGACCTGTAATGCTAATTGGGAAATCCTGAGGACCATAAACTATTGAATGAATTATATTACACTATATATGTAGTCTTTCTTGAGTGGCAATTATTTGTGGCTAATCTTAATTTATTAAGTAAGCTGCAATCAAAATAAGATATTAATTTAAATTAAAAATCAGGGATGGATGTGACAATGCAGTTCTGGTGGAACCCAACTGAGAGTGCCAACTCAGGACAAATTGCTAAAACAGGGCAGTTACAGCCCAAGGCTGGGGTTTTTCCACCTCTAAGGCAAACCAAACCAGCCAGACTAGGAGGACTTCGGTCTCATCCCACTGGCTAACCGCAAGTCTCACAAGCAATCTCCTTAGACACTCCAGTTTCCCAGTATTACCACCAGTGCCACTCGTTATGGGGATGAATGGTTATGAAAACCAATACCCCAGTAAAAGAAAAAGGTTCTCCTGATCCCAAAGGACCAAGCCCCAGACCCAGGTCAATATACAAGTCAGATCTTACCCACAAATCACGCTGCTGCCAATCCTTTAGAATCTAAAATCTAAAGGTTTATTCATAAAAGGAAAAAGATAGAGATGAGAGTTAGAATTGGTTAAATGGAATCAATTACATACAGTAATGGCAAAGTTCTTGGTTCATGGCTTGCAGCAGCGATGGAATAAACTGCAGGTTCAAATCAAGTCTCTGGAATACATCCCCAGCTGGGATGGGTCATTCAGTCCTTTGTTCAGAGCTTCAGTTTGTAGCAAAGTTCCTCCAGAGGTAAGAAGCAGGATTGAAGACAAGATGGAGATGAGGCATCAGCCTTATATAGTCTTTTCCAGGTGTAAGAACACCTCCTTGTTCTTACTGTGGAAAATTACAGCCAAATGGAGTCTGGAGTCACATGGGCCAGTCCCTGCATACTTCGCTGAGTTACAAGGCATATCTGCCTTCTCTCAATGGGTCCATTGTATAGCTGATGGTCCTTAATGGGCCATCAAGCAGGCTAGGCAGAGCTAATCTCAGCTTGTCTGGGATATCACCCAGAAGCATAGCATAAGTTTGCCCTACAGACAGTATAGAGCCAATATTCATAACTTTAACTACAAAACTGATACACACATATAGACATCATAACCAGTAAACCATAACCTTGTCCTAGACACCCCATTTGACCCCCTTTATACAAGATTTGGGTGCCACTACAGGACCTTGGTTGCAACAATGATCTAGACGGTCCCAGTTTATGTCAATAACGTCACACCCCCAATGCAAAATTGATGCAGGAAGGGATGACACAAACATCACTGACTGCATCCCAAGAGCTCCCCATCCTGGGTTCTGTCTCACTACCGCTAGTATTGGGTTAGAAGCCATACCAGTGTATAACAGAAATGTTTTATCAAAATCATGTTCAACCACATGAGTGAACCTCTTTACAAACTCAAGGTAAAACTTAGTTAGAACAATAGTGGATTGGATCTGCTCTGGCAGCATCGTTCCTGTATGTCTCATGTGATCTTGCCAAGAGCTAAAGAAAACCGCTACTTTATCCATACAAGCTCGGGCAAATGTTTGGAACCCCATTAACATCGAATAAATGCAGATATTAATGTTCTTCATAGTACAGGAATCTTGGCATTTAGCCATGAAAGCAATATGGTAGTGTGCCTCAGTCTTCCTTTTCATACAGCACATTAGGTCTGGAATGTCTTTTCCCCTGTGAAAAGTTCCCATATTGTTTATAGGCATGAACTGTGAAACACCAGTGTAACAAGGCCTTTTAACATAACGTGTGTTCTCATGTATTCCTTTTAACATGTTCAAGGGATTCTCCAAAAGATTAGGCACATTGTACATTTTCACAGTTTGTGGCAATAGCAACACATTCATTACAAAATTTAGCAATAACAACCAGTTCATTGCAAGTGTCCATCTACAATCATGTTTGTCATGCCACACCTTTGGCTCAATACCATTGGAGTTTGGGCATTTTAGGGTTAACCTGTGGCTTCCCTTTGCAAAATTCAGTTTTCTCTTTCCTCCTTGTCCTGCAGGATCAAACCCTGATTTCTCTGGCTCAACAGAATTCACTGGCTGATGGGGTGGGCCCTCTGTGCTAACAGCTATTAGCAAGTCCTTCCTCTCCCAGCCAGGCAGGTAATTTGCACTACCCCAGACCAGAGCCAGTCCACCAGTTTTCATATTCGTACCTGCTATCATTTCCAAGGCTGGACTCTGTCTTAAAGCGATACCACAAAAATCTAAAGAGTCTGAGGGTGAGAGTTTGCTTGCTCTCCCCCGCATCCTCAAGCATTTAGCCATAAAACTGCTGGCATTTTTACTGTGTTGTCTAGCTCCAGAGCTAGTTTAAATGCTATGGTATTAAACGTGCTGGAGACTAGTTTACATTAGTCTTGTCACCTTTTCTAGCATCCATGGAGCTACACCTGTGCTACAGCAGTGGTTGGAGATTTTGAAACATAGCTCAGTGTAGATATAGCCAGTGGTGCCTGCAGCTATACACACGTTATGGAAAGTATGTGCCATTGGCAGGGGCAGAGCCAGCAGTAGTGAGGAGAAACAGCTCTGGACGTCCCACTGCCACACAGGTTTGGCCCCAAGGCCCTTCATCCTGACAGGAGTCAGTGGAGCCAAACTTGAATGAATGGCATTCTGATTTGCCACATGTGGGTCTCAGCACCACTCAGGTCATGGGAGAGGGCTCCAGGGCCAAACCTGAGTGGTGCTGCAATTACTATGCTTCAGGTCGCAATGCGTTTTGGCCATGCTGCACCCAGTCATGATGGAGAGGCTCTTGGGCCAACCTGAGTGGGCTGTGTGCTGGCCAGCACTGCTCCTCCTCGCCGCTGCTGTGGGACCAGCTCTTGCACCAGAACTCCCTGCCCGCCCAGTCGCCTTCCTGGCCACACCCCACTTCAAACAGCCCATGTCCCCTCTGCTCTGCCTGTATGATTCACTCAGTGACAGAATCAAGACCTGCTACAAATAGAGCAAGCTGCGATGAGAGCCACCCAGGAGAAGGGCAGTGGGGAGCCCTAGAGGGTGGTGGACACAAGGGGATTTTGCGTCAGGAGCAGTGTTGGGTCTCGGTAGAGGACTCCATTTTGTTTCCATGCTCTGGGTTGGAGTGTTTTGTGAGAAGAAACTTTGGGTCAGAACCTGCAGAGGCACCATGCATTGTATGAACCATGTAAAAAATTTCTGGAAGGCGTTCCTGGACATGGTTTAGTGACAGTGAGCATGATTTGACAAAGGCTTCAGCACTGGAGGTTTATGATACCTGGTCTTCATGTAATGAACAACATTTTAAGTTGAATATATTGTCTAGTATGACCATCAGGAAATATGTCAGGCTGTCCATGGGAACCTTGATTTCTCTGCAGTTAACATTAATAAATCTGCTCAATATATTTGTTACCAATACTATTTATTAAAATTTAGCCTCTTTCTTGGTTATCACATTCTCTGTCACCTGATCCTGCTTTTCAAATATATTCCCTATTTATAAGTGCCCTCTGAATAACCGGGAAATACTGTTCTAATTATTATTTGTTATCTGCATTGCAGTACCACGTCTAGAAGCCAATCAATTTTGTGACCCCATTGTTTTAGACACTGTACTAATGTAAAAGAAGACACAGTCCCTGCCCTGATGAGCTAATAATTTTCGGAATATGCGTTGTTTGTAAACTGTTTGCTGACATTATTCTCTATTGACATGTTTGTGGTATGTGATTAGTTACAAAAGTCACATGATATTGTCTCAGCTCCCTGATTCAACCTTTAAAACAGGAGAATAAAAAATAGTAAATATTACATAACAGATTTCTGGTATGAATTTTTAGATGAAAAGTAAATGGTTGTAAGAGTCATGAAACTTTCAGGATTCACAAATCACTGTGCTTGCTATTTGACCACCTCTAAACATTACTACACTGCAAAGAAACAAAGGAATGAGTGAGCTAAACTGCTCCCTCTTGCATGTGGTTTTAGGCCTCCAAAGAAAAGAGAAGAACTCTCAGTCACTACACTGCGAGTGTGTGCATGTGTATGGCATTCCTTTCCAAAACTGAACGTTATGGAAAGGAATGCCACACATTTCAGATCATTTCAGAATTTTATTCTTGTGAAGTAGAATCTCTATATAGCATCTCCATTTTTATCTGTCTAATCTAATCTACCTATATACTTATGTGGCCTAATCACATATTAACAAGCATCTGATATCATTTGTTCCCTGAGATATCAAGAGAACAGGATGAACTCTTTAGCCACCTATCCATAATGCATGGAAAGAAAAATTGTGTTGTTATGGGGGACTTCAGGTTGTGAGAGACATGCCAAAAGTCTCCCACAGCCAGTGCTAAAACATTATTAGAGTTTCTAAAAATTATAGATGGTAATTTTCTAACACAAAAGGTATTGCACCCAACATGAGGTAACTCTATTTTGGACATCATTATGACCAATCAAGATGAATTAATCACAGGACTGGAAGTTGGTGGTTGCCTAGGAACCAGTGATCATGACCTGATTACATTCAATATGGGCAAACAGAGGACAGTTACTAGATAGAATATACTTGTTGCTTCAAAAAGTCTAATTTTCCAAAGCCGAAGAAAATTATGAGTGAGATTGATTGCGAGGACAAATATAGACAGAAAATGTGAGTGAAAATTGGGAGTTCTGTAAAAAGAGTTTATTAGATGGGCAAAACACCATATTCACAATGAAGGAATAGGACAAATTTGGGTAAAAGCCCATCCTGGTTCAATGGGGAAGTGAAGGTAGCAATGAGAAATAAAAATAATTACATAGAAAAAAATCTAATGTTACTGTGTTAGTGTCAGAAAATATTTTCAATATTTTAATAAAGCTGCTCAGAAAATTTTGTGTGTGAAAAATTTTAATAAATATGTTTCTTTTTTCATTAAAAATTTTCTTGGAAATTTGTTGAGTTTTCATTGAAAATCTGAAACTACGAAAACTGAATATATTTTGGTTTTTTGTTGCTGCAAACTGAACTTTTTTAAGGGGGAAGGTCATAAAAACATGAATGTTTTTCAATTAAAATTGATATTTTTTTTGGCTAAAATTTTCATTACATTGAAAAGGTTTTGACAAAAAGATTTTTAACCAGCTCTTGTTATTCTGAATGTATTTAAAACAACTGGAAATGAAGGTAGGGAAAATATGTTGTTTTGCTCATGTTACATTTTGCTGACATTTCCAAATGGTAACCTCCCATGTTGGATATGCTGATAAGGCCCAGATATATATTTAACTTAGAAAAGTGATTCTCAAGGTTTATTGATTCCCATACCACATTTTAAAAAATAGATTTTTGAAGTACCACATTCAAATGTTTCCTTTTTTTGCGTGCATTTATTTTAGGCCTTGGTCGGCTTAAGTATTTCTGAACTCTATCTAATAAAATAAATGACAAGCAAGCCTAAAATGTTTGATTATAATAGTCTTTTTAAACATCCGAGGTTTTAGACATCAGAAAGATATACAATGAAGCAGCCCTTATGATTATTATTTGTCTCTAGTGCTATTCAAGTTACAAGAAACAATGAAATATGTCTTCAGTGACATTGATGTGTTTTGATACGCTGCTGAACTATATTCAGTGGCTTGACTTTTTAACTTGTCTAATGTAAGTTCAAAGCTCCTGCTAATTCTTATCTGGATTGTTGTTGAACACAAATCGGAGTTCACTTTGCTTCCCTTTCACAAAACACAAATCAAGAAAGATACACAACGTTTTGAGTCGCTCTTGGAGAAAATGGAAAAAAGTGCCATTAATAGGGTGACCAGACAGCAAATGTGAAAAATCAGGACAGGGGTGGGGGGTAATAGGAGCCTATATAAGAAAAAGACCCCAAAATCTGGACTGTCCCTATAAAATCAGGATATCCGGTCACCCTAGTCGTTAATAAGAAGGGGGTGTGTTTGTGTGGTAAAGGGTAGGAGGGCTCTGGTGTGAGAGTGTATGTGTGTGTGTTTTGGTCCACAGTAGCTCCACCCTCATCCCAAGCAAGGCCTTTGGATGTCTGCAAATGCTGGACAAACTGCACAGTGCCTCCGCCCTGCTAGGAGGCTCATATTGCAGCCAGCCATCTGCTATGCTCCTGAAGAGCCAGAGGACTCTCAGTCCTGTAGCCAAGCTTTTATCCACCAGACTGACCCCTATGCCTCCAAACTTCCCTGCAGAGCCAGGAGGGAATTCCCCATGCACCACCTGCCTCTCAGCCCTGCAGAGCAATCAGTCAGTGCAAAGGGAGCCCCTGCTCTGCAGTGGCTTCCTGCGCGAAGGCCCTTTGATCTTGGTGCTTCATGAGACTACGGGTTATGCAGCTGCTCTGACTCATGCCTGTATGCATGTGTCTGTTTGGACAAGAGAAGTTCTGGTGGCATGATATGGAACTTTACAGGCTTATCTCTGTAGCTCAAGCTGTGTGGCCCAGCACAAGCTGACAGCTAGGCCTAGCAGAAAGCCAGCCAGCTTTGCAGCAAATGAGAGTACAATGCCCGCCTGCACAACAACAGTGTACAACACATTGCTAAATAAAACTACTGTGCTGGCATGATTGGCGAGTGTTATTCACCATTATGTATGAAAGCAAATGGGAGAGTGCATTTTGCTTCCTGGGTATTTTCTGATTCACTGCAGTGCATTCGACTGTTCGTTTGATACTGAAAGGTTTTGTTTAGAGTTTTTGTGGTACCACTTCTAATAAGCTCACGTACCACCAGTGGTACATATACTTCAGTTTAGGAGCCCCTGATTTAGAATATGTAAAACTTCCATGTTTCTATAATAATGTCTGTTTGGATTTGATATTTTTCCTGAAATATGATTACCAGGTTGACCTGTAGGGCTCACTTGCTGCAGTTTTTAGAGGGTGTAAGGTTTTTTTGGAGACCATTTTTGTAGGTGACAGTAAGACAGAGAAAAATAGAGGAGGGGGGCAGAGTTCTGTGGGACACAGATATACGGTACTGGGGTGGACACAGAGGGATCTAGACCCTGGTTCAGGGGGGAATTAAGTCCTGGGGTGGGACACAGAGTGCTATACACACACATAGTCACAGTCATGCTCACACTCAAACAGATAGCACACCTTGATAGTGGTGGCAGCTGGTAGAAACACCATAGCCAGGGTTGTATTCTAGGATGTTAAGCCATCTAAAGTTGTTTAGGCACATTATGATGACTATCATACACCACAACATTAACTCTGCCCCATAGGGATGCCAGTCATCACCCCCCTTTACCACTACCCCCTCCCAATACCACATCCTACTACACCTAACATCCTCAACTAACAAAATTAGGTACTTTGGTAAAGGAGCATATACAGAAGGTTGGGCTGAATGGGCAGAGTTAAGGTTGGGATGCATAGTCTCCAACACCCCAAATACAAGGAAGTATGAGTGTGACAAAGATTTCCTTGAGCTACCAGGAATCGTACAAGATGTCTCGACAAAAAGGGATGAGGAAAATCTGTGCCTCAGTCTGGGAGAAAGGAGAGAAATAGCAGAGATGGCATTACACTACATAGCACTAGATCAAGAATGGACGGTAATGATAAATGGACACAGCAGATCAAACCCAGGTGTGTAACTGAATCCTTGGTGGGTCATACTCACCTGTGCGACACCTCAGGGGTCTGTCATTCTCCTACACCTTTATATCTTGTTATGCCTGGACTATGTAAGGTGGCTTCACTTTTCACTACCTTGCTTAGTGGGGGTGGGAAGATGCAGGTGTCAGGCATATTGTGTGTAGTAACATGACCTGCTTTTGTATATTAAAGAGACAAGATGGGTGAGGTAGTAGCTTCTCTGAGACCAAGTTCTGTTGGTGAAAGAGACAAGTTCTGACCATACACAGTGGCCATGGTGCTACTTAGAAGCTTTCAGGAGGAGGGTAAGTGAGCTCACCTGTGGAGCCAACTCTTTGTTCCCCAACTTTGAGATAGAAAACTACTCTGTTATCACTTTATTTTGGTGGTTACATTATATTTCTCCTCTGGAAGAACCTCCTGCCCTCCCCCTGCTATCTCTGCTTCCTTCCTGCCAAAGAAACTCCCTCCTGGTCTGTCTTCTTCGTTCTTCCCCACTTGCCCCCCTAAATCCAACTTCACCACTACCAACTTCTCTGAGGTGCCTTTAGAGTTATTGCCGAGGGCCGGGCAAGTTGCTGGTAATTTTGCAAAGTCAGCCTTCAACTTGCTTCCCCCGACCCCTAACCA
The DNA here is from genome assembly GCF_011386835.1 of Chrysemys picta bellii. NCBI lineage: Eukaryota > Metazoa > Chordata > Testudines > Emydidae > Chrysemys > Chrysemys picta. The sequence goes on along the minus strand of NC_088792.1, from coordinate 114,972,639 downwards.
CGTTCATGTGGGTCTGACAGTGCAATGAATAGGCACCCGGAAGAGGATTGTCTTTTCTTTTCTTTCCAGAATACCTTGGCCATAGGCCCTAGGGGACTGTCACAGTGACACAGGGAACATCTAACCTCAGATCCAAGCCAATCCGGAGTCTGGGAAATGCAATATAATAATTAATGATTATAGCATTGGGTTCTTTCACCAAGGGGCTTCTCTCAACAACCTAGAACAGGCGCTTCCCCTCCTCCGGCAGCGGGACAAGGGCTCTGAGTGCGCACAGGGAGGAAGCCAGTGGTAGGAACAGGCCTTGAGAGCAGAAGCAGGCGCTGGGTGGAGCGTCCTTTGCTGGGGGCGGGCGGCAGGAGGAGCTCGCCAGATCTCCGCCTGCCCCCGCTGAGCGTCCGTCATGTGCTGGGAGGGGTTCGCCCCGACTCCTATTTCAGGAAAGTTTGCAGCAGCTCAGGGCTTGCATCATGGCAGGGCAGGCGCAGAGCAGGGCTGAGCTGCAGCAGCAGGCGGCGCCGCCATGGGGAGAGCTGCTGTCCTTCCAGTACTTCCAGCGCTTGTGCCCCCCCGGGGCCGGCTACGGCTACAGCGGGGGCAGCATGCAGGGGATGCGGGAAAGCGAGTTCCGCAGGCTCGGAGGTAACCCGATCTGTAGTGAAGGTGGCTGGGGAAGGGGCTGTGAGCTCGGCTCGCTCACTGAGAGGGCCTAGGACAGGCAGCTGCTTATACAACTTCTGCCCCCCTAGGCACAGTCCCTGTGAGGCACCGCAGCTGAACCGAAACTAACACACCAAGTTTCCTTCCTTCGCAGAAGTTTGAAGAAGCGCCGGCAAGTTGAGTGGTTGGAGTGTAAGTGCAGGCTCCTTGCAGGAGAGGACCCCAAAGACTAGGAACGTCCTGTCTCTACGCCCCAGAGCTAGACAGCCCAGATTTTACCCCTTCAGAGGTTGGGTGTTTGCTGTAGAAAGGGTCAGGCCCGGTCCCTAGCGTTTGAGACCAAGGGCTCTAATCAGTCTGATAAAAAATATTCTCTCCCTACTTTCTTTGTTGGGCCTGCCTTGTAGGAAGTAACTGGGTACTCGTCTGGCTCTGTCAATCTGTTTTTTCACTTCAGCAGGTGGGTATCGTAGTTTTAAGAATGCTTGATGGAGATCTCTCCCTACTTGTTCACCTTTCCCTCCCTTTGCCCTTTGGATGTCACTATGTCACCTGTTCACCATCCTAGGCAGGACTTGACTTTCTAATTTAAAAAGCTAGGGGAGAAAGCCTATTTAAAAATAAATAGCAATATTGTATAGGGCTATAAGCAGCAAAAAAAAGGACACAAACCCTGCCTGTTTTCCCACCTTTTCAGGTCACCTTTAAACAGGACTTAAATTTTCTTCATTGGTCTTAATAGTGACATAAGTAAAGGACATTCTTTTTTATATAAATTTTTAAAATTGTATTTGTGTAAAATGATACAGATCTTCACAGGGAAATAATGACAAAATGCAGCAATAGCTTTAAAAACAACAGTACAATTCACAACTTTTAGGCGGGTAAAGATTTTAATCTCAACACTTCTCTAAGTGAGTGACATTTCTCTTTGAAAAAAAATTTATTTTTCAAAGTCAAACTTTGCTTTCCCATATCCAAGCTGATATTATATTGGCAATAAGAATAAAGGGCATACCAATGGTGTACTGTTATGTTTTAAGATTCATGCCCATGGCTGCTGTGACCACAAGACTTTTGGAAAAATTAAAATAACACAGGGAGCAAAGTAAGTAACATACACACAGTTCCAATGCTAGATTTGTGATCAAGTCAATATGCTCGTTTTACTAAGAATATTTTTATCGTGTCTATTCTCTTTCATTACTTCTGTGAAAATGTTTCTTGTAATAGATTATAGGATCTGTGTTTAAGTCGCTAATGGTTTAATGTGTGACGCTGGCCTTTAAAATTTACATCAAAAGGCGAAAACGAGTGAAAGAGAGCAAGGGATAGTTTGAGATGATTGAGCATTTTTTCTTTAAAGAAACAAAGATTTATAGAATTTTAATTTGAAGGCATCAGTTATTCATATTTGTGAAAGTTTGAAAACAAGTTTGTGTGTGACGAATAAACTTGGACCAAAATTTTAAAAAACGGTGCTTAAAGTTAGGATTCTAAATCCCTATAGACCAGTGGTTCCCAAACTGGGGTTTGTGAACCCCTAGGGGTTTGCAAAATGTTACAGGGGGTTCATGGAAAAAAAATCCCTAATAGTGGACAGAGCTGTCCTTGGGGCCCCGGGCAGCATGGGGCCAGCAGCCCGGACCCCTGGACTTCCAAGAGCTAAGCAGATCAAAGCAAGCATATCTATCACACTGAGGAGATGTAAACTTCAAGACTCATAAGAAATGGAAAGGGAGGTGGATATTTTTTGCTGTTTTTAAAATTAAATAGGCAGCTAGTATTGTTTTTTAAAATTATTTTGAAGAACAAGTTTAAGCTTTGTTGTAACGTGCGTTGTTTGCCTGGACTGCTCAAGACCTGAATGTTTGTGTAGGAGGAATGATTTGAGTTGGCTTCTTAAATACCTTCATGCTGTTTCACATCTAATACTCCTTGATGAAACATAAGAGCCTTGTCTTATAACAGGCTTATTCAAAGTGATACAAGCTACGAAAGTGAGATATTGGAAGAGTGTTGCTGTTTTCATAATGTAATAAAATACTGTGATGATAAATAATAATAAATAGCGTGTAATAAGCATGTCATAAAAAACACATTTTATATTTCCAAGATCAATGTTTTTATAATTTATACTCGGGTAAAGGAGAAAATCCCTGGAAATATTCATTTTTAGGAGGGGGTTTGCAAGACTTGACATTTTAGTGAAAGGGATTCACAGGTTGTTAAAGTTTGGGAACCACTGCTGTAGACACGTATACAAGTGACCTGATTTTCAAAAGTGCTGAGAACCCAGTAGCTCCTATTAACTTCAGTACTTTTGAAAATCAAGCCTTTTAAGTGTCTATAGCTTGGGTCTTTCAATGACCTCTCTGTGAATAAATCTTTGCACCCACGTTGCAGAATCAGGGTCTAAAAAGAGAATTAGGATCCTAGCTTTAGGTATCCATTTAACCGTGTGTGTATGTGTATATATGTGTGTGTGTATGTGTGTGTATATATATATATATATATATGCCATGATAACCCTAAATTGCATGTTAGTCTGTGGCAAGGTGACCTGAATTGCCCAATCTAGCTGGCATTCAGTTATCTCTACTTTTTTGCCTGTCCCTCCCTCCCTCCCCCCGCTTTCAGTATGTAATTTTTTTGAGTGTTTAAAAGGCTCCAGAGCATTTAGCCAACCAGCAGCTTTCAGTAACCTGTCAGGATCTCCCTACTGGGGCCATGACTAGAAGCTTCATATCATGGAGAGTCCCACGTCATCTGTAAATATGGGTCCGGAACATACAGAGTTTTTTCAAACTAACCTTCAGATTGTCCCTTCCTCAGCTGAATGAATGTTTTTGGGCTTCTTCATTTCTGCTGCAGGAAAACTCATCCCTTCTGGTACAGAAAGTAATTGAGCAAGAGGTGAAAGAGGGGGGGGAAAATATTTCTAGTCGTTCCTGATAATGAATAAGACAATAGGGTTCAAGGTATATGTGGTCAATAAAAGCGTTCAAGATATTCACAGGGAAATCCTCATGCCATTTCTAGAGGATGGCAAGGGACTATGAACTTTGGACCTTGTAGAAGCTTACATGCACATAGGAATACTCCCCAAGTACTTAGAAATATCTTATTTGTAGAGGAACAGCTCTGCCAGTTCAGTGTTTTGCCTTTTGGGTTGGCTTTTGTGAAAAGCTTAGTCATGACTATCTGCACAGGCTAGTATTGCATGTGTTCTCCTGCGATGACCTAGTCCTTCTCCCCATGCCAGGCAGGAATCAAGTAGACCTAGACCATCCCTGACTAGTATTTGTCTAACCTGTCCTTAACTGACGGGGATACCACAGAATCCCCACGTAACAGGCTCCAGTGCTTAAATATCCTTAGAGCGAGAGAGTTTTTCCTAATATCTAACCTAATTCTCCCTTGCTGCAAACTAAGCCTATTGCTTCCTGACCTACCCTCAGTGGGCATGGAAAACAGTTTATCACCGTTCTTTATAACTGCCCTTAATGTATATGAAGATTGTTATGAGGGCCTCCCCAGCCTTCTCTTCTCTAGATTAAACATGCCCATTTTTTTTTTCAATCTTTCCTCATAGGTAATGTTTTCTATACCTCTTCTCATTTTTATTGCTCTCCTCTGGACACTCTCCAATTTGTTCATATTTTTCTTTAAGTGTGGTGCCCAAGCTGGATAGTACTCCAGCTGAAGCCTCACCAGTGCTCTGTACCGCCAAACAATTATCTCCAGTGTGTTTTGACACTCCTGTGAATGCATCCCAGAATCACGTCAGTTTACAAAAGGAGCGAGCTTCAAGCGTTAGTGATTGATCCATCTTATACCAGATTTTACAAAGTGGTCCTTTGGAGTCATCCAAGATTCCTCTCCAAGGTGGACAGTGTCCTTATCTCACCTTAATGAGCTTGTTGTCTTGACAACATTTGCCCCTCACCCCCCACCTTAGTATAGTCATCCTAAAGCCTTTCTCATAATGCAAGAGGATAAAGTGTCCTAGAGTTCTACTTGGAGTGAACTAAAGCATTCAAAGTCCTTCCAACTGTTTGTTTTCAATTGACATCAGTTCCTTAGATGATGCTGTCACTAAATGGACTATGCTGAAATGCTCTTTGATTGTAGCTTGCGTTGCTATGGTGTGACTGGCCTAAAAGTTAGAAGGCCATATCAAGGCTTTCTCGATCTTACACAGGGTGGCTTCCACTGCTAGCCTCAGGATCTTTCCAACAAAGACATCTACAAGGCAGCTACAAGAGGAATCCTGTTTTGATCCCTCAGTTCTGCAGAACCTGTCTCTAAAGTAGGGAAGCCCAAACTTTCTTAAACCTAGAGATGTCATTTCTTTATGTATATCTGAGTTCATCACTTTGTGTTATTTTTAAGCCTATGCTTTTTTGGAATCCTCCTACAGGCTATATGTGAATTAGGGCTGATGTTTTCTTGGGAAGCATCTTACTCCTTTACATAATTCAAATCAAGCAAAACCCCCATTATAATTTTCAGTTCAGTTTCTGCTGTCTGTTGCACTTGTTTGATGGTTTGCACTGAGAAGCTCTGCTGTCACACCATGACCCGGGGAGAGTAGGGTCCCTCACCCTGGTCTCTATACAGACATCCATCTCACAGCCTCACTACTCCCCCTTGGTGCTGGGTTGAGCGATTGTGGCCCTAAATGCATAATGGTTCTCATGATTATTGGAAAGAAATCAAAGGTGGGTATGAAATACAGATCTGCTCTGCCTAAAATAAAGGTGAGATTTGCCAGAGTGCTTAGCATTGGCCTAACCCTACTCCCATTGAAATCAATGGGAATTTCACCACTGACTCCAGCAGGAAAAAAAAAGTTGCCCAAATCCCACTTGTAAGGCTTTGTGAAAAGATAAAAAGAACTAGAGCAGCTCCTTAAATCATCAGGGGTCTGTTATGCTTAACACATAAGCCTTAAGACTTTCCTTTTAAGCAAAAGTTTATCTGTAAGTTTCTCCTTGGAGGACTATTAACTGACAGATTGGGCAATACTTTCTAAACGTATGCGTGGAGGCTATTAAACTGATCCCTATCTTATAGGCAAGAGAATACACAGAATGTGTGACCTTGGCCTTAAACTCACGAGCAAAACACTTATCTATAACATAGGGTCAGAGTATTAAACCTTTAATTTAGAAACAGTTAAAAAATCAACAGTGTTTCAGAGTCTGTTCTTAAGTAATAGGATCTAATATATTTTATATTGAATGATTTGCTCTAATGAAATCACAGCACTAAAGAAAAAAAAAATCATGTTCTAGCTGTACAGTATCACGTCTTTGAGAAGAAGCGGATGTAATGTATATAATTTACATTTAATCCCAAAGTACTTTTCCAGTTATGGGTCTGTTCCTGTACTCCTTTCCTAGAAAAAGCTCTCATTGACTTCAGTGGGAGTTGTTGCAAGAATAATAGGGCTGTGCTCATATACAGATGCACCCAGAAAGAAGAATCAGCAGGGCACTAGAGTGACCACCTGTCTTTTAAGAAATAAATAATCCTCACTTGCTGCCTAATGTCCCAAATCCCATATCAAGTTAATAGATGGTGCTCATCCATATTTCAGCAACAGGCATGCAAAAATATCATACAATACTAAGGTGCTGTGAAGTCTGTTGTGCATAATTTTGTACAATTGATAAAAAACATCATGGGTGTTGGTCCTTTAATAAATTTAGTCTTGAGTTATTAATAAAATTGTCCTTTATTTCCTTGAAATGCGGGTGGTCACTCAAAGTTGTCACCTATTCTCATTCTGTTTTTCAATAACAAAACAAATAACATTTAGGTATTTGACCTTTTGTCTTCTCCAAATAATTACGTTTTCATATTACTGTTAACAGTTATCTTGGGTCTTTGTCTCTAAATAGGATAGTGGGGCAAATAGTTCTTCTCAAGACAGCATTATTCTGTTGTTGAGGGTTATTAGACAAGCAGTGTCAGTTCTGTCCTCTGAGAGGAGAATAATCATAGGCATGAGTTTATCTCCTATTATGTCCCGGTTGAAATCAAGAACTAGTGAATGAAGGTTGGAAAGATTTTTTTTTTTCTTCTTCAAATGCTGTGAATTAATTTTTAGCCTTAAATCTTTTCATAATCCAGCACCACTCAGATTTATTATTTACTCCGCAATGGTAAAGATGAAATCATTTTGGTGTTTGATCTGAGAGTTGTGTCATATGTATATGAATCCCTGCTGATTTGCAGAACAGTAATGATTTGTACACTGGCACGTCTGCCCTTTTAATCTTTGTTTTGTAGGCTGAGACCTGCTTTCCCCTTCAGCAAAAACTTCTGTTATTTACTGTTGGCGGTGAGAACATGTTAGTAATGGTCTAGTCTCAATATGTGTGTAAAGATTACTTTGATAATTAGGATTATATTTATGTCACTAATTTAATTATCACCCAACCGGGTTAAAAAAAAAAGTGCAGGCATGTTCTAGTCAGACAGAAATAGCTTAATTATGCCTTGTTGAAAGCTGAGCCACCCATGCCCTGACAGTGGCTGGAGATATTACACCTTTTGAAAAAGTAAAAGGTCTTCACTGGTATGAGGGGGGTGAGCATGCAGGTGGAAACCAGTGCTCCCCCCTCCTGCCACAGTGGAGCAAACCTGAGGTGCAGGGGAATGGATGGGGCCTGCCCAAATGTCGCAGGGTTCACTCACTGCAAGTCACACCTCCTCTTGACCATCCTGGGGATTAGCTCTGGCCAAGCATTGTGCCCTCTTCCAGCAATGTCTCTCCCACCACCCTTTCCTCCTGCAGACCCTCTCGCTCCAGGAACTGCGACCTCCTCTTTGTGACTTTTTTCCCAACTTCCTCCTGAAAGGGGGGGGGGATTAGAAGAAGGGGGAAAGCAAACTCACCCCAATTTTTTCATTTTTGAATTTCAGTACAAAAAAAAATTAAAATTCCTAAAAATCTTTTATAAACTTTTTCATTAGGCCTTTTTTCCCCCTGCCAACCAAAAGAAATGTTAGTTTAAACTTTGTCAGCTCTGATTCACACTCATGAATCCTCAGTCCTTTTAACAAGAGAAACAAAAGCCAAACAAGTATGTGAAACATAGATACAAACAAGCGACCTTAAGCACAATGGAGCACTGAATAGAATACAATGCTACCTAAACTTATCTGGGAGATTTATTACTATTTGTATGATCGCTGCGTCAGACACCTGAATCAATGATCAGGGCTTCATTGTGTTAGGCGCTATACACAAATCACAAAAAGGTAGTCCCTGCCCCAAAGAGCTTACAATCTAAGGGCCAGAATATGACCCGTCCTATGTGCCAATGGAAGGCAGGAGAGGGGGCAGCAGGTGACCTTACTTTCTTGGACTGGTTCACTATACCACCACTTCCTGTGCAGACTTTGCAGAGCGTTGTCCAGGTAGGTGGGAAGGTCAGGAGAAGGCATGGAGTGGGTGGGAGCCTAACAAAAATTACTACTGCCCAGAGCCAGGTCTAAATAACAGGCTCCCCCCTTGGGCTGCTCCAGGGGCAGTACAACGCCACACTCTGGGCTAGATCACACATTGATGGTTTACCCCAGGTAACGATAGCATACATGGAGTGCTATAAAGGTGTACCAGTATGAGTCTGGGAGTGTCACACACAACTGATAAACCACACGTCCGTAATGGCAGTCATCTCAACAACATGCTAGTATAACCTCTATACCACATCACACTGTCATGTGTCCTGCATAAGCCACATGTTTTACAGGGAAAAACCGTTTCAGAGAATATACAAAAATCCTTGCGGGACTATTTTGGCATGTTTCCTGTGAAGCTAGTTGATCCAATGGACTTGAAGGGAGAGGAAAATTATAACAAATACATTTTTAAACCCGCTAACAATGATCTAAAGTATCTTTTCTAGGCATAAAAAAGGTCATGACTTAAAACCCCAGCAGCTCAGAAACTACTGGTTAGGGAGCGTGAGTAGAGGAAACTGGGATTTGCTCTCCCCAACCACACAGAACTTGCGTTTCTAGCTCCCATTAGGCATGAATTACGTGACAGTAAATCTGTCATGGGCCAGTACTGAATGTTTCCTCATGCTGCACTGCATTTTAGAGGGGTACATTTTGGTTTGTTAGGGGAAAGAAGCTGGTGTTTGAAGGTTTGTAACATTAGAATACACCTCAAAGAAGATGGATTATGGGTGGAGTGCTGGTGGTGAGAGGACCGTGTTATATGCAGCTTATTATATGGCTGTTCAATTGATTGCATTACTAACATGACAACAATGTGATATGACACAATCTTACTAACAGTTCCTGTAGTTTGATTGTGTAAATGGTTAGCTGAATATGACCATTTCTTAATGTATTTGTCTGTGTTATCTAATGATCTCACACTGAGAAGTAGAGTAGGAGCTATTTGAGTGTAAAAGGATTTAATACAGAATATAAGCATAAAGTCAACAATGCATAGATGTTTAAATTTTTTTTTTCCTTCACAAATTTTTAGAGCAGCAACATGTCATTAGGAAATAGTCATCTGGCGCATCATGATTCAAAAGGTTATCACTAGTACACATGGTGTAGCACATGCAGTGCTGCTTGATCTTTTGCTCTGGTGTTGATGGACTGAGCTCCAAATAAACAGTAGTCCCCATCATGAAACTGCCATAATATTTCAACATTGAAGGAATTTTTAGTTTTGGAAGAGGAAAAAGATTGCCCCAAAGATTCAGGGATTGTTCTGTTTCTGGCAATTGCACTACTCAGATTGATGTATGGAATGTAGTTTCTAACCTCAGCTTTGTCATTACAATACATTTCTCAGAAGTATTTGAGGAACCATTGTACTGGTTCATTTAAATGCATGTGTTCTAGTATGAGGCTTTTAAAACTGTAAGCTTAGCTGAAGAGTCTAGGAAACAAGTCTGTAAGTAACAAGTCTGCTGCTGCTGTAAGTAATGGTTCAAGTTCAGACTTCTCATTTGTACTTTACAAGTACAGACAGGATCAGTTGTGACTAGATCCTTTGGCGAAAAAGGTTCAGATTTGGGTGCCTTAGGCACTTCTATCCACATTTAGACTCCTGTGTCTAAATCAATGTCTTGATTTAGAGAGGAGCCTCTGGGAAGTCAATGGGTGTTGCACATTCTCAGGCACTAATGACTAATTTTCAGCACCCGAATTTGAACATTTTAGTTTTAATGTTCAGATATGTTAGTGTGGGATCCCTGTAAGGGATATCTATATAAAGCATAGTAGTGTTCACTTTGTTGTATAGTATATGAAAATGTCAGTACAGGGAAGAGATTATATTGTAAAAGGAGAAGCTGCTTTCTGATCGTTCACTGAACAAATTGAGCATATATGAAACTTTTTGTTGCTCAAATACATTCTTGCTGTTGAATTTTTATATTCAGCAATGACTATTTCCAATTAAGGTTTTTTTCATTGTAATGTTGCCATGTGGTAGTTCCATGTGTAAGATAGAAATACACTGGTAAGAAAACACCTATGTACATATTACATTCCATTGTATTAGATATAGAGCTATTTCTTTTTTAAAAATAAGGTTATTAATCCAAAGAAATTTCATACATTTTAAGGCAGAGACATGGTCAAGTTGATATCAGTGGAATTGCTACTCTAGATTTACACTGGTGTAAGTGAGATTGGAATCTGACCCACAGAAGCGCTGCTATGTCAGGGGTGGGCAAACCTTTTGGCCCAAGGGCCACATCAGGGTGCAAAACTGTATGGAGGGCCTGGTATGGGAGGCTGTGCCTCCCCAACAGCCTGGCCCTGCCCCCTATCCGACCCCTGCCACCCCGTGACTGCCCCCCTCAGAAGCCCCCACCCATCCAACCCCCCTCACTCCTTGTCTCCTGACCGCCCCCTCCCAGGACGCCTGCCCCTAATCTCCCCCCAGGACACCACTATCTAACTCCCCCTCTTCCCCATCCCCTGCCCCCCCAGAACCTTTGCCCTATCCATCCGCCCCACCCAACCACCCCCTGTCCCCTGACTGCCCCCCAGAACCCCCTGCCCCTTATCCAACCCCCGGCCCTGTGGCTGTAGGAGAGGGGGAGCAGCGGGGGAGGGGCACGGGGCTAGCCTCCCGGGCCAGGAGCTCAGGGGCCAGGCAGGACCGTCCCCCAGGGGCTGTAGTTTGCCCACCTCTGTGCTATGTCCATGTATTATTAGTGATTTGTTTATTGTAGCACTTACCATAAGTGCTAGATGCTTTCCAGACATTCAAGAAGGGATGGGTACTTGCTCCAAGGAGCTCCCAGTCTCAGGACAGACACAAATAAACAGAGAGGGGAGGGGCAGTTTATATGCCAATCAACTTGATTCACTATATACATCATAGCAGAAATGGATCTTTAAGAGGATCTTAAATGTGAAAAGAAGCTTTATGGTTAAGCTGGGGAAGATCATACCAGGCACAGGGGGCTGCCTTGTAGTAATCACCAATGAGAGATGCTGACAAATGGGCAGACAAGACTAGGAACATGGGCAGAGCAGAGAGGATGGTGAGGGAGACATGAATCTTGGCCAGGGAAGATATTTGGGGAGGGGGAAAAGGGGGCATGTAGAGCTTTTTAAGATGTCTCGAAGGCATCTATAACAATGGTTTCTAAGCACAAGTATGAATGTATACTAGGCATATTTTACTTAAAATGGCATTTTAAAATATTTTGTTAGGAATGTTTCTGTACTTCACTGAGGTCACTGATTCAGAACACAGCAGTTCGAAAAGGGAACTGAAAGTGTTTATGAACAGTGAGTCAGTTTTGTGCCAGTTTTGTGTTTTTGTGCTCTCATATTCATCCTTGATAGCAAAATAAGTTGTAAAATATACTTGTCATGGGACTGCTACCCTACACAACCACATTAGTTTTCTATCTGGTGTATGAAATCTGGGTATGAAACCAGATAGAGAAATTTCCCCAAACAAGATCTATCATTCTCTTATTGTCCTATTTCTTATTATCTTCCTCTTTCTCTTTCTGTGTAGGAGCCAAGGGAATATTATGTTTGCAAGAGGAGGAAGAAGATGTGATTTCAGTGTTCATTCAGACCAGGCTCTGAAGCAACATGATCTAAAACATTTTCAGAGCAGCTTAGGAACAATGTTAATCAAACAACGTTTTTCTCCGTTCTGGATTCCCCTGAGTAGAGACTTATCCAATTTTGTGACATGCATAAATGAAAGAGTAGGATGACAACAACAAACTCACTTTTACTAGTAAAATAACTAGTACTTGAACTTGAGTCTCTGGAGATGGAATCATGTGCTTGTTTAATGTTTGGAAAGATGACAACCTTATTTTAACAAGTATTCATTAATGTAATGTTGTGAGATAATTTTAACAACATATGACCTTAAGATACTGAATATCACTATGCACATCCCTATGCATATTTGTTAGGAGTGCAGCTGAAGGTAAAAGGCCACATGAATGACCTGAAGTAACGATGCAAGCCAAACATCCTACCTCCTATCTGAGAGAGAAATCGAAAGTGCAAAACTTTCCGATTTTTAAGACTCTTGTGCTCTTATACCACTGCGTATAAGAAGTTGTCATAGTTACTGCTTTTGTTGGGTAGTTACTAATAGTTTCAAGGATGCTGTGATGTGTAGGCCTTTGTGTATGCATATCAGTGCCCTTCATTAAAACAGGATAGACCTGATGATGAGTAATAGTCCCATCCACTAGTGCCATTATGTCTCCAACAGCATATTAAGCAGAGGCCTGTGATTGGGAACAACATTTTTTTCCCCCTTTTATTTGTACTTGACAATAATCTCTTTGTGAAATCATGAATGTATTTTACCAAATAAAATGTAAGTGAAAAAATGTATGACAAGATCTATCTTTTGAAGCAGAGAAGAGTTTGGAGTCATTTCCTCCCCTCCCCCTGCACTTTTACCACAAATCTGTGAGTAAAACCAACAAGTGACCAAAATGAAAAAAAAAAGTGTAGTGTAAGAGAGCAGAACACGGCCTTTTCGTTTCCCCCTGCCCAAGCCATATAGAATGGAATAATTTACCTTGTCTTTTAGGCTGGTGCCCCAGTGTGTCAGCATCCCCCTTTGGTCAGACAGGGCACTGCGGAGTCAGACAGAGCACTGCAGAGTCTGCACACCTTTTTTGAGTGTTTATAGTCCTGTTCTGGAGCCAAGGATATTAATATCTGTCTCACAGGAGTATACAGGTTTCCCCGTATGTTGCTGGGGATTATCTGGCCCTTGCCCTGAAGGGACCTGGAACCCCTTTTGCTCTTAAGTCCCTGTTTAGAGTCAGGTAGGGGAACCCAGGCCCACCCATGCCATTGGATTCCAGCTCAGACCTCTTAAACCAGGCAGGCAGAATCAGTCCTCCACATTTCTCCTGTTATACCCTGAGCTCCCTCTTGCCTCCTTTGGTTCTGTAGGCTTCACCAGCCTGTGGATCTGGGCATCCCTTCTTTGGATTGTTGTCGCAATCACAATCACCAGCTTACTGGGCAGGGCCTTCTTTCTCTGGCCTGCTTGTTCCTCTGGCAGCCATTCCACCCCACTGCTTCTCAGCTCTTTTATTCTCCGAGCTGTTGTGAGGCTGCCAATCAGCGCTGGCCAGCAGTTGCTGCATTTACTTCTTGGTTGGTGGTGACATGCCTTCTCACACTGAGGTTGGATCAGAAGCAGATAAATAAAAACAGGAAGGCTCTGTGTTTATGGTGCTGACTGGAGTGAAACTAAGGATTTTACCAGAAATTATCTTCTACTTCTTCAGAAATTGCTCTTCACTTCTTCATATATATATATTGTTCCATTCAAAATTTATATAATATATATATTAAAAAAAGACTAAAAAGAGTTTCAAGTATCTCAATGCTGCAAAGAGATAATGTCAGAAAAGCTGCAGTACTTAATACTGCTATTCAGGAGAACATACCCAGGAGATATAAAAGGTACTTGTGTTTTGAAAACTGGGAAGTGAACCAAATTGACATTCATATGAGAATGTATGGGGATTATTGTACTCTGAGGAAAAGTATACTACTGGAGCATCATGTATTCAGTGCTTGCAACCAAACAGATGAAACATTTGATTAGCTAGCAACAGACTTTAAATGCTGTCCATAAACAATGTGAACATCTTAGAGGTGACATTTCTTGCTAGAATGTCATAGGGGATCATTAGAGATAATAAGAGCACAATTTTCGGCACACCTTAACCACAGAAAGATCGTGACAGATACGTAGCGCTGCAGAAACTGCACAATAATAGAAATGGAAACTGATTGATGGTTATACATCAAGCTGTACTAAAGGAGACCATATAGCATTAGATCAAGTAAATAAAAGCAAACTGCAAATACTTGTTAACACATAACAGGTGAATTGGATTTTGGGAGGTCCAAAAATGATCCATGTGGTATATGATGCCAAAAAATCATGTAAAAGCACAGTAGGCACAACACAAAATAGAGTGTGACATATGATATTAAAACAAGTAAAAATATCCATGTAGAAACCACTTTACAAAAGTTCATGAGAAGTTGTGACACAGCTGACTTTGAATGGTGCCTGGGACAGTGCCATCCAATTAGCCTGGATTTGTTTGTTCTCCATTCTGCTGCTGACAGCAGTTTGTGTCTTGATTAGGTCTCTTTGTCTCAATTTCTCCACCTATAAAATGAGGACAATAAAAGTTGACTACTTCAAATTGTGAGGATTAGCCAGTTAGTTTGTATAATACTTTAAGAACACCAAATATTAATGTGGTTTTGTCCATCTGAGTAGCTCTTTAAACTTGTCAGGGAGGGAGGATAGAGGAAAGGGGAAAAACCTATGAAAGCATCTTGGAAATTTTTTTCCAAGGTGGGTTAACTAACTGCAAGAGCCATACTTTCAGTGGAAAGCCACTGGTCATATGATTGTGTGTTTTTGGTGGAGTTCATGTGTGTATCTAGATATTATTGAAAACATTATTCCTGATTTATCCATTAGTGGGTCAAATTTATTACTAATTTCAGCAGAGTTATGCAAAGTGGTACAACCTGGAACTGTGGGACTTTAGTGCCCCCTTAATTCCCCAGCCTGGGCTGTCTCTCACCATGCTGTGCCACTGACAAACAGAAAACCCTTCCAGGTGCTGTGATCACTCAGCCATCAGCGTGTGGAGACTCACACTCAGCGAAATTGCATAAAGGCTCTCTAAGCCATTCATGAATCATACAGAGAGAAGCATCAGCCAATCAGACCAGCCCCGAGCCTTGCACCCCAGGAATATACTGTCTGACACTGCACTGCCCCCTTGGACCATGCAAGCTCATTAGTATGCCACTTTGTCAAAGGAAAGTGGACATGCACCAGCCTTTGTAATCTGAGCTGAGCTTCCCCAAGCATTTCAACCAAAAGGTGCTATTTTGAGGTACAGCGTTACAGGTACAGAGCCATGTTTCTATGCAGACTAGGATTCCAGTTAAATGTAGTTATACTCAGAAAGTACTCTGGAAAAACATTGTTGTGGGATTCTGTGTTTTTCAACGATTTCCATATCTAATTTGCTCAGTTTTTTAACAGTCATATTTTTTTCTAACTACTTGGATCTGAAAGTCAAGTGTATTATCTCTGACTTGTGCATCGTCACCAGTAATAAGTCTGTATTTGGAATGTAGTTCATAATTCTGTCATGCATGCCATCAGTGGAATAGCAGCCAGTTCATATACTTTTAGCTTTATTGGCTCTACAATGCTCTTATGACTAACAAATATTAAAGGATTTCTTCTGTGTTCAAAATAAGTACACTAGCTATAACTCAGAATACAAGGGAGCAGATCTCTTGAGTAAGAAATGGCCAATTTTACATAGGCATTTTTTCAACCATTATTTTATACTGTGAAATAAACTTGTAGCTAATGATGGTGAACACTGATCCCCAATTCAGCAAAAGTTTGAAGTTCCCGATGTGCCTGCAAAATGCACCAGCTGAGCTGGAGGGATGAGGTGGCAGGATGGGAGCACAAGGGAAAGAGTATAATATTTTTATATTGTTCTTTCCTATGGCACAGGCAGCTCCTTTTAGTAGCAACCCCTGACCATTTTGATAGCTCATTTGTAAGTAAAAAAACAGCCACCACATAATTTGAGAGATACTGAAAATGTCATTTTGGTTTTTCAATTAGAAAACGAGTTTGGAGTGGCCTCTAGGCTTGAAGCAAAGCCAGACTTGTGGTCAGGCAGAGTGAGAAAAGTGCTAATAGGCCCCAGAATACACTAAGTGTCAGTGTATAGACAGTCGCAGAAGCCAGCGGCGCTATCTAGGTCTCCCTGATGTAGAAACAGGGAGGTGGCAAAGCTGCCTCCTACTCAGAAAATATCTTGGGAACGCGTGGTGGTGTGGGGAATGACCATTTCCTGACAGCCCTGCTCACGGATGGGGAAACGGGCCAGCTAAATCTACCCTGATGCCCTGAGAGGCACCAGCCTGAGTTCCCCCTTAGAAGAATTGGGTGTAGCTGGCCACTTGGCTGTTTCTCCAGAAGAGAGCACCAGGTAAGGGCATTGGGGTGGTTGTCCCATGACCTACGAAAAATTTGACTCCAGGTGCGTTATGATAGTTTCATCTTCAGTCACCTGAGTTTCCATGGTTTCACCCGGAGTGTTGGTGCTTAAATAAACCCGAGAGTTGTTAGGAAATGGGAACTTTTTCCTAAGCATTTTAGTTAATTTTTACCCTTCATTTCTCATTGGAACTTTGTTTTCAACAACATTTCTGATCTGCTCAACTGAAATACCAGGATAAACTCTGGGATCCTGATCCCATGTGAACCAAATCCATCAGTACGTTGTGCCAAAACTCCAGCGCCTTGAAACAGGTGAGTTCTGCACAGCTGTAATAGCGTGGCACACTTCTCAGTGTATGAAAACACCCTAAGCATGTCAGGTCTTCTGCAAGATTAAATTGCTGTTTCTATGAGAACCACAGTCAGCTTTTACTTATCCATTTCTGCAAGTACAGAAAAGGACAGGGTGTGTCTGTAAGGTGTCACCGTGATTACCCTGGAGTTAATTCAAGCTAAAAAGAGTACTGTTGCATTAGGAGAACATTAATGCAACTAATCTCTTGAAAATGTAACAGTTCTTTCATAAACTGGGAGTGCAAAAGTGAATAATTAAATTATCCTATCTTAGAGTCAATATATACTGGTATTTCAACATTTAACGTTAATTGTCATTGTTTTTGTTACTGTCCACTGTGGCAGTGGCATGTAAATATGATTACACATTGAGTGACCAGATGGCACTTACATGTGTTATAACAACAAAACTCGCCTTCAGATTTTAATGTTCCACTCTGAGCGCCTTTAAAGTACTGGCACTAAGGAGGCAGAGGGAACAAATGCAGAAGTGGGTAATTAGAATCTCTTCACAAAAAGACCTTTAATTGTATTCATCAACGTGCCCATAATGTCTTTAAGAACAATCTCAGTTTTTATAAGGACTCCATCAGCTCAGTATCTGAGTACTTCAGCTGAATAAAATTGTTAACAATCAATAACATAATCTTCCTGAGTACAGAGGAAAATGGAGAGAGCTCCAATATCCTTTTTAGTCTCTTAGAGTAATCTTTAGAAAATGTATTCACATCAGCTAGTTCTGTTTCAGGTCTCAGGTGCCAAAGAAAATTGTTGTCCCCCTGCCCATGGCAAATTTCAAATTTTTTTGAGGAGGGAGGTTTGGGAGGAGAGCAGGGAATGGAAATTCAGAAACCAAAATATTTCAGCCAAAAATCTAAATATTTCTACTTGGAAATGCAGCTGTGGTGCTTCAAGGGAGTTATAGTCCAGGTGTTTCATGCTCCCAGTCTCCTCTATACACTGGGCTCCTTGGTTGGACAATATTTCCCATGATGCACCATGGTATATCCTCTTGAAGAGGAGAAGCAGTCGATCAGGGAAGTTTCTGGCCACATTGAATCATGGGAGATGTAGTCTGGCTGGACAGCTTTGCCCATAAAAGAGAATGGAGACAGTAGGCAACTGAACTATTATTCCCATGAGACATCCTGGGAGTATGTCCAGCTAGGAATATTTTGGTTTTCAGGCTTTTTTCTTTTTAATGAAAAATCAAAATTTTCTACAGAAATCAGACACTTTTAATGAAAAATTTTGTTAAGTTGAAAACCCAATTTTCCATTGAAAGCCATTTTTTGACCAGCCCTAATGACAACCCATGGGGAAACAGGTGTTGTGAAACTTTGGTCTGGGTAGAAGAGAGTGGGAGAAAAGAAGGGGACAGTAAGGAAACAATTTCTATATTGCTTAGTTGAGGGCTCAATCCTACTTTGGTTGACATCATCGGGAGTTTTGCCATTGACTTTACGGAGAACAGAATGGCTTATTCTTTCACAGGTCTGGATTTGAAAAGCCACTTCTTTTTAGATGATCTTGGCTGTAGGTATGTGTTTTAAGTAAAGTATTTGGTTTGTTTCTCTAGTTATGCCGTGTTGCCAGTTCTCCTGATTTTATTGCAAGTCTCGGAATATTGAGAGCTTTTCATAAGGCACATACAGTTATACAGTTGTCTGGCTATACTGAAAGAAGGACAGGAGACATTTGATATGAGTTTAAGCAGGCCGTAACTTTATTAATAGATGTCTGGGACTACCCAGCAGATAAGTGTACAGTATAGGTAACCCCATGTTTATTCTGTAATTACCAAGGGTGCTTCCACCAGCTCCCCCTCTTTTTCCATTCAGGTGCCCCCAGCCAATCCATTGTTGGGATCTTACCATCCACCATCCCCTGACCCTGTAGGAGGGCTAAGGTGGGCTATAAGAAAGGGGGTTGGCTCCCTGTGTTATCCGGGGTTTTCAGAACCCCCAACAGGGGCAACTTAACTATTTCACTCCTGGCGGTGTAAGGAATAAATCAACAGGAACACAGCACTTCCATCTGATAGAGCACACTTACTTGCATGAAGTTTATCTAAAATTGCAGTTTATTGGATTTAAGCACACACAAACATAAGCAATAGGTTTAACAGAGGTTCTCAAACTTTTGTACTGTGACCCCTTTCACATAGCAAGCCTATGAGTGCGACCCCCCCCTTATAAATTAAAAACACTTTTTTATATATATAAGAACATAAGAATGGCCATACTGGGTCAGACCAAAGGTCCATCCAGCCCAGCATCCTGTCTGCTGACAGTGGCCAATGCCAGGTGCCCCAGAGGGCGTGAACCTAACAGGTAATGATCAAGTGATCTCTCTCCTGCCATCCATCTCCACGCTGTGACAAACAGAGGCTAGGGACACCATTGCTTACCCATCCTGGCTAATAGCCATTAATGGACTTAACCTCCATGAATTTATCTAGTTCTCTTTTAAACCTTATTATAGTCCTAGCCTTCACAACCTCCTCAGGCAAGGAGTTCCACAGGTTGACTGTATGCTGTGTGAAGAACAACTTCTTTTTATTTGTTTTAAACCTGCTGCCCATTAATTTCATTTGGTGGCCCCTTGTTCTTATATTATATTACTTTTCCTTATTCACTTTCTCCACACCACTCATGATTTTATATACCTCTAGCATATCCCCCCTTACTCTCCTCTTTTCCAAGCTGAAAAGTCCTAGCCTCTTTAATCTCTCCTCAAAGGGGACCCATTCCAACCCCCTAATCATTTTAGTTGCCCTTCTCTGACCCTTTTCTAATGCCAGTATATCTTTTTTGAGATGAGGAGACCACAGCTGTACGCAGTATTCAAGGTGTGAGCGTACCATGGATTTATATAAGGGCAATAAGATATTCTCTGTCTTCTTTTCTATCCCTTTTTTAATGATTCCTAACATCCTATTTGCTTTTTTGACTGCCGCTGCACACTGCGTGGACATCTTCAGAGAACTATCCACGATGACTCCAGGACCTCTGTCCTGATTAGTTGTAGCTAAATTATTGTATATATAGTTGGGGTTATTTTTTCCAATGTGCATTACATTACATTTATCCACATTAAATTTCATTTGCCATTTTGTTGCCCAATCATTTAGTTTTGTGAGATGATCCTGAAGTTCTTCACAGTCTGCTTTAGTCTTAACTATCTTGAGCAGTTTAGTATCATCTGCAAACTTTGCCACCTCACTGTTTACCCCTTTCTCCAGATTATTTATGAATAAGCTGAATAGGATTGGTCCTAGGACTGACCCTTGGGGAACACCTCTAGTTACCCCTCTCCATTCTTAAAATTTACTACCCTACCCTTTGTACCCTTTGTTCCCTGTCTTTTAACCAGTTCTCAATCCATGAAAGGATCTTCCCTCTTATCCCATGACAACTTAATTTACGTAAGAGCCTTTGGTGAGGAATCTTGTCAAAGGCTTTCTGGAAATCAAAGTACACTATGTCCACTGGATCCCCCTTGTCCACGTTTCTTGACTCCTTCAAAGAACTCTAATAGATTAAGCAACAAAGAGTCCTGTGGCACCTTATACGCTAACAGGTATTGGAGCATAAGCATTCGTCAGACACATGTAATCTAATCGATTAGTAAGATATGATTTCCCTTTACAGAAACCATGTTGACTTTTGCCCAACAATTTATGTTCTTCTATGTGTCTGACAATTTTATTCTTTACTATTGTTTCAACTAATTTGCCCGGTACTGACGTTAGACTTACCGGTCTGTAATTGCCGGGATCACCTCTAGAACCCTTTTTTAAATATTGGCATTACATTAGCTATCTTCCAGTCATTGGGCACAGAAGCTGATTTAAAGGACAGGTTACAAACCATAGTTAATAGTTTTGCAATTTCACATTTGAGTTCTTTCAGAACTCTTGGGTAAATGCCATCTGGTCCCGGTGACTTGTTATTGTTAAGTTTATCAATGAATTCCAAAACCTCCTCTAATGACACTTCAACACCACTATAAATGCTGGAGGCAAAGTGGGGTTTGGGGTGGAGGCTGACAGCTTGCAACCCCCCATGTAATAACCGCGTGACCCTGTGAGGGGTCCTGACCCCCAGTTTGAGAACCCCTTAACACATCCCAGATATTTACCTAACATCTAGAACGGTATTGAGTAATTAACAGCAGGTTTGCAGTGGCCACTTGCTCACCCATCGAGGAGAAAGAGTGTCAGGAAAAATGTCTCTCAATATGGCTTCAGAGGACTGCTCTAAAGTACACTCTATTAGTTAATCTTTTATAACTAACTTCTACAAAACTCATAGGTCGTAATAACCCCTACTGGATCATCACTTTTCTAAATTTCAATAAACTTTTAATATCAGAGGCATCTAGACTTAAGGTTTTCCAACCACCAAGGTTTTCAGTCTCAGTTGTTTACTTGTCTGTGCCCTCCTCCCATTCTGATTAGCAGAAACTGTAGATAGGCTTTCAGCAACAAGGTTAAAACTGTCTCCACATTAATCCATAACTATGTAGTGTTCTATTTCATTAATTCAGAGTAGCTGAATGCACATAATATGGTTGCAATTAGCTTGATAACATTCTGGGGTATACACATCCCTCAAATCCAGGGCATCACTTGCCATACCTATCATAGGAGTCCCCAGACCCCTCCTGTTCATTCCTTTAATGAACCCTTCCTTTTTAAGTCCTTTTCCAAGCCATTTATCTGGTCACTGTATACCTTTCCTATGGAGTACCTGCACTGGACATCCGCCACACACTTACATAATGAGTTGTGACAAATGGACTACCGCACTTCATACCATGCATGAACAGAGCCCTTCCTGAACCTGCTGGGGGGGAAGGTGAAAAAAACCCAACTGCGCCTAGGCCAATATGGTGGTAAGGGAAAAATTCCTTCCCAGGCCCCCTAAAAAGGGGGTGGCTAGCGTAATGCCCACAGCAGGTCTTGACCAAACCTGCTATTTCACCATCTGAAGGGAAGGGAGGGTGGGTACTGCCTCAGCCTGCTCCATGTAAAAGGGGACTTCAGACACAGAGCTGCCCCTTTTAAGCCCTTCATTTCCAGGGGATGAGTCAGAGACCATGCTGACCCCTCCTCCGCTTTTGCAGCAGTTTTCCTCTTCCCCCCCGCCCCCAGCCATAAAACACTGTTCCCTTCATTCGGCCAGCCAGCCAAATACTGCCCCTCCCCAACCCCTGCTTAAAGGTGCAGTCATTGGGTGAGATTCTCAGTTTTCATTAAAGAAAAAAGAAATTTCTAGCCCTTGTGGTTGTGGAGAAAGCTTGAAAACATACCTACATACATACCCTCTAGAGGCTCAAAAGGCAAAAACCAAATAAAAAAGAACCCCAGATTACTATTTTGAAGCCAATCTCATGATTTTGTGGGGCCTGATTTATGTTTTTTGCACCCTGGGAGCAGGCAATCTTGTGTATGAATAAAAGCCTGTTTAAAGTCAAAATACACTTAGAAGACCTCAGGGGACAGGGATCATGTCATCTTATGTGATTGTACAGCACAATGGGACCCACTATCTTGATTGGTATCTCTAAGAGCCACTCTAATATACATTTTTGTCAATCATAATAAGCCCAGGAAAATATAATTCAACAACATAATATTAAAGTAACCCAGAAGATGACATGAGGCATCAAGAGAAAAACAAGAAACTTTCAGCCTATGGCAGGCTCCAGTGAAAGTGACAGGCAGATGTGTATGCTAACAGTGGGCAAAAAATAATAATACATAACTCTTATATAGCACGTTTCATCAGTAGCTAGCAATGTGCATTACAGAGGAGGTCAGTACATTATCCCCATTTTACAGATGGAGAAACTGAGGCACAGAGCGGTGAAGGTCACTCAGCAGGCTAGTGGCAGAGCTGGGAATAGAACTCAGCCCCAGTCCTTTGCTCTTTCTAAGGGGCCACACTGCCTTTCTCAAAAGCAAGATACATTTTGTATGACCGGACTAATTAAGATCAGAATACATACTGCAGATCAAGAGTGAGTGGCACTTGTGAGCATTCATGTAAAACTTAAAAAATACACCTAATTTGGCAGCATTTTTTAATTGTGCGACATGAAAATGGCTCCCAGGCTCCAAAAGAAGCAGTCGTTTTACAGCAGTATCAGACTTCTGAGGGTCTATGCTCTAGCACTGCTCCGTTTTCCTTAGAAGCCAAGTATATTAAAAAGAGAAAATAATCAGAAAGCGAAATTATTTCCTCTCATCATTTCCTAAGGCAATCATGACAGGTTTTCTTTTCAATAATTTATTTTTCCTTTCTCCTCTCCATTCCCTTCTCTTCTCTGTTTGTGGTTTTATTGTGGCTGTTGAAAAGCTAAATCAAAAGTGAGTTTTACACTTCCTTCTGAAGGCAGCGAGATTTGTGGTCCTTCTAGCCTCCTGTCATTAAGAGTTCTAACCCCTAGGCCCTTCTCTTGATAGCACACCTTCTGAGCACCTAATTGCCTCTGCATTGTAAAGCTTCACTGTTTTATGATTGGGGAAAGGCAGGAAGGAACACAAGCCACAATAAAGAAAAACAGGTTGAAGAATATTTGGATGTATTCAAGTCAGCTGGGCCTGATGAAATTATCCAGGGTACTTAAGGAACTAGCTGAAGCAATCTAGGAAATATTAACAATAATCTTGTGAACTCATGAAGGACAGGTGACGTCCCAGAGAATTGGAGACGAGAAACATAGAATCTATTTTTAAATAAGGGAACAAAGAGGACCTGGGAAATTATACCCCAGTCAGCCTAACATTGACCCCTGGAAAGTTACTGGAACAAATTATTAAAAAATCACTTTCCAAGCACCTAGAAGATAATAGGGTAATAAGTAATAGCTAGTATAGATTTGTCAAGAATAAATCATGCCAGACCAACCTAATTTTCTTGTTTGACATGATTACTGTCCTAGTGGATAGGGGGCTGCAGTAGATATGATATAGCTAGATTTTAGTAAGACTTTTGATACCATTCCACATGACATTCTCACAAGCAATCTAGGGAAATGTGGTTTAGATGAAGTTACAATAAGGTGAGTGCATAGCTACTTTAAAGATAGTACTCAAAGATGGTTTGCTGTCAAACTGGCAGGATGTATCTAATGGGGTCCCGCAGAGGTCTGTTAATATTTTCATTAACTATTTGGATAATGGAGTGAAGAGTATGCTTATAAAATTTGCAGATGACACCAACCTGGGAGGGGTTGCAAGCACTCTGGAGGACAGGATTAGAATTTAAAACAACTTCAACAAGTTGGAGAATTGGTCTGAAATCAACCAAATGAAAGTCAATAAAGACAAGTGCAAAATACTTCACTTAGGGTGGAAAAAATCAAACACTCAACTACAAAAGAGGGAATAACTAGCTAGGTGCTGCTGAAAAGGTTCTGGGGTTTCTATAGATCACAAACTGAATATGAGTCAACAATATGATGCTGTAGCTAAAAGGCTACGATCAATTTGGGATGTATTAACAGGAATGTTGTATTGTCCTGCTGTACTGGGCACTGGTGAAGCCTCAGTTGAAGTACTGTGTCCAGTTCTGGGCACCACACTTTAGGAAAGATGTGGACAAATTGGAGAGAGTCCAGAGGAGATTAACAAAAATTATAAAAAGTTTAGAAAACCTGACCTATGAAGAAAGCTTAAAAAAAACTGGGCATGTTTAGTCTTGACAAAAAAAAGACTGAGGGGTGATCTGATAACAGTCTTCAAATATGTCAAAGGCTGTTGTTCTCCAGATCCACTGAAAGTAGCACAAGAAGTAATGGGCTTAATCTGCATCAAGGGAGATTTCAGATGGATATTAGGAAAACCTTTCTAACTATAAGGGTAGTTAAGCACTGGTACAAGCTTCCAAGGGATGTTGTGGGATCCCCATCATTAGAGGTTTTGAGGAACAGGTTACACAAACACCTGTCAGGGATTGTCTAAATATACTTGGTCCTGCCTCAGCACAGGGGATTGGACTAAAGGTGACCTCTCGAGGTCCCTTCCAGCCCTACATTTCTATGATTCTAAGAGAAAGCCCAGTCTCCTGTTCTCACAAGCTTCACTCTTGCTACTTACACTTTCATTCTTATTAAGGAATGTAGCTGCCACGGAATGTGGTCATCACAAATAGTGGTGACCAAGCTTGTTACACAAGCTTGTTACAACCTTGTGTGGGCCAAACAGATTCTACGTGGAGTGGAGATATTTGCCTTCTTGTAAATCCTCAGGGAGTAGGCTTAGTTAGAGATGTCTAGAATCCAGTCTGGCTTAGCAGTTCCTTTATAAAGGTTGTACTGTTGTTGTTTTGCTTTTTGAAAAAGTGGTTGCTGCTGAAGCATAGGGCTAGGGAAATATAATTTGCATGAGAAAAAGGACAGCCCAGAATTAAAGTGTGATGTTTGCCTCAAATAGATTTAAAATTCTTAAACATTCTCTATAACAAAGCCCATTGTGTGTATGTGCGCGCGTGCGCGCGCATGTGAGAGAGAGAGCAAGAGAGAGAGTCTTTTAAAAATACATTTTCTTTCCCTGTTTGCCTCTTGTCAAGCGATTAAAAAAATTAATCACAATTAATCGTGCTATTAATCTCTATATTAAGCAATAATAGAATACCATTTATTTAAATATTTTTGAATGTTTTCTACATTTTTAAATATATTGATTTCAATTAGAATACAGAATACAAAGTGTACAGTGCTCATTTTATATTTATTTTTCATTACAAATATTTGCACTGTAAAAAAGAAACAAAAGAAATAGTATTTTTCAGTTTGTCATACAAAGACTGTAGTGCAATCTCTCTATTATGAAAATTGAACTTACAAATGTAGAGTGATGTACAAAAGATAAATGCACTCAAAAATAAAACAATGTAAACTGTAGAGCCTACAAGTTCACTCAGTCCTACTTGTTCAGCCAATCGCTCAGACAAACATGTTTATTTACATTTGCAGGAGATGATGCTGCCCGCTTCTTGTTTACAATGTCACCTGAAAGTGAAAACAGGTGTTTGCATGGCACTTTTGTAGCCAGCGTTGCAAGATATTTACTTGCCAGATGTGCTAAAGATTCATATGTCCCTTCATGCTTCACCAGAGGACATGTGTCCATGCTGATGACAGGTTCTGCTTGATAACGATCCAAAGCATTGTGGACTGACCCACGTTCATTTTCATCATCTGAGTCAGATGCCATCAAGAACGTTGATTTTCTTTTTTGATGGTTCGGATTGGACGGTTGCTCTTTTAAGACTTCTGAAAACATGCTCAACACCTCATTCCTCTCAGATTTTGGAAAGCACTTCAGATTCTTAAGCCCTGGGTCGAGCGCTGTAGCTAGTTTTAAAAATCTTACATTGGTACCTTCATTGTGTTTTGTCAAATCTGCAGTGAAAGTGTTCTTAAAACGAACAACATGTGCTGGGTCATCATCCGAGATTGCCATAACATGAAATATATGGCAGAATGCAGGTAAAACTGAGTAGGAGACATACAATTCTCCCCCAAGGAGTTCAGTCACAAATTCAGTTAATGCATTATTTTTTTAATGAGCATCATTGGCATGGAAGCACATCCTCTGGAATGGTGGCCAAAGCATGAAGGGGCATACAAATGTTTAGCATACCGGGCACGTAAATACCTAGCAATGCCATGGTGCCGTGCGAACACCTGTTCTCATTTTCAGGTGACATTTTAAATAAGAAGTGGGCAGCATTATCTCCCGTAAGCATCTTTGCATGTAATAAGGAACTTTTAGGGTAGATTTTAGATTCTTTAAGTAAAGTATTTTTCAAGTTTTGCTAAAAATAAGCAGAAATTACAAATTAATATTAACCTTAATAACAAATAAGCAGCTTTAAAATGCAAATGATAAGTAACAAAACACATAAAAATGTTCAGTTGAGCAGTATATATACTTATGTTTTAGATCTTGCACTATTATAATTGAATTAAAAAGCAAATTTATACATTTGCACAGTAATATTAGGGCTTACACAAAAACGTAGACCTACATATTATTCCATGATATCACTTTTAGCTAGTTACTCTGAGGATGCATTTAAAAATTGGCCAAATAGAAATTAGCTCCGAAATATTAGCAAATTACTACCACTTTTCTGCTTGTGATAACATTTCTCATTATTAATTTAAACATTCATTGTCATTAATAATGTTCAGCTCGCTGGAAAGTCCTTTCCATTCTGATATCATTGTTTCATGTTACCAAGTTAATTCTTGCATTTTTTTAAACTCCTTCCAGTGTTTCCTTTGCCAACCAACGTGCCTTCTCCATATAAGGAATCTATTTGCTCATCAACCTATTTCATCTAGAACAGCCATGGGCAAACTTTTTGGCCCGAGGGCCACATCGGGGTTGCAAAACTGTATGGAGGGTTGGGTAGGGAAGGCTGTGCCTCCCCAAAAGCCTGGCCCCCGCCTCCTCCCACTTCCCGACTCCTGACTGCCCCCCTCAGATCCCCTGACCCATCCAACCCTCCCCCGCTCCTTGTCCCCTGACCACCCCCTCCTGGGACCGCCAACCCTAACTGCTCCCCTGGAACCCCACCCCCATCCAACCCCCTCTGCTCCCTGTCCCCTGACTGCCCCAACCCCTATCCACACCCTCGCCCCTGACAGGCCCCCCAGGACTCCCACGCTTATCCAACCCCCCCCATTCCCTGTCCCCTGACCGCCCCGTCCCAGAACCTCCACCACATCCAACCCCCTGCTCCCTGTCTCTTCACTGCCCCCTGGGATCCTCTGCTCCTTATCCAACTCCCAACCCCCTTACCATGTCGCTCAGAGCAGCATGTCTGGCAGCCATGCCGCTTGGCCGGAGCCAGACACGCTGGCGCGCTGTCCTGCAGGAGCTCGCAGCCCCACCGCCCAGAGCGCTGGTGGCACGCAAGGCTGGCTCCAGCATTTCTGCCGCCCCAAGCAAAACAAAACAAACAAACAAAAAAGCCGCGATCGCTATCGTCAGCGGCAATTGGGGAAAAAAAAAAGCCGCGATGGGCGGCGGCAGTACAGCGGCAGGTCCTTCGCTCCTAGAGGGAGTGAGGGACCTGCCGCCCCCGAATTGTCGCAGGTGCCGCCCCTCTCCCTTGGCCGCCCCAAGCACCTGCTTGTTAAGCTGGTGCCTGGAGCCGGCCCTGGTGGCACGGCGAGCTGCGAGGGAGGGGAGACAGCAGGGGAGGGGCCTGGGGCTAGCTTTCCCCGCCGGGAGCTCAAGGGCTGGGCAGGATGGTCCCCGTGGGCCGAATGTGGCCCACAGGCTGTAGTTTACCCATCTCTGATCTAGAACTACACCTCCAGAAGAGACATCTTTTCAGGGAGGCAACATACTCTAGTGAACAGGGCACAGGCCTGTTCCAATTTCTTTTGCCACTGGCCTTCTATGAGATTTTGGACTAGTTAATAACTTCCTTGTGCCTCAGTTTCTGCATCTGTTTAACAGGGAAAATGATACCTTCCTATTCTTGCATATTGGTTTGTGATTTGCTGATGAAAAATGCTATACAGATACCAAATATTTATTATTCCTGTGAATGTCCTACATCCAGAATATGTGCCCTTTTCCTTGATGCTTCTCTGATGTCACACACTTTCATTGGTATTGGTATTCACTCTCTTCTGATTCCAGTATTCAGCCATTGCATGCGTGCCCTCACTGCTTGTACTTGCTGGTTGATGTCCTTGCCTTCTCCCTGGTGGTAGGTTGAAGAATAATCACATTGATTGGTTACAGTCTTCTCTACACATATACCAGCTGTTTCTTTACTTATAATAGTTAAGCTTTCCAGTGCAGAGGTGTGTGTGTGTGTGTGTAATTTCAAACTATATTGGGATGCCACAAGTCTGAAAATCAGTGGAGAAAAATTCATCTATCTATCTATCTATATATATCCATTTAGGGATCTGCAGCAAAAATCTGTCTGGGGCTTGGTCCTCCTTTGAGCAGGGGGTTGGATTAGATGACCTCCTGAGGTCCCTTCTAACCCTGATATTCTATGATTATTAAAATGTTTGTGTGCTTCAAAACATCAGATCTGGCGTTATTGTCTGCAACTCAAATTCAATACAGTTGTAACTGCACTTACTCCAGGTATGAATTTGATCCATTAACTTCAGGCTCTGAATCTGTTCAGGATATATGGTGTGTTTTGTGGGTTTTAATCTGCTTTGTTTTTTCAAGGATTTCTCCTCCATTAACAAAATAAGATATAATTATTACAAATGAAGAGTCTGAACTTGTCACATTGAAGTTAATGACAAAACTCCTACTGACTTTAGGGGGATCAAAATCAAGCCATAACTCCTAACTTTTTGTACTACCATACCTAGAAACAAAATGCAATAGCTGATTTTGTGATAGTGAATTGTGATAGTAGGCTCAGAGTTTTGTGATTAGGGAAATTTTGGTGTTTTTGTGGTTTTGTCAAGCATGACTGTTTTCTCCAAAAATAAGTATAGCATAACATTAATAAGGCCCTTCTCCTGTACTCCAGTGAGGATAATTGCTCATCTCAAGCTGTTTATTTTGAAAGTAATTCTCCCAGACTTCTAATATCATTAGTGTTCAAAGGAATTCTTTAACCGAGAAGAATCAAACTGGAAGCAGGAGTTGGTCATGTGCAGCACACTATTTCTGTACATGTACATTTAAACATTAGACAAATTTTTTTAGCTGCTTTAATGTAAGACCTAAGAATGAGTAAAAGGATCTGCAATGCATCTTCATGTTAGCAGAATGAGCTTATCCAGAAGGTCATTTCCAGAAATAAAATTCTGTTTGTATCATTAGTGAGCCCCTCTGTATCACTGTGCTCAAGACATGAAGATACCATGTTTTCTTAATTACACTAATATAAATCCAGATGAACTCCACTAAAGACAGAGTTCCAAATTTTGCTTTCATTTAAACCCACTTGACTTCACTAATCTCAATTGGGTTGCCTGGATGTAGGTGAAATGAGAATTGGGCTGAATGGACTAATTTTGACCTAAATTATATACTCAGGTTTCCTTATTCAAAACAACTTTATTAAGTGGTTTATGCCCATAATTTAAATGACCTTAAAGTTGTCTTCTGATAAGGCATAATCATGTGTTTTTTAAGCATCTTTATTTAAAAACAAATCAACAAAACAAACAAACAAAAAACAAAGTAAAAAATCACCACAAATTCATTTAAGAAATTTAAAAAGCAAATGTTAATTTTTGTGCAGCATTAAAAAAAGACCACTTTTGTTGTGTAACCATTAGAGCAGGTTGGGAACTTTTCAGTTAATTTTTTTTTGTTGGAAAATGGAGATTTGTCAAAACTGAAATTATTTGCAGAGTAGGATCAGATTGACTAATTCCTGGAAAGTGTTGTTGACAGTATCTTGTAGGATCTTATTACCGTTAGCTAGTAAATGATTTTCGTTCTTTTTCATTGCTCATTGAATTGATTTGAAAGAATCCCATCGATTTCAGCTAGCTTTTTGGTCAGTCCTCCTGTCTCTTTCCCACTAACATAAACATGACAAATTGACATAGGAGATATCTCTCTCTCTCACTAGGATAAGATATTCTTAAGGGTAAAGTATAATAGGGCATAAAAACACCACAAACCATTGTGTACTGCACTGTAATGTTGAACAGTATTTCAGGCTTTTCTAGTCTGATAATTTCTTCAAAGTTTAATGGTGCATTAGAATTAAGAAGCACTTAGTGTTAGTTTTAACAAGAGTCCCCATGTCCCTGAGCAGACTATGATGTAAGCAACCGTTGTGGGACCGATTTGAATCTCACCCCAGTTATACACTATTGTAACTCCACTGACTTCAATGGAGCTACTTTTAATTAACATCAGTGTAAGTGAGATGGGAATCAGACCTTATATTTGAAGCTTCTTCATAGGAAAGTAGGACAACAGCGTGATTGTTACCTACCTAGAAAATCCCCTGATAGGTGCCTACAATGGATGAAAAAAAAGGGGAGAGAGACAACTCAGGCAAGGAGAGAGGGTTCTGTATTTATACGATCCCCATCCTCTTACATGTTGTTTCCCTAAATTTTGCTATGTGAAGCAACTGAATAAACATCATTAGGATCTTAAGGGATTTTATTTATTGATTTTTATATATCTTTAACTATGCATGGATGTCTTACCTAATTAAAATTAAATACAAAAGTAACAAAAAAAGATGCTGGGCCAGATCCTCATTTATATAAATCATAGAGCTTCATTGCTGTCAATGGAGCTATGCTGATTTAGGCCATCCGAGGATCTAGCCCTCTGTATGTTATCTGCCAGTATTGCACCTAAAAGTATAGGTGGGTTAGTGAAAAAACATGATCAAATAGTTACACCTTGCACTAAGCCTTGAAGTTCCCCAGACTTGGGCTCTGGGCTTCCAGAGGGCAAAGGTTCCAGAGACTGAGAATGTCCAGTGGAGTTTACCCCAAGAATGGATAGCAGAAGGAAAACAGCAAGTTTTCTATAAGAAGAGAGGTTATCTCTCAGGATCCAAGATCATTTAGGGTCTTCTGTAGATCAGAACCCATGGGAACCAAAAAGAGTGTTGAGAGTGGCACTGATATTTTTTTTATGCCCATGAATGGCTTATCTCACAGATGAAGGCAAGCTGCTGCATTCTGCACTAGCTCCAACAGAATGATTCCCATTACTTCAAAGAACTTTGGATCAGACCCATAATGTATGTTTTCTTGTGCAGTTTGCTTAGAGTCTGTGACCATTCCTCAGAGATAGGGACTCTGACAATAATCCTCACCTCCGTGACTGCAAAGCTAGCTGATTGCAAAGCCCTTTACTGTGGGCTATCATAAAAGAAACTGAAACGGAAGTGCCC
Source organism: Chrysemys picta bellii (assembly GCF_011386835.1). Taxonomy (NCBI): domain Eukaryota; kingdom Metazoa; phylum Chordata; order Testudines; family Emydidae; genus Chrysemys; species Chrysemys picta. Next base: position 114,941,166 of record NC_088792.1, on the reverse strand, counting down.
TGAAAACCCGTGGCGGGGGGTCCTTACGGCCCGGGACCAGCTGCCGAAGTGCCGGGTCTTGGGCGGCAATTCGGCGGCGGTGGCCCACTGCTGCCGAAGTCCCCAGGCCCCCTGAATCCTCTGGGTGGCCCTGGACCCTATGTGCCATTGCTGTCAGTTGGGGATCAAGGAGCAACAATGGATCTGATAATATCACCAAACTACAAACTGTACTGGCAATAGTCTGGCAAATAACCCCAACAAAAAGCATCCTCATGCATACAGCCCAGTCCTCCTGACTGTCAGCATCACTTCAGTATTGAGTCTAAACCATCTTACTTCCACCCAAAGCCCTGCCTCTTTCAGCCACCCGAGGAGGAAAGAGTCCAGAGTGTCTGCGTTTGGGGGAAAGAACCTGAGAGAGCCACAGGTTCATTCCACCCAACCTCTATACTATGGTAATGAATTATGGTCTTTCCAAAAAAATGATATGTGGTGTATCCTGTGCCCCACATGATGGTAATTTTAACTTGGGTCCTTAAGCATTTGACAGTGTCCCTTTAATTAAATCATTTTATTCTACACTTACTAAAATATATTGTACTGCATTTAACCTCCAAAATGTGTAAGAGCCATGCACTGCTATTTTTATTCAAAAAAGACCCTTGGTAGGTAGAGTTTTCATTATATAAGGCTGTTCAGGCAAGTTCATTAGCAAGTTGATTTCCCCCCCCACACACACACACACACTTGTCATGAATAGTTAGTGAATCTCTACAGCTGTCATGTTATTTCAATATAAGGAAATGTGGTTTGCAGCAGCATATAATTTTTCCGGTAAACTTACTTTTCTCATTCCTAACACCCCCCTGGAAATGGTCATTGGAGACTGTTTGAATCTGTGCTGAGAATGGTACCTAATTAGTGGAAAACAAGCTGTAGTAATTAATTTAGGCCAGATATAATAAAGTATTAATGAAATAGCTACACAGATTTATAATTGCATTCCTATTAAATTATTGACAATAAGCACAGAATTTGCTTCTGTCAGATTTTTTTTGTGAGTGGGAAAATGTAGTTTTAAAGTCTGAAGACATTTTCCGTAAAAAAAATACCGCACCGTATATGGAGATCTTAGAAAATTAGGTCCAGTCACACATGGTTCTGCATTAGTATTTGAAAAAACAGCACCCCTCCCAGTAAAGTAGATTCAAAGAATAATGAGTTGGTATTACTGAAGCATATACATATATAATATATAGTCTGTGAACTTCAGTGAAGTGAAAGTAATTAATTTAGTTTAGTCTTTTGATTAGATCACTGCATTCAACAATTAAATAAGTGAAAAAGTCTCCATTCAAGCAACAGCTAAGATCAAACTAATGAAGAATAAACATTAAACGGGCTCACTATCTGGGGAAATAGCTTCTCACCATATACACCTACACTTGGGAAACATTTTTTTAATGTAGCTTCCCTGATCTCTCCAATGTGTAACCATGTTATATATATATATATATATATATATATATATATATATAAAAACATCCGTAGTTCTGTAGTTTATTTAAAGAGGTTCTCAGTATGAATAATTAAAGGTAAATATAGGTGTTTTGTTTTGTTTTGTTTTTTTATTCTAAGTTACAGCCAGGGTCTCGCTGCAGAAGACTCTGTTGTCAAAAGCAGCTGCTGTGTTTTACTTGTGGTCCCAGTATAAATTGGTGACTAGGTTCAGGTGAAAAGCTGACCTGGGAGATTGTGATAGGCTGTTTCAGATTACCCCCTTTTCAAGCACAGCTAGTTCCTGCTATAGTCACTTTGTTTCCCCTGACCCTCAGACAGAACTGTGCTGGAGTGGAAAGAAGGCGTTTAGGGCTCTGGTTTACTTTTTTTCAGCTTCCCAATTTCAAAGAATTATAGAAATGAGATATAGTGAAACCAGTTAGTTCATCTAATAGATCACATGGGGTCTGACAAAAGTGTTCCCTACAATATATTCTCCAATATTAGTTCAGCTGAGTTTAAATCACTAGTGATAGGGCTTCCACCATTTCTCATTGGAAGCTATTCCACTAACAGATCACTCATTACTCAGTTTCTCTTTGTTCTTAATTTATACCTTCTTAGACTACTCCTTACTATTTCTTTTCTTTCTTGATGTTCACATACGGAACAATAAATCACTTACAATCTGATCCTGACACAAGAATGTCATTCATCAGTATTAGGGTTACCATACTTAACAAATAAAAAAAGAGGATCCTCCACGGGGTCCTGGCCCCGCCCATTTCCCACCCCAGCCCGCCCCAACTCCGCCCCTTCCCCGCCCCAACCCCGCCCTAATTCCGCCCCCTCCTCCCTCCCACTCCCATCCATGCGGAAAGGGCTGCCCGAGTGCTACCGGCTTCACGGTTTGCCAGGCAGCCCCCAGACCCTGCGCCCCCGGCCGGTGCTTCCCCAGCACAGCTGGAGCCCGGGAGGGGAAGGGCCCAGCCGGGGGCGCAGGGTCTGGAGGCTGCCTGGCAAACCGTGAAGCCGGTAGCGCTTGGGCTTCGGGCAGCCCCCTTGCCTCCAGACCCTGCGCCCCCAGCCGGGCACTTCCCCTCCCGGGCTCCGGCGGCGCAGGGTCCGGAGGTATGGGGGCTGCCCGAAGCCCGTAGCGCTCGGCTCTTAAACAGAGCCGAAGAGTCGGGGAGGATCAGAGCTGCCGCGTCCGGAGGCTCTGCTCCTCCCCTGACTCTTCGGCTCTGTTTAAGAGCCGAGCTGCCCCAGCGCTACTGGCTTCGGGCAGCCCCCATGCCTCCGGACCCTGCGCCCCCGGAGCCCGGGAGGGGAAGTGCCCGGCCGGCGGCTGGGGTCCGGAGGCAAGGGGGCTGCCTGAAGCCCATAGCGCTCGGGCAGCCCGGCTCTTAAACAGAGCCGAAGAGTCAGGGGAGGAGCAGAGCCGCCGCGGGAGGGGAAGTGCCTGGCCGGCATTTTCCCGGACATGTTCGGCTTTTTGGCAATTCCCCCCGGACGGGGGTTTGAGTGCCGAAAAGCCGGACATGTCCGGGAAAAACCGGACGTATGGTAACCCTAATCAGTATAAGCAAATGACTTCCCTATCCACAGATGCTATGGTGGTGAGAATGGACTGAACCCAGTAACTCCAGCAACAAAATACGAGTCTCTGCTACTTCAATTAAAGAATAACTTCATTCTCTCATATGTAGCCGGCACATATCTGTGCTGGAGCTTGCCACTGGAGTGAGATATTGTCACGCACTCTAAACCAGTGTATGACAAAAATCTCATCACCAACAAGAAATAGCTATTACAATTTTTTTTATCAATATGGCTGAGGATAAATACATTAGACAGTGAAGTGCTTTGAGATACATTAATGAAAAGGGCTGTATAAGAGCTAGATATATTATACTGATTTCATCTGCATGTCATTTACAGTTTCTTGCCCTCACTAATTGTTAGGCAAGAGTTTTTATTCTGTACCAAGGTTATTTGTTGAATCTGTTGATGCTGTCATCTGCAAACCCTACAATGTTTATTTTGATATTCGTATGTAAGGAATTATCTTGAATGTGTTTTATTTTTCTGAATGTTCTGGAGACCAGTAAAAATCATTTTTAAAAGGGCTTCCATATGTCAGTGCACATTTCATTTGATGTATTTTGCTAGTGAAAGTTTGGAGTAGTTAATTTGTACCAAGGTTTCATATGAATCTGATTAATCCAGGTCATAGCACATTTCTGGTCAATATCCGGTATTATCTTCACATATTGCAGTGAGCCTTTGGATTGGTTATGTGACTAACAAAAAAAAAGCAGAGTCAGAGAAAATGATAATGGAATAGTTTTAACTAATGATCCTTATTGTAAACAAATATCACTAAAATTCCCGAAGCCCTGCCTTCACAATTATGGTTTCAGTTACTGATAATTTTACAAAATTGAAATCTACCCAAAGGTGACTATTTTGTGAAAGTTCGCACAAAAACAATTCAGGCATTTTATTGTGAGAGGAGAACATAAAAACACTTTTCTATTATTTAAAAAGAAAGTGCTTTCAATCTTTCATTTGAACAATTGCTCTAGTGACAAAGGGTCTGGGGCTAGAAAATGGAAATTTGTCAGGGCAATAGTCCTCATTGTGAAGGGAGCAGTAGTGCCTTTGAGTTTTCCCCTGCAAATTGGATTTGATATGGCTGAGCTATGAGGGTTTGAAGATCTTGGCAAATTTGCAGTGTTTGAGGTTAGTATTTTAGCTTTTTATATATTTATTTCAAACCAACATTATGAAGCTGCACCGCTTTGTGCATTCCTTGTATGGCTTGCTTGTGTCATGTACAACACGTAAGTGCCTCAAACAGAACGTAGTGAAGTCTATGGAAATAATCTCATTGACTTCAACTGGCACTGAATTAGGGCCCAATTGTGTAGAAAAGTTCACATTGAATTTGACAAAGGCATCATTCCATGAGCAGTGAAGTGCATTTTGAATAAAGCAAAGTATCATAGATGATGCAGAGAGACCTGGTAAGGTGGGCACTGAATGCGTCATCTGCCCTTGCCTCATTCAGCATACACCTTGTGCAGGAGGTAACAAATAATTCAATATGATATCATACAATACTTTTATACTAGCTCTTTAAGATGTATCTTGTATGATGGGAAGTGAATGAGGCAAAGGCTCAGAAGATGAAATCATTGACTCTTTTGCTGCTCATCTGGACCCCAGTCCAGCAAAGCACATAAACACACGCTTAATTTTAAGCAGTTGAATTCTCCCGACTACTCATGTCCTTGAAGTAAAGCATGTGCTTGAGTATTTTGGTGGAGTGGGACCCAGATATATAAATAACTTTCATGGAATCTGTCTGATTTTTACAGAGAAGTAACATATAGTAGAAGATTCTGCACAAGTATACAATGTTCACTGTTAAACTGATTTTAATATTCTCTATTCTTCACTGCTGACAACACCACCATGAGCAGAAATAAAATAGTCCAACAGAAAGTGGAGAAAAATAATTGGGAAGTTGGCATACCTAAATGTAATTATGCATTTAGTTGTTGTGCCTTTTATAATCAATCTGAACCCCAAATGCATTAATTAAATACTGCTTTTCCATAGTGTCTAGTGCAGTGTTTCCCAAACTTGGGACGCTGCTTGTGCAGGGAAAGCACCTGGTGGTCCGGGCTGGTTTGTTTACCTGCCCCGTCCACAGGTCCGGCTGATCGCAGCTCCCACTGGCCACAGTTCGCCACTCCAGGCCAATGGGAGCTGCTGAAAGCCGCAGCCAGCACGTCCCTCGGCCTGCACTGTTTCCAGCAGCTCCCATTGGCCTGGAGCAGCGAACTGCAGCCACTGGGAGCCGCGATCGTCTGGACCTGCGGACGGGGCAGGTAAACAAACCGGCCCGGCCCGCCAGGGGCTTTCCCTACACAAGCGGCGTCCCAAATTTGGGAAACACTGGTCTAGTAACTTGAAGCAGTCTTTTAAATATTGATACCAGGGTTACATGCGGACAACCCAGATTAGCATTTGAGAATCAAGTAGCGTTTTGATCAGTAAAATTGACAAACTCTGTAGATTCACTTATAATGGAACCTAGAAACTGCCCCATGGCAGCAGATGGACTACTCAGTTACTTAATAGAGCCTGTATCAATAAATCAGAGATCATGCTGAGGAACAGTCTCCTTTATCTGCCTAATAACTGTTCAAGCTTTCATCATCTATGGCTTGTCAATCACACTGTTTTAGTGAGACAAGGTGGGTGAGGTAATATCTTATGCTTTTGTGGTCTTTTGAAAAGTTCCCTGCTGTAGCAAGAGAAAAAAAAACAGCACCTTGTCTAGTAGGGACTTTAGGTAAAAGACACATTGACATTCAGAGAACAGATTCTGGTTTTGATATTTTTTTGTCCAAATCAATGCCTAAAAGGAATTGAAGGTACAGATAAGGGTCGGTTTACAGTATGTGCCAAATCTTTTGCTCAGAATACATCTAGATAAAGTGAATCCCAAGCCTTATGCCGTAGTGTTTTTTTTCCCCCCTCATTAAACCGATTTCATGAATGGCTTATCACACACAATCTTTAGTTATCTGGGTATATGCACTCCCACTGTGTGTGTATTATGCGCTGCATCATATGTGCCGATGCACTTATTAGAGGTGGAATTCATTAAGCTACTTAGGCATCTAAACCCAGATTTAGGCACCTAAATCCCCCACTGTGATCCACAAAACTCCAGACAAACCCTGCTGCCTCACTCTAGGCATCCAGGCATATATTTCTCACCTAGGTGCGAGTGATTCATGAAGCAGGGGAAGATAGACATTAGGCCACCTAAATCACATGTAGGCACCTGATCCAGGTGCCATTCTAAATCAGGCTCCATTCTAAAGCTGGCAGGAGGAGGCAGTGGGGATGGTGCTGCCACCCTATAACCTTTAGCCTAGCGGGTAGAACACTCACCTGGGATGTGTGAGACATAGCTTTGATTCACTCTCCCTCCCAGTGAGGGAGGATTGGAAGAGGTGTCTCCCACCTATGAGAGAGTGCTCTAACTACTAGTGCTCTAACTATCTAGGGATATTCTGATGTGGGGTTCCCCCAATCCCTCCTGTTGAAGCTGTTCTCTACTGTGGATAAATAATGAAAGAGTGATTGGATTAGGGGGACTTGGCCCAGGGTCTTCTGCCCCTCAGGTGGGTGCCTGACCCACAGGACTACAGAGTCATTCCTTCTCTTTTTCTCTGGCCCTATCACTTTTAAAGAAAGGGCCATGGGGGGAATCAAACCCGTCTCTCCCAGACCATAGATGGGCGCTCTAACCATTAGGATAGACACTATCAGATCAGCACCCTCCCTCCTCTTCCTGCCATTTTGAGTGGAGCAAGGCAAACGCCTAACTCACTGTCAGAAGAAACTACGGAGCCACCAAAGCCAGGAGAGAGGTTCCTGTTTGTGTAGCACTAGCAGAGCGAAACGCCTCCCTGCAGCCTGGCCTTAGTCACCTATTTATGAGAAAAGGGTGGGACTTACCACATCACTGTTTCCCATTGACTTGCTTAGGTGGGAAGCTGCCTAGCATGTTGGATCACAGTTTAAAGTGCATCTCTCTTCCCCATGCATTGTATAGGGAGTTTAGGCACCTACCTCAGCTTTGTGGATCGCAGTATTGTTCCTATGTTTTGCTAGGTGCCGGGATGCTCAGCATTGCAATGCCTACATGCTTGCACAGGTTGCACCCAAAGGCTGTCATGCTTACTCCACTGAAAGATCTGCCTCAGCCCTCCTTCCCCACATTAAAATATTAAATATGCTTCCGTGTCACCGTTGTTTCCTCTATTAATAATTTTCAGTCCCTGTGGCGGAGTCCTTCCCCTACTTACCTGTTTATATTGATGCTGCTTTGTTTTGCATTCAGTTGAGTATTTTTATATTGTCTGCTTCATTTCAAAATGTGCAATGCATATATATTCTCTATAATTGTATTCTTTCAAAGTTTGATAAAGATTGCAATACTGTTATATTAGTTTTTGGACTGGTTTGTGCATTTCATAATTTATTTCTCTTTTATCCTTACAATTAATTCTTTGAATAGTGAGTTCTAAAATGCCTAACCTGTCCTAGCTGGAGTAATTATCATTATTACTTTTATTACCATATTGTGCTTTGTCATTCATTATTTAAAGTGGTACAATCAAATAATCGCCTTCTAGAATGTAAATTTAGCTTGTATTCACCTTAGCAGTGCCAGTTTTTTTTAAAAACCCGTAGCTAAACACACACCTTTAGACACTGTGCAGATGAAGGTCGCTTATTTTCAAATTGTAATTTTAATTATATCTGTAAAATAACTTAAAATTCATACAAAAATAAATGCGGTTCCAAGTCTGATACTAATAGTGATGATGGAGTCAAATGGTAGTGAGTCACGTATCAGCGGCTCTCAACCAGCTGTCGTGGGCTCCCTGGGGGGGCCGCAAGCAGGTTTCAGGGGTCCACCGAAATAAACCAGATAGGGGCCGGTTAGACTTGCTGGGGCAAAGGGTGGAAAGCCTAAACCCGAGCCCCACCGCCCAGGGCTGAACCCGAAGCCCGAGTAACTTAGCTTAATGGGCCTCCTGTGGCCTGGGCCCTGGGCAATTGCCCTGCTTACTAGCCCCTCACGCTAACCCTGGCTTTTCATCTACTGGATATGCATAAAAACCAGTTGTTGTAGCAGAGGCGGGCCGTGGAATTTTTATAGCACGTTGGGGGATCCTCAGAAAGAAAGAGATTGAGAACACCTGACGTACATGATTGTGATTGGTAAACATAAACGCTAAAATAATTAGAAAAATAAATGTCCGTTCTTAATCAAAGATTAAAAATCCCTTAATCGTGTATGTTAAAATTAAGTTAAATATGTTTTTAGCGGAGTAAAAAACAATCGACTAAAATAGAGTAGTTAATGGCAGTGACACAAAGTATGTCTGTTAGAGAACGTAAGCAGATTTTTTTATTTTTATTTATCTCTACTAAAGATAGTGTACAAAGGATCAAATTTGCGTTTCTGATATTTGTGTTAAGGCTCCAGAAATGATACCTCAAGGCTTGGGATAGGGAATATCTTGCTGTATTATCTCCTGATTATTCTAAACTTATGTGTATATAAACTTAAAATATGGCTTTAATTGGTGTTTGTCTATATGTTTTTTTCTTTATATAGGAATTATGTATGGTGCTCCTGTCAGCTAATTTCTAAGTTATTATCTGCAAAAAAATCTAGTTTTCAGGTACCTAAGTAGCCCCTGGGCTCACAGTTAAAGTTGCTCCCCACCCCACCAGAATCTGAACTGGCACCTCTGCTTCCTCCTGACCTGGTTCACATCCCTAGCATGCAGCTCCCTGCCACGTGCCTGCTGCTGCTGCACATGCTCCGGCCCAGGCTGAGGACGCTTAGATTTGCAAATTGACTAGGGCTCAGGAGCCACAAAGACCCGCATCCATCCCCCTTCCCTCCCACTGCCTCCTCCAGTGGCTGCTAAGGATGGAGGACAGAGCACCAGTAACACCTCCTCCAGCACCTGGGATCAGTTAGCCCTCTCTAGCATTGAGGCCCCTGCTCCAGACTGACCGCAGTGTGAGTTGTTATATTATGGCTCTGAGTTGCCAAATCTTCCAAATATCTTACATGTGCAAATGGTTAATTTTAAAATATAATACAATACATTATCCAATGTAAAGTAATTTGCTATTAGTATTATTTAACCAGTAATTTTTTCCCAGTAGTTGGCATTTGTTTATTGTTATTATTAGTTTGTTTATTTAGTTATGGGCTTTTTTTCCTGTTGATTTTCAGTGAATAAATGTTGCACCAGTGAGCTGCCATAGATGAAGTTTAAAACCAATCTGTCTGTATATAATTTTTATTCTCCGTTTGAGGATAACATAGATAAAAACACACAGAGTTTAAGTGTGTATTGTTAAAAAAATAAATGTGTGCCCACAAGATGTATAGCACAGTCCCCCAATTTTCTGTCTAGCCCACCTCAGCTCCCCCCACCGGGAAGAGGCTGGAGCTGACCCCGTTGAAGGCTGCGTGTGTGTTGTGTTTGTATTTTAAATAATATGAAGAGTTGGGAGGGACAACAGAAAAATAACCCATGTTTTATCAAGAGAGATTAATTCCAGTGCATGAAGAGAATAGATAAGCAATAGAGACCAATAGAGACTGTTTCAAAGAACTCCATATATAGAATTCTTTTGCAAGTATATTGAGATGCAGGCATTTAACCATCAAAATAAACTTTTGTTAACCAATTTCCCAGAACTGGTAGTTAAAAATTAATCCTTTTGGAGAGACATATACAACAGCTTCATCTAGGATGTAGATTTCATCAAACGATCAATACATTTCTGGAACAGTGACATAAATTACACTTTAAATATGCAGTGTTGTTTTCTTAGACCTGAAGAAGAGCTCTATGTCAGCGCAAAAGTTTGTCTCTCTCATGAACAAATGTTGGTCCCATAAAAGAAATTACCTCACTCACCTTCAATATACAATAGTTTTCATGTCAATTATATTCAATATGGTATTAAATTCCCCTCCACCCAGGTAAAACAGAGGGTCTCAATACATATTATATTTTAACTTTCTTTCAATTGATGCTTTTAATAAACAATACAAATCTTCACTGTTGACAGATTGTGTACTGTGTACCACAGAGAATTAAAGGGATCTAAATTATCCAGTTTGTACTAACAAATCTGTTTGGTTAATGAGGTTATTTAATAAAGTTAAAATAGAAGATGTTATTAAGAAAGGGGAAAACTGCAAATAAAATAACATCCTTAGCTTTTGTATGACTCTTATGCATGTGGGACTAATGTTTCTGTCTAGAAATAAGCAAGTCTATTGAAATGAAAAGAGAGGAAAATAAAATTATCATATAATAAAGATTCTATTCACTTGTTGAATGCAATCTCAATTTACATAAAATTCTTCTTTCACTCAGTTAAGATTGAATATTAAATGCTGTTTACTGTCTTCAATTAATCAGCAAACATTAAAGATAAAAAGAAAGAAATGTTTAACAGTTAGTAATTTGTTTCAGTCTCAAGCGAACTTCCTGTAAACTGTTCCAAGAATGCATTCTGGGGTGAAACCCTGGGCTCCTTTGAAGTCAATGGCATTTTGCCATTGATTTTAATGGAGACAGGATTTCTGCCTCTGTACTTAGCCACAGAATGAAACAAGCTTAAATACTCATTTCTGGGCACTACAAGGAACCTCTTGTAATATAATTTTGAGAGTGTTCTGCACAGGATGGGTTCTCCCTCTTGCCAGCAGGATCCCTTGTTTTACTAGTGTCCTAAGAGGCTGACTTCAGTAGGCCTCTTATTGTTCTCTGTGTAATGTATAGTTACGGTAATATTTGTACATTCATAAATGGTCCTGTCAATGTGAGGATTCTCAAAGTGTTTTGCAAACTCTGGGCCATTTTTCCCAACAAATATGTATATCATACTGCAGTTAACATCAAGATAACACGGGTTGGGTATAGGTATCTAGGGGCAGACTTTGACTTCATGTATTATCCTTCAAAACAGCAGCATAGGTCCCAACTCCTTGGGTGTTCCGGGGCTGGAGCACCAACGAGGAAAAAATAGTGGGTGCTCAGCACCCACCAGCCACAGCAATTCCCCGCCCGTGCTCATCAGCTGATTGGGGACTGCTGCCAAACAGCTGATTGGGCAGCGGTGACACTGCCAAACAGCTATTTGGCAGCTCAGAGAGGAGCTCGGGAGGGTGCGGAGATCAGTGGGTGGGCAGGAGCCTTGTGGGTGGCGGAGTGGGGGCAGGAAGAGGTGGAGCTAAGGTGGGGCCTTGGGGGAAGGGGTGGAGTGAGGGTGGGGCCTCAGGGTGAAGTGGGGTTTGAGCACCCCGGGAAAAAGGAAAAGTCAGCGCCTGTGACAGCAGCCATTTGACATCCTAAAATCTATTGCAATGTTATACAACAGGCTTGGAAGTGATGAACATCTTTCCTGTTTGAAAGGATTTTTAGGTAAACAGAATGGATATTTTTTATACATCACCTTGGGGGAAAAATAGAAAAATCTTCCCCAAAAGATGAGGTATTAAAATTTCCTGGCTGCCAAATTCCTATGCCTCTTTTTCTATATATCTATGTCAATTAATAATTATCTATCTATGCTTTGATTTTAGTCCAGAAAATAACTCTGAGATACGCTTTTTTGGGGGCAAAGATGGGGGGAGGGAAGTTAGAAGACTTTTCAGAAGTAAAAAAACAAGAAAGAGAGGGGAAAAAAAATTTTTCCCTGAAGCCCTCCAAAACATTTTTCCTGATTAACTTCAAATAATTAAAAAAAAATCTTTTTGGCTAGGGACTACGCATGAGAAATTTGAAGCAGAAAGTTAAAGGGATAAAGGGTGTCCAGATTGGTTTTATAATTGAAAGTATCTCACATCCTCACCTACTGAGTTACTGCTGTAGCACTATAGTAATATATATTTTTCAAGTGTCAAGGATTCCAGTTATGAGCTTAACTGAGCCTTAAATCCTTGTGGAAAGGAAAGACCTTTTAAAATACTTATTAAATGCTAATCTTAATCATATTCATCGTTATTAAAATTTGAAATAGGTTGAAATACTTACATTACGTGAAATGAAAGACTAGCGATGGATCTGAGACACTCTGAAGAAATGGGAGAATAATTGCCAAAGATTAAGAAAGCAGAAATGGCCAAACAAGAAAAGACCTTAAAATGTCCAGTTAGATTATTTTTCATTAGAATAAGCTTTTCTTTCAAAATTTTACAGTAATTTAATAATAATAAAAAAGAGCTTAAAAATTAATTGAGACTTAAGTGCAACGAAGTAGGAAGAAATGTTTAAATTCTTGTATTTGGGGTTGTTAAGGATGCTTCAAACTTTCCCATGCACACTGTTCAGGCCTTACTAATTCTTGAGACTGTTGATTAGTCAATAAGACTCGGGGCAACATTATTTATTTATATAACGGTAGTACCTATGAGTCCTGGTCATGGGCCAAGAACCCTGTTGTGCTGGGTGTGGTACAAACACAGAACAAGAAAATAATCCCTGCCCCCAAAGAGTTTACAATCTAAGTCTGGTTAAAATAAAAGAAATGGCATTAAAATAAGTTACTTTAATTTCAAAATGTAAAGAGATGATCAAAACTTTGTATATGTGCAGTACCCTCCTTCCTGGTCTACACTACAAACTTATGTCGGTATAACTACGTCGCTCAGGGGTCTGGAAAATCCACTTTCCTGAGCGACACAGTTATACCGACCGAACTTGCAGTGTGGTCAGCGCTATGTCGACAGGAGGGCTTCTCCCATCAGCATAGCTAATGCCTCTCAGGGAGGTGGGGTACTTACGCTGACAGGAGAAGCTCTCCCATTGGAGTAGATAGCATCTTCACTAAGGGTATGTCTGCACTACGAGAGTAGTTTGATTTTACTTAAATCGAATTAGTGGAACCGATATTACAAAGTCGAACGTGTGTATCAACACTAAGAACAGTAATTCGACTTTGTGAGTCCACACTAATGGGGCAAGAGTCGACATTGGAAGCGGTACACTGTGGGCAGCTATCCCACAGTTCCTGCAGTCCCCGCTGCCCATTGGAATTCTGGGTCGAGCCCCCAATGCCTGCTGGGGAAAATAATGTGTCGAGGGTGGTTTTGGGTAACTGTCGTTATTCAACCGTCACTCCCGCCCTCCCTCCCTGAAAGCGCTGGTGGGCAATAAGTTCGCGCACTTTTCTGGTGAGTGACAGCACAGACGCCACAGCACTGCGAGCATGGAGCCTGCTGCGACCATCGCTGCAGTTATGGCCGTTGTCAACACCTCGCACGTTATCATCCACCTTTTTCAGAGGCAGATGCTGAGAAATCGGGCGAGGAGGCTACGGCAGCGCAGTGAGGACATTTAGTCTGAGAGTGGCACAGACCTCTTGCAAAGCACGGGACCCCGCGCCGTGGACATCATGGTGGCAATGGGTCATGTTGATGCTGTGGAACGGTGATTTTGGGCCCAGGAAACAAGCATGGACTGGTGGGACCACATAGTGCTGCAGGTCTGGGATGAATCACAGTGTCTGCGAAACTTTCGCATGCGTAAGGGAACTTTCCTGGAACTTTGTGAGTTGCTGTCCCCTGCCCTGAAGCGCAAGGACACCCGGATGCGAGCAGCCCCGACTGTCCAGAAGCGAGTGGCCATAGCCCTCTGGAAGCTTGCAATGCCAGACAGCTACCGGTCAGTCGCGAACCACTTTGGCATGGGCAAATCTACCGTGGGGATTGCTGTGATGCAAGTAGCCAACGCAATCGTTGAGCTACTGCTCTCAAAGGTAGTGACCCTGGGAAACGTGCAGGTCATCACAGATGGCTTCACCGTGGTGGGATTCCCAAACTGCGGTGGGGCTATAGATGGAACTCACATCCCTATCCTGGGACCGGAGCACCAGGCCAGCCAGTACATTAACAGAAAGGGCTACTTTTCAATGGTGCTGCAAGCACTGGTGGACCATAGGGGACGTTTTACCAACATCAACATCGGATGGCCGGGCAAGGTTCATGACGCTCATGTTTTCAGGAACTCTGGTCTGTTTAGACGGCTGCAGGAAGGTATTTACTTCCTGGACCACAAAATAACTGTTGGGGATGTGGAGATGCCTATAGTGATCCTCGGGGACCCAGCCTACCCGCTAATGCCCTGGCTCATGAAGCCCTATACAGGCGCCCTGGACAGTGAAAAAGAACTCTTCAACTACCGGCTGAGCAAGTGCAGAATGGTGGTGGAGTGTGCTTTTGGACATCTCAAGGGGAGATGGAGAAGCTTACTGACTCTCCCTGATCTCAGTGAAACCAATATCCCCATTGTTATTGCAGCTTGCTGTGTGCTCCACAATCTCTGTGAGAGCAAGGGGGAGACATTTATGGCAGGGTGGGAGGTTGAGGCACATCGCCTGGCTGCTGATTACGCCCAGCCAGACAGCCGGGCGATGAGAAGAGCCCAGCGGGACGCGCTGTGCATCCGGGAGGCTTTGAAAGCTAGGTTCCACAGTGAGCAGGATAACCTGTGACTATTAAGTTTGTTTAAAGAGAAGCTGAACCTGCCCCTGTTTCTTTACCCACTTAATGTTGACTATCCTCTCCAGTTACATACCCCCTTCACCCCGTTGCCCCCCTTCCAACACACCTTTAAAAATAAAATAAATGGAACTTTGTTCATTAACACCATTTTCTTTATTAAGGGTTTCGTGGTAAAGGGTTGAAACTGGGACGCAGACTGTGGTGAGGAGTGGGTGTAGTGATGGAAAGGACGCTTCTAAACTCGAGGAATGACAGGCTCCGGCTCCTAGAGCGGTCCGCAGTGGTGGACTGGTTGTTTCAACGGAGCCTGCCACCCCTCCTTTTTGGGACTCTGTGTGTGGGGGCTATGTGACTTTGTGGCGGGGGAGGATGGTTACAGATCCTCTGCTGCGTGGCTCTGTCATCCAGGCTAAGGACCGCTGCATAAGATCTGTAACCGCCCTCCCCCCGCCACAAACTCACATAGCCCCCCCCACACAGAACATGAAAACCACCTCCCAGACTGACCAGGGTGCCTAGTGACTGCAATGTGTGTGTGACCTGCTGCTGAACCTGCCCCCGTGTCTGTACCCTGGTAAAGGTGACTGTCCTCTCCAATTACCAACCCCCTTCCCCCGCTTCAAACACACTCTCCTCTAAAAGAACCTGACGGAAACAGTAATTAACAGAAACTTATTTTTTATTAACAACTACACAGTTAGGAGATGACACTGGGACGGGGGCTTGGGTGAGGTGCTTTTGGAGTGAAGGAAAGGACTTATCAAAACTTTGGGAATGAGAGCCATCTGGTACTTGAGCAGTCTGCAGGGGTGGAGTGACTGTTTTCACGACCCCTGCCGCCCCTCCTTCTTGGGACTTTGGGTCGGGGGGGGGATGGGATTTTGTGGTGGGGGAGGGCGGTTAGAGAGAGACTGCAGCGGGGCTCTGACCTCCTGCCTCTGGTCCTGAAGAACATCTACAAGGTGCCGGAGCATGTCTGTTTGCTCCCTCATTAGTCCAAGCAGCGTTTGAGTCACCTGCTAGTCTTCCTGCCGCCACCTGTCCTCCCGTTCGCTGTGTGATCGCTGGTATTGCGACATGTTCTCCCTCCACTGGGTCTGCTGTGCTGCCTCGGCTCGGGAGCAGCCCATAAGTTCGGAGAACATCTCGTCCCGTGTCCTTCTCTTTCGGCGCCTAATCTGCGCCAGCCTCTGGGAGGGGGATGCTGGGGTAGGTCGGGAGACACTTGCAGCTGTGGGATGGGAAAAAGGGAGTGAATTCCTCACAAAGATAATTTGTTGTGAACAATGAACATAGTCTTTCTCTGTGAACAAGACCATGCACAGCACCTATCACATGCGCACTCAGGACAAGGTAGAATTTTCGGCCTTCCCATTCAGTGCCTGGGGTCTTGGAGTACAGTTCACACAAGCAGGGCAGGACGGTGGAATTCGGGTAGCAGGCGGACATGGTAAGCTGTAGAATTTTGGCTGCTGAAAGCTTAATTTATAGTAGTGCCCTCCTTTCATGTTCAAAGCAATGCCCCTAGCGTTGGCCAGTTCCTGTTGCCGGCAATCCAGCCAGCATGAACTCTGCCCCTGTCCCACCCTCCTCACGGCTGTCCCCAGGAAAGATCCCTGTATGCTGCCCCTGTCCCGCCTCCACCGCGTGGCTGTAAACCACCACAGTTACAGTTATGTAAAGGAACAGGCAATCAGTCCCAATACTAACATTCCCCTAATTTAAAACAGGTCACCATGAGTGATATCACTCTGATGAGGATTTCGGACACAGAGAAAGACCGCATGCTGCATGAATGCCAGCAAAAACCAGGGCCGTATGCGGCCATGCTGTGCGAGGCACTGATCCCGGAGTACTTGCTGCTAGCCTGGCGCAGAAAAGTTTCCTACCATGGAGGACGCAATAAGGCCGCTCTCCCCAGGAACCTAATGCAAAGGCTTTCAAATTACCTCCAAGAGAGCTGCGTGGAGATGTCCCAGGAGGATTTCTGCTCTATCCCCGGATATATTGACAGAATTTTCCAGTAGCTGCACTGGCAAGGACTAAAAAGTAGAGCGCCTAGGGCAAAGTTATCATGCAAAACTGG
The DNA here is from genome assembly GCF_011386835.1 of Chrysemys picta bellii. NCBI lineage: Eukaryota > Metazoa > Chordata > Testudines > Emydidae > Chrysemys > Chrysemys picta. Next base: position 114,924,460 of record NC_088792.1, on the reverse strand, counting down.
ACATTTTGAGATACTTTTGCAGTAGTTGCACTGGCAAGGACTAAAAAGTAAAGTGCCTAGGGCAAAGTAATCATGAAAAACCTATTGTTAATATTCCATTCCTGTTCTGATCAAAATAAATGTTTACATGTTTAAAACACTTACCGACTGATCCTTCCCCTGATTCAGGGTCAGGGTTAACGCCTTGGGAGGGTTGGTAAGGGATCTCCGTGAGGGTGATGAAGAGATCTGGCTGTCGGGGAAATCTCCAAGGAAGCGGCCGTCGATAATACCCCATCATCAGAGTCCACGGTCAGTGGTGGGGTAGTGGTGGCGGCCGCACCTATAATGGAATGCAGTGCCTCGTAGAAACAGCATGTCTGGGGCTGAGATCCAGAGCATCCGTTTGCCGCTTTGGTCTTCTGGTACCCTTGTCTCAGCTCCTTGATTTTCATGTGGCACTGCGTTGCATCCCGGCTGTATCCTCTCTTTGTCATGGCTTTGGAGATCTTCTCGTAGATCTTCGCATTCCGTTTTTTTCGATCGCAGCTCCGAAAGCACGGACTCATCGCCCCACACAGCGATGAGATCCAAGACTTCCCGATCAGTCCATGCTGGGGCTCTCTTTCTATTCTGCAATTGCATGGTCACCTCTGCTGGAGAGCTCTGCATCGTTGCCAGTGCTGCTGAGCGATGTCCAAACAGGAAATGAGATTCAAACTGGCCAGACAGGAAAAGGAATTCAGATTTTTCCCGGGGCTTTTCCTGTGTGGCTGGTCAGAGCATCCAAGCTCGGACTGCTGTCCAGAGCGTCAACAGAGTGGTGCACTGTGGGATAGCTCCCGAAGCTATTAGCGTCGAATTCCATCCACACCTACCATAATTCGACATGGCCATGTCGAATTTAGTTCTACTCCCCTCGTCGGAGAGGAGTACAGAAATCGATTTAAAGAGACCTCTATGTCGAACTAAATAGCTTCGTTGTGTGGACGGGTGCAGGGTTATTTCGATTTAACGCTGCTAAATTCGACATAAACTCCTAGTGTAGACCAGGCCTTAGTGATGCAGCTACACCACTGCTGCAGTGCTGTAAGTGTAGACAAACCCTCCTGTATTTTGCTGCTTATGAGCTAAAAACTTACTGGGGAAGCACTTAGTGATGGCTGCGACACAAACTCCTTAGAGAAATAAAAAGCCATACCTATGAGCTTTTGGACAAAATGGACTTGCCATGGTATATACTGTAGTTTTTTAATTTGCTCAAGTGACTTGTGCTTCACTTTGGTAAACCTAGTCTCTATGGGAGGTTAGAATTTAATATTAAGAAGCTTAATATATTTATTGTACTTTTTTATTTTAGGAATGACATACCTTGACCATGCAGGCACAGCACTTTTCCCACAGAGTCTTCTTAAGGAGTTTACTGATGATCTCAGTAAAAATATTTATGGTAAGTACCAAGCAACTTTCTCATTGTTTTCTGAGATTTAATCTAAATAGGCTAGCATCATATGTACTTACATTCTTTATACTGCAGTGGTCACGTGACAAATATGATGGTCTTTGTCATAGTTTGGGACAACTGCACCTCCTCAACCATCACCTCTATTGGGCAGAGACACGCGTCTCACTCCTTCCTGACCGGGTTTTTTTTCCAGACTGTACAGTTCCCGCTCTACACTATGATATTCCCAGCAAGCCAGATCACCTAAACAGGCCAGCATCTCTGTTTTGCTTTCTCTCCAGAGGCTATGAACAGTGTAATTGCCACAGTTATAAGTTACCACATACCTCTTTATAAGCAAGCACATTTATTCTTAAGGTGAAAGCATTACAGAGAAAACATTAAAAACAATAAAAAAACATACATGTATGCTAAAAAGCTTGCCAGACATCACCCCAACTCCAACTTCAGGCTCTGGTAGGAATCATTCCTTCAAAACCCACAACTGGGTTTTCCCTGTGGTTAGGAGTTCATAACAGTCTCAGATTCAGAACTAGAACCACCATGAATTGTTCAGTCTTTTCTTTATATGGCTTGGGCCTTTGATCTTGGCCTCATGTAACAGGTGATCAGCAAACAGTGGCCTGCTCCTCCAGCTTCAAAAGGCTGGGTTTTGGCATAACCAGAGGTGTAGAATTCCCATTGACCTCCTCCTAGATATTCCTCAGAAAAACTACTTCATACTTTTTGTTCTAAACATCCATTCTTGCCGGTCACTTTCTTCTGTATAGTCCTTTGAACCCCCAGATCTCACATCCATCTCCTGACTTGAGAGGTGACATACAATCCAGGCTCACAATAATACATAAACCATTAATTTAATATAATGGACCCCAAAGATACTTACACTTAATTCAGTGAGGTCTTCCAAGGATATTGCAGGAAATTGCCACATCTGTCAGTCATATCTTGACTTTATTCCCAGCTCTGTCACTAGCTCACTAAGTAACCCTGAGAAAGGCGCATAAACTCTCCAGGCCATCTTGTCCTGACATGTCCTCTATACACAGTTTTTTGCCGTGTTTCATGTGCAGGGGGAGGCAAGTCAGTCTTCTTTGTGGGTATCTCAGCAAGTTCAGGACTGGCATGGGAGGAATGGGCAGGAACTGGGCTGCCAGAAAGTGAGTAGCCTCATCTTGGGTGGACCCTTTGTTTATGGTATGTGCTCCCTGCAGCTCTGAGCAAATGATTGCTGGCTTGGGAACTAGCCATTACCCTTTAACCAAAAAGCCATATTCTTTAAGGCAAGGGACACACATCAACATATTTGTGGGGTGTAATGCTGAGGTCACCTGTGTGCAGGGCCGGATTTAGGGGCAGGCGACCAAGGTGACTACCTGGGGTGCCGGGCTTGGGGGGGCGCTAGGCTCAGGGTGCTGTTTTTGTTGTTAGCGACAAAAGGGAAAATAGAACGTTCAAAGTAAATGTTTCAGATATATGAATGTTTTGAATGAGAATAAAATAAAGCCTCTGGACTGCCGTGGCCACGATTACGACAATGGCATAAACATGAAGGGAAGAAACAGTGGCATCCAGGCAAGGATCCTTGCACTGAATCCAAGAGCTTTCTTCCTGCCTTGTGGCTGCCACTCCCTCAACATGGCAGCATCATCTTCTTTAGATACAGTATCTCTCTTCGGAGTACTGCAAAGGATATACATCCTATTTTCAGCATCAACTCTCAGGACTAAGATCCTCATGGATAATGTTACAAATCTGACTGTGAAGCTGCTAAGTGACACTTGCTGGGAGAGCTGCATTGAAAGCATAAGGCTAGTGAGATACCAAATGACTGAGGTTTACAATGCCCTAATGGAACTGGTGCAGGTGAGTAAAGTCGAGGCTGGAATCTGACATGAGACGCAAAGCCTGGCAAACCAGATCACTGACTTCACATTTCTGGTCTCAATTGTGGTTTGGCCCAATAGTCTGTTCCAAGTAAACATTGTAAGCAAAGCATTACAAACTCAGTTGATGGACATCACAACCACTACTACCTTGATGAGAAGCTGCCTTGATTTCGTTGTGGCCCACAGAGAAATTAATTTGAAGATGCCATTACTGCTGCCAAAGAAATGGTGGAAAACTTAGGAGTTGAGCCTGCCTTCAAGGAAACTCATATTCATTATCAGAAGAGACAGTTTGGTTACGAGAGCAGAGATGAGGTGATGGAAAGTTCGGAAGAAAAATTCAAGAGGGAGGTTTTTTTGCTCTCTTATTTTGCTCTAATATCCATCAACGAAAGATTTGGTCAAATGAAGCACCACAAAAGACCTGAATTTTTTTGTATGATGACCTTAGTAAGCTGCTGACGGACAGGAAAACACTCTTGAACAATTGTACAGAACTCCACCGGATGCTGACACATAGGGAATGTTCAGACGTCAATGATAAAGACCTGTATGTTGAATTGGACAACATCCATCACATTCTGCAATGTGGGAAGCACTCTCTATTCCAAGTTCTCCAATTCATTCATGAGATGAAGGACACTTTTCCTAATGTGTGGATAGCTTTGAGAATTCTTCTGATGCTGCTGATCTCAGTCACGAATGGTGAACGCACCTTTTCGAAGCTCAGGCTCATTAAAACATATCTTCAATTGATGATGGCCAATGAGAGACGGACATCACTTGCTATTTTATCACTTGAAAGTGCAATTGGCCAGTCTTGGGATCTCTCTGACACTGTGCTTCAGTTCGTGAGGGCAAAGGGGAGAAAAGTTACCTTTTGAACTAAAGGACTAGGGTTAATATTCTAAGACTATCACCTACTGTAACACTATTTAATACTGGTCCACTCAATGTTGGTGCACAGTTCAATTTCTTGATGTTAGTACATTTCAGTTATTCTTAACATTAAAAAAATTCTATAAGTTTAGAGGAAATGAATTCTTTTATTTGCTTATATTTGGCATGAATAAATACAGATTTACAGATCCTAGTGTGCAAATGTATCATTTTCTATGACAGGGATAAATCATGAATGCAAACTGTGCATCAAAGTTGCAGAATGGGCTACAAATCTAATAAAAAAGAAGATATTCAAAAGTTTATCAAATGGAGGGAGAGAACTGAAGACATTCCTCGCCTGGGCTGCCATTTGGTCCAGGACTGGACCTGCCTGTGTGCCACAGATGGATTCTGGCTGGTGCTTATTTTGTATACAACTGTTTCCTCTCCTTCTCCATTGCCATGCCAGGGCAGCAGAGGACAGAATTTAGAATGCAGCTAAGTTCCACTAAGGCTTAGAAATAATTCCTAGTGTAGAGGTTTTAGCTTGAAATGTAGACCAACGAGTGAGTATTATAATAGTATAAGTTGATTTGATCTTAGCAATGTGCTTTATTTCAGAATTTTTTATTCAAGTGCATATTAGTGATATTAAAATTAATGTTCTGTCACTATAGTCATTATAAAGCCTAATATTTGTAGTCTAATCTCAGCTATTTCAAATAACATTGAGCTGAAATCTGATATATAAATTACTGTCCCCGATGGAAATTTTAAAAATATTTCTGTTAAATTAGTGAGTCAGTCTAATGCTCATGCATGTGAAGTAACATCTTAATCCAGAACTTTATAGGATCTGCAGTGCTATGGAAGAATGAGCTAAATCCTAATATTTTTTCCCCTTTTCATCAAAATTGTCAATTAAATTTCAATTACAGGGCCAATTTCTCTCCCCAGTTACACCTGTGAACCTCATGTAGTGCTGCTGGGTGACACAGGTGTAAAGAAAAACAGTATTAAAAGACACTGATGTAAGTAAGTAAGGGTAGACCTTGTTTGCAGATCTTAATTTTTGGTGATTATTCACAGCTCTAAAGGACCACAACTTGCTGAAAGCTTGTAAATTGAGCAGACTCTATTTGGAAATCACTGAGCTACAACAAATATGAGAGCCCATGGAACCTATTTTAGAGTCCATTTTCACAATGAAACTTCACTTTAAGATAGAACGGTATTATTCTGTTTAAGGTCTCCACTCTAATCCCTGCAACAGTAAGAAACCCAGTGATTTTAGAAACCATGTAAAATAGTTAAGACCATGCCCTTTTACTGCAAAAATTATATGAATCTAACAATTTAACTTTTTAAATTTTATTTCTCAAATGTTTAGTCATTAGGTGAATGTAAGTGCTTATTAACATGAAAGAGTGATGTGCTTGCCTTGAGGTCCACATACTCTTTCTCATAGAGATCTACCACATTAACTTCAGTGAAATCTTATTGCCTCTCTGTTATTTAATTTCTAAACAAACCCTGCCAGTTTGTTTTGAATTGTGTGAAGCTGGCTGATAATATTGCGATGGAGTGGATATCCACTAAGACCTGCAGTCAAACCACAAAAATTATTTCCATTTAAAACATAGGATAGATTAAACCCAGCTGACCAAAAATTAATTGGTTGTCACTTCAACATACCATACCTTTTAACCCTCCGTTATTGGCTTCGTAACTGGTGTGTGTGTGTGTGTGTGTGTGTATTTATTACATATGCATACTCTATAGCTTCCTTCTAGCGGAATAGTAGACAGCTGTAATTTCCTTCTAATGGAACTCTCTTAATATTAGTAATTGATCTAATTGTATCTGCCAGCTGAAGTTTCAAGGTCTGTCATAATTGTTTTCTTCTGTTATATGTCTCTCCTCTTGACTAACTACTCTAAGAAGCTTCAGGGCAGCACTGTGAAATATTCATTAAATCTCTTTTTGTCATCTTTTCACTGGCTTGGTCTAGTACTTTGATAAAGAAAAAAAATATTAACAAAACTAATTAATGATTGTCTTCCATGTCTTTGTTGTCTCCTAGGCAACCCTCATAGTCAGAACATCAGCAGCAAGCTGACATACGACACTATTGAGCATGTCCGATACAGGTAGAATAATCTTTATTTTATTTTGCATTTTGGTTTCCAATGTACTGTTTGGATTATTCCTTGAAGTTTTTGTGGATTTTTCGTTGCATGTGATAGTACATCTAATTTATAAATTCCATGAGACATTCGTCAAGCTCTTGTTGGAGGGATTAGGAGATCACCAATGCTTTCCCCCACACTGTCAATATCACACCTTTATTTATGTAACTACATGATAATGGAGCCTGAGCCTGCAGTTGCATTAGGATGTAAAGGCTGAAACCTTAACCCCATTTTGGTCATAATGATTAACAAGAAGGTGTGAGAGTGCAAGGTCATGGTTCAAATGTAGGAGGCATGCTAAAAATGACCTAATAGACTGCAGGAATTCGTACGTTACTTTTACAGAAATTACTAAACTACTTTATATATATCTTAAAGTAGTTTTAGTTTTAAGGAGAACAAAGAATATTAAATGAAGACTGTGAGATACTGAGTGTAAGTGCTTTTTGTTCTGGTTTAGAGGGGGAGCTCAAACATAAGACCATTTCTGTCTCCAAATAATTCTGAGATAGGTATGCTAAGAATTTTCTTTTAGCCATTAACTTACCAAAATAGAGGGAAGCTGGGATTAGTTTAGCCAGTCATTGATTTTAATTGTTGGCACTGGCAACTATAAAATTAAGGTATGTATGTAACTAAGTATAAAAAACTTTCATAGTAGTATAACAGTATGCTCTGGGCCTTTGCCTTTAGTGCACTGTTTGCCCAAAGCACAGAGGTCTTGGCCCTTATTCTGTATAGCATCTTTCTTACAAACTATGGTGTATCCCAAAGCACTTTACAGAATTCAAATCCATAAAGCCATACCACTGTGATGTTTGAAAGTGTTCTAATTCTGAATCAACAAAATCTGCAATTTATCCTTTTCCTCTTTGATCTCATAATGGAGATTTACAAAAGTATAAGTCTGACAAGACTGTTCTGAAGAGATTGCAGTCCATGACCCAAATCCTGCTTTCTTTACTTTCTGAAAATGTAGCCTTTGCTTATACCTGCCACAGCGTCTGTCCAATGGGATGCAGGATTATAATCTATTAAATTAGGCCAACATGAAATAAATTAGACTAATTAAGTGAGTAATGATTATTCACAGGCGTAAGGGTTCCATATCAGGCCCATAGATTGCAATGCCCATAACATTGTCCAGTCCCTGTAGTAAGAAGCAGAGTTTTACAGAGATTATGGGCTTCCATGGGGACTAATTTCCACAACAATTGCTAATTCACCTCTAGTTTTCCTAGCACTGATTTTGTGAGGGACATTCAGTTCCGCTACACATTTGTGTGTGAAGCAGTCTCTCTAACATGTTCAGCTCAGATCTGTAGCTGCTGACTTATAAAGAATCATTTCACAATTAAACAGTTAGGGCTAGATTGTGATTCCCTTAGGCCTTGGCTACACTTACCTGCTAGTTCGACGGCTGGAAATCGAACTTCTGGGTTCGACTTATCGCGTCTAGTCTGGACGCGATAAGTCGAACCCGGAAGTGCTCGCCGTCGACTGCGGTACTCCAGCTCGGCGAGAGGAGTACCGCGGAGTCGACGGGGGAGCCTGCCTGCCGAGTGTGGACCAAGGTAAGTTCGAACTAATTCGAACTAAGGTACTTCGAACTTCAGCTACGTTATTCACGTAGCTGAAGTTGCGTACCTTAGTTCGAATTAGGGGGGTAGTGTAGACCAAGCCTTACATACACTGTAGTAGTACCTTATGTGGCAAGAAGTCTCATTGACTTCAGTGGGATTACTCAAACTGTAAGGTACTGTTCAACATAGGTGAGGGTAACAGGCTAACCCTTAATAACTGCTTTAAGACCATTTTTGAAATAGCCAGTGCATTATCTAGAGTCATGGCTTCATAATCATATTGTATGTGGGGGGGAAGAGTGATGGTATCTTAAAGTTCTGCTAATATTTGGGGGGAGTGGGCAGATTGCTTCAAATTTCCATATGTTTGTTATATATTCTACCATACTTTTAATTTCCACTGATTAATAGAGGATTATATAATCCACTCTTTCATGTTCCTTTTTAACTGATCTCCTCTCATGCAAGCATACCTGAAGATGTACTTTACTATAGTTTCTAGAAATATTGTAGTGCCCAATTATTATTATTTTATTTTATTATTATAGGGTAAGAAAGAATGACTTTCAAATTAATGCTTGTATGGATTTCTCTAAAAGAAACTAGCATTTTCAGCTAGATTTATTTTGGACCTTGATTTGGAAGAGTATAATGATTTTGTGTGTGCGCAAAGAACAGCAGGAAAGAAGTTTAGAAGCATCTTAGTAAAAACAGCCCGTGCCCTTCTGCCCCCACACAGACATGTACTGTACTACACCTAATAGGCTTTGTCAGCCAGACAGACTGTTAGAAAGTTTGTCGTTATTTCTCAATAAAAGTTTGAAAAGCACAATCATCAAAACAGCCTATTCATAAAGGTTCAGGAAAAAAGAGTCCAATAAAAGAACCCTCCGTAAATCAGCTATCAAAAAAGCAATAAAAATATAGTTTAAAAAATCTGTACTTTCATGACATTGCTTGTTTTTGATTAGTTGCAATGTGACAAGATGAGGAGGCAGGCAGCTCTATTCTGCATCACAGCCACCATCTTTGATTTCCTCAGTAGAGGAAAAAAATCCAGCTGGCAGATTTAGATGTTTGAAAATGCTAGTTTGCTTTTAAATCTGCTGTTTGAGCAGAAACTATGCTTAGAGAATGGCTTTTAGAAAAGTTCGCAATATTCTGACATAACCAGAATGGGGCAGCCATTTTAGATTTTTTTTTCTCTCTGACAGAGGATCCAAGCAAGTATGTTAAAACAGAAATTAAACGTTTACGTTTTACGTTAACGGGATGTATGTTTTGCTCCAATAACATACAAATTGTTCCATAATACAGAACTATATGACTTGATCGCTCCTCAAACTTTGTCAGCTACAGGACATTCTTGGAGTATAGACTTGCATTCTATTAACATTAGAGCTTAAATATTGGAAGCTGTAGAATATTTTTGAATTTACAAAATTTCAACAAATTTTTCACAAAAATTGCTTGCTGTTTTTCAACCAGGTCTATTAAATAAAACAGAGTAAAAATAATAATGATTCATTCTTTATAACAGCATCAACATTTGTCTTGGATACCTTTTCCCTGCTTGAAGATGATTATCTATTGATAAATCTCTTAAATATTAAGTATACTCTATATACTAAGTGACAATATTGCAAACAGACACCTAGCTAATGATGCTACTATGTTTATCTCATGACAGTCTTAAATAAATGCTAAAAGTACCTTAGTGTACTTAACTGATGTCTTGTGCACTGGAAGCATGCTCCTTTCTGTTGTTCATCCATGATATGGAAATACCATCACTACAGTTTCTTTCATGAAGGCTAAAGAGTATGACTGTAATTCACACCTCTGGTGCTGTATAAATAATACCCGAGTTTGCAAGTTCAACAGTTGTTACATTGTTTTTAGTTAGTTGTTTTGTTTCTCATACAGGCATTTTAAAATATTTGCTTTCTGAATATTTTAAAACAGTTGCTCTTTTAGATCTTGAACTTGCAATCTCAGACGTTGCATCACTGTTCTCTCGCCATTAAATCAGACAACTGCATGAGAGGATGTTATTCTTTTTCTATATCTATGTAATGTATTAAAATATAGGGTCAAATCATCAGCTAATGTAAGTTGACATATCACCATTGAATTCAATTGAACTAGGATAGTTTATGCCATCAAGGGCCTGGCTGTAAATTAAAAAAACAAACACAAGAATCTAAATATGAAAAAAAATCAAGAAATTCCCCAGCAAAGGTTTCAACACCAAACTTGGATCTCATCCAAGACAATAAATAGTACAGAATGGAGTGGGATCCAGAGAATGAATCTGCTCTGATTGAAGTCAATGGGATTTTTGCCATTGAGATAAAGGGGAACAAGTTTGGGTCCAGATCTAGACCAATATACTTTTCATGACGGCTGCTCTCAGCTGAAAAGAACTCAGTAACTTTTTTTATAGGTCTACAGAAACTACAGGAGAAGAATAATCTCTCTTGCCTGGGAATACTAATTGAAAATGTGAAAGAGGAGTAAAATTAATGTAAATGGTTAAATTTAGTTATTACTGATGAAAATGGTTGTGCCTCTGTAGCAATATATACAGTTAAGAATTATTGGGTTTTGCCAAGAAAATAGCCTTACATATTTTTTGGATAATTTCTCTATAGTGTATTTCAATAAACCATTTAGCAACATGCAGAGCTTTAGTTTGCTACCCTGTACGGACAGCATACATTATTTATCAAATAAAAGATGGTGAGTTTCAAAGCCAGATTTATTTTTAAAAATAGTTATTGTGGGTTCTGGAATATGATACACAAGATCAGAAATCTTTCTGTACCATAGTTCTCCAGTGCTAAGCAATCTGTGTCAGAAAACAGCAATGTTGGAATGGTTACATACATGGAAATTGCTTGACCTTTCATACACAGTAAGAAACAGCAGATACAGTATCTTCTTAGTATTGATTTGTCCTTTCTAAAGGTCACTAACTGGAGACTGTATGGATGAGTGAAATCTAAGCATCACATTCTGCCCTTCCTAATGGTGCACACCTGCGTGGAAACCTTGTTTAAAAATCAGGGTGACTCAATTCTTTTACAATACTGGGTTTATAAAATCTTTCTTTTGCAAGTGCTGCTTCCTTCGGTCCACCTGGCCATACTGAAGTAACAGCACTTCTATTATTCAGTAAGGAGAAATGCTACATGTTTAAAGAGCTAAGGGTTCCATACTACTCAGTGAGTTAGGAGAGTGGAAACACCTGAAGTTCCCTGAAATTCTTCCATCTGGAGGGGTTTTCTTCCTTACCCCAGCCCTGCAGAACCAGCCACTTGCAAGCTTTGCACATTTAAAGTGGTGCATATTCAACTCAACATTAATGTCAAAAGTCAAGCCAATAGAAGCTGTATTCAGTATGATGTTTGTCAGTAAGGTACATTTTGATGTCCTTAGCAATACAGGATAATTAAGAGAAAAAGAACAATTTTGGGGGTGAGGGACTCATTTTTGTGCAGAGTTTAAATAATATCAGTCTTTCACAGGCATGCACAGAAGTGATCTCAAGTGTACATGGAGATGTCTTATGCACTGTTGTCATAGCTGTGTTGGTCCCAGGATAGTAGAGGGACAAGGTGGATGAGGTAATATCTTTCATTGGACCAACTTCTGTTGCTGAGAGAGACAAGCTTTCGAGCTTACACAGAGCTCTTCTTCAGGTCTGGGAAATGTAGCATGCACATAGGAGAGTGGAAAAAGCCGTTGTGCCCATATAGACTGACCCCGTGACCACTGGCCTGAATTCATGTTCCATAACACGTTGAGTGACAACAAAATGGTGATGTAAACCATTCTGTTCAACAAAGCCACACTTTCAATTTTCCCTCCACAACAAGCAGCCTTTCACCTATTCGCTGAAACATATTTTTTCTAAATACTAAAGAGGAATTCCCACGGGAGTTAGGCGCCTAAATACTTTTGAGGATTTGGGCCTCAGTTTTGCAAACACTTGTCTCTGTGATTCATTCCTTTGGGGACTGCTCATCATTGCGAATACTGAACTGGCTAGTAAAAGTTTGCAGGCAGGCCAACAGGTACCATTCTACAGGAATAAATTGGCAGACCAACCCATTATGCTTGGAATTACATTCACTTGCAACGTCAGAGCTAGTGAAACACCTCTTTATTCCACTTTGTTAGCTTAGCTCCTGGACTTTCATCTCTGTGGTGATAAATTCATTAACTGCTTACTTGATAAGTAGGAGCTTTAGGAAGTAATGTGTTAATGTTCTCTTTTATTCATCTGCTAGCAAGCTTTATGGCATCTGCACTCCCTATAAAGAGAATGTGATAAACAACATCTAAACATTCATAATGTTTCTGTCTTGGCATGCTAAGAAATCCCAGTTACATAATCTGAAATGCTAAATGTTATTTAAAAAAATAAGCAGTGAAATATGTAAAATATTATAAAATCTGGAGTCTGCACCTGATAACATTTTGCAACACACACAGGGTCAATTTTTTTATGGATTTATTCAGACAAATCTCCAATTGATTATAACCAGAGATTTACTTACATAAGGTGTACAGGATTGCGCTCTCTCTATATATTTATATGTGTGTGTGTGTGTGTGTATTTTTATATATATGTGCCCATGAATCTGAATGTAAGGACCCACCAGGAAGTAATTGTGACCACCATTATACTTCCTCTGAGGCTTATATGTGAGAAGTCTGGGTGACGCATGTAATTCAGTATTGGGGAAAAATCTTAATTTGGAATTTTGAGTCTGATTCCCTCTGTGATGGATTTGGAGGTACCTTGATAATTTATGAATGCTGTATGTTGACCTGGGTAGTGGGAGGTTTACTGTATGAATATAATGGTTTTGTTTAATATGTGCTGTTGGGGGACAATGAGCATGAAGGAACAGAATGCTTCAAGATGCCTCCACAAATACTTATGAGACCATGATTAGCTTTGATTTTACCTCTTGCTCCAGCCAAACTAAAAACTGGTTTTGACCAAAAAGGCCAAGGCCAGGGAATGCAGAAGAGGAGAACATTGATAGTTTAAAGAGGGAGTCTCTTTCAAGAGTGGGGCAGTTGTTTAGGGGAAATCTAGTGAGATGCAGGGTTCCTGCTGGGGAGTATCTGAAGAAGTTAGGCCTGCCTAAATTACCACTCAGGATGGTAATCCTTTAGGGAAAATAGACTTGAGTAGGCTGTTGTGTTAAAATCTTTTTTTCTCTAAAAGCTTTGTTCTTACTGCACAATAAACAATAACTTAAGAAGGTGGTTTGGGGTCACTGTATACACCACTGGTCACAGATGGCCACAGGGAAGAATCGTGGGTGCTCAAACCCAGGCAGCCCTGTTTGGTAAGCATGGTTGATACATAAGGTACTGCAGCCCGGGGTCAGGTTCAGGAGTGGGAGTATTGTGGGATTGATAAAAGTATGAGGTCTGACACCTAAAGGGGCGTGCTCTAAGAGACCAGAAAGGGGACAGAGGTGCAGTTATAACACATTCTGCCTTTTCTGGAATCCAGACTGCAACAATCAAGCCAGATTGACACCCCCTTTGATGAAGGAACAGCCTCTGTGGCAGTGAAGTCAAGCTTTACCTGGACGGATCCCTAAATTGTTCCCTAAAACAAAGTAAATGTTATTTAACTCAGGTTCTGAATGAGAAAGATGGCCCTGTGACCTTCAGTTTTTCTGCTGCATTTGGAAGAAAAGTCACAAATTTGCTGCCATAATATTGCTGGGCCAAAATAGCAACAGAGTTTAAAAACTATACAGACCAGGGAAGACTGAGAGAGAATTAATTGAGAAACACAGAAGTTACAATTCAGGTGATTAAAATTATGCAACAGAGAAAAACAAATACATTTTGTGGCCTCAGAAGAATGGATGAGTGTTGGTGACGGATAAAGGTAAGACAAAAATTGGCAGTGGTAAACTAATTGGGGATGAGGTGAGAAACGGAGAGCCCAGTGATGTGCAGGGATCATTGGCTGCCAATTTTCAGCTAAGCCAGATCAGAAGAATCATGCCAGTCTAGGTAATGCTGTTGAAGATACAGTAACAAAAGGGGTGCTATTGACTGCATAAAAAACAGGTTTGATTGAACATCTAACTTGATTGACGTGCTCTGGATTCCAGAAAAGGCAGCATGTGTTATAAAAGCAAAGGGGAATGACACAGGGACATCTCAGATAGCTGAAGGAAAGCAGAGGCACAGTATAGGTTAGAACTTTGGTTCAAAGATCAGATAAGTTTGTACAGTCCAGAATGGATTGTAGCACGTGTTTTATTGAATTGGTTATATGCTTTTGGCGAGAGGGCCTGGGGCAGAATCCTTAGAACTTGCTGGAAGCCAAAGCATTTGCTTTTCTTTGCAGAATGCTTTTGTTTTAGAGTTTCATACCAGAATGATGTTGAACTGATGATCCGTAAACTGGCTGAGATTGATTTGAGCGCCAAACTGAGCAAAAAGAGAGAACATGCACAGACAGATGTTACTCCTACATCTTCTTGAAAGGAAAAATCATTTGATTGATCTGATTCTCTGTCATACAGAGCAACTAGTTCTTTAGAGTAAAATGCATTGGCTTTCATGTGTGGCTTGAAAATGCACAGCAAATGTGTCAGTAAAAACTTCATGGAACTTTGCAGATTGTTGCCAGTCATATAGAATTTTCTTTTGACTTAAGAAAAACTGCTCCTTTTCATTATGCCCAATCAATCTGGAAGAAATTCTGACTTTTATCCCTCTACACAGTTCAGTGATTCAAGTTTCTGATCTGCTTTAAAGATACTGTTTCTTGTGTTATGAGTGCTGCAAGTAATGAGAAGGAAGAATTCCTTCAAGAAGCAATCTGAGCCATGATAGGATGTAGGAGCATGAAAGATGTGTAAAGAGTTGGGCAACATCTGTGCACATAACTGCTTCCTTTTTTGTGAGGGTTAATAACCAGCTAAGAATTAATGTTTTGGTGTCTAATTTTCTAATGTATCTAGATTTTATTTGTTTGTTTGGTATTTTTCAGAGCAGGAGGAAAATGCATTGGTCTTATGTGAGATTCTCCAGCTGAGTAACATGTTTCTAATATTTAGAATTTGTTTGATGCTTTTTAAAAGGTAAACAAACCCATTTCAGAGACTAAGACATGCACATCATGAAATCTTTATGAAGACTCCTGCTTGGAATCCGTTCAGTGTTCACATCCAACAGTGTCTAGCTTAACACTGACATTTTTCAGCCATCCTGCTATTATCTCTCTCTATTTAATTTCCTTTGCCTTTTTAAAGTGATTTAGCTTTCTCTGATGTTCATTCATTTTGAAGTTTATAAAGTCATCTCTGTGGATTTACATTGAAATTTTGCCTGAATGCACATAAATCAGTGCCCATAATGTGGTAGGAAAGATTCTAGACCCTTAAGCCACCAAACGTCCACTGAGAAACACCCATATTCTAGTTGCTTAAAAAACCTGGCACTATAAATGTGCACTCTATTTGCTTATGGGTTTTGGACTATATTAAGATTTCTAACAGCATTGTTTAGCAATGCACAACAGTGACAGAACCAAAGATGCTCAAAAACGCTAAACTCAAGATCTGGAATGCAATGCCAAGGCTTTGCATGCTGGACCCAGACCCATTAATGTGGCAGATATTTGTGCTGACCTATCTTTGTCCTCTTTGAATCAAAGTGTCTGGCTATTGCTAGTGAAACACTGCTTTGTAGAACACTCCTAACAAGCAGTACTCATACTCTGTAAATTGTACTGAATGGATGAGTATGCCTCTCCTCCTGAACAGTGAGTAGCATCTCAACCTTCCACCAATCTGCCGACCCCTCCTAGTACCACTGAGAAGTGACCCAGTCCCCTTCCGCTCTCTGACCCTTGTACAATACCTCATCCTCCAAAGAGCCTTCAGCTGCCCTTTTCCAGCTGCTGATTCATCTCTCCCACCTTTCAAATGCTCATCTCCCTCTACACTGTATTAAAACTCCAATTCAACCTGCTCTCCACTTTCATCCCTTCTGACTTAACCAATACTGAATTAAATCTGCCTCTTAGATAGAGCTGGTCAAATTCTAACAACTAGTTTTGTGGGAAATTTCTAAATGTTATGGGGGGATTCGTTTTGGTTGAAATTTCACACCACATTTTCTTTGGTTTGTCAATGAAAAACTGAAACCCTAATCTGAAATGTTTTTATTATTATTTATTATTATTGTACTTTTTGAAAAAATGGTTTAGTAAACATTGTGGGTTTTCAACATTTGAACATTTTTACTGAAATATTTTTGGTTTAAAAATGGAAAATTTGATTGAAAATGATGATTTCTGTAAAATTGTTTCTGATGAGAAGCCATTTTCCATCAACATTCCTTGTCACGTTTTTTGTTGTAAAAATCTACTGTCAGTTGCCAGAATTTTTCTCAATGCAAGCCCTGACTCAACTCACCTCCAAGTGTCAGATGTAGTTCCTCAGTATGTCTCATGGAGCATGCCTAGGACTCAATAGCTGGCTACTTTTTTTTGCAATTGTACCAAAACATTTAATGCAAAAAAACGGATGCAATGAAGACCCTATGTATATAGTGTAATTTATGTGCTGTATTATATTTAAGTAAAGTAATTAGAAAAAAGTATTCTATCCTTCAAAGTGATATGATGTCTTTTAGCCTTTACTTGGTGCTTTCCATGTTCAAACCATTGTACAGATATTGAATAATCATTGAAGCATGCCAGTGAGCTCAAAGTATTATCATCCCCACTATTCCGATGGGGAAACTGAGGTACCGTGTGGTTAAGTGGCTTGTCTAAGGCCATAAAGTAAATCAGTGATAGAGTAGAACTCAAGACTTCCTGACTCCCAATGCTGGGCTATTCCTCCCAGACATATTGTATACTACATGTAGGGGTACTACAGATGTGAGGGATCTCTGAAAGAGCTTGTCAGAAGTACTGAGACCATTTTTTTCTGAGTCTATCTTTAAAGGTTAGGTAAAGTAATTACTGAATAGCCTCAGCATTTATTTTTTAGCATAAGCCTTCAGCCCCAGCCATTGGAAAGCTTTTGTCTTGAGATGAGGGTATTCCTGCTTAAAGAAGTGTGACTCTTAGTACACAAAGTATCTGCTCGCTTCTTTTGTTGGGATAGGTCTGTGAGTTCCCCTACTCCCTCAGGGTAGAAGCCAGGAGGAGGATTCTGTCCCCTGGACTCACAGGGATCAGTGAGTATCAGCACAAAGACCACTGATTCCAAACTGCCTCCCTGACCGTTCATGTGATCCATAGCCTGTGGAGAGCACTGCCACATAATGGGGATTCCACAACCCGGGGTGTGGGGAGCAGCACACTTTGATGCCCCGGGTGTGCAGGAGGGAGGCAAAAATCTGGCTGAGACCTGTGAGCCCTTCACCCATGCCAATTCTGAAAGTGGTGTCCAGTAACTCCTCCCTGCTGTCAAAGGGCTGATTCAAACATTTCTCTTTTAAAATCACAGTGTGCAACATTTTCAGCTCATAATCAAATTTATATTTTCATTTTAACCCAGTTGCCCTTGAGGGCTACAACTCAGTGCTTTTGGCAGGCCACAGGTTAGAAGCCAATAGACTACGAAATAATCATTTTTTAAATTAAGCCATATTTAGCAACAACCTAGACGCATAGACTTTAAGGCCAGAAAGGACCATCACGATCATCTATTTTGACCTCCTGTACATTGCAGGCCACAGAACCTCACCCACCCACTCCTTTAGTAGACCCCTAACCTCTGGCTGAGTTACAGAAGACCTCAAATTGTGATTTAAAGACTTCAAGTTACAGAGACTCCTCCATTTACACTAGTTTAAACCTGCAAGTGACCCATGCCCCATGCTTTAGAGGAAGGTGAAAAACCCACCAGTGTCTCTACCAATCTGACCTGCGGAAAGATTCCTTCATGACCACAACTATGTGTGGGCACGACCCACCAGCCAGACACCCGGGAAAGAATTCTCTGTAGTAACTCAGAGCCCTCCCCATCTAGTGTTCCATCACCAGCCATTGGAGATATTTGCTACTAGCAGTCACAGATCAGCTACATGCTATTGTAGCAGTCTCATCATACCATCCCCTCCATAAACTTATCAAGCTCAGTCTTGAAGCCAGTTAGTTTTTTGCCCCCATTGCTCCCTTTGGAAGGATGTTCCAGAATTTCACTTCTCTGATGGTTAGAAACCTTCCTCTAATTTCAAGCCTAAACTTGTTGATGGGCAGCTTATATCCATTTGTTCTTGTGTCCATACTGGTGCTTAACTTAAATAACTCCTCTCCCTCTGAGGGTATTTGTCCCTCTGACTCTTACAGAGAACAAACATATCTTCCCTCAGCCTTTGTTTGGTTAAGCTAAACAAGCCAAGCTCTTTGAGACTCTTCTCATAAGGTAGGTTTTCCATTCCTCTGATCATCCTAGTAAGCCTTTCTCTGCACCTTTCCAGTTTGAATTCATCTTTCTTAAACATGGAAGACCAGAATTGCACACAGTATTCCAGATGAGGTCTCACCAGTGGCTTCACAAATAACAAAAGTTTTTTGGGTGGAGTTACACCAGGAATGAATTTAATCTTTCGACTGTTTAGATTATACACAATAGAGTCTTTTTAACTCACATGGAAAACCCATTGTCACTTAGCGAATTAGCAAGTAAATGAACAAACAGGTTAAAGACAGAGAGCAAGAATACTGCATTACAAAATTTATATTATTTATTTGACAATTGTCGTTCTCTTTTACTTTGCAGTAATATGTTACAGGACAGGCATTTTTATACAACATCAGTGAATGAGTCCTAGTGGCTCTTATAAAAATAAGACCTACTAAAATGAGACTTCATTTTGACACTGCATCTGCTAAGATAGAGAGAGAGAGAGCAATTTGCATGTGTGGTTTATAAGGTATGTGCATTAGCAAAGTCCTAGTGAACAAGGTTGTACCTGCTGTAGCTTTTAGTGATGGAGGGAGACAGGGCCAGTGTTACCATTAAGGCGAACTAGGCAGTTGCCTAGGGCGCCAAGATTTGGGGGCGCCAAAAAGCGGTGCCTCCAATTTTTTTTTACAGCGTTCCTCCCCGAGCGCGCAGTCGCAGCTCCACTTCTTCTGCCTCCCAGGCTTGCAGCGCCAATCAGCTGTTTGGCGCCGCAAGCCTTGGAGGAGAATTAGAGGGGGGGCGGCATGCTTGGGGAGGAGGTGGAGCAGAGGTGAACTGGGGTGGGGAGGTGCTGCACGGCTCCCCAGGCTGGGGGGGGTGGGGAGCTGCCACGGGGGTGCCTCAAGGCGGGGGGGGGAGCTGCCACAGGGTTCCCCAACCCAGCTCACCTCTGCTACGCCCCCTTCCCGAGCACGCCGTCGCTGCTCCACTTCTCCCAATCAGCTGTTTGGCGCCGCAAGACTGGAAGGAGAATTAGAGCGGGGGTGGCGTGCTCAGGGAGGAGGCGGAGCAGAGGTGAGCTGGGGTGGGGAGCTGCTGCACGGCTCCCCATGGAGGGGGTGCTGCTGCGGGGGGGGAGGGGGTGCCGCTGGGCGGGAGGGGGCAGGGAGCTGCTGCAGGGCTGGGGCAGGGGCGCAAGGTGGAAGTTTCGCCTAGGGCACGAAACTTCCTTGCACTGGCCCTGGAAGGAGATTATGCAACCCATCCTGATATATCTACTCTCTGCTCACTGTTAGTAACCTGTTATCTGCTTGCCTAAGTCTTTCTGGCAGGCTGTAGGTAGGTAGATCCTGCCTGATCCCTCACACTATGCACTTGAGTTGTGTATTAATGAGCCACATCTGTCATGCCGTATTGCTTGAATGTATATCCTTTCTGTAGGCTACATTATATTTTTATACCTCCTTTACTTTTAGGAATTGAAGATCATCCTAAGGAATGAAAATTATTTCTTATTGCTACCAGGGCCAGCTGCAGCGTTTTTGCCGCCCCAAGCGGCAGAAAAAAACAACAAAAACCCACGATCGGCGGCACTTCGGTGGCAGCTCTACCGCTGCCGCTACATTCTTCAGCGGCAATTAAGCGGCAGGTCCTTCCCTCCAAGAGGGACTGAGGGACTCGCCGCCGAATTGCAGCCGAAGACCCAGACGTGCCACACCTTTACGTTGGCTGCCCTAAGCACCTGCTTGTAGCGCTGGTGCCTGAAGCCGGCCCTGATTGCTACCTCCTCCTCTTACCATAACATGCTTTTGATTTGGGCACACTCATATAAGCTGAGGCTGCAGTTTTGTTAAATCAACCAAGCCTTCTGAAGGGCAATGAGTAGAAGGGAAAAAAAGGCAAACACTGGTTGCCCCAGTCAGGGTTAAAACCTAAACATCCCCAATCAGGACCAGGAAGCCAAGCCTTCCTGTACCACCCATTTATTCCCCCAACCTGACCCAAAAGGGGTGTGGTCAATGCCCTTGCTTCTTACTACTCCCACATGGCTGACAAACCTGGCCAAGGGAGAGAGGAAGCACTTCTGATCCTTCTAGGTTTCCTAAGGATGTCCATTCCCCTGCCTGGTCCAGCCAAAGCCCCACTACAATGAGCAGTGATGGGTGCATAGTTTCCTGTAAATCCTCTGTGCACGGATTTAATCCCCAGTGTGGGGTAATTTTAGCATGCCCAAAGCCTATAGAGAACCTTCTAGGGGACCAAGGTCATGCATATTGTGGGAGGGTGAGCCAGGAGAGGCCCGGTGTTGGCAGGATGGACTGGGAGGAACATGCATCTTTCCTCCCAGCAACCAGTGGGAAGTCCCTTGTTATCCTCAGATAATGAGGTTTTGACCTGTTGTTTCATCCATCTGAAGAAAAACTCTGCCGCTCTGACAGGGTTTGGGAACAGGTACACAATGGGGAATCTTGTGCAGTTTTCCTCCTCCTTGATCCCCTCCTGTGGGTTTTGAATATGGGTGGATATAATCTGTCTCATAATGACAGGTCAGCCACAAAAGGTTTGATTTGAAAAAGCAGAAAGTATTCAGATGCATCTCCAAACTTGTCTGAACACGTTCATATGTATAAACATCTCAATGGAAGGAAATTATTCCAGTATATAGTGCTGGGAATTTAGCATTTGTAATGAACTGCAAAAACGAGTTTGATGAAGTGTATTTTTAGTATACAATCAGAGATCAGCCATAGAGCAAAAATGTGATATTATAGGTAGTATTCTTAACAATGCAGTGCAAATGAAATTCTGCCAGCTTTAATTAAACAAGCTTACACTTCACTGAGATTTTGAAATTTAATTCTGTTAAGCTCAGGTCTCAGATCCTGTAAATTGAAAGATATTTTGATACGTTTCAAAGGCTGTTTATACTTACTACAACAGTCAGGATATTTCAGTATGTTAATTGCAGCCATTTTAGTTTCTTTAGGCACTTTACTGTTGAGTGAAAATGAAACACGTTAACCTTCCATTAAATGTAGCCCAAGAAGGTCACAGACGTAACTGCAATTAGTGTGAGGGTTCAAGGTGTTAGAATTTTAGTATAACTGTCTTGTGCATGTCTAGTGTAGCTGCACAGTGAGAAGTGTGAAGCAATACATTGCGGTGAAGCAATAGGGACAACGAGTGAGTAAGAGCTCCTGTGGATCTTGTAAAGTGGGAAGGGTTTGAATGAAGATTCTTGCTCACTTTGTAAAATGCATTGGAAGGAATCCTACCGTGGTAATCTTTAGACGTGACATCCTGGCCCCATTGAAGTCAATGGGGAGTTTTGCCAATGATTTCAATGAGGCCAGAATGTATGCTAGAAGCTCCATAGCTCAGATACCATTTTAATGGGCATGGTGTGTGGCATTAGTTGTGAATGTTTAGAGCCACTATTCATAGTGGCCACTAGAAGAAGGTGAGCGTCTTTGTAAACAGAAAAGGAAAACAGTCTGGCATTCATCCCAATCACAGTCTCCTGGGTCTATGTCATCTCCACAGGACAGCTAGGGAAGGCACTTTGTGGAGCTCCAAAACTTTGTAGGAGAGTGACTCCTTGCTGCAATCATAAGGTGTGAGGGCAGAGACATTCTAGTAGTGTCTAGCCCAATAGCTCTAGATTATGAAATTACCTACTAGTGCCAATGCTAACTGCTTCTTTCCTTGCATTGCAAGTAAGAAACTGCTGCTGATTTGAAAAAAAAAAGTATGTGGTGCAAGAATTCTGATGAAATTATTAAAATATATTCCTTAGAGAGAAGAGAATGGATTGCATCATTAGGGCAATGAAATTTGTGGGAATAGAAAAGGATAAACATGTTATTACTAAATGCTACACAAATGTATTTAAGGTGTTAAAAATGATAACACTTATTTTAAAAGCACTATGCAATTATGTAAGTGAAGACAGTAGCATAATACATATGTGCAAGAAACAGAGTTAATATTTCCTGACTTGAGTGCTTAACTTCATAGCATTAATGACCTGAAGAAGAGCTCTGTGTAGCTCAAAAGCTTGTCTTCTGCACCAACAGAAGTTGGCCCAGTAAATGATATTACCTTATCCACCTTGTCTCTCTAATATCCTGGGACCAACACAGCTCCAATGCTGCAAATAGCATTAATTTTCTCAGTGTTGGTTTTTGTATGCAATTATATATAGCTTCCATGTTTATTTACGTCAGCTACTGAAGTAAATTAGCTATGTAGCTACAAGCCATTGCTAGGGTAACATTCAAAAACGATGTATGAGTCAACAGTGTAACACTGTTGCAAAAAAAGCAAACATCTTCCTGGGATGTATTAGCAGGAGTCAAGTATCAGGGGGTAGCTGTGTTAGTCTGTATCCGCAAAAACAACAGGGAGTCTGGTGGCACCTTAAAGACTAACAGATTTAGTCTTCAGAAGTGAGTTTTTTTACCCACGAAAGCTTATGCCCAAATAAATCTATTAGTTTTTAAGGTGCCACCGGACTCCTTGTTGTTTTTATTAGCAGGAGTGTTGTACGCAAGACACAAGAAGTAATTCTTCTGCTCTACTCCACACTGATTAGGCCTCAACTGGAGTATTGTGTCCAGTTTTGGGCGCCACATTTCAGGAAAGATATAGACAAATTGGAGAAAGTCCAGGGAAGAGCAACAAAAATGATTAAAGGTCAAGAAAACATGACCTATGAGGGAAGACTGAAAAAATTGGGTTTGTGTAGTCTGGAGAAGAGAAGACCAAGAGGGGACATGATAACAGTTTTAAAGTACATAAAAGGTTGGTACAAGGAAAGGACAAGAAGCAATGGGCTTATATTGCAGCAAGGGCGGTTTAGTTTGCACATTAGGAAAAACTTCCTAACTGTCAGGGTGGTTAAGCACTGGACTAAATTGCCTAGGGACTTGTGGAATCTCTGTTATTGGAGATTTTTAAGAGCAGGTTAGACAAACACCTGTCAGAGATGGTCTAGATAGTACTTAGTCCTGCCTTGAGGCATGGGACTGGACTAGATGACCTCTTAAAGTCCCTTCCAGTCCTACAAAACTATGATTCCATGATCTATGAGATGGCAAATTTTTGAAAGGGTAAGTAATACACTATGGCTATGAATGCATTGGAGTCACTTCAGACAAATATTTTCATAATCTGAAGTATTTTGTTGGTCTCCATCATGAGTATTAAAAATACAAAAAACAAAAGGAAATTTTTTCAAAAGCACGTACGGGCTAGATCTGCAAAGGGAACTTTGACTCAGCATTACAATGCTTCATGTTTAGATGCCCTGTCACCCAGTGGAATCCTCGGATCCAAATAAGGATTCCAGGCTCCCTACACAATGCATGAGGAGAATCAGGCACCTAAGAATGGGAGTCCCAAAAGCCAGAATGCTGAGTGGAGAGCCACCTAAATTAGTTAATAGGAAACGCTGAGGAGAGGGGGCTAAGCCCTGTCCCTCAAAGGGAGTTAGATGCCTAATTCTGGGCCAAAGGTAGACATCTCCCTCCACTTGGAATTCAAATGTGAACTCCCTCCAGGAGTTTGGTATGTATGCCAGGTCATCCCTTTCTCACAAAAAAATTGAACCATGCTTCAGCAGGAGACATGAAGACTGCCAACTCCAAATAAGTTATAGCCTGGTGGTTAGGGAACTCACCTGGGAGATGGGGGACCTGGGTTTAAGTCCCTGCTCTGAATCAGGCAGAGGCGGGATTTGAAGCTGGGTCGTCCATATCCTGGGTGAGTGCTCTAACCATTGTGCATTAGACAAAAGAGGGCACCACCTCCTCCTTCATTTTTGGGTGGGTCTCAAATTGGTAAGCAGCCTTGAGCACGCCCAGCAATTGGACCCACAGGCAAGAGAGGTGGGGGAATGCCTAGTCTGAGGATCTCACCAAGGCTTAGATGGTTTCAGGATTTAGGCAGCTTTGTGCCTGGCCCACCAGTAGAAATGCAGGTGCCTCAGGGATTTTACCAGTGGAAATTTGGATCAAAATTGTGGATTTGGTGCCTAAGATGGCAGTTAGGTCCCTATATTCATTTGTGATGCTAGCCCTAAGTGGCTTATCATTTAAGTCCCATTGAAACTATGACTTTCAATGGGCTTAAGTTCCAGAGTCGCTTAGTGTGAAAATGTTATCTAACATTACTTTTGAAGAAGACAGAATTATATTGTGTAATTAATACTATAATGGTCCATGAGGAACCTCCTAGTAGTTCACTTTAAATGAGACTGATTGCTTGGCAATGTTTAATAACATCTGATTATATACAATCTGTAAAATAAAGGCTTTAAAATAGGCATGTTCAAAAGTAATTTCTTTCAAGTACACATGGTTGGTTAGAAAAAGAATATGGGTGGACCTGATAACTTAGAGTATAATTACTGAGGGGAAAAGCATATAGCATATCATTTTAAAATTTGTGAACAGTAGCTCTGTGGGAAGGTTCAAAGTATAAATATTGCTGTACTTTTCTTATAACCATATTGAAAGACATTCCTTTGGGGAGAAATTCTCCATGGTATACAGATTGGAGTCTTTTTCCAAATGTGTTAACCATAAAATATACTTTGAGGAAAGCAAGTGTTAGCATAGCACTGCACCAATAGGTCCTGATTCAGCAAAGCATTTAAGCACATACTTACGTTTAAGTACATGCAATGTGCTTAAGTGCTCTACTGACTAGCAATGGAATGTCTTATGTGTTTGTTAAGCATGTGCATAAGTGACTTGTGTAACTAGGTCCATAGATTTTAACTTGGTGCCCTACCTGCAAAATATTTATTGAATCACCACAACAAGAATTCTCCCCTTGCATCTTTTCCTTTTAGATTTTTTTATAAGTTTGTGCAGGACTGTTCTTTAAACTTGTCATTGTTCTATCTTTTTATAGTATATAGCGGGGAAGGAGCAATCCTTATTAATTAGGGTGAGATTTTTCCTCTCAAACTGCTGAACATCTGTGTAATTCCACTGAAGTTATGTCTAATTTACACCATGAAAGTGAAAGCAGAAACAAGACTGAGGCTCCAACCCTGCAGTTCACTGCATGGTCGCACGTTGCAGGAAGGGGTCCTTATTTTGGGCCATATACTTCTCGCCTGACTCACACAATATTCTCATCAGTGGGCGTGCAATCTGATTTGGCTGTGTCACTGGCTCTAACACAGACATATAGGACTAAGAAAGGCATGGCTTTGTACAGGAGAAGCAAAGCCACTAGAAAACTGTAAAAAAAAAAAAAAAAAGAAAAGAAAAGAAGATGAGGAACTTTAAGGCAACCTGTGAGAGTGTTGTTATCACATTAAGACATAATGGGGTTTGTTTTATTGGGCAATGAATGCACATTCCTTTGATGCATTGAGAGTCAAATGCCACTGGTTGGTGGCCTTCAGGAACCTAGGACATCTATAGACCAATAAGCACAACCTCTGTTATGTCTCCATGGTATGAACATATTTACTTATTTTATTTGTTATTATATAATAACTAGCTGCTTCATAAAAAAATTAAAAACATAAATTACTAAACTACCAGCAATGGGCAGAAAAAACCAGGGCTGTTGATAAAACAACCATTTCTGTTTCCAGAAAAAACATAGATAGCCTAGTTGCCTGGAATCAAACAAAGTGAAGGGAAAAGCACCTTGCGAAATGAAACGCGAAACAAAATGAAAGTCTTGTGTCCTCCTTGAAGGCCACCATACTCAGTTTGTTGTAAGCCAACAAATAGGAGCTCTATATATGGACAAGTGAATTGTAATTACATTAAAATATATTTTTCTGTATTTTTGATAGATCTTTCCATTGTGAAAAATAACTTCTTTGAAAAGTGACAATGTAAAAATAGCATCATTTCTCTCCGCCAGTCTGCTCCTTGTGTATGTCCATAGGTTAACTGCTGACTTTAGTAGTAATGCAAATAAGCTTTTATTGCTTTTGACTCCTGTTAGCCCTGAAGAATTGACACAGCTACAGGAGAGAGAGAAGGGTAGAACTTGCACAAGGAAAACAGAATCTAATTTTCCCCCTCTGTTACAGCTGTGCAATCCCAAGGATTTGGCTTGCAGAACCTTGATTACAGCTGGTGATGTAAAAGAAAGAAAGAAACCCCGTCTTGAGTTTGTGGTGCTGGCCAGCTGAAAAGAAAATCTCTTCACTTGTGACCTAAGCAAATTGATATGGAAGTCACTGAGAGATGAGAGGGAGGAGATTGTGTGCTGGACCTCTAATAGCACAGAACTCGCAGTGCGGGGGAAGAGGTGGAGGCTAAAGTGGCATAAAGGGTATAAACTTTTATACCCTCTGATCCCGAGCTGCTCTAGGAACTGGAGAGACCCAACTGTAATTCAGACAGCTCTTGGGTGGGGCTGTCTGTTACAGCGGCCTCTCCATAGCACTGTGGGCCTTGCCCCTATCACGCCTCTCCCATCCCCCCTGCACTGCACCCGAGCCAGGGTTTGCAAAGGGTCCTTGACAGGCATGGTTATAGCTATATTCACAGTACCTGCATTGGGGAAATTTCTCCCGGTTGAAATCAGAGCTTTTAGGGCCCCTTATCCTGGTCTTACCCAGTGCGAAAGGGCTAGAGTGGTGGTGAGGATCTCCAATTTGACAGGGGAGACTCATACTTGAGTAGTAGAATAAGAGAAACATGGCTATTTGTCACTTTGTTTTCCACAGCTTTAAGATGTTTCCCAAAATACATGTTTTGTGTCTTTAAAATGTGATTTTTCTTCTCTCCCCGTCACAGACTAGCTTGCTTTTGCCTGCTGCAGTCTCTGTGCCACCTGTTCAGCAGGGTCTCGCTGACAGCTCAGCTGCTTTTGAGATTTATTTTCTATTTTTTTTTAAAAAGCTACATTGAGAGCTCACTCTGCTCTTGATATGCCCATAGTGAAACAAATCTTGAAATCAGCCCTTGCTGCTTCTGAAGAGCTGCTGGAAAAGCATCAGATGCCAGCCTCTGGGGAGGATTGTTAAGATGTCTGTCTCTATAGCACTCAAAAGGGATGTTGTACACTGCAATATGGCGCTCTTTCAGCGTAAAGTCAATCAATTGTAAGTATCCTGCACAAAGTCAGGTGAAATACCGGACATGTATTTCTGCCTCTTAAAGCTTCCGTCCTGCAATTATAGTCATGCAGGTGTATCTGGTGTCCATGCAAAGTCCCTTTGACTCTTTGGGTGAATAGCAGAGGGCAGAGGCCCACCTACATGGATCCAGCTGTAGCACTGAAGCTGCAATCTGGAGCTTCTGCTCCTGAAAGCTGAACTGACCTGGGAACAGAAGCATTTTGTTTTAGTCAGTGTTACCAACTTCTTTAATTTTATCCCGAGTCTTGCAATAACTGGTGCTTTCCTTACAACCCCATCTTCTGGATAGAAGTTATTAGAGGAGAATCTCTGCTATCATTTATTATAAAGTAAGTTTCTAGCTCTTGGGGTTGCAGAGAAAAGCTTGAAAATATGATCCAAGTGCACTCTGAAGGCCCAGGAAGCATAGAAAAAGAATCTGAATGTTCTTGGTTTAAAAAAAAATCATGATTTTTAAGCCAATCTCATGATTTTTGATTATTTGGGATTGGCAAATTGAGTGCTTTGAGATTACTGTGACAATTCTAACTTTGGTAGCAGTTTCCTTGTTTAAATTGCTGATTAGTTAATAGAATCATACAATATCAGGGTTGGGAGGGACCTCAGGAGGTCATCTAGTCCAACCCCCTGCTCAAAGCAGGACCAGTCCCCAACTAAATCATCCCAGCCCAGCCTTTGTCAAGCCTGACATTAAAAACCTCTAAGGAAGGAGATTCCACCACCTCCCTAGGTAACTCATTCCAATGCATCACCACCCTCCTAATGAAAAAGTTTTTCCTAATATCCAACCTAAACCTCCCCCACTGCAACTTGAGACCATTACTCCTTGTTCTGTCATCTGGTACCACTGAGAACAGTCTAGATCCATCCTCTTTGGAACCTCCTTTCAGGTAGTTGAAAGCAGCTATTAAATTCCCCCTCATTCTTCTCTTCTGCAGACTAAACAATCCCAGTTCCCTCAGCCCCTCCTCATAAGTTATGTGCTCCAGGCTCCTAATCATTTTTGTTGCCCTCCGCTGGACTCTTTCCAATTTTCCCACATCCTTCATGTAATGTGGGGCCGAAAACTGGACACAGAACTCCAGATGAGGCCTCACCAATGTCAAATAGAGAATGATCACATCCCTCGATCTACTGGCAATGCCCCTACTTATACAGCCCAAAATGCCACTAGCCTTCTTGGCAACAAGGGCACACTGTCGACTCATATCCAGCTTCTCATCCACTGTAACACCTAGTTCCTTTTCTGCAGAACTGCTGCCTAGCCATTCTGTCCCTAGTCTGTAGAAGTGCATGGGATTCTTCCGTCCTAAGTGCAGGACTCTGTACTTGTCCTTGTTGAACCTCATCAGATTTCTTTTGGCCCAATCCTCCAATTTGTCTAGGTCCCTCTGTATCCCATCCCTTCCCTCCAGCGTATCTACCACTCCTCCCAGTTTAGTGTCATCTGCAAACTTGCTGAGGGTGCAGTCTATTGAACAAAACTGGCCCCAGGACCGACCCTTGGGGCACTCTGCTTGATACCAGCTGCCAAGTAGACATTGTTCCTGAAGACCAGCAAAAAAAGCATTGAGTACATTAGCTTTTTCCACATCCTCTGTCACTAGGTTACCTCCCTCATTCAGTAAGGGGCCCACACTTTCTTTGACTTTCTTCTTGTTGCTTCTTGTTCACTGCTCTGAGTGAAACATCTCCTTTCTATCTGTTTCACCAGTAATGTATTCCTGGTGCCTTTTCTTCGTACGTGTGTTTGTTAAGGAGAGCTGAATCAAGTGCCCATTTTCTGTTAGCGTGAAAAGGAACCTGCACCAGCAGAGTAGTGATGCTGGAAGGGGCAGGGTTGGATGATGAAAGAGGAGAAGATGCACATCATCTAGGATCCTACAACAGGGCTTTCTTTTGAGCCTCTGCCTGGCTGTGGTCCTGAGCAGCCCTTCCCTGACCTTGTGGGCATCCTCATAACTAAGTTCCTAAAGAAATTTTTTGGAAGCTGTCTGAGGTAGCTTCTGTCAGCTACCGGGTTACCCCAAATCCTTCCCTCCAATAACATGTGTCTGGCAGAGCTGCTACCTTTTCTTCTAGGTGGCAGCCAATCTCAATCTCCTTGTGTTGTCACTTTGGACATTCCAGCCAATCTCTTCTCTGCTTAATGAAGAACTCTGCACTAAGGGCCATGTTTGGGTGTGACAGAGTGCTGAGAACCAGCAGCTGAACCAGCATTTTGGTCACTGGAAGTCCAATTAGTTTCCCTGGAGAAGGGTTTGATTGAGGGAAGTTGGGGCTAATTACTCAGATGGATCTGAGGTGAGGCGAGCTAAGGAGCTAGTTAACCCTTAACTGGAGGAATAGAAAGGCAGACAGGAAGGAAAGACAAGCGGGGGGACAGGGAAATGAAAGAGTATGTGGGAAAGGCTAGCAGGGCCAGGGTAAAGAGAGATCTTTGCATAGAGAGCTCTCTTCCTCTGACAAAAGGGGATGATGTTGGTATATCACTGTAAATGGAGCAGATGCATGGGACTATAAAAAGTGGTGGTTGACATAATGTAAATAAAGTACACATTGGTGTTTACAAACCAGAGGTGTTTAGAGCCATTTGTATTGTTAGAAGGCTTTCCCTTCCCCCCTTCCCCTGGTTCTTGTCACTCAGACAGAAAGCAGAAGACCAGAAGTCCGAAGTGCAGGCAATGTGATGCTTATTGGGGTTAGTTCCAAGCAAGCATATCCATAGCTCTACATGCCGGCAGAGTCTGTTTCCCCGTGTTCCGTTCCCAGCTCTGACACCGCAGAGCCTTTACCCCGGAAGTGGGCAAACTACGGCCCCCGGGCCACATCCAGCCTGTGGGACCGTCCTGCCCAGCCCCTGAGCTCCCGGCCAGGGAGCCTAGTCCCCGGCCCCTCCCCTGCTGTCCCTCTCCCCCGCAGCCACGCCGCTGCACAGGCAGCGCTCTGGGCATCAGAGATGCATGCGCCTGCCGAGCAGAGGGGCAGCGTGTCTAGCTCCAGCTGAGTAGCGCAGCAGCCAGACATGTTGCTTTGAGCAGCCTGGTAAGTGGACTGGGGTCTGGGCCGGGGGGTTGGATAAGGGGCGGGGGATCCCAGGGGACAGGGAGCAGGGGGGTTGGATGGGGCGGAGGTTCTGGAGAGGGCGGTCAGGGGATGGGGAACAGGGGGGTTGGATAGGCATGGGGTGCCGGGGGGCCTGTCGGGGTGTGTGGATGGGGTTGGGGCAGTCAGGGGACTGGGAGCAGGGGGTTGGATAGGGGGTGGAGTCCCAAGGGGGAGGTTAGGAGCAGGGGTCCTGGGAGGGGGCGGTCAGGGGACAAGAAGCAGGGGGGGGTTGGATGGGTCAGGGGCGGATAGGGGGTGTGAGCCAGGCTGTTTGAGGAGGCACAGCCTTCCCTACCCAGCCCTTCATACAGTTTTGCAACCCCACTGTGGCCCTCAGGCCAAAAAGCGTGCCCACAGCTGCTTTACCCCATGTCCCCCTTCCCAGCTCTGATGCTGCAGAGCCTTGCCTGTGTCCCGATTCCCCCTTCCCTATTCCCATCTCCTTAGCAGGCCCAAATATACCTGCCCCATCTGGTTGTGGGAAATTCAATACTCAGTGTCTTTGTTCATTGTTCTTCACACATATTAGTATAAGATATAAGAGTATCAAAAATCAAACCCCAAATTCTATCTCAGGCTGACAAGCAAGCTTATATACGAACATGTATGAGAAGACAGAAGCAGAGGGCTGCACCCTGTCACAGGTTCCTACTCAGGTTTGGGTAGATCCTGGCTCATCATTACACTGGAAAACTAACATAGCCAGTGTGATACAGGAGGGTTAGGGAGCAGTGGGAAGTGGTAGAAGGGAAGTATATAAACCTTAGGCTAATTAAGGTGTGGTTCCCTGTAGACTAAGGAGGGTTGCTACAGGTTAATTGGAGCACCTGTAATCAATTAAGACCCTGTTAGAAACCTAATAAAACCCCCTGCTTCAGGCAGTCAGGTGGAAGGAGAGAGGACTGGAGTCTGGAGGTTTGCTGTTAGACTTGGAGGAACAGAAAACTGGAGTAAGGGAGACCCTTCCCCAGTATTTAAGGACTGAAGGTACTCCACCCAAGGGAGAAGAGGGTAAGAACCTGCAGGGGTTGAGAGGGGTTGGGACTCAGAGTGAGGAGCAAACCCAGATCTCTCCCCTGCTTTCCTCCTTTACCACCTTCCTGGGCCACTAATGGGGCCCTTGGTGCCCCAAGAGCAGGAGTAAGGGATGGTATTTTAGCCCCCTCCCCCCACACCAAGAAAAGTGCAGGACCCACCATACTATATTGCCCATCTTGTCACACCAGGCACTCAAGAATGTTGGTAATCATCTTTTAATGTTTAGATAAAAAGTACAACTTAGAAGATGTGGATCTTGTATCCCCTGTTAGTGGGAGCACCATAAACCATGGCACTGAAATTGACAGCAAGAGACATAACTAAGTTATACTGGTAAGCTCTTCCCTGTGTGACTATGTTAAAAAGCTATGTGAATGACTTGTGTTTCAGTTTGCTGGCTGTTCCAAAAAATGGGAGAAAAAATGCATTGTGGGTTCAGGGTATTGAGGCGAGTAGACTGCACAGGCCCCCTAAAACACCTTGCTGCTCAGGGAAATGTTGATCCTCTCTGAATCACAAGGCCCCCTTAATTTCCCCCATGGCAGTACAAGTCATCACCCGAGCTGGCCAGTGGCCTAATCCCACAATGTGGCTGAAGTCCTATATCAGTGAGCACTGAGCTCAGTGTAAAACATGGGAAGAATTATCTGGGAATGCTCTTCTTTACTTTGGTAGCTGCAAAGTCCTGGTAAGCTATTTGGAAGACTTGTCCCTCCACAGTTGTTATAGTGTCTGGAGCATCGGTCTTCTTTTCTAGCCAAGTTGTTAGAATTGTTTCACTGCCAGACACATGAAGATGTGGCAGGGCAGTGTATTGCCAGTAAAGGAAGTATCCAAGCAACGGGACATGGTTGATGTTGCAAAGTGTTTTTAATATTGGATGCTTCAGTTGAGATGGAGTCTGGGTTTTTATCCATTAAGAATCAATAAAACGTGCCTGCTTTTCATCACTAGTTTTGAATTTAATTATTTACCAGCAAGTCAAATTGATTACACAATACAAGTGTCGTACAGCTTCAAAGATTGAATTGTAGCAAACGACTGGTTGTATCATCTAGAAATTGATAGATTTAAAGTACAAAGTACCAGTGTTCTTAATTGGAAAATTCCACATTTTTGTACTGCAGTCTACATGTTTGATATGCATGAAACTGGGAAATATATTCTGTCACAAAAATGCAAATGGCTGCTAATTTGTTTTGACCTTCCATCTTGCGTGTTCAATTATCAAAGGATACATGTTTGTTTATGCACCCGCTGTAGTTTGGGCATGCTGCAGGGGGAAATGCAGGCTGTTCTAGTTCAGCTCCCTTGATTAAATCTATGTAGATGTTATGCAATGAATGACAGGAGGGGGAAGGATAGCTCAGTGATTTGAGCATTGGCCAGGGTTGTGAGTTCAATCCTTGAGGGGGCCATTTAGGGAACTGGGGTAAAAAAATCTGTCTGGGGATTGGTCCTGCTTTGAGCAGATGGTTGAACTAGATGATCTCCTGAGGTCTCTTCCAACCCTGATATTCTATGAATTGTCTTCCAACCTAGTCAGGAATGTGCTGCCAATATTTTAACAAGGGGTTTCTATGATTTTTATTCTGTACCTCTTATAAACTCCATAAAACAAGTAGTGGGTGGAAGAGGTGTTAGAAATCATATTAACATATATTCCCATTTAAATGAAAATGTTCTCTCGCTATCATAGCCAAGAAAGGAGGCAGCAGTGCATGGCAAACAAACTTGTATTCTGTGCATTACCTAGAAATATTTCCTTTTCTTTCATACACAGGTGTTAGACTTGTATAATTTGAAATGGGAGGAAGGGAAGCAGAAAATGGGGACAAGGAACTTTTAGCCTTGCAGAGGAGTCTGAGAGTATCTGATTTCATTTTTTAAATACCTGAAACTCAGTGCCATGTGGTGCATTCCAAAGTTAAACAATTGCTCTTCAGAAGCATTTCTATGACCCTCAGGGAAAAGTCACCCCTTTTCAGGATGATTTTGCATATTCCAGAAAAGAAGTGATTCTATTAGAGGCAAGGAAATTGCTCCAAATTTATCTTCAGTTTGGTGGCAGAGTTTTAATAAGGGAATCCCATTGATTCCTCAGGAGTACATTTCTGAATCTAGCTGAATGCTGGTACCATTATTTATTGTTTGCATTTCAGTAGCTGAAGCTGTTTCAGAGGACCCAAGAAAAATCAGTGCCCCATTTTGCTAGTTATGGGACATACATGTAGGAAGAGACAGTATCTCCTCTGAAGACCTTAAAAGCTTAATGTACAAGACAGACCAGATGGAAGAGAGGATATATTATCCCCGTTTCCCAGAAGGGAAATGGGTATGGATGGAATAAGTGACTTGTCCAGGATCATACAAGAAATGTAGGGCAGAGCTGGGGAATGAACCCAGATGTCCTGAGTCCCAGTCAATGCCTGAACAAATCTACACGTCATCTTGTACAAGGGTACGTAAACATAAAATGTTAATTCCTTCACACAACAGTATCCAGAATACTTTACCATACCAGATTTCAGTTACTTTGTGGTGTTGACTGAAAAAATCCATACAATGAAATATATTAAACGAAATCCGTTTAAATTTCTGGGGAAGTTCTTACACTGATCTTATATATTTGATACTTCTAATCATCATTTTAGCTGTTGCTCTCACTAAGAAGTCATGCTAAGCACTAAATGCTTTCAATAAATGGAGACAGTGAAGCCATGTCCACTTGTTCAAAACTTGAAATAGGTGGATGCTAAAAGCTGGTTGAAATTTTCCATAAAAATATTTTTGAGAAAATATTTTTGACAAATGGAAATTTTAGTTTAAAAAAAATTCAAAATCCATTTTGTCAGTAATATTTGGGGGGGGGGGGTCTGGTTTTCAGTTTTTCCATGAAAGCCAAACATATTTTCAAGAAAAATGTTGAAAAGAGAATGTTTTTATTTAAAATTTTCACAGGAAAAAAATAATTTCCTGATCAGGTCTACTTGACACTAGTTCTGTCCTAGCTGATCAATCATCTAGAAGAATAGATTGGTTATCAAATGTCTGGGACAGTATCATGTGCCTGTTTCGGGTCCAAGAGACTGCTCAGTCAAGAGGAATTCTGATGCTACATTACATTATGGCAAAAATGTACTGTATAAGTAATGAACAGTACAATATTTGGTGAGCAGATCCTCTCTTCTGTAGCTTTTTAATCATGTCAGTCAGACTGTAAGGGGCAAAAAGGTGATATGAAGCATAAAAATAAATAGAAATATTTTCAATTGCTCTGAGAAACATCAGCAGGTCACCCAATAATATGGTAAGGAAAAAACAATTTTTGAAATGACAGAAGCAGAAAATATTGACACTAGAGACACTATTGGCAGTTGTTGTTACTATAATTCTGAAGCCGGCAGAGATACGGTGATATTAGCATAATACAGAAACTTGAGTAGAAGGTCATGCACAAACTTTTGGAGAAAGTCAATTGCTGAGAGGAATGGTAATATATGATGGAGAAGCCTTTATTTCTGTGTCATTGATGTGAATCCTGCCTGGGTTGAGCAGTGGCAGCACCCTTAGTCTAGTTCCTAGTGGGTAGGGATCTCAGGGATCTGATCCAAAGCCCATTGAAACCAATGAAAAAACTGATTTTCAATGTGTTTTGTTTCATTCCTTTATTAGCCTTTTATATTAAAAAAAGTGACAAAGTTGTAATGTTCTCAGCCATTGCCGGTCATTCCCCCACAGCCCTTAGGACAATAGATTTTTCCTTGTGATTGCTAGGTAAGTTTAACTGAATGTGTGATTTGAGACTGGAAACAAAATACGCCAAGAGGAATATATTTTGTTAATGACCGTTCCATCACACATTTAAATAAACAGAGCTCACAGACTCAATAAAAAAAAATTGCCACCAAGAAATAGACCAAAATGTTGAGAGATAAAGCCACAAATCTTTGCCATTTTGCAAACCTAGCTAAAACCTATTAATCATGTCTATTTTTGCAGAGG
This sequence comes from Chrysemys picta bellii, assembly GCF_011386835.1. NCBI lineage: Eukaryota > Metazoa > Chordata > Testudines > Emydidae > Chrysemys > Chrysemys picta. Next base: position 114,888,777 of record NC_088792.1, on the reverse strand, counting down.
ATGTGAACACTTTCTCATAGCTCTTTGGGAATAATGTTTCATGGAGTAGCAAGAGACAATATAATTCTCAGCAAAATGTTGGGGCTTTAAGCAGCTAGCTAGAAAATATGGTCTGACTTCAAATTTCTGCTGAATAAGCTGAAAATATGAAGAGCTCTTAACAGCAGAATTCTATACAATCTCTCTACAGTTGTGCACTTAGGGACACTGAATGATGGTCATGGATTTGTGCGTGTGTTCACTAGCATGTTATTTTTATCGTTCAGGTTTACACATTTTAAGGAGCAATTCCCCCCAAAATTACTCACATTCCCAATAAAAAAATTTGCATATAAATCAGTGCATGTCAATTGGAATAGAAGATTCATTTTTAATAGTAATGTATCAATATAAGAGACAAAATATCTTTATTTAATGTATATTTGCATTTTGCTGCATATTTAATTTTAACTTTATCCTGACCCGACATGATCTGAAAAATAAGGTCACTTATTGACATGAAAATCAGTAGAGTCTTGTGTTCTTTGTTCGGTTTCAATTGTAAGGTGACCAATTAAATTTTAACACACAGATCAATACAGTTTAAGGGCTTTTCTGATTTGCAGAATCATTGTTAGAGTAATGGATAGAATATTATCTGCAAAACTTTTTAATGATATTCCATGCTGGGGTTCAGGGCTCATGGTTGGAGGATTGTCATAGCTGGATATATTATCTTCTACTTTAGAGAGACATTTTTGGCCATGATGCTGCAAGGTGCTGAGCACCATCAACTCCTTTCTTTCATAGTAATGCAACCTCCAGGCTGGAGGACTTGTGCCAGGAAAAATACCACTTTGCATCACACTGTAAGATGCATCTTTTCATCATGGCTTTGAGCCAGAGAAGAAAACCTGAGCTGGTGCTCAGAGGTAGAATTCCATGATTAAGCCAAGAGGAGAGGGGAGAACTGGTTGCCTTGAGGGACAGTCTGATTGTTCCCTATGTTCCATCCTCACAGCAAGTCTAACTGACTAGGTGTTTAACAACTATGTGTCCAAGGGAGCCTCGTCTACACTAGGGCTCCCACTGTTTGTACAGGGTTTAGCTGGGCTGGTGTTAGCAACAGGGGGAAATGTCAAGAAGACTGACATAATGTAGTCAAGGCTTCATCTGTATCTAAGATGTCTCACTCCCACAAATTGCCTTCAGCAAAGTACCGTCTTTTCCCTAGGCATTCAGAAGGGCATAAACGGAACAACTCATTTTCTTGCCAAGCTCAGGCCTAGGAGTGAGGAAAGAAGGAACAGCAAATTTTCTTCTGCTACCTACAAAGTGTTAGGAAGGGGATTTGCAGCAGGGGATCTTCTTCTCCCCTTTCATCAGAGCTATTAATAATAATTATAATTAATAATAAAATCCCTTTATACAAGTGGAAAGCTGAGGAGCAGCAACAACAGTCATGAAGTGCAGACCTTGTATCAAGTTACACGGTTTACAAATCCAATTTCTAAACTGATTTGAAGTGTTTGTCGTCACATGGGGTTATTTTTCCACTGGCATCAACAGAGTTAAAATCAGCTGAGAGGATCACTAATGCTCTTTCACAGATGCCACATAAGCACCCTTAATACACATTTAAATAAATCAAAGGAGGAAAATAGTTCAGTAAATAGTGAAAGCCACTAGCATTTGTAATAAACTGCAAACCAGTAAGTGTGTTCAAGTATATTTTTAATGTACAACTGGAGTTAAGCCATAGAACAGAAATGTGGTGATATAGGTAGTATTTTTAACTATGCAGTGCAAATAAAATTCAACTTGCTTTAATTAAACAAGCTTACGCTTCACTGAGTTTTTGAAATTTAATTCTGTTCAGCTTAAGTCTCAGACCCTGAATAACTATTGTAATTTGATAGATATTTTGTTATGGTTGTGAGTGAGTTTATGCTTATGGAAATATCCTTGCTGTTTTATAGTGTAAACCTCTGAGGCCACTTAGTTTCTTCAGGCATTTTAAATTTTGTGAATAGAAATGTTAACGTTTTTAAAAATATATATAGAGAGAGAGAGAGAGAGAGCACAAGAAGGTCATATCCGTTACTGCAGGTATTGCTTTTAAATGTTAGAAATTTGGCAAAATCCAGTCCGCATCCGGGCTCTTAATATCCTTGATTGAAATGTCTGCTATGAGGCGTTAATGGCTAACATGTGCATTTTATTTTTCTCTGATTCATTGGCTGTTAGCTGGAACTGGAAATAGAATCCGCAATGTTAACCAAATTGTTAAAAATAGGTAGTGAAATACATGACATGAAGGAATAATACTGTATCTCTGGAATGGTCTACACCTACCCAGTCCGAAATAGCCCAAATCTATTGACTTTCCAGGTATGCTGCAAGACCCATCTATATCTGCAGACAGCTGCAGATGTGGACTTTTGAAAGGAATCAGATTTGGAGTGGTAGTTTTGAGATCTATGAGAACTTAACTTTTATTTGTTGTAATTTATGCATAAAGGTGCCTTTAGCCCTATATAGGTGTCTCTTCATTTTTTCATATAAAACCTAAATAAATAAAAGTGCTGAGTAGCCATTGAATTCAGTGGGGACTTGTGGGCAGCCAGCACTTCTAAACATAAAGTAATTTATTTAGGACCCTAAATAGGGATTTAGAGCCTAAATTTAAGCACCCTTTAAAAAACTGATGTCACATAATTCCTTTGTGGTATTGGACACATCTCTTAACCTCACTTCCCCATCTGTAAATTGGGGATATGTTCCTTCCTTAAATGGATGTCATGAGTCTTCACACAGTAACAGTTGCCAGCACTTTGAGATCTTTAGAGCAAATACTATTATTGCCATCGCTGGTAGCAAAATAAGTGTCACTAAATTCTATAGCAGTTGTAACAAATGGAATTAACATGAGGGCCTTGTTTGTACTCCCAATTGTATGTGAGTCATTGAAAAATCTGGTTTAACTAAACCAGTGCAAAACACAATGTTAGCATCCATAATTCATTTTAAACCCAGCTTATATTGATGTATTTATAGTGTTTATATGTAGTAATGGGGGCCTCACAGTCTTGAATGCATTTATCCTCAGAACACCCTTGTGAGTTAGGGAAGTACTGTTAACCCTATTTTACAGATGGGGAACTGAGGCACAGAGAGACTAGGGGCCATATTTTCAAAGATATTTAGGCACCTAAAGACGCAGGTAGGTGCCTAGTGGGATTTTCAAAAGTGTCTAGGCACCTAACTCCCATTGAAATCTAGGGAAGTTTGTGGATTTGAACCATGGTTTCCTGAGATTCAGGCTAGCACCCTAACACCGGACCATACTTCCTCTCAATTCCTTAGTAAGCTAAATCAGATCGGCCAAGTTTAAATTGGGTTTTGCATTGATTTAATTGTCACCTTTTTAATGATTTTATGTTTAAACCAAATAACTGAATATAAACAAGACCTGCAAAACTTGTTTAGCTTTGGTATTCTCCATCATCATCAGTGAAATACTGTGCTTTTTCCAGGTACAGAACAGGCCATGTACCTGTTTCTCCTCTCAGTTTCATTGGTTTTACAATGATGTAACTCCGCTGATTTTAAGGAGTTGTTCCTGATTTACACCAGGGCTGACTGAGAGGATCAGTTTAGTACACGTTACTGTGACACTGAAAGGTATAGTGTACTGCTTTAGACCGTTGCTAAACAGACAAAACAGGCATTCTAGACTTTCTTCTTATGTATAGAAGAAAAAGGTGCACACTCGTGTGATTCACAAACCCCTCAATACCCACTGGCAAGGATGTTACAAGAATATCCCAATTTATCAAAGAATATCATGTGATTTCTTAGATGAAAGCCAGGGCCACACTGGTCGTTAATATTAAATGTATGTGCAGATACTATGCAGGTAGTTATGTATGTGTGCTGACAATGTGTTCCTAAATTCTATATCAAAACAGGGTTGACAAACAGGTTTTCTGCCAGACAAGAAATTTTTTTTCCACTTACCTCTTGGTCAAGATGTAAATCAACACAATCAAAACTCGATCTAAATAGTCGTTGTTTTCACTATAAATATATCTCAGTGCTGTGATATTATACAAGGAGCTGATCCTGAGTTGAATCACACAAGCTGGTGGTATACTCTTCCTCTGGGGACAACAGACCTGGTATTTCATTTTTGTGTTCGGTGGATAAGGGGCTGAACACTACACAGTAATGTGCCAAAGGGGCTCAGGGAGTGGGCTACACCGGATGTTAACCTGCAAGACAAAGTCAGGGCTGGCATAAGTCAGGGAGATTGTTTGGGTAGCTAACCGATTGGAGAAATCAGGGAGCTGACACCCTAGTTAAGCACCAGCAAGGTGTTACCTCCCCCCACACCCGCCCCAGCAGGGATGTAGGGGGAAGTAACAAGGTGACTCACAGTCCTGGGTACCCCCAGAACCAGTCACAAAAGACAAAGAATGACTTCCTTTTTTATGTATTGGGGGGGGGGAGAGGGAAGGGTGCAGAGTTTTGTGGGAATTGTCTTTGTGAAAACCCTGGATTGTGATATGTAAAAGAGATGAATAATTCACATCCAAGTTGCAAAGTACAATGGCTTCTTTTTGAGATAATTTGCATCATCTCCTTGAGCTGTGCACTTTGGTCTCAGCAATGAAATAAAGTGAGGTTTTGTTATCTTGCTTTATGAATAACTAGCTCAATCTCATTCATCACTACTTCAATCAGTTGTAATCCACCGCATGTATGTGCTTTTATTATCTTCACCATCCTTTCTTGTGTAAGGGTTAAATGAGCAGTTTACTTGGCTGTTTCTAAATAATTTCAAATTGATTGTACATATTGTGTAAAATGATGGGTTTTAAATTGCACACATCTGAAGCTAATTTCTACAACACACAGATGGCTTTGAAAGTCAAAAGAAGTAGTATGAACCTAATAACTTATTTCAGAGGAAAATATGTATGGTATCATTGTGACATTTATGTAGCTTAGTGGGATGCTTCAAATGTGTCTCTTGAAATGACTATGGCTTATAGAAGCAAAGGATATTTGATCTCCTATGAAGAAATGGGATGTCTTGAGTAACTTTAGGCCAGTTGACATGACACTGATCGTGGGCAAAATCATGGTAAGGCTAATATAAGATGCAAACAGTAAAATAATTAAAAGATGGCAGCATAATTAATGGCAGTCAACCTGATTTTCTGGTAAATAAGTCTTGATCTCAAAAAATGAGATTACAAGTTTAATTGGTAACTATTGACATAATGTACTCAGACTTCTGAAAAGCATGTGGTTTAGTACCTCATGACATTCTGATCTTAAAAAAGAGCACTATGCAAAATCAATGCAGCATATGTTAAATTGGTTAAAAACTGGCTAAGTGATCTCAAAGTAACTGTAAATCAGAAATCCTCATCCAATAGGAGCATTTCTAGAATGATCCTGCAGGGATCTGTTCCTGGCCCAATGCTGTTCAATATCTTTATCAATGATCTGGAAAAAAATTAAAATTATTGCTGGTCAAGTTTTCAGATGACAAAAAAAGGTGGTAAATAAAAGCAGGGTTTACAGAGCAATCTGGATTACCTGGTAAACTGGGTTCACTAACCAATATGTGTTTAAATATATCTAAACAAAAGATACATTACACTTACATGATGGAAGATTGTATTTTGGAAAACAGTGACTCAGAAAAAGACTTAGGGGTCATGGTGGATAACAATATGACCAGTGGCTAAGAGAGCCCTTGTGATCCTTGTCTGTATAAACAGGGGAACAGTGAGTAGAAGGGAAGTGTTTTTACCACTTTATGAAATATTCATGAGACTTTACTGGAATAGTACTATGCCCAGTTCTGGTGTCCACAGTTGAAAAAGAATGCTGAAGGTTTGGAAAGGGTTCAGAAAAGGGTTACAAGATTGATTTGAGAAAAACAATTTATTTAAAGGAAGAAGGTGAAGAGGTGACTCGATCATGGCCTACAAGTATTTACAAAAGGATTTTTGGTAGTAGAGGACTCTTTAATCCAACAGAAGGAAAAACCTAAAAATCCAGTGGCTGAAAACTGAAGTTAGACAAATTCAGATTAGAAATAAAGTGTACATTTTAAACTGTGAGGGTAATTAACCATTGGAACAATTTACTAAAGGATGTGGTGCATTCTCCATCACATGAAGTCTTTATATCAAGATTGGATGCATTTCTAAAATATATATTCTAGCCCAACCAGAAGTTAAGGTCTTGATGCAGGAATTCTTGGGTGGAATTCTATGGCCTGTGTTATGCAGAAGATCAGATTAGATGAGCATAATGGTCCCTTCTGGATTAAAATCTATGAAATGCCAGTACAGCAAAAAGATTGGCCACAAAAAAAGGAGTGTTTATAAGTTTCAAAGCAAGCCAGGACACAGCATCACAAGTGCCTAAAGTTAGTCACTCACCCAATTTGGGAAAACTGGCAGACACCAAGATGAAAGGGCAAAACTTGGAGGTACAAGGCATATCCCCATGCTTTTTGTATAATCCACGCAGCTAAATAACAATGGCAGTTTGGCTACTGAATGTGTACTAATGACTGTGAAATGCAGAGGAATTGTGGTCACAGGCTTGAGTAAGAAACTAAAATGTTAAAAGATCCAAAAATTGTGCAGCCATGTATGATACAATATTGTGAGATCATCTCCTAAAAAAGAGCATGATAATAGGCCAGATTCTGGTACCCTTATTCGTGTTGTCTATTACCTTATTCCACTAGTAGTTCCCAATAGGCCTCAGAATTTGGACTGATAGGAGTAGTTCTCAGGTTCAAGAGAGGATATATGGTAAGCTTGTTTGTAGGCTAACCACAATAATCAAAGCCTCAGGAGACTGACTAAACTATCCACATTTTTATTTTCTGGTATTTGAAACCATATTCTGTACTTGCTGTTTGTTTTCATTCATTTCCCAGAAATTCCTAATTACAAGACAGAGTGTGTAAAACATGCCAGAATGTGTATCGCCACCCTTCTTAAGTGCTTTGACAGTGGTTGCACATTGACACTAAAAGGCATCCTTGTCCAGAAGAAGGACATTCTCTCATTTGTTGTTGACACGATTCACACAATAGACTCAGCAGTGCCAGGTCTTGAAAGCCTTTGCCATCTGCAGGTGGCCTTGCAAGTGTTTACAGTAAATGAAGACAAAGAGAGTCTATGACCACAACCCTCTGAGTACCTGCATCAGACTCTCAAGGCTCAGTGTGCTTTGATTTTTGCACAGAGGGGAAGTGAAATCACAGAGGAATGCTGTGCTGCATTAAATATGCATCCACCAACCATTATTCACAACCACTGGAAAGGACATAAAATCCATAATTCCCCTCTCAGATCTTGGAGTGAGAGCAATAGACTTGTCATGATGATGAGTTCTCAGGAAGTATTGTTTCTGTCCTTAAATATGTGACACGTAAATGTCTTATATTTGGGCACTTGTGACAATCTCATTGAAAGCTGCACTTTTTTTGGTGGGGGGTTGGACTCATGGAGTTAGTCAAGGTAGGAAAAGGAGTGGAGATAAAAACAGGGATGATAACTATAGAAATTGTCTTCAGAAATTGTCACCCTTTTTGTGTAAAAAGGGGGGGGGGGAGAAAATGTCACCAACAATCTGTCATCCTCAAGGGCCTGGTTACACAAATGGTTTTTAGTTTCTCATTAGAGGTATGATCCTAAACAGTATCAATCTCTTCTTTTGTTCTGGTGCCATATATAGAGGGTATGGCCAGTATCCAGTTTACTGACCACAGTAGTGCAACTTGCAGATGCCATGCTGTCCTTTTCATTTGTGGTAGAAATAACTGGTCCAGATTCATTATGACTAAGGTGTTCGTCACAAAGGCTGCCCCCAGTCTCACTAAAATGATGTGTGATTGGACTGATGGGGGGGGGGGGTCCATGAAGATGACTCCTGGGGCCCTGAGAAAGTTAGGGACAATGGGACATGCACATCTTCCCCCTCCTGTACTGTCCAGAATGTGTATGAAGGTCGGGCCTGGGAGGTGGGGAAGGGGTTGGGGGAAACAGATTTCTCAGTCTCTCCCTGCTGCCACTGGCTAGGTCAGGAAGGTGGAAGGGAGACTTGATTGTCTCTTGCATCCCCCTCTCCCACACCTAGGGCATGCAGCAGCATTTCTACTGTGGTTGCTGCCCCACCCTCCCTGCCGTATAACGGAAGCATAGTGTGGGTCTGTGGGTCTGACTGATCACCAGGAAGGAACTGATCCTGGTAGGATTGACAAGGTGTCTGGTGGGTTTTCTTTTACCTTCCTTGCAGCAGCCGAAGGCCCAGTTGTAGGCTAATGAGCAATAAGGGCAGGATTTAAAAGTTGTAAGTTTTTTGTATTTTTGTTGCAACTTGTGGCTGCTGCCCAGTGTGGCGAGGGAACAAAAGGGGCCCAGCTCCCAGAGATAAACGTGAGACCCGAGAGATTACTGGTGAAGCCTATGAGCCTGGAGGAAATAGGAAATTTTTTTTTTGCAGAGTGAGGTACCTTACAGGTATACATTCCTGCCCTCCCCCTGTGAAAGGGAATGAGGGTTCAGAGGTGGGCTGAATCCTAGGGGTTAGGCTGAAGAGGGCCAACTCTGGCATGGAGGCCATTGAACACCACACTGGACCCAAGTAAATACATGGTGTTTTAGGGAGGAATTAGTTCCCCCACCCACCCCTCCAAAGTTTAATGTTAATAAAGTTGCAACCTTCCATTTTAAAATCCATCCCTGGGTTTGTTTTGTTCTCCTGTGTGACCTGATCAATAGGCTTAAATAATAAGTGTATTGAACAAGGAAATAATGTAGCCACTTGCTCTGCTTTTTATCCACTTTGTTCTTACATTCTACAGGAAGGAGAAGGGGTTGTGGATCCATTATTTATGGATGCCAATCTTTAGAAGAATAGGGGCATGAAATTATAGTAACGGTGGTAGTAGTACCGTATCTTGTAAGCACCAAAGACTTGTCAGTGCTATTACTGCCAATTTTGTCTTTAGCTGTAGCAGGTATCACTTCTCTTGTTATGGCTTTAACTTATCTGATATAGAGCAATTGACCCAGTATTAATGCTTCTGATGGGATCCTGGGAAAAAACATCCTCATTCTGATTATCACCTCACTGCTCTGCTGCACGACAGTATGTTATCTCCAAGTTCCTCATTTCCACAATATCCACCTCCAGCAACAGAAATAACATTAATTTTTCTAATCTACCACAGCTCTGGTAATTTTAGGAAATCTGTAATGTTGTAGCAGCCACAATACATCACATCAGCCCGGAGAGTGGCTGGACAGTATATAAAGAAACAAGGTTAACTTTCACAAGTGACTGTAATGAGAACTAGGGGTGCTCAATGCCACTGAAAATCCGGACATGTTTTAGGTATATGAATAGGGATTTAAGGATGTCTGCACTGCAAAACAAAAACAAAAAACCTCACGGCAGCGAGTCTCAGAGCCCGAATCTCCAGACTTGGGCTCATGCTGTGGTGCTAAAAATTGCAGTGTAGGCGTTCCCACTCAGGCTGGAGTCAGGGAAGGGGGGAGTCAGACTGAGCCCAAAATCGAGCCCAAGTGGGAATGTCTACACTGCTATCTTTAGCACCACGGCACAAGCCTGAGCATGTAGACCCAGACTCTGAGACTAGCGGATGCATTTTGGGGAGGTTTTGCAGTGTAGACATATCTTAATAACGAGCACCTACTGCTGCACCTTTTACAGAGCACTCTTTTTTGTAAGACATTTTTTTTCTTCTCCTGTTTTCCTGTTCCCTCTCACTCACATCTCCCTTCAGATGACTTCAGCACAAAGGGCCTGTTTCCCCTTTCATTTAAATTGGTTCTACTCCAATTTGAGCTCTGACTTCAGTAGAGGAATTCCTGCATATAGGTGGCTGAAACATTTCAAAGTGTGTGTGTGTGTATGTGTATTTGTTTGTTTGTTTTGTTTTTTGTTGGGGGGGGGAGGGGATCTTTTTCACAAAATCTTTCACAGAAAAGGTTCCCATTGTCTGACCTGTGCTATTTATTTATGGGTTAGAGGAAAATCAGGTCAGCAGCTGCCATATGGGGTGAGAATCCCATATGACTGTAATTCTCCTTTTGTATCCAGGGTTGGAAACAAGAAGTCTCTTGACACCAGCCAGTGACTACTTCCTCATTCAAAATAGGAAAGCCATTTTCCAACCAGGATGTCAACTTGTTTTGTCAAGGTGACACTGAACTCCAGCCTTGGAATGAATGAATGAATAAATAAATGAGAATTTTCAGTTCTATTTCACACTCACAGGGCTATAATAGATTTGAAAATCAGTAAAATGTGTTCACCCATCCCAAATATAAATGAAAATCCCTGTCCACATAAGAGAAGCACTATTTTAAAAAGTAAGATTGAAGCTCTTCAGGGATATCAAGAACCAACGTTTTATCTGGCCTCCCTCAGTGACATGGGAGGAACCATTATTTGCTTTATTAGTATGTTCAAATGCTTTTTTCTTTTTCTTTTTTTTGTGTAAAAAATAAAATAAAAATAAAATAAAATAAAAAAAATTTATTGAGCACAAACAATCCCCCCACATTTGCCTGCAGCAGTTAAGGAGCTCAGCTGAATATTTGTTCCTAAGTGTCAATTGTTAGAATATTAGTTATTGAGAATTCTCTTTGATTTTACTTTTGATCTGGCCTCGGATTTTGGAGGGGGCCTCCTGTATTAATAAAGTCTGTAAACATATTACATTCTCAATGAAGTAAAACAAATCACCAGCCCCCTTCCTCTAGCTCACCTCCACCAAAAACAAAAAATCTGCTCTAAAACTCCACTGGCACCATCTTATCTTTATTTTTTTATTTTTCATTTATTTATTTATTTATTTTAGAAAAACCTCATAGCCTTTCTTTGTTGCTGTGTAAAATGTTAGATGATTTCCAGGCCTAAAGAAAGTGTATGTTTGGGTGGAAAGGAGCTCAAGGAGGGCGATAAATGTGTTATTTTTCCATATAAGGAGTGAGTAAAATTCTCAGTTAAAGTTTAAGTCCTTCCACAAGTGTAGCAGTTACCAAGACATTTTGCATATTGTTTATTTTCGGAAGTGATCCCAATGAAGATCTAGACTCTTTGCAACTTATGACTTGATCCAAAACCTATTGAAGTCAATGGGATTCTCTCCATTGACTCCAGTGGATGTTGGATTAGGCCCTTGGAGACTGATTTAAGTAGAACTTAGATTGGGCCCATAATTAGGAGTCAGTTCTAAAAGTGGGGGGTATTTATGCATTTCCTTGACATCAGGAAAAGAACATAACACTTACTGTAATTTTCAAGCTGCAAGACATTGTTGATGTTCTAAGAGGTTTTTCATATTGGCCATTTACACAACCTATGTGTCTGTGTTTTTTTTAATCCATTTGAAATCAATACATCTTGTCTAGGGTTTTTTTACTAACTGTAATTTACTTATCTGCAAGCAAGTCAAATTCATTACACAATACAAGCAACTTACTGCTTTGAAAAGAAATGGTTGCATCTTTAGATTTGACTAGTTATCATGTGCTAGTGGCTAAAAGCCAATATAACCACTATCTATTAAGGTTCTTAATAGGAAAATAGCACTTGGACTGACCGTTTTATACATATGATGCATAGAAATATACTGTCATAAGAATGAAAATGACTTCATTAATTTTGATCTTCTCTCCTGAGTTCTCCATTATTAAAGAGTACTTGTCCATGTATGTACCCCTTGTATTTTGGGTGTATTGCAGGGGGAAATACACTTTTATAGTTCAACTCCCTCATTTTAATTTATTTCATCTTTTTATTTTTTAGCTAGGGTCAGGGGCATCATTTGCTATGGGAAAGGGGGCCACTGCCTCCACAGATCTTGAGCTCCTCACCTGCTGGTACACCTCTACCCTGATATAACGCTGTCCTCAGGAGCCAAAAAATCTTACTGCATTATAGGTGAAACCGCATTATATTGAGCTTGCTTTGATCCACTGAGGCGTGCAGCCCCGCCCCTCCCCCCCTGGGTCACGTTATATCTGGGTAGAGGTGTACTATAGTGTCTAACTCTGGCCTGCCAGGCATGGAGCCCAGGCTGGGCCAGGGTTCCTAATTGTTGCATTGTTAGTGCAGCCCCTGGCCCCCTCCCCGTTCCCCGGGATAGGACCAGCACGCCACTCCCCTCCCCCTTCCTGGATGGGATCGGCCTGACGAGCAGCCACAGCCTCAGTGGGGAGGCAGAAGCAAGGATGCTGACCCAACTTCACCCTTGCCCCAGAAATGTTCTGAAATGGTGCCCCTGGCAAGGGTCCCAGTGCAGCATAGCACTTAAGCATGTGTTCATCTTGGTCAAAGCCCAGGAGAATCCCATCTTGTAGAAATTAAGTGTAGAAGTGGGTGGGTGTGAATCTATATAGTGACAGACTTGATCCAAAGTCCATTGATGTCAATGGAAGTCTTTCAATTGACACAAAAAATTAACAGCTGTTTTCCCTTGGGTCACCCCTTTCTAGTCTTTACTGAATTTCTTCAGACTTAATTTGAAAAAGGAGGCACTTAAAATATTAAGGTAATGAATGAACTTTCTCCAAGGAGAGAGAGAACGAACAAAGGACCTCTAAAAGTGCGAATGTAGCAAGATGTGGAATATCCCAGCGGGAAACAGGATCTAAGGAAGAAGAAAGGAGAACTCCTGGCCAAGTAACAGATGTTCTCCCTCAAGGATAATGATGGAGCAGACACTATGGAAAATGATCCAGAGGACAGCAGAATTGTTTTTCCACCTGCAATGTCAGAGGGATGTGTCTAGAGAAATGTGACAAGAGGCATCACCTTTGATATTGAAAACACAAGATAAAAAAATTGATAATTACAAATCTCCATGTAGGAAGACAGCAGAGGGAAAACAGCACAGTACATGAGGTCAAAAGGAGGAGAAGGCAGCTCCTACATAATAAAAAATTGCAACTCTTATTTTAACATGTTTCAAAGAAAGTGTTGCCTGGGACTGGATGGTAAATACTAGACTTGCTGTTCTAGTACCTGTAATGTACAAATATTCATTAAGGTCATGCTTCAAAGCCTGTGGAAGTCTTTTCATTGCCTTTCAGGAGTTTTGGATCAGACCTTTTAGTGCGGAGTAGTAAACAACTAAGGTTAGCTGGTAGCAAATATTTGACTATTTTCTTGTGACAAATTAAATTGATTTTTCAACTAGTTGAAAAAATTTAGCAAAACAAGTGTGCACCTAGCTATACCTATCCAACAGAAAATATATTCTTCTCCCCCTCTGTTTTTGCCTATTGGAATGCATCTTGATAGCACAACAATAATCTGTGAGCCAAGTTTTGCCCTTTGATACACAGCTCCTGTTGGTTGCAAGTCACTGGGGACCATCTGAGGACAAAGTTTGTTCTTTTGGGATTATGTAATTTTAATGTAGGGCCTGGTCCTGCCATTATTTATACAGTGAAAGCCCCTAGTGACTTCAACAGCAGCTTGAGGATCAACCCCTGTAATTTTCCCCTTGTAGGGCTTGCGGCTGTTGGAAAATGCGGTATCATGCTGCTCCTGAGACTGAGCGGCTGTGATCATGTTACATTCTACCGGTATTCTTTACACTGATGGTCTATAAAGTGATGGACTGTTTTTAAGGTGCCCCTGTTGAATTTAAAGTCTGGTGAGGAAGATCCTGTCTCTATTTAAGCCCCCTTCCATGAACCTCACACAGACAATCTCCTCTGCTCTGATACCAACTAACCATAGGGGTCCCATTATCACACTATAGGTTGTCAGGTGATTGAAATTTGCTGCAGAGACCCTTAGGGTTTGGAACTTGCTCCTCTGAACACCTGTCTCATTTTTTTCTTCCCTCCCGCTCCTCCGCCCTTTTCAAAAGTGATGGAGAAAGCAACTTTTTCTAGAGGTGTCTTCAGTTTCAATCACTGTCATCTAACATGGAGGAAACCCCTGCCTCTCCCCATATTTTTAATGGTATTACTTATTTAGCTTTTTAAATATTTCATCCGTTTTCTGTATTGTTTGTGTTTTCTTTTGAAATAAGAACAGCCATACTGGGTCAGGCCAAAGGTCCATCTAGCCCAGTATCCTGTCTTCCAACAGTGGCCAAGGTCAGGCACCTCACAGGTAATGAACAGAACAGTAATCATCAAGTGATCTATCCCATATCACCCACTCCCAGCTTCTGGCAAACAGAGGAACACCATCCATGCCCATCCAGCCTAATAGGTCCATCAATAGCTATCCTCCATGAACTTGTCTAGTTCCTTTTTGAACCCTGTTTTAGGATACGTCTATACTTACTTCCTGGTCCAGATGTAAGTGATCGATCTTCTGGGATTGATTATCACGTCTTGTCTAGACACGATAAATCAATCCAAGATCAATCCCGGAAGTGCTTGCCATTGACGCCGGTACTCCAGCTCAGCGAGAGGAGTACGCGGCATCGACGGGGGAGCCTGCCTGCCGTGTCTGGACCCGCGGTAAGTTCGGACTAAGATACTTCAAATTCAGCTGTTATTAACGTAGCTGAATTTGCGTACTTTAGTCCGAAGTGGGGGGTTAGTGTGGACCAGGCCATAGTCTTGGCTTTCACAACATCCTCTGGCAAGGAGTTCCACAGGTTGACTGTTTGTTTGTTATGTGACTGTTTGCTCAGGGCCCCAAGTGCCTGTGCAGGGGAAAAACAGTTTTATTATTTACAGTATCATGAATGATAGTTTTGTGATATCAACGCAGTCAGCATTCATGTTGATGCCTAGATGCCATGGCAATAGGTGCACAGGAAATACTTTCACAGACAGCACTGCTTCAGGTTGGGGGGCTGTCTGTAAGCAAGGATTGGCCTGCCTTCCAAGACCTGTAAGAGTGGGGGATCATTTTCCAGGATAGGTTAAAGATGGTTGATGCGCTGGAGAGGTTTTAGCTGGGGGCTGTACGTGATGGCCACTGGTGTTCTATTATTTTCCTTGTTGGGCTTGTCCTGTAATAGGTGACTTCTGGGTTCCCGTCTTGCTCTGTCAATCTGTTTCTTCACTTTCCCAGGTGGGTATTGTAGTTTTAAGAATGTTTGATAGAGATCTTGTAGGTGAAGCAAATACTCACCAGCAACTACACACCACACCACAGAAACACTAACCCAGGAACCAATCCCTGTAACAAACCCCATTGCCTTCTGTCCTCATATCTACTCTAGCGACACCATCATAGGACCCAACCACACCAGCCACACTGTAAGGGGCTCATTCACCTGCACATCTACTAATGTGATATATGCCATCATGTGCCAGCAATGCCCCTCTGCCATGAACATTGGCCCAAACTGGACAGTCGCTACGTAAAAGGATAAATGGACACAAATCAGACATCAGGAATCGTTACATACGAAAGCCAGTATGAGAACACTTCAATCTCCCTGGACATTCAATAACAGATTTAAAAGTAGATTAAAACGGATTCTTCAACAAAAAACTTCAAAAACAGACCTCAAAGAGAAACTGCAGAGCTACAATTCATTTGCAAACTTAACACCATCAATTTGGACTTAAATAGGGACTGGGAGTGGCTGGCTCACTACAAAAGCAAATTTCCCTCTCTTGGTATTGACGCCTCCTCATCAATTATTGGGAGTGGACTACATCCACCCTGACTGAATTGGCCTTCAACATTGGTTCTCCACTTGTAAGACCTCCCTTCTCCTCATGTGCCAATATATATATTTATGCCTATATCTGTAATTTTCACTCCATGCATCTGAAGTGGTGTGGTTTTTTTTTTTGTTTTTTTTTTTTTTTTAACCCACAAAAGCTGATGCCCAAATAAAGCTGTTTATATGGTGATTTTCCTTCATTGGGACCAATGAGTTTTGCACCATCATGCTGTAATCAATTGTCCTTTGAGTGCTTGTTTTCTTAAATTGTTCTTCTCATCCTTTATCTTGTTCTTTCATCAAGTCTCTCAGGGAATTATCCCATGCTGGTTTTGGTCTCAGCTATCTTGTCCCCATTGATAGGTGCCTGTCTCATCTTTAGAGTTGTCAATCTGCCCTCCTCTGACATTTCAATAGGGGTGCATTGCAATCTCATGGTGCCCTTAAATTCCTCCCTAGAACATCTGGTTGGGTGATGGCCTTCACACTTACCTTCTAACACAAACATTCCTCATTCACACACAAAACAGGATCGATTTACACAGAGCATTTGAACAGAAACATCAAATTGCAATGCAGGAGAAAACAATCATTGCATTCTTTTACTTTATTTTAAAATGCTAAACCTACAACAAATTGGTAACCCTAAAGGTCTGTCACTGCCTTGAAATCAGCTTCAGACACAGATTCTGGCTGATGCATCTTTACCAATGGCCCATTAGGCCATTCCTTTCTGATTTCAGAAAGGGTGGCTGGCAGGATATGGTCAAATCATACACCAATACATTTAATACATGCTATATTATTCTTTATCCTTCATTCCAAATTATACAAACCTAAAATCCCACTGCTACATCTTGCCTGGATTTGGATCAAACTCAAAGGCCATGTGTACACTAGGCGGTGTCCTACACTCTATTGTGGCTGGTTTCCAGTTTCCTCTTTTGAAATGAGGGTTTGTGGTTGTTCTCTCAGCCACACTCTTACTAGGAGGTGAATTTACAGTTGTTAAGGGATATTCCCCCTATCCTGGTGCATCTTGAATAGTGTCCTGTTCACTTGCTTGTCCAAATTCTTTGCTGACATACATGCTTTGCAATCCTTTTGACTTCAGTGCAGATGTGCAGGGTGTAAATCAGGGCAGAATCTGACCCACTCTACTTCATATCTCCTTGAAACAGCAGTAAAAAATTTATTTGTGTTTGGAAATAATTTTCCTAATAAGTTTAAGGTTCACCATGACTCAATTTCCACACAAGCATTTCTTTATTAATCCAAAGGCCACTTGGTATCAATCTAAGCATATACACCCTCATAGTCTATATCCTTGCAACAATACAGTTATAAGCATTAGCCGAATATGCACGACCTGATCAGCCCCAGGAGACCCCTTCCTATCATGGCATGACTCTAGAGGGATAAGGAAAAGTCGGACAAAGAACCCCTAGAAAACCTTGCTTTTTTATACACTAACAAGTGATGGCATTTCTAGCTAACTTATTGAACCTTCGTGAAAGCCAGCTGAAGCAATTTAGGGCCAAACCCTGCTCTTTTCAAGGGTTTTTTTTCCATATCTGACTTTGCCATATTTTCCCCCCATTACTGGACTAAGCACCAATTATTTACTACTCCTGGTGCCCGATTAACTGTTTCCTTTATTTCCCGAACCTTAGATATGATAACACTGGTATTCCAAAGAGTCACTACAAGTTTAACACAAATGATCTTTCTCATGAGTTCATTCTTTTTTGTCATGTGCTTTGGGCGTGATTGCTCATGTGAATATTCAAACTCAATTTAAAACCATAGTTCACTCAGGCCTAATATGGGGTCTATATTCCTACAATTCAGGAAAGGAAAATGTTTCTTAGGGCTGCTTTTATGAGGTATTGAGTTTCCTGGAAGTCCTGAGCCCCTTCAACTTCTAGGTCAATGGAAGTTGAGGGCACTTTGCATTTCCCAGGGAGCACTCAGCACCTTAGATGAGCAAGGCTTTAGTGGGCAATGTCACCATATAAGTGAGAAGGTTTCTTGTTTTGTGTCTCTGAAATGTACATGTTGTACAATAACATATGTTCTTTAATAAAATAAATCTAGTTTTGTGACTAGTGATTTCCTATCTTGGGTTCAGGTGTGTTTGCAGATGTTTAACCACTTTAACTAGACAAAATTCATTTAAATTATAAATAGGGGGGTATTAAAAATTGACATAGCAGAGGCCAAAGATCAGTGATTTCAGAAAGCAGACTTCTGCTTGAAGATGAACGTTAAGGTATCAAATGGCATGTCCTCTTAAGAGGCAAGCAATCTTTCCTAGAACATCAGCATTTATATGGCAGTAAAACTACATATTAAAATGGAGGAAATTATTATCAAGGCGCAAAGCCCTGGACACTTAAAAACTGAGCAGTCAAACAAAGGGAAGAGAACATTCATATTGGCAGAAGTACAGAAATGGCAACTATGGTTTATCTATTTACAAAAATGCTTGTTTTAAAATGGAAAGAAAATTAACATAGACATCAGTGTAGTTTAATTCAGTAGTTCTCAAAGCCAGTCCGCTGCTTGTTCAGGGAAAGCCCCTGCCGGGCCAGGCCAGTTTGTTTACCTGCCGCATCCACAGGTTCGGCCAATCGCAGCTCCCACTGGCTGCAGTTCGCTGCTGCAGGCCAATGGGGGCTGCAGGAAGTGACATGGGCTGAGGGATGTGCTGGCCGCCCTTCCCGCAGCTCCCATTGACCTGGAGTGGCGAACCACGGCCAGTGGGAGCCGCAATCTGCCGAACCTGCAGACGTGGCAGGCAAACAAACCGGCCCGGCCCGCCGGGGCTTTCCCTGAACAAGCGGCAGACCGGCTTTGAGAACCACTGGTTTAATTGATATTTGACGGTTACACATTTCTACTGTAAGTCTGTCGTTTCAATGTCAACATTTTAATTTAAAATGCATGGATAGATCTGTGCCATAAGCTTAGACAGACCACACAGGGCCAGATTCTGACCCTTGCTGCTCATTCATATTGAGGCAAAAGGGTGGAAAGAACTCTTTTGTTTCTCTGCACAAGCTGCACCAATAAAAGGGCTGGTTCAACTTACTTCTCTCATGCAATATGCTAGCCCTGCCTCTGAAAGCATGAGGACATTTGAATCCAAACCTAAATTTCACAACTGGTCCCTATTTCTAGATTCAGCCAACCCAAAGCTTCAGATCTTCATTAACAACTTAGATATTGGCATAGAAAGTACGCTTATTAAGTTTGCAGATGATACCAAACTGGGAGGGATTGCAACTGCTTTGGAGGACAGGGTCATAATTCAAAATGATCTGAGGTAAACAGGCTGAAGTTTAACAAAGACAAATGCCAAGTGCTCCACTTAGGAAGGAAAAATCAGTTTCATACATAGAGAATGGGAAGAGACTATCTAGGAAGGAGTACAGCAGAAAGGGATCTAGGGGTTATAGTGGACCACAAGCTAAATATGAGTCAACAGTGTGATGCTGTTGCAAAAAAAGCAAACATGATTCTGGGATGTATTAACAGGTGTGTTGTGAGCAAGACACGAGAAGTCATTCTTCCGCTCTACTCTGCGCTGGTTAGGCCTCAACTGGAGTATTGTGTCCAGTTCTGGGCACCGTATTTCAAGAAAGATGGGGACAAATTGGAGAGGGTCCAGAGAAGAGCAACAAGAATGATTAAAGGTCTTGAGAACATGACCTATGAAGGAAGGCTGAAAGAATTGGGTTTGTTTAGTTTGGAAAAGAAGACGAGAGGGGACGTGATACCTGAAAACTGCTATCTAAAAGGGTGTCATAAGGAGGAGGGAGAAAACTTGTTCACCTTAGTCTCTAAAGATAGAACAAGAAGCAATGGGCTTAAACTGCAGCAAGGGAAGTTTAGGTTGGACATTAGGAAAAAGTTCCTAACTGTCAGGATGGTTAAACACTGGAATAAATTGCCTAGGGAGGTTGTGGAATCTCCATCTCTGGAGATATTTAAGAGTAAGTTAGATAAATGTCTATCAGGGATGGTCTAGACAGTATTTGGTCCTGCCATGAGGGCAGGGGACTGGACTCTATGACCTCTCGAGGTCCCTTCCAGCCCTAGAATCTATGAATCTGAGCACCCCATCTCAAGGAGAGTTCAAAACTGGGTCTGAGTTTTCCCACTTGGGCCCATCTTGCTCTAACACTTTATATTTATATAGGCTACTAAGTTGGCGCCCAGAGCTAGGCACTGAAGTAATAATAATCTGTATTATAGTAGCACCTGTATAGCACCCAGCTGAGAGTGGGACCTCATTGTTGGAAACACTGCATTTCCTGCCCTGAACACCTTGCAGTCTAAACAGACAAGAGGAACAGATGGTGGGAGAAAGACAATAGTCTCCCCTAACTATTCCAGATGGGGGAATAGAGGCAGAGATTAAGTGACTTCCCCAAGGACCCACAGGAGGTGTATGGCATAGCTATGGATTGTACCCAGGTCATCAGATCCCAGTCCAGTGTTTTGACCCCAAGACCATTCATATAAAAAATAAACAAGTGGATGGATTTCAGAGGTACAGTAACTCCTCACTTAAAGTCATTCTGGATAACATTGTTTCATTGTTACGTTGCTGATCAATTAGGGAACATACTCGTTTAAAGTTGCACAATGCTCCCTTATAACGTTGTTTGGCAGCTGCCTGCTTTGTCCACTGCTTGCAGAAAGAGCAGCCCCTTGGAGCTAGCTGGTGGGGGCTTGGAACCAGGGTGGACCAGCAGCCCCCCTAACAGCTCCCCACTCCCCTAAGTTCCCTGTGCGGCAGCCGCCCAGCAGGCTATCAATTGCCGGCAGTTCAGCTGTCCCTCCCCCAACTTCCATGTGCTGTTCCTGCCCTCTGCCTTGGAGCTGCTCCCAGGAACCTCCTGCTTGCTGTGCATGGGGGTGGGAA
Organism: Chrysemys picta bellii; assembly: GCF_011386835.1. NCBI lineage: Eukaryota > Metazoa > Chordata > Testudines > Emydidae > Chrysemys > Chrysemys picta. Next base: position 114,868,141 of record NC_088792.1, on the reverse strand, counting down.
AGAGGGGGGGCTAATATCAGGGTGTCCCCCTCCCTCCTGCCCATCTCCAAAGAGCAGGGCTCAGGACAGAGGGAGCATGCTGGCAGCAGTTGCTGTCTCAACTTCCTGGTCTACTTAAAAAGGCAGTGTACTTAGAGTCGTTCAGCATACTTAAAGGGGCAATGCGTGTCTCTCTCTCTCTCACGTGCAGGGGGTGTGTCTCTATCTCTGTCTGCTATACTGCCTCCCTTCCCTCCATTGGTGCTGCCTTGTAGAGTATGAGGCCACATTAACAATGTATTAACCTTGAGGGCTCAGCTGAGTTCTAGCTCATCATTTAGCAGTAAGGCATTCCCTGGGAAATATCCCACCCTCTGACTCCACCTCAACCAAGCTTCACAATCATCATTGCTGTGTACAGTATTATTTTTTTTGTTTTTAACTTATACTGTGTATACATATATAATACAGTCTTTTGTCTGGTGAAAAAAATTTCCCTGGAACCTACCCCCCTCCATTTACATTAATTCGTATGGGAATATTGGATTCGCTTAACATCGTTTCACTTAAAGTCACATTTTTCAGGAACATAACTACAACATGAAGCAAGCAGTTACTGTACTGAGCATCTGTAGCTCCCATTGTTCACAAGAAGCATTTCACAACAATATGCTTTATAACGGCACTGCTTCTGTTGTAGGGAGCAATACAGCCAGCCGGCATCCAACATGCCACACACATTTTGGAGTGGCATATTTGGTCAGTTTCCCTTGCTACATGGAGGCTGTACAGCTTATTCTTTCAGTGTGATTGCAAGCTCCATGGGGTAAAATCATCTATCTGTCTCTTTAATTATGCTAAGCAAATGATTCCTCTTCCATTCTGAGGATAGAAATAGCCAGTTTTGGCTTCTCTATTTATGCCATATGTCCTGGCTCTGCTGAACCCAATTAGACCTAATAGATGTATTGTCGTGTGACCTGACAAGTTTTTATGCTTTTACGTATTTCTTTTTTTGTTTTAGAGCAGCTGTTCTCAACCCGCAGCCCAGTTAGCGCACAGCTGCAGCCCAGCTGTGTGCTAAGGGCCGCCTGGCCACGCAGCAAGGTCCAGCTTCCCAGCTGCCTGGCCGCCCAGCGTGGCCCAGGACTGCTGGGCGGCGCGACATGGTCCGGGGCAGCCATCCGGCATGGCGGGGTCCAGGGCTGCCAGCCAGCCCCACACAGTCCAGAATCCAGGGCTGCCGCCTGGCCCCACAAGGCTTGGGGTCCAGGGGCTGCCCTATGGGGTTAGGGTCTGGGGTCGGCGTTAGGGCTTCTGGCCAGCTCTGCGGAGTCAGGGTCTGGGCTGCCACCTTGGGGGGAGGGATAGCTCAGTGGTTTGAGCATTGGCCTGCTAAACACAGGGTTGTGAGTTCAATCCTTGAGGGGGCCACTTGGGGATCTGGGGCAAAATCAGTACTTGGTCCTGCTAGTGAAGGCAGGGGGCTGGACTCGATGACCTTTCAAGGTCCCTTCCAGTTCTAGGAGATGGGATGGGATATCTAGCTGCCCTGCCACCCGGCCCGGTGCCCAGGGCTCCACTCCTAGCCCCACTCTGTGGAGGGGTCTCTGGGTGGGAGATGCTGGGCATAGTGGTCTGGGGGGGGGCAGATTCGGGCGGATGTGTGCACATTGTGGTTCTCAACCTGCGACCAAGTAACACATTGTGGGCCGCATATGCAGCCCACGATAAATAGGTTGAGGACCACTATTTTAGAGTGAAGTTGGTGAGAGTGAAAGTTGCTGAATGAAATTTCCTCCACAGAGTAGCAGGTAGCACCTAGTCAGTAGCAGGGAGAGCTACCACACACTACCTTGGCAATATATTTCAACTAGCAATGACTGAATGCAACAGAAATAATATTGATGAAAGTAGGGTAGTGCTTTCGCCTTTGTTACTTCCTTGTGTTTGTTCACAGTAAATGCATTATGATGTTCACAACCATAAAGGACATTACCTAACAATTCACGCTACCCGCGCAGCTTTCATATTTTGGAGGTCTCCTATTTACATTAAATAAACATAAGAGCAAGTATTTGTTTGACTTCCAAATGGCTGTCCTGTTGAACCATGTTTGTCTCTTTTAATTCACTATTTCTGAATCTTCCTTGAGTGTGTTTGGTTACATGACTGATTTGGACCATAGTGAATGTTAGAAATATACTCTGCCTGTATGATTACAGATAAAAATTATTTGCCAGGTCAAAATAATAAATAATGCATTTTTCTTAAATATTTATTTCTATTATGCTATTTCAAAACTTGTGAAAAGTTCTTATTCTTGGAGGGGGGCAGGGGTTGCATGTTCAGTGCCATTGTATCATCTGTCTGTTTGTACAGTGGTTAGCACAATGGGATCCTCGCCCATGACTAGGGGTCCTAGGTGCTATATGTGACAGGCTACCCGCCCACACACACTCCGGGGTGCCACCTGATATATTGGGGTACCACTGAGCCTGCCTATTCCACCAGCCTCCTCCAGCACACACGCAGGTTGGGACACACCTAGCTACAGAAAGACGCAGACATTGAAATCAGCTCTGCGTGGGTAGGCTTCAACTAGGGAATTGCCCAGCACTCAAGTGCACACCCCCTCTGGAGTGTAAACCCAAAATTGTATTGTCTTGCCTTGCACAGAAATCTGTACAGAGTGAGCTCATGAGATTCACTCCCTCCCTCAGTGTGGTGAAAGATATGCACAGCTTTTTGTCCCCCACCCACAGTTATGAATTCCACAAACTGGATTTTAGAAAACAAAACTCCTTTATTAACTACAAAGGATAGAGTTTAAGTGATTGTAAGGGTTAGCAAACACAACAAACCAGATTACTGAGCAAATAAAACAAACATGCAAACTAAGCTCAAGTCACTAAAGAAACTGGTGACAAACCCCCCCTGCTGGACTCTATCCCCTGAACCCACCAAACCTAACTGAATACCACCACGTGAGGGTCACCTCATCCCCATTACCCAGCCCGCTTACTTGTACCCATGACTGTCTGTACTTTCTGTATGAGTGATGGACCCTCACTGCTTGTCGGCTGTATATTGATCCTGCCCACCATTTATCCCCCCACTGGGGACATTGCAGTCTGTATATATTATGTGTGCTGCCTAACCCCAAAATACTAGCATCCCCCTATACCCTGTATGTTACTCCCAATGACCAATAACTGACGCTTCAAACCTTCTGTATCGTTTATTTTTTAAATATTTCTCACCCTGAATGTTGTTTTAGGCATCCTGTTTAGCAGTTATCCTGGGTCGGGATTCAGTGAAGTAGGAGCCCTGATTAACTCACTTCCCTGCCTTAAATAGGATTTACATATGGCGGGATTCCTTTGTTTCCCCAGTTTGGTTTCCACCCCTTTTGTGGAAAAATACTAGCACGCCAAGATGGGTCCAGTACCAGGTGACACGATCATATGACCCTGCAGTGTCAAAGCAGCATCCCAGGAAGCTTCTCAGGAAGGTGGGAGATTAGCATCTTCAAAGACCTATAGTTCTCCCTAATGGTTTATTGCCTAATCAGCCACACTGATTGCATTTTGTCTGGTGGGCATTCCCCAGGTACAAACACTTTTGCAACTGATACATAGTCAATATTTCTAACTTCAGATACAGAAATAATGCATACATATAAATAGGATAATCACATTCATTAAATCATAACCTTTCCAATGATAACTTACATGACACATCTTGCATGAAACATATCTTAGTTATGCCATATTCCTATCATAACTATCTCTATGAAGAATATGGGGCGTAGTATTACAAATAGTTAATAGTAATAATGGGCTATAAAAACCCAGCGCTATTTGGCAGTCCTCCAAAAAAAAAAAAAAAAAAAAAAAAAAAAAATTAAAAATGAAAGTTTAATCTTCAGAAGAATTTAACTGTGGCCTGTTACCAAAATCAATAGGTACTTTGTGCTTTTACTGTCTAATAGATGATCTGTTCCCCAACATACCATCATAAATACTAAAATCAAAAACAAAAAAAACTATGCACAATTCATCCCCCACACCTAGTGATCACTTCACCTGCCACTGAAGTTAAGTACAGCAGCTGTTTTGACAGTAACACTATACAAGAGTATATTAGAGGAAGTGAAAAAGAATAGTATAGCCAAGTGATGAAAAGGAAAAATATATTGTCATTATCCAAGTCAAAATTAGGCCAAAGTGCAAGGGTTAATTTAACAAATTTCTATTGTTGTGAAATGTGCCATGGGATCTGTAATAACCACAAGTGGTTGGTTACTTCATTTTTACATTTTGTCCACGCTAATGCACATCTAAAAACCCAGTGCACTCTAGCTCTGATCAATGCACAGAAAAAGCCTAATGTCTTGGAAAAACTCAAAAGTGACACCAACCCACTAATTTTTTGGCTACATGTTTAGCTGGTCATCTCCAATATTGTGTACATAGTGGGTTGGCCATGTATTGCCATGGCCAGGGGCTAACATGACCTTAAACAGGACCTACGATTGGCATTATATGCATGGTAACAAAGATTGATTTCTTTGTAGATACTCTGTGGGGAAAATAATTGACTGAGTGTGCTGAGGTGGTACATTTACAACATATTCTATCAGCGTGTTCTGTTCTGTTTTTTCATAGGCTAGTGTTCTTGATAATTCCCGAGGTACATCTTAAAGAGAAATCCAGTGAATATCATGAACTAATCAAGTGGAAAAGCACAATAGGCTACTGTATATTCTAATGTGAGAAACAGACATCCAAATATTTGTATTTTAATAAATAATTACCTGATTTTAATGAATATGCAACTATTATATGCTGCATTAATTAGCTGTTGATTACTGCTACATAAATGTGTTTCCAGTACAATAATCATATTTCTTGCTCTCATTATTGAACAGGCCTACCAATTAGTTAACAATGTGAAGGTGTAGGCACTGATTATAACTAAGTTATACCTAAGTCAAAAGAGAATGGGGCTTCTTTGTTTTAAAATCTGAACCTATTAATAGCCCTCTGGTGTATAGCCTTTTGATTACTATTGCTATTTAAAACAAACATGCATCTGTGGATCTCTGTTGTTCTCTGGATAGAAGAAGATGCTAAGAGTGGAGTTGTTGGAGCATTCTGAGCACTCTTGGGCTATGCCATGAACTCTCAACACCTAATGTTACCACTGGAAGATGAGCGTGCTCAGCCCTTGGAGGAATACTCAGCACCTTTTTCTAATCTAGCTCCAGCTGAAGTCAATGGAGTCTTTACTCTGACTTTACTGGGCTTTGGATCAAGTCCTTAAGATGTCAACATTCTTAGAATAATTATACACTGACATTATAAAATACATGGTATTACTTCATTAGTCTTCTTTATTACCCTCTATATAAGAGTCAATATTTATCTTGCAAAATTTGGTGTAAAATTTTAATTTTCCTTGGTTTAATGAAAGCATTTAAGTAAAATTAGTATTACCCAATCAAAATATTAAAAAAGGTTAATTGATAAAATGGTTTAAAAATTTCCCATTCCCTTAGTTCAGATTTAAGGCCTGTTGTGATTTTGTTGACGGTGAGCAAGCCAGAGCACACTTTCTCCTAATGGGACCACATCATAAATCAAATAACAAAGATGCTTTAAGAGCACTCTAACTACTGTTCTTCCATGTAAATCAATAGGCCAGATCCTCAGCTGATCTAAGTTGGCCTAGTTTGAATGGAGAGAACTTCAGTAGAGCTATGATGATTTACAACAGCTGAGAATCCTCTGTAGGGATCCTACACTTCACTAAAGTTCATGAGTCTAAAGGCCATTGATTTCAATGGGACTGCTCATGTATTTAAAGTTAAACACATGGGTAAGTGCTTTGGTGGATTGGGCCAGGATGCTCGGGACCCTGCAGGATTGAGCCCCATAAACAGAGAGCAGCTTTCTTGATCTAAATTAAATTTAATTCTCCATCTAAGAAAACAATCATTGTTCTGCTTTTCTTGGTATTTAATGTGAAGTTGTTTTAATCCTGCTCAGCTCTAGGGTTGGTATCTGAAGATGAGAGACTATTGCATCTCCCTTCCCATCAGTGATATCTAAGGAAAATTGTATGCTGGTGGGGACTCAACACTTTAGGTAGAGGCCCTGGATTTGCTATGTTATAAAGAAGCAGGAAAGTGAGGTTGGGGGTGGCTAAGAATTGAATCATAAGTGTATTGTTTGCTTCTAGACTTGTCTGTGTGCCATCTTTTTACAGGCAGTCTCTTTTGTTAAGCTTCTCTTATTGTTTGTTCTGTTGGTTTCTTTACTCAGAACTGGGTATGTTAAAGAAGTGTAATTACTGAAGCTGATCAGAGTTCGAATACAGCAAACCCTTAAGATACCAGAACCGTACTGGGTGTACCATGACTTCAAGGCAAGCACAGAAGGTGCTTCAGCAGCTAGGCCTTATAGGAACTAGCCCCGGTAGGTCCCAATAGCCTTTCAGGTAGCCATGTGTCTGAATGGTTATTTTACTAGGGCTGTCAGGAAATAAGTAGGTTGCAGATACCTTAGGTACAGAGGCTTAACAGTACAGTTCAAGTTAGCAATAGTGGTAATTGTTTTCGGTCTCTGGGGCAGTCCAGTTGAGAGCTAGGACTTTTCAGGGCTACTGCCTGGGGTGCTCTATTCAAGCAGATAAGATAGTGGTATTCAATTACATTTTATGGCAGCCTGGGTAAGGCCATATCTACATCTTGGAAGGCCAAAGGGCTCTTCAAGTTTTTGCTCTATAGTGAGCCTGCCACTGGCCAGGGGTCACAGTGACCATTTCAGGACAGTGTGCTGGACTGTATTTATTAATCTCAAAATAACAGGTTAAACATGCCAGTAGACAAAATACCAATAAAATTCTACAAACAAATCGTTATACAGATACCCCGTAATGCTATTTAAACAGCATGCTATTAATTCTATTAAAACGATGAAATTAAAATTAGAAGTTAAACTTCCAAGAAAAGGATGGACATCTAATTTCCCTTTCTTATTGCCTGAAATTTTGACACTTGCTGTGTTTTAAAAAAAAAAATATTGTGCAGCTATCAAGCTAACTAATGAAGGCATGTCAATTACTGATCGCTTTATGTTGTATAAGCACCTGATTAAGTGCCTGATTAAAAGGGCACCACTGTAAGTTGAAATAGAGCAACACCGTCTAGCTCAAATATGTTTACATGCAAATGAAAAGTTTCTAAATTAAATACAAGGCATAATGGTAAACAGAGGGAAAATAAACTGAAGTGCATCTACCCAGCCCCCCTCAGTTCAGGCCTCCATCAGGTCTGCCCTCTAGTCCACCCATCTGCTCAGCCCTTACAACTCCCAGCTCTCCAGCCTCTGCTCCTATGGGGGTTCTTTACCCCTCCTCTCCCAGGCTGGGAGGAGGGCTGCAGTGGGGAGCAGCTCTAGGGTTCTTCCCCGGCTTCATCTTTCCCAGGCCAGGTGTTACAGGGGGGAAAGAGCAGAGGAACCATCCCTGCTCTCAAAAACAGAAGGGTGAAGGAGAGGAGCCATCCAGAGCAGCAGGGCTCTTTCTGTTCCCCACTCCACTTCTGGGAGCACAAACTGCTCCTCCTCCGCCCCTGCCCCTGCCCCTGCCCCTGCCCCTGCCCCCCATGAGAACAGGCTAGGATCCTGAGGGGAGGGAGAGAATGCTGCTGCTGCTTCCCAGGAGGCATGAAGGAATAGCTGACACCTGGCGGTGGGTGGGCTGGAAGTGGCCCTTGGCCACCAATTGAAGAACACTGAGATAGGAATCCAGTAAGCACCTGCCAGGCTCAGTTTGTCTCTCTCATTGGGGCACTTCTGCATTGGCTCCCTGCCCAGCTGCTGCTGCTCCCCCATAGGTCTCACACAGACCTGCACCCAGCTGTGATTGGCTGTCACAGTCTGTCTCTTTCCATCCATCTTCTCTGCAGCTCCTATCTCATCATGCAGCTGCTGCTTCGAAACAGAGCCTGGCCATTTCCTGGGTTCCCTGCCTGACCAGGTGAAGGGAATGTGCAGCAGGGAGAGGCTCATGGGAGTTATAGTCCCCTGCTTAACAGATCCTTCACAGCAGCAACAAGAACTTTTTTGTTGTGTTGTTAACATTGCAAAAGAGGACAGGGAGAATGAAAATGTGGAATTATATAAAATATCAAGGTCATTTTCCCCAATCAATAACAAGTCAGCATGATAAGGTTCCAATTTAATGTCTTTTTAGAACTCTGCAGGCTCTTTTTTTGCATTTGCAAATGCACTATTAGCCAGCAGGTTCCCCAGTGGTACTAGAAGCTACAATCAGTTAACATTATTTCCCTGTGCTACTTGGACAGCAGCAAGCTGACTGAATCAACCACATCTATTGGAAGGCTGCTTCATCAAATAAACCCTCAAAAATGATGCTGAAAAAGGCCCTCTTGTTCCTCAGCAAAGGAAGGACAAAAAGTTTGCAAGAGAAACAGATCTGAATCAGGGTGACAGTCCATTCTGGTTTTTACCGGTAGTTCTATTTGTTTAATGGGTTAGATTAAAATAAACCTCCAGCTCCAAACATGCCATATAGCTCAGGTACAACAGAACAGGAGCTACAACAGGAGCTTGGGAATAGAGAGAGGAAATTTAAAAAAAAAAAAATCAAAACAAAATGATGATCTGAATAAGCCAGTGGATGTTACAATGCAGTGTTTTCTCAGGGTATGTCTATACAGGAGCTGGAAGGTGTAATTTCCAGCTCAAATAGACATGACTATGCTAGCTTTGATCAAGCTAACGCACTAAGATTAGAAGTATAGCTTCCACAAAGAGAGGCCAGCCTCCTGAGTATGTACATATAGTTTCAGAGGGGCTGTTCTTGAGGAAGCTAGTCCTTCCTGCTGCCCACACCAGTGTGGCTACATTTCTATTTTTATCGCACTATCTCAGTCAGAGCTAGTGCGGGTATGTCTGCTCATGCTGGAAATTACATTTTCCACTTCCAGTGTAGATACACCCATAGTTGCTTATTTCAGGGCAAGCATCCTTCTGAGCTGAATGAAAGATGGAAGAGGTTCATGCTTATGTTCCTGGACCTCATGCCATTGAAGAATTGAGGACTCCAACTCATTCGTGCAGACACAACTAAAAATAATAGATAAGAAGGAAGGAGGAGAAAGAGAGAGAGAAACTATTTCTCTCTATGGGGGTCACCAAATGAAATTAATAGGCAGCAGGTTTAAAACAAATAAAAGGAAGTATTTCTTCACACAATGCACAGTCAACCTGTGGAATTCCTTGCTAGAGGATGTTGTGAAGGCCAAGACCATAAAAGGGTTCAAAAAAGAACTAGATAAATTCATGGAGGATAGGTCCGTCAATGGCTATTAGCCAGGATGGGCAGGAATGGTGTCCCTAGCCTTTGTTTGCCAGAAGCTGGGAATGAGCAACAGAGGATGGATCACTTGAAGATTACCTGTTCTGTTCATTCCCTCTGGGGCACCTGACACTGGCCACTGTCAGAAGACAGGATACTGGGCTAGTGGACTTTTGGATTGACCCAGTATGGCCATTCTTATGTTCTTATTTTATTATCTTAAATCACTGACTATTTTAGGTGAAATAAGGTGGGAAATTAGATCACTGGCCTTTTGGCATTTAATATTACTATTCTCTTCTGGAAAGCACTCCTATACTGTGGTGATGGGCACTATAAGAACCTAAATAGATGTAGCTAGAACTTGATATAGGTAGTTTTATCACTAGAATGAACTCCCCCCCCCCCCCATTATTTGGAAAATGTTGTTCTCTCAGGCCTTAGTTCAGGAAAGAAGTTAAGCACATCCTTATGTTCATTGCTATTCAGGACAGCACTGAAGCATAAGTTTAAGTCCTAACTGAGCATCTCAAGCATACACCTAACATTAAGCATGTACTTAAGTGCTGTCCTGAATAGGGATGCTCTTCCAAATCAGGATTCAATTTTGTAATATAGAAACATATAAAAGAAAATACATTTTATAGGTTTTTGATTCTTTTTTGTGTTCAGATACCTCAAATATTGCTAAATAGGATTTGAAAAGCACTTAGTCCTTAATGGGGATAGATCACTCTCTTTGAAAACTAAACAAACCCATCTTGTTTGTCTGATGAAAATGAAATGCTTTAATATCAATGGCATGAGATACCCCTTTCCCAACCACTTTCATTTCTGCAGCCTTGCAAGTATACATTATGAGTAAAGTCCTCTGTTCTCTTGCATCTCCTGCTGTCCATTGTTAAAGGCTTTCATCACATAATGACATAGACATTCGTATCTGCAAGAAGGCAGAATGGTGACTATAATTTTGGCTAACATTTTCAAAAATATGGAAATCAGTGGGCCTTGTGCTCTTAGGTCACACAAGTAGTTCCGAAAATCCCACCTGTATGAACTTTGGAGCCTGACTTTAGGCTCCAGTGTTTAAAAACGTAGGCCTTTTTTTCTGTGTACTTTATTGTTACATTTCTGAGTCTCCTGGGGCAGCAGCCATTGTGTGAAGAGATACACACTATCTGCTCTCATTTCACTTTTGTTCTTTCTTGTTTTGTTGCGTTCTCTTAATGTAAAAAAAATCAGCCTAGAAGTTTCTCTGGGTGTATGGAAAAACGAGCATAAAGGGAGTGGTAGGGAAGAAAGGGATCAGACACAGTCCTAATGGGGGCAAAAAAGTAATGAGGCAGGGCATGAAGAAACTTTATACCAGATTTTTGTAAATGTACATCTTTGACTTGAAAAGGGAATATCAGTTAACAGGGAAAACTCTGAAAACTAGCCAGTCCCCAGGTCAAATCTATCTGGGGAATTAGCTACTTCCTCAGAGGCTGAACCACCAAGAATTAGAAGAGTTGGTCAACTATTTATATTTAACGAAATTCTTCAGTCCTTATTTTTAGGCAAAGCTTCCATCTACTTCAGTATGAGATTAGGCTGTCTATGGACTTAGTAAAAGCTGCATTTGGCCCTTCGTATATTCAATTAATTTTAGATGTTCTTTGCTTACTTCTTTTTAGCTACAGTACCTGCTAATCCCCAGTGACAATGACCTGCTATTTTGAGCACAGAGGTAATACATTATTGATCAGCCTAACACAGACTGCACTTAGAGTGGTTGCACTTTACTTACATATGGTATCCAGAAATAATAGCTTAGCATTTCAGAATCTTTTTGGGATAGATGGGTTTTCTGTGTACTGCACAATGTTTCTTTTGAGTCTTTTTTTTTTTAAAGAAAATATTTTAATGGGATAGTAGATATTCTTTTAATTTAGTTACTTTTACATTACAATAATTTGTCATTAGCAGTCTTTTTCTGTGTGGATGTTTTGTTTGAGTAGAATAATAGTTTAGCTGGCATTATGTTGTTCCATGAAAATAAATACAAACTGGAAAGGGACTGCATTAGAAGAAAATGGTTTATAAATCAGCTGACAAAAGACAGAATACATGCAATGCTTCCTTGAAAGGGGCAACAAGAAGCCAGTCAAACTAGGTGGTATGGAGATAAAGTCTGTGCAACAATTTAAATATCTCTGTTTAGTTTTGAACCATGATGGGACTGTGGATGCAGATTAAATCTCAGGAAAAACTTCCCAACTGTAAAAAACAGTAGGACAACAGAACAGACAGCCTAGGGAGGTTGTGGAAGCTCCTTCACTGGAGGTTGTCAAAAGGAGGCTGGATTGCCATCCAACTTGGATGGTTTAGACACAACAAATCCTGCATCTTGGCAGGGGGGTTAGACTAGATGACCCTTGTGGGGTCCCGTCTAACCCTATGATTCTATGTTAGAAGCCTCATGAAGCATGATTAATTTAGATGGGTGAAGTTGACAGGAATTCTGATAGATATATAATGATTCATCGGCGATCCCTCGAGGTTGAGGATGATCTTTTTCACAGGTTTTATTTTTCATGGGTCCTTTGGTGACTGAGGAGTCCGATCCTTGAGCCACAAGCTCGCTGGCAGATGTTGCAGGTGGGGTTGGGCCACAATTGCTGCATGACAGTTGTCTTTCCTTTCTTTTCTGGCGGTTTTCTGCGACCAGGGCAAGGCGATTTTCCTTTGGTGAGTTGGGCGTACAGCAGTTGTTTTGGTAAAGCGTATATCAGGCATGAACCCACAGTGCCTGCTCCACCTCAGCTGGTGCTGGATAATCAGGGCCTCAAGACTGAAAATGTTGGCCTCTGTGAGGATACTGACATTAGTGCGACGATCCTCCCACTTTATATTGAGGATCTTCCGAAGAAAGCTCTGGTGCTGGCATTCCAGGTTTTTCAGGTGTTTTCTGTAGGTCACTGTAGCGGGGTGGTCACCCGCTCCAATCCTGGACAGGGCCATTCAGAGGGGGAGGGCAAGTGGGGCAATTTGCCCTTGGCCCGGCGGCGGTCCGGGTCTTCGGCGGTGGGGGGCCCTTCAGTGCTGTCGAAGACACGGAGCAACTGAACCCCCCCCCCCCCCCCCCAAAATGCCGCTGAAGACCCAGACCGCCGCCGGGTGAGTACAAGCGCTGCTGCTCCCCCGCTTTGCCCCAGGCCCCCTGAATCTTCTGGGCGGCCCTGGCCCTGGAAGGGTTAAAGGCTAGCCCTGGGAGAGGGCTGAGGCTGTGAAGCAAAGCCTGGGCTGATAGGGGAAGGCAGTAACAGCTGGGGCCACGCCCCAATCAGGCCCAGCTGGTCCCTAGAAGAGGCTGCAAGACAGAAGCCCAAATACTCTCTGCAGGTAGAGAGAGTGTGGCCTGGCTGCTAGGGAGCCGAGCAGGGTACTGGGAGTGGAGCAGGGCTGGGGGAAGGCTAGAGGAGCTGGGGAGCTCCAGCCTGGAAAACCCCCAGGCTGCAGGCCTAGCTGAGGGCCTAAGACAAGTATTGGGGTTGCAAAGGGGCAGCCCAGCAATAGGTAGAGGCAGCAGGTCCAGACCCAACCTTGCCTATGATGAGTGGCTTACAGTGCAGTCTGCCCCAGTGCGTGGGGGCGAGTTGGTGACTGGCAGTAGCCTACGACTGAGGTGGGGGTAGTGGGTGGAGGTTCCCCTAAATGGGGAGACCCGGAGAAACAGTGGGGGTACTGCCAGGGGTCAGGGACACTAGCGGCAAACTGAGACACCAGCCAACAGATGGCGCTCCGGAGGCTGGAAGCTAATGCCCTGAGATGACCAGCAGGAGGTGCCGCCAGGCGAGTCTACGCACCGTTACAGTCACCCAAGTCTCACAGCCATTGAGGAGAGCTGGGATTGCCACTGCTTTATAAACGAAAAGTCTAGTATGTGTTTTGATGTTCTGTGCTGAATCTTGACATCTATGTCTGCCCTCTGTGAGAGATGGCTGCCAAGACAGGCAAAGTATTTGACATTTTCCAGTTATTCTTGGTCAATGTAAATCTTCCTTGCTGGGTCTGATGATTGACCAGGGACTGGCTGTTGGAGAACGTTTGTTTTGCTGATGTTCAAAGTGAGCCCTTGGCTTTTGTAAACTTCAGAGAAGCAATTAAGGGCTCCTTTGAGTGTTCAGCTACAGCACGATCACCTGCATACTGGAGTTCAGTTATTGTTGCCAATATTACTTTAGTCCTGGCACAGAGATGAGAGAGGTTGAAAAGGTTGCCATAACTCTGATATCAGATGCCAATGCCCTGTGGCAGACGGTCTTGGGTTAGTGTTTTCATACCTGCTAAGAAAATGGAGAAAAGGGTGGGTGCCAGTACAGTCTTGTTTTACGCCAGTTTGGATGACAAATGGCTCAGAGGTAGAGCCACTGCACAGGATGGAGGCAGTCATCTGGTCATGGAAAAGTCTTACAATGATAATAACTTTGATTGTTCAGCCAAACTTTGACATGATTTTCCACAGAGCCTCATGGTTGACAGAGTCAAAGGCTTTGGTCGATGGATAAAGGCCATATACAGCTCCTGGTGTTCTTCTTGACATTTTTCCTGGATCTGCCTGGCTGTGAAAATCATGGTGGTGGTGCCTTGTGATGGTCTAAAGCAGGGATGGCCAACGTGTGGCTCCAGAGCCGCATGCAGCTCTTCTGAAGATAATATGCGGCTTCAGCTAGGAGCCAACTCTGGGGAAAAAATGGTGGGTGCTCAGCACCCACTAGCAGCCCTATCAGCCCCCCTCCCCTTCCTCCAGTGCTTCCTGCCTGCTGGTGGCCACCGTAATCAGTGCCTCCTCCTCTCTTCCCCCATGTCTCCCGCCTATCGCAATCAGCTGTTTCGCGGCATTAAGGAGGCTCTGGGGGGAGGAGGAGGAGAGAGGATGTGGTGTGCAACCTCCCCCCTCCCTCCCCCAGCACCTTCTCCTCCCTCCCGCCCACCATGATTAGCTGTTTTGTGACTCGCAGGAGGCTCGACAGGGGTGAGGAGCGAGGACACAGCTCACTCGGGGGAGGGGGGTGGGAAGAAGTGGGGCATAGGTGGTGGTGGTGACTTGGGGAAGGGGGTGGAGTGGGGGGCAGGGCCTGGGACAGAGCCAGGGGTCCAGCACTCCCTGGCCAGCACCAGTGTCTCCTCGAATAAAGCACATGGTAACTAGCTGGTGTGGAAATTTTTAATCAAAATTTTTCTTACATCATCAAACAATGGAAGGCAAGTGCAAACAGAAAAGAAAATACACAGATGAAAATCGAGGGCTCTAACAGGAGTCAGAGAATAAGTACTTTTTTGTTGAACATAATGGTAAGGCCATGTGTCTTCTTTGCCAGAAGTGTGTGTCTCAGTTCAAATCTTCAAATTTGCAGCATCATTTCGATTCGAGCCATGCACATATGGATCAAGAATTCCCACAAGGTTCTGAACTCCACACTTTAAAACAACAAACAGCTGTAGAAGCCCAGTTCTTCACCAGATTTGCCAGCTGATCGCAGACTGTGACATTAGCCTCCTATTATGTGGCCTGGCACATAGCCCATGCGAAAAAGCCCTAATCTGAAGGAGAGCTTATAACAACATGCCTCACTGATGTGGTTTCAATCCTCTCACCAGAGAACGAGAATCTACAGAAGAAAATTTCTGGCCTGCAGCTTTCACACCACACAATAGAACGCAGAATCTCCGACCTGAACAGTGACATCGAATAGCAACTGCACTCACAACTTCAGCAGTGTGAGTATTTGAACATTGCTTGGGATGAGTCGCGCCATGCACAGGATAAACCTCAATTATCGGTATTTGTCCGCACTGTGTCGGACGACTGTGTTGTAAGGGAAGAACTCCTCAATATCATGTAATTAAAGGACAGAACTTGTGGACGAGATCTAAAGGAGGCCTTGATGTTGGTAGTTGTGAAAAGCCACTTGCCTTTACAGAAGTTCACTGCCATTGCAACAGACTCCGTCCATGTGAGGATCTCTGAATGGATTAATAGGGCTTTGTAGGTCTGACGAGAGCTTTCCCGAATTTTGGACATTCACTGTATTGTTCATCAGGAGCAACTGGTATCTAAAAATCTCAAATTTGATCACGTCATGAAACCTGTCTTGCACATTCTGAATTTCATTCTCTCAAATGCACTCAATCACAGACAATTTCAAAATTTTAATTGAAGAACTGGATAAAGACGACTCCCCTGCCATTTCACTGCGAGTTCAATGGCTCTCAAGAGGTAAAGTTATTTCCTGTTTTTTTTTGAGCTCCTTCAAAATAGTTCTTCATTTGTTTAACTGCTTTTCAGACCTGCTCAGGTGTCGGTGGGTTGGCAAGAGTTTCCCAATTTGGGTGCTGAGGGATGAAGTCGATGGTGTCGTCAGTCACAGTCGATTCTCAGTTTAGTAGTAGTGTTCCTTCCATCACTCTTTGGATTTGTTATCTTTAAGAAGGGTCCTACATCTTCGCATCCCAGAGGTGTGAGGCCACATGAGCTTGGTCCATATAAGGTCTTTGTCTCTTTAAAAAAAAAAAAAAAAAAAAAAAGGCTCTACATATCATGTCTGTCTGCGAATGTTTGGATTTCTTTTGCTTTGTCCTTCCACTATTTGTTTTTGATTTCTCGGATCCTCCTTTGAACTTCAGCTTTGAGCTGATGGAAAGAGCTCTGCTTCTGACTAGATAGTGGTTGGTTTTGCCAGTCACAGAAAGCTTTTCTCTTCTGGCCCAAAAGGGCCGTAATCTCAGGGTTGTTGTCATCAAACCAGTCCTGATGGTGGCAGGTAGCAAGGCTGATGGATTTCTCACAAGCCTCCTGGATGGTCTGTTTTAGGGCTTCCCAGTCTTCAACACTTGTGTGGTCATGTCCAGATGTCCATATGGTCCGTTTGTCACTGAGGGGTATTTGGAAGTTCTCTTGGTGCACTGAGGATTGAAGTCTTTGGATGTTGTATTGCCGTCTGTGTGATATGGGTTGCTTTCTATGTTTCGGTGCAATCCTTATGGACATGACTGACCTCACCAGGTGGTGGTCAGTCCAGCAATCATTGGCTCCTCTCATGACACAAGTGATTTGGACATCTCTTAGATCCTGTGTTTTTACAGTGACATAGTCTAGGAGCTCCCACTGTTTTGAGCAGGGTTGTTGCCAAGTTGTTTTGTACTTGTTGCTTTGTCTGAAGATTGTGTTTGTGATCACAAGGTCGTGCTTTGCACATTTGCTGAGTACAAGGATGCTATTGGAATCGGTCTTGCCCACTCCTTCCCAATGGTGCTATTTTTGGAATGGATGACAAAATTTTGTCAAGGTCAGTATAGAAGGATTCTTTCTGTTCTTCTTCAGCGTCAAGTGTTGGTGCATATGCACTGATGATGGTTGCAAAGTGGATGCAGAGGGTCATAAGACACTCATTAATGCCAACGGGGAGCTCAGTCAGGTGGCTGACTAGAAGGTTTTTGATTGTAAAGCCAACACTATGTATTCGCCTGTCACTTGCTGTTTTTCCTTTTCAGAAGAAATATAACCACTGCCCTCTTCCCTCAAGTGGCCTTCATCTGCACGTCTTGTTTTGCTGAGAGTGGAGATGTTGATGTTGTACCTCAAGAGTTCTTGGGCAACAATTGATGTTCTGCGTTTGGATGTTTCACTTTTTGATTCATCTAGTAGGGTACGGACATTCCAAGTTGCAAGAAACATTTTTGGTTTTCGACCACATTGGGAGTGATCCCTCTGGATGTGATTATCCAGTCAGATATGATGGGATAGCCTATGTTTGGGGCACCTTTTCTAGCCCCTTCCCTGAATGGGGTGAGCAGAAGGGTTCCTAAAAAGTCCTGCTCGGTCATGATTAGGGAGCCATGACATATGGATTGGAATGCTAGTCATTTAGGAAGAGAGAACAACTAATTCACACTGCTGAAATGAGAATGCTTCATGGATACTGAGTAAAAGGGAGCTCAGAGGCTATGTAATGAAATGGTCTGAGTGATGATGTAGGTAGCCCCCATCAGAGAAAAGCTGAGGGAGTGTTGACTGAGATGGCCAGGTCATATGAGACAATGAGATGTGGGATATGTTGGCCAGAGAGTACAAGATCTAATAGTCCTGGGATGAAGACCATGAGGAAGACATAAGAACATAAGAAAGGCCGTACCAGGTCAGACTGAAGGTCCATCTAGCCCAGTATCCTGTCTACCGACAGTGGCCAATGCCAGGTGCCCCAGAGGGAGTGAACCTAACAGGCAATGATCAAGTGATCTCTCTCCTGCCATCCATCTCCACCCTCTGACAGACAGAGGCTAGGGACACCATTCCTTACCCGTCCTGGCTAATAGCCATTAATGGACTTAACCACCATGAATTTATCCAGTTCTCTTTTAAAGACCTTGAAAAACGTGGTTCAAAATGGTGAAGGAAGACATGAAGGCTGATGTCAACTTATTCTTCATAGAATATCAGGCTTGGAAGGGACTTCAGGAGGTCATCTAGTCCAACCCCCTGCTCAAAGCAGGACCAAAAACACCAGCTACCAGGAGTGGGGTTTGAACCCACGTGGACATGCATCCATTGGATCTTAAGTCCAACGCCTTAACCACTCGGCCATCCTGGTGCACTGTTTTTGTGAAGTGCATCTTCCAAGGTGAAGGTTAAGAAGACTAAGGCGAACTATAACCGGTTATCTGTTAAAGGAAAGATTGTGATTTACACACTCCATTGACACTTAAGATAGGCCAAGAAAGCTTTTAAGGTTTGCCTGGAAGCAAGATTCCCATGATGCTCTGCAATTAAGACAAAGATAACTTTAAAGAGTAGAATTTTACCACACAGTAACCCATAGTATATTTTGCAAAACTGTTTGTTATAGAGATTTTGGCAATCTTACCTGCAAAGTGTGAAAACTGCTGTTGCAAACATATTCGCAATATTAAGTGCAAAATGTGTTACTACTTATCACCTTGGATTATTTCCTAAGTGCAAAAGGGAAGAAACAGAAAAGGGCTAGAACAACAAAGGGTATGAACACCTTAGCACATCATGAGGCAGTAGAACTATCTACAGACTGGATTCAGATGCTCAGGAAACTATAGGGCAGGTCTCCCATAGCGGCAGGAAATTGCATGCCTCTCTGTGCCTGGGCTGCTTTTACTAACTGTTAATCCATAAATCCAGCCAAGCTGGCTTACCTGAAGTTTGTTGTTAAACTAATTGGTATTGGAGAGAACTCCTCTTGCTAGACATGTAAACACAGTAAACTCTTACCTGTCAATTACTTATGTAATAATTTGCCAATAACCAATTAATTGATATCAGTTATTTATGAACAACTTCAAACTGATACACTATAATTTTAATAATCTTGGGATCAAAAGAATAGTCCTTCATCTATCATTTCCATGTTTTATTGATGTTGGATACCTTTATAAGGCTGTATTTTAATAGGGTATGTGGGTCCCAGTACTATGTTTACTCTGGGTTTCTGGCATTGAGATAGAGCTCTGATGCCACTAAATTTCATGTTTTCAGAATATTTTATGGCTTCTGGGTAACCTTTGCATAATGTTTTGTTTGTTTGTTTCTCTCTCATTGGTACTAATAGGTACCTGCCCAGAAACACACTTATGAAACATTCTAGGTTCTACTATTTGAAGGAGAGACTTTGGGCATCTAGGGTAAAATGATCAGAAAGTGCCTAAATTGACTTTCAGTGGGACTTTGGCTCCTACGTCACTTAGGTGCTTTTAAAAGTGAACTCTGCTTTTGTGTGCCTCAGTTTGAGTGTCCAACTGGAGACTTTATTTTCAAAGGTACTGAGCGAGTGCAGATCTTCTTGACATCAGTTGATGTTGTAGGTACTTCTCCTGAGCCTGATTTTCAGAAGTAGTGTCAAATTAGGTAACCAAAATCAGAGGTCACTTTTGAAAACATTGGCCTTAACCTCTCTGTTCCTCCATTACTCTCTCTGTATAATGGGGTAATAATATTTACCCACCTTTACAAAACGCTTTGAGATCCAAGGGTTGAAAAGGTGCTGTAAAACTGCAAAGTATCATTACATTAATTTGTATTTACTACTTGCATCCTTTCCCAGTAATTTCACACTGTATGAATTCCTCATCCAAAATTTAGCAGATAAGTTATCAGACTAATATTATTGCAATACAACGAAATAACTGTTGGGAACTAGTAACCCCATTGTGTTAGGTGCTGTATTACCACAGAACAAAAAGATGGTCCCTGGCTCCAAGAGCTTACAATCTAAAGTATAAGAAACAAGACAGCAGCTGGATACAGACACATGGGGAGTATGGGGAAACAATGAGACAATTTTGGTCAGCATGGTAGGCCGTGGTCTCAGCACACCATCTGCCTAACCATTGTCATGAGTTGTGAAGCCTACAAAAATCTTGAGAGTTTTAAGAAATGATCTGAAGGAGGATAATGAGGTAACTTTGTAGATGTTTACAGGGAGCAACTCCCAAGCTAGAGGGGTATGTATGGGAGAAAGTATGAAGGTGACTGTTTTAAAATTTAACTAGTGGATGATGAAAGTTGGCATCACTGACCAATCAGAGGCAAGAGTCAACTTCTTGGTAGCGTATGAGAGATGATAGATACCAAGGGAAAGGCTGTAAAGGGCCTTGAAAGAGAAGCAATTTATGTTTGATGTGATAGAGAAGGGAGAGCCAGTGGAGGGATGCAAAGACATGGTCAAAGTGACAAGCTAGGAAAATTTTCTTTGGGACAGCATTTTGAATGGCTATTAGTGAGGTACAATAGCATTTGTGAAGGCCAGAGAAGAGGTTGTTGCCATTTTAGCTGTGTGAATAGGTAGGAAAAGCTGTATCTTTGAGATGTTTTGAGGTGACATATGAGACATCGTCAGTTCTTTGGAAAGATTCAAAGAAATTCAAAAGCCAATAATTTTTCAAGAAAAGTAATAGAAGGAAACGACTCAAATGAAATAAAGAAACAATCAGTGCTAATAATTTTGGTCAGGAAAAAAAAAACTTGAGACACTTTTTAATTGTTGTGTTATAGTCCTTATTCATGCATGTAATCCCATTACTGGGCCTACTTGCTTAGGTGAGGATTTGCAGGATCTGGCCTATGTACTTTGAACTTCCTCAATAAGGATTGTAAGATCTGGGCCATAGAGCTTTTAACTTTTAAAGAGTTTTGCCTGACTAAGCGCTGAAGAAGGACGGCAAGATCGGCCTCAAATGAACATTAAGCGGTCAGACTTAAAGTTGGGTGAAACTCCTCTAGTGAATAAAATTGCCAAAATATGCATTTTCAGGGCACCAAACCTCTCTTCATCTTCTCAGAGTCAAATTTGGCGAATAGTTTTGGCTGAAAAAAATTGTTGTTGGTTTTCTTTTCTTTTTTTCCCCAGAAATGTTGAAATGTTTTGTTTCAGCATTTTTGAAACAAACCATTTTGACATTTCATTTTGAAATATTTTCAAAACATTTTGTTCAAACGGAGCTATTTGGGGTGGGGAGGGACTGTTTCTTTCAGAATAACAAAAAAACAAAATCAGGTCTGATTCAAAATGAAATGAACCAAAGTTGTTGGGTTTTTGTTTGTTTTTGTTTGTTTTTTTTAATGATTCTTTTGGTTTGGCCACCAGACTGAAAAATCAATTGACTCAGCTCTTGTTAGAATGTAGCTCGCCCTTATGCCGGTACACGGAGATGAGGATGCAAGAAGCACTCAAGGGCCAAGCACATTGCAATTCCTGCCTAAGCCCCACCTATTTGCCACAAATGTGCAAATTACTCAGAAAGGGATTGGCAAGAAGCAGGGCCCTGGGAATGGGAGAAGTGCCATAGCTGGCTGGAGGCATTCAAACGGACAGTGCAGAGTTGCGCCTTATTTTACAAGTGAACTCTAAGCTGATATCTGAGCAAATACTGCATTCACTTTGTAAGTTATTATAAAATTGTCTGGTTGTTCACCCGCTCTATCTATTAGGATGAAATGTTCATTGATTTCTAAGCAGTAGTTGTAATGCAGAAAATAAATAACAGCCATTTTTACCAGCTCCACATCATGGTTGAAAGGCAAACCTCTGCCAGGTTTCTCATTCAGACTGTGCTAATGGCACCTCTGTTGATCATAAAACAATGCAGTTTTGTAGCAGATCTATTCTAGAGTGGTTTTTTTGCTCTGTAACGTTGCTGAGCAATATTTAAAAAACAACAACAGGTTTAAAACTCATGGGAACAACAAGGCTAGAAAATGATCTCTATGGATACACATTAAGTTCTAAATACTGTATTCAGTATTCTTGCTGAAGACCTCACAGAAGCTTTTGTTGTTTTCACGGTAGCTATTTCTCATGCACGCCGATCAATTATCTTTGTCCTGTGGGAAATGGAAGAAGGCTCTAATGCACAGTAGCCACTCTGTTACCCAATAGGCAGCTTCACAAATATCCTAAAGACTTCCAACTATTCTGAAATAATGTTTGCTTTGTTTAAATGTATTTTTTCCTATGCGCACAATGGATATTTACAATATAAAAAGGCAATTTACACATTAAATTATATATATTAAATAAAACAGCATACAATAAAAATCCTTTCTATGTTCCTGACTGTCCTCTCCTGCAGGCAAATCAGCAAGAGGTGAAAACTACAAGGTTTTTCCTCAGAATTCTTCCCAGTCATTCTGTCTGGCACTGAAGTGGTTCACAAGGTCCTGCCACAAACCTCCGGGATCTTGGGGCATCAGTGGGAGGTCAGGTGTATCCATAAGCTCTTTGGGGCAGGGATATCGTCTTTGTTCTGTGTTGTGCACCTGGCACAATGGGGTCCTGGTCCATGACTAGGGGGCTCCTACTCACTCAAGTGATACAAATAATTAATACTAATAGACATCACCGATTTGGATGACTAAATGTACCTTCTCTACATGCATGCACATCATACATCATTTGAAAGCTTAATAGGTCTTCTTTAAGATGAGGTACGACGCGGAGCTGTCAAGTGGTGCCACTACCATAGGAATGGTGAGAAACAATGACACCATCAACATGTGAATGATCACTTTTGAATATTTGCATTCGCGTCTCCATGTATTATTTCAAGCCACAAAATTGGATTTCTGTGACCTCAAAGTATTGCAACAACAATCTAAACTGTAAAACAAAATCTAATAATAAATGTGTACAAGTACACTGCTACCTTGATATAACGCAACCCGATATAACACGAATTCAGATATAACGCGGTAAAGCAGTGCTTCGGGGGGCGGGGCTGTGCACTCCAGTGGATCAAAGCAAGTTCAATATAACGCGGTTTCACCTATAACGCAGTAAGATTTTTTGGCTCCCGAGGACAGCATTATATCGAGGTAGAGGTGTATCACTGAAATGTAATAGTGTTTCTAACATTTTTAGTCAACATCATTATTGTCATTTTTGTTCATTGTCTCTGAGCGTGCGCAGGTTACCACAGTATCCATTGCCTTGGCATGCAGGACCAGCTCCAGGGTTTTGGCCGCCCCAAGCAGCCAAAAAAAAGCTGCGATCGAGATCTGCGGCGGCAATTCAGCAGAAGGTCCTTCGCTCGGAGCGGGAGTGAGGGACTGTCCGCCGAATTGCCGCCGAATAGCGGGACCTGCCGCCCCTCTCCGGAGTGGCCGCCCCAAGCACCTGCTTGCCAAGCTGGTGCCTGGAGCCGGCCCTGTTGGCATGTATGGAGTTCTGTGCAGGGAAGATTGTTCTGACTACAGATCCAGTTGATTCTGCACTGACCCTTACTGGTACAGACATAGATAAGGACCTGGAGAAGCAAGGGCCCAATGGTCCCTTGAAGGATACAGGAAGTAGTTCATCATCCACATATTTCCATCCATATGCCAATGGTGGTCCAATATCTGGTTTACCCATATGCGAAGACATCCAAATCTTTGTTTCTCAAGATGCTCTTTTGACATGCTGTTCAAAACTGTCATCACATGGTGGGAGTTTGGCCAATGACTTTTCCTTGTTGATGGCTAGATTGAGGCACAAGCAATTCAGGGCTGTATGTGTCTCCTTTTCTTTCTTGCTCTGGTCGTGCAGCACAGCTACCAGCATCCTTGCAGCAGAAATTGCTTGTCCATCACTCTTCCCATCAATTTAGCAAGATCTCTGAAGTGGTACATTCCTGTTGATTTGACAACTTTAAGCACAGATTTTTTCCAATATAAAATAGGGATGACAGAGTCACATCCTGTTATTGCCCCTATAGCAGGAAGTATGCTGCAGGAGTGAGTGTGTCACAATTTGGATGCACAGGTTTGAAGCAATGCTTGTCAGTTGTGCTGGTAATGGGTCCTGCTTCAATCTACTTCGTATCTATGTACTCCATTTTTGGAAAGTAGTGACTAGAAAGGACTAAAACATCTGTATCAGGTGACCTAATTACTATGGTTTCTTTGACATCAAGAGACCCAAAAGCCATATTGGCACATACAGCATGCAGAAGCATCCATGTATCTGCTTCCTCTTGAGTACTGTACAAGTCTTGGACTTCTTCAGCACCTCTGCTGGGAATGAACTTTGTTACTTCACCATTGGAAAAGCCTCCAGCAAGGAGGAGTGTTTTTGTTGAGTGTGCTCCTACACTCTCAGGTGCATTTTGAACCGTGTGTACATACAGGAATTTTACAAGTGACTGCTTGTTGGACTGCTTGTTTAGAAACTTTTTCCATGGAGGTGCAGGGCGTCCACCAATCACCTGGTATTTCTTACATCCAACTGTAGATCCTGTCCAGTGCTGTCTTTCTGCAGTTTTCACAAAGTTACTGTTGCCATGTCTGCCAAAGATTTAGCTTACAGAATTGACTGTCAACTCCTTTTAGGACATACCTCAAATACTCTCACCTAATTTATCAAATGTGAAATTTGTCTCCAGCCATCATTTGTATGACAGCCATGGCATCTCTGGTGTACACTGTGGTGTCTTTGTTGCATGCCCTTAGTTCATAGATTCAAATTAAAACCTTCTACCAGGCAGCCTAGATGCTACATTGTAGTTACAAAAGCTTAAAAACGGAGAAGCGTTACAACAGGAATTCACGTACATTTATCTACTCACTGTGCAGTACAAATTGTGGCCATGCAATCAATTGCTACCTGTGCACAACTGTCAGTAGGAGACTGTTCTGGTCAACAAATTTCAATTGAAAATATAGAAAACTGTTATAATCACTTGTGAGATCCTTTGACAATTATGAATGTGATGTGAAAACATTTCATGTTAGTATTTTGCAAAATGTTGATATTCACCGTTTTTGCCACATGCTAAACAGCTTCATCATTTCTAAAAAATAACTACTTGCCCACGCAAAACCAATAACAATCTTTTCATACATTGTCATTTGGTATGTATGACCAATAAACACAACATTAAGGTGTTGAAATCAACTTAAACTGTAGTCATAGTCCTGTTCAGTTTTTCTGGAAGTGTGCTAAAAGTGACACTTTCTCATTTTGGGTACCTTTATTCCACCTCACCTACAGACTTATGACACCACTCGACAGCTCCACATCATGCCTCATGTGTGTGTATTATTTTAGATGTACATAAAATAAGCTTTTAAAATGATATGATGTGGTGTGTTTAGAGTGAGTACATTAAACACCAAACTATATGGCCCTTTCTGAGAATTGCATGCCTATAATAATATGTAGATCCATGCCACTATATGTTTCTCTGTAATGAGAGAAAATCCATTTTTAACTTTGCACCTATCCTATTTAATTTTATAGTAGTTTATTTTTTCTAGGAAAGATGCTCTAGGCAAAGACTGTGTGTTCAAAAAAGGCAATTAGACACATTTTTAAAATTGTATACATCTTTGTAGTAATATGGGAAATCACCAGGTTGAACTACTAAAGATAACCTTCCAAGTTCTGTTTAACTGAATGTATAGGCAATTATATCTTTGGAGGTGATACAATGTTAGTTGAAGTGCAGTGTTTTTTGAAGACTGAGCATATCTCTTCCAGAATCTCTGTAACTTGAATCATTTCTTAGAGCTGCTGCCTACAGGATATCCATGCAAACAAACAATCTGTGGCACCAAAAACATTACAATCCTGTAGCTTGTTCCTAAACTGTTATCCTCTTTGAGGAAGACAAGGTTTCAGTGGCTTCCTCGGGGAACAGAAATTTGACTTGTGACCAGTCACATCTAAGCAATACAATGGGAAATTGAACATTGTGTTTTGAAGACTCCTATAGAATTATTTCTGATTAATTTGTAGTGTAAAATAAAGTGCAAGCAAGGAGACTGAGTTCAAAGAATATGTAAATGTGAGAAAATAGCTACTTTAGGCATTCTGATGGGGGTACTTTCAATGGGCTTGTTTTTTCAAGAACTACAGTACTCCTGTATAGCTTATATTTCCATGAAATCTGAAATATAATGGTGAGCATTAGTTGTGGTTTGGTATTTTTAAGCACTAATAGCATGCCTGGTGCTGCACAAGGGCCAGAAAGCCTTCTGCCCTGAGGAGACTGCAAACTCAAGGCTTGTCTATACTGTGTGCTAAATCGACACCACTGTGATCAATGCAGTGGTGTAGATTTAGTGGGTCTGGTGAAGACGTGATGAGTTGATGGCAGAGCGCTCTCCCATTGACTTCAGTACTCCACCTTGCCGAGAGGTGGAAAGTAAGTTGGTGGGACAGAGTCTCCAACCAATATAGCACAGTTAGGTCAATGCAAGCTACGTCGCTCAGAGGGGTGATTTTTTTTCACTTAAGCGGCAGTATAGACCAGACCTAAGACCCCAGTTCAGGAAGGCACCTAAGTACGTATATAACTCTGAGAACACGAGTAGTCCATTGAGGACAATGGAACTACTCACTCACTAAAAGTTCAGCACATCCTCAAATTCTTTCCTGAATCAGGGCCTATGCACCCAATAAATCTACTGTGATTTTGTAACAAACGCACCCCAAAAACATTTCCCTATGCACTTTAATGAAGTGTCCTGGCTGCATCTGCTGCTTCCAATGAAAAAAGGCCGTGGTGTGATAGTCACATGCCGCAGAACTGTCTATAATAGCTTCCTAGTGGGGGAGGGGGAGAGATCAGTCACATTCTTATTTCAAGAAAAGAAATGAATCAATCAGTAGCTATAAGAAAAGAATCTAAGAGTCTGCCCAGAATCTGTTGTATGAAAAGCTGTTCAGGAAACATACTGCAGCAAGGTCTGCTTCGTAATCAACATTTTTTGGCACTTAGCCTTAAGTGGCATATTCAGACAGTCACCTGAGATGATTTATATGGTATAAATGTCAATAGTTAGCAGTGGTAGGTCATGGATATTGAGCTATACATTAGCTGTAGGCATAAATAAAAATGTACGGTTAAGTTATGTTTTTGGGGATAAAAGAATTGTCTCCTGAGTGGTTTTGACGTGAAACCCAAAGAAGTGGAGTGGTTCTGGTGTCTGGATTGTTCTGAGGAATATGAAGCATGGATATGAAGTGGATATCATATCAGCCAAAGCGTGCACTGAAAACATTTATTCTGGTTTCAGTGTGTAAAGGTTTCAGAGAGATTCCCTAGATTTTAAATAGGTCATACTGCAGGAACCAGTAATATCTCTGAACTGGAGTGAATGTTTCAAGTGCACCGATTGTGTATACAGTATTGTATACCAAAAAATACCTGTGTTAAAAGAAAGCTATTTTGGTTGCAACGATTATTTAAATTTCAAACGATGGAGGTGTGAGATGTTCAGAAAAAGACAAAGAATTTTTTTATAATAGAAAGTGTTCGGCAACCAAAATATGAGTCACTGCCCTCTCCCCCTAAAATAAATCTAAAATACAGCTTTTAAAACTATAAACCCAAATCCTGCCAGTCTTTCTGTAGTGACAGAGGGCCTAAAATTCTATAGAATGGATGCCAAGTGAAGAAGAAGATGCCAAGTGCATCCGAAGAAGTGAGGTTTTTACTCACGAAAGCTTATGCCCAAATAAATCTGTTAGTCTTTAAGGTGCCACCAGACTCCTTGTTGTTTAAGTGGAGAAACCGTACAGAGGGGCTCTCTCCCAATTGTTGTTGGGGAGAACATGGTCTGTTGACCTGAATTTGATGGGTTAGTTGTTATGGCTCGCCACTGATCGCATCCGACCAGAAGATGTATAGGTTCTTGTCCAATTTAGACTACAGAGTTCAAGAACTCAGAGTTCTATATCGGAAGAGGACTCACGGGGTGTTTGGCAAGAACACTGAGGACAATACCAAATTGATAAAACCTTTATTGAAATCAACATAAAAATAAGAAATGCAATGAAACTTATAACTGCAAAACAGTAAAAGAATTCCAAAATTCCTGGTGCTAACATTTCTATTATGAATACCGTAACCTAACATACTCTCACCCTTCCTTGAGGCCCCGGTAATAGGGGGTGAAGGACCAGCCTCACTCCTGGCATGTCCGATTACACGATGGTGCTGGCTTCCCCAATGGTTAGGAATGTTGAGTAGTTATACTATACTACACAAGCTGAGCTGATAGATGAAAAGGATAGTCTCTAAAGTATAAGAGAACTGGAAAAAGCACTCCAAGAAACTGAAGCTTCAGGAGTTGGAAGAGCCTAGAACTGAGAAGCGCTCTCTTACAAGGTATTTTATAGGATCCTGACTTATGTAATTCAGGCCCAACCTACTATACCCAAATTTTATTTCTGTACCCTAAGAAATGTATGGGTACCCTTATCCTATAGGTTAGTGGATTATGACACTTTCTAAATATATTAATAAGGATTATCTCACTTCAAAACTGCCAACCTAGGCTCTCTTGATGATCTCCAAGTTGTGGTGTACCCTGTGGTTGCCAACCGGTTGTAGATGCTGGATAAACCTGTGATGTGGATAGTTCCTCCCTTTGGTTCTTCAAAGTTCAGGGACTATTTGTATCTGTGCCAAAGGTTGCCAGCTTTTATGCTGACATATTCATAACTGATTATACTTTTTGCTATATAGCAGGTCTTACCGGATCTTACAGGCCGGTAGGCTTCTTGCATTTCAGCAAAACTTATTATTAGGAAACACATGCCTCAACACATCCTAAATTCCAAGGAATTAATACTGATAAAATATAAGAATAAAATGGATTAATTTCAGAAAAAGAAATATATTAATTAGTACTGCTGGCTGGATTAGTAGGATATAATAGCTAGCAAAATGGGCTACAGGTCAATGACTCTGGGAGCTACAAAGATTTACTTGAAAAAAATCCTGTAGTAACCACTAGCTGATTGGGTAGGATCTATACCCCATGGATGAAATCCGGGCTCTGCTGAAGTTAATGGCAAAATGCTCATTGACTTCAGTGGGGTCAGGATGTTACCCTATGTCTTGTGTTAGGGGAAAGTATGTCTTGCCCCATCCCACCCTCCCCTTTCATGTCACCTGTATAAGGCCCTTTCACTGGGGCTTTGTGGAGTGGACCATCATTTTGCTCTTGGTTTTTATAGCTTAATATACAACAAGTTTATGAAACGTCTGAAGTTTAGGAAGGGGAGGGTGTTAAGTTTAAAAAATAAACTCATCCCTTTAGAAAATGTCTTTGAGATCCTTGCTTAATGAGGAAAAGCATGATAACTATGTAATGTGAATAAAGAGAGACAAAAAGAAATTTCCCCCCACCAATCAGATTTTTGTAATGGATGTAGCTATCACTTAAGCCAGTGTGAAAGTAGATTTGTAAAGAACTCCTTCACTTTCTGTAGTTAAAAATGAGTCTCTCCCCTAAATGTTTCTGACCTCCTCCACCAGTTGCCATAGATATCTTCCCTTGATAGTGTCCCTTGATAACTCATGCAGTCTCCCTTCATTCTAGCTACTCTCACAGTTGAGTCAAAGTCAGGTGGTCTGAACTGATGACCATAATATAAACACTGAATAGCCACCCCCCACTGAGCTGTCACATTAAACAAACACTTACTGAAATCTGAAATTGTAATGGCTAAAAACAAGTCCTGCAGCACAATAGATATCATACAATTCCTCTGGTATTGAACTCAGGGTTTGAAATTATGCTGAAGACACTCTCCTTCAAAAAGTGCTCTATGTGAAAAGAGAGGTTGAATACCTTGCCTCTCGGAATCCAGTTGCAGACAAATTCCTGGCAAGGCATGAAAGAGCGATAACTAGAGCAGGGCATATAATTTAGATTGAATAATTTATCCAATGAATTTTGCTTCTTTCACTTTGGACATAAATGCTTTGTGGGCTATTAGTCACCAGGCAGTATTTATACATCACTCTTGCTCCATAGATTGTTCACAAGTAGCTCGTTTTGAGCATTTGCCATTCAAAATCATAGTTGTTTGATAGGACACAAGTCACATGTTATGTTTCTGCTCCCTGATTGGTGGAGCATGACACTTGATATCAGGTTTCTAGAGCAAGGTTACAAGATCAACATTGCTTCTCCTGAAAA
Organism: Chrysemys picta bellii; assembly: GCF_011386835.1. Classification (NCBI taxonomy): domain Eukaryota; kingdom Metazoa; phylum Chordata; order Testudines; family Emydidae; genus Chrysemys; species Chrysemys picta. The sequence goes on along the minus strand of NC_088792.1, from coordinate 114,838,290 downwards.
TTCTGTAATATTCATTCTAAAACTCACTGCTGATTTGCAGATATGCTTCCAGAAAGTAACGCACGAAGGGCATGAAAAAGACTCAATGAATTTGTGTAAAACATCAAATAAATATTCACAAAATATATTTTGCAGTTTTTGTCTATTTCTACAGAGGTTAACTGTTCCCTAAGGAATTAATATTCAAAGAATTGGAGGTGTGGGCAGGTCATTAGAAATACTGCAAAGCCATGATGGTCAACTTCAGTGCACTCAAAGAGCAGAGAGGACCATATGTATACTATATGAAAGACCTTTATACAGTACTGTGTGGCGAATTCTATTTCCTTGCCTCACGGATGTGAGGTCTGAGATCCGGCGTCTGAACCTGGGTTTCCAGGGGATTGAATTGTCTCACACCTGATGATTAGACCACTAAAGCTGTCAATTGTTTGTAAAACCTCACCACATCTTACATCCTATATCTGATCTGGTTCATATTGAAAAGACTATTTCCACAGCACCTCATCTACTGCACCTGGTGTAGCTCAGTAATGGATGGAGATGGTTGGCATGTTCAGTTTTGTGGAGTATAATTCTTCTGGCCATTAATAAAGCTCTGACTATTCCCCCACCCCCCTTTCCAATTTTGGTGAATGTATAATATGGTTAGATTACCTAAAATAAGAGGGTTACAGTTTATATCCATGTTTGGTATAAGATTTATTCATTCAATTACATTTTCTCAAAAGGGTTTTATCATTGTGCAATCCAATAGCATATGCATTAGTGTGGCTAGTCCTTAGTCTGAGCTTTAACAGACTTTAGGATCTTTGATTCCTGCAGCTGTCACTCAGTTGGGATGCCAATAAATTCTGAAGGCTATTTTTCTTTAGAAGTAACTGTAATTTATAATCAATAGAGGATTCCCTTTGATATGTTGCAGCAATTACCTAACAGTCACTAATGTGACTCACAGCCCTCTCTCCGCCCAGTGACTATAATAGGTGGCACTGCCTCAGTGCATGCAAATCTAACAATACGAACCACTGATTGTGGGCATGGGGAAGAAGAGCTGCAAGCAGGGGACATGCGGCCAAATTCAGACCTGGTGTGAGCATGTGCAATGATGGAGTTGTGCCCACCCAGCAAAGCCTAAACTTGCCAGAAAGTGTCTAGATTTAAGAGAGAAAAATGGTTTTCCTGATTTTATTAGCTAGATATGCAGTTAGCTGGCAGCTTGAGGGCACTGAAAGGCTGCAGTTATGAGCTATGACCACTGCCTGTCATGCTGACCAATCTTACGTCATTGTTTCCTTGTACTGCCCCATCAGTCTGTTCACAGCCAGCTGTTGTCTCTTGTCTTGTACTTGGATTGTAAACTCTTTGGGGCAGGAACCATCTTTTCATTTTGTTTGTTTGTACAGCGCCTGCCACCATGGGTTCCTAGTCCATGACCGGGGCTCGTAGGCGCTATAACAATCCATATTTTGCCTGTGGGCTGCTACATACTACTCCTATTTGTTCATGTAGCTAAACTTTTGTCCCCTGAATCTGACTAAGGGGTTTGTCACATGTGAACATCCCAGTGTAACACCCCCTCCAAACAAGGCAAGTGTTAAGGGATCCAGTCAGATGCTGCGACAAGAGCCACAATCTTCTTTTGTGACTAATGTGGACGGTAACCTATTCAGCACAAATTCTTGAACATTGTATTTATTATTTGTCAGAGTATGGGTTACAAGCACTCAGACCCAATCCAACAGACTACATCAGCTTAACTATAAGCATATGAATAGTCTGATCTGTTTTGCCCGGTGCAGCCCTCACTGGAAATGCAAAGGTCAGGGCAGACTTCAAAAGGGAGAGCAGATACTCACCCACCAGTCTTGGAACACTGAAGTTAAACCTCCTAACCAGTCACAAACTGTGCTTCTGATCCCCGACACTGGTTATCGAGAAGCAAAAAATAATAATAATAAAAAAAAAATCACACAGCCCCCTTTATTCCATTCCAGTTTCTGGCTCCCAGTACCTAAATCCAGTACAGTGAGAAGTTATTTTAAACTCTGCTCACATATACAAAATGTTCTTCTGACCCCAAGGGTCAGCCACATTACCAGGTCAGTATAGGTTTGGATCTTACCCAAAATACCATGCTGCCAGCCAATCCTTCAGTGTTTAAAACTAAAGGTTTATTATAAAGAAGAGGAGAGATGTTAAATGGTAAAACAGTCACATACATACAAAGACTTCAAAATCCATATATCAAGTTCCTAGCAGTATTGGTGAGTTTGCTGGCTTGAAAGTCCTTCTGGAATACATCCACAACTTGGATGGGTCATTCAGTTCTTTGTTCAGAGCTTCAGTTTGTAACAAAGTTCCTCCAGAGGTAAGAAGCAGGATTGAAGACAAAATGTAGAAGATGCAGCTGCCTTTTATAGTCTTTTGCCATACATCCTGTGCTTCCTTTATGTCTAACAAAAAGCTGCCCAGCACATGGCCTGGAGGCTTTAGTGTTCTGTCCATAGGCATGCTCCTGCATGCTTTGCTGAGTCATGAGGTATATCCGCCTTCTCTCAATGGGTCAATTGTACAGCTGATGGTCCTTAATAGGCCATCAAGCAAGCTAGGTAGAGCTGATGCTCAAACTGTCTCGGGGTGACACCCTGAAGCATAGCACAAGTTTGAAATACAGACATACATATCTATAACTCCTAATACAAAGGTGATATAAACTCATAAATGAGATTATCATATCTGGCAAGTTATAACATTTTTGCAGATACCTTACATGGCATATCTGGCATAACTCATTACAATTTTATAATATTAATATCCTCAAGTGTCCCCCAGCTTCCATACAGTGTCACATAATCCAATGGGACTACTAAAATGCTTGAAGTTCAGTGCTTTGCTGAATCAAGATCAAAATGTTCAGCATTCTGTAGGATCAAGCCATAATTGAATATTATTGCGGATGTGCAAGAACAAATATGGGCTGTGCACTATATGACCCTCAAAGCTGCACTACAAACTCTACCCAGTTCCCCTCTCTTGGCATAGCAGTTTTTAGGCCAGGGGTTGGCAACCTTTGGCACATGGCCCATCAGGGTAATTTGCTGGCAGGCCGCGAGACATTTTGTTTACATTGACCATCCACAGGCACGGCCCCCTGCAGCTCCCAGGGGCTGCGGTTCACCATTCCCAGCCAATGGGAGCTGCAGGAAGTGGCACGGGCCTCAGGGACGTGCTGGCCACAGATCCCACAGCTTCCGTTGGCCAGGAATCGTGAACCACAGCCACTGGGAGCTGTGGGGGGCCGTGCCTGTGGACAGTTAAAGTAAACAAAATGTCTCGCGCCCCGCCAGCGGATTACACTCATGGGCTGCGTGCCGAAGGTTGCCAACCCCTGTTTAGGCCAAGCTAACTATACAGATGGATTGTAGAAAAAATTGGAAAGATCTGGTTGATACAGAAACTGCTACTCAGCTATTACTATGTTGCAGGTACAGTACTGCCACTAATTGTCACATAGTGTGTACAAACCAACAACCTACCTATTGTAAAAAGAAATTCTGTGGTGGTGTAAAAAATGTTTTCTCCTGCTGTCTATAATGGCTCCTTTTCTACTCCTCAACACAGAGCACAATGTTATGACCTATCTAATTAGAACATAGGTTTTTATTTTGTTTGGCATAACTGGATGGCATGAATTTTAGATTCTTTGATTGGGTGTTGCCTGTCTCAACACACTGTTAGAATGTGTTCAAAAACTGGATCTTATTCCAGTGCATAGAATGCCATGCAAGTTAAAACAGGATTCGAAAGACAAGAAAGTCAAAGGAGTCTTAGCTTTCTTTTATTATATTTCACTTATATGCTAAGTGTGTGTGGATAGAGGAGGTATCTGTGTTAAGGGGTAAGATTTATTCACCTGGCTGTGACTTTTTTTGAATTACAGATTGAGTTGGTTTGGGCTTTGGATTTTTTTGAGATCTGACCTCACAAAACATCTTTCACTTCCCTATTTACGAGGTGGTGTGCAAAAAAGGGAACTAACCTGCCTGAGAGCTCACTGATACTAATCCAAAGCCTCAACTAGTGTAAATTGGCTCACTCGATTAGCTTCAGTGAAGTTACACTGATTTACACCAACTGAGGATCTGGCCATCATTTGTGTCCTTAAAAAGTTTTTTGTTCCAAAATATTTGGAACACATTTGTCAAATTCATGGTATGGATTAGGTCCCTTGTTCATCCTGATTTCCCAATCTGCTAAATATTAGGGAAAAAAAGAGGGGAAATCCGAAGGTAACTGTCAGTCTTTTATTCTGATTTCATGACTAGCAACCTTTACAAGGAGAACACTCTTTGTATGGAAGAATTGCAGAAAATTGTGCTCTTCGGTGCACTTCCTACTTACCTTTGGATTTCATGACATTTTTATTCACTGTCAAGCAGTGTAACTGTGCCTCTAAGGTGCAAAAAGGAAAGCTTAATTAAAATGGGTGTCCTATAAAGTGAACTTTCTAATGAATAGGGGTTTTAAATTTACATCAGAATGAACTGATTGGAGACTTTAAACGGTATTACCTAATGTTAGACTATGATTTTTCTGTCTGTCTTTGTCTGAAACAGAATGGTCTCAGAGAGCATGAGAAAGTTGGCAGTGGATTACAGAAATCCTCCAATTCTCTCTCACACATAGTTGTTAGTTTTTGAACTAGAATAACATTTTCTGTTGAAATTAGTAAAGCAACGACATTTTTACATGAGTTTCATGATTCTGTGTTTTATGAGAGCTCTCTAAGCTGGTTGCATTTCATGATCGTAAAAACAATCTCTTTAAAATGTTATGGCGTCTCCTTATGTTTGTCATAGACTGCAAGCAGATCCTGTTTAAGAGAAGTCAGGAATATCCCTAAACAATCATTTATGCCTTGTTGCATCTGTCATGTGTAGAACAGTCTCTCCCTCAACTGGTAGAAGTAATGGAAACATAGTTGTCAGGATTTAAAAGGAACTAAGTGCAGTTCTCAACTTGACAGGCTGAGATGATGGTTCCTATATGAACTAACATCCATTCATATCATGTCATAACTCTTCTAAGAGTTTGAACCAAAATGTGAACATAAATGAAATGAAAGCGCACTGATAATTTGATCTGGCTTAATAGTTTAAAAAATAACAAACCTGATTTGGGAATATTTTCATGAATAAGATCACTCAATTGGATTTACTAATGGTATTGGCAAAAAGAAGAACAGGAGTACTTGTGGCACCTTAGAGACTAACAAATAATGGTATTGGGTTATTTGTAACTCACTAGTGATCAGATAACCGGCCATTATTCATAAAAAATATATGAGATGACTGAAAATTTCACGGATTCTAGTACAAATAATTTATTTTTTCTAATATTCATACTAATATTCACTCTTCTAACCATATAACATGAAAAATGAATAGCAATAAATAAGTTATAGTTCTTCCTTTGTGCAAGGGGAGGTAGAAGCCAAAGTTGCAGGTTAGTTTTAGTTTGTCCATGATTCACATTTTATATAAAGGAGAATGATCTTTAAATGTACACCTCTACCTTGATATAACGCTGTCCTCGGGAGCCAAAAAATCTTATTGCATTATAGGTGAAACTGCGTTATATCGAACTTGCTTTGATTCTCCGGAGTGCGCAGCTCTGCCCCCCCGGAGCGCTGCTTTACCACGTTATAGCCGAATTCGTGTTATATCGGGTCACGTTATTTCGGGGTAGAGGTGTATTAATAGAATTATATAAACTTTGTATTTTTAAAAGCAGATTGAGTTTTCAAGTTGACCGTCCATTCAAAATAATTAACATGGAAAAGCTTGGTAGCTGTGGTACATAGCCCTTGGTGGATCAGTGCTCATTTATTCTTATAGCCCCTATCACCAGAGAATCTATACACTTTCCAGGTAAATTAGGTCTGCATGGTGAGAACCTTAGTGAGTTTCAAGGAATTTTCTTCTCTCCTTGGATAAAAAGGCTCTGTTTGGGGGATAATACTTGTAGTGGCCATCGTTGCCAGTTATGATCAAAATACTTTGTCAAAGAAGAGGGTCTTGTAGGTCATCCTGGTATTGGTCAATCTCTGAAATAGTTTGATCTCCCTTGGAAGTTCATTCCACAGCAGAATCACCTGGACTGAGAATGCTTTCGCTCTGGCTCCCACCCACTTCATCCTGGGCTTTGTAAAATTAATTGCCCCAGAAGAAGACATCTGTAATAGGTCCAGGATGGAAAATGTGATCAGTGCTATAGCTGGGTCTTCAGTTGTTGTTAGTGGCTCTGAAGATCAGGACCAAGGCTTTATACTGGCTTTGGAATTGGACTGGGAACCAGTGGAGGGATGAGAGCACAGGAGGGTTGTGTTCACAGTGGCTCAACCCTTTGAGAAGGCAGGCAGCTGCCTTCTGGACAAGCTGTAACCTGTGCATTGCTTCCATATTCAGCCACAGATAAAGTGAAGGACAGTAAGCTAGCCTAGAGGTGATGGACATGTATCATTGTGACCAGATTCTCATCCAGAATGAAGGGACAGTTTCCTAGCAAGCTGCGGGGGGGGAGACGGATGCTCCCCCCCCCCACCCCCAATGCTACAAGCCTTAGCAATGAATTGAATGGAACTTCTGATGCTTCACACCTTCTTCATTTGTTTGGGGATTTCAAATTTCACAGATGGGAAATAACCTCCAACCTTTAAGAAGAGGCAGGGAAGAAAGAGTGTCTGGAACCTACCCCACTTAGGATCCTTGGTCAAGTGAACTCAAACTAAGGAGTCCTTTCCTGTGTGAATTTTGTAAAGCAAGGATGCAACAGATAGAAGTGGAATGCCTAGTACTGATAGATGAGAACAGAGCTGATGGGGTTTCAGCTGAGATGAAGTGAGTGCATGTTAATGGGATTCAGACATTCTGCACCCTGCACCTTGTTCACATGGCTGTTCTGATTATTCCATTGGGGTGTAATTCATTGCAACTGTATAAAACCAGGGGCTTTGTGGGTGAAGTTCTGGAGGAGGTGAATTGGGGAAGTGAAATCCAGCCCCAGCAATCCAAGGCACCTTCATTCTGTGGGCTGGGGTATGGGGTGTTGTGGTCACTATCTGGTGTCTTCCTCTATTTCTCCCCCTGTGGCACCGTCTGTACTGACTTGTGTGGAGGCCAGTATAGAGAACCCCACTGGCATGCAGTAGTCCAATAGCCCCTCCCACCCCCAGTTCACAGTTCCTTTGCTAATACCTCCAACTCCACCCTCAGTCCCAAGCCATCCCACCAGGGCGGGAACGTGGTAAAGAGGGTCCTCCTTATCAGGGTGAGCATCACTCTTGTTCGATAGCATGAATGTGTGAAAATGTCAGGGGTCTGAATCTGTGCTTTGCAATGTTCTCTGCACTTATTGAAAACGCAAAATGACATGCAAATGTGTAAAACTATAGTTTTCCATTTGCAAATCTATTTTGTGATCGACCATATTCAATTACTGGCTGCTGCAAATGCATTCTCTGGCGCCAGTAGTGGAATGAAATTGACTAGGATTATAGTGTCTAGAGTACTGGCCATATTGTTTCAGAAAATGTAATCCCAATCAATTTTGTACTCCTTCCAATGTCTTGAGAATGTTTTTCCTGCTGACTTTAATTGGGTGCAAAGCCTCTTCTTGAAAGATGCAGACAGCCTGAGAGAGGAGAAGTTCCCCGGAATGTATAGTACAAAGAGCACAGCTCAAATAGAAACAACCCCCTTAAAGAAAAATTAAGCAAAGAATAAAAAATGTAAAGATCTGATGGTAATGTCAATTATAAACAAACATACACACCTTGCATTTCTGATGGAAGTGTACAGAATTTTTAATTTCTCAACAGAGGTTATTTAGTAGGTCAAAGATTGTAACAGACTAAAGAGACTAGAGTCAGCAGAAGACCCAAGCAGGCTATTTCTTTAAACATTTTTTTCAAACAGTCTTTAAATCTTCACCTATCACATTATTCTGCACTGTGGGAGGAAATAAAACAGCCAGCTTTTACATTTAGATTTACCAGAAACAGCAAGCAAATAAAACTAATTGCTGGCCAGTTATAAGCAAGTGTTCATCACATATATAGACATCACATAGATGATGCTTGCTGAGACATGTTGAAACTTTGGAGAATCTGTGCTAAGGGATGGAGCTCTGTGCTAAGAGCTATGAAAATGTGCTGTGATTACAGATTTAGGTCTAGTCTATACTTAAAAGTTAGGTTGAAGGAAGCCACCTTAAATTAACCTGTTAATGTATGTGTCTACACTATCGGGTCCTTTACGCCGACCTAAGTCGTCTCTAATATTGACTTCTGTAATCCACCTCTGCGAGAGGCGTAGCACTTAATTCAATTTTCATGGGTCGACTGCGAGGTAGTGCAGACGCAGCATTGTGTAATTTGACTTAATTGGCCTCCAGGTGGTGTCCCACCATGCTCATCTGTGACCACTCTGGAGATCATTCTCAACTCTGCTGCACTGCAGCCGGGTACACAGGAAACAGCCCCAGGAATTTTTGATTTCCCGTTTCCTGTTTGATCAGCATTGGGAGCATGTCAGCTTGAGCACAGCTGATCATGGAGATTACACGCCCCAAATACACTCCAGCCTGGTCTGCACAGGAGGTGGTGGATCTCATTGCTGTGTGGGGAGAAGAGTCTGTGCAGGCAGAACTCCGATCCAGCAGAAGAAACGCTGACATCTATGCAAAGATCAGTCATGGAATAGGGGAGAAGGGCTACACAAGGGACACACAGCAGTGCTGTGTGAAAATAAAAGAACTTCGCCAAGTGTACCAGAAGGCAAGGGAGGCAAACAGTTGTGCTGGTGCTGAACCCCACACATGCCATTTCTACAACGAGTTGCATGTGATTCTCAGGGGTGACCCTACCAGCACCTCCACAAGCAACATGGACGCCTCACAGGTGTGTGAGTCTAGGGACAACAAGAAGGATGACATGGTGAATGAGGAAGAGGTGGAGGAGGAGAATGGGAGACAGGAGAGAGGGAGATCCATTCTCCTGAGAATCCTGGAGCCCTGTAGGTCACAGGAGATCATGGTGGCTGACCGTGATGCCGAGGAAGGCACCTCTGATGAGTATACAGTTACAATCAAAGTCCAGCTAAACTTTAGCAGGCACACACATTCGGTGGTACTGCATGTTTATTGTGAAGAAAAAGTGAGGTGCTTTGGTTCTTTGCTTACAAGAGGCTGCTCCAGCTACACAGAGGGTGGCCCCTGGAAAAGACTTTTTATGTGGACTGGGATAGCCGGGAATCTTCTATGGATATCTCTAGAAAACTTTCATGGAGGTACTCTGCAATCCTTTACAGAAAGTTTCTGGGCAGGGCAGTCTTATTTCTTCCACCATGGTAGGAAACTTTCCTACGCAACTCCTGAATTAATTCTGCTGGCATCATTGCGGTACCAGCATAGCAACATAAGGACCAGGTCTATACCCAGACGCTTGCAGCATCTCTTTCTTTCCGCCTGTTACCTTCAGGAGACTGATATCACATAGGGTCACCTAGTGGAAACGGGGGAAGTTCTCATTAAAAGTGCTCTTACAGGAAAACAAAAGGGCATGTAGACACACACACACACACACACACACGCCTCATTCCTCATCGCCAAACCACACAGCCGCTAATGTACCTTTACTGTGCTTGTTATGGGTTGGCAAGTAGTTTAAAGTGGCTGATAGGGGACTGGGACCCCACATGAGAGATTCCGCAATTTGGGAGTGAAAACATTCTCTCCTACCCCGTTCATAAACAGCTTCCCGTGGTGCTATGGGGAAGGGCCATTGTTTGACTAGCTGCCTCTGCTCCCGACATGAGCCTGCCATAAACCATGATCCATGAGGTGGAGAGAGGGGGAGAGGAAACTCACCATGGCTGGAGCAGCAAAATGGCACAGTGAACGGGTACAGATTCTGATTATAAGAACATAAGAACAGCCATATTGGGTCAGACCAAAGGTCCATCAAGCCCAGTGTCCTGTCCTCTGACAGTGGCCAATGGCAGGTGCCCCAAAGGGAATGAACAGGCAGGTTATCATCAAATGATCCATGCCCTGTCACCCAATCCCAGCTTCTGGCAAACAGAGGCTAGGGACACCATTCCTGCCCATTCTGCCTAATAGCCATTGATGGACGTATCTTCCATGAATCTATCTAGCTCCCTTTTGAACCCCATTATAGTATTGGCCTTCACAACACCCCCTGGCAAGGCGGTCCAGAGGATGACAGTGCATTGCATGAAAAAATAATTTCTTGTGTTTGTTTTAAACCTACTACCTATTAATTTCATTTGGTGGCGCCTTGTTCTTGTATTATGAGAAGGAGTAAATAACACTTCCTTATTTACTTTCTCTATACCACTCATGATTTTATAGACCTCTATCTTATCCCCCCTTATGTTATGTTATGGCATTCACCTAGTGTAATAAGGGTTTATTTTTTTTAATGAAAACGGCCTTGCTATGGAAACCTTTTATTCATGTAAAATGGCTCCTTTCTTTTTTCTCATGACTGACAGCTAGAAATGTGTCCTTCGGCGTGTCAGCCACACCTGAAAGCAGACTTTTGCTGATTAGAAGGAGGTGAAAGAGAACGCAGGAGGACATGTTCACCAAGATGATGAATGCCTCTGGGACAGTTGACACAGAGCTGAGAGCGTGGAGGATTTCACTGTCCGAGAAGTTAGACAAGGACATGGACAGCAGGAAAGCTTCCAATGAGCAAGAGCTTGTGGTGCAGGATGAGATGCTTTGGATTATGAGGGACCAAGCAGACATGTTGAGCCATCTGGTTGAACTGCAGGAACAGAAGCAGGAGGGTAGAGTTCCTTCTGCAGACCCTGGTGGACAGCCAGCCAGCATCACCTGGTGCAGGATCACCCTCCCCCAAGCGTTCCATGATTCGTGGGCGAAAAGTCCATTATCCCTTTCACGTAACTCAGGGGGAGGGTACAAGGAACAGAAGGTGCCCATTCACAGACCTTTGATGGTCTGGAATGTGGTGGTGTTACACAGCTGAAAATGTTTCTCCCGTTCAAACTTTACAACCTCTTTCCCCAAGGTTACCTTTTTTTTTTCTGTTCTCCCTCTTTACTTATGTTTGTTAAATAAAGTAAATGTATTCAAGAAATACATGTTCTTTATTGAGTAGAAGCAGTGGGCTTGGGTCAGGGGTTGGCTTTACAGGGACAGTGATACAAGGCAGGTGAAGGTTTGGGAAAGCACAATGCAGACAAGCAGCTCACATTACTGTGACTCATTATTGAAACGGCTTTTCATAGCCTCGCAGATATGCAGTGCCGCTTGCTGTGCTCTTCTTATTGCCCTGGTGTCTCGCTGCTCAGAAATAGCTGCCACGTGATCTGTCTCAAATGCCCACCCCTGCAGAAAATTTCCCCCCTTTTTTCACAGATATTATGGAGCACACAGCAGGCAGCAATAACCAGGGCTGCCCAGAGGTTGAGGGCAAGTGGGGCAATTTGCCCCAGGACCCGGGCCCCACAGGGGCCCCCACGAGAATATAGTATTCTATAATATTGCAAGTTTTTTTTATGGAAGGGGCCCCCAAAATTGCTTTGCCCCAGGCCCCCTGAATCCTCTGGGCAGCCCTGGCAATAACCATGGGGATGTTCTCTTCACTAAGGTGCAACCTTGTTAGTAAACTTCTCCAGCACCCTTTCAAATGACCAAAGGCACATTCAACCACCATTCCACACTTGCTGAGCCTATAACTATTCCTTACTGGTGTCCAGATGGCTGGTGTACGGCTTCATAAGAAATGGGAGCAAGGGGTAGGCTGGGTCCCCCAGGATAACTATTGGCATCTCAATGTTCATTTTGTGGTCTGGAAAGAAAGTCCTGGATTGCAGCTTTTTGAAAAGACCCGAGTTCCTAAAGATGTGCGTGTCATGAACCTTTCCCAACCCTCCTACGTTGGTGTCGGTGAAATGCCCCCTGTGATCCACCAGTGCATGTAACACCATTGAAAAGTATCCCTCTCAGTTTATGTACTCTTTGGCAAGGTAGTCTGGTGCCAAGATGGGAATGTGCATGCCATCTATCGCCTCACCGCAACTAGGGAATCATCTACTATGTCCTGCACATTTCCCAGACTCACTACCCTTCATAGTAAAAGTTGATTAATGGCCTTGCAGGCTTGATTCCCCACTGACCGGTAACTGTCTGGCGTTGCAAGCTTCCAAATAGTGATCGCCACTCGCTTCTCCACTGTAAGAGCAGCTCTCATTTTTGTGTTGCTGAACTGCAGGACAGGGGAAAGCTCTGCACAAAGTTCCTGGAAGGTGGCGTTCCACATTTGAAAGTTCTGCAGACACTGCTCGTCATCCGATACCTGCAAAACGATGCAGTCCCACCAGTCAGTCTTTGTTTCATGGGACCAGATACGGCACTCAACAGAGTGCAGCTGCCCTGTGGCTGCCAGCAGCAACTATGAATTGTTTTCTTCAGTGGCTTGCAGCAGGGCTGCTTGCAGGACATGGCTATGTTCCGCATGGTGGACCCTACTTCAGCTCTGGAAATTCTGCAGGAGAAAGCACAGGGTGTTTGAGATGCTCATAGCAAGAGTGCACAACTGAGCAGGCTCCATGCTTCTGGGGTTATGGCGTATGCACTGCAGTTTTAAGATGCGACAATCTCTGCGTTGTTTGCCGTTGAGCACAGTGCATCATGGGAAGATGCAATGTTCCCATTCTCCCCTGCGACAATGTTTTGGTCCCATGAGGCATTGCACAAACTTCCCAAAACACACTGCAGCAAGTTGCACTTTGGGACAGCTACTGGGAAAATACAGTAACAGTAGTTTGCCAGGGTGTCCTACAGGGTAAAATGCTATAATAAACCCATCACAATTTAAAGCTGTAAAGATGTAGTAGAAATGTCCATACTAGTAAGAAGTTCTCCTGATGGTTGTCTGTGATCTTGCTTCTTCCTGGTGTCTATTACAAGTGGTTTAATTATTTATTGGAAATAATATTTGCTGTAAATATAGCCTGGTTTTTTACTTCACAAATCATTCACAAACTGGTCCTGGTTTATTCTAGTTCATTTGTTATTTGTAAGTATCTACCAAATAGGTTATGCAAATAAATTTCATTATGGTTTGTTCATAAACTGCTCACAGCGATTATTCACTAATCATGTGTAGTCTTGAGAGTAATTGGTCACCTAAATTAAAGGGTATTTTTTGTGCTTCCTGGCAGGATGACTCGAATAACACACACGATGAATAATTAATTCGAAATAACAAATAAAAGTCTTATGGTGGGAATTTGCAGACTTGCTACAACTGAAGAAACTTTTGGGATTCACAAGCATTTTCACAAATACCTGGCAGCTATCCAAATACCTGATCCCTACCAGTTAATAGGAAAATGATTTTGCAACTTTTATTCACTAAAATGTTCACAAATCATTTTTGAAACTGTATGACTCTTTATCCCCTTGTCTATCAGAGAAAATGTAGGATTAATTACACAGAATTCACAATCACCACATGAAGGTTTTTTCATATGCCTGCCATGTTTAGTAGCGCAGGCTGCTGTCAAAGATGATAGGGAAGTTTTTGCTTTATAACAATGCTGTTCCAACAGTGTGGAGTCAGTCTGGGGAATATTGCTTGGTGTGTTTGTCAGTGCCCTGTGCTTGTGTCAAGATTCAGATTGTATATGATACCATAGCACCAACTGAAATTCTACTATGTAGTACAGATATGTCTGAGACAAAACCCAGGATCCAAACACCTCCTGGAACTGAATTCTGTAACTTGGGTTGAACCGTATCTTTACTTTGCAGTGTATGTTTCTGTATCCTTTACCAGTTGTGCATCTTCTCCTGCAGGAGACCATCAGGTAGCCTTTCGACTCCAAATATTACTCTGAGCATAACATGAGGCAAACCTCATACAGACTGCTACATTAGTAGCTTCACAGAATTTGAGGGAGGTTTCACCTAGTAAAGACCAACCATGTCCATGGGTAAACAAATGGCTATTCTCCAATATATCTCCAGCTGTGACAATTGGAGCTTATCAAGTACATCCCCACTGGCCGGATTTTTAGGGGGCCAAATTCAGTGATGCCATAAGCAGCAGTGATGTAAGTTACAGACAGTGGGTAAGATTCTATTCTCACGTACATCAGTGATAGTGGGAGTAGCTGAGATCTAAATCTGACCCGTTGTGTACATTGGTCAGAAAATGAGTATAACTGGGTATAACTGGTGAGTATAAGTAGCAGAACTGTAGGAAATCAGGTATTTGGAGCATGATTGTAACTTGCATGTTGGCAGCAGAAAGAAGAAAACTGAAGCTGGACAAAGCAACTAAAAGGATGTTGAAAGAGAAATACACAGGACTAAATACAGCTCTCATTTACATGCGGGTCACTTCATTGAAGTCAGTGGAGCTGCACCTAACTCGGTGTGCATGTAGGGGAGATAGTGCCTCTTAGATTTGTTTTGAAAACAATTTTAAGAAAAAGAAAAACTTACATATTTTCTCATCCAAAGAACTCTTTGCTTTGGAAAGATAAACTGGATAGAGTAGGTTCCAGCTTGAAGATACTTAGTATATAAAACATGTCTAGGTTTCAAATTGGTTTTGGTTAGGAATTGAGATGTACATAATAAGGAAAGGAGAGCTGCAATTTCACATGATGCTGTGGAAAATAGGGACTGAAGAAATCTTATCTCTGCACCACAAAGTACAAGATGTTTCCTGAAGAGCTTTCTATTTAATTCAGATAATCGATGCTCAAATGAGGGTTATAATGGTAAGTAGTTGTTATGCTGCCTCTTTTATTACTGCCTGCAGGGAAAGAAGGGAAAATGCCAGAGTGTGCTATTAGTTTTAAGTGATGCACATGGCTTTGCACTGGGGTGGATTTCACCCTAACTGAGGGTACTGTGCCTATGGGTCATGTAAATAGGGAAATAAGAACACACTAAAAGGGTCGTTGCTACATATCGCAGGTTCAACAGTATGATGACTCCAGGGACTCTCAGCTGGGTCCTGTTCAGATGTTGTTAATGACTACAACAGTGTACATTGCTTTAGGGTGTCATTTTAGTCCTCACTGAAGTCAGGTATTTGAAGCAGGACTGTAACTGAAGTCAGTCTTTCAATTGACTTTGCCAGGAACAGGATCAGGCCCTTAGCTGATCAATGAGAAATGTTTCACCCTTTCAAAGAGAGAGAGATTGGTTGCAGAGCAGAAAAGCACAGAGATGGTGAAGTCTTCGGGGAAAGGACTGCGCACCACAGAGAGTCTTTGAGTGGAGCCTCTGAGCACCATGGTAACAACAGTATTCAATGATCATAAAAGTAAAGGATTATGTGCACAAGGGCAGCTGATGATGACACCCTGTTTGCTGAGCATGATTTAAAATCATGCCTATCAATAGACAACTATGGCTGTATCTTCAATTCAGAAATCTTTTGGCATGATGACTTTCCCAGCAGAAAAATATCCAATTCAAAAGTGAATGTAAACGTCAGTACTAAAAATCACAAACCACTTTGCCACATTTGGGCCATGCTAACAGTAACATGAATATATGGGAACCAGTTTTAATTATATTGTAACATGGAAAGCAAATCAAGCAATGCGAGTTTTTATCAGGGTTTTAAAAGTCTTTTTGGAAAAATTTTCATTCCCCTTGATTTTCAGAGAGTAGGGAGGGTAGAGGCAGGACTTTGCAAGGTAGCACATTTTGGAAGTATTTAAAGCCTAAAAGCCTAAAAACAAAACAAAGACAGTTAAGGGTCAAATCATCTCACATCAGTTACTCTCCCGGAGGAAAATGGAAAGTCCAAGGCTGCATCTACACTAGCCATGTTAGGGATGGAGAACTCTTCCACCATTACTCTAGCGCTGCTACAGCTCTGCCATTGGTAGCCACAGTGGAAGTGCGAGTGTAGATGGCCACTGGCAGTCTTACCATAGTGTTGTCTCGTCCTGGTTAGTGTTTATCTAGATGACATGGTGCTTTAAATACCAGTGGCTGCTGGCGCTTTCTCTGCAGTTGACTTCAAGACCTGTGGTGACCCCCACCAGAATTTGTGAGCTCCTTCTCCTGTTTTGATCAGCTTATAGAGGGACCATTGCAGAGCAACACCGGTTGCTGGACTACAAAACCTGGGCTTGCTGCCACCTCAGCCCTGTCAAACCCTGCTTGCACCGGAGCAAATCAGGTCTCAGACTTTCTTTCATCATCCCCCATATGGCAGTGGCATCAGTATCTTTAAGGAAACAATGATCCTGGTAATCATTTCTTGCTGCAAGTTTTTTGGAAGGTAAAAGTTTGTAACAATATAAAATACGACTACAACTTGCAGCAGTGAGCTACAGTGGATCAAGCCATCAGAGCTTCCTACAGGAAGACTCTAGTCCCGCTGACAACACCACCTTATGTACTGCGATAAATAAAATCTTCAAGAGTGTAATAAAGGTGATGAACGTGAACTGCATTTCACTATAATGGGATATGTTTTCTACTGAGACACAGAACATTAGGGAGTCTATGTGTAATAAATAGCCAGTGCTTCCCAATCTTTATGTCAAAAAGGAGACTATAGTACTGTGAATTGCAGTGTTCATTCAGAAGTATGAATGCTACTACCCTTAAGTACTGTGATTTAGTTATGGCAGTGCTGCTATGGTTCAGGGGTTGATGGTATTTCTTTTATAAACCTTAGTCTGAGGGGCTCCGAGGTCAACTTTTTTCATCAGTATTGTGTTCAAGAGTAGACTATAAATTCTCAAACAGGAGTAATTTGGGAGGATAAAATTACTTTAAAGGTGTTTTTTTGTTTTGATTTTTTACTTTTATGATGTCAAAAATGCTTCAGCCAAAATATCAGACTAAGGCCCAGATTTTTTAAAGTTATTCGTGTGTTGCTCCACTCAGTGCTGCAATACCTAACTAATTTAGGAGCCTGTCTTAATCTCAAAAGTAACTTAGGCCCAGATCCTCAAAGATATTTAGGTGCCTGACTCCCATTAATTTCAAACGTTAGGCACCTAAATGCCTGTTACTTTGGCTTAGGCTCCTAAACCAATTGGGCACTGCAACAATGAGAGGAACAACCTGTAAATAATTTTAAAAATCTGGATTTAAGTCCTTTTTTTCAAAAGTTGCTCAGGGTCAAATTTTCAAGGTATTCAGGCACTTAAAGATAGACACCTAACCTGCTTAGACACTTTTGTCAATCCCATTAGGCACCTAACTCCCATTGATGTCAATTGGACCTAGGCCCCTAACTTGCTTAGGTGCTTTTGAAAATCCCAGGAGGCACTTATTTGCATTTTAGGTGCCTAAATACCTTTGGAAATCTGGCCCATTAGGCTTCTGAGTCATGTAGGCACTTAATTTTTACCCTAAATCTTGATTCATTTGTTTGAAACAGTCACCTGCAGCTGGTAAAGTGAAATACTTGGAATCAGATACAGCAAAAATATTCCATAGATTTTATTCCAAGAATTGTTCGCTGCTCCTAAATTTAACTTATAAAAGTAAGTAGAGTTAAAAATGGATTTCTCTTTGAGGTCAGTCATAGAGCATATATGACTCTTTCAAGTCTACATAGTTGAATTACATATCCTTATGTTTTAACCAGAAACCAAAATATACTTTCCGCTGTAGGTTTGCAAAGCTGCATGTATGCTCAAGTTCCCTTTAAATGATGGGAAATATTCATGTGTCTTATTACAAGAGTATTCACCTGCTCTGCTATGCGTTGTTAGGCAACAGCCTGGTTTTATTAAACTCTAATCCCCCATTCCTGTATCTCAGCTTTTGTCATTTTAAGTCTTGGGCCAAATTTAGTGCTGGGGTAAGTGAGTGCAATTCCCAGTGGGAGTTGCACCTACTTATTCTGGGGTTGAATTTGTCCCTCTGTCTAGGTCTGCCTCTCTTCCAGCTCAGTTCTGCAGCACAGAAAGGCTGGCTGGGAAGAAGAGCAAGGAATGTTTAAAAGGTAGATGAGGGCTCAGCTGAGACAGATCCGATAAGCTCCTTCAGTATAAAATGTTCTTTATGGCTGTTCTGCTCTTATGAAAAGATGCTAAATCTGAGTGGTTTGTTCATGTTACCTGGTCTCTGGAATAAAACTGTGGGCTCAAAATGTATCCTTTGAGAGTGGTTATATATTTTACTACAATGCTGAGACACATCAACACATAAAGAGCTCACTGTGTTATAGAGGTTGGCTTGTTGTGTATAGAGTCTAGCTTTTTGCAAATGCTTTCAAAACTCAATTAAAAAAATAGAGAGACCCTAACTATAATCTCTCTCTGTGTGTGTGTGTGTGTGTGTGTGTGTGTGTATATATATATATATATAGAGAGAGAGAGAGAGAATATATATGAATTTAAGGTGCCACAAGTCCTCCTGTTCTTCTTATGAATTTAATGTTACAGGCACTACATCATGGCTACAGAAGTGATCTTAGCAAAAAAAAAAAAAATTATTTTGGCCACAGACAATCCTACTGACTCACCCACCCACCAAAAAATTACTTATTCCTGTTCCACCCTTTCCCCAAGAAAAAAAAAGCTAACTGACTTGTCAGGGGCTAGGGCATGGGCAGTCATGCCTAATGGTCAGAGCAAGGCTGGGAATGATTGCTTAGAAATTATCACAGCTACAGGCTTAAGCACTGAGCAGTTACTAGCCAACACCCATTGCTGGGTTTAAGAATGGACCTGGCAATGCCACTTAGCCAATCAGGTGCTCTGGTCGATGAGGTGTTGTAGTTGCAGTTAGTCAGCTGATCCAGGCTCAGCTGCAGGCCCCGATCTCTGACCATTCTAGTCCCCCATTCTCACACCTCTCTGCATTAATGTGAATGAAGGAGAAGAAAATCCGATTGAGTCAGATTAAAGTCAAGGCAGGCAGCTCAACTGCACTTCTACTACCATATGTAGAGGGCTACTGTCCCAGCCGGGGTTCTGTTCACCTCTTCTGCTCTGCATATGAGCTGCAGATTGTGACAGAATATTGGAGGTAGGAGAGTACAAAGGGTGGGGACCAGGGACTATGGATGTGATAGAATGAATGGTCGGGTGGGTGGTGAGGATATGAGGCCAAGACCTACAGTAGAAAAGGGGAAGAAAGAGGAGAAAGCAGCAGAGAAAATATCTGGGGGAAAAGGAAGAGAAGACAGAAGCACAGAAAATGTAAGGAGAAATCTGCACTCTTCCCTGCCCACATTCTCATCCTGTGAACACTTCTCTCACTGCCCACCTAAACATTCCCTCTTGCTAAGACAATGGCAGCTCCGAGAGGCTCCAACTAAGATCAGGGCTCCTTTGTACTGGGTACTACAGTATACAAACACATAGTGAAAATAGATCCCAGTAGACACAGAATGGGACAGGAAACAGAGAGGTGCCTTCCCCTAGGTCACACAACAAATCAGTAGTAGAGTTGGGATTAGAACTGAGGTGACCTGAGCACCAATCCAGCATCATATCCACCAGGCTAATCTGCATCTCTTACAATAGGCTTTTTCCCTCCAAGACAAATATGCTGGAAATTGAGTGTGGCTATATGGTTGCTCTATAAATTTATCCTAAAATATAAATATACTATCAGACTATAAACATTTGCAGGAATTCAAACTCAGCTGATCAGTTTCAGAAATACCTATCTAATTTCTTTCAGATTAATCAAACAGTTGTATTTAAAGGTTAAGTTCAGGTTCTACTGATATTACTGCAAATCCTAAGAGTTTTTCTTTACTTATTGAAGACCTCAGTTGAGCCTTGGTTACATCACATTTCAAAAAGCTAGTATTCTGAAGAAGCCAGACTGAAAGGTACAGTCAAGAAAATACTCAGTAGAACACACGTGTGTGGATAAATCTGCTGCGGTCTATTTTCTTTCCAGCACAATTAAAATTTCCTGGTGGTGACCAAGGTGCAGTTGGAATAATTTCAGCACGACTTTTTAGCTCTGTAGTCGGTTCTCAGTCATCACTCATACTGGTTATTTGTTTTGTACAATGTCTATGAGAGTGGCATGCCAGGCCCAGGTTTAGCGTTTTGAGGCAGGCCCTAAACTGTAAGGGATTCCTGCCCACTCATGGGTTAGGGAGCCTTGGGTGATCTAAAGTAATGGTGCCTAGAGAATTGCACCTTTTAGTTTCTGGCTGCCATAGTAAAGGAATTTTCTGTTACTTAAAAAGTTTATGGGGACCCATCAAGGGCTAGAGCTGTAGAATCCAGTGCTTGGAGTAAAGCTGGCAGCCCGCAGACCAGACTGGACTAATACATTACAACACTCCCTGCAATAGGTCCAGTTCTAATAACTCCCTCACTGGTCAGCAGCACCTATGCTCTGATTTGCTCTGTAAGAGTTGTGATTTATTTTGCTTCACATGTCATGTCTATTCTCTCTTAAATAACTGTGTGTAATTCCCAGTGATGTTAATGGAAGTTTATGAAAATGCATCATAAGAAAAGACCCCGTGGCTAGCAAGGAAACTGCATAAAAGTTACAGCTGCTAGTCTCCCTCCTAAGAGACCAAGTGTCACTTCTGAAACATGTTCAGTTTTCTCAGTCTGGATCACTGGAAGTCACGAGGTTGCTTCTGATGTAGGGTCTCCCATGAGGCAGCACCGAGAACAGCCTTATCTGTGTACATCTGCTTATTCCAGTTGCCCCCTTCTTATCTTTGGTGGTGGTATTATTATTGTATAAGTATTTTACAAGCAGACGGCAACTTTCTGTGCTAACATACTCCCCCATACAATCCCACTGACTTTCATTGGGGTGTACAATGGATAAGAGAGATTAGAATTTACTTTATCCAGAAAGACACTTAATCTGCCCCCAAAGAACTTACAACCTAAAATAGTTTGAGAGTTATGAATTGGACAGAGTAGATGGTGAGTCTCCATCTAGCTATTACTTTTTAATGATGATGTTTGAACTGTAAGTTCGTTTACTTTTGGTGACATCATAGCAGAATTTTTGGAAGCCTTCTCAATCCATCACTAACTTCACACACTCAACAGCCGACCTCCTAGGTATCTACTGCACACCCCTTCCATCCATCTCCCCACTGGTCATCCCCTACCACAGTGACCCACTACTTTTCCTTGCATGATAACCTTCTCAAGCTTATTTCTGTCTCTATGCCCACAGTGACCAAAGTACTTAAGTTTGCACCTGTTGATTTCTGAGAACAGTCTGCTCCTCTCCAATAATATTTCTAACACTAAAAAGTACAGGAGATGGAATAAATCGGTTCTTGCTAGGATCTGAATTAGGATTTCTCAGATCCAAAAGAAACTGGTTCAACACTTGAACTAAAGAAAAATTACCATGATCTATAGGTAATAAACATTGCTGTGCTGTGCTCTTCTGGCTTTTCAACCAGAAGTAGGGGAAATCAGAACACAATTATCTCATTTTAATAAAAATACAAGACCCTAACAGAGTATTCCATCACCGTGTATATTGGGTGAAATTCACCCCTGCTTGGAGGGCCAGAAGAAGGCATTTTTATGATTTAAGTCATACATAAAACCTCAAAACTGGGATTAAGTGAGTCTTAAATGGTGATTAGACATTGTGCTTATAGCTGCACTGTGTTAATTTCACCCAGTTTTGATTTTCATTAAAAGTTTGTGATCAAAACCAGAACTCAAGCAAAATTCATGTAGAGTTCACCCCACCCAACCATAGACTGCCATTGAAGTCAGGGAAATTTTGCCATTATCTTCAATGCAAGCAGAGTTGGGTACATATTTTGTACGATTTTGTCACTGCTCACAGTGACATCAGTACGACTCTGTTGTGCCTGTTTTTACAAAATGTGAACAGAGTAACTTCAGTCATACTGGTGCAACTCCATTCTGCTAACAGTGAACAGTACTTGGCCAGCCTGTCTACTTAGATTTTATTTAGGTCCTGTGGTAAAATAATTTATAGCAAGAAAAAAACAAATGTTACTTTTTGATACAATGCACAATAGATATGAAATACAAGAAAATAACTCCCTTGGTGCTTGTTTTTTTTCTTTTCTTTGCAGAATATTACAACACTTCAATACAACTGCAGAAGATTACACTATCATTTTCACATCTGGAAGTACAGCTGCACTTAAGCTGGTAGCAGAAACATTCCCTTGGATGCCTGAAGGCTTGGGGCACCCCAGCAGTCGATTTTGTTACCTAACTGACAGCCACACATCTGTGGTGGGTATGAGGGGGATAACTGCTGCGATGAATGTGTTATCTGTTCCAGTGAAACCCAAGGAAATTTTATTATCTGAGAAAAACAGAGTACCAGCTGAAGAACAAAACTGCATGACACCTCATCTTTTCTGTTATCCAGCTCAGAGCAATTTTTCAGGTATCAAATATCCTCTTTCATGGATACAGGAGATAAAATCTGGAAAACTCTGCCCCATCAAAACACCAGGGAAGTGGTTTGTTCTACTGGATGCGGCTTCATATGTCAGTACCTCTCCATTAGACTTAACAGTTCACCAGCCAGACTTTATCCCCATTTCATTCTATAAAATCTTTGGATTCCCTACTGGTTTAGGAGCATTGTTGGTAAACAACCAAATTGCACCCTTCTTGAGGAAAAGTTATTTCGGAGGTGGAACTGCAGCTGGCTACCTAACAGGAGAAGAATTTTACTCCCCAAGACCATCTGTAGCAGAAAGGTAATGTGTTCTTTCGCAAAATCAGAATTCATGTGGGTGTTGTTTGCATTAGAAAAATTTGTGTGTTCTGGCAGTGCTTATTTATTAGACTATGAAATAAATCCATATTTAGTATGCACTTGTAAAGAGCTCAATATCTAACTTGGTATTCGAACATTCCGTTATCTTATTAAAAATCGTCATAAAAATATCCTGTCCTTAGTTTGTCGTAGTTTGTTGTGACTGGTAAAAATATAAGCATTCATGTGGTGACATGAAAGTCAGTCAGTAGCTTTATTTAATTTAGAACCAAAGACCTCAATGAAATAATGCTGTGTTTGAAATCTCCAAATTCTGAGCAAATAAACCACAGTAGGACATATATGGTGATGGGCCACACTTAAATTTAAAGTTAAGGTCCATAGGTATACCAGGTAAAAGTTTTTGAGATTGCTGTTAATAAACTTACTCTGATTAATCTCCTATGTGCTTACAATACAGTATATTACATTGGACAACTATTCCAAGGTCTGTTGTGATTCTGTGAGCAGGAGCTGTGCCTGGAGGAGGAGCAGTTCTCAGGGAGGGGCCGGCGGGTTGGCGTGTAAGGAAAGGTGGGGCTGTGGACACGTTACTACTCTTCCCAGACACACATCCCTCTGGGACCTGGAAAGCTGAGCTCAGTGATATTTGGTTTTTCTGCTCCACTCCCGCAGTGCTAGCAACCACCTATGTGGATGCACTGAAGAGATGTGGCTCTCTCCTGTGTTTCTCATGTCCAGCACAAGTGTACAGAAGGCAGGCTTAAGGTTAGCCATTAATATTAAACTACAATAGTTGGGGGGAGGGATAGGATGTAAAACCAGTTGTGAAGTAAAACTTTCATTCATTTATAGAAATGACCATCATAATGTATATGCACATCAGCCTGTATCCGTAATCATTTACCTGTCTCTGCTTTACATATAGTGCAAACAGCTGCATGCATTCTTCACCTAACTGTATGTATGACTACATTTAGAACATTTAGAATGTTCCGCATGTGTGCAGTGGTACTTTCATTTTGGTTGCATTTTACAGTAGCAGGCTGTTTATTATCTCCCGAATGATGACCGACACTGATTGTACACTTAATGTTTAGTTTTAAAAATATTGCCAACAGCCAGCCCCGCCCAGAGTCCTGGTTCTGAGCTCAATCTCTTGCTTCTCAAGCCAAGAAGGGTTAAAAGTTGGAATCTCTATCGCTGGAGATTTTTCAGAGTAAGTTAGACAAACACCTGTCAGGGATGGTCTAGATAATGCTTAGTCCTGCCTTAGGTAGAGGGGACTGGACTAGATGATCTCTCGAGGTTCCTTCCAGTCCTATGATTCTTTTATTCTAAGTATGATGGAGGTATTTGAAGGTTGTGGTAGTGAGGGTAAATGGCACCAAAATGATATGATCTCAGGGAATCCTTGCCTCCCATCCAAAGCCAAGTATAAAATGAGCATTAATTTAACCAATGCATATTTCAACTAGGGAGTACTGTATTTCTAGAGGTAATTGGGAATTGGTTGTTATGAGAATGTTATTCTTTGAAACTGATTGTGTGTAAGATAAAATGTTCTGAAATATTTTTTGCTATTTTAAAAATGTCAGTCTGTCATTGAACAGAGATTTGTTTATAGCATTTATTTCAAAAATATTTAGGTGACGGGCCCACTGTGAGCCATGCTATTTTGCCTAAAAGGCTCTGACTGTGAGCTTTGGAGGCTGTGTCCTATTAAATCCAAAGAGGCTAGTTCTATTTATTTTCACTACAGAGTTGGAAATGAGGCCATTTTTCAATCTGATTCCTCAGATAGGCTGGTCATGTGTCATCTAATTTTCAGATATGGGGGCCTCAGATACCCAAATCCTACCACTGCATACTCAGGCACATAAATGACTGTTTCACATACCAAAGAATCAATATGAGTATCCGACTGCTGGATTTTAGTCATTGTGTTTGAATATTGACGTCTAACCCTTTATTGATTATTTGAACTCATAACATTTTCTTGTTATTCACATTTAGCATATAGTCAATGCTGGCCAGAATTGTAACAGTATTATGCATATCTAAAGTTTTGACTACTGAGGCTGAAATTTTCAAAACTACATCAGGAATTTGCATCTCAAATTCCCATTAGAAATTAATGGGAATCTGTGTGGCTTTGAAAATCTCGGTCTGAATCTCTCAACTATTTATCAAGACATTTCTTTACAAGGTTATGGGATTTTTTTTTTAACATGTTATTTCTAGTCACAACATTGGAACAGATCAAACTGTTGGGACCCAGCTGTTATGTTTAAAATGTACTTCCTGGCCATCATTGACAAGGCTAATATGCTAACCACATTTCTGGGCCCATGATTGATGCAAATAGGGTCATCTGTGCTCATAGAGACAGTAACGCTTGCCAAGTTATAACTGCCAGCTTCTATTATCAGATGCACTTCTTTTAAGGCTCCTTCTGTCTTTTATCATTTGATATTGGTATGATTTTAAAGTACTAGTTTCTTAAAAGTGCTAAAAAGTTCTTTTTAAAGTGCTAGCTTCACACTAGGAGGGAACATAATAAGAGATATTCCGATTTATATTTTATTTCAGAAGGAAACTTTTTTTAAACTAAAAAATATTCACAAGGTAGATTAGAAAATGTATCTCGGAAACCCATCTGGTGGAAGGAATTCCCTGTCCTCACATAATCAGGGCTTAGTTTACTAAGGAAATGGCTTCTTCCAAGACTGTGTGAGACTTGAGTGGAGAGTTATAAGGTGGTGTAATTCCTTCTCCAGGCTGACACAACTGATACTTTTGCCTTATGGATACACTTTGTTGATGTTACTTCCATACTGAGAACATCAAAATAAGGTATAATTGGCATCATCCTGGACACTTTTAGATTCCATAGACTCACTTAAATTCACCTCTGATTTTTTCCCATTGTATGGTAGTAATCTCTCTTCCTATCCCTAAACACACTTAAAAACTTAGTTTTTTATATTTTCATCCATGTATCAAACAGTTTGACAGATTATTATCGTCATTCAGAAATCTAACCTCATTTTCTGTCTTTTTTTTTCTGCACAGCAGGGGATAATAACATAATATGATTTGTACAGCAAGTATGGAGTGATAAAATATTCATCCTCTGCCCTATTTTTCATTTGTATTTGGGATTGCTATTCCGATGCTGATCATTCTGGAACACTTAACTAAAATACACCAGAAGCTGTTTCTATACCTGTCAATAGGATGGTTGTGTCTATCCACTAATCTGGAGTATCCCAACCTATTAACTGTTTGTTTGGGAAGCACGTTTCATTTCTGAGTGTATCTTTTAAGAACAACCTTGAAATCCATTCACCCCAGGGTCTACACAAGGGCCAATGTACTACTTAGCTCCCACTTCAAACACATGTTAAAGGGCAAATCCCTATCACAGTATGTAGCTGAATTACATTGGCTGGGTACTGGGGAGTGCTGCAGGAGCAGACATCTCTGCTCAGGGGTGTGGAGCAGCAGTAGTTCCACTTTATGGAGGCTACTTCCACTGACAGGCTGTCATAAACGGGGGGAGGGATAGCTCAGTGGTTTGAGCATTGGCCTGCTAAACCCAGGGGTGTGAGTTCAATCCTTGAGGGGGCCACTTAGGGATCTGGGGCAAAATCAGTACTTGGTCCTGCTAGTGAAGGCAGGGGGCTGGACTTGATGACCTTTCAAGGTCCCTTCCAGTTCTAGGAGATAGGATATCTCCCTTAATTTAAGTATTTTATTTAATTAATTAAATAGCCTCTGTCTATTGCACCCCTTCTCTCAGCAGGAGGAAAAGACCAGAGGATCTATGTAGTGGTGGATACTCTGGTCCACTCCCCGACTCTACTTTAAACGCACTCTCCATACCAATAAGTGGGGATCATCTATGCACCTGTGTTGCACAGTGAGGGCATAATACCTAAATGGCTCTATCTAGAATCCTGCCTTCCCTACGCTACAAAAGTACACCAGTTCCACGCCCACCGAGTAAAAGGCAATCTGTCCTTACTTACTTAATTGTAGATAGGGCTTGTATAGGGGTCTATATCTGGATACATTTCTCCCTATTAGCTAGTCCTGTATGTTCAAAGACTTTTGTTACTCTATTATTTCTACGGCATTATAGTATTTAAAGTGTTAAAGGTCCCTATAAAAAAAATCCTTGTTATTTTCTAAATTTAAAATTCACAAAATTACTAAGAAAAATTTAAAATTCTCTCACTCTGTCTCTCCCCTCAATTGCTTTAAGAAATGTGATTTTGGTGACTGGAAAGCTCAAAGGATCATTAAAGAGCTACCGAGACTTTAATCTATAGGCAGTACTGGGTTTACTACGGTGCCAATGGTGCCGTTGCCCTGGGCCCAAACTCGTAAGGGACCCATAGTAACTACATATATATTTAGGTGTACACATCGTGAATCGCAATACACACATTCTCTATTGAAATGTATATAGTAAGAATTTGGTGCTACATTTTAAAAAACAAACTATTTGAAAAGTATGTATATATTTTAAGTGCCACATAAACATATTGTCGTGGTGTTGTAGTTTACATTTTATTTCCGCACCACAGTCATTTACAGTAAGACGCATTGCGTCACACTCTCAGCAGTGTAATGTTCCTATGCACATACCTTAGTCTCCTGCAGGCATGGGTGAGGTGTGGAGCAGGAAACTATAAACATAGAATGAATGAACAAGTCCAAGTGATAAAGAAAATAATTATGAAAAAAACATTTAAGTGGCACTCAAAAATGGAAGCATAAAGCAGAATCAGAAGATCAGAATGCAAAACTGCATTGCTTAAGCAGAGACTCTCGGTGGTGATACTAATACTACTAGCAGTACTAGTAATGATGATAATCATGTAATTGATTATACTAGTATGGCGGCAGGTGCAGCCTACATTGATCATGACTCTGAAGAACATGTTGTTTCTTCTAATGAAATCTTTTTGCCAAATAAAGAACACAGCAATAACCTGCTGCTGCAAAATACACCAGCACGATTACCTTCCTCTGATGCTGCCCTGTGGACTGTTGATGTTTTCACCCAACAGTACTGCATAGACATTTCTGCCAAAATTGTGATGGAAAATATGCAATGTCATCAAGACCACATAAGGACAGAACAAGGTAATTATAACTTTTTATGGTTTTTTTTTTAATACATTACTTGAGTCATTTTATGAGATCAAGTTTTTCCAGCCGGGGTTGACTTAACCATTAATTTTGTGAGACAATTGAAATAAACAGATTTTTGTTGTATCTAAATGTAAAAATGTACATTCTAAGTTGCTCATTACTATACTATGTTCCACAAGTGTGTCTTTTTTCAACTCAAATGTTGGAGCGTGTGCATTGATATTAAAATGTTTTTGATTTTAGGAAATTCTGTGATATAGCATTCAATCAAGTGTCCCTGAATGTTAGAACTATTGAAAGGCCCTGGCTCATATACTCACCATCGACTGGCTGTGTCTTCTGCTTTGTGTGCAGATTGTTTTCTCTGAATAGCACATCTGCACTAGCCAAGACAGGATTTGATTCATGGGATCACACTGGCAGACTTGGTGACCATGAAAGTTCTACTAAGCAGCGACAAGCTCTCACCCACTTATACAGTGTGTTTATCAAAGACTCAAACCCTTGATAAACATATAGTAGATGGATATATTAAAGAAAGAAATTACTGGACAGAAGTGTTGAAGCAAGTCGCATCAGCAATAAAATTTCTGACAACACAAGGTCTGGCACTGAGAAGAACTAATGAAACCTTTGGCCGTCTTAATAGTAGCAACTTCCTTGGCTGCTTAGAGTTCTTAGCAGAGTACGACTCTTTCCTGGCCTGCCAGCATTGATTCCATGCCAGATATTAGCCATACTGATCAGCTGACATTTATTGTGTGCTATGTGCTGAATAACTGTAAGCCTGTGGAACAGTTTTGGAATTTTTCCAACTACATTGCATACAGGTCTTCATCTGTTGAATGTTATCAATGAAATCCTAAGTGACGAACTAAATATCAATCTAAAGGACTGCAGGGGTCACACATGCAACAGTGCTAGTAACATGTCTGACACTATTCTGCTGTGCAAGCTCAGGCAGTTATGGTCAACAAGAAAGCAGTATACATCCCATACATGACCCACTCACTTGATTTCTGTGGTGTTGCTGCTACAGAGTCATGCACTGATGCAATTACATTTTTTTGATTTGTCCAAAAACTGTGTGTGCTTTTCTGAGGATCGACTTATCGCTGGAGCCTCTAGCGAGATTCTCTGAATGAGGAGACATCTGAGGCCAGTAAGAGAGAACTTTTCCCCAAGTGCCTCAGTGACACAAGGTGGTCAGCTTGAGCGGATGCACTTTGCAGTTTATCATGCAATTACAAAAGCTACAAATCTGTGCCTCAGGCTCTTGGTGTGGACACTCTGCAGAAAAGTGACACAAAAGCAGACGCAAACCCATTAGTTGAAACCATGGATCAGTTGGAGACTGCAATTTTGACAACAGTTTGGAGTAGTATCCTTACAAGAATAAACAAAACAAGTCAACTTCTGCAGTCTGAAACAATGGACTTAGGCCTATCTGAGTTTGTTGCAGCACAATGGAAAATTTTTAAGGAATACCATGAATCTGCGACCTCTTTAAGTTCTACAACTAACTTTCAGTTAAAGTGGCAACATCGTCCAAAGCATATGGCTGATGATAGCATAGATGCTGGACCTAGGAGTGCTGGGGGTGTGGCAGCACCCGCTGGTTTGAAGTGGTTTCCATCATATACAGGGTTTACAGTTTTGTTCAATGGCTATCAGCCCTCCCACTATAAAAATTGTTCTAGCATCTATGGATGATAGTGAAGACCCTGCTGTTGTGCTGACTGGTGAAGAGAAGTTCAAAGTTGAATCATCCTCTGCCATAGTTGACTCACTTGTCAGCCATCTCAAGAGAAGAATTAATGCATGTTAGAAATAAACAATCATTTTTGTTTTTTTTTTTAACAGGTGACCTTGATAGTCACCAACTTGTCCTCGTCCGTACCTCCACAAATGCAAGTCGACGCCACACCATTCTATTTTGTTGCTAGCACGTTCTTTCCATTTCTAGCCAAAGAGTTTTGTCATGGGATTGACCCAGAGTGTTTTTGGTCTGCCCAGCAATCGCCTGTGGTCTCTGGGGATGCAGTCACTGATGTGGGTTGTCCACCTATTGTCTTGCCTGTGGACTACATGACCCGCCCAGCTTTGCTTTGACCTTGAGAGTACTTCTGTTAAAGAGTCTCTCAGAAGTTGAATTGAATTCTATTCAGATGACCTCAATGAAAAGATCTTTGAAAAATGGGTACAGTGGATCTCACTTGTAAAGCAATTTGCCTCCAAGCCATTATCACAAGCTCTGCCTACACCACTGCAAATGCTGACCATAATGAACATGCATAACTTGTAAACAGCCTTTCCAAATGTCTTTACTGCACTACGCATTTACCTGACACTACCGGTCTCAAACTTCAGTGGAGAAAAGTCTTTTTCACATTTAAAAAGGATAAAAAGTGCTACAGTGGGTCAAGAAAGACTTGATAGTCTTACTCTATAGACTTCTCCAGTTTAACTGAAACATTTGCTGCAGCAAAGGCATGCTGAAAAATCCAAAGACATTTTTCATCTCTGTAAATGGAACGATAGTTACACGCAATGGTTTTGTTGAGTAAGTTATTCACGTTAATACTTGTTATGTAATATATAAATTACTTATCTGAAGCAAGACTAATATGAATAATGACACTGTAAATAAAATGTGTTAAAGTTTTTCATATTTTTTATTTTAAAACAGCTTTAAGTCTGCCCCAATTTCATACAAAAATTTAATTGAAATCCTGGTAGTTCCTATGAGAAATGTGAAGGGTGCGATAGTGCGACAGTTCCCTTTTACTGGGAGCAGCACACGACTACTGTTTTGGCCAGCTTTGGTTTTTGTTAGCTGTTTTTTTACCCATTGGGCTTTATTTTGTATTTTTTTCTTTTATAATTTATTTTAGGTATATTTGTATGTATTCTTTTTTCCCTAGGGCTGCCATTGCTGGTACCCTAGTGGCAGCCAGCACCATCTACAACATAAACTTGTAAATAAAACCTGTGTGCTCTGTCAGACAACTTCTATATCGATCTCCTGTCTTTTACAATCATTCCCCATGGGGACCCACAAATATGTTTGGCGCCGGGCCCACAAAAGGTTAATCCGGCCCTGTCTGTAAGTCAAATGTGAAAGTCAGATGTGGAAGCAATCTGTCTCCTTGGGAACCTAAATTTGGCCTCTTGCTTTAGTTTTCTGGGTGACAGGGCAGAGTCTCCCTGGGCAATTGTGGCAAATTCTGCCCAGAAGCATGCACAAGGGGAGCCAAGCAGGGGCACAGAGCCCCCCAGTAATCATCTCTGCCACCGCCCTTAGCTTCTGCCGTGGCCCCTGCCCCAGGATTCCCTCCCCCGAGTCTGCTAGGGTGAGAGTTGGGTTAAGCGTGGCTGAAGAGATGTGCTTGGGAAAAGCACTGTAGCTAGCACTCCTGCTGAGCTCCACTAGATGGCGCCAGAAGCAGAGAAGCTGGGCTGGTAGCACAATCTGCGAGAGGGAGCGCGGGAAGCAGGGCCCAGGGCACTGGGTAGGGGGCTGATGTTTAAGTCTCTAGTTGGAAGTTAGCAAAAACTATTTGATGGGTCTTTTAAAGGCCTTTGTAGATTGTACTGGTGGTCTCAGTCCAGTTTCTAGTTGATTAGGTGTCCACATTATGAAACCACCAGTACTGTTCACAGTCTTGTTGGCACTTGGCAGTGTCAACAGAGACATCAAGGACTGACCAGGCTGCAGAAAATGAACTATCCTCCCCTGACAGCTGACAGGACTGTCGCGCTTGAGCTGAGCAGTGTAGGAAGCTCATGCTGCTGGTGTCTTGGTTCTAGGGATAAATAAAGCACTTCAATTTCCAGTGCTATCAGTCTGTCAGCTTGCACAACCACCACCAAATTCACTCTAAAAGAAAAGGTGTAAGAAGGAACAGGGACGTTTTGCTTGCTGAGTTAATATCTATTCAGGTGACCCATTACTCTTTCCCTTCTCTGCTTCAAGTGTAAATATGTACCAGAAAGTCTCTTACAATTTAGTCTGTCATCTTTTTAGAGGTTTGATTCTGGCAACTGGCATTTTATATTCTATTGCTCTGCCTGGTGTCACTATAGCCAAACATCATCTTGAGCTCTCTGTGTGAAGAGCAGTGAAAGATTTCCCCACCGTTGGCTGATAAGTGTTTTCAATATTCAGTATGTACCCTAAGCATATTTGTATTATTCCGGGTGATTATTTCTCAGTAATAAAGCTGCATCATTGCCTGAAAATGTAGAGGGACTTAACACAATCACAATAAATCCCCAGTACAATTCACTGAAAATTTAAATATATAAATAAAGAAATCCCCAAGGGGTTGAATATTCAAGTCGAAAAGGCACTGTTAATAAATAAAGGAAGAGGTTCTCTGTATTGCATGAATACCTTTTATTTAGTCGCTTAGGGCATGTCTACACTGGAATTTTGCTTCTGTTTTAACTAGAGTTACTGTTGTTGACTGCCAGTCAACCTGAGTTAGCTAACCTATTTGTAGGTGCTAGTCTAGACTAGAGGTGGGTGACATTTTTCAACTGAAAAGCAATGGGAGTTAGGTGCCTCTGAGGATCTGGGAATATGTCTGTACAATTTATTAATTCCATGTGAGATTGTGATCCCTGTGTACCTGTGTTGGGGTGCAAACTACATTTTGAATGTGCAGCCTTTTGTCTTTTCTATTGTCTGTTTGCCTCCATGTTGGGTTGAGATTCCAAAGGCTGGTTGCAAAATAATAACAATAGGAGGTAATTGACGCTAACTACCCAATTGTTAGAAATCTAGTCACTCTAGACAAAAGACTGGTCCCTGCCCAGGAAGTCATCTTAGCCACAAAGTCACCTGGCAGGGGATTGTACTCACGTGGGGAAGTGGGAAAAGGTGTCCCCTGATACAGGGTGGTGTAGGTTTTAAAGGGGCAGAAGCTGGTCTTCTTAGTGGGACAATTTTTTCCAGTCCATGAGGGAGAGGCCACTCTCTTCATGGTGAAGCCTGCCTGAGGCAGGTAACATCCTGCCTGCCTAGCTTCCTGGACCCAGGTTGTCCCCCAAAGACTCCATAGGAAAGGGTGAGATAGAAGGTGACATGCATGTAGTGCTTGTTGTTTTGTATGACTTGTACTCTCCTGTACTTTACATGATTAAGTATAAAAGCGCATAAAGGTATTAAACTGTGTGCAAAGTGTGTGACTGTGTATTAAGTGCTTCGCAACTGCTGCATGCCCCTGAGAGCGTTAAATAGTAAACCAGAAGCTTCACACCTTTTGGGTGGAGTTCTGGGAGAGTAACCGGGGTATCTAGGGAAACCAGAGCAGCAAAGGTTTGGATTCTCCTCGCCACAGCAGCCCTAGTGGGTGAAGAGGAGGGGGTGCTCGCTAGACACTGTCACAGATCCTAACTCAAATGTTTTAATAAATCACATTGGGAAGCAATCTGTCTCCTTGGGAACCTAAATTTGGCCTCTTGCTTTAGTTTTCTGGGTGACAGGGCAGAGTCTCCCTGGGCAATTGTGGCAAATTCTGCCCAGAAGCATGCACAAGGGGAGCCAAGCAGGGGCACAGAGCCCCCCAGTAATCATCTCTGCCACCGCCCTTAGCTTCTGCCGTGGCCCCTGCCCCAGGATTCCCTCCCCCGAGTCTGCTAGGGTGAGAGTTGGGTTAAGCGTGGCTGAAGAGATGTGCTTGGGAAAGGCACTGCAGCTAGCACTCCTGCTGAGCTCCACTAGATGGCGCCAGAAGCAGAGAAGCCGGGCTGGTAGCACAGTCTGCAAGAGGGAGCGCGGGAAGCAGGGCCCAGGGCACTGGGTAGGGGGCTGATGTTTAATGCGCCTTCCCCCCCGGAAAAGTAGTCACATTTAAATCCCTGCGCACACCCCTGATTCTGCCACAAATTCAATCTTAACATTAACTAGAAAACCAGATTTATTATTTTAGAAAGAAAACAAATGTGGAATTATACATGGGATTTCAAATGACGTATTGTGGGGATGAGAGCAAGACTTGAAGGAAAGGAATTCCAATGCACACCTATACTTGATTTTTCTCTTTGATCTAAGCTAAGGGAGTTTTACCTGAGCAAGGGTATGTGTTTGCAATCACAACAGCAAGTTGTCGTGATACATGTTTGACCATGTGGTGTTCCTACTCTCAAATTAGAATCAAGTCTTCACCTTAAATCTCTTGGAGAAACGGTGTAAACTTTTAACGCAGGCTGTTGGGATTTTATAGCATTTGATGCCCAGTGACAATTTTATTGTATTGTGTTATTTGTTGTACTTTGTAGTTTTCACATTGGTTACTGATCATATTGTTTGATAAAGGAAGGAAGATATTAAGTAGTTCAGTGTAACAATAAAATTGTTCATTCCAGGACTCTAGTTATTGGATATACTTATGCAATTCATGATTAATCGTATGTAAGAAAGTGATGCTGGCTTTTGATCCATACAGTATTTAAAATATACACACCAGTCCTGTTCAAATAATGTTCCGGTTCTGATTTAAATCTAAGACCAGGAATTAAAGCATCTTGCTCTATTTTTGCCGCTGGCTGTTCTGCCAGGAATGGTAGCAAATCCTCTATGGTATACTATATAATTAGTATAGTGCTCCTGAAACCTTAGCCACAACAGCATGAGTTGAGGAGGACAAAGTGGGAAGCTGTAACTAGTACCAGGGGGTTAATTTAGACACTCAGCATTACTTAAACATAGTTTTTATGTATTTCAATTCCTTTGGCGTGTGCTTTTTAAATTAATTGACAGTGTCACTGAAATCATCACAAGTTGGCTATTGAAATTTTATTGGTTTCTTTGGAACCACTTTAATCTCAGGGTATGAAACACTGCTGGAGGTGCATCAAAATATGCCAAGCCTTAGCAATGCTAGATGGTGAGCTAGACTGTGCCTTTAGGCACAGCCCTGTGTAAGGCACAGCATGTAGCTATGACAACCCAAAGAGCAGCCAAAGAAAGAAATTGTGGCTCAGGGCATGTCTACACTGTGGGGGCTACAGCAGCAGAGCTGTCGCACCATAGTGCAGTAGACGCTTCCTGCATCCTGGAAGGTGTTTTTCTTTTGTTGTAGGTAATCCACCTTGCTGAGCAGCAGTAGTTAGGTTGACAGAAGAGCTCTTCCATCATCCTAGGTGCATCTGCACCCAGGGGGTTAGATCGGCTTAACTATGGCACTCAGGGATGTGAGTTTTTCACACTCCTTAGCAACATAGCTACTTCGATCTAAATGTTAAGTGTAGATCAGGGCTTAGTCATTAATTCACCTTGTTCCCTGGGAAGAAATTGCTACTATCCCCTTCCAGTGTCAGATTATTTCCTTCCCTCCCCCATTACCCTCTCCCAGTGCTGGCAAGAATATTGGGAGGCAGAGTCTAGACACCACGTACTCATGGCACGGCATGTGTCCCACCTGTATCAGAAGTGTCAATGTAGAGAGGTTGAGCAGAGGAGGGGAGAAAGTGGATGTTGTTCTATTTTTCCCTCTTATATCCTTATATGACCACATAAGGCTGGGCTGCAGTCTGGTCCACTGTATATAGTATGGATTGAATGGTATAGTACAAACGAGTGATGAAACACAGTCCCTGTCTCTAAGAATTTACACTCTAAACAGACAAGTAGAGACAAGGAGGAAGAGGATGAGCTAATGGTAACCACAGAGTGGGAAAAGGAAGATGAAGGGCAGAGGGTGAACATAAGAACCGCCATACTGGTCAGACCAAAGGTCCATCTACCCCAGTATCCTGTCTTCCAACAGTGGTCAATGCCAGGTGCCCCAGAAGGAATGAACAGAACAGGTAATCATCAAGTGATCCATCCCCATCGCCCATTCCCAGCTTCTGGCAAACAGAGGCTAGGGACACCATCCCTGCCCATCCTGGCTAATAGGCATCTTCCATGAACTTATCTAGTTCTTTTTTGAACCCTGATATAGACTTGGCCGTCACAAGATCCTCTGGCAAGGAGTTCAACAGGTTGACTGTACATTGTGTGAAGAAATACTTCCTTTTGTTTGTTTTAAACCTGCTGCCTTTTATTTTCATTTGGTGATCCCTAGTTCTTGTGTTATGAGAAGGAGTAAATAGCACTTCCTTATTTACTTTCCTCCACACCAGTCATGATTTTATAGCCCTCTATCATATTCCCCCTTAGTCATCTTTTTTCCAAGCTGAAAAAAATCCAGTCTTTTTAATCTCTCCTCATATGTTCCATACACTTAATCATTTTTGTTGCCCTTTTCTGAACCTTGCCCAATTCCAATATATCTTTTGAGATGCGACGACCACATCTGCATGCAGTATTCAAGATTTGGGCATACTATGGATTTATATAGAGGCAATATGATATTATCTGTCTTATTATCTATTCCTTTCTTGATTATGCTCAATATTTTGTTAGCTTTTTTGACTGCCGCTGCACATTGAGTGGATGTTTTCAGAGAACTATCCACAGTGATTCCAAGATCTTTCTTGAGTAGTAACAGCTAATTTAGACCCCATTATTTTGTGTATATATATAGTTGGGATTATGTTTTCCAATGTGCATTGCTTTGCATTTATCAACATTGAATTTCATCTGCCCTGCCATTTTGTTGCCCAGTTACCCAGTTTTGTGAGATCCTTTTGTAGCTCTTCGCAGTCTGCCTGGGACTTAACTATCTTGAATAGTTTTGTATCATCTGCAAATAATGCCACCTCACTGTTTACCCCTTTTTCCAGATAATTTATGTATATGTTGAATAGGACCGGTCCTAGTACAAACCCCTGGGGGACACCACTATTTACCTCTCTTCATTCTGAAAACTGATAATTTATTCCTACCCTTTGTTTCCTATCTTTTAACCAGTTACCAATACATGAGAGGACCTTCCCTCTTATCCCATGACAGCTTACTTTGCTTAAGAGCCTTTGGTAGGGACCTCGTCAAAGGCTTTCTGAAAATCTAAGTATACTATATCCACTAAAAGAATAGGAGTACTTGTGGCACCTTAGAGACTAACGAATTTATTTGAGCATAAGCTTTCATGGGCTACAGCCCACTTCATCAGATGCATAGAATGGAACACACAGAAAGAAGATATTTATACATACAGAGAACATGAAAAGGTGGGAGTAGCCCTACCAACTGTAAGAGGCCAATCACTTGAGATGAGCTATCATCAGCAGGAGAGAGAAAAAAACCTTTGAAGTGATAATCGAGATGACCCATAGAAGGTGTGAGAATATTTTAACATTTTTTTAATATTTCCTCATGTTAAAATATGTTAAAATAAATTAATTAGTCTCTAAGGTGCCACAAGTACTCCTGTTCTTTTTGCGGATACAGACTAACACAGCTGATACTCTGAAAACTATATCCACTGGATCCCCCTTGTCCACATGCTTGTTGACCCCCTCTAAGAATTCTATAGATTGGTGAGGCATGATTTCCCTTTACAAAAACCATGTTGACTCTTCCCCAACAACTTATGTTCATCTATGTGTCTGAAAATTTTGTTCTTTACTATAGTTTCAGGCAGTTTGCCCTGTACTGAAGTCAGCCTCACCAGCCTGTAATTGTCAGGATCACCTCTGGATTCCTTTTTAAAAATTGGTGTCACATTAGCTATCCTCAAGTCATTTGGTACAGAATCTGATTTAAATGATAGGTAACAAACTACAGTTAGTAATTTGGCAATTTCACATTTGAGTTCCTTCAGAACTCTTGGATCAATACCATCTGGTTCTGGTGACTTATTACTGTTTAGTTTATCAATTTGTTCCAAAAACTTTGGGAATCTCCCTCAGATGCTCAGTCATGAAGACCAATGCAAAGAATTCATTTAGTTTCTCCGCATAGGCCTTATCATTCTTGAGTGCTCTATTAGCATCTTGATCGTCCAGCTGCGCCACTAGTGGTTTAGCAGGCTTCCTGCTTCTGATATACTTAAAAAAAAAAATTGCAATTACTTTTTGAGTCTTTGGCTGGCAGTTCTTCAAATTCTTTTTTGGCCTTCCTAAATATATTTTTACACTTAATTTGCGAGAGTTTATGCTCCTTTCTATTTTCCTCACTAGGATTTAACTTCCACTTTTTAAAGGATGCCTTTTTGTCTCTCACTGCTTCTTTTCCTTTGTTTAGCTATGGTTGCACTTTTTTGGTTCTCTTACTATGCTTTTTAATTTGGGGTATACATTTAAGTTGAGCCTCTATTATGGAGTTTTTAAAAAGTTTCCATGCAGCTTGCAGGAATTTCACTTTTGGCACTGACTGTACCTTTTAATTGCTGTTTAACTAACCTCCTCATTTTTGTGTAGTCCACCTTTCTGAAATTAAATGTTACAGTGTTGGGCTGCTGTGGTGTTTTCCCCGCCACAGGGATGTTAAATTTAATTATATTATGGTCACTATTACCAGATATATTCACCTCTTGGACCTGATCCTGTGCTCCACTTAAGACTAAATCAAGAATTGCCTCTCCTCTTGTGGGTTCCAGATTTGGGGGCAGCAAACCCACAGAAACGTTAATTTATTCTTTTGCTGGGAGACATCCTTCATTTCCATCTCATCCCCGCTCCCTCCCCCCCCCCCAAAAAAAACAGTTTACAACTCCCACTTGGATATATTCAATGACATAACACTTGTTGCTTGGTTTTGTATATAATTATTTTCAAGGATAGTTTTTCTTTCTGCTCTCCAGGCTACCTGGCTCCACAGCCTCTTCCTTGACTTCTGTTGTGTTCTCTAAGCTGTCCAACTCCAGTCCTGGGCCCGCTGGCTCCTTGGCTGCAAGCTGAACTCCAGCCGTGGCTCCTCATTTGCCTGCTGTCTGGCTGCATAGAACAGTGCAGGGAGCTTGCACAGTTATCCAAATGAACTCCCCCTTGTGGGCAAAACTGAAGAGCAGGTGGACAGTTCCAGACTAAAAATAAAATATACGGTGCCTGGCTCCAAAAAATTAGCAAATTCCATGGTAGAAACATTGAGTTCTTTGGTGTCATGGGGCAGAATTGCAGCATCCCAGGGTCCCTGAAAAAGATGAATGGGGCAGTTTTCACACTTCTCAGAGCTGTTATTTCAGATTGTCTGCAGGGTCGTACAGGACCCACTGCATTGGTTTACAGTCTGTTCACGTTTCTCCAAAACCATAAGGGCTAAAAAGCATAATTTAAAAAAAATGAAAATTCAGATTGTGGAGCAAAATTCTGCACATTCAGGTGAATTCAGTGGCCACAGAATCATGGAATACATAAGTTACAGAAATGTCTTTGTTTAGTTTATATAATTCCATATTTCCCTAGATTCCCTGACCGTTTATAATATAATAAACCCTACATTAAGGTAAGTAGGAAAGAAAGTGGGGTGAACGATGGTCTTGTGATTATAGCATTGGACTGGGACTCAGGAGATCTGGGTTTATTTCCTGGCTTTATCACAGACTTCCTGTGTTTCATCAGGGAAGTCACTTAATCTTTTACTGTCTCAATTCTCCATCTGTGAAAGGAAATGATGATACTACCTCATATTTCTCGTCTCTTATTTGTTGTTTCTATTTAGACTATAAACTCCACAGGGCTGGGACTATTTGTTTGTACATTGCCAAGTGCAATGCTACCCAATCATTACTGGGGCCTCTAGACATTATTGTAATATAAATAATAACTAGACACTTATTAGAGAGAGGATATAAAAGCAGTCTCAGGAAGGCTGTGAGAGGGGCCCTGAGGAGAAGAGGAAATGTTCTCCCTCCCCAAGGGCAAACAAGGCAGAAAGGAAGAAGCAGGAAACAGAGTGTTGCTATTCTGCTTAAAAGAGATTTTGTAAATGAAGGATAGTTTGCCATTTTGCTAAAGTTCAAGGTTGGCTGGGCAGTATGAATTAATCTAATGGGGTCACATTATGTATTGATGGATTATGTGACAGTGGGGAACTGGCTGTATCCCTTAGTTGTTCATTTCCGTATGTTCTAACATTGTGAGGATGTAAGATTTTAGTAAAGAAAAAGTGATGTGGTTTTGGGGTGATAGCTGGATGCCCCATGAACTCTTTTCTAGCAAAGGTTCTTGTTAAGTAGTGTTTTTTTCCTCAAGTCCATGGACCACCACCAGTCTCTGAGATCTCCCTGACACAGTTTAGGAAGGCAGCAAGCTGGTCCTGGTTGAGAAACACTGGGCTAAAGGATATTATAAAATAAATGGAAATGGGATTAAGCGAAATGGAAAAAATACAGAAAATGGGATTGAGACAGACTAGTCCAGGTAGTTTTTTCCCATTACTAAAATGTCTTAGGGCCAAATTTATTATCCGCACTAGTGGTAGTTATTCACACAAGTAGTCTCTGATCTCAGCAATGTGAATAAAGTGTGGGGTTGAGCTGCAATGTAACTTGCTGGTGTCGTTTTGTGTATGCTTACTGACACGATAGTAAATATCTGTACTTTGTGATATGAGTTGTATTTTCTATCTATCTATCTTTATAAATACACGTGGTGTAGAACCCCTTAGGCATGTCCAAATGTCAGTAATAACTGACTGAGTTTAATGATTTCCCACATATGCGTGCTGCCAAGGAACCCGCCAGAGCCTGGTGAGTCTACAGAACAAAGCTTCCTCAGCTTTGAAGTTCATAGCATAATTAAGATTATTTTGAGGGCAAATGTCAGTGTTCAACTTCGTTTAGAATTTAATCCCATTTTACCCTGTCCTTCGGATTCAAGCAGAAAGCAGCTAATATTATACAGCCTTCATCCAGAAAGGTCTTGCTCCTGGATTACCATTTTGCAGGATGATTGAAAAGGCAGCATTTGCCTCCTCACGAATGAGACCGACCCTTTTTCCCCAATAAAAAGGAGTAACCTATAGCACTAGCTCACTGCCTGTGGTCCAGACTATCGGAGTGTTTCTTCCCCGAGACAAGCATAAAGTAGCTCCTGTTGATGACTTCTCTCTTCCTATCAAGATGACATCATAAATTTCCAGATGTTTTTTGCTTCCTTTAACTTCCTCCAGGTGCATTCTCTCATATTCTCTTAGATATTGATTTGCAGCATCAACAAATAAGGAATTAAAATAATGTAAAAATTCTTAATTATTGACCTGCTTTAATCTGCTACTGTGATGAGTGGGAAATTAAGTTTTTTAAAGGAGATGTTCAAATATTCTTTGTTAGTTTTATTTACAAATATTGATCCATTATGTTAACTTGGATGGTCTGCAGGGTTCAGCAATCAAAATGCTCCTTCCATATTACATCAGCTCTTCAGCATTGGTTTCCAGTCACCGGTAGCATTTTTTACCACTTGCATTGTTGGCCTGATTGTGTTTCCCAGCAATTTAACCTTTTTATATATTGTTTTCATATCTTGTTTTCTTGATTCCTCCTTCAGTTGTAACCTCCTCTAGTTGTTGAGCCTCTTCTTTCCAAAACATTGGCTTTTCTGATCTTTGTGATTTCTTCACCGTTTTGCAGAATGCTTTTACTTCTACTGCTTTCCCAGAAGTCTTGGCTGGTTTACACTTTTCCTGTAATGTTCTTGTTCCATTGCTTGTCCAGCTTTTCCTCGTTTGCTTATGCCTTTCAATAATGTCCTCCACTATATTTTGTCTCACTTCCTTGAATATTTCCCATCCAGTTTGTAGTGAGATCTTCTTCATCATCACAAATTAATGCCTAAAATGCCCTCCAAGCATCATGCTACCCTCACAGAACTATCCTTTTAACCTGTCAAGATGGAATTTGACTCCAACTGCACCTATCTTTTTCTTGAACTTTAATCTTAATCATTCCCATTAGTAGTTCCTGATCACTGCCACACTTGGCACTTCTATATACTCTAACCAGGGGCGGATTAGGGTTTTGTGGGGCCCCGGGCCAGAGCAAATGGAGGCCCCTCCACACCTCTTCTGCCTGCAGTCCCCCCCCACCTCTCCCCGGCACTCCTGATGGGGAAATGGGGTTGGGGCACAGGGGCTTGCCCCACCCATCCGGTGCACCTGCCAGGGACCGGGGTCAGGGTGTGGGGGCTTGCCCTGCTCCTCCCGCCTGGTGCTCCTGTTTGGGAGCTACAGGAGTGCTGGGCGGGTGGGGGGAGCGAGGCTAGCCCCCGCACCCTGATCCATTCCCTGGCAGGAGTGCTGGGTGGGAGGAGTGGGTCAGGGTGTGGGTGTATTTGTTTTTCCAGGTCCCCCCAATT
The DNA here is from genome assembly GCF_011386835.1 of Chrysemys picta bellii. Classification (NCBI taxonomy): domain Eukaryota; kingdom Metazoa; phylum Chordata; order Testudines; family Emydidae; genus Chrysemys; species Chrysemys picta. The sequence continues at coordinate 114,796,158 of NC_088792.1, read as the reverse complement.
GGCTGGGGCTCGTGCCCAGTGGCTAGTCCGCCACTGACTCTAACATCTAACAGTGACCATCTATGCTTTTTACAGATAGTAATGGGGTCAATCTGGTTTTTGGTCTGACCATTTGGTGAGTTCCATGTAAACTTGTGCATATCTTTGTGAGATAACCAAGTACCACCAATAAGCAGCCTAAACAAAGAATGCAGTGAAACAGCAGTTTACAGTGCATATAGAAAATAGTGGGTTAATAGCAGAATTATCACAAAAGAGTCTTGCAAACTAAAATGCTCAGAAAAGTTTCTTTGTGGGAAGGTTTCCGTAATATTGTGTATTTTATTTACATGGTAAACTAAGCTACAAGGAACTAGATTTCAAAAATGCTAGTAGACATTGACTCGCCAAGTAGAAGACAAGAATTATTATAAAGACAGTGGGCACTGCAAATGTTTAGATGATATCATTCAGGATAATACTTGAAGATTAGTTGTGGAAACACAAGTTCCATATTTATTTTATCTTCTTAATGGCATACTGTGTGCAAACATGCATTCTATATCTGCCGGGAACATGGAAAAGAAACATCTAAGAGTTTCTCAAGAAGTTCTCAATTCAAGGGAAAAAGGAAACAATTTCTGTTATTAAGAGAAAAGATTTAGAATCATTCCATGACTTTTGAACTAAAACCCAAAGTTTAATGAAACAGAAATTACTAAGATTTAGTGAAACACTTAGCCATCATGGTTCAGCACGTTCACATTCAATTAAAAACAACTTCAGAGGGATTGTCTATTAGAATGTATTTTTTCACTTTGCACACATTTGTATTATCATTTAAAATCTGTATGTCTTAATAACTACATCCAGAGATTGTAATAGCTTAGTTTCTGGTACAATTTATAATAAAAAAAATATTTCAGACTTGCAGAAGAGAATGTACTGAAGCTGAACAGATTATATCTCCTATTTCATACTTCAAAGCAGACACTTTGCAGTTTTGATTTTGGGAACCAATCTAAACTTGCCCTGTTTTTGTCAAGCTTGCTTTATAAAACTAAGTTAAAAAAATCTGCATAGATATTTTTCATAACATTGAATTGTACTAGTGTGAGGAGTTGGCTAAGCCTGAGAGTATGTCTACACTACGAGAGTAGTTCGATTTTACTTAAATCAAATTTTTGGAATCGATATTGCAAAGTCGAACGTGTGTGTCCACACTAAGGACAGTAATTCGACTTTGTGAGTCCACAGTAACGGGGAAAGCGTCGACATTGGAAGTGGTGCACTGTGGGCAGCTATCCCACAGTTCCCGCAGTCCCCGCTGCCCATTGGAATTCTGGGTGGAGCCGCAAATGCCTTCTGGGTAAAAAAAATGTCTTGTCTCAGCTCCTTGATTTTCACGCGGCACTGCGTTGCATCCCGGCTGTATCCTCTCTCTGACATGTCTTTAGAGATCTTCTCGTAGATCTTTGCATTCCGTCTTTTGGATCGCAGCTCAGAAAGCACAGACTCATCGCCCCACACAGCGATCAGATCCAAGACTTCCTGATCCAGTCCATGCTGGGGCCCTCTTTCTATTCTGAGATTGCACGGCCATCTCTGCTGGAGAGCTCTGCATCGTTGCCAGTGCTGCTGAGCTCGCCACGATGTCCAGACAGGAAATGAGATTCAAACTGCCCAGACAGGAAAAGGAATTCAAATTCAAATTTTCCCAGGGCTTTTCCTGTGTGGCTGGTCAGAGCATCCGAGCTCGGACTGCTGTCCAGAGCGTCAACAGAGTGGTGCACTGTGGGATAGCTCCCGGAGCTATTAGCGTCGATTTCCATCCACACCTAGCCTAATTTGACATGGCCATGTCGAATTTAGCACTACTCCCCTCGTCGGGGAGGAGTACAGAAGTCGAATTAAAGAGACCTCTATGTCGAACTAAATAGCTTCGCGGTGTGGACGGGTGCAGGGTTAATTTGATGTTACAGCGCTAACTTCGACATAAACGCCTAGTGTAGACCAGGCCTGAGTTACCTTTGAGCCTGAGCCTGCTTCAGCCTGATGAGTCATTCCTGAGACAGAGAGTGTGATGAGTGATCAGAAGCAATTACCTGAAGATCTTGTGATAGGCCACAGCCCATTCACCCAGAATTCAGCCAATCACAGGCGAGGACCCTCCTACATGATCCTAACGCAGGTATATACGTTCCTAAGGGAAGCAGTCTCTCCAGCCTGCTCAATGTTACTACCTGGCTGAGAACACTCCCATTGCCAGTTGTTTCAACAAACCGTTCCTGCTTCAGCTGGCCCTTGCCCCCGCCTGCTCCTGTTCTAGCCTGTGCCTGTTTCAACAGTAGCCAGCCCCTGCTCCTGCCTCAGCTGGCCACCCGATGATTCTGACAATGAGGTAATAATTAAGAACCTTATTCTCCTGTCATTCACACTAGTAAATCAGGAGCAATGAAGACTTCATTGGGTGTCAGTGGAGTTACACCCATGTACAACCAGTGTAAGTGTAGAGAGGAATGAGGTCCTTTCTGTCAACTTTCCATCAGTAATATATAGAGCCTAGCCTCCCTTCTTCGGCATCAAAGAAAATAAAACCAAATTGTGATACCCAAATTAACCCTCCTTGCTAAAGCAGACTTCTTTTAAGTTCTGGTGCTGTCAACAGAGACAAAATCTATAAGCATCAGTAGCATCAGACTTTGTGTTCCTATTTTTCAAATCTAAAGTAAAACTTAAAGCTGAGAAAAAGACAACAACCTTAGAAATGGATTAGCTGTGACTGAATTAAATAAGACACATATATGCAAATAAATATTTTTCTTCTCCTTGAGTTCATAATCCTTTACTTAATGTGTAGAGACAAAATTATATCTAGTCATATCTTGTTGATACTGTGTAAATGGACAGTCATTTTCCAATGTGGCTTAAATCTCATCTCCATGGGGCAGAAATTTTCTTGGTTTAAAAAGGAGTTTGTAATATGTGAGATGTTTAGGACCAAAGAATATCCCCCATAAGATATGTCACTCTGATCTCATAGATGTGTTCCAAATGATGCACTCTGTCAGTGCATTCAGACATTAATATGCTAGTGAAGAAGATCTGTATACTACATATGAACTTGAATCTATGGGTATGTCAACACTTCAGTTAGACACCTATGTCTGGTTCGTGCCAGCTGACTTGGGCTCACGGAGTTCTGGCTAAGGGGCTGTTTAATTGAGGTGCAGATGTTCAGGTTCAGGCTGTAGCCCAAGTTCTGGAGCCCTCACAGAGTCCTAGAGCCTGGGTTCCAGCCCTAGCCCAAACATCTGCACCTCAATTAAACAGCCCCTTCACCCGAGCCCTTCAAACCCGAGTCAGGTAGCACGGGCCAGCCATGGGTTTTTAATTGCAGTGGAGACATACCCTATGTTAGCTAATGAGCATGCTGTATACTGTTCCACCTAGGGCCAACATAAATGTGTACACTCATTATGTGACAATATCTGTCCATTCTGAATACTGCATGTTCCTATATTTTATATATGGATATGAAACACTCATCTCATGTTTAGCTATGCTCCTTGTTTCTGAATGTGCATTCTCACATCTGGATTGGATGCAGATCCTGAAAGCCACCCTGTTTCATACAGATCATAATGCATGCACATCTAACTTTTAGTGTATTGCTAGAGATATGTAGTGATGTCATGCTCAGGACACCCCAAACTGAGCCACTGTGTTACTCCTCTACCTTAGCAGTAGTGAGAGCTTTGCTGCTGCTAAGCTGTGTCTGCTCCTAGATACACCAGCCTCTCTGACTTGACAGCAAACTCTTCAAGACTCTGCCAGTCTAAACTTTGCCTTTCAGGTAACAGTCAGTGAACCCCAGTTCCCAAGTTTCCCATAGACCTCCCCATGCAGTGTCCCGTCCTCTCACTGAACACTCACAGAAATTATTAGGTTTGCTGCCTCCAAAGGGACAAAGCACACATCAGCCTGTTAGGTTAACTGAATACTCACACTTCAGTTTAATAAACAGCACTCAGAGGGCTTTGTAAGAGAACAAGAATATGTTCATTAATAGAGAACAGAGATTTAAGTGCATTAAACCAGAGTAAAAGAGACAGACCAGGTTACAAATAAAACAGAACTTGCTTTCTAGTGATGAAAACTTTATCTTAGCAAGATACAATCTTTGCTGAAGCAGTTTTCTTCCTTACATTAAGTTATCAGCATCCCTAGCCCTTCAGACTATGGGATCCAACTTTCACAGGCTCCGAGCATGCTGTGCCCTATGTCCCCTCAGTATTGGATAACTAAAAGGTCTTTTTGCTCCCCTTATATTACTCGAAGTCCATTGTCATTGCCTCAAGAGCCAGGAAGGCTTCCCGGGCTGCAGATTCTGTCCCCTGGTGTGATTGTTAAACAGTCCTCTTCCCCACTTGCTTAGCTTGATGGCTTTGTTTACCTTATTTGTAAATGTACTTGCATTGTCCTCTGCCAGTAACCAATCTGGTCAGACAGGTACATACACATTCCTTTGCCTAGGGCAGGCTCGGTTTTATGTTCTGCCTCCCAAACACATTTTAATAACATATTTTCAGCACATATCTATAATTCTTTGTACCCAACCCGTACAGGCATCACACAATGACTGTTGGGACCAACGTGTCACCAGTTTGTGTATGACACCTTACATGACACCTTTGAGATATATATTATGACAACAGCATGTTGGGGCAATGAATGTCAGACTTGATGTGAGTTATTATATGGAGGGGCTCTGTGTCTAGAGGAGGTCCTAGGGTCACACATGTATATGTCACACAACATATTCACTCATTTGCAGATTTGCTTTAGAGGTCTAAGAACAGATATTAGTCCATAGTTGTATTAATGCATATTAATCTTAGATACTGTGTGCTATGTGGAAGATCAAATTCTGCAGACCCTAACTCAGCAATACTATAGGAGTTTTGCTTGATTAAGCACTATAGCATTTGGACCAATCTTATTAAAGTGTGGATACACAGAAATGAAAATATCACTTAAGGTGTTTTTTGTTTTGTTTTGTTTAAATGAGGAAGCTCACATTGATTTTTAATAGGAAGCATATAGCTAACTTCCTGAAAGTACAAAAGGTCTCAAAAACAAATCTTTCAATTTGTTATAAATTTTTGCATTGTGGTAATGCCCCAAAATGCCTTAGACTTAACATAAAAATGGCCATACTGGGTCAGCCCAATGGTCCATCTAGCCTAGTATCCTGTCTTTTGACAGTGGCCAGTGTCAAAATACTTCAGAGTGAATGAACAGAATAGGGCAATTATCAAATGATCCATCCCTTTTGGCAGTCAGAGGTTTAGGGACACCCAGAACATGGGATTGCATCCCTGACCATCTTGGCTAATAACCATTGCTGAACTTCTCATTGTTTTTTTAATCCAATTGTCGTTTTGGCCTCCACTACATTCCTTGGCAAGGAGGTCCACAGATTGACTATGCATTGTGTGACGAGGTATATCCTTATGTTTGTTTTAAACCTTGTGCTTATTAATTTAATTGGGTGACCCCGGTTCTTTTTGTTATGTAAAGGGGTAAATAACACTTCCTTATTTACATTCTCCACACCATTCATGATTTTATAGATCTCTATCATATCCCACTCAGTTGACTTTTTTCTAAGATGAATAGTCCCAGTCTTCTTAATCTCTGCTCATATGGAAAATCAAAATCTTCCATACCTGTAATCATTTTTGTTGTCCTTCTCTCTACTTTTTTCAGTTCTAATGTATCTTTTTTTGAAATGGAGCAACCAGAACTGCATGTACTCTTCAAGGTGTGGACATACCAGAGATTTATAAAGTGGCATTATGATATTTTCTGCGTTGGTATTTAGCCCTTTCCTAATGGTTCCTAAAATTCTGATGCACAATGTTTTCAGAGAACTATACACGATGATTCCAAGATCTTTCTTGAGTAGAAACAGTTAATTTTGTACCCATCATTTTGTATGTATAGTTTGGATAGTGTTTTCCAATGTGCATTAGTTTGCACTTGTCAATACTGATTTCCATCTGTCATTGTATTGTCCAATCACCCAGTTTTTTGAGATCTCTTTGTAACTCTTCACAGTCAGCTTTGGACTTAACTATCTTAAATAATTTTGTATCATCTTCAAATGTTGCCATTTCACCATTTATTCCTTTTTCCAGATCTCTTATGAATATATTGAACAGCATAGGTCCAGTTGCAGATCCTTCGGGGACCTCACTATTTACCTCTCTTCACTGTGAACACTGACTATTAATACCTACCTTTGCTTCCTATCAGTTATCGATCCATGAGGACCTTCCCTCTTATCCCATGACTGCCTACTTTGTTTAAGAGCTTTTGTCGAGGGACCTTGTCAAAGGCTTTCTGGAAGTCCAATTACGCTATATATGCTGGATCACCCATGTTCAAATACTTGTTGACACCCTCAAAGAATTCTAATAGATTGGTGAGGCACGATTTTTCTTTACAAAACGTGTGTTAGCTCTTCCCCAATGTATCATGTTCATCTGTGTCTGATCATACCATTCTCTACTATAGTTTCAACCAATTTGTTTAATACTGAAGTTAGTCTTACTGGCCTGCAGTTGCCAGGATTGCCTCTGGAACCTTTTTTTTTTTTTTAAATTGGTGTTACATTAGCTATCCTCTAGTCGTCTGTTACAGAGGCTGACTTAAGCGATAGGTTACATACCACAGTTAGTAGTTCTATAATTTCATATCTGAGTTCCTTCAGAACTCTTGGGTGAATACCATCTGGTCCTGGTGGTGACCTATTACTGTTTAATTTATTCATTTGTTCCAAAGCCACCTCCTATTGACCCCTCAATCTGGGACAGTTCCTCAGTTTTGTCAGCTAAAAAGAATGGCTCAGGTGTGGGAATCACATCCTCTGCAGAGAAGACTGATGTAAAGAGTTCATTTAGCTTCTCCACAACAGCCTTGTCTTCCCTGAGTGCTCCTTTAGTACCTCAATCATCTGGTGGCCCCACTGATTGTTTGGCAGGCTTCCTGCTTTTGATGTACTTAAAAACAATTTTGCTGTCAGTTTTTTAAGTCTTTTGTTAGTTGCTCTTCAAATTATTTTTCCTCTAACCACCTCTTTTTTATTCTCTTGTTTATCCATGGTGACATTTTTCTGGCCCTCTTGCTGTTTTTTTTAATGGGGTGTACAGTTAGGTTACACCTCTATTACAGTGTTTTTAAATAGTTTCCCATGCAGTTTGCAGGCATTTCCCTCGTGTGAATGTTCCTTTTTATTTACATTTAACCAGATTCCTCATTTTTGTATAGTTCTCCATTTTAAAATTAAATGCTACCATGGTGGTTGTGGGGGGGGGGGAGGGGATTAAAACCTACAAGGATTTTAAATTTAATTACATTAAATCTTTTACTACTGAGCAGTTCAGGTACAGACACCTCTTGGACCAGATCATGTACTCCACTTAGGACAAAATCAAGAATTGCCTCTCTCCTTGTGAATTCTAAGACTAGCAGTTCCAAGAAGCAGTGATTAATGGTGTCTAGAAATTTTATCTCTGCATCCTGTCCTGCAGTGACCCAGTCAACATAGGGATAGTTGAAATCCCCCATTATTATTGGGTTTTCTGTTTTTGTAGCCTCTGTAATCTCACAGAGCATTTCACAATCACTGTCACCATTCCTGGTCAATGGTCAGTAGTAAGTTCATAGTGCTATACTCTTATTATTCAAGCATGAAATTTCTATCCATAGAGATTCTGTGGTAGAGTTTGATATGTTTAAGTAAAAGAGAGAGTAAGAATGAGAGCCACAATCAGAATCATGAATCAAAGATAAAGTGAGATTTATCGTCGTAACTTAGATTACTTAAATTCTGTGTTTTAGGTGGTAAGTCTCGGGAGATCATTTCAGAGTTAATGAAGCAGTTTTAGCAGTAAAGGAGACCTACCTTTAGCAAATTAAATAGCTGAAAGAATTTTCTAATTTTTACATGCTTATAAAAATTCTCAGCATGATGTCTTGTTTAAGAAAACATTTTCTTTTTATCTCAGATACCTTTCTGGTCAAGGATTAATTAGCTATTAATTTAATATTTCTGAAACATTTCTTCTTCAGGTTTGCAAATAATCTGAAAAAAAAAGAAAGAAAAAGAAAACCCACAGCTGTAGCTAAGTGAACTGTTCAACTGTGTCTTCTTCCTTTATATGCCTCTGAATCTGTGGTGAAGAACTGAAAGGATGTGAAAAAATAGAAGACAATGCTTCACAAATTTGTCAGGGAGGGTTAAATAATGCTTGTTATTATATGGGTGTACTAGAGAAGAGAGATGGTGCAGGGAGTTTTCACTAGATCTATGCCTACAAATGATATTGTCCACACATTTTGCACGTGCAAATTGCACCAATAAAAGGGAAGAAATCCATATGAAAATGTACCCATAAAAATAACTGGAATATAATTAGTGCATCCGCAGTTTTTCATGAGATTATCAGACAAATGGTTTCTAATCTATGGGAACAGACGTATTTTATTCCAAAAGATGAATAGTTTTTCTCCTGAATATAATACTGAGCATTAAAATCTCCTGAGTGGTGCAAACAGGCTGAAATCTGGCTTCAGGTGCCTATTTCAGAATTCCTTTCCCATGAGGGAAGAATTTTCTGGAGGTGTAAAGCCAGAGAATTTGACTTCTATGTCATCAGATCTCCAGATCTCCCTTCCACCAGTGTAAAGTGTTTCAGACACCAGGTGCTGTAGCTCTGCTCTGCCACTTAATGTTGGAGGACAGTTCCTTAGAAACCATAGCCTCCGGTTGTAAATTAGAGCAACCCCTAGGCAGATCTAATTTACATTGGGGCCAGGGCGGATTGAGAATCAGGGAGCTGTAACAAGCTCCTTAATATTCACTCCATCTCTCCTGCACCAAGCCAGTCTTGGTGCACTAAAGAACTTCGCCTTAATCCAGGGTTAGATACTGTTTGTCTGACGGAATCGTATTTTTGTTAAAATTTGGGTTGAAATGTGGATTGGTTACAAACATCTCAGTCCAGAAAGCCCTGTAAGAACTTGATGATATGTCAAATGTCAACATATATCAATGCTTGGCCTAGTAAATGTGACAATGCTCTGTCAATTTCAGAACTTCTTTAGATTCAGAAAATCTGAATGTTATAATTTTCTGTGACCATCATTGTTCAAAAGCATCTCCTCCTTTAATTTAAAGTGATGAACTAACTACAAAGAAAAATTTGAAAAATGTAAAAAAAGTGTTTAATGTTTGGAATGCGTATTCCTGTTCTTAAGTATTACTGCCATTATTGTGGTGTGAATTCCTTTTGGCCTAGAAACATGAACATTTAAGAGTGATCTCCAATTCAAAGGTTACGTTATCAAGAACCTTGAGCTTAATTCTCTTTAACTTGCAAGTGGGACTGTTACAGATTTTATTCTGAATCTGCTTCTGTGACTTTGCTTCTGATTGGATTCAAAACCAGAAAAGGCTTGTTTTCCTGTCCTGGCAAAATTCTTGCCAGAGTGACTCATGAGATTTAGGCACTATTGAATCAAGAACCTAGCCTTGATTCACCCTTGAAATCAAATACAGCTCCAAACGCGACCTTTTATTTCAGATCCATCGCTAGTGTCAGGGTTCCCTCCCCAATCTGAACTCTAGGGTACAGATGTGGGACCCACATGGAAGACCCCCTAAGCTTCTCTCTACCAGCTTAGGTTAAAAACTCCCCCAAGGCACAAATTCTTACTTGTCCTTGAAATGGTATCCCTGCCACCACCAAGTGAGTTAGACAAAGATTCAAGGAAAAGAACCACTTGGAGTTCCTGTTCCCTCCAAATCCCCCCAAGCCCCTTCACCCCCTTTCCTAGGGAGGCTTGACAATAATATACCAACCAAATAGGTTAACAAAGTGGGCACATACAAGCCCTTGGGTTTTTAGGACACTAAAAACCCATCAGGTTCTTAAAAACAGAACTTTATTATTTAAAAAAAAGTAAAAGAAGCACCTCTGTAAAATCAGGATGGAAGGTAATTTTACAGGGTAATCAGAGTTAAAGCATAGAGGATTCCCTTCCAGGCAAAACTTTAAAGTTACAAAAAAAAAAAAAAAAAAAAAAAAAAACAGGAATAAACCTCCCTCTTAGCCTAGGGAAAATTCACAAGCTAAAACAAAAGATAATCTAACGCATTTCCTTCCTATTACTTAAAATTTGTCATCTTAGATGCTTATTTCAGGTATGGCTTTAGGAGATGTATTTTCCGTGCCTGGTTCCTCGTTGACCTGGAGAGAACTCAAAGAGACACAAAACAAAAACCTTCCCCCACAGACTTGAAAGTATCTTCTCCCCTCATTGGTCCTTTTGGTCAGGGGCCAACCAGGTTATTTGAGCTTCTTAACCCTTTACAAGTAAAGGAGGGATTTTATGCTACCCTTAGCTGTATGTTTATGACAGCTAGTTAAACTGGGAACCAAATTCATGTGTAATTTGCATGAACTCAACGTTATTACAAAGGTGAAAAATAGTTAATTCAAAAAGTACAACCTATTTTTACTTGATTTGGAACATATAATTATTAATTGTAATAGAAATTTTGTGGTTTCATTATACAGCAGTGATTTGACATCCCATGGGGTTATAATTTCTACAGGCATTACAAATCTGTGAGGGTAGAAGGCGGAAGAAGAAGAAAACAATGACTGTGTCATTTGTATGATTTCCATAGGGGAAAATATCTGTGTGGCATCTGTTTCAATTTGCTACAGAAAAAAGAATTCTGCCTTTTCTGACAAAACTCATTGGATAACAGCAGGCTAAACTGCACAGGAAACAAAGATAATCTATTTGGCAATATACTTATGGATAAACCTTAAGCCTAAACAGATAAAGTGAGGCTTCTAATCTTGCTTTTCTCTAAAAGTGTACTTGTTTTTTAACCTTAAAACTCCTAAATCAGTATAAATGAGCTGTGTCTAGTTTGGAGACTGATTTTGTCTGGGAGATTTGTTAGTTTGCTAATTTTCTTCATGGTATCTTAGACTCCAGAATGAATTTGACTCTGCAACCTCTTGCAATTAAAATTCAATGATACATGCTGACAATTGTGTTTTCTCTATTTGTTTAGTAGTATACCCATCTAGATAGTCACAAATAGGTTTGGAAGGTTAGGCCTCTGGGTTTTTTTTCTTTTTTGTTTGTGCAGACTTCACAAGACAGCATTACATTGTACTTTTCTCAATATCCTACCTTAAGTTTATTTCAATTACTTCTTAGATTCTGGGGAACATAGCAAATGTTGCGATAAGACCTTAAATCTTGTTTGCCCCATGGGATTTGATTACTTTTTTAAATTAGTGTTACTTCATGATGCAGATATTCAAAGTTTGTCTTTTCCCTTCCAGCATTGCCTTACAGCAGTATCTTAAGTAAATCAGACTTAGTTGGTATCATATGATATGTGCATCAATAATAATCCTATTTGCAGAAACTCTGCTTCCTTAGAAAATGTTGATATTCAAACTCAAAATTAGTGACACATTTTTTAAGTTATACTTTTATGATCTTCATTGTATGATCATCCCAGTGAGGGATTGACTTATTCTTATATTTTCTCCCTATTGTCTTTTTTATTTTCTTATTACAATCCTCTGATTATACTTAGCTCTTAAGAAAAGCTGTAGTGTGCCCTGTATTTGCAGCTTGAATTCTGATTGTGCCAATGTGCATAACAATTACATTACAAATATTTCCTCAGTAGTTTGATAAAGCCTCAAATTAAGAAAAATAATTACCAGTACAATTACAATTATATGTAATTACACTATATTCATTGTATAGTTTATCACCAAACTCCTCTCACAACACTCGATTCACTGTGGAAGAATTAGATCTTAGGTTAATTTATTTGTTAGGAATGAACATGGATTTTGCTGCCCATTGCCTCAGTTTGTATGCATGAAGAGGATGCCAAGTATATCCCTATTGTCTTGCCAGAAAACAGTACCGTTTTGCATTTTAGCTTCAGGTCTCAAGAGCCAAGGTTTCAGATACAGATTTTTTTTTTTTTTTTCATTTTTTGGTCCATGTGACGGCCTAACAGTTTCAGCATCCTATTTTCTCTTAGGGACATATTTTGTCCCCACTATACCACTGAAAACCCAGATTAATTGTATTTAGGCCAACACAGTTAGTTTGTGTGTACACTGATGTAATTAAAAGCAGTGTATGGTCTATAGTCAATTTCTTAGGCAGCAAAAAGCAAACATTTTTATTACATTTTCAGATACCCTTCAAGTTTTGGCCTTTGGTATGTGGAATAGAGATCAGTGGGAAGACTTTGGCTCTTACATTACAGAAATATTAGTCTTCTGCTAATCTCTTTGCAGCTAAACATACTAATGAAGTTGTCACAGCTAAAATCCACATGCTCATGTTCTTTGCATAGCCCTCGTGGATCTCTAGAATCCTGAGAAGTCCTGGAGAAACATAACTGTTGTCTCATTTTGGAAGGATTCATCGGTCCTAATAAGCAAAGGCTGGAAGAATAAGAGGTGTGGGAAATTTATTTGCACACTCCTTAAAAAAAACAGATGCTCTATTTGTTCCATTTCTTAGTTGATAATCTAAAAATATTCATTAGATCTTGACAAGAACACAGTATTATCAGGTATCCTATGCTTCTCAAATTCTATACTATTTTGCTGACCAAAGCTGAGTACGATATGCATAATATGGTGGTAGTACTGATTTATACAAGGTGATTCTAACATATCTGTTTTATATCCTATCTCATTTTAATATAGCCTCATATTCCACTGGTCTTTCTGAGTATAGCTTGCTTATTGAGCAGACATGTTAATTGAACTTTTCTCTGGTCATTGTGAAGAGTATAATTAACATGTCTGCTCAGTATGCAAGCTATACTCAGAAAGACCGGTGAAACATGCTCTATATAGATGATCCTAAACCAAAACTTCATATGTGAACACCCACAAACCCTTGGCGAAGCTCAAATCCAGACTTTCCCCTCTGTCTTTGCAATACGCTAAACCAAAAGCCCTTGATTGAAATGACAAGTCGATTTTGGGGAAATTCTTCTGTTTCATTCTAATCCTCCTAGCAGCCAGACTGTCTCTATAACTTTGTGGCTTGGACTGATCAAATTGTTTTGGCAATATTTTATTTACTGTACAATCCGTTAGTGCATGCTCATCTCCAGAGAGAGGAGGGATGATCTGTGGTTAAGGCCAATGACTAGGATTCAGGAGATATGGGTTCTCTCCCTGACAGTGCCACAGCCTTCTTCTATGATTTTGGGCATTTCTACCAATATTTTCCTAAATGGCTGTGGATATTGACTGCCTCCTTTGTGGTGTTCTCTGCCAGAAGTATAGGGTATTCACACCAGCCAAAGATAATAGGAACTGTAGGTGCTCAGAACCTCTGAAAATCAGGCCTGAGACATATGTCTCAGATTGGGCATCCAAAATGACTTTTGAAAATCTGGCCAACTCTTTCTCTCAGTCCCTGTGCCTAGTTCTCCCTCTGTAAAGTGGTGATAATGAGAGTTGTGAAGATAAATTAATTAACAAATGTGATGTCTCAAATTCTGTGGTGATGATCACCACAGAAAAGAATATAAATAAAGATAATACCTTACACTAGGGTTGCTAACCATCTGGGATTGGCCTGGAGTCTCCCGGAAATAGCGTTGATCTCCCGGTGACCACTGAAAGCAATCTGGGAGATTTTAATAGGATATTTTAAGAAAATGATTTTACGTCTTGTTGGGGGAAAATATCTCCTGGAATAGCTTCAGTCAGAGTTGACCAACTCTATCTTACACAGTTAGTATAGCTTGCCTGGATTGCAAGGCTATCTTTATGGCCTTTGTGTGTTCCTTATGGTTATGTCTTTACTAAGATAAAAGGTGTTTTGTCGACATGTTAACTAGCATGTTCAAAAGCTCCTGTGGAGACAAGGCAAGTTGTCTTTAGCATGTTAGATGGCTGAGTTGAATACTACTCTCTCCCTGTTGCAGAATGTGTTACTTAGAATGTGCTAGCTAACATTATTTAAAAAAAAAAATCAACCTCTTAACCTAGTCCAGAAAAACTCTGTGCCAGACAGATGTTGAGGTCTTATATCTCACTGGCACATGGGAGCGAGATTTGAAATAATTTAGAAAATATCTTTCCATACTGAACGATAGCTCATAGAGATATACCTTGCTCATAAACTAAACCCAAAATGGCCAAGGATTTGCTTGACCAAGGAAAAGAGTAAATGTGACCTGCAGTGTGGTTTTTGTTTTGAGTGGGCTCCCTTTTTCATCTTCCTTGGGCCTTGAAGACCCACTTCTGCTTTATTTATTTTTGTCAAACCCCCATTTTCATATTTTTTTAGAAAATTAAAAACTAGTGCTGATGCACCACTCTCTTTGTGGAAAAATCCATGTGAGAGAGACTTAGAATCTTGTCTACACGGGGTAGTTATTCTGCAATAAGGTAGGGTGTGAATTTAAACACTGTGGCTATTCCAAAATAACTCCTGTATGGACACACTTATTTAAAATATAATATATGGAGATATACCTATCTCATAGAACTAGAAGGCCATCAAGTCCAGCCCCCTGCCTTCACTAGCAGGACCAAGTACTGATTTTTGCACCAGATCCCTAAATGGCCCCCTTCAAGGATTGAACTCACAGCCCTGGGTTTAGCAGGCTAATGCTCAAACCACTGAGCTATCCCTCCCACATGAGGGGAGTAATTCCAGAATAGTTTATTCTGCAATAGTTCTTCAGGTCAGTTTCCCATACAAATCAGCCTTTAAAGTCCTTCCCCCTGCTGACATCATTGCTATTTGCAGGCCAAGCAGAGGAAAACACCATTCCTGTTTCTCTCACTCTCCCTGCTTACTTATACCTTATTGAGTTAAAGAGGCTACGTTGTTTGGGTTAAAGTGTTCCCCAGTACACAGGGTGTGGGAAGGGGAAAATATTATTCAGGGAAAATGCTCTCAAACTCAAATTATAGTTATTAACAAGTCCATGGAGTTTGATGTCACTGTTAACATATGAGTGCCATTAGAAAAAAATCAATCGAGCTTTGCAGGTCACCTTTTAAGTTAGTGTCCCCAGCCACAGGACCTCATGCTTATTCAGAGTCAAACATTCTCCACATCTCAGTATGAATCCGAATCCTTTCTGCACCATCTGACATTGCTTAGGGCACAAACAAGGCTCTGCCATCCAGATCTACCTTGGGCTGCTCTTTGTATGTTCTTTGTTGTGTTAAGCCCCATATGTTTTCCCTCTGTTAGTAGTGTTCTTTCAGTCAGCCCCTTTTGCACGTGCTTTCTGCTACCCAATGAGATGCCTACCATGGTACATGCTGTGTCTTCATTCTTAATACATGACCCAGATATTTCCATCTTCTTTTCTCTGGATAACTTTAGAGATAAGGGATCATTGAATTCTCTGACAAATCTCTGCATTTGTTATAAATTAATTCCTTTTAATACTTAGTGTTTTTCTAAGGCTTTTGAAAGCACCCGTTGATGGATTTACAGCTTTCACATTGCCATATTAAGATGGAAATAACATCTGAGTTGTAGATTGGTAGTTTGGTCTGTGAGTTGTAATGAGTTTGAATGATCTAAACTTGCTTAAAGGCAAATTCAACTACTGCCTGGCCAATTTGTGACATTATTTCCTTCTGGACAACCCCGTTGGCTTGCATGTTATTGCCAAGGTGTGTGAATCGACTCACCTCTTGCTTTGGCTTCTAAAATAATGGTTGATTTGGGGGTTGCTGGGGTTCTCATTAGAATTGTTTTTCATAACAAATTATTACCCCAACTTTTTGGTGATACTGGACAGCCTTTAGGTCTTTATTTGCATGCTTGCTGAACTGTGACTTCTTCAAAGAGTTATGTTTTCAGCAAAAGTCTAGGACTAGTATTCTGTTGTTGCATCACATGATGCCTGTGTTGCATCAGTCTGTTTTTTTCTCACAATAAAGTCAATAGTCCTCAATGCATCCAATTGTTTTGTATTTATTTATTTAGGTGAAAGAAAACATGTTGTAGAGATATTTTCTGGTTGATTTTGCCTAGCTTAAAAATCCCCAAAACGTTTGGGGATCTTTTTGAAGATTAGGTCCCTAATACTAGCATCCTACTTATATGGTAGAAGATTTTAAATACTTTATTAATGCACCATGTTTTTCTCAAGAGATCAGTTGAAAGGGCTGTTGTGAAATTAAACATCAGAGCTCTGATAGATGGTACAAAAGCTAATTGAACACAAACATTAGCCAAGTTCTATTAGAAATGTTATCTGCAAAGCTGAAGTCCATTAGTAAATGTAGTTAAAACAACTCTAGAAAATGCAGTTTTGTGTTAGATAAATATTCATAGTAGTGATCTGCATCTTTCTTCCAAGAAAATACATAGCAACAAGCACCAACTGTATCAAAAGGGGTTGCTAAGGAGGTACCTTAGAGAATTTGATTATTTCAAAAAGGTAAGCCAACAGTTATTTAAAGGGGTTATGACTGAAAGGGGATTAGAGGTAATTTCATAAAACACATCAAATATAATAACATGATGTCATTCAGTTATCTTTACAGGTTTACACCAAAGAAATGGTGTCTCAGTATTGTTTTCATAAGATTGGCAGAGCTCAATAAAAGATTAAACATAGTTCATATCTCAGTTGAGCTGTAAATGATATTAATTTAAATACATAGCAGCTAGTTCTGCCTTCAGAACGATTTCAGCGCAGAGTTGCAGCTGTGTAGCTAAGGGGAGAACTGAGGCCTTAGTGTTAATTTTAACAATACCGGGATTGGCTTACTGCATATTAATGGACAAGTGTTGAGTACAATGAAGTATTCAAGCAAAATTAAAAAGACTTGTAAGTTACATAAAATTGACTTTTAAATGGTTTTCAAGCCAGACTGTGTTTCATACAAAATTGTTATCAGCAAACGAGGACAACAAATTTGGGCAGTGTTTTTCTACTCTCCTCTCTTGGATGGCCATAGTGCGTTTCAAATTTTAAATTATAATAGTAATAATACCTAGTCCTTATATAGTGCTTTTCATCTGTGAATCTCAAAATGTTTTATGAAGGGGGAAAGTATTCTTATTGTTTAACTGAGCTGGTCACTGGAGGTCACATGCTATTGTTGCCGGCACAGGGGCCCGAGGATAGCAACAGTGAGGTTCGGTGCCCGGAGTGCTTCACACCAATAAACATACCGGGGTGGAGAAACAATCAAAGTTTATTTGAGATCTCAAAGTGGTGCAAGGAGACAGGCAAGTCTCAAATCGAGCACACCAGCAAAAACAGTTTCTCTCTTCTTTATACATTTTACAACTAAGCCCCCCCTTTCTCCCCCTCTCTACCACCCCCCCTCCCCCTCCCCTTTCTACCAAAGGCATGTTTATACATTTAAGTAACTAAATCATTCTAGGGCTATAAATCTAGTTTGTTAGTAACTTCTCTCTAAACAGTTATTTGGTCCTGTTTACCCTTAGTTTATTACTCCTTCCCCAGCTAGAAACAGGCAAACCTCATCATTATTGTTTGGTACCTGAAATGAGCAAGGTCGTAATTGCTAACTAGCTATTTACACATTCCAATACCTGTCCTTGGTTGTTAAGGTTGATCAGAGTTAAACATGGAAGGACAGAGTTTAAACATGGAAGAACTCTGGCTCAGGCAGGCATAGTAACCCCAACAGTTCCCTCCTTTGAGAATACTCAACAAGTTTTTGACTGAGTTTTCTCATATTCTGTAGACAAGATACGATTGAGTGCCATGGAGCTGGGGTTCTCAATGAGAGAGTATGCTGGGATTTCTGGGGAACGGGGGGCACACAGCTTACGGAGGAGCAATTTAAAACAAGCAATCAGGAGGAGGGTGACCAGGCACAGTACCACACCTGTAAGGAGGAGATGCACAAGGCTATTACCCAGTCCTCCCAGGTTGGGCAACCAACTCCAAAGGGAATCAAAAACTGTGGGTTCCCTTTCCTGAGCCTTCCACTGATCAAAAGCCTGTTCGGCTGACAGGACGTGCTTGTTAATGTCCTGTGAGTTTTCTGGGACATAAGTACAACATTCACTCCCAATAAGGACACACACCCCGCCCTGGGAGGCTAAAACATAATCTAAGGCCTGTCTATTTTGCAGGGACAGCAACCGGAGCTGGTAAAGCTCTGAGTTAAGGCTTTTCTCTATGGCCAAGGTCTCATTGGCATACTTGGTGAGAAACACAGAGAGCCTACAATAAAATTGAGCCAGTCGTCCTACCCCATAGGATGGGAGAAAGATCATACCCAATCTGTCTCCTTCTGTAATGGGCTCTGGAGTGGCATACAAAGATCTATGCTGCCTGGCGCGGCCAGGGGGGCAGTTTAGGGAGGACACGAAGGGGAGGGGCAAGATATCCTAGATAACAACTTCCATACCACTGATGCGATAGCCACTTATAGGCAGAGGCACCACAAATATAAAAGGAGTGGCCATTTCCTACCAAGCCATTATAACCGCTACTCCACCTATTTACTTGTCTGTCATTAAACGATCCGAACCGGGCAGTAGAGTCGGATTTGCTGTTAACATAGACAGGGATGGAAGCATCACTGTCAGGGGATAAATAATACTGACAGGTGCTATTCCCAGCAAACCAGGTGTGATTGCTGGACTTAAACTGTTGATAGCACACCAACCCAGGGGCTACTGGCCGTAACCTAATAGGGGAAGGGATATATGTTGAGTTGGCCTGCGGTTTCCAGGGGTCGTCCCTTAATGCATACTGGAACTCAATGGTACAGTTCTGTGACAAGGGGGTACCTGAGGCATTTTTCCCCCTACTGAACCATCCCCAACAGATATCTGACCAATTCTGGGGAACCACCCTCCAGGGTAACCCTGCAGCATGGTGTGGGATTTGGGAGCATACCCAGCAGTTGGAGAGGTTAAACTCTTGGGCAAAGCGAACCTTCAGGGACTCATATGTGTTTGTCTCTAAGTTAGTAGGGATTCCTTTCTATCCCGCATGTGCCTGGGGGGAAACGGGAGTTAACAAGAGGAGTGTCCCTATGGCAAAGAGCACCACTATGGCAGACCCTGGATCTGAACTCATATTAGGCAGGTGATCCTAGGGCCTAACAATCACAATTCCCCAAATACCCACAAAATAACAATTACCAATAATAAGCAGATTAAAAACAAAAGGGACCAGGCCACCAGGTTAGGCCGATCCTGTGAAAACAAACACAACCAACGCTCAGAGGTCTCGCGGGGAGTGCGCTGTGACTGTCCAAAGAGATCATAGGGCATTCCCAGCAGACACTATTGTCGTCTGAATAACAGCTTAAGTCCCAAATCGTCGCTGGCAGTCTTCTCTGCAGGATGGACGGTTCACCGTTCAGGAGCAGGCACTGCTTTCAGACGAGAGTGATGAATCCAGTTTTTGTGTCCCTCAACCTTTGCTGCTGTATGGGAGACCAGCAGGATGGTGTGGGGTCCCTTCCACTTCTCTTGGAGAGGCTCGTCCTTCCAGGTCCGGACGAGTACGGAATCGCCTGGCTGCAAGGAGTGGATCGGGGCATCCAGCGGGAGAGGTTGCAAATCTTTGGTATACCTGTGGAGAGAACAGAGAACAGCAGACAGAGAGCACATATACTGAGATAAGAAGCCACACCCCATTTCCCACTCCCCTGCCAGAACCGGTGTACCATTCATAGGCCATGCCCTTCCAAACATAATCTCGAAGGGACTGAGCCCTAACCTGCCCTTAGGGAGAGCGCGAATGCGGAGCAGAACAAGGGGCAAAGCATCAGGCCACTTAAGGGAAGCCTCTTGGCAAACCTTTGAGAGGTGCCGCTTAAGTGTCTGATTCGTACGCTCCACTACCCCACTGGCCTGCGGTCGCCATGGCGTGTGAAACTTCCAGGGGATCTGTAGGGCATCCGATATCTTTTGAACAACTTGGGATGTGAAGTGTGTTCCGTTGTCAGATTCCATCCACTGGGGGAGTCCGAAGCGAGGAATGATCTCTTTGACAAATTTAAGAGCCACTGTTTTGGCAGTGTTATTATGGCATGGGAAGGCTTCAGGTCATCCGCTGAATCGATCTACCAAGACGAGGAGGTATCTGAATCCTTGGGTCCGGGGAAACTCAGTAAAATCTATTTGCCACACCAGTCCCGGGCCTGGGGTAGGCTCCAGAGTGGCTGGCAGTACTGACGCTCCTGGTCGAGGGTTGTTCTTTTGGCAGACTAAACATTCAGCCTGCACCTGGGAGGCCAGAGGCCTAAGTCCAGAGGTTAAAAAATATTTACCCATTAGCTGAGAGAGAGCCTCTCTCCCTGCATGAGTGGTTTGATGTAGTTTCTGCAGCACTGACCGAATTAGGCTCTTTGGTAGTAGGATCTTTCCTTCCAGGGAGTGGAACCACCCCCCTTTCTCCTGGAGACCGAATCTGTCGGCCAGATCCCTTTCTTCGTCAGAGTACTGAGGAGTCGGGAGCTCACCCACTGATGGGATGAGGGCATGCATATGGGCATCTTCAGCTTCTAGTGATTCCAGGGTAGCAGCTCGCCTAGCTTCCCTATCCGCCCTAGCATTACCTCTGGCCACATCTTGATCTCCCTTTTGATGAGCCTTGCAATGTACCACTGCTACCACTGTGGGGAGCTGTACCGCATCTAAAAGCCGGAGAATCTGGGATCCATGTTTGACAGGAGAGTTTTGCGCTGTCAACATTCCTCGTTGCTTCCATAGACCAGCATGGGCATGTAGTACTCCAAAGGCATATCTGGAATCAGTAAAAATGTTAACTCTTTTCCCTTTTGACAGTTCAAGTGCACGAGTTAAGGCTACCAATTCAGCCAGCTGGGCTGATGTCCCAGCAGGTAAACTCTCTGCTTCCACAGTTTCATAGAGAGATACAATAGCATAGCCAGCCCTCCTTTGCCCATTTACAACTGTACTACTGCCATCTGTATACCACTCATAATCAGCATTCAGGAGAGGTTGATCTTTCAAGTCTGGGCGGCTAGAATATTGGGCATCTATGACCTCCAAACAGTCATGTTCCTGCTCCTCTGTCTCCGGTAACAGGGTAGCTGGATTAAGGGAGGGACAGGTCTGTAAGGTAACTTCAGGATTTTCTACAAGCTTTGCCTGATACCGAGCAACTCGAGCCTGTGTAAGCCAGAGACCACCCTTAGTATCCAGCAGGGCTTGAACCATGTGGGGAGTATACACTTGCACAGCTCCTCCCAGTGTCAATTTCTCAGCTTCCCCAAGCATTAGGGCAGTTGCTGCGACCGCTCGCAAACATGCCGGCCATCCCTTAGCAACTTGATCCAGTTGTTTAGAGAAATATGCCACGGGACGTTTCCAGGTGCCTAATAACTGAGTAAGCACTCCCAGGGCCACTCCTTTCCTTTCATGGACATACAGTTGGAATGGCTTAGAGAGGTCTGGCAGACCCAGGGCTGGGGCTTCCATCAATTTCCTTTTTAAAACCTTAAATGCCTTGTCGGCTTCTGGGGACCAGTGAAAGGGGTCATGATCTGCTCCCTTAACACATTCGTACAAGGGTTTAGCCCACAGTCCAAACTCTGGGATCCATATCCTACAGAAGCCTGCCATACCCAGAAATGCCCTGAGCCGCTTACGATTGCTTGGGATAGGAATTTGACAGATAGCTTCCTTCCTTTCATTTGACAGCTGACGTTCCCCCTGCCTTATATAAAATCCTAAGTAGTGAACTTCTGGAAGGGCAATCTGAGCCTTACTCTGTGCTACTCGATATCCTCGGAGTCCAACAAAGTTCAGGAGGCTCACAGTGGCTTTAAGGCAAGAGGTTAGACCCACTGCAGCAATTAACAAGTCATCCACATATTGCAGGAGGAGGACTTTGTCCTCATTGTCCCACTCCTCCAAGTCTCTAGCCAGGGCCTGGCTGAAAAGGGTGGGGGAATTTTTAAATCCCTGAGCCAACACTGTCCAGCAAAGCTGCTTTCTAACCCTCCTTTTATCCTCCCATTCGAAGGAGAAAATCTCCTGAGACTGGAGGTCAACCGGAATCGTGAAGAAAGCATCCTTTAAATCCAGGACTGAAAAATGGGTGTACTGCCCCCCTACAGAGGCCAACAGTGTATACGGATTTGGAACAAGGGGGTGTAGAGTCTTAACCCGCTCATTAACTGCTCTCAGGTCCTGGACCAGCCGGTATGTGCCATTGGGCTTTTGTACAGGCAAGATAGGAGTGTTCCAAGCTGACTGGCATTCTCGAAGTACCCCACACTTTAGGAACTGGTCTATAGTTTCCTGCAATCCCTCTCTGGCTTCCCTTTTGATCGGATACTGCTTAATTCGCACTGGACCTTTTCCTGGCAAGAGCTGAACAGTAATAGGAGTATGATGGGCTGCCTTTCCTGGGATCCCTGATGCCCATACCAGAGGAAAAACCCGCTTCTCCCATTGACTCCACTCTGGGGATTGCATGGCTGAGGGCTCAATTGCAAGTGTCATTATCCAGGCATTCTCTGGGGGGTAAGGTGAGGCTTATTTCATCTTGAGTGAAATGCAGGGTGGCACCTAAGCAACAAAGCAGATCCCGTCCTAATAGAGGTGTTGGACAATCAGGGAGGTAAACCAGTCTGTGAGATAGAGTTCTGTTTCCCAAAGCACATTCTGCTGGGGCATAGACTGGGCACTTAGTTCCTTTCCCTGTGGCTCCCACCACAGTGAGGGAATCTGCCACAGGCAGCTGAAGGGGTTGGTTTACAGCAGTTCGTGCAGCTCCAGAGTCTATTAAAAAGTCTATGTCTGAATCTCCCTCCCGCATTTTTACTCGGGGTTCCGGGGGCAGGATAGTCCGTCTCCCCTGACACCCCTATTCTTGATCCTCTGCTGCCATCATAGGGGTACCTTCCCTTTCGGGGCACTCATTTTTCCAATGTCCCTCCTTTCGGCATATGGCACACTGGTTGCGACCCAGACGCCTTTCCTGTGAGCCAAGGCGCCCACGTCCACGTCCTCTCATTCCCCGGCCCCTTCCACCTTCCTGAAATCTTCCCCTGCCACCAGCCTGTACTGCTGCAGCCATCATTTTCACTTGCCTCTTTTCCTTTTCTCCCTCCCTAAGGCTGTAAGCCCTGTTTGCAGTTTCCAAAATCTGTGCCATTGTCATGCCCATCAAATCCTCCTTTTTCTGCAATTTCCTTTTAATATCAGGGGCGGCACGGCTGGTAAAGATACCCTTCATAATTGCCTCAGTAGCCTGATCATCAGGGTTTGCATTAGTAGTTTGCCTGATAGTAGCCCGAATACGCTGCAGAAAAGCAACCGGACTCTCTTTTGGCTCCTGTACTAGCTCATACGGCTTAGCCCAATTGTTATGTCGGACAGCTGAGTGTCGGAGACCATGTAATAGGAGCTCCTTGTATACAGTGAGACAGGTGAGATCTGCCGGCACATTGGGATTCCACCGGGGGTCTGCTGTAGGGACCTGAACTGCAGCAACAGGAACGTTTGCTGCGTTTGCCTCATGTCTAAGCTGTGCCTCCTCTCGTGCCTTAGACACAACCTGATTACGCTCCACCTCAGACAGCAGGGTCCGCATAAGGACATTACAGTCATCCCAGTCAGGCTTATGGCTAGCCAGACACCCTTCAAAGACCGAGATAAACTTGCTTGGATTCGTAGAGAATTCCCCTGCCTGTGCCTTAAAAGCTGCTAGGTCCACTGGGTTAAAAGGCACATGGGTATAAACCTGCATTGTAGTGGCTGGGCGATTTTCTGTTCCAGTACGGGCTATCCGAGTGTCAGTAATCAATGGATAGAATCCCACCGAGGGGGCAATCTCTGGGACCTGAGGCACCCTATCTTTATATGGTGGGGGTGTTGGAGCCGAAGGGGACACCGACTCTGCCATTACAACCAGGGGAGGGTTCTGAGGACTAACAATAGTTACTACCAAACCTGTCGGAGTCAAATTACACTTTTGCAAAAGATCTGATCTATCTCTTAATAACATAAACAACTGTACATACATATGTTCATTCCATTTACCCGTACGCTGACAAAACAAAAGCAATTGAAGGATCGTATTATAATTAAGTGATCCCTCCGGTGGCCACCTTTCCTGATCCTCTAGCTGATATTGAGGCCAGTCTACTGTACAGAATCTTTTTAATTTACTTTTAACCAACGGATCCGATCGAAACACTTTCCAGTTCACCAGAATGCATTCTAAGGGCGTACACCTTGCCCTGCCTGCAGTACTCTGTCCTTGCCCCATACTCTAGGGAGACACTGGGCGTCCCCAGGTCAAAACAGGTAAAGTCCCCACTGGACTGTTCCTACCTTATCCAAGGGTCCGGTTCTGCACCGTCGCCCACAGCTGCTTCTCCACTAATCAAGCGCGTTGCACCGTTGTGCCCTCCGGGGTCGACCAAATCACGTCTCCGCCGAGGCCCCCGATGAAGTCACTGGTGCGCGCTGGGCGTTGGTCATCGCCGTAATCCGTCGGCCACCAGGAGGGATCTGGGCAAGGCTAAATTTCAGCCTCGAGCCCACCCAGGGACGCCAAGACTGTTGCCGGCACAGGGGCCCGAGGATAGCAACAGTGAGGTTCGGTGCCCGGAGTGCTTCACACCAATAAACATACCGGGGTGGAGAAACAATCAAAGTTTATTTGAGATCTCAAAGTGGTGCAAGGAGACAGGCAAGTCTCAAATCGAGCACACCAGCAAAAACAGTTTCTCTCTTCTTTATACATTTTACAACTAAGCCCCCCCTCTCTCCCCCTCTCTACCCCCCCCCCCCCCCCCACTCCCTCTCCCCTTTCTACCAAAGGCATGTTTATACATTTAAGTAACTAAATCATTCTAGGGCTATAAATCTAGTTTGTTAGTAACTTCTCTCTAAACAGTTATTTGGTCCTGTTTACCCTTAGTTTATTACCCCTTCCCCAGCTAGAAACAGGCAAACCTCATCATTATTGTTTGGTACCTGAAATGAGCAAGGTCGTAATTGCTAACTAGCTATTTACACATTCCAATACCTGTCCTTGGTTGTTAAGGTCGATCAGAGTTAAACATGGAAGGACAGAGTTTAAACATGGAAGAACTCTGGCTCAGGCAGGCATAGTAACCCCAACACTATGAATGGTCCAGTTCTCTCATTGTCTGTGTAGGCCTCAAGTGTTCAGGGAGTTCAGCAGAAGCCATTTTGACTGTTTCCTCAGCAAGAGACTGCATCATTTCTGTTCTCTCAACCAATCAGAGAAAAGTGTATGTCTTCCTTTTCTAGTATCTGAGATTCTAAATGATAATTCTACAGTCTGGTAAGTCGTAGTAGTAGTAGACCTGGGAACTGATTCTTGGTTTTGGCATCTGTTCTACAAGCCTCACTTAGATTTTGCTTATTCCTATTGCTCATATGATTATTCTCTCTTCCATCCTCTATGCCAGTCCAGACACTTGGACATACTTCCCACTGGCCAGCAAATCAAGACAAGTACCCAAACTATTTTTATTGGTGTTACCTCCTGAATACAATGGTTTTGTCTGCTTAGTGAGTTCAGTTGTTGCAATATCTTTACTGACCCTACACATTTTTGTTTTAAAATTTAAAAATCGAAAAGACCCAACCTTTAATTAATGCGCGGCTCAGAAAATTAATGTTGTTGTTTTAAAAATAGATGTATTTGGTGAAAGACCAAAAGTACAAGGGTTCAGCATCAGCATATGGTTTACTATGGATTCAGCCGGAAAGTCTGCCAAAGGAGGAAGCTGCAGGAAATGTACAGTGGTTGCAACCTTCCTTCTGCTGGGAGATCTGTAGGGGCCCAGAGCAGCTCAAAAAGGAAGGTGGTGCTAGCTACAAGTGGTGGTGGAAGGGCATACTGATTCATTGCATATCCCTCACAGCTTCCACCAGTGGAGCATTGGCTCTAAACCTGGAGAGAGGGCAGCAATAGCAGCATTGTCCTCCCTCCCTTGGAGTGAATCCTCCCTGTACACAAGACATTTAGCTCACACATGAAGATGGAATTCATACCTTTCTGCACCAGTTTCAGTGAATCTGGCCCATACTATTTATGTTTATTTTTTTAGAGTTCATTTTTGCATCAAAAATGTTGATCCAAGCAAGCATGTGATTTTCTCTAAAGAGATCACTATAGAGCATATTTAATAACATGTTACTTACTTTAAAGGAAAGTATTGTTGAATTAGAGTTTAATGGAATATCTCACACTAGAAATGCAAAATCCTAACAGTAGATTAATTCATCATTGTTAATGTAACATGATTAAGCAGGAGTTTGAAAAACAAATCAGAGAATATCAGCTCTCCTACAAGAATATATTCCCACAGAATAACAGTGCAGAAATGATGTGTGGCGAGGCACACTTTTGCAGGGCTGTATTTCTTTTCCCCCAATTCTAGCAAAAGCCATCTGGCCAGCATTCAGTATGTCACAAAGTCAAAAGAATAATAAATAAAACCCCAAAGAACACAGGGAGAATTACATTTTCCCCTTCAAATATGGTTATACCGTCTCCTAAGAGTAGAACTTTCATTTAAAACTTTGCTGACTTCCTGTACCATTTGTTTTTCAACTGTGAAAGTAATGAATTTATTCTCTGTGGTTATTTCTTCTTCTCTACCCAATCTTTTCCCTTTGAGTAGAAACAGGTGCTAACATTCTGGGACACCAGTTATAGCTATCAGTTATAAATTTGTTTATTTTTAATGTGCATTAATAAATGTAAAACTGCCTTCCACAAAAATCTGTGCGAGTCACTGACATCTGCACTATAAGTATATGGTGTGTAGCTCTTCCAGGGAAGCTTTGAATTTGCTATGAAGCAAGGCCCCAGTCCTTCACAAGGATCTGCTAGCATGGACACCTGTGGCTGGAATGGGACTCCTCATGGGTACAATAGTCTAATGCAGAACTGGGTCTGAAGTGACCAAATGGGATCGTACTTTGACTACAGAAACTGTTGGGAAATAACATAAACATTTGAAGTCTATCTTATCTAGAGCAGGCCTAAAATGTGGGGGGTGGGGTTAAGTCTGAGAATCTTCAACCCTGTGTCTGTGTGTTCAGAGGGAGATGTCTTATCTTTTTAAATGCATTAGCATAAAGAACAAAGGGTATTTTTCCCACATACCATCTGATAATATGAATTTTTATTTTTGCCTTTTGGATTTATCATTAACTTTACTACATGTCTAAATTATTTAGTGATCATATTTCACCTAACAGATGACATAAGACTTAAAGAGCTTTTGCTGGGTTCTGGCACTTGTCGCTACATTTTGCCTGAAGCTGCTTTTGTATGAAATAATCTTCACATAGTTAACATTCAAGATACTCTGCAGAGCATCTTAAGGAGACTTAAATGCTACATAACTGTCACATAGCAAGTCTTAGTATTATTGCACCAAATTACATTGCAGGCAGCATGATAAACAACATCATAATACGTTGGCACATTCATCATTAATTATAACTGAAATCTAATCTCAACTGGATATCTTTTCAGTAATTATAGCCTGTAAAGGCAAACATTTACATATACAGGGGGAGTCTTTCATAAACATAGGCAATGTATCAAAATATCGAATGGCCTGACAAGTCTTAATAGGCCTTTTTTTAAAAGTTACATTTGTTATATGTTAAAAAAGAGACATCAAAATATCTGGAATTTATTCAAAATTTGTTTTGTAAAATTAATTGTTTTGGAAGCAAAACATGTTTGCAGCAGCCAGATGGTTATGCTGCTTTATAATGATGTGCAAGGCTTCCACGCCAGATCACACCCCATTTTTGTATGTTATCAGAGGCTCTGATGGAAAAAAATCCACTTAAGCACATACTTAATTTTAAGCACATGAGTAAATCTTTTGTCATAGTGACATAGGATTGGAAGGAACCTCCTGAGTCATCGAATATAGTCCCCTGCTATCTGATGCAACCCCCAAAATATAATACCATTCCCATGTCAACAGGACTACCGAGTCTTAAAATTAAACATGTGCTTAAGTGTTTTGCTGCATCGGGGCCAAAATGTGCAATGGTACAAACCTATTAAGCAAACGGAGATCTGACAATAGTTCAGCTCTCTGATACAGAAAACTAAATATTATAAAAATTCTGTTCTTTATTTATACTGAGCTATGCTGAACTGAGTTTTAGTGATCACTAGTTGCATCTCCTTTAATTTCTAGAATCCTTCCAGCTGGTCCATATTGATATGCTTCATCTTTTTAATATTTTTGTTGTCATTTCACATCTAAGCAGAATCATCACTGGTGGGGTGGAGCCCAGGGCTGGGGCGGCAGGGGGTGCGGGTGGGGGAGGAGGGAAGAGAGAGCCCAGGGCTGGGGTGGCAGGGGGTGCAGGTGGGAGGGGGGAAGAGAGAACCCAGGGCTGGGGTGGGGGGCAGACAAAAATTTTTTTGCTTGGGGCAGCCAAAAACCTACAGCCGGCCCTGGCCCTCATCCACCATATGCTTTATCTTAGTTTGAAATAACAAGTACTTTCAGCTGTGCCGAAGTAAAAATTTATGATGTAAGCTAATTTCAGGAGGAGACGTAATTGAAAGTATAAGCATGTATGCTGCCATATTCGAGTTTAGCAAAATTATCTGGTAAAACAAGATACAGGATAAAATCCAACTACCCAACTGGCATATGTTAAAAAGTTTGAAACATCTATTGTGAGGCTGTTTCCCAGGATAGCTTCTAACTGAATTGCAAGATAAATAATACAGGGAGAAAAATAATCTATACAACAATCATACTTGAATTATTGGGCCAAGTGTTCCATTTCAGTTAAACTGTGCTTAACCCAAGACCCAGGACAGGGATGCAAAAGTGGCTACAAGTGACCATTGTGACCCCCACAGTCCTCTGCACTGATGTGTGCTGGTTCAGATCCCTCATGCCAACTAGGGGAGCCTAAGGCTCTCTGACTTAAGTCAGCAGCCCACAGCCCCCATGGGGTTTGTTCGGGCAGTCAAGCTGTGCCTGGTAACATCCTGGTCATATTCCCTTTCCCCTCTACTCAACCACTGTGAGGACTAGGATGGGGTGGTGTAGGAGTTGCTACTGTAACTCTGTTAGGATTTCCAGGTCTCCAGTTTTTGACTGGAAAGTCTGGCCGAAAAGGGAATCTGCTGGTGTCCGGTCGGGTGTACTGACCAGACACTAAAAGTCCGGTGACAGTGGGTTGGGGGAGAGAAGTGGCAGCCTGTTGCCTGGCCCTGAAGTGGCAGCTCTAGGGTGACCAGATAACAAGTGTGAAAAATTGGGATGAGGGTGAGGATAATAGGCGCCTATATAAGAAAAAGCCCTGAATATCGGGACTGTCCTTATAAAATCGGGACATCTGGTCACCCTAGGTGGCTCCTAGGGCAGCGTGCATGCACCAGCTCGGGCTGCAGGCAGCCCTTTTGAGGAGCACAGTTTGCAGGGCTGCAGTGGAGGACATAGCAAGCAGGATAAGGAGCTCCCAGCAGGCATGGAACGTTCCCCAGGAGGGAAGGAATGCATGCTGCCCCAGCAGCCAGTGCTTCCTCTGGCTGCGCTCACAGGCATCTCCAGGGCAGGGAGGGCTTGAGCAGGCGGAGAAGAGGGCTGCTGGGCAGGCAGCGCAGAGGGAGGCGGGAGGCTGCTGTGTAGGATGGCCATATCCTAGCTTGCCAGCAAGACTGCCTGGTTTCTCCCGTGCGGCCACAGCACTCCTCTGACCTGCACTCCCAGGTGGCCTGCTGATTCCCTTGGAGTTTGCAAGTCCCTTGGGGCTGCTCACACTGGAGTTTAGGGGGGAAAGCAGTGAGTGATGGGGTTGGGGGAAGAGGAGTGAGTGGGGGACAGCAACTCGAGGGAAGAGGCAGGGCAGGGGTACCGGGGAAGAGGCAAGGCAAGGGGGTCTGATTTTCAGACATTAGAAAGTTGGCCACCCTAAACTCTGTCCTGCTCAAGAATTCCCCAGTGCAGTGGGAAATTTCAGAGTGTTTGTTAAATCTGCTTCTGTTTGAATATGGGACCCTGGTAATCACGTATTCCTGAGTTCCAGTCTCAGCTCTGCAAATCAGTTTGGGTATGACCTTGGGAAAGTCACTTAACAGCTTAGCCTCACTTCCCAATCTGTAAAGTGGGATAGTAATTCTACCCTTCTTCACAGGGCTATTGTGAGGCTTAATAATATTGAAACGTAAAAATCCCAACTATTATACTGATTCTTCAGTCCTAAGCTGTAAACTTATTACTTTGTTTAGAATTAAACCCAGTTTTGCAATAAAGCCGTTTATTGCCTGAATGTTATTGAACCGATGGACCACATCTTATTGTTAGTGTTTCATCAAGCAGGAGGGGAAACGGGAAATGATTTCTCATACAGTCGCCTCTCGGTGAGTTATGTCCAAGCACCCCCGTCTCTGAAGTGTATGGTGCACATGGCAACCAAAATGTTTCTTAGGATGTCATCATTAGATGAGAACTGTGCGCAGAAGTATTACTTGTATTTGTCTCCCTTTTCAACTTGCTGTGACAATTTTATTATTATCACAAAGGTCTCAAAATGCAAACTAGCTAATCAGATTTTATTCTGGATCCAAGCAGCTTTATAACTGTGATTTAATAATGCCAGTCACATCACACTGCCAACCTGTTTTGATACCTAAGTTGACATTTGTGTATATTGTACATTAAACATAATTGATCAGCCTAGCATTTACCCCTTAATGGCTCTTTATAGTTAACATAAACCAATGACTGCAGACACTTCCACGTATGTACATATTCTGATCAGAAGGAAAGAACAGTAAATGACTGGTAGGAAACATTGATAACATTGTATTCTTGATGCTAACTACTACATAACTGGCATATAAATGCAGGCTTCTGAATATGACATACTCTCAATTCTCATTTCTATTTCTAGGAAAGAAAATAGTTTCTTAATTGTGCCTTGCCTCGAGTCAATCTAGAGATGAAAGGTGATAAGTACAATTTATCATTATTACTGCTATGCTGAATATTGAGGGTCAGAATTTCAGCTAGTCACTTACTTCAGTAGCGCTCCATCAGTTTACAGCTGCCAAGGATTTGGCCTTGAATGTTCACCAAATTAATTAATATATGGCCTGATCCTCTGAGGTGCTAAGCAACCTAAACTTCTAGGGAAGTCAACTTTCAGGGCGTGCTCAGATCCTGCAGGATTATACTCAGTCTCTTGTTAGTTCTTCCTCATCAACATCTTTTAAAAATGTTTAAAATCTGAGTGAAAGTAACTTTTGACCAACTTTTTCTTTTTCAGCTGAAAAAAGTAAGAACGCGTGGGGGAGGACACTGTCTCTGTCTCCAACTCCCCCCCCCGGTTCCATTAATTTTTTTCCCCAAAACCCCATTTTTTGTCATTGCTTTTACCTTCTCTGCTTTGTCCTTTGTTTCCGGCTTCTGCCCAGGGCTCAATGGCGGGGGAGATGACCAACATGGGCAGTTTTCCGCGAGTCCATAAACCCGTGGAGTTTGAGTGAGTGGCCTTGCGACTTGGCACACAGGGCTACAGCATCACTTAGATTGTTGCCGATGACAGAGGGGCAGCAAGGCCAAACCTGAATGGCGTTGCAACTATATTTCCCAAGTTGCAATGCCCAGAGCAGGGAGTCGGGCCCAGCCCCACAGGACAGGAGCCACCATTGCAGGGTGAGTGGGGATAGGCTCACTCTCCAAATCCCATCCCCACCCCATGACTCAGTTTCAGGGTGGGAGGGGGCTCAGTTTCATATTTTGCCCTGGGCCCCCAAAAACCTCTCTGCATCCCTGCTTATATCTCCTTTCAGATTCATTCTATTCAATGTGAAGTCGTGGTTTGGGAAGGGCGAATGTGTGCATGGGAGTGTCCTCTCATCCCATGGCTCAATATGGAATGATTTCACCCTAAATATTTTGTTAGTGGAGGGCCTGATTTTCAGAAGATCTGAGCACCCACAATTCCCAATAACTTCAATTGGAGTTGTGGGTATTAAATGCCACTTAAAATCAGGACCTTAAAGAGTTGATAGTAATAGGGGAGAAAAGCTTTCTGATGAATGAGATCAGACCACTTCTTCACCCCCACACTAATGGAAATGGCAATTATAAGTTGACCAGAATTGCATACATTTGTATCTTTTCTGGAACCAAGGTTAGTGTGAGTCCATATCTTCTGTGTATCTACTCACTGATCCCACACAGCTGGAAACGCTCACAGAGGATTTTTCTTTATTATCCAGGGATCACTTGCTACTAACATGACTCAGTTCAATAACCTGAGGTAACTGTTGCACATGGTTATACAGTTGTATTTTCATGTTACGATTTGCCTGGATAAATTCTTATTGAATGCTGGTCTGCCTAATTTTAAACTTATTTGTCTTTAACGGTTCATTAAAAAGTTAATCTCTATCCCCAAATGTGCCCATTTAGTTGAGTTAAAGATTACAACTCTGTCTTCATGAGACAATAAGCAAATCAATTTGCTACTCAATATGGACAGATGATTAGGGCTGGACAGATTATTCTCTGTGAATAATTTCTCATGAATGCCTTCCTTTTTTTATCTTTGCAAATTATACACTGACTTTGATTTTTATTAATGTATTCATTATTCATAATTGATCAATGAACAGTCTATGCAAACAAATTTTGGCCTGTAATTTGTTTTGCCAGCTGTTCACTTTGACTATTATTTATTATTTGTGGCCTTGACTGGACACCAAATTCACATGGTATCATATCTGCTCCCTGAATGGATTGCAACCTTTTAAATAGAATAACAAATAGCAAACATCAAAATACTCTTGTTAATCTGCATACCATGTTCACAGGTAAATATAGAAACAGATTGGGAGACCCTTACTCATACTGAGTAGTACCCACTGACTTCAATAGGATAACTCATGGTGTAAGGTACTACAAGGGAATTACAATCTGCACAGCAGGAATTTGTATGTAGAACAGCCATTTCCCAAATATGATATGATAAACTTGTTCACAAATTTCTTTGTAAACAGCCAATTAACAAGGACACACATGTGATCAAAGGAAACCACTGTTTGAAATGTGAAAAGTGTTGGTGAGCACTATCTTGCGTATTTGCTCAGTTCTAATAAAAGTGTGTTCATCAATTTTTAAGCAGAACAAAGACTTCTACTTTTGAATAGCCCTGTATGGAATACTGTGTGCTTTTACTGCAGAAGTAAAAGGTCATGTTAGAAGTGTTGAAAAATACTAAGAAATATTAGAGGTTTTGTGTATTCTGTCTTTGAGGGACAGAGACAGTGATGTTAAACTTTGTGTAAGAACCGCAGTTATATTTAGAACTTATTTAGCAGTTTATGTGTTTGAATCATTGTCCCAGCACTAACTATTTGATCACCACAGCATCACTATGCAGAAGGTAGGCATGTGCTGGTACTCTCTTTTTATAGATGGGGAAACTGAAGCACAAAGGTCAAGCTACCTGCCCAAGAATACACAGTGATAAGAGACAGCATCAGAGCTGAGCCACTCCTGATTCCCAACCCTATGCATCCAATCCTCTAGGCGACAATGTCTTTCCCCAGCTCAGTACTTAATGGCCCTTTGTCTACATCACAGGACCACAGTTGACAAGTTTCTTGTAACAGTGTGTCTTGCCCACTGGGCTGGAGAGTCTGTGGCTAAGCAAACCCTGATGACAGAATGAGTTCCATCTGAGAGGGATCAAGTGAGTTCCCTGTAACAAGCAACTGGAAGTTGCAGTGACGATGGGGGGATGCTCATGGAGAGCAGAGACTGTTAGGAGTGAGCAGGCTCCAGCAGAATCCTGGGATTTGGGAATAAGGCTATGTCTCCACTTAAAATGCTACAGCGGCACAGCTGCAACACTTCAACAGTAACAGGAGGGGTTCTCCCATCGCTGTAATTAATCCCCTGCCTGAAGAACATTAGCCGGGTTGATGGAAGAACTCTCCCATCGACCTAGCTCTGTCTACACTTCGAGTTTTGCTCGGCTTAGCTACATCTCTCAGGGTTGTGGATTTTTCATGCTCCTGAGAGATGTAGCTATGCTGATGTAACTTTTCAGTGTAGATCAGACCTAAGGGCATGGCTACACTTGCAGATGTAGAGCGCTGTGAGTTAAACCCGCCTTCGGAGAGTGCAGTAGGGAAAGCACTGCAGTCTGTCCACACTGACAGCTGCTTTCACAGTGGTGTGGCCACATTTGTGGCACTTGCAGTGGCATTGGGAGTGGTGCATTATAGGCAACTATCCCAGCATGCAGGTGACTGCAACGTGCTTTTCAAATAGGTGGGGTGGGGTGGAGTGTGACAGGGAGTGTGTTATGTGTATGTGGGGAAAGAGAGAGTGGGTTTTTGGGGGGATGAGAGCATGTCATCATGCTGTCTTGTAAGTTCAGACAGCAGCAGACCTCCGTCTCCCCTCCCCGCCTCTCTCTCTCACACACAGCATTCCACACTATTCTTTTTCAGAACAGGTAAGCAGCCGGCTGTCAGAAATGAAGCTTTCAAACGGCATAGCCACATTCCAGCAGCAAGTTCAAAACAATGGGAAGAGTGGCCACTTGACTTAAGGGGATTATGGGATGCTTCCGGAGGCCGATCAGAGCACAGTAATGCAACACCTCGTCCACACTGGCACCAGTGGAGGTGCAGCAAACGTTATTCCACTCGCTGAGGTGGAGTACCAGCAGCGCTGTAGCCACGGAGTCAGAGCGCTCTACGTGCCTTGCCAGCATGGAGGGGTAGTGAGCTAGTGTGCCCGGGGCTCCTTTATTGCGCTGTAACTCACAGCCGAGCCCTGAGACTCCAGACAGAAAGGTCTTGGAGTTGCCTTCTGAAACAGGAGAAGCTCTGAGCTAGCAGCGGAAAGTGTGCAAAAGCTCCCTAGGCAGAGAGGCCTGGGAGTAGCAAGAGAAATGTTTGTTTGTTGAACATAGACTTTGCAACTATGCATTGTATTTTGAGTTATTTTCTGTGAATAAACCCAGACCTCAAGGAGGGGTATTTTGACCACAGAAAAGGGTGTGTGGAGTCTGTGTCAGGAAACCTTAAGAGTGGGAAATGGAAGCAGGGGGCTGCAGAGTGGGAGGCAGCCGGCCCGCTACAAACTGGACAAGATGGAGGTTCAGACTGAGGTGCATTGACGTAACTTTGTGGGAAAGCTTGCAAAGTACCTGGCAACACAACAGGCCAAATTCACCACTGGCATAGGCCTATGCAACTCTGATTCAATAGCATTGTATCCACTTGTGCCAGTGATACATTTGGCCCAAGGTCAAGTTTAACCCAGTCTGTGCAGTCTCATTCTGTCCGGAATGCCAAATTCATACAACAATGATTTAAAAAAAAAAAAAAAAAAACACCACACTTACCAGAATCTGCAAACTTCTACATGTAACTAACACACCCTTAAAAACACTATGGGATAATTCTGTTTCAAAATGCACACATGAAGTGGCCATTGACTTCAAGGACAGCTGTTATTGCCAGTGCATATCTCAGGTCAGAAATTGGCCCTTATGTTTTTCTTTTTTTAAACTAGATTTGAAACAAAATTATGTAAACTATACTTTTATCTTAAAGATAATATAGCATAACACCTGCATCTGTTAGCCAGCAAGTCTGATGTCTTTGAGCATTTTTTTAATACACTATATTTCTTAAAGAAATATTCCTATGCAGTATGGAATCTTTAAGGGGAAGATTAATGTTAATCTTTTTGTCAACGAATACAGTCTTACTGGTGCAATTTATGAATTCAGAAGGACATCTTTTATCAACGACTGTAATAGTACAAAGATTTTTGTAACTTCTGGAACTTCTCACTAGGAAAAAAAGATTTTTTTTCATGTTCGGTGACCTTGTAGAGTCCACATTGTGGAAAATTTTTTATCCCCTGGATGCAAATGATCTTTTGTTGAATGGCAGTGTAACACTGTATGGTTTAAATGGTGGTAAGAGAAGTTCTGTTTGTCATTTCTTTTAAAAATAATATTGTAGAATACCAGCTGAAAAATTGTAGTCATGCAAGAATTGTAATATTTTATTAAAAATTTGCATCTAGCTGAAACTAATTGAAATGCAGTATGTAATATCTAGTTCTCAGAAGCATCACTCTTGTTCACAGATTGAGAGGGCCTGAATCTATAAAATCAGAATGTGTCATTCAGATTGATTTGAATAACAAATTCAAAGACTTTTTTTTTTTTTTTACACACACACAAAGAGGGACGATTTCTATACCTGTAAATGGTGAATAAAGTTAGCAATTAGAAGTTCACCAAAGCAGATCCAATCCAAGAGGCAGCCCCCCCTGTGGCACAGCAGTATCTGAGAAATAAAAATTGATTGATTCATTCTGTTTTCTACCCCACGAATGGTAGTCATTCAAGCACTGGGTAAGCATATTAATCTCATTGCATTAGAAACAGTCATCACTCATGAATGTGTAATGTATCTCTAACTGAGGTAAAAATTAGTTGTTGAAATGGCTAGAAAGGTGTCTTATTTAGAAGTCTGTAATGTTTTACGGTCCTGCTATGATTCAAATTCTTGGCTCATTGAAGCACACCATTGTGCAGGCAATTACAGGAAACTCAGGTTGCTGTATAAGTATACATTAACCATAGCATGCACATCCTTTACAATGGGCCGCCTCTAAATTTGATTTTTATTTGCACAGGTGGCATCTACTGTATAGGAATGTGGAAATAACTATGAGGCAAATATACTCAACTGATAATGAAGTTATTTACATGTAAAAATAATTTTTGAGATCCGTGGCTCTGATCCTGCTCCCAATAAAGTCAATGGCAAGCTACCATTGGCCACAGACAGTGGGGCAGGATCAGAAGCCAAGGGGTGAAATCCTGGATGCATTAAAATTAATGCAGAGTTTTCCCATTGACTTTAATGGGCCTCGGAGTTCACACATGATTTTCAAAAGTGATTGATATTCCCGTGGACCCTGGCCACTGTTTTCAGAAGTGACTAATGACAATGAGACTGCAGCTAGGTGCTACAGCACCAAAAGTGCGTGGCACTGGCTCAAGAGAGACAACTCCAAACTAACTGTGAGATGCACTAAATCAGCAGCATGTGTATGGTAAGTCAGTCTCCAATGGAGAGCCCCAATTATAATTATAAGATGGCTCAGAAACCTAGCACAATTGGAGTTGGTAGGCCTATATAAAAGCAGAATTGGGTCCTATTCATTTAAGTGGACAGTAGTTATATGTTTAGATTAAAGAGAGCGAGAAAATATAGCTTATTTTGCCAATGGTGAGTGTTGATGTTGTGAATAAGCAGTGAATCAATTAAATTCCTTCTCCCTGATAATTTTAGAGATTGCATTTACCACTAACATTAAAGCTTGTATATGATTGAAAGTAGTTTGTTCCTGAGGTCATACTGTTATACCAATAGAATAAAAACCAGCAGGATCTTATTAAGAGGGATAAGGCAAAGATGCCACATTTATTGAAAATATAATGATAAAGCAAAAGATAAAAGTAAACAACATTGTTTTGACTACTTATTCCTATCACTACTTATTCCTTATACACACACATATATTCATTCACACAATCATTCATTTAAGTTCTGTATAGGTTTTATAGTTACCAGCCTAGAAGTTGCTCATGCCAAGTTACTGGCCAGGTATCTTGGGCATGAGGATGGAGCTGAGTCTGTGTCAGGTGCACCTGATGCTCCTGGAGGTTGGCAGCAGAACCAGAGACTCAAAGTCATCAGTCTTTAGAGTCCATTCTTAAAGGATTTAATTCCTATGTTAGTCTATGGGAGCTGTTTCATCCTGCTGTTGCTGACTCAATCAGCAGATGGCACATTCTTGGGCACATTCCTGGTGGCTCCAAACTGTCCAAAGTTTGTGTTTCTCATCCTTCCAGGTGATGGGGTGGATCCCAGTTTACCCTCCGGGGGTTTCTGGTCATCCACTTGACACATTCTTTGGCCGATGGATACTCCCTTTCTAGGCTGGCACCTCCCTAACCATTCATGTACATCAAGCATTCATCAACATACATTCCATATCTTAACCATATTTTAATTTACTGTCTCCACCACTTTCAGGGTGTGTGCTAATTCATATGAGACTCCCGGCCCTTTAATCACAGAGAGTGGGGGTCTAGGAGCCGTTGCTGTTACAATGAAGTGAAAGTCACTTAACGGCTTATAGTGTTTGTTTACATTGTATCAATTACTTCAAGAACAAAGTCAATTAACTTGTTTGTAAGTTTTATGTAGTAATAAAGTATCTTTCACAGGATAGATACAATTAATGGTTTCTACAGACAGTAGTTTACAAGTTTTAACAGAAGACCCAAGAGATTTTTGTACTTGGGGAAACTGTTGGATTTTAAAGTGTGGGGGACAAATTACATTGCTCTACAGCCAAAATGCTTCTGAAATAAATGTAGTCAAACTTTACTAATTCTGGGTCTCTGAGAACGAAAATGATGCTTAAAATTGATGATTGGCTCTAGTTTTCAAGATATGCTATTGGGTCAGTATATACGACCCTTGACTTGGGAATGGCGGAGGATAAGTGAGTTATAAAGGGAAGGGATCTCAATTTAAACCAGAAATGACTAAAATACATCTTTGACTGGATCTATGAATACATCTATGACTGGGTTTGGACAGTACTTGCTTTTTAGGCAAAACAATGAATGATGCAATCTGAAGCTGGTATTGCATCATACATGATATGAATTGCATCATGTTATTCCTAGAAGTCATGGATGATGCAATCATAACAAAGCTTACATCACTCTGCTGAACAAATTGCGCTATATCAGCTCTAGAAATCATACAGTGTCGTCCTCTCTTATTTGTCAGTGTTTGATTTTGCAAAGGGACACATTTCTGTTTAGCCAAAGTGAGCAGAGATGCCTCATACTTGTGTGAACAGTGCAGATAACTTCTGCTATGTTTGTGGTGAAGTGACTTTTGCATCACAAAAGTGCAGTATAACCACTATGGTTAAGAAAGCCTATCACCTTTATTTTGGCTGCAAAATTGGAGATCAGGACAAGAGGTGGACCCCACACATATGCTGCAACACTTGTGCAACAAATCTTCGCCAGTGGTTGAACAGGAAAAGGAAATCTATGCCTTTTGCAGTGCCAATGATTTGGAGAGAGCCAACAGATCATACCAGCAATTGTTACTTCTGCATGGTGCCTCCAGTTGGGAAAGATGTGTCGAAGAAAAAGTGGACTGTGCATTATCCAAACATTCCATCAGCTATATGCCCAGTACCCCACGGAGAAGGACTGCCGTTCCTGATGCACCAGAATCATTCTCACTTGAGTCAGATGAGGAAGACGAAGAGGATGAAACTTCTGGTCCTGAACCATCAATGTCACAGGACCCACATTTTCTCCCATCCTCCTCCTCCTCTGAACCACACCTCATAACACAAGGTGAACTGAATGACCTTGTCAGGGATTTGGAACTATCCAAGAGTAAGGCAGAGCTGTTGGGCTCCAGACTACAGCAGTGGAATCTCCTGGCAGGTGATGTTAGGGTTTCCATGTTCCATGACCGTCAAAAGGATCTTGTCCCATTCTTCTTCATGGAAGGTGATCTTGTAGCCTGCAACAACATCGATGGTGTGATGGTAGCCCTCAATATCGTTCACGATCCAGATGAGTGGAGACTGTTCATTGATTCATCGAAGACGAGTCTTAAAGCTGTTTTACCGCATAATGGCAATGTTTTGCCATCAATTCCAGTTGGTCATGCAGTCCATATGAAGGAAACCTATGACAACATGAAACAACTTTTGAGGTACATAAACTATGACCAACATCAGTGGCAGCTTTGTGGTGATTTGAAGGTTGTTGCTCTCTTGCTTGGTCTGCAGACTGGATACACAAAGTACTGCTGTTTTCTCTGCGAATGGGATAGTCGTGCAAGAGATTCCCACTACATCAAGAAAGATTGGCCATTCTGACAGTCATTGGAGCCTGGGAGGAAAAGTGTTCAGCATCCACCACTTGTTGAATCAAGGAAGATTTTGTTACCACCTTTACACATCAAGCTGGGTCTGATGAAGAACTTTGTCAAGGCCACTGACAAAACACAAGCAGTTTTCAAGTACCTCCGTGGAAAATTTCCAAGGTTAAGTGAAGCTAAGATAAAGGAAGGTGTCTTTGTTGGTTGTCAGATTCGTGAACTTCTTCCAGATGATGCATTTGACCATGCACTGCGTGGCAAGGAAAAGACGGCATGGAAAGCCTTCCAGTTAGTGGCAATAAATTTTCTCGGAAACAACAAGGCAGACAACTACAGGCTGTTGGTGGAAAACCTCCTCAAGGTATACAAAAGCCTTAGTTGCAACATGTCACTAAAGATACATTTTTTGCATTCTCATCTAGATTTTTTTCCACCGAACTGCGGAGCAGTGAGCGACGAGCACGGCGAGCGATTTCACCAGGACATTGCAACAATGGAGAAACGCTATCAGGGCAAATGGAGCCCATCAATGCTTGCAGACTATTGCTGGACAGTGACAAGAGATGCTCCATTTAATGAATACAAGAGACAAGCCAAGACGTGCCGAGTAGACACTGAATAGGACTAAACTATGTACAGAATAGTTTTTTGCCTTTTGTTTCATAATAAATTTTATTTATATAACCCTTTTGCTGATTTTTAAAGTGTTACATAAACAGGACAGGTGAAATATTATCATGTAAAGCAACCATAAACACATGAAAAGACCTAGGTTTACAATTTATGATTAAAACTCTACTATCTACACAATATACATAGACATAAAATGTAAAAACTTAAATATCTTAGAAACAGTAGCCAATCAGTTGTTTTAATTGTCATATTTGAATTCAGCACATCAAAATACATAATAAATAGCACATTTTATCTCTGAAGCAGACGACTTCTCAAAATTGTAGACCAGTGTTATTGGGGGGTCATTGTCACTTGGGGGAATCATTGTTAGTACCTTCTTTAATATCCCTACAATACTTTCAGCATTTCAAGCCCTCAGCTCCAGGTTAGTTCCACTGCATGGCAGTTTAGAATAAACTAAACAGTTGTATTTCTACAAAACATAAAAAACTAACATTTTATCAAGGT
Organism: Chrysemys picta bellii; assembly: GCF_011386835.1. Taxonomy (NCBI): domain Eukaryota; kingdom Metazoa; phylum Chordata; order Testudines; family Emydidae; genus Chrysemys; species Chrysemys picta. The sequence goes on along the minus strand of NC_088792.1, from coordinate 114,754,919 downwards.
ATTTTGTTTCAAATATAGGTAATACAGAACTGATCTAAAGAGTGAAAATAAGCTATGAATGAGCTACTTTTAAATATGTATGTCAGTCATTTCCCCATATTGTTATGCTTTTTTAATTAGATGAAAATAAATGAATTGAAAAGATGAAAGGAACTTCTGCAATATCTCACTTCAAAGTGCAGTTCTATTCTAAGAAGGGACTATGGAAAAAAAAAGCAGCTTATTCAAGAAATCTGCTCTCTGTATATTCAGATTCCCTTTTGCTTGCTTTAGAGACAAGGGACAACTTCTGCTCCTTTGACCTAAATGGAGTTATTCTAGATATATACATATATAAATGAGAGCTGAATTTGGACCACAATTAAATTTCTGCTATTTGTATTCTCTTGTTTTGACTCCGCAAAACCACACAGAAAGAGCTGGAGTTTTTTGACCATGTGCATTATTAATTTAGTGGAAGAGTGCTGGCAAGTTGCTCAGGCTTTTCCTTCAAAAGGAAGTTAAAAGTCTGACACTGGACGATGAAAACCAAGTACAGTCCTGAACTTCTTGAACCTTTGGACTTTTCCAGACTGCCAACCAAGTGAATGCTTTTGTGGATGCCTATATATACACCTAAATGTGACTTCAATTTCCTTAAGGCTAATGCTTAAACTATTTGTCATCTAAAATACGTGATGGAAAATTGTATGTTTAGATCTATTTCCTGCACGTGTCCCAGGCTCTAGATACATTGACACAACAATTTACACTGAAGCTGTTTCAATAGAATAGTAAGGTCCTCAGTTAGTCCTAGAAGTTAAAGAAGTAGATTGCAAAATAGTTAAGATATTATATATAGGGGACAGAGTAATAAAGTGCAAAGTGCTTAAACAACTCATTCATTTGCGAGTCCCCAACCTCTGCTATAACTGATTTCATGAGCAGATCTTTCATGACCTCTGAGATTTTCCAAATGGGCAACTTCCAGAATGTAAGTCCATGGGCTGGGGGCCCAATCATGGAACACAGACTTCTGTTCTTGTGTGAGAAGTGCAGCAACTCCTTTCAGAGGATCATCTTTATAACCCTGTGATATATTTAGGTTATGTAAGGGTGCGGACTCACCCCTGTGTCACCCCCAACTGGTTGCTTCGGGGAATCAGCTCATCTAGCATCTGGAGCACCCTCTGCAGGCCGGTGATCCCCCTTGTCCCTACTTCTGCCCCCTGTGTCCCTCCCAGGACCCGGTGCCCCTATTACTGGGATGCTGCCCCTTGGCAGTATCCCACAGGTCTGGGTCTCCCCTCCCTGGGGAACCCACACCCACTATCCCCACCTCAACTCAGTACTAGGCCACTGCCAGTCAGCAGCTAGCCCCCGCTCCCTGGGGCAGACTGCAGTATAGGCCACTCATCATTGGCAAGGGGGGTTTGGACCTGCTGCCTTGGCCTAGCCCTGGGCTGCACTCTGCAACCCCCAGTACCCCTTGGCCTCCTACTAGGCCACAGCCTGGGGCTATCCAGGCTGTAGCTCCCCAGCCCTGCTCCACTACAGGTACCCTATGTCTCACTCCCTACAGCCAGGCCCTTCTCTCCCTGAACACAGAGACAGACTCTGGCCTGAGCTTCTGGCTCCCTGCCTTTATAAGGCCTGCTGAGGCTGTTTGGGGCATGGCCCCAGCTGCAGCCACTTCCCCCAATCAGCTCAGCCTTCATGCTGCCTGCTCCCCAGGCTATCTCAGGCCCTTCCAGGCAGGAGCAGGTGTCTACCTTGCTATAGGTTGCTTGATCTATTTTCCAGTATGCAGTTAACTGTTTTTAACCAGTTAGTCAGATAACTGGTTAATATAAGATGATATAGGTTTTCTAAACATATGTAATTAAGCAGCTGATCCAGGCTGCAATTATGTGGGCTCAGTTGTAGTAAAAAATAGATAAGGGAGCTAGTCTGTAGTGTGGTGTTGAGATTCTGAAGAGGTGTTCTTTGTAGTCTGAAATGCATCTATGTTATCTGCTGTGAGAACTCTCTGATACTTCAGGAAATGACTGTTGGATCAGCTTTCAAATGAAGATCAGATTAAGCTCATTATTCTAGCAGGGGAACTACAGTTGAATGGGAAACAAGTTATTTGAAGCATCAATTACATCAAACATAAAAGTAGCCATTGAACTAAATGTATTGTGATGCAAGGAGTTTCTTTGCTCTTGTACCTAAAATGCTGTTAAATATTCAGTCAGAACGCTCCCTGTGTCCCAAGAGATGGATAACTACCCCTTGTAGTCCTATGGTTTAGCTTAATACTAATTAAAATTGCCAAGGCATTTAAGGCTTCGTTCATTACAAAAACAGAATTCTATATGCATTCCACAAATTTCCCAGGGGCACAGGGGTTTGTAAGTAGTGTTCAGTTCAGAAACTGAATAGTGGGGAGATGACATGATTGTCTGAAATAGCATGTATTGGGGTTTAGTAAATCTTGAAGATGTGCATGAAAATCACTTGAAGAGAAGGTAAATATACAAATTCTAGGAATAATGGAAGAATTGTTCTGACTTCAGCAAAGGGTCTAAAATGATAAACAAAGTAAAGCATAACTAGACTTTGGGTGCGGGGGATATAACCATATAAAATACAAAATGGTCATTTGCAAAGAGTAGGCTATATCTACAAACATATCTGGAAGCCTGCCTCTCTTTGGAAGTTGAATCTAATATATCATATTTGTAATGGGTCCATCTCAGTAGTGACTAGGTAACCTTTGCAATCAGCTGAAAATGTAATGGTCCTTAGATGTATTCTTCTGGTCAGTGGCAGAACCTTGGTGGTGAGTCCTTGGCTCAGAGACTGTTGGTGGGGGGCACAACTATATAGACAGATATTTATAAATGTATAGTTATTTTCTGTGCTTGTGATGGAGGCTACAATAGATGCAAATGGAAATAATAAGTAATAATATAGTTCATGACAATGCAGTTTGTGCATGCTATTTTCTTAATTATATTCCCTTTCTAGCAATTCTTTAAAAACATTATGGCTTGTTTGCGTTAAAAAGGAAGAGATTCCTAAGTTCAGATCCATTGACTGAATGCATCTTTTGTTCTCTAAAATAGTATTGTGGCTTTCACATATCTTATATTGATAAGAATGTGATATACTGCAATCATCTCCTTGCTTAATCACTTATTTTCTCATGTCTGTAACCCTAATTTTCTTAACCTCTCCTCTTATTGTAGTTCTGACCCCTGAGGCTTATCTTTTCTGTGGTCCTCTTTGTTACCTTTTGAAATGTTTCATTATCCGTCCTGTACCAGTGTGTTCCAAATTGTGCAGTGCACCAGGTTTTTTTTTTTTTTTGCTCTGTTGTTCTGAACAGTGCCAGCATTTCTGCTCTGTTTCTTTATTGACACAATCCCAAAGGTTTGTTTGCTTTCCTAACTGTGGCTAATGAGCTGAGTATAGTATATTTCTGTCAAGTCTCTCTCTCGGATCTTTTCTATAACCTGTCATCTGGGACTATGTGGGACCTAACCCAATAAGCCATTTTCCAAACTTATCTACATCTTTAATCCTTTCAGACATTCAATTTGAAAGCCACTGTCAGACCCTGCCCTCATTTTTTCCATTGCCCTTTGTGATGGTTCTTGAGGCACCCAGCACTGAGACATGTTGTTATATCTGCCTCTAATGAGAGAAGTCTTCCCTGTGGTTCCTGGGTGTCAGCTCCCTAACACCACCAGCCTTTCAGCCACTCAAGCACTCTCCTCTGGGCTACGCCAGCCTGGTCTTTGCCTTGCAGGTTAACAAAAGGTTCCCCATTCCCCTTGAAGCATTTTCCCTGTGATATCCAGCCCCTGACACTGGCTACTCACAGAAATCCCTGATCCTTTGCTTCCAAAGGAACAGTGTACCCCAATTGACCAATTTTCCCTTTCGCCACTGCTGTCTAACACACAGCACTTGTGAGCATTTGCAATAAGTCCAAAGAAAGTTTATTTAAGATAAAATAGAGATTTCACTAGAAACAAGAGCAAGTGATGGAAACATGGTTACAATACAAAAGAAAACGATAAAACGTGAATTAGGACCTACAATTATTAATACAGTAGTTACCTTTCCTATCTATTAAAGTAGGTTTTCCCCCCAAATTTCAGCCTGCTGCAGAGCTGGCTGGCTTCCCAGGAACCAAATGCAAATGTTCATGAAACACGCTGTTCAACAAGGAGTCTCCTCAGTGAATGACTGCAGAGTGTCTTTCTCTATCCTGTGATATACTTAACCAGTCTTCCATCTTAATTCACAGATAGGGTGATCTGTTATAAAGTTCCTTTTTACCTGGAAGGGTTTTGATTGCTTGCATTTGTCTTTGATGGTTTTTCATTGACTGTTGTGGGATAGGGCAAGAGTAGACAACTGAACCTGGCTTTACACCACTGGCTGACCAGGGGGAGGTGACAACTCCCTCCCGCTTGAATGAAGACTCCCTGGAGACTCAGTTTTACTCCCAAACCCATAAGGCATTGTTTTCACTATACATTATCCCTTAAATATTTCCCATATAAACATCAATGATTATGTGTATTGATGAGTTACAAGCTTTCCATATAGACCTCATACTAGCCTTCATGGATACATACCATGAAAGTAGTGTATTAGGTGTAGTGATTTTGTCAGGTCTGAGACAGAAGAAGTTGCTTGTAAAGAACAGTGAACCCTTTGCACTTCGTCACCAATGGGCCTTTTTGTTACACCTTTGGATCCAGTCTTGCCCCTCTGCAGCATTGGTGTATTCTCTCATTCATATCACCTGCAAATGTGTATAAGCTGATCTCTAATTACTAGTCACTAATGTATAGCATTGGGTTGTGTATGCTGCTATTGAAATCAAGAGAGGTTTTTCCATTGGCTTCTCTGGAAGCAGGCTTAGGCCCTAATTATTCTAGCCTTAAAATCTATTAATCTATTCTCCCTTGTGGCAGTCCACCACTTATCCATTCCTACTAGATCTGTAATTATTTACCCCATTCTCTGGCCTCTTTTATCCACACAATTATTTTACTCAATTGAGCATTTCACCATCAAGACAGTATTTGCTAACTTTACATTAGTCATTTATGTGAAAGTGAACATCTTTTTGAAGTATTATATGTTCTCCTTCACTCGAGTCTCCTATTAGAGTTGTTGATTAAAATACATAGCAAATTGTTTTACTGCGCTCATGGTTCATTCTTAAGTGTTCTAGAGAGTAAATAACTGAACATAGCCAAATTTATTGTCTAAAGACAAAGAAGAACAATATGAAAAGGAGACATACATATCCTCTTTCTGAGAAGCAAATTTTCAGTGTATTCACCTTACACATTTCAACTAGCAGTATTTATACAGTAGTATTTACTTTTTAGGTTACAAAACTCTTTACACATCACTAAAATCCAACACACAAGTGTGTACCAGTTCCTTAACTAGTTGTTCTGTACCTTCCTTATCTTTGTTTGAATACTAATATTCCAGGTACCGTCCGTGAAGGTATCTTTCTATACTTTCCCATGTCATGTTTTGGATACTTCATTCAAAGTGTTGATGAGCCCTGAAAGTACTCCCTAACAGTACGTGGTACAAAGTATTCACACAGTTTGCTTTGACAAGTTTCCTATTTTCTAGTCTGACTTCAGCTTTGCAAAGTGTTGTGGGATACTTGACATGGGTGAACAAATTAGTGGGAAGAGCATAATACATTAACAACTTCCGTATATATCATGTAATGTAATGTTACAGTAATATCATGCACATAATACCCATTGATGTGGTGTAGAGTACATCTAATGTATATGTATTGGCTAATGGTGTAACTTATATTGTTTGAATTTGTTGATAATTGTAGAAAAATGAAAAAGATAATAGAGAAAAATCCCCTGAATGTTTCAAGAGATAGCGTGAGACCTATTATGCCATTCTATTAAGGGTTGTTTGTTTGTTTGTTTAAAAAGGACATGTAGTTTGGATCAGATTTTTTTTTTTTAACCTTTCTGTGCCTTTTTTATTCTATCTTTAACTGTGGCAATGACACATCTTTTTTCCATATTTTGAAAAAGATTGTGTCATATCTAAAAAGCCGAAGTCTATTCTCTAGGGCATTTGTTGTGCATGTGTATGTGTGCTCAGTCAGCATAATGCTTTGCTACACAGGAATTGCCATATTGGGTCAGACTCATGCTCCATCTAGTCCAGTATTGTGTCAGTGGCCAGTACCAAATGTTTCTGAGAAAGGTACAAAAAACCCCAGATCAGGTTGATGTGGGATAATCTGCCCCCATCCTAATCCCTAATAATTAGAGATTGTCTTAAACCCCGAAGCATAAGGTTTTATCTCCCTTCCAATCCTCTTGCCATTAGCATTCATTATTATAATTCTGAATATTCTTTTTATCCATGTAAACATCCAATTATTCCTTGAATCGTGCTAAATTTTGGCTTTAGTTTCATTCTAGGGGAATGAGTTCAACTGTATAATTACATGTGGTTTGAAAAAGTGTTTCCTTTTATCAGTTTTGTATTTGTCACCTTTCAATTTTATTTCATGTCCCCTTGTTCTAACATTAGGAGACTGGGAGAACAGAAGCTCTCAGTCTACCTTCTTACCATTTCTAATGATTGGTGGTGTTAGAGTGGACTTATTTTCCATTTCCAGGAGCAGTGCAGGGTGGGAACTGTGTTACCATTTTCCCTCCTTGCCCTGGGGAAGGGAAGCAATTTATTACTTGCATTAGTTGGATCGGTGTGGGGGGAGGGGAAGAGGCAGAGCTCCAACTTTTCCCCAGCCCTTCCTGACTAGCTAGTTAGGGGGAGGAGTCAGCATTGCATAGTGTTCCGTACCCCTATGCCCTCAGACCGAAGGTCATGCAGGAGAGTCTTGTTCCCTTGGTGGAGGTGCACAGTCCATGTGGAAATCTAGCCCAAAGAGTATATTCTGACTGCACAGGATAGTACAGGAGTGGGAGATGAATCCCTATGGGAAGAACTCCTTTCTCTGGGAATTAGTTTCACTAGATTTCTAGTAGTGTTATGAAATGTATTTAAAATCATGTGTGTAGAGTAGCTATGTGATTTGTTTACTGGGCTCATTTGTTCCCCTCTACTTTTCTGTAGGTTTGAAGATGGCACCGTTTCGTTCCTTGATATCATTGCACTGAAACATGGATTTGATGCTTTGGAAAGACTTACAGGTCAGTCGCACACATAATTCTAACTCCAAAGAGGAAAGTTCCAGATGAATACACAGGGCTTGATTCTGATCTTGTTGACACCACTAACTTAATTCAATTGGATAGAGTTATGACTGATGTTCACTATGTGAGATTGGAATCGTATGTGTCAGTGGTGTATTCAATTTTAAAATATCAGATTTTTCCAAGCCATTTTGCCATTGTCCATAAGCAAAACAAAACATTGATGGATTCTTCTAAATAAACATGTAAAGTTTTGAGCAGGTGACGCATTTGTAACCTGAATCACATTCACAGCTATATGGAAGGATTTAGTAGAAAAATATTTGCATTAATTAGCTGGGCTTCATTCAGCTGTAGTTGGCAGCAGTAATTTTTCCTACTGCATATTAGAACTTGATGATGTGATTTGGTGCTGAAGAGCTATTTTGTGATAGGGAAACCAGTAAAAACAATTTAGTGAATTCCCAAAAGCTTCTTGTTAAATAAGAAATAGTGTTCCATTGTCTGTTTGGCTATGTTCAGGCAGTAAACTTTCCAGGCAATTTTACTTTTTACACCAGTCTATATTGCATTATCATGATGTCTTTTAATGGAAACCATTCTAAAATAGATTGCCTTTTACATTTCTTATTCAGCCTTTTCTTCTGGGCAGCTACATCTCAGGGAATAAAATACATGACTGTGAAGCCACTGTAGAAATAATTTAAGGATTTGAGCATGAGTAATCACTTTTTAGATCATTCATAGAAGAATCTGAAAGATATTGGTGAATTCAGTTCTGTAGAAGGCTTTCTGTCCTCGGCTGACATTTAAAACTAATCCTATGAGTGAATTTTTGTGTTGTCTCATTTTTATTTTTTTCATAAATATTTATATTATATAATTCAAGTGTGACTCTCTGCATAATTAGATGGCATTGTTATAACAATCAGATCTGATATAGTAGCCCACCTAAGTAGTGACATGCATCCGTTGGGAAAAAATAGTAATCCCCTCTCTCTCAAAAAAAAATCTTCCTATTGAGATGCACACCACGTTCAATGAAATTTGCAATCTCCTTTCACATTTGGGTAAGTGATTTCCTTTCTGCTGTGTTGTCTCCTACATGGTAGTAGGACACAGTTAAATGAAATGAAAAGTATTTTCAACTTCTGTTAGCAATTGCCACTGAAAAATATTGAGGTTTATTAAATGTTATCCAAATATTTACCCATATTTATTTCTGTCATCCCATATTCTGTTGGGTGGATCACATAAAAAGATGCATATTGGGTGAGTGCTACTCATTGGATTATGGAATGAAAGTTCTCCAGAAACTAGACTATATCTCCGCAGAAGGTCCACTAGGGAGGAGGTTACAGTGGCCACATTGCCATAGCCTCCTTTAGGCAGGAGATTAGGGAGTTTTAAGGAAACAAAACAGTTCCCAAAATAGGGTTGCCAATTTTGGTTGGTATTCCTGGAGGTTTCATCACATGACATAATCTTTAATTAAAGATTAATCTTTTAATTCCGGGATACTCCAAGACAATCCTGGAGAGCTGCCAACCATACCCTAAAAGGGGCATGAACCAGGCTACCAGGAGATGTCTTGATTCAGAACCTTCTCTGTATGAGCTCCTGCAAAGCTGTTGGAAGGAATCAAAGCTGCATTCCCTGGTGGAAAACTTTGGAGTGAAGGGAATTAGAACCAACAGTTCCATGTTAAAGTGAGTCTCCCAGAGACACAAAAGGTCTTTTTGACTCCAGCATGTGTAACGCATTATTCCTTGCATCAGCTGGTGCTTGTCTGGCCAAGTGTCACAAATCCATGAGATGACCATTTGTGCTAGATTTTGCATTAAATCAGAGATTTATCTGAAAGATACATAAAATTACATGAAGCCAGAGAGCTCCCTATTGACCACATATATGATGAGGCTTAACTGCATTTTTACTTGTATGCACATAGAATATATTGTGCTTATGGAATGTGCTCTTGGCATATCGGTTTCAGGTAGAAATATAGGTATAGGTGATGTGTAAAGCCTACATCTCTCAACTTTCTTCAACGCACTCTTCAATTTGTTATTTTCAAGCACATACCTGACATAAGTGTCCCCAATCCAGAAAGGCACTAAGCATCTGTGGGGCACTTGTAATACCTGGTGGCTGTTGTGATGATTTCAGATGTTCAGTGCCTGAGGATTTGGCCCAGTGTTTTGAAAAGTGGCTGTGTTCCTTCCTGATGTCCCAAGGATTTTGTGAGGAGCCTTCTGTGACCCGGGGTGCCTGGGGCAGCCCTCACTGGAAATGCCAAGGTCAGGGCAGGCTGTAAAAGGGAGAGCAGATACTTCCAAGACTGGTGGGTAACACTGAAGTTAAACTCCCCAACCAGTCACAAACTGTGCTTCTGATCCTCCACACTGATTATCAAGAAGCAAAAAAAGAAATCACACAGCCCCCTTTATTGCATTCCAGTTCAATGGCTCCAGTCAGCACATAGGTCCAGTTCAGTGAGAAGTTATTTAAAAAAAACTCTGCTCACATATACAAAATGTTCTTCTGACCCCAAAGTGTCAGCCACATTACCAGGTCAGTATAGATTTGGATCTTACCCAAAATACCACACTGCCAGCCAATCCTTTAGTGTCTAAAATTAAATGTTTATTATAAAGAAAAAAGGAAGAAGAAGAAGAAGGAGAGATGTAAAATGGTAAAACAGTCAAATACATACAAAGACTTCAAAGTCCATATATCAGGCTCCTTGCAGTATTGGTGAGTTTGCTGGCTTGAAAGTCCCTCTGGAAAACATCCACAACTTGGATGGGTCATTCAGTCCTTTGTTCAGAGCTTCATTTGTAGAAATGTTACCCCAGAGGTAAGAAGCCGGAATGAAGACAATTTTGGAAAAGATGCAACTGCCTTTTATAGTCTTTTTGCCATGCCGCTTGTGCTACCTTTGTCCCAAACACAAGCTGCCCAGCACATGGCTTGGAAGCCTTAGAGTTCTGTCCATAGGCATGTCCCTGCATGCCTTGCTGAGTCATAAGGTGTATCCCATGCCTTCTCTCAATGGGTCAATTGTATAGCTGACGGTCCTTAATGGGCCATCAAGCAGGCTAGGCAGTGCTGATCAGGGCCGGCACCAGGCAACCAAGCACATGCTTGGGGCGGCACCTGGTGCGGGGAGCGCGGTGCTGCATTCTGCGGTGGGGGGGCGGGTGCTCTGGCGGCGCTCGGCGGGAGGGGGCGGTCTCGGCGGCACGGCGCTCGGCGGGAGGGGGTGGTCCGGTGGCGCTCGGCGGGGGGGGTGGCGCGGGGCACGGCGCTGGGGGGGGTTCCGGCAGCGCTCGGCGGGGGGGCGGTGTGGGGCGTGGCGCTCGGGAAGGGGTTCCAGCGGCGCGGCGTGGCGCTCGGCGGGGGAGGGACTTGGGGGGCGGCGCTTTTTTTTGCTGCTTGGGGCAGCAAAAAAGTTAGAGCCGGCCCTGGTGCTGATGCCAAACTTTCTAGGGGTGTCACCCAGAAGCATAGTACAAGTTTTGTAATACAGACATACATACATATATCTATAACCCAAAATATAAAGATGATACAAACACATACATGAGATTATCACATCTGGCAAATTATAGCATTTTTGCAGATATCTTACATGGCATCTCTGGCATAACTCACTGCAATTTTACAATATTGGTATTCATAATATCCTAAAGTGCCCCCCCCCCCCGGCCGATTCCATATAGTGTCACAACTTTTATAGCTCCTCAAAGGCCTGCTCCTCTTGAAATCAATAGCAGAGCTTTCATTGACGTTAATGAGAGTAGGATTGAGCCCCAAATGAATAAGGAGATTTTGGATGCTCTCCATATACAGACAACAGTTCAGAAATGGAGCCTTTGGTATATTGTTGATCTATCCATAAAATAAACTGCTTTAATAGTATGTATATTCACTACACAAACCTGTTCTGTGGTGAAGGAGCAGTTCTGTGGAATTCAGAAGCAAACTTCTTTGGTTGACGGTGCACAAACATTACCAGGGACCTGACAGGAAAGGAGGCAAAACATCATTCCTCCCAATGCATTTCTTTTTTCATCTTAGCTTTCTTCTGGCACCTATTTCAGCTGAAAAATTTATAAATCTAATGAGGGTACTAGGCTGAGGAAAAAACTGCTCCCCTCCAGTCCTGGTCCCAGATAAGCTGTATGGTAATAATGTGATGACGGGATAAATATAGGCATGAATGAACAGTTTGAGGCCTTTTGTTCCCGTTTTTGATTTGCTTCCTGGTCTGTATCTGTGATGAAAATCTAAGACCATACACATACAAAAAAGACTTTGTGTAGATTTGTCTAAATTCTCTGTGTTGTCTTTTGTCTTCTAATTTTGGACTAATTCATTTGTCACTGGTGGACTTTTTTATTTTACCTTTTTTTTTCTTTATCTTTTTCTCCCTTTTTTTTTTTTAGGAAGCATTTTCTATGTCTGGCTTGTATGTCAGTTCTGGTCATGAATTTTCTGTAGAATACAAACCAATGCTTCAAGGCAAGAATAAATTCCTTCACAGGGACAGACTTGAAATGATAGCTTTCTGTGTGAAAAAATCTGTCTCTGGTATTTTGGATACATCAAATTTTATTTTCTCTATCACTCATCAGTAGCCATGTTTAACTGCAAATCGGATGTATTTATACTACTCTGGAGTGAGTGTGGTGAATAATTGTATTTGCTTCATTAATAAAACCCTCTTTTGACCATGTTCTTGGCCAATATGGGTGAATTAAACGGTCTTGTAATGAGCTTATGGTGTTCATTATCACCTTCAGAAGAATTATACATTACTTACTCTCAAGAGTCTAAAACACTTGTGGATGGTTTGATAAGTTTGCCATAATTTTTTATATAACAATGCCTATACATTGAAATAACTTCATAGAATAATTCAGAATTCTTTCTTGCAATACACTGTAGATAATGTGATTTATAAATTAAATATTAGGATGAACTTTGATTTTTTCCCCACTGATATCTCTTACTATAAGGTTGACTTTTTTTTTAACCCTTTTTTGAAATTGGAAATTTTAGTGATCTTTTTAAAGTGAAAATGAGGAAGTGTTTTGTTTTGTTTTAAATATTCTTTAAAAAATTGGAAAACTATCATTTTAGTTGCGGGGAAGAGGGCGGGGATTGTGTGTTTGGGCGTTTCAGTTTTAGTTTTCCATCTCCCCCTTCCCTACTCCTTGCTTTTCAGTGGCAACACGGAAAAGGGGAGGAAAAGAAAAATAAAGGGGGAGCGAGTGGAGAGGGAGAGGAAAAAATTCTAAAATGAAATATAAGACACCTAAATAGTGTGATAAAAATGTTCACATAAAAATTTAAAATAAACTAAAAAGTATTGCTTTTTGAAACCTGTGTGGAACAAAAGTGACTTAGTAATTTTTCCCAGTTTCTTGACCAGCTGTACCTAATTATGTTCAATCACAAGATTAAGCAGTAATTCTTCTGTGTGGCAAATCTAGCTAAGGTTCTTCTGTGGCCCCCATTACAGTAGTATCTGAGTGCCTCCCAATTTTAATGTCTTTGTCTTGACAACATCCCTGTGAGAGAGGGAAATACAGCTGCACTGGGAGAAGGGGATAAAATGGGTCCCAGATGGGGCCACCCCTGCATCCTCCTGGGCAAGGGTGACCCTCCTCCGCGACTCTGGGGAACTAAGATCCAGGTGATGTCCTTGGAGGAAAAGTGAAGAGCAGCCATCCAGAGCTCCAGCCAGTAGGACCAGGAGCAGTCAAAGCAGGGATCTAAATATTTCAGGCAAACCTGTCGAATTTTCTGCAACTTCCTCTGTCCTGTGCTGATAGGCTGTTTGCTCCAATCCTCCTCCTTCATCTCAGTCTCATCTGCCCCTCCTTCATTTTCCTCCCCTGCTGTGTTCCCCTCACCCACCCACCCTTCCCCTCCTTCTGCCCATTTAGGGCATCCCCTCCAGACTAAACCCATTTAAAAAAGAATTTTTGGAACTGATATGACGTTTGCCGCCATCAAATTGTTCACTCTGCTTGTGTGTTCTACTCTTTCCCCTGCCCTCTGTAAGCTCTTTGGGGCAGGAACCATCTACTACTCTGTGTTTGTTCAATGTCTGTCACAATGGGACCCATGCTTGATGGGCCCTGAGGTGCTATCATAATAAACATGATTAATAATAATGTCCCCATTTTACAGATTGGGAACTGAGGCACAGAGAGACTAAGTGACTTGTTCAAGGTCCCACAAGTCTGTGGCAAAGCAGAAAATTGAATGCAGGCTAGCACCTTAACCAGTGGACAAACTGTTTACTCCAAACTATGCCTATAATTCATGTGGTCCTATAGCAGCATTTGTGGTCTCATATTATTCTAATTTTGTGTTCCAAATAGACAGGAATTTACCCCCTCTTCTTGTGCCCATCACACTGAAACTTAAATGATTCCAAACCCATTTTCTTTTCTTCACTACTTTCACTAAACCCTTACTTCCAGTTTACTAAGGCCTTGTCTCCACTGGTGGCAGCATGTAGGGTACAGGTAGCTACACAGTGCAGTGAAAAGCAGGCTGTGTCCACACAGTGGTGTGCAGATACATGCAGCAGTGAAAGGCTCTATAAATGGGGGAGGCAGAGGGGAAATGCTCCAGCAGCAGGGAGCTGTGGAGCCTTTCCCCACTGCCTCTCCCCCTGCCAGACCCTTTCCCTGCTGCCAGATTCTTTCACTGTGGCAGAGAAAGACTCCAGCAGTGGCAAGGCAGCAGGACACTGTGCTACAAAATGTAGCAATGTAGACATGAGAGGCACTGCTTGAGCGAGTACAGAGCCATGTAGGGTCCTGGCATGTCTTTACTTTACTTACCTAAGCCGTGCCTCACTGTCCACACTGCTTGGGATGACCATACCTTCCGTTTGGTCAGGACAGTCCCCTTTTTAAGCCATGTCCTGGCTGTCCCAACTTTTTTGGCAAAATTGTGCATTTGTGATCAACTGTGATCATCAGCTGGCAAAAGCAAACTGTACAAATGAGCAGTTTTGCCAAAAACATGAAGCACGACCCCTAGTGGGGTGCAGAGGAAAGTGGTGGGGGACGAGCAGCAACACCAGCCCCATGCAGGAGGGAGGGCTCAGGAAAGTGGCTCGGCCCGGGCCAGCCTCACACGGGTGGATGGCAGGGGGTCTTGGGCTGGCCCCACATGCAGGGGGTAGAGGGAAGCCTCTGGCTAGTCCTGGTTGGGTGGCGGGGAGGACTCGGGCCAGTCCCACGGGTGGGCAGGTGGAAGAGGGGCTTGAGTCAGCCCCATGGGCGGGCAGGTGGCAGAGGGGCTCCAGCTGGCCCCGGGCGAGTGGGCGGGTGGCAGGGTGGGGGCTCGTGCCAGCCTCACGCATGGGAGAGAAAGGAGGGCCTTGGGCCAGCCCCGCGGGCAGGAAGCAGGGAAGGCTGGGAGGGGAGAGCTCATGCTGGGCCTCAGGCCCCCCTGTGCAATGTCCCATTTTCCTTTTGGGAAAATGTGGTCCCCTTAACACTGCTATATATACCTGTGCTAACAGGGTGTGCAGCGTAGGTACTCTACAGTTGCCGTAAGTGTAGACATAGCCTAAGCAGCAGAATATTTTTCATTAAGAGCTTGATCCTGCAGCGACCAGATCAGGTATTTATAACCATGAAGAACCCTGAATGGTGATTGGAAGATGTGGTGATATGTCGAGCATGACCCATAGTATGGAGCAGTAGTGCATTATTCAGTACAAAATGTCTTCTGCAAGCCTGTTTACAATACTCAGTATTAGGGTGAGCTTTCTGAGCCTTGACTCAATAGTACCTGGAGAATTGCTAGATGGTCAGATAAGATCTATTTATTTATGTTCCTATTTTGTTTTTAATATAAAATAACATGTTCTGGTGCTGTTGATCTAATGGATGAAGGCTATGGATGGAGGTTATCTAGGGTTTTAGAACTTAAGCTGTGGTTTTTCATTATTGTATCACATGTCAATTCAGGACCCTGGTATGTGATATCAGGAGAAAAGAACACGTTTAACTATGATAGATCCTACTTGTAAGCATGAATCAGAACACAAAATGTGCCTACTTGGGCATGTGTGCCTATGCATCTGTCCCTATACCCACCTGCCCCTTGACTTTGTGCAAAGATGTGATGCACTACTCATAATGATATATTGATGTTTCTGGCCAAATTTGATGTATAAAAATAAAAGAGAAGGTTAGTTCATAAACACAGAAGATTATGCCTGATTACATGAAAAAATTCATAGACACGATTTAAAAAAAAATCCCTTAGCCAGATCATGTTTTTCCCCATATAATAGGAGTGCATGGGTGTGTTCCTGTAATCCACACATGCCAAGTTTTGTGCAGCTCTGTATGACATATATGCAAATTATTTTATTTTTATTTCATTTTCATTTATTATTTTCAAATAATTTACATATAAATATAGTGTCATCTTAACAAATATTTAGTGGCTTTGCACTGGTGAAGCATATCAGCATATTTCACCACCAGCTGGGGATGTCAGAATTGAGGTGAGCATTCCAACCTTAATACAGCAAGTCTCTTGTGTGTGTGGATTATGCTACAGACTTTAATTTCACGTTTCCATGTTTACATATTGTCCCTTTCCCTGTATAGATTATCTTTAGACTTTGAACCCAGTACCTTCAGAGCAAAGACCACTGCCACTTGAGCTTGAGGAGTAATTGTTGGCAGTTGTATAAGTTGTTATATTTTCATTGACCAGTCCCTAGATGGAGACATGATACAAACCCTTTGCAAGTAGGTTATACAATCATTTGTGAGAGAGTAGTGGCATGTTAGATAACAGGTTCCGGGGCTCTATTCTTTTCTTTGGGAGCAGAGTGTGGTCACATGTTTAAAGCAGCAGTTACAGACTGGGTAGTAAAGTACACATATTCCATCTGAAAAGCCTATGTGAGTGAATGGATGACTTGGCTCAGTTATACTACAGATGTGGATTGTATTCCCAGCTCTGCCTTAAGTGGCATCATGAAATCTCTGTTACCTTATTTATGAAATGAGAGAAATAACAGTTTACTGCCTCTTAAGGTAAAGATTTGAGACCTTGGTCTGTCATAAGGGTTGTGCAGTGTGTAGAAATATTAACAACAGTCAGGAGGTAATACTAGAACCTATTGTCCCCTGGCTCCTAGCTTGGTGCAACTTCTCCCAGGGCAAAGGGTATCTGTGTATCTCTTTCCTGGCCTACTCACCCCCCAGATGCCTGGTAGACATGAACGAGTTGCCAATGCAAGTGTCATGCAAGATGCTTGACATTTGGCAGTCAGGTCATGAAAGCCTATGGAATTCCTTGTGTGAAAGGAGGACTTGAATAAGGATTGTGGGATAAGTTCCTATAATAGTGTCTTTTGGAGCTCCCCTTCTAAATTGAGAATGTGTGAAATTACTATAAAATCAAATTGAGAACTAGACATTTTTTAATTTTTAATTTTTGAAATATAGGGCTTGGTTTACATGTGACCTTTAGCCTAGGAACTTACTTCCCTGTTGTGCTCTTTTTCTTATAACCTCAGATAAGGGATATTGAAATATTTTCTATTTATATAAGATTTTTATAAAGTTATAGCTATAAATCCATAATTAAAAGGGAAATGAAAAAATATGCATAAATCAAATTCCATTAAAATGTTAAACAATGTTCTGCATTTTCAATTAATTATTAATGTTAATAATTAAAAAGGAAAACACAAAGAAAAACATGTTACCGTGTGGATACATTTTTCCTTGACTGCTGTATGATCTGTTTCCTTACCAAACACACTTGGGGACTTAATCTTGACAGGCTGGTGAAACAGAGTTAATATATATGAAAAATAAGAGAAGTCTTTGGTTAGAGAATGTATCGGTTTTTGGCATTCATAAGAGTATGCATCTCATTGGAATCTTATATGTGCACTTTAGTCATCCTTTAGCAGATGTCAAGGTTCTAATTCCAATGCATATTGGGTACGATAGCAAGGATTACCTTATTTCATTTCTTACATTTTTAATTTCTGAACTAACTGGATCCAGCTGTTCCAGCTCTTAATGAAATGCAGAGATTTTATGCTAAATCCAGAAGGGCTAAATTAAAGCAAAATAAAATTTGCATATTGTGTAAAACTCCACTTGTTCAGCAGCTCCAGATTATATGGTGCTAATCACAAACACTAGATATAGTAAATCCTCTTGAAGTCACCCTGGGGTTAAGTCAACTGCTTTATGCTCTTCGACATATACCCATGAAATATGTAATCAAGTCTGTTTGACTTCCTTTTCTAATTACTGTGTATATATTTTAAACAGATGCCTTTCCAGCTGATGTGTGCCTTATGAGACCTTTTTCTCACTATTAATCAGAAAACCGCTCTATATGTGAAAGGCAAGTGCCAATTAAAAGAAACTAATATTAGTTTCACTGTTCAGAAACTGAGTTTGCAAATAAGACGAATGCCAGATAATCTATAGATGTAAATAAAATATAAGGATCACTGGAATGGTATCCATTGGGGGTACAATTATTTTATAGTGTACTGTGCTGTTTTAGAATATCATAAAAATAAAAACTTGTTCGACATGCTGATTTTTGGTAAGATGGGAAATATTAAGTAAATAATATTCTCTGTTGGAAATAGGAATGGTTAACAAATATGCCATATTCTAGAAAGGACTGTTGTGTCTCTCCAAAAGCCAGAGTTTAATTTTTTTCAAGAATGAATATTTTATTTATTTTACTGTCAAGAATTCTAACATATAATTTCAGCCTTTTGTGTTCTTAAGTAGCATAGTGGGGTCTATGACTAGGTGCTATGATAATACATATAATAATAATAATAATTCATAAGATATATTTTGCAAGATATTAGGAGGGCAAAGGAATATTTAATGAGCTAGGAGTCATTAGACATGAAATAAATAACAACTGATTGTTACTGAGTTAGCTACTTTAAAATAAAAGTCTTCAGAAATAATCTGTAAATTTATTTTTTCCTAACTTTAAAGTGAAAAGATGCAAATTGACCCATGGCTCCTACTGAAGTTTATAACTGCTTATATTAACGACAACATGTTTAGCAGAGACATCTGCTGGTTGTCTTTAAAAAATGAACCAGCAATCCCATGTTTAAATATTACGACTCTATTTCTCTCACTTCTACAAGGAAGATCTTTTAAAAAGAAAACTAAAAGGGTTTTGAGTCTTTACATGAATATCCAAAGCATTAATACTATTACTTCAGAGGAAACATTATAGGTATAATCAAATAAAATAATTACCAAAGGTAAAATAATTTTCTTGTTGCATTGCTGAGGTCACTTCCTGTTGAATCTGAACATAATTGGAGATGTATATATGAGTGGAAAAAAACAAACAAACAAAAAAAAGGCGGGAGAGAAATTCCCCAATTGAAGACATCAGTACCGATACTAAAATGATACATACAGTAGCCAAACTAAGTCTCCATTGTCTTTAATGTGGTGAATAAGAAGAGTCAGCACACCACACACACTAACTGATTTAATGTCCAGTACTTACCCCATTCTTCGAGTTTGCCGTTCTTGTTCAATAGAATAACAAAAAATAATTATCAGCCTAAGCTTTCTCCTTAGCTTGGTTTGTTTGGTTCTCTCAATAAGGCCCTACTTTTCCTCTTATATCTCAGAGATCTTGTCTATGCTGTTTTGCTGTCACTCGTGCACCTCCACCTGTTGCAGCACTGGTGGGAGTACTGCTGCCAGCAGAGGTTAAAACACTAGGGGCTGATCTACATTGTAGTTCCCACCAGTACTCCCACCTGTGGATCTGTGGCAAGGATAACAATGCTAGGAAATTAAATGGAAGTCTAATGTGTACAGTCAACCCTCTTTTATCTTAGTGACCTCGACCCCCTATCCCAGTCTGGTCTGGCTTTCTGCAGAAGCCAGCATGGATCAGCAGAATCGTCCTGTCTCTCCCTGCAGTAGGCTAAACCCTGATGTTCTCTTAACAGGTGTCCACTTATACCAGAACTGAATTTGGCATTAGGTCTACTTAAACCATGAAAGGAAGTAAAGAGATTAAGTATTTTTATGAATTTTAAACCTTTTTTTAAAAAAATGGTATGATAACTCTGCTTTTCAGTTTACCCTCTGCAATTTTAATTAGATTACTATTCCAAGAGACTGAAAATGAGCTCATGATTGTGTTCTCCATGCATATCTTCTTTATTGTTGATTTCAATTTGTAAAATATATTAAATAATACCTATCATTTAAAGTCTGGATTTAAAATACTAATAGAGTCATAATAACAGACATGAGATTTTTCTGTTACAAACCTATAGTGGCAGTGGTTTGTTTTTAAAGTAATTGTATTTATTTTAGTAAAATGTTCCTGTTCTCTGAGATAAATATTCAGTGAGCCACTTTTGATGCAGAATATAGGCTACATTCTTCAGTGTGCCAGAACTCTGGATGGTGTGATACTTTTTTGCCACCAAAGCCTGGGGGTAATTTCCAGCCCTTTGCCCAAATTAGTGGAGCTTCAGAGCTGCTCTTAATTATGCCAGCTTCCAATGGCCCCTTAAGTGCCATTGTGCAGGTGGACATTGCTAGAGCACAAAGTGTTAGGACAGTTCTTTGCCATTTGGGGATGTCTTCATGTCAGGGGTATCCTCAGTTACCCTTTGGGGACAGCTCGAAGTCTCCTCTGCGTACCCAGAATGATACAAAAGGGACTTTGATGGGCCTAGTGTCTCACCCTGTGTTTTTTTCCCTTCAATTCATCAGTTGTACATTTTCATTACATCCTATATTTATTTTGGTGACATTGGTGTATTAAACTAAAACAACTTTACTTGTTTTGTGGAGGACCTAACCAAGAATTATAGTCTACTGAACTAACTTTAATACAAAGCCCTTATGATTTATTGAATTTAACTGGGTTGCTGCTAATACTGATTGTTTCATTGTGCTGTCTCGAATTGGGAGTGAAATTTCAATCAATACTATTATTTTGACTCAATTATTAGTTTCAGTATTTTTTCACTGTATTAACTGAAATTCCTTGATGCTCAAATTCTTGTTTGGTTTGTATTTTAAAACATAAATTTGAGAAGCAGATGGAACCTTTACTGTCTTTTCTACTGCATGCTATGGCTCATAAGATTTTAAGATAATCATAAAAATCTATATATTTTGTAACCATTAGGCCAATGCCAATGATATCCTCAAATGGATATCCTATCAAATGGAGCTGAGCTTGGAAAAAGTACAGCAACACAAATCTTGAAAATTCTTCGGTAAGATACTATTGAATAAAGGCTACTTTGATATAGTTAGAGGAGGTAGATATGTAAGAGACTTCTTAGATTGTCCAGTCTGTCCCAAGGACTGAATAAAGTAACTTTAATAATAGATCTGGCATAATCAGATCTCTGGCTACAATGTAGAGTATTACTAATAGCAGAAGCAATAAGGATTTAAGGACACCAGGTCTTTACTTACAAATTTTGCTGACATACTATATTGGTGTGGAGTGATTTTTACACTATGGTTATGCTGGCAGAAGCCCTGGTGTAGGTACAGTTACACCAGCAAAAAGTATTTTTGTGTTATACCTTATTTTGCTTGCTGAACTGGAATATGCTGTACCGGCAGAAGCACTTTTGCCAGTGTAAGTTGGGTCTACAGTAGGAGGGTTTTGATGGTATAGCTATATTGGCAAAACTTCTACGTGTAGACAAGCCTTTAGCTTGTGAGGAGGAAGAGAAATGACATTCAAATGTGAGGACCTGATTTTTCTGATGACTTGCATCATGTGTAGTCATTTACCCCAGTGCAAAATGAGTGTGTAATGATACTATTCTGATCTGGCAGCATTTTATACCCACTTTCCACTTACGTAAATGAATGCCTGCAGTGCAGGGCAACAGATAATCAAGCCCTGGTGTTAGATCTCAGCTGGTGACACCAGTTCCACTGACACCAGTGGAGGATTTGCCCCCTGAAGGCTGCCACCAAAGAAGACAAGGTGAGGGAGGTAATAACTTTTATTGGACAAGCTTCTGTTGGTCACAGAGACAAGATTTGAGCTTACACAGAGTTCTTCTTAAGGTCTGGGAATTGTACTCATAATGTCACTGCTAAATATAAGGTAGAACAGATTGTTTAGCATAAGTAGTAAACACATGGGACCTTTCATGTTGAAGTGGCCCATTAACACCTCTCCAGTCACAGGTGGGAAAGAGCAGGGGCTGGTAAAATGGTTTACAGATTGTTTGTAATAAGCCATAAATCCAGGGTCTCTGTTCAGTCCGTGTTTTTTTAGTATCTAGAAAAGTTATGAATTTAAATTCCCAGGCTCATCTTTTGAAGGTGCTGTACAGGTTTCATTTGAGGATGATGACTAAGAAGTCGGATATAGTGTTTGCTTGTGAAAAATGTTCACCCACAGGTGATATGGTGTTTTTGTCTTTTATCATTTTTCTTTGTGAATTCATTTGAGAGCATAGTGATTGTCTGGTTTCACACACATAGCTTTTATTGGAGCATTAACTGCACTGGATGAGGTACACCACAAGTTATGATAGGCATGTGTAGGACCCATGGATCTTGAATAGTGTCTTGATCATCATGGTGGTGGAGATATGTCTACAGGCTTTGCATCATTGTTCTAGTATGGTCTGGTGCTGCTTTGAGTTGGCATGTCCAGGTTTGTGGGGAGCTTGCTTGATTATGAGCTTGGAGCATTTGAAGGCCGGAAGAGGGGCTTCATAAAAGCTTTCTTTTAGGATGAGATCCCCATTGAGCATGGGTTGTAATTGTTTGATGATACCCCATTTGGATTCCAGTGCCAGGTGGCAATTAGAGGTGGGCTGTCAGAGGTGGATTTATTTCTAGATTGAAGTAGGTTCTCATGAGGTATTGGGGTGGCCTGTTCTATGATCTTTTTCTATAAGGATGCAGGGACTAAAACCTATGTCTGCAAAGCCTGGGATGGCTGATAGTCCCATAGTGCCACAAAGAGGCCAGACAGAGCCACACCCAGGGAACACTGGAGAATAGGCACTGCACGAAGTACCCCCTGAGGACCCAGAATGGCAGAACCCTGCAGTCCTCTGATTGGCCAACCACCCTATTTGACCCTGGAAGTTGTCTGAGCAACAACACAGACTTTAGGCTTGCTGTGACTGCAGACCTCACCTCATCTCCTGATCTCTGGCCTCTGACCCCAGGCTAACTCTGACCCTCATTCTTGCCTCCTGACTCCAGCCTGTTAACTACCTCTGATCTCCAGTCTCCAACCCCAACCTGACTTTGACCCCAACTCTTGCTTATTGAACCTGGGTCTAGCAATTCATCCAATCCCTGCTCACTGACCACCATTCCTGATGTGTGGACTTCAGTCCAGCTGTGACTACTAGCCCAAACTGCCTATGCCCTGGTCCCTTACAACTTCCCTGGTGGAGTGTCCTTGTCTGCTGAAGGTGGTTTTAAGTGTATTAAATTATATATCCCGGACTTTCTCCTTGGAGTATATTCTGTCGTATCTGAGTGCCTGGTGCAACAGATTTCTTGGGGTGTTTAGGGTCATTACTGAATCTGTGAAGGTAGGTGTGGTGATCTGTGGGTTTCTGGTATATAGTTGTCTGTAGGGTACCATTGTTGAAGCTGATCATGGTATCCAGGTAGTTGATGCTAGTGTGGGAGTGTTCTAGAGCGTGTTTAATACCTAGGGGGTGGTTTTTGACGTTGTGTTGGAAATCTATGAGGGAGTTTAGATTGTCTGTCTGTCTGTCTGTCTAGGGGATGAAAGTATCATTGATGTATCTCAGGAATATCATTAGTTTTGTGGTGCATTTGTCCAGAAATTCTTCTTGAAGGTGGCCCATGAAGATACTGGCATATTGGGGAGCTATCCTAGTACCCCGGCTGCTCCCAAGGTTTGGACAAAATGTTTGTTGTTGACAGTAATATTGTTATGATGAGGATAAAACAGATGAGTTTGGTGAGGATATCTGAGGGCAGTCCATTATCTTTAAATGTTTGAGGCAGACAGCGATGCCATCATTGTGAGGGATGTTGGTGTATAGGGAGATGACATTCATGGTGGCAAGGAGAGTGTTTTGAGAGAGGCTGTTAATGTTGCAGAGTTTGTAGAGGAAGTCAGTTGTGTCCTGGAGGAAGCTGTCCCTTTGTGTGCTGAGTGGTTTGAGGATAGTTTCTGTGAGTCCCAATATTGCTTCAATAAGAGTGCCATTGCCAGATATGATGGGACTGTGTGGGTTCAGTTGTTTCTGTATCTTAGGAAGCATGTAGAAAGTCCCTGGGATGGGTTTGTGGGGGATGAGGTTGTAGAGTTTCTCTAGGAGTTGTTTGGGTAAATGGGTAAATTATGGTGTGGAAGAAGATGCAATTTATAGGCATAGTTGTGAAACATTGTTAAAACATTAAGAACCAAATTCTCTGGTGCCATAACTCCATGGACATCAACAGAACTATGCCAGCAGAGAATTTAGTCCTGGACATCAACATGCCAGCAGGGAGACTGCATTATCGAGCTTTCTGTTCTGTTTCTTTTCCTGATGACACCCAAGCTTAAGCAGCATGCTATTGCCGATATAATGTTTCTACTGAAGCTAGAGATGAAATGTTAGATATTTGCACATCTTCCATTCATTAGGAAGTTTAATCAAAAAGAGATCAAAGACTACATATGGAATGAAGTTTTTAGATGACTTAGGAAATGACTAGATTGGTTGGTTGCTTACAGAGAGGTATTTTTTTTAAGGTTGCTCTTAGGTTTGGGATGGCTTTTGTTTTGCTCTTTTTGTTTTGAGGTTAGGGTTTGATTATTTTTTCCAATATGTATTCAAAGGTCACACTAATGATAGGCTTCCCTTCTTGCAAGCAGATGTTAACCACGAAGTGCTATTGCATTTGTTTTTTTTAATGTAGGAGCATAAGTTATGTTGAGTGATCATATGATTAAGAAGGAACTATGAATGTTCTATTTAATGGTCATAATATTCTGTCTTTTAAAATGTTCTGTTGGGGGTATGAACAACACCAGAACTGAGAGAAATCCCAGTACTGCTTTAACAAGGGCTTTGCGAGGATCTGTTCTTGGTTTTTTTTTAACCCGCTTTTGATTTTCCCCATTAATTGCAATATATTTTGTGTTAAACTTGGAGCATTTTTGCTGGTTGAGGCACTACAGAAATATTGTAATTGTTCTCAGATAAAACATGATTATGTAATCATCTGTCACAGAACACATGGGGTCAATTAGATTCTTTTTCTTACTTCTTGGTACTTCATTGTGTGGGTTGTGGGAGGATTTGTTCTTTTTCTTGTTGTGTTGAGAAAATATGTTGCCTCATATTAAACAAATGGGGCCTGAGTCTGATCTCACTTAGGGTGCCTCTACACTGCAAACAAAACATACTGCAGGAGTGAGTCTCCGAGCCCAGGTCAATTCAGTCAATCTTGTGAGGCTCACACAGTGTAGAATAGATGCTACCGCCCAGACTGAAGCAAGGGTTGCCAACTTTCTATTTGCAGAAAACTGAACACCCTTGCCATGCCCCTGCTGCACCCCTTCTCCAGGGCCCCGTCCCCCACTCACTCCATCCCTCCTTCCTCCGTTGCTTGCTCTCTCCCACCCTTGGTCACTCACTCATTTTCACCGGGCTGGGGCAGGGATTGGGGTGCAGGAAGGGGTGAGGGCTCCGGCTGGGGGGGCGGGCAGGCTCTGGGGTGGGGCCAGGTATGATGTTATCTGATTAAAATATGACCATGTAGATCATTGTTGCTAGCACTGTTATATAATTGCAAGAAATCTTGTATAAATTATGTCAAGTAAGGTGTCTATGGAAATGTTATGATTTGCTGGATATGATTATGCTATTTGTATGCATGTATCATTTTTGTATTTGAAGTTAGGAGCATTGGCTCTACACCAGTATTTCAAATATGTTGGCTCCTGCGGCAATGCCCACAAGGTATTTACCTGCACATCTTGGGACTATTCAAGTTAAGTGGCCCATCAAAAGAACACTTAACTCACAATGGAAGATGCCCATCTACACTGAATGGACTTTCCTGTGAAAGTTCCATCTGAAGTATATGTAATGGCTTCTACTGTGACTAAGCAAAATCAGGCAGGGACATGTGACTCGCCCATGTGACTCCAAACACCATCTTGCTCCCTGTAATTTTCCATTAGCTGTGCTGAGAGCTTTGTTTGAAACAATGGGTTTCTTTCCACATGTCAGAAGCTATAAAAGGCCCTGGAAACATCCCCATTTTGTCTCTTCCCTGCTCAAACCTCTTTCTTCTTTCCTGCTCAGATCTCTGAACTATGAACTTATACTAATGGGTGCATTCTAATCGAGGGATTGAGGACCTTCCAATGATTTGGAAGCAGCCAGAGACTTGACTTAAGCCAGCAGTTTGTTCCATCACTGCCCCAAGCCTGAACCAAGAACTTTGCAATTATTGTATGTATTTGATTCCTTTAACCAGTTTTAACTCTAACCTTTCTTTCTTTTTATAAATAAACCATTAGATACTTAAGGATTGGCAACAGTATGATTACTGGGTAAGATCTGAATTATATATTGACCTGGGTGTGTGGCTGGTCCTTTGGGATCAGAAGAACCTTTTGTGTGATGAAACTGGTTTTAAATAGCCACTCATCTTTCAGTCTAGTGTTTTTGGTGGTGATACAAGGACTGGAATGTCTAAGGAAACTGCTGTTCTGTCTTCTTGTTAGCCAATGTGGTGAAACAGAAGTTTACTTTTGTTGCTGGTTTGGTATATCTTATGGGAGAATAACCATCAGTTTTGGGGTGTGTCTACCCTATTTCTCAGCAGTTTGTCCTGAATTTGGTATTCTCAGTTGTGACCCATGGATGCATGGGGACACCAGGGATGAAGGGTTTCGGGTGGAGGAGGGGGTGAGGGTTCCAGCTTGGGGTGCGGGCTCTAGGGTGAGGCCGGAGATGAGGGCTTTGGGGTTTGGCAGTGGGTCCTGGCCAATGGGAGCTGTTGAGCTGTTGCTGGGGGCAGGGGTAGCTCACAGAGCCCTGTGGCTGTCCCGCCATCTAGGAGCCAGATGGAGATGCCAGCAGCTTCCCGGGAGCCACTCAGAGCTGGGTAGGGAGCCTACCTGTGCCACCAACTGGACTTTTAACGGCCTGGTCAATAGTGCTGTCCAGAGCCACCAAGGTCCCTTTTTGACCGGGCGTTCCAGTCGAAAACCAGTTGCCTGGCAACCTTAGCAGGAGCCCAGGCTCTGAAATCCCAAGAAGGGGATGGGTTTCAGAGTTTGGGGTTCAGCCTGAGCAAGAACATCTACACTGAAATTTTTAGTCCAGCAGCACAAGCCCAAGTCCGTTGACCAAGACTCTGGGACTCATTCCCATGGGTTGTGTTTTTATTATTTGTTTGTTTTTTCAATGTGTGCAGATGTACCCTAAGTTTACAGCAGTGGTGTCAGTGAGATGAGAATCAAGCCCAACTTCTCTGTGTGTATCTTTTTCCCCAGATTCAAACAAGCTAAAAAACTGGGACACTAAGTGGCTGGATTAACTCAAGCAATACAACAGCGGGCATGGGAATACTCATTCACACAATAAAAAAAAAAGGGGGGGGTGGGGATTCCCAGAAATGGAAAAATAAATTTTGGAACAAAATATGGATCTAGAATAGAACCAGAGTGATATCTGTAATTAATGAGATCAAACCAATTACAAAGGATAATTATAATACAAAAATTCAAAACAGCAAATTTCTGGGAAAGCGGGGTAAAATTAAGTGGGATATAGTGATGGAGAGAAAAAGAAAAGTGAAAATATTTTAAGAGCTAAGAGAGGCGCTCAACCTTTCCAGAATACTTTGCCCCTTTCAGGAGTCTGATTTGTCTTGCCTACCCCAAGATTCACCTCACTTAAAAACCACTTGCTTTCAAAATCAGACATAAAAATACAGAAGTGTCACAGCACATTATTACTGAAAAATTGCTTACATTCTCATTTTTACCATATAATAAAATAAATCAACTAGAATGTAAATATTGTACTTACATTTCAGTCTATAGTATATAGAGTGGTATAAAAAAAAGTAATCTGTAGGAAATTTTAGTTTGTACTGACTTCGCTAGTGCTTTTTATGTAGCCTGTTGTATAATTAGACAAATATCTAGATGAGTTGATGTACCCCCTGAAAGACCTCTATATACCTCCAGGGTACATGTACCCCTAGTTGAGAATCCGACTGTAAACCTGTTGTATCCTACTAGCAATAAATACACTGAGAAACACAAAACATAGACCAAAGTGAATAAAAAGTTTAAAAAATAATAATGTAATTCAGGGTGTGAAACAGGACATAACTGTAGTATAATATGTTAGGTGCAGAGGACATGAACTTTACATAGAGTTATCATTGAGAATCATACAGAAAATATTAGTGCCTTTCTATACATCAGTTACCGTTATCTGACATACTGTATGCGGTAATAGCGCTCCCCCCCACCCCCACCCCCAAATGTGCAGAATCAAAGGAAGTTGAGAGATGAGCAACAAGAAAGATTACAGGCATAAAAAAAGCTCTTTCATGAAGAGAGATTGAAAAACATTGATTGTTCACAGTGATGAATAAGAGAGTACATGATAAATATATGTATACAAAATAATGACTAGAGACAGTAGATCAGGAGCTTCTGTTCTCTCTGTCTCATAACACAAGAAGGGACATTCAATTAAACTGATAAAAGGAAATGGTATTGCATATAATACATAATTAGACTGTGAAAATCATTGCCACAGGATGTCATTGAGACCAAAAACATATCATGATTCAAAAAGGGATTGGATGTTTATATGAGTAACAAAAACAACCAGAGTTGTTTATAGTAAATTTTTTTAAAAGTAGTTTTTGGAAGGGGTATAAGTCCTCATGCATTGAGGTTAAAAGTGATGTCTGTTAGAATCTAGGAAGAGACTCATTTGGAGAACATGTTCAATATCTGCCTACTGTGGAGTTCCTTGAACCTACTCTGAGCACCTGGAACTGGCCATTGGCAGAGACAGGATACAAAGCTAGATGGACCACACGTCTGATTCACTATGGCAATTCCTCAGTTCCTGTGCATAATGAAGTACTGTAGAGGAGCTGACTCATCCCTGCAGCGCCTCCTGCTGGTGACTTTTGGGAATTAGCTCAATCCAGCCTCCGGAGCACCCTCTGCAGGCTGGTGATCCGCCTGTCCTCTGGCCCCTGTGTCCGTCCCAGACCCCGGTGCCCTTTTATCTGGGGTGCTGCCCCCTGGCAGTACACCCCTCAGTACTAGGGTCTCCCCTTCCCAGGGAACCCCCACCCACTATCCCTATCTCGCCTCAGAATAAGGCCACTGCCAGTCACCAACTAGTCCCCGCTCCCTGGGGCAGACTGCAGTACAGGTCACTCATCACAGGCAAGGTTGGGTTTGGACCTGCTGCCTTGGCCTACCTATGGGCTGCCCTCTGCAACTCCCAGTACCCCTTGGCCTCCTACTAGGCTGCAGCCTGGGGCTATCCAGGCTGGAGCTCCCCAGCTCCTCAGCCTTTCCCCAGCCCTGCTCCACCCAGGTACCCTGTGTCTAGCTCGCTGCAGCCAGGCCCTTCTCTCCCTGAACGCAGAGAGAGACTGCTGAGCTCTTGGCTCCCAGCCTTCTTATACAGGCCAGCTGGGGCCTGACTGGGGCATGGCCCAGCTATGGCTACTTCCCCAATCAGCCCAGCTTTTAGAGCTGCAGCCCTCTGCCAGGGCTGTTTTAAGCCCTTCCAGGCAGGAGTAACCACCTCGCTACAAGTACCAAGGGCAAAACGTATTGGGCTGGATTTATCATTTGTCCTGTGGGTGCAACTGAGAGGAGAATGCAGAGGAACTGGTTATGGCATCCTGATTTTGGAGCCAGTCCCATGCTTTGGCGCACTTTAGAGTATTCTAGTGGCTGTTGTGAATTAATTAAAGGCAGTCTCTACTAAAACATATAGAAATAGCTATATAGAGTCAGTAGTCTCATGCACCAGAGTCAATGTTATCATACTTTTACTAATTTGATAATGTAATAGGGATAATGTTATCCAATGGATACTGCACTGGATTTGGAGTCAGGAGACCAGGGTTATGTTCCTGGATCAGCCATTAACATATGTGACCTTGGGCAAATCACTGAACTTCTCTATGCCACGCTTTCCTCATTGGAAAAAAGAATGATACATCTTTGTAAAGTGCTTTGAAACCTATAGATGAGAAGAGTTATGTGAGCTTAAATTTATTATTGTGGCAATTTGCGTTATCTAGCCTATTAAAACCAACCTTAAGAAGGTAGTGCACAATCAGTAGCTTGTCATCTTTTTATATTTGCTAGAGGGAATTTTTAAGAGTTCTCTATTTATCAAAAAGTAGAATGGTTATTTAGATTTAAAACGTCTTTTGAGAAGCACAAAGCTTATTTCAAGTGATTGCTGTACACAAAAAACTCCGATTGGATTCCTACTATTGCCAGTTGGAATGGCCTTTACTATTCTCAGAAGCAAGTTTATAAATCATCACAAGGGGAAAATCTGTTCAAAAATAGGGAAAGAAACTGTAAGGACAATCCAATTGTTCCTCTACCACTTGATTCAATAAGTGCAAGAACATTTAAATGGATTTGGAGGTTGCAAGGTCCTATCATAGTGGTTAATGTACCATATGTGCAAAGATCAATGAAGTGGCCTTGAGCTAGTCAACATGCACTATTGACCTGGGTAGTTGAGCTTCAGAGTACATCTAATTGTTAAACAAAACAATGAAGCTCAAGCTAGAGGCTATCTTGTCTTCCATGTGATAAATTCAGAGACATTGAGTTGTGTTATTTTAGAGGGAGTTCTTTAGTGGAAAAATAAAAGTTAAATTGGTAGCCATAGTTCCATTAATCAAACACAGAACTTTACATTGTGAAACCCTCTATCTGTTATCACAATCTATCATCTACATATGAGTGGTAGACATTACAGTGATGTAAAATCTAGAAGGAATTCCTAAATTTGTCAAAAGAGCTCATCTAACTCTGTGAGCCAAATCAGCTGGAAGGAGAAATTTAATCAGAAAAATATGAATGATAACTGGGAATCATTTAAGAACCCCTTATTACATGCCCCAAAATCCACAATCCCACAACCGAGGAAGAAGGCTGAGCTGGTTAAAAAAGCAACCTGAGTTAGCAGACAAGTGATGGCACCTGTTTAAAAAAAAAAAAGAGAGAGAGAGAGAATAGATAGCAAAGATAGCAAATGGAAGAAAGGGGAAGTTGATAGTAATGAATAAGGATACAATTCTGTCACACAGGTCACAGATTCCATAACTTTGGCGAGGAGGGATAGCTCTGTGGTTTGAGCATTGGCCTGCTAAACCCAGAGTTGTGAGCTCTAATCCTTGAGGGGGCCACTTAGGGATCTGGGGCAAAATCAGTACTTGGTCCTGTTAATGAAAGCAGGGGGCTGGACCTGATGACCTTACAGAGTTCCTTTCAGTTCTATGAAATAGGTATCTCTCCATATACTTTATTTATTTATTTTTATTTATAACTTTCTGGGACCTCTGTGACTTCTTCTGCATCAGAGCTGGAGTGGCTGTCAGCCCTGGGGCTGCTGAACAGCGGCTTCTGGAACTGCTGGCCAGCAACCAGCCCCAGGGCCACCAGGGCAGCAGCCGGCCCCAGGGCAGCAGCCTCCAGAACAGCTGGGTCATCAGTCAGCCCCAGGCCATCAGAACAGCTGACTTCAGCGGCTAGTGCTCTGTGGCCCTGGGGCTGGCCACCAGTTGGCTGTTCCGGCAGCCCTGGGCCTGACTGCGTCCCGGCAACTGTCTAAGCAGGCTGGGAAACACTTCCCTGGCAGCAGCCACTGGAAAAACTGAGCAGCAGTCAGCCCCAGGACTGCTGAAAGCTGACCTACTGCCAGGGCAGCGGTTCCTGGCCCACCAGAGCAGTGATCAGGGCTTGGTCAGCCTCTCTGGGGCTGGAGCAGCAGCTGTCAGCCCCTTCCACAAGAGCAGCGGCAGAGCTGTTTCCCCCCCACACCACCACCCTCAGGCTATTTTTAGTAAAAGTTAGGGACAGGTCACAGGCCCATGACATTTCCCTGACTTCTACTGAAAATACCTATGACTGAATCTTAACCTTAGTACTGAATATAAATCAGAAGTTAGGAATTGTAGAAAATTGATAAGGGAAGCAAAGGGACAGAAGCAGAAATCTCTGGCTAGCAGAGTTAAGGACAATAAGAAGGAGTTTTAAAAATATATTTGGAACAAAAAGAATCATGAGAATGGTATTGACCCATTACTAGATGGAAATGGTAGAATTATCAATAATAATGCAGAAAAGGTAGAAGTGTCCAATAAATATTTCTGTTGTGTATTTAGAGAAAAACATATGATATAGTCTCATCATATGGTGATGATTTCCATTCCACTAGTATCTCTGAAGAATTTTATACAGAAGCTTCTAAAGTTAGACATTTTTAAATCAGCAGGTTCAAATGACTTGCATCCAAGATTTTTAAAAGAGCTGGCTGAGGAGTTTGCTGGACAGTTAATGTTGATTTTCAATAAGTCTTGGAGTTCCCCAAGACAGGAAGAAAGTTAATGTTTTGCCATTTTTTAAAAAGTATAAATGGGATGACCTGAGTAATTATAGATCTGTCAGCCTGCCATCAATTCCAGCTAAGATAATGGAGCAGCTGATATTGGATTCCATAAATAAAGAATTAAAAGAGGGTAGTGTAATTAATGCAAAAAACATGGGTTTATGAAAAATAGATCCTGTTGAACGAACTTGATATCTTTTTAGGGCTGTCGATTAATCACAATTAATTCACGATTAACTCAAAATAATTAATCACGATTAATCGCAATTTTAATTGCACTGTTAAACAATAGAATGCCAATTGAAATTTATTAAATATTTTGGATATTTTTCTACATGTTCATATATATTGTATTCTGTGTTGTAATTGAAATCAAAGTGTATATTATTTTTCATTACAATATTTGCACTGTAAAAATTAGAAACAAAAGAAATAGTATTTTTCAATTCATCTCATACAAGTCCTGTAGGCAATCTCTTTGTCATGAAAGTGCAACGTACAAATGTAGATTTTTTGTTACATAACTGCACTCGAAAACAAAACAATGTAAAACTTCAGAGCCTACAAGTCCACGCAGATCTACTTCTTGTTCAGCCAATCACTAAGACAAACAAGTTTGTTTACATTTACAGGAGATAATGCTGCCTCTTCTTATTTACAATGTCACCAGAAAGTGAGAACAGGCATTTGCATGGCACTTTTGTAGCTGCCATTGCAAGATATATACGTGCCATATATGCTAAACATTCATATGCCCCTTCATGCTTTGGCCACCATTCCAGAGGACATGCTTCCATGCTAATGATGCTTGTTAAAAAAATAATGGGTTGATTAAATTTGTGACTGAACTCCTTGGGGGAGAATTGTATGTCCCTTGATCTGTTTTACCTGCATTCTGCCATATATTTCATGGTATAGCAGTCTCGGATGATGACCCAGCACATGTTGTTCACTTTAAGAATACTTTCACTGCAAATTTGATAAAACGCAAAGAAGATACCAATGTGAGATTTCCAAAGATAGGTACAGCACTTGACCCAAAGTTTAAGAATCTGAAGCGCCTTCCAAAAACTGAGATGGATGAGGTGTGGAGCATGCTTTCAGAAGTCTTAAAAGAGTAACACTCCAATGTGGAAGCTACAGAACCGAACCACCAAAAAAGAAAATCAACCTTCTGCTGGTGGCATCTGACTCAGATAATGCTTTGGATTGTTATCGAGCATAACCTGTCATCAGCATGGATGCATGTCCCCTGGAATGGTGGTTGAAGCATGAAGGGACATATGAATCTTTAGCGCATCTGGCACATCAATATCTTGCAATGCCAGCTTCAATGGTGCCATGAGAATGCCTGTTCTCACTTTCTGGTAACACTGTAAATAAGAAGAGGGCAGCATCATCTCCTGCAAATAAAAACAAACTCGTTTGTCTGAGCAATTGGCTGAACAAGAAGTAGCACTGAGTGGACTTGGAGGCTCTAAAATTTTACATTGTTTTATTTTTAATGCAGTTTTTTTGTACATAATTCTACATTTGTAAATTCAGCTTTCATGATAAAGAGATTGCATTACAGGTCTTGTATTAGGTGAACTGAAAAATACTATTTCTTTTGTTTTTTTTACTGTGTGAATACTTGTAACCAAAAATAAAGTGAGCACTGTACACTTTGTATTCTGTGTTGTAATTGAAACCAATATATTTGAAAATGTAGAAAACATCCAAAAATATTTAAATAAATGGTATTCTATTATTGTTTAACAGTGCGATTAATTGCAATTTTTTTAAACCTGCGATTAATCACAATTTAATTTTTTTAATTGCTTCACAGCCCTAATCTTTTTTTGAGAATAGAAGTTTGATTGCTAAAGATAATACTGTTGATATAATATCTTTAGAGTTCTGCAAGGTGTTTGACTTGGTACCATATGATATTTTGATTAAAAAACAAGAACGATATAAAACTTACATCCACACATTAAATTGATTAAAAACTGGCTAAATGACAGGTCTCAAAATGTAATTGTAGACAGGGAATCTACATATAGTGGGTGTATTTCCAATGGGGTCCTGCAGGGTTTGGTTTTTGGCCCTATGCTATTTAGCATTTTTATTAATGAGCTGGATGAAAATAAAATCATCACTGATAAAGTTTGCAGATGGCACAAAAATGGTGTGTAGTAAATAATGAAGAGGACAGATTCAGAGCGATCTGGATCACTTGGTAAACTGGGCACAGGCAAACAATATGTACTTTAATATAGCTACATGTAGATGTATACCACTAGGAACAAAGACTGTTGGCAATACTTAAATGGTGGGGGACTCTATCCAGGGAAGGAGTGACTCTGAAAAAGATTTTCTGAAATCTCAAAATACTTTAAAATAAAACGATGCATTTATATTAGTTTTTCTTTTTAATTTTCTTTTGCTCTTTATGTTTTTAGGGGGAGTAGGTAGGGAGAAGTTTGTTCTTAACGGGGGGAGGGGGGGAGAAAGGCACATTCCTATTTCATTTATTAGTGGAAGTTCATAATGTGATTACCCAGATATGAATAACAATCAAATAATGTCTTATTCCCTATGGATAACAAAAATAAATTTCAGTCAAATGTTTCCAGCAGAAATCTCAAATTTGTCATGCAAAGTACTTTTCTGCATTCCAACTTAATGTATTTATGAGTCAGAAACATCAAAGCTTAGAATAAATAGCAAGATTATAAGTACTGTCTTCTTATGAAATGATTGGAAAGGAAGTGCAGTTAATGAAACTGGCAGAACTGTTGCAAAGCAGCATTAAGGCCTTCAGATTTAGAGAAAACATCCATGCTCGCTTTATGTTATGGGATAGGGGAAACATCTAGGGACTGATTCTGCTCCCACACCAGCTTTACAACTGTGTAACTTCAACGGAGTTATTCGTGATTTACACTTGTGTGAGAAAAAAATCAGGCCCAGAGTTTACAAACTTCTCCCTAGCCTGATATTTGCACATACATGCTTCCAAAATTGTAATAGGGGAAACCACTGAAAATGTGTACTAAGCAAATTATCTCATACAATAAATGAAATCTCTCATGTTTTTATACAAATAACTTGTCTACAATAATATAAAGAATAAGCCAGGGCTCAAAAACAGCTGGTACATGCCCACATGCTATACTGGCACTGCTGTGAGTCCATCACCGTCTTGCCCCACCCATTCAACTTCACTGGCCTATCAAAACTGTTCCCTGTGCTGATGAGGGTCCCCACCCCCTCCATACCTGCTGATGAGTCTTTCACTCTTTCCTGAATGCTGGAGCTGGTTGAGGAACAGTGGCTTTGTCCCTCTGCTTCCCACTCAGTCTGGAAGATGAAGGTCCCCCAATGCTGTTACACCCATCAGGCCTGGAAAAGTGGGTGTATAAATTGTGTGAGGACCTCTGTGTGTGGGGCGAGCGGGTGGAGGGTGATATAAGTTACAGAGAGTGTGTTGGGGCATATCAATTGGGGAGAACCTGTGTGTGAAGGGGGTGGTCTGCAGAGAACACATGAACTAGGAGGAGCCTCTGTGGGTACGTGGGTGGGGGTCTGTAAAATATTGGAATTCACCAAATGTGGGAGGTCTGCGTTCATTGTTTGTGTGTGGTTCTTTGTGGAGAGCAGTGTTTCTGAATTGTGGTGAGGCTGTACATTGTGTGGAGGTCTGCATCAACAGTCTTTGGGCATTTCAAAGGTGTTTCTGTATCAGTTCTGTGCATGGAGGGTTTGTGCCAAGTGTGGGGTGTAGAATTGAGTGGGTCTCCTTTGTAGAGGCAGAATTAAGCAGTCTGTATTGTAAGGACTGCTAGAGTTAATTGGTACTGGGTAACTGTCAACTGGCCTGTGTTTTCAGGAGTGGACAGAGCTTCAGTGGTGGGGCTTCAGCTATTACCATCACTTTTTTTTTCCTCTCCGATCCTTGGGAGTGATATGGAGAGTTTCTTGCAGCTGTGTTTATTTTCATTTATTCAGTTTAACATGTGCACATTACTTTCATGCATTCATAGCAGAGCATTCAGATTACATTGCCATGATGCAGTCAAACAGTGTCCTACCAAAAAGGCCTTTCAAAGTATTGTGGAGTTTTAGACTAATGTTCAAGTCAATACTGTACTCGTTCCATAGAAAGGCTTGAGATCTATTACTAAAACAACTTGAAAAGTCTAGGTCAACCTCTGAGGAAAGATTGAAAAAATTGGGTTTGTTTAGTCTGGAGAAGAGAAGACCAAGGAGGAGATAACAGTCTTCAAGTACGTAAAGGGTTGTTATGAAGAAGAGGGTGATAAATTGTTCTCCTTATCCACTCAGGACAGAACAAGAAGTAATGGTAACTACAAAAAGGGAGATTTACGTTAGACATTAGGAAAAACTTCCTAACTGTAAAGTAGATAAGCACTGGAATGAATTACCCCAGTAGGTTGTGGAATCTCTGTCATTGGAGGTTTTGAAGGGCAGAATAGACAAATACCTGTCCAGGAAGGTCTAGATAACACTTACTCCTGCCTCAGTGCAGAGAACTGGATTAGATGATCTATCAAGGTGTGTTCCAGTCTGTTCAGTGTAGTTTTAGCTGTGTCAGTCCCAGGATATTCTGCTCCAGCTTGCAGTTAGGTGTGATGCTTGGAGTACCTTTCTGAGACCTGAAGAAGAGCTCTCTGTGGCTCGAAAGCTTCTCTCTCACCAACAGAAGCTAGTCCTGTAAAAGATATTACCTCATCCACGTTGTGCCCCAAAACTATTCGTGAATTTGACATGAAGAGTTACGGCCATTCACAAAATGGCTGGAGGAGGATCTGCTGCTGCTGCCCTTTAGCCCAGTGGTGAGGGCACTCACCTGAAATGTGGGAGACCCACTTTGAATCCCTACTGTGGTACAGACCCAAATTTGACTTTTTCGCTTCACCAAAAATTCCAAACAATTTCAGATTTGGTTCCTTCCAAATTGATTTTTTCAGACTATACCTCTTTTTGCTTTCTTGTAATAAGGTATGTGATGACCTCTTGTTTGTACATATGAAATAGCCTGTGACAGCTATAGGGCCAGACTGTGTCCTACATATGTTCCTAAGAGATGGAGAAGCAGCAAGGAGACCTCGTAACTACAGGGATGGCATCCCAGGGAGTGCTAGCCAATCTCTAATACCAGCCAGTGGAGCTGGCTAGCTACACACACAGTGAGAATTCTGTACAGCAGGGCTGGCTTTAGGCCGATTCCCCAGAATCGGGCCCCGCGGTAAGAGGACCATGTGCCCGTGCCTGACAGGGCCCCGCGCCTTAGGCTCACCCGGCAGTGGTCTGCTCCGGCAGCATTTCGGCGGCGGGGGGGGTCCGCTCTGGGGTCTTCAGTGGCATTTCGGTGGCAGGGGGTCCTTCAGTGCTGCGGAAGAGGCGGATTCCCCCCCCCCCGCCGCCGAAGTGCCGCAGAAGACCCGGACCACGGAATCGGGCCCCACAGGTCCTAAAGCCAGCCCTGGTATGGAATATAAAAATTGTAAGCGCAATTGTTCATATTTGGTCAAATCTAGTGGAAGGCTGTATATTAAATTCATGATCCATCTTTTGAGACTGGAAATTCAGATCCAGTCTACTCTTAGTACTTAATAAGCTACACCGAAAAGGCTGATGACCATAAATAAATATGCTAGTTATTATATAGATTATATACAGACTAATGATGCACGTATAGGACTTAGAGATAGGAATTCCTAAATTCATTTCCTGTGTCTCTTAACAATTCATAATAAATTTTTGTACATCGAGCCTGATCCAAATCCCATTGAAGTCAATGGGACTCTTTCCCTTAACTTCAATGGACTGTAGGTCCTGCTCTTAATCTGTCTGAATTTCCCAGGGAGTGATTGTCCCCTGCCATCCACTTCGTGTAGTCATTTACATCTATCCAGAATGAGTGCTAAGTCAGTGTAAAACAAAATCATTCTCATTTGGTAGTATTTACACTCCCTCTGCCTGTGTGTAAATGATTATACAAGGTGCAAGGTAGTGGATAATCAGGCCCATGAAGACTCTTAGTTACAATAGGGATGATGCTATTTTGTGGTTGTTGTGAAGCTTAGTTAAAGGAACATTATTAGTTAATATCAGAATATGTAAAGCACTATATAAGTAAATATTATGTATAAAATAGGTAATTGAATAGTGGTATAGGTCAACCTAGCTAACATTTTTTTTTTGAATTCTATTCCAGTCCACAAATTATGAAATCATATTATTACAGCACATTAAATAATATAAAATATTATTTGTTTAGTTTATTGCAATTATGATGAGTGGGCTCCGCTGTTATTCAT
The DNA here is from genome assembly GCF_011386835.1 of Chrysemys picta bellii. Taxonomy (NCBI): domain Eukaryota; kingdom Metazoa; phylum Chordata; order Testudines; family Emydidae; genus Chrysemys; species Chrysemys picta. Next base: position 114,716,682 of record NC_088792.1, on the reverse strand, counting down.
AGGACAATATTATTCATTGTTCATGAAAATTCAAATTGCCAACCACTTTAATCATGAAAATGTGCACAAATCCATGTTCCAAATAAAATGTGAAATGATAATTTGTTTAAAATGAGTACCAGATGTGAATTACTCATCATTCTCCCATTTTTAAAAAGTGTCAGTCATCTAATGAGGGAGCAGAAAAAATACATTATAACTTAGGTGACCAGTTGTACACCTTACATACAGCTAAATTAAGATATGATTTTCAAAATGAACAAGTTGTGATCAACAACCTGCTGAAATTTATTCATGCAAACTCTTTAGAAAATATTTACAAATAACCAATACATTAGTAGAAATTCAGTTTCCCAGTGATTTTGAACACGAAAAATAAGTCTAAATTTGCCAGATAATTTATTCATAATGAGTAACTGTCAGCAGCACATGTAACATAGTGCATTTGGAATGATCATGCAGCAGAGTCATTCATTCAGAAATATGCCATGTAATTATGCACTGCAAGTAATCAAAACAAAAAGGATTAAAAACAGAAAGTATAGTATCAAGCAATAACTTAAATTATATTTCTAAATGTGAGTGAGAGATAATCTTAATCATGCATTTAACTATTAAGCATATTAGTCAATAGAAAAATGCAAATAAAACTAGATTATGATTTAGCTATGAATATGCATTTTAAAAATACACTAAGTGATATGACTGATAAAATTAGTGTTTTCACATAGGCTTGTTAATTCACGTACATAAAAGCATGTACATATTTATAAGTGTGGGTTGGCAGGGTATTTTGTTGTTGGTTGTTTTGAAGAATCTGTTTCTGTTAATGTCAGAGGTTTCGGAGCAAGGGTAGGGGGTAGCTAAGACTGAAATTATAGTGCAGGATAAATCCTCTGAAGCCTTCTTTCCTCTCAGTGGTGATTGTTGCATTCCTCACTCTCCAGTGGTCTCTGATCCAACTCCTACTGAAGTTGTGGATATGTTTGGATGTAGCTGGTGTGATACTTATTCTAGACTGAGGGACAATATAAAGATTAATGTTTGGCCTATTCATTATAATATATATATATATAATATCCTATATCGGTCAAAATGGGCTGGGCACCTAAGATTACTTCAGCGACTGCACTAAAGTAGCCTCTGCGACTTCTCTGTTATTTTGAGGGGAGAAGGATTGTTTCCTCCACCATTGCCGTGCTGGAGATACCTATCACCCAGCTGACTCGCTGGGCTGCGTAATGAATACCTGGATTTTGGCCCTCAGCAGTAAGGGTATTTTATTATGTCTTCTACCTATAAAGAGAAGTTGGGCAAGATCACCAGGTTTTTGGTGAGAATGAATATGGGCATGATCCAGCAGTTATTGAAATCAATGACAATATTCCCATTGCTTTCGGTGGGTATGGGGTCAGTCCTTCAATAGCAAGAGTTAGTGAATTTCTGGTGTATGTGAGGATGGAGTGCCATTTAGAAAAGGAACAAATGTATGGTGCATGCATGTTTATGGTGGTAAGGGAGGAAAGTGGGGGTTGCAGGATGATGTGGGCTTAGTAATAAAAAAAAATTGCTGAAACTAGTTTAAAATATTCAAGGTTTTGTCCCTTCTGGAAAAAATCTTTTAAAGAATTTTATATAGAAAATTAAAAACTTTTCTATAACTTTTCTAACCATATGAGAGCATTTAATAGAGAATTGTCCTTCATGTAGACTCCTATAGGATGGCTTTAAAAACAAATAAAGAAATAAGCAACCCCTGCCCTCCCAAACCCTTAAAGTATATCATTAAACTATTAAGCTCTCTGGGTTTTCACAGTAATTTCTAGAGAACCCAATGGATAACATCTGATTACATTTTATAGGACTTTAACATTAAGGTTTTCTTAGAAGAACATAAAGTATTAATAAAGTGATTGCAGGATTGATGCCTTAATAAAGTTTAACTTCCAAACAGTCAAAGTTAGGTGATAATGTCACTGTGACGTAGTAACTCTGTATTCAGAAAGTATTCATTCAAAAGCACATTGTTTAAGCATTTAAGCATAGGCGCCAACTTCTCCTGGTGCTGGTGGGTGCTCGACCCTCCAGCGCCCCAACTCCACCCCTGCCCTGCCCCGCCTCCATTCTAACCCCTTCCCCAAAGTCCCTGCCCCAAATCCGCCCCCTCCCTGCCCCTATTGGTCTCCTTCCCCAAATCCCCGTCCTGGCCCTGCCTTTTCCCCACCTCCTCCCCTGAGCGCACCACGTTCCCGCTCTTCCCCCCTCCCTCCCTCAGTTTGTTATGCCACAAAACAGCTGTTTTGCGGTGGCAAGCGCTGGGAGGAGAAGCGGGGACGCAGCACGCTCGGGGGAGGAGGCGGAGGTGGAGGTGAGGTGGGACATGGAGGGGAGCTTGGCTGCTGGTGGGTGCAGAGCACCCACCAATTTTTCCCCGTGGGTGCTCCAGCCCCGGAGCACCCACAGAGTTGGCACCTCTGCATTTAAGTATTCTTCTTAAATGACAGCATCTTTGGAGGTATGTATACATCAGACTACTGGATCTGTATATACAATATCATAATAAAAGGAAAAGAAAGTAAAAGTCCATGGGTGGTTAAGGTTGTGCTTACAGTGAGTGAAACTGCTGTACCTTTGTAGTGTGTGTGTATCAGTAACAGTCAAAGGTCTCTTGTTCAAACACACACACATACAGCCCTACATTTGTGCACATTCTTAATAGACAATATGGCTCGAAAAGAGAGGCAACACACCTTCACAAAAAAGCAAGTTTTAAATTTCAGTTGTTTTTAATTTTTTCCTCCAGCAAACCAAAAATTACAGGGGTATGTATTACGGACTGATTGCTTGTCAAATGTATGAGGCTTTAAATCAGCGCTAATTTTGAATGATAACACTGCAAAAACATCCTAAAATGTCAAAGTCATTAGTGTTCAATGGCTTTTATGTGGTCTATGTAAAATGACTTTGTGGTCTAAGTCCTGGACAAACATCCATATCATAATCCCCTATAGTCTATGTATAAATAATTACTTCATACTCAGGTGGGATTAATCTGGCATTTTTCATGAGCAATATATTCACTAAAAATAATATTAATTGATTTTAAAAATATTAAAACCAACTGCCATTCTCTCGAATGTCCTACTTTTAAAATCTAAATATTGCCAAACAGACTTTCAGGTGGTCTTCATGTCAAGTCTTAAATGGAGTGACCTTTCACATCTGAGTTATAAGCCCTTCAAAATACAAATTATTATCGGAAGTATCGGTACCACCTTTTCCATAGTTTTGTGAATAGTGGAACACTCGTATTCTTCCTATTCTCTTAGAACAGATTATTTATCAGTACATATTTTGACAGAGTATACTAAAATAATAGATATCATGTTCTGATTCCCTTCAACCAGATTTTTTCCCCATTTTAAATGCCATATAATGGCATTTTGATAGCTATACAATTAGGGGGAAATCCGGCCCCAGGGATATACAGCAAAGGGCTCTTTGTATTTCCTATGGGTTCCTCGTTATAATTCTGCCACCAGACTGAGGAAAGTCTTGGGATGACTTCCTGTGCCAGAAATGATCTATCCCGTCGTCATAAAAAATACTGGAAACAAATTTTATTATCCTTAGAATGAACCAAATTATACAGAAAAACAGGTTATTTAAACAAAAGCCTTCTTGTGGAGGATAATGAAGACCATCTCACAAGTCTTCCATACATACATACATCCTCATACATCCAGCCCCAAACTTCAGGTTAAACATTCAGAACATTATGGGCCTAATTCTGCTCTCCCTGTTAACCCTTTCTTAACTAATATAACCCCACTGACTTCAATGGAAATTGAATCAGTTATACGATAGTTGTTCACTTGCATGTACCGTAATAAATATGCAGGGCCGGCTCTAGGCACCAGCAAAACAAGCAGGTGCTTGGGGCGGCACATTTCTAGGGACGGCATTCTGGCACCGGCCATCATAGGCACCGACTCCGTGGCCTGGAGAAAAAGTACCCCCGCCGCCCCAGCTCGCCTCCACCTGCTCCCCTGAGTGCACCGCCACCACTCCGCTTCTCCCCCATCCCTCCCAGGCTTGTCGGGTGCAAAACAGCTGTTTCGTGCAGCAAGGCTGGGAGGGAGGAGAAGCCAAGTGGCAGGGTGCTTGGGGGAGGCAGTGGTGGTGGAGTGGAGGTGAGCTGGAGCAGGGGGCGGTTCCTCTCCCCCTCCTTACTTCCTGCACCCCCCCGGTTACTTCCTGGGCCCCCCCACCCTAGCTCACCTCCACTCTGCCTGCTCCCCTGAACACGCCGCTGCTCCGCTTCTTCCCCATCCCTCACCAGAGAGGGAGGGGGAGAAGCGGAGGGGTGGCGCACCTGGGGGAGCAGGCAGAGCGGAGGTGAGCTAGGGCAGGAGGTCGTGGGGTGGGCGCAGGAAGCAATGGGGAGGGGGAAATGTGGCACCCCCGGGGGAGGAGGCGGGGCTGGGGATTTGGGGAAGGGGGTTGGAAGGGGCGGAGTTGGGGTGGGGCTCGGGGGGGGGCAACATTTTTTTGCTTGGGGCGGCAAAATCCTAGAGCCGGCCCTGTAAATACGATACCAGAGGATGCTTACCTGTGTTCCTGCATCAAACAATCCTCTTCAAATGTAGATCTGAAACACTGCTCAAAGAATAATTATGCTCATCTGGTGTGAGAGCAGAATCTTGCCATATGCTTTACTATCAACATACTGAGCATGTTTTTCAGGAATTAAAGGTAAACATCTCTAGCGGTGTGGTCTTAACACAAGTTTGTTTGCTAATAAATTCCTTCTCCCTCCTTGGTTATGAAAAACAGATTTTATTTAAAATTGTAAAGTAAATGAATTGATTTCTCCAGTCCTTTACACCTCCAGTCTATGAGCATATGCTCCCTGGGATACAGGGTCTATTGCAAGGTACATGGGGAGTGATATATTTATGGATGGGCCTGCTAACATAATTAGTATTAGTAGCAAATAACTGTACTAATTAATGCTGGGTAAAATTTTTCACTGGAAATTTTTTTTTACCAAAAAATGGCTTTTTTGTCAAAACAGATGTTTCTGTGGGAAATGTCTACTTTGATAACATTTGTAAAGTGTAAAAAAATGAATTTGTTCATGTTCTGCACTGAACACCAAAAACTTATGTCTGAACACCAAATTTTTTTGTTTTTATTTTTATTTTACTGAAATAGTTTCTTTTGGAGTTTTCGGTGAAAACTTTAGAATAAATATTTTGATTAAAATGAATACTGTTTGTTCATCAACATATTTCATGGATCAAAAAAATTTAATGAGAAGATCTAGTCCTAACCTCTCATCCAGATCTCGTGACAGTCCTTCGTATGAGGGGAAAAGGCAGGATGTGAGGAGTTCAACTTGACAGAAAGGGTGGAGTCCATGGGAGAGTCCATTGCCACTATCCTTTCTTCATAATGGAACAATATGGTCATGGAGGATTCTGTAGCTTCTGGGCTACAGTAGTATTAATAGAGCAATTCCACAGCCTCAGTCTACTGGGTCTGGGGAGATTTTTTTCCACTGAGTTCCCCAGGCACACAGCTTAATATTCCAGTTGTGCTGAGGATGGGTGGATTTAAGCCTAAGTAAACAGTAGTTGTTGACTTACATGTACTATAATAGGCATGACCCATTTGGTACTTAGCTGTGGCCTGTCATCAAACAATCCCCTTCAAATGCAGATCTGAAATAGTGCTCAAAGAATAATTATGTTCATCTGTGACAAGCTAGCAGACTGGCTGACAGAACAAGTTGCATTAGTCAAGTGTGGAGACTGCCAGCATCAATAGTGATTGTATGTGCCATTTCTGCATGTGATGGGCTGCCAACTCATAAATGCCAAACAATTGAGTGACCTTGGACAAACCCTTTCCAGTAATGATACAACGTTGGTTTTAATGTTTAAGCGTCAGGAAGGAAAAGATCACAAGGTATCTTTCTTCCATGCAATTCTTCCTGCCCTAAATGGATGCATCTCATCTGAGTTTAAATGTTCCCTTCATCTCATATGCAAAGCCTCTTTTTATGGTATTAAGAATGTCTTCATTTCAAAGCTTAGAAAAGTTAAAGGCGACTGAGGGCTGGAGTGGGGGAAGGGAAATACCATTGTTATACTTGGCAGTAGCTGCTATCTGCATAGCGATAGCAAAACTATTCTCGGGAGCTCAAAATTCTACTTCATTTCATCTCAGGCACCTACTTACATTTAATGTAATCTATTTGGCATTAGGAGTGTAGGCTGATTATGCTAAATTTGTTAGATTTGTCAAAGGGAAAATAGAAGACACCGTGGTGTCACGGTAAACATGTAAAACAGAACACGCTTTCTTTACATTTTGTTTCACATATTTTGATCTAAATGCAGAAAAATACAAACATCTACAACAGTCTTAAAAGGCCACATTCATTACAAGAAAAACCACCCAGCAGCAGAATGCAGCCCTTAAGCAACAAAATTAAATGAGTAAGATCAGCCACTCTTTCAGTGGAGCAAAATATACCTTGCCCCAACAACATAAAAGAACAAAGGCCCTTCAAAAAACCTGTCATGCCCTCAGCCTTCCTCAATACTGCTAGTAAATGGTTCTTTTGGGTGCTTTTGTATCTTCCTCTTTAATTTATGTGTAGTCCCCTTTTTCAGCACTTGCTCTTTTTTCTCTCTGCTTCTGTGTATTGTTGTGTAGTGACTGGCAGCATGTTAATAGCCATGCCTTCAACACTGATCTGTGTGACGCACAGAACCATCCCCATATTAGTGCTCTTGCTTCTGGACCAAAATGTTGAGCGATTACCAGCCTATGACTCAGCATAAACACCTCGGGGCTTGCTGCACTTGTTAGAAGTGCCATCCTTGAATGAGAGGTTGCACTGAGGTCCCTTTTACAAGGCTCTGATATCAGTTCAGACGATCTAAATGTCTTTTTGAAAAAGAATGCAGAATAACCCTGCTGTCTGGGCCAACATATATTCCTTCAACAAAAATGTTTGATGTGCAGCAAGAGTGAAGCTATTGCTGTGGAATATAATAGTTGTGATGTGTAGCTACAGAGAGACTGTGCCACCACTATCTCAACCCATTACTTTACAAAGTGCTTTCAGTGACTTTGCTTTGAGCATAAAAGAGCACCCTAATGGGTTATGTCTGTGTAGTATTGTCTGGTTTTGTATTGTCTGGTCTTGCAAAAGCTTCAAGAAGTTGTAACATTGTGTAATTTCATAATTGTATTGGAGAGCCCCAGGAAGTATGCAATATTTAGAAACATACAAGCTGTAAGTCATTTACCATTTTTGTACTTTTAATTGTCGATTCTTTACGAAAATGATACTTAATCACAAAAACGAACAATTACTTTTATTTAATCTCTCCATCCCAATATTTATTAATCACAAAATGTGCTTATACTTCTACTATTTAGGGCCTTTTATTGGTAGTTTTGGAAACTTTTTAGCAGAAGTACATTCACACCTAAAAAGGTAAGTAAGACGTGGAGAGTTGAAGTGCTATGCACATTCTGGACAAATGCAGTGAAGCACACTTACAGTGAGTCCAGGAAATTAGAGAATATAAAAGAGAAGCTTTGTGCTACTGTAGAGTTTCACTCTTACCCAGTAGAGCTGTATCGTGACAAAATGGTTAAAAAATTACTAAGGCATTCATAAAAGCACATATAACTTCCATGGCATTCAGTGGGAGTTGTGTGCATATGACTGAAGGAAGAATTTGACCCTATGATTTAATTCTTTGCAATTGCTTTAAAATGTATATGTAGGATTCTACTAAAATATTCTGAAACTTGAAGGCTTTGCCTTGTATGTCAGAAATATGAGACTGTCCTATTAAGCATAATACTCTGTACATTGCAAGAAATGTACCTTTTTATGACTGCAATTAAAATTTCCATGCAACTGTTTTACAGGTGTTATATGATCCTTGAGGGGACATTTACAACTATTTAATGAAAATATTTGGGACTTAATTATTGTAATGTAACATTCGCTTTTTAAAATAAAAACAAAACAAAACAACAACACACCAAAGATCTTGTTCTTAAAACAACAGTTTTATACGTTGATATTTGAATGAACGTTTGCAAAATCTAAAAATCCCAGTTAATAATTACTGGGCTAAATTCTCTGTTTCTTAGCAATCTACAGGGACCAAAATCTGGCCATAACCACCAAGCTGAGAATTTTCTCAGCAGACCGGAATTCTCAGCTGGACTAAAGAGGAAATGCATAGATGGATGGATTCCAAGGCCAAAAGGGACCATTGTGATCATCTGGTCTGACCTTCTGAAAAACACAGGCCATAGAACTTCCCCAACATAATTGCTAGAGCAGATCTTCTAGCAAAACACCCAATGTTGATTTACAAACTGTCAGTGATGGACAATCCACCATGACCCTTGGCAAATTGTTCCAATAGCTAATTACTCTCTCCATTAAAAAATTACACCGTATTTCTAATCTGAATTTGTCTAGCTTCAACTTCAGCCATTGGAGTGAGCTATGCCTTTCTTTCCTAGATTGAACGGACCATTATTAAATATTTGTTCCCCATGTAAGTACATATAACCTGTAAGACAGTTACCCCTTAACCTTCTTTCTGTTAAGCTAAATAGATAGACTCAGAGACCGTAATTACTTAAGGCATGTTTTCTAATCCTTTAATCATTCTCATGGCTCTTCTCTGAACCCTCTCCAATTTATCAACGTCGTTCCTGAATTGTAGGCACCAGAACTGGACACAGTATTCCAGCACTGGTGGCACCAGTGCCAAATATAGAGATAAAATAACCTCTCTACTTCTACTCAAGGTTCCCCTATTTATGTATCCCAGGATTGCATTAGCTCTTTTGGCCACAGTGTCACAGTGGGAGCTCATGTTCAGCTGATAATCCACCACGACCCCCAAATCTTTTTCCGAGTCACTGCTTCCCAGGATAGAGTCCCCCCATCACTTAAGTATGGCCCACGTTCTTTTTGCCTAGACATATACATTTACATTTAGCCATATTAAAACAGATATTGTTTGCTTGTGCCCAATCTACCAAGAGATCCAGATCATTCTGAATCAGTGACTTGTCCTCTTCATTATTTACTATTCTCCCAATTTCTGTGTCTTCTGCAAACATTATCAATGAAACAAGATGGGGCAAGCTGATGGGCATTCACTGAGAGGAGTCCTTAGCTTTGGACTTAGCTTTTTTACCTTAGCTCTTCCTGCTGGTTTGCCAGAGCCTTTATTTGTAAACCCTCTAGACACATTGCTAACCCCATTTCTTTTCTCAGACCATGAAGGAGACGGTGGGCTTGAGCACTGGTAGTGGTTGTATTTATTAACAGTCCTTTTGTGTTCTGGTTTCTGGTTCCTGCCACAGCTTGGGGTGATCCTCAGGTTCAGTGGGTGAGCTTCTTCAACCTGCTTCTCCAGGTAGAGATGCAGAATCACATGTTCCTCTGGGGTCACTGATGCATCCTTGCCCTGGCTCTCATCAGTGTCCTGTTGGACAATGAGGCCAACAGGGTAGAGGAGGGATCATGGGCCACTTCAGGCTCTGTACTAGGAGCCCTTGACAGCACCCAGTCAAGCTTCTCGTAGAAGGGGGATGTATGATGAGCCCTCCCAGATCAATGGCATTCCTGTACAGGAGTCTCAAGTGTTTCATTCATTCCCAGCACTAGGATGGGGTCCACTGAGTGACTGCCTGCTCCAGCTGCCATGACATTTCTCAGTACATGTGCCAACCAAGCTGCTGGTCTTACAGCTGGATCCATTTTCACCTGGAAAGGGTGCAGCAAGGGACCTGGACTGTGTAAGGGTCCGGAATAACAGGATTAAATGTATTGCGGGAATGGGCATGGAGGAGTAATTAAACTAGAGACTTAGTACGTGCAGGAGCGGCACCAGGGTTTTTGCCGCCCTAGGTGGCAGCGCTCCTCCTCTGAGCATTCGTTGGCGGGGGTCCTTCCGCTCCACGTCTTCGGGGCACTTCAGCGGCGGGTCCCGGAGCGAGTGAAGGACCCACCACTGAATTTCCGCCGAAGATCCGGAGCGGGAGAACCCCCCTGCCGCCGAATTTCTGCCAAGGACGGCAAAATGGCATCCCCCAAATCCTGCTGCCCTAGGCAACCGCCTAGGGTAGCCTAGTGGAAGTGCTGGCCCTGAGTACGTGTCCCTCACTCCTGTTCACACAGCAAACAAGAACAGGGCCGTGCCACAGCCTAAGGCATGCTAGCTTATTCGCTCTCCCATCACCTTGAGACAAATGCTTCTAGGGTTAAAATTATAATATATGGAGATATACCTATCTCATAGAACTGGAAGGGACCTTGGGTCCAGTCACCTGCCTTCACTAGGAGGATCAAGTACTGATTTTGTCCCAGATCCCTAAAAAGCCCCCTCAAGGATTGAACTCACAACCCTGGGTTTAGCAGACCAATGCTCAAACCACTGAGCTATCCCTCCCCACCTCCCAAAGGTGGGTAACAGGAGGTTCTGGTACAAGCCTGATCATGGAGACGTGTACAGTTGCTAGTGTAGACATATCTTAAATTAGATCCGAATATGGCCTGTTTTTCCTGTAGGAAAGATTTTGGTCCTGTGATAGGAGTGTCTACACCCAACATATTAACAGGTGTCAGAGGTCTCAGTTAGCCTGCCTTGCTGCATCTGGAATGTGTGTCAGGCTTGATTTGTTATTAGGCCCACTTGGGGAGGAGCTGAGTCTTCTTCATAAAAGGAGGAGGTGAGAGCTCCAGAGAAACCCAGGAGAGAGGAGGTAAAGAGTTCCTTCTCTCTGGGAAGGGCCTGAGGAAGGCAGACTGACAAAGGCCACAGGATGGAAGCAGGGGAGAGGGCTAGGAAGCAAAAGAGAGGCTGTGTTAACCACAGGCTGCAGAGAAGCAGCAAAAAAGTGGCAGAGGCAGGATGTGGCCCAGGGAAACAGCAGAGCATCTGAAGGAGTAGATATAGCTGCTTAATACAGGGTCACTGGACTGGAACCCAGAGCAGAGGTGGGCTTGGCCCCCCCCACCCCCCCAATGTTAAATTTAATTATATTATGGGCGCCATTACCAAGTGGTTCAACTATGTTCACCTCTTGGACCAGATCCTGTGCTCCACTAGGACTAAATCAAGAATTGCCTCTCCCCTTGTGGGTCCAGGACTAGCTGCTCTAAGAAGCAGTCATTTATGGTTCCTTGAAACTTTATCTCTGCAACATGTCCTGAGGTGACATGTTCACAGTCCTTATGGGGATAATTGAAATCCCCCATTATTATTGAGTTTTCTATTTTTGTAGCCTCTCTAATCTACCAGAGCATTTCCCAATCACCATCACAATCTTGGTCAGATTGTCCGTAAGTGTATTCCTACTGCTATATTCTTATTATTCAAGTATGGAATTTCTATCCATAGAGTTTCTATGGTACAGTTTGATTCATTTAATTTTTTTTTTACTATATTTGTCTCCATGCTTTCTTTTGCATATAGTGCCACTCCCCCACCAGCGTGACCTACTGTCTTCCCATATATTTTGTACCCTGGAAAATATGTAAGTTGTAAAAGTATCACTAGTTTTTTACAACTCTTATACACACCATGTTAGGCAGCAGCTTGCCATACATGGAAGGCAAGTTTCAGAGAAAAACTATTACATTCAGTTCTTATATCCTTCCTTCAAATAGGAAAGGAACTAACCTCATTTACTATTAAGACTTTTAAACAGCAACAATAAGGTTGACTGAAACAAATGGAGTTACAATAACAAAAGGGGAAAAGAGAAAAATTGTTTTAAGTGTATCAGTTAAGAGACCATTAGGACAGATATGATATCACTGACTAAATAATTTTAACCAACTGATTAACCATACTAAGGCCTTGGCTACACTTACCCGCTAGTTCGACGGCTGGAAATCGAACTTCTGGGTTCGACTTATCGCGTCTAGTCTGGACGCGATAAGTCGAACCCGGAAGTGCTCGCCGTCGACTGCGGTACTCCAGCTCGGCGAGAGGAGTACCGCGGAGTCGACGGGGGAGCCTGCCTGCCGAGTGTGGACCAAGGTAAGTTCGAACTAAGGTACTTCGACTTCAGCTACGTTATTCACGTAGCTGAAGTTGCGTACCTTAGTTCGAATTAGGGGGGTAGTGTAGACCAAGCCTAAGCTTGTGACACATTCACTGAAATTCAGGTTGTTTAAGCTAAAGCATAGGTGAACTTTGACAGAACTTAAGTTTACAATGAAATTACAGAAAATAAAAACTGCTACAATAGTATTCAAAGTTTACGTGACTTAATTTAGCATAGAATGTTAGAATTTAAATACAAACTGTAAGTTGAAGCTGTAAGTTTCTCTAGTAAGAAGCTCTAGTGCTTTCTGTCATCTTAAACTATTTGGTGTTTTTCTGAAATCCCAGACTCCTCGAGTCATGTGATTACATGAGAATTTCCTCTTTCATTATATAAATAAAAGAAACTTGCTAGCCCTCATGGTTGTAGAGAAGAACTTGAGAATGTGAACCCTGAAGCTCAAAAATAAAAAGGGAATACTCCTCCTCTAGACACGCGCACACACACATTTATTATTTTTAAAAATCATCTGGTTTTTAACCCACTTTCTATTTTGCGGGAGCTAAATCATGACTTTTGAATGCTTGGGATAAGCAATAGTGTTTGTCCATCCCTTAAACCAAACTTTTTATAACTTAAAAAAAAAAGTGTTGTACATTTATTTTCCTGCACTTCTGCAGTTTCCAGTGTTTGGCCGGAGAGACATATGAGAGGCTACTTTTGTAGTATTTCTGACTCTGTTACAAGTAGAAAATATTGGAAATTGCATAAGTAAATCTGTTTTTGCAAGATCTCTATCCCAATTTTCTACTGTATTTGTTCCAAATTATCTGCTTTCAGTGGTCAGGGAAAGGCTGATCCATGGGGATTGGTTGCATAGTGTAAATTTTATTTTAAGTAAAAAAGTATGGGCAGCCACAAAATTTAGAAGGGGGGGAAAAATCAATACACAAAAACATAAAACCATTTTCAGCAAGAGAGATTGGGGTAAGGAGAGCAACTCACCAAATGTTGCATAATGGAAACAGTTGCTTAGACCACACAGCAAAAGCACAAGATTGTGGTGTCTATATCAGGAGTATGCCTATAAGTGATTGTTACACTCTCAAGGCAGGGCAAGTAGTTAACAAAAATGGGGTGTGGTTAACCAAAAGTGGGAGGCTCATGTAGCAGTTATTAGCATACTCCTGTCTGGGACTAATTAAGGGCACATTTCATGATAATAGTATATAATAAAAATGAACATGACCTTTGATTGTTCCGAATTCTGAAAATCTGCAATGTGGTTCTAAAGGCAAAAGCAAGCACATTATTTAAAACAAAATTTAATTGAACTGTTAGAGAACATTCCTGATTTTTTGTAATAAACTACAAAAGCAAGGAGTTAGTAACAGGGGGAAAATGAGAACAAGGAAAAGATAAAATAAGGGGAGTAGAAAGTGCTAGAATTTGAAACTAATGACTTTTATAGATAGCATTTTATAAATTCAGAGTCTTACCCAGTAACAAAACTAATCCATTAATTGAATAACATTGTAAGTGTTTAAAAGCAGTCCATTTTTATGGCTGTGTTAAGTGGTCAGTAATATATATTGTGCATTCTGTTGCATAAATTGGTCCTAAAAAATGTCTTCCCGTTCCTGACACCAGAAATTCTCCAAATCTGTCTCTGGGCATCTTGCCATTCTGTAGCATTAATAGATCATTCTGTTCTGACAGGAAAGCTGCTCAACAAACAGCTGTGTGAAGTAGAGACCTGGCCTCTCTGTCATTTGGTCAAAGACTTCCTGTCCCCACCGCAAAACAGAATTAATCATACATATATACAGACAGAATGTTCAGCTAAAAACAGACAGAATGTTCATCTAATGTGATAAAATTTCATAACATTTTGAAAAGGTAGATTCACATTTCAATATCATGTGGGACAGAAAGAAGCTCTTCTGGATTAGTCCAGAAGAGCTTTACAGCTGTTAAGAATCTTGTCCATTTTAATGAGCTCTAAATACATTACTGGCAAGCTGGCTGACACGCAACTGACATTAAACTGTCTGATCCCTATGACACACCCATTTGTCTCTTCCATGTGTGAAGATCAAGGGGCAAAATTTGTGGAAAGCAAACTAATCGCTACAGTCGCCTCTCCATCGGAAGATCAGAACTTTATAATAATGTGTTTAGCTTCCTGCTTATAGAATGTATTTAGAGTAAATGATAAATGTATCCTACACAGAGGTTAACAGGGAAGGACCGGAATAGAGGGAGGAAAATGGCAGTGTTAGTGTAGGGGGGCGCAGAATAGCTGGGCTGAGTCAGCTGTGAGGAATTAATTCCCCTCACCTGCACCACAGTATGTAAGATGGATGTTGTGATGTGGGTTGAGTGAGAGTCAAGATCTAGAGGGCAGCAGCTGAGAACAGAAGTAGTGATAGTTGTCTCTGGCTGTTGAATAAAATGCTCTTTGAAGTTTGTCTTTGGACTTGGCTGAAGCAAGCTGGGGCCTAAACTCTTTGGGCTGACCGAGGAAATTCCTGTTGGGTTTGACCTTCCAATTGCATTGTCTATTTTTTCATCAGTTTTACCATCAAACAGACAACTGAGGTGTTTCAACTTTTGGCCACTTAAAAAATATTGTGACCTACCATGGTTTATGGGGATTAATTTTACTGTTTTTCCCTCAGTGTTACAGAAAGCAGGAATTACAGAAAGCTGCTAGTTAAGATTAAGTTAGTGTCAATTCCCCAGCCTTGGGATACACTTTACTCTTGTGAGAAGTATTGTACCCTCAGTGTTTGTCCAAGTCCTCCACACCACTGCAAAGCATTTTCTGAAAGTGGATATATTTGCTTTTGCAGTCAGTTGTTCTCACTCTTTAAGCAATGCTCAGGGAGTGGGCTTAGTGAGGCAGAGTGAAGAAAAGGAAGGACATAGAGTATTTTTGGAAAGAACTGAGAGATATAGAGAGCTGTAGCTTTTCACTCTCTAGCCAGTGCACTCTCTTGACAGCGGACAAAGCGATAGGAGAAAGCAGAATCCGTGAAGGGTTCCACACTACAAACTCCCAGCTGTGCCTTGATTTGGACCTACAATTCCAGGTCATGGAGGTTGTACTAGCCTACTGAGAGTGGACTCTCTACTCAGGAAATGAGGGGACTTGGAGTGGACTGCCTGCTGTGGCAAGAGAGGCCACTTGCACTTTTAGAGAATATTTCAATCCCTTCTCTCTCTCTCTTTTTTTTTTTTTTTTAAGCTTTCCAATAACAAGCATAATGGGAGAATTATAGCGGTATATCCCAAATGTTTCTATACCAGGGAAGGAACAAGAGCAAAAGATTCCGTGAAGTCCACTAGGGACCTCACCATGTGTGACCAGGTTCCTAGTGGGGAGCCAGCGGTGGTCACTCAATTAGAGTGAACTGCAAAGAATGGGGCAGACAATCCCCATAAACCTGGTGGATATTGCAATACTTAGATTTACAAAGCCAGAAGAAAACAGCTTCATTACCTTACTGGTTATTCAGAAGTCCAAACAACACAGTTCCCCTAAAGTGATCCAGCCTCAAGCCTCCATCCAGGTACCCATGTCAAATATGATGAAAGTTTCTGTAAATCTTATTTCATCATATAAAAGAAAAGGTTCTACCAATCCCAGAGGATCGGACATATTACCTCTCAGGTTAATGAATGTTTCAGATCTTACCCAAATACACACTACAGCCAATTCTTATGAATTAAACTAAAATTTATTAAAAAGAAAAGAGAGAGAGTATGGTTAAAAGATCAATATACCTACAGACATGAGTTCAGTTCATTTAAGTGCAGCTTCATAGCAGAGATGGTGAGCTTTGTGGTTGCAAAGAGTTCTTTCAGAAATAGTTCATAGATTATAGTCCAATGTCCAAATCTCGTATTCAGGGCGTACCTGCATAACTGGGACTCAGTCTTGCAACTCAAACTTCCCCTGATGAAGTCTAAGCAGATCTGCGATGACAGAATCAGGACCGAAGGATCTTTTATACAATTTCATGTCTTTTGACTAGTTGGGATTTCCTAGGGGAACAAAAGGTTATTAGGATGACTTTGAAGGAGGTCTATCACCGGTACTTAGCTATACAAATTAACATAAGGCCATTTGCTTGTTTCTCCACCATTCACAGTACATTTCAAAGAGAGATGAATACTGAGATATCCCGTGTTTACAATTCATTTACATGATTGGATGTTCTTTTGACCTCTGAATTATCAGACTACAGCCTAGACAGGGACTGTTGATTACATTGTCCACCCTACTCATACATATGTAAATACACAAAAACACAAACATTATCTCCCCACATGTCTTTTGAGGGTTATTTATTTTGCAGGATGTTTAACCCTTTCTAGCCATGCGTCACACCATGTAAGCCAAATTTATTTGGGGAATGCTCGATATCACATCTACATCTACACTACTAGCTGGGGCTGTGATTCCCCTGCTCATGTACAACTACTTACGCTAGCTGTCATCCAGCTAGGACAAATATAAATAGCAATGTAGCCACGACAGCACTGCTATTGGCAACGGAGCTATGACTGAGTATTTGTCATGGTATTTATTAAGGCTCAACCTTGCTCCGCTGCTGATACCTGCGCTACCGCGGCTACAATACTATTTATACTAGTACTAGCTTGATGAGAGTAAGTGAACACAAGCAGGGAATCACACCCGTAGCTCACAGTGTAGACCAGGGATCAGCAATTTTTGGCACATGACCCGTCAGGGAAATCCGCTGGCGGGCCGGGACAGTTTGTTTATCGGCAGCATCCACAGGTTCAGCCGATTGCAGCTCCCACTGGCCGCGGTTCACCATTCCAGGCCAATGGGGGCTCTGGGAAGTGGCGCCGGCCGAGGGACGTGCAGCCAGTGGGAGCTGCAATCGGCCAAACCTGCGGATGCTGCAGGTAAACAAACCGTCCCAGCCCGCAGCAGATTTCCCTGACGGGCCGCGTGCCAAAGGTTGCTGATCCCTGGTGAGGAGGTAGATTAAGATGATGTGTGCTACACAAAAATTTTAAACAGATTGAGATGGAAGGGGTGGAGGAGTGACTGAATTACATTGAAGTAAACACTTGTCTTCAGGTTTCAGAGTAGCAGCCGTATTAGTCTGTATCCGCAAACAGAACAGGAGTACTTGTGGCACCTTAGAGACTAACACATTTATTAGGTGACTCAATAACTTTTCATGTTGAAAACTATGTGCAGTAACTTGTGTTCATGGTAATGGACAAATGGAAAGTGTAGTTTTTAAACATGTATGTTTTAAACATGTATGTTTCCAAGTAGTTTTTAAACATGAATGGCCAAATTAGGAACTCCTTGTAATACTTCCATTGAGTTCAATGAATGTTTTGCCAAGCACCACACAGTTTATCTCAGATGCTTTTTCTCTTGCAAAACTGAATGATAATGTTCCCTGACATATTGATTGTCCCCTGTTCTGAAATACACCACCATGCAGGAGAGTTATACTGAGTAAAATGTGTAAACTTCTCCTAAATGCACACATTCACACCTGACACAGGCAATATTTAAAACTGCAGTTCTTAATTATCAAAGCTTTTTTTTTTTCCTTGTGAGTTTTAATTAAATATTTGAACAGTTTGATTAATCATTGCAGCCCTAATTGGTTAGGGTTTAAGTGCTTTTCCTGGATTGGTTCTTTTGCAGCATTTTAATGCACCTCTCAAGAACTGCCACTGTGGGTTGGCATTATTACTTTAGGATTCTTCTCAGTCACAATACAACCAAAACCACCAGAGGCCTTGGTATGTGGCTATAGAAGTATCACAAACTCCAGCATCAAATAACCAAGTTACATTGACCTCTGTCTTTACTTAATTCAGAAGAGGGTGTCTATAAAGTGTCCTAGGAAACAAAAAGAGAAAAATTGATTGAATCTTGCTAAATAAGCCTCAAAATTAATTGACAAGTGAGGCTAACTCCACACAAGGCAGTCTAAGGGAGTAATCCCTTAATATTCAATGAAAGACGTTGAATGCCTCTTACAGACTGACTAAAGAACCCATTAGGATGGGAAAGCCAAGCAGTATTAGACGAACATATATTACTCACATAAAGTTTTTACACTCACATGATTATATTTCGTTTTAAAAGGTCTTACAGTAGGCTAGTAACTATCCTTTCATGAAAGTCAAATTACCCTTCTCTAAGATAGATAAGAAAATACCTACCTCAGAGCAAGGTTATATTCCGGTTACATTAATGGTTATAAAAGCTCTTTAAGATCGTGAAGGCACCGTAGAAATGCAAAATAGTAGTATTAATGGTATCAGTGTGTAAGCATGTATTGTGATTAATGAGTTCCTTTTGTTATACTTCTGTCTGTGTGGAGCAGTTAGGGTTGCCAACCCTCCAGGATTGTCCTGGACTCTCCAGGAATTAATCTTCAATTAAATATGATGTCATGTGACGAAACCTCCAGGAATACATCCAACCAAATATTTAGCGTTTACACTGATTTGGGCCTAATAATATGCAGAAGGATAAATCAAAATAAAAAAGAAAAGCATTTTACAAATTAATTTTTTTAAATCGAGGAACCCGTGCTTTTGCATAAAGGCTATCATAATGAAATCTATTCAGTGCCACAAAACTGGAGATAGGTAAACTTTCATAATCTGAAGCATCTCTGTGTATTTAAAGGTCATTCAGCTAAACTTGTGTCAACTTTCTTTGCTGACAGAAATAATACTACCTGTTTTGTATAGCAGTCATATGGACTCTGACTCAGTTTTAAAGATTGCTCTTTGATAATGCTGTAAGTAGCAAAGCCTTTTCATAGTCATGCTTTTGATTTATAGTAGCTGGTCTGCACATCTCCTTCTCATTTTGAGGGGCAGGATGATCCAGGCAGGAAGAAAGAAATTATTATTTGTACATGTGGTTCTTTAAACACTGAGAGCCAGGTTTATTATTTATTTATTTTATGAAACCAGAGTCACCTATCTCTGCACTCCAGGTAACCCTGACAAATACAATAAATCAAAGAAGAAACCGCTACATCACATATAGTACTAAATAGCCAAGAAGTACAAAAAATAAACCATATTTTTCCATTTCCCCTATCACCCCTAATAATATTAACATCTTCAGCAGACATCTTAAAATATAAATATCTTGTAGCATGCCCTGAAGTTCAGCAGTTTTAGACCAAGGTGTGAGGAAAAGAAAGAGAGCCTCACATGGGGCATCCTGCTAGCAAGCTCCACTCTTTTATACTCTTTTATTTCCCCCCACTGAGAGGGGACCAGCTCAAGAGCTTCTGCTCATATCACCTGTAGCAGTATGTCACGGGAAGAGAGGTGGCATCTGAGGAAGGAAAGTTTGAAGTTATTAGTGTGTCTCTCGTCCACGCCACTAATAGGCCCTTATTTTCTTTCATATGACTGTAGTGGAAATTGGAAGTGTTTTCCCTTATGAATTTCCATTTGAAGCCAAGGTCTTTATCTGATCCTGCCTCCAGGACAGAGAATTATCTGTAGAGGCAATTCTCTACTTTGATGCATATGGTCAGATATTAATTTATGACTCGGAAACATTAATTTACAAGTGCGAGTCACACATGTCGTAAAATACTTCAGGTCTCTTGAACTGGATCTAAAGCACAGATTCCATCTGTTCGGGGAGTTGCTGCTTATTTATGTCCTTGTAGTAACTATATTTAGGATGTTGCATAAAAGCTTTTAGTCAAGACACTACTTATTTAGGAAGTAATTTTCCTTAGCTAGGAAGCAAAAATTGCTTTATTGAAATTTATTTTAATAACCTAGGAATACTTTGACTATAACAAGATTATCAATATTTTGCTCCTTTTTACTGTTCCTGTTTACTGTTTCTGATATTTTTATACCTGCTTTCTCTTTGTTTTCTTTTTAGTGGCCTTGAACACTTGCAACTGATCAAAATACATCTACCCTATACTTTACCAAATTACAGGTGTTCAGTCTTTAACCACCATACTCTATTATTACTTTTAGTTCCCCGTACTTAGAGTGCACACAGTATTTTAGGTGCCAGGGATTTCAGAAGCTATTAGGACCAAACACTGTGATGATGACTTACTGATGGTTAATATATAGCAGCACTGTTCAGCACTGTTGCAGAACCGCTGGAACAGGAGATTGGAAGAAGAGGTTGAGTATATCCTTCAGGAATGCATCTGAAGAAGTGAGGTTCTTACCCACAAAAGCTTATGCTCCCAATACTTCTGTTAGTCTTAAAGGTGCCACAGGACCCTCTGTTGCTTTTTACAGATGCAGACTAAGGCCTTGGCTACACTTACCCGCTAGTTCGGTGGCTGGCAATCGAACTTCTGGGTTCGACTTATCGCGTCTAGTCTGGACGCGATAAGTCGAACCCGGAAGTGCTCGCCGTCGACTGCGGTACTCCAGCTCGGCGAGAGGAGTACCGCGGAGTCGACGGGGGAGCCTGCCTGCCGAGTGTGGACCAAGGTAAGTTCGAACTAAGGTACTTCGACTTCAGCTACATTATTCACGTAGCTGAAGTTGCGTACCTTAGTTCGAATTAGGGGGGTAGTGTAGACCAAGCCTAACACGGCTACCCCTCTGATACCTCAGGATTGGCTGTACTTTGATTAAGAATACTGAACTTCTCATGTCTTTTTGAAGGACCTCTTGATGAGTGAGACTGGCACTTGCAATTGCCATGATCACCCAGATTTGTTCCCTAAGAGTGTGCAGCATTGTGTCAAAGTAGCAAGTTCTGCTTTTCAGATCTCCCGTTCTTTAATTTGTGAAATTTTATGAATACTCAAAAATTTTGCCCACACAAGTACGTGGCCAAGAAACTACATGAGGCCTGAGCCTGAAGGACTTTGTAGTTCCAGACCCTGCCAGAAGAAATTCATGTGTGAAGAAAAATATGGTGATAGGTTTTCCTTTCCTTCCCCACAGGCATGTTGTGAGGTAAAACTAATTAATGTTGAGCACTTTGTTGGGTAAAAGATAATATAAACGGGTAAAACACAACTATTCAGCTGGAAGTTCCTGAATCACTGAGTTATCTGTGTGTTGTGTAGTGTCATTTTGGCTGGTTAAAGTAATAGGCCAAGTCCTCTGCTGATATAAATTGTTGTAGCTCAGTTGAGGCTTTGGCCCAGTAATTCCAGTGATTTGTGATATTAGCTAAATAATCTTTAATCCCTGTTAAATAGGTCTAAATAAAGGCAATTTCAAAGCAGGTTTTTCGCAATAGCTGTCACTGTTCAGTATCTCCATGGAGTGAATGAGGCTGGCGTTTCTTCAGTGGTTGCTGATATTCTCATGATGCCTAGCCCAGCATGATGGGGCAGAACAGAAGTCAAAGAATCATCTTTGCCTTATGAAAGCAATGGAAATCAGGAGGCTTAAAGTCAAGATAAAGGATGTTTTGTTATTTAAATAAAAATGGAGAACAGTAGAATTTACCTTACAAAAAATTTAAACTTGCAGATTTTCATAGGTTTTTAATGGCAAGGCCACTTCATCCATTCAATTGCATATACTTTTCCCTCTGGGGAGAGAGTGAATGAACAAACAACATGTAACAGATCTTAGTCATGTTGCTTAATGCACTGCTTGAAGTTGCTCAGGTACAGCAATATTGAATAGAATAGAATCTGCTTTTCTTTTGCATTGTCAGGATGGTGGCATCCACTTTAATTACTTCTTTTTTAATTTACACTTTGTCTATACATTTTTCTTTTGTGTAATTAGCTTTTATATTGCTATGCTGGGTTAGATTACCAATCCAGCTCTGAAAAGGCCCCAGCACAACTCATCTGGGATTGCCTGCAACAAGGTAGAGCTGGACCAGCAAGAATTAAGTGGTTTATTAAACTATAGGACCTAGCTGTTAAGTATAAGAAGGAGAAAGGGGAAATGCCTGCTCTGATTATGCACTGGAAGGGAGATGAGCTTTGATTGGGGCCTAGTTTATACCCTAGGGATGACTTTGATTTGGATCTGTCTTACTCAGAAAAAGTAAGGAAAACATTGCTGGGTTTTTGTGTGTGTTTTTGTAAGCTACTCTCACTGCTGGTAAGGGAACCCCCATTTTGTGATTATTGTTGCTACAAGCTGCTGGTTAAGTGTATATTACATTAATCTCCAGGCCCATTCAGAACAAACTACTGGACCAGTAAGGAAGTCATGAGGCCTTCAAGTGGACTGCAGATTGAGGCCCTAAAGAAAAGTTCTTGGAGAGAGGAATTGCATTTATCTCAGGTCCTGCTCGTGTCCCAGATTCTCTTGCCAGGCGAGGTAGAGGAAGTGGGCTGTAGTCCACGAAAGCTTATGCTCTAATAAATTTGTTAGTCTCTAAGGTGCCACAAGTCCTCCTGTTCTTCTTTTAGTGTAAAAAGTTGCTCTAGTGGTTGGCCATAATGAAGTACATTTTGCCCCTTTGCCATAATAAAATGCACAGTAAGAAGATGTGGCTGGGGAATAAAGTAAGGGTCTTGGGGGAAGAAAAGTCAGTGCTTAATAGTAAGCTAGATTTATTACCCCTGTCTGTGTGAGATTGGAGCATTGAGAGAGGAAGAGGTCACTGCTTCCTGATTTTTCTCAGTACTAACAGACTGGCTTTCAGGAGTTGGAAAGACCAGTCACCAAGATGCAAGCTCTGGAAAAGCTCTAACATGATGGTTTCAAGAGACTGTGCAGTGTAGGCTTACTCCATTAGACAGAGAAAGGAGAAAGCCACATGAGGCTGAGCCACTCATAACAGAGCGGCTTGGTTGTCACACTCCTCTTTGCAAGGGATGCTGGAAAAGAGAAAGATTTCAGTGCCTTTATAATACAGGCTCCTCTCCCACTTAATAGTTGAGAGGACTGCCAAGGGAGGATGTGGTTTCTGCTGGACTGAGAAAGACCCTGGGAGATAACACCTCCTGAGCTCTGCTTGTATAAGTGTTTTAGGTATGGATTTATTGCTCTGTTAAAGAAACTCTGAGGACTTATATCAACTAAGTACTTTGGAGAGCTAGTCTATAAGCTATTATATACAGTGTACTAAATATCCTGGGTTTTTCAAAAACCTCTATTTCTGTTTTCATCTATCCTACCACTTCTCTGGTGGGCCAGGGCCATTCTGAAATGTTATGCTTTGTATAGTCTTTTTAGTAACATGACCAAAGCCTGTGTTCATGAAAGGAAGTAGGAGGGGGGATCTCATTGCAAGTAGTCATTGAAATGACTTAAATTTGTAATTTAGTACCATACAGTGCTACAAATCAATCAAACAAGTGCCTAAACCAAATGGAATTTCACTAATAATTAAAATGGATACGTTAAGAATCAAGCCAAAGAACATGTGCAGCATCTCCTCTCCACACTGCTCCCAAGAAGCTGAGAACAAGGAAATTCTTGAGGTTGTGATGTTTGAAAATTAATAGCTGCTTTTCTCAGAATGTTCTGCTTAGTTTACTCAGAGTAAAGACTCTGAACCTTCCTTACCATATAAAGACAGGAGTGTAAATTAGCTGTTCTAAAGAAGGGAGAGATGGGGCATCAAAAAAGCCTTCTGCTCATTAAGATAAACACTGGGTATGTGTTTCATGTTTGGTCTCAGTAGAACATCCTGAATGGAGGATTAAGCAATTGCTTTCCACAGTCTAAAACTGTTGAGGTGGTGGGGGAGAGAGATGAGAATAAAAGGATTTGAATTATTATGCACAGGATTAGTGCTGAGAGAGTAGGGATCCCTATATTGCACACAATATTATGCATGGAATTAGTGCTGTGAGTGTAGAGGGCCTCCATATTGTATACACAGTAGGTGCATTTTAAAGATTTGAATATGCTGCAAGACTCTATCCAACTTTAGGCACAGACACTTGGTTATGTGGGGAAAGTAGCATATTTTGGTCACAGAAAGTGAAAGTTCTTTCCTTCTGTGAATTATTTATTGTATCCTCAGAGCATATGAGAAAGTGTGTCATAATCTATACATTGCTAGAAATTAATTTGGAGGAATAAAAATCCCTATACTGAGACAGATTGTGACTCCCCGTATTTACACAGGTAGACCCATCGATGGGATGATTGGTATGAATAAGGAGGTAACAATCTTTCCCATGACTGACATTTTTATTCTTAAAAAAGCATTTCCACTCATATAGTTTATCATTAAAATAAATGGGACTGTTCTAGTGAGCAACTACTCATTAGTGTGGATAAGGGTTTCAAAATCTGGCCTATATCTTCTATGCTTTCTCCGTTTAGATCAGGGGTCGGCAACCTTTCAGAAGTGGTGTGCCGAGTCTTCATTTATTCACTCTAATTTAAGGTTTTGCGTGCCAGTAATACATTTTAACGTTTTTAGAAGGTCTTTTTCTATAAGTCTATAATATATAAGTAAACTATTGTTGTATGTCAAGTAAATAAGGTATTTAAAATGTTTAAGAAGCTTAATTCAAAATTAAATTAAATTAAAATGCAGAGCCCCCCGGACCGGTGGCCAGGAACCAGCCAGTGTGAGTGCCACTGAAAATCAGCTCGAGTGCCACCTTTGGCATGAGTGCCATAGGTTGCTTACCCCGGGTTTAGATGAAACTCTACATACGGTCTGTTTCCCAGTTCTACAGAAGAAGACCAAAAATCTACATGTTCTCTTCTGCTTCTACCTTCCTGCGTGGCCATGTTGTTCCTGTTCATGGTGAATAGGTGTGGAAGGCAGAATACCCTGTCAGAGGTCTAGTCCTGGAGGGAGCTAAGCTCGGTTAAAGGCATCAGCATTTTGCAGGAACAGGCTCAAAGTCTGTATTGACTTGTGTATCCTACTTGCATAAGACATCAGTAATAACTGTTATTTGTTTATCATCACACTCTAGGGACTGGGAATTCATTTTAGGTTAATCTATACGGAGCACTGAACAGGAAGCAGAATAGAGTGAAATTCTCACATTGTGTATGTGTTCATCACTGAATAAAGTATAATGTTTATTGGATTTAGTTCCTGGCAGCAGCAAATAGATTTGATATAACCTAGAAAGCTACTCAGCAGCCACGCAAATGTAAAAGATGTATTGGTTTTCCATCTGAGTATAATGGTAGACAGTAGAAAGGAAACACTTTTCTTTTTTGCACAAGAGGGGCAAGAAAATTACAGATGAGAACAGCTGAGGCAAAGCCCATCAAAGTCAGTGAAAAGACTTTCAGTGACTTCAGTAGGGTTTGGATCAGGCCATAAGAGAACAAATCCAGACAGAAGAAATATAGTCTGGTTAAAAAAGGCAGGATATGAACTTGTACCTGCAACGTGCCCTCCACAAACAACTGCT
This sequence comes from Chrysemys picta bellii, assembly GCF_011386835.1. Classification (NCBI taxonomy): domain Eukaryota; kingdom Metazoa; phylum Chordata; order Testudines; family Emydidae; genus Chrysemys; species Chrysemys picta. The sequence goes on along the minus strand of NC_088792.1, from coordinate 114,691,228 downwards.
GCTCTGGCTGAGCGGTACCATTATGAGCTAGTTAATATGAGTGATGGCAGCAGCAACACAGCAGCCATGGAGTAAAGGAACACCTCGGACCCAGTGACATTTCAGCACCACCATCCCATCAGTTTCTGTAATCAGTATGAAAGGCTCAGGGGTAAAGCAGCAGTGTCAACGCCTGTGCTGACACCATCATGATGCCTCAGGGCACAAACAAAGAAATGGTACAGCCAGCCAGGATAGCATAGTACCTAACACCAACACCACGGAGTAAATGGCATATTGCTGGAAGGGGGTCAGTGCGGGAAAGTAATGAGCAACTTTTGGCAATCTCTGATGTTCAAAAACCATTGCAAATACTTGTTATGCTATTCACTGTGCCAACAGATAGTGTGCAAAATGCTGTGTCACTAGAAACAGAAAATATGAAATGCTGAAGCCTGAAATGACATTAAGTTAAAACACCCACACACACACACACACACACACACAAGTGATAAAGTAATAAGAAAAGCATTAGTGGAAATATATACATTTACACCAGACAAGGAAGTCTACCTTATGAATTCATGCCTTAGGCAGAGGTATACAGTAGTGAATGCAAATTACACAACAATGCATAACCTCTACAATAGGTATGTGCCTGCACACTTGGTTTTGGTCAACAGTAGTAATCAAACTCCATCAGTAAGTGTGACCTGGTCTGCCCTAGATAGGTGTCCATCACTGAAATAATAATATATAACATGTATGCTGCTCGCCATTTAAAAATCATTTAGATTAATAAATAACTGCAGAGTCTCTTAATGCAACAGCTAAAATTCACTAAAATTATAGACTGAGTGAGCCTTTGACCCCCCCCCCTTGCAATGAGCTGAAAATCACAGGCCATTCCTCAAATATATCCCCTTCAAAAGTTTTAAAAGCTGCCACCACACCTGACACCAAATAGGCACTTCATAAAAAAAAAAAAAATCCAGATGTTCAGTGTCATGGAACCTGACATAAGAACAGTCACAGAAATTTATGTGCAGGGGACAAAATGCAGAAATAAAATACACTAACAAATACCAAGTAATCAGTCATAATATCTGGTAACCAATCCTTATTTATCTCAAATAGCGTGACCCCCCTTGATTTTATTCCCTTCTACCACCATGTACGACCATGTGCATTGATTCAGGCACATAGCCCCCAGAGGGAGGCTGAAGATCTGTTGCAATTCTTCTTCCCCTTCCTTCCACTCCCTGGGTCACAGCAGGCAGAAAGGAAGTTGGGGAATCACAAAAATTATGTAGGGGGCAGCACAGATCATTCTGTAAAAAAAAAAAAAAAAAAAAAAAAGAAAGAAAAAAAAATCATGAATGAGTCATATATTTGTGATTTTTTTTGTCAGCATTAATCATTGGCAATTGTTTTGAATAATTTTCTTTGACAATCCGTCAGCCCTAATTGTGACTCATTCTGCTCTGTGAAAATACAGGCACTTGGCTACATTACTTGCCATCTACCCCCTCGGCAGGGGGCAGGAGTAGGGAAGGGGACAACTTCAGGCTGTTGCATTTGTGTGAGGATAAATAATTAAGAGACTCATCAGTCTCTCACCAATGCACAAAGAAATGTGATTAAGAAATTTTAAATCAAGAATGGCTAAAGGCTAATACAAAATTGAAGGCAGGATACGTGCTCCGAAAAATAGACTGAAAGACTTTCTTTGTAACTTGTTGAAGAAATATCTTAGTATTCCATCAAAAAGTTCCTGCCAATTTAGAAAAGCTCTGCATCAGGCGATTTAAGACATCTCAGAAACTGCCAGTATAGTCAGATCTACTAAGGCAGCTAGCACTGGCAGTATCACAGAAATAACCTTTCTCAACAACACTACCACCTTCTAGCAGAAAATATGCAGGACATCTTAGGCTAGGCAGTCCTTTTCTTCTCAAAGTCTGTGACACTATGAAAGTCCTTTGGGAGCTAAGTGTTAGAGAGAAGTTTGCCAAGTTTATCACGACAAACATCAGCAAATCATGCTAAATAGCTTCTCACAAGATTCCTTGAAGGGCCTTCTGGTGTTCAAGATTCCTTGAAGGGCCTTCTGGTGTTCATTTAGGAAGGAAAAATCAATTTCACACATACAGAATGGGAAAAGACTGTCTAGGTAGGAGTACGGCAGAAAGGGATCTAGGGGTTATAGTGGACCACAAGCTAAATATGAGTCAACAGTGTGATGCTGTTGCAAAAAAAGCAAACATGATTCTGGGATGTATTAACAGGTGTGTTGTGAGCAAGACACGAGAAGTCATTCTTCCGCTCTACTCTGCTCTGGTTAGGCCTCAGCTGGAGTATTGTGTCCAGTTCTGGGCGCCACATTTTAAAAAAGATGTGGAGAAATTGGAAAGGGTCCAAAGAAGAGCAACAAGAATGATTAAAGGTCTTGAGAACATGACCTATGAAGGAAGGCTGAAAGAATTGGGTTTGTTTAGTTTGGAAAAGAGAAGACTGAGAGGGGACATGATAGCAGTTTACAGGTATCTAAAAGGGTGTCATAAGGAGGAGGGAGAGAACTTGTTCACTTTAGCCTCTAAGGATAGAACCAGAAACAATGGGTTTAAACTGCAGCAAGGGAGGTCTAGGTTGGACATTAGGAAAAAGTTCCTAACTGTCAGGGTGGTTAAACACTGGAACAAATTGCCTAGGGAGGTTGTGGAATCTCCGTCTCTGGAGATATTTAAGAGTAGGTTAGATAAATGTCTATCAGGGATGGTCTAGACAGTATTTGGTCCTGCCATGTGGGCAGGGGACTGGACTCGATGACCTCTCGAGGTCCCTTCCAGTCCTATAATCTATGAAACTATGAAACTATCCTGTATCTTGTTACCCCTCACTGTGCAGAACATAGAGGTTCTTCACCATATGTCCACCATTTCTATGACTACACTCACTTCATTTTCCCAACTAACATAGCTAAAAAGGACAGCATGCCACTTTGAAACTGGAAATAAATACTACAAAAATAATGTATTTTTTCTGTTTCAGACAGTAAAAGTATATTATTGTTGTTTTGATTAGTCTCAGATGTTGACAGCTCTTTTCTGTGTTAAAAATACACATGACAACAAACAGATGACACGGCTGTTGCTCAGAGGAGATTAGAGCATAATGTTGCAACTTCCCCAAATATCCTGGTACTGAGTTACAGGTCTTGGAGGTCCTCACTTTTGAATCATTAGGTGTAGCAAAGAAGGGAAAGAAAGCATACTGCTGTTTACTGTCCAGGCCAAATTCTGTGCTGACTTACACCCTGTGAACCCCACTGAAGCAAATGAGTTTTCATGAGTGTGAGCTAATGCAGAATATGGGCCATCCCCTCTCTTTCCTCTTCTGCAGAAGTGTAGACTGAGAGGAGTATCCCTTCTGTATAAAATTAAATAACTGTCATAGGAGATGGGATCAAAAATGAAAACCTTTGTTTTGTAGCCTCATATAGGACTATGCACTGCAACTAATCTTCCATCCTATGTTAGTACTGGTATACAGTTTCCTGATCTGCAGCACTACTTTTCCAGTCCTTGGGCTCTCCTGAGCAAAAACTGCCATTCTAACAAAAGTAGGCCAGAATGATTTTGTGATGTGTACAGACCCATTCAAATTTAAACTCAAATTTTCCCAGCTGAAAAGTTATGTGGATTAACTCAGAGGTAGGTGACTCTTGTGACATTATAGCACCACTAAAGCTCATTGTAAGAAAAGAAAATTTTGAGAAGTATGATGATTTAAAGGAGCTAATTACGGCTTTCCAGGCTTTGCACTGGTTGGCTTCCAGCTGTGCTATCTTATTAAACAAAAAGTTTCAAGAGAATAAGGTATTTGACAGATATGTTATTTTCCTCTTAGGTGGCATGGAGAACATAAAACATCATACCTTTGCTTTATCTCACTACACCTACACTGTGCTGTCTACCTTAAAATATGCGAATGGAGCACCCATTGTGCGTATCTACAGTGATTCAGACTTCAGCAGTCCTGATGTCCAGGGTCCAATAATTAATTTTAATGTACTGGATGAAAATGGAGATGTAATCGGCTATTCCCAGGTACACAAACAATTTCATTTCACTCATCTTAATGTTCAGTTTATACATTAAACACTTTTGTGATTATCTTTTCCTCCCCACCAAATATGCTGTACATAAAAATATTCCCTATGTGTATGCTTTTTCTTCATACCTCTAGATGACACATGTTGTGTTTATTTATTTTAAAGTAATTGAAAGATAGGGAAATAAAAATGTCTGCCGGATGTAATGTGTTTAATAGCTGATGCCAACATCTATTGCAGTTTTTAATCTATTGCAGTGTTGTTTATCTATGACTACATCTATGAGCTAGGAGTGTGATTCCCCAGCTTGTGTGCACATACTCACGCTGGCTCACTCCAAACTAGCACAAGTATAAATGGCAGTGTAGCTGGGTAGAATGGGTGGTTGCAATGGAGGCACGGCTGAGCTGTGCTGTGTACAAACATGCCTGAAACATGGCTCAGCTGCTACTCGTCCTACCACGGCTATACTGCTATTTACGTGCTCTATGAGAGCAAACATGAATAGGTGTACATGAGCTGGGGAATCACACCTCTACCTCTTGGCGTAGAAGTAGACTTAGTATTACCAGCCCAAAAGATGGGGATGATTCAGTATAGGAGGCACCTTCCCTTTTTCCTTCAATCAATGCTCCAGCAAGGTGCTAGGGAGTACTTTGCTACGGCATGTGCTGCCATTTTAGATAAGATTGAAAAATGAGGTCCTGATCATTTTTTGTCCTTAAGGGATTCCACAGAAGTGCAAGCAGTTGGCCAGGATACCAGGATTAGTCCCCATTTCCCAATATGGATAATTATTGGAGATGGTTGGCAAAATTCTGCAGAACAACTGTTTTTGTCAGAATTTGCCTGTTTGTCAAAATTGAAACTCCATGGAGACTTCAGTTTTATTAAAGTGAATGTTTAAAATGAAATATACACGAGATAAGAGGGAAGGTACTGTACATCTGGGGTCAGGCTTCGGTTATGGGGGGTACAGGTATCATTTGTAAGGATGAAAAGATACATACATATCGCATAACCTGCATAGTCCCAGATTGGGGTGCAAGGGTTTTTAAAGTGTCAGTGGATAAGTGGGCTTGGGTACGCCACCCATGGAATGATTAAGGAGTCCAAGTCTGTATTGGTGTAGCGGATAAGTATGTGGGTGGGGTGCGTCCCTTGGTCCGTCAGGGAAGGAAGTGGGTTATTTCCCTGGTCGGTGGTCTCAGTTACTCAGTATGGTATTGACGGTGTCCTGTGATGTGTTCTGTATAAATGTCTCTGGACCACCTGATAGTGTCGGACACCATGAGCTGTCTCATGAGCTGGGCGTAACGTCGACCGACTCTGCACGCTCTCAGAACCGGCTCGTTGTGGGGGTCCCACGAGCCCAGGGCTCCCACGATCAGGGCATGTATCTGGACCTCATAGCCCTGGGCTCTCAGGGTCTCGGCCAGCGGGGTGTACTTTGACGCCTTCCGTGCTCGGGCCTTGTGGAGGGCCGGTGACCGGTTTTCAAAAGGCACCACGACGTCTACGATGAGGACCTTCTTCTTTTCTGCGTCCGTCACGACGATGTCGGGTCGCAGTCTGCTGTCTGTTCCGGGGAACTAAATTGCAACAGAACCCTGCCTGGTTTTCTGCCAGCTTGTCTGCCTGGCTTCTTGGCTGACTGCTTGACAGACTGCCCTGGAATCAGAGACCTCAAAGCTTTCTAGGTTCCTGGCTCCAGGGTGGACTGCTTGGGAGTTGGGGACATCAGGGCTTTGAAATTGTAATGAAACCAAATTTCAGAATAACAAAAACCTCCACAAAACAGAATTACCTTTCTCTACTTAGCTCTAGCAATCATTTTTTTTTTTTAATATTCTTGAGGAGACTTAAGTTTCATTGAAATGCTTTTATGTATGATTACATGAACAGTATAATGGTTTTAAATCCGATTCATTGTCTGATTCAGAAAGCCCCTAAACTTTGGGCTTGTCTGCACGGTGAGGTACTGCTCACTATGGGGATGTGATTTCTAAAGTGCACTTTGGCCAATGTAAATAAGGAAGTGTTATTTACTCCTTCTCCTAACACAAGAACTAGGGGCTGCCAAATGAAATTAATAACCAGCTGGTTTAAAAAAAATAAAAGGAAGTATTTTTTCACACAACGCACAGTCAACCTGTGGAATTCCTTGCCAGAGGATGTTGTGAAGGCCAAGACCATAACAGGGTTCAAAAAAGAACTAGATGAATTCATGGAGGATAGGTCCATCAATGGCTATTAGCCAGGATGGGCAGGGATGGTGTCCCTAGTCTTTGTTTGCCAGAAGCTAGGAAGACGGGGGATGGATCACTTGATGATTACCTGTTTTGTTCTTTCCCTCTGGGGCACCTGGCACTGGCCACTGTCGGAAGACCGGATACGGGGCTAGATGGACCTTTGGTCTGACCCAGTATGGCTATTATGCTTTTATATGTTGTGCATTAATTGGTCTTTGTTGTCACTGCTGGTGCACACTAAAGCGCAGTAGGGAAACTTTCAAGTGCACTAGCAGGTCTACAAGGATCAATTAAAGTACAACATTTTAGAAGCCATGTCCCCATAATAAACATCACCACAACGTGTAGACAAGTCCTTAGTCTGTCTCAAATTCTCTTGCTCTACTTCCTCTTACATACCCATAGGATCTACCTAATGGCCCTATGCCACAGTTTTGACTAACAAAGATTGCCTTATTGTATAGTACCCTTATAATTGCAACAATTCAGATAACACCTTTCCCCATCCTGTGGCTGTCCAGGAGACTTTGCCCCATTCAGACAGATGAGACTTGGCCATGGTGATCTATGACTTCTTGACCTTCGAACTTCACAACACGATGCACTGTATTTGGGAGTGTAATCAGAGACAGTCAAGAAAATTGTTGGCCCAGAAAGCAGCAGTCCTTCCGCTGAGCAACTTAGGCCAATGGTAGCACATAAAACTAGTTATGCTTAATACAAACGTCTTAATTCTCTTCATTGAGTGCCCATCAAACAAGTCAAGTTCAAGAGTCTTGTCTTGATTTTCAATGATCTGGGCCCAGGCTGCCTCAGAAACCCCTCTTCCTCTGCAAGCTAGAACTTTCAAGACAGCTGCATTCCTGTGGGAAGATGAAATTCTGAACAACAAAAGAGAAAGTAGTGCAAGCTAAAGAAAAACTTTCTCTGAAATGATTCCTGTGGCATCCCCTACTAAAGCAGTTGAGAATGGCCACAAATTTTACCACCATCTGAACAGATTACTTCTCCAATCTCTGTGCCATAACTTTTCTATAATTAAATGATGAGAATACATCCTGTTCTTTGAAGTGAAACAGTAGAACATCAACTTGCATTTTTATCTATTTAAGTGCTCACATAACACACTAATGAATTTGTCGAGCTGGAGACATTGTTATTCTTTACTTATTCACCTAAAAACTGCTTTTCAGTGTTCCTATGCTTTGTAAAACAGTTGCCACATTTCGTTCCATAGGTCACGGCATTTCAGGGATGAATGAATTCTACATATGGTCTGTAAAGTGCTTTGCAGGCTTTCAGGAAGAAAGGTGATTGTAGCGAGGTGATGTGGCTCCCCGCCACCCAGGAGGGGGAAGAGCCCATCCGGAGGCTGGAGTGGGCGGAGCTAGGGAGCTCAGAGCCCGCCCCCCAGAGGATCAGGCGGTGACCCAGAAGTATAAAGGCTCGCCCTCAGAGCTCAGTAAGGCGCTAGCCGCCAGAGACACCAGACGTCCCCAGCCTAGCTCGTGGCTGCGAAAACTCCGCAGCCCAAGGCGGCCGCCAGGAGCTGCCGGGCCTGCCCTGCGCCCGCTATCTGGAGGAGCCGTTGGGCCTGCCCCCAGAGGCCAACACCAGGACCCAGGCAGTCCCCGAGGGGGAGTGTGGAAGTAGCCCGGGGGCAGCCAACCCCAGTCTGGCTGCAGCACTGCCAGAGCCTATGTCGGTGTGTTGTGGCCAGGATCCCCACTGACGGCAGCGGGTCTTCTGCCGCTGCTAGGGCCCTGGGCTGGGATGTAGTGGAGTGGAAGGGCCTGTGTCCCCACTGCCACCCAACTCGTGGGTGGCAGACTCCCCCTCTCCCTGGCCTGAGAAGGCTGGGACCTGTTGTTACTCAGCTCTGACTAAGGGCCTGAGATCCTGACTCAGCGTTTTTTGACCCGCCCTGATTTAGGGCCTGGGCTTTTGTACTTGTTACTCAGCCCTGACTGAGGGCCTGAGATCCTGACTCAGTGTTTGTTGCCCCACCCTGACCTAGAGCCTGGGCTTAATCCTCTTTACTTATTTGTTGCTCAGCCCTGACTGAGGGCCAAAGGCCTGACTTGGCATTGTTGCCCCTCCCTGAGCCAGAGCCGGGCTTACTGTGTTTCTTCTGGCTACAGCAAGAGCTTCCAAGAGAGACCCCACGGCCGGACGAATCTTCTCCAAGCTCAGTGGGGTGTAGCGAGCCGGTGTGGCTCTCCGCCGCCCGGAGAGGGTCGAGCCCCAGCAAACTCTTGAACAGTGATATATAAAAATAAGGTGGTGACGTTATTAATTATTATCATCATTATGTACTATAGTTGGGAACAACCATTCAACATTCCCTTTGAGTTGTCACCAGTTCTTAGCAAAAATTAAACACAACTGCTGCTTGAGCCAAACAATGTTTTTAAACTTAAAAAATGCTCTGAACACTCAAAGAAAAAAAAACCTAGGCACATAATTTCATTGTTGCTGCTTGCTGTTAGAGCTACTCATAAAAAGATGACTAAGTGAACTGTATGCTCCGGATTTTGAAATACAGCAGATTGGTGTTTTTCAAGATTTTTTCATTTGCAGGCCCCTAAAAAATTTAGAATGGAGATGTGGATCCCTTTGGAAATCTTAGACATAATCTGCAGACCCCCAAGTGTCCGCAGACCACAGGCTGAAAACCACTGTACTAGACTCTGATCATTGCTGACATCAGTATGTTGACTGAAAGGATAATAAAGATTCTTCTTTGAGTAGATGTTCTTCTGGCAGTTGGCTCTCCCATATGCCTTCCCCCAATCCCGATCATCCCTCAAGTCATTCTCAAACTCTAGGTAGATTAGGCCGAGGTCATTCTCATTGCCCCGGTGTGGCCAATACATTGCTGGTTCTCCAACCTTCTTGCTCTCTCTCTTCAACCTCCCATATCACTCCCTCTCCATCCTAATTTATTCACTCAGAAACAGAGCCGCACCTTGCATCCAGCACTCAGTTCCCTGCATAGCATGGCTGAATGAGAAGGAAGATCTGTGTTTGGCCACTGACCTACAAGTCTTCCTTAACAGTAGAAAACCCTCCACCAGGATGACCTAGTCAGCTAAATGAAAGTTATTTTTGGTGTGGTCATTAGCCCATGGAATCCAACCAACACTGGCCTTTTGGAGTACCTGCTGCACTTGCAGTCATTGGGGCTTGCATTGAGTTTATTGAAAGGGCATCTGGCAGCGATACCGGCATTTCATCTCACTATTCAGGGAAGATCCGTCTTCTCCAATGCCATGGTAACAAGATTCTTTAAAGGGTCCTTTGTCTACTTCCTCTGGTCCAAGAACTGGTTCCTCTGTGGGACCGTAACTCAGTCCTAGTGGCCTTAATGGGATTTCCATTTGGGCCCTGGCCTCTTGTCCATTTCCACTTTTAAGTCAGAAAACTGTGTTCTGTTAGTGATAACATCTTCAAGCAGACTGTGTGAGTTGCAGGCTCTGGTGGCAGAGCCTCCCTATACACAATTCTCCAAAGACAAAATGACTTTATGACCACATCCAAAATTTGTGTCCAGAGTGGTTTCTCAGTTTCATTTGCACAAGCCGTATATTTAACTGTGTTCTTTCCTAAGTTCATTGATCTCTTGAGGATGATGTTAGATGTCAGGAGATGTCTAGTCTTTTATCTGGACAGGGTTAAACCATTTTGTGCTTCACCTCATTTGTTTGTGTCATATCCTGATCGCATGGAAGGTCAAGTGGTCTCGCCACAGATGATCTCCAAATGGATAACATCCTGCATCAAGACTGCTTATGAAATAGCTTCGGCTGTGCCCCTCAGCGGGTGCTAGTTCATTCTACAAGGGCACAAGCAATGTCCATGGTGTTCCTCAATGATGTTTCCATATTGGACATTTTAAGACTGTTGCATGGTCATTGATACATATGTTCATGACTCCTTAACCACTTCTTCCAAGGTGGATGCAGGCTTTGGTAGAGCATTCCTGCAGTCCTTGTTTTGGTAGACTCTGACCCCACCTTCTGGGGGGTACCGCTTGTGAGTCACCTACGTGGAATATACATCTGCATCTACTCAAAGAAGAAGAGATGATTACTTACTGTAACTTTAGTTCTTTGAGATATGATGCAGACGTGTATTCCACAACCCACCCTCTGTCCTCTCTGCATTGGAGTTTTGTTTCTAGGCATTTGGTGTGATGGAACTGAAGGAGGGTCAGGGCAACTCCACCTCATGTAGCGAGGGGGAAGGTCTAAGGCAATGAGGCACAAGCACTGCCCCTCTATGGGTACTGCTAGGCAATTTTCTCTGGCTCCGATGCGCTGGGCGCCCAGATCTTGAAGAACCACAGTTACAGTAAGTAACCATTTCTTTGAAAAATACATTCTAGCAACATTGTATCTGCACTAGATGTTAGGCTAATTATTTGGTTAAAATAATGTATAGTTTCGTATGTTTTAAAATTCACATCCAAGTAACACAGTGCAGTCCATATAAGGAATATATATGAACCACATTTGGCTTTTATATGTAGTCACATTCTTCACAGATCTAGTATACTAGGTGGAAGATTAGAAAAGTTTGATTTGACAGAAGGTGTGTATACAGTGCTGAGAAAGCTACATCCAACTATCAGTGTAATCTCATTTGCTTTATATCTACAGCACTATTTTTATATATGTCTGCCTACAGGCAGGTCTATTCAAATCAGAGCAAAATCTAATAGTTTGGTTTCTGCGTATGGAAATGAAATATGTTTACTTTACCGTAGTCATGTTTGTGACCTGCTAATTTGAAAGCTGCTAAGTTTGTCTTTGATTTTAGGATTCACTGCTTGGTATACAACATATATCAGCCTTGGTGTAAACTTCATCCACTTGTTTAGGAAAACACCAGATTCAGAGGCCAGTTAGCTAAGGCACTGGTCTTGGGATCACTTAATTAAGAGAAAATGGGACAACATTTCTATTTGAGGAGAATAATACTTCTGAGAAGTATCTATCTACTAGTAGACACCTAACTACTAATTAATTACTCAGATTGTGCTCCAGTTAATTTAGTCAAATAGACAAATTCCTAAATGTCTGATTTTATTACTGCTGATGCCCCTTCTGTAAATAATGTATTCATAACCAATCATCCAGATCATTTCTTCTGTCTATCTGGTATTTCTTCTGTGCCCATTGCCATGGTATCTGAGCTGAATGACTCATTCTACAGAGAATTTTATGGTGAGGCTTGCAAGAATTTTATTTGTAGCATTTGCGTTTGGTCAGAAAGACTTTAAAAGTAAAAGCGACAGTCTCTTTGGCAGATACCAAGCTTACAGTTAATCCTTCAGATTTACATAATTTACTCAATATTCAAAACTCTGAAATAAGTCCAAGATATTTAAGATTTGAAAGGCATGCAATCAAATATGTGACATTTAACACTGCTACTGCAACATGAAAGCAAGGAAAATCATGTCTTTTGTCTATGCAGCATTTTGAAGGGAAGCAATTCTTAGCCTGTTACTAATGTTAAAGTCCGCTCCTAACTATTGTCAGAGTATTATCATCCACAGTTAACAAGATCGTGTTACTAAACACAAACACACTTGAATTACACACACGGGGTCATTTATTCAGTGAGGGAATAGCCATGGGCTGCAGATTGATCCTTGAGTAAACACTTCATTCAAATGTTGAAGATCAAATAAATGAATCCCCTTGAAGCCTAACGCAAATGAGACTTTGTCATGATTGCATCTCTGAAGGGTGACAATGTTTTTGACAGCTTACTGTCCCAATAGGTATGATTTATAATACTTGAAGGTTTAGAAGTTATGAGCTGGATGTGAAATAATTATGAAAAGTTGTGCTGTTATCCCACTTTTATCTAAATATATCCTTGCATTTAATGAAGGTTGTCACTATTTTCAAATATTGTTTATTGAAGAAACCTGACCTGAATATTAAATGTATGTTATCAATTTAATGGGCAGCTTAATCACTGGAATCCATTCAGCACACTGCTGCCAGTTAAAATGATTTAAACAAAAGGATTTGGAGACTCCAAACACAGTAGTCACTCACAAGGTTTTGCTAACATCCCAATCTTTCCGTGTAAACTTGCTTTCTGAGCTAGGGCCTGGCTACTGTGATTTTGCAGTCTCAATAATCTTCTTGCTCTTAAACTATACTAAATAATAGTCTTCTTCTTTGAGATGCCCTTAGGGCTCCTATTCCTTCTCCTGAAAATGCTTCCTCTCAGTAAAGCTGTCTGTACACTACCATTTGTAACCAACTATAGTAATGAACCGAAGAGACACCTGCATTCGACTCACAAGTTGTCTGGCTTTTTCAGCATATATCAAGCAGTATGGTGATTGCCTCTTTATGGAATACCTTATGGATTCTACTAACTAAAACATAGGCATTACAAGTTTTCACTATTGATATTCACAGTAACATATAAATCTTTAGCACATGTGGTGCTTGTGAAAGGTATCAGAGTAACAGTGCTGGAGACTGAAGACCTCTGTTTATCTAGAGTGGTGGTGCAATATGGGAAGTAACAATGCTGGCTTCTCAACACTGCTTCACCAAAGTAGCTCTGTAGCAATCCTTTGCTTCTCTACTGAGACTGCCAGGAAGGGTACCAATTAACACCAGATGTGGTTGTACTTTTTGTGATGTCACAAAAGTGAAGTCACCTGTTCATTAAGCCCTGGACTGATAGTACAGACTCATCAACACATGAAACAAACATTGGATCCTTAACAATGATGAATAGTTGTCATTTGTATTGTATTCAAATGTGTGATCACATTCATATCTCATTACAAATACTCAAGCCCTCCACCCTCTCAAATGGTAAGTGTTGGACTACAAGCGTTGGTAATGAGTGGACTACAACTTGCATTCTTAGTCATCATTATAATTATTTGTTGTTTGACACTTGTAAATAATTCCAGAGGTGTGCAACTTTTAAGGTTCCAGCATCTTCTACGTGCAACAGGAAGAGGAGATGGAACAGCTGTAAGAAAGCAAAATTGTTTGGAAATTTAAAAAACAAAGACAATAAAGTGACAGAAAACAGAACAAAAACTAACACCCCCCCTACACCCTGATTCATGTGAGATTAAATCAAATCTGTTTTACCTATTCCACTCCAAGATCAGAAAAATATACAGGCTTTTTGTAAGATGTCTGTTGTGCTATTATTATTTGTACATTTTTGCTTTCCTTGCTGCTTTAATGTGGCAATATATTCAGTTAAAGAAACACTATCTTTTTTGCTTTACATATTTTCATAAGGGGTACAGCTCCAATACCTGCCTCTCTTCCATAACTTAGTCTTGTATTTGGTCACAGACAATGCTTAATTAGTGCCAGGGCTTGCCAGGCTGAGCCCCGGCACCTTTAGGCTTGGCAGTTCATAGCCCTGGCACCTCTGGACTTCGTGCATTGGTTATGAATGTAAAAAAATTGCTTGAGCCCGGCACCTCATATCATTACAAGTTAAACACTTGTCACAGCTAGCTAGTATGGTGAAGAGTAGGTAACAGCCAGAGCAGGTCAGCCAGATTTTTGGCATAGCTATTCCCCAGCTATTCCTTGTAGGCAACTCCCATTTTTCTTGTGCTGTATATTTATGCCTGCCTACTGTAATTTTCACTCCAGACATCTGAAGAAGTGGGTCATAGCCCACGAAAGCTTATGCTCTAATAAATTTGTTAGTCTTTAAGGTGCCACAAGACTCCTCATTGTTTTTGCTGAAACAGACTGCCCCTCTGAAACTTCTCTCTCTGAAACTTTACTTGCTTCCATTCTGTGGAGTCCTGAGAGAACTCTTTGCCTTTCTTTTTTCCACCCTAATTGTTTGTGCCTTAAGCTTTTTTTTAACCTCATAGCTACCTTTGAAAAATGACCATCAGTTCAGCAGAGGATTAGCAGGTTCCTTTCAACTTCTCTACTCTACCTCCTTTGCCTATAGCCTAAAGCAAAAGAGAAGGTAGTCCTCCTTGATTGCCTCACCTGCAAAAGTTTCTTCAATGTCTTGCCATGCCTGCTAGCGATCCTGCCAGGAAGACAGCAAACAAGGGTTCATTCGCAGCTCCAGTTTTCCTACCCATAGCCCTGCCATATCACATTCAGGGTTGATAGACAAACTGCTAAAACAGGAGGCCCCTGCAAAAAAATAGGAAATGCAAACATTTCAGTTCTCCTCACAAGGCGCCTGACTATAGCTTTACATGTCAGTGAGTTTTGCCCTCCCCACCTCTCTTAAGATTACTGAGAACACTGCTCAAATAGATTGTGGTCAGCTGTGGCAATCAGGTTACATTTACACTGCATGCTTTTTCTGGCAGCGTGTAGAGTACATACTCAAGTAGTTCCCCTAGCACAAGTATAAATCACAGTGTAGACAGTGAGGCACGGCTTAGGCAATTCGAGTACTCGCACAAGTTGTGCCTTCCTGTCTACACTGTTATTTTTAGCCATATAGTGTCCCGCTGCTGGAGCCTTCCACTAGCACAGGAAAAGACTCCAGCATTTGGGAAAGGCTCTGGCAGGAGGGAGGCAGTGGGGGAAGGGCTCCACCAGCTCCTTACTGCTAGAGCCTTTCCTCGCTGCAAGGAAAGACTCCACGGCAGGGAAAGGCCCTGCAAGGGGGGAGGAAGCAGAGAAAAGCCCTGGCAGGGTGGGCTGTAGGGAAAGGCCTAGTCTTTCAGTGCTGTCTCCCCAGCACAGCTTCTCAACAGATACCTCTCCGGATATGTACAAGCAGCCCAAATTTAAAATGCAATTTACATTATGGCTTTTCATAGAATCATAGAAATGTAGGGCTGGAAGGGACCTCAAGAGGTCATCAAGTCCACCCCCCTGTGTTGAGGCAGAACTAAGTAAACCTAGACCACCACTGACAGGTGTTAGTATGCCCTTAAAAACCTCCAATGATGGGGATTCCACAGTCTCCCTTGGAAGCCTAGTCCAGGACTTAACTATCCTTAGAATTAGAAAATTTTTCCTAAGATCTCCCTCACAATCTCCCTCGCTGCAAATTAAACCCATTACTACTAGTCCTCTCTTCAGTGGGCATAGAGAACAATTGATCACCGTCCTCTTTATAACAGCCTTCAACATATTTGAAAACTGTTATCAGGTCGTGCTCCCTCCCCCCCCGCCCCAACCTCAGTCCTCTTTTTTTCCAAGACTAAACCAGCCCAGTTTTTTTTAACCTTTCCTCAGAAGTCAGGTTTTCTAAACCTTTTAAAAATGTGTTGCTTTCCTCTGGACTTTCTCACCAATTTATCCACATCTTTCCTAATGTGCGGTGCCCAGAGCTAGACATAGTACTCCAGCTGGGACCTCACCATTGCTGAGTAGAGCAGGACAATTACCTGCTGTGTCTAACATATGATATTCCTGTTCATACGCCTCAATATGATTTATGTTGACTTATATTTAATTTGTGATCCACTGTTGTCCCCAGAACGATTTCAACAGCATCACCATCTAGCCACTTATTCTCCATTTTGTAGTCGTGCATTTGATTTTTCCTTCCTAAAGGTAATACTTTGCACTTGTCTTTATTGAATTTCATCTTGTTTACTTCAGACCAATTATCTAATTCATCGGGTCAAGTATCAGGGGGTAGCCGTGTTAGTCTGTATCTACAAAAACAACAAGGAGTCTGGTGGTACCTTAAAGACTAACAGTTAGTTAGTCTTTAAGGTGCCACCAGACTCCTTGTTGTTTTTCTAATTCATCGGGGTCACTTTGAAATCTAATTCTGTTCTCTGAAGTGCTTGCAACACTTCCCAGTTGAGTGTCATCCTCAGATTTTATGTGTGCTCTCCACTCCATTATCTAAGTCATTAATGAAAGTATTGAATAGTACCAACTCCAGGATTGATCCCTGAGAGACCCTACTAGATACATCCTCACAGTTTGACAGCAAACCATTCATACCTACTCTTTGAGTACAGTCTTTCAACCAGTTACACTCCTACCTTATATACCATGGCATTTGCCCCCATTGACCTGTACTGGTAGAGGATAGACCCCTATCCTATTGATCTTTTCCATCTCTAATTTCTATCATTCTAAAGTGTTAGGGGGACTTCCAATGGGACTTGTGCTCCTAACTCACTTAGGTGTTTTGGAAAATCCCACCCTTTGTCATTATGTGCTATGTGCTGTAGCCTCCCACCTGTTTGTGTTGAACTCATTTTCCATACTATGCCGTTTTCTCTTTGTCTGCTCCTCTGCTTCTTGTTTTAATAATGAGACTTTGGATGATGGATGGCTTTGTGATATGGGATTGTATTTTCCTATCTACATATTTTCCCTTACAGAATATAATGAAAATATCAGGGCTGGCCCTGCTCTATAGGTAAGCCATGTAGTTTCCTAGGATGGCACTTCAGAAGGGCACCCAGTGTCTTTCAGTTGATCAACAGCTCAACTTTCTTCTACAGCTCCCCAGTTGGCAGCTCCTTCCTCTCCATGCTGCTCAGCGGCTTAAATCTGATCTGGAGTTACCCTCCCTTCTAGGGAGGGTGTGGGAAAAGGACAGGGCAAGGTGAGAGATAGGAACGAAATGGAAGCCCCAGATTAAGGGATCAATATCTAGGTCTAATGGTTTATCATTTTTAAATTCCAGCCTTGTAATTGGTTCTAGTTGGTTTAGCACTTCTTTGAAGTGTTCCACCCATTTATTTTCTTGTTCCTCCTGTGTTTTCAAAATTTCTCCTTGTTTCCCTTTCACTGGGACACTTCTAAATCTTGATCCATATCGTGTTAACTGTTTCAGGAGCGTGTAGACCAGTGGTCTCCAAAGAGGGGTGCACGCACCCCAGGGGGTGCGCAAGACGATCCCTTGTGGGGGGCGCGGTAGGAGGAGCACCGCCGGGGGGGGGAAGGGCGGCTGGAGGAGGAAGGGAACGAGCGAGCGGGGAAGCTGTCGTGTGTCCCCCCCACACTCCCGCAGGCAGGGCCACCCGGAACCCAGGGGATTTAGGGGCTGCAGCGCCCTGGGCTAAGGGGGCCCCGGGGCTCTGGCCTGCAGCTCTAAATCCCCTTTCAGAATGTGGCCCTGAGTCCTCCGGCCTGTGGAAGAGCAGGGGCAGCCGCACAGCCAGTGGCCATAAAGAAGCAGCGCTTTCCCCTTCAAAGCCGGCTGGAGAGAAATGGCGCTTTGAAGGGGAAAGTGCTGCTTCTTTCCGGCCGCTGGCTGCACAGCTGCCCCTGCTCCTCCTGAGTCCTCCAGCCTGTGCTCACAGGGCCGCATTCCGAAAGGGGCTTTAGAGCTGCAGGCCATGGCCCAGGGGCCCCCTTAACCCAGGGCCCTGCAGCCCCTAAAGCCCCAGCGTTCCTGGTGGCCCTGCCGGGGGGGCAGCTCCCAGAATGGTGGCCATGGGGGCGGTGCTGCGCAGAGCCACCTGCACCAAACATCAGAGGGGTAGCCGTGTTAGTCTGAATCTGTAAAAAGCAACGGAGGGTCCTGTGGCACCTTTGAGACTAACAGAAGTATTGGGAGCATAAGCTTTCGTGGGTAAGAACCTCACTTGCATCTGAAGAAGTGAGGTTCTTACCCACGAAAGCTTATGCTCCCAATACTTCTGTTAGTCTTAAAGGTGCCACAGGACCCTCTGTTGCTGCACCAAACAGGAGCAGCCCCAGGTAAGTGCTCTGCACCTCCTGCCTGCCCCAGCCCTGAGCCTCCTCCCGCACCCCCACCCTGAGCGCCCTCCAGCACCCTAACTGCCTCCCAGACCCCACACCCCATCCTGAGCGCCCTCCAGCACTCTAACCCTAATCCAGACCTTCCAATCGCTGTATCACAAAGTGTTAAACCAAGATTTTCAGAAATAATTAAGCATATTCAATCACATTGCTCTCACTAAAAATATTAATTTTATTTGTGAGAGCAAAAAGGTTTTTTGTATCATTAATAAATAAAATACAATAAAAAAATTTAAAATATTGTTTATTTCATCTTTATCTCATCCTTTTTTAATTTCTATTGGCCTGCTAAACCCAAGGTTGTGAGTTCAATCCTTGAGGGGGCCGTTTAGGGATCTGGGGCAGAAATCAGTACTTGGTCCTGCTAGTGAAGGCAGGGGGCTGGACTTGATGACCTTTCGGGTCCCTTCCAGTTCTAGGAGATAGGATATCTCCATAATGTACATAATATATTAGTATAGTAGTACATGTATATAATCTATACATAAATAAATATACATCTATTGGGGGTGCGTGCTCAAAAATGTTTTACTGATAGGGGTGCGCGATCAAAAAAGTTTGGAGACCAATAGTGTAGACTGTTCTTGTATTGTTTCTTTCCCCTGCTTCTTCAGCTTCACTAGCCTAACTTTCTATCCAATTTTGCTTATCTTTTTTGCATTATTTCTTTACTGCTTTGTCAAAGTTCCTGTAAGTTTGTTTTGTTTCTTCATTCGCATGTTGTAGTACTCGAGCCTTTTGTTTTCTTCTTTTGTCTACAATTTTCCATGTTTCTTCTGAGATCCACGGTTCTTTATTGCTTCCTCTCTTTCTACCAATTATCTTTTCAGCTGCTTCTAGCATAGCTGTTTTGAAAAGATCCCAGTATTTTTCCACTTGGTTTTCTTCAAGATCTTTAAGGGCCTCAAACCTATTCTTGACCTCAATCTGGTACTCTTTTTGCATCCTGCAATCTTGTAGTTTCTGTGTATTGAATAATCTGAGTCTGTGTTCTTTCTTTTTAAGTGCTTTAAACTTTAATTGGATGTTTGCTTTCAGCAAATAATGATCGCTCCCTATATCTGCTCCTCTGAATATTCTTGTGTCGAACACTGATGTTTTCCACCTCTGACTAACACAGATATAGTCTATCTCATTTTGTGTACGGCCATCTGGTGAAATCTATGTCTTTTTGTGTATATATTTATGTTGGAAGAAAGAATTGTAGATGACTGTTTC
This sequence comes from Chrysemys picta bellii, assembly GCF_011386835.1. Classification (NCBI taxonomy): domain Eukaryota; kingdom Metazoa; phylum Chordata; order Testudines; family Emydidae; genus Chrysemys; species Chrysemys picta. The sequence continues at coordinate 114,671,933 of NC_088792.1, read as the reverse complement.
CCGACCTCTTCTTTCATTTCCGATCTCGGCATTAAAATCTCCCATAACCAGGACAAGATCGTGGTTTGGTATTTCTTTCATTACATCATTCAATTCTGTATAGAATCTCTTTGTCCTGTTCATCTGCATCATTTGTTGAAGCATATGCCTGGACTATAGTGCACTTAATGTGCCGAGAGTGGAATCTAGCTGCCAGTAGCTTATTTGATATTGGCTGCCAATTCATAAGTGATTTCTTTGCGGCGCTATTCATGATGATTCCTACACCTCTCATGTTTGGTTCCCCCTGAATATAACATTGTTTTTTCTCCAGATGTTATTAGACCTTGATCTTTCCATCTAACTTTCCACTCTAACAAAGTCCTAGGATGTCAATTTTATATCTATCCATTTCTTTGATTACCTGTGCTAATTTTCCTGCACTATTTAGAGTTCTTACATTCCAGGTAGCTATGGATGTACTCTTTCTGGCCATCAGAATTTGGACCATCGAGTGGGTGACTTCCCGATGGATTTGAGCATCCACTGTCATATGCGCATCTGAACGCTGTCCATCCTCCTCCGGCCGTGAGTTTTGGTTTATGTATGTAGTTCCTGTAGCTAGAACGGGAAGCCACCCCATCGACCAACCCGCCTCCTTTTTGATCCGGGCTTGGGACCGGCACTGGCGGAGCTTTGTGAGTCTAGGTGGGAAAAATACCACATAGTTGGTGTAATCAAACCAAATGCTCCGGACCGTCCTGGGAAACATTCCCTAATACACAGTAGCCTTCCTTGTCACTTTCAAACCATTACAAACATTGAATCTATCTCCCCTTGTAAGTATTCTCACACTTCTTATCAAACTGTCTGTACTGGGCTAGCTTGATTATCACTTCAAAAGTTTTTTTTCCTCTTACTTAATTGGCCTCTCAGAGTTGGTAAGACAACTCCCACCTGTTCATGCTCTCTGTATGTGTGTATATATATCTCCTCAATATATGTTCCTCTCTATATGCATCCGAAGAAGTGGGCTGTAGCCCACGAAAGCTTATGCTCTAATAAATTTGTTAGTCTCTAAGGTGCCACAAGTACTCCTGTTCTTTCCTTGTCACTGGCTCCATTATTTCCTGTCCTTTCTATTTTGCACATTTTGTTTTCCTTTAGCACTATTTTAATAAGGTGTTAATAAGAAAAGAAAAATGGTCCTGGGGTTAGGGCACTAGCCTGGGACTTGGAAAACTGGTTCAATTCCTTGGTGTATCACAAACATATCCTGTATGACCTGGAGCAAATCATGTAGGGTATGCCACAGTGCCGCACAGGTATGCAAGCTTGTGCTAGCAGAGCTTGAGCTAGCATGCTAAAAATATCAGTGTGGCCATTGTAGCTTGGGTGGCAGCTCAGGCTCTCAAGGCTCCTCCCTCCTCCCCCCCCCCCCCAGGTCTACACTGCTGGTTTTAACGTGCTAGCTTCAGTCTGGCTAGCGTGAGTCTGGGAGAATTGCTCCCAGCTGCAGTGTAGACGTAAACATGAGTGTCTCCGTTCTTCTCTTCCCCATCTGTAAAACGGTGACAATTGTACTTCCCTACCTCACAGGAGTATAGTGAGGGTAAGTGTGTTAAAGATGGTGAGGTGCATAGATATAGCTACCATGGAACCACCTAAGATAAGTAGATTTCTTTAGGAACAACTGTAGTTGCAGGACACCTAAAGTGACTTTCTCAGTAGTGTGCCAGTCCTACTCCAGACTAGTAGATGTCTGTGTTCTTAGAAGAGCAGCTTATAACTATGAAAACCCTACTGCATTTCCCAAAAATGGAAAGGAGTTGCCAGATCCATTTGTCAAAATCACTGAAGGGATTTTGGTCAACCTACCGACATAACTGTACTTATCATAAAATTCATAATCCGTGTCCTTAGAGATGCTAGTGGGTTGATAGTAAGCAGCAAAAAGGTGTCCTTTTTACATTATCTTATCTGCACAGATGGGTTTATTTTTTAGACAAAGCAACTTAATCGAGATCTTTTCAGTTTATAAATAAATATCTATTTATTTCTGATCCACCTGTGTTTTTAGATATCATGTAAAACTATCATTGTGTAGATGGATAAGTTGACAGTATGTACTGTATATTTTTCTTCTAAAATATTATTGGAGGAGCGGGGAACAAACACTTTTTAATTCCAACAAAGAATATGTCTGTACAAGATGGTCAAAAGACTCTGAATTACTTATCCTAATGCTTTTTGGAACATATCCACTCATTACATTAAATGCGATGACTCAAGGAAAGAAAAATATTAATAACATGCCTAATGGGATTTTTGGCCATGTTCCCAACAGCTACCTAAAAATTACCGGGGTGATTGCTTGCTATTGATTTTCATTATTGATTTAGCTGTTAAGACTTCAGGAAACCAGGGGCAGCTGATAGACCAGTGGTGTAGAATGCAAACAGGATTACAAGGAGAAAAACATTGTTGCAATGACTCTTTTTAAAACTCCACTAATTTCTTTGGTTCTCATCAGTTTGTGCTGCAGACATCTTGTAAGAGGCACCCTTGCCACAGTGGTGATTTGCGTTATCTCCTGTACTATTGGGAGAGACCTGTTTGTGGTGCAGTAAGCCAGAGTGAGTTGTCATTATAATGATGTGTTGTTATCTCAGACTGACAAGATGGGCCATTACAATATGTGTCCCTGCTTACATTTAATGGAAGTTAGTTATGTGGTATTAGACGTCAAAAGTCATTTCTCCCAACAGGATACTCTGTGTTCATTGACCTAGCATGCAGGCCAGAGATATGCTGTGCTTGTGTAGAGGGATTAGATTACATGTGGTAACAAGCATCCTTGGCAGGCGAATTCAGGTCTCTTGCTCGCTGAGCAAGTTGGGTGGCAGGGATCAGGTGGGATTGTTCTTTGTAATAGTTCAGCTCTGTGGGGAGCAAAAAGCATCCTAGCAGGTGTGTTTGAAATCTCCTATTATTGAACTGCTAGTATGAAAGGGTTATGCTTACAAACTCCATCAATTCCTATGCTGAGGAGGCTGTCTGACATCACTTCTTTTGAGTGTCCTTGTATGCTTTGTGTTGCTAGGGAAACTGTGATGGAGATAAAGGAAAGAAACTCATGCAGCTCTTAAAATGAAAGCATCTAAGGGAGAACATTAAAGCAAAAATATGTAGATACAGAACCAGAGTGATGTTCTAAGACACTGATTCCACTGAGGAGGGGGAGAGGGAATGTGAGAAGAAACCATGGGGCATCAGCAAGAATCCCCACTAGCAGCAGGCTCTGCTGGAATTCCTCCTGGGACTGTGGAGAAGCAGCTCTGCTACCCTTAGAAAGTGTGCAGTATCCAATTTCAACCCTCCAGCCCACTTCCATTGGCCAACGAGAGTATGAGCATGGCACCATCTTACTATCACCCTGCCTGTTCCTTCCTGTCCCCTCTGGGGAGTCTATCAAAGCATTCATATGGCCCTCATCGCTGTCATATATAAGCACCTCATGTGCATGAATGGAATTTTATCCTCACAACAGCCCTATGAGCTTAGGAAGTACTGTTATCCCTCTTTTACAGATGGGGAACTGAGGCCAAGGCAAGATTAAGTGACTTGCCCAAGGTCACAGAAGAAGTCTGAGGTTAGAGCAGGGGTGGGCAAACTACAGCCTGCGGGCTGGATCCGGTCCCTCGGGGCTTTAGATGCGGCCCACAGGATTGCCCCCTGTGGTGCCGCGGGCCCCGCACCGCTTTCAGCAGTGGCCAGCCCAACGTCCCTGTGGCCCCCAGGCCCTTGCCTCCAGGCACCGCCCCCCGCAGCTCCCATTAGCCAATGGGAGCTTGGGGGGAGGTACCTGGAGGCGTGGCAAGGGCAGTGCACGCGGAGCCCTCCGCCCCCACTCCCCCAGGGGCCGCAGCACTTCCTGGAGTGGCCTGGGGCTGGGGACAGGGCAGGCATGCAGGGAGCCTGCCTTGGCCCCGATGCGTGCCACTGCCACCCCGGAGCCCGAACCCCTCCTGCACCCTGCCCCCCAACTCCCTGCCTTAAGTCTCCTGCCTGCACCGCACACCCTTCCTGAACCCCAACTCCCTGCCCTGAGCCCCCTGCTGCATCCCACACCCCTGCCCTGAGCCCCCTCCTGCACTCTGCACCCCTCCTGCACCCTGAGCCCCCTCATACTTCCCACACCTCCCCCTCTGCCCCAATCCCTTGTCCTGAGCCCCTTCATGTACACCGCACCCCCTCCTATACCCCTTACTCCCTCCCGCATCCCAACCCCCTGCCCCTGCCCCTGCATACAATTTTCCCACCTAGATGTGACCCTCGGCCCAAAAAGTTTGCCCACCCCTGGGTTAGAGCCAAAAATGGAACACAGGTTTCTTGAATCACTGAGTCTTATGTACTACACCATCCTTCCTACCCAAAGTTCAAGCTAGAGTTGCCACTACCACTAGTTTATCACAGTTCTAGTTTCCCCTGTCATTATGTTGGTTGGTCCCTCTGCAGGAGTGCAGAATGGCAGGGGAGCTTTATATGCCCTGTTTCTCACCCCCACACCATGCACCTTTGCTTTGTCAGCTATAATCTGTTGCATAATTATTATCCTGAAGAATGGCTAGAGATGCATATTGGATTACATATGCCTGCTTCAGTACCCATGAGAGGAAGCTCTGATTAAGTTATCTATGATGTCACAGATGATTTATTTCTTTGTTTTCCTTTTTGTATTTTCCATTCCTATGCTGGATGGCATTTTAAAATCCTATATATGAGCCCAAATTGTATTTGGGTATGAACGCAGGCAAATGAGTGGCCAGGGAGAGTGAATGCTTCTGCCTGAAGATATATGGGTCCATGGAAATATGCCCCTTACAGGGGAAGACTCCAGGGCTTGGCTGAATCACTGAATCTTGGACACCATCTTGCTTGATTACTCCATCAGGTATGCATATGTGGCCTATTGAAATTCAATTCTTGAATCTTCCAGTTCACAAGGTGCACCAAGCAGAAGAAAAAGGCAATCCAGAAGATGCAAGATCATCCATTAAGAATCAAGATAGTATTTCAAATCTTCTCTCGTACTGAAATTCCTCAGTCCCAAAACAACTAGCAGTTTCTGGATTTGACACGTAGAATCATAGGACTGGAAGGGAACTCAAGAGGTCATCTAGTGCAGTCCCCTGCACTCATGGCAGGACTAAAGTATTATCTAGACCATCCCTGACATGTGTTTTGTCTATCCTGCTCTTAAAAATCTCCAATGATGGAGATTCCACAACCTCCCTAGGCAATTTATTCCAGTACTTAACCACTGTGACAGTTAGAAAGTTTTTCCTAATGTCCAACCTAAACCTCCCTTGTGGCAATTTAAGCCCATTGCTTCTTGTCCTAGCCTCAGATGGTTAAGAAGAACTACCTTTTGTGTAATTGAAAACTGTTATCATGTCCCCTCTCAGACTTCTCTTTTCCAGACTAAACAAACCCAATTTTTTCAATCTTCCCTCATAAGCCATGTTTTCTACACCTTTAATAATTTTTGTTGCTCTTCTCTGGACTTTCTCCAGTTTTTCCACATCTTTCCTGAAATGTGGCGCCCAGAACTGGACACAGTACTCCAGCTGAGGCCTAATCAGCACGAAGTAAAGTGGAAGAATTACTTCTCATGTCTTGCTTACAACACCCCTGCTATTCCATCCCACAATGATGTTTGCTTTTTTGTGTAACAGTGTTACACTGTTGACTCATATTTAGCTTGTGGTCCACTATGAACCCCAGATCCCTTTCCGCAGTACTTCTTCCTAGGCAGTCGTTTCCCATTTTGTATGTGTGCAACTGATTGTTCTTTCCTAAATGGAGTACTTTGCATTTGTCCTTATTGAATTTCATCCTGTTTACTTCAGACCATTTCTCCAGTTTGTCCAGATCATTATACTCCTATCCTCCAAAGCACTTGCAATCCTCCCAGATTGGTATTGTCCACAAATTTTATAAGTGTATTCTCTATGCCGTTATCTAAATCATTGATGAAGATATTGAACAGAACTGGACCCAGAACTGATCTCGGCAGGACCCCACTCGTTATGCCCTTCCAGCATGACTCTCTAGGTATGGTTTTCCAACAAGTTATGAACCCACCTTATAGTAGCTTCATCTAGATTGCATTTCCCTAGTTTGTTTATGAGAAGGTCATGCAAAACAGTATCAAAAGCTTTACTAAAGTCAATATATACCATATCTATTGTTTCCCCCCTATCCACAAGACTTGTTACCCTGTCAAAGAAAGCTATCGGGTTGGTTTGACATGATTTGTTCTTGACAAATCCATGCAGACTGTTACTTATCACCTTATTATCTTTTAGATGTTCACAAATTGATTGTTTAATTATTTGCTCCATTATCTTTCTGTGTACAGAAGTTAAGTTGACTGGCCTGTCATTCCCCAGGTTGTCCTTATTTCCCTTTTTATAGACTGGCACTTTACTTGTCCTTTTCCAGTCTTCTGGAATCTCTCCCATCTTCCATGACTTTTCAAAGATAATCACTAATGGCTCAGATATCTCCTCAGTCAGCTCCTTCAGTATTCTAGGATGCATTTCATCAGGCCCTGGTGACTTGAAGACATCTAATTTGTCTAAGCAATTTTTAACTTGTTCTTTCCCTATTTTAGCCTCTGATCCTGCCTTATTTTCACTGGCATTCATTATGTTAGATGTCCAATCACCACCAACCTTCTTGGTGAAAACTGAAACAAAAGTCATTAAGCACCTGTGCCATTTCCACTTTTTCTGTTATTGTTTTTCCCCACTCATTGAGTAACGGGCCTACCTTGTCCTGGGTCTTCCTCTTGCTTCTAATGTATTTGTAGAATGTTTTCTTGTTACCCTTCATGTCTCTAGCTAGTTTGACCTCATTTTGTGCCTTGGCCTTTCTAATTTTGTCCCTACATACTTGTGTTATTTGTTTGTTCATCTTTTGTAATTTGACCTAGTTTCCACTTTTGTAGGACTGTTTTTTTTATTTTTAGATCATTGAAGCTCTCCTGGTTAAGCCAGGGTGGTCTCTTGCCAGACTTCCTATCTTCCCTATGCTTCTTCCTCTGGATACTACTTTTCACAGAACTCAGGGACTCTATAGGATGCATGTGATCAAGCAGGAGAAATCTTCTGGGTCAGGTCCTACAGGATGACTACCTACATGTTCTGATTTACCCACCCTTCCAGAGGCTCCTCTGGTTCTTTTTCCAGGATGTTACTTGCTTTCAGCACAGTTCCACCAAGTGAGCTGCCTTTTTGCAGAAGTTCTAGAAAGGGTCTCTTCATCTGCTAGACACTTGGCTCTTCATCTATTTCTCTGGCTGACATTTTTCCCAACAGTAAAAACTTCAACATTATTAATCTTCACTTAGATCTTCAGTCGAACAATAATGAATACAGTTATGAGCAACCAGTAAACACATACTTGTGCTGCATGTGCCTGATTCCCCCATATTCATCACACTTCCTAATGAAAACAGCTCAGGTACAGATTTAACATAAAAACAACGAGGAGTCCTTGTGGCACCTTAGAGACTAACAAATGTATTTGGGCATAAGCTTTTGTGGGCTAGAACCCTCTTCATCAGAAGCATGGAGTGAAAAATACAGTAGGCAGGTATAAATATAGAACACATGAAAAGATGAGAGTTGCCTTACCAAGTGGGAGGTCAGTGCTAACGAGGCCAGTTCAGTCAGGGTGGATGTGGTCCATTCCCAGCAGTTGACAAGAAGGTGTGAGTATCAACAGAGGGAAAATTACTTTTTGTCGTGACTCAGCCACTCCCAGTCTTTATTCAGGCCTAATTTGACGGTGTTAAGTTTGCAAATTAATTCCAGCTCTGCAATTTCTCATTGAAGTCTGTTTTTGAAGTTTTTTTGGTTGAAGAATGGCCACTTTTAAGTCTTTTTATTGAGTGTCCAGGGAGATTGAATTGCTCTCCTACTGGCTTTTAAACGTTACAATTCCTGATGTCCGATTTGTGTCCATTTATTCTTTTACGTAGAGACTGTCTGGTTTGGCCAATGTACATGGCAGAGCGGCATTGCTGGCACATGATGGCATATATCACATTGGTAGATGTGCAGGTGAACGAGCCCCTGATGGTGTGGCTGATGTGGTTAGGTCCTATGATGGTGTCCCTTGAATAGATATGCGGAAAGAGTTGGCAATGGGGTTTGTTGAGGGATTGGTTCCTGGGTTAGTGTTTCCATTGTGTGGTGTGTACTTACTGGTGAATATTTTCTTCAGTTTGGGGGGCTGTCTGTAAGTGAGGACTGGGGTGTCTCCCAAGGTCTGTGGGAGTGGCAGGGTTACTACAAAAAGTAATTTTCCTTCTGTTGATACTTGCCTTCTTGTCAACCGTTCGGAATGGGCCACATCCACCCTAATTGAATTGGCCTCGTTAGCACTGACCCCCACTTGGTAAGGCATCACCCATCTTTTCATGTGCTATATATTTATACCTGCCTACTGTATTTTTTCACTCCATGTATCTGATGAAGTGGGTTATAGCCCATGAAAGCTTATGCCCAAATAAATTTGTTAGTCTCTAAGGTGCCACAAGGACTCCTCATTGTTTTTGCTGATACAGACTAACACGGCTACCCCTCTAAAACCTGTCACCAGATTTAACATAGAATTTCAAACCAATTAGCAACTGACCCCAAACAAAATCCTGCTTCAAAGCACCCATGAGGTTTAGAAAAGTTCAGAACCAGATCATGCCCATCTCTAAGGAAAGGTCTACCCTACATCAGTGCAGCTACTGCTACAGTTTAGATGCTTCCTATTTCGACAGAAGGTGTTTTTCCATCAGTGTAGTTAATCCACCTCTCTGAGAGATGGTAGCTCAACAGTCCATCCACCAAGCCATCAGCCTAGCCACATCTACATGGGGGTTAGGTCAACCTAACTACGGCACTACAGGCATGAAATTTTTCACAGCCCTGAGCCACCTAGCTAGGTGCATCTAACTTTTAGTAGTAGACCAGGCCTAAAGCAAGTAGACAAATTGGTACATACATCAATTCAAAAATGCCTAATAGTAATAAATTACCATTCTCACTGTCAATGCATCCAATGTGCAGTTCCAATATACATTTAAGGTCTGACTCTCCGCTGCCTTGTACCCAGTGTATTCATTTTACTGGAGCAAAGTAAGTGCTGAGTGGGTGTAAACTGCTAGCATTCGGATCTGGGAGTGTTTTACACCCACTTTGCAATTCATTTATACACATGTAAATGACTGCAGAAGATGCAAGGCAGAAGAAAATCAGACCTTTAGACAATATGGGCTCTGTCCCGACTAGAAATTAGCACCTCAGGGGTGAATGTATATGTTTTGTACAAAAAATATCATTTTGCAGGAAACGATCTGGTTAAACTGATTTTATGTCTTAGTAACTGAACAAAGATGTCATTTTTTTTCTTTCTTCTAAATAATGATTTGGAAACAAGTGCTGATTTTCTCTTCAGACCTATTTCTGGATTAAATTACATTAAACAAGATTAAGCATGCATCATTGGCAGCCACAACATTTCACAATCAAAAGCTGGGTGACAAAAAGAGCTAGCTTACTTTCTCTCCGATTTCATGCAATAAATCAGTGAATTAATTTACCAACTGATTTGGAGAAGAGTGTCACAAAGTCAGCTTTATAACCAGCCATCAGTAGTGTGCAGTGAAATTCTTGTGATGAGCAAATCCATCTGACAAACCTACTCCAGAAACACTGTGCTCTGAAGTTTGGTCACAGTCTGAGAACTGAGTAGAAATCCAGACTGCCATTCTTCCAAGAGAATAAATACTGTTGTGACGAGGCTTCTTGAACTGGATGTTTTTTTCCATCCTCGTCGTACGAAATTATAAAAAAGTCAAGATTAAGGGCCCAATCTGACAACTTCTGCTCATGTGAGTAATTCTGTTGACTGTAATGGAACAACTCATATGAGTAAGAACTGCTTGTTTGAGTAATTGGTCCTATGATTTAAAATGAGATTTTTAAAGGAGCCTATAGAAGTGGGTGCCTTCCATTTTTAGTGATTTAAAATCATGCAAAACTATATGGTATCTATAAATCTTAACTACCACATATTTCAAATCTGCTTACAGTAGTGGTATTGCTCTCAAGCATATCAATAGCACTAGAATATGGAGGAGGATTTATATTCGGATTAAACATTATTATTGTTGTAGTTGTTATTCATGAATCCCTCTCAACTTAGATGCTCCAGACACTAAATAGTTAAAGTACAGTAGTAATATAGGGTTGCTAACCCTCCAGGATTGTCCTGGAGTCTCAAGAAATTAAATATTATGTCATGTGATGAAACCTCCAGGAATACGTCCAACCAAAATTCGCAACCCTAGGAGTAAGCAACAAATAAATCTGTATATATAAAAAAAAAAAGCTCAGACATCAAAGCAAAATGGCATAATTAAAAGGAAGGAGGAGCAGGAGCGCTGACTCTGGTTAAAACAGAAATTACTGGGAAAAAAAATGAAGTTTTAACTCTGTGATCAGGAGCGGCTCCAGGCACCAGTGAAGCAAGCACATGCCTGGGGCGGCAAGGCGCGTGGGGTGGTGTGCGGTCACCACGAGGGCAGCAGTCAGGCAGCCTTCGGTGGCATGCCTGCGGGAGGTCCACTGGTCCCGCGGCTTCGGCGGCAATTCGGCGTCGGGTACGCCGAAGGCATGGGACCGGCAGATCACCCGCGGAAACGCCGCCGAAGGCTGCCTGACTGCTGTGCTTGGGGCGGCAAAAAACATAGAGCCACCCCTGTGTGTGATCGTAGTAAAAAAATGGATGTCTGTTTCCTAGCTAGTGTCAAAGTTAGAATCAGGACTCACAATTTTGTCAAGACCACTCTGTTTATTAGCACAGCGCTCTGCTAATACAATCAGATAGTGTGAGCCACCATGCAAGATTCAAACAGTCTTATTTATACAGATAAAAAGGTGCAAACTAAACAAAAGGACAGAGAGAGCAAAACTGTAAAATATGCATGGAGCACAATATGCATATCCTGCTTCCTTGTTAACTCTTATCAATCTAAGACTAATGCTTCACCAATTGCCCTTAAGTGGCAAGTTAAGCAGTTAATGTCTGCTTTCCTGCACACCTGGCTTGCAGCATTTCTAATTTCTACTTAAAGGTACATACAGCATTCTTTAATTCCTTCTATTTCTTTAGTATAATTCATTTCACTTTCACAATCCCTCCTTTTGGTCAAGCTTACGCAAAGACCAACAATTACTGGGTTCCACATATTAATAGTTCTTTATCTCTACGTTCATCAGCGATATTTAACATCATCATATTAGCACTCTGTTTTGGGGTAGTCACCTGAGTGGCATACCTTACACAATTCTGGATACAACAGGAGATTAACTGAAAACATACAAAAATCATTAGGATTCCACACAGGATAGTCAGGGCTCCCTGAAACAACCAGTTTCCTATGCCAGAGAAATTGAATAGGTTACTTAGCCACTTCCATAAAGAACTTGGCTCTTCATGGGGAAGAGATGCAATTTGTTCTAAGTGACTAGCGCGATCTATTACCTCATTGGTGTCGTCAGGTATGAACACACAACATTCTTTTCCAATGAGAGCACAGGTCCCTCCTTTGGCCGCCAGCACTATATCCAGTGCCTGACGGTTTTGGAGGGCCATCTGTCGGATCGCCCCTGTTTCTTTGGCCAGGGTTTTTAAACTCTCTCCGGTTTCATTTGCCATTATTTCAACTACTGCTTGTAACCTTAGGAGCCTTTTTGCATGGTGTATTACTCCCCCAAGTGGGATAAGGGAACTGCCAATGGCCTCTTCCCAGGTCAAGGGGCTTATGTTATTTACATACCATTGGGCATCTGATAAGTCCCTTCTTCTTCGCCTGAAATTACGCAGGCGTTCTCGTGGGAAGGACCCCAGCACTCGGAATTGTGGGAAGAGTCGAGCGGGATAACAGATACCTGACCAGTTAGCTGGTAACACAGTATAAGCTTTGGTCCCACAAACCCAATGATGGCCTATTAAGGCTGGGAAGGGTCGGTTGCACCCATTTGTCACATAGGTGCCTACAAAGGAGGAGTAATATCCTCCGAAGGGCACAGGGTAATTCTCCTTACGAGGAGTGGTGTTATTTGCATGGCATTGGAAGATTGTATTGTTTCCACTAAGATTACTGTAGGGGGAACATGAAATTGATTTTTCTGTTTGATCCCAGGTTGAGAAAAAATTCATATCCCCATACCCAGCCCGCCACTCTTTAGTTTTGTTCGAATAATCCCATACACCATTTGCCACAATATGCTGAAGGCAACGACTTTTTCCCAGATCCAGCCCTGTCCCATTACACACCCAACACCAATGACCTTTTCCCTCCACCACACTTATCCATTTAGATACGTTTATTCCCACTGCTTCCCAAGTGTCATTGCTGTTCCATATTTTGTTAAACGGACGAAGTCCCCCAGTGAGCTCTGGGGAATTGAGTGGGATTGCCAGGACAGGAACACCAGCTTGAGAGTGAGCTGGGATGTGGCTGCAGACCCAGCAATTAGAAATATTAAGAGTCTGAGCTATCCACACTTGCTGCTGGATAAAAGAATTGTCATTGTGGGCTCCCCAAGCCTTAAGACACCAGCAGCCAAGGAACAGGCGCCACCAGAGGTGCATTGTTGGAGGCAAGGCCCTTCTGGTTCTGACAACCTCAACTGAGGGAACCGTAGTTACGGTTTTACGTCCACCAGGCAGCAGGCGCTAGGCTCACTACTGCTCCTTCTCGGGCCTTGCTTTAGGTTGTCGTCTGCTTCTGGCAACCCTTACGAGAGCGTAGATTGTAAGGTATTGCAGGCTGTTCCTCTACGTCTTCTTCCGGAGTCAAAATTGACTCTGCGCAGTCCTGAGGTGATGATTGGTTCACCGGGGAGGGTGTCTTCTTACACTGCGAAGCATGTATCCACGCTGCAATGCCAGATAGTTTAACAGCTGTCTGGGTAGTAAGCAGTACCTGATGAGGACCCTTCCACCGGGGTTCCAAGGCGTGTTTTCGATGATGGTGCCGTACGTAGACCCAGTCACCTGGCTCGAGGTTGTGGCAAGCGTCAGAGGTGGGTTCTGTTGGCCAGGCGGCTCGAACCTGTGAATGGAAGTGACTTACAGCTTGCATTAATCCCTTGCAATATTGAAGGAGCGTACTGTGAGTCAAGTTCAAGTCTGGGACTGGAGTAATGGTAGCCATAGCTCGCATGGGCCGTCCCATAACAATTTCAAAGGGACTCAATTTATGCCTTTGGGATGGAGTGGATCGCATTTCCATAAGGGCTAGTGGTAAAGCTGCTGTCCAGCCTAACCCTGTGGAGTCACAAATCTTAGCAAGCTTATTCTTAAGTACACCATTTCGCCTTTCCACAGCACCTGCACTTTGTGGATGGTAGGGACAGTGCAGCAGGTGTGTGATATGTAATATACGATCCAGGTGTTGAACAATTTGTCCGGTAAAATGTGTACCCCGGTCACTGGACAGAGTGGCAGGAATTCCCTTGGCAGGCATAATATGATTTAACAAACATTTAGCAACAGACAGTGAATCAGCCTTGCGACAAGGAAAGGCTTCAATCCAACCAGAAAATAAACATACCATAACCAAAATAAATTCATATCGTTGACACTTAGGCATTTGTACAAAATCAAGTTGCCAATGCAAGAATGGTGCCTGGGGCAGGCCCCGGAACCCCTGAGCCACTTTTACAGGTTTACCAATATTGTGGCTTTGGCAAGTGGTACAGGCAGCACAGTGGCGGGCTGCAAAGGAGCTGAAATGCGGGGCCCACCATCCTGCCTTAGTTACAGCAGAGACCATCCCCTCCTTTCCGACATGCGAAACACCGTGTAGCAGGTCGGCCAGCGACGGATAGAGTGAAAAGGGGGCCACAAAGGCACCAGTAGGCGAACGCCAAAGGGAATCAGGATATAGAGAGCAACCTTGGGCAATCCAGGAGTCTTTTTCAACTTCTGGGGCAGAGTCTTGGAGCAGGGTGAGGTTAGTGAGGGACAGCGGTGGTATAGAAACAGAAAGGGAACCTAGAAATGCATCTGGGGAAGGTTCTATGGCAGCAGCATGTTTAGCAGAGGCGTCAGCAAATGCGTTACCCTTAGCAACATCAGTATCTGCCATCGAGTGGCCAGGGCACTTAACAATAGCTAGGGCAGACGGAAGTAAAACTGCATTCAAGAGGGCAGCGATGTAGGGGCCATTCTTAATAGGGGTACCGGCAGAAGTAAGGAAACCCCTAGCTTGCCAGAGGGTGCCAAAGTCATGTACAACCCCAAAAGCATAGCGGGAGTCAGTGTAAATAGTGGCGGAGCGTCCCTCTGCCAAAAAGCAGGCACGGGTGAGGGCAACCAATTCGGCAACTTGTGCTGAGGTTACAGAAGGTAAAGGCGCAGCTTCTAGGGTCTCAGCGAGTGACACTACAGCGTACCCTGCAAGGAGACGACCTTGGTTGTCTCGAAAACAGGAACCATCAGTAAACAAAACAAGGTCAGAGTTAGGGAGAGGGGCATCAGAGAGATCAGGGCGCGGGACGGTGACAGCAGAAACAGTTGCAAGGCAGTCGTGGGGATCACCGTCATCAGACAAAGGAAGGAGAGTGGCAGGGTTTAACTGAGAACAACGCTTCACAGTAATATACGAAGCTGACAGCAGTAAAAGTTCATACCTAGTAAGGCGAGCGGAGGAGAGGTGGCCTGTGTTACGTTGTAACAGCAGGGTTTCCACAGAGTGAGGGACCATGAGGGTAAGGGGAGAGCGAAGGACAAGGGATTCGGACATTTCAACTAGGCGCGCTGCAGCAGCCACAGCACGCAGACAGGGGGGTAAGCCTTGGGCCACAGGGTCCAAAGTGGCAGAGAAATAAGCCACTGGGCGGTTCTTGCCTCCGTGCACCTGAGTGAGAACTCCAAGTGCACACCCAGATTGTTCATGGCAGAAAAGGGTAAAGGGCTTAGAGTAGTCAGGCAGCCCTAAAGCAGGGGCAGAAGCCAAACCCTGTTTGAGGGAAACAAAGGCAGAGTCTGCTTCAGGGGGCCATGGCATGGGGTCAGGCACAGAGAGTCGAGTGAGTTCCTGGAGAGGTTTTGCAAGGGAGGCATACTGGGGAATCCATTGCCTGCAAAATCCAGCCATGCCCAAAAACTTTCGGACCTGGCGTGGGGAGCGGGGTCGGGGAAAGCTAAGGATAGCCTGGACGCGGGCGGGAGAAAGTGTACGGGAACCCTGGGAGAGGAGAAAACCAAGGTATGTGACAGAGGCTTGACAGAGCTGTAGTTTTGAGCGAGAAGCCTTGTGACCTTTTTTTGCTAGGGCAGTAAGGAGCACTAAAGAATCAGTTTTTGAGGCAGATAATGAGGGGGAACAGAGGAGTAGATCATCTACATATTGGACTAGAGTGGACCCGGATGGGAAAACAAGGTCAGCTAGGTCTCGGGCTAGTGCCTGGGAAAAGTAAGATGGGCTTTCAGTATACCCCTGGGGAAGCGTAGTCCATGTATATTGCTGTCCCTTGTAAGAAAAGGCAAAGAGGTACTGGGAGTCAGGGTGAACCGGAACAGAAAAGAAAGCAGAACACAAATCAACAACAGTAAAATGAGTTGCCTCTGGTGGGATAGAAGCCAGAATCGTTGCTGGGTTAGGGACAACAGGAAAGGCAGGTATGACAATACGATTAATGGCTCGAAGGTCCTGAACAAATCGCCATGATTTGCCATCAGCTTTTCGAACCGGGAGGATAGGGGTGTTACAGGGACTGGAGCAGGGAACAATAATGCCTTGCTCCCGCAGGGCGGTCATGACCGGAGCAATGCCAGCCTCGGCTTCGGGGTTTAAAGGGTATTGAGACAGGCGAGGCAGAGGTTTGGAGGAGTCAACAGTAATGCAGACGGGGTCAGTATTTAGGTGGCCCACCTCAGAGGGATGGGTTGGCCACAGAGAGGATGGGACCTGCGAAATTAGGTGTTCAAGGGACGGGACCAGTGTGCAACAAGGGACTGGGGTGGAAAGGGGGGTCTCAGACAGCAGGGTGGCCACAGAATCACTCAGAGAGGACTGGGGAATTTGCAAATAGACACCATCCGGGGAACAGTATATGGTGCAGCCAAGTTTACATAACAGATCCCGACCCAAAAGGTTTACTGGAGTGGAGTCAGAGAGAAGGAAGGCATGATCTGCAGATAGGGGACCAACCTGGACCGGTAGAGGTTTTGAAAGGGGATAAGGGGTTGGGATTCCCGAAATGCCCACAGCAGACACAGTTTTTCCGGAGCAGGGAACCGCAGGCAGGTCAGTAGTACGAACTGCAGAGAGCGAAGCTCCCGTATCAACAAGGAAAGGGAGAGACAAATCATTGATAGTTAACACACACTCACCCGTGGGAGTGAGAGGTAGTAAAGGAGCTAAAATTTCCTGAGGTTCCCTGGCATCCCGTCATTGCTGTGGGACAAAGTAAGGCTGGGGACTGACCGGCTGTGTCGGCAGGGGGTCTAGCTGGTTATTTACAGAGTTATTAGGCCTGCTCGGACATTCGTTCTTCCAATGTCCGGGCTGCTTACAGTAATTACAAACATCCCCATAACCCGAAAATCCAGTTCCTCGGCCCCTCCCTCGACCACGTCCCCGTCCCTGGTATTTTCCCCGTCCCCGGTACTGTTTGCCCTGTCCTGAATAATGCTGTATTTGCAGGGCCATTAACTGTTGAGCTGATTGTTCCTCCTTTCCTTTTAAAGTACGTTGGCAGTGCTCTGCCACTGTTTGCAATTTGTCCATGGTTTCGGTCTCCCACCCAACACTTATTCGTTTTAGCATATTACCAACAGCAGGTAGGAGGCCATTAACAAATGCATTAGCCAGGGCGCCCTGTCCATTTTTATCCGGTTGCTGTATACCAGAATGTTGCAGAAAAATGTCAGTTAACCGGGAGCGATAGTCACCCGGGTTTTCTCCCTGTCGTTGCTTACAGCCGTTTATGGCCGTCCAGTTAGTTTTAGGAGTCCATACCCGAGGGATGGCTTCAAATAGATTTTTAGCTCGCTCCTTACACCTTTTCCGGTATTCAGCATTAGGACCAGTGTCTGGTAAAGTAGAGTGGCGGTCAGCTGCGAGCCAATTTGCTGCTGTGAGCCATTTTTCATGCTCACCAGGGGTAAGTAGCTTGCACAGCTGCAGGAGGTCTGCCTCAGAGGGTTCATAGGTGTCACATACTAACAAAAATTCCTCTGCGAATTTGGTAGGATTTTCCCGGGGCTTTGGAAAGCCTTTTACAACTGAAAGGAGTTCTGTACGAGTCCAGGGTTTATAGCTCCAAGTGGGACCCCCGTCTTGGCCCCCAGTATGCAGGATTCGGAGGGGAGCCTGGATATTTTTAAGGCCCAAGCGTAAGCTTTTACGGGGCAGAGCGGGATCAGAGGAATGGGCCTGGGTGGTATCGGACGATCCAGATGGGTCTGAACTGGAGATCTCTGGAAATTGTTCCTGAGCTGGGGAATCTGGTGACAGTTGTTCCTGAGCTGGGGAATCTGGTGACAGTCTATTGATCCGACGCAAGGCTGCCAAGCCAATTAATGCGTCTTCCTCATCATCATCCCCAGAATCTAACAAGGAGTTTTCTTCATCTTTTTTCACAGAGAGACAGGAGTATGAAGGGGGATCTGCTCGGAGAACGGGAAAAAGGGGAGCGCTCGGTCTGGTGGTGGGAGAGGAGGTTTTCAATAAAGCTTTTAACTTATCATTTGAATCTTTGAGAGAGGCGAGTTTCGATTCTGTCCACCTACGATTTGCCTCTTCCCACCACTGCATGAAACAATCAACCTCTCCTCTGGCCAATTTAGTTTTAGATTGGCCGAGTTTGTCTTTTAAGACGTCTACTCGGTCCTTGTCCCAAGATCCTAACAGTGGCCACTGAGTTTTGGGATCTCCCTGAGTTAGCCTAGACCATTTTTCCAGAAATTTACAGGAGTCCGGACCCTTCCTAAAATACATAAAATGAGCCGGCGTTCCTTTAGGGAACTGTCCCGACTTAGACGTCTGGTTACCCATACAGGAGGACTTTACACACACACCAATCACACAAGAAGGAAATTCGGGTTCGTCAGAGCGATGCCCGGTGCAACACACAAAAGGAGCCCACAGGCTACTGCCTCACTCACCCTTGCTTTCACACCAAGGGTTTTACCCAAGGTGCGGTGCGGCTGCGATTGTGCAGATTTCACTCACTCAGACCGTGGGGACAGGAACCCCTTGGTCGGCCGATCCCCGGACGGAGATGGCACCCAGACTCAAACACTCCACAGGAGGACAGATAGACACAGAGACAGGACAGTCCTCAGTCCGGACAAAACACAGAAATAATTACCTGACCAGATTCCTGATGTCAGATCCTGGGATCCCTACCAGAACAGAGTGGGAACCAACAGGTTCAATGGCGTAGACCTCACTGTGGTTGTGTGCCCTTCCGTTCAGGAGGAGGACCGCTCGGGCCAAATGCCCAGGTGCCGGCTACCACGGTCGTCCTACAAAAACGGTCAGGAATCACACAGCCCCAGTGAAGACGGTTGCCATCTCGGTAGAACCTCCAAATTGTCAAAGTTAGAATCAGGACTCACAATTTTGTCAAGACCACTCTGTTTATTAGCACAGCGCTCTGCTAATACAATCAGATAGTGTGAGCCACCATGCAAGATTCAAACAGTCTTATTTATACAGATAAAAAGGTGCAAACTAAACAAAAGGACAGAGAGAGCAAAACTGTAAAATATGCATGGAGCACAATATGCATATCCTGCTTCCTTGTTAACTCTTATCAATCTAAGACTAATGCTTCACCAATTGCCCTTAAGTGGCAAGTTAAGCAGTTAATGTCTGCTTTCCTGCACACCTGGCTTGCAGCATTTCTAATTTCTACTTAAAGGTACATACAGCATTCTTTAATTCCTTCTATTTCTTTAGTATAATTCATTTCACTTTCACACTAGTTCACCTATCTCTGTTAAAGCACAAAGACCCTAGCCTTGCAAGACAATGAGCCGCCTCTGCTCTCATTAAATTCAAGGGGGCTATGAGGGTGCTCGGTCCCATCCAGAAAATGCCTGGCATCCTGCAGGTTTGGGCTCACAGTAAACTGCTTCAGACATAGAACTGAATACTAAGGGTTAGCTGATAGAAAGGACTCCAGGTCTTCCTAGTATCTTAATTACCATGTACATTCAGTGTAGAATCAATAAAAATGCTGTAAGGTCTATGAGTTTGCAATTAAATTGTAAAAAATCAAGTTTACAAAAGACCCAGGTCACCCTAGTTCTAAACATCAGACCCAGGGAAGCACCAAAACTGATGATCTGAGTACCTAAAGCTGTGTACCTGCCA
Source organism: Chrysemys picta bellii (assembly GCF_011386835.1). Classification (NCBI taxonomy): domain Eukaryota; kingdom Metazoa; phylum Chordata; order Testudines; family Emydidae; genus Chrysemys; species Chrysemys picta. Next base: position 114,652,486 of record NC_088792.1, on the reverse strand, counting down.
TTAGCACTTTTTCACGCTTCCATGCCCTTATTGATGAACATATCCCTGGCTCCTAAACAACAGCCTGTGTTGTTACATGCTAAGCTGCAAACACTCTGCTGCACTTTGCAACCCATAGGTCTATACTACTTATTGCTCCTTATGGCAGTTTTCAAAATGTGTATTATTGAAGGCTTTTTTCATCGAAACAGACTCTAACAGATGGTTTATATTCTATTTGTTTTGCTGTATGCTAACACCCCAGAAAGAGATTAAATTAACTCCCGAAGTAGCATAGTTCCAGGGTGAAGCTGAGCGACAGGACCTAACAGTATATGTCCAAGCATTTGTCCAAAGAACATAGGTCAGGACCTGCAATCTTTAGAGACACAGGGTAGATGAGGTAATATTATGGTTACCAAATGTCTAATCGCACGAACACCCTTGCCCCACCCTCTGCCCTGCCCCTCCCTGGAGCCCTGCCCCTTCTCTGAGGCTCCACCCCCCACTCACTCCATCCACCCTCCTTCCATCACTTGCTCTCCCCTACCCTCATTCACTTTCACCGGGCTGAGGCAGGGGATTGGGGTGCAGGAGGGGGTGTGGGCTCTGGGCTTGGGGGTGGGACCAAGGGGTTCAGGGTGTGGGAGGGGGCTCTGGGCTGAGCCTGGGGCAGGGGGTTGGAGTGCAGGAGGAGGTTCGGGGTGGACTCTGGGAAGCAGTTTCGGTACGGGAGATGGCTCAGGGCTGGGGCTGGTGGTTGGGAAGCAGGAGGGGGTGAGGGGTGTGGGCTCTGGGCGGGAGTTTGGGTGCAGGAGGGAGCTCAGGGCTGGGGCAGGGGGTTGGGGTGTGGGAGGGGATGAGGGGTGTGGGCTCCAGCCAGACGGTGCTTACCTCGGACGGCTCCCGGGAAATGGCCGGCATGTCCAGCTCCTAAGTTCAGGGGCAGCCAGGTGGCTTTGTGTGCTCCCTCTGCCCACGGGCACTGCCCCCACAGCTCCCATTGGCTGCAGTTCCCAGCCAATGGGAGCTGTGGAGTGAGTGCTCAGGGTGGGGGCAGCATGCAGAGACCCTCTGGCTGCCCCTACGCCTAGGAGCCGGACATGCCGGTCACTTTCAGGAGCTGCATGGAGCCAGGGCAGGTAGGGCACGCTGCCAGATTTTAGCGGCCTAAAATCTCCCAGATCAGCTTCAGTAGCCTGCAGGAGATTGAGCCTGATTCCAGGAGACTCCCAGGCAATCCGGGAGGGTTGGCAACTTTAGGTATTATCTTTTATTGGACCAACTTCTGTTGGTGAGAGAGACAAGCTTTTGAACTTACATAGAACTGAAGAAGAGCTCTGTGTAAGCTCAAAAGCTTGTCTCTCTCACCAACAGAAGTTGGTCCAGAAAAAGATATTACCTCCCACACCTGGTCTCTAAAATCCCGGGACTGACACTGCTACAATAGCATTGCATCCTGCAATCTTTACTCATTCAAGTAGTCCAATTGATGGCAATGGGAGGAACACTTCATATTAGTAAGAGTTATTTGCAGGATTCCCATGTGAGTTTATGCTTTGCATAGATTGGTAATAAAGCTCTCTAGAGTTCAGACAAAAGGTTATGCTTAACTGGTCTTTCTCGTCTTAAAAATAATTCTCTTTCTTCCTTTAATTTGGTCTCTTTTTTTCTCTGCCAATAATCCTTGGGCTGGTCTAATCTAAAAACGAATATAAACCGATCATATAAAAGTGTTATTGAGAAGGGTTTTGTCTTACGTTGCAGTGTTTTTCTCTGGAATTCTGACACATGCTTATATGAAACAAAAGTCCAGGTTTTGCATTAATGAATAATGATGATCTGACAAGAACAAAAACAAACAAACAAAAAAGAAGAAGAAGAAAGAAAGAGAATCTAGTTGCTAAACATTTCCTGAACTCAGGGCATGGCAACTCAGTCTTTAAACATCCTGTAATTTTAAAAGCAAACAAAGTGAAAGAGGTTATTATTTGAGAAAGATTATAAATTTTGGATTAAGGCTTTTGATATACTGAACAAACCAAACTGAATGCTGAACAACTTCAGCAGTGAAATAACTGTCATGATTTTTGCCCTGCTTGTCATCATTAACTGAATGATGGATCCACCCACGAGTCGTTAGAACCATGACAACCCTTGTTATGTCAGGATGACAACTTTTCTCATCCAAATGAGAAAATAACGCAAGAAACTGTCACTGTTTTGTCAGAAGGCTTCTATCTGGGAACAAAGTTAAATGACACCACAACAGTCTTTCTCAGCAGATGCCTTTTACTATAACTTTGATTCTTAGAAACATGCTTGGAATACTGCACGGATGCACTAATCATAAATAGAGATGTTGGGTCTGATACTCCATTGCACTTGTTAATCAGGATCTGTTGTGCTTTTGATTGTGTTTACATTAGAGAACTGAACAATTCATAATTGAAACAAGAGGACAGAACCAGTTTAAGCACAAACATGCTGATTTGTTTTCTGCAATGCTGCAGTTTTGGCCTGTGCCATAATATTGTTTTTCTAATGTGTTTCAATTGCAATGGTCTCTGATAACTTATTGCACAGAAGCAGTGGGTTCTGGAAAACTTCAGAAGAACACTAATGCACGGTCAGGAAGCAGTGGGAGGACCACCTCACTGTTTTCACTGTGACCTGTTTTAGTACAGTCTACACTGACACTAAGGACCTGATCCTGCAAGTACTCACACTGATGGGAGTAACTTCATTCCTGTGAGGAGTCCCTTTGAAGTCAATAAGAATACAGACATGAGTACAGTTAAGCACATGCACAAGAGTTTACTGATTGGGAGCTAAGACCATGAGCCTGCAATGAGCTTCTTGAGAACAGATCCCTGCACCTCGGGGTGCAGGGATTCACCCATTCAGAGGACATTGCAGAAGTTGGCAACCATGATTGCAACTCTCCATTCTGCCCCCCCCCCCCTTTTTTAAGTAAAAATATAATGCTTTTAATTAGTGCTTCTGTCAAGGACAAATGCTTAACCAAAACAGACAAGAGGCTACAGCACCTGCAGTTTTTTCCAATCACTAATAGAGTACAGTAAATTGAAGGATATATATTTTATTTCTAATAATGCAACTCCTCTGGTAATTAATGAGTTAATATACTTAGGTATAATTATTCAATAGTTACATCATGATAGCACCCAGAGGCCTCAATCAGGAGTGGGGTCCCATTGCTGTACCAACATAAAGATAGACATGATTACTACACTGCATAACAATATCCTGGCTGTGTACATACATCACGTTTGCCTGCATTTTCTTTGTTTTTTATCTATGATATTTTTGGTGTTTTAGGGCCTGGATAACAGCATCCACTAGCTCCCATGTGGAATCTCACTGAGGTCAACCTCTGCCATATCTAGCGTTGATCTACAATCAATGGGTCTTAGGTTCCTATGTTACTGAAGTGCTTTTGAAAAGTGTACTCCTTGTCTTAATGTTAGTGATACAGAGACATTCATACTTGTGTACGTTGGTAGAAATTGAAGAATATACCCTGGATCAAATATGTCACCCCCAAATAATAAATATAATGTAAACAGAGACAAATATGATGCATTTTTTGCCCTTGTAAATGCTACAAAGCATGTGAGTTCACCTTCTATGCACTGAAATCGAATGCATGATTAGTTTCATGGTTATTCTTTGTGTCCTGGATAATAAACTGTGATTTTGAGACCAGGACCATTAATTTAAAACAACTCTTTGTTATTTTAACAGACAATTTAAGGAGCCCGATTTTTCACTGTCTTGAGTTTTGGGTAAATACAGCTGTGCCAAGTGGGTGTAGAACCATTCCCAATGTCTTGATTGTGTTTTACACTTGCTGCAAACTCATTTTACACAGGTGTCTTACATTTATATTTCCATTTGTTTCCCAAGCATTCTTGTGTAAAACCCCTTGTGCCCACACCTAAAAGTGCTCCAGATGCTTTGTGTGCACCAAATACTATTAGGATTGCTTTGCGCAGGTCTAAAGATCGACACAGACTGAATTAATTCCTGCACTAGGTTCCAATGTAGGACTTGATCCTGCAAGGTGCTGAGCACAGAAGTATTGGAGACAGTGGAAGTTGAGGTTGCTCAGCAACTCATGATCAAGCTCCACAAGAACTTACTTTTATTGTGTATTAAATGGGTAAACTGAAGAGAGGTTGTGTTACATGGCCAAGATCATGCAGGCAGGAATCTGCAAAGTCAGGAATAAAACTTAAGCCAGTCCCTTAATTTAACTGTTCCACACTTACTTCCTCTACTACAGAGCCTATATAAATAAGGTGATTATACTATATTGCACTGCACATGGGAGGTGTGATTGCAGCAAGTAAAGACTTTCATATAAGGCAGTGAAACCCACAGCAGCACAGGCGGCAGTGTTGAGCTAGACCTACCCACTCAGGACACTGGATCCCATACTCCAGCAATAATCATGTATACCATATTGTCCTTACAGCCCTTGTTATCTCTTGTTAAAATCCATTTACTTGGAGAGTTTTGGGAGCCATAATGTTTCTCAAATGGTCTTTCTTCTTTATGCTTTGATAGGAATACTGGGGGTCCCTAAAAGTATATCTCCCTCTCTCCTGTCACAGGTCTCTTCATTGTGTGAGATTCTTTCTGTTGTACAGACAGACATGATCTCCCATGCCCCCTACACACTCACATGTTCATTCTCTCTCTCTCTTTCATATTCACATAATTTATTCATCCCAATGAGTCATCCATTAATTATTGTATTTGTGTCCATTAATTATTCAGTGTTTTTTTTTCTTTAACTGGCAGTTTTAGAAATATTCAGAGACATAAAAGCATAACATCAGGGAAGGTAAATGGGTCAGCCTAGTTGGTGCACAAAGTGGTCATGTGTGGAACATTCAAAGAGGTCTCTCTATTCCTGTCCTTCCAGACTAGTGCCTGCCCTGTCGCATGCTATTGCTTACTTATGACCTCATCCATCAAGCTTGCAGAAATCTCTAGTGTGCAGAAATCTCATTGGTTTCAATAATTTCCTGCGCTGACAGTTTCCCTTATACCATAGAGTATATAGATATGCAAAGGAAAGATGTTGTCGTTGTTATCATTTGGATTGTGGTAGTATATAGAAACCCCAGGCAAGGACCAGGTTGTGCTAGATCAGGGGTTCTCAAACTGGGGATCATGAATTGGCATGGGACTGACAGCCTGAGCCCCTGTTAAATTAAAATTAAATTAAATTACCCACCCCTTTAATTTATAATGGGGGAGAGGGTCACACTCAGAGACTTGCTGTGTGAAAGGAGTCACCCTTTCAATACAAAAAGTTTGAGAATCACTGTGCTAGATACTACACATTTAATTGAAGAAGAGATCCCAACCCCCCACCTCCAAGCGGAGCAGTTGCTGCTTTATTTGTAACGTTCTGCATCGGAATGGAAACAAAGCACTGACCCTGGAAACACTTACACATGTACTTAACTCTCAGCATGTGATTAGCCTAACTGATTTCAATGGGCTTCTCCATGTGTTGTTTAAAGTTAAGCACGTGTGCAAGCATTTGCAGGATCACTGCTTATTTCTCTGTTTCTTCCTTCTTTGTTGTTTTACTTCATCTGAAAATAATAAAACTGAAGAATACCTGTTTTCCTCATAGTGTATGTGAAAATACAACTGCTCCAACAACCAAACTGCTAATAATTTAGCGAAATAACTTACTTCAAGCAGCCTTTATTTATAACATAGTATATTTAATATGATCTCTTTCATTCTTTTGTTATTTGTCCTGCTGAATCTGTAAGGTGGACAAGATTGCCAGTCTCTACAACATACATGTTCGTACAGGATGTTTCTGTAACACTGGCGCCTGCCAGCAGCATTTGAGCCTCAGCAATGAGGATGTCAAAAGGAACCTTCAGGTCAGTACCAAATCCTGTTGAGGCCAAGTAAAATCACTTGAATGATTGAATAATGAGAGGGTTGAGGGGAAGAATAAAAACTGAGTATAGTTAAACATGGGTTTAAAGCAGGGGTTCTCAAACTGCGGATCGGGACCCCTCAGGGGGTCACGAGGTTATTACATGGGGGATCACGAGCTGTCAGCCTCCACCCCAAACCCTGTTTTGTCTCCAGCATTTATAATGGTGTTAAATATATAAAAAAAGTGTTTTTAAATTATAAGGGGGGGTCGCACTCAGAGGCTTCCTATGTGAAAGGGGTCACCAGTACAAAAGTTTGAGAGCTACTGGTTTAAAGCATGTATATACCTCATATATATCACGGGGCATGGGTTTTAGATTTGGGAGGGAGGCAATTTATATAATGGTGGCAGGTTTGTATTGTTCTCCATTAGACTTCAGTTTAACACACTACTACTGAAGGTACCTTCATTTAATAGCACCCACTTCATTCGAGCTGGCTGAAAATTTTTTGACTGTCAAAAAATGTGGTTTAGTTGAAATCAAAATGTTTCATCGGATTTTGATGGAGAAAAAGTCAAAACATTTGAAAATGTTTCATTCTAATGGTTTCATTTCGATCCATTTCATTTTGACTTTAATATTGTATTAAAAAATTAAAATATTAATTGTAATACGTCATATTTATATACAATATATACCATGTACTGTTAAAGTTGAAAATTAATTAATCCAAATGACACTATCAGAACAAGATGTTTCAACATTATTGAAACAAAAGACTTCTGAATTTTTGTTTCACTGGAAATTTGGAAATTTCGACTTTTTTTTTTTTCTGGTTCAAAATGGAAAAAAATGAAATCTCAGAATTTTCCACACAATGGAAATTGTAGTTCCTGACCAGTTCTAGTGAACATCTTGCATCTTTTGTTTATTATATTATTATTAAAGTGTCCTAATTGTGCTTGTCAATTTTCAATAAATAAAGACTTAGGGTATGTCTACACTGCCCACATTACAGCGTGGCCGCGGCAGCACTGTGACATGGGCAGCGTAGACCCGCTTTCTTGCCGGGGGAGAGCTCTTCCAGCAATAAAATAAAAAAAAAAACACCCCGAATGAGCAGTGGTCTATATTGGCGTTTTCAGTGCTAAAACTTTTGTCGCTCAGGGGGGTGTTTTTTCACACCCCTGAACAACTAAAGTTTTAGTACTGAAAGTGGCAGCGTAGAGACAGCCTTAGGCCAAGTCTACACTATTGATCAGTATAACTGTGTTGCTTTGGGGTGTGAAAAATCCACATCCCTCAGTGATATAGTTTTACCAACCTAATCCCTCGTGTAGACAGCACTGTGTCACCAGGAGAGCATCTCCTGTTGACATATCTATCACCTTTCAGGGAGGTGGATTAACTAAGCCGATGGGAGAAGCTCTTAATTTAGGAGCGGCTTAATTTAAGCACTACAGTGGTGCAGCATTTTAAGTGTATACCTGCCCTTAGTCTTTCCCCATTGGATGCATAGTCTAAAAGAGACAAAAATTAGATGGGGAAAAACAATAAGAAAGTACTCTAGCATTGAGAGGATGATGACAGTTTAAAAAGATATGTGCATATGACATGTCTACAGAGATTAGAGGTATATTAGGTAGGGAGCAACTTAAATTTTAAGTTGCCAAAGTATGAACAAACTTCAACTTGCTAGCTGCGCTCTCGTGACCTATTTTCTGCTGATTGTCATTCAAAAGATTTGGGTAGTATGCAGCATATGTTACAAAAAACCATGAGGGACTTCACAGTTGTAAACATGTCATAGTTTGATATTGCAATGAATTAGCAGAGAACAAGCCCCAAAGCTTACTAAGGACATTTTTCAAAAGTTAAAAAATGTATGACCATATTGATATGGTAGCTTCTTCATCATTACATTCAGACATCTAGATACATGCTGAAAATACATAGATGCTGCAATTAGATGTAGGGCCCTATGTAAATCATGATTTCATGGCAGGCATGGAAATGTGCCTGCCAAAGCTCCTATTATGTGATATGGGAACACAACTTAAAGAGCGTTCAAATGTGTTCTACCATTAAACTTCACGAAAACTGGTCATCTTCTAATATTGTTAGTATTTTATAGATTGCCATGTATACTACACGTGAAACATTTATGGAAGAACTAATAAATATAACCAAAAGGCAAGATTCAGACTTCAGTCACACCAATGTAAATCCAGAGTAACTTCGTCCATTTAAATTGTGATTCTCTAGATTTGTAACTGACGGTTGTAATGTGACCCAAATGAACTATTTCCCTCCTATAGGAGTTCACATTGTTTAATTTTGACTGAACATTAAGCAATAAATCAGTAGGATTAAATTGGATTGTTCATTCAGCCAAACTAAAAGCTCTTCACCGCCTTGTTCTTTCTCACACACTCCTGGGGTTCTCTAGTGTGTTTTGCATGTTGCTCATATGATGTTAGATACAGCCCAGCAATTTCATAGCAATGCTGACGTCTGAGCTCTGGGAAAACATGGTATGGGTTGATCATGCTTGTGTTTGTCTGTCTGCACACAAGGTTCTTACCTATATGGTATTTGGGGACATATAAGTACCTTAGTTAGATGAACAGATAGATATTATGTGTAGCAAATGAGACAGGGAAAAGATTTTCTCCATTTTCCTAATCTATTTATGTATTCATTATGCTGTTTTTGGAATGGATTTTTCTGTTTCGAGTTAGCAAAATGAAGTATAAAGTTGTAAAACAAGAAGGGAAAAAAATGAAAAGTTTGTTCTAATAGCTCATTGCTTTTCTTTTTATTTCAATCTAGGCTGGCCATGTCTGTGGAGATGATATAGATATAATTGATGGACGTCCCACTGGGTCTGTGAGAATATCATTTGGCTATATGTCTACTTTTGAAGATGCACAAACCTTTCTAAAGTTCATCATAGCAACCAGACTATCTGAATCAGACTGCAAGTTTCCCTCCCAAACCACCACAAGAGAAACTATTACACAGAATGACCATACTGCCAATAACAATGCAAAGAAATACTCTCTGAAAACTATCGTCTCAGACACGGGACATTGGAATAATTCATCTGCAGCATTGAAGAAACCTGAACCTAGCAGGGCTGTTGTTTCTGATAGTGCTATACCAGTATATAGAAGTGGGAGCAAGCCAATCACTGTCACCAACATTTACCTCTACCCAATCAAATCTTGTTCTGCATTCGAGGTACATATTTAAAATGAATTTTAGAGATTCATTTGAGCCATCCCCCATTTTTTCCCCCTAGCTTCTCAGGAATATTCTGTGTTAAGTATAAGGCAACAGCAGGTGAGTATTAATCTTATTTCAAGGAGTGGTGTTCACTTTCTCAAAACTATACTGTAAATTATCTGAACACTTGGATATTTAGTTTTTGAGGGAAATTCAATTAGATGAAGTCATGGAATGCAAATTTATTACATTTTCCTAACCCCCGTCCAGAAAATCTGCACGTAATATGTATCAGAATGAATAGTTTGGATTCCCAAAAACTTGAATAAATTATAATCAAGTCATTAGTATGCTTATACTAAATGACACGTGATGGACTGCAAGCATTGATGGGTGTGCAGCAATTGAGAAATAACTTGATTAACATGTTATAATTGAGAGGAGACTGATTTACATTACAAAGAAATGTTATCATTAAAAATACATTTGCAACAGAAATATGACATTTAAGTGTTGCAGCCCTATTTGAAAGTTCACTCTTTGAAGATTTTAATTGCTTTTTTGCCAAGTTAATAATATGGTCACCTTAGCTGCGACTTTTTTTTTAAATAATGCATGATGAAATAGGTGTATGCGCTGCACATTGACCTAGAATCTGACTTTGCTTCGCACTGTGCTGTGGAGCAATTTAATGAATGTCAATAATGGTATAACTTTCCTTATGGAAACTTACCAGTGTGGGTCACTATCACACATCTGAGTGGAAATTGGGGTCAAGCTTGGTGACAAATCACCTGTATTTAAAATATAGCTTCTCAAACAATACGATAATCATATTTTTAAAATCTGAGGGACTTTAAAACAAAATATAATGAAGTGTGACCATGGAAGTCAATTTTTATATAAACATGCCTTGGGTTTGCGTATGATGAACACTGCCCTTAATTCAGAGGCACAGCCTAGGAAAATACAAAAACAAACTTTAATTAGCTGTCTAGAAAGGCAAGTACACCCTGCATTTTATAAAAGAATGTTTCAACCTTAATTCAACTGCTGCAGTTTTTTGAATTGTATTATAAAAGCTCACTCCTGCCAAAATGTTTTACTGCTGCATAGACGTCCATACACCACGCAGGCATGCATAGGGTTAAATTGGGGCTTTAAGCCATAGACTGCTGTCAGGAGAGTTGTGCCACAATAAGTCTCTTCTAGAGGATTTGGATGCTGTGTATCCAGGCACAGGCAGGATGTATCTTGGAGTGACAGGGTGCACTAGGATTTCTCCCACATAAGCAGGGCCAGATATCTTCCCTCCAAGGCTAGCATCACAGCGGGTGCTAAACTCACTGAAACCTTGCACTCCCCTGAAGAACAGCTATGTGATTGCCAGCAAGGTTTTTTTGCACTCTCGTGATAACCTGCCTTCCCCATGCACCCATGTGGTGCAGCACCTACTGTATATGCTTATAGACTAAACATATCTAAGTTAGCTGGAGAAATTGCAGGTAGATTGTGAAATTTTGTTAGCCTTGCCATAGAATCATAGGGTTAGAAGGGACCGCAAAGGTCATCTAGTCTAATCCAGGACTTGTTGTGTCTAAACCATCCAAGACAGATGGCCATCCAGCCTCCCAGGTTTACAGTCAGCTTTTAATAGTACTAGAAATGTAATTTATAGTTGTTTAGTATTTGACACTTGCATTGAAGCTGTGGACAGAGGCTCAATCAGCATCAGGTCCAGTGTGCTAAGCACTGTACAAACACAAATAGACACAGGCCCAGATCCTCTGAGGTATTTAGACATCTACCTCCCATTTAAATACCTTTGAGAATCTGGGCAACAACGTGGACACACAATTAAGTATATACATGCTTTATGTGCATTAGATATTGGAGTTTCAGCTATCCTCACCTGTTTCTCAAACTGGCCAGCATTAATTGGTCCATTTCTTATACATGTCAGAGTAGAGATGGGGTCTGAGGAGGGATTAGTAGAAAGAGAGTAAAATGGCCTTGCTGATCAGTTCAGGAAGGATGTTTTATGCATAAAGAACAGCATGGAAGCAGGCCTGGATGGGAGGGTTAAGAGTTGAGAAGACTCCCAGATTATGGGTTCCAGCCATGTGGAGAATGGAGGTGCTATCAAGAGTGACAGAGAATAGGGGGAATGGAAAGGGCTTGGAAGCAAAGACCAGAGTTCAGTGTTGGTTGTATTAATTTTAAGTTGGTGATGAGACAGCTAGGAGGAGATGTTAGAGAAGCAGGAAGAGATGTGGGACTGGAAGAAGGTAAGCAGGTCAGGAAGGGTTCTTTCCTTTCATTATCCTCATCAGTCACACCTGTCTTCAGAGTTCTCGCTCCAAAACTCCTAGAGACAGAACTAGACTTGTCACTCACCACTTGGTGTTTAGGGCTGCCCTATGAAAAATCACTCCATCAAATTTTCTGCCTGTAAAAGCAGTAAAAATAGCAACCCCCAGTTCACCATTTGTAAAGAGCCCTAAAGGCTAATTGTCCTCATTTTATTACCAGTCCAGCTGAGGGTGAAATCTAAAAGCTATTGTTTATTTTGACATGGTATTTTTCAAGTCAGATGAGATTTCTTTGGCTATCAATATTTCATGGAAGTCACTTAACTCCATTCTAAATCCAGTTCCTGCTTGGCCTCTATTCAAGGCTAGGAGTAGGACTGCAAGATGAAGCAGATACCTCCACACCCCATCTCATTGCTAATTGCAGAGTGAGTCACTCTCCCTAAGACTGTAGGGATATGTCTACACTGCAATTAGACATCTGCAACTGGCCAGTGCCAGCAGACTTGGGCTCATGGGGCTTGGGCTAAGGGGCTCTTTAATTGTGGTGTAGATGCTTGGGTTGGAGCCTGAGCACTGGTACCCTCCTGCCTCACAATGTCCCAGAGCCTGGGCTCCAGCCTGACCCCAAATGCCTACACCTCAATTAAACAGCCCCTTAGCCCAAGCCCCATGAGCCCAAGTCCGCTGGCACGGGCCAGTCATGGGTTCTTAATTGCAGTGTAGTTATACCTTAAGTGTCACTATTGCAACTTCAGCCTTCATTATTTTGAAGGGTGAAAGTCTCAGATGCTACACACATTGGTGTTTGAAGTGAAACATTCTAGAACTACCTTCTCAAAAAGGAATGGAGAAGGAATGACATTTTGAAAACTAAATATAGCCTTTCAGATTGTCACCGGAATTCAATCATTCTGCATCTCTGTTGTTTGTCACAAAAGAGTTAGCTAATACAGAAAATCACAAACTTTGCCAGTCTTCTGATATAGTGATCCTAGTAGTAGGGACTGTTTCAGTTAATGTTGCCAAACAACATCTGTTCTAACACTGGTCATCACAAAGCTCATAACTTCCTGAAACATTTGCCCTTTTGATTGAAATGTTCTATTCTTGGTCACTGGTTACAAGGTTTTAGTTCTTTAGACTTTCAGTTCAATTTCAAATTTTTAAAAGTAAAATCCCTTTGGCCATTTTGTAGTTAACGGAGGATTAAAAAAGTTTTTACCACTTATAATTTGGATTCTATTTTTTGATGATGGTGGAACATCTCTAAACAGACTAAACTATTAGGGCTTTAAATTTTATACTGCTGTAAGTGCATTCTTGTCTTTTGCCTGCATACAGGAGATCATGGTCAGGTTTGTTACTTCAAGCATGGGACTCAAGCCTGCATTGTACTATTGACATTTTGGCATGGAGAGTAAGTAGGTCTGAATGCGAGTACATGTTCTGTTGCAGTGCAGAAAGAAAGAAAGAAATGCCAGACTATGCATGTGCACAAGAAAGTTCTGTTAAACTGTTTGTGCTTTGGACAAAACTGCCGTTGACATTGGGTGCAGGATTCGGTTATCAAAAGATAAAGTTGGTGAACATGTGTATTGCTTGGCCTTTTTTCAATGACTAGGAGTAGAACTGCAAGATGCAGCAGGTACCTCCATACCCCATCTCATGACTAATTGAAAATCGCTGTTTGACCTCCTCTCTAGTGAAAAGTCCATTAATATAACCCACTAGCTCTAAAACTTCACTCCTCCTGTGTCTAGCTGCCCTTGCACATAAGGCACTGGATGCCAAGAGAAAATGAGAATGCAGGGGATGAAAATTAAGGTGGGGATCTGGAACTAACAGGGGGATAGTTAGTCCCTATTCCATATATCTTATAAAATGTGTTTGACAAGGAGTATTTGTCTACTGCCCAGTCCTGCTCCATGCATGCGTTACCAAATGCACAGAAAGCAGAGGACCCAGATGGAATACGATGTTTTATGGACTTTGGGGGAGGAAGCTCTACTTTCATTTCCTGACAGTTTTTATTTCAAGCTGGGGGGACACAATCAAACCGGAGACGAAGAAGTTCTCACCCTCCCCCACCTTCTTTTAAGATACACAAGATTGTTTAAAGTATGCATTTTTAAACATGAACATTTTGTGTCCATTAATTTTGTATTGTTACCATGCTCAATGAAAAAAGGTTAAGACTTTAAACATTAATAACTTTATTATTCTTATCAGAGATTCTAAACTATAAAAATTGCATGGTATCACCCAAGACTATATAAATAAATAGTTTTCATTTAAAATACAACACATACTTTTAGTTATCAGTGGACAACAATATATACAGGTGTTATGAACATAAACTTTTCTTACACTTGTATAATTTAAAACCTGCTCAGTTAATTCTCTTCATATGTTCCAAAATACAGTAACTGTAATACCCACTCTATTGTAATCAGAAAAAAAAGTCAAAAAGCATTTTAAAAAAGAATTCTAAAAAGATGAAAACGGGTTTCTAATGGAAAATCTGAATTGTAGCATCACTAAGCACTATGCTCTGCTTACTTTTCTTGCTAAATTTTGTTTGATTTGCACAGAAGAACTCTTTTTAGCTAAAAACAGGTAGCCCAATCTGTGGACCAATAACATGAATTGGCTTTATTATGCAATGGTCTGACTCATGACTGGTGGAGAAGAAGATTAGCAAGCATGAGAAATAGGAAGAATTTGGACTTTCTACTGGTCTCCTGCCCTTCTTGGAATAGGCAATCAAGGAATGGATTGCCAAGCTCTGATCCTCCTGGGTTTCAGGCCTAGATACATAGGTGAATGGAGGGGTTTCATATTCACCTGAGCACATCTCCAGACATCATATGCTGAAAAATTAACTATGTCATTTACTGATGTTCTGCCCAAGAGGTGGGGCATGCAATTATCTTATATTATTGCAACTTTCTTATGTGGGATCCCGGTAATGTAAAAATGATAGGAATTCCGATGTAGAGGGAAAAGGAAGTACTTGGCAAATATCAGTGACATAAGTGGAGGGGCTTTATTACTGGGCACCTTTAGGTGATCAATATCTTGGGGAAGAGGGAGAAGTGAGTTGTGGACATGCAGTCAGGGGTGCAGCATCTCAAAGTTGGAGCATGGAGGTTCCTACAATCATCCTGAACCTACAACAGGCGAAGTAAATTGCATGGGATGATTGTTGCTATCTATCATTTATCTGATTTTTTTCTGCATAGTGCCTATCGCTATGTAGTGCATTATTGAAGGCCCTGACTGAGGAAGGCACTTAAGACATGTTTAGTTCTAAGTATGTTCATAAGTCATGTTGCCTTTATTCGCCAGCTCGAATATCAGATTTCTGGCTGAAAATTCTGTACCTACTGTATAGGTACATGAAGCACATAAAATTATTCTCATTTTTTAAAGGAAGTAGAAAAATATTTTTCTATTTTTTGTTTTTGTTTGTTTGTGTACTTCATGCATTTTACAGCACTCTGGCCAAGAATTTTAAATGGCTACTGCAGAAAGGTCTGACTGAGAGGTTGAAAAGGCCCTTATAAATATCAGCAAGGGAGAAAATAAACCCTTTTAGAAGTTTTTAAGTTTGTTTTCAGTTGTGGAGATGATAACGATGTTCTATCAGAAACTTGATTTTTAAAAAATCTATTTAAATTATGCTGACATTATCAGTCACTTGAGGCTGAATTTTGCCCTCCGGTAGATGCATGATAGGAAGTGTATGCATGTATCTGAGAGCAGAATTTGGCCCTCAATATTTACTTGCTAGAGGTATCTTGTCAGTTAGCTTGCCAATAATCACATGGACTGTTCAGGGAGTATCTCAACTAACATATATGAAAATACAACAAAGCTTAGTCATAGTTAACTCTCTAAATATATTACTGCTACTGGAGAGTACACGTGATCTGAGACAATATGTTTAAAAGACCAGCTTTCAACTAAGTGGAAATCCTCAAACTGAGGTTCTCTCATTTTACTTTAATTTCACAAAGTAGTTTCAGTTTCACAGAAAAAAACAGGGTCTCTTTGAGCAAAAAATCTTGAAATTTTCAAAATGTTGATTTTCAAATTTTTCTTTTTAAAAAACTCAATTTTTGCATTCAGTCACATTTTTTTAAACTTCCTATGTTTGGATATGAGAAGTGGAATTGTGAGACTCCTAAAATGGCCCAGATAAAGCTGAGAACATTTTCCACCAAATTTCACGAATGATATTCACTATCTTCTCACAGCCCCACTTGTTAATCGTGGTGTCTAAAAGCATGGTGATGTGTAACAAACAATAGTAATAAAACTCAATTTAGATTTGGCACCTTCCTGCAGAGATATTTCTCTTTGATTTGATAATTAAAGCTTCTGTTAACAAGGCTGACATTGACACATACATGAGTTTTCCTATTTCAGTTTCAAAGGATTTCACTAGGGGAAAGTTTCTTTTCCCTTTCCTTTTTGTGCAGTGCCTTTCCAGTACTACAGCTAAAGATCTTTATTAAATAATTGATGTTGAGCTTTCTTTCCCATTGTATTTTTTTTCTGTTGCTATGCCAGGTTTCTGAGTGGCCTGTAGGAAACCAGGGATTGCTGTATGACCGAAGCTGGATGGTTGTGAATCAGAATGGCATTTGCATCAGTCAGAAGCAGGAACCTAGACTGTGTCTGGTACACCCCATAATTGACCTGGAGCAAAAGATTATGGTCATCAAAGCAGAAGGTTAGTAGGCAGCATCCTTTCCTCTCCCTTATTAATACTGAATAATAATAAAAAGAAGTACAGAATGTCATGAATCGCTAATATATTAGGGACAAATCTTGCTCTTCCAGCTGTGGGTACGGAAGTTCCAGACTTGAGCAGAAAGGATAGATTTGGCTTATGTATGGGGAAGGGAGATCTCCACAGTGGCTCCCTACATGCAACTATGGAGTGGGTGCCAAGGGCAGGAATGGACAGTGCTGGTAAAATTCACAACTATGCAAGTCCACTGGCCATTCTGCTTCTCCACATCATGGAGACCGAACACTAGCCTCAAGGGGCTACTGTAGCCCTGCAGCTGAAGAACTGGCCATCCCACAGCCTGACCACAATCTCTTCAGCACACAGCTGGGTTACTTGGGCTGTGCAATGGAGACAGACTTTGCTGCTTGATGAGTAGATCATCAGTGGGGCTTGGTATCACTGAAGTGATGACATGACATTTTTTAACTGATTGCTTTACAGTATCCTTTCAACTAAAGGAAAATATCTCATTCTGGCTGCTTTTCTGAGCACACACTCAATGAATACACGAAAGAACCATATTTGGAGAGTCCTGGGGTTCTGGAAAGTTCTCCCCTACTAGAGGGGATATACTGTTTCTTTCACTGACAAAACTATTAACATTGAACTAAACAGCAGGCTTGTCGTCTTCAGAGCTCATTATTAATGCCTTGTTTGCATATAGCTGAACAGTGTTTACCTTCTCCCTGGGGTCTAACATTTGCTCAGCCTGTGCATCAGTTAATAATGTATGTGCTCATATTTGAGCAGCTAGGCCCAAACAAGTTAACTCCTTTAGGTTTTTTTCCTGTTGTCATAATTCATTGTCAGGGTTGTTTCTCTTTCCTCGCGGAACTGCAACAAGAGATTCCTCCCTCAGGATGATGGTTTAACCTTCAGAATCATAAGGTGCAGACTCTGTGATACCCCTACAGTATTGAGGTCAATAGGACCTATCCTGTGCACTGAGAGTCCCCATTCTCTTCTCATTTGCTCCTAGGGCATTTGAAATCAGTGGGAGTGTTTGAACTACAAGTTCCCTGTTTTAATTGGCAGGGCAATTTGATGAAGGGCATTTGACTCAGAAAGTTGCATCTCCCTAGATCTAGGAAAAGCTCAATTAGTGACCTAGTGGATAGAGATCTGGACTGGGTCTGTGGAGACCTGGTTTCTATTCCAAGTGCTGCTTCTAGCCTTCTGGATTACCTTGGGGAAGCCTTGGGGGATTATCTCTAAAGTGGGGATAAAGATACTTCTAAGTAATTTTTTTTTTTTTTTTTTTTTTTGCGAATTGCTTTGTGATCTACTGTTGAAAGATGCTGTATAGGACCTGGGTGTGATTATTCAGAGCACGGCTTATGCATTTAGCTGGGGTTTCAAGAATGCATAGAGAGTATAAATAGGGTTGAAGGAGGGGTGGTTTTCATTTATTCATCTGGACAATGGAGGGGTATCCTGGGTGAGGATATTAATCTTTTGTTATTTGTTTATTTTGTATTGACTCTTTTTCATGTTTTGATGTATTCATGCTGAAAGAGAAAGGAAAGGCACTTTTTTAGACTCCTAAGTACTTAATGATTAAGTAAACTGAATATACAGTGAGCAGTAATGCAGTGTCACTAGTGAACTATTTTCAGGGTGATTCTTGTGGGAGATACTGGATATAGGATAGTGTGCAAAAAGAAAATCAATTTGGAAAACCCACCTATAAATTATCTGGCTTTGCCCTGTTCACAGAGATGTCTCTTTATAAAATGGAACGATCTGGTACTGTCCCTAAGTCTTTAATACATTAGGTCATCTAGCCCACTTCTTTGCAATAGCAATGCTATTTTCTAGTATTTATGGTATAGTTTCAGTCTAGTAATAGTTTTAAATGACTGGTGATGTCTGCTGTTTACTTTAGGAGATTATTCCAGAGACTACATGCAGTCAGATACCAAGTAATGGGGGCTTATAAGAACCTGACTGGAAGCCTGAATAGTTACACAAATTGAGAAGACCTTCATGATATCCAGACTAATTTTCCTCCTCTTAACTTCAACTTTAGGATTATATTCCATTGTACCATACTTTTTTTTTTTTAAAGTGGAGATATCCCATCTCCTAGAACTGTAAGGGACCTTGAAACGTCATCGAGTCCAGCCCCCTGTCTTCACTAGCAGGACCAAGTACTGATTTTGCCCCAGATCACTATGTGGTCCCCTCAAGGATTGAACTCACAACCCTGGGTTTAGCAGGCCAATGCTCAAACCACTGAGCTATCCCTCCCCACTTCTACGAAATAATTACTCTCTTCCTGGTGTTTACACCCTTCAGATATATAAACGATTGTTACATCTCCCAGTTAGTCATCTCATAGTAAAGCTATTCTTATTTGACTTGTTTAATCTTTCCTTATAAGACAGTCCTTCAGGCTCAAAATCATTTCTGTTGCTCTTCTCTGAATTCCCTCCAATTTGTCAATATTTTGTTGCTATTGAGGTGTGTAAAACTGAATACTATATTTCAGGATCTTATAGGCACACCACATCTTTACAGAGAGAAACTGTCAGCCCTTTGTCCTGTGATGTGATGCCTTTCTTTCTGCAGCCCAAACTTCATTACCCTTTTATCCTGTCATTTCATATTTCAAATTGATAATATTTAATTTGTTGACTACGATCACCTCTAGTTCTCGCTAGGCATTATTTCTTCATGATTTTTTTTCCAGTGCTTGAGGAGAACAGGCAGTCGACTGAAGTAGTAGGAGCCAGTTAGGCCCTTAAGATGTTGATATCTTCCCTCACTCAGGCCCTGCTACCAGCCTGCTTATTTGTCCCCTTCAATTGAGTGTTGAGAGCCACTATAGCTGGCACAGAAGAGCAGTCATGAGTGAAAGAAGAAAACGCCCCTCTGGGGCAGCATTCAAAAAAAGAAAGAACGCAAAGGAAGCTTTTCTATATAAGCAGGAAGGAGCTCTCCTGAGATACATAGACACAAATGTTCACGGTGAGCCTTACGGCCCCTGTGAGGATGTGAGTGGTGAGGAGATGCCTGATCTTCCAGTTAGTCAGAGTGCAGGTGACCTGGCAGCTACTGCAGCATCCATATCACCATCTCAAATGGATGTAACCATGTACATTCCTGAAGAAAAGTGTAGATCAGAGAAGAGTGTGGTGGACGTGCAAGAAACAGCTGCTGCTGAGTTTAGTTCCTTACGTCTAGATGATCCAGGACTGTGGACCCACTTGAGCAGTAGCCTGAGGGACTTCCTTGTACTACATGGGCCGCAGCAAGTGAAAAACGTCATGTTCCCCAAAGACAATGAAAATAGAAGTTTCCATCCAACACATTACTGGCATGAAATCCCCAACGGTGACAAAGTGGAGAGGCCATGGCTTATGTACCCAAAAACCCAGAATGCTGCATACTGTTTTTGTTGTAAACTCTTCCAGTCTAATGTTCCAGCTACATTGGGTTCTACAGGAACAAAGGACTGGAAAAATCTGGCTAGAAATCTGGCATGCCATGAGAAGGCAGCAAATCACCAGAGAGCATTCCATAGGAGGAAAGAGCTTGAGATGAGACTAAGGCTAAAGGCCACCATAGATGATCAGCATCAAGAGAAGATCGCATCAGAGTCTCTTTACTGGCAAAATGTTCTGAAAAGGCTCATTGCCATTGTGAGAATACTTGCTACCCAAAACCTAGCACTGTGTGGCACTTCAGATCGGCTGTATGTGCCAAACAATGGAAACGTCCTTAAAATTGTGGAGCTGATGACTGAGTTTGAAGCTGTACTCCAGGAGCAGCTAAGAAGAGTCACCACCCAAGAAATGTTTCAGAGTAGCAGCCGTGTTAGTCTGTATCCGCAAAAAGAAGAACAGGAGGACTTGTGGCACCTTAGAGACTAACAAATTTATTAGAGCATAAGCTTTCGTGGACTACAGCCCACTTCTTCGGATGAACCCAAGAAATGTACACACATCACTACCTTGGAAAAACAATTCAAAATGAGATCATACAGTTACTAGCAACAAAAGTCAAACAGAAGATTGTGGCAGATCTGAAGTCCACAAACCATTAATCTATTATTCTGGACTGCACACCTGACATCACCCATATGGAACAAATGACTTTAGTGGTGCTTTTTGTAACAACAACAGAACCTAGTGAAAATGTCCCGGCAATGGCGACTGTCAGAGGGCATTTTCTAGAATTTATTGACATTGATGATACTACAGGAGCTGGTATGACAAATGTGCTTCTTAAAAAGCTGGAAGATACAGGAATTGCGATAGCTGACATGAGAGGTCAGGGCTATGATAATGGTGCCAATATGACAGGAAAGAACAGAGGAGTGCAGACACGGATCTGAGAAATACACTCTCAAGCTTTTTTTGTCCCATGCAGTTCTCATTCATTGAACTTGATGGTCAGTGATGCAGCACCAGCTTCTAGTGAGGCTGCTGAATTTTTTAATGTAATTCAAAGCATCTATGTATTTTTCTCTGCATCAACGCATTGATGGCAAATTTTGAAGCAACGTCTGGGAACATCTTCTCTGAAACTGAAACCACTGAGTGCCACACAATGGGAAAGTCAAGTGGAGGCGATAAAGCCTATCAAACACCAAATTGGGAAGATAGATGATGCCATAGTTGCCATTATGGAGGATAATGCTATGACAGGAACTGTTCGGGGGAGAACAGTGGCAGAGAGAAATGGAATCACCAGAAACATACATAGCTTCAAATTTCTGTGTGGCTTAGTGTTGTGGCATGACATACTGTTTGAAATAAATGTTGTAAGCAAGATACTCCAAGGTGTTGACCTTCATATATCTGGAGCAATGGTACAACTGGACAAAGCAAAGTCAGACCTACAGTCTTACTGGTCAGATGAGGGATTTCAAAACATTCTGAAGAGTGCACAGAAGTTGGCAGAGGAACTTCACACTGAAGCTATTTTCCCACCCATTCAAGAATACAAGAGACACCGAAGAAGAAGACATTTTGATTATGAGGCATGGGATAATCCCATAAGAGACCCCCAAACAACAATTCGAAGTTGAATTCTTTAACCAGGTGCTAGATTGTACAATACAGTCAGTTGAAGAATGTTTCATGCAGTTCAAGGAACACAGCAGTATATTTGGGATGTTGTATGATATTCTAGAACTCCTCACTATACCTGAAGAAGACCTACACGAGCAATGCAGGGCACTAGAGACAGTGTTGACACATGATGACATGTGCGATATTGATGCGAGTGATTTAGGTGATGAACTGAAATCCCTTTCAAGATACATTTCAGCAGGATCAACTCCAAAGGCTGTTCTGAAATATATGTGCACAAATAAGATGACCACTCTCTTTCCAAATGCTTTTGTTGCTCTGCGCATACTTCTAACACACCCTGGAACAGTTGCCAGTGGAGAACGCAGCTTCTCTGAGCTGAAGTTAATAAAAAACCATCTATGCTCCACAATGACACAGGAGAGGCTGGTCGGCCTTGCAACCATCTCAATAGAGCATGAGCTGGCCCAGACTGTGGACCTTCAGGAAGCGGTTCAAATCTTGGCAACCAAGAAGGCACGGAAAGCACCACTTTGATTATTTGAACAGATAAAAATGCCAGGGTTTACTATGCAGACAAGAAAAGTTACATTTGCTGTTCAGGTGTTTGAAAGTTAAGTGTTACTTAAAATTTTTGAACAAGTCATTTTAAGTTGTTAGTTCTCCTTTATTGGGGTAGGTAGCAAAGCAGTACCATGAGAGGAGTAGAACAGGAAGAAGGCAGAATTGAGACCTTTCAAAGTTTTGGCCCATGCGAGGGGGCATTGGGGCATCATTTGAGCTCCCTGCCTCAGGTGCCAAAATGTTGTGGGCCAGCCCTGGATAGACCACCTCTCTCTCTCTATGCGACACTGCCACACCTGTAGTAAGTAAAGATGCTCAGGGTGTTCTCCTCTAGCGCCATATGACTTAGGAACTTGCTCTCTGATGTAGCTCAGTCTGTTAACCTTTCAGCATGCTGCAAACTTCATCTATTCTCTCAAGCTTGAGGAGAGGAGAGGAGTGGTGGAAGAGGGGAATTTGTGGTGTTTATTTTGTATTTGGTTGTATTGTGTTATGTGAACTTATTGTGTCTGTGGTTTCTAAGAATTATATTTTAAGTTTTGTTATTCCCGTTTTTCCTAAGCTACAGGTTTTCTGGCTAACATTCGTTATATTCACCAGAAAGCTTTTTCATATGCAAATTATAATAAACATTTGTCATATTAAAACTATATTTGATAAACCAGTAATACAATTTTATGTAAGCTCCTTTGGAAGCGAAAGCCTATTATACCTGGGCCTAGCTCCCATTGACTTAAAAGACAGCATGAGCAGATCCTCCATTTCAAAAACCCCCTATTGCATGTTATGAAAATAGAATCCTTTTTGTCTTGCCTCTGTTAAATGCAGACGGCCAAATTCTGGTTGCCGTTGATATAAATAAATATAGAACAATTCCATTGACTGCACCAGACTTGTTCCTGATTACACTGGTGTAAGTGAGAGGAGAATTAGGCCAAGTGTATGCTGCTGTGAAAGGCCAATTTATCTCTTTCCATTTCAGCTAACAGAGTCAGCACTATCCTTGCAAGTTGTGAATTAGTTTGTCATTGCACAGAAGCAAGAATTTTGAGTGTTGTGAAATCTCTTTAAAACATTGGAGTAGAAAGAGACTAGCAAAATTGTGAAACTAATTACACTTTATAGATTTTATTCTCCCTTCGATGCTCATGTGTAATGCCAGTAACACTAATAGGAATTACGTGCACATGCTGAAGAGAGAATATACATGAATAGTTTATATTTCAGTATGTTGAAGTAGCAGACTTCTAATTTTTGCCACTAACTCAAAAGAGTAGCTTTAAAGGCAGGGTTTTTTTTTTCTTTATAACTAAGACTGTGAACACAGCTGTGAAATTTATTATCAAGCAAATGACCATGGAGAATGACAGCTTTTACAGTTAAGTAACTGGCAATCTTCTAGCTTTTTTTTTTCTTACGATGGAATTAAGTTATAATTAACCATGTTAAACTGACCTAAATATGGCTGTAAAATGTGTACGTTTCAATCAGAGTATGATATACTGGCTGATGTGTAAAATCAATCACCTATAAAACCCTGAGCCCCCATCTGAGGAACTTGCATGTGTGCTCTCTGTTAAGAATTGTTTTTATAAATGATTACAGTTAAACAAAAAAAGTTCAAACCTTTATCATTTTTCTTTTCTTCCAAGTGAATGACACTGATATTTTTCCATGGGGGATGGGGGTGGAATAATCATACGAAGGTGTTTGTTACACTCACAAGACAGTAATATTTGTCAATTTTTACCTGGATTATTGCAACTGGGTTAAACTGATTTGTTGATTACATGTTTTGTTTTCCAAGTGTGTCCAGCTTTTCTTCTCCCATCTTAATTAATAGGCAGCAGGTTTAATACAAACAAGAGGAATTACATTTCACACAACAAACCTGTGGTACTTATTGCCATGGGATGTTGTGATGTCCAAAAGTATAACAGGGTTCAAAAAATAACTAGATGAAGGATAGGTCCATCAGTGGCTATTAACCAAGATTGTCCAGGATGCAACTCCATGCTTGGGGTGACCCTAAACCTTTGACTACCAAAAGTCTGCAGTGGAAGATGGGGGGGAAGCGGGAATCACTCCCTAATTGCTCTGTTCTGTACACTCCTCCTGAATCACTGGTACAGGAAACAGGATACTGGGCAAGATGGACCATGGTCTGACCCAGCATGGCAGCTCTTATGTTCTCTTGTCATCTTTGTAGTTCTGTGCTAAAACAATACCACCAGTCAGTTTAAGTTTGGGATGATACTGAAGTTAACAAATACCATAAACCTTTCTCTTTTGAAATCGTGTATGTAGAACAGAATTGTGGCATGGTGAATCTGAGTTAAACTTCCTTACTCTTCCAAATAAAATCAAACAAATCCATTTTTGTCATATCATAGAATTAAGGGGAACTGATTCTCCTTTTATTTGCACTGGCCTAAATCAGGAGTAACTTCAGTGAAATCAAAGTACATTGATGTAAAGCAAGTGTACATGAAATCAGAGTCTTTTCTGCTTTATGTAGAAGTGTATATGGTGAGCATTAGGGTTCACTGCAGCATGATAGTAAAACGCTTTGTTGGCCATTTAAGATTATTGTTTTCAATTAACAAAGAGCAGTGCTGTACACATTTTTTATGTTTCATAAATCAGTACAGCATGGTGCTCCTTTCAGCCCATTGAGCTTTATTATACTGTTTAAATTCAAAGATTATATATGCCCCTGATCTTTACACAGCTAAGTAGTTCGTGAGACATATTTCATTTTTGAACACGTTTCTCTTTTTAAAATGTGTTTATTTCTATTCTCTCTCTCTTAGAATGATTATACTCATATCCTGATTTACTAGGGATAGTAGAGCTATGATAAGCCTGTCCTTTCGACAACAGCCATGATTGCTGCAGAAATTTTGTGCCAATCTCAATGTAAGAGATACACAGGGAATAAAGTTACTAAAAGCTGAAATAGTATATTAGTTAATGTGGTTTGAGTACCAAGGTCATCCAAAGCCTTTGTTCTTGCATTATCATTTGGAGCCACCTGCAGGTAGAGAATATAACTCTGTCAAAAAGTGATCAGAATTTGTGTGACTGCTGTGATCCTAAACAGTCAGGGAATATGTACTTTATTCATAACATATGATTCTGCACAAATACTTAATTCTTATAATTTGTTCTTGATCCATAAAGGAATGGACCCCTTATCTGTGCCTCTAGAAGAAAACACTGGAAGAGAAATTCAGATTGGTCAGAGCAAAGTTTGTGCACACAGGTGAGTGAGAACAGATACACTAGAAAATTCTAAGCTGATGATCTTTTGTAGGGCTAGCTCAGGATGACCATAATTGGAATGCAGTTTCAAGGGTTTTGTGAGAGTCCAGAAGATATTAGCGTAAACAAAATAAAACAAGAAGAAAAGAAAAAAGCTCAATGATGTAATGAAACAAACAGCAGAGTGGATTAGACTTGTTTGGAAAATTTAGCACACAAAGCACATCTGATAAAATAAATAAAAATCAGGTTTAGCAGATTTTGCAGCCAGTAAGTTAGGAAAGATCTTTGGTTTGCCATCAATAAGAAAAATCTGCAAGTATCCTGTACACTTTCACATGCTATGTGGCTGCCCCAACTTGATATTTGGTTTCTGTTAAATTACTCACTTGTGCTGATGTTAGTAACTTTTCCTGTTTCACATTGCATTGTCTCAAATTTTCTGGACCCAACTGATGTTTTTAAATAAATTTTCCATATTCATAACAACTCCTAATCTTATTTTGACCACAAATGTTGCTCAGTATTCAGTTATACTTCTTTGAAAAGTTATTAGTGAATATGTTGAATAACATTAGCACCAACTCTCTGCAGTACACCGTTTGATGCATTGTCTTTCAATAAGATATAACAGTGCTATTATTAATAATTCGGTTTCCTATCTGTGAGCCAAGTGTTTATCCAACATGTGGTATGACTATCCATAAAACAAATATTTCTCCAACATCAGTAAGTTTTCTGAGTAGCTCTGTACTGAATGCCTTGCTGACATCCATGTTCATTACCTCCTGCATTTCACTTACCCACCAAGGAGCCATTTGATTAAAGTGACCTGAGTAACTTGTGCTTCACAGACAATTATTTACTGCACTCTGCTTCCTCTCTTAGTTTTTCCCTGGTACAGTTATTTTATATGTTTTTCAGAGTACTAAAGTCCAGCCTAGAGGTCAAATATGTACATACCACAATTACTGTACTTCCCTCTTTAAAGACTGAACCTGCACTAACCTTCCTTCAGACCCTGAGCTCTTCAGGAATTCCAAGATTTTTCAGATATTTTCTTTTATACAAGTTTATTTTCTCTACCCCCCTCTAGCACTTGCTTCCCAAAACAGCAATAAATTGCCATGGGACCTAAACGCCCTCCTATGGGGCCATGATGGTAATTAGCATGTCCCCCAGTTGGCAACCTCTTGCATGCCAGATTGGAACCCTGCACCACTGCTGTTAAGGAGAGAAGAGGTTCCTTCCCCTCTCTTTCTCCCCA
This sequence comes from Chrysemys picta bellii, assembly GCF_011386835.1. Lineage (NCBI taxonomy): Eukaryota > Metazoa > Chordata > Testudines > Emydidae > Chrysemys > Chrysemys picta. Next base: position 114,626,087 of record NC_088792.1, on the reverse strand, counting down.
GTGCACACCCCACAGCAGCAGGGAGGTTTTTGCCATATGTCATAATTTAACATTTTGGTTTGTTTGCCTGATGTTTCTAGACTCAGTTTATGGCCAATTCACTTCAGTTTCTCCTAAGTTTTAATTAATTTATCATGATGTTGGCTTTGGTGAATAGTCTAAATGGAATGCATAAGGTATGTCTATATCATGTATAATACACACAAATTTTTGCTTTTCTACCTTTTGTATTAGGAAAGTATCCTCCACTAAATTAAAGTAATAAAAAAGGACTTTTCTTTGGCAGGATATTTTTCCCAACAAATTTCTGGTTAGTGGAAGTCACCCAAAAGTCATTTGTTCTAACCATTAGTCCCATTTCCCTTCATATTGACTCATCCTTATCTTTCCAGAGGTTAGCCCATCTCTAATAGATCCTGCTTTTAAAATATCCACGATTGCCTTGCTTGCTCTGCATTTCTTTTGCAGTGACACCATCATAGCCTGTCTCAATGTCATTGGCTGCATTTTTTTTTTTTTTTTTTTTTTTTTACTGTATGAAAAGGGAAATTTTCATGAGAGGCTGCCCAGTGTTCTCAGGGGGACAAAAGCCTGCAGTGGAAATGGCAAAGCAGGGAAGGAACCAAACAAGAATACAGAGTCAATTAGGGCTGTCAGGTAAAAGATAAGGGTAACAGAAAAAGCAGAATGAGTGAATGGTAGCCAAACAGAATAAGGGTAATACTGGAAATGACAGAGAGAAAGAAATGCATGTTAAAAAATAGCTCCATTGAACAAATAAGGAGGGCAACGAAATCCAAGACATTCATAGATTCTAAGGCCCGAAGGGGCCATTATAATCAACCAGTTTGACCTGTTGAGTAACATAGGCCATAGAACTTCCCCAAAATAATTCCTAGAGCAGATCTTTTTAGAAAAAATCCATCTTGATTTAAAAATTGTGAGTGATGGAGCATCCACCATGACCCTTGGTAGATTGTTCTAAAGGTTAATTACGCTCACTGTTAAAAATGTACACCTTATTTCCAGTCTGAATTTGTCTAGCTTCAATTTCCAGCCATTGAATTGTGTTATACATTTGTATAGCTTAAAGATTCTATTTTCAAAAATTTCTCCCCCATGTAGGTATTTATAAACTGTGATCAGGGCACCCCTTAACCTACTCTTCATTAAACTAAACAAATTGAGCTCTTTGAGTTTGTCACTATAAGCCATGTTTTCTAATCCTGTATTTATTCTCGTGGCTCTTCTCTGAACCCTCTCCAATTTATCAACACCCTTCTTCAATGTGGACACCAGAACTGGACACAGTATTCTAGCAGCGGTCGCACCAGTGCCAAATACAGAGGTAAAATAACCTCTCCGCTCCTACTCAACGGTCTCCTTTTTATGCATCCAAGGAATGCATTAGCCCTTTTGGCCACAGCATTGCACTGGCAGCTCGTGTTTAGCTGATTATCCACCATGACCCCAAATCTTTTTCAGAGTCACTGCTTCCAAGGATACCGTCTCCCATCCCGGAAGTATGGCCTACATTCTTTATTCCTAGATGTATACCTTTCCATTTAGGCTTATTAAAATGCATATTATTTGCTTGCACCCAGTTTACTGAGCAATCCAAAAAGAATAAATGATGATAATTGACCATATCTTAAGACCTGTTTCACAATGGTTAACAGAGAGGCCAAATGGCCCTGTGGTAAAGTCACTGGACTCTGAATGAAGATCTGAGTTCTGGTTCCACTTCTGCTGGACATCTTGTGCTTTGGGCAAGTCACTTTAACCTCTTCGTGCCTTGGTTTCCTCAATGCACATGAGTGTTGTGACACTATCCCACTCAAGTATGTTTGGCACTAAGATGTTATGGTGATAAGCACAATATGAAAAAACTACAGATAAAGACCTACTAAACCTGCTAAATGGAGGTAGCCTGATTTTCAAAGGTGCCAAATGCTAACAGCACCCATGGGCTTCATTGGGACCTTCCATAGATTCAGAGAGTCACAGAATGTAAGGAATTTAGATCTAGTCTGTCCTGTGTATATCGCAAGCCATGGCATTTCATACAGTTACCCTGTATTAAGCCAAATAACTTGTGTTTGACTAAAGCATATCTTCCAGAAAGGCATCCAGTCTTGATCTTATAGACTTCAAGATGGAGAATGCACCCCTTCCCTTGGTAGTGTGTTCCTGTGATTAATCACCCTCATTATTAAAAATGTGTGCTTCATTTCTCCTTTGAATTTATCTGATTTTAGCTTCCAGACATTGGTTCCTGTTATGCCTTACTCTGCTAGATTAAAGAGCCCTTTAGTACTCTCTGAAGGTACTTACATACTGTAATAAAGTCACCACTCAATCTACATTTTTATAAACTAAACAGATTGATCTCTTTCAGTTTCTCACTTTAAGGCATTTCCTCCTCAAATCATTTTTGTGGCTCTTTTCTACATCCACTAGAACTGGGAGCATTGTTGCAATATCAGTCTTACCAGGCTTCCTGCTTCTGATATATAATTTCAGCTTTTAGTAACTTTATTCCCTGTGTATCTCATACATTGAGATTGGCACCATATTTCTGCAGCAAAGTTAGGAATGGATGGCAGGGGATGGATCACTCGATGATTGCCTGGTCTGTTCATTCCCTTTGAAGAACCTGGCATTGGCCACTGTTGGAAGACAAGATACTGGGCTAGATGGACCATTGGTATGACCCAGTGTGTCCATTCTTATGTTCTAACTGTTGTCATCCCACATCTCCCCACAGATGGGGAGGTCTGGGGTTAGCGATTGGCCATAGTTCCAACTCAGAAGAAACCCTTGAAATCAATAGAAACTTTACACGAGTACAGACTGTCCTAGCCAAATTCTGCTTTCAATTATACCAGTGTAAATTAACTTCAGTGGAATTAATCTGGATTTATGCTGATATAGCTGGGAAAACATGTGGCCCAAATCTATTGAACAGTCACCAGAAGGAGTTCCTTGGGTATGTCTACATTTGAGCTGGGAGGTGTGATTCCCAGCTTGCATAGATGAACCTGAGCTAGTTCTGCTTGAGCTAGTGCACTAAAAATAACAGCATAGCCAAGGTAGCACAGACAGCAGCTCAGACTATCCACCTGAGCTCATACCTGCCCAGACCCCCTCAGTATGTATATTCTGGCTGCTAGCCTGAGCTGCCGCCCATTCTATCCTGGCTACACTGCTATTTTTAGTGCACTAACTTGAGCAGAGCTTGCACGGGTATGTCTACACGAGCTGGGTATAAACCAAGAAAGCATAAATGGTAGCAAAAGACAAAGAACTGGTTAAAAAGCAAAACAAGGTGAATTCAGCTTGTTGTGGGGGAATGTAAGTGGCATCCCACTGGGATCAATATTCAGACTTCGGCTGTCCTTGTTTTTCAGTCTATAAATTACCTATCTGGAGGGACCAGCTGTAAAGTACTGAAGCTAAATTTGTTGATGACACAATAGTGGGCTGAGTAGTGAACACAAAGCACACAGCAGGTAAAATGTGAAAGAATTAGGGCCCGCTTTATAAATTGGCTGACATGTGCCAAATGAAATGTAATGTTGACAAATGTAAAGTAATACTCAAGCAAAATACACACGAACAAAATGAATGGAACTGAACTACAGCAGAAGGACTTTGACAGGGACCTTGAAGAGACAATGGGCTTCACTCTGAAAGTGTTTAGACAATATGGGAAAGCAATTTGAGACCAAGCAGACTCAGAATACAGAAACTACACAGTGACCTTCGATGAAATACTATAATACAATATAGCTATAGCTTTTCATCTCAGCCACTGTGTGGTATAAAATACTTTAACTATCTAATAAAAGAGGGCCAAGTAAGGAGAATGTAAGTCCCAACAGACCATATAAAGCACAGAAGATCAGGAAGGGGCTCTTAGTTGCTCTGTGGGCAGGAGGAGTTTAAGTGGGGAAAAGAATTTGTGTAAACGAGCTCTCCATACCCCACCGTACTGCAGCAGCCCTACGTGTTGGCCTTAGCCTCTTTCTCAATGTCACGGGGACTGTTGAGGATACAGAAGTTATTACTGCCCTTATGAGCACCTTTTCAAATGAGTTTGGAAATCTAAGGAATTGCTTGCATTCACTGTGAATCAGGAAAGAAGGCATGACAAGAATTTACTGTATGTATGTCATAGCTGTTTACTGGTTTAAATAACAACCGCGTGTGCTTGTGAAGATAGAAATGAGTCACAGGCCGTGTGCTAAGATGAAAGGCAATTTTTATCTTCACATTCCTCTGCCTTAAGACATCGGAAAACATGAAATATTCAAGCAAACATGACAAATGTTTCACCCTCATTAACATGATTTTTCACAGTTTTCACAAATAGTGATAATTTTTTTCACAGGTCTGTGACAGACACGTAACTCTAGCAAAGTAGTCAGCTGACTTTGATGTGTACAGAAAACAGCAAAAAGTACCCCATTATAAGGTGTGGGGAAGTGGGATATAATTAGGCCAGAGCTTGAAAGTTGTACTAAAATCAGAATTCAAGCAAATTGTGCATCTGGAAAACGGGGAGAACAAGGAAGAGAATTAATATTGATAGTTCAATAATTTTGACCTGTTTTGGCTAAAATCTTTTCTTTCAGTTTGTTCTTCAAAATTCCAGACAACAACTGAAGAGAGATCTGAGTCCTGCTTCTGATCTCACTTATATTGGCATTACATCAATGTAACTCAATTGAGCCTGCATAATTTTTACAAAGACAAACTGCCTCCCAGCTCAACCCCAGAACTTAGCATCTTTTGCTGTGGTGAACTATTTTTTTACTTCACAAAGTAATCATCTGCATTCAAAACCGTCCTTCTAGCTAGAAGAAGCAGCAAGCTGATTACAGGACCAAAACCACAGTGCCTTCCTCCTTCCAATAATTCTCCCCATAGTCATGAGGACACTAATGGTTAACAGGGTGTCTCCATGGCCTTTTTGGCTTGTGAGAGAGAATCCAGAAGCCATTTCATGGTTAATTATCAGAACTCAAGGTGAAGGAGAAAATCTGCCCACCAACCCTGAAGAATGCCACAGTGGAATTAGTACTAAAGGAACCATTTGATAGGAGCAACCTCTCAAGCTGCCATCTTGTTTCAATTGCTGTTAGTTTATGTACTAAGAACATGGATTGAATGAGGCAGTGGGCAACACTGTAACTGATGTATCATTTAAAAAATTCTTATTGTCTGGCTTGAGGGGACAAGAATAAAGGCAGCTGTGCTTGTGCCACTGAGTTACAAAACCAAAAATGTTCAGACTCCTTTAAAACACCTTTCTCGGCTAAAATACTGGGATTAAGAAGCCTTTTATTTGAACAATTTACAACACAATGTTGCAAGGCGCCCCTAATTGTTTCTTTCTATTATTTATTATTATTTTATTTTCTTATTTGTATTATTATAACACCTATGTAATACAAACAACAATGATAATAATAATCAACCTATCCCTTACACATTTTTGCCCAGTTTTGACCCCCTTTTAAATGCATATGTACAGCGCACCGAAGAAGACGTCCTGCATTCATTTAGAACAGAAGCTTCCACATAATGGTCCACAGAAAACTGACTGTTCACTTTTGGTGCTCACTCTCCTCCATATTTCCATCAATATTATTGCATTAAAAGAGACTGTGATTAAATATTGTCCTAACATTATTTTTCCATGTATGCCATTGCTGTTGTTGCCACAGGGAAGCTGTGTGACAGTGAATGGGAAGGGCAGTACTATGATGTAGTCTGTGCTATGAAAACGCTTGAGAACACTGATTGGTATCGATGGATTTGATGTCATCGTTAGACAAATACGTTTAGTCCAGATTCATCAGAAGGATGAGGTTTCTGTAACTCTTGTGTAACAGCTGGTGGGATGGCAAAGAGATGCATAATTCTAGATAGACTTGGTTGCTTTCAAAAGTTCAGGTGTTTGTAAAATTCTAATCCGGGGCCCCAATCCTCCATACATGTATGTGAGTAACATTATACACATTATGAGACTACTCATGTTAGAGATCTATCTAGGTTTCATAGACATGGTCAGACTGCATACTTGCATAAAATTATTCATGTACGTAAATATTTACAGGATTGGGGCCATAGAGAGGACAGCATTACTAACCATATGTTTTTAAGTATTTGCAAGTACTGTGATGCAAAAAAGGGTCATTTTTAGTTTGTCATACGTGGATTACTGTGTCAGTCAGTGTCATGAAATACAGACTTTCTATCCCACAGTAAGTTATATAAAACTGAATAATGTCTCATCAATAATGAAGTCAAGATTGACAGAATTCCAGCAAATTTGGGAAATATATTTGTGCATAATAGTACTTCACATCTCAGCTGTTTCATTCATTAGTGTTATAATAGATGCTGCATTCTGGATTGAAACTGGAAGAACAGATATCTGATTAAATATCTCCACCAGCTGTCCTTAGTTTTGAAAATGAAGGTTTTGGCAGTCAGATTATTGCTTAAATTAATACTAATCACTTCTCTTCCCCCTCTTGATAGAGTACAAACATATGACTGTGGAGAGAGAATAGCAGAATGGTTCTCTGAATTACTTGGTCGCCAGTGTCGCCTGATCAGGCAGAGTTCAGACTTCAAAGGAAATGCAAATCAGAAACATGAAAAAGGTACATCAATTTGACATGGTTATTAGAAAATAGATACTCCAGCTCAGCATATTAAAATATTAGCGTGGCTCACATACTTTATGCTGAGTGAAAAATCCCCTCCATGAAGTGGTGTGGGGGAAGTCTTGAGATATTAAACCCAATCGGCAGCAAAGGGTACATATATGGTCAGACTCTGCTATGCTATTCCTCCGTCTTTTGCATGTGGGGAAACTTCATAGATCTGTCTAAGTTTTTATGTTACCCCTATCACCTTTCCATCTGCAAATGTTATGACAATTAGAAACATGAAAAATCTATTCATGTTGAAAATATCCTTATGTTGAAATGCCTTCCTGAATAGAACAAATAGGGAAGAACGTTTAGAAAATCCAAATATATTGATTAAAATTATTCCACAAAAATGGGGGGGGGGTATCTTCTCAGCTTTATCTCGATTCCAAAATACATTGCATCCCTATGAGTCTGAGAGGATTCGTGCTTCTAAACTTAATAGGATAGAATCTTTCCTTAGCAACTGAAGTCTAATGAATCATTTCTTTAATTAAAATGGGTAAAGTCATTGGGGCAAGGAGTGGGGGAAGTTACCAGTATTATAGTCATTGTTTCTAACAATCATTTTATAATGCTGTATTGATTTTAGGTCAGGCTACAACAGTCTCGCTTTCTCTTGTGAATGAAGCACAATATCTCCTGATAAATACAGCGAGTATTTTACAACTGAAAGAGCAAATTACTGAAAGGTAAGAGCCTGCTCTGGTGAGGTAGCCTTTTTATAGAATCATAGAACTGTAAGGGACCTCGAGAGATCAGTTAGTCCAGTCCCCTGCACTCAAGGCAAGACTAAGTATTATCTAGACCATCCCTGACAGGTGTTTGTCCAACCTTCTCTTAAAAACCCCCAATGATGGAGATTCCACAACTTCCCTGGGCAATTTATTCCAGTGCTTAACCACCCTGACAGTTAGAAAGTTTTTCCTAAGGTCCAAACTAAACCTCCCTTGCTGCAATTTAAGCCCATTGCTTCTTGTCCTATCCTCGGAGGTTAAGAACAATTTTTCTCCCTCCTCCTTGTAACAACCTTTTATGTACTTGAAAACTGTTATCATGTCTCCTCTCTATCAAACTCTATCATGTCTGTGGTGCTGGCATCCAGAATCCTGTCATAAGATATAAATACCACCTTCTTGTTCAGAAATTTGAGATTTTTACTTCTCAGACTTTGAATCAGAGCAGGACAAAGTATGGTCCTATCCCTTCCCTCCACATAGGCCAATGGAACTGCCTGCCCCACTGAGAAAAGCTTCCATTTGTTGGTGAAGCTTCACACTGCCCCAGTGCTCAGTACTGTGCCTTCATGGCACAATCTGGCCCTAAGAATGGAAAATGTCAGAAAATGCACCATACATTTAAATTACTGCAGCATGTATATATCCATTATTTAATGGAGTCCACTCTAGGACTGCTAGGGTTTATACTTATTCTCAATGGACAAGAGAGAATCTGTGGGCCAGGAAAATACAGTAGCCATTTCCCTCATCTATATATTTTATTATTTTTATTATTCATGACATACTAACAGCATGCTAGGTGCTTGCAGACATGTAAAGGAAAAAGGTCTGTGCCATTCTAAGCAAATGGAGGGAGAAGGCTGAAATTAAACAGAAATCAGCATATGATTGACCACTGGAATTTGGCACATATGTTAAAGCCATGCATTTTTTTTTAAATATATGTGTAAAACAAATCAGTAGATCCCACATACATGTTAGTTATAATTTCCAAATTTACCATTTATTTTTCACAGAGTTTCATCAAACCCTAAAGCCTTTACTCTGTTTCTACTGAATCCTCATTCCAATCAAGCAGTCAATGACTTCAGTAAGAGTATGGTCAGAGCAAGGAATGAATAAAAGCTGAATAATGAGGGTCCCTTTATGCAGAAGACCTGTCTTAGAGTATTAATTAGTTTAAGTAGGAGTTCTGTCTAAAAATATAGGCCAAAGACTTAAGGATTTGGTTCAGCACTTTTTTCTTCCTCCATAAATCTATGAAAATGATGAATTGCTGACAAAATGTCATTACCAGGAATCTGTGTTTTCCTTCTTTCTTATTTCATGCTTAACATTTTTCACACAAAAATTGATATGCTAGTCCCTCTAGGTGACTAAGTACAGAACTATATAACCTCTTCTTGAAAAAGGCTGACTGCAGTCACTTGAATTCTTTAATAATATTTTATATTTCAAAGGAGATGATCTGCTCTCAGATCAAATAATACTCTTTAAGACAAGTTTTATTTGAAAATATCTTTAAGTATTATTTCAGGTTCTTTAAAACCTTTATGAACCATGGGTCAGCAAATATTAGCATTTTGAGAGTAGCATATGGTTCCTTTAAGATCAATTGAAAGTCTCCCTACAGTGTATCTTTTAGGATCACATTTATCTGTAATTCTTAACATTGAAACGAAGGCAGTTAATAACCATATGATATATTTGTAATATACCTACTTTCATGTCCCCTTCAGTGTTTTTCCAACAAAGTTCCTTTGAAAACAATTTCAGCTGTTTGCAGAAGTCAGTGGATGAATTGCAATTAAAATTGTGTCCTTTATAAACATAAACCTCAAACTCCTATATTAACATGTACCACAATCATACTCAGCTACTGATCTGAAAGTTCAGGTTAAATGACTGAACCTAACTTATCTGTCAGTAACCTACAAAAAAATGCAACACATTTTCTTGTCAAAAAATCTGTCTGCAGAAATCTGTTAGGAGCATGCCAACATCTAAGCTGACAATATGTTTTAAGGTTCAGGCAACAAGTTACTCCAGTTGCTGGGAACAAGATATTAATTAGACTTCTCATCTAGGATGCAAGACTGCACAAGATAAGTCTCTTGAAGGATCACATGTTAAATTGAAAACAGAACATCTCTTAATACCCTTTGAATGTCCTTGTCTCTTTACTGGAAAGCTAAATATTCAGTACAAAAGAGTTACTTTTTCATTTTTTCTTAATTGAATGTTGCTATATTCTTACAAAAATGGGGAATAAAAACAGAAAATCAAGCATTCTGTCAAAGACAAGCAAGACCCTTCGAATCTAAATGCTAAAAGCTAATATTGTTGATTTGTTATTTACAGTATATCACTAGGACTAGCTTTCCTCCCTAAGTTGCATTTCAAATTCAATCTTCTTCCACCTCAAGCCTCTGCCCAGTACTGCCCCTCACTACATCTTTGTTCTCATTTCCTCCCCTTTCCCACCTCACTGCCTTTCTTCCTAACAAGCCTCCTGCTTCCTATGCATGGAACTCCCTCTCTCTTTCCTTGTTGACCAGCATAGGTTGGAAGCATCCCCCGCATTCCACCATGCAGAGCAACTTTATAAGGGTGCTGAGGAGAGAATTATAGCCCAAGGGTGCAGCACCACTCTGTAGCTATTCCTAAATCACTGGATGGTAACTTTCCAAATACTGAACTGCATGATTTATTTTCAAAAACCTATACCTGCTAAGTCTGTATTAAAATTCTTTTCCCCCCGGGAAACAGTAATTAGTTTAATTACATATAGGGTTGTTTTATTTGATGAAAATTCATTATACTTTATAGACACTTTAAGTTTTCAATTCAGTTTTAATAGTTTTTCTTTATTTTTACCTTTCCTATACAAAAATGAATCTTCCACTTTGCAGTCCGCTCTAGAGAGGTGATCTAAAACAGTAACTGCAATTTAATTAAAAATAAGAATGTAACAAAATGCTGCAGAATCATATCCCTACAGAGACATCCATCTCTCTGGTGTTATTGTTGCTGATCACCTCCCTGAAGATGGACAAAAAATGCCACTATCTGACCTAACACTCGAGTTTTTTAGTTGAAATACGCACTTGAAGATGCACATAATTTTTTTAGTTTTATTTATTAAATACATGTAATAAAAGAGATGGACCTGAACTAAGATTCTGAATCCAACCTCTGGATTTCTAATTGGCCAAAACGGAAATCTAGATCTGAATATTCCTAAAACCCAGCTTTTGTCTGGCACTAAACTATATTTCATGTAGCTGCAAATGCTTTAGTGTGCACTAATTATTGGGATGGCCTCCATGAACTTGGTAAGACACCCATATTCCCTGGATTGTTCAGCATTTCCTAAGCAGGACATACAACCTACTCCTATGCCATGGTCCCATCTCTAATGAGACAGAGACAATAAATAAGAACCATAGATATGTTGCATTTTATGGAGCATTAAGCAGAGTCGATGAAGTTACTGTGTAACTCAGTGAATACGCTTTTCTTCTTTAGAAATAAATATCTATAGCTGTCCAAGTTCAGAGGTCCTATGCCAAATTTCCCCGCCTCCAAGTGATGAGTACATCATCCTGGTCCTAATGCCAGCCCTTCTCCATCCCTTCTGCATCCCCAATAACAATTCTCCTGTTTGCCTCCTCCCATCTAATGAAACCTTCCCATCTAGTGCAGTGACAAGTGCAATCCCTCTTCACTGCTAGAATTCCCCCACACCTGTCTCCACTGACAGTTCTACATATAGCCACTCCTCTCTAAATGTATGGGCTTCAAAACAATATTGAGAGAGATGGTGATCCACAAAGAATCAGCAGGGGCATATGCTTTTAAGGGGAGGAGCGCTGTCCCCTAGGACAGCCACAACTATCAAAGCAACAGATAGATTATTCTCTAATCCAGAAACTAGAAACACTGGCAGCAACAAGGTTTATTGCTTTCTCTGGTCCAGCACCAAGATCCAGTGTTGTGCAGGACCTCAATATGCAATAAATAGCACATCCCGCCTATACTGAAAGCTGGTTCTGACAAAGTGTATGAACTTCCACTCTTTTAAAATGTAAATGTTCCTTCATTCCATCCCCCCCATGCATGCCCCATCCCAAGCACAGGGAAGAAACCTATGTAAAATGATTGCTTATTTACAACACACTCTTATTTCTTCCCTTATAAACTATCAGTAGCCCAATGTCAATTTTTATTGACTCCCCTATGCTGAAGTTATTAAAAAGAGTGTCTCAACTGTGTGATGTGCTGTAGTATTACTATGGAGAATTTTGCCCCCCAACAACTAATCCCTGGACTCTCTGCAATACAGTAAGAGATCTCGGTTTTGGTAATGTTGGTTGTGTGATTTGGTGTGAAAATCTACATATGCGTTTATTAGTATGTACATTTGTCTCCTAAAGGAAAAGTCATGTTATTTTGAACCAAACAAGCTCTTTTTTTTTTAAACAAACACATCAGTTTTGCCAAGATAATTGCTTGAAGCTAACAATTTTTGTAGAAGTTTTTTCACACAGTTTTCCACCATTTTAATTAAAATACAAAACAATTTAAAATATTTTCTAATATTTTCCTAAAATATTTTACTAAAAGAGAATCCTCTCTGTTTCTCCAGGCTTCTGTCTCTATTTTGGGTGACAGTTCAAAGCCCTCGGGTCTCAGGTGGTGGTATTTTTTGAAGTAGTTCATGTACATCTGAGCTTAGACAAAATGAAATGGCCCTCACATGCTTAGGAGTCGTGGAGCACTTGAGAGAGCATTCTCTGGAAATCCCAAGGCTGGCATGTTCTTCCCACTAGCAAAGTTTCCACTTTAAAAATGAAAGAGAAGAGTGAGATTTCAAGGTTATAGCCAGCTTTGTGAAATGTGTATGCTATATGCTATCTGCCACTCTGTCTCTCTCACATACACAGGTTTGCACATGCGCACAAATGCAACACACTCACACATCTATACGCTGGCAAATAAAACATTTGTAGGGAGGTGTGGAAATCTTCATCCGTGGATTTTTTTTTTTAAACATCTGTCGTTTGGTGCAATCTGATGCATTCCAAAAAATCTCAGGGATAAGTTCTCTCTCACAACATTCTCTTACTGATCTGGTCACCTTCACAGGCCACTGAATGTCCTCTGAGTTTTCCCCTATTTCGTTCTGCTTCCTCTTTAGTTAGATTTAACCAGTTATTTGATCAGTTACCCAAAGATCCACAAATGCAGAACTACAGCCCTTCAATACAGTAGCTAATGCTTACATTAAATTACAGTGGTCCTTCCCTGGTGTGCATATTTATCATTGCAGTGCCACATACTTCCATATCTACCCTTTTAGTTCCAGTTTACACCTCTTGAAATGCCTTCTAGCGGACTACAATTTTTATTCAAATAGCTAACTGTCCCGTTATCATAACTTCTGTAATAAAATTGCATTATAAACATGTTCTTAACAATTGTGTAGAAGAAAAATCTTATTGAATAAGACCAGCAACTAGATATTCTAAGTGAGTGAATAATTACTGCAGGCTAATTAGTATGGTCCATTTTCTTCTGCTCTGTGAATCTCTGGGACAGACTGAAAGAGCCATTACCAACCGAGGAACTAATCCAACGCTTCCGTGCCAACGTTGTGATAAGTGCAACAGAGTCTTTTGAAGAAGAGAAGTGGGCTGAGATTTCCATCGGTGCTTTGTGTTTCCAGGTACAGTCTGACTTCAGTAGTACTTTTTTGTTATAAAGCATTCTGACCTGAAAACAGAGCAAATTCTTCGCAAAATTTAGGCCAGGTCTAAACTACAAACTTACATCGGTATAACTATGTTGTTTGGGGTGTGAAAAATCCACCCCCTGGAGCAACCTAGTTATACCAACATAACTCCCGGTATAGATGGTGCTATGTTGATAGGAGAAGACCTCCCGTCAGCATAGCTACCGCTTCTTGTAGAGGTGGATTAACTATGCCAATGGAAGAAGCTCTTCTGTCCATGTAGTCAGGGCCGGCTTTAGCATCTGCGGGGCCCGATGCTGCGGTCCAGGTCTTTGGCAGCATTTCAGTGGCGGGGGGTTCTTCTGTGCCGCGGAAGACACGGAGCGGACTCCCCTGCCACCGAAGCGACCCCCCCCACACACAAACACAAACACCAAGCAATAGGCACAGAGAACATAGGATAAAGAGGAGAATTTAGAAACATTTTATACAAGCCACTGCTGAGATATGGTGATTTCTATGGCTTACAGCCTCATAAGTATCTTGAGACACTGGAGTTGTCATCTTGAGTTGTCTGCATATGTGTGTGAGGGTGTTTTGGGGGTGGGGGAGGGGTTAAGTTGTATTAACCTCCTGTGTCCTTTTCTGGATAGTGCGCTCGATTAAATAACCCACTGCCGATACACCAGCTCTACAGAGTCCTTTTGGTTGGGACATTTAATGGGAGATTGCATTCCCTGATTTTGGTGCATCTCTTCTCCTTATATATAGTTGCAGGAATGGAGATTACGGGCACCTTTGACTCTTGGGCTATGCAAACTGGGTGCAAGCTGTAGCAGTTAACTATAAAAAGATCTTACAGTCCAAACCTTAACAATTTCAGTGTCAATTCACTCAGATTGTCTCTTCCTATTCTTATCAATGTCTCTTTTTGTCTTAGAGAAAATCTTGCCATCTTTTTTTTCTATTATATTTAGGGCTAGCAAAAGAAAATTAAGAAATCAAGGGTCTATTTTTGTTTCATCATTTATTTTAGCATTGAAAGAAAAGATCCTTAAATTCTACCACTGTTATATCAGTTGTAATGTTAGATAATGTTCTAATTAGGCATGGGTGAATCAGCTCTGATGAAACAAGAAGCAACCTGGGCCTACACCCAAAACTTCAGCTTAAATTTTTCTGAGGTTTGAAAAATGTTTCACTTCTGAACTTTAGCAGTTTTCCTGGTTGCTTTCTGGAGTAGTAAAATTAGAGAGGAATACAAACCAAAACTGCAGAGCTGAACTTTGCGGAAGAAGGGCCCAGCATTCAGATCTAGATTAAAACTGGGCAAATGACCTCTACCTTTGTAATGAGCCAAACAATGACTCCAGATCTCAGCAGCCCAGATTTTTAAGGGTATGTCCACACAGCAATGTAAGCTGTGGAGTTTGGGGGCTAGCTCCCACTCATCCCCCTGCCAGTGCACACTGCCCAGGCACTGCTGCACACACTGCTCCGTAGGGGGGTAGGGGGAGCAGAGTAGAGCAGGGGCCAGGCGGCTGTCCTGCAGGGAGTGGGAGTTGCTGCGGAATTTGGGGTCATCCTCCCCCAGCCGTGCTGAGCTGGGAGCCCTGCTTCTCCCCATCCCTGCAGGACAGCTGCTTAGTCCCTGCTGCACTCTCTGGCCTTTGCTCCTGGGCCTCCCTCCCTGGGGCTGCGTGTGCATCCTGGCAGCATGCACCAAAATCTGGCTGTGGACTTGTGACCAGGAAGCAGCTCTCTTTGCAAACCACTGAAAACCCGGCAGTCTCTCTGATAGCATGCTGGCAGACAATGGGTTAACACTGATCTGAGCTGCTGCGCACAGGGTGGTGTGGCTTCCCTTTGCAATAGAGTCCAATAGACTGCACCACAGATTGTCGGCATAGAGAGGACTAAGGAAGTTGCCCCAGAGAACTCTGGGATACATCTAGAGGACTTCCGGGACCCCAGTCAAACTGGGGCCATGTGCACACAGGAAAGCAATAGGGCTCAGAGCCTATGTCCCATCTGAATATGGGTTCGGACTGTCCAGCCCTCCACGGTCCTGGGACCTTAGGTTCAAGCCCTAGGTTAATACAATTGGTGTGTGGATGCAAGGGGGGTTAGTCTTGAGCCCAGGCTCGAGCCTGGGCTTACATTGCTGTGTAATGTCAAGTATCAGAGGGGGTAGCCGTGTTAGTCTGGATCTGTAAAAAGCGTCTGACGAAGTGGGTATTCACCCATGAAAGCTTATGCTCCAATACATCTGTTAGTCTATAAGGTGCCACAGGACTCTTTGTCGCTTATTGCTGTGTAGACACTCTAAGGGGTCAAAGGTTGGTTGGAGGCTGGGCCAGGAGAAAGTTTTGTTGCTAGAGCCCATCTCTTACTGAAATATGGTAGAATGGCTACTCCCCTAGTATTTCCAATCTGGATGAAATCAATGAGTACTAGTCAGTTATGCCTCAGATAAACGAATGAACCTTTTGAGATTCACCAATCCTCATCATTATGATTATTTTGTTAATATTTGTATATAACACCATAGATACACATCATTAATGTAAACTTTATGTACCGGGCCTAACCCAATCCCATGCCTAATACAACATTAACTGCCAAGAAAATACTGCACTATCCGGTTAAGCCAATGGATCAAGTAATTCTTGTGACAGAAATCTGGGTTGCCTTTATGATATTTCGTCAATGAAGAAGCCAAATGTGAGACCTTAGGTAGCGATCCACATATGCGTCAAACGTTGATTTGTTTGACTGGTCCATATCTATACGATATGTATTTGTAGGAAATGTATCACCTGGAACATAGAGGTGGCTCGTTCGCTGTTCTGCTTAATGATGCTGATAAATGTGTGAATAGCAGAAGTGCTGATGCAATGACTAGAGGCTGTCATGAAAATAACTGCCCTTTTCCTGAGCTCAGTGCACTGTAAGAGAAAGAGAGGCAATTGTTTAGCAGCTTGTCTATAGTATGTACCAGAACAAAATATATGACTTGCCTCTGCTTGTCTGAGCCCCTGCTGTTCTTTGCTCAATTAGCTATAACAAATATGAGACACAGCAAATTAAGAAATTTCTTTGTGGGTTAAAACACTGTACAAAGGACAACTTTGACCTGCAGCCAAATCATTTCAGTATTATTATTATTTATTATTTGTACTGCAGTAGTACTCAGGAGTCTATTGTGCTATGGTATTATAAAAACAGAGAACAGAGTTACATTCCACTTTAAAGTAGAGGTTGTCTCAAGCAGCAAAATTTTCAACTGATCTTGATATCAAACACCCCCAAACTTAGGGATATTTGGAGCTGGGGTTTTGGTTCTGGCTGATCTCTAGTTTATGAATAGTATAGCCGAATGATTTTAGAAATTTTAGCCTTTGTCTGCAACTTAAATGGTCTTTTCTAGCCTCTGGTAAATCCTTACTTAGAGTTGATGCAAATACAAATGAAATAATAGGAGGAATTATGTTAATGGTGCTTGATGCCAGTGAAATGGTACCAGAAGGTGCTACTGCACTGAGACAAAGCAAAGCAGAGATAAAAAGTCTCCTTTTTTATCTCTTATTCTTTCTTTTACTCAAATATCGACTATGCTAGAATTCAGCAATGTATTATCTGAAGAATCAGAGCCAAATGTATAGTTTGGATGATTACACTGGAAAGTTTTACTGTCTGCTTTAGATACACCCTAAAGAATCCAAATGACACCCAAATCAGCATATAGAAACATTTACCACATGACTTTTGATTATTTGCCCCATTATCTGTTTGAGTTTTATGCTTAATCTTACAAAACTAAGGAAAATTGCATGAGTCTATGGAAGCTGAAATACTGTAAGAACTGTTGATTACTGTAGTGTTCTGCAAAAGTTTCTGATGCAGTAATTGAGTGGAACTGGCATGTGTCATCTTTATTCTAATCCCCAAAAAAGACAAAAAGAAATTCATAACAGTGTAGTTATAGTTCATCTTAAGAAAATGCAGATTTTGCTTTCCCAACATTCACAAAATACCACTGAAAAGAATGCAAAATGAGGCTAAATCTGTTCATTTCAGTCACAGTGAACAAAGGTGAACCAAATCCTATTATCTTACTTATGGGAGAACTCTTCTGTTCAAATCCTAAAGGCCATACCCAGTTTTTACTCATTCTTCTACCAATCAAACTTTCCCTTTATGTCAATGAGCCAAACAAAATCAGTGGGAACTACAGGTGCTCAGAATGTCTCAGACTTAGCGAAGTGGGAGTTTGCCTGAGTAAAGAGTGAGTAAGAATTGAGTAAGGACTTCAGAATTTGACCCTTTGACTACATAGCTGAGTCAGGTGAATATGATTTAGCCCATTTATATAGTCAAAAGTGTTCAAAAGGGTCTCTGAAATGTTTCAGTTATTAAAATACCATGAAGATCAGAGACTAGTTCTAATATGTTACTGTTTGACTAATATGTAACTGTCTGAGAACCTATTTCTGTTGAAATTTCAGGTTGTAGGTCCATGCAACAGATGCCAAATAATCTGCATAGATCCACAAACTGGACAACGAAACAAAGAATTTCTGCAGACTCTGTCCTCCATCAGAGGTAGAAAGGTCAGTGTTACCCTGTAAAATATCCATGCAGAAAGGTTTAGAGTCTTAATGATGTATATAATGTAGCATCTTTTGCTGGAATATTCAATGTTAAGGTGTAATAATGATCTTCATTTGTCTTGTCTGCAGAAAGATGTTGCATTGAAATCCTAACATGACATAGTTTATTTATGTAAAATGTTCATCTCATTCTTGGTTCATAAATTGTTCATTAATGTACAGGAGATGGAATATGTATTTTTACCAAGATTTGATATGATTATTTATATACCTTCAGCTTTCTTATGTATTTATTTTGGTTATTAGGAACCCAAATGGATTCCTACTAGCCTTTTTTGTTATTCAAGAACAGAGATCTGCAGAAAATAATTGTTAGCCTACACAATGTTTATTACAGAAATATTGCCTTTATTGTGAAAGTCACAAACCTGGAAGGGTGGATCAGAGATGTGAGTATGGTTGAAGAGAAAGCTGATCAAATAGTAAAGAATAGATTTGTGAATATTTGTGAATAAAAGGGCCTGGTATGGTTCATTGTGGTTCCTGAGGTCATGTTGGTCTGGAACTATGAGTATTCAGACAGCTTCTAGGTATCCATGAATCCTAAAAGAACCACAAATTCATCCCATAAATTCATGATTAAGTACTGTTCATTATTCTCCTGTTTATGCAATTTGTTATCCAACCAGGGAGCAAAAGCCATACTATGTGACATAGCTGATTAGTCATACAATATGACTAAAAATAGCGCATAGTCAAAGCTAACAGTTTGTGGAGAAATTATTAATTCGGACTATGCAGCAAACACTTATACAGTATGCTCCCAAATGGCCAAGTAGCACAGAGCACATGGATTTTATCTGGATAATCGGGAATTTGGATATTCTAGAGGCAGGAGCCATTCAGCAGTGGGGTGGCCTCCACACAGCTGCGGGTTCATTCTTCTCCTCTCAGTTCTGGCCAGTGGTCTTTGCTCTGCCCCAAGGTCTCTGCTCTGCTCTGCTCTTCCCCACTCCCTGCATTGCCACAGGACTGACAATACCTGATCCCTGCTGGCACAAGGTGTGAGGGGAGGCTGTGGTCCTGGTGGGCCACAGCAGAGACCACTAGCCAGGACTCTGCTTTGCTCCTCCAGGTTCGCAGCCTTCTCCGCACCTTGCTTGAGCAGGGATCGGGTGTCACCGGCCCTCCGGTGGAGCAGGTAGTCCTCTGCAGCTCCACTGTCAGGGCCCCACTCGCTCACTCACTCCTGTGACAGCAGGGCTGCAGAAAGCTCCCTGCACTGCTGCAGATGCCATTCAGCAGCAGGGTAGCCTCCCCTGCAGCTGGGGCCTATTCTTCCTTGCTGTCCTGGACAGAGTCTCTGCTCTATTAGCCAAACCTCCACATTATCCAACTTGCCTCCTCGCCCCCTAGCCTATGATACATGCTGCGGAGGGCACATATCTCATGCTGGAGCACGGGGAATAGATGTGGATAATGCAGAGGTTCAGATAATAGGGTTTCAGAGAAACAAATTTATTCACTGGAAAAAAATAAAATCACTTTGAACAATTCACTAACCAAACAAGGGGCTATATTTGTAATGAATATTATTTGCAATGAATAGTTCAGTCAGCTCTAAAAGCTAACCAGCCCAGCTCAGAGTAAGATGACTCAAAAAAGATAGGTTGGGGGGATGCAGTTCGAGGCACAATGTACTGCTGATTTGAAAAGGAGCAGGATGTATTCCTAGCTTGTACATACAGATGACAGCATCGTGTGCACTAAGTAGCTGGGCTCCTGGCTATACCATGAAGCCTGAGGACAAGAGCTCCTTAGGGCAACGGTGAGCAGCTGTTGCAGTAACTGGGCCCCTGTACTACGCCCTCTTGAGTACCAAGTAGGAATCCTGCCCTGCTGCATAACAGTTTTGGTGGGGGGAGGTTGACAAGACTCTCCCCACCTCTCAAGTGCCACCCACACTAAACTTGGCCCCTAGTATTTACTCAGTCTCCATTGAGGGAATCCTCTCCAAACTCAAGGAAATTCTCAAGAGACAAGAAAACTGTCCCTGGGACACAAGCTCACAGAAGAGACCAAAATGAAGCGTGTCCTACATACTCCCCACAGCAGTGATAAGCTTCTATTTGCATTTCTGATTTAATCATAATCAAAGGCTGTCTTGATACAAATACCCCTAGAACCAAATAATGCATTAACACATAATTCAAGCAAAGGGAGCAATCTGTTCTTCTTAGAACATAGCATCAGATAAGTGAAATATGGCAAACAGAGAGAGCTGTAAAACATATTGCAGCTATTCACAGAGGGGAAAGAGTTCTGCTCCCCTATTCTTGAACCTTTTGCCATTTGTGGTGGAGAGGGTGGTTCAAATGCCTAAACAACTGAAGATGTGCAACTCCTTTGGTAATTCAGGTGCCACATATCTTCACCATGTTCTTTTCTTCTGAGGTGTTTACTATCTTTTTATTTTTGAGGGTCACAGGAAGATAGCAGTACACAATTATACAAATGCAGTGGAAGAGCCCTGGCAAAGTGTTAGTAGTAAATAATTGTCCATAAGATAGTTATTACAAGTGCAACGAGCAAACAGAGTGAACAGGATTTAAGTTAATAGTTGTTACATGGCGAATCCACACATAATAAATAAATAAATGCACTGGTTTTGCAGCTTGGGTAGCCAAGTTATTAAAGGCAATGTTGTGTAGAAACTTTAGCATTGTAGAAATAAGCTTCATTATGACTTAACTGGCATCACAGAGACTTGGTGGGATAAGTCTCATGACTGGAATACAAGGGGTACAGCTTGTTCAGGAAGGAAAAGCAAAGAAAAAAGGGAAGAGGTGTTGCATTATACATCTAGAATATATACACTTGTACTGAGGTCCAGAAGGAAATAATGGAAAGTGTCTGGATATAAGATAAAAAGGGGGGTGGAAATAAGGGTGGTGTCATGGTTAGGGGTATCCTGAAAATCACCAAATCAGGAAGAGAAAGTGAATCAGGCATTTCTAGAACAAATGACAGAAATATCCAAAACACAAGATCTTGTAGTAATGAAGGACTTTAACTACCCAGATAGCTGTTGGAAAAGTAATATGGCAAAACAAAATTTCCAGTAAATTCTTGGAATACACCGGGGACAACCTTTGGTTTCAGAAAGTGAGGAAGTAACCAGGGGGCAGCCATTTTGATTCTGATTAAAAGTGAGGAAATTGATTGTGAATGTGAAGGTGGAAAGCGATTTGGGTGCAAGGGATCATGAAATGATACGTTTCATGGTTCCGAGGAAAGGAAGGCATCAGAGCAGCAGAATAAGAAAAATTGACTTCAAAAAAGCAGACTTTAACAAACTCAGAGAACTGCTAAGTAAGGTCCCATGGGAAGAAAATCTAAGGGAAAAAGGAGTTGAGGAGAACTGGCAGTTTTTCAGAGAGACAAAATGAAAGGCGCAACACAAACTATCCCCACGAGAAGGAGAGATAGGAAGAATAGTAAGAGGCCAATATGGCTCCATGAGGAGCTCTTTAATCTGAAAATCAAAAAGGAATCCTACAAAAAGTGGAAACATGGACAAATTGCTAAAGAGTACAAAAGAATAGCACGATCATGTAGGGACTGAATCAGAAAGGCTAAGGCACAAAATCAGTTACACATAGCACGTGACATAAAAGGCAATAAGAAGAGGACAAAGAGGACCCAGGGAATTTATAGACCAATCAGCCTAACTTTGATACCTGGAAAGATACTGGAAGAAATTATTAAACAATCAATTTGTAATCAGATAGACAATATTAGGGTTATAAGGAATAGTCAGCATGGATTTGTCAAGAACAAGTCATTCCAAATCAACCTCATTTCCTTCTTTGACAGAAATACTGGCCTAGTGGATGGATGGGGAGGTGGAGCAGTACACATGATATATCTTGATTTTTAGTAAGGCTTTTGACACAGTCCCATATGACATTCTCATAAGCAAATTAGGGAAATATGGTCTAGAAGAAATTACTATAATGTGAGTGTGCAACTGGTTGAAAGACCATACTCAAAGAGTAGTTATCAATGGTTCACTGTCAAACTGGGAGGGTGTATAAAGTGGGGTCCTGTAGGAGTCAATCCTGGGTCCATTACTAGTCAATATTTCTATTAATGACATGGATAATGGAGTGGAGAGTGTGCTTATAAAATTTGAGGTTGACACCAAGCTGGGAGTGGTTATAAGCACTATTGAGGACAGGATTAGAATTCAAAACAACCTTGACAAATTAGAAAATTGTTCTGAAATCAACAAGTTGAACTTCAATAAAGACAAGTGAAAAATATTACATTTAGGAAGGAAAAATCGAATGTACAACTACAGAATGGAGATAGGTGGTAGTACTACTGGAAAGGATCTTGCAGGTTATAGTGGATCTCAAACTGAATATGACTCAACAATGTGATGCAGTGGCAAAATAGGCTAATATCATTATGGGGTGTATCAACACGAGTGTCATATGTAAGCCAGGGAGGTAATTTTCCCACTCTACTCAGCACTGGTGTGGCCACAGCTGAAGTCCCGTGTCCAGTTCTGGGCACCACACTTCAGGAAGATGTGGATAAATTGGAGAGAGTCTAGAGGATAGCAATAAAAATGATCAATGTTTTATAAAACCTGACATCTGAGAAAAGGGTTACAAAAATGGGTGTTTTTAATCCTGAGAAAAGAAGACTGAGTGTTTGCAGTATTGTTGTAGCCATGTTGGACCCAGGTAATTAGAAAGGAAAGGTGAGTGATGCAACATATTTTATTGGATCAACTCCTGTTGGTGAAACAGAAGAAGTTTTTGAGCTATATAGAGGTCTTCTTCAGGTCACTGGGGGACCAGAAAACCATCTTCAAATATATTAAGAGCTGTTATAAAGAGGATGGTGATCCGTTATTCTCCATGTACACCGAAGGTAGGACAAGAAGTAATGGTCTTAATCTGCAGCAACGGAGATTTAGGTTAGATATTAGGAAAAGTTTTCTAACTGTAAGGGTAATTGAACTCTGGAATAGGCTTCCAAGGGAGGTTGTGGAATCCCCATAATTGGAAGTTTTTAACAATGGTCTAGATTTACGTGGCCCCTCATTGCAGGGAGTTGGACTTGATAACCTGTCAAGCTACCTTGCAGTCCTACATTACTATGATTCTATGATATCAGATTCCACATGTTTAATAAAAAAGCGAAGTATCAAAATATATTGGTCATTTGCCCCATGTTTCACATTACAGTAAAAGCTTTGTTATCCGGCATGTTGGGAGAATGGGGGGGGGGGGGGGGTTTGACGGTAAGTCAAAAATTCTGGTTAACTAAGAGGGAGGGTGTTTGGGTACGGGAGGGGGCTCAGGGCTGGGGGTTGGGGTGTGGGAGGCGGTGCAGGGCACAGGTTCTGGGAGGGAGTTTGGGTATGGGAGGGGGCTTGAGACAGGGTTGGGGTGCAGGAGGAGTTTTGGGGTGCTAGATCCAGGCGGCGCCTCCCTTGAGCAGCTCCCCGCAAGTGGCGACATTTCCCTGCTGCTCCTAGGCGGAGGTGCTGCCAGGCAGCTCCATGCGGTGCCTCTGCCCGTAGGCGCCACTCCCGCAGCTCCCATTGGCTGTGGTTCCTGGCCAATGGGAGCTGCAGAGCCAGTGCTCAGGGTGGGGCAGAGGCAGTGCATGGAGCCCCTATGTCCGTTCCTCCACCTAGGAGCAGCAGGGACATGTCACCACTTGCGGGAGCCATGCGAAGCCAGGTAGGGAGTCTGTTGGCCCCGCATCATCCGAACACCTGGCAACCCTACAGAAGATAAGAAATGCCAGTTTATAGAGCTTTCCGGTTGATAAAGTGCCAGATAACACAGCTTTTACTGTAGTAAGTTTTTCATGATAAAAATATACCAAAATTTAGCAACTTAGTTGCCCTACAGTAGAACTCTGCCATTGAGCTATAATAGTAAGTTAAATTAGAGTAAGAAATACAAAGATAGTCAAATGTTTATAGCTGAAATAGTATTTTTGCCTGATTTTTCAGAGATGCAAAGCATCAGGAGCTCCAGTTGAAGACCATGGGGTCTACAGGTGCCTAGCACTGCTGGAAATCAGGCCCATTAATTTTAACTAGTGACACACAGATTGTTGTTGATAACCTAACATAAACCAGAGCAATGCAGCCTATCCAACTGCATTTATTTATTAAAACTTTGATAATGTTGTTTGAATCAACATTCAAAGACACCTGCAAAGGAAACCTGATGACTACTACCATCAATTTTAAAACAGCATTAGTTAAGAATTCCATCTAACTTTTGTGGCCGAGTTAAAAAAAATTAACTCTCCTTATGTGACAGAACTCTGTGATGCTGGAGGTTCCTAGGTGTATGTTCTGTAATAGAGTAGAAAAGACTAGACAAGCATATAAATCAAACATAAGTCAAAATACCCACTAACTCTACCTAGGGCGCTGCCCTATGTGAAATGTATGCAGTGCATTTCCTGGGTGTCTTTGCATTAATGTTGTACTGCGTTTGCTGCAGTGGAGGGCCCCGCTGCAGATGCAGATCACCTTGTAAGACTGGCTTGTTGTTCAGTTACCAGAATTAGTCATACTGTTGCAAACCCCATTATGCACTAGTGCAGTGTATTGATATTGCCAGTTTGTTCTGATATAACTACTGTTCACGGATATAACTACACCAAGCCAAATTTCCCTACTATGCATTTACTCACTAAGGGTGTGGTCCTGCAAGATGCCAAGTTTCCCCTGGGCCTGCAGAGCCTTCTTTACTCCCAGGGATGTCAGCATGAATTAGGAGTGCTCATCGTCTTCCAGAATTAGACTCCAGCTTACACAAACTTTGCTAGAGTTAGACAATGACTTCTCTTATCTGATGAATCGTTATCACCATCACCATCTTAATGATACAGTGCTTTACACTATGCTAGTGCCTTTCATTCCAAAGATCTGAAACACTCCTACAAACATTAATTACTGTACTTAAACTTTGCAACACACTAGTGAGTTAGTGAATTGTTTATTATAACCATTTGCTACATATTGGTAAAATGTGGCCCACAGTGTGAGAGTTTAATTAATCAACTGATAGACAGCAATCCTCTTGGCGATCCAGTAATGGAATCAAGGAGTGCTAACTCTCAGCCCTCTGAATTAAGTTCTAATATGCAGAGCCTTTAATGTGATGGTTACGGGTTAAAGCAAGGCTATATTCTCATCAAGTTATAATCTAAACTAAGTAGAAAATGAAGAGAAGTATTTTAAGAAGAAAGTCTTTTCTGTCCACCTCTTTGTCAGCCCTAGCACCTCAGGCTTTTGTCTTGTGGAGAATCAGACCCAATATATTTATAAGTGAATAAGAAGTATGCATTGCATGGACCCATTTATGTGGTATATATAATTGAAATGACACTTAGGAATGGCAGTACTTTATATCTATCACCCAAAGGGAAGATAAGGACAGTCCTATGAGGATAAGTGTATTGCACTCAGATGCCTGCTGTTATGTATTGTGCTTTTACCACACAAGTGGTTTGACAGTTTTCTCCCCTATGGTGATTAAGAGCAATGGGAAACTAATGTTACTCCTCCCTTGCTGAGATCAGAAGTATATAAAGCCACAGACCTCACAGCTCAGCACTCTCTGCTTCATTCTTGGATTGCACTGGAGAGGTGGTATGCAGAATAAAATGCCCTTGAAGTCAGAAAGGGGTAGGCACACAGAGAGATTAAGTGGTTCATAACTCTGCAAACTATAATCTCAGGGACTGAAAGCCTCATTTTTTAAATAGTGAAATGTTAAAAGGACAAAATCCTAGTTTTTGTGGTCTTCGAAGTAAAATTGGCTTGGCATGGAAATCTTTTTAGGAAGGCTTGTTTTGCTATTCATTGTCAAAAATATTGCTGATCTAATAATTCAATAAAAATGGTAAATTTGCTTCAGTGATATTAAACACTTTCGTTTACTTTTAGTTAGCACACAGTACTCATCCAAATACGTATTTGCACGACTATTTACACACAGCCATCTTGAAAGCTCTTTGGAAGTCATCCAATTAGGGAGCAAAAAAAATAATAATAATGTCACTTAGGTGGCTGATCAAGCAGCAAATTTTGAATTGTGACTATTTGAAATAGTGTTTGAGCAATCCAAAATTCTGAAATATGTTCACATATACAATTTGTTTAATAATTTCAACTAATTAACAAATTTATCAATATCAAAGTTGGGTCTGAAATCATTCAGAAAAATAAATTTTAAAAAAGATAAATTAAATTGTACACTGTGAATAATTTGTCCAATTCTATTCTAGAAGTAAACCAAGAAGTCAATACAATAAAATGTACACAGAAATATATTTGTATTATAAATAGTAGAGTATGTTTATTTAGAATGAGTTATGAAATTTGTGTGAAATGTGTTGCATTGTAACCTAATATTTTATTCATTTTACAATATTATGTTTCTGTTTACCTGATTTTTGAAAGTAATACAATTAAGGCACAATATTAGCTTTGCATTATGTTATGGGGAAAGAAACCAGTTCCCAGTAGGTTAACTACAAGGCTGAAAACAAATAATCGATGCCCATGAAGAAAGCAGTTTATTGCCAAGAAAAAGCAAAGTGGGAGTAAATCATTTAATGCAATAGAAGATTTTTAAATAAACCAGACAGTAATATTTAAATTTTAATGTTATGGCTGATCTGGATCATATCTTGGTAGCTATAGTTTTTGAAAAGCATCTTGATACATCATTATTATCTTAATGGTTTTCAGAATTTCTGTACAGCACTGATTCTCAAATATGTTACCATTGTACCACACTTGAAATAGCAGTGCAAATTAACTCAGGCCTCACCTTCACATGTGATAGAGACAATATTCACATACATCAATTATTCACTAAATAGCAAATCATTGAGAGTGAAGGAGGAAAGACACCACTGGTGCTGGCACTGCACTGGCCCCTGGTGGCAAGGAGGAATCATTTATGATAAACACTGGTCAGTCCTGGCAGCCCTGCTGGATGTCTGAGATCCCAGCGAGTCTGTGGAAACACATATAAGGAGTTAAAAAGAAAATCCCATGCAGTTTTTCTTATTTTCAAGATTGTAAATTAAAAACTGAGACAAGTGTTTCAGGCCCACTGAGACACTCTCCAGGCCCCTACTGTTTAGTATTCACCTTGCCTAAAAGGAGAAGACCTCTGCATTGAGTCATGCTCACTAATTCTGCATTAAGACTTAAAATTATTGTCTATTTCCATGTTACCTTCCTTGCATAGGACAAGAAAGGTGTCAAGCATACTTTTCTAAACTCAGCTACTACGGGGTTCTTATTTACAAAAGACCCATTTACTTAACAAATATTTAATTAACCTGAATAGGTTTGCTTTATTTCTCAATTTCAGTTACTTTATTTGAATTCTGACAACAGAGCTACTCAGAAAATGGAGAGGGGGGGTTCATGGGAAATTATAACTTTTTGTCAAAAGGCTCAACCTGAATTTTTTACAGTTTTCAGAAATTGAAAACTGAAAAAAAATTGCCTGTGGACTGCCAGAAAGAACAAAATTGATCAAAATCTGCAATAAAGAAGGAAACACTTCAGTTTTCAGCTGAAATTTTTCTGTTTTCAGGTTTCTGTTTTTCTAATGAAAAAATCAAAAATTTTGAGTCAAGCAGACACTTTATGTTAAGATTTTCATTTAGTTTAAACCTCAATTTTCACTTTAAAAAAAGGTTTAATGCATAAGTGACAATTTTCTTCATCTAAAACTATTCTAAGGATCTGGGAATATTTTTCAAGATAGCAAGACTGATAGCAAGACTTTTCCTGCACATTTTTAAAATTACCAGCAGTTAGGAAACAAAAGCATGTTGGGGAAAACACATCCTGAATCACCTCAGTAGTGATCAGTTTATTTAACATAACATTTAAAAAATACATCCAAACATCCGTTGCAGTCAACAGGACAATTCATATGCTTAAATTAAGCATGTGGTCAGTACTTTGCCAGACTGGGGCCAGACTGCTCATCACCTTAGAGCAGTGGTCCCCAACCTTTTTCGTCTGGCAGGCACCAGACGACGCACCACCGGGGACCGTGGCGGTGGACGAGCATCCGCCAAATGCCACCAACAAGCGGCAACGTGAATAGGCGTCGCCACCGAAATGCTGCCGAAAATTGGCGGCATTTCAGCGGCGCCGCCTCTGGATGACGCTGCTTCTCAGCGGCATTTCGGCGGATGCTCGTCTGCTGGCCAGTACACGGGCACACTTAGACGCTGCGGCGGGCGCCATGGCGGGCACCGCGTTGGGGACCCCTGCCTCAGAGAATCAAAACTGCAGCGCATAAGATAGATGAAAGGTCAAGGAGTAAGGCTAAGTTTTTGTCATGGATATTTTTAGTAAAAGTCATGGACAGGTGATGGGCATTAAACAAAAATTCACAGAAGACTATGACCCATCCCTAACTTTTACTAAAAATATCCCTGACAAAATGGGGAGGCGGGTTCAGCATCCACTGCTGCTGGGGCTCGCAGGGCCGCCCGCCATGGCTGGGCAGCTGTCGGGAGTCCCCTGCTGCCCATTGCGGCTGGGCAGCTGTAGGGGGCCCCCATCACTGTGGGGGCTGGGAGCAGACGGGGCTGGGGGCAGAAAATGTCATGGAGGTCAATGGAAGTCATGGATTCTGTGACTTCTGTGACCTCCGTGACATAATCGTAGCCTTATCAATGAGTGAAGCAGCTGTGCAATATTGTTTATCTCCATTGTTCAGTATTCACATGTATCACAGAGATATGTATATAAATATTTCTAATATTTATCTTTTGGATGGCTTCACAGCTAATGACAGACACCAAGCTACAGCGTTACTAATCAACACAATTCAAAATAGTTTCAGTAAAATTTACCAAAATATTCATGAAAACAAATGAAGGGAACATTCACAAAGGCTAATCAGAACAAAGTTCTATTAACAAAGCAAATAATGCATGGTAGGAGATGCAAAGCTTTGCTTCACTGTTTGAACATATGTGCATCCTTACTCTGTTTAGGCTGTGGAAATTGATCTCAGAAATACATTAAATATATTTCTCAGAAAGCCAGAATGCTAATTAGATTACCAAGTTGTAAAGGAGTGTAAATTAAATAGGTAAACTAAGGGACTGGTGATGAAATATTCTTTTATTTATTCAGTTACTTTCTAGGTCTGCATCTTGAATAACCTGACATTGACTCTCGGTTACCAGTCTGTTGTATTTAATTAATGAAAACCTATTTAATAATATAGAGTTGGTAGTTTTGTCCTTATAGCAACATTGTTCTTATAAACATTCTCTTTGTCATGATATCTGCTGGAGATTTGACAGTTGTGGATTTGGCATACACTGATTATTTTTTCTTGTTCTTCAGACAAACTTTGGCATATATCTGATGAACCAGTCCTTGTGCTCATCCCTTCCAAATATCTTGTCAGTGGGATCTCAAGTATTTCCAGTGTTGAAGGAAGATAAAGAAATTCAAAGTCCTCTATCCAATGAAGAAAAAACTTCAGGATAGCGTCTTTGGCTGGACAATGCATAATTAAGGCTCTTTAACAAACACATTACATGTATTTAAAAAATCTGGTAATTATTAAAAAAAATTCTATGGATTTGCTTCTGATTTTATTCTACTCAAATTATTTTTTTGTTTGATGAAGATGTTAGAATCCTCAGTCTTTACATAACCAGTAATTACACACCACCTACTCTTTTTTAAACCCTCCCATGAATATGTTGCATCAGTCCTAACAACTCACTTAACTCAGCTGCTTCAAGATGTAACAGGTTTGGGCAAGATTTATTGCAGGATGGATGACTCCAATATTGAGTTTAATGTTGTTGTCATAAAAAAAATCTTAATGATGGGAAGGTCTGCTCTTTCCTGACCCCCAAAGGAGTCCAACAATTTGTGATATTTTCTTCAAGGATGCTCTCATCCTTTTAGTGGATCTGAAGTCCGATTACTGAGATTAGGCTGGTTGTTCAGTCTATTGCATTATGGTAGGTGAAATTCCAGCCCTATTGAAGTCAATGTCAGAATTTCCACTTCGTAAGCTATGGGGTTTCCCTGGGTTAACGTTGGCACAGGCTGACCTGCGGCAACCCTTGGTTATTTCAAATTTGAATAGAGCCCGAGAGCACAACAGTAGGTCTGCTGAGAATCGTATGTCAAACAGTCAATCTGAAACAGGAATTATTAACATAGAGTCATAGAGTTTAAGGCTAGATCATCTGGTCTCCTGAACATCAGAGGCCACCAACACCAGCCAGGACCCACACACTAAACCCAACAGCTAAAATTAGGTCAAAGTATTACAGCCCACAGGAAACCAAACTGTTATGTGAATAGAGAGAGACCAAGGGGTATGAATGTCTGAGGCCGCTGCAATGACAAGGAATTGATTGAGATATACTCAGATATACCAAGTGACCCCCACCCTGTGCTTCAGAGGAAGATAAACACCCCCATCCCACCCCACCCCCGCCCCAAGATCACTGACAATCTGACTTTGAGGAAAATCACTTCCCAAACCAACATATGGTGATCAATTAGATCCTGAGCATGTAAGCAAGAACTAGTCAGCTAAGCGTGTGTGTGTGAGAGAGAGAGAGAGAGAGAATGCTTGGTACCACCACAGAGCACTGGTTCTCCCCATCAAGTGTCCCATCTCCAGCTGTGGCTTTCTCTGATGTTTCAGAGGATTTAAGAACAAAAGACATAGGCCTGGGGGTCCTTTATAGTTTATCAGGCTCTGCCCATTACCATCACAAGCAACCCCATCATATAACCCCTCTCTGAAATGTCTCCAGCTGTCTCTTAAAACTAATTAAGTTGCTTGCTCTCTTGATTCCTATTGGGAGGCTGTTCCAGAACCTCACTTCTCTGAAGGTTAGAAGTTTTCTAATTTCCAGCCTGAATTTGTTCATGGACAGTTCATACCCATGTGTTCTTTTGCCAACTTTCTCCTTTAGTTTAAATAGCTCTTCGTCCTCCCTACTGTGCACCCCCTGATATATTTATAGAGAATAATCACATCCGCCTTTAGCCTTCTTTTTGCTAGACAAAACAACCCAAGCTCTTCCAGTCTCTTCTCATAAGACAGGCCCTCCATTCCCCTGAGCTCCTAGTAGCTCTTCTCTGCAACTCTTCCAGTTTGAATTAATCTTTCTGGAATGGAGGTGACCAGAATTGTACACAGTATTCCAAATGAGGTCTTACCAGTGCCTTGTACAATGGCATTAATATTTGTCTATCTCTACTGGAATTTCCTTGCTCGATACATCCTAGGATCACATTTGCCTTTTTTTTTTTTTTTTTGCTGCTGCATCACATTGGTAGCTCATAGACATCCTGTGATTGACCAATACACCCAGGACTCTCTCCTCCTCTGCCGCTTCCAACTGATGAGCCATATCCGAGTCTGATCTGGGGATTTGTAGCAAATCTCTAACACTATCCCAATAAAATCTCTTCTACAATCCTTCCCTAAAGTGATGTTGAGGCAAACAGATTCTGTTTTGTCCAAGGTATCACTTAGTATTTATTTACCATTTACTGGGGTGACATTCCCCAGGGTACAATCTGGATTGATGGACAGCTGTGTCCCCCCAATCACCAACCTGGGGTGGCTTTTATGCTGCTTTGTTAAGAACTACCACTCCTGGTCTGTTCACACAGAGCCTCCAGCAAGCAAAATCACTCCCAACTGAAATATGAGTGCTTCTAGCCTGCCACTCCTGAATTATATTGCAGAGCAACACCAGCAAACTTCCAGTCACAGACTTGTCCCCAGGAATGTGCATCTTGTACCGCCTGGCTCTTTCCTTCTGGACAATACAAGCTCATAGAAAGTCCATCATTTTATTAAAAGAAAATGATATGCATAAAACCTGTTAGCTAAAATGGAGATTGCCAAACAATTACATCTAAACACACACTGGTTTAGCTAAAACAATAAAACAAGTTTATTAACTACAGAAATATTTTAAGTGATTACAAGTAATGAAGCATAAAAGTCAGAATTGGTTACAAAGAAATAAAAGGTAAAACGCAAACTAATACCTAACTTAACAAGGTAAATGAATTCAAAAAGCAAAGGTTTTTTTCACCACATGCTTTTACCGGCTGAATGCCTTCAGTCAGGACTACTCCCCCAGTTCAGTGTTCCTTTAGGTATCATTAATGCCATGAGAAGAGAGGTGATTTGGGGGCCTTTGTACCTCATTTTTATCTTTTCCTCCTCTTTGAGAATCATCTCCAGCTGGGGTTCAGGTGACAGTAAGTCTGTTTCTTTGCTGAGATGTAGACGTCTCACTCACAACATTCTTCCTGCCAAAGACTGGCTGTTTAACCAGGTGACAGTTCATTTGATTATGTTTACACCTGGGTGAGGTGTTGGCTAGCCTTTTGTCTCTGTGTAACTGGTCTGAAGCTGTTTTCCCAGACGTGGAACATGCCTTATGCGTTAGAATGTCATAATTTTACATACAGTGTTGCCTCACAGATTTTACCGGGACAATAATGCTCAGCAGATTGAGTTTTCAAATGATATCTCAAAAGGCATACTTTGTACAAAATGTATCATAGCCTTGTAAAAATGGTTATCATAAGAGTACAGACTGTCACAACCACTTCATTAATGTGCAATTCTATCCCACCGCCTTTACCTTTATTTCTCTCTCTCCTAAACAGCTCATACACATCAATATCTATATTCCAGTCAGGAGTGCTATTCCACCATGTTTCAGTAATCCCTATAATATCTGGTTTGACCTCCTGCATCAGTAGTTCAGTTCTTCCATTTTATTGCCCAGGCATCTTGCATTTGTGACAAGTTGTTTCCCTCAGATGAGTTTTCTAGATGAATTAGATATAGTCCTTTCACCGCCCTGACTACTACTCCAATCAATATTGTGCTTTCTTTCTCCTTGCAGTCCATACCCTTACCAGGTGATGTTCCATTATCCCTTACTATTTCTTCATTTAGCTAGTTTTAATTCTGGGTCTTGAAGCCAGGCATGAATATTTCAGGAGTTTCTTCCAACCTTCTCCCTTTATATTTCTGAGCTGAAAACCTTTTTTATCAGTTCTGCCAGCCTTGATCCCAAAAGATTAATGCCTCAGGTACACAAGTGAAGTCCACTTGTCAAAAAAGTCATCTTTCTGTGAAGACCACCCAATGGTTGATTATCCAAAAACCTTCCTTGTAGCACGAGTCCTTGAGCCATCTGTTCATCTTCATTATTTTGTCATGCTTTCACCCTCCTTCTCTAGGGACCAGCTGTATTCCCCTGAAGATCTTGAGTTGTCTGTACCACCTCCTCTTTTCTAGCACATTATACCTTTAAATTCCCATCTGAATTCCATCATTGTGTCTAGCTCCATCTCTAATCCTTGGATCTTTTCTGCCCTGAGCTCTATCATGTGTCTAGCATGCATAAGTAGCTTCCATCAGATATCCATTCAAGGATGATATATCTCCCGCAGCTTCTGCATCCCACCGTCTATTTTGTCTCCTCTCCTCCATTGGTCACTTCTAGTGCTGCCTCAGTAGCCATCATTGTCTTCTCTTCCTAATCCCTACTCCTAGAGAAAGAGAGGATGACCCCTGTGATGGGATGCCCCCCTTCTGGGGTACCACTGAGCCCACCTGTTCCACCAGTCTGGGCTCCCTTACACTGCCCTGCTGAGCCAGGCCTCCTCTAGCACACACACAGGTAGGGACACACCCAGATGCAGAAAGACACAGACACCGAAATCAGTACTGCATGGGAAAGTTTTTGGCTACGGAATTGCCCAGCACTCAAGTGCATACCCTCTCTGGAGTGTAAACCCAAAACTGTATTGTTTTGCACTGCACAGAGAACTGTACAGCGTAAGCTAATTGAAATTCGCCTTCTCCCTCAAAGTGGAGGAAGATATGCACAGCTTTTTGTCCCCCTCCCCCAGTAATGAATTCCACAAACTGGGTTTAGAGAAAACAAAAACAAGTTTATTAACTACACAAGATAGATTTTAAGTGATTATAAGGGATAGCAAACAGATCAAAGCACATTACTGAACAAATAAAACAAGCACCCAAACTAAGATTAATACATTAAAAAGACTGGTTACAAGTAGTAATTTCTCACCCTAAGTGTTGTTTTAGGCACTTCTTTCACAGGCCAGACACCTTTTCCAGCTTGGGTTCAGTCCTTCTCTCCCCCTTTCTCTTTGTTTCGTAAATGTTTCCAGCAGTCATCCTGGGTGGGGAGTCACTGAAGAATGAACCAAAATGAACTCACTTTCCTGCCTTAAATAGGATTTACATATGTCAGGAATCCTTTGTTTCCCAGTTTGATCCTCACCCCCCTATTAGTGGAAAAATACTAGTAGTCCAAGATGGAATCCAGTACCAGGTGACATGATCACATGACCTTGCAGTGTCAAAGCAGCCATGAGTCAAGGTTGTTTGCAGCATCCCAGGAAACATCTCAGGAAGGTGGAAGATTAACATCTTCAAAGTCCTATTGTTCCCCCTAATGGCCCTGTCTGGTGGGTGTTCTCCAGGTGTAAACCCACTTGTAATTGATACATAGTCAATATTCCTAACTTCAGATACAGAAATGATACATGCATACAAATAAGATAATCACATTCAGTAAATCATAACCTTTCCAATGATACCTCACGTGACCCATCATGTATAAAACATAGCTTAGTTAGCCATATTCATATTGTAACACATCTCTATGAAGAATATGGGGGGTAATGTCACAACCCTCCACCCTGGCCCTCAAACTCCCACTGAAACTGCTAGCCAGTCTTTGCTCCAATGTTCGCTATTGACTGGCTTGTAAACTTAGCCAAACTAGATCATCACTACCCCCTTGTTAAGCAACATTAGCAAACACAGGATCAAGTCAGGACATAAAATTACCATTCTCCTCTCAGGCCAAACTCCCACACTAACTCCACTGTTAGTTGCTAGCTGTTCAATGCCTTGCACAGAATCCGATGTATTGGAGAGAGGGAATGTATCCAAACCACTGTACATTTGAAAAGTTCAGGAGGGCTCTTATTCTTTTAAAGAACTGGTTTTCCATCCATAGCCCTACAGTTCAGTCTGAAATGGCTGTAATAAATCTCTAAATAGTAAGCTTTGTGATGGAAATTAGGAAAGACATTATCTATTTCTTACATGTAGGAACTGCCCTAATTTTCAGAAAAAAAAGAGGTGTTTTATGTTTATCGAAACTGTCATTTTTGCTAGAAATGCATAATATTTAACAACCATAATATCGTACCTAAATATTTACTTTGAATACCATGGTATGTGTGTATGTATTAGCTAATTAGCTGATGCTTGTAACAAGCAGGTATTTGGGATTATTGAAACGCAGTTTCCTGATATCTAAATCTTTAATTTTTTCATTCTTTTAATTATCTGTCATAAAAAATATTGTTTTATTGGCTACAATGTCAGTGCTGTTCTGGCAGATTCCATGTGAGAAGACCAGCTGTATTTTGGCCTTCAGATGATCTCTGGCACCTTTTTCTGCTTGCCCTTACCTTTCCAATATGTTGTTTGTTTAAAATGGCACAAAAATTAGAAAAGGAAATAGTCTCACTTTCACATGTTGTTGGATATACAACAGAATAAGTCACTTTAGTACAAAATAGCTTGACAACTGGTGGTTGTGAATAGCTTTAGTACAATGTAAGATAACTAAGGATGAGAGAATTTGAACTTTAAAAAAGTCATTCTTCGTCACTTTGACCTATTATTTACAATGCCATTATGCTTTATCTGTCCTGTGGTTTAGTAATATTAGAACAACAATCATTTTGTAATTTAACAGAAACTTTCCCTGATATATGAACATATTCAACAGCATAACTGTGCATTTCGCAGAAGGTGTATCCTTGTGCTATGATGACAGAAAATTCTACACTGCATTAGACTGATGGATCTGACATAAGGAATCTCTCACTTCAGCAGATGATAGTATTTTTCCTCCTAATAAGAGGAGTCCTCCCATCAGCATCAAGATGTTGTTTTTCCCATGAGTGATGGGAAATTATTCATGATACCAAGCACTTTGTAGAAAAACTAGACATTAGAACATTTTAAATTACATGTCTTATAAGTTTTATATGAGAATATCCTTACAGTAATGTGAAAACATTGTAAGAAAGAGCCTTTCATAGTGCAAGGCCAAGTCCCACAGTAATGAAAAAGCTATAAATACCTCAATGGAATATATATTCAATAGATAGAGTTTACCTGTCATTTTGATGGGTTACACTTCCACGTTCTGAGAATATAGGAAAAAGACAGTTTCATGGGGACATAGAATTTTGCAAATAGGTACTCCAGCTGCTGCAAAAATAAGTTTTTAAATGTATATCTACTATTACGTCAATCTCTTTGTGGAAGAAAATCAACCTAATAAAAGTCTTTCCAGAAAATTGTACATAGTAAGTTCTCTATGTATTAGAAGACCAAACCCATATTTCCTTACAATAAATTATTCACATACATTCCATTTTCTGTGTGGCTTAACTCCTTCTCAAATCTCAGAAAAAAAATAATTATTACAAGTTCTAATAATAGCTAAGAGGCTAATATTGCTAAATGGAAAACAGTATTTTGAGCCTACGCCTCCAAACTTTCGGTTCCTTAATATGATTAGGAAATGTCAGACATAATCTATAGATATGTTTTTGACAAGCATTTTACAAAATGTGGACCAAATCACGAAGTCGTCATGCAGTTAAAATTTCCATAAAAGCCGAACGAAGGACTGAGTAAGGACCTGAGAAGCTGTCTCTATATTAAGATTATGCTAGGCATTTCTTCTTCTTTTTCTCATTTCTTCTCTTTCAGAAATGAGATCAATAAAATATATATTGCACCTGACATGCCTATTTGTGTAGTAAACATTATGGAATGCAACTAACTTTGAATTCACTGAGAGCTGATGGCACTAATCATCTTGAAGTAGAGTTCCCTATATTTGGATGCCATTTGCAGAAATACCTCTAATAGTGGTACTTCTATGTACATGTAGCACAGTACTAGTTAGTCATTGTTTTTCCCACTGCTCACTTGCCATTTTTGGGAGGACCATTTTCAGGAGAAGTGCCTTCAGAAAAAAGAAAGATCATGTTAAAATCGAGGTCGGAGGTAGCAAGCTTTAAGAGTCACCATTAAAAAGTCAGCAAGAGTGTCTGAAATACATACTACCCATTGCAGTACACAGAACATGAAAAAAAATCCCAAATACTGCCTTTTTAATAGGCACTATTGAGCCCATCTCATTTGAAATACCCCAGCAGAAATGGTTAATACAAAGTTCCCATTTTTCTTCAGCCACTATTTGCACAACACAATCCATGACTAGAATGAAAATGCCTCAGTAGCACTCAAGACTAACAGGTGGTCTTGGAGCCTGAGTACATGTGTGGAGAGGCAAAGGGGTTCCATGAAGATCGTTTGTTCCATCCCCACTTTGTGCCAATAATAATAATGTTAGAATGTAAGTTAGGCCAAACTGGAGTGGGTCATATTTTCCCTTTAATTAACGGACAGTTGACAATATTGGAAAGTTTCCAGTGTGATCATCATATTGCAACTTTATTACTAATCTGGAGTGATGCAGTTCTGGAAATGTATTCTGTAATTATACATACTCTTGCATTCATTTGGATATCCTTATTCCTTCTGTGAGCCAGTCAACTCCAGACACAGAGCCAACACTCACCAGCAGAGTGCAGATACTCAAAGGGTGTTAACATCAGCTCCCCAAGAATTATCCGTGCATCAACCTTGAGGCTCTCTCGGGTTCTGTGTTGACTTTTCTAAGTATATAAATATTCTGTCTAGATTATAGTATGTTGGGTAGGGTTTTTGGTGCAGACAAG
Source organism: Chrysemys picta bellii (assembly GCF_011386835.1). Lineage (NCBI taxonomy): Eukaryota > Metazoa > Chordata > Testudines > Emydidae > Chrysemys > Chrysemys picta. Next base: position 114,588,291 of record NC_088792.1, on the reverse strand, counting down.
ATCCCTCAGTCCCAAGATCAAATTGTCATTTTGCTTTGGCATGGTCAAAGTTTTCATCAAACTGTGTTTGAAAAACTGCTGACTATGGGAAAAGTCTGTTACTATGTTGTGGGTGTAGTGTATGGATCACCCCAAGCTGTTAAATGTTCTGGAATTCTCATTTCCTAAAGCAAAACAGAGGTGTAGGGCCTGTGCTGTGAGTCCTATGCTTTTACTCTGTTCTCGTCACTTCTCAAAGTGAAAATTATACTGTTGTTTTAAATGACTGCTGTATTTGAGGCATCCATCTTCTGGTTGGCCTTCTCTGGATAGGTGATTTCGATACTCATGTAATTAGCTGTGAGATGTGTATTACGGTTTTGTCATTTCATGGGTTTAGCTATAGCTGAACTAACTTTAAATAGCTCAGGACACATCCTGCCCATTTCCCTTATCTGGTGCCTTTTTAGAAAATGTTAATAAATTAGGTCCTTAAACAATTCAGTGAGCTTGCCTCTTATCAGTTGAGTACCTTACTTGTTATGTTAAGGAATGACAATACACTGAGTTACTCAGCAGTTCAGATGATTAAGTATTTGACTGTAAAATCATTAGACTTGATGTGTGAAACTCAGTATATTGACTTAATTAGAGAAGACAGACCCTGGTCTTGTTTGTTTTTTTCCCTACCAGTGAGTAGTGTGAGGAAAACACTTTCAAGTATTCTCATACAGAGTGACCCAAATAGAATAAACACACAATATTCCATAATAGTGGGCCACAGCACACTAGTTTGCAATTAAACATAAGGCCCAAGCCACAAAGTTTAGGCCCAGATCTCAAACACCTCAGATTTCAGCTCTTGGAGTCTGCATGGTGTTGTGTGTGTCCATCCACAAGAGCAAAACTCTCTAAACCGGTATTCTTTTAGTCAAGAAAAAACAGGAAAGAACAAAAGTAAAGTCTTCATGAGACTACAGTGTGTGATTGTCTTTTAATATCAGGCAGCAGCAACTCTGAAAACAAAATGGCTGCTGTCACTGTCAACAGGCAGAGTTGTTAGAAATGTAAGAGTGAAGTACACAGAAAACAAAGAAATCATACTTTCAAGCTACTGTTTATCCCTTTATAAACCAATGAGCAACTGGCAATGCTTTAGCTAAGACATGAGTTTGGATTTCAAACAACACCAAAGTTTAGGGACATCCAAATCTAGAGTTTTGGTTAGGAACTATCTCTGGTTATCATAATGTCACTACAGAGGTTTGGCTGTTGTTGTAGAGCATTATTATCCATATAATAAGATTACAGGATTGTCAGCTGTGTATCTGTCACTCTGAAGCCTAAAATGTCTGTTGAATCAGTGTGAAGTAATGGAAACAGCTACAAACATGACTGAAAGCTCTATTGGTTGAGAATATCATGAGGTTCAGTTGTTACTGGGATTTGCGGCATATTACCATCTAATTTTTAAGTTCTCAACTATTCTGACATTATGAATTACACCTGTGAGGTATACAACTACAGTAACACAGATATCTAGGCCATGCCAAGAGTCTTAGACCATTCTGATATCAGAGGTAACTCAACCAATCACCATCCTTATCTACAGCTAACTTGCATCCAAGAGCTTCTTTGGTTGTTTGAGGGAGACTGCACGGATGGTGGATTACTTGGCCCAACTGCATGGGCTTTCAGCTACTAGTGCATATTTAACTCAGAGATCCTTGTTACAATTAAAAGCTAATGCATGTAGCTAATTTAGCTTGCAAAGCTTGGAGGAATTTAGTTAGTTAGTTGTGCATGATATTGTATTAGAGGAGCACTTTTATGTCAAATCCTCCTACTATTTTCTGTTCTCTTGTATTGGCATAACAAATTCATTTGGTATTCATTGAATCTCGTATGCCTTTCCCACAGGTGGTGCATGGTAATTTGGAACTATTTAAGTGTAAAGAGAAGAATATGTCAGGAAAGAGAGACTGTGACATTTCATTGAGTGCCTAACCTGAAACAATTGGTTAAATTGGTCAAAGAAGATTGAAAGCTTATATATTTGGGCCTTGGTGGAAATGTTAAGGAAAAAAAGAAAAGAAACAAGTGGACTCCTTCCTTATTCTCTCTCTAGATGCAAAAATGAATAAAAATTGACAAATACTATTTATTTTGAAAGATAAATACAATTTCACTGAAATACTCAGGCACTATAATAGGTATATTTATCCAGAATGGTATTAAATAAATATTCTGCTTTGGATAAAAACATTGATTTGAAAGAATGTCCTACCTATTGTCATATTTATCAGCTTTTCTCATACCATTTGCTCCACAGTAGAGTAATGAAATGCAAAAATATTAAAAAAACAACAATCCACGTTTTGCTTGGAATAGGCAAAAATAAAAATACATCACCTTTCCTTGGCCCTAGGATGCCCAGAAGTTCTGAGCTGAAAGACTAACATCTGGCGGTTAACCATAATCTTGATATTACATATTCAATCATTTGTAAAAATGACCATGACATTCGTCAAAGAGAAGAAAATCAAGGATGATACAGTTGTTGCTGGGGTGACATTCAGATAGTCATTATGTTATCTGTGGCAAGGACTGTTATCAGGGAGAGAATTTTCTTAACATACAGATACATCTCTCTTAGAAACCACCCATAACAGGAAGGTTTTCAGATACGTGCATTACTCACGGTTATTTTTCTGAAGTCTCTGATGGTGAACTGTGTGCTTTATGCCACACAATGAAATGGAAAGCTGTGTGGGGCCATGAATGACAGAACACAGGGAAATAATGGAATTTTTTGGCTATCAGCTGCAGTCCCTGGAGACAAATGGCCTCAGAATAAAGTTAATATGAGAAAGAAAGAAGGAACTGACTAATGAAACTAAATAAAATTCTCTTGGTCCTGTAGAATTCACTGTTGTGAAAAAGAAAGGTTTATCGATTTGTGTGGTTCCACCTATTACTACAATTCACTAACTTCTGGGTCCTAGCTGAAATCACTTTCTTATTTAAAATCTTACTAGTGTTTGTGAAGGAACTATGGTAAAGAATATCAATGATGGGGTTGGGATGGGCTGTTTAAGTTACATTCATGAAGTTGATTGCAAAGATTCCCACAGGTCAGCAAAGGCTAGCTGCAGAATTTTTGTTTGGGTGCATCTTTAGTTTAAATGAAAAGACCATTAATTCTAAAAGCAGGGAAAATCTTAAATTTAAGCCAAAAGTTCTTAACCTGTGGTGCTGTGCACTTGCTGGTGGAATAGGGAGAGCTGTCAGGTCCATATGATGATGTTTTTTCCAGTTTCCAGGTGTGAAATTGCATTGAGAAACAATTAATTACCAGTGTTGCCAAGTCTTGTGATTGTCTCATGAGACTCATGATGTTTCAGGATTTTCTTGAAGTTGATTAGGGGAGAATCAGCTTTCATTAAAAAGAAAATGTAAATGACTAGCCTTCATGGGTGCAGAAAACCATAAATATAGTAAATCCTGAAGGCTCAAAGAAACAAAACCTCAAATTAATTATTTTAATAAATCTCATGGTTTTTAAGACAATCTCATGATTATGGAGGGACTGATGATTTGTGAACTCTTGGGGCTGGCATTGCTGATTATATGTACATACTTTCGTAAGATGACTTTTTCCATATAAGTAATTGCTATAGTTGTCAGAAGAGGATGCTATGTGATCATAAATGGCAGGGGTGTGGTCTTAAGGTGTGATCAGCAGAATGAAAAAGTTTGTGAAACCCCAGTGTTCTTAGAAAAGAGGTCCCCAAAGTGTGGGGCATGTCTCCCCCTCCCCTCCCAAGGGGGTTTGAAGGAACATCGTAGGGTGGCAGAGCCGAGGCGGGGGGCAGGGTCAGTAAAGGACCTGGCCACGGGCCCGACTGCCGGCTTCCACTACAGCCCAGCTGCGGCTCTACTCCCCCCCCTGCCCCCAGCCTCGGTCCCTGGCTGTGGCCCCACTCCCAGACTCAGACCCACCCCCAGCTGCGGCTCCAGACTCAGCCCCCTTACCCCTGTCCACGCCGCCCCTCACGCCTGAGCTGCAACCCTGCTCCCGGCCCCAGCTCCAGGGGAGTGGGGAAAGGGCATGGATAGGGGTAAGGAGGGGGGGGGGCGCGATCCTCAAAAGTTTGGGGACAACTGCCTTAAAAGCACCGAACACCAAATTTACAGCTGTAGACTATGCTAATAGCATAGAGCCAGTAGCATGAGTGCAGCCTAGGGGCTGTCAATCACAATGTCCTCTTTATGACCTTTGTGGATCTGCACATGTGCAGAAGGGACACCTGGCCTGAGGCATGGGGTACTACTTTTACTCTGCCCAGCAACAGTTACTAGTTTACCCAGCAAGAGTTCTTGATTTGTTAATCTGTTAACCTATCAATAACTCCCACATGCTCTGATTTGATTGGTCAATACTGTTACCAGTTCTTTGGCATTCCCTGGCCAGGAGCTATTTGCTGGCCAGGTTTCTGCACTGTGACACTGCTTGTCCAACAAAGCTCCAGTGTTTATGATTTTACTTTCATAATAAAAGCTATTGTTTAAATACTTACCAAAGACTCCAGAATTGGATATCTCAAACCAAGCAAGTAGCAGGAGGAACCTGCAAAGGAACCTGCACTATTGCTTGGGAAAGGAAAGATTGAGCAGGGCCCAACAACACCCATGCCTTGTTTCCTCCTTGAAAAATTAAGTTTCATGAAGGCTGGAGTTATGCTGCTCTGATACTGGTACACGGATTTCTCTCAAATAATCTCTTTTTGATGGAAGCAGTAAATATGTAACCTACTGAGCAGATAATTTAAAAAGTAAATTGCAACAGGATTTACAACAGTAAATCTCCATTTTACCTACCGGATTAAAAAAACCTGGCAAGATAGGCTTTTAAATTAACTCACTCACCCTGAGGAATGGGGTTAATTTAATTTTTAACATTATCCCATATTCAGATCTAGGATATTAATTTGCTTATTGCCAGCTTGCTGGCAGCTTCCCTTTTCAACTCAGTCCAGGAGAGCTAGATAAGAAAAAGCATATTTTTGTAAATATTTTAATGCATCTAACAATACAGTTGGATGGGGATGGTGAACATGGGTGAAATTCTTGCCCCATTGAAGTCAATAGCAAAACTCCTATTGACTTTGATGGGATGAAATCCTGGCTCCATTTGAAGTCTGGAGTTAATCACTATTTCTTTCCTCAGTAGGGTGTGAATGATCTTCAAACTTTTAAAAAGTAATAAGTGATTTGGGTGCCTCCATTTTTTGGTACCCAGTTCCAAACACTTTAACGGTGCCTTATTTTCCTAGGGTGTGGGCTCAGCAATGTCTGAAAAACAGTTGCCTTTAGGGTGTATCAAATTGGCCACCCAAAGTACTTTTGAAAATTTAGGCCAATATGTATTATTTCCTATTTTATTAAATTAACTTAATCCAAATGGAGATTATGAAACTTTCCACATGCCAGCAGGCAAAATGGTGACAGCTGTTGAAAGCTGTATCTTGCATGTTTATCTGTTGCATATATTCTGTGCAAAAAGTGCTGTTCAGACAGTATATGTTAATACAAAAATAAGACACAAGTGGCAGCTGTAAAACTATCATGAGAATGAAAAAAGGATTGAACAGTCAACAGGCCTGATTTCACAACCTTGTGTACTCACACACCTATGCAAAGTGAGCATAAAAGGCTACTACTGTGTAAGTGGAGAATTCTGATGTAATAGCATTTCACAGTCACTTTGCTTGGGGGTAAATAATCAGCACAAGATAGAAGACAGTAAAGGATCAGGTCCACTGGGACTTCCTGATTGGGTGGAGGATGGAGAACTAAAAGCCTTTGTCCACTTAAAATAAGAAAGCTAGAAAATAATTTGCCTTACCATTCCCGTCTTTTCTGGTTTAATAGCCTTAGAAGTTGTAGGATAATGCTGGTGGAATAATAGCTAAGTTTATTTTAAGTTTAAAAATAAGGCAGTTTACCTGTGCAGCTTAGTGTTTTACAGTCATATAGTGAATTCTAGTGATGGCCTATCCAGAGCAGCCAAAACTGGGTTGATTTGTAGGTTTTTTTCTCTTAAAATGTCTTGATAACTAGATTAGTGAGTGAAAGTACTGAGGCCTGTTTAAAACCAGCAGGTAACCTGAAAGATTCCCAAGAGGTCTGTTAATTTCTGGAGGAACACCACTGACTTCAGTAAAGTTACATCAGGGATAAATTTGACCCAGTATATTAGTAATGTGCTTTGCCCCATAAAGAATACTCTGAAGGGACTGAAAGAGATTTCTGATGCCAGCACACTTCCATTCGTGCTCTAAGCAGTAGCCATGTTTAACCTCCTTTCACTTTACTGCTTACTTTTGAGCTGGTTTGAATTCTACATTAACATAGGGTTACCATTCGTCCGGATTCCCCCGGACATGTCCGGCTTTTTTCAGTTAAAAATAGCGTCCGGGGGGAATTTGTCAATGTCCGGACTTCCCCTTCCCCCCCCCCCCCCCCCCCCCCCCCCCCCCGCAGAGCGTGCGGGGCTTACAGGGCAGCCGGATGGTGCCACTCGAACGGGGATCCGGCAGCCAGAGCCCTTCCTCCACTTCCCCCCTCCTCTCTCCTGCAACTTGACACCACTCCCCTCCTCTCCCTCCCTCCCCCCCGCCCTGCATTCACAGATCGCCGGCCATCGCCTCGGCCTCCGGCCGTCTGGAGCTCCGACCCTCATCCCCTCCCCCGCTGTCGAGCGCGCTGCTCTGCAGCACAGTAAGGGGGTTGGGGGTCAGAGAAGCGGCAGGGAGGTTCTGGGGGGGTGGTAGTCAAGAGACAGGGAGCAGGGGGGAGGGTTGGATGGGTCAGGAGTTCGGGGGGGGCTGTCTGGGGGTTGGGGGTGTAAGGTTTTGGGCAGAGTACAGGTGGGGGGGGTCTCAGGAGGGGGCAGTTAGGGGACAAGGCATAGGGAGGCTTAGGTAGGGGGTGGGGTTCTGGAGGGCAGTTAGGAGCAGGGGTCCCAGGAGGGGGCAGTCAGGGGACAAGGAGCGGGGGGGGGGTTGGGAGTTCTGGGGGGGGCTGTCAGGGCGCAGGAGTGGGGAGAGGGATCGGAGCAGTCAGGGGACAGGGAGCAGAGAGGTTTAGATGGGTCGGGAGTTTTGGGGGGGGCTGTCAGGGGGTGGGGAGTGGTTGGATGGGGCGTGGGAGTCCCAGGGGTCTGTCTTGGGGTGGGGGTGTGGATAAGGGTTGGGGCAGTCAGGGGACAGGAAGGGGGTAGAGTCCTAGGGGGCCAGTTAGGATGTGGGGAAGGTCTCAGGAGGGGGCAGTCAGGGGACAAGGAGCAGGGAGGCTTAGTTAGGGGGTGGAGTCTTGGGGGGCAGTTAGGGGCAGGGGTCCCAGGAGGGGGCAGTCAGGGGACAAGGCGTGGGGGGGAGGGTTGGGGGTTCTGAGGGGGCAGGAAGTGGGAGGGAGTGGAAGGGGCAGGGGCGGGGCTAGGGCAGGACTCCTCCCGTCCTCTTTTTTGATTGTTGAAATATGGTAACCCTACATTAACATATTTTTGCCAGAACTACATTATCTGCATAGCTCATATACAAAGGTTAGTGGAAGTGAAACTGCTAATTAAAGAACTCTTCCCAATTTGGCCAGTTAAATCTTATTATCGCTTTAAACCCTACAGACGTCTGTGAGATTTCTACTGCAAACATCCTGTTATTTTTCAAATTAGGGCCTTAAATTGCTCATCATATACCTTTTACTAGCAGAAAGTTAGCTGTTCTTAAATTTCCAAAGCAGATTATAAAAGGGAAAATTCATGTCAAACAGATGTTTACCGCAGCTGATTGAGGTTTTTGCAAGAGATAATATGCCAGCTGAGCAGAATCATTTAGGAGGCATTTTTCTTTCTTTCATCATAAATCTCATTAAAGCAGGAAATAGTTTGAAGCATGAAAGAAAGATAAATGAGTCTCATTAAAGGAAGTATGGTGTGATTAAACCATAGGTGCGTGTCATGTTGAGCTATCACCATATTGGGAAGTATGAGTCTAAGGGACAAGTGCTTGCTGACACCAAAAGGAGTGGTCAAGCAAGACACAGGTCCTAAGGTATTTCATTGTGATGTACTTATTGGAAGGGAGAGATTTTCAACATATTTTAAACATTTTAACCACAAGATTATCCTTAATCTCTGAAAGTAAATTTGGAAGAACAGGAAGCTAATTAGTTATCAAACAGTTTGACCAAATTTACCTCTGGTGTAACCAGGCAGAACATCAGAGAATTGTGTCCAGGACAGAGCTTAACCACATCACCCTCTGCTATATAAATATGCCCATGAAAGGGAAAACACAAACATAACATTTTTTCTCTTGCTATTTTTGGGCCCAAATCATGGTAAAAGTATGTTTGATTTCTAAAGAAGCAGGATGGAGCAGTTTGTTTAATTTGAATAAGTCATCCTCATTGAATGTCATGGAAATTACTCGGTAGCCCTATTTACTCTTTTACCCTGCTGAGCCTAAAGCCGGGAGGAGATATTCCTTTCTAGCCAATGAAACTAGAGTAGTTCTCACTCTGCTGGCAACCTCTTTGAAGCATGTGTGCTAGAGGGCAAAGCCAAAATTTGAAATAGAGGCTTTATTAACGAACAATGCTTTCAATTTTTAATTGGTGAGTGACCTTATGCCTAGCAGTGCACCTAGACATGAATAATTACTCCATTGCACTTACCCTGCTGTGTCCTATTGCTTAATTAATGGATTCTTATGCCTCCAAATTAATTTGAAGTTACTTGGCATTTTTAAAATGGGTATGTGGCAATGCATCCCTACTGAAAGCTCCAGCATGCAAGCTCCCTTTCATTTCTAAAGCCAGGAGGCCTGGTTCTCCTTGGCCTTGTATCTTGTAGGCATTTGCACCTGTCCTGACCCTCTGTTCCATATGCTTTGAACTGCTCCAGCTGGACAAAGTAGGTGGAAAGCTGACTAAGCCGACAAGGTGAACAGTATGTCGCTGCTCTGCATAGAGGGTGTATTAGCAGGTGTGGCTGGGAGAAAAGGTTGTGACCATAGTGCTGCTGAACAGCCAATGTGGGCTAGACTATATGGAATCTGAGAGTCAATCTTCTGTAAGGGGCCTAATGGAATTTTTTTTAAAGTCAGTGAAAACTTTTTCCAATGTAATTTGAACCTGCATATTTTGAAAATGGTTTTTATCAAGCTGAATTTTGATGTTTAGACCCTCAGACTTGCAAATAAATATGGCCACCAAAATTAACCAGAAACACACCAACAGCATGTGCATGAACTTGTTAGTAAAATCAAACTGCTTGGCATAATTCATTTTTAGTCTATTAAGAACAGAAATGAGAAGAGACACATCTTGGTTTTAATACCTATTGTACCCTAATATTCAACTTTTTATAGCATTGAGTGATCCTTATATCATAATATTAGCAAGAAGTTAATCATAACACAGAAGTTATGTTTCCTGTAATATCTGAAATCATCTTCTCATTTTCTTTTATTCTGAATATTTGTCTTATAACATATATTGCACAGTAGTTAGAGGAGAATTAACACAGAAGTGATGGAGATTGCATTTTTTACAAATAGAGCAACAGTAGTTAGATGAGGTGGTGGTTTTGACACTCACAGTGGTTACAGTTGTATGTAAACCATGGAACTGATGGTAAGTCTCATGCCAGTTTCCTACAGTCTTTGCATTGTTTGCCAAGAACCAAGTAAAGAAGGTGTGCGTGAAGCAGGATTGCATAGAATAAGGGAGGCAACGGACATTAGAAAGCAATTGCAAGATGTCAAATACAGAGAGGTCATTGACAAAATTGAGCATTGGATCTTCCAAATATAATGCATTGGAAACAGGAGGACAGAGGTCTGATGCCACAATTCACTTCATTGCCACCTATATCAGCTGACTGCATAGAGGCAATATTCTGTAGCTGCACAAGTCAGAGATGTAGGTACAGGACAACACAACATGTTTGCACAGGAGCATGCGAATTTAGAGAACTGGAACAAGGTTGTCTGTGTACTTGACACTTAGTGCTTAAGGACAGTATTATCAAATAAGTAGTTTTGTCATAATAAGTGACCTAATAATATGTTGATTCAATCTGCCACTGTATACCAAAATTTCGTGAAATAGTACAACATTGACATGGATGCTTAACTTGTGTGCATTAAAATGTTTACTTAATGTTTAGTCAAGAAAATATTTTCACTTGTTTTCAAAGCAGGTGTTTTTACATTATGTGCTGTATTTTTGATAGTGAAATCAGCTGCTATACTTTTATTTCAAGGTGCTAATGCAAATGTAAGCGGGGGAATAGTCCCGCTATTGTGGGGCACTTCCTGGCTTCTGCACTACCCCGGTGAAATGGGCTAGCGGAAGGATCTGAGTCCTCGCTCCCACTTCCTTTAGCCACAGGCCTCTCCAGGGCCGATGAGAGGGTGGGGAAGCCAGTACAAATTACCAGGGCCCGGCGGTCTGGAAGGGGGCCTGGCTTCCCCACGTTCTCATCGGCCCTGTTTAGCTGGGGGGCCCACCCTTGCTGGGGGGCCCAAAACATTTTTTTCACCGTGGCCCGAATCCGATCTCGGCGGCCCTGGGCCTCCCTGCCTTCAAGGACTCCCCTTGCATTCTCCTGTCTGGCAGAGTCCTTGTAACCCCAACAAGGCTGTTGCCGGCCCAGAGGGCCCGAGGAGGGCAACAGGGTTCGTTGCCCGGTATGCGCCGCACCAATAGACACACCAGGGTGGAGAAGCAAACCAAATTTATTCAAGAGCTCTGAATAGGCACTAGGAGACCAGCATGTCTCAAATCAAGCGCAGCAAATACAAGCAAGTTTCCCATTTTATATTCCAAGCTGTTTGTGTACAAGCCTTTGTTCTGTTCCACCCTTACCCCTCCTTGCCCAACAGCGGTTACAGCAGGCATTACATTGTGGCATGAGAGAAAAGTTCTCGTCCGCATGCTTATCTTCGACCTTGCAAGCTCTACGTAGTAGGCCTTTCCCTCCCCCTTTTCCCCTCATTATCACTAAAAGTTCTGCTAGTGTGAGCGAAACTGCAGCTGTCTGCTAAAAAGCTGACCATTACATATTCTGCTTTTAGGCTGTTAGCATGTAGGTAGGTTAAGGTTCACAAGATGGAGTTACTGTGGCTCACTTAGACCCAGAGCAGGGGGGTTTCATCGGCACTTGTGGCCTTCCATCCCCCCCCGAGTTACCTGGTAGCTATGCCTAGTGACGTCAACAAGGCTGGGCCCAGGATTCCTGGGGGGCTTGCCCCCCAACCCTGCTGTGGTCACCTAGGTCAGGGGCAAGGATGTCCTCACTCCGGGTACTCTCTCTGCAGTGGATGCTTTCCTGACCCACTGATTTAAAGCAATAGTTTATTTAATTAACAATTGGTTTAAAAAGGAATAAGGAAAATGGGAAAGGTTAAAGGAAACACATCACCCCGCTCTGTGGCAGGGAACATCACAAACAGTGTCTCTGGAATGTCAGGGCAGTTCACCGTCTGTTTCTTGTAGGTCCCAGGCCGCCTTCTCAGGCCCGGGCTGTGCTGCAGGGATGCTGTGGGTTGGAACACTTGCTCTGGCAGTGGCAATATGCTCCCAGGCTCTAGGTGGCAGGACCCTTCTTCCCAGCGTCGTCCCCTCTTGGCTGAGGCATCTCCCTATGCTGGGCCCACTGCCCAGGGTCCCCCTCGCTCTTCCCAGTTGCTCACCGCACCCAGCTCCGGACTGCTCCAGCCCCAGCTCCACCTCCACTCTGCCTCAGCATAGCTGCTGCTCTGCCTCCAGCTCCCTGGGCTGCTTCTCTGGCCCCTCTGGCTCTGGTTGCTGCAGCTCTGCTCCCAGGACAGGTCTGCTCTCTCTCGGCTGTGCTCTGGCTTTGGGGCTGCAGCTCTGCTCCCAGCAGCTTAGCTCGGGCCCCTGCTCTCTCCTTAGCTCGGCCCCACTCTGTCTGACCCAGGCAATTCCAGCTCACACAGAAGACAGGACCCCCCCTGGCCTCCTGACTCCTTGATTAGCCTGCCTGTTCTGTCAATCAGGCTGACCTGGAGTGTTGGCCTCTCCCCATTGCCCCTAGGGACTGTCAGTCTCAGGGTCCTGATTTCCCATCGACCCTTCCCCTTTTGGTACTGGGAGCTAGCCAACCAAAACACCCCCACTGAACGTTAGTAAGGGGATAACAGTCCCCTTACATTCCCCCTTGCTAAAATTCTGCCACAACCACAATATTCACACCAGTACTTCCGGGCCCCCATATTAACAACATATACCCACATCATATCATATCAAAAACCCATTAACAATTATCAGAAGTACATTTAACATATTAAACAGTCCGCATCTATTTCTTCATACTATGCATGACAATATTCATTAAAACACTACATAGAACCAATAACATAATCATCTCTAATTTTAATAGGCAGTACACCCTTATTAGCCCTGTGGGACCTTCTTAAGACTGGTGGTTTGTTACCCATATTGTCTATTTCCCTGTCCTCGGGTAATACTGAGTCAGTTTGAGGGATCTGGCCATTCTTGTTAGGATTTGGGTTTACCCCATTGGTTTCAGTCTCCTCGGGAAATGCTGCTCTATGCCTCCTATGAGCCCTGGTCAGACTAAAAGTCCAATGCTTTAGCTGGTCCCTATGTACTACTCTCTCAGGACCTCCTAGTTCAGGCTGGATAGTGTACACTGGCAGTTTGGGATTGTTGTGGGTGACCACAGTGTGGGGATTTGGCTCCCATTTGTTCTGTATTTTATTACGTCTCTGGCGTCTGTGGCTACTAACTGGTACACAGTCACCAGGTCTGATGAGAGCCCCACTGGACTTGCGATCATAAGTCCTTTTCCTACTTTGGGCTGTGTCTTTAGCTGTACTGAGAGCAACTTCGCTGGTTGTCTTTGGCCTGTCATGGACACCTTTGACCTAGTCATCAAAATTGGTGACCTCATCCTTAGAAAAGGCTTCTTGATGCTTCTCTGGCAACACTCTTAAGTTAGTCACCTGTGCAGGAATCAGCCCTTGACATGCCGCTTGAACTGGAATTGGGAGTCTCCCACCACATTTTTCTTGAGGAAAGGTAACTTGTTCTCCCTTCTCCCCAAATGTTACCTTCACCTTAGGGATCACCTCCTCAGACTGCAACTCCATAGCCTTCATGCATGAGTTTAGAAGACTCACTGCTACTCTTCCTTTGATGGCACTAGTCAGTACATTGGCTGACCAAAGTCCATTAGATAGGCTTGACCCAGATGTAGACTCTACCAGCACTCGATATTCATTGGTATTTCCTGGCATCCAGCAGCATTCATTAAGGATCTTCACTCTCCAAGGAGGAATAATGGTCTTCCGTTTTCTGCCGACTTTAACATTTCCAGTCCACCTTGTGGGGCCCAGGGAATGACTCTGTCTCTCCACTTGAGCCAGTACTCCACTCAGCACAGCATTTTTCTTAGAGTGCCCATGACGATTCATCCTCCTGGTTCCTTTTACTGGCCACTGTAGCTTCTTCAGCTCACTAATGATGTTCATCCCTAGAATCCCTGGGACTCCTTCTCCTATATGGCTCATTTTGGAGGCTTTGTCTTTCAGGATGAAAATACATTTCCCTGGCAGTGTCTGGCCCATGTAGTCTATATCTGCTTCGAGGCATCCCACCACTGGGATTGCTAGTCCATTAACTGCTGTTAGATGTACAAACTGTGTGTTGTGCATGGTCAGCTCCTTGTCTTCTGAAAATGTGACTCAGTAATGGTGGTGACTTCTGAGCCAGTATCTAACAAACATCTGGTCTTCATCCCTGCTATACATACTTGAGCAGTTAGTCTCCAAATGCTCACTCACAGAAGTTGCTAGATATGCTGGCGCTGCCCACGTTCCACTCAATCACTGTATGCAGAGTGATTTTCCACCAAGGACAGGCCTAAGAATCCTTTTGCCACTGCTTGGCCTTCTACTATAGATGGACCATTCGCACCTGGTGCCCCATTGATTTCGAGTGCCAGGGACTCTGCTCTCCTTCTCAGTGGACATTCTTGGCTAGTATGCCCTGGTGTCAAGGTGTCACCCCAACTCTAAACTGTAGGGTACAGATGTGGGGACCTGCATGAGATAACCCCTAAGCTTATTTACCAGCTTAGATCTAGTATCTGCCACCACCAAATAATTTAAACAAATGTTTATGGGAGAGTCATTTGGAAATTCTGTCTTTCCCCCAAAATATTTCCCCAGTCTTTATCCCCCTTTTCCTGGCAGGATTGAGACTGATTCACCTCCCACCAAAAAACCCTTGGATCTTAAACAAGGAAAAATCAATCAGGTTCTTAAAAGAAGACTTTTAATTAAAGAAAAAGGGTGAAAGGAATACCTCTGTGAGATTAGCATGCAAGCTACTCTCACAGACAACAGATTCAAAACCCAGAGGATGTCCCTCTGGGCAAAATCTTAGTTACACAAAGAAACCCAATTTGATTCTCCCTCTATGCAAAAATAAATCACAAAAGAAAATAAACATAATCTAATACATGCCTTCTCTAAACACTTACTACTTTTAAGAAATGTTAGATGGCTGACTCCTGGATCCTTCACTCCGGCACAAACTTTTCTGAACAGACAAAAGACTGATTTCCCTCCTCCCTCTTTGAAAACATCTTGTCCCCCCATTGGTTCTTCTGGTCAGGTGTCAGCTAGGCTATGTGAACTTCTTAGCCCTTTACAGGTAAAAGAGGAATTAACCCTTAACTGTCTGTTTATGACACCTGGTCTTTCACAAGTGTAACAGATGTACCTTCCCAGCTCATCCTTCAGTGGGGCTCTTTGCGATCCCAATCTCCTTGGATACTTTGGCATGCTAACTGGATTTTTTTCTTTCATCAACTAGGTCATCACTTTCAGCATCGCCCCCGTTGGACAGCCAGTTTTTGGACAGCTTCATGTAGACTTTTCAATGTTAGCTGTGTTTGGGGCAGGGCCTTTTCCCTAGCAGCTGCATTCACCAAGCCCCCACTTCGCATATGGGGGTTAGGCTTGGCCCACTCTGCCACAGGAACTTCCTCTTCTTCTGACCACATAATGGCAGCCTGCATGAGTTCATGGAACTTCTTACTGGGCTCTTCTTTAAACCTCCTTTTCATTTCACGTCAGAGGGAGTCGTCCCGGAGCCCCAACACCAACTGCTCTTTTAGAAACATACCGGGGTCTGGAACTCGTTGAGAGTCTTGCCACTCCACTTTGCTCATTCTCTCCTGGAGGCCATATGCGTATGCTCGGATAGTTTCACCGAGCTCCTGCTTTCTCTCCAAGAACTCCTTTAGTCAAGTTCCAATAGGTACCTTGTCTCCATACACTTCTAGGAGGAGTTCAAACACCTTTTCCACATCTTTCTTCTCCGCCATTGCCATGAACTTTACTGTGGCCTTGGCCTGGCCCTTGAGGTGCTCCTCTATGAAGTCCCCACGATCTTCTTCAGGTACTCATAGCACACGCAGAGCCGTCTTCACAGACTTGACCCACACCTCTACCGTAATTATTACATTACATTACGTTATTTGTAGGGCTGTTGATTAATCGCAGTTAACTCACACGATTAACTCAAAAGAATTAATCACAATTAAAAAATTAATCGTATGTTTAATCACACTGAATTTTGAAATTTATTAAATATTTGTGGATGTTTTTCTACATTTTCAAATATATTGATTTCAATTACAATATAGAATACAAAATATACAGTGCTCCCTTTATATTATTATTTTTATTACAAATATTTGCACTGTAAAAATGATAAACAAAAGAAATAGTATTTTTCAATTTTCCTTATACAAGTTCTGTAATGCAATGTCTTTATCATGAAAGTGCAACTTACAAATGTAGATTTTGTTTGTTTGTTACATAACTGCACTCAAAATAAAACAATGTAAAACTTTAGCGCCTACAAGTCCACTCAGTCCTACTTCTTGTTCAGCCAATCGCTAAGCAAAACAAGTTTGTTTGACATTTGTGGGAAAAATGCTGCCCGCTTATTATTTGAAATGTCACCTGGAAGTGAGAACAGGCGTTTGCATGGCACTTTTGTAGCTGGCATTGCAAGGTATTTATGTGACAGATATGCTAAACATTTGTATGCCCCTTCATGCTTCGGCCACCATTCCAGAGGACACGCTTCCATGCTGATGATGCTCATTAAAAAAAATTAAATGTCTCCTGCTGTTTTACACGCATTTTGCCATATTTTTCATGTTATAGCAGTCTCGGATGATGCCCAGCACATGTTGTTCATTTTAAGAACACTTTCACTGCAGATTTGACAGAACAGAAAGAAGGTACTAATGTGAGATTTCTAAAGATAGCTACAGCACTCTACCCAAGGTTTAAGAATCTGAAATATCTTCCAAAATCTGAGAAGGACAAGGTGTAGAACATGCTTTCAGAAGAGTTAAAAGAGCAACACTCCGATGAGGAAACTATAGAACCTAAACCACCAAAAAAGAAAATCAACCTTCTGCTGATGGCATCTGACTCAGGGCAGGTCTTCACTACAGGGGGGGTCGATTTAAGATACGTCAATTCAGCTACGCGAACAGCGTAGCTGAATTCGATGTATCGCAGCTGACTTACCCCACTGTAGGGACGGTGGCAAAATCGACCTCTGCGGCTTCCCGTCGACGGCGCTTACTCCCACCTCTGCTGGTGGAGTAAGAGCGTCGATTCGGGGATCGATTGATGCGTCCCAGGATCATAGTGCTGCTGAACAGCCAATGTGGGCTAGACTATATGGAATCTGAGAGTCAATCTTCTGTAAGGGGCTTAATGGAATTTTTTTTTAAAGTCAGTGACAACTTTTTCCAATGTAATTTGTAATCTGCAACAAGAGTGATGAGGACATTGATATGGACATAGACCTCTCACAAAGTACAGGCCCCAGCAATGTGCTAATCATGGTGTTACTGGGGCAGGTTCATGTCGTGGAATGCCGATTCTGGGCCTGGGAAACAAGCACAGACTGGTGGGACCGCATCGTGCTGCAGATGTGGGATGATTCCCAGTGGCTGCGAAACTTTCGTTTGGCCTTTGAGGCCCTAGGGCATGGGGCCGAACGGGATTGGCGTTAGGACAGACGCCTTTGTTCCCTCTGCTGCTTAGGCGGGGGTTCGTATCTGTCCCGAGCTGGAGGAGCAGAGGTTTGAAGCCTGGGCTTGTCCTTAGGGGGCGGGATGTAGAGGCCCAGCATCTGCAGGGTGGTGCGGGAGTCCTTCATCCCGTGCAGACGCGTGTCTGTCTGTTCCGCAAATAGGGCCTTGCCATTAAACAGCAGGTCCTGCATTATGGATTGGGACCCGGCCGACAGCCGCGAGAGCGAGAGCCACGACGCCCGTCGCATGGAGATTGCGGAAGCCATCGAACGAGCGGCTGTGTCTGCTGCATCCAAAGCTGCCTGGAGAGCTGCTTTGGCTGCTGCCGCACCTTCATCAATCAGAGCCTGGAACTCCTTTCTATCTTTATCCTGAAGAAGGAGCTCAAACTTGGGGAGGGATCCCCAGAGATTAAACTCATACTGGCTCAGCAGTGCCTGGTGGTTTGCCACCCTGAGCTGGAAACTTGCAGGCAAATAAACCTTTTTTCCAAAGGTGTCCAGTCTACGAGCGTCCTTGTCTTTTCGTGTGGGTGCGGGCTGGCCATTCCGCTCATGGTGGTGGAACGACTCTAACACCAGGGAGTTCGGAGCTCGGTGGGTGTATAGGTACTCGTGGCCCCTTGTGGGGAGGAAGTACTTCCTCTTGGCCTTTTTGGAAATAGGCCCAAGAGATGCCGGGGTCTGCCAGAGGCCAGTAGTAATGTTGGCTACTCCCTGATGAAATGGGAGGGCCACACGCCCTGGTACCGAGGAGGCGAGGACATTGAACAGGGTATCGGAGGGCTCCTCCATCTCCTCGGCCCGGAGCGCGAGGTTTGCTGCCACCCTCCTAAGCAGCTCTTGATGCTCTTTGAAGTCCTCTTGGGAAGAGGGAGGCGGCACCGCAACTGAATCACCCTGCGCCGAAGAGGTGGATGGAGCGGTGCCTTCAGCCACCGACGGCATCGTGGGCTCGACGGCCGGTGCCGAAGTTGGTGCCGGGGGTTCGTGCCCACAGTCTGATCCCGGTGCCGGGGAGGTGACGCAGGGCGGCCCTGAAAGGCTCCCGTCACAGAGCGAGGTCCTGGCTGCGCAGGTGCCTGAGGCCACGGTGCCCACTGGCACCATTGTCCTTGCCAGGGAACTGCCTGGAAATGAGACGCATCGGGCGCCGGCAGGGCTGGTTGCTCCTGCGGTATGGTGTGGCCCGGGGAGAGGCGGCTGTGCACTGACGCCGAAGTCCGGGAGGAGCGCACGGTGCCGTAAGAGCGACTGGAGCGGTCTCTATCATGACAGCTCCTGCCCCGAGACTTTGACCTGGAGGAAGTCAAGAGACAGATGTCCGCGGAGCTGTCTCCAGACTCCCTGTGGCGCCTGGCCTAGGTGCCGGGGACTCTCTGGATGCATCCCGAGCATGGCCTCTGTGGCGGCGGGTGCTTGAGTATGAGCGTCGGTGCCAACGGCGTCGAGACCTGTTCCTCTTGGACTGGCTGGAGGAGGAACGGTGCCGCCTCTTGTCACCTCCTCGACGGCGTCCGAGACCGGAGGAGTGGGATCCGCTCACTGAAGAGCCGGGACGCGGAGTCGACGTGCGTCGCGGGGCTCTGCTCGGCACCTCGACCCGGGAAGGTACCTCGACCTCCGACACCTCCGGGGAGGGCTGATGGGTGCCCAATGACAGCTTCCCATGGGACCGGGGGCCCGAACGGGGCGGCGCGCCCGGCACCAGAAGCGCTAGGATATGAGGCCTGAGCTGCCTCTGGCGTTGAAGGCATGCGTACCTCAGACGAGGCTCGCGCGGACAGGACCGGACTACTCCGCTCAGCACAAGTTGGAGGTCTATGTCCCGATGGGGATTGTGGACTGCCCAACTCGGGTCTGGCCTCACCCCTCTCCTTCTCTTGGCGCCGCTGAGTCTTCCCTTGCTTCTTAACAGGGGAGCAGTGCCGGCTCATCGACGGCGCCTCGCTGCGCACCGAGGACACGGTACCGGGCGCAGAATCAGGACGGCGCACCAGAGGCGCTTTGCTACGCGCCGAGGACGAGGTGCCTGGCACGGGGTCGGCTCGACGCACTGGTGCCGGGGCCAATGCCGACTCCATTAGGAGAGCTCGGAGTCGGGTCTCATGCTCCTTCTTTGTCCACGGCTTGAAGGAACGGCAAATTTTACACTTCTCACTAATGTGAGAAGACACTGAGGGTGTGGATTGCTTCTGGGCATGGAGTTGCGACAGGAGTCGCACGACTTGAAGCCTGGGCCACGGGGCATGCCCTGAGCCAGGCACTCGCGAAAAAAAGTTGAGCAAGAAAAAGTCAGTGAAAACTGGATACCACTAAGCTATAACACTGCAGCCAAGGCTGGACCACAAAGTTCCGACTACCTTCACTGGTGGCAAGAAGGAACTGAGGGTGGGAGGAACACGCAGCCCCCTTTATGGCGCGATATGTCGGCGCCACTCCAGGGGTCAGAGCGATGCTCCCCCACTACGAAGACTGCTAAGGGAAAAACTTCCAGCACCAGTGCATGGGGCGAGCACGCACACCTATAGTCGAATACACCTGAGCAATCACTGGAAGAAGAACTAGGGGTGCTAGGGGTCGCATCCCCTGGCTTGAAGTGGATTCCATTATGTACAAGGTTTACAGTTTGATTCAATGGCTCTCAGCACCCCCACAATAAAAATTGTTCCAGTGCCCAGATTACTCAGCATAAACAAGGTGATAAAACACTCCTACTTTTTTTTCCAATAGTTATCCACTGACAAAAGTAAAACAGGCTATTTATTTGTTTGTTTGTTTATTTATTTAGCTTTGAAGGTATTTGCAGCCAATTACTAGTTGTGGATGGCCACACATCATTATTTGCATATTTTGATTAGATTGTTAAAGGAATCTTATTAATGGAAAGGAAGGGCCACTAGGTTCTCCCAAAGGACACCTCCACATTTCGTGCTACAGCACTGTGGACTCAGGATATGACCAGAAGGGTGGGGAGCTGTGTCCCTAAGACTTACAGCCGGAGGACTGCACCCCTGATTCCAAACGAGTGCTACAGCAATACCTGCTGACAGAAGGATGTCTGGGGGCAGTAAAGATGTCCACCTTCACCCCAAAGGGGTATCTTAGTGGTATCACCTATGACAGGGCCCAATCCTATTCCTAACTCTAACTGACTTTAATTGTTCAGCATCAGTCTCTGTAAAAAAGAGAAAGTGGATTTCCTTACTGTGCCTCTAGATGGCAAACTTTATCTTTTCTATTAATCTTGTCACTTATTCAAAAGTAGTAAATATATTTTAGCTTGTCCACACTGCAGACATCATCCTGAATGGCAGGGACCATCAGTCAGCCCTGGAATGGCAAGTCCTAGATTCCTAGGTAAATTTGTTTAGAAAAGAAGTCAGAGGATGTTATATAAAGTCCTTAAGAAATGCCTTTTGTTGTTTAACATGATTCATAAGGGACGTTAGTGAAGTCTTATACCAAAGATAAGGTTTCATGAAAACTTTTTCCCCTGCACGGGTTCATGAAGGGTGTTGTTAGGGGGCTTATTTCTTCACCCTCTTACTTCCCTGGTTCTTCTTGCATGAACAAAGAGCAACAATACCCGAAGTCCAAAGATGCAAACAATTTGATATTTATTGGGGTGAACTTTCAGCAAGCATGATTCCAGTTTCCTTCCTCAGTGTCCCCCTTCCCAGCTCTGACACCACAGAGCCATCCCTGTTCCCATTCCCTGTTCTCATTACCCCCTTAGCAAAACATGATTCCAATTTCCCCACCCCCATTCCCTGTTCCCATTCCCTCCCCTTACTTCCTGATTGACTGCAGACTATATAGTAAAACTTAAGTTCTGCTTAGCTATACCTTAACCAATCATTTTACTAAAATTTACCTAACCAATCCTAACATATTGTAACATGATTATTTAATGAATTATATCCCACCACCTTAATTGGTTTACACCCAACAAAATTAATTATACAGCAGACAGAAACAATCACAGAACCAGACAGAGACCATGCAAATAAACATACAAAACAATACAAAAGTAAGAATTTTACATCCCAGCTATTAATAAGTAAGTTCTTGCCAGACAGGATGCTATCAAACTAAGTTTCCTTTTACATTTTCTAGGCTTTTTCCTTTCTCTGGAGGCGATAAAAATATTAGGACAAAATTGTATTCCTAACAGCCCAATAGCACCTTATTTCCATGTGACTAGTTTAAAATGTAAGAATGTGACCATTTACTTCCCAGTTTATGGCTGCCTCTGCTGCTTAGCCAAAGGCCTTACTTAACTAAAAAGAAAGCCTCAGACTGTCCCTTACACATACAGAAAGTAATTTTAATTCTTTCTTTTATACCTTTATAACTAGCTAAGTGATAAAAATACACCTAAATTCTTAAAGTATAGGCCTTTACGGACAGACCTGAATATCTATATCCTAACAGGTGTCACTCATTTTGCACTCAGGTGTATTTGTCACGCATAAACCTAGTGCAATCTCATTGTTTATTAATGTCAGTCATTGACTTCATTACTGGTGTGTCATTAAACAGCAAGTATAAGGAATTTGATATATAGTGAAGAAATGGATAATCTAGCCCTGAGGCCTGATTCGGCTGAGGCCTAACCTACCGCAGCGTAAAGTAGACATAAGTCCACTGAAATAAAAATGATATCATATCTGTGGCCTTTAGGTGTTACCACAGTATAAATCTTAAGTACAAATAATAAAGCCTTGACAATCCAGTACCTTGTGGCCTGTATAGTCACTTATATAAGTACAAACAAAGGCCTAAATCCTCAAAGCTGTTTAGGCACTTCACTTCAAAGTGTCTATGTTTCCATTCTGATATGGAAATGTTTTATACCCACTCTGGTGTACATGACTCCACAGAGAGCATGGCAGTGGAGAATCAGGCCCATATGTCTGTCTGCCATCTCACCAGGAAAACAAGAATGTATTCCCAGCCCAGTACTTTAAGCTTTGTGTTTTACACTGAAGGGGGGATGGACTTTTCAAAAACACTCTGCATCTTCTTCCACTCCAGCCCTTGCCACTGTCCAAGCTGTCCTTGTCACTTTCCCCAGGTGACAGGTCTGAAATTACTTTGTCAACTCTTTTTTTGCAGGCGGGGGGGTCATCTTGTTCATCTCCTAGCCAATGCTGGACACTGCTCCATATTGTATTTTGTCCAGTCATCTTGAAATAGTCCAGCAATGGAGTCTGTCACTTACTTTGGGAGATATCTCCACAATCTTGAAATACTCCACTTAATTCTGTTCTTCAGTATAAATGTGGCCTCTCTTAGTTTCATCCCATTACTTATTATTACAACTCTCAGCTTCCTTGTTGCCTTTTCTCCTCTTACTCCTTGTTAGAGTCACTTGTTGTGTAATGTCTACAATTAGATTGTAGATTGGGCTAGGGATTTTTATTTGTTCTATAAAACATCTGAGTAAACTTTAAGCACTGTATAAGTAAATAATTATCCCGGTTAAACTAGTTCCACCGCCCTAAATAATCGGTCTCCCTCCTTTGTTTTTACACCCTTCAAATACCTGCAGACTATTATCATGTCTCATACCCTTCATGACTGCTTCGCCTAATCTTAATCTTTCCTCACATCAATCAGTCCAGCCCTGAGATCATTTTTGGTACCCTTTGAACTCCCTTTAACTTGTAATTAATTTTCTGATAATGAGATCCCCAGAACTCAATGCAATATTGGTGGTGTGGTCTCAGCTGAGCCACAGTGAGAAGGTTTATTACTTCCCAGCTCTTTGAAGCAATGCCTCTTGCAGTAGCTTTTTCTGCTGCCATATTGTATTTGCAAATTCATGTCTAATTTGTTAACCATGATCACTCCTAGGCCTGTTCCAGTATTACAGCTTTCCAGCTTTCTCCTTCCCACTGCATAGCTGTGCTCTGGATTATGAGCCAGATTGTGGCTGGCACGTTAGCAGCTGTGCAAGTTGAGGGAACATAAGGAGCCTTTTCTTATTCACCCCCTATTGTGCCAGCCACAGCTCAAGTCCCTGTGCTCTCCTGAGCTCCCTTTTAGCTCCCCAGAAGCACTAACTACCCAAAAAGGAAAAGGAATGATTGGGTGAAGCTAATAATCCTTTGCTGCACCAGCCAACAAAGTTGGTTGGCAATAAGGGGGACATGATATTGCAATGCTGTGACAGATATTGCAACCCAGTGCAGTATCTTTGGGTACCACTGTATTACATTTATGAATGGTTTAAGTATGATTGTGTTCTACTCCAGGAGGGTAGGGTTACCACAGCTTCTCCAGGAACTAAAAACAGTTGGGGTGATGAAGGTGAATTGCTAAAGCTAAACTGTTTCAACCCCTGGTTCAAACTGCGTTTTCCAGAGACTCAAACAAGGAAAGGGCTTTTGGAATAAAAAGACCCTTCTGATCTGATCCAGCAAACAGACAGGACCCCTCTGTCCAAGGGGTCCTGGACCTTGCAGAAAGATTAGAAAGACTTTGGGCTACTAGGGCACTCTAAGACTGGTGGGTGGCTCCGGTATGTTTCGTGCGGGTTTAAATCTATTTTTAATACGTTTCTCAGCAACGCTTTTTCCTTAAAAATAAATGTGCTTGCTTAGAAAGAGCGGTGTGGTCACTTGCAACTGCTGGCAATACTTGCTCATAGTCCTCAGAGAGAACAAAGCACAGTTACTCACCTTTAGGCAGACTGGCTTGCTGGGGATATCACAGTGTAAGGCAGGCAGGTGTGCAACTTTAAAACTCTTGGTCAAAAGACAGTGAGACAAGGGTCTCTGCCCAGAGATGGATGATGTCTGGAGTCCTGAGATCTGAGACCATGGAAGGAAGGATACTGGTGCAATTACCCTGAGCCTGTGACACAGAGTATACTCTCATAAGGCATGGCACAACAATGCACACAAAGCTTCCTTGCCTTAATCTGGTTCTTTATTTTCACAGATAGATTTAGCTTTTGTTTTTGCCTGTTGAATCCCATTTTGCTTCCTGCTCATATTTCCAGTCTCTCTCTATGGCCCTTTAAATGGGTTCTTTGCCCATACCAGGGTTCATAACACTCTCCAGCTTAGTGTCATCTATCAAGCACACTGATGTGCTGTTTACCCTTCTTCTAGACTGAAAGTGAAGATGTCAAATAAGACTGGACCACACACAGATCTTTGTGGTGCATTACACACTTCCCTGCAATCAAACACCTTGGTTTTACATCAGGGAAGAGAGAAGCAGCCAGCATTATAACTGCCTCTTTCAATGCAGTAGGCTTTAATTTCAGCGTATTCAAGAAGTTCCTAATGACAAAACTGATATAAAGACATACTTCTTGTTCTTCAAGGTCACATCAGGAAAACTCCAGGAAACTTCTTGGGGAAACAAGATCAGGGCCAGAGTGGAAAATTATTAGGTTATTGACTTCTGTGCAAAATATGCTGAGACGGAAGGAGTGGCCATGTGCCTGCTGGGAGATCTGAGCTCAGGATTTATTTCTTTACTGACTTATTTGTGATACATGCCATAGATTCTGTGTAGTCCAGCTGAACAGTTCATGCTAATGTTCTTTTTTTTTATTATGCTTCTTCTGTTATGGATATGTGTGTGGTCACCCTGTACATCAATCTTCAGGGAATTTATATTCTATTCTTCCCATTGTATTATTGGGAAATATGTAGTCAGAGTGCCGAAGCATTTGTATTTCTTCATGACTTAGATTTTTCTGGCATCCTGGCACAAATGTCAATGGAAAATTTCTGAGGAAATTAATTTTGTTTGTTTCTAATCACACTGGACTAGGTCATGCAAACTACACACACAGCCCAAAGTTA
This sequence comes from Chrysemys picta bellii, assembly GCF_011386835.1. Taxonomy (NCBI): domain Eukaryota; kingdom Metazoa; phylum Chordata; order Testudines; family Emydidae; genus Chrysemys; species Chrysemys picta. The sequence goes on along the minus strand of NC_088792.1, from coordinate 114,563,299 downwards.
AGGAAGGTTGTAGACCCACTGCCACTGGACAGAATGTCAGATCTCCTGGAGTGTATGGAAACTACCACATCCTTTTGTGGGGTGCACCTATCACCCTTGAACTTGCCAACTCTGCTGCTCAGTGTGTATGGGGATTAGGGCATGAGCAGAACCACAGCTCTCACTCCTCTTCAAATGTTTCTCCTCATGCACTACCCCAGTTGGCAGGAAGCAGCCTCCTGTGAATATTTTGCCTTTGATTCCAATCTCACTCATATCAGCATCAATCAGGAGTAACTTCAGGACAGCCAGTGGAGTCACACAAATAAAACCAATGTAAATAAGATCAGAATCCAGCAGGTCATTTATTCATTCATTTGATAAATAGAGGAGTATAGTTCTTGAGTTGATAGGCCATTTTAGAAGAAAAAATATACATAATGTGAGAGGTGTCTGAAATGTAGAAGGAATGGGGCTTGAGAGTAAACTGGTCCTTTAATCACATTTGTTACTGAGATTGGTCTGGGATATAGTGTACTGTATATTTATGTGATGTTTGTGCATCATACTTTTAAATATTTAATCAAGATGCTCTAAAAAAACTTCTGTGCTTCTGCATGAGCCCATGCTTTGCAGGTCCATTCTATATATTACCCTAAGTTGTGTTCAGGATAGCAGATAGCAAAAAATAAATATACTTTATCAGAAAGAAAAAGAGAGAACTGCTGAAGAAGGCTGGATAGAGTTTTCTATATGCCCCATCCCAAAGCAGGGACTGTCCTCCTTGAGTGTCTAGTACATAGTGGGTGCTTCCTGCTGCTTGCTTAGAAACAACCACTTCATCTTTCCCAGAACAGAAAAGATGGTTACTCACTTTTGTAACTGTTGTTCTTCGAGATGTGTTGCTCATATCCATTCCAATTAGGTGTGCGTGCGCTGTGTGCACATTCGTCAGAAGATTTTTACCCTAGCAACACTCGGTGGGTCGGCTGAGGCGCCCCCTGGAGTGGCGCGCTTATGGCGTCAGATATATGCCCCTGCTGACCCAGCGCCCCCTCAGTTCCTTCTTGCCGGCTAGTCCGACAGTGGGGAAGGGGGGCCGGTTTGGAATGGATATGAGCAACACATCTCGAAGAACAACAGTTACAAAGGTGAGTAACTGTCGTTTCTTCTTCGAGTGCTTGCTCATATCTATTCCAATTAGGTGACTCCCAAGCCTTACCTAGGCGGTGGGGTTGGAGTGAGATGTCACGGAGCGAAGGACTGCTGAACCAAATGCTGCATCATCCCTGGACTGCTGCACTATGGCATAGTGGGAAGCGAAGGTATGTACCAATGACCAACTTCCTGCCCTACAGATCTCCTGTATGGGTACATGAGCCAGGAAGGTCGAGGACGAAGCTTGAGCCCGAGTGGAGCGGGCGGTCAGGTGTGTAGCTGGGACACTAGCTAAGTCATAGCGCGCACGGATACGTGATGTAATCCAGGATGAGATGTGCTGGGTGGAGACCAGGAGGCCCTTTATTCAGCCTGCCACAGCTACAAACAGCTGGGTCGTCTTTCTAAAAGGTTTCGTTCGCTCGATGTAAAAGGCAAGGGCCCTGCAAACATCTAGGGCGTGCAGCTGTTGTTCTCGTCGAGAAGCGTGCGGCTTCGGATAAAAGACTGAAAGGAAGATGTCTTGGTTGACATGAAAGGCAGACACCACCTTAGGAAGGAAGGTGGGGTATGGTCATAGCTGTACCTTGTCCTTATGAAATACCGTATACGGTGGTCCCGATGTGAGAGCTCTAAGCTCCGATACTCGTCTTGCCGAGGTGATAGCTATGAGGAAAGCTGTCTTCCAGGAAAGGTACAGGAGCGAGCAGGTCGCCATGGGCTCAAAGGGGGCACCCGTGAGCCTGGAGAGGACCAGGTTAAGATCCCACGTAGGGGCTGGCTGTCTAATTTTTGGGAACAGGCGCTCCAATCCCCTGAGAAATCTAGTGACCATGGGATTGGAGAAGATAGAATGCCTGTTCTCACCCGGGCGGAACACTGAAATACCTGCCAGTGCACTCTGATGGATGATATCGCCAAGCCCTGCTGTTTTAAGGACAAGAGGTAGTCCAAGATGACAGGAACTGACGCCCGTGGGGGGGGGGTCTTATGATTCTGAGTGCACCAGCAGGAAAAATGTTTCCACTTGGCTAAGTATGTGGATCTGGTAGAGGGCTTCCTGCTACCCAAAAGTACCTGCTGAACCAAGTGAGAGCAGCACAGCTCAGATTGATTTAGCCATGCAGCATCCACGCTGTGAGGTGGAGAGATTGCAGGTTGGGATGACAGAGCCGTCTGTGGTCTTCAGTGATCAGGTCTGGCCACAGCGGGAGTGGAATCGGAGTGTCCACTGACAGCTCCAGGAGAGTGGTATACCAGTGCTGCCTGGGCCACGCCGGGGCAATCAAAATCAGCCGGGCTTTGTCCCTGCGCAATTTGAGCAGGACCCTGTGGACTAGCAGGAATGGTGAAAGGCATAGCACAGGTGAGGCTTCCACTGTATTAGGAAGGCATCCGAGAGAGAACCCGGGGAGCAACCTTGGAGAGAGCAGAACACCTGGCATTTCCGATTGTCCCGAGAGGCGAATAGGTCTATCAGGGGAAACCCCCACCTCCGGAAGACAGAATGGATGACATCCGGGCAAATCAACCACTCGTGAGCCAGGAATGATCTGCTGAGGTGGTCCGCTAAGGTGTTCTTGACTCCAGGAGAAACGACGCCACCAGATGGATCCAGTGGGCTATGCAGAATTCCCACAGACGAGTGGTCTCCTGACAGAGGGGGGATGACCGGGCTCCCCCTTGCTTGTTGATATAAAACATGGCCGTTGTGTTGTCTGTGAGGACTGCAACACAACGGCCTTGAATACGCTGTCAGAATGCTTGACATGCCAGGCATACTGCTCTGAGTTCCCGTACGTTGATGTGTAGGGATAACTCTCCTGCCGACCATAGTCCCTGTGTATGGAGATTCCCGAGGTGGGCCCCCCATCCCAGGGATGATGCGTCCATGACCAGGGACACGGAGGGTTGTGGGGCATGAAATGGCACCCCTTCGCACACTACCTTGGGGTCCAGTCACCAGTCTGCAGAGGCTGATATTCCTGGCGTAATAGTAACTACCGTGTGCAAGCTGTCCCAACTTGGTCGGTAAACTGTTGATAGCCAGACTTGCAGCGGACGTAGTCGTAGTCTGGCATGCCTGGTCACATACATGCAACTTGCCATGTGTCCCAGGAGGCATAGGCATGTTTTCACGGTTGAGGTCAGGAAGGTTTGCAGGCCGCGGACGATGTTTGCTATGGACTGGAAGCACGCGTCCGGCAGAAGTGCCCGGGCTAGGCCAGAGTCTAAGACTGCTCCTATGAATTCTATCCTCTGGGTTGGTACCAGAGTAGATTTCGCGACATTGAGCAGTAGGCCTAGTCGATCGAACATGGTCATGGTGGTCTGAACATGAGACTGCACCTGATCTCTGGAGTGACCTCGAATGAGCTAATAGTCAAGATACGGGAACACTTGAATCCATTGTTGACGAAGGGAAGCAGCTACAACAGCCATGCACTTGGGGGCCGTGGAGAGGCCGTGGAGAGGCCAAAAGGGAGGACGGTGAATTGGAAGTGCTGTTGGTTGACCACGAAGTGGAGGAAACGCCTGTGGGGCGGGTAAATCACTATGTGGAAGTACGCGTCCTTCATGTCGAGGGCGGCATACCAGTCTCCAGGATCCAGGGAAGGAATAATGGTCCCCAGGGAAACCATGCGGAACTTCAATTTTACCATGAATTTGTTGAGTCCATGCAGGTCCAGAATAGGCTGTAGCCCCCCTTTTGTCTTCGGGATTAGGAAGTAATGGGAGTAAAACCCCCTGCTCCGCAGTTCTCTTGGAACCTCTTCTATCACTCCGATAGCCAGGAACGACTGCACCTCCTGTAGAAGGAGTTGCTCATGAGAGGGGTCCCTGAAGAGGGACAGGGAGGGAGGGTGGGAAGGGGGGAGAAAACAACTTGGAGTCAGTATCCACTTTCTACCATGCGTAGAACCCAGCGATCTTATGTTATGTGGGACCACACAGGGAGGAAATAGGAGCGGCGGTTGGTGAAGGGTGGAAAAGGATCCTGTAAGGAGACTGGTGCTCCGCCCTCGGGCGCACCTTCAACAGTTTTGCTTGGGCCCCACCGATGGTTTGGGGGGGGTCCTAATTCTGGCCCATCTGAGGGCCAGATTGTCTCCTCCTACCACCCCGGCCACGTCTTCTCGAGAAGTCCTGCCTTGGCCGAGGGGGAAGGTAGAATCTGTAGGGCTGCGGCCTGAAGGGTGTTACCAGTGTATGCATGCCCAGTGAACACATGATTGCCCGGTTGTCCTTCAGACTCTGCAGCCTTGAGTCTGTCTTTTCAGAGAACAGACCCTGGCCCTCGAAGGGTAGGTCCTGGAGAGTCTGTTGCAGCTCTAGTGGTAATCCAGAGACCTGCAGCCATGAGATGCAGTGCGTGGCTATGCCCGAGGCCAGGGTCCTAGCCGCCAAGTCCGCCGCGTGCAGAGAGGCTTGTAGGGAGGTTCTGGCCACCTTCTTGCCCTCCTCTACTAGAGCCCCAAACTCTTCTCTGGACTCCTGTGGGACCAACTCTTTGAATTTGGACATAGATACCCACAAATTATAGTCATAACGGCTCAGGAGTGCCTGTTGGTTGGCCACCCTGAGCTGTAAGCCTCCCACCGAGTACATCTTGCACCTAAACAAGTCTAGGCGCCTAGCATCCTTTGACTTAGGTGCAGGGGCCTGCTGGCCATGGCATTCCTTCTCGTTGACAGAAGCCACGACAAGGGAACACGGTTGGGGGTGTGTATAAAGGAACCCGTATTCCTAGGAGGGAACAAAGTACTTCCTTTCCACTCCTTTGGCTGTCAGTGGAATAGAAGCCGGTGACTGTCAGATTGTCTTGGCAGTGGCCTGTATAGTCCGTGTGATGGGGAGGGCCACTCAGGACGGTGTCTCCGCCTACAGAATGTCCACCACCGGGTCCTCTACCTCCACCACTTCCTCCACTTGGAGGTTCATATTGCGCGCCACTCTGCGGAGTAGTTCCTGGTGGGTGCGGAGGTCCATAGGGGGAGGACCCGTAACTGTAGTGCCCGCCACCGCCTCATTCGGCGAGGATGAGGAAGATACCCCCGGGGCTAAAGGATCCTGGGTGAGGTCCTCCTGTGGAGGGTCTTGCTGTTCAAAGTCCGTCACATTAGCAGAGTGGGCCTGCAATGGCACTGGAGCAGTTGCCTCAGCATCCCCCAGAGGGGGGCAAGATACCGTGGCCTCCAGTATTCGTGGCTCCGAAAGGGCAGAACGAGAGGCCCTTGAAGGAGCCCCTTGGGCTTGATGGTATGCCCAAGGGGTCCAAAAATACCACTGTGGGCGTTCCTGGCCCAGGTCCTGGCCTTCTTCCAGCCACTGGCCTGCATTGGCCTCGCCCTGGTCCTGGGCATGGAAGCCACCTTGTGAGTGTGACGACGCAGTAGCGGAGTGAGACGGCCAAGGTGGTGCCGTATGGGATGGTGCCGTGGTGCCGTGCGGTGCCGGGGACCGGTGGCGTGATGAGGAGTGGTACTGAGACGGCAAACGGTGCCTGCGGTCATAGTGGTACCATGCGCCTGATCTAGATCTCGATGGAGACCTCTGACGAGATCGGCCCCGAGATCAGCTCTGGGACTGGGACTGGGAGCGGTGCCGAGAGTCCGATCGGTACCGGTCGTACCACGATTCAGACCTCCGCGAGCCCGAGTGGCAGAGCAAGTGCGACCGGCACCGAGAGCAAGATCGGTGCCGGGACTGCGAGCGGTGCTGAGACGGGTCCCGGGACCATGATCGGGACCAGGACTGGTGCCGTCCTGCTTCACTGGGCAACGGCGGTCACATCAGGGACGGCTTCCCTTTTGACCGGAGTGTCCGCACCAGCAGTGTCGGGGGCTGCTGAAGAACCGGATCCGTGAGCGCGATCAAGTCCCACGCTGTTGAGAAGGTCTCTGGTGTAGAAGGCAGTCCCAGCTCAACGACGGTGCGCCCCGGGGAGCTCACAAGCACCGGACTCGATGGCCCTTGCGGTGCTGGAGTCGACGGTGCAGGAGCTGCTACTTGTCCTATGCGCTCCAGCAACAAGTGCAGCTCTGGCTGCGGTGAGAGAGGCGCCGGCGGTTGGTGAGCCAACGAGCTGGAAGCAGCCAGCACCTGTTTGGGATACTTCTTCCTTTGACTCGGAGACAGGGACCGGTGCCGTGGTGGTGGAGGTGCCGTGGAGATCTGGCGCGCTTCTTTCGATGAGTCCGAACGCGGTGCCGGACCAGTCGGTGCTGCAGGGGCACTCCGCCCCGACGATGATGGTGCCAGGTCCCGCAAAGTGGAAGGGACGGAGCTAAGTGCCGCCTCAATGAGGAGCTGCTTCAATCTGGTCCTTGGCTTGAAGGCTTTGCAAATGTGGCACTTGTCCGCTTGGTGGGATTCCCCCAGACACCGTAGGCAGGAGTCATGGGGGTCTCCCGTCAGCATCGGCCTCAGGCAAGCCGAGCAGGGTTTGAAACCCGGAGACCCCGGCATGGGCCTAGGCACCGGGCCAGGGGAGCGGGAAGACCCCACTCCCTTTCAGAAAGAAACTAATCTAATCTAACTACACTAACTACTACAACTGTAAACAACTATTAACAACTACTTATCACTAATGAGAACTATTAACATGTACGAAAGATAAATGCTAGGGAGGGTGGAGAACACCTAGCTGCGCTCCACAGTTCCAACGACCATCACGGGCGGTAAGAAGGAACTGTGGGGGCGCTGGGTCGGCAGGGGCATATATCCGGCGCCATAAGCGTGCCACTCCAGGGGCACCTCAGCCGACCCACCGAGTGTTGCTAGGGTAAAAATCTTCCGACGAACGTGCACGCAGCACGCACACACCTAATTGGAATCGATATGAGCAAGCACTTGAAGAACTGTTTCTTGTCTATTTGCAGACAATATAATAAAAAGTAAACTAAAAAAACCCTGGGACAAAATGCAGAGCCCTACCAGAATGCCAGTGGGCAAGGAGCTAATTTCTTGGCTTGATCTTCTGCAGGTGTACAGGGTTGGGGCAGGGATAATGAAGCAAAGAGCCCAATGCCTGATCAGGTACTCAGGACAAAACCAGGGAACTCTAGAAAGACCTCCCTGGTATTGCAAGAAGCCTGAGAGGAGGGAGAGTTCCACACCTAGTTGTTAATGGGCTGGTCATAACCAAGGCTGGGCTTCTTCTGTAAAAAGCCTTTCTAATGTAAACAGTGCTCTTTAGGTGTCAGGAAAGCCTTAGGGAAAATGACTCGCTTTGTGAAAGATCCTTGTTGTTCCTGGACCTGCTGGCCCACTCAGCAGCTTACATCTCCTCACTATGTTTGGTCACAGTCATATTATAAATACATAATTGTATATTTAGCTAGTAACTCCTATGTTAAACCTATAATTACAAATTAGATTCCTTCATTATTTTAATCAGCAATGCTCCCTGTATGAGCTCAATGCTAACCTATAATAAGCTAATTTGTAAATGTATTTCCCTCAAGCCAGCCTAAATGTGAAAATAAAAGGACAGACTGCTTCTGTGAATCATCATGAGGCCTTCTTTCAAAAACAGGGCTGTGCTGGTTAAAATGCATTTGTTAAGGACTATATGCACTTAGAAAGTCTCTTAGCATTTTCTCAGTTAAAACTAGATCATCAAAATAAGTGAGCCATGCTCTTTTTGGTAGGTTGTTTTTACACATCACAGCATTGTTCATATGCAACAAACAACACCGGCTAAATGATTGCAATGGTTTGTAATTTGACTTTTGAGAAACAGGCAAGCCAAGGGTTAAGGAAGCACTTATACATGGGCACATTTCCAAAGCAATATGAGATTGAAGTTAGTAGAAGAAAACATGTTTTAGCGTGACCTTCGGGAAGCTTTTAAATTTGTTGTTAACATGTCAACCATCTCCTTTCCCTCCAGTGTTAACAGTAGCCTCTCCCAGCGTTCTCAGTACTTAGATGAAATCAGCACACGCATAAAGGGCATCTGGCCAAAAGTGAAACTGAACAAGACTGAGGTGATGGTGATAGAAAGAGCTCTCCTCCTCCATAACAGTCCCACACAATAAAGGCACCTGTCCCCAGGTCATGATGAAGTTGATTCAAAGCTTTATAATCCCAGAATGGCCACAAGGCTAAGGAATGGTCATTGCCATCTGCACTGGCCTGAAGATTGAGCCTGATCTTATTGAACTCACATTTGGCTATAACAGCTGGACTCAGCTACTGCAGTTTTCTGTATCTAGCAATGAGATCCCCTGAGAAAGCTTCTGGTGGTTTAGAGTGCAGCAGCCTACCTGCTTGGCTGGCAACACATATTACTCCAATATTCTGATCTCTCTACTGGTACTGTTTCACCCAGAGCCCAGTTCAAAATCTCTGTCCTGACTTTCAAAGCTCTCCATGAAAGTGGGCCTAGTTCCCTGAGACTCAGTAACAACAACCTCACAAGGCAGCTTTGATCCATTGCGATAACGAACTGCATACCAATAGGACAACCAATCGAATCTTTCTAGTACCTAGGCAAAGACAATTTCACTCGCTACCAGGTTAAATAAGAATGACCACTAATGTTTCCACATTTAGAGCAAAATGCAAAACCCATCTATTCGCCCGTGCTTCCCCCACCATAGTACCTAAGGAGCAAATCCTTCCCTCCTAGGGTGACACGCACAGGCTGGGAATAATTGGTCAAACCAGATTCTTCCCTGGAGTCAAGGGTGTGTGGAGGTGTGTCCTGGCTGTGACGCTTATCAGTGGAGTCAGTGGGTAGTGGAGGAGTGGGCGTGAACCCCACCTCCAGAGTCATGTAGTGAGAGCCTGACAAACAGGTCCTCTGCTGCAATCCAAAGAAATGAGCATGTTATTTCCTGACCTATTGCATGACCTGGATCAAGTCTCCAAAGGCAAATACCCTTGCCTCATGACAGGGGTCAGTTTCTAGTATACTAAAAACTCCACAAGGCATGATCATCTGCAGAAAAATCATCCCCAACCCCATTGATTGTGGGGCATCTCTGTGCTGTGCTGGAAGCGATGTGCTGTGCTCACACCTATACTGCTGCTCCCTATCCCCATTAACAGCAGTGAGCGCTCAAGAACCTGTCGCTATTGGCGTCTGTTCTTAACCAGCATACGCATTTTAGCCAAATTTGCTGTAATTCTTTATTATGGACTGTACCTTTTTGCCTATACAGCAAACGTCTTAAATAGCTTCCAATGTTCACTCACATATTTCTGTCTACATTTTTTTCTCACAATCGATTTTGCTAATAATTTTCTTCAGCTTCAGGAAAGTTCTCCTTTAGAAGCACCAAGTATAAATATTACTGGTTGGGATTGTCCTCTGTTTGCCTATATTCAATATAATCAGGTCACTATCACTAGTCCCTGAACAACCACCACCTTCCTATCTTGTGATCAATTGATCTTTAAGCATCATAATGAGGTCCAAAATACTTGCCTCCTGTTGGCTGCAATAACTGTTTTGACAGTTCTGAGGTGTGATTTAAACCTCCTCCCAGTTGTCTGCTGCTTGAAGTGGCTTCCCTCCCCCCCCCCCCCCCCCCCCGCCCCTGGTCTGGGGTATGGGCCCTGAGGTCTGTATCTTGGCTTCTGCTGCATCCACTCAAGGAGGCCCCTCCCTGTGCCTGGAACACCGGGGTGTTGTCCCTTGGGGAAACGTTTACTACCAATTAATATACTGGGTGTCATAGGTGCTGGAACTGGGGGTGCAGGAGCACCCCCGGCTTAAAGTGGTTTTCATCATATGCAGGATTTACAGTTTGGTTCAATTGTTCTCAGCACCCCCACTATATACAATTTTCCAGAACCCCTGCTGGGTGTGTTGTTCAATATACAAGAAATAAGATAATTATCACAAGCCCCGAAGTAATTATACAACAGGGGATTTTATTAGGTACATTGAACAAAGGCTTGGGGATAATGAAAGGAGTAACTAGAACAACAACACTTTAAACCCTCTGTGACACTGTACCCCATATTCTTCATAGTGATATTATTATGATATGATTATGACATAATTATGATGCATTTTATGCATGATAAGTCATGTGAGGTGTCATTATACCTCACAGCTGTACAGTTCCCCATGCAGCACCAGATGATATAATTTTGTGTTTAAACTCCACCGGGGGTGCGTGCATGGAGAGCTGGGAGTTGCCTTTGCTATAGCCTTCCTATGCAGAGGCTGGTCAGAGAGCCTGCATGTAACTGCAGCTGGATGTGGCCCTACCTGTATGAATGCTGGTGAAAGTGCAGGCTGGAGGGCTTTGCAGCTTGTCACAGCAGTACAGTGTGAGAGGGAGCCCAGGCTGGTGGGTCAGGGGGCTCAGTGGTACCCGACTTCCAGATGGCACTGCGGGGAACCCGTCACACCCTCCACCTCCCAACACTTATAATGGGCCCTGTTACCCAGCTCCCTACCAGCACTTGACTAGGCAGATAGTGAGTTGAGAATTAGTTCTTCGCTAGGAGATGCAGCGCTGTAATTGTTGGCTGGCTTAAAACTCACAAGGAAAATAAACAAACATGGGATTTCTTACAAGGTCTTCACCCTAAAATGGTAGGATTATCCTGAGGCTCCCTGGTCAGCAATCCATTGGAAAATTAGGTCTGCTCTGAGTAGCCTGACCTGGAATCACTTCTCAGCCTCCTGGGTCTCTGCTGGGCTGACATTCTTCAGTGACCCACTAGCTACCCACCAAGAGAACCCCCTTGGGTCAGAAGGGGAAGTTTAATGGGAACCTCCCAGGCTGTGATGCTTCTCTCTGCTCCACTCTAACAACAGCCAAAATGGAATGTAATTAGTAAACCAAACCCTTTGTCTCTGAATTCTGGCTTATGATTGGGTCTGGTGGTAGCTTCCAGCTTGTTCTGTCTCTACTCAGGACTCTAGGCAATCTGGGAAGCAGAGTCCTGAGCCCCCCGGTAGAATATACTTTCCTGCCGAAGAGGTCTAACTTCTTATAGTCCTTAGCCTTTGGCATGGGCCTCTGTTGTCTTTGCCTCTCACTCTCATCTGTGGCTGCTACCACTAACGAGCCCAGTGGTGGGTGAGAATACAAATATTCAAACCCCTTTGATGGGACAAAGTACTTGCATTCTGTCCTCTTTGCTGTGGGGTGCAGAAAGGCCAGAGTCTGCCACAAATTTTAGTTGTGGCCTGAATAGTCTTAATCAGCAGCAGGGCAACCTGAGAGGGGCCAGCAGGGGCTAGGATGTCCACCATGGGGTCAATGGTCTCGGAGACCTACTGTACTTGGAGCCCCAAGTTCTGCGCCACCCTCCTCAGGAGCTCTTCATGGTCCTTAATGTCCTCAAAGGTGGGTGTCATGGATGTCCCCAACATAGCCTCGTCTGGGGACAAGAAAGATGATGCTCAGCCAGGGACGGGCCCTTGCTCTTGTCCTTCTGCCCCAAGGCTCCTCTAGCTCGGCGTCTGGCTCGGTGCCGTGATGTTCCTGAACCGAAGTGCGGGGAGCTCTGCTCTCCGAAACCATTGAGAGAGACCTCCTGGAATATGACCCCTGAGCCCGAAGGAACGCCCATGGTGTCCAAAAGGGCCATTGTGCTGGCACTTGCCATTGCGCAGGCCAAAGCATGAGAGGAAAGGGCTGCCCCATGTCAGTCCTCGAATGCCTCTGCTCAGAGCGGTGTCGGCTCCTCCTCGAAGTGTAGGACTCCAGCTCGGACTCCGAAGGGGAATACTTGCTCTGTGGTGACCAAGGGGGAGCGGTGCCAAGGTGAAGGCGACCGTTGCGGTACCATGGCTGGCTTCCCTTTTGACCGTACTGATACCAGACACCTCTGTGTTCTTGGGGAACCAGGGTGCAGTATTCAGCTTGACTCATGAAAGACACCACCCCCCTCCAGCCTCTGCTTAAACCAAAACCCATCAGAGGAAGAAAACTTGCAGAGAGCAGTGAAGGGCGTTGGGAGACACACCTAGACCCCTCCTCACAAGGGTGACAAGATTAAGACATCTCCATTAGCATACAGAATGGAGAGCAGAGACAACTCCCCTAGCCTCATCTGCATGAAAGATGGGACAGGGAGACATCTCAATTTGCATACAGAATGGAGAACAGAGAACCACACTGAATTCTGGGACCAGAAAAAGCAGGGAAGCACTGCATCCTGGGAATCTCTGCTCCAGATGCTAATGAACCTACGCCTGCACACACACCCAGCTCAGCAATTATCAGACCAATTCTAGTAATGAATCCTTAATTGATATCCAAATACTGAAGCAGCCTAGTTGTATTGTGAGCTCCCTGGAAGAAAACACCACCCATAGCCAAGAGTGATCAGCTCCTATTGTCTAGTCTAAAGAAAACCCTTGAGCCATCAGTATACCTATACAAATCTAGTGTTCTCCCTTGAACCATTGTATTTTCTCTACAAAAATCCCTACTCACCCTCTAGTCAGGATTCTGATGCTTAGATCCAAACTATGCATCAGTTCCACTGGAACTCCATCTCCTGACTGATCGTGCTGGGGGCTCTGCCTTTCTCCAGCATTCAGGACCCTCAGCTACCACCATCATCTGGGAACCCTGACCAGTTCAAGCCTCATGGAGTGGGTGAGACCCCGCCCCACTCTTTCTCTCTCTCTCTCTGTTTTCCTTTCTACCTTAGGTATTAACCTTTAATAATGTATGGTTATGTTGGTTTAGTCCTCCTTGTGTAGTTATTACTATTATTCAATAAATAACTTTTATAGTTAACTTGGTTGCTTATCTCTCTCTTGCTAAACTTTACTCTTTTGTGTTTTTAGCTTCCCCCATTCACTCTACAGCAACGCTTCTTCTATCTAAGCTAAAGATCCCTGCAGCGCCCAAAATACTATGGGGTTTGCTCATCGAGTAGGTTATTGCCAGTACAATTGTGTTGGGGGAGTGGGGATAGGGACATGCTGAATTTGGGACGCATAAGGGTAACAGCTTGAAAGTGCTGCTTGACCTAGTCCATGGAGCCCCGGGGCATATAAGGAAAGACAGCTTGAAAGTGCTGCTTCCTCCAGCCCAGTGAGTCCAGAAACATAAGGGGTCAGCCTGACAGTGCTGATTGACCCGGTCCGCTCAGACTTGCTCTGTTAATGTACGTGTGGGTGTTCATCCGGTTCTGGGGTGGGAGTAACCCAGCCCTAGGGACCCTAGGTCCCGCAGGATAGCTCCATTGGGAGGGGACTTGCAGAAGGGAGAAGTAGAGCTCCATATGTAAACACAAGTGACACAAGCAGTACATTGACAGGATTACAGAACCCCCTTCCCCAGAGGAGTAACCCGAATAAATAAGTAATGGGCACATCTGGTAACAGTACCTTGGACAAGGGACCAGTCACGGTAGAAACGGGATAGATGATTCAGGAAGGGATAACTGGCTGGGTTTTGCACTGGTAGTCCGTCCTTGAGTGCACTTTCAAAATGGGCGCTTAGGGGGTGGGGGGGTGGGGCTTGGATTGGCCCTGGCTCTGTCCCGAAGGAGGGCATGATGGTCTATGCCATGGGTACCTGCTTCTCCTACGGGAGAAGTCCTGCCTAGGTCTGGGCGGGAAGGGGCACTGTTGTGGGGGCTGAGGCTTAAACGGCTTTCTTTGAGTTGCTGGGGTATGCATGCCCAAGGATTTTATGGTGTTCCTTGTGCCTTTCAGGGTATGCAGGTGAGAGTCAGTTTGCTCAGCGAACATGCCCTGGCTGTCAAACAGAAGATCCTGAATGGTATGTTGCACTTCAGGTGGGAGGCCGGATGACTGCATGCATTCCCACGCATGGCGATGCTGGAGGCCAAAGTGCGAGCTGCCACGTCCGCGGTGTCAAGGGAGCCCTGGAGGGAGGTTCGGGCTACCAGCTTGCTCTCCTTGGCGATGGCCCGCAGTTCCGTGCGGGACTCAGATGGGAGGAGTTCCTGGAACTTAAGGATCGCAGACCACAAATTATAACTGTATCTGCTGAGAATTGCAAGCTGGTTCGTGATTCGAAGTGAGAGGCCCCCCATAGAATAAATTTTTCTGCCAAAGAGGTCCATGCGTTTCGCCTCCTTTGATTTTGGGGCGGGCCCCTGTTGGCCCTGTCTCTCCTTTTCATTAACCGTGTCCACTACAAGAGAACATGAGGCAGGGTGAGTGAAGAGATTCGTAACTCTTGGTGGGGACAAAATACTTTCTCTCCACCCCCTGAGATGTAGGGGGGATGGAGGACAGGGTTTGTCAAAGTGCTTTGGCATTAGATTGGATGGTCTTGTTCATCGAGAGGGCCACCTTGGAAGGACCGCCTGGCCCAAGATGTCTACCATGGGATCTTCTTCCTCCACAACCTCCTCCACTTGGAGGTTCATGTTTAGGGTTACGCGCCTGAGTAGCTCTTGTAAGACCCTAAAGTCCATGGGAGGTGGGCCTAAGCGTGACGACGGGTGAGCAGCGGGAGGGGCACCTTGGGCCTGGTGGCATGCCCAAGGGGTCCAAAATTGCCACTGAGGTTGCCAGTGTAACGCTGAGGGATCCTGTCCCAGGCTTCCCAGGCCCGACTGAGGGATGTCTGAGGCCCCTGAGGCTCATCCCGATCTGATGGAGGGGGACCAAGAGTGCGATGGCCAGGGGAGAGTGGTGCAGGAGTGCGTGGAGGGGGGCACCGAGTCCCTCGACGGGCAAGGCTCGTGTGATGACCAGTTCCGGTATGTGGAGCAGCGCTTAGAGGGTGAACGGTGCCACGCCATGGAGCAGTGTCACGCTGGGTGGACCAGTGCCGTGAAGGAGACCGGTGCCGTGAACGGGATCAGTGCCATGACATGGACCGGCGTCACAAAGATGATCACCAAAATGTGGATCGGTGCCACAATGATGATCGGTGCCGCAAAGGGAACCGGGGTCAGGTAGGGGATCTGCAACGGGCCTGAGAGCGGTGCCGCACAGGGGATCGCTGTGCAGATCGGTGCCGGTCCAAATGGTGCCGCGGGGTCGCCAAACACAATCTGGACCTCGAGCGGGACCATGTCCTGGCGGCCGACGATGACCTGTAGCGTGAACAGCTCCGAAGGTCGGGGCTGCTAGACCAGCACCACGAGTCTAACTGGCATAGTGAGTCGGACCGGTGCACGGTGCGGTGCCGTGCCGGGACTCCGAATGATGCCGGGACTCAGAGCGGTGTGGGAAAGCTAGTCTGGGAACAGGCGGCCCGAACATCGCCGGTTTACCCCTCAATGGGGAGTCGTGCTGGGGGCGGCGCCAGGATAGGGGACACCAGTGCCGTCATCTCAATAAGCCCCCTAGTGGCCTCGAAGGTGTCCGGGGTGGAGGGCAACGTAGCTTCCTCCACTTGAAGAGGCCCTTGGGGCGCGGGACTAGTATGAACAGATGGAGGTCTCGCGGTTTTGTCAGGCTTTGGGGCCTGGTCAGAGCTGTGCTCAGTTGGGGCTGTGGTGACCTTTTGGAACGTCCTTCCATCGCTTGCTTCTTATGAGCGACCGGGGAGTGGGAGCGTTGCCGAAGTAGATGTCTTTGGGGCCTGGGAGATCGTTGGTCCCGAGGAGGGCGAGGGTCCTTGTGCGGTGCTGTGGGCGGCACCGCCGGGGGAGCACTGCGCACCGATGCACTCGGGCCCGCATCTTGAGAGGGACACAGTGCAGACTCCATGAGGAGTTGCCTGAGGCGGATTTTCCTCTCTTTCCTCGTGCAGGGCTTGAATGCTTTGCAGATTTTGCACCTGTCCGCCTGATGAGTCTCCCCCAGACACCTAAGGCAGGAGTCATGGGGGTCGCCCATAGGAATGGGCTTGCCGCAAGAACTGCAGGGTTTGAAGCCCTGGGACGGCATGCCCCAGAGCCCCGTAGGGCACTCGTTGAAGGGGAAACACCCCCTCCCACAACCACTATACTACACTTAACACGAAGATAACTACTAACGATTAACTAACAAAGAGAACTATTTACAATGATAAGAGAATTCTAGGGAGTAGTGGAGCACTTGCTAGCAAGAGACCACTGTTCCAACAACCGTCACGGGCAGTAAGAAGGAACTGGCAGGAGACTGGCAGGATCCTATATAGAGCGCCGTATCGGCGCCACTCCAGGAGGCTCCACAGCTGGCCCGACGGGTAGCTGCTAGGGAAAAGTTTTCTGACTTCCGTGCACGCGGCGCGCGCACACACCTAACTGGAATTGATATGAGCAACCACTCGAAGAAGAATTACTGATAACTCTAACGCAGGTAATGGTGTCTTTAATGTAGAGCACCATCCTCCCCACATCTTCTACTTACTCTGTCCTTCCTATAAACAGATTGTAACCAGTAATTTTAACATTCACAGAACACCATTGCATGATTGGGAAGATATATGCAGGGCAGAGATGGGTGCCATCTGACAAAGAAGGGGTAGGACTTTTTAGGTCTCCAGTTCACTAACCTAGTGCAAAGGGCCCTAAACTAGGATTGAAGGGGGCCAGTGACAAAAGCCCACAGATAAGTAAATATGGTGCCCTGGACAATAGTCTGCAAGATGAGGAGGGCAAAGGGGCAGAAATATGGGAAATTGCAGTAGGGTCATTAGAGAGACAATAATGGGACAACCTGTCAAACATCTTAGCTGTCTATATACTAATGCAAGGAGTATGAGAAATAAACAGGACAGACTGGAAGTCTTTCCTGGGTTTCCTTACCTCTCTGATGTAGCAGCAGCTGATAGAGTTGGTAAATCCCCTCCCTGGCCTTCTGGCTGATGTCCTTGGCTGGTCAGTTATGTGCAGACCCAGCTGAACCACGAGGTTCCCCATCTTGGGGAACTGTGCTGAGTTCTAATGGAAGGGAGAGGGAGAGGGGACTCCATCAGCATTTTCCTGTCAGCTCCCAGTCCCCCCCCGGCCAGGACTCTCCTTCCCCTCAGCAGGAGATGTTGGGGGAGAGGAGCTAGAGCTAGACCCTTTATTTTCTATGCCCCCAAGGGAGCCTGGAGCAAAGGGATGTGGGCAGGGTCCTCCATGAGCACCCCCAGCTGCTCCAAGATAACAAGAACAGACCCAAGGCCAGGCATGAACCTGGCTGGAGCAGGGGCTGGAGCACAGTCCCTTTAAATGCCCAGAGTCACCACTTAACCAGGAAAACAAGAACTTGACTCAAGCCAAGGTCATTCCCTGCTCTGCCTCCCCAAGAGGAACACTCCTAACCCGCAGCCCCTGCAGCAGCAGATCTTACAGCCAATCAGAGCCAGCCTGCCTATGCCAAGAGTCAGGAAGCTGGGGTCAGAGGTCACTTATGTCAATCTCAGGGAGGGTGATGGTGAATCTGAGCTGGGCCGTGCTGCTCCTAATGGCCCTGGATCTCTCCTGGGACACCCTGGACACGATCCAGTAGTTGACATGCTGTAGGGGAAGGAGGCAGCTCAGGATTAAAGGGCAGGTGCATGTGTTGTGCTAATGAGCCCCTCCCCATCCCCAGGGGGCTGAGACATTGTGCACAGGGTGGAATATCTGAGTCATTGATCGCAGAGCTTTAGAAGGGAATTGTTGCCCCAAGGACGATGCTTGTATCCTGCAGGTCACAACTTGTCATTGTCTCTCTAGACTGGGACAATGTTCAGTTTCGGGGCTGGTCTCATCCTCCCTGAACTCCTGATTCCTGAACAGCTCACCAGGAATCATAGAATCATAGAATATCAGGGTTGGAAGGGACCTCAAGAGGTCATCTAGTCCAACCCCTTGCTCAAAGCAGGACCAACTCCCAACTAAATCATCCCAGCCAGGGCTTTGTCAAGCCGGGCCTTAAAAACTTCCAAGGAAGGAGACTCCACCACCTCCCTAGGTAACGCATTCCAGTGCTTCACCACCCTCCTAGTGAAATAGTGTTTCCTAATATCCAACCTGGACCTCCCCCACTGCAACTTGAGACCATTGCTCCTTGTTCTGTCATCTGCCACCACTGAGAACAGCCGAGCTCCATCCTCTTTGGAACCCCCCTTCAGGTAGTTGAAGGCTGCTATCAAATCCCCCCTCGTTCTTCTCTTCTGGAGACTAAACAATCCCAGTTCCCTCAGCCTCTCCTCATAAGTCATGTGCTCCAGACCCCTAATAATTTTTGTTGCCCTCCGCTGGACTCTTTCCAATTTTTCCACTACATCCTTCTTGTAGTGTGGGGCCCAAAACTGGACACAGTATTCCAGATGAGGCCTCACCAATGTCGAATAAAGGGGAACGATCACGTCTGCTGGAAGGAGACAGACCCCTCGCCCCTTCCAGGCTCTCAAGTCATTGGTTGGATGAAGGGACTGACTGTGAGCACAATCCCCCCCAGGAATCTCATGGCCCATTGGAGAGAAGGGCTCATTCCCTGGGGTCCTCCTGTTTCTCTAGGAAGGAACCTGTCCTCAGAGAAGAGGCACCTTCTTCCGGATCTCACGGTGGGGGGGGGGGGGAGAGTTCAGACTCTCACTCCCCAAGCCAGCCAAGGGCCCTGTGGTTAGTGCTGAACAGAACCAGGCAGAGCTCTGGCTTGAAATCCCAGCCCCTTCCTCTGTCCTTCAAGGAGGAAGGACCTGATCTGACACTGCATTGCACTGACTACCCTGACCAAGGATGGCCCACTGGGGGCCCAGCTAGGAAGACAGACTGGAAAATGGATCTTCCAGTCTCTCCTTATAAGTCCTCCTAAGAGTTAAGGTAAAATTGCCCGCCATCCCTCCTCATGGGGTTCACCTCCAAGATGTAGCGGAGCCTGTCTGTGACTGGGGACTCTGCCAACAGAGTCCCCAGCATGGCATCCAGGAGGTCTGGCAAGACCTTGTTCAGAGCCTTCAAAGCAAGAGAGAGTCATGGGTCAGAGTTAGGAAAACTGGGGCTACACCTGCCACAGGATGGGAACAGGGGTCTCTAGGATGCACCAGTGAGACCCCCAAGCACATATCGTGGCCTCTCTCATTCACATCCCATTGTGGGCAATTAGCAATGATTCATGGCAGGGTTACAGCTGGCTGTTCTATCCATGAGCTTAGCAGGTCTCTGCGGAGGACCTCGTAGGCAGCAGAGTATGGAACAGCCAAGCTGCTATGGATGGAAGCCGGGCTGCTGGTGGAACATGGCATGTGCAAGGAAGGAATCCCCCAGGGAGGGGTAACATCATCCCTCCATGGATGGGAGGATCCTACCCTGCAGCTTGTTCCATCTGTGTCCACCCCATCCCTATCTCTGGAGCTCCAGTGAATCAAGGGAGCAGTGAGCAGAGGTCACTCCTGCTCCTGGCAGGGAGGAGTATGAGGATCATCTACCTGGACTTGGGTGGTGTCCTTCTTTGTGCCAGACTAAAGACGGAGTACAGGGTAGCTCGCAGGAGGTGAGTCTCGAGCTCTGGCTCCAGGGCAGGTGTCATGGTGCTGGCAAGACAGAGGAGCCGGTATTAGACTGTGCAGTATGGGGGTGGGACTGGCACCAACACAGACGTGAAACTGCAGGAAATAGGCAGAGACTGGTGAGAATGGAAACTGAGGTACTGAGCCAGGGAATGACAAGACCAAGGCCTCACAGATAGACAGAGGCAGGGGAGGAATAGTGCCTGTTCCATGGACCCTGCTGCCCCTTGTGTATCTGACCCCAAGAGTGAGCCTCTCCCCAAGGCCCCCGTAACGTTATTGGACTGAAAAGAACAGTGCAGCCAGGAGAGAGTGAACCTTCCCACCACCTCTGCCAGAGCAGCCACCCTTGGGAGGTGACCTGGGAATGGGAGGGCCTACCCAGGGCCTGAGCAGCACCGGGGTTAGGGGAGCCGGGCGGGGGGGTCTCGGTACCTGAGGTTGCCCACAGCAATTAGGGAGTTGGCCAGGACAGCGCCAGGTGGAGAGTCCTCAGGCTGCTCCTCAATGAGCTCCTGTGAGATGCAGAAGAGACAAAGGAGCGTGTGAGATTCGGGCCCCATTGACACTTCGCAGTGAGGAGATTACACAGCCAGCGCCCCACACAGCCAGCAGGATCCCCCCACCTGCCTCCTGCTCCTCTGATTCCTTCCTGCCCATCAAATTGGCCCCCTCCCAGGTTTCCTGCCCAGCTTGGTCCCATTCCCCTTCTTCCCTCCTCCCTGTCAAAACTTCCCCCATCCAACAGCATCCTGACTACCAAGCTGGGACCATTTGATTCCTTGTCCCACAGCCTCAGCTGCCCCTCCAGCCCTGTGATTCCCCCACTGCCCACTAGTGACCAATCTCAGAATGTCTGCCATCTCTTCTTCCCAGTCCTCAGCCCCAGCAATTCCTGCCTTCTGCCGCCCCCTCCAGCTCCACCCAGCCCCCATCCATTGGCCCGGGGAGACCCCTGACCATTCCATGTTTCTCTCCTCCCTCCAGCTGCCGGGTGCTGTGTCTCGCTCACCACAATCCTCTCCACAACAGCCGCCTTGCAGCAGTGCGGCTCCAGCTGTGCAGCGAGATACGCGGAGTGGATGGCGTGCTTGAACATGAGCTGCTGGGCCTCATCCTGCACCCACCAGGAGCGGGGTTAGGGGAGAGAGAGCCAGTTAGCCAGGGACCTCCCTGCCCCACCCACACCAGCTACAGGAATCAGGCCTCAATAGAGGATGGTGGGGAACTGCCCATTTTCCAAATCACCCATAACTCCTACAGAAGCAGGGTCAGGAACTGGGTTAGTGCCTGTGGGGGGAGGGGACCCGAGCTTGTGGGAGACAAAGGCCCCCATCTTGGGGGGTCCCAGATCATGTTGGATAACAGTCACAATTAGGGATGGCAAGTGTAATAGGTCCTAGCCGGGGCTCGACCCTTCCGGGCAGGAGGGGAGCCACACCGACTCACTACTGTGGGAACAAGCAGTCAGTTAGTCCCGAAACTCCTGCTCTTTGGTGCAGGGTCGGAGCAACCACAGTTAAAGCTCAGGCCCTTGACTGCAGGGGGCTGAGCGAGCAAGCAGTTCAGGAGCCCAGGCCCTGGATCAGGGCGGGGCAAACACAGTTCAAGCTCAGGCCCTTGTTTGCAGGGGCTGAGCGAGCAGACAGTTCAGGAGCCCAGGCCCTGGATCAGGGCGGGGCAAACACAGTTAGCTCAGGCCCTCGTTTGCAGGGGCTGAGCGAGCATACAGTTCAGAGCCCAGGCCCTGGATCAGGGTGGGGCAAACACAGTTCAAGCTCAGGCCCTTGTTTGCAGGGGCTGAGCGAGCAGACAGTTCAGGAGCCCAGGCCCTGGATCAGGGCGGGGCAAACACAGTTAGCTCAGGCCCTCGTTTGCAGGGGCTGAGCGAGCATACAGTTCAGAGCCCAGGCCCTGGATCAGGGCGGGGGAACAGTTTCCGGCTGAGGTATAATACGGGGTGGTCCTTTCCCTCCACTTCTTGGGACAAGACTGCCCCTAACCCTACCCCGGAGGCGTCCGTCTGCAGGATGAATGGGCGTTTAAAGTCCGGGCTGGACTTTCCCGACGAGGGGCTTGACCCGCCCGCCCCCGACGGTATAGCCGAGGTAGTTGGTCTCTTGCCAGGCAATACGGCACTTTTTGGGGTTGGCGGTCAGGCCCGCCTGTCGTAGGGACCTTAGGACCGCCGCAACCCGGGGCAGATGGTCCTCCCAGCCGCGGCTATAGATGACCACGTCGTCTAGGTACGCTGCTGCATAGTCCTGATGGGGCTGCAGAAGTTGGTCCATCAGCCGCTGGAAGGTGGCTGGGGCTCCATGGAGACCGAATGGCATCCGCGTGAATTGGTACAGCCCCGTTGGGGTGGCAAAGGCGGTTTTCTCCTTTGAGGTCTCCTCGAGGGGGATTTGCCAGTAGCCTTTGCTGAGATCCAAGGTGGTGATATACTGGGCCTCCCCCAGGCGGCCCAGTAACTCGTCCACACGGGGCATCGGGTAGGCATCGAAGTGCGAGATGGCGTTTACCCTCCGAAAGTCGATGCAGAAGCGGCGGGTGCCGTCCGGCTTGGGCACCAGAACCACCGGACTACGCCACTCGCTCTGGGACGGCTCAATGACGCCCAGAGCCAGCATGGCTCTTACTTCCTCCTCGACCGCATCCCGCATCCGATAGGGCAGGGGCCGGGTCGTCTCTCGAACCACTTTCCCTGGCTCGGTCTGGATGGAGTGTTTGACCAGGGACGTGTAGCCCGGTACGGCCGTGAAGGTTCGCTTGAAGGCCTGCAGCAGGCAGTTAGTCTGTTTACATTGCTCTTCCGTGAGCGATTGTCCTAATTGGGGTGCCGGGGGGTCATCCGTCGAGGGTACGTGGGGTCCCAATTCCGGCTCGGGCGGGCATGGGTTAATTAAGAGGCCCTCCCGGTTTCAGCAGGTTTACGTGATACCGTTGGGTCCCCTTCCGCTTGTCCGGTTGCCGCACCTCGTAGGTGACGGGACCGACCTTATGCACGACGTTGTAAGGTCCCTGCCACCGGGCTAACAGTTTTGACTCACTGGACGGGAGGAGGAGTAGGACACGGTCTCCTGGTTGGAACTTCCGGACTTGGACTCCCTGATCGTAGGTTCGTTTCTGCCGCTCCTGCGCCGTCTTCAAATTTTCGCGGGCCAGGGCTCCGGCCTGGGCCAGGTATTCCTGTAACTGGATGACATATTTCAGGAGGCCCTGGGCTGGGGAAGCTGACTGCTCCCAGGTCTCTCTCATCAGGTCTAAGAGGCCCCGGGGTCTGCGTCCATACAGCAGCTCGAAAGGGGAAAAATTCGTTGAGGTCTGCGGGACTTCTCGGATGGCTAGCAGCAAGGGTGGAAGGAATTGGTCCCAGTGGCGGAGGTCCTCTGCTGGGAATTTCCGCAACATGCTTTTCAAAGTGCGGTTAAACCGCTCCACCAACCCGTCCGTCTGCGGGTGGTACACGGACGTCCGGAGTTGTTTGATGCCTAAGAGGGCACAGACCTGTCGCAACAATTGGGACGTGAAGTTCGTTCCCTGGTCGGTCAGGATCTCTCTAGGCAGCCCTACTCGGGCGAAGATTTTCAGCAATTTCCCCGCGATAGTCCGGGCGGTAATACTTCGCAGGGGGATGGCTTCCGGGAACCGAGAGGCATAGTCCACCAAAACCAGGATGTATTGAAACCCCGCGGCACTTTTCGGGAGGGGGCCCACGAGGTCCATGGCGACCCGTTCGAAGGGCGTCTCCATCACTGGCATGGGGACCAGGGGTGCCTTGGGGATCCCGGGCGGGGCGACCCGCTGACAGTCTGGGCAGGAGGCGCAATATTCTTTCACCTCCTGAGAGATTCCTGGCCAAAAGAAGCGCGCCAGGATTTGAGCGAGGGTCTTCTCTCGCCCCAGGTGCCCGGCGGCTGGCACATCGTGGGCCAACTTCATCACCGCCCGCCGGTGACACAGGGGCACTAACAGTTGGGTTTGTGGTTCCTGGGTGCGGGGGTCACGGTCCACGCGGTAGAGCCGCTCCCGGCGCAGCTCAAAGTGGGGCCATAGGGTGGCCCGCTGGGGGTCCACAACACTCCCGTCTACTGCCGCGAGCTGCTCGTAGAAGCGGCTAAGGGTGGGATCCTCTCGCTGGTCCCGACAGAAATCGGTATCGAAGCGGGGCTGAGGGGCCGGCTCCGGCGGCGGTCCCGCTGCGTCCGTGTCGTCTATCTCGGTCGCCGGGCCCTGCTCGGGGGTCTCGGATGAGGACCCCAGCCGATCAGCCTCCAGGGCTGGCGTGGACCGTAGGACTTCCTCGAAGGCCAGCCAGGCCCGACTGAGGATCACAGGGTATGCAAGATGGGGAGCTACCCCAACCACCAGGTGTCGGGTGATCCCCGCAATGATTAGGGGGACCCGGGCGCTGGGGTATGGTCGGACATCCCCATGGATGCATTGTAGATGAATACACCCGAGGCGGGTATCACCCGGTGGTACCAGGTGCTTACGGACCAACATCTGGCCACAGCCCGAGTCGATCAAGGCCCGCGTAGTCCGTCCTCCGACGGCCGCCGGGACGGTCAGCTTGGGGTTCATGGCTGGCCGGGCTTGGGTGTGGCCCGCCCACACTTGCCCATAGCTGCAATCCATCCCCGGACAGTCTTGCTGGAGGTGCCCCACCTTTCCACAACCGAAGCAGGGACCGAGTTCAGGTCGTCTGCTCCTGGGGCCCTCTCGGCTTGGGCTCCGGGGGGGGCTTCGCCGAGCCCTTGGGGGCCCCTGGCCCGGGGCCATTGGTCCGGTCCGAGGAGCCGGGTCCGTGTGCCGGGTCCGGGTCTCGCGGCGGGGGTCGGGCCTCGGTGCGGGGTGTCGTGGTCCGCTCGGGGGTTCCCCTTTCTTTTCGCCACGGGCTGGTTCGGGCCCGGGGCGTCGGAAGGTGGGCCCTACTGCATCTTCGGCGGCTAGGAAGTCCTCCATAAGCGACACTGCCTGGGCCAGCGTCGTCGGCCGGTGGCGAAGCACCCAGGCGCGTCCTCGGGAGGGTAGGGTGTGCACGAACTGTTCTAACACCACCTGTTCGGTTACCTCCTCTGCCGTCCGGGTGCCGGGCTGTAGCCACCGTCGGCAAGCCTCTTTTAAGGTTTGGGCCACTACCCGCGGTCGGGCCCCGGTGGGGTAAGTCTGGCCCCGAAACCTTTGTCGGAAAGTCTCGGGACTGACGTCAAGGGCGTCCCATATCGCGGCCTTCACCAGGTCGTAGTCCCGTGCTTCCTCAGCCGCCAACCCACGATAGGCCACCTGGGCCGCCCCCGTCAGGTAGGGGGCTAAGAGGGTAGCCCACTGGTCCCTGGACCACCCGGCGATGAGGGCTACCCGCTCGAACGTGACCAGAAATGCCTCAGGGTCGTCGTCTGGGCTCATCTTAGTCAACCGAAGGGGGGCAGCTAACCGCGGCATCTCCGCAGCCTCCCCCGCCGGCCCCGGCGCGGGGCGAGGGAGCGTGACCAGCAGCTGCTGCAGCTGGACTCCCAACTGCCGCACCAGCTGCTGCTGTTGCTCGAGCTGGGCCGTGTGCTGCTCCTGCTGCAACTGGAGTTGGGCGGCATCTCGCTGCTGTTGCTGCGCGAGCTGAGCGGCCTGCTGTTGCTGTTGCTGCTGCAACTGGGCCGTCTGCTGCCACTCCTGGCTCTCCGCGAGCAGCTGGAACAACCGCTCCATATCCATTCCTTCGAACGGGGGGGGGAGGGGGGCAACGGCCACTCCCCCTCTAGCCCGTTCTCACAGGGGCAGGGGCTCGGGCCCCACGTTGGGCGCCAAATGTAATAGGTCCTAGCCGGGGCTCGACCCTTCCGGGCAGGAGGGGAGCCACACCGACTCACTACTGTGGGAACAAGCAGTCAGTTAGTCCCGAAACTCCGGCTCTTTGGTGCAGGGTCGGAGCAACCACAGTTAAAGCTCAGGCCCTTGACTGCAGGGGGCTGAGCGAGCAAGCAGTTCAGGAGCCCAGGCCCTGGATCAGGGCGGGGCAAACACAGTTAGCTCAGGCCCTCATTTGCAGGGGCTGAGCGAGCATACAGTTCAGAGCCCAGGCCCTGGATCAGGGTGGGGCAAACACAGTTCAAGCTCAGGCCCTTGTTTGCAGGGGCTGAGCGAGCAAACAGTTCAGAGCCCAGGCCCTGGATCAGGGCGGGGCAAACACAGTTAGCTCAGGCCCTTGTTTGCAGGGGGCTGAGCGGATAAACAGTTCAGGTAAGGCACGCCTAGGCTTCTGTAGCCGAGCGTTGGGTGAGGGGGAAGCCTGCCACCCGTGCGGAGGGTGGCAGGGGGGAACGCAGGCCCACCCACTCCACTGCGTTCCAGCCCGGGGCCCTAACAGCGGTTGCTGCCGCTGCTGGTCAGTGGGGTATCCAGACCGCAACACACTGACATAGGCTCACACTCGGTTACAGCCGGACCGGGGTCGGTTACCCCCGGGCTGCTTCCATGATCCCCCTCAAAGCCTACCTCGTTCGTCGCGCCGGGATCGGGCCAGTCCATCTGCATGGGCTCCTCTCTGCCCGGGCTCGGCGGCAAGTCCGGTAGCTCTGCCGGGAAGTCCGGCCAATGGTCCTCAGGCGGCTCCTCTGGATAGCAGCAGGGGCGAAGGGGTTCGGGTCCAGTCTCACCGTCAGGGTTAGTGGGGTGCGGTTCCCAGGGATTCTCCCAGTGGCGGGCGTGAACGGGCTCCGGCGGCTCCTCCTCGTAGCGGGCCCGGGGTAGCTCAGGCCAGCTAGGGTCCAGGCCTCGGTCTTCGACGGTCTCCTGGCCGGGAGCTCCCGGCCGCACGTCTGCTCCCTGTGGTGGCTGGCCGCAGACTGAGCTCTGGCGGCCGGCCTTTATAGTTCCTGTCCCGCCCCTTGACTTCCGGGGTCCGCACGTGGGCTCCCTCTCTGGGGTCTGCACGTGGGCTCCCTCTTCTGGGCAGGAGGGGAGCCACACCGACTCACTACAGCAAGATCCCCTACACGGGGTTGGGATGCTGGGAAGGGGCAGGACAATCTCAGTTCCAGCCCAGGTGGGGAACGTTTGTACCTTTTCTCTGACCTGGAGCTTCTCTCGAATGTTCTTGAGAGCAGCCTCCTCTGTGGCCACATCCACCCATTCCTCCTTCTCCTCATCCTCTGAGTTCCTGGGTGTCCCTGAACCAGGGAGAGAAGGGGACAGGGTGACTCCTGCTGCCACTCAGGGGAAAGACAGGGGCATGGTGGGGAGAGCAGGGTTAATGTCCCTCCTTCCCATCTCAGGGACCCATGGCAGATCCTGCTGGGAATCAGGGCTGGGCTCCTGGGTCTGGTGCTTTCCACACAAGAAGCCCAAGAGCCACCCTACCTGGCTCCCCTCCTGGGCTGGGTCTTGCCTGCCCAGCTGCATCCTGGGCCAGCTGCATTTGGGCCTGGCCGCCACCTCTCCAGCCTCGGCACCTGTGCTGAGAGCGGGTTTCCTCTGCCAGCAGGCTGGGCACTTCCACCTCCTGGCTTGGCCATAAACTGCTTCTCCACCAGCAGGGACGGAGGGGCCGCTCTGCTCCTGGGAAAGATGGCGACTGCTTCCCTCAGATGCTGGGGCCACCTGCAGAGTCTTCTTCCTGAACATCTCAGGAGCCTGGCCATCCTAGAAGAAAGCGGGAAGCAGGCGTGAGTCTGGGGTCAAGGCAGCCTCTCACTAATGGGCCTTTTTGGTCCCTCCCCATCCCTGCCCCAGCCACAGCAGCTCCTCCTTCCCCCCCCCCCCAAGGGGTGCAGGGAGTGCAGGCTATACACACTGGCAGGAGTTCTTTGCATGATCTGCTCCTAACGTTCCCCCTTGTCATCCCTGGTGCTGCAATAACCGGGGAGTCTCATCCTTTTGGAGCACTGGGGTCAGTCACAAAGACTATCGGTTACTTTGGACAATCAGCCTCCTCCTGCTGTCCTAGGCCACATTCACGCCCTGTCTAGAGAAGGAACAGAATCCAGCGGTCCAGACTTCTCCTGGGAAACCATTCCCCACATCAAAGTCAAAAAGTCACATGTCATAGGAAGCCCAGGGCCCTCTCGTTCCCTCGTTCCCCATTGATTTCCATGCTGAACAGCTCACAGGGTCTGGCCCAGCTCAGAGACTCTCAGCCTGGGGAACAGTCTCCCATTGCTGGGACATTTCCAAACACACTAGAGAGGGCTCTGGAGAAGCCCCTACCAGGTCTGAGAGCGAGGGGCTCCTGGGGGCTGTTTGCAAATCAAATCTCCTTTGGGAGCGATTTTCTACCCCTGTTTCTGCCTCTCCCCCAACAGACAGGGGACACCACAGAGGAACCCTAATGCCACTCACGTGCTCTAGGTGATGGAGCGATGGATGGAGGAAGCTCAGTGTCTCCAGCTGTCCCTACTAGAGCTCAAGCAGTATAACTTTCTAGTGTAAACAAGCCCCTGGTCACTAACACTCATGCCAACAGGGAGAGAGCTTGCCTCACAACAGGAAAAATGACACTCAGGTAATTGGCACTCAGATATTAGGGTGATGGGTACCAACTGAAGAACCTACATAAATAGCTCCCTATGCCATGTAGAATAATGAATGTAAATGCAAAGATGTCATGGGGTTTCTGGTCCCTTTAGGGCAAGAATTTTAAAACTTTTTTGCTGGGTCACACTTTGAAAATATTTCAGACTGTGACAACCCCCCTCCCCCCCCCGAAGAAAAAGTGATAGTGTATTACTGTAAGTACTTATAGGATTTATAGGACTATTGAATGAAGCATGTAATCATTATCCCTGCAGTCCAAGACTCTGAAGTCTTTCCAAAAATGTAAAGCAACAATTTTCAGGAATAAATACAATCTGGATGGATGACCAGGAGGCGATGGTTGTTGAAATCTGTCACTACCAGATGGCCTTCATGATTGAAAGTTACACCTCTTGGAGAATCAAAGTGCTTCCAGAGTGCCCCTTCGAAGCCATATTTATTCATATTTAAACTAGGAGATGGGGGAAAGCCGACTGCTGCAGCGGAGCACGTGGATCGGACAGAGACTTCTCTTAGAGGAGAGTCTATTGATAGAGATTCTCTAGGTTTTAGTCAGGAGGAGAGGATGGAAGAGGACAATGTAAGGGCCAGATCAGATGAGAAACATTCACATAAAGAATCAGACACATTAGAAAAGGGCAGACAAATAAACAGTGACAAGTTTTTAAAGTGCTTGTACACAAATGCTAGAAGTCTAAATAATAAGATGGGTGAACTAGAGTGCCTCATGATAAAGGAGGATATTGATATAATAGGCATCACAGAAACCTGGTGGACTGAGTCAATCAATGGGACACAATCATTCCAGGGTACAAAATATATCGGAAGGACAGAACAGGTCGTGCAGGGGAGGGAGTGGCACTATATGTGAAAGAAAATGTAGAATCAAATGAAGTAAAAATCTTAAGTGAATCCACATGTTCCATAGAATCTCTATGGATAGTAATTTCATGCTCTAATAAGAATATAAGATTAGGGATCTATTATCAACCACCTGACCAGGACAGTGATAGTGATGATCAAATGCTAAGGGAAATTATTAGAGAGGCTATCAAAATTAAGAACTCAATAATAGTGGGGGATTTCAATTATCCCAACATTGACTGGGAACATGTCACCTCAGGACGAAATGCAGAGACAAAATTTCTCGATACTTTAAATGACTGCTTCTTGGAGCAGCTGGTACGGGAACCCCAAGGGGAGAAGCAACAGAGAGTCCTGTGGCACCTTTAAGACTAACAGATGTATTGGAGCATAAGCTTTCGTGGGTGAATACCCACTTCGTCAGATGCATGTAATGGAAATTTCCAGAGGCAGGTACAAATATGCAGGCAAGAATCAGTCTGGAGATAACGAGGTTAGTTCAATCAGGGAGGGTGAGGTCCTCTGCTAGCAGTTGGGGTGTGAATACCAAGGGAGGAGAAACTGCTTTTGTAGTTGGCTAGCCATTCACAGTCTTCGTTTAATCCTGATCTGATGGTGTCAAATTTGCAAATGAACTGAAGCTTAGCAGTTTCTCTTTGGAGTCTGGTCCTGAAGGTTTTTTGCTGTAAGATGGCTACCTTTACATCTGCTATTGTGTGGCCAGGGAGGTTGAAGTGTTCTCCTACAGGTTTTTGTATATTGCCATTCCTGATATCTGACTTGTGTCCATTTATCCTTTTACGTAGTGACTGTCCAGTTTGGCCAATGTACATAGCAGAGGGGCATTGCTGGCACATGATGGCATATATAACATTGGTAGACATGCAGGTGAATGAACCGATGATGTTGTAGCTGATCTGGTTAGGTCCTGTGATGGTGTTGCTGGTGTAGATATGTGGGCAGAGTTGGCATCGAGGTTTGTTGCATGGATTGGTTTCTGAGTTAGAGTTGTTATGGTGCGGTGTGTAGTTGCTGGTGAGAATATGCTTAAGGTTGGCAGGTTGTCTGAGTCAATCAATGGGACACAATCTGCCTCCCAAGGTCTGTGAAAGCGAGGGATCATTGTCCAGGATGGGTTGTAGATCACTGATGATGCGTTGGAGAGGTTTAAGCTGAGGACTGTAGGTGATGGCCAGTGGAGTTCTCTTGGTTTCTTTCTTGGGCTTGTCTTGTAGCAGGAGGCTTCTGGGTACACGTCTGGCTCTGTTGATTTGTTTCCTTATTTCCTTGTGCGGGTATCATAGTTTTGAGAATGCTTGGTGAAGATCTTTAGGTGTTGGTATCTGTCTGAGGGACTGGAGCAGATGCGGTTGTACCTCAGTGCTTGGCTGTAGACGATGAATCATGTGGTGTGTCCGGGGTGGAAGCTGGAAGCATGAAGGTAGGCATAGCAGTCGGTGGGTTTTCGGTATAGGGTGGTGTTAATGTGACCATCACTTATTTTGTAGGTGACAAATCCGAGGAACTGTCACAGATTGAAGTGTCACTAGAGGAGGTTTTGGAATTAATTGATAAACTTAACATTAACAAGTCACCGGGACCAGATGGCATTCACCCAAGAGTTCTGAAAGAACTCAAATGTGACGTTGCGGAACTGTTAACTATGGTTTGTAACCTGTCCTTTAAATCGGCGTCTGTACCCAATGACTGGAAGACAGCTAATGTAATGCCAGGATTTAAAAAGGGCTCTAGAGGTGATCCCAGCAATTATAGACCGGAAAGTCTAACGTCAGTACCAGGCAAATTAGTTGAAACAATAGTAAAGAATAAAATTGTCAGACACATAGAAGAACATAAATTGCTGGGCAAAAGTCAACATCGTTTCTGTAAAGGGAAATTGTCTCTTACTAATCTATTAGAGTTCTTTGAATGGGTCAACAAACATGTGGACAAGGGGGATCCAGTGGACATAGTGTACTTAGATTTCCAGAAAGCCTTTGACAAGGTCCCTCATCAAAGGCTCTTACGTAAATTAAGTTGTCATGGGATAAAAGGGAAGGTCCTTTCATGGATTGAGACCTGGTTAAAAGACAGGGAACAAAGGGTAGGAATTAATGATAAATTCTCAGAATGGAAAGGGGTAACTAGTGGTGTTCCCCCAGGGTCAGTCCTAGGACCAATCCTATTCAACTTATTCATAAATGATCTGGAGAAAGGGGTAAAAAGTGAGGTGGCAAAGTTTGCAGATGATACTAAACTGCTCAAGATAGTTAAGACCAAAGCAGACTGTGAAGAACTTCAAAAAGATCTCACAAAACTAAGTGATTGGGCAACAAAATGGCAAATGAAATTTAAAGTGGATAAATGTAAAGTAATGCACATTGGAAAAAATAACCCCAACTATACATACAATATGATGGGGGCTAATTTAGCTACAATGAATCAGGAAAAAGATCTTGGAGTCATCATAGATAGTTCTCTGAAGACATCCACGCAGTGTGC
The DNA here is from genome assembly GCF_011386835.1 of Chrysemys picta bellii. Lineage (NCBI taxonomy): Eukaryota > Metazoa > Chordata > Testudines > Emydidae > Chrysemys > Chrysemys picta. Next base: position 114,531,938 of record NC_088792.1, on the reverse strand, counting down.
AGAGGCGGTCAAAAAAGCAAATAGGATGTTAGGAATCATTAAAAAGGGGATAGAGAATAAGACGGAGAATATATTATTGCCCTTATATAAATCCATGGTACGCCCACATCTTGAATACTGCGTACAGATGTGGTCTCCTCATCTCAAAAAAGATATACTGGCACTAGAAAAGGTTCAGAGAAGGGCAACTAAAATGATTAGGGGTTTGGAATGGGTCCCATATGAGGAGAGATTAAAGAGGCTAGGACTTTTCAGCTTGGAAAAGAGGAGACTAAGGGAGGATATGATAGAGGTATATAAAATCATGAGTGATGTGGAGAAAGTAGATAAGGAAAAGTTATTTACTTATTCCCATAATACAAGAACTAGAGGTCACCAAATGAAATTAATGGAAAGCAGGTTTAAAACAAATAAAAGGAAGTTCTTCTTCACACAGCGCACAGTCAACTTGTGGAACTCCTTGCCTGAGGAGGTTGTGAAGGCGAGGACTATAACAGCATTTAAAAGAGAACTAGATAAATTCATGTATGAGGTGGCCAGGGAGGGGTAGTACCTCTAATGGGGGGACTTGTCATACCCTTTGGGGGTAGTCCATCAACTTTGGTCCCCACCTGTCACTCAGCTCTCACCTGTGGCTCCAAGTAGCTGCAGCATGCGCAGCGGCCACACCCTAAGCTATGGCTTCGACAGGCCGGCCAAACCAGGTGAGTGTAACTGATGGGACTCAAACCCTCAGTGAATTTGGGATATGCCTACCCCGCATGCGACGTCAGCTCCGGCGGATTGGGCAAAAGAGATCACTAAGATCCAATGGCCAAGAAGGCGGTTCTGCAACGCTTTGTGGAAAGTGAAGGACATGACGAGGCACAAAAGACATCAAGGCCATCCACTGCAACCAAAGAAGTTACCAGTCGTGATGATTTTTCATACCATTGGTGTCTGGCTTCTAAGGTAGAGAGAGTGGGATTGCTCCCTTGCAACAGTTCTACCACTCAAAAGCTTTCACGCACAGGTCCTGTGCAAATCATCAAACATCATCATCATCATACTACCCAAGTCCTGCGGTGATGCGGGAGGGGCAAAGCGACAGGTGGAGGTTACCACTGGGAGTCGTAGTCCCAATCCTGCATGCAGGCGGCCTGTGGATAGGTGGTCGTCCAGATCTGTACTTGGGGCAGCAGAGTTGCCCAGCAGCATCCCAGGCGTCTGAGCAGCCCTCTTCAGGACAGCACTGCTCACCCTAGTAAGGGAGGGGCCTAGAAAAGGTGGCCTAAAAATTGCCTGCCCTATAACAACTGGCCAGCAAGCCGCGGCTGGCAGTTCAACCCAATCTGCGGCCGAAAACAAAAGAAAAATTTGAGAAAACTTACCATTGGTGTATGGAATGTTCGTACCCTCATGTATCAAGAAGCTGTTGCAAGACCTGAGAGAAGAACAGCCCTCATTGCTCGAGAACTAGTCCGTTATAATATCGATATAGCGGCATTAAGTGAAACAAGATTGCCTGGGGAAGGTTTCTTGAGTGAACCAGGAGGTGGTTACACCTTCTTCTGGAAGGGTAAGTCTGAGACAGAGGACAGAATACACGGAGTTGGTCTGGCAATAAAAACCTTATTGATGCATCAACTCCCAGATATTCCAGTGGGTATCAATGAAAGATTGCTGAAGCTACGCTTCCCACTAAATGCCAAACATCATGTCTCCATCATCAGTGCATATGCACCCACTTTAACATGCTCTGACAACTCAAAGGAACAATTCTATGAAGATCTCGACAGACTGATCAAGGCCACACCTGTAACAGATAAACTACTCCTACTTGGAGATTTCAATGCCCGAGTCGGGGCTGACAGCGAGAACTGGAAAGGAGTAATCGGGCCACATGGTGTAGGCAAAATGAACAGTAATGGACTACTTCTTTTGAGTCTTTGTTCTGAAAATGACCTGACCATTACCAACACTCTGTTCCAACAAGCCGACAAATACAAAACGACGTGGATGCACCCTAGGTCCAAACAGTGGCATCTGATAGATTATGCCATTGTTAGAAGGCGAGACATCCGAGACGTACTGATTACCAGAGTAATGCGAGGTGCAGAGTGCTGTACAGATCACAGATTAGTCAGGACATCTCTACATTGTTCCTCTCGGCACAAACGCCCTAAGCATGTGCGACCTGCTTTCAATATAGCCAAATTGAAGGATGCTCAATGTTTCAACAAATTCCAGAAGAGTCTTGATGACAAACTGACATCCCACGGACAACTGATCGGTACTGTAACCGAAAAGTAGACCAGTTCAAGCAGATAGTGACTACTGTTTGGACCAGTGATTAAGAAATCACATCTCTTGGACCAAAGAAAAGAACACATCAGGATTGGTTTGATGAGAACCAAGAAGAAATATGCTCAGCATTGGAAGTAAAGAGAAAAGCCTTTATCGAATGGCAGAATGACCCCTCCTCAGTCTCTAAACGGGACCATTTCAAGTACCTTAGAGCAAAACACAGAAAGACCTCTGTCAGATACAAGACAACTGGTGGGAGAGTAAAGCCAAAGAAATTGAGCACTATGCTGAGACCCACAACTTAAAGATGTTCTTTAGTGCTATTAAGACTGTCTATGGACCCTTTAAACCAAGGACCACCCCATTGCTCTCATTAGACAACACAATGCTGATTAAAGATAAAGAAGGCATCAACGAAAGATGGCGAGAACACTTTAGCAACCTTCTCAATAGACCATCAACCTTGTCCTTAATGTCCTTAATGAAATTCCACAACAACCTGCTCTGACAGATCTTGACGTTCCGCCCACTATAGATGAGATTAAGAAAGCTGTTAGCCAGATGAATTCAGGGAAAGCTCCTGGAAAAGATTGGATACCAGCAGAGATATATAAAGCAGCAGGTCCAGCAGCACTAGCAGCGTTCCACAGCGTGATCATCAACATCTGAGAGGATGAAAACATACCACAGGACCTTCGCAATGCTACTATTGTCTCTCTTTTCAAGAACAAAGGCAGCAAAGCAGAATGTGGAAACTATAGAGGCATATCCCTCCTCTCTGTTGGAGGGAAGATCATCGCCCTCATCATCTTGAACCACCTAATAGCCAGTATTTCCAAGGCAAATCTACCTGAAAGTCAATGTGGTTTTCAACCTGGCCGGAGCACAGTCGACATGGTGTTTGCTGTCAGACAAATACAAGAGAAGTGCATTGAACAGAACATGCACCTGTATACTGTCTTCATAGATCTGACAAAGGCGTTTGATACCATCAACAGGGAAGTCCTTTGGACCATTCTAACACGACTTGGCTGCCCAAGAAAATTTGTCCAGATTATACGCCTTTTTCATGACAGGCGAAGTATTGTCTGATGGAGCCACATCAGCCCCCTTTAACATCACCAACGGCATGAAACAAGGATGTGTTCTCGCTCCTGTCCTATTTAACCTGTTCTTTGCATGTGTCCTTAACCATGCACTGAAAGATCTGGACCAAGGTATATACTTGAAATACCGGCACGATGGTTCACTTTTTGACCTCCGTCACCTGAATGCAAAGACTAAGACAGTGTAGAAACTCCTTCTTGAGGCACTCTTTGCTGACGACTGTGCCCTCATGGCTCACACTGAAAATGATCTTCAGCACATTGTCAACAAGTTTGCTGAGGCCTCATAACTTTTCGGACTATCAGCCTCGAAAAGACAGAAGTTCTCCATCAACCTGCACCTGGATCAAATGCTTCTGTCCCGAGTATCTCCATTAACAGCCCTCAGCTGAAAGTAGTGGAGAACTTTAAATATCTGGGTAGTGTCATATCCAGTGATGGATCACTGGATAATTAGATCAATGCACGAATATCCAAAGCAAGCCAGGCACTTGGCTGTCTGCGTGTCAAAGTTTTAAATCACCACAACTTCCAGATGTCAACAAAACTGCTTGTGTACAGAGCTGTTGTTCTTTCATCTCTTTTGTACGGGTGCGAAACCTGGACACTTATATAGGCGTCACATCAAGCAGCTCGAAGCATTTCACATGCGCGGCCTCCGCAACATTATGAAGATCCTCTGGCAAGACAAAGTGCCCAATCTCGAGGTCCTCGAGAAAGCCCAGATGACAAGCATCGAAATGATGATCATGAAGTCACAGCTATGTTGGACCGGTCATGTCAGCCGCATGGATGCCAACAGAATCCCCTGCCAGCTTCTGTATGGTGAGCTCTCCCAGGGCATCAGGCATATAGGTCGTCCACGGAAACATTACAAGGACACCATCAAAGCCAATCTGCACTACAGCAGTATCAAACCTAGGGACCTTGAGGACGCCGCCAGCGACAGAACACAGTGGCGTACAACAGTCAAAAATACCTGCATCACCTTTGAGGAAGACCGCTGCCGGTGTCTACAAGAGGCACGCGAACGATGTCACAGAGCATCAGCAGTGCACAATCCATTGACCGCGAACTTCCCATGCACCATCTGCAGCAAAATGTGCACCTCTAGAATTGGCTTGTACAGTCACCAGAGGGCACACCATAAGACCAACAACTGATGATCTGCACAGATTTGTCATCATCGGATTCGATGGACTACCAAGAAGAAGATTAAATTCATGGAGGTTAAGTCCATTAATGGCTATTAGCCAGGATGGGTAAGGAATGGTGTCCCTAGCCTCTGTTTGTCAGAGGGTGGAGATGGATGGCAGGAGAGAGATCACTTGATCATTACCTGCTAGGTTCACTCCCTCTGGGGCACCTGACATTGGTCACTGTCAATAGACAAGATACTGAGCTAGATGGACTTTTGGTCTGACCCAGTACGGCCGTTCTTATGTTCTTATGACATTTAAAAAACATGTTTTCTGAAAAAATATAGACAACAGGATACAATTTGGGAAATTGGAAGTGTTTACCAGTGATTGTGGCAATAATCATCACATTGTCCAAGGATTGTGTCTTTATACACAACTATATACAAAAAAGTATCTGGACACAATGCGAGGGGTTCTGCTGTTTTGACAGGGTTACCATATGTCCAAGTTTTTCTGGACATGACCTCTTTTTTGGTCCTCTGATATCCATCATGGTGGGTTTTTGAAATATGAAAAAATGTTCTGAGAATTTACAACCCCATCAGCGGAAGATGTGGGAAACCCCCCCCCCCAACCCAAGAATTATTGGCCGTGTTGGACCTAGAGGTCTTTGGGGAATTCCCTAGTGCAGCATTTCTCAAACTGGGGATCCAGACCCAAAAAGGGGTTGCAAGGCTAGTGTAGGGGGGTTGTGAGTAAGGTGACCATATGTCCAGGTTTTCCCAGACATGACTTCTCTTTTGGTCCTCTGATATCCATTCAGGCGAAATTTTGAAATATGAAAAAATGTCCATGATTTTTTCTTGCCTTCAGATCTGGGAGGCTGCAGACCGGCGGCTGCTCTCCAGCTGCCCAGCTCAAAAGGCAACACTGCAGCCAGCAGCAACACAGGAGGAAGGATGCCAATACCACACTGTGCCACCCTTCTTTCTACGCTGTTGATGGTGGTGGCACTGCCTTCAGTGCTGAGCCTGGCCAGCGGCCACCATGCTCCAGCCGTCCAGCTTGGAAGGCAGTGCCAACGCCAGCAGCAGTGCAGAAGGAAGAGTGAGAATACCATACCATGCCACCCTTCCTTCTGCGCTGTTGCTGGCAGTGGTGCTGCCTTCACAGCTGGGCATCCAGCCAGGAGATGACACTCTATGTCTGTCCAGATCAGAAGGCAGTGCTGCCATCAGCAGCAGCTCAGAAGGAAGAGTGGCAATACCATACCATGCCATCCTTCCTTCGGCGCTGCTGTTAGTGGCTGCACTGTCTTCAGAGCTGGGCACCTGGCCAGCGGCTGCCGCAGTCCAATTGCCAAGCTTGGAAGGCAAGGAAAAATCACAGACTTTTATTCATATTTTAAAAATCCACCCCAACAGAGATGTCTGAGGAAACCTGGACATATGGTCACCCTACTTGCAATCCCCCTGCACTAGCCTTGCGACCCCCTTTTGGGTGGGGACCCCAAGTTTGAAAAGGGCTGCACTAGGAGATTCCACAATGACCCCAAGGTCCAAAACGGCCAGTAGTTTCTGGCAGACCATTTCCCACAATTTCCACAGGATTCTCAAGGACCTTTTCCCCCCATCTTGGTATCCACATGATGGGAAGCTAGATGGTTTATTCTGGCAGTGATAAGAACACCGAGGGAAGGTCTTAGATTAGCTATTGTATTTGCTGTTTCTGTTCAGGCTAGAATAATGAATTAAAGTCACTTGTGGGCTGAGCTCATTTTCCAGTGGAAAAGGTGTTATGAGGGGACCCTCTTGATCCTTCCAAGCTGTCAGCTGGTTCACATGGGTACGACTATGTCTCTTTCCTCTTCCCTGAATGGTGGATTTCATAATCAACTACTCTTGCCATGTTTACAACCTTGAATGGTTCTTGCCACTTGGCCAGTGGTTTTGACTTCAGGGTTGGCAATAACAACCATCCCTATCACTGGGCTTAAATTTTCACATCCTGGCCCCTGTATTGTAGGTCCATTCCTGGTTCTACTGAGATTTCAGCAGATTCTCTCTCAAGAAAACCCTCAGGGTCTCTACGTTTTCCCTCAAATAAAACATATTGTCAAGGTTCCTTCTCCACTCTGAACTTTACGGTACAGATGTGGGAGCCTGCATGAAAACTTCTAAGCTTAACTACCAGCTTAGGTCTGGTCCGCTGCCACCACTCCCAATGTACTAATTCCCTTCCCTGGGTAGCCTTGAGAGACTCTTCACCAATTCCCTGGTGAATACAGATCCAAACCCCTTGGATCTTAAAACAAGGAGAAATTAACCATCCCCCCTCCTTTCTCCCACCAACTCCTGGTGGATCAAGATCCAACCCCCTTGGATCTAAAAACAAGGAAAAATCAATCAGGTTCTTAAAAAGAAGGCTTTTAATTAAAGAAAAAGGTAAAAATCATCTCTGTAAAATCAAGATGGAAAATAACTTTACAGGGTAATCAAACTTAAAGAGCCCAGAGGACCCCCCTCTAGCCTTAGGTTCAAAGTTACAGCAAACAGAGGTAAACACCCTAGCAAAAGGTACATTTACAAATTGAGAAAACAAAGGTAAAACTAACACGCCTTGCCTGGCTGTTTACTTACAAGTTTGAAATATGAGAGACTTGTTCAGAAAGATTTGGAGAGCATGGATTGATGTCTGGTCCCTCTCAGTCCCAAGAGCGAACTCTCCCCAAAAACAAAGAGCACAAACAAAAGCCTTCCCCCCACCAAGATTTGAAAGTATCTTGTCCCCTTATTGGTCCTTTGGGTCAGGTGTCAGCCAGGTTACCTGAGCTTCTTAACCCTTTACAGGTAAAAGGATTTTGGAGTCTCTGGCCAGGAGGGATTTTATAGCATTGTACACAGGAGGGCTGTTACCCTTCCCTTTATAGTTATGACACATGTATTGTACCATGTTGGTTGTTCCTGGATCTTTCTCCTCCCATGTCTTGCGGAAGAGATCTAGATCCTGTGGGGCTGCCTCCCATACAGTAGCTCAAATGGGGATAATCGGAGGAGTGGGATCAACCAGGCCCAGTGATGGGAATATGAGGCCAGAAACTTCCTTAGCATTTTTTCAGTGTCTTATTAAAATGTTCCACCAGCCAATCCATCTGAGGATAGTAAACTGACATCTCTGAAGCTGTGATTTTCAACAGACCACACAATTCCTTTATTAGCTCTGAAGTAAAGATGGTCCTGTGGTCGGTTAGTATCTCCTTCGGTATTCCCACCCAAGCAAAGATTCAAAATAGTGTGGCACTGGTGGCTGCTGACATCGCTGAGCAAAGGGGATGGCCTTGGGATACGGTGTGGTGTAATCTAGTATCAACAAGATGTGCTGGTATCTGCTTCTTTCCAAGCAGCCCCACCTGATGATCCATACCAATCCTCTCAAAGTGTTCTTGAACCACTAGGAAAGGCAGTAGCAGACAGCCATCTTCTAACCAGATCACCTTTCAGGTTGGAGCCAGAGCCAACATTTCTAAAGGCTCTGGGCCACTGCTCGAAATCAGGCTCTCAGTGGGTCTGTCTTCCAGAAAAATAGCCCAGTGCTCAGGTGGCCACTGTGCCACCATGGCGACCTGGTAAAAGGTGACAAGGATGGCTTCTGGGTCAGCTTCAGGCACCTTTTTTGTGAGTTTTATTGGAGTATTTGGAGCTGGAGTGGTGTTTGAAGGTCTTGCTGCAGGATTTACGTTTCACCCCTTCAGTTGTAAGAGGGTCACTATTTGTTTAACTAGGTGTTGTTGCTGTTCTTACTGCTGCACTGTCAACTTTTGAATGAGCTGCTGCTGTTGTTGTGTTGCCTGTTGTTGTTCCTGGGCGGCCATTTGTTGGAACAGCTGGTACTGTTGCTGCTGTTCAGCTTCCTGTTGTTGTTGGCTGTCCAACAACCACTTCAGTACTTTTTCCATATCTATCCCTTTTCTCTTTTATAGGACTTACAGCAGGTCTGGGATGTTGCCTGCTTTCTTTGCCAAATTGTGATGGGGACTAGGTGCCATCTAGTGGTTAGGTCACTGGGTCTCAACTGTCCCCTGTGTCTGGCCTCCCTTGCCAACAATCACTCTAACGCTATGACAGTCCACCTTTCAGTAATGACCTTGCCCTCTGGACAGTTCATCCATTGAGTTCTGAGTTAACAGAATCCAACAAAATGTATACAGTCCAACGTCCCCACATAAGAATGGGTCTTCAACCCACCTCCGGTTGTCTGTGAGTGGTACACCCTTGACTCAGGGCTGATAATGTTGGATCATATCAGGGAATTTCTGTATTAGAACCATAAAGTGTAAGTGTATAACAAGTCTGAGGCCAACAGAGACAAGGGGTAAGATTGAATTCAATTGAATTCCCCGCAGCTTAGGCCTCTTGCTTTTTCCATTTCTGTGTCTCTCCCTCTCTGTGAGAAACATGCAAGGCCAAACTGCTAATTGTGTTAACACATCCTAAGACAGAAAGTCTGTTCTCAAAAACAACTGTAATTGTTCTTCCAAACAGAACACAGTTTAGTAGCTTTTAACTTGTTTGTTATGTATGTTAAAGTTTAAGTAGATGTACAACATCCTGAGAGTTGCTAGAAGTTAAGAAATAGTAAAGTAATAAGTGATAAATGTATGTTAAAATAGAGGATGTATGTGAATGGATGCTTGATTTAGATAAAGGATAACTTGATTTAGATAAAGAATGAATAGTCAGGGAAGTGCCAGCCTAAGAATTACAATTCAATCTCAATTGGCCGAAGAATGCGCAGACTAGAGAGAACCAGATGACCCCCAGAGGATAGGCCGGAATCCACCCAAGTGCCCCCCCCCCCCCCCCCGGATGGAGGGCTGAAGACTCTGAGAACAAGATAACACTCAGACATTCAGTCATCAGAGATGTGCCCCCTGCTGTTGGATAATCACCTCAAACAAACATCATCAGAATGAAGCAATTCCCATAGACTTGTATAAGGACAAAATCCTATAAGAACAGAACTAAAAACTCAGGAACTTGGAGTCCGGTTCTGCAACCATCCTCCAGGAACATCAGCGGCGCATCTGACAAGGACTCTGCTCCCCTCCTCCTCGTGTGCAGGCTGCCTGGCTAGTACTCTGCCATGAGCAACCTCTAAGCTGGTAACTATAACAACTGCAGAACTTGTATGAATGAGCGTGTGAATGAATAAGGAATGGTAGTGAAATAATATTGAATTGCATATCCTGATTTCTCGCTCTTTCTCTGTATTTACAATAAACCTGGCATTTTTGCCTCATCCCTCTTATAAGATCCTGTTGGTATTATTTTATTAGTGCAACAATAATGTCTCTATCCTCTCCTTGTCTCCAAGGGAGAGAAAGGGGTTTTATGTCCCCTACATGAAAAGGGTGATTGGTAGGGGAGCCTGGGCCTTCCCTCTTCACTGAGCATATGGTCAAATGCCTCACCCATGATCCTCCAGAAGTTAGAGCAAAGGGTTCCTAGTCTTAGGGAAGGGTTAGCCCCTCCTCTGAAGCCTGGGGTAGCTGCTGCTAGTAGAACCTCTCCTGCAGCCAGGACTCCTACTGCACCATTTTTCAGGAACTCCTGAGGTAAGTCTCATTCTCTTCTGTCTCTCCCCCTTCTGAGCTGCCAGGCTCTGTGAGGCAGTGCATCAGTTAAAGGTGCCTCCCTGGCAAAATGGGGAGCATGGCTCTGGCTCACTCAGCAAAGTGGGGTTGTCAGTCCACTCTTGGTGTACAGTAATCTGGACAGCCTCTATGTTCTCAGATCCCTCAGAGGGTTGGTAGGGGAACCCAGGCCGTCCCACTGCATGGGGTTCTAGCTCTGGGCTCTCAAGCTAAACAACGAGAGTCAGGCTATGCTGACTCTGACAGTGCTCTGAGCTCCTTCCTACCTTCCCTTGGGCCTCTGTAGGCCCTTCAGTCTGTTGGCCTTGTGATGTGGCATTCCATGTGCTTTATGGAAATAGGCTTATGCTATCAATGTGCATAACTGAGATATAATTTGTGCAAGATGGCTCATGTAAATTATCATTGGAAAGGTTATGATTTACTGAATATGATTATTCCATTTGTATGCATGTATCGTTTTTGTATCTGAAGTTAGGAATTTTGACCTGTGTATCTGTATTTCATATTTGCTGCTTTGGGTCACTCCCACTGCTGACACTTCAGGTACTACAATGGAAAAGCCAGACAGGGCTAATGGCCCATCAGCAAGAGACAATGGACTGTAAAAGAGCTTAGTCTTCCTGTGAAGGTGTGGTCAGCCTGTGGAGAATGGACTCCTGCCTTATGCAAATCCTATTTAAAGGTGGGGAGGTAATCCTGGTCCTCAGTTCTCTCTTGCAACCCCTCCCAAGATGACTGCTGGAAACTAAGACTGAATAGGGGGAAAGAACTGGGGCCAGGCTGGAAGGGTGTCTGGCCTGTGAAGAAGATTATTAGAACCACATTTAGGATGAGAACTCACATGTAATCAGTTTCTTTAGCTTAGTTTGTGTGCTCTGTTTTATTTTCTTAGTTCTTTTATTGCCTTGTTCTGTCTGCTACCTCCTTAACTACTTAAAATACACCTGTTATAATTAATAAATTTATTTCTGGTTTATAATATAATCCATTTTATGTGATTTCTAACTGGGGGTGTGTGAGAAATTGTGCATACCCTCTTCCACATTGAGAGAAGAGGCAAATATAATATATCTTTGGGTCTGTACTCCAAGGGAGGTGGACATCTGAGTGCTGGAGCAAATCCATTAAGCTGAGTCTTCTCAGAGCTGATCTGCAGTTGGGTTTGGCCCTGTCTGTGTGTGTGTTAGAGGAGGTTTTAAGAGCCTGGCTCAGCAAGACAGGTAAAAGGGGGCCCATTGTGCAACCTGCTTGCTTGCATATATATATCTTTTCTTTTAGTTTATTTGGTTTACTGCAATAGGTTTATAGATTTATATTAAAGTAAGTTTGGCTGTAATGCAAGAGACCTACAGGCCATATCCTGTATGTTAAGCTAAAGCAAAGTTAGCATATCTTTATTAAGACCTTTTACTCAGAAAGTAAAGTTGACCTGTAGCATGTTATCTAAATAGATAAGCCTATGTCTATGACCTTTTATCTAGACCAATAGACAATGGAGAATGGCATAGGGTTTTTTTCAGTGTTGTACCCACAGACTTAACAAGTACATCACAAGAGACTGATGTGCATACATACCTGTCATCAACACGCACATACCATACTAGTCTATGGGGTAAGTGTGTACCCTAACATTTCTGTGGGTGAGGAATGAAATTAGGGCATAGGAGGAAGGATTTCCAGCACTTTGCCCTATAAAAGAGGTGACCCACCTCAATAGAGTACTCCATTTCTTACTTGGCTCCAGTTCTCACTTTACTCCATTTCTTACTTGGCTCCAGTTCTCACTTTACTCCATCTCCATTCTCACTTTACTCTATTCTCACTTACTTCCTCCACTCTATCTATTCTATCTATCTACAATGACTTCTACTATTCGTAGGCTATAAGTGTTCTTCTTAAACTTTAAGTTTCAAGGGAACTAGGCTAAGCTCGGTTTCCCCAAGTTTTATTCTTAGTTTGTTTATTAGGTTTTGATTTAAGTTTAAGTTAGTTAAGTAAACCCTAGTCAGCTTTGATAGCTCTTAGCATTTTCTAAGCACTGCATCCCTCACTCAAGAATTGAGAAACCTGAACCGCAAGGCTGTTCCTGTGTCTCTTACCACCAGGTTATCAAGAAAGGGTGGGAGTATATTAACCAAAGCTTTGTTGCATATAATACTCTATTATCATATGTATCTTTTGAATAGCAGTAATGCAATTGTAACTTTGTAACTCTGGTTATTTTACCATTTACTTACTATTATTGATTTTAATAAAAAGTCTTTAAGGTTATATCTGTCTCAGTGTGAGCTTCCTGTCATACCCCCCAGGGTCCTTTGTAAATTCTGTGGAGCCTGATTCAGGACAAGAACTTTTATCTTCTGATCAAACAGATTGGCGAGCCTAAAACCCATACTATTAATATTGATGATAATAATTATTCATATTATTATTAAGATTAAATTAAATTAAATTAAATTCCCATATTATCCAAATTAATATTATCAGTACACCCTAAATCAGGCTACACCATGCTGGCAGAACAGGTAGACTCAGTGGTATCTCAGCACATCAGGTGACTTCCTAAGGGGGTCCAACCCATCACAGGCCTCTTTGCCCCTTTCTGGGGTGTTGTCCCTGTGAGGCTCTCTAGCAGTCAGCTGACAGGAGTTCCTTTCTCCTGCTTTCTCACTCCTCTTTAGCCACCCCGTCTGTCAGCTTCCCAGCCCTTTTATGTTCCCAGCTGCTGTTAGACTACCAACCAGTCTAACCTTTGGTTGAAGGGTTAGTGTAGGGTACAGACACCCCATGACAGGCTCCCTTTTAAAGTCCTCTTCCCGCTTGAGTAGGTTCTGCAGGTGTGGTGGGAGGGGATCACAGTGGCACAGGACTGCTCTCTAACTCCTCCTGGCTATAGGTGCTGGAACTAGGGGTGCTGCTAGACCCCCTGACTTGAAGTGGTTTCCATCATATACAGGGTTTACAGTTTGGCTCAATGGCTCTCAGCATCCCCACTATAAAAATAGTTCCAGCACCCCTGCTCCTGGCTCAGTGTGGGGTTTATATACCCCATCAGAGGCGTCCTAAGAGGCACAGGCCTTCAGAGCCTTGGGCAACTGGTGAAAGGATCGGATGGTGTGGAGCTGATACATCACATTGGCCCTAACAAAAACAACAAGGAGTCCGGTGGCACCTTAAAGACTAACAGATTTATTTGGGCGTAATGCCCAAATAAATCTGTTAGTCTTTAAGGTACCACCAGACTCCTGGTTGTTTTTGTGGATACAGACTAACACGGCTATATGCCACCGAAGCATACTTGTCATCCTGGACTACGCTGCACGGTACCCCGAAGCCATTCCTTTAAGGAACCCCACGTCCAAGACAATCACAAAAGAACTGGTGCAGGTTTTTGCTAGGGTAGGCATCCCTAAGGAGATCCTGACAGATCAAGGAACTCCCTTCATGTCGAGAGTAATGAAAGACTTATGTACCCTGCTCTGCATCCAAGTCTTGCGGACCTCGGTCTATCATCCCCAAACAGATGGTCTGGTTGAGCGATTTAACCGCACTCTCAAGAGTATGATCCAAAAGGTGGTGGCCCAAGACGGAAAAGATTGGGATACCCTCCTACCATATCTGATGTTTGCAATACGAGAAGTTCCCCAAGCCTCTACTGGTTTCTCCCCCTTCGAGTTACTGTATGGACGCCACCCATGTGGCATATTAGACATAGCGAAGGAGGAATGGGAGGAACAACCCAACCCAGGGAAGAATGTCATTGCACACGTAGCCCAGATGAGAGAACGAATAGCCCCAAGTGACCCCCATAGTACGAGAGCATTTGGAGAAAGCACAAGAGGCCCAACGAACCTACTACAATTGTCGGGCAAAACCACAGAAATTTCAACCAGGAGAACGGGTGCTGGTGCTGGTATCAACAGCAGAAAGTAAGCTCCTGGCCAGTTGGCATGGACCCTATGAGATCGTGGAAGCTGTTGGGGAGGTGAATTATAAGGTAAAGCAGCCAGACCGCTGAAGGCCAGAGCAGATCTATCATGTCAACTTACTGAAACCCTGGCACGATCGGGAGACATGCCTGGCCATCCTGCCGGCCACACCCCAGGCAGATGGCCCACAAGGGCAGGTAAGGATATCCCCCGAATTAGCCCCAGAACAATGAACAGAGGTCATTGAAATGATCCAGCGGAACCAAGATGTGTTCTCCACACAGCCAGGCCATATGACGCTGATCCAACACCACATTGTCACCTGTCCCAGAGCAAGGGTGACCATAAAACCATATCGCATACCGGAGGCAAAAAGAGAAGAAATTAGGGCAGAAGTAAGGAAGATGCTGGAACTTGGGGTGATTGAGGAATCCCACAGCCAGTGATCCAGCCCTATTGTCTTGGTCCCCAAGCCTGATGGCACCCTGAGGTTTTGTAATGACTTTCAGAAGTTAAATGAGGTATCCCAATTCGATGCCTACCCGATACCACGTGTTGATGAGCTGGTGGATCAGTTAGGCAAGGCCCGATACTTGACCACCTTGGACTTGACAAAAGGCTACTGGCAGATCCCCCTGGCTGAGGACGCCAAGGAAAAAACCGCTTTCTCTACACCTGATGGCCTCTTCCAATATACCGTCCTCCATTTTGGGCTCCATGGGGCCTCCGCAACTTTCCAAAGATTGATGGACAGATTACTTCGATCCCATGCCAAGTATGCTTCTGCCTATTTAGATGACCTGGTAATCCATAGTCCTGACTGGGAGACACACCTGGGGAAAGTGGAAGCGGTACTAGATACTCGTAGACAGGCTGGCCTCACCGCTAACCCATCCAAATGTGCAATAGGGCTAGCCGAGGCCAGATATCTCGGGTATGTAGTCGGAAGGGGCCTGGTGAAGCCCCAGTGGAACAAAGTGGAGGCAATACAGAAATGGCCCCGCCCAATCCGAAAAAAACAAGTCAGAGCATTCTTAGGGATAGTAGGGTACTATCGCCGGTTCATCCCTCACTTCACCACAAGGGCAGCGCCTCTGACGAACCTAATAAGAGCTCGGGGCCCAGAGATAGTTAAATGGACCGAGGAAGCAGAGGAAGCTTTCAAAGACCTAAGGACAGCCCTTTGCAGCCATCCAGTGCTCATAGCCCCAGATTTCACAAAGGAATTCATCCTACAGCCGCCTCGGATCCGATCCTTTATCTCAGCCGAAAGCTCCTGCCCAGGGAGCAACGGTACGCCGTAGTAGAAAAGGAATGCCTAGCAATTAAATGGGCCATGGAGATTCTACGGTACTACCTACTTGGGCGGCAGTTCACCCTTGTGACGGACCACGCCCCTCTCCAATGGATGCACACAAATAAGGAGAGGAATGCACGAGTGACTAGATGGTTCCTGTCCCTACAACCTTTTCACTTCCGGATCCAGCATAGAGCCGGCAGCCAACACAGCAACGTGGACTGCCTATCATGACAACACTGTCTTTCGTCTCAAGTAGCCCAACCCCATGGCGTTGAGCAGGGGAGGGGGATATGTGATACAGGAGGGCCAGGAAGCAGTGGGAAGTGGTAGAAAGGAAGTATATAAACCCTAGATTAATTAAGGCATGGTTCCCTGTAGACTAGGGAGGGTTGCTACAGGTTTATTGGAGCACCTGTAATCAATTAAGGCCCTGTTAGAAACCTAATAAAACCCCCTGCTTCAGGCAGTCAGGGGGAAGGAGGAAGGAGAGAGAGGACTGGAGCTTGGAGGTGTGCTGTTAGACTTGGAGGAACAGAAAACCGGAGTAAGGGAGACCCTGCCCCAGCAAGGGAGGGACATTCCCTCCCCCAGCATTTAAGGACTGAAGATACCTCACCCAAGGGAGAAGAGGGTAAGAACCTGCAGGGGTTGAGAGGGGCTGGGACTCAGAGTGAGGAGCAAACCCAGACCCCGCCCCCGCTTCCCTCCTTTACCACCTTCCTGGGTCACTAGTGGGGCCCTCAGTGCCCCAAGAGCAGGGGTAAGGGGTGGTATTTTAGCCCCCCCCCCCCACCAAGAAAAGCGCAGGACCCGCCATACTATATTGAACATCTTGTCACAGGGCCCATGGCTCATGTTTTAATACCCTTCTCCATAACACGTTTCTGAACACCTGCAACTCCTCAGGAGTGCCTTGAAACACACCATCTGTATTTGGTACTCTTGGTGTTGGAGACTCTTTAAACCCTTCCTTATTAAAGGGCTTTTTCCCTCTATAATTGGAATTAACCTTGTTGCTATTAGGGTTTTTGTTCCTTGCATTTTTAGCAGTGGCGTTAAATGCTGCTTTTTTCCACCTGATCCAAGCTTCCTTACCCAGGTCATAGGCTTCACGGGCCCTAGCCTCTAGTTCCCTGAGGCTTACCACATGTGAATTCACTGGACCCATTGCCAGTCTTATCATTGGCAACAAACCTTGTACATAAAGCTCATGGATTTCAGGGGTGTCATAACTGACTATCCTGTTAACCACAGGAGCCAACCCAGTGAGCCAGTATAAAAGTCGTTTTCTGGCTAAATATCTCTCAGGACGCTCAGAGGGCTTCTGCCTCTCTGAGTATGCTTTCCCCTTCGGGTTTTCATAAGGGAAAACAATTTAATTACCCCCAAATAAATGTTAATCATTTCATTAACGTTGCCCATAGGTATTTTGTGGGGCAATGCGTTGAAATCATCACCATCCGTACACTCTTTTACAACAGTCACCACATCTTCCTTGCTGAGATTAGGAGTACTATTCAGCTGAGCAAGCCAATCAAATGCACTTTCTTTATTAAGGGGACCCATTTGCTTCCTGATTGTTCTCACTTGTTCTGGAGACAAAATCTTAATCTCATATTTTGCCTCTTGTGGCTGATTTGGGCCGTACTGAACCACTGTGGTAGTTATTGGAGCAAACTGGGGGCACTGACTCCCTTCCTGGCTCTCTTCATGGCTGATGGGGCCAATGGTAATGAGCCGTTATACTCTGAGTAGCTTGGTGGTAACCCTTCATGTTCACAGCCTGCATCTGACTCTGACCCATCAGAGGCAAATCCAGCCAGACGGTTTGCCTCAGTGGCATGAATTACCCCTTATGATTTTTTAAGCTGTTATTTTAGCTTCTGCAGCTTCTTCTGGCAGGCATCATGGTTAGCACTGCGCTCACCAGACTGTCTTGCTTCTTTTAACAGCTGCCTTACAGTGGCCTGGGAATCCTCTAGCTTTTTACTGAGGACAAAGTTTTCCCTCTCAGCTGTCATCAGTTTCTTGTTAAGGTCTAGCAGCTGTTCTTCCAACTGTGTGAGCTGCATAGTTTGGTTAGTAACTTGAGCAGCTGCGGCATTGTGTTTCATCACTGCTTTTCTAAGTCCAGATCTTTACTCACTAATTTATTTTGAGCTTGATCATTTGAGTCTTCAAGCAATTTTACTTGTTTGTCAAGCTCCTTGCTCACCATGGCTAGACTGTAAATAAGAGCCTTTTTTTGTGCTTTCTTTTTAAGTTGTGATTTCCACACCATGCATAGGCGCCGACTCCGTGGGTGCTCCGGGGCTGGAGCACCCATGGAAAAAAATTGGTGGGTGCTGAGCAGCTCCCCATGGCCCCGCCCCGCTCCCCTGCTCCAACTCACCTCCTCCTCTGCCGCGAGCGTGCCGCCGCGTCCTGCTTCTCCTCCCTCCCAGCCCACAGCTGATTCGTGGGGCAGGGAGGGAGGGGGAAGGAGGGGGAAAGCCACACGCTGGGGGAAGAGGTGGGGCCGGGGCAGGGATTTGGGGAAGGGATCCAATAGGGGCAGGGAGGGGGCGGAGTTAGGGTGGGGACTTTGGGGATGGGGTTGGAATGGGGGCAGGGCCTGGGGTGGGGATGGGGTGGAGTCAGGCGGGACCAGGGGCGGGGAAAGGGGCGGGGGGACGCAGGCACCCACCGGCACCAGAGAAAGTTGGTGCCACTGACACCATGTACCTTTCCCATGTTTTGCTTAACTTCTGGAGGGAGTCCTCCCCAGAGAACAACCCCTCCTGCCATGGGTTTTGCCCTTTCTCGAATAATGACACGCCGTACTTGAGTGAGGTATTATTAAGCTGCCTTGTCCAGCCTGAGATCCTGAAGACTTTTTACATCTTCTTAGTCATCTTATCACCAACCAACACAGTAAAGTTCACTATTGCTGACAGCTCCCCAGGCCCTGTCAAGGACCCTAGCTGCAGCCGTGTATACCGACTCCTGTGAGCCAAGATCCCTTAATGGCACAAGCAGGGAATTCGCTTGTAAGGTGCCACTGTTCAGTTTCCCCAGGATGGATGGCTGGCCAAGCCTCTCCCTGAAACTTGAGACTTTTTCCAAGACTGCTCTCTCCCACTTGTGAGGAAAGTCAGCTCCCTCTAAAACGGGATTGCTCCTCACCACCTCGTGAGGCAATTCCCCGGGACTACCTTCCAGTAACCTCAAAGGGTCACTAGTCCCAATTGCCAGTTGCTTTGGAAAGGGCGGCAGCAACCTTAGTCACCCGACAGCCCGATGTCTGCCCACAAGTCAGGCCCACGAAACTATTTGAGCTGGCACCTGCTTGCCCACAGATCTATCCCAACCGCATATCTCCCCTCTGTAGAATTCCCTCCCCGAGTCGCTGGACCGATTGCAACCACAATGCAAAATAAAAAGGTAAACTAAACAAAATCACTAGGTCAGGACTGACAAAGGTTAGCTACTCCTCTGCCAGTCCTGCCGTGGTTGCCAGAATCCGTTACATTCAAACTAGTAGATAGAGGTCAGGTAGTTGAGCTGGCCTACAGTATCTATCACCTGTGGAGTAGAGATGTCAGTTCCTCCCGCCGCCCTCTTAACTTTAATGAAGAAAAGACAGAGAGAGATTCTTCAAAAACACGAAGAAGATGTATTAAGGAAGCGATAACATGCAATTGTGGTTGCCCCAGAAAGGTAGGCATGAAGCCTGGTCTCTCACAACCCCTTTGGCAATAACTTCCAACAGAATAAATCCTAAACAAAACACTCCAAAATATACTGTGTCATGACGGATGACCTTAGTCTCGATTAGGTAGCTGATGGTGATATCTATCCTTGCAGCTCAGGTTCATCGGATCTTGGACCTATGACTGACCGCGCAGCCCAGTTATGACTGAGGGCAGGAGGAACACCGAACCATCCAAGTACAGGAACCAGGAAACAGCAACTCTGGAACCAGAATTAGGGAGGTTGTCTCAGGTGTTAGATGACGTTGACTCAGGTGTAAGATGTCGTCCAGATAGATGGGGTAGATCTTGATCCTGTTGCCTTAAAGGATGAAAAAGGTAACTCTTAGAATAAATCAGCTGTGGTAGAGGGAAAGAAAATGGATATCCCTATTTCTCAGAAGTGCAGATACAACCCACTCTGGTATCTAATCACCCAGTGGATCAATATTGACCAGGTATGGTGTGGTGTATAATAAAGAGGAGACAGGTAAGTAAGGTAAAAGCAAAGAGATGTGTATTAGGGATAAGAAAACAGTTAATAGGGAAGGAGGAAAACCACAAACACAAACCAGTATTACAACCAATAACAATCATGACAGTGACTTCCAATGGGGCATAAAGCCCAGACTCAGATAAATTCCTCCCTTGGTCAAGTACCCTATAACAGAGATTGATTTCTTCCTACTTAATCTAGATGCTGAATTGTGTGCGGTGGTGATGCTCAGGACCTCAACTATCGTGCTAGTGGAAAGCCATCAAAGAGGAATTCTGAGGATTCCATCAGATGTATGGTGATCTCCGTGGAAGAGAAGCCTTCCAGAGGTGGAACATCAGAATAAGGTAAGTGTTGAAGGTCTTCTCCGGTGTCTTCGGGATAGGTGTCACTCTCATTGATATGGTCGGAACCACAATGAGACCCATACTGCACCGCGCAGAGGCTGCTGCTCAGGTGGACAGCCCTGCATCCACACAGGGGTCAGTCTTTTATAGATATTAAGGCGGGAAAAATTGGACTGTTCCAAATAGCGATGCCAAGCAAGTCTGAGTTGGTAGAACCTTTAGGGATTTGGGCGGTAAAATCCAGTCCTGACCAGTTGGGGCTAGCTTAGAGTCAGTGCCCCTGAGGTAAACAAGGATGGAGTTTTGAAGTCACATATCACAGACTCCATTTTGTATTTCTTATTTCAATTATCCCAACATAATCCAGGTGTTGGATGACGTTGATTCAGGTGTAAGATGTTGTCCAGATTGATGGGGTAGATCTTGATCCATAGAGGTGTTCCTCGAAGCCCACACAAACAAGTCTGTGCAGACTCCCTTTTGAATCAAAGGGTCCATTAGCCATGTTACTTTAATTAACACATTCCTTATAACTATACGTTGAAAACAAATTACATTCAGTATAGACATCAACATGAACATAAATGAGCATTTATATAGGGAAACTTCCCTACGCTTCTGGGGCACAGCTTGTCTCACACGAAAAGTCCAAAGAGGTTTTCCCACAGAAAGAAATCCTTCTGACCTCGCTGGAGCTCTTGCTCAGCCTGCAGCCCCCTTTCTGGGCCTGGTAACCCTCTCTGGGTGCATGTACACCCCCTTCTTTGGGGCTTGTAGGGGAACCCAGTCCCACCCTGACACTGGTAGCAGCCCAGGGCCCTGTACCCAACAGCTAGGTCTGCTCCTTTCTCTTTGCTGCAGTTTTCCCTGGGCACTTCCTACCTGTCTTCTCAAGTTCCCCTCTAGGCTTTCCTTGCTGCTCTGAACTTCCCACCTAGTTCTCATTCCAGTTCATAGCCCAGCTGGTTTTATCACCACTGAAGTCTGGCTCTTTAGGGGGAGGTACATGGTCCCTCTTGTTATCCGGGGTTCTTTCAACCCAAAGCTCTTGGTAACTTTTATTCTGTGCGAGGTGGTGTCAGGAAATAAATTAAGGGAGACATGGCCGTCCAACCGATAGATGGCTGGCACCAACAGGACAACACAAGAGTGTTTTCACTTAACGATAAACTTTACTTAGTCTCAAGCACTTGCACATGTCTGCAACAGGTTAGTAAAACACCCCCAACCCTCAATAATTACCGAAGCTGAGTGTGGCTCTCGAGTGGCACAGCGACAGTCTTCCCTTGGCCAAACTTCCATCTGCCGGTGGGGACCACAAGATGCGTCCAGAGAGAGAGTCCCTGAAGAGACCCTCCAGGAGAGTCCTACTACCTCAAACTTTTGCCCCTAATTTATACATTAGTAATATAATGACATGTCACTTAAAGAAAACTTGCTAAGCAAGCAATTTTTAAAGGTCAAGCAAGAGGTTTTCTTCTAATCATCCATTAACCAGATGTGTTTTTTTCCAGAGTGTGCATGCCTTGAGGCCCTGACAGACACATTCCTGAGGGCACATATAGACTGTTTTTCTAAGATATATATATCAGCAATTTCAGTATTCTTAGCAGGAAGGACGCGGGGTCAAGCTGCCCTTTCTGTGGCACCCAAAACTCCCTTCCCTCCTGCCTTGGTTAAGCTAAGGCCAATTTACAGCCTGATGACTTGGCTACTTTTATCAATAAGCAATAGTGGTTCTTCTTCGAGTGCTTGCTCATATCCATTCCATTAGGGTGTGTGCGCGCCGCGTGCACGATCGTCGGAAGATTTTTACCCTAGCAACACCGGCGGGTCGGCTGTGGAGCCCCCTAGAGTGGCGCCTTCATGGCGCTGAATATATACCCCAGCCGACCCGGCGCCCCCTCAGTTCCTTCTTACCGCCCCTGACGGTCGTTGGAACTGTGGAGCGCTGCTTAGCTGTTCTCCACTTTCCCTAGCTTATCTTGTTGTATCATAGTTGTAGTTATAGTTATAGTTCTAGAGTTTGTTGTAAATTAGTTAAGTAGTTTTAAAGTTGTTCTAAGTAGTCCAGGGGATTAAGGGGGTCGTCTCCCCCCTTTCTCCCCCGGCCGCGGGGCCGGGCTCATGCCCAACGCTCCCGGCTTCAAGCTGTGCGCCTCCTGCGCTAAACCTATGCCCACGAGCGACCCGCACGACTCCTGTCTGAAGTGCCTGGGAGAGTCACACCAGACAGATAAGTGTAAAATCTGTAAGGCCTTCCGACCGAGGACCAAGAAGGAGCGGGACTTTCGGCTCAGGCAACTTCTGATGGAGGCGGCTCTTAGCCCGGACACTCCTTCCACGGGCAAGGCCCCGGCACCTAGCACCTCGGTGCGCAGTGCCCCGGCGGCACCGGCTACGACGACCACGCGAGTGGCGTCAGACAAGCCTCCCCGGCACCGGACCTCGTCGGCACCGCAAACACAGCAAGTGCCTCGGCGCCGGTCCTTATCCCCAGGGCATAAAAAAGCCCATAAGACGGGGACATCCGTGCCGAAGACGCCAGCTCCCCCAGTGCCGGGGGTAGAGCCGCGTCCGCCGGTGGAGCAACGAAAACAGGTGCCTCCGGCACCGTCGACTCCGGCGCCGAGGCCGTTGAGTCCGGTGCAAATAGCGTCTCCCCCCAGGCCGGCGGTGATACAGTGCCTCCCGTCGACTCCAGAGACCTTCGCGGCGGCGAGAGACTTAATAGCTCTCACGGAGCCGGCACCGCCTCAACCACCGGCACCGACTGCACCGTTGACTCGCCCGGTCCAGTCGAGGGGGAAACCTGCCTTGATGCGCCCGCCATCACAAGGGCTGGAACCTCGGCACCGATCCAGGTCCCGAAGCAGGTCCCCACGCCGCTCGCAGTCCCGGCACCGAATATCGTCTCGGCACCGGTCGTACTCGCGGCCAAGATCTTCTTCGCGGCACCGCTCTTCGTCTCGGCACCGATATGATCGTCGGCACCGATCAACGTCGAGACGTAGCTCTCGGCACCGCTACGGTCGACGCTCGACGTCGAGGGGTCGCTCCCGGCACCGGGCATACTCCAGGTCCTCGTCGAGGTCCAGATCCGACTCCCGGCACCGACGAGGTCATCGGCACCGGTCGCGGTCCCGGCACCGATCGCCGGCACCGCGCAGAGATAGATCATCTCCGGACCGGCACCGTGCGGCACCGCAGCCCACCGGGATGGTTTCATCTCTCTCGGCACCGCCATGGCCGTCAAGATCGGCGTCTCGTTCCTCGGAGGACCTGTCGAGATCGGCATACCCCCCTCAAGGGCACGCCGAGGAACAAAATTTCGGCCACTGGCAAGGGATGGCAGAGGACCACTCTCATGGACCATCTCACTGGTCGTTTTGGACCCCGTGGGCGTACCACCAAGAGCAAGGGGCTCCAATACCATCGACCTCTCGCTCGGGTCACTCGGTCAGAAGGGCCCCAGAATCCACCATCTCTCGGCCTCCGCCAGGAGGCATGGAGGCTTCGGTGTCCACGCCACCCGACACCAGGGACCCAAGTGCAGGTGATGCCCCGGCCCAAGAGCAGGGGGATCAGGAACCCCCCTTGGATCCGGTACCGCCGGAGGCATCCTCTTCCTCCTCTCCGGACGAGGCAGTGGCGGGCACTTCATGTACGGGTCCCCCTCCGATAGATCTTCGGGCTCACCAGGATCTCCTGCGTAGGATGGCCCGTAATATGGACCTGCAGGCGGAGGAGATAGTGGAGGTGCACGACCCGATCGTGAATATCCTTGGAGCAGATGCCCCATCGAGGGTGGCGTTACCTCTGATCCGCACGATCCAAACGAATGCGGATACGATATGGCAAACTCCTGCCTCCATTCCACCCACAGCGAGAGGGGTGGAAAGAAAATACTTTGTCCCGTCTAAGGACTATGGGTACTTGTATACCCACCCCCAACCGTGTTCACTGGTGGTGGAATCAGTGAATGCACGAGAGCGCCACGGCCAGCAGGCTGCAGCGCCTAAATCAAAAGAGGCTAAGCGGCTCGATCTGTTTGGCCGTAAGGTTTACTCAGCCGGAGGGCTACAACTTAGAGCGGCGAACCAACAGGCGCTACTGAGCCGCTACAATTTCAACTCCTGGAACTCTATGGGGAAGTTTAAGGAGTTGATTCCCCAAGAGTCCAGGGAAGAGTTTGGAGCCATGGTAGAGGAGGGCAAGAAGGTGGCTCGGACCTCCTTGCAGGCCTCCTTGGACATTGCAGACTCAGCGGCGAGGACCCTGGCTTCGGGTATCGCTATGCGCAGGATCTCCTGGCTTCAGGTTTCGGGTTTGCCTCCGGAGCTGCAGCAAACCCTACAAGATCTGCCTTTTGAGGGTCATGGATTGTTCTCAGATAAGACGGACTCTCGCCTGCAGAGCCTCAAGGACTCGAGAACAATCATGCGCTCCCTGGGGATGCATGTTGTGGGCCCCCAGCGCAGGCCATTTAGGCCGCAGCCTCAGCGCTTCTACCCCCCCCGCCTCGTCAGAGACAGGACTCGGCCCGGAGGCGAGGGCGAGGTGGTAGAAGAAGGTGGACCGGCCCTCAACCCGGCCAGAACCAGGGGCCACCTAGACCACCTTCAGGCCCCAGGCAGAACTTTTGAAGGTGCGGTCGAGGACGGCGCCCCAGTCATCCCCCAGGATCCAGCCCCCTCCTTTCGGGATCGCCTCTCCCACTTCCACCGTGCTTGGTCCCTTATAACTTCGGACCGTTGGGTCCTCCGCACGGTGGAGAGGGGATACGCTATCCAGTTTTCTTCATTTCCCCCCTCCTCCCCCCCTTCCCCGTCCCTCTTCAGGGACCCTTCTCACGAGCAACTTCTTATACAGGAAGTTTCTACGCTCCTCGCTATGGGGGCCATAGAGGAGGTTCCAGTGGAATTAAGGGGCAGGGGATTCTATTCCCGTTACTTCCTCATTCCCAAGTCCAAAGGAGGTCTGCGACCCATCTTGGACTTGCGCGGACTCAACAAATTCGTAGTAAAGTTGAAGTTCCGCATGGTCTCTCTGGGGGCCATTATCCCTTCCCTCGATCCTGGAGACTGGTTCGCCGCCCTCGACATGAAAGACGCATACTTTCACATTGCTATTTACACGCCTCACAGACGCTTCCTGCGATTCGTGGTAAACAGGGTGCACTACCAATTTGCAGTCCTTCCCTTCGGCCTATCCTCGGCCCCACGGGTGTTCACGAAATGTATGGCTGTCGTGGCAGCGTACCTTCGTCGGCAAGGGATACAGGTGTTCCCGTACCTAGACGACTGGCTGGTACGCGGTCGCACCAAAGAACAAGTTCGCGATCACATCCACATAATAGTGCACACATTCAACAGGTTGGGTATCCTACTCAACAAGGACAAATCCACTCTAGAACCTACCCAGAGAATAGAATTCATTGGTGCGGTTCTAGACTCCAGACGTGCACAAGCCATCCTGCCAGACAACCGCTTTGGCACCATCACGAGCCTCATTCAAGGACTCAAGGCCTTCCCAACTACCACGGTGAGGTCGTGCCTTACCCTGCTGGGTCACATGGCTTCCTGCACGTACGTAACCAGGCATGCCAGACTTCGGCTTCGCCCACTACAGATCTGGGTGTCATCAATATACCGCCCACATCGGGACAGCCTGAATATGGTGGTCACAATCCCGAATTCGGTCCTGACCTCCCTCACATGGTGGCTAGATCACAATGTGGTTTGCGAAGGGATGCCGTTTCACGCCCCACAACCCTCTCTGCACCTGGTCACAGACGCTTCATCCCTGGGTTGGGGCGCCCATCTCAACGAACACCATACCCAGGGCCTGTGGACTGCACCCCAGCTAGCCCTACACATCAATGTTCGGGAACTGATGGCGGTGCGCCTGGCGTGTCAGGCATTTCTCAACCTCCTACGTGGTCGCTGTGTGTTAGTTCTCATCGACAACACCACGGCCATGTTCTACATCAACAAGCAAGGAGGGGCACGCTCGTCAATTCTATGCCAAGAGGCCATTCGCCTGTGGGACTTCTGCATCGCCCACTCAATCCATCTCACGGCATCGTTCCTCCCTGGAGTCCAGAACACTCTAGCGGATCGACTCAGCAGGTCCTTCCAGACGCACGAGTGGTCTATCCGTCCGGACATCATACATTCCATCTTCCAGAGGTGGGGGTTTCCCCAGATAGACCTGTTTGCATCCCGAGACAACAGGAAGTGCCACCTGTTCTGCTCCCTGCAAGGTCGAGCTCCGGGCTCCCTCTCGGATGCGTTTCTCCTTCCCTGGAAAGACCACCTGTTTTACGCCTTCCCTCCGTTTCCTCTGGTCCACAAGGTACTGCTCAAATTGCGCAGAGACCAGGCACAGGTAATTCTGGTCGCTCCAGCGTGGCCGAGACAACATTGGTACACCACGCTGTTGGAACTCTCGGTTCAGACACCGATCCCGCTTCCGTTGTATCCGGATCTCATCACGCAGAACCACGGCCGGCTGCGTCACCCCGACCTGCAATCACTCCACCTCACGGCGTGGCTGCTCCATGGTTCACCCAGGCAGAGCAACAGTGTTCACACTCTGTCCAACAGATTCTGCTGAGCAGTAGGAAGCCCTCAACACGGACCACATACTTGGCCAAGTGGAAGCGGTTCTCCTGTTGGTGCGAACAACGAGCCACGTCCCCGTTGCACGCACCTATTCCTCTTATTTTGGAATATCTCCTCTCCCTAAAACAGCAGGGGTTGGCGATATCTTCAATTAGAGTTCACCTGGCCGCTATATCGGCCTTCCATCCAGGGGAACTCGCGTCCTCGGTATTCTCTAACCCGATGGTCGTTAGATTCCTCAAGGGCTTAGACCGGATGTACCCACAACAACGTCAGCCCGTTCCGACGTGGGACCTCAACCTGGTTCTCTCCAAGCTCACAGGTCCTCCATTCGAGCCACTGGCCACCTGTTCACTTCTGTACCTATCCTGGAAGACAGCCTTCCTCGTAGCCATCACCTCAGCAAGGCGCGTTTCTGAACTCAGGGCGCTTACATCCGAGCCCCCTTACACAGTTTTCCATAAGGATAAAGTGCAGCTTCGTCCACATCCTGCCTTTCTCCCTAAGGTGGTTTCTCCATTTCATATCAACCAGGATATATTTCTCCCGGTCTTTCACCCTAAACCACATGCTTCTCGCCAGGATCAACGTTTGCATTCTCTGGACGTACGCAGGGCCCTGGCCTTCTATATTGACCGCACAAGGCCCTTTAGAAAGACGACGCAACTCTTCGTTGCAGTGGCCGACCGAATGAAAGGCTCACCGGTCTCATCACAACGCCTATCCTCCTGGATTACGTCTTGCATCCGGACTTGCTACGACCTGGCAGGTGTCTCAGCACCCCACCTCACCGCTCACTCCACGAGGGCCCAAGCTTCCTCGGCGGCTTTCCTGGCGCAAGTTCCGATCCAGGACATTTGTAGAGCTGCGGTTTGGTCGTCAGTCCACACGTTTACAGAACACTATGCACTAGTGCAGCAGTCCAGGGACGATGCTGCCTTTGGATCAGCGGTTTTGCACACAGCAATGTCTCACTCCGACCCCACCACCTAAGTTGGGCTTGGGAGTCACCTAATGGAATGGATATGAGCAAGCACTCGAAGAAGAAAAGACGGTTACTCACCGTTGTAACTGTTGTTCTTCGAGATGTGTTGCTCATATCCATTCCAAACCCGCCCTCCGTCCCCACTGTCGGAGTAGCCGGCAAGAAGGAACTGAGGGGGCGCCGGGTCGGCTGGGGTATATATTCAGCGCCATGAAGGCGCCACTCTAGGGGGCTCCACAGCCGACCCGCCGGTGTTGCTAGGGTAAAAATCTTCCGACGATCGTGCACGCGGCGCGCACACACCCTAATGGAATGGATATGAGCAACACATCTCGAAGAACAACAGTTACAACGGTGAGTAACCGTCTTTTCTTTTTCGAGTGCTTGCTCATATCGATTCCAATTAGGTGTGCGCGCGCTGCGTGCACGATCGTCGGATAAATTTTCTACACTAGCAACACCCAGTGGGTCAGCTGTGGAGCCCCCTGGAGTGGCGCCTTCATGGCGCCGGATATATACCCCCAGCCGACCCAGCGCCCCCTCAGTTCCTTCTTACCGCAACCTGCGGCACCGCCCGCCCTTCGGTCAGTGCAATCCAGGGGCAAGCCTGCTCTGGTACGCCAGCCGTCTCCGAGCGTGGACTCGCGGCACCGCTCCAGGTCTCAGAGCAGGTCCCGACGCCGCTCGCAGTCCCGGCGCCGACTTTCACCCCGGCACCGGTCGTACTCGCGGCCTACGTCCTCTTCACAGCACCGATCTACGTCTCGGCACCGTCGGGATCATCGGTACCGATCGGAGTTGCGACGTAGCTCTCGGCACCAGTATGAGCGCCGCTCCAGTTCAAAGGGCTGCTCCCGGCACCACATCTACAGGCGGTCGTCGTCATCTCGGTCCAGATCTGGATCTCGGCACCGACGGCACCGATCTCGATCACGGTACCGCTCACCGGCACCGCGCGGGGACCGCTCGCCTACGGATCGGCACCGTATCGTACGGAGCCCATTCAAACGCATTCGGCACCA
This sequence comes from Chrysemys picta bellii, assembly GCF_011386835.1. Classification (NCBI taxonomy): domain Eukaryota; kingdom Metazoa; phylum Chordata; order Testudines; family Emydidae; genus Chrysemys; species Chrysemys picta. The sequence continues at coordinate 114,503,312 of NC_088792.1, read as the reverse complement.
CCTTGGCCCTTGAGATCAGCATCTCGCTCCTCCGACGGCGCTTCGCGATCAGCATACCCTCCTCAGGGTCAAGCTGCCGCTGACTTGGGTCACTGGCAGGAGGGGGCAGAGGACCCTGCGCAGGACTCTACGCATTGGTCTTTCTGGACTCCGTGGGCGTATCACCAAGCGCAAGGGGCTCCACCATCAGCCTCTCGCTCGGCACGCTCCGAGCCCAGAGTCCCGGAGGCTACCATCTCCCGTCCTCCCCCAGGGGGCATGGAGCCTCCCTTGCCTACACCTCAGGCCCTAGACCCCGGGGGCAGGAGACCCTCCGATTCAGGGAGAGCCGGACCCCCCTTTGGACCGCTTGCCCCTGGAGGCATCCTCCTCATCTTCCCTGGATGAGGCGGTGGTGGGCACATCAGCCTCGGGCCCGCCCCCAATAGATCTTCATGCCTACCAGGACCTATTACGTAGGGTGGCATGTAATATGGACCTCCAGGCGGAGGAGATAGTAGAGGTGCAGGACCTGGTGGTGAGCCTCCTGTCAGCTGATGCCCCATCCCGGGTGGCATTACCACTGATTTGGACGATTCAGGCTAATGCCACTACCATATGGCAAACCCCTGCCTCCATTCCACCCACAGCCAGAGGGGTAGAAAGAAAATACTTTGTCCCATCCAAGGACTATGAGTACTTATATACGCACCCTCCACCGTGTTCACTGGTCGTGTCCTCGCTGAACGCAAGAGAGCGTCATGGCCAGCAGGCGGCAGCGCCCAAATCGAAGGACGCTAAACGCTTCAATTTGTTCGGGCGTAAAGTGTACTCCGCCGGGGGTTTGCAGCTCAGAGCCACTAACAAACAGGCGCTCTTGAGCTGCTACAGTTACAACTCATGGAACTCCATGGGTAAATTCAAAGAGTTGGTTCCCCAGGACTCAAGAGAGGAGTTCGGGGCCGTAGTGGAGGAAGGTAAGAAGGTGGCTAGGACCTCCTTGCAAGCCTCTTTGGACATAGCGGACTCTGCCGCCAGGACTCTAGCATCGGGCATAGCCATGCGACATGTCTCCTGGCTCCAGGTTTCGGGCTTGCCGCAAGAACTGCAGCAGACCCTGCAGGATTTACCGTTCGAGGGCCAGGGACTGTTCTCGGATAAGACTGACTCTCGATTGCAGAGCCTCAAGGACTCGAGAACTATCATGCGCTCCCTGGGGATGCATGTCCCAGGGCCCCAGCGCAGACCCTTTAGGCCCCAGCCGCAAAGGTTCTACCCTCCCCCGCCTCGAAGTTCCGCATGGTCTCCTTGGGGTCCATCATCCCCTCCCTGGATCCTGGAGACTGGTTCGCCGCCCTCGACATGAAGGACGCATATTTTCATATAGCAATCTCCCCCCACACAGGCGCTTCCTTCGATTTGTAGTAAACGAGATGCACTACCAATTTGCCATCCTTCCCTTCAGCTTGTCCGCGGCTCCGAGAGTGTTCACAAAATGTATGGCTGTCGTGGCAGCATACCTTCGTTGACAGAGGATACAGGTGTTCCTGTATCTAGACAACTGGCTGGTGCGTGGCCACACCAGGGAGCAAGTTCAAGCTCACGTCCAGATAATACTGCAAACATTCCACGAGTTAGGCAGCTCAACAAGAAGAAGTCCACTCTGGAGCCAACCCAGAGAATAGAGTTTATCGGGGCAGTCTTAGACTCCAGACTCGCCCGAGCTCTTCTGCCAGACACTTGGTTTCACACCATCACAAACGTCATCCACGGACTCCAGGTCTTCCCGATTACCACAATAAGGACGTGCCTCGGCCTGTTGGGACACATGGCCTCTTGTACTTACGTAACCAGGCATGCCAGACTTTGGCTTCGCGCACTTCAGGCCTGGGTATCGTCGGTGTACCGCCCTTATTGGGACAACCTGAGCATGGTGGTCATGGTTCCGAACTCAGTCTTGACCTCTCTCACTTGATGGTTGGATCACAAGGCGTTTGCGCTGGAGTGCCGTTTCACGCCCCACAACCCTCCCTGCACCTGGTCACAGACGCTTCATCTCTAGGATGGGGCGCTCACCTCGGGGAGCACCATACCCAGGGCCTGTGGACCGCATCCCAACTAGCTCTGCACATCAATGTTCGAGAGCTGATGGCGGTGCGCCTAGCCTGTCAGGCATTTCTGGGTCTCTTGCATGGCCGTTGTGTGTCAGTCCTCACAGACAACACCACGGCCATGTCCTACATCAACAAGCAAGGAGGAGCCCGGTCGTCTCTCCTATGCCAAGAGGCCATTCACCTGTGGGAGTTCTGCATTGTCCACTCGATACATCTCACGGCATCGTTCCTCCCTGGAGCCCAGAACACTCTAGCGGACCGTCTCAGCAGGTCTTTCCAGATGCACGAGTGGTCGATTCGTCCAGACATAATCTATTCCATCTTCCAGAGGTGGGGATTTCCCCAGGTCGACCTGTTCGCATCTTGAGCCAACAGGAAGTGCCACGCGTTCTGCTCCCTACAAGGGCGATCTCCGGGCTCCCTGTCGGACGCTTTCCTTCTGATGTGGAAAGACCAGCTGTTCTACGCTTTTCCTCCATTCCCACTGGTCCACAGGGTACTGCTCAAGCTACGCAGAGACCAGGCACGTATGATTCTAGTCGCTCCAGCTTGGCCAAGGCAGCACTGGTACACCACGCTTCTGGAGCTATCGGTTCAAACTCCGATGACGCTTCCCTTGTGCCCAGACTTCATCTCTCAGGACCACGGCCGACTCTGCCACCCCGACCTGCAATCGCTCCACCTCACGGCGTGGATGCTCTATGGCTGAATCGGACAGAGCTACAATGCTCACATCCCGTGCAGCAGATTCTGCAGGGAAGTAGAAAGCCTGCTACACGGACCACTTACTTAGCCAAGTGGAAACAGTTCTCCTGTTGGTGCGAGGACTGGGCCATGCCCCCCTTGCAGGCGTCTATTCCTTTTATACTCAAATATCTCCTACCCTTGAAACAGCAGGGTTTGGTGATATCTTTAATCAGGGTGCACCTGGCCACTATATCGGCTTTCCACCCAGGAGAACTCGCTTCCTTGATCTTCTCTAACCCAATGGTCGTCAGATTCCTCAAGGGCTTAGACCGGCTGTACCCACAGCAACGACAACCCGTGCCGGCATGGGACCTCAACCTGGTTCTCTCCAAGCTCACAGTGCCCCCGTTCGAGCCATTGGCTACTTGCTCACTCCTGTACCTATCTTGGAAGACAGCCTTCCTCATAGCCATCACTTCAGCAAGGTGCGTTTCTGAAATCAGGGCGCTCACGTCTGAGCCTCCATACACAGTTTTCCACAAAGACAAGGTGCAGCTCCGCCCCCACCCTGCCTTTCTTCCCAAGGTAGTTTCAGCTTTTCATGTGAACCAGGATATATTTCTCCCGGTCTTCCATCCTAAGCCGCACGCTATCCGTCGAGACCAGCGTATGCATTCCTTGGACGTACGCAGGGCCCTGGCTTTCTATATTGAGCGTACAAAGCCATTTAGGAAGACGACACAACTCTTCGTTGCAGTGACCGACCGGATGAAAGGCTTACTGGTCTCCTCACAACGTCTCTCCTCTTGGATCACGTCCTGCATTCGTGCTTGCTACGACCTGGCCGGTGTCCCGACGCCGCGCCTCACCGCCCACTCCACAAGGGCCCAAGCCTCCTCGACTGTCTTCCTGGCTCATGTCCCAATCCAGGACATTTGTAAAGCAGCGGTTTGGTCATCGGTCCACACCTTCGCTCCTCACTATGCGCTGGTACAGCAGTCCAGAGACGATGCTGCATTTGGATCAGCGGTTTTGCACACAGCAATGTCTCACTCGGACCCCACCGCCTAGGTAAGGCTTGGTAGTCACCTAATTAGAATCGATATGAGCAAGCACTCGAAGAAGAAAAGATGGTTACTCACCTTTGTAACTGTTGTTCTTCGAGATGTGTTGCTCATATCCATTCCAAACCCGCCCTCCTTCCCCACTGTCGGAGTAGCCGGAAAGAAGGAACTGAGGGGGCGCTGGGTCAGCTGGGGTATATATCCGGCGCCACGAAGGCGCCACTCCAGGGGGCTCCACAGCCGACCCACCGGGTGTTGCTAGGGTAGAAAATGTATCCGATGATGGTGCACGCGGCGCGCGCACACCTAATTGGAATGGATATGAGCAACACATCTCGAAGAACAACAGTTACAAAGGTGAGTAACCGTCTTTTCAGTACAGCCTGCTGACTTGATGACTATTAGCAATAAGCAATAGTGATTCAGGCACTTTACTGGTTTGCCAAAATCTCCCCTTACACTCTCAGGGCTCATTCTGTAATCAGTTTGGCTAAGCCCCAGGCTCTTCAGCCCAGGGGAAAGCACCCTGTTACAGGCCTGCTCTGCCCAGTCCTGCTGTTACTGGGTTGAGATCCTTGCTCCCCATTTCAGACCGGGTTTCCAGAGGTGCTGAGTACACACAGCCTCCACTGGCTGGAACCGAAGTTCTTCCAGTGATTGTTCATGTCCATTCCAACCAGGTGTGTGCGTGCCGTGTGCACGCCAGCCAGAAGATTTTCCCTTAGCAGCATCCGTAGGGTCGGCCTGGGCTCCCCCTGGAGTGGCGACTTCATAGCACCCAATATAGGGCCCTGCCGACCCTCCAGCCCCTCAGTTCCTTCTTACCGCCAGTGACGGCTAGCTGGAACTTCGCTCGCTCCTATAGCAAGCGCTTTAGCAGTGTCTGACAGTATACCATGTATATAGTTTCTGAGTTAGTTAATAGTTGTTCTTTATAGTTGTAGTTAGTTGGTTTGGGGGATACCCCCCCCCGACAATGTTTCCCCTCCTGGGGTATGCCGGGGTCTCCAGGGCTTAAGCTCTGTGAGGACTGCAGCAAGTTTATGCCTAAGAGTGACCCTCACCCTTCCTGCTTGCAGTGCCTTGGTGAGAGTCACCAGAAGGAGAAGTGCCATATCTGCAAGGGTTTCCATCCCAGAACCCTCAAAGACCGGGAAGAGAGACTAAAACTTCTGTTGATGGAGGCGGCTTTGAGGCCACATTCCGACCTGGGACCCGCTGAACCGGCACCGAACATGTCCCCATCGTGTGCAGTGCTCCGGCATCAACGGTGCGCAAAATGGCTCCAACTAAGAACTCTAAGGCCCCCCGGCACTGCCACAGCTCGGGCCATAAGAAGTCAGCCTCAGCACGGCACCACTCTCAATCCCTGGTGCTGGTAAAGAAGAAGAGGCGGGAGATGGGTCGGTCGCCTCATTCTAAACCTAAGAGGTCTGCGGCGTCCATAAGTCTATCGGGACAGACCGCCTCCTCCCTGCAGCCGCCCAGGGTCTCGTTGGCTCCTGCCCCAGCCGGGGTCCAGTTGAGTCTGAACCCTCCTCAGTCTCTGGATCACCAGGGGGACATATATCTCCCATCAACACCAGAGGCATTTGAGGCAGCCACAGACCTGACGTGCCTCCAGGTGTCGTCCTCCCCCCAGAGGAGGGACCGCGCGCCCCCCTTTCCATGATAGGGGCAAGCCAGCCATGATGACCCATCGCCCTCCATCCCCGGCACCCCCGGCACCGCCTGCGCAGACAGAAGGGACACACTGTTCCTCGGCTTTGGGCACCACTCACCAGCGACCCAGGGTACTGCTTCTCCGTGGTCCTACTCGGAGACCTTGGAGTTGGAGGCGGACTCTTATTGCTCCAGCAGATCGTGGAGCGGGATGTCCAAGTCACGACGGAGTTACCAGCCATACCTGGCACCGTGGCCGCAGCAGTGGGAGCCATCTGCTCAGTGGCCCTTTAGGACACCCTGGGCTTACTACCAGAGCCAGGGTCAAGTCCACGGCCCGCGATCCAGGACTGGGTCAGTGTCTTCGGCACCCTTCGTGCCACAGACAGCACTGGCACCGCCAAGAGTGGCACTGTCGTCCGAGAGAGCCACACCACTGACGCGACCAGCTCCAGCACTGTCTCTCCAGGCAACGGCACTGCCAAGGGCTCCAGCTTCGACCCCGCCAGCACCACTGAACTTATCGGCCCCGATACCGGCCGCGGTGCCGAATCCCCCATTGGCACTGGCACCACAGCTCAAGTACCATGTGCCAAGGGACCCCAAGGGGGCTGAGGGTAGCGATCAGGGTCCACTGCTGGTCCTCTCATCCTCATCCTCGCCTGATGAGACCCCGTAAAAGGGCCAAGGGGAGAATAAAGGGCAGGAGGTGAAGCTAGCCCTGAGCCTCTGTCCCACCCCCACCTCCTCAAAAGTGGGGCTTTCTGAGCTTCAGTTGGGCAGACATGCTGTAGTCCTGACACCATGGCCCTTCTGCACCATATGGGGCAGGGAGAGCTCTGCCTGGGAGCAGGGAGAATGGGATGGGGGTCAGGCCAAGGAAAGGAGGGAAGGGAATGGGAGTGAGTGGAAGAGCTCATGTCCCAGATGAAGGAATTTTGGGGGCAGAGGGAAGGACCCTGCCCCACAGAGAGGGGAGAGAGTTTCTGTCAGTGCCAGGGGGCTCCATTTCCCCTTCCACTATCTCCCCATTTACAATAAGCCAGAGCAGTTCCTGCAGCAGGGAGCAGGAGTTGCTGGAGTCCTCAGAGGCACAGTCCCTGCAGCGCCTCAGGCACCTGGCGCAAGTGCCGGATGATGCGGAGCTGGCGCATCACGTTGGCCATGACGTCCTCCTGCTGCAAGGGAACGAGAACCTGTCAGAGACTCAGACGCACCCAGGAATCAGGGGGGATTAATGGCACCTGGAACCAGCAGCATTTCCACCCAGCACCTGCCCACCTCTGAGGGATGGATTCACCCTTGTGACCCCCAGTATGGAGTCTTGTTGTCCTCCTCAGTGACCTCCAGTGCCAACCCCCCTCCTTGTAGGGTGAGCGCCTGCCATCTCCCCCTCAGTGCTCCTGACAGCTGTTCCACCTCCAACCCTCCAACACAGCTCAAGTTCTCACAACCCTCTCCTCCACCCCACCCCCACCCAGGTTGGGCAGGGAGGGGGCTGTAGCGGGGAGGGGGGACAGGAGGGATTCTGGCAACAGTGAAGAGGGGTGGGGAAGTTGAGACCTTTCTCCAAGTCACCCCAGTGACTGATGCTGAAGCCGCAGGATGTCAGCCCTGGTGAATGGGGCAGGTCAGCAGCCCCTGCTGACTGAATCCTCTGGTTCTCTCTAGAGTGGGCCCAGCCCTGCCAATTGCACAAGCTTCCCCTGCCCACGTGCCTCAGTCCTGCCTGGTCAGTTGCCATCACCCATCAGTCCTTGGCCTCCCAGCCTGCCAGAGTAGGGAGCAACTCTGGGTGGTGGCTCGGGTGACACGGACACTCGACCACTGGGAACTGGGTGCAGCCCTGTGGGACAGGAGAGGATCGCAGAGGGCAATGAGAGGACTTGTCTGCCCTTGCCAGGAGCGATAGCACCGTGTTCTAAGAATATAAGTCCATGATGAGGTAACGCTTGTAATTAATTAGCCTTGCTAAAGAGCTGGATCTACGCAGGCAATAGTGACTCACTGACCCAGTGCTCTCCTCTCAGACACTCAGGTATCAGACAAGGAGACAAGGAGCAGAGAGACACCCAGAACCATAATCCTACATTAACTCACCCACCAGGGATTCTCCTTAGGCCATGTAGCAATAAATCCACGTCAGACACTCAAATCACAGCAACTAGTGAGGTTCCAACGAGGACCTTTAGTATCAGCCTCTCCCACTGTGGGCTGGATGACGAACTCTGAGCTGGAAATAAGGAGCAGGCTCTTGTCCTGTCTCCAAGAGGGAGCCACTGCAGGGGACCAAGCCAACCCCATTCCCTGAGCTGTGCCATGCCCTAGCAGAGTGTCCTTATCTTCCCCACCCTGGCAGTGTTCCTGTAGACCAGGGCCCTGCTGTCTTGGTGCCAGTCCCAGCACCACAGATCTTCGGCCTCATGGATGGTCAGCCCTGGGAGAGACACACACACACATTTGTCATTCTGGTTGCAGTGTCTGTGTCCTTCCAATTCCATTGGTGGCTGCACAGTGGGCAGAGTCTTCGCTGCATCCATGGCCCGGTAGAATTGCAGGGGGTGGAGAAGAACAGAAATAGAGACTCATCCTCCTGCTGGGGTCAGTCTGAGAGAAATTGGCTGGGGACTCATTACCCAGCTGTGGTCACTCTCAGTCTCCTATTGGGTCCCATTTCCCAGCTGGGTTCCTTACCCAGATGGTAGAGCTGGTAAATCCCCTCCCTGGCCTGCCGGCTGATGTCCTTAGCTGGGTCACTGATGAACAGAGCCAGCTGTGCCACATGGTGACCCATCCTAGGGAACTGTGCTGAGTTCTAATGGAAGGGAGAGGAGAGAGGACTCTGTCAGCATTTTCCTGTCAGCTCCCAGTCCCCCCTGGGCCAGGAGTCTCCTTCCCCTCAGCCCCTCTGCAGGAGATGCTGGGGGCGAGGAGCTAGAGCTAGACCCTTCATTTTCTCTGCCCCCAAGGAAGCTTAGACTGCTCCAGGATGCCAAGAAGGAACCCAAGGCCAGGCATGAATCTGGCTGGAGCAGGGGCTGGAGCATGGTCCCCTTAACGGCCCAGGGTCAGCACTTAACCAGAGAAGGAAGAACTTGACTCAAGCCAAGCTCATTCCCTGCTCTGACTCTAGCTCTCACTGCCCCCACTCCGCAGTTCCCCTTGCTGAAGGGGCAGCTCTGTGGCTGCTGCTAGTGTCAGTGGGGTTCACGTGGCTCAGGCCAGACACCTGAGCTGGGGACATGCCCCCCAGGGTGTTCACAGCCCCATCCTCACCCCTCCCAGAGCCCATCCTGGCTCCTCACCTGGAACAAAGCAGCGGCGCCCATCGGCCTCGCTGCTGCCAGAATCCCAGGAGCTGCTGCTGACCCATTGGGAGCGGGCCAAGCTTCTGGTGCTGGGACAGGGATCCTCCACCTCCTGCCCTGGGGAGGCTGGAAGGTCCTCAGTGACTGGGCAGGGCGATGCCTCCTGCTGGGAATCAGGGCTGGACTCCTGGGGCCGGCGCTGCCCACACAACAAGCCACAGAGCCACCCTGCCCGGCTCCCCTCCTGGGTCCTGCCTGCCCAGTCATATCCTGGGCCAGCTCCATTGGGGCCTGGCTGGTGCCTTTCCCACCTCGGCACCTGCACCGGGAGCAGGCTTCCTCCACCAGAAGGCTGGGCACCTCCACCTCCTGGCCTGGCCAAGACCTGCTTCCCTGCCAGCAGGGATGGACGGGCTCCTGTGATCCTGGGGAAGATGGTGGCTGCTTCCCTCAGGCTCTGGGGCCACCTGCAGAGCCTTCTTCCTGAACAGCCTCAGGAGCCTGGCCATCCTGGAACCAAGTGGGGAGCAGGTGTGAGTCTGGGGTCAAGGCAGCTTCTCATTAACGGGTCTTTTCGATGGCTCTCTCCCCCGCAGTCAAATGGGGAGGGATAACTCAGTAGTTTGAGCATTGGCCTGCTAAACCCAGGGTTGTGAGTTCAATCCTTGAGGGGGCCATTTAGGGATCTGGGGCAAAAATCTGTCAGGGATGGTACTTGGTCCTGCTATGAAAGCAGGCGACTGGACTTAATGACCTTTCAAGATCCCTTCCAGCTCTATGAGATAGTTATATCTCCATATAATTAATAAAAAAGACTAGAGTAAAGTGCTGGGAGAATTCCTCAAGCAAAGCTGCTCTGTCAGTGCTAAGGAGCATCTGACTATTCAACCTTGGCACATACTGCCAAGGAGGAGTGTTTGGCTCTGGGGTTTCATATTCAGCCCAGTCTATAGAAATGGGCAAAGCCATAGAGTTTGGCTCAAGGAGTCCAATTTGTTAAGGGTGTTTTGAATTCTAATCCTGTGTTCCAAAGTGCTTGGTGTCATCTGCAAATTTTATAAGCACACTCATCACTCCATTTTTCAAATCATTAATGAGAATATTGAATAGTACCGCACTCCGGACTGATCCCTGCTGGACCCACTAGGTACACCCTCTCCTTTGGACAGCCAAACATGGAGAAGGACTCTTTGAGTATGGGCTTCCAACCAGCTGTGCACCCACATTATACTAATTGCATCTACACCACATTGCCCTAGTTTGCTTGAGAAAATGTCCTGTGGGACTGTGTCAAAAGCCTTATTAACACCAAGCTATATCACGTCTCGTGTTTACCCTCCTCCACTAGGCTAGTAACTCTGTCCAAAAAGGAAATAGGATTGTTTTGGAACAATTTGTTCTTGACAAATCCATGCTCATTAGTCCTGATGGGCTGGCCCCAACTGTGTCTCAGTCTCCCACCTGTTAAATGGGAATAATAAATGAAACCTTGATTAGCTCTATTTTATAGTTGGGGAAACCGAGGCACACAGAGGGAAAGAGATTCGCTCATGGTCACAAAGCCAAAAATAGAAAATGGCTGGTCTGCTGATAGCCAGTCCTGGGTCCTACCCTGGTTATCCTGGCCTCTCGCTCCAAATTCAGTCACAGACCGAGTAGAGGTTTTCTTCTTCTCCATGTCCTTTAACTTTACATCACTGGAGAAGAAAGATTTTCTCTTAGACAGCTGGCTCTAATGCATGTGGATGTCGTTCCAAAAGACGTGTTCTGGCTCAGTCACGTCATGGATTTGCTGGAGGAACCACTCGGTGACATTCTAGGGCCTGTGTTATACTGGAGGGCCGACTAGATCATTGGTTCTCAAACTTTTGTACTGGTGACCCCTTTCACATAGCAAGCCTCTGAGTGCGACCCCCTTATAAATGAAAAACACTTTTTTATATATTTTACTCCATTATAAATGCTGGATGCAAAGCGGGGTTTGAGGTGGAGGCTGACAGCTCGCGACCCCCCCCCCCCCGATGTAATATCCTTGCAACCCCCTGAGGGGTCCTGATCCCCAGTTTGAGAATCCCTGGACTAAATGGACATAATGCTCCTTTCAGACTTTAATATTTTTCTGCTGCTAGGAAGATAACGCTGGACCTTTTTTCCCTCATTCACTTTCAGTTGGAATAATTTAAATTCAGTCCAAAGGATTTCCTCTTCCATTGTGTCTTCAGCATCTTTCATAGCAAACATTTATTGTTGGCCCACAGGCTTCCAGTTTCAGCCTGTCCCAGGGTGAGATGGCCAGGTTATGCAAGTCCCCAGGTGAAGGGAATAAGTGCAGGGGTCACGTGACAAGGAGCAGCATGTGACTAGGAATCAGGCCTGTTGGGAGATATAAGCAGGGGCAGCTCCAGGCACCAGCGCAGCAAGCACGTGCCTGGAACAGCAAGCTTTTGGGGGGGCAGCCTGCCAGTCGGTGTGAGGGCAGTAAGTAGGCGATTTTCAGTGGCGTGCCTGTGCGAGGTCCGCCGGTCCCACGGCTTCGGCAGCAATTTGGCGGCAGGGACGCTGATGGCATGGCACCGGAGGACCTCCCACAGGCATGCCGCCGAATCCGCATGACCAGTGGACCCGCTGAAAGCCGCCTGCCTGCTGTGCTTGGGGCAGCAAAAAACATAGAGCCGCCCGCCCCTGGATGTAAGGGCAGCCTGTGCTCAGCCAGGAGAGAGACCTCAAGGGGGGCAGGCTTGGATAGTCCTTTAAAGGTCAGGGACAAGCCAGGAAGGGGCCAGACTGAGCACATAGGACAAGGCCCTAGAAGCAGGACCGGCTCTAGGCACCAGCAAACCAAGCGTATGCTTGGGGCGGCACAATTCCAAGGGCGGCATTCAAGGAGGGTTTTTTTTTTTTCTTGGGGTGGCAAAAAACCTAGAGCTGGCCCTGCCTGAATGGCTTCAAATGTAAAACTGTCTACCACAATTTTGCTTTCCTGTGCAGTATAATTAAAAGGAATCATAAAAAGCCAGTAGGCTTGGGGATTGGTTATATTCTTATTGAACTCTCAATGACAAAGGAGAGAGAGATTTAGCAACCTGGCTCTATTGAACATTATGCAACAAGGGCCAAATCCTAGTTCGACTTTCTATAGCACATGTTGCATAGAGTTTCTCGCTGATACAGACAGGCTACAAAATACGTGGGGCCAAATTCTCGTCACTGCAGAGATAGAGCTGTACTGATGTAACAAGAGGAGAATTTGTTTCAGATGATAGAATATCTTCCTTCATATTGCTTGTATTTGAGAACAATCACTCATTTAATTGTTGTATAATTTGATGACAACAGTATTTCAATATGTCAGGGAAGAAACCCGCTCCACCATGCAGTGTGACTAAATTAGTCAAGAACTGACAAGGACTCTCATCCTGAGGTACCGAGGAGCCCCAACTCCCATCGAAGTCAATGGCAGATCAGAACCTTTCAGGCCTGGGCTCATAATGCATGTTACAGGCTCAATCCTATACTTATTCAAAATATGGGGAATTTTGATGCTGGATCAGGCCCTTTTATTCCTGCACCCCCCAGACTCTTATGTGATGACATTTATGTTTTGGTATGAATTTGAATTGATTTTGTGCAGTAGAAAATTACAATACTAATCTAAAATGCTCATGTCAGTAATTATATATACAATATTCACAAATATTGGCTCTCTTGGTTCCAGTGCACATCCAGTCTCCCAGACCTTCCACCTGTCCCTACGCCCTTACCAAGAGAGAAGAAAAATTAGGATGAAATCCGGGCATCATCCAAGTCAATGTCAAAACTGCCATTGACATCAAAGGGGCAGGGCTTTCACCCCTAACATCTTACATCTCCTAACTAATAGACATACTTGTGATACGAGGGGCTAAATCCTGGTCACCACACTAAGCATAGTAAAGGGGGTTTCTCTAGGAGAGCTACATGATGGACGGGAAGATGAAATCTTTTCCCCAACCTAGCTACAGCATCATAGCCCAGGAGCTTTAGTAATGTCCATGCAGTTGCCCATCCACTGAGCAGGAGTTTTGGCCACTTGATCTCACTAGTCACAGACCCACTGGCTATTTCATGCCCTCACCACTCACCTATCCCTGATCCCTCCCGCCCCCCGTTCATTGGTGCACAGGGGTAGCCTAGTATTAAGAACATAAGAATGGCCATACTGCGTCAGACCAAAGGTCCATCCAGCCCAGTATCCTGTCTATCAACAGTGGCCAATGCCAGGTGCCCCAGAGGGAGTGAACCTAACAGGTAACGATCAAGTGATCTCTCTCCTGCCATCCATCTCCACCCTCTGACAAACAGAGGCTAGGGATACCATTCCTTACCCATCCTGGCTAATAGCCATTAATGGACTTAACCTCCATGAATTTATCTAGTTCTCTTTTAAACCCTGTTATAGTCCTAGCCTTCACAACCTCCTCAGGCAAGGAGTTCCACAGGTTGACTGTGCTCTGTGTGAAGAACTTCCTTTTATTTGTTTTAAACCTGCTGCCCATTAATTTCATTTGGTGGCCCCTAGTTCTTATATTATGGGAATAAGTAAATAACTTTTCCTTATTCACTTTTGCCACACCACTCATGATTTTATATACCGCTATCATATCCCCTCTTAGTCTCCTCTTTTCCAAGCTGAAAAGTCCTAGCCTCTTTAATCTCTCCTCATATGGGACCCGTTCCAAATCCCTAATCATTTTAGTTGCCCTTCTCTGAACCTTTTCTAGTGAAAGTATATCTTTTTTGAGATGAGGAGACCACATCTGTACGCAGTATTCAAGATGTGGGCGTACCATGGATTTATATAAGGGCAATAAAATATTCTCCATCTTACTCTCTATCCCTTTTTTAATGATTCCTAACATCCTGTTTGCTTTGTTGACTGCCGCTGCACACTGCGTGGACATCTTCAGAGAACTATCCACAATGACTCCAAGATCTCTTTCCTGATTAGTTGTAGCTAAATTAGCCCCCATCATATTGTATGTATAGTTTGGGGTTATTTTTTCCAATGTGCATTACTTTACATTTATCCACATTAAATTTCATTTGCCATTTTGTTGCCCAATCACTTAGTTTTGTGAGATCTTTTTGAAGTTCTTCACAGTCTGCTTTGGTCTTAACTATCTTGAGCAATTTAGTATCATTTGCAAACTTTGCCACCTTACTGTTTACCTCTTTCTCCAGATCATTTATGAATAAGTTGAATAGGTTTAGTCTTAAGACAGACCCTTGGGGAACACCACTAGTTACCCCTCTCCATTCTGAAAATTTACCATATATTCCTACCCTTTGTTCCCTGTCTTTTAACCAGGTCTCAATCCATGAAAGGATCTTCCCTCTTATCCCATGACAACTTAATTTACGTAAAGGCCTTTGGTGAGGGACCTTGTCAAAGGCTTTCTGGAAATCTAAGTACACTATGTCCACTGGATCCCCCTTGTCCACATGTTTGTTGACCCCTTCAAAGAACTCTAATAGATTAGTAAGGCATGATTTCCCTTTACAGAAACCATGTTCATTTTTGCACCAAAAGTTATGTTCTTCTATGTGTCTGACAATTTTATTCTTTACTATTGTTTTGACTAATTTGTCCGGTACTGACGCAGGTCCTCAATCCAGCTCCAGTCCCCATCACAACACCGCTCCCCCGTGCGGCACCGGTCTCCATCGCGGCACCACTCCCTGGCATGGAACTGGTCTCCATCGCTGCACCACTCCCTGGCATGGCACCGATCTCCATCGCAGCACTGCCCTTCTACACAGCGCCGGTTGTGGTCACAGTCACCATTACGGCACCACTTTCCACACTGGCACCGATCACCGTACAATCCTCGCCTGTCAAGGGACTCGGTGCCTCCCTCGCCGCACTCGCGTACCGCTCCCCCTTTGCCGTCACACTCTCAATCCCCTTCCATTAGGTCGGGGAGAGCTTCAGGGGCTTCGAACATTCCCCATTCGGGCCCAGGAAGCCTTGAACACGACCCCTCAACGTCCCACTGGCAACCCCAGTGGCAATTTTGGACCCCCTGGGGATATCATCAGACCCAGGGTGCCCCCTGTTTCCCTTCTGCCATCACGATCAGGCACCCAGCCTCCTGAGGCAACCCTCAGCCGCCCTCCTCCAGACAAGGCACAATCCATGAAGCCAGCCCCACCCATAGTAGAGGCTATCTCAGGCACCCAGGAAGATCTGGTCACAACAGACCAAGGGGCCACTTCCAATCTGGCTCTCCCTGTAGCGTCAGCCTCGTCTTCCCCTGACAAGGCCGTGGCTGGCACCTCCATGTCTGGCCCTTTAGAGTCCTGCAGGAACTGCTCAGGCGCGTAGCCCTAAATATGAACCTTCAAGTTGAGGAGGTTGTGGAAGAAGAGGACCCTATGATAGACATCTTAGGTACAGAAGGGCCTTCTAGGGGAGCCCTCCCAATGAACAAAACTATTCAATCTAATGCCAAAGCACTCTGGCAAACTCCAGCCTCCATTCCCCCCACAGCCAAGGGAGTGGAAAGGAAGTATTTCGTTCCCACCAAGGGATACGAATACCTCTTTACTCATCCTGCACCATGTTCTCTCATGGTGGATGCGGTGAATGCAAAGGACAGGCAGGGCCAACAGGGGCCGGCCCCTAAATCAAAGGAGGCCAAACGCCTGGACCTCTTTGGCAGAAAAATTTATTTTACTAGTGGCCTTTCACTCTGAATCGCAAATCAGCTTGTGATCCTCAGTAGATATCATTATAACTTCTGGTCTGCGGTCCTTAAGTTCCAAGAACTCCTCCCATCCGAGGCTCGTACGGAACTGGGGGCCATCGCCGAGGAAGGCAGGTTAGTAGCTTGCACCTCCCTCCAGGGTTCCCTCGATGATACGGACGCGGCAGCATGCACTTTGGCATCCGGCATTGCCATGCGTCGGAATGCCTGGCTCCAGTCATACAAACACTCCTCACCCTAGGAGCAGTGGAGGAAGTGCCTCGAGAGCTCAGGTGCAAGGGGTTCTACTCGCGTTATTTCCTCGTTCCCAAGGCAAAAGGAGGCCTAAGGCCCATCTTGGACCTCAGGGAGCTCGACAAACACATCATCAACCTGAAGTTCCGCATGGTCTCCTTGGCCACAATTATCCTCTCACTGGATCCGGGAGACTGGTATGCCACCCTTGATATGAAAGACGCTTACTTTCACATCTCGATTACCCCACCCCACAGACGTTTTCTCCGTTTTGTGGTGCACAAGATGCACTATCAGTTCACAGCCCTTCCGTTCGGCTTGTGCACAGCCCCTCGTGTCATCACCAAATGTATGGCGGTCGTGGCAGCTTTTCTTCACCGACATCATGTACACGTGTTCCCGTACTTCAACAACTGGCTTATATGGGGCCAGTCGCACCAACAAGTTCAATCTCAGGTGCAAATGGTCACAGACACGTTTAATCCCTTGGGCATCATGCTGAACATCAGCAAGTCTGTCCTCTCCCCAACCCAGACAATAGAGTTTATTGGTGTCAAGTATCAGGGGGTAGCCGTGTTAGTCTGTATCTACAAAAACAACAAGGAGTCTGGTGGCACCTTAAAGACTAACAGATTTATTTGGGCATAAGCTTTCGTGAGTAAAAACCTCACTTCTTCGGATGCATCCGAAGAAGTGAGGTTTTTACTCACGAGAGTTTATTGGGGCAGTCCTGGACGCAAATCAAGCACAGGCTTTCCTCCAGAGGCCTGGAATCTGGCTCTGGCAAACATAATCACCAATCTTTGCAGATTCCCCACCACCACAGCGAGGCAGTGCCTCCAGTTGCTGGGTCACATGGCATCCTACACCTATGTGGTGCAACAGACTAAGACTCAGGCCCCTACAGACGTGGTTAGTGTCTGTGTATCGACCAGGCTGCAACAACCTGGATATGGTACTCACGGTCCCAAGCCATACCCTCAACTCCCTGTGCTGGTGGCTGGATCCCCAGATGGTGGGTGTTGGGGTCCTGTTTCATCCCCCTCAACCCACCCTGACCCTGCTTACGGACGCATCTGCGCTGGGATCGGGAACCTGACAACACAGGGTTTATGGCAGGAAAACAAGCTAACCCTGCATATCAATATCAAGGAACTCAGGGCGATCCGCCTCGCATGCCAAGCGTTCCTTCCCCGCTTACAAGGCCGCTGTGTGGCAGTCCTGACAGACAACACCACGGTCATGTTTTATCTGAACAAACAAGGTGGAGCCCGGTCATCGCCGCTTTGCCAAGAAGCCCTTCTTCTGTGGGAATTCTGTTTAGCCCACTCCATCATTCTTCAAGCTTCATATCTGCTGGGTGTTCAAAATGTACTGGCGGACAGATTGAGCAGATGCTTCCTTAGGCACAAATGGTCTATTCATCTGGACATCATTCACTCTGTTTTCCGCATCTGGGGATTTTCCCGAATTGACCTGTTCGCTTCACAGACCAACAGGAAGTGCCCAGCCTTCTGCTCCTTCTGAGGCCACAGCCTGGGCTCGATTGCAGACGCCTTCCTGATCACGTGGTCTGGCCAACTACTTTACGCCTTCCCGCCATTTCCGCTGGTCCACAGCGTACTTCTGAAGGTCTGCCGGGACAAGGCCGACGTCATACTGGTGGCTCCTGCCTGGCCCTGTCAGTGCTGGTACCCCATCCTGTTGGATCTGTCGATGTGGGCTCCCCTGCGTTTACCTCTCAGCCCCGACCTCATCTCACAGAACCACGGTGGTCTCCTGCACCCGGACCTGCAGTCACTCCACCTCATGGTCTGGAGGATCTGTGGTTGAACCAAGCTGAGCGTGCCTGTTCAGACTCGGTAAGACGGGTGCTCCTGGAAAGCTGCAAACCTACTAGACTTACTTACAAAGCTAAATGGAAAAGGTTTTCCATCTGTGCGCTCAGCAGCAGGTGCCCCCACTCCAAGCTTCAATCCCGTGCATCCTGGACTACCTGATGCACCTGAAGGACCAACACCTAGCCTTTGGTTCCCTTAAGGTTCACCTTGCAGCCATTTTGGCATTCCACCCAGGGCGCTCAGTGTTCACACGTCCAGTCATGCAGCGCTTCCTGAAAAGCTTGGAAAAAATCCATCCCCCAATGAAGCCGCCCGTGCCGGCCTGGGACCTTAACCTGGTTCTTTCCTGCCTTATGGGTCCTCCTTTTGAGCCGCTGGCCTCCTTCCCTCTCCTCTACCTTTCCTGGAAGGTCGCCTTCCTAGTGGCCATCACTTCGGCTCGTCGAGTTTCCAAACTACAAGCTCTCACATGTGAACCGCCCTAGACAATCTTTCATAAGGATAAAGTTCAGCTGAGACCTCACCCAGCCTTCTTGCCAAAAGTGGTATCCCATTTCCATGTAAGCCAGGACATTTTCCTGCCAGTATTTTACCTAAAACCACATGCCAACCTTTGGGAACAATGCCTGCACTCACTAGACCTTAGAAGGGCGCTCGCCTTCTATATAGATCACACAAAGCCATTTTGCAAGACAACCCAGTTGTTCATCGCCATCGCAGAACAGATGAAAGGCACAGCAGTCTCTTCCCAGCAGATATCCTCATGGATCACCGCATGTATCCGTACCTGCTACAACCTGGCAAATGTCCCTCCATCTGCTGTCATGGCTCACTCCACGAGAGCTCAGGCATTGTCGGCGGCCTTTCTGGCAAACGTTCCTCTCCAAGAGATATGCAGGGCTGCCACATGGGCCTCGGTGCACACCTTCCCATCGCACTACGCCATCGTCCAACACTCTCATGATGATGCAGCCTTCGGCAGGGCAATTCTTCAGTCTGCAATACCTTTCTCCGACCCCACCTCCAAGGTAAGGCTTGGGAGTCATCTAACTGGAACTGATATAAGCAAGCATTCGAAGAAGAAAAAACGGTTACTCACCTTTCTGTAACTGTTGTTCTTCGAGATGTGTTGCTCATATCTATTCCATTCCCCTTCCCCCAGCACAAACACACACCTTCCCCTCTGTCGGAGTAGCCGGCAAGAAGGAACTGAAAGGGGGTTGGGCCGGCAGGGTCATATATTGAGCACCATATCAGCACCACTCCCAGGGGCTCCACAGCTGACCCGACGAGTAGCTGCTAAGGAAAAAGTTTCCGACATCCGTGCACGTGGCGTGCGCGCACACCTAACTGGAATAGATATGAGCACACACATCTCGAAGAACAACAGTTACAGAAAGGTGAGTAACCATTTTTTCTTGACAAATCCGTGCTCACTAGTCCTGATAACCCAATTATCTTGTAGGTGCTTACTTCCGGATTGTTTAATCATTTGTTCCGGTATCTTTCCAGCATGGAAGTGAGTCTGGCTAGTCTGTAAGTCCCGGGGTTGTCTTTATTCCCCTTTTAAAGATAGTCCTGTCTTGTTAATAGATGGGAAGATGTTCTTTTTCTGGGATCTCAGAAGAGAACTGGTGCATGGCACCTGGTTTATTAAGGCCACAAAAATTGAGGCCTCCTCCTGGCAAAGAGCCCCAGGTGACCAAAATAGTGGGACTCACATCCCTAAATGGGCTTTAAAAAAGACAATGGTTAAAATTCCACAGGCCAGCCATTTTAGCAAAGTTTAGACTTCCTTGGCACTCAACACCTTGAAACACCCTTTTCTCCTTCGCAGAGGGCTTTAACGCCCCTTCTCTCACCCAGGCTCACTGCTGCCCGGAGTTAGAGAATTGTCCTTATTCTCTGAGGTACAGAGAAGGAAAGTGACCTACCCCAGGTCCCACACAGCAAGGAGGTGGCAGAGCCAGAAAGAGAAACCACCAGTCCTGACTCCTGTTCTAACTAACAGACAAGAAACCCCCCAGAGGCAGGGATACGGCCCAGGAATTAAGATGGTGAGAAGATTTTCATGGAAACGGTTTTCTGTCATGAAATCCCATTCAGACTAAACTAGTTTGTTTCTTGAAATCATAACAAGTTGGAAGAAAATTCTTTTCAAAAATATTTGTTTGCAATACAAAAGCATCTCCTGTTTGTCAGAGTGTGTTAAATTGTCTCGTCGCATGCTTCAGTCTGAGCTAAGTAGTTGTTGCTCTTAACAATTTCAAATAATAAAATACAAATAAAATAGAATCTTTCAGCTATTCTATTATGTCATAATCTGATACGACTCAACGTGATGGGACACCTCATATTCTGCACTGCTCCTAGTGACACTCTCCAATGGATCCCCATCCTCCACCCACTGGGAGGTAGGTAGGAGAGAATTGTTATCTCTACTTGACAGAGGGAGAAACTAAGACTGGGAAAGGAGAAGTGACTTGTCTTAGGTCACACAGCCAGTCAGTGGCAGAGTTGGGAATAGGATCCAGGAGTACTGACTTTCAAACTAACCATCACACTTGAATTTCATACATTGAATGATCAGAAGAAAGTGCTCTCAAATGAGCTATAGACCAACAGTTGTTCCTAGAAATTATCCAGAAAGTATTTTAGAAGAACTGGAATGTTAGGGAGAATCATGAACTGCTCAGAGACAATGAATACAGAGGAGCATCAAAATTAGTCAAACATATCATTGGTTATGACTTATTTGCTTGGTCTTAAACGAGAACAACAAGGACCTGAGTCTCCTCACTGTCAATAGCCCCCTGCTTCTCCAATCAGGGTAGAGACTGAGGGGTGGGACGCTGAGCGTTTCACCAAAGAGCCCAAAGGATAGCCCAGCTCACCACCACAGGGGTTCACTGTAGATGTAAATATTCCAGACCCACTTTTTTGGGTGGGCCTCCCAGAATGAGAGCTGCAGTGAACTCCCCCAGGTGTCCAGCTCTTGGTGGTGGGATGGGAGCAGGGAAAAGGACAAAAGAAGCAAGAAAAGAAGAAAATGGAGGGAGGTATGGAGGAAAAGGGAAACCAAAACGGAGAAACCCCAATGTCCCCAGTGATTCTAAGGGGCAAAATCCTAGGTGGTGGAAAAAATTCTGCCACCTTAACCTACTGTTCTCTGTGCCTAGAATTCAGCCAGCACCAGATGGATCAGACCAAACAAGTTCCAAACCTCTCGGAGGCTCTTACCTTCTAAATAGCGATGTCTGTTTTCTAGCAAAATCAGTAAAAGGAAACGAGAAAACTCCAAAGAGGTTTCTCCTCGCGCTCATGAACCTGAACCAGAATTCTCTCAGTCTTCAAGGAGAGACCTCGAGAAGGAGACTTGCTGAGGCAAAGCCACAGGGGTCTCTGAGGTTTCCCTGGTCCTGCACCCCTGTCCTGCCTGGCTGATGTCAGCATCTCTCTGTGAGGTCACCATCTTTAACCAATAGACTGAGGTCCTGCCAAAGGCCCTTGTGATGTCACTGCCACACCCACCTCTCCCCTGCAGTGCTGATGTCCTGCCCCTGGCAAGCCCCTTTGGATGTTTGAGCTGCTCCCTGTGGATCACCCCACTCAATGACTGTTGATTCTGGGGATCCATCAGGCCACACATTAAAACATCACGGGTTGCTCCCCATGCTCCACTCAGTTTTTCCATAAATTTGTAAACTTTCCGGCCAGAAGGGACTATTAGAGCATCTAATCTGACCCTCTGCATACCACAGGCTTCCTGTATAGCACAGTAGTTAGTTTTTGACCAAACACATTTCAGAAAGGCATCTAGTCTTCATTAAAAGACATCAAGAGTTGGAGAATCCACTACTTCCCTTGGTACTTTGTTCCTGTAGTGAATCATCCTGGCTGTTGAATATTTGTGCCTTATTTCTAATTTGAATTGGTCTCTTTTCAGTTTCCAGACACTGGGTCTTGTTATGCCTTTCTCTGCTAGATTAATGAGCCCTTTAATACCCGATATTTTCTCTCCTTTAAGGCACTTCAACACTTCAATGAAGTCACCTTTTGATCTTTCATAAGCTAAACAGGTTGAGCTCTTTCAATAGCTCACTAGAAGGCATTTTTCTTCAGCCCTCAAAATGTTTTCTGGCTCTTTGCTGCCCCATCTCTAATTTCTCAACATCTTTTTCAAAGGTGGACACCAAAACTGGATGCAGTATTCCAAGATCAGTCTCAGTGGTGCTGTGTCACCTCCCTATCCTACTCACGGCTCTGCTCATACGTCTAATGATGGGTTTAGCCCTGTTTACCACAGCATCACAATGGGAGCTCATGTTGAACGGCTTGCCCAGTATGGCCCCTACATCCCTTTCAGAATCACTCCTTTCCTGGATACACTTCCCCATTCTGTAGGTGTGACTGGCATGCTTTGGTGCTAGGTATAGGACCTTTCATTTGGCTTTGTTCAAACTTGTTTTCAGATTCACAGATTCTAGGACTGGAAGGGACCTCGAGAGGTCATCGAGTCCAGTCCCCTGCCCGCATGGCAGGACCAAATACTGTCTAGACCATCCCTGATAGACATTTATCTAACCTACTCTTAAATATCTCCAGAGATGGAGATTCCACAACCTCCCTAGGCAATTTATTCCAGTGTTTAACCACCCTGACAGTTAGGAACTTTTTCCTAATGTCCAACCTAGACCTCCCTTGCTGCAGTTTAAACCCATTGCTTCTGGTTCTATCCTTAGAGGCTAAGGTGAACAAGTTTTCTCCCTCCTCCTTATGACACCCTTTTAAATACCTGAAAACTGCTATCATGTCCTCTCTCGGTCTTCTCTTTTCCAAACTAAACAAACCCAATTCTTTCAGCCTTCCTTCATAGGTCATGTTCTCAAGACCTTTAATCATTCTTGTTGCTCTTCTCTGGACCCTTTCCAATTTCTCCACATCTTTTTTGAAATGCGGTGCCCAGAACTGGACACAATACTCCAGCTGAGGCCTAACCAGAGCAGAGTAGAGCGGTGCCCAGAACTGGACACCATACTCCAGTTGAGGCCTAACCAGCCCAGAGTAGAGCGGAAGAATGACTTCTCGTGTCTTGCTCACAACACACCTGTTAATACATCCCAGAATCATGTTTGCTTTTTTTGCAACAGCATCACACTGTTGACTCATATTTAGCTTGTGGTCCACTATAACCCCTAGATCCCTTTCTGCCGTACTCCTTCCTAGACAGTCTCTTCCCATTCTGTATGTGTGAAACTGATTTTTTCTTCCTAAGTGGAGCACTTTGCATTTGTCTTTGTTAAATTTCATCCTGTTTAACTCAGACCATTTCTCCAATTTGTCCAGATCATTTTGAATTATGACCCTGTCCTCCAAAGCAGTTGCAATCCCTCCCAGTTTGTTATCATCCGCAAACTTAATAAGCGTACTTTCTATGCCAATATCTAAGTCGTTGATGAAGATATTGAACAGAGCCGGTCCCAAAACAGACCCCTGCGGCACCCCACTCGTTACGCCTTTCCAGCAGGATTGGGAACCATTAATAACAACTCTCTGAGTACGGTTATCCAGACAGTTATGCACCCACCTTATAGTAGCCCCATCTAAATTGTATTTGCCTAGTTTATCGATAAGAATATCATGCGAGACCGTATCAAATGCCTTACTAAAGTCCAGGTATACCACATCCACAGCTTCACCCTTATCCACAAGGCTCGTTATCCTATCAAAGAAAGCTATCAGATTGGTTTGACATGATTTGTTCTTCACAAATCCATGCTGGCTGTTTCCTATCACCTTACCACCTTCCAAGTGTTTGCAGATGATTTCCTTAATTACTTGCTCCATTATCTTCCCTGGCACAGAAGTTAAACTAACTGGTCTGTAGTTTCCTGGGTTGTTTTTATTTCCCTTTTTATAGATGGGCACTATATTTGCCCTTTTCCAGTCTTCTGGAATCTCTCCCATCTCTCATGATTTTCCAAAGATAATAGCTAGAGGCTCAGATACCTCCTCTATTAGCTCCTTGAGTATTCTAGGATGCATTTCATCAGGCCCTGGTGACTTGCAGGCATCTAACTTTTCTAAGTGATTTTTAACTTGTTCTTTTTTTATTTTATCTGCTAAACCTACCCCCTTCCCATTAGCATTCACTATGTTAGGCATTCCTTCAGACTTCTCGGTGAAGACCGAAACAAAGAAGTCATTAAGCATCTCTGCCATTTCCAAGTTTCCTGTTACTGTTTCTCCCTCTTCACTAAGCAGTAGGCCTACCCTATCTTTGGTCTTCCTCTTGCTTCTAATGTATTGATAAAAAGTCTTCTTGTTTCCCTTTATTCCCGTAGCTAGTTTGAGCTCATTTTGTGCCTTTGCCTTTCTAATCTTGCCCCTGCATTCCTGTTTTGTTTGAATGGGTCCAGCTTACCAAGGGATCCGGATCGCTCTGTATCACTGCCCTGTCCTCATTATTAATTACTACTCTGCCAGTATTTTGTCACCCACCGATGTTATCAGCAGTGATTTTATATTGGCTTCCAGTTCATGGATAACAATTATTTTCAAGAATTGTTCCCTGAGAGCCTCTTCAGATCCCTAGTGCCCAGTACTTGCTCCCCACAGCACAGTGAGAAAAGGCCATCCAGCCCAGTTGTTCCATCGGGGCTAAGCACAGAACAAACACATGCTTAGGAATTATCTTGTCCACAGGCTCTGAAAAACATGTGGGAATCAGCAGCTTACTATGGGCTACAGACCTAGAGTGTAGACAAGCCCCAACTGTGTCTCAGGCCTGGTCTACACTCGGGGGGGATCGATCTAAGATATGCAACTTCAGCTACGAGAATAGTGTAGAGAAAGTCGACATATCTTAGATCGACTTAGAATCACTTACTTTGCGTCCTTGTGGTGCGGGATCAACGGCCACAGCTCCCCCGTCGACTTTGCTTCCGCCTCTCGCCGAGCTGGAGTTCAGCAGTCAACAGGAGAGCGATCGGGGATCAATTTATCACGTCTACACTACACACGATAAATCGATCCCCGATAGATAGATCACTACCCGCCGGTGGGAGACCCTTAGTCTAACACAGGCCCTAGAATGTCACCGAGTGGTTCCTCCAGCAAACCCATGACATGTGACTGAGCCAGAGCATGTCTTTTGGAACGACATCCACATGCATTAGAGCCAACTGGCTGACAGAAAATCTTTCTTCTGAAGTGATGTGAAGTTAAAGGACATAGAGAACAAGAAAACCTCTACTCGTCGGGCTATGACTGAAGTTGGAGCAGAGAGGCCAGGATAACCAGGGCTAGGACCCAGGACTGGCTTATCAGCAGACCTGCTGTTTTCTATTCCTGGCGTTTTGACCATGAGCAAATCTCTTTGTCGCTGTGTGCATTAGTTTCCCCGACTATAAAATAGAGCTAATCAAGGTTTCATTTATTATTCCCATTCAACAAGGTGGGAGAAGGTCTTGCTGAATGGGAATAATAAATGAAACCTTGATTAGCTCTATTTTATAGTCGGGGAAACTAATGCACACAGCGACAAAGAGATTTGCTCATGGTCAAAACGCCAGGAATAGAAAACAGCAGGTCTGCTGATAAGCCAGACCTGGGTCCTAGCCCTGGTTATCCTGGCCTCTCTGCTCCAACTTCAGTCATAGCCCGACGAGTAGAGGTTTTCTTGTTCTGTATGTCCTTTAACTTCACATCACTTCAGAAGAAAGATTTTCTGTCAGCCAGTTGGCTCTAATGCATGTGGATGTCGTTCCAAAAGACATGCTCTGGCTCAGTCACATGTCATGGGTTTGCTGGAGGAACCACTCGGTGACATTCTAGGGCCTGTGTTATACAGGAGGGCCGACTAGATGGACAGAATGGTCCTTTCTGACCTTAACATTTTTCTGCTGCTAGGAAGATAACTCTGGACCTATTTTCCATCATTCACTTTCAGTTGGAATAATTTAAAGCTATTCCAAAGGATTTCCTCTTCCATTGTGTCTTCAGCATCTTTCATAGCAAACAGTTATTGTTAGCCCACAGGTTTCCAGTTTCAGCCTCTCCCAGGGTGAGATGGCCATTAAAGGGCTGGAGCCAGGAGCACCACCAGCTTTTCTGCCGCCTTAGGTGGCGGAAGGTCCCGCCCCGAAATGCCGCCCTCCACAGAGGCAGCGGAAGGTCCCGCCCCCGAAATACCGCCACAGTCGCCGCCCCCCAAATTGTAGTGCCCTAGGCAACCGCCTAGGTTGCCTAATGGATTGCGCTGGCCCTGGTTGGAGCTCAACTGCTTCTAGCCCAGGTTATGCAAGTCCCCAGGTGAAGGGAATAAGTGCAGGGGTCATGTGACAAGGAGCAGCATGTGACTAGTAATCAGGCCTGTTGGGAGATATAAGGGCAGCCTGTGCTCAGCCAGGAGAGAGACCCCAAGGGGGGCAGGCCTTGGAGGGGCTTGGATAGTCCTTTAAAGGTCAGGGACCCAAGCCAGGAAGGGCCAGGCTGAGCACATAGGACAAGGCCCTAGGAGAGAAAGACAGGGCAGTTTATGTACACAGCAGGGTATGGAACAGCCAAGCTGCCAGAGATGGGAGCTGGGCTTCTGGACAGAGCCCAGGAACCAAAGCACAGCATGAGGAAAGAAAGGATTGAGCACGGAGGGACAACGTAATCTCCCCTGGAGGGAAAAGGCTCTCCCTGCCATTTCTTAACTTCATGGGCTGTTCTCATGCTCTCTCAACCCCTCCTGTATCTCAGCAGTTCCACCTGCCTGAGGGAGCTGGGACCAGAGGCATCTGCACCTGGGACAGAGATGGAAGATGATGATCTACCTGCATATGGTGAATATGGTGCAGGACAGCACTCAGGACATACAATTGCAGTTCCAGAGCCGGGGCAGCTTCCCTTTGCTGGCAGGAGACTGTATATGAGCCGTTGCAGGTTGGGGGGTGAGACAGGCACTAACATGGGCATGGAAGTTTGGGGAATTGGGCAGAGGCCGAGGTTGGGCAAGGAGGGCAGGGACTTGGGAAGCAAGAGCAGAGGATCAAACACTTTCTGAATGTGGGTCGGGATTCTCCCCACTTCAGAGAGGGGGAAATTGAGGCACCATGTGGGAGCGGGACCTGGCCGATTTTGCTGAGCGTCTGAATAATTGCTACAGTGAAAATATACAAGCTATTAAGTGTCAGAAGAACATTCCTCAGGAAATTGGAGAGCGCAGGGCTGACTGGAAAAGGTCCATATAGGGCATAAACCAGTATGTGCTCTGCCATCTCATTGGTCTTGGAGTCAGGGTACATCTCTTGGACAGGGGCTAGAGGATCTTTCTCTCAGACACACAACTGTCAAGAATTTGGAACACAAACCCCATCTACTATTTTGCTTACTGCCCCTGTCACAAACTCCGCCCTCTGACCATTGTGAACCAGGACCAGGAACACCATTCCACTGTCATATATACATGGATCTGCGCACCTGCAGACATTGCAACTGGCACATGAACTGGTGCTGGCGCTGTGACATGAGCTGGATGAATCATCCTGCTGGTCCATATACCCAGCATTCTCTCCCTGAGCAATCGGTCCTGCTCCCTGCCCCCACTCTCTTCATCCAGGAACCCCTGGAACAGCCTCTCTTCATGGACCGTGTCCCTCTCCTCCTTGGCTCTTTTGAAAGCAAGGTGCTTTTTGCTCCTCCTTGCCCCTATCTCCAAAAGCTCCTGCATGGTCCTCCTTCTAGCCCACTGCTGGCCACTTGTTGCACCTGCAGTCCCAGGCAGCAGGCCTGGCTCAGCAGGTGTGGAAATGTCTTCCAATGGAATGAAACAGACAATACTCATTCTATTACCATCGGGGGGGGGAGGGAGGGGGCGAAAGAATCCCCCACTTTGTTTTCGTCTGTCCACAAGGCCATAATTTGCAACATCGTGGAATGCTTCTATACCGCTCTTTCATAAACTCTCATTTACACTTCATCTCACTTCTGCCCTTTGAAGATTCCCACACGCACAAGCCCAACTGATGTAGGTGTGTGAGTAACCCTGATTTTACATAAGAACATAAGACCGGCCATACTGGGTCAGACCAAAGGTCCATCTAGCCCAGTATCCTGTCTTCCAACAGTGGCCAATGCCAGGTGCCCCAGAGGGAATGAACAGAACAGGTAATCATCAAGTGATCCATCCCGTGTCGCCCATTCCCAGCTTCTGGCAAACAGAGGCTAGGGACAGCATCCCTGTCCATCCTGGCTAATAGCCATTGATGGACCTATCCTCCATGAATGTATCTAGTTCTTTTTTGAACCCTGTTATAGTCTTGGCTTTCACAACATCCTTTGGCACAGAGTTCCACAGGTTCACTGTGCTTCAACTTGTTGATTTTACTTTAAATCAATACCAAAAAATTAAGAAGCTGGATCTGGCTAATCCAGGATTGGCTGAAGTCGTGTTCTGGGGATATTTCCCAATACTGGCTCTGACTTTCTTTGTGGCAGGGGAAGCCCTTAATATTTTAGAAATATTGGAAAACCTAGTAATTTTCCAGGCAAGTGGTGTGATCCCGTCAAAATACGCGGAGGAGCTATTCAGGGAAACGGTGTGTGAACAGCACATCAGTGAGTGCAATGGTTTATTAAGCTGCCAGGGACAAGTGGAGGGTGGTCAACAAAAGTTGTCTCTATCCAGAAATCTGAAAAAGTCATCTAGAATTCATGCTCCATGAAAAACTTCTGAACATCACCTTCCAGGAGAGGAAGGAAATCAGGACCAAAATTAACAAACTTTTGGATTAGAATGCAGCCTTCTGCAGGCAGCAGAGTGGATTATCCCCAATCCTCCTCCCGAGCCCGGGAAAAGAAAAGCCAGGACAAAATAGGGCAAAAGAATACCTGCTGCACGAAGCATCATCTAAAGCCACCTTCCAAGGAGTTAAAGAGAAGCCAGGGTGAAAAAGGATTCAAAATTCACATTGTCATTGCTAGGTGGGGTAATAACTTGCTACCCAAAATATGCATCTGCCACATTAGATCAATGTACTCAATATAACAAAAAGCTCCACTTGAAGAAATAGGCCCTGAGGCCTGCTGGGCTGGTTAGCTGTTAACAGTATGGAAAGCTGTAACTTCAAGGTTTTTCCCCCTCTGTTTGGACTTGTGATGGGGAATACAAATCCCACACTGGGCAACAAGGGGTTAAGGTCTCAGCAAGCCCCACCCCAACACACCTGCTGGGGATGCACAGACTGGGGGAGGATTTAAAAGGGAGCAGAAAAGCTCACATGTGGGTAGACCAGGCAAGAGGAAGGACCTCTATCTTGCAGGTCCTGAGTGAAGGCAGCAGCTCTTCCCTCAGCAACTGCCTGTAGGTCCTTCCCTCAGGGAAGGGGGGACCAGCTTCTGTTAATACTCAGTCCAGTGATTTGTTCATTTTCTTCACCACAGTGAGGCCCACAATCGAGTCACCCCTACTTGGGTCCAAAACTTTGTGTTAGAAAAGTATCTATAATTTTTTTAAATCTCCAAGGATCATTCACTACTGGCTATGTGAGACCTCCCCATCTGTCTCCCAGTAGGAAGTGCCCCATGTCAACCCAGTTATCTTCCCACAAGTCACAGACTGGTGCTAAAGGAGAAACATCCCCTGCTCTCTGGTTTGGATTCAGTGAACTGTACAAGCCCACTGGTTCCCTGTTGAGCTGTGTGAGTTAGCAAATTGATCCCTGTCCATTCAAGGTCCTGCGGTTCTCAATAACCAACAACTTTAAACAAGTAATGATGTGTCTAATGTCAAGTGCCACCAAGCCCACCACTTTTATCTTCTCTCCCCTTCCTATATGGGTTGTAACCTTGAGAGCCTCTTCAGATCCTGAGTGCCTGGTACCTGCTCCCCACAGCACAGTGAGAAAAGGCCGTCCAGCCCACTGTTGCATAGGGGCTGAGCACAGAACACACGCTTTGGAGTGGTGTCATCCATAGGCTCTAAACAACATGTGGGAGTCAGCAACTTACAAATAGGCTAGAGACCTAGAGTGTTGACAGGCCCCAATTGTGTCTCAGTGTCCCACCTTGATTAGCTCTATTTTATAGTTGGGGAAACTGAGGCACACGGAGGCAAAGAGATTCGCTCATTATCAAAAAATACTGTAACCTGCTGGCTCTCTAACTTTTGAATCCGACTCTAAAGTTCATGGATTATGAAATAAGAAAAGAACAGGTTACACATTTACCATTCATCTCTGTAATACAACTGACCGGTCATGCTAAATCATGTACAGGGCTTTGTATCAAGATGCAAGGCAAACTTCCAGGATGGGTCACTGTGATTTTGCAAATAATGAGCGAGTTTCCTGAAAAGATGTTTCCATATAGTCTTTCCCATAAATGTTTTGCACAGTCAGCATTAACCAATGCATAGAATGATAATGCCAAGAGGCTCAAGTACAAACCTTCATATTTTGAGTGTCTGATTCACCACTGGTTTCAGTGGTAGTCTGTATCAGCAAAAAAAACGAAGAGTCCTTGTGGCACCGCAGAGACTAACAAATTTATTTGGGCATAAACTTTCGTGGGCTAGAACCCACTTCATCAGATGTATGAAGTAAAAAATACAGGAGCAGGTATAAATACATGAAAGGATAGGGGTGCTTTACCAAGTGTTTAGGTCAGTTACAGACAGTTGACAAGGTGTCTAATTTCTCCCTACTGTCACTCACACCTTCTTGTCAACTGTCTGTAATGGGCCACTCTCTTACCACTTCAAAAGTTATTTTTCCTCTCTTGGTATCCTGCTGTTAATTGATTTATCTCGTTAGACTCACCTAACACTTGGTAAAGCAACCCCCATCCTTTCATGTAATTATACCTGCTCCTGTATTTTTTACTTCATACATCTGATGAAGTGGGTTCTAGCCCACGAAAGCTTATGCCCAAATACATTTGTTAGTCTCTACAGCGCCACAAGGACTCCTCATTTTTTTTTTGTCAGTTCACCACTGAATTACTCTAGTGTTAGGCTGGTGTAAGTCCATTCAATGTATTCTCCAGCATTTTAGCTCATAAAAAAGAAGAGGAAAATGATAATGAGATTTCTATTTGGAATTGGTTTAGTGAGTATGGGAGGAGGAGAAGGGCACAATGAATCAATGAATCACCCTGCTCCCTTAAACACAACAGCGCAACTCTACAAGCAGTGCAATTCATGAAAGCCAAATTAAACCTGTCTCAATTAGTTATCAGCCCTATGTGAATCATCAGCACATCATGGCAGAGTTAAGCGTGTCAGCTGGTTCTTCAGGATGAGTGTGCCAGGTCTGTGGGCTGTGGAGGGGAAAAAAGAGGTGAGTGGGGTGGAGAAAGGTAACTGATGAGTGGGGTGTAGGTGGGATATTGAATGAGTGAACAGCGTATTTCCTTGTGTTGGTGGGATATGAAGTCTAGCAACCTTAATCCTAAATTAACAATGCTTTTTTGTGTGGGAGTCTAAAGTGGAGATTAAGGAGTAAGCTCTGTTGTTAGAACCCAGGCTGTGGGCCCTTGGTTGCAGAAAGTCTGTCTCAGAATGGCTGTACAATGATGCAAGATGCCTGCAATCCTAGCTCAGGGCTGGCCAACACAGCTGACAAAGGGGTGCTCAACCCCCTCTCCACCCCAGTCTCTGCCCCCACTCCATCCCTTTCCCCAAAGCCCCACCCCACCTCTTCCCATTCCTGCTTCAACCCCGCCCAGCTTCTTCTTGCTCCATTTCTGCCCCTCCCTAAGCATGCCTTGCCCTCGCTCCATCCCTCCCCGCTCCAACAGCTCCCTGCCCACAGCTGAACCCCTGATCCTCAGTGGGTGGGAGGCGCTGGGAAGGAGGCGGAGGAGCTGATCAACAGGGCCTGCTGATGGGTGCTGAGCACCCACTTTATTTTTTTCCATGGGTGCTCCAGCCCCAGAGCACCCACGGAGTCAGTGCCTATGCCTGCAAGGGTGAATTATACCTTGATATTTTCTTTACAAAACTCTTAACTATGGAGAGTGTCCTCTCTGAGTAGTCACATCAAAATGTGACTAAATACAAACAACTTATCTACTTTGTTTACTAAGTATTAAGTAAAATACTCACATGAAATTAAGTTCAGCAGCACAACCTAGTTGAACTGGAATATATCTGTTCAAAACTATCTACAAACGAGAAAATAACTCTTTGAGTGTTTGTTTTTCAGTGTGATAGAAAATATCTGGGCTTGGAGAATGTGATGCACCAGCAGTATGAAAAATGAGACACTTTATTTATACAGGTGAGATAAAGACAGGAAATTGCCATATTATGTCATTTTCCTCCGAGCTGCCTCCGATGGACTTGCTATTTCCATGAGGACTTATTGTTCCTGGAGGTGACAAGTGATTTAGCTTGTTCGACAGGGTTCCATGGTGAGAACAGAAATTGAACATTTGCCAAATTACCCAGTATCTTTTTTAGTATTATTATGATAAGGTCACATTCCATTGCTGATTTCTTTTCTTTAAACACAGCACTTTATATATGTGGTATTTCAGATGTCGTCTGACTCATCCTAATGTTTTGCAGTGACTAATTACAACACTTAGCTCCTTCATGTCTTCTTTCATCCAGAGATTTCAAAGCACTTTGCAAAGAAAGGGAACTATCATTATCCCTGTTGTATAGCTAGGCAAACAGGCATAGAACGATGAAGCAACTTGCCCAAGGTTACAGAGCAAATTAGAAGCAGAGTCAGGAACAGAACTCAGGTCTCCTGGTTTCCAGTCACCTGCTAACCATTAGACTGTACTGCCTCACTCTCAACGTGGTATGATCTGGACAAGCATGCAGTAGCAACAGAAATAGGAGGTTGTTACTGGCTATTGCTTGCAGTTAGAAAACACTGGTCTACAATTTTTGAGAAGTCGTCTGCTTCAGAGATAAAATGTGCTATTTATTATGTATTTTGATGTGCTGAATTCAAATATGACAATTAAAACAACTGATTGGCTACTGTTTCTAAGATATTTAAGTTTTTACATTTTATGGCTATGTATATTGTGTAGATAGTAGAGTTTTAATCATAAATTGTAAACCTAGGTCTTTTCATGTGTTTATGGTTGCTTTACATGATGATATTTCACCTGTCCTGTTTATGTAACACTTTAAAAATCAGCAAAAGGGTTATATAAATAAAATTTATTATAAAACAAAAGACAAAAAAGTATTATGTACATAGTTTAGTCCTATTCAGTGTCTACTCGGAGCTTCTTGGCTTGTCTCTTGTATTCATTAAATGGAGCATCTCTTGTCACTGTCCAGCAATAGTCTGCAAGCATTGATGGGCTCCATTTGCCCTGATAGCGTTTCTCCATTGTTGAAATGACCTGGTGAAATCGCTCGCTGTGCTCGTCGCTCACTGCTCCGCAGTTCGGTGGAAAAAAATCTAGATGAGAGTGCAAAAAATGTATCTTTAGTGACATGTTGCAACCAAGGCTTTTGTATGCCTTGAGGAGGTTTTCCACCAACAACCTGTAGTTGTCTGCCTTGTTGTTTCCGAGAAAATTTATTGCCACTAACTGGAAGGCTTTCCATGCCGTCTTTTCCTTGCCACGCAGTGCATGGTCAAATGCATCATCTGGAAGAAGTTCACGAATCTGAGGACCAACGAAGACACCTTCCTTTATCTTAGCTTCACTTAACCTTGGAAATTTTCCATGGAGGTACTTGAAAGCTGCTTGTGTTTTGTCAATGGCCTTGACAAAGTTCTTCATCAGACCCAGCTTGATGTGTAAGGGTGGTAACAAAATCTTCCTTGATTCAACAAGTGGTGGATGCTGAACACTTTTCCTCCCAGGCTCCAATGACTGTCGGAGTGGCCAATCTTTCTTGATGTAGTGGGAATCTCTTGCACGACTATCCCATTCACAGAGAAAACAGCAGTACTTTGTGTATCCAGTCTGCAGACCAAGCAAGAGAGCAACAACCTTCAAATCGCCACAAAGCTGCCACTGATGTTGATCATAGTTTATGCACCTCAAAAGTTGTTTCATGTTGTCATAGGTTTCCTTCATATGGACTGCATGACCAACTGGAATTGATGGCAAAACATTGCTATTATGCGGTAAAACAGCTTTAAGACTCGTCTTCGATGAATCAATGAACAGTCTCTACTCATCTGGATCATGAACGATGTTGAGGGTTGCCATCACACCATCGATGTTGTTGCAGGCTACAAGATCACCTTCCATGAAGAAGAATGGGACAAGATCCTTTTGACGGTCACGGAACATGGAAACCCTAACATCACCTGCCAGGAGATTCCACTGCTGTAATCTGGAGCCCAACAGTTCTGCCTTACTCTTGGGTAGTTCCAAATCCCTGACAAGGTCATTCAGTTCACCTTGTGTTATGAGGTGTGGTTCAGAGGAGGAGGATGGGAGAAAATGTGGGTCCTGTGACATTGATGGTTCAGGACCAGAAGTTTCATCCTCTTCCTCTTCCTCATCTGACTCAAGTGAGAATGATTCTGGTGCATCAGGAACCGGCAATCCTTCTCCGTGGGGTACTGAGCGTATAGCTGATGGAATGTTTGGATAATGCACAGTCCACTTTTTCTTCTTTGACACACCTTTCCCAACTGGAGGCACCATGCAGAAGTAACAATTGCTGGTATGATCTGTTGGCTCTCTCCAAATCATTGGCATTGCAAAAGGCATAGATTTCCTTTTCCTCTTCAACCACTGGCAAAGATTTGTTGCACAAGTGTTGCAGCATATGTGTGGGGCCCACCTCTTGTCCTGATCTCCAATTTTGCAGCCAAAATAAAGGTGATAGGCTTTCTTAACCATAGTGGTTATACTGCGCTTTTGTGATGCAAAAGTCACTTCACCACAAACATAGCAGAAGTTATCTGCACTGTTCACACAAGTACGAGGCATCTCTGCTCACTTTGGCTAAACAGAAATGTGTCCCTTTGCAAAATCAAACACTGACAAATAAGAGAGGACGACACTGTATGATTTCTAGAGCTGATATAGGGCAATTTGTTCAGCAGAGTGATGTAAGCTTCGTTATGATTGCATCATCCATGACTTCTAGGAATAACATGATGCAAGTCATATCATGTATGATGCAATACCAGCTTCAGATTGCATCATTGTTTTGCCTAAAAAGCAAGTACTGTCCAAACCCAGTCATAGATTTATTCATAGATCCAATCAAAGATGTATTTTAGTCATTTCTGGTTTAAATTGAGATCCCTTCCCTTTATAACTCACTTATCCTCCGCCATTCCCAAGTCAAGGGTCGTATATACTGACCCAATAGCATATCTTGAAAACTAGAGCCAATTAACAATTTTAAGCATCATTTTTGTTCTCAGTGATCCAGAATTAGTAAAGTTTGACTACATTTATTTCAGAAGCATTTTGGCTGTAGAGCAGTGAAATCAGTCTAGCAGTGCATTATATCTAATAAATGAATAGCGTCTTCATGGGGGCCAATTCTGGATCCTGCTCTGGACCCTCTGTGACACTCTGGCAAAGGAGAAGGGCCATAAATGGACTGGAGGAGAATTCCCTCAGTGCAGGAGCACCCTATGGCTGATGTATATACAGGGCATACCATGGTGGGAAGGGGCATGGAAAGGGTTAGGAGGCGGGAAGTAGATGTAGAACTAGGCTGCACTGCAGAGGCAGCATAGGTCAAGGCTGTTGTAAGGAAAAGCAGCCCTGAGGCTGTTCTGACTTACACCAGGGTCCATTTTGATGCAAAGGTGGTGTAAAAACACCTTTAATCTCCCCCAGTTCTCTTGAACTGCAAGCTTCTCTGCTGCATCTCCCGGGAGATGCAGAACAGAATTGGGCCCATGATGCTCAAATCACTAAAGACCAGTCTGTGCCGCTAAGGCACAGAACTGCACAGGGCTGGTCTGCCGCTGTTCTGCCCCAAGAAGCATTATATTTTTGGCACAAGATTCTCTATTCTCCTTGGCTCACTGAGAGAGGAGCTTGCTCTCCCAACACTTAGGAAGATGCAGAGTCTGTCCCCTCTTTGGCCAGCCAGCTTTGTTGCTGGTGCAGAGGTGCGGGTGAGGTGTACCCCAGGGGCCCCTAGCACTCTGTAGTGGTACACAGTACTGGGATTGGCTTCAGCAGAGATGGGGTTATAAGGGGTAGGGAAGTTTCCATACCACTGTCTTCACCATAATTACTTGCTCAGGAGCCGACGACAATCCAGCACTCACTTTCTAAATGACAAAAGCATCATCTAACGTAACTAAGAAAAACCAAGAGGCCTTTTTCAGTTGTTCAGTATTCACTTTTTATTTGCATAGTGCCCACGTGTGCTTGGCACGTCACAGACGTATGATGACAGACGTATGATGTTATTATCTCAGTGTGATCATTTTACTAATGAGTGTAAGTATTTACTGCTGAATAACTTCTACTAATTGACCAGTTATATTGTTACATTTGAGGCTTTAATGGCAGTAGGGTACTTCCATGAATGCAATAATAAACCAGCCCAGGTTTAAAAGAGAAAAAATACCAATTATTCCACAGCAGCAAAATGTCCTAAGACCCCAGAGCTACTATTTTATTAGAAGAAAAGAGACAGACGTTTATAGCAGAGCAGACAAATACCAAACATTAAGAATGAATAAAAGTGATTAAATGATTGGATAGGTTTTTAATTTGTTTGTGCTTTTCATTTGACCAAAATACATACATCCAAACTGCACATACAGCAAGGCTGTTTTCCAGTGACATATACAAAGCAACATTAATGAGAGCAAGCACCCAAATACTTACATAAAAGAAAGAGCAGACCTATTGTAATACACAGTTGGGTAGAGTTTATTCAGTATATAATCTTTATTTTAAATTCTCTCCTGTGTTTTTCACAAATCCAGAAATTAATTTTAAACTAATTTCCCTTTAAAGTACCCAGGCTGCTAGACTCTGTGGGTTGTGGAACTTCAAATGAAGTGTTAGGTGATTACTCCCTTTAACAACACAGTGCACAGAGCATTTTTTTGTTAAGGGTGGATATTTGTTGCAATGAATCAATTAAAACCTCTTCTGCATCATTAGATGTGTGTTCCTGGACCTGTTTCACAGGTTTCTCAGGAGGGAAAATAACAACAACTTAAGGATCGTAATGTGACAACACACAGGAGGCAAGTGTATGAGAGAAGATCAGAAGTTTGCATAAGTGAGCTTGGCTTTTCAAAGTGCTATTCAAGGGATCTTTGAAATACCCAACAGGAGCATCATGGTGGAGCAGGAGATGTTATCAAGATGTGTTTGTCCTCGAGAAAAGTGTAAGTGACCACATTTGATTTTTGTAGAAGAAACAAAACCATGATGTGGATAGATGAAATGAAAAAACAATGTAACAATTAGACACGGGGGAGGAAAAGGGGAAATCTTAAAAATGAGTAAAGAAGGAAGCAATTAAGTTTATATTTCTAGGCTTGCAATATGATCAGGGTTTTTACAGCACAAAAGAGAAGGACTCTTATGTGAAGTATCTTGAAAGGTTGTTTTTTTATTGTTGGACTTATTGCTTGTATTAGCAAAGAACTGTAATGTAGTGGCTGCTTCAGTGGAGGGGACTTGAACAATGAGTTTAAATAACTTGAGTGACAGACTGAAGTGCTGTGGAAGCATTTTGTAGCAACAGTGTGTTTTTAATCATGCAATGCCTTTTTTTTTTTTTTTTGACAGTACAAAGACTTTTTTTTTTCCTGAGTCACCGGCAAGCTTTCTTTCACCTTGTCCAAATGTCAGCTGAGAATTACAGTGCAATGACAGGAGTCTTAAATTGATCCAGGAAAAAAAGTGCCATTACAGAGCTTCTAGACCAATCTGTAATATTTCCTTTATTATGGGAAAATTAAACAATTTGTGAATGAAAAAAATCATCATTAATTTGTTTTTTGGAATCAACCCTCCTTCAGGCAACAGCAAATAGAATTTTAGGCACCGTCAACTAACCATGTAGCAAGAAGCTGAAAGCTTAGTTGGCTGCAAACTAATCCATGTGAGTTGAATAACTTGGAACTGGAGCTGTTTAAACCAAACAGTCAGGGTGGAATTTGGAACTGGTGTGCTGATGAACCACTTGAACATGCTGCCACAGTGGAGGTTTGATGCAAAGAGTGAAGGCAGGCTAACAAGCTTTCAAGTTGTTGGCTTGTTTGGTTTGGCAGCTTAAATAGGATGTCTTAAGTTAAAGATTTTTTTTCTAGGAGAAGGATCAGCTTGGTTCTGAGAATAGAAATGTAGCTTCTTTCATGTTCTCTCGGGTTTTCCAAATCCCTGAAAGATTTTTTCTTTACATTGATTAATAAGAAGAGAATCAGATAAGGATGTCATTAAAGAGGCGGATCCTCCCTGATTGTTTTGTAGTTTTGTTTTGTTCTTGACTGTCAGGCAGAGTCTTTCTGTCTGCACCCACTACTGAAGGTTTTATAGGTCCCAAAGGGAAAGATTCAGGGCCAGATTCTCTGCCCTTTTGCACCAATCAGCTCAAAGTGATTGTAAATCTGGCTTAACTGGCCTCCTAAAGATAATCCCTGCATAGGGAAAGTTTAGGGGAACCCAATAGCTATTCTCCTGCTCTCAGGCCTGTGTAGGGGATGTGGCTGATCACAAGGAGGTGTGGCCAGAGCTCAGCTATCCCCAACTGACAAAGTGCCCCATAGCTGCTATAGACAATAGGAAGAGCAAACCGGGAATGTTCGGGGGAGTGAACAAATCCCTGGAGCTCCCTGGCAAGCCTCTAGAGCAGGGAGCTAAAAAGGCAGCATTAAGCCTTCTTTGCCCCCATATTAGTCTTATACCAGGCTCAGCTTGGCTGGCAAAGGATCCAGTCCCTAGTAGGCACTGACGTAAAGTGAATGCAATGGATATTTTCAGGACTCCCCAAATGATATTTAGAGTTGCGGTATTTGTGGCTATGAAACTATAGT
The DNA here is from genome assembly GCF_011386835.1 of Chrysemys picta bellii. Lineage (NCBI taxonomy): Eukaryota > Metazoa > Chordata > Testudines > Emydidae > Chrysemys > Chrysemys picta. The sequence continues at coordinate 114,464,726 of NC_088792.1, read as the reverse complement.
TCTTGATCTTTTTTCTGTATATTGCACCTTTTACATTTCTATGAAATCAGTGTTCGGGGGAAATGACTGTACAGGACAAATGAAATGTAAGCATCGTGCTCTTTCCTTGAAGAGTTTATTTTTGTCCTTCATTGTTGTTCTCCTTAATCTAAACCAGGCGTCGGCAACCTCTGGCACGCAGCTCGCCAGGGTAAGATCCCTCACGGGCCGGGCCGGGCCAGTTTGGCAGGTGTGGCCAATCACGGCTCCCATTGGCCGTGGTTTGCCACTCCAGGCCAATGGGGGCGGCGGGAAGTGGCTTGGGCTGAGCGATGTGCTGGCTGCGGCTTCCCACCGCCCTCATTGGCCTGGAGCGGCAAACTGTGGCCAGTGGGAGCCGCGATCGGCCAAACCTGTGGACGCGGCAGGTAAACAAACTGGCCCAGCCCGCCAGGGTGCTTACCCTGGCAAGCCGCATGCCAGAGATTGCCAGTCCCTGATCTAAACTAACGGTCACAATGGGCTGAAATGATATGGCTGCTTTTTACTGAAAACAGAATGTGAATGAAATTATTAAATGATTAAACTTTCCGTATTATATATAATTTGTAAGAGAGTGTGAATGATTACCCAGCCTCAATCCTGGCACTCAATTGAATTAACATTTTATAGAAGAACGAGCCTGCTGCAACATGCTGTGCACTGTAGAATCTGCAGCAGATACACAGAGAAACCTTTATAGCAAGAATTGCACCAAAGGGAGTGAGCTGTTGGTGTAATGAAGCCTTTTCTTCCAAATGATGAAATAAATTGAGCCTCCAGTGCTCACCGTGGTTTAAATCAGGAGTAACTCCACTGAAATCAATGGAGTTACTTGGCTTTTTAAAAAGGGAGTTTGCCTGTTTGACAAATCCATTAAAAAACAAAATTAAGACTGAATATTTCAAGTCAAGCTGGAGAGTGCTCAATCCTGCAAGGTGCGGCGCAATCTAACCTGATCTAGAAAAGCACTTACACACAAAATGAAGTGCTTGCTGGATTGAGCCACAGCGATCAGCACTTTGTAGGATAACTGATTAAGGCTACAGCGCCACTAGAGAGCTTACAGTGGCACAGCTGCATCGGGGTAGCCGCTCCAAGCCAACAGGAGAGAGTTCTCCCATTGGCTTAATTCCCCCACCCCCTGTGAGCAGCGGTAGCTATGTCAGTGGGAGAAGCTCTCCTGCCAACATAGCGCAGTCCATACCGGCACTTAAATCAGCATAAGTTATGTTGCGCAGCGGGGTGGCTAATTTATGTCAACCTAAGCTGTAGAGTAGCCATAGCCTAAGTGTGTTAAAAAAGACATTTTTGTTGTGGCTGATCAGTGTATTAAGTCTTTAGGAGTATGAAGCTCTTCAGGACAATGGCCTCATTTTTGTGTAAAGTGTTAAGTGGGATAAATTTGTTAGTCTCTAAGGTGCCACAAGTACTCCTGTTCTTTTTGAGGATACAGACTAACACGGCTGGTACCCTGAAATAAGTGGGGTAATGCTCTTTGGGCTGAGTTCCTCTCATTGAAGCTAAAAAGGAAAACATTTACGGCTGTGGAGAACAAACAAGGCTAGTGATACTAGATGGAAAACTCAAAACCAGGTATCCTGAAATGTAGGGTCTCTGGCATTGATCAAGTATTTCCATGTGTATTCTGTGTACCACTCTTTATCTCAGAACAACATATAAGCTAAACCTCTTTAAAAAGAAACACTGAAGGTAATCACTTCATTTGTCCACCATCCTCCGTGTACCCTAATGCAGACAGGCACAGGGGGCTACATCACTGGAAACGTAGCATATGATTAATCAGGGGATATGATTTTCGTAGGTATGTGGATGTTTCTCCACATAGATGAAACTTTTAGACAATGTTACACGGCAAGGACATTGGAGAGAAATCATACCTAGAAGGTGACAACATTGCCTGTCTCTTTAAATCTTAGTCAGGCAGTTCTTTGATCTATTATTCTGTTTCTTTCATGCCTTATCTTGAGAGGTGGGGGGACATGTTTGTGCCTGGAATTTCTAGTGATAAATGCTGCATGCACTATATTTGTCTTGCCCTTGTCACTGACCTGTGTGTTAAGTATGACAGGAGCAGAGGGGTAAAATGTCCTGGAACAGTGGCAGTGAACTTAAGCTTTCAGCATCTCTTTCTGCCTTTGTTGCCTCAAAACTAGTTAAATGCCAAAGCAGATCCCTGTGCATTGCAAACATCACATTCAGGCACAATTACAGTACAAGGCTCAGCCAAACTGCTAGTTATTTATTAAAATACATGGTTTTCATGCTACTCTGACTGTTGTCACCATTGTTACTTTGCTGAATCAAAACTTCAAAGGGGGAATTATATGTGGGCAACCAAGAATCTGAGAATAATTGAAAACACAGCACTCTCCTCCGTCTCAACCACCCCTTTCCTCCTCACCCCTTTGAACCTGCCAGCCAGGCTTCTTTTGAGAGAAATGGAATTTGAATGGAATGAAAAAGTGTATCGAAGCAATATTTATCATGAACTCTAAGTAACTCAGAAAGCAGAGTGCGTGTGGCAACATATATCAGTAGAATCGTGCTAGCAGAGAACATTGACCCTCTGTTAATTAAGATTCGTTACAAATGGCTATAGGAAAGAGAAAAAGAACATGATTGTGTGATGTGGTATAAAGGCTTTTAACAGCATGAGTTTGCTGCTGTTGTGTGCAATGTGATCTTCTCAAAGTCACAACAGAGTTATGCGATTCCTTCCAAAGGGGTGGCAATAAATCCTTTAGACCACATGACAGAATCTTGTAGACTGGATTAGCCATGTGGTATCTATACGAAAAGTTATTTCATAGATGTTCTAGAGCTTTTAAAAATTAGATTGGGATGTTTCTTCTATTTTTCCTCCTGCAGAGCCAGGTGTTTTAGTTACTGATTGCTTTTAACTAGTAATCATTGGATTTATTTTATATTACTATCCTTTATTCATTTGTTCTGCATGGCAGCACCCGTATATTGCAGGTGCCTAAAGTTTCTTTTTGTATTTTCAAGAGAATAGATCACAAAAACATAACAGACCAAATAAGCCCTCTACAAAACCAACCAACCAAAAACTTGAGTTACCAAAACAAAACAATGACCCAAGAATTTGTTTAAAAGGCAAAACATTTCCCCCCATGTTCACATAACATAAAAATGATTGATTTCATTCAATTTTTCCAAAAAGATTCACCATTGGTCCATGTCACAAGCTGGCTGGCCCTTTAAAGGGAGTTGGTCTCAACCCTTCCTGTGACATAGCAGTTAACCCCCAGATGATCCTCCTCTGGGAACTCAATAATAGTTAGTGATCCCAGCTGTGGAAGGGTCAGGTAGAAATGCATAGAGAGGGAAGAGATCCAGGAGAGAGGAGCAAGTAGAGTGCCCTTGTAACGAGGCCTTTGCTTGCCGTGGCAACAAATCAGCCAGAGACCTCTTCTGAGTGCAATCACCACTGCTTTTTATTTTAAGTGCCAGCTCCCACCACCTTCTATTTACAGTCTGCTCCAAACCAGCAACCTGGGGGATAGCTAGCTTCTCCAGCCAGCAGGGATGCACAGCCTTTGGCTCCTCCCTTTCCTTTCTCTTGCCCCACTCACTCACTTCCTTCCTGCCAACCTTATATAGCCCCCAGCTAATGAGGCCCACAGGAGCTTCTCTTCTAGCAATTAGGCATGGCATACTCAGCCAGCCCCAATTACTGCTTCTTAATTGGAGCTGGGCTAACAGGGGCCTGGCTCAGGACCTCAGGACCTGGCCAGCACCTGTTACATGCCTCCCCCTTAAGAACTGCAAGGTCCGGCTGACCTCAGCCTTCTGCCCGGGGGGCTCCTCTGGGGATGTTCCCCACCCTTGGCCAGGTGATTCCCAGCATCCTCTCCTGGGGTTTTCTCTATCCCCCTCCTGCAAAATGTACACTGCTCGGGGAGTGGCTGCCCCCATAGTTCCGTCTCTGCCCGCAGGTCATCGCATCCCTGAAGGCGTCCCATCCCCTGTTCCCCCTTTACTTTTGGTAGGGGGTCAGGATCCATCCCGCCATCCCGTGGGGCCCTCTGTGCCTCAGTTTCCCCTGCACCACCCAGTTCTGTGTCCCCTCCCCGGGGAGCAGTGTTGTGGGGTGCTCCAATTGTCCCCTCTCCCCTTCCAAGGAGCTCAGGCTGGCCAGCTCCCCTATTCACCCTTCCTGCAGATCTGTTTGCTCTGGGCTCTGTTGTGTAGGGTTCTCTTCTTTGTTATTTCTGGGATTTCGCTCATCTTCCCTACTTGGGATCCTCGGTTTAGGGATATCTGCCCCCTCCTTCGGGGCACCCCTCCGCTTCTTTCTAGGTAGGGGGCCGCAGTCCCTACCTAACACCCCTGGGTATGGTAGCCCCTCTACCACTCCAACCCACTTCCATTTGATGTGGCCCCTCACTTCAAGAGACACCTGGGCCATCGGGCAGGACCTCTTGTCCCCATAGATACACTCGAGGGCCATCCTTGCCCCCACGATCAGCCAGTGTGGCTTCACCAGCCCCCTCTGTACAAGCGAACAGGCTGATGCAGTATCTATCAGGCCTATTTGGGGGTTCCTCTCAATCCTCACTGGGATGGTGGACAGTTTCTGTCTCCCTTTTCGCCCCCCAACTTGAGTCCAACCACAAAATTCAGCCCACCCACACCCTATATCAGGGAAATCACGTGTTGTGTGTCCAGGTTTCCCACACCACCAGCAAACAAGCTTGGTGGGCCTCTCGGGTGCTCCTCGGGGCTCCCCCTTTCTCTCCGGGCATTTTCTGGAAAAAGGTTCTGCCAGTTTCTTCCCCACCTCCTTGTCTTTCCGGGGTCGGTCCTCCTTCCGGGGACCCTCTGCCTCGATATATTCCTCGGTCAACCTGACCGCTGCCTCGACAGTGACCAGCTGGTGACACCTTATCCAGATACATTTGTTCTCGGAAAGGCTCTGCAGCAATTGTTCTAGGACCAAAGTGTCCATCATTTCTCCCACCGTGCGCATCTCTGGCCTCAGCCAACATGTGTCCCAGTCCATTAGCCTCTGGGAGTATGCCCGGGGCCGCACTGCCGCCGTCCATCAGGCTGCCCGGAACTTTTGGCAGTACCGTTTTGTCGACAGGCCCACCCGGTCTAGAATGGCTGTCCCCACCGCCTCATAGTTATGGGCTACCTGCTCAAAAGTCCCAAGAAAGGCATCCGGATCGTCTGCCGGGCTCATTTTACAAAGTCCCCAGCCTGGTGTCTGGGTGCCATCCCCTCCCACAGGGCTCATCACTCGTTGCAGGAGCTGCTGTTGCATGCCAGTCTGCTCCCGTATGAATTCTCGCAGACTCTGCTGTTGCTCAACTTGCCAGGTCAGTAAGGCTTATCTCTCAGCCTGGTGGGACTGCTGAAAACTTTGCAGGGCCTGCTGCATCTGCTCCTGCTGTTTGACCAGCAATTTTAGGGTCTCCTCCATATCTGGGCCACCAGCCACGTTTGCTGGCCCTTGGATCCCAGACAAGCCCCCATGTGTAATGAGGCCTTCGCTTGCCCTCACAATAAATCAGCCAGAGACCTCTTCTGAGTGCAATCACCAGTGCTTTTTATTTTCAGTGCCAGCTCCCACCACCTTCTATTTACAGTTTGCTCCAAACAGCAACCTGGGGATAGCTAGCTTCTCCAGCCAGCTGGGATACACAGCCTTTGGCTCCTCCCTTTCCTTTCTCTTCCCCCCCCCGCCCCTTCCTTCCAGCCAGCCTTATTCTCTTCTAGCAATTACGCGTGGCGTACTCAGCCAGCCCCAATTAATGCTTCTTAATTAGAGCTGGGCTTACAGGGGTTTGGCTCAGGACCTCCTGGCCAGCACCCTGTTACAGCCCTCTTTGTGAAAAGAGCCTAGTTAAGGCAGGCTCGAGGGAACTACAGGCAAGAAGGGTCTCTAGAGGAAAAGCCCTGGGAGGCAGTATTCAGCCTAAGGAACAAAGAGAGAACTCTGCAGTCCCCAGGAGCAAGAGTGTAAAGCAGGGAACTTCAGCATAGCCCAAGAGAAGTAGAAGGATCTTCTCTTTAGATGGGGGTGTGGATTTTTTAGCTGGACTCTTGTTATGCCAAAAGGGGACATAAATGGAAAGAGGTGACCTGGCCGGAGGGCTGGGCCACAGAAGATATAGATAGAGACAGGGTCCCAGGTGACCAGGGGTGGCATTCCTTCCCCTTCTTTGGTCATTAAGGTAGCCTGTGTCATGGTAATCAGCTTGCCCCCAAAGTCTTCCCACCAATTTTGGTACACTGATTTCTGGTCCCACACTTCTCTTGTTTGCCAGGCATTATCTTAACACAGTCCTTGTGTTATATTAGTAAACAACCTTGTTTGGGTTAATTGATTCTTTTTTCTCCCCTTGCAACTTTCCCCATCAGCATATGTAATGACTGATTACTGAGACACTTTATGATATCTTGTTCACTTTTCATGGTTGAACTCACAGTTAGGGTAAACTTGTAGGCCCAATTATAACCACAGGGGCATGCTCAATGGGTGGAGTGGAGCCGAGGTGGAAGCACAATGAACATTTAAAGGTTGCAGAGAAATATTATTGGACAAACATAAGTAATTTTCACTCTTTCTGCATGAAGTGCCACTGACATGCATCTGTGAAAAACATCTGAGGCTAAGGTGATCAATATTGGCTGCTCAATGCACTCAGAAGACAAGCTGACTGTACTTGCCCTAAGAAATGGCTTAAGCATGGCCAGACAAGGACTCTGAGACAGTGTCAAAGTCCTCCCAAGGGACTGATGGTTGTGTGCACTTTGTTCAGATACCCTAAGGATACAGGAGCCTTACCTACATGAGACATTTTTCTTAAAAATCTTCTGCTACTGCTCCTGTCAATACAGAGCTATTCTGATGGTAGCAAGGGTGAGAATGCCAGTGCAGACAGGCCACCAACGTCCATCTGTGTTTTAACCACCAGGTCATTAAGACCTGCTCTGGAGGGAAGGGGGGTCACACAACATTCAAAGTGCCAGTGGCCAGGCTATACTAGATTCATCCCGAAGGGGAATGTTAAGGAAAAAAGCTAGTGTAGACAGAGCCTATGAGGAAATGTGGGCGCATGAATGTCTATTTTTTTGCCTTCCTAGCATACCTTTCCCATAGTACAGGTGGGCATCTGTTTCCTGCAGCTCTCATTGTTCTGCAGATTTACTGAGCTCCTGCATTTGGAGTACTGGAAAGACTTGCTTCACTGTGGAGTATTTCACCTTTTGTGGGTGGGGTCAACGTTTTCTTGATCACATCCCATGCTGATTCTGCAGAGTTGGCTGTGCAGTGAAGCGACTAGTACAGTCTGCTGTATTGTCCACATCGTAACCCTTCTGCTGACTTGCCTTTTTTTCTCACCATGCTATGACATGGCACTTCATCTGGCAAGCGATTTTGCTATAGACACCTGGGGCCAGATTATGCTGTCAGTTACCCCAGTGTGATGTCACTGGAGTTACTCCTGATTTACCTGGGGTAACTGAGAGCAGAACTTGGACCACTGTTTCCAGTTGGAGGGAAGGACCAGCTTAGGGCTATGGCCTGTGAAGTTATTCATTCCTTTCTACTCCAACAGAATAGAATGAGTGGATTTTTTCAAGCTTATTTCACTAAAGCAGTAGGTAATATCAGCACCATTAACAGGATCTCAAAGAGAGCAAGCAACGTGTGGCACCTGTGAACTGGTTTTTACTGAAGCCTGTTTCTCGCTGTTTCCAGTTATGTAATAGTAACAACACTAGAAAAAGCCTTTTCTCAGCAGGATTCCTTGAACTATTTTGCTGCCATTAACTGTAACCATAGTCAATATCTACTGTTTGCACAATGCCCAGGCAGTTACATTTGGTTGAAATGTCCTCAGTAAATGCCCCTGGAGTTGTTTGTGTGTTGTCTTTTGTAATTAGATACCTATTAAAAAATACAATAAATGCCAAGAGGGAAAAATTAGACCTTTTTTGCAGCATGGACAAACTTTTGTCAAAGACCACTTGAAGCCTGACAGATGTGGCTGTTGGCAACTGTTTGAGAGAAAATAAACCTCTTAATTTGAGTTGTGGTTTCTTAATTAAAAATCTGAAAACTTTCAAAGTTATTGGTAGCAGCTCCGTCCACAACGTATGGTTCCCGCCTGAGCTTTTAGCCATTTGCAGCGTGGGATTCTTCTAAACGATAGCTAAACCAAAGTTACACTTACAAAAACATTTAGGAAGCCCTGTTTTAGGAGTGAGCGCACATCATAGCTGTGACTCAGAGCACACCCACACACTGGATATTCTGATTAGAATCTAAATTACTATGCCAGTTCCAGTTCTTGTTCAGAAGGTCAAAGTAGCCTGGGAAATGTTATTGCTCCTTTTCTTCTCTGTACAATTTTTTTTCCCAACTCTCAAAGTCATTTTGCATGGCACGGCATCAGTGGAGTCCATTGATTTATTGTCATAAACAATTGTATTCCAAGCTGAGAATCATGTAAATCTTTCTGAAAAACCAACTTTCCTCCCATAATAGCCATCCAGGATGTGTTTGTATTGCACAGAAATCATTAGGCTCTACAAAATCTGTACTAGAATCGGAGATAATGAATATGATCAGAATAAGGGTCAAAGATTTCCCTAATACTGTATTTATTTTGCTCAGAGCCAGAGGGTTCATATTTCATGCCATTTGTAGTAGGGCACACCCTCAATACCAGAGCCCAATAGTTCAAAGGTCAGAAAGATGACCCACTCTGTCTTTGGCCTTCATACAACTCAGCTGGGCTCTCTCCAAGTCAGATCTGAACAACCTCTCTGAGGTCATTCAGGGTATGTCTACACAGAAAAGAAAAACCCGCTGCTGGCCCACACCAGCTGACTCAGGCTCGCAGGGCTTGGGCTGAAGGGCTGTTTCATTGCTGTGTAGACTTCTAAGCTCGGTCTGGAGCCTGAGCTCTGGGGGCCTCCCAGCCCTCAGGGTCCTAGTACCTTACAAGAGATGATAAGCACCTCTGTGAACAGGTCATCTGAGAGAATATTGAGTGTACATGATAGTGGACAGCAGGGGAGAGTGAAACTGTGGAATAGTGTTAGACGCCTTTACCATGCCAATGTTTAGATGTTCTGTAGGCTGGGGTGCTTCCTCGTAAGAAAATGGTCATCAGATTCCCATTCCTGTGCTGATGAGTTTTATAAAAAAAATTATGAGTTTTATGAGTTTTATAAATCTTAGCAAAAAGTCCTGTGGCACCTTATAGACTAACAGACGTATTGGAGCATGAGCTTTCGTGGGTGAATACCCACTTCTTCGGATGCATGTCACATGCATCCGAAGAAGTGGGTATTCACCCACGAAAGCTCATGCTCCAATACGTCTGTTAGTCTATAAGGTGCCACAGGACTCTTTGCTGCTTTTACAGATCCAGACTAACACGGCCACCCCTTCGATACTTATAAATCTTAAGGGATTAATAAAAAGCTAGGGGGTTATATGCTTTCCTGCAGATCCAGGGCCTAGCATCCAGAGACTTCTCCAGCTTTTCAAAAAGCATCAGACAGGGAATTGCTGTGAGTAAAAATGGGACGTGATTAAGGCGGACGTAAGAATCTTTACTGAGGTAGTGAGAAGAGACAGACATAGCTTAGCACTTCCAGAGACAAGAAGAGGAAAATTCCCTTCACAGGCAATGGAGGCAGAGAAGAAAGGAGATCAGGACCAAAGATAACATCAGGCTTTCTGGCTGTGGGAGCAAATTAAAGTCATATCTGAGGAGAGTGACGGCTATGTGAAACAAATGGAACACTGAATATTGTAATCTAGCAAGAGAATGTTTCCTCTTTGAATCATTCAATGGTATGAAATTATGGTGTATCTAGGAACTAGGCAGATAGTAGAGGGGAGACAGAGGCAGCTGAGAATGAGTCTAAGAATGATACAGGAAAAGGGGGACATGAAATCCAGGGTCTGTACATTTTTAAAATATAAAAGGAAATACTACTTCATACCGTATTGTAATTACTACCGCAGGGAGTCAGAAGAAATACTGTAACTGAATAATTGTGTGGCCCGTTAGTAACTTTTGCATCTGTGAAAGCAAAAGAAAGATTTCTTAAATCTCATGTTTCGGATTATAGCTAATCACCTGGATGAACAAAACCTTCCTCTGAAACTTCCGATATATACCACTGGTGGAGGACGTATACGTGCACTCAACAGACCAATGCTGTCATGTTCCCCATTATGGAAACCATTTCCACAGTTAAAACTAGCAATGAACGTTCTGAGGGAGACAATAGGCGAGAGAATGGAGGCCCAAGAATGGAACTTTGAGGCACTCCATAGAGGAAGGGATGAGGGGAAGATGTAAAATATCCACTGGAAATTGCATCAATGGGAACAGAATTTGAACCATATATTTTATTTCATACAAATATCTACACAACAGTTGTGTATAGCTATGTCTATAATCTTTGTTATGTAAAGCCTGCTTCTCTTCCCCATTTGCGATGCTATTTCAGCAGGCCATATCAACTTGCCCATTCCAGATTGGCTGTCCATATATTTGGTAGTCATGGTGCTCTTGCCTAAACATTTTTGTTCTCCTTATTGTGCTTCTGTAAGACAAAATGCCAAAGAGTCTTTATGACTCTGATCTTTGTAACTTTTCCATTTAGCACATGTAGAATTCTCTCTAAATCCAGAAATGTTTTTCATTAACTCTTTTTCGTTCAACAAGGGATGTCTTGGGAAAATTTTAAAGTTTATCTAATCTATTTGGAGGGGGGCAGGTTCCTCCCAGATTTTGTAGTTGTATTTTTGAAGAGCTTTTGTTAAAACTGTACAAGATGTAATTAAAATGATATGTTATAGGTGTGTACTGTGGGCCAAAGCCTAGCCTCAAGGACAAATCCCAAATAAATGCACAGCGCTTACATGGTGGTTCAGAGTGTGCAGTACTCCTCCCATAATCACGCAGGGAGTAGCTGCCCAGCCATGCCACAACCAATACTTCAGAGTCAGACAAAGCTAGTATTCTGGGGAGCAGATCCTTGGGGAAGTTTCTGTGTCTTCACCAAGGAAGAGAGAAGGTCCTGTTTCTGTAGAAGAAGCTGAAATATTTGTTAGGATTGCTGTAGGAAATTAAGGACATCAGCAGAGCTTACATAAAAACTTAGAGAACCATCTACTACAGGTGATTATCAGAGAGAGGCTACTGGACCAGATAGAACTGGCAGATCCTCTGTTTATTATTTTGTAACAGTCTAAAAACATAGTGACTCATATTCCAATAAGATTGCTCTATGGCTTCCATGATTGAAAAGATCCCAGAAGTAATGGTAATTGATTCTACTCTTTCCTTTCTGATTCTGCCAAAAACTAGCTAGTGTGATGTCCTGGGTCTTAAATGCAGAGCACTACTGAAGACCCTCTGGGGCTCAGACTTTGCAAAGCTGGGTGGATGGGGTGGAGGAGCTGGCTGGGTTCTAGGGGATTCTGCCTCTACTCTGTAAACAAACACCACAAACAAAATAAGCTAAAATATCCAGATGGACTAAGACACTGCAGTCCTGTTGGTATCCAGGAAGTGGGCGAAGCCCGCCCACTGCTAAAGGGCCTCTCCCCAGCCTAAGGGGCGGATCCACAGGTCCGTGATACCAAATAATTGCGAGGGACAACTAAAGAAATAACAGGAACGGGAGTGAGATCACAGAGCTAAACAAAGGGAACCTGACAGGGACACTGAGCAGAGAACCCCAGACAGCGCCCACTGCTCCTTGAAGGCATCAAGGGAGCCAGCAGACGCTGCCCAGAGGAACTCTGCCCGCATGCGTGAATGGACGGAGGAGTGGAAATAGGTCCCACAGTCATAGGAAATCCCGTCGACCTCCTCTCCCAGGTATTGTAGATGGCCATTTTAGCCAGAGCTAGGAGGAGGTTGACAAGGAGATCCCATGACTTTGTGGGGCCACAGATGGGGAGTGCATAGATGAACAAGTGAGGGGAAAAGTGCAACCAAAAACAACATAATATATCCAAGAGGGCCCGGAATAGGAACTGCAACCTGGCACATTCCAGATATATGTGCGCCAGGGTCTCCCTCACACTGCAGAAAGGGCAGATGTCCGGGAGGGGAGTAAACTGTGCCAAGTACACGCCCGTGCTCACGGCCCCGTGAAGGAGCCACCAGCTGATATCCCCGGCGGGCCTCGGGACCAGGGCAGAGTATAAGCTGGCCCACCGGGGCTCGTCACCCTCTAGAGATAGCAGGAGGTCCGCCACTTTGCATCGGGGCAGGACGCGAGGGTGAGGAAGTGAAGGGTGTGGAGCATGAGTATGTATAGAGGTTTCCTTGGCACAGTCTGGAAACGAACCAGCTGGAAGTCATGCAGCCGGTTCACGGAGAAGGGGCGGGAGGGCCGGTTGGGTCCACGGGGCAGGGGCCCGATGAAAAGGTCCGGAGGGCCTGTGGTGGAGGGTGGGCAGGGCGTGCCCTCTCGCAGGACCGGTCGAGGTTGGCCTGAGCAGCAGGCGTTAAAGTGGCCCTCACCTCCTGAAGTACGCGCTGGGGAGTACAAGGCCTGGAGAGCCCCAAGCGCTGAGCAAGTGTCAGGGGATCCAGCCAGTCTCCCTGGTCGTAGTCCAGGAGGTTTCCGACTCTGGTGACTTCTGCCAGGACCAACCTCTGGTGCACCGCGGGGGACTCCGCCACCTGTACACGGAGCTGGGGTTGTGTAGCAGGGGCTCCGCGAGGAGATCAGCCCCCATGGTGGCCGCCATGGACCTGGTCATTGAAAACAGCTTCCAGGTCTGGAGGAGGTCCTGGTAGAAGACCAGCAGCCTGGAGATCTCTCGCGGAAGACCTCTCGGATGGAGATAAAGGAACTGCCAGTCGTATCGAAGCCCTTAGAAGTGGCAGAGGAAGGCGTGCGCCAGCACTCCCCACGCCGGACTACCTGCACCATACAGGAGCCTCTGCAGGGCCTGGAGGGGGAAGACATGGACCTGAATGTGTAGGCACTTCAGGCCTTGCCCTCCCTCCTCCAGGGTAAAACACTGCAGTCCTCAGGCAGCCACTGCATCCTGGCCTCCCCCTAACATCTGCTGAAATCTGGTGAGCTGAGAAGCTAGTAGGACTATAGCCTCAGCCAAGGCACCACACACGGAAGCCCTGCCTGGAGGATCACCAGGCTCCACTAATTGGTCCAAATCTGCTATTTAAGCCAGAAGGAGGCACAGGAAGTTTGTTTGTGTAACAAGGTGATTTCTTGTTGTGGCTGTGTTGGACCCTGCTTGTGCCGGTCACCTACACCCAACCCAGTTCATGATTCCTGCTCTGCTCCTGTTCTGTTCCTGCTCCATGCTTGATACTTGCCTCTCCACCAATCATCAGTTCCCAGTCCTGGCTCTGACCCCAGCTTCTGACTTCTGTCCCTGACTCTGGCTTGACCCTGGCTCTGGTAATTGGCAGTTGACTCTAGTGCTGACCCTTGACTTCATTCCCCAACCTTGATACCTGCTCTGCCCACTAGACTGGACTCCTGCTCTGACTACTAGGCAAGATTGCCTATGTACCAGTCCTTTTATGGTATTTCATTGTGGAGTTATTTGTTTGTATGTTATGATGGAGCAAGGAGCTGTGAGAAACTCCAGAAAATTGGGGGGAGGGGGCTCTTGTAACTGGTCTTTCCTCCTTCCACAGATCACCATCAGGGTTTATTTTCAGTTTTTTCACCTTTATCTGTAAGCTGACACTCCCCCCCCCAGCTGGGACATAGCTACATTGAAGGCTGCAGCTTGACTATCAGCCCCTCTTGGTCATTGACGGCAGAGGCACTTGGCCTAACCTTTTTCAAAAGGTCCCTTTCATTTCTTTTATTATTATTTTAAACTAACTATCCTATGGCCAAAAGTAGGGGAGAGATGATTCCTCCATCCAGAAGACATCTCACTGCCTGCTAAGGTCTGTCTTGTCAAACTCACTGATCGTTAAGGGCTTGATTCTTCACTCATTCACATGAATGGGAAAATCTGCATTGCCTTTATTGGGAGCAGCATGAAGTCCTTCAATCGCTTCCCAGGGAAAACTTCATAGTAGTGTTACACTATTGCAGTTCTCCTGAGGTTAACACCATTGGCATGCCAGGCTCCATGTAAGAAGTGGAGTGGCTAATACCTAATGCTACATTCCATGCACACCAATAATTTAATATGAATACTATTCATTATTCCCTGGCCATGGGTGGATATGACTTTCATTGCTGTTGTGAACTATGCACAGGCTTTGCAGCAATTACAGGACATTAATTTCATAGCAGAAGCAAACAATGTGCAATAGATGAAACTGTTTGTGTGTTATGCTTTCTACCTACTCTTCCACCAATACATAATGCATGTGTGTAAACTGAGCTCTTGTTTTCCACCTCTATAAAAAGCAAGTAATGTGCCCATTATTTAAAGTAAACAAGCAGCTTAGCAAACATAGTACTTTATAAACATAGTACTTTATAAACACTCAAGTGTGCAATTTCATCGTTAATTTGTTTGATTGCTTTCAAGAAGAGATGGGAAGCTTGGTGCTGATGACATGTTTAATGCCCCAAATCTGCAATTTGTTTTAAACAATAACTTTATTGCTATTCTTTCATTATTGCCTGAATTTTAATAAGGTTGATAAAATTACTTTAATCAGATGGATTTCTCTAAGTATTTTGTCAGCTCGAGAAATCAAGCAAAAAGTTAGGTAAAGCAAATACACTGTAGATTGGATATTTGAAACAACATATTACTAGTAATCAAGCTTACTGTTACGTTTACAGCCCCATAGGGTGGGCATGGTGCTTTATTGGCAAATATAACAATAAGCTTGTACTTTCTTCACTAGGCAATGATCCATCAGGCAACTCATTCAGTCAGCTTGATTTCATACACTCATATAATCTAATATTGAAAACATGGCAGGATTCAACAAACTAATTACTGTGATGAGTAAGCAAATGACAAATGTGCTCCACCTACTATCAGTGAAAATTTAGGGCTGTATTTTAATCTGTTATACAATCTTGTATCGCCATACCATGTACTTTGTAAAATCAGCTGTTAAGTATTTTACTAGAGAAGAAATTGCTTAAGTGAGCTTCAAAAATGGATCTGTAGTCCTCACATTAAATAGTTGATATCATTGTCTCCACTTAGGTCAATGCATGCACACAATTCACACTAATATCGCTCATGCACACAAATAGGAAAAAGAGTTCATAAATGAGCATGTGTGCAAATAGCATTAAACACACACATGGAACTACCTTAATGCAAACGAGGTCCCTTTTACTTTGTGCGTGCAGCATCCATATGGGGGAGTTACCATGCAGCTCACTAGGGCATTCTGCAGTTTATGCCCCCATAGTCTCAACTGCAGGACCATGTCGACATGGCCTAACTTTGGTTTGCATGTTTATAATTGTCACTTCCCCAAATATATACGATTTTAAAAAGTCAATTTTTGTGTTTTGACAAAACACTTGGATCAACCCAAAACCTCTCTCCCCCACCCCCCCCAAAAATGTAAGGGGTTAGTTCCTAATTGGAATTAAAACAAAACTCAAAATCCTCCACGAAATAGAATTTCTGTTCTCTATGTAGCTCTAGTAAAGAATATAAAGGAACTACTCCCCAGGTAGCAAGACATTTTCATATACGAAATAGGACAATCAGGGCCGGCTCCAGGGTTTTTGCCACCCCAAGCGGGAGTGAGGAACCGTCCGCCGAATTGCCGCGGAATAGCTGGACGTGCCGCCCCTCTCCGGAGTGGCCACCCCAAGCACCTGCTTGGCAAGCTGGTGCCTGGAGCTGGCCCTGAGGACAATCCATGAATTATCAGTTTTCAATAATACAGCTGCAGTGGGTCCTTTAGGAGCACTGCATTTGAACAAATACAGGCCCAACAGTTGTTCTTCATGTCACGTCAGCTGAACCCTCTTAGCTAATGTCTCATCCATTGGCCAAGATTTGAAGAGAGCATATAGATGAAAAACAGATGAAATATAATGTGTTGGCTTTATTACTATCGGGATCCAGTTTTTTTTTTAATCTGTTTATAATGGTCACTCCCCAGCAATAACAAACACATTAGTAGTTCCTATTTCAGCCATGTTTCCAACTTCAAACCATTTTAGTGGCGTTCTGTACATGTAGTAATTCAACTCTTCTTTTCACAAGAGGGAGCACTGTAGTATCCATTTCCAAACAGTGGAAAGATTTTTATTTTTATTTTTTTAACTCAGTTTGCAGTAGCTTCCTCTGACCTACAGATTCGCTCACTATCCATTCTCTAGACTGGGGTCCTTTAGGATCTGATAGTGTGTAAACACTGTTTGTGAGATTTGGCATTGATGGGTTTTGTTAAACATCCTCAGGCTGCACTGTAATGGGGCCTTTGGTGGTGTTGCACGGTGTACTGTGAATGCACTTCATATGTTATACAGGTTTGGCCACATTTTTGTGAGCTATTATTAAAACAGACTTGAAGCATACGCCTTTGGAAGCGTTACAATATCTGCATACCTGCCTACAATGGGAAACTACAAAGCCTCAGATTTCCTGTTGGCTGCCTCCTTCCTCCCACGCCCAATGTGCTTCATGCCATTTGAAAACAAAAGTTGACATCAGATCACTTTATTTTGTTGGCATCAGACAAATAACATAGCCTGTGCTGTAAGTGAATTTGGAGATGGTGGTACTAAGGAATTAAAGAGCAGTCGTCTTTGCAGCCTAACTGGATAGGCATAATCTCCTACCTATTTATTATTATTTTCACAGCAGCAGCAATGTGGACCGGACTCCTCTAACCATGTTTTCATCACCAGTTTGGCCAGTCCTCCTTCCTCTGAAGTCCTTGTTAGACTGGAATTCCCAGCTTACATTACACCCTATGTCTTCTTATCCTAGGGACTCTCTATCCCCCACTGGATCATAATAGTGGTCCAGTTTTTGCTAGAATGCATTGATACACAAACACAGTTACCTGTCATGCTAGGTATGCATGCACAAGCATGGAATAGTTTCTATGTAAAAACAAACTCAATTGAGTTACTTCAGCACTTCTTGCCAGATGTGAAAAGCAATGTTAAAATTGGACTGGTAGAAAAGGACAGCAGGGCCTTAAAGGATTAATGGGAACAATCCCAGACTTGGCCCATCTTAGAACTAGTGAGAGCTACTTCAACTACTGAGATTCAGTCTCTAGTTTGCGAAGTAGGAAACCTGTATAAAATGTGTATATTTAGTTAGCTATAGCTTTGCAGACCTGTTCTGGCAGATCTTTATGGGTATAAATCTGTGTAGTTCCACTGACTTCAGTGATGCATTGACAGTTCACACCAGCTGAAGAGCTGGTCTCTGATATCTTTTCAAATAGTCTCCTTAACTTTTCCAGATAGGAATTATTGTGCACTGGCTGAAGTTATCAATGAGGTTACTCTAGATTTATACTGGTGTTACAGAATAAAATTGGTCCTCAACTCTAGATTCTACTTTAGATGGTTTGTGTTTTTAATGCTGATGAATGAATTGCCTTGAATCTGTTTTTGTACCAAAGTCATGTTAATGTCAGCCTCATTAATTAATTTGTGCTATGCCTGTTGCATCTTACAAGAGATGAATTCTCCAACTCCAAGGAGACAGTTCTCCTTGTACCAGCCACTCTCCTTGCTTGACAGTCACTTTGGGAACAATCCCAGCATAATTAAAAATTATTTTTGGATTTTGTATTTGTTCTGATTTCTCCAATCTGGCTAAAACTCATTAAGATGCTACACCTCACTTAATAGAATACCCTTGAGCAGTAGCAGCAAAAATCACTTCATTAAAGGCTGATGTAATCCTTACAACCATAGACCTACTATTTGCTGCAAAGAACTTCGTTAAGGCCATGTTAATTTGACAGAGAAACCTGCAAAAGTAAAGAAAGTCAGAGTCTAAGTGTCCAGTTCAGTTCTCCAGTGTTTTTTTTCCCCCATTCTGATATAATCTTTCAACACATCATCATGTACAGGGGGTCAGAGCCCCAGTGGGTGGAGCTTTGCTGACTGTCCCAACCTGCCTCAACTTGGGTTAGGTTGAAAAGATTTGTGGTTCGCTATGAAGCGATGTTGAAAGAATTGTTAATATTCACAAGTATTTGTCTTGTAACAATGTTACAGTTTTTGTAAGGTTACTTTTTATTGGGTCAGATCCTGTAGTTTACACAATTTGGAGGGTGCAGAACCATACTTTCTCAGGGGAACCCCAGGACGAGTTGTACTGGAATTGCCTGGTGACGTGCAAGGGAAATGCATGTGCTGCACCATCCCTTTGCTCAGCCACGTGCTTCCTCATATTCCTGGTCAGCTCACAAGGCCGGTGCAGAATAATTGGGAGACGACAGCCCAGACCTCCTCACTATCTACTCTCAGGATGATTTGTGTTCCTGGGCATGCCCCTTGATTTCTGCAAGGGCAGGATCTGCCCTTGTGCCTAGGCCCAACTTCCTCTTTTTTTTGAACATTCTCTTTCCATTTTCCAAAGCTAAGAAAAAGAGCCATAGGATTGAACACTCCCTGCAGCAAGACAATCCATTTATAGTTTAGTGTTTAGAAATGGACAGAGAGGAGAACCACTCTGGCCTGAAAGGGACTGAAGTCAGACTTGTATGTGGCACAAAGCCACTAAAAACTGGAATCTGTTCAAGTCTAGCAGTAGCCTCCAGATACTTGCAGTAGCTTCAGCAGACCTGTATGTACAGGTAGCACCACAGTATCTCAGGAATGTAATGAAGTGTTATTTTACCACATCTTGAATATTTCCAGTGCATACGCCTCTGAGTTGTCAGAGAGCTTGGTATATCTAGAGCAGCCATCCTTTTCCAGGAAGGTATTTCAATCTTATTGGCTTATAGATGCTACTAGCCTCTTAAAAATGTTTTTATTTTATTTATCTTAATGCACGGAGTTAATTCCATTTGATGAATGTGGTCAATAGATTTACCTATGTTTCTTTATAATATTTTTGCATGAATGTCAGAACCCTACAAAAACATTTATTAAAGTGTACAGTAAAAATAAAAAACAATTAGGAGTCCTTGTGGCACTTTAGAGACTAACGAATTTATTTGGGCATAAGCTTTCGTGGGCTAAAACCCACTTCATCAGATTCATGGAGTGAAAAATACAGTAGGCAGGTATAAATATACAGCACATGAAAAGATGGGAGTTGCCTTACCAAGTGTGTGTGGGGATCAATGCTAACGAGGCCAATTCAATCAGGGCGGATGTGGTCCATTCCCAACAGTTGACAAGAAGGTGTGAGTATCAACAGAGGGAAAATTACTTTTTGTAGTGACCCAGCCACTCCCAGTCTTTATTCAGGGCTAATTTGATGGTGTCAAGTTTCCAGATTAATTCCAGCTCTGCAATTTCTCATTGAAATCGGTTTTTGAAGTTTTGTTGTTGAAGAATGGTCACTTTTAAGTCTGTTATTGAGTGTCCAGGGAGATTGAAGTGCTCTCCTACTGGTTTTTGAATGTTACAATTCTTGATGTCTGATTTGTGTCCATTTATTCTTTGGCCAAACTGGACAGTCTCTATCCAAATGTACATGGCAGAGGGGCATTGCTGGCACATGAAAGCCTGAGGAGAGAGTCCACATAGCCAGACAATCCTGCTGTCAGGGTGCCAATGCCAGAGATAATGGGGCATCCAGGATTCTCAGGTTTAGGGATCTTGGGTAGCAAATAGAATACCCCTGGTCGGGGCTCTAGAGGTGTGTCTGTGTAGATCCCTCAGACAGAGACAAACACCTAGAGGATCTCTATCAGAAATACTAACCCAGGAACCAATCCCTGCAACAATCCCCATTGCCAACTATGTCCGCATATCTGTTCAAGGTTACACCATCATAGGATCTAACCACATCAGCCACACCATCAGGGGCTCATTCACCTGCACATCTACCAATGTGATATATGCCATCATGTGCCAGCAATGCCCCTCTGCGATGTACATTGGCCAAACCGGACAGTCTCTATGCAAAAGAATAATTTTCCCTCTGTGGATATTCACCCCTTCTTGTCAACTGTTGGGAATGGGCCACATCCACCCTGATTGAATTGGCCTGACTAGTATTGACCCCCCCACACTTGGTAAGGCAACTCCCATCTTTTCATGTGCTGTAATATATATACTGCTTACTGTATTTTTCACTCCATGCATCTGATGAAGTGAGTTTTAGCCCATAAAAGCTTATGCCCAAATAAATTTAATCTCTAAGGTGCCACAAGGACTCCTCGTTGTTCTTGCTGATACAGACTAACATGGCTACCCCTATGAAACCTGTCAGTAAAAATAAAGATTCCCTATAGAAAGAAAAGCAAAATACTTG
Source organism: Chrysemys picta bellii (assembly GCF_011386835.1). Classification (NCBI taxonomy): domain Eukaryota; kingdom Metazoa; phylum Chordata; order Testudines; family Emydidae; genus Chrysemys; species Chrysemys picta. The sequence continues at coordinate 114,444,283 of NC_088792.1, read as the reverse complement.
GCGCCAAATCCCACCCCCATTGAATTCAAAGGTCCAACTTCCCCTGGCTTCAATGGCAGCATGACTGGGATGGTGGGGCCTCTTCCTGTGAGGCATTTGAGAGCATCCTGTAAGGTACTGGGCCCCCTTACATTGGGCTGACTGGGTGTCAAGGACATTTTGTACCTTGTAGGAACAGACCCCCTGGGTGAGGGTTCATCCTGCCCTTATGAGGGCACATGGTATGGGGAGAGGGTATAAGAACTGCTTCCTTTGCACTGCTCCCGTATGAGGACCAGACAGGATTATAGCCCTGCCACTCAGGGAAGCACTTTTTCCCAATGGAGCTCCCTTTCTGCTGGGCCTTAGACCAAAAAGCTTTAGAAAGAAGGGGGAAAATATCTATTAACATTTGCAGCAGAAGCAATGACATCCTCCTTCAAGCATCCAGTCCCTAAAAGGCCACGACAGTTATACCCTTGTTCAGCTCTAAACTTCAACACCCTCTGCTATTGCAATTTGCTGTGACTCAGACGATTTATTTCTCCCAGGAGGCAGTATACACTTGATACTTTTTTCAGATCTATTTTGGTTTGTGTTAGTATTAGTTTTGCAACTTTATAAACATCTGTATTCAGAGGACGAGTTATTGCCACTGGACAAATGTGTTGAGCAGTTTATGTCCTGTGTAGAAACTATGAACTCTGTGGGGAGAAATAAGGCGCACTCCACACAGGAAGCAGAACCACTATTACTAAATCTATAATTAAACATAGGTGTTGCTAGCAAGAGTTCTAGCATCATTTCCCTAGCCCGTGTTGGGAGATTTTTTTTTTTCTGAGAGCCTCACTAGCCAAACTTTGCCTATAAACTCCAAGAGGTAGTTTATGGCTTTATAAAATGGATCTCAGATTAAATAAAATCCCTGTCCACACTGATCAGGGAAACCACGCGAGGCCTTGGCTATACAACTTAATTAGGGAATTGCCACTGGTGCACCATTACCAATCATAGTTAGAGCAATGGTGCTAGTATAAATAGGGCTCAGGCAGTCACTGGTGTTTTTACCAGCCTGTCATCTAGACCTGATCCTAGTGACACTGGAAGATGGGAGTAAAAATGCAGGTGCCACATCTCCCCCTAGCATTCCCAAGTCTACGCCACCAATGGATTTGTACCATGAATAGTGCAATAGTGTGAGGTATTCCAGAGAAGTCAACAGCAAGCACAAACCTAGAACTTTGCCACTATAAAAACAATCGTGTTTAACCATGTTATACTGTGGTTAGCACAGCTCTCATTACACTGTGGACAGAGTTTAACTACATTTTGCTATAGTTAAAGATTGCAGTTGCAGGCTTCTTTTCCTCCTCTTTTCCAATATCAGAGCTGGGAGCCTGGAATTATGCATTTCGTAGCGTTGATGCTATTATAAATTCAATTTAAAGGAAATGATAGCTGATCTCAATTGGTCAGATCTGTGTCAATTTCTGTGGATGTCCGTCATTCTGAATTGACACCTATTTTTTTTTTACATGAATGTTTTTAAAAAGTGGTATTTTAGGTACCTAATTTTCTGATCATGAATAGAATGATTAATCCTTTTCCACACTTGGCTTTGAGTTCATTTTTAATTATTCAACTGCAAACAAATATGTAAAACTTTCAGAAATGTGCAGTACTATTTTGGGTGTGGTTTGCTGGGGATTTTTGCATTCTTGAGATTCAAAACAGCTAAATCAGATTGCGGGGAGAGGGGAAGTTACTCTCAGGCTGAAACCAAGTACTCCCGGTGTCAGCACCAAAGTGATTTGTGGACAAAAATGGAGTATATAATGTGTGCCATCTCAGCATTAACAACTTTAACTTTCAATGAAACCTAAAACTTGTCTCCGAAGTCATGAAGTCAACACAGCAGTGATCCCTGTGCTGTTGCAGCAGCTCAGAAGTTCAGTCTGGCTCAATGTAGGTAGCTTTGATCACCTTCTTTAATTTCTCCAGGTAATGGGGGTGGGCATAGAGGTAATGTGGAGGATAATGTTAGCAATAAAAGAGAGACAATTTCAATCTCCACCTTCAAGAGAAGCTCAGCTGAACTAAAGAATAGTTTCTGTCGAAAGGAAACAAAAGCCTCTTTGCAATGGAGCTATATGAAGCACCAGTGCACATTCCCAGTAGCTCCAATTTTCTTACTAAACTGTCTAAACCAGAGATCATATCCTGACCCCATTGAAATCAATGGCAAAACTCCCTCTGATTTCAACAGGGATTTCACCCTAGAGATTAAGGCTCTAATCTGGTGACCTCTCATCTCCTCGTGCATCTCATTTTATGCATGGATGTCAATGGGTCTCCTTACAGGCTCAAAGTTAAGCTGGTGTGTCAGTGTTTGCAGGATGGGGGTCTAAGTGCCTAACTTTAGGGACTCATGTTGGAAAACTGAGCTCCTGAGATTCACAAGTGAAAGGCAGTTTCACAAGAAAGCACTATAAATAAATTCATCTTCCATATTTAGTTGGTAACATCAACCTCAATTTGACAAATTTTTAACTTCTAAAGTATTACTGCAGACTGACAATGTGTTTAACATCTGTTCATCTAGCTAAGTCTGTTCATCTTAGGAGACTTTTAGGAGGAGGGAGGAAAATAAAAGTGGAAAATAACAGAGACATAGTGGTTTAGTAATATTGTTGTCAAATCCACTGCTGATGAATTTGCCTCACTTTGTCTAATCTAGTGGTGTCTGAACTGTCTGTAACCCTATAAATAATCTCACAATTGCATATTAACTTTAGGTGGTGATTATAAAAGATCCCTGACATTAGTGCTCAATTGTATTATCAGAGAGTGTGAATCTCACATATACAAGACACCCCCTGACTCTGTGGCAGTGAAGGCATCATAGGGTAGTATACAAAGGAATATGGCACACTGCCTATTCTCTTAGTTTAGGTGTATACTGGGCCTTATACCCTTCCTGTTGCAGTCCATGGGAATCTTGCCATTGATTTAGATTGGCCATAAAGCTGCAATCTCCCACTTATGCACATACTTAACTCTACTGTTGCTAACAGACCCACTGATTTCATTGTGACTACTCACAGTAGTACAGTCAAGCATGTGCAGGATCAGTGACAAATTAAATCGGCACTTAAGTGCTTAAAATGGGTATTTCAGGGACTGTATTTTTGTTCTGTGGTTGTTCAGCACCTAACACCATGAGGCCCTGCTCTGTCATGGGGACTCCATACAAATAAAAAGTAATAATAACAATTGATAGGCAATCAGATTGGATAATTTGGCCCTGTATCTTGTGTTACAAAACAAATCGGATGATATGTGTCATCTAAACTGAAGGGACCTGTTCATCAAATTGTATTCACAACATATTAATGTGGGTTCTGTATCTTTGCAGTACTTGTCACAGCAAACCCTGGGTATAAACCAAAACTTAACTCAGAGGAGTTAACATAAAAATGATCCAAACTCACTTTCCTAATACCAAAGGAGAAACAATTTAGCTGATCCTCAGGAAGTCGCAATGCAATTCTTTTGGGAGAATGAGCTTTTCACCTCGTTTGTTGAAAAAAGTAAACAGCCTACAATAGCCAAGACAATGTAGATGACTTACTATGTTGTAAGATGATTGCCCTAACAGACCCTACCATTACTACTGCTGATGTCTTGACATCCTCTTTGCCGTAAGATAGTGTATGTATGAGGGGAGAGAGTAGGCCCTTCTAACTCGCACAACACCCCAATCATTCTAGACATAAGCAATGGCCTGCCGCGTGACTAGTTAATCATATTACCCTCTGTTTTTGCCTTCCCCCCGTCCTACCCCTGCTTGTGCTGTTGTCTCCCGTCTCCTATTCTATATAGGTTCTTGTACCATGATCATCACCTGTCAGTGAGTGCCTTCCACTAGAGCATTAAGTGACATTAATAAGGCCTGGTCTACACTATGGGTTAGGTCAAATTTAGCCATGTTAGGTCGATTTAAAAATGAATGCATCCACACAACCAACCCCATTCCATCAACCTAAAGGGCTCTTAAAATCGACTTTTGTACTCCTCCCCGGCAAGGAGAGTAGTGCTAAAATCGACTTTGCTGGGTCAAATTTGGGGTAGTTTGGATGCAATTTGACGTTATTAGCCTCCAGGAGCTATCCCAGAGTGCTCCGTTGTGATCGCTCTGGACAGCACTTTCAACTCTGTTGCACTAGCCAAGTACACAGGAAAAGCCCCGGGAACTTTTGAATTTCATTTCTTGTTTGGTCAGCGTGGTGAACTCAGCAGAACAGGTGACCATGCAGTCCCTCCAGAATCATAGAGCATAGAATGTTTCTATGCTTCCCCCATCATCTCTGACCCTGAAGTTATCACAGATTAGAAGGCGAAAAAAACGCACTCGCAATGACATGTTTTCCGAGCTCATGCAGTCCTCCCGCACTGATAGGGCACAGCTTACTGCATGGAGGCATTCAGTGGCAGAGGCCAGGAAAGAATTAAGTGAGCACGAAGAGTGGAGGCAGAATGCGATGCTGAGGCTAATGGGGGAGCAAACGAACATGATGAAGCGTCTGTTAGGGAAGCAAATGGACATGATGAAGCATCTGTTGGAGCTGCAGGAAAGCCAACAATAGCACAGACCCCCACTGCATCCCCATGTTCCATAGCCTCCTCAGCCAGATGCCTAAGAATGCGGGCACCCAGCCACTCCACTGCAGAGGGTGGCCAAAGCAACAGAAGGCTGTCATTCAAACAGTTCGATTATTAGTGTGACTACAATAAGCAATGTGGCCTTGTCCTTCCCTTCTCCCCCACCGCACCCAGGCTACCTTGTCCATTATCTCTCTTAATTTTTTAATTAATGAAAAAGGGGGGAGGGTGGTTGGCTTACAGGGAATTAAAATCAACAAAGGGGGTAGGTTTTCATCAAGAAGAAACACACACAACTGTCACACCGAAGCCTGGCGAGTCATGAAACTGGTTTTCAAAGCCTCCCAGATGCGCAGTGTGCCTAGCTGTGTTCTTCTAATTGCCCTGGTGTCTGGTGCAAAACGATTGTCTGCCATTGCTTTCACGGAGGGAGGGGCAACTGATGACATGTACCCAAAACCACCTGCAACAATGTTTTTGCCCCATCAGTTATTGGGAGCTTAACCCAGAATTCCAATGGGATAGCTACCCACAGTGCACCGCAACGTAAGTTGATGCTAGCCACAGTAGTGAGGACGCACTCGGCCGACTTAATGTGCTTAGTGTGGACATACGCAATCAATAGTATAAAATTGATTTCTAATAATTATATTAATTTATATTATAAGATCTTCTGAGAGGGGAATCTATCTTTATCTGCATTTTAAAGCTCAAGCACATTCATTTATAGTGCTATATTCATAGTAATAACAAAAATAATACAAAGGCTCAGGAAGCATCATCAGAAAATGGAAGGCTAATTTCCATGCAAAAGAGACAAAACTCCTGGTGCAGATGGTCACTAAGCAGATCTTCTTCCTCTCTTGTACTGCAGTGTTGAGGTAGGCTTTCGGGAAAAGGGACACAGAACTGGAAAAAGATGTTGCACTCTGTCAGTGCCTTAGGGGTTTTATTTAATTTTTGCTCTGTTTTAGCTATTAACATGCTTGATTTCATTATGAACTTTCCATCATCTTGACAATTGTAAGCAATTAGCAAATCTCAATTCCATTTAACATGGTTAATGCACTTTGGAATTTCATTATTCTTTTAAAGTTAATGTCACTTTTAAAAAAAATAACCCACCCTCATCTCCAAAAGTCATCAATAATTATTACATAGATGTGTTCAGAAAACAATGGACATAGAAAGAATTCTGCTAAGAACTTGATCCTGAATATCTCATTTCAAAATATTTGCTTGACTGAGAACTTCAAGACTGGTCCCTAAATTATTTATAATTGTATATACACATTCAATATAATGGTGAGATAGGGTCATCACAAGGGGAAGTGGAAGGCTTAAAGTTCTATAAATTTGACCTTGACTTAATCCATTTTAGTTGGATAAGGAAAAATCAGAGACCACAAAAACACCTACATGGCACAAATAAAGATGTTTCTATTTAAAGGACATTTATTTTGTGTGTGTGTACAGTGTATGTACACACGCTGAAAATAAAATACCAACATTTAGCAGGATGGCCAAAAACACAGAATTGTAGTCAACTTACAATATAATGATCAGGAAAAAAATAGGATTGATTCAGAACTAGACAGCATAGGTATTATATTCCTGCAGTATCTACATTTTCTCCAATACTTTTTTTTAGTATCCATTAAACTTTGCTATAGATTGAATTCTTTAAAATAGGGCAACACTGTAATTTACCACCAGAGAGCGCCAAAAGATTTGGAAAACATCACAGGAGTGAAAAGTTCTTTGAAATGACAAATGAGAAGAGTATTAATGATTTATTTCCAATTTTAAATGAAAAAATAAAAGATAACTATGTCTAAAGGATATGTGAGCAGCTAAGGAGCAGCTCTTTGAAAAGTAAAAAATTTTCTTCAGCAAAAACATTAACCTTTTTTATACCCAGTTCTCTTTCCCTTTATACAAATTACTTCTGACATTTTTACCCCAGAACTTTTTTGTATCTCATGATTTAGAATCCTAAATCTCATTTAAGGTGGTGACAGTTGAATGTGACACAGGAGGAGAGACTTGGATGTAATGGTCGGTCACAGGATGACTATGAGCCACCAATGAGATTTGGCCATGAGAAGAGGTAATACAGTTCTAAGAAGCATCAGGCAAAGTATTTCCACTAGCGATAGGGAAGTGTTCGTACCATTGTAAAATGCACTTGTGAGACCTCATCTGGAATACTGTGTGCAGTTCTGGTCTCCCATGTTCAAGAAGGAGGAATTCAAGCTAGAACTAGTACAGAGAAGAGCTACTAGGATGATCAGAGGACTGGAAAACCTACCTTTGACATGGTTGTTAAGCCACGGTGGCTCTTTTTTAGTTCTTTTACTGTTTTTTTTTTTAATTTGGGGTATACATTTAAGTTGGGCTTCTATTATGGTGTTTTTGAAAAGTGTCCATGCAGCTTGCAGGGATTTCACTCTAGTCACTGTACCTTTTAATTTCAGTTTAACTAACCTCCTCATTTTTGCTTAGTTCCCCTTTCTGAAATTAAATACCACAGTGTTGGGCTGTTGAGGTGTTCTTCCCACCACAGGAATGTTAAATGTTATTATATTATGGTCACTATTTCCAAGTGGTTCTGTTATAGTTACCTCTTGGACCAGGTCCTGACCTCCACTCAGGACTAAATCGAGAATAGCCTCTCCCCTTGTGGGTTTCTGTAATAGCTGCTCCAAGTAGCAGTCATTTAAAGTATTTAGAAATTTTTGTCTCAGCATTTCGTCCTGAGGTGACGTGTACCCAGTCAATATGGGGATAATTGAAATCCCCCACTATTATTGAATTCTTTGTTTTGATAGCCTCGCTAATCTCCCTTAGCATTTCATCATCACTATCACTGTCCTGGTCAGGTGGTTGATAATAAATCCCTACTGTTATATTCTTATTAGAGCATGGAATTACTATCCATAGAGATTCTATGGAACATGTGGGTTCATTTAAGATTTTTACTTCATTTGATTCTACGTTTTCTTTCAAATATAGTGCCATTCCCCCTTCCCCCTCCCGCACGACCTGTTCTGTCCTTCCGATATATTTTGTACCCCAGAATGATTGTGTCCCATTGATTGTCCTCACTCCACCAGGTTTCTGTGATGCCTATTGTATCAATATTCTCCTTTATCATGAGGCACTCAAGTTCACCCATCTTATTATTTAGACTTCTAGCATTTGTGGACAAGCACTTTAAAAACTTGTCACTGTTTATTTGTCTGCCCTTTTCTGATGTGTCCTATTCTTTTTTATGTGAATGTTTCTCATCTGGTCTGGCCGCTACATTATCCTCTTCCATCCTCTCCTCCTGACTAAAACCTAGAGAATCTCTATCAATAGACTCTCCTCTAAGAGAAGTCTCTGTCCGATCCACGTGCTCCTCTGCAGCAATCAGCTTTCTTCCATCTCTTAGTTTAAAAACTGCTCTGCAACCTTTTTAATGTTTAGTGCCAGCAGTCTGGTTCCACTTTGGTTTAGGTGGAGCCCATCTCTCCTGCATAGGCTCCCACTATCCCAAAAGTTTCCCCAGTTCCTAATGAATGTAAACCCCTCCTCTCTACACCATAGTCTCATCCATGCATTGAGACTCTGAAGCTCTGCCTGCCTACCTGGCCCTGCGTGTGAAACTGGAAGCATTTCTGAGAATGCTACCATAGAGGTCCTGGATTTCAGTCTCTTTCCTAGCAGCCTAAATTTGGCCTCCAGGACATCTCTCCTATCCTTCCCTATGTCATTGGTACCTACATGTACCACGATCACCGGCTCCTCCCCAGCACTACACATATGTCTATCTAGATGTCTTGAGAGATCTATACCCTTCGCACCAGGCAAGCAAGTCCCCATACGGTTCTCCTGGTGATCACAAACCCAGCTATCTATGTTTCTAATGATCGAATCTCCCACCTGCCTTTTACTAATGACTGGAGTTCCCTTCCTCGGAGAGGTAACCTCAGTGTGAGAGGATACCCCAACATCATCTAGAAGGAGGGTCCCAACTATGGGAAGGTTTTCCTCTGCTCCTGTTGACTGCTCTCCTTCCCTGAGCCTTTCATCCTCCTTAACAGTGCAGGGGCTGTCTGACTGGAGGTGCGAAACAGTGTCCTGGAAAGCCTCATCAACATACCTCTCTGCCTCCCTTAGCTCCTCCAGTTCCGCCAACCTGGCCTCCAAAGCCCATACACGGTCTCTGAGGGCCAGGAGCTCCTTGCACCGAATGCACACATATGCCACCCACCCACAGGGCAGGTAATCACACATACTACACTGAGCGCAGTAAACAGGATAGCCCCACTCTGCTGCTGGGCTTCTGCCTGCATTCTCTCCTACAGCTACCTAGATTAATGAAAGGGTTTTTGTTTAAATCAAGAAGTTTTGATTATAGTTTAGTTTAAAGGTTTTAAAGAATGGCAAGTGTACCTCGCCTCCTTCCCAAATCCCCTTCCAAACTCCCTCTCGAAACTCCCTGTTAGCGGCCCGTGTTCGCATCAATAAGTTTAGGCTTGAAATTAGAGGAAAGTTTCTAACCATCAGAGAAGTGAAATTCTGGAACAGACTTTCAAGGGGAGTTGTGGGGGCAAAAAACCTAACCAGTTTCAAGACTGAGCTTGATAGGTTTATGGAGGGAATGGTATGACAAGGCAATGGCATATGGCCCATCCACAATTGCTATTAGCAAATATATCCAATGGCCAGAGTTGGGACACTAGATGGGGAGGACTCTGAGTTACTACGTAGAATTCTTTCCCAGGTGCCTGGCTGATGGGTCTCGCCCACGTGCTCAGGCAGGGTCTAACTGATCACCATATTTGAGGTTTGGAAGGAATTTTCTTCAAGGTCAGGTTGGCAGAGACCCTGAGGGGTTTTTGCCTTCCTCCGCAGCATGGGGCACAGCTCACTTGCTAGTTTGAACTAGAGTAAATTGTGGATTCTCTGTAAGTTGATGTCTTTAAATCATGATTTGAGAACTTCAGTAATTCAGCCAGAGGTTAGGGGTCTATTACCGGAGGTGGTGGGTGAGGTTCTGTGGCATGCAGCGTCAGGATGTCAGAGTAGATGATCATGATGGTGCCTTCTGGCCTTAGAGTCTGAGAGTGGTCACTTAGGAGCCTAAATTCCATTGCCTTCCAATGGGATTGGTCTCAGTCACTTTTGAAAATGTGACTCAGGCTCCTGAGTCAGTTAAGTGCTTTTGAAAATTTTACTCCCTGTCAATCGTCTTGACTCTTGAGTTTTGCTTATTGACGTGGTCACAGTTCTCTGATTTTTGGCCTTGGAAATTACAAGTACTTTCTCTTATTAATGCACACATTTCAATGCAGTTTTAGTCTGACAAGAGTGTGTAAGAATGATACATTCTTAATCAACAGATTTACTGCCTATGTTTGTAGGAGTTACTTTGATCACAAAAAGATCAGATAAGTTTGTCCTATTTTTTTCGCTACTGCTGCAAAGCCCATAGAGCTATGGGAAAGTGAACTGGATTCTATTCTAGTTCACTCCTCAACAATTGTTAAATAGGTTCCAAATGCAAGATTAAATTCTTCTCTCGTGTACAGTTGTGATCCCACTGAAAACTACAGAAACTACCCTGGTGTAAATAGGAGCAAAATTTGTCTCTGAAGAACCTTCTTACAGGTGATGTACAACCAGGAATGTATTATTTTTACTTTTCATTGTCCAGGATGAGTTGGTTGTTAGGAAAGCCAACAAGTAACTTATAAATTGTACTAATTTGATCTGGAAGTCACTGAGAGAATGAACATGAACCCCCCTGGTGCCATATTTACACTGTCGCTTTTGAGCATAGATGTACATTTTAAATAGCAGGTACATTTTAAATAGCAGGTAACCACATGGATTGAAATAAGAATCCATCAGTACATCATGCAGGAGATTGTGATGCTTTCCATAGAGACAATATATGTACTTTTCAACATCCTCAACAGGCTAACTAACTTTGGTAGTGACTTTAGAAAATCCACCTTGTCTACTTTCAGAGACAACTAGCCAGCAAGAGGGTGGGGACAATATGGACTAACACAAACCTAGAAGGACAAGGTTGGCAGAAGCTTATGCTATTACGGCTGTAGCCTCTGGCCAACAAAAATGGAACGCTTTACTAAGGCCCTGCTTAATTCCCAGTATTACGGATCCTGCAATATTAGGCTTCCACTGCAATTTTAACAGTGGGAGTTCCAGGCTCCCGATCTCATCCTCAGGCAGCCGACAGTGGAAAATCTCAGAAAAGCAATAATGGAACTTATTACCACAAATAATAAAGTCCATTATTACTTTTCCGTGATTTTCCATGGTTTGTCTGCAACTTAGCTGCAATTTTTTGACAATCATCCCGCGATTCAAGTAGGGCCTTATGCTTTACTTATTTATTTTTCATTATTTATGTGTAAAAGATAGTGAATATGAACTATTTTGACATAGAGGTACTAACAGATTGTAGGGAGACTATTTCTTTAAATGTATTCTTTTTCACCTTATTAGAGAGCCCCATATCAGAGTGTAATAAAAAAATAACAGCTGTGATTTCCATATTTTGCACTCCAAAGTCACCGGTGGCATCCCAGGCTCAAAACAGCAATCGGAGGAGAATGAGATCTGTCTTTTTTTTAACATTTATGTTCCAGTAAACATGTCTTAGGTGTCTCCTGGTGGCATGCTATGAGATATTATACTATGGTTTCAAACTTGTTTATTGGCAGAGTACTTGCCACATTTATCACCATATGTTTCTAATAATTCTCCCCCTCTCCCAATATCCCCAATCAGTTTTCAAAGGACTGGCAACTTGTGTGTGTGTGGGGAGAGACAGGTTCTCACAGAGGAATAGTTGTCACTTGATCAGATTAGTCTGTCTCTGGTCTTGTTTCTAACAGCATGATTTCATGAATAGAAAGACCACACCTAATATGTGGCTTACAAATATATGCATTTTTTGTCTTTTCTATTTCATCAAAGCAGTTTAAACAGGTCAACCAACATATTAACGTAATTAAAAGCTAAATATGACACAGCATGGTTGTGTAATGGTGATCCAAATACAATACAACAGTGTTCTATTGTGCACAGAAACTGTATACTGAAGAAATTTCCCAGCTCCCATTAAGGTTATAAAATGCTGTTAATATTAAGGTTATAAAAAGCTTCCTAAAGAAATGAAGGATAATTGCCAGACAGAATGCTTTAAGATCACATTACATTTGGAAGTAGGTAAGTAGCCATTTAAAACATCGTTCCTGGGATCAGAATCTTAGTTATGGAAAAGTTAGCAGATGCTAGCATAATACAAATGACTTTCAACTAGTTTTGCTTCCACTCCTTGACTTTACTGAGGCGACTTCAAACTAGAGCACAGTCAGATAAGACACCTATCCTTTGAGATTTTGTAGCACTAATAATAGCAATTTTAAAGATCTGCTTCTGTGCACTCACTCACAATAGTTGAAACAATATTCTCTAAATATCGTACCTCCTCTTTCCTATTATCTAGGCTGTGTAATCATGTACCAGTCTTATGTGTCATTGTACTAATACTGTTTTTCTCTCATTTGCTTTTTAAAAAATTATCGTGTGTTTTCTTAAAAGGGTGTGTGAATCAGATACTGTAGCCATTAGAATACACCATATTCTGTTAATTATATAGGCTTGAACTTTTTCAGCAAAGGGAAAAACTAGGTCTTTGCTCCACCCAGAATCCCACTGATCTCTTCCAAGCAAGCCAAACTTTTTTTCTCCCTAGGCCCCTTTCCTTTTTTAGCTGAATACTTTATGTAAATGACAAAGTAAATCAGAAACATCATTTGTGAAGAAGAACTCGCTTTCCATTTACAATACTTACGTTTTAAAATGATGTGTAGTCTTAAAGTAATGTGCCACACTGGTGATATTTAATACTGAAAAGGTAAGAGAAAAAAAGTATGCTTCATAGGGGGGAGGGATAGCTCAGTGGTTTGAGTATTGGCCTGCTAAACCCCAGGGCTGAGAGGTCAATCCTTGAGGGGGCCATTTAGGGATCTGGGGCAAAAATTTGTCTGGGGATTAGTCCTCCTTTGAGCAGGGGGTTGGACTAGATGATCTCCTAAGGTCCCTTCCAATTCTGACATTCTATGATGATTCTCTGCATTTCTGATGCCTGCCTCTGGGCTTTTTCTGCAGGGCCAGGTATTCTGTAGATTCTCTCCCAGATGTTAGAATGTAGTCAATTGCCTCATGGGGACAGGATCAGAAACCATTGTCTCTTTTTATGCTGAGATTTTCAATTTGTAGACATACAAACCAAACTCCCATCAACTTTCAATGAGACTTGCATACTTGACTCCCTCAGGACTGTTTGGAAAGCCCAGCCTTACTTGTTTGTCTTAGTGCCTGGCACAATTTTGGCACTACATAAATTAACAACATATAATTTTCTTCTGTCTCAGTAAGTGATTTGGCCCTCTCCAATATTTTGAGGTCCCTTCCCCCACGAGCAGTTAGTGCTACAATTGTCCACTTCAGGGCAGCTTTGGCTCTGATCACCTTTGACAAAGTCCTTTGGATTTTAATATTTAGGATAATTTTATTTCACTTTCTTTTATTAGCCCTTTCCAAATTGTTGTCAAAACTGAAAGCCTGTGGTTCCAGGCATAGGCCACCAGGGCTGGCTCCAGGCACCAGCCGACCAAGCACGTGCTTGGGGCGGCCAATGTTGGGGTGGTGGGGGGCGCTCGCGGTGTTTTTGTTTTTGTTCGGCGGGGCAGCACTCGAGGGGTTATTTTTTGCTTCGGTGGTGTGGCGTGGCGCTGGAGGGGTTTGGGCGGCCCGGCGCTCTGGGGGGGCGGGGGGTTGGGCGGCCCGGCCTGGCGCTGGGGGGGTTTGGGCGGCGTGGTACTACGGGGTTTGGGCGGCCCGGCCCGGCACTCTGGGGAGGGGGGGCAGGGATTTGGCTGGCCTGGCGCGGCCCACCGGGGGTTTGGCCAGCGTGGCGCTGGGGGGGGGGTTCGGCGGCCCAGTGAGGTGCTCGGGGGTTTGGGCTACCCGGCACTCGGGGCGGGGGTTTGGTCTGCATGGCGCAGCACTCGCGGGGGGGGGTGTTAGGGGTGTTACGGCGGGGCGGTGCTCTTCTTTTTTGCCTGGGGCAGCAAAAAAGTTAGTGCCGGCCCTGTAGGCTGCCAATGTCGCTTCCTTACCGATAGTGTAAGAACATTGGCTGAAATCTAATCTGAAGAAAGCAGTTTTAATACTAAAATAAATAAAAAAATAAAATGTATCCCAAACCAACAACTTGTCTAGCCTGACAATGATTTGACTTCCTGCATTTCTTTCCTCTTCCCCTTTTTCCCCTCTCCCTCCCTGATGCACAGTAACTCTGTTGGACTGTGTTGCTCTGGCTGACATAAAAGGGGCTGTATGATAGGCGCTGAGAATACTACTTCCACTGGAAACATGAGCATTAAAACCATAGGGAAAGACTCTGAATAATTAGCTTAACTGTTAGACTAGGCCTTGAATCTACAAATCCTTAACTTGTCCTTAACTTTATACATGTGAGTAGTCCCACTGACTTCAATGGGATTACTCATGTACATAAAGTTAAGCACTTCTGTGTATGCAGTTTAGGTGCTGGAGAGAAGTATATTTTTCTCCTTTTAACATCCATTTCAATTCAGAGGTACTACGTTAGCCACCAGAGGGCTCCTTATTAGTTTCCTGTATTGGAATAGAAACACATGACAATAAAAAATAAATTTAAAATTGAATAGAAGGGAAATTGACCCCTAGTTCATACCAAGATCTATGTGCCTGCAAAATTTAATGAAAAATCATTGTCATATCATGTTCTGTTTCACTTCTTCAACTGAATATTTTTGTCAAATGCAGAGTATTGTGTTGAAAACATTTCACATTCGAGAAGAGAAAAAATACACAGATGCTTTAAAAATATGATTCCTCTCTTATCATTATGGTGGAAAAATGACATTGTGAGTGTGCATGGTTATTCTGCTTTATTGATTTCCAAATCAAATTTACTCAGTTCCTAGGCTTTGTATAATAATATTATAAAAATTATATTTAATTAACATGCTGAAACCAGAAAAAATGGGAAGAAGACTTTTCCTAGACTTTAACTATAAATATGTCTTTAAACATTATCTGTTAAAGGGATTTTGAATATGACGTTAAAGTGATTATCTGTGTATAAAAGGAATAACATTTCAATGCTTGATATTAGCGTAATAACAGTTCAGCTCCTCCACAGAGTCTCGTCTTGTATAGATAATTACTATTTCATTCTATATTTAACTTTGCCTACAAATTACTTCTATGGCCTCTGTATCCATATTGTCAGTCAACCACAGTAAATTGTATTTCAGTATTATATTTAGGTTTCTGTTTTGTAGGGTTTATTCATTTCATTTTTTAGTGTTTATTTTTAGCAATGTACATTTTATGTGGATGTGCAAAAATCAGGGTTTTTCAGGGCTTTCTCTCTGTATATACTGTCACAAGTAATGTATATTATGTATGTTACTCATTACTGTGCTAAGTACTGTAATGAGTAATCCCTGTGTAATGTTCCCTAGCACACTTTCATGTAGTACTGTTTCAAACAGCACTACAGGAAAGAGGACTAGGGAACCTTTCGTGTGCACCAGCCAGCAGGAGCTACACAGACCAATTAATGCACAATCCGTTAGTGTGCTGTGGAAATCGCACCCCCGTAGAATGTATTACTGCTCTATATAGACAAAGCTTTAGCTACAATTAACCATTTCTAGTGTTTTTCTGGTGTTTGTTGGCTAAACACTGATTGTATTTAACCCACTTCCTTCCCTGACAGACCGAAGGTACCCCACCCATGTACTTATCCGCTACACCGATACTGACTTGGACTCCTTATTCATTCCATAGGTGGCGTACCCGAGCCCACTTATCCACTGACACTTTAAAAACTCTTGCACCCCAATCTGGGTCTATGCAGGTTATGCGATATGTATGTATCTTTACATCCTTGCAAACGATACCTGTAACCCCCCCATAACCCAAGCCTGACCCCAGATGTACAGTACCTTCCCTCTTAACATTTTAAACATTAATTTTAATAAAAATTTTAAATTTGATTTTGTTTTTGGTGTGTGTATTGGGATGTTTTATTAGAGTTTATTGGTTAAAACCTAAAATCAGAAGCCCTTATATTATATAATATGGCAACCTGTGAGGTTTTGCAGGCAGATAAACTGAAAGTGTTTGTATATATAGTAACAAACATGTTCATAGCTTTTCCTGTATATATGTCTGATGTTTCCACAAATACATGTTCCATACCGTACTTGGGGATACATACCTTACATAAAAACAATGAGGAGTCCTTGTGGTACATAATCTCAAAGGAACTTTAGATCTGCTAACTAATTCTATATAACTGTACAGCTTAGAACTGAAAGGATGTATAAAACTGCCTGCCACAAATCTCCACAGGTTCCCAGTGGCATACGACTTGCAGAAGATGCCTGGCTGTTGTTAGAAATGGTTAAATAAATTAGTGCAGGCAGTTAGTGAGTCTTTCATCGCTCACTTTGTGCCCTATATCTTTTGGTGATACGGCTGCTTTTCTGTTACTTTGACTTGCACATTCAAAATCGAATGTCTGGACAAAAAGATTTTTCAAAATATAGTCCAAAGTCTTAATGACTGAAGTCAATGGAGTTGCGTAAACAATGAATTTGGTTCAAAATATTGACTCAAAGTACTCAGGTGATTGCAGCAACTTCCTTTATACTGGCAGCAGATAAATGAACCAAAGCAGCATACAATGTCCCTATTGTACTATACTGGTAAATAGTGTAAGTATTTATCTATAGGTATCTGCACAGTAGATGATGCCAGGTGTATGTTTTAAAGATTTGTGATTATGCATTCCTGTAGTAGGCTATACAACTCAAAAGTCTTATTACCAACAAAACCCAATTAATTCACAATTACAGCTGAAAGATATTTTAATCACTCTCCTTGTACCCGGTTTGCAGCATATATGGTGTAAGATTGTGCTATGTTTATAAATTTTCATAAACCCTACAATCAGTTTGTGGTAAACTAACAATTGAACGTCATCCTAAATTCTGATTTATATTGCTTTGATGGGGAGGGAACTAAATCATGATTTAAGGGTTGATCCTGTAATTACTCACAAGAGTAATCCCTCTTGCTTCCAAGGGACTATATGCATGAGGAAAGGTGGCAGGAATAGGTACTATATCTGTTGTGGTTCTGTACCAGCATATTATGGCTAACGTTTCTATGGAGTGAAGTTTGACCTTTTCTTTTAATTTGTTTAAATTTGTCTCCATGTGCCTGGGCAACATAATTATGCAAAGTCTGTTTCTTGCTATGGGTTCTTTTAAAAAGGGGAAGGGGAGAGGAAATAGGTTTGTATATCTTGTGATTACTGAGTTTCTTTTCCTTTCTTCAAATGGTTCTAAGAAGAGTAAACACAAATCCTTTGAAGTAGCAGAAAGACTAGCCCCAGCCTTGTGAGTAGCTTTACAAAGCTTTCTTGTAGCACCTTATTGTTTTCAAGGCAAACTCTTTATCAGGTTATGTGAATTACTTTTCCCTCTGTGTAATCTGACTGACAACAGAAATGACCTCTAAAAGATGAAAGGCCTGCAGGGTAGACCTGGGATCTTGCTTTACAAGTACAGCCTAGAAGGGCCACCTGTCTCTTTGATTGTGCTGTCTAACAGACTGCGGGGAAAAGTAATTGCTGTTTTATTTGTCCACTTCCTTTATGACTGTGCTTTGCTAACCATTTGACTGTAAGACATACTAGAACTCTTACAAATCAATTGTCTCATTCTTCTGTCTGCCTTTTTACTCCCATGCTTTTACTATGAAGTAAAATGCAGTGAACAGGCCTTTAACCTGCCTTAAGGTGTTAGCAACACTGACCCTTTTCATTTAATTCCTGACTCTGTTGGCTGCTGAAATGCAAGGGTTCTAGTCTGTTTGTAGATTACTAATTAACAGTTATGTTTAAAAATGGAAACGTGATATCTTAGCAGGTAACGAAGTCTGGCGTTAAATTAAAAAGCTATCTGCTTATAAGAATTTACTGATCAATCTAAATCAAATTGCTCTTTCTCAGTATATACTCTTACATACACTATATATAATATATTCACAAAGATGCATGGTAGCTGCAATTTAACACATGGTATTTCTGTTTTACTGTCTTGCCTGCACTCTGCCTACTGATCCCTCTCCACTAGTTAGTTGTTGATTAACATTCCAGATATCTGAATGGCTTCAAACATATGCCATTTAAATATAAATAAATATATACCTCCCACAAAAATGTGTCCTGCTTTAACGTTAAATGTGGAATTTTCCTCCCAAAAGTACACTGGTCCAAGACCCAAGATGGACAACAGTTAGCCCTGGACTAGTAATGCGATTAAGGTTCAGGGCTGTCTCAGATTCCTTCGGGGCTAGAAATAGGAGTTTTGTATCACTGGAAACAGGAGATTAGCAGCTGACCAGTGGGACATACTGTGATGGTTTATTGTCCTAGACAATTCCAAGATATCAGATGCTTTAAAATCATAACATTTTTATGCACAGAAAAGTAGGTTTAGGTCATCGTTCAAAGTTTTTAACAAGTATTAGTAAGATTTTGCCCCTCACCTCCCCACCACCCAAAGATTGTTGGGCTCATTTTAGCAAGAGAGCTTGGTTTTACAAGTGGAAAGATTTATTTATATATGTATATATAATATATCCCAATAAAATGTTTCAAGACAATCTCAAACATTTCCAGAATACATTGTCTGTAACATAAGTGTACATATAGCTTAGAAGTTGGCATGGAGTTCTATACAAGTTTCATTGAAATCATGACTAACTCATCATAAGAGATGTAGCATCACAACTCATGACAGTAAAACTTTTGTACCACAAACCATCGTGTATTCTGTAGGTATAACTTTCCTAGAATCTTTCTGCCAGTTTTCAAATCAAGGAGTATACTGCTGTCCAGATCCTCTAAACTTCACTCAGACAAAATGTCCATTGAAGTCAATGATACTGTTAAAATAAATATATTGTGAAGAAAAATAATGTTACTGTTGATGAAATGGGAAAGGTCATTGGATAATTTGATTTTTACTTTTATTTATTTAATTATATATATATATATAAAACCAACTACTGTATTTGAGTCAGAAAGCCTTCAGATGAGTGAGTCCTCCTATTTCAAACATCTTTCTGTGACAGCAGCTATAATAGAAACTACTTCCTTAACTTCTTATTGGCATCTTGTACCTCAGTTTCTCCACTGGCAGACACAATTATAGGACCTAATCCTGCAGGCTCTTTTACTGCAATTGGAGTCTTGTTTGATGATAAATCTATTGCCGCAAAGAAGTATATTTAAAACTGGATGACTCTGTCCTCTGATGGACTCTGCTGGAATTATGGATAGTTCAGATCTGTGTGTGTGTGTGTGTGTATAATATTCCCATTATACATCCATATTTATAAACAATATAATTATTTTACTTCAATAATTCTCTTAATAAAATACCACTCCATGAGCCACTGTGAAATATTCCTTCTTCGTTCTACAGTGTATTCTTTCCTGGCTTTTTAAAGAAAACCTATTCCAAAATTTCCATATGACAAAAGAAATATGTGAATAGTTGCAGTAGCATTTGGAATTAGGCTATTTGGAGCTATTGGAGGTGGATGTAATGGTGGTAATATACACAAGAGAAGAGAGAGGTACAGCAACAATTGTTGTTTTCAAGTAATTGATTTTTTTTATAAAGGAACAATAACCAACTTCTATTGGTTTAATGCTTTTCTTATCCATATTCTTAATACTCTCTTAGCAGCCTGAATACTTTTTAAATCCACTAGCTTTGCCATTTCAGTCCAGGGGGAAAAAATGTTATTTTTGCTTTTATTTGCTTGAGATGAAAACTTCAGATATGTTTCAGTGATAAACATTTCAGTTTATGCAGCATTGTATCACACCAAAACATCTTTGTGCACAAGCATTAGCAATAATATTACCTCTACCTTGAAAATAGTTTTTGTTATTATCTGTGCAGAACCAGATTACCAAGGCTACAAACAGAAGGGTATGATTAAATTATGCTTGTAATCTGAGAATTGTGAATTTGTCTTG
The DNA here is from genome assembly GCF_011386835.1 of Chrysemys picta bellii. Classification (NCBI taxonomy): domain Eukaryota; kingdom Metazoa; phylum Chordata; order Testudines; family Emydidae; genus Chrysemys; species Chrysemys picta. The sequence goes on along the minus strand of NC_088792.1, from coordinate 114,424,437 downwards.
TGTAGATTAGAACACCGGTCCTTTTAGTGTACCCAACATAGAGGCTTGTAAGCACAACTGGCCTCTTTGAATATTGATTTAGAAGTCACAGGCAGAGAATAGGAGGGACCAAGGTGCATCAGTGCCTGAAGCCCCCCAAATGGCAGGGAAATGATTGAAATATACCCAGATAAACCTGGCAAGTGACCTGTATTTTGCAGAGGAAGGTGAACCCCCCGCCCCTCTGGCGTCACTGCAAATCTAACCTGGGGTGATCAGTTGCAAGCATCTAAGCAAGAACCAACCAGCCAAGCACCTGAGAAAGAATGCTCAGTGCCACCTCAATCCCGACCCTCCCCACCCCAATGTCCCATCTCCATCCATGGCCATCCCTGATACTTCAGAGAGAGAATATTTTTACAAAAAAAGTGTCCCAGAATATATGGGGGGTGGGGATCCCTTCGTGAGACCTGGAGGTGGCAGGAAATGAAGAAAACAAGAAGGAAATACTGATTTAGAAAGATTAAAAAATGGTATCCAAAGGCTCTGGACACCCTGGAAGGTAATCAAAGTCATATTCTACAAAAACAGCCAGAGGCAATCCCCTACGTGCCACAGACAAAATAACAGCCAGTCATCAATAACATAAACAACCCCCATCTCAGATCCCACAAAAACATTCAACTTTGGAAACTTCAATGCCTCTCAAAAAAATTTTTTAAAAAAGCCCACATACCTCAGCATCCACGCCTATAACTATACATGTGGCAATGTGGCAAAGTCTTGATCACCCCCCCCCCCACAAACACACACACACAAACCAACACTATTAGGTACTTTTTAAATTACCCTGACCCTGCTGGGAATACCGCTTAAGGAAAGCAATTACTTCCAGTGCTCCTCAGGTGGAAACTTATAACAGGTATCACTTAATATCCTGATTAATGTAAATTACATTTACACCACGGATTAATTTAGCCCAATGATTTTCCTGCAACTAATCTAAGAAATATATTACTCTTGGAGTACAGAATTTAGTCATTCAATAGCAACTACAAAAGAAGTATTAAGATATAAATGACTAAGGACCCAGGCAAACCAGGGCATTCCAATCTCTAAATGAAGTTTAACACCACACTATGGTACACTAGATACCAAACTTCCTGAGTTTATTTGACCAGGTGTTGTTATCCTTTCCTACCTGTTCATTAAAGTGACCCAGGATCATTATAACATCTCGTCTTAGAGTTTCATTAAAGATTGACTGCAAATGCTGGTGAAAATTATCTGCAGCTGCATCGTTGGCCTGGTTGTTGGTAAGATGCTGTGCTCCAGGAACCTCTTTGTGCCAACTGGCAGAGAGCACGGGGGGCGTAGAGTTTTACAGGGGTCCCCCGGATCAAGTATATGCACAATAATTCACCAAAGGGTGGCGTGTGAGACCTCTACTGAGAGCCACTAGCTCACTGGTCATCATAATCATTTCAAAATGTATATGTGGATAATATTTACAGAGTTAGATATCCATAACCGACCATTTTAAAATCAAGATTGGATCCATTTCTAAAAGATATGCTTTAGGAATTATGTTGGGGATGTTCAATGGCCTGTGTTCTAGAGGAGATCAGACTACATGATCACAAGGTCCCTTCTGGCCTTCAATTATCTGAGTTCAGTGTGCAATATTCTGCAAAATCCCGGCTGCTTGAAAGTTGTTTGCAGATATGGGTATCAGTGTGGAGGTGTAGTGGCAGGGGATGGGAGTGGAACAGATAGTGGGGGGAAGAGGTGGTAAAGAAGAGGGGACTAATAACTGATAGAGGAAAGAGAGCATTTGGCTCCATACTCCTGTCAATTGAAACATAGGACATAGCCATATTACTGTTTGTTTGTCATGCCCACATCACTTCTCTCTTTTCCCTATTTTCATAAAGCTATTCTCCATTTAGTTGTTCCAGAATAACTCTCTGTGTGGACACACTATTCTAGAATAAAAGTGACTTTATTCTGAAACAATTATTCTGCTTTGATTGTCCACTCATTATAGGTGGGGCTGGTAGTACCTGACACTACCCATTATAAAATTCTGTTTTCAGGTGCTTCTAACTTTATCAAACTTTAAGTATTTAGGTTGAAATTTTCCATGCTGGGTATCTGTCTCAGGCAGAACTTTTCTAGAAAAATTCAGCCAAAACAGTTCAGTCATTTACAAGAACAGGGCTAGGGAAAAATAGATTATTTTTTTTGCCCATGTTAAAAAAAAAGTGTGAGAACTTTTCTTTGAAATGCTGTAGCACCCCCATGCTTTGAAGTAGGGCCTTGAAATCAGTCAGGGATATGCCTCTTGCCATCCCTGTGAAAATCTGCCCAAACTTGGTCAAGTTATAAGTAGGTGAAAAATCTCAGTTTTGCACATGCCCAACAGAGACTTGACTTAACTAAAATCTCTGAAGATTCTATCCTCACTAAGTATGCTTGAGCCTCTCACAGTTCCTACTGATGACCAAACTGTGTGCGCCCTATCCCCACAGAGCGATTGAGCATGCTCCAGCCCAGGGCTACAGGGCTAGAAGCTGGATTTTCCTTGCAATGGCTGATCTGGATCAGGGTAGGGCTGGGCACTGGAACTGGCAGCATGGAGCCTCTTTCTCCTGGACTCTCAGTGACCTGCCCACCACTGGGACCCAGGCAGTGTGGAGGAGGAAGCTGTCTGATTTGAATGCGGGGTGGAATAGAAGTAGATTGGATCAAGCAGTCTGGTGAGACTGGAGCTGTGAGGAGAGAGATACTGTGAGGGGGATTTGGAGGGAGGAGACTGTTACTGGTTAGTCAAGGAGAGTGGCACTGGGAACCGGGGGTGCATCTGGGACTGGGAGACATCGGTGGTGGAGAGGGGTCAAAAAGGATTGTTTTTCCCCAGATGAATTCTGAAGTTGTTTTTCATCTTCCTCAGAAGCATCGAAGATTGGCCACAGCTGGAGGCAAGATACTGGCTGGGATAGATTAGTGCTCTGAGGTGGTACAGGGAAACATTTCTTAGATGCCTGGTTGATGTGTCTTGCTCATATACTCAGGCTCAAACTGACTGCCAAATTTGGTGTCAAAAAGGAATTTTTCCCCAGGTCAGATTGGCAGGAACCTTGGGGGTGAAGGGTGGGGATGCCTTCCTCTGTTGCATGAGCCATGGATTGCATGCTAGGATCATTTGTGTATATCTCACCTCAGTTCCCTGCCATTGCAGGGCCCTCAGGCTTTGGTGACACCTCTGTCTCTCCTGTTCTCTGCCTGCAACACGCAACAGTTTAGTCTCCTGAGAAATGAAAAGTTTTAGTCTAACTAAAGTCATTGGATTCAATATAGGAGTATCTGGGTGAAATTTGATGGTCTGTGATATACCAGAGGTCGGACTAGATGATCTAATGGTCCCTTCTGGCCTTAAACTCTATGCAATTAATCTTATGAGATGAGCAAAGGAAGCAATTCTGCCATATCGACGTGCTAAAGGGCAGATGTTCAGCTGGTATAAATGGTCACAGTTCCATTCAGTAACATCTGAGGAATTTTTTTTAAAGTGAGACATGAGCGTTCCCACTTTCTAAAGGGTAACTTCTTTGCACAACCAAGGGCAAATGTAGCCCATTAAATAAAAAAAAGACATTAATATACAACTACCCAAGGTTTCTTGTGACTACATAAACCATTCAAGCTTCATTCTCATGGTTTATAAAATCACTAGAACTCCCTTAATGGAAACATAATGGCATAATTCACAGTTACCTGGCTGCTAATAATTAATTCATATTCCTTTTCATTTATGGTTAAGAATTTTAATAAGACCATTCTCTTAATCATGTTTTCTCTAATTTAACCATGAAAAGCAGAAGCAAGGACTTATGTGGATGGATAGCTGTAGAGAATACTATTCCACCTTGTTAAAATAAAATAATTAGCTTAACAAATATGGCAAGAGGAAAGAAGAGAAAGGGAGTTCTCCTTTTTACATGTTTACACTATGAGTTGTGTTTGAAGCATTAGAACTGCTGCCATAACAGAGGTATGACCATAAATATTCATTGAAGTAGCCCGTGTCCTTGAATTTCAGAAAAGTTGCAGGTGCCTGCTTTGTAACACGTTCTTAATGAAATTGAGCCAAATGGGCCAATTCTGCATTTACACTCGCAACCCCAGTCAATGGAGATGAATAGGTGCAATTTGTTTTGCACCCAGTGGGTTTCAGGTAGAAAACATTCTAGATATCCTTGTGTGGCACAATATATATCTAAGGGTCACATCCTCACCTCTGCTGAAGAGGTATGGAGGGATGCGATGAGCAGTAATCTTGGCCCCAAAATCTTAAAGTAGCAGATCTAAGAAAGCAACATCCCCATCAGTCCCATCTGCCTTGGGGTCTGGAATCCCCTTCGAGCAAAAATCATTTTTACTAGGAGGGTGGTGAAGCACTGGAATGGGTTACCTAGGGAGGTGGTGGAATCTCCTTCCTTAGAGGAAAGCCCTGGCTGGGATGATTTAGTTGGGAATTGGTCCTGCTTGGAGCAGGGGGTTGGACTAGATGACCTCCTGAGGTCCTTTCCAACCCTGCTATTCTATGATTCTATGATAGAGGTTCCTGTTGGGGAAAAATAGTATGAGATCATGTAATTAAAGACTGTATCGAACGCATAGCTGCCAATAGGGCTGATTCGAGGTCACATGGGCATTTCCCATTTCCCATTAATTCTGGCATTTCCCAATTTTTGAGGGCCCGCCTTGGCAACCTTAATGTTCTTTAACATATTTTTCTTTGTCTGTATAATTCAAATGTTTAAAATGGCAGAAGTTCTTCGGTACTTTTAAAACAACTTTTCTTGAGACTCAGTATAAGTGAGATTAGCATTTAGAGTATGTCAGTGGAGTACAAGGGCCAGATGTTCATAACTTCATTACAAAATTTGTGTTGTTTTAAGCCATACAAACAAAGGCTCTCACAGTGCGCCTTACTACTTAAATGTGACATTGTTTGGATCTAAGAGAACTTGTAGTTATTACAAATGTAGTGGTATACAATCAGAACCTTCTTCTGATTCTTTCCTCCCCCAAAAGAGAACAGCATCAGTATATTCAGTATATATTTTAAAATATCAATCTGAAAATCAATTAGTCTAGTCCAGTTGCTGCCTTTCTGATCCCCAGACTCCAGACCTAATTATTTATTCTCCTTCCCTATGGGTACTTTATAACCCTGCATGCCACTAAGGCTGACCTGTACTGTAAATGAGAAAATGCTGCAGCGTCTGTATATTCCAGTAACAACCACATAAAAGAAACATAGCTCAGGTTCTATTCTTTACATTAATTGTGACCTACAGATGGCAGCTGCTCTATTAGTAGTCTCCTGAAGTGGTTTAATTTTTTATCGGTTGAAAGAGTTAACCACTCATACATTGTGGTGTTTCGGCTGCTTTCAGAAAGTAGGGCTATAGCAGATCCTCTTGCAGGTGCTGTTTATTCTCCTGTATGTAGGGTGCCAGATAACATGGAAATATTAATGTTATTGATTAGTATTATACCATCTGTTGGAAGGGGTTCTTTGTTTCTATAAGCCGTGACAATGCAACATAAACAATGTAGAAAGAATGGTCACACAGATTAAGAACTCACAGCACTGATTCTGACACAACTAATAACAAAAAAATTAAAAACAAAAGATGGATTACAATAAATTCAAGTATAGAGAGAAATGTCAGGCCTGATCCAACTCCTATTAGAGTGAATGACAGTCTTTCCTTTGACCCCAAATCAATAAAGCACAAACAACACTGTGCCCTGATGATAGCTGGGTTGGATTTGGTGTATATTGAAAGTGGAGTCCAAATGGTAAAATATATTTTGTATTTTTTCATAAGGAATATATCAAGTCCCTTCACTACAATGTATTAAGTGTCAGGTTTTCAGACCAATATTCCGTATGGGACTGAGAAAGTGACATTGTTCTATGTTTAAAGGTTTTTGTTCCACATAATGTATACAAATGTGAATAGAAGGCCCAGCTAAGGGAAAACAATCCTTTGCTGTAATAGTGCAATGTTACAAAGTGTATTATGCTCTGAATTGAGTTCAGTATATTGGTTTTCAATAGTGTCTCAGTATTTTACTTACTTTTTTGTAACATAAAGGCCCACATAGGGTTGCCAACCCCCCAGGATTGTCCTGGAGTCTCCAGGAATTAAAGATTAATCTTTAATTAAAGATTGTCATGATATGAAAACTCCAGGAATATGTCCAACCAAAATTGGCAAACCTATGTGCACACACAACAAAATGCCTAACTTACATTTTAATGGGAGTTAGATGGCTAAATATCATTGAGGATCTGGGACAAAGTGTCTGTTCTAAAGTTTTATATTCTTATATATAACTTTAAAATCTACAGAACTAATACAAATTAAAATAGATAGCCAAGCCAACATTGCACCCCTCCACATCATGCAACTCAATCAATCAGATGGACAAGAAAAGTGCCCCACTCTCCCTAAAGGCCCCACTCTGTACCTCTTAAGCCTCACCAAAAGACAGGCAAATGAAATGGATCCATTAAAATATCATTCTTTAGTGCTTCCTCTCTAAATTCAAATACTCTATAACATATAACGAGCCCTTTGTTGCACTTTGGGGAGTGGTAATTATAAGATAAAATGTACCTAATAGAGAATTCACATAGCACTGTTTTATTCTTATGAAAATATAGCATAGAATGGATTCATTTCAATAAGATCCATTCAAATTTGATCTATGGAGATGTGATCGTATCTCTTAACATATTAAAAGCCAAATGTAGGGCACATGATAGCAATGTCAGACAAAGTAAAAACGATAGGAACATGTTTCAAATGATATATTTTTTGTTTCTTTTAGAAGAAATTTTATTATATCTTGAAATATGGGAACAGTACTACAGGTATATACAATAAAAATGTATCTGTGAACTTAAGCAAGGTTTTCTACCACTTTAATATAACACTTGAGATAGTAGCAAATCAAAGGGCGGCTCTCGGATTGGAGCAAATGAAGAAAGAACCAAAGGGGAAATTGAGAGAGGCGGTTTTTTTATGTCTAAAATGCTTTTCTTCATGCAAATACATATTCATTCTCCTAGCCATACACGTGATAGTAATCAGATAATCACATTAATGATAGAAAAGATTACCTAGTTAATTTCATCCCATTTCTATGCCTACATAGAACTGTTCCCAACAATATATTCTGAACTACTTTGTCCTGCCTAGGGTTAAATGGCTGAAATAATGAAGCTTCCACTACTTCTATTGCAAGTCAGCTTTACAGTTCATAGAACTTTCACTGTTTAGAACTGCATGCAATATTGTAGATATATCACCAAAGTCTCCCCGACCCCCATCTCTTCTATTTGGGTGAATGAATGCTTAATTATAAGGATGGCATCTTTCATGTGTGTGTACATATGTATAATTACCTGTGTCTTCATATGGCACACTTAACATATAGGCACTTTTGAAAACTCCAGCCTAAGTGACATCAAAGCACAAACTCAATGGGGATTTGTGTTTCTAAGCCACTTACATTATTTTAAAAATTCCACTGTTTATTCTAGTTTGAGCCATATTGCAAGTTTCAGAAAGATATAATAAACTTAAAATAAGGACTGTCACTGGAACATTAATATCTCTAGAACTGGAATAAACATTACTCTATGTGTGCATAAACAAGCATATTTATTATAGGCAGAAGTAATAGTTAAGTGATGTGATAGTAGAAGTGATGTCCCTAATTAGGGGGCCAAAAATTTCCATTATAAGACCCTGTCTTTAGTTGCTTATAACTGTGCCAGTCTTTAACCATTTGAGATAAAAATTCCCCTGCTGGCTTTCTGCCTCAGGCTCAATATCTTGGAAGGTTTCAGCAAGCATAGTTCTACCATTTGTGAGAATGGGGTTAGGGGGAAATATGTTGTTTTGCCCATGTTAACAAACTCTTACAATCATTGAGTGGAGACGCTCTAGCACTTCCATGGTTTTGAACAAGGATTAGAAATATTGCAGGGGGCTCACTCTGGGATTAGGGAGGTGCCTTTTGCTGTCCCTGTGAAAATCCACACAAATTTAGCTAAATTGTAAGCCTCTGAAAATCTACATCTGCGGGAGAGGTTTGTTGGAGTTGGGCAGTAAAAGCCTCAGAACATTCTGTCTCCATACAGCATGTTTCACCCCCTCTGAGAACTGAGAGCAGTGATCTCAGCCTCCACCCACTACTTCCCAGGCAGCATGAAGCTGAGGAAGGAAACAATCTGACTCAAATGCAACAAAATGAAGAACACAGCGGGAATGGGAGGATACAGCCTGGGGGTGTGGGAGTAGTAGTAGTGGTGATGGTGGGGTGGGATGGGGTGGGGGGAACAGGAGCTGGGAGAACAGCAGCAGGCTGGGTGACAAAATGGTGAGGGGATGGGGGAACTGGACAGGCTAGGAAAGGGAGAAAAGAGTACAGGGGAAAGGGGACATGCTTGTGAGTAGAGTAAGAGCTGGTAGGAGAGGGACTGAAGGGGACAGAGGAAGACATGCCAGTGGATGGGGCAACAGGGTGCACAGTTAGTGGAGGAAGTAGGCAGAAGGGTTTACAATCCCTAGAACACACTCCCCTGCAGAATCTGGAATAGAACCCAGGATTCCTGAGACCTAGTATTCCCCTGCTGTCAGCAAATAGCTGTGAAACCCTTTGTCAAAGTGTGTGTCTCATCCCGCTTTAGTGCTCGTCCACAGAGGGAATAACAGCCTGCTACTCCTACTGGTTACACCATTAGCTCAAATGGTAGAAGTTAGTGCTGTGGATCTAAAGTTTCCAACCCTGCTGATGAACCATGTGGTGGTCAGTACGGTCCTGCAGAATGATATATCTGTGTTACTGGCTTTTTTTTAATGCCTAGGAAATAACTTAAAATAACTTTTGTTAGGATTGTAAAATCAAACACCCAAAAGTAAGGAAATGCCAGAAATAAGATATAAGAAATAAGATTGCAGAAATAACACCACCCTATACCGAAAACCTACTGACCACTATACTTACCGACATGCCTCCAGCTTCCATCCAGGACACACCACACGATCCATTGTCTACAGCCAAGCTTTAAGATACAACCGCATTTGCTCCAATCCCTCAGACAGAGACAAACACCTACAAGACGCTCTATCAAGTGTTCTTAAAACTACAATACCCACCTGCTGAAGTGAAAAAACAGATTGACAGAGCCAGAAGAGTACCCAGAAGTCACCTACTACAAGACAGGCCCACCAAAGAAAATAACAGTTCGCCACTAGCCGTCACCTTCAGCCCCCAACTAAACCTCTCCAGTGCATTATCAGAGATTTACAACCTATCCTGAACGACGATCCCTCACGCTCACAGATCTTGGGAGAAAGACCAGTCCTCACTTACAGACAGCCCCCTAACCTGAAGCAAATACTCACCAGCAATCACACACCACACAACAAAACCACTAACCCAGGAACCTATCCTTGCAACAAAGCCCGATGCCAACTCTGTCCACATATCTATGCAAGTGACATCATCACCGGACCTAATCACATCAGCCATACCATCAGGGGCTCATTCACCTGCACATCTACCAATGTGATATATGCCATTATGTGCCAGCAATGCCCCTCTGCCATGTACATTGGCCAAACCGGACAGTCTCTACGCAAAAGAATAAACAGACACAAATCTGACATCAGGAATCATAACACTCAAAAACCAGTAGGAGAACACTTCAACCTCTCTGGCCAGTCAGTAACAGACCTGAAGGTGGCAATTTTTCAACAGAAAGACTTCAAAAACAGAATCCAATGAGAAACTGAATTGATTTGCAAATTAGATACCATTAACTCTGGCTTGAATAGAGACTGGGAATGGCTCAGTCATTACACTACTTGAATCTATTTCCTTATGATAACTATCCTTACACCTCTTGTCAACTGTCTGTAATTGACCATCTTGATTATCACTACAAAAGTTTTTTTCCTGCTAATAATAGATCATCTTAATTAATTAGCCTCTTAGAGCTGGTATGGCATTTTCTCTGTATGTGTGTATATATATACTCTTATTATATGTTCCATTCTATGCATCCGATGAAGTGGGCTGTAGCCCACAAAAGCTTATGCTCAAATAAATTTGTTAGTCTCTGAGGTCCCACAAGTACTCCTGTTCTTTGTGCAACTCTAATTCACCCCCATTGTGTATCTGCATTATGAGACAGTCTTTAGTTACATGATCACATCTTTTTTCCATAGGACCTTGCCTCATTCAGTGCACAGGGCAGACTAAGCTCTGGAATGAAGCTGAGATATGATATGAAGGAAACTCTTGTTTATAGGACCCCAGCCTCATTTGCTATGGAAACTGGAAGGTGTGTGATGAATCAGGCAGGGGAATGCAGGCATAGAAAGGATGTTCTCATGGTTAAGGGAGTTGAAAGCTGTGCAGGAGAATTGGATCCCTCCTTCTACCACAGAATTTCCTATGTGATACTGGGCAAGTCACCCAAACCAGACTTTCCGATGGTCACTAATTGTGTTCCTCATTTTTGGGGTGCCTAACCTGAGATCCAGGGGTCTGATTTGCAGAAGTGCTGAACACTTAAAACTACAACTGAACTAAATGGGAGCTGTGCTTTGAACATATAAAGTGCTATATAATTGATGATCTCAGAAAAATCAAGTGCTAGGCATCTCAAACTGGGCACTCAAAATTAGTGGATACTTTTGACAGTTTGGACCTTAATCTCTCTGTGTCTCAGTTCCTTGTCTGTAAGATGGGGAAAATAATACCCATCTTACTTCCCAGGAATGTTATGAAGGTAAATTAATGTTATGAAGCATTAAAATACTAGTGATGAATGTTGTAAAAAAGCCCACAAAGAAATTAAAAATTCTGTTATCAGTGTAAGTTTAGGATTGCATGTGGAAAATAGGACATGGGGCCATACACTGAATGATGTGGATAAAAGGAAATATTGAATAGCTACTCATGCTGTATGAACTGTCCATCCTGTGCACTGAATGAGGCAAGGAAAGACTAATATATAACCATGTAAAAACTGTCATAATACAGTACATCTACATATATACAAAAGTGGCCAAATTAAGGTTGCATAGATATCTTAATTATGGCATTTTCTAACTTCAGAGTGCTTGACTTTGCAACCTTGATATTTTTAACATAGTTTTTGTATATTTATATATAATCTACTATTTTGAAATAATTATTACAAAATTACAACCAACCAATTAGATCTCATTGGTTAGTGTTTCATTGTTAGATTCCACCTTGCCATAACTGAAACAAATGTCATATGATATGTAGGAGAATCTACAGTAGCATCCATACAACTATGTAATTCATACCTAGGTGTTTGGCTCGTTAGCAGATACAGAATCATATTTGGGGGAGTCACCTGCTGCTGTATAGTCAAAAGCTCACTAGCGCTGTTGATCCACTTCTACAGTAGGCTTAGTACTTGAATAATAATTATTTACTTTCACTCTTCCCCTCCTAATTCTAAATCAATATGATCCTCTGTCCTTCTCTATAGCTGAGATCTTTGGGAATACTATTCCGAAGGATAGACTTGAATAGGCTTAAGTGGCAGCACAGACTAAAAGCTTTTTAGTTTTTGTAAAATCTACAGCTCCAGCCTTGGTCTTTCAACAGCTTGTTCAGCTGAGAAAAATGGATTGTGTGATCTTAATATTCAACTGATCAGGCTGAAAGCTCTGCACTTCAGATGTTAAGTTTTGCAGATGGAAGGATTATAACTAGGTGCAAATTTCTTCCAGGTAGACCAGCATGCCTTCTAATGAAAGAATTGTCCAATAGTACTGCTACAGTTTGATAGGAACTGCCACACTGAATCAGACCTGAGGTCCATCTAGTCCTGTATCCTGAAAATGGCTAGTACCAGAGCCAGGTTGTGAATACCTTACATTGAATAGAATGTTACTGCACCAGTAGTCCCATGACCTTCAGTGAGACTGCTTCGGGTTCAGGGTACTACTCTACATAAATAAGAGTATTATATTCTGACCCTTAATATGTGTTTCACTTCGTCTGTCTGTAAAATAGGTACGTTACTTCCTTACTGCTAAGGGAAGATGTGGAGCTCAATTAATTTGTTTATATAGTACTTTGAGTAGTTCAGAAAGCACACAGTATTATTTTAAGAAGTTTCATTTTTTTCTAAAGGCAGCAGAAAAGTACATTATAGTAGGGAATCCTATCCTTCACAAGGGACCTCTAAAGGAGAGGCTCTGTTGGAGACAGACTATTGGATTAGATGGACCCCTGATCTGATCGTGAGTGACAATTCCTGTCTTCGTAAAAAGAGCATATTTTCAGTGAACTTTGCTTAACTGTAGAATTTTCTTCCACCTATAGTACTACAGTCCTATAGTTCGTTGCGTGGTGTAGAGTCCAACTATCTACTGAGGCATTTGACGATGGAATGTAATATTTTGGTCATTGAAGATGGGGTTAAGTTTTTTAGTTTTAGTTGTCATTAATCAAGTGACTGACATTTTTAGTCAAGTAAGTTCATACACATGTACCCTGTGACCCTGGGCTAATCCCTTTTCCCCTGTGTTCCCTCCCAAACTTTGTCTGCCTTTTCTAGTTATGTCTTGATCCACTGACGCAGATGGTACTCAAGCCTGTGTTTAAAATTAAGCATACACCTAACTTTCCTGGATAGGGCTGGATTTACTCATCAAACCCATATGATCTACTGGGGACTGTTTTTTTTTTTTTAAATATGGAAATATATCTATCTCATAGAGCTGGAAGGGACCTTAAAAGGTCATTGACTCCAGTCCCCTGCCTTCACAGCAGGACCAATTTTTGCCCCAGATCCCTAAATGGCCCCCTCAAGGATTAAACTCACAACCCTACATTTAGCAGGCCAATGCTCAAACCACTGAGATAGCCCTGTTGTGCTACCTAGAGTGACCATGGTTTATGGCATCACACCAGGCATCGTGTAGTGAAATTCCTAGGTCTGGCTCAATCCTGCCACTCCATGAATCTCTGGGGTGGCCCAAGGTAGGGCCAGGGCATGCACCCCTTTGTGTATCGATTGACAGCTTGAGAGCACGGTGTGCTGGGGTGTTTTTGTTTACCCTCGTGACATGGCTGAAGAGCATACAACCCTGCTTTTGAATAGAATTAGCAATCGAAGGAAGGTCAGGTCTCTTTGAGATTGTGATATTTCACACAAAATCAAACTGTTTTATACTCAGGATTTAGCACTGACAGTGCATATGAATGTATCTAATTCTGCAAGGTCATCTAGTTCAGTCCCTTGCACTCATGGCAGGACTAAGTATTATCTAGATCATCCCTGATGGGTGTTTGTCTAATCTACAGTTAGGAAGTTTTTCCTAATGTCCACTCTAAACCGCCCTCACTGGGAATAGTGTGTGCAATTTTGGTTTCCCATGTTTAAGAAAGAGGAATTCAAACTGGAACAGGTGCAAAGAAGAGCTACTAGGATGATCAGAGGACTCGAAAACCTACCTTATGAGAGGAGACTTGAACTTGGCTTGCTTAGCCTAACCAAACAAAATCTGAGGGAGCTATGATTGCTGTCTATAAATAAATCAGAGGCATGAAATACCAGGGAGGGAGAGGAGTTGTTTAATTTAAGAGCAAATTTTGGTACAAGAACAAATGGAAGAAACTGGCCATCAATACATTTAGGCTTGAAATTAGAGGAAGGTTTCTAACCATCAGTGGAGTGAAATTCTGAAATAGTCTTCCAAAGGAAGTAGTGGCTTCAAGACTGAGCTTGATATGTTCAGGGAGAGGATGATATGAGAAAGTTGCCTACAATAGGATATGGCCCATCTGCAAATACTACAGTAGTAGCAAATATCTCCAACAGTCAGAGGTGGGACGATAGAGTGGGAGGGATGAGTTACTACAGAGAATTTTTTGCCAGGTGTCTGGCTGGTGGGTCTCACCCATGTGCTCAGGGTCTAACTGATCGTCATATTTGGGGTAAGAAAGGAATTTTCTCCAAGGTCAGATTGGCAGAGACCCTGGGGTATTTTACCTTTCTCTGCAGCATGGGGCACAGGTCACTTGCTGGTTTGAACTAGAGTAAACTGTGGATTCATGTGTCTGACGAAGTGGGTATTCACCCACGAAAGCTTATGTTCCAATACGGTCTGTTAGTCTATAAGGTGCCACAGGACTCTTTGTCGCTTTTTGTGGATTCTCTGGAAGTTGAAGTCTTTAAATCAAGATTTAAGGACTTCAATAATGCAAAGATTCTGGATCTCTTACAGGAGTGGGTGGGTGAGGTTCTATGGCCCCAATGCACAGGTGATCACTCTAGATGATCACAATGATCCTGTCTGGCCTTAAAGTCTGAGTCTGTAAGATGGCTCAGGTTTCTGACCTGTATAGCAAGTCAGGTAGTACACAGATTTGATAGATCCTAAACTTTGAGCACCAAGATGTGAATACATGATACATCCATAAGCAATACATAGATTTCATGCAAGGGGCGGTGAGACTGATCAGTCAAAGAGTGTCCCAGATTTAAGCATGCAGTTAAATACTTTGTGGAATTGGGCTCTGAGAGAGTCTATAGGACTGCTTAGTTCGTGCCTAGCTGAGGTAGGGTTGCCAACCCTCCCAGTTTCACCGGGAGTCTCCCAAAATTGGGCTCTATCTCCCGGAGGCTACTTAAGCCAAACTAGGAGATTTTAGGCTGCTAAAAGTCCGGCGGCGCAGCAGAGCTAAGGCAGGCTCCCTACTTGCCCCGGCTCTGTGCTGCTCCCAGAAACGGCTGGCAGGTCCCTGCTGCTCCTGGAGGAGAGGCCAGGGGGCTCCGCGCATTGCCCCTGCCCTGAGTCCGACACCATGGCTCCCATGGGCTGGAAACTGCAGCAAATGGGAGCTGCGGGGAAGGTGCCTGCAGGTGGGGGTGGCGCCTTCAGGCGGGGGCAGTGCGCGGAGCCTCTGGGACGCCTCCAGGGGCCACAGGGATGTGCCAGCCGCTTCCGGGAGTGGTGCGGGCCAGGGCCTTAGCACCACTGCGCCGCTGACTGGGAGCTGCCTGAGGTAAGTGCCACCCGCCCGGAGCCCTCACCCCTCACCCCTTCCACACTCCAACCCACTGCCCCAGCCCTGAGCCTCCTCCAGCATGCAAACTCTGTCCCAGAGCCTGCACCCCTTACCCACTCCTGCACCTGAATTCGCTGACCCAGCCTTGAGCCCCCTCCTAGAGCCCACACCCCCTCCCGCACCCCAAGCCTCTGCCCCAGCCTATGATGACCAGGTGTCCAGTTTTTGTCTGGAACACCCGGTCAAAAAGGGATCCTGGTGGCTCCGGTCAGCACTGCTGACTGGGCCGTTGACTGTCTGGTTGGCAGCGCTGTGCTCCTTGTGGCTCTTGGGAAGCAGCCGGCATTTCCCCCACTCCATCTCCTACACGTAGGGCGGGGGGAAGAACCCTAGGGCCCGTGGGCCAGATCCGGCCCAGTGGTTAATTTATTCCAGCCCACGGCATCCCCCCGTGGGGCTGGATCCGCTGCGCTGGCTCGTGCCCGCTGCGGGGTGAAGCCCTGAGCCTCCGCACCCCCAGTGGGGCTGGAGCCACAAGTGGGGGGAAGCCCTGAGCCTCCACTTCCCCCTCCCTCGAGGGGCTGGAGCCACAAAAGCCAACCTGTCCTGCTGCAGGGGGAAGCCCTGAGCCTCCGAGCCCCCCTGGGCGGGTGAGTGAATGGCCCATGATTGATTTTTTTTATGTGGGTCAATGACCTGTGACAGAAAAGAGGTTCCCCACCCCTGAGCTCTCGTGCCCCAACCCCCTGCTCCAGCCCTAATCCTCCTCCCACCCTCTGAACCCCTCAGTCCCAGCCTGGAGCACCCTCCTGCACCCCAAATCCCTCATCCCCTGCCTCACCCTAGAGCCCACACCCTTAGCTGGTGCCCTCAACCCGCATCCCAACTGCCTGCCCCAGCCCAGAGCCCCCTCCCATACTTCGAACCCCTCATCTCCACCCTCCAGCCCAGAGCCCCCTCCTGTACCCCAAAGCCCTCATCCCTGGCCCCACCCCAGAACCCTGCACTGCCAGAGCCCTCACCCCCTCCTGCACCCCAGCACCTGAGCCAGCCCGGTGAAAATGAGCGAGTGAGGGTGGGTGTGGGGGGTTCAGAGGAGGGGTGGGGCATAGGCAGGGCCTCAGAGCAGGGGTGGGGCAAAGGTGTTTGGTTTTGTGAGGGTAGGAAGTTGCCAAGCCTCCCCCAGCCCTGAGCCCCCTCCTAGAGCTTGCACCCCTCACCCCCCTCCTGCACCCCAACCCCCGCTTCCCACCCCGTGAAAGTGAGTGAGGGTGAGAGCGAGAGAGAGCAGCGCCAGGGAGGAAAGGGGATGGAGTGAGCAGGGCGGGGCAAGGATGCTTGGGTTTGTGTGATTAGACAGTTGGCAACCCTAAGCTGAGGTGTGACGCTACACTGCAGTAGCCTGCCAGCACTAGCTGTGCGAGAGGACCCTGCACTACTACCCCTTCCCTAGTCCGCTTGGAACGACACAGTTTTGCAAGCGGAGATACTCAAAGCACACCACGGACCTGGTGGTGCAGGGGCGGCAGGGTCACCTGCAAAGGACAATGCACACCCAGGCTTGCAAGTGCTGGTGCAGAGAAGCCCAAACCCCCTTGGGGGCAGGGGCTGCCTCTCCCCCGCCTTTGTCCAGCACCAAGCCCTCACCACTCCCCAAGCTACGGGAGCGGAGCGGCTCCACTGCGCAGGCGCGTCCGGGGTGTGTGTGTCTGTGTGTGGCGCGCCACCCCCGCGTGAGGTCACTCGGCCCGCGCCCCTCCCCCCTCCGGCAGCGGCCGAGGGTTGCCGAGCGGCGGGCCGGGGTTTGCGGGCGCCGCTAGGGGGCAGTTGCGGGCGCAGCCGGGCGAGCCCAGCGGGGAGGTGGCGGCGGTGGCGCTGGGAGCGGGTCCGTGTGCGGGGATCGGCGCAGCTTCCTGGTCGCGTGCGGGGAGCCCGGCACCTGCTCGGCGCGGCCGGCGGGAGAGAGGAGCCCCAGGCCGGGAGCAGCGGGGCGGCGCTGCCCCATGGTGCGGCAGGTACCGCGCGGGGGCGGGGACGGGGGCGCGCTGCCCGGGGAGCCGCCCGCTGCGCTGGGGCCGGGGCGAAAGTTTGCGGTGGGTGGGCGGTAGGGAACCTCCTGGGGGGTTACCCGGTCCCAGGTCGGTCTCCTTGGCCGCTGTCCCGTGCGAGGGGCGGTGGCTGGCGGGTGGGGTCCCGAGGCGGGGGGTCCGAGGATTTTGGGGGGAAAGGTGGGGGCGCTCTGAGCCGGGTAGGGGAAGCAGATCAGCATCTTCCAGCCCGACTCCGGGCACCGCTGGTTCATAGCTAGTGTCTTTCGAGGATGGTGTTTTCCAGGCTGCAAGCAGCTGTTACTAGCTGCAGTCAGTGCCACACTGGGATACACCGTGTTTCCCCGAGTAGGTTAGGTGCGCTGAATGGCAGCTCTGGGGAGGCTGGCCAAGGGCTGCTAGGATGATCTTTCAGTTATGAAGTCACTTCTCTGAGTTTAGTTTCCAGCTGCATTTAAACTGGCTATAAATGTCTTGGAAACTCTTGCAAACTTTGTAAATATCCCATGAAGTTCACATAGCAAAGAAAAGTTGACAGATGTTCATTGCAGTGTGACTTACAGAACAGGGTTTTTTGTTATAAGGCTACTCTGATTCCTTTCATCTTCTTCACCCTGGCCTCTTCTCTCCAAGTCAGTCACGAAACGCGTTGAATAATAGTTTTTCTATAACATTGTTGTTAAAACAACTTTGTTTTAACTGGGTTTTTCAATTGGTCATCTTTCTTTCTTCCTGGAGTAGTAAAGGTAAATGGACTTGAACTTTTTAAAAAAAATTGCAATCTAATGTTAGTTGCCATATTACTTAATATTTCCTAATTTGCTGTTTCATAGATGATATAAACCACCTCAAAGGGTGACAGTTTTCCTCAGTAGTTCTTTTCTGCACATCTTGTGCTGACTTCTACCATATATACGTTATGAAAACAAGTTTATGGTGCCATAACTAAGCAGTAAAGAAAGTAAAGTATATTAGATTTTAAAGTATGAAATTTCCACTCCTCAATTGGACCTCCTTATGACCTCACCTTTCCTGTGATGTCTCCAACTATTTAGCCATCTAATGTGGAGGAGGCAGGGCAGTTGAAAGTAAACGATATGCTTTATAAATACACACAGTACTTGTATGTTGTTTTTCTTGCCTCCATTCTTAGCTTAATTTGTCTCTTTAGAATATACATTTTTTGGAGCATGGGTTTTTCCCCTGTATGTTTGTACTGCACCTAGTACATTGCAGGCAGTACTGTAATACATAATATAATTAAAAACTAGTTGACACATTGATAGCATTAAATACAGATACTGCTATTTTGAGCGTTTGAAACATTACTTGTAGTAATACATTTAAGGTTTTCAGTTATAAGTGTAAGTGCTGTTATAGCAGAACTTTTGTATCATTTTCTTAAAACTTATTTTTTTGATAACTGTTCAAATTTTCTATACTCATTCACATTTAGGAGGATCATTATTTGGTTGTTTTAAAAAAAGTATTAAACTTTTGTAAAGACCAACAACAAATAATTGTCTTAATACTTGGGTGGTTTCACTTCCAAAGGAAACAGCTGACAAACAAGAGTGAGAAAAGAAAGATGAGATCCCATTGTAACCAGTGGATTCTGAATAACTGTTAATGAAATGCAAATAATACAATCTTGGTGACACTGACTTCGTCTTATTGTTGGAAAAAATCTCGACATAGAACCACATTTCTTATTTTAAATATAGTGGAAAGGGAACATGTGCCAAATATCACATATATAGCACTGTACATCTTCAAAGTATTTTACAAATTAATTTATTTGAAGAACTGTCTTGTGTTGATAAGATTATTGAGGAAATTATTTTTTTGTTTCATGAAACACTTAATACTAGTGACATATCTGATCCTTACTTATGCAGATTCTTAAACACCAAATTACTTGCCAGAGGTTTTGTAATTATAAACATTTATAAGGTGTCTATCGTTTATCATCTGTTTTTACATGTTTTATAATTGGGGCAGTTAATTCACACTTTTAATTGGAGAGAACACTGAATGTTATTCTAATACTAACTGAATTCCTGTAGAAAATGTTTTCTGAAACAAGAAAGATAATCAATGTGAAAAGACTGCTGTAGCGATTAGACTGAAGTGACCAAACTAAACTTTGTAATTTAACAGTCACTTCTCTGGACAATTGATAAACTGTCTCCACAGTGAATTTTTAAGTGATCAGTCCCTCTAGAGACAGGCCAGTAACACTTCTTACTTAGAAAATTTAATAAATAAAGTCAGAACAATGATTATAATATGGATACTTTGTGGAAACTGATTACTTTTACACATCAAATCTGTGTTTCTGTCACCTACTCTAATATGTTGAGAGCAAAACTTATTTAAGATTCCCGTTTTTTAAATTTGGCTTACTTCAGTGATACATAAACAGTTTTTCAATATGTTCCTGTGCAGTTTTTCTATGAAGCTGAGTAACGATAATCTTTCACCAGCCCAAGCATTTTAATGTATACAAAAGTAATTAAAGCCAAATAATTCTGTTAAGTAGACTAAACAACAATATGGATATCAGTGTTTATATTTCCTTATTTCATTTGTTTGCTGATGGTCTTAACGTGTGGTAGCTGCACATTTGACTATCAGATTAAAAATAAAAAAGGAGACTCTGACCCTAAATAGACAGTTACGACTATTTGTTTGTTTCAGTGCGTCTTTTTAAAGATAGTAATACATAAGTATCTATATTAAGAGTTTTGTGTAGAGCTTGTAGCCCTTTTTCCCCCTCAGTCCTGTGCAGAAGTGTTCCCCTATATCCACTGAATTTTATGAGAATTGTTTTGTATCAGAGACAACTGTGCACAATTCTTATATTGGAAAGAATGCACTACAGTAGATGATTGAGAGAAGAGGATTTTTAAAATTATTTGCTAGCTCATGAAGCTTGAAGAAATATATATTCTGTTTTGTTTTGATATTATTGTGAATCAGTCAAGTGTTTGACTTAATTTGTATAATCAATGATTCATAGACTTTAAGGTCAGAAGGGACCATCATGCTCATCTAGTCTTACCTCTTGCACATTGCAGGCCACAGAACCTTACCCAACCACTCCTGTAATAGACCCCTAACCTCTGACTGAGTTACTGAATTCCTCAAATCATGGTTTATAGACTTTAGGTTTCAGAGAATCCACCTAGTTTACACTAGTTTAAACCTGCAAATGACCTGTGCCCCATGCTGCAGAGGAAGGTTTAAAAAACCAAATTTCTTCCAATCTGACCTGGGGCAAAATTCTTTCGCACCCCAAATATGGTGATCAGTTAGACCCTGAGCATGTGGGCAAGACTCACCAGCCAGACACCTGGGAAAGAATTCTCTGTAGTAAGTCAGAACCCTCCCCATCTAGTGTCCCATTGCACAATTAAAAACAAGCTATCTTACAAGTCATAGTTTTTACTGTATAAGACACACAGGGCTAGAACCCACAAAGGGACTTAGCCATGCCTAAGTCCAACATTTAGGCATCCTTTGAGATCCCTAAAACTGCCACTCAGCTGCTGCTTAACTTTGGAGGTTCCTTGTGGTGTCTAAATTTCTGCTGGTGAGAATGCACAAAGCCACCTAAGTCCTGGTGTTGTTGAGCTGTCAGCAGCCCCACTGGGACTCTCAAATTAGGTGTACCTCAGTCTGTTTTGCCTGTGGGCTCTGATCCAGGAGGCATTTTCAGCACATGTTGACTGGATCAGGCCCAGTCCCGGACAGCCGGGTGTGAGCAGATTGGGAATTTTTCAAAGTGGGTGTGTGCGTGAGTATGTACATACATAGCCAATAGCTCAGTGGTTAGAATACTCATCTACAATGTGGGATACCTGTTTGCAAATCCCCATTCTGCCTGTTTTGGAGCAGGGACTTGAGCCCATGTTTACCACATCCCATGTAAATGCCACCAGGTTATTGACTATAATAGAGTGGAGGTTTTGCTCGTGCTCTGTGTGTGTGTGTGTGTGTGTGTGTGCGTGTGAGATAGTAAATCTGGTCCAGAGTTAGGTGCCTAACTGTCTTTGAGGAGTGGGGCTTAGATTCCACTCATCAGCATTTCCTGTTGTCTAGTTTAGGCAGCACCCCGTTCAGGATGTTGTCCTCTGTGAATCCCATCCTCAAGTGCTTAACTCTGTTTGTGGATGGTATAGGGAGACTGGGTGACTGCTCAAGGCTAAAGATTTCACTTGGCAGCAGGGCCCCTAAAAGTTAGATGTTGTAATGCTCAGCATTGCTATTTCTAAGACCTTTTGTGGATCTAGCCCGTAGTACACCTCTATCCTGATATAACGTGGTAAAGCAGCGCTCCGGCGGATCAAAGCAAGTTCAATATAACACGGTTTCACCTATAACACGGTAAGATTTTTTGGCTCCTGAGGACAGCGTTATATCGGGGTAGAGGTGTACTTGAAACAAGTTGTTTTATATTTACAGCACATTCATTGAAACAGTCTATATTATAAATGTTGCACTCCATTCTGCAATTCTGATTATAATATTTCTGTTATCTCCCATGGCTTTTTACTTTAGCAGTCTGGGTTGTCACTAACAAAGATTCAAGTAACTCTCGTCTTGATGTTTTTCAAAACTATCCTATGTTGAAATTGCAAATTGGAAAGTTATTCCACAATAAATTATGTTAATAAAAGAGGATTTAAATGATGGTATTGAATATTTGAATTATATGGAACATAATAATAATAGTATCTAGCACAGATTATCTTGTTCCCTTTTCTTGTCTGACACTGTAGTAGAGCCACATTCACAATGTAAGTGGGAATGCTGCAAATAGAACAGCAAGGTTTGGCCTTAAAGTTCTAGTCTGAAAAAAAGACACTAAAAATGATACATTTATAATCAGTGGATCAGTTTCCTCTGTGTATTCATTGACAAAAAATAAGGTTTTTCTGCTCTTTGCTCCTGTTAATGCAGCGGAGTGCTTTTGTAGAGTGATTTGGATTCTGTTCCTTCTTCATCAAACAGTATTGTTTACTAAGTTCTAACTAGTTCAATCTGTGCAAATTCACAAAAGACTATAGGATTGACCAGGTGTCACTTGTGATGATGCGTGAGAAGGAGGAAACAGTGCAGCTTAATTTTAAAATCCTATGTTGCATTCTCAAAGTTAGTAGTTAGGGTAAAACCGTATCCTTTTTATTTGTAAATTAAATATATGTATGTGAAGACCACTAAGAAATAGCGAACAATTTACCTCTCAGAATATAATCACTTTGCTTTAAGGATGATGAGGTGTTACGGTTTTAATAATTACCGTATAATGGAGTTTAATGAAGAGCTTAGATATTGTTAGCTTCATATCAGTATGTTCTGAACCTTGCAAAGAGTAAATCTGTTATTTTTTCCTAGCATTGCAAATATCTAAATATAGGAAATCAAAACAAAATGAGCTAGCATGTTTTAGAAACATTATGCCATTTATTTATTTCTTCCTTGCACTCAAAACATTTGATGGAAAACAAGCTATTCAGAAATACTCTTTAATGAGTGACTTGTATGGTATACAGTCCTTCTCTTTTAACTCTTAGTTTCCCACTACTTTGTTTTTGGCAGACTCTTTTTTCGAGTCTTGAAGACTTTTTCCATAAAGGGGATATTGATGCCTCCTTATTTTTGAAAATATTCCATCTACCAAATTAAAATATACCCCTATTTCCAAGGCTTATAATACTTAGATGATATAAATAGCTTTTACCTTGAATTATAACTTAACTTTATGCTATGATTTCATGTCTTAACATACTTGTCAGCTACACAAGGCTAAATTGAAACATCTGTTGTACTATATCACCTTACTTTTAGAAATTTGTAACAGGCTGTAATGTGCATGTTCCCTAAATGTTAATATTGCTAAAGACGCTGGTGTTACACTTTTTGTGAAGTGGTGAGAAATGTTCAGTTTATTTCTTTTTGTCTTGTAATGGCTGATGCTTTTGTGACTTTATTCTTATTTTCACAAATTTCATCACTTAGTGTACACTTCATATCTTTGTTTTTTCTGATGTACCTCTCCTTTTTGTCCTTTGAGATGTTCCGAACAAGTTAAATAGCTAAATTTCCTAGCAACTGGATTATAAAGGAAGTAGCTGTCTTGCACAAGAAACATAGTAATTTTATGATGTGGCATCTCAGATGAATGAGTGATAGAAAGTAAAGAATTGTAGAAATAAGAGCCCCAATCCTGCAAACTGATCTGTATGAGTGGACCTCTGTACCCATGCAGAACCTAGTGGCCTTAAGAGAGCTTTCCACACAGCCCCTTTGCACACAGCCATTTGCACACAGCCCCTTGAAGTCAATGGGGCACTGCATGGGTGCTGAGATGAGCTTGTATAGATCAGCTTGCAGGATTGGGGCCATAGTTACCAGCTCCCCCAAGTCTCCACACTAGCTCTTGCTTTGATTTCCTTCCATAGTTCCACTGAAGTTGTGGATCCTTCGAGTTACTGTTTTCCCCTTCAGTCTACACAACCTATGGCACGTGTGCCGAAGGTGGCACGCGAGCTGATTTTCAGTGGCACTCACACTGCCCAGGTCCTGGCCACCGGTCCGGGGGGCTCTACATTTTAATTTAATTTTAAATAAAGCGTCCAGGGCTTTGGAACTGTGCTCCGGCTCCGCTCCAGCTCCAGGCAAAAACCTGCAGCTCCACTGCTCCAGAGCTGCTCCAGAGCTGCTCCGTGCTCCAGCTCCGCTCCAAAGCCCTGGAAGCTTCTTAAACATTTTAAAAACTTTATTTACTTTACATACAACAATAGTTTAGTTATATATTATAGACTTATAGAAAGAGACCTTCTAAAAATGTTAAAATGTATTACTGGCACACGAAACCTTAAATTAGAATGAATAAATGAAGACTCGGCACACCACTTCTGAAAGGTTGCCGATCCCTGATCTACATGATAGTGAAAGCAAGTAACATGCAGACTTACCAAAGGAATTTCTAAACATACCCGCGGCTTTATTCTTAGACAGCACAAGAAATGTATAGATATGTGGAAAAATTACAATACCTGCATGTAAATTATGCCTCAGTTTCCTCACAACTCTTTGGATTTTGGTCAGTATCCTTACAGGGTCCCAGGGACCCTCCTTTTATCCTTCTTCTGCACAGCCTTAACATCTGCTCTGTTCTCTATAATGGTTTATAAGAGCTTTCCTTGTATTAAGTTCCGGTCCCTCTGTGTCAGGTGACTTTCCCCAATGGTTTCAACTCCCTTGTCAGGTGATCCATTGCTTTGTTATGGACCCCTGCAATCAGGCTGGTAAAGTTGGTTCCCCTTGGATTCAGACAGTATATTATCCTAGGCTTGTTCTACGTGAATGGAAGACCATCCAGGTTATCGACTACTGATTGCTTCCTATTGTTAGCCTTCTGCCAACACCTCCAGGAATCCCAGTGTATTGTGAAGGTTAAAAGACAACTGTGAAATTACAATGCAGTTTTACAATCAAAAAGGTATTCACAAAACAAAATGGAGTTCATAGTTTGATATAGATACATACGGAGGTACACAAATCTGCCACATTGACTATGTTTTTTCCACTCTTATGCTATGCTCTTATGCCTGTGCTATTATATATGCAACTTCAAGCATATACAGAGTCACAAACTTTGAGGCAAGTAGCTTTTGGCATCTTAAATTTGAAAGAAATGTTCAAACTTAATTATTATAATCTGTTATCTTTTAATTAATGGAAGTTAGTGCTTGTTCTTGAAAGGTGTCATTTTGCCAAAACTGGGAACTGACATCTTCCATTTGACCCCGGAGCAGAAGTATAGTACAAGCAGTGGTGGTGCAAATACTGTTGCCCATATTGACTCAACAAATGTTCCTCCTTCCTAATCTGAAGAGCCCACAGTGGAGTGAAATGATAATTGAGTATCTCTCCTGACACTACCACCAACTGTGATGGGTTTTTGTGATGTGGATAGTATTCTGCTAGAAGCTGAACTGAGAGACAAGTAGGAGTAAGTTTAGAGATGCAGCCCAGTTCTTGCCCCTTAAAAATCAGTGGGAAATGGAAACTAGTGTTTAATTCACCCCTTATGTGCACACTGTTCTGAAAACACATTAGAAGGGTATAACTAGCAATTTTAACTAGAGCTGTGTGCAGGGGACACATTCTGTTGTTTCACAAAGGATTTAGAAATTTCTTCATGTTTTCATTCTGATTAGAAACAACATGGAAAACTTCTAAATTCTCCACAAAAGAAAATTTCCCCCAAAATTCCAAATGTAAGTCAATTGAAACAGAATGTTTCAACAAAATCAAAATGTTTTATATCAGCTTCATTTTTGCATTATAATATGAAATATACATTTTTAAAAAATGAGTAATTTCAAAACAAAAAATCAGTATGCTTTATTCCGATATTTTTAAAGTCAAGTTTGTCACAATTTCATGAAACATTTTCACTCTGGAATAGCATTCTCTTATGGGAAATGGTTCCATCAATTTTTTTCTCGACCAACTCTAACTCCTCCAAAGCAGTTGCAATCCCTCCCAGTTTGGTATCATCCGCAAACTTAATAAGCATACTTTCTATGCCAATATCTAAGTCGTTAATGAAGATATTGAACAGAGCCGGTCCCAAAACAGACCCCTGCGGAACCCCACTCGTTATGCCTTTCCAGCAGGATTGGGAACCATTAATAACAACTCTCAGAGTATGGTTATCCAGCCAGTTATGCACCCACCTTATAGTAGCCCCATCTAAATTGTATTTGCCTAGTTTATCAATAAGAATATCATGCGAGACCGTATCAAATGCTTTACTAAAGTCTAGGTACACTACATCCAGAGCTTCTACCTTATCCACAAGACTCGTTATCCTATCGAAGAAAGCTATCAGGTTGGTTTGACATGATTCGTTCTTTACAAATCCATGCTGGCTGTTCCTTATCACCTTACCACCTTCCAAGTGTTTGCAGATGATTTCCTTAATTACTTGCTCCATTATCTTCCCTGGCACAGAAGTTAAACTAACTGGTCTGTAGTTTCCTGGGTTGTTTTTATTTCCCTTTTTATAGATGGGCACTATATTTGCCCTTTTCCAGTCTTCTGGAATCTCTCCCGTCTCCCATGATTTTCCAAAGATAATAGCTAGAGGCTCAGATACCTTCTCTATTAGCTCCTTGAGTATTCTAGGATGCATTTCATCAGGCCCTGGTGACTTGCAGACATCTAACTTTTCTAAGTGATTTTTAACTTGTTCTTTTTTTATTTTATCTGCTAAACCTACCCCCTTCCCATTAGCATTCACTATGTTAGGCGTTCCTTCAGACTTCTCGGTGAAGACCGAAACAAAGAAGTCATTAAGCATCTCTGCCATTTCCAAGTTTCCTGTTACTGTTTCTCCCTCTTCACTAAGCAGTGGGCCTATCCTGTCTTTGGTCTTCCTCTTGCTTCTAATGTATTGATAAAAAGTCTTCTTGTTTCCCTTTATTCCTGTAGCTAGTTTGAGCTCATTTTGTGCCTTTGCCTTTCTAATCTTATCCCTGCATTCCTGTATTGTTTGCCTATATTCATCCTTTTTAATCTGTCCTAGTTTCCATTTTTTATATGACTCCTTGTTGTTTCTAATGCTTCCAGATAATCCCAGTTATTTAGTGACTCTGGCTTTCTCTTAGTCATGATGTTGGAGTTGGTCAATAATTGCAGGAACATGAGCTCTGACCTGTACTACTGTTTCTGTGTACTTTAATGATCCTTACATTGTTTTAGCTACAATTGCTGATTTTCAATATTGATGAACTCCAATCTGTGGCCCTCATTCTGCAAACACCTAGGCTGGGTCTACACACAGTTTTGTATTGATATAACTATTTCATTTAAGGAGTATGATTATTTTTTACTTTAATAGTTACACAGGTAAACATGCTAGAGTGGACTTATTTATACTGGTTTAACTTATTTCTGTTCCCACAAGAGAATAGCTATACTACTATACTGGTTTAATACAGATACACCGCTACCTCGATATAACGCGACCCGATACAACACGAATTCGGATATAATGCGGTAAAGCAGTGCTCCGGGGCGGGGCTGCGCACTCCAGTGGATCAAAGCAAGTTCAATATAATGCGGTTTCACTTATAACGTGGTAAGATTATTTGGCTCCTGAGGACAGCGTTATATCGAGGTAGAGGTGTATATCTGTGTACACACTAAGGGAAGATTATACTGCTTTAATTATAGCATTAGTTAGATGCAAAAGTTGTACTTCTAGGCAAAGTCTTTCACATGTACTTAAAGTTAAGCATATGTAAGTGTTTGCAGGCCCTTTGATTAGTCTGGCTGTATCAACGTTACAGAACATGCTAGCTCTGATGGTTTATTTTGAATAGGATAACTTTTTTTAACATGTTAGCTAAAATTCTAAATAATGCATTCTAAAAATCTAGTTTTTGTAGATCACACAAGTTGTACTTCGATCAAGTTGAAGATCAGCTAGCACATGCCAAAGTACAGCAAATCTTTTCTCCATGCTAGAGTGTGTTAGTCCATGTTTATACTAGAGAGTTAACGCTCTAAAATCCTACTGTAGATAGGGCAAGTTGTAGTCCTACTTTGCAGTTGATTGGGGGGGGAACACCTAGAGTGATCCCAAAACTCTAATTTGCCCTGTCTTTACACAAGGGTTTTAACATGTTAGCTATCTCGTCGTAAACATACTTTTTTCCTAGTATAACATGGCCTTAGTTAGCACCATATTAGCGAATGTGTTCTTAGACACCTTTTTAATCCTTGTGGAGACAAACTCTAAATGTTTATCACCTAATTTGGTTGTTCATTCATGGGTCTGAAATGTTAGTGGAATTCCTTTGTTGTCAGTGGAACCCAGGTCTTTAAGTTTGTCTGAAATCTTCAAAAACTTGTACTTTGATACCAGTCAGCTCTGTGTTCCTGGGGAACCAGAGTGCAGTATCCAGCCTGACTCATGAAAGACACCCCCTCACCCCCCAGCTTCTGCTTAAACCAAAACCCATCAGAGGAAAAACACTTGCAGAGAACAGTGAAGGGCGTTGGGAGACACACCTAGACCCCTCCTGACAAGGGTGACAAGATTAAGACATCTCCATTAGCATACAGAATGGAGAGCAGAGACAACTCCCCTAGCCTCATCTGCATGAAAGATGGGACAGGGAGACATCTCAATTTGCATACAGAATGGAGAACAGAGAACCACACTGAATTCTGGGACCAGAAAAAGCAGGAAAGTACTGCATCCTGGGAATCTCTGCTCCAGATGCTAATGAACCTATGCCTGCACACACCCAGCTCAGCAATTATCAGACCAATTCTAGAAATGAATCCTTGATTGATATCCAAAATACTGAAGCAGCCTAGTTGCATTGTGAGCTCCCTGGAAGAAAACACCACCCATAGCCAAGAGTGGTCAGCTCCTATTTTCTAGCCTAAAAAAACCCTTGGGTCATCAGTTTACCCATAAACAAATCTAGTGTTCTCCCTTGAACCATTGTATTTTCTCTACAAAAATCTCTACTCACCCTCCAGTCAGTGTTCTGATGCTTAGATCCAAACTATGCATCAGTTCCACTGGGACTCCATCTCCTGACTGATCTTGCTGGGGACTCTGCCTGTCTCCTGCCCTCAGGACCCTGAACTACCACCGTCACCTGGGAACCCCAACCAGTTCAAGCTTCAGGGAGCTGTGAGATCCCCTTCTCTTTCTCTCTCTCTCTTTTCCTTTCTACCTTAGGTATTAACCTTTAATAATGTATGTTATGTTGGTTTAGCCCTCCTTGTGCAGTTATCACTATTATTCAATAAATAACTTTTATGGTTAAGTTGGTTGCTTCTCTCTCTCTTGCTGAACTTTACTCTTCAGTGTTTTTAGCTTTCCCCATTCACTCTACAGCAACGCTTCTTTTACCTAAGCTAAAGATCCCTGCAGTGCCCAAAATACTGTGGGGTTTGCTCATCAAGTAGGTTACTGCCAGTAAAATTGTGATGTGAGAGTGGGGACAGGGACGTGCTGAATTTGGGACGCATAAGGGTAACAGCTTGAAAGTGCTGCTTGACCCAGTCCATGGAGCCCAGGAGCATATAAGGAGAGGCAGCTTCAAAGTGCTGCTTCATCCAGCCTAGTGAGTCCAAAGACATATAAGGGGTCAGCTTGATGGTGCTGATTGACCCGCTCTGCTCAGACTTGCTCTGTTAATGTATGTGTGGGTGTGTGTGTTCATTCGGTTCTGGGGTTGGAGAAACCCAGCCCTAGGGAGCCTAGGTCCTGCAGGATAGCTCCATTGGAAGGGGACTTGCAGAAGGGAGAAGTAGAGCTCCATATGAAAACACAAGTGACACAAGCAGTACATTGATAGAATTACAGAACACTGACATTCTCCTTCTCCCCCCCCCACCCCCCCGGAAGAGTAACCGGAATAAATGAGCATACCCCAAAGTAACGTGCAAATCTGGTAACAGCTTTGCTCCCTCCCTTTGGTACTTCCAGATTTCTTTCTGCTGCCATATTCTCAAATCATAGACTACTGCTGCTGCACCTTTGTTCATTTGGAATTTAATTTGAGGTTTGTGGTAACTTCTCATCCCCATTCATCACTGGATGTTCTTAAGAAAAAAGGGTATAACTTATTTTCCAGTTATGTGCTCTATGTGCTCTACCTTTGTGTTCTCCTTGGCTATGTCTTCTTTGGGTTTCTGCTAAAAGGCATAATGTCACTAACTTCACTGTTGGCCTTTTAAAGAAACCTTGAGTTAATTTCATTTTGGAAGTATGTCATGCCTTACTTAAGCCAGTCTCCATGCATAAGTCTAAGATTTTGTCATGGGTATTTTTAGTAAAAGTCACAGACAAGTCACGGGCAATAAAGAAAAATTCACAGAAGCCCATGACCTGTCTGTGACTTATCTTAAACATATTCATGACAAAATTATGAGCTCTGTGGTGGGGTCCCCACACCGGCCCCAGCAGGTTGGCAGCTGCGGAGGCCCACTTGGTACTCCGGGGGCCCCCACCACTTGTGGGGCCTTGGAGCTCCGGCGGCCCCCTGCTCCCCGCGGCAGCCGCGAGCTCTGGGGTACCCCCTGCAGTGGCAGGGAGCTCTGGAGTACCCCCCGGCAGGGGTACTCCGGAGCTCCGGGCCGCCATGGGCTGAAGTCACTGGAAGTCACGGATTCCGCAACCTCCATGAATGAATCATAGCCTTATTTATGCATCATGCTAATCTAGGTATCTTTTCATATGAGCCATGACCCTATACCATACTTCTACAAGAAGATCCTATTTTACTTATATATCTTTAAAATATAAAACTAAAAATCTTCTGTGTGTGTTTTTTTCTGAAACACCTTTTTGGAAACAAGTAGTAAAGTGTGTGTTTTGTATAACATGAAAAAGCACTAGCAATTTAATGTTGCTTGTTTGAATTCCTGTTTTCTGAGGAATTCTACAAAGTCTGTCCATTTTTGTAATGCTGTAGTTGATAGATATTGCAAGTCTTGCCCACCAGTATGGACTGTTTCCTTTACTAGTTCTGTTTTTGCCTAATTGAAGAAGACAGTGGAGTAATTCAAACAAATACTTTACCATGAGCATGGAGACCATCTGAATGGAAAACAGATGCATTTAAATACTTTGGGTCTGAAAATGATTTGAAACTCATTGAAAATCCCAGTTGTAATGGAGGAAAATCTGACTTTCAAATGTTTTGCTTTGCATTTTGAGCCGTTCATTTCTTACCTGAGGAAGTAGCTGTGGATTACACATGTATTATATTAACAGTAGTTTTTTTTAATGAAGAGGCTACACTTTTTAGGGAATTCAGCTTGTAGTCATGGTTGAAGAAATATTTTATAGCTCTGTAGTTAGCCATAAAATATTTTTGTTGTGTCTGTAGATTTGGGTGAATGATCCAACATGGTCGCTCTCTATGAAGTAGTTGTAAAAAAAGTGCACATACTTAAAGAGACAACCTGAGGGACCGCTCTAGTCAAGGCCTGCTATCTTCTGTGGTACATTAGTCCAAAATTCTGTGGCAGAAATCCCAGAACAATGCAGCTGTGCACCTGTAGTCAATACAGTAGTCTCACTTCCATATTCTATGTTTGTGTATTTGGATGTTAGTTCAAAGTATGATCCATTGTACTCAAATTTTTTTTGCACATTCTTGAATTGAAAACACATTCCTTTAAACTGCTGTATTTCAGGTAGCTTGAAGTTTGGGAGTTAGGAACAGATAGGATTCCAAGAGTGTGTGGAAGAATAGCATTTTTTTTTTTTTAGTAGACAGGAAATGATTGGTTTTTGAGTACTAAAAAGGAGATGCGTATTGTCTTTTCCTCTACTTTTTGGGTAGAGGCAGAGGTGACTTTAAATATGTTGATGGGAAGAGGTTTGAATCCTTCATTCCTTCCACCCCAATAAATCTTGACAGCAATTTAACTGCCTGCACACTCTGTTCCAATATTTGACACCATCAAACATCTGTGTGATGAAGTATATTAGCTTGATGTTTCCGTTAAAATAAGAAGCAGTTAAATAGTTAGCAATGGGTTCACTTAAATCACCCTCATTGGGCATCACTCAACACCCCATTGAGATAAATGGAGCAGCTAATACCTTCATTATCTTTTTAAGCTGTCTGCAGACCCAGGCATTCAGTTACAATCATTTCACATTTTGAAAGTTGTCTGCAAACATAAAAGGATTGTGACCTATTTTTTAAATTGTAGGTGAAGTTGTGGAGCACACGTGTACAATTTTTAAAACACAATGTGGCAGTTTGCAAAATCATAATCTCATTATGCAGATAGCCTTGACTGTGGTTAAAGTTGTCTGGGCACTTCCATTCTAAGGGCTTCTCTACACTTGGAAATTTACTAAAGTAGCTATTCAGAAGTAATAGTAGAATTTCTAATTTTAAATCAGTTTAGATTGTGATCTGATTTTGAGGACCTGTCATTTATTTCTGAGTAATGTGCCATTGTGCTCTATAAATCATATACAGTGAAGGTCTCCCTGTCTTTGTTACCCAAGTGTACGGTAAAGATCCTATGGCAATTTTTTTGAAAATAGTATTCCAAGTCCTCACCTTTGCCTATAACCCTGGCATCTGAAAGGCCGACTACCTATTTGCTGTTGTATTGTTTTCTTAAGTTCAAAACATTTTCATGTAGTACTTGCAAAATTCTTACTGAGTAATTCTGACCCTTAACCTCAATCCATAACATAAAGGGAAAACTGCCTTATTCTAAGGCTTAACAGTAGAGTAGAATTATACAGTCCTGATTTAGAGCATGTCTACGCACTTTTTGTACCAATATAACTATATCAGATTAGAAACTCGTGTAGTTAAATTGGTATGACCCCCTGGTGTCTGTTTCATTAGCAAAAAGTGGTGCTAAATGCAGGTTAAGCTGAACAAGTGGAGCTTTATTAAACCTTGTGGACTGCTCTGTCCATGTCAGTTGCTTGCAGCCCAACTCCTCACATTCCTCGTTTCCCCTCAATAACAGTTCCTTCAGGGAACATTGATCTTTGTCGCCAATTCCAGTGATCGTGATATATTGTCACTATTTTACAAACATTTTAATATAAGAATTAAAAACAAATAATTGATGCCCAGACTCCCACCCCATATCCCTTTGGCCAGAGGTTGTTAGCTCGTAGTCAAGTTGAAGTCTCATCTTTACCATAGACTCACCTGGTTACATAGTCTTTGAGATAGTTTGGTCTCCTCAACAGGTAATCATACTGGGAGTGACCTAATTGTGTCCCTTTCACCTCTGTCTCTCCGTTCTGTGATGAACTCTGTAGGCTCTCTCTCTGGGTGTTGTCTGCTGGCTCATAAGTGCCTCCTGTTCCTTCGGATCACTTACTTCTCTTGTGTGTTCACTTTGTCTGACTGGGTGCCATTGCACTCTTCACGACCCCTTTAGTTTGCTCCTTCTGCTGCCTCTCTAAGGACTGGATCCTCAGAGAAGTGCCTGTGTCCAGTGCCAGAAAGTCCTTGTATTCTGGTGCCTGCTTTCTCTGATTGTTAGCCATCGCCCCTTTGTGGTGTGCTCATCTTTCTGGCTGCAACAGGTCTCCCCTCATTCGTAGCAGGGTTTTGATCCTTCATCCCATCAGTGCCTGTGCTGGACTGTTTTGGCACTCCTGTGACAGGGCATTCCTGTGTGCCAAAAATGATAAGGCGTCTGAACCAGAAGAAACAGCTTTGTGTGACAGTTTCTTAGCTGTTGTCATGGCTGATTCCAAGTTACCATTATTCTGTGGGTA
The DNA here is from genome assembly GCF_011386835.1 of Chrysemys picta bellii. NCBI lineage: Eukaryota > Metazoa > Chordata > Testudines > Emydidae > Chrysemys > Chrysemys picta. The sequence goes on along the minus strand of NC_088792.1, from coordinate 114,390,933 downwards.
TACTGGGAAGGTGGTGTGGTGGCCAAACACTCATTTGTGTGCAGATTCCTTGAATTCTTCAGAGGCAAATTGGGGTCTGGTTTCAAGGAATAAAGTCTCTGGAATGCTTTATCTTGTAAAGTGGGCATTCACTTTGGCAATCACTGACTTGCTTCCTGAATCAGGCAGGGTTTCGACCTCTGAGAAATTTGAATAGCAGTCCACTGTAATCAAATACTGCTTTTCCTTGAAGGTGAATAAGTCTGCTCCCAGAGTTGGGTGGGCAGCTCATGTGGTAACAGAGTCTCTTTCTGCTGGTGGTTATCAGATAATGGGATCAAGGAGCAGAGTTGTGTATTGATTCTTGACAAGTAAACACACTCTTGAGTCCATCTAAGACAGCTGTCAATGCCATGGTGTGAGGCAGGTATTTTTTGCATGACATCCCTGTGATTCGTGGGAGAGCAATGCACAGACAATCCAGGAAGTTTTTGGAGAGTGTTGAGGGCAACTTTCTGGTACAAGTGCTGGATCAACCGACATGGGGCTGTTCTCCTCTTGACCTGCTGCTTACAAACAGGGAAGAATTGGTAGAGGAAGTAGAAGTGGGTGGCAACCTAGGCACAATACCGGGTTTACAATGGCGCCACTGGCACTGGGCCCATGCTCCAAAGGGGCCCCGGCCCAGCCTCTCTCTTCCTGGAAGCTTGGTGCTGCTATGCCTGGGGCTCTGTCCTGCTGTTGCACGGCAACCGGCAGCAAAGTTCCCCCTGTCTCTTCCTCAGCGTGTTGTGTACTCGCCCCATCTCTTCTCACTCTCTCTCCCTGCTCCCGATCAGCTGTTTGCGGGGGGGGGGGGGTGGAGGGAGCAGCAGCCACGCCACCTGGACCCCGGGCAGGGTGAGTCTGCTTCTCAGGAAGGAAGCTATTTTTTTATAGGCTGCCCCTTTTCCCCAGATCTTCCTCCCTGCCCTCCTTCCGCTGCGCCTCCTGCCCTGCCCGGGGCCCCCTCGGCCCCCTCCACTTCCCCATTCCTTGCCCCTGGTGCCCCGTCCTTGCTCCAACTCCTAATGGGGCGAGGGACCTTGCACAGCAGCACCCGTGTCCTTCAGCCCAGCTCCAACCTGGGCTAGAACTAGCAGCCACACTGTCCCCTCCAAGTCCTGGGAGCATCGGGCAGCTTAACACTAGTGTGGGAAATGCCCCTTCCAACAGCAGCTGCTGTCCCGTCAAGTGTGCAAGCATTGGGAGTCAGGGGGGCCTTAACATTGCACCCCCACCTTTACTCATCCCCCACGGCTGTAATGGGGAGAGCGGTAAAGAGCTATTGCATCACCAGCACTCACAAGTTTTCTTTATCTGAAAGAGGTCACAGGACTTTGCAAAAAGAGAGAAGTGCCCAGTTTTCCCCTCAAAAGGATAATTACTAAAGGCAAAGTGGTGATATATTTTGTGAGGGAGGCCGTGGAAAATTCAGTCCTCTGTCCCATCTGTTCCTTGGCGTTGAACATTTAATAACTTTCAGGAGAGCGAGGAGGAAGTGGAGAAGAGGCGGGGCAGGACCTTGGGAAAGGGGGTAGAATCGGAGCATACCCCCTCCAGCCCCCTGCTGTGAACTGCTCAGGGCAGGGGGCACCCCCACAACCCCAGCCCACCTCCCCAGCCTTGACTCCTGCACCCCCCACAACCCCAGCCCTGACTCCTGCACCTCCACACATACCCAGCCCTCCCCACCCCGTGTCCTGACTCCTGCACCCCCCCCCCCACAAACTTCCAACCCCCAGTCTTGACTCCTGCATCTCCACACATATCCAGCCCCCCACACCCCATGCCCTGACTCCTGCACCCCCCCACATCCCCACCCCCACCATCAAACGGGAGCTCCTGCACCCTCTCCCCCCCACATACCCACCTGCACCCCTCTCACCGAATGAGAGCTGCCCCAGGTAAGTGCTCCACACCCCAACCTCCTGCCCCAATCCTGAGCCCCCTCCCTCATTCTAGCTCCTGGCCAGACCCCAACCCCCAGCCTGCACTTGCACCCTAACTCCCTCCCAGACCCTGCACCCCCAGCCCTGTGCTCAGTGCACTCCCACCCTCAGCTCGGTGCAGAGAGAGGCGAAGAGAATGGGCTAGAACCAGGGAGATGGTAGGTACCAGCTCTATGTGGGCGGGGTGAGGGGGGGATCCTGTTTACCCCCTCCCCAGCCCTGCTGCACTTGCAGTTTACTCCCAGCCCCTGCCTTGCTCCAGTCAGCAGGGACTAATCCTCCCCCCATGCCCTACTGTGCTCATCTCACCCCTGGTCCCTCCCTCGCTCCAGCTGGGGACTAATTCCCCCCCACACACACACACCATGCCCAGCTGTCAGGGTGGATAAAAATCAATGACTTTTAAAAAATTGATTTTTTTTTAAATTGTTTTTCCCCTCAAAAATCCAATCTAAAGATAGTTTTAATTAAGATACATTATATCATGGAATAGGGATTATAAATTCTGATTCTATAGTATGAAACAATATATTCATGTAACGTTTAAGAAGAGTTTTGTAAATGAGTTCCTAATAGTTCATGGCTTGTTATACTGACAAAACTACACAGGATCGTTTCAGGGGGCAAAGCAAAGATGCCACATTTATTATGATGATAATTTGATCTATAACCTAATACCTTAATACTTATATACACACACACACATCAGATGTTCTGCAGCTTCTGTATAGTTACCAGTCCTGAACATAGTTTGAGTTTGTGGCTTGAGTTCGCAGCTTGGGATCGTAGCTTGGGGCGGCTAACTGGCCAGGAAAGCCGGGCACAAGAAAGGGCTGGGTCTGCCCTCCCATGTTGGCAGCAGAACGTTACCCTTCCAAGTCTTCCATCTCACCCTTGAGAAGTCTGGAGATAAATGTAAGAAGTGAGGGACATATGTTTTTTTGTTAAAATATTATGTTTGCTGTTGAAGGAAAAAAATCCAGAATACTTAACATTATTGTTTTAGTTAAATAAAACAATTTAGATGTCTGTCTGGTGATGTTCTCCTTGGCAAGAAAATCCTCCAAATATTAATGATTAACGTCTTGAATTGGAGATAGTTCATCTCCCAATAACTTCATAAATATCTGCTTCAATTATCTTTGGTAAATGAAATAACCAAACAATCATTCATTTCTGATATAGCTGTACAACTCATCTAAAAAGTTTTCAAAATAAATCACGGTTTAAAAATGTATAGTGTGTACCTTCTAAAAATGAAACCCAAATCTATCTCTGAGTTGTGATGAATATGTTTTAAGGTTATAACAACCAACAAGAATGGACTTTTATGTAGAAACCCGTGATTAAATCGAGTCTTCCTAACTAGTGATTTAAATCAAATCCACCCTGCCCGCTGTGCTCTTGCCCCCGTCCTCTTCATTCCCCAGGGGGGCCCACAAAAATTAATCTGGCCCTGTCTAGGCAGCAGTGACCATGAGATGGTTGAGTTCAGGATCCTCAGAAAAGGAAGAAAGGAGAGTAGCAAAATATGGACCCTGGACTTCAGAAAAGCAGACTTAGGGTACGTCTATACTTACCTCTGGGTCCGGCGGTAAGCAATCGATCTTCTGGGATCGATTTATCGCGTCTTGTCTAGATGCGATAAATCGATCCCGGAAGTGCTCGCCGTCGATGCCGGTACTCCTGCTCAGCGAGAGGAGTACGCGGAGTCGACGGGGGAGCCTGCCTGCTGCATGTGGACCCGCAGTAAGTTCGAACTAAGATAGTTCGACTTCAGCTATGTGAATAACGTAGCTGAAGTTGCGTATCTTAGTTCGAAGTGGGGGATTAGTGTGGACCAGCCCTTAGACTTCCTTAGGGAACTGATAGGCAGGATCCCCTGAGAAGCTAATAGGAGGAGGAAAGAAGTCCAGGAGAGCTGGCTGTATTTGAAAGAAGCCTTACTGATGGCGCAGGAACAAACCATCCTGAAGTGCAGAAAGAATAGCAAATATGGCAGGTGACCAGCTTGGCTTAACAGTGAAATCTTCGGTGAGCTTAAACTCAAAAAGGAAGCTTACAAGAAGTGGAAATTTGGACAGATGACTAGGGAGGAGTATAAAAATACTGCTAGAGCATGCAGGGGTGTAATCAGGAAGGCACAGGCACAATTGGAGTTGCAGCTAGCAAGGGATGAGAAGGGTAACAAGAAGGGTTTCTACAGGTATGTTAGCAACAAGAAGGTGGTCAGGGAAAGTGTGGGACCCTTACTGAATGGGGGAGGCAACCTAGTGACAGATGATGTGGAAAAAGGTGAAGTATTCAATGCTTTTTTTCCCCTCGGTCTTCACAGACAAGGTCAGCTCCCAGACTGCTGCACTGGGCAACGCAGTATGGGGAGGAGATGAGCAGCCCTCAGTGGTGAAAGAACAGGTTAAGGACTATTTAGAAAAGCTGGACGTGCACATGTCCAGGGTCCAGATCTAATGCATCCAAGAATGCTGAGGGAATTGGCTGATGTGATTCCAAAGCCACTGGCCATTATCTTTGAAAATTCATGGCGATTGGGGGAGGTCCCGAATAATTGGAAAAAGGCAAATATAGTGGCCATATTTTAAAAAGGGAAGAAGGAGAACCTGGGAAAAACTACAGACGGGTCAGCCTTACTTCCGTCCCTGGCAAAATCATGGAGCAGGTCCTCAAGAAATCCATTTTGAAGAACTTGGAGGAGAGGAAGGTGATCAGGAACAGTCAACATGGATTCACCGAGGGCAAGTCATACCTGACCAACCTGATTGCCTTCTATGATGAGATAACTGGCTCTGTGGATATGGGGAAAGCAGTGGATGTAGGGGAGGGATAGCTCAGTGGTTTGAGCATTGGCCTGCTAAACCCAGGGTTGTGAGTTCAATCCTTCAGGCAGCCATTTAGGGATCTGGGGCAAAAATCTTTCTGGGGATTGGTCCTGCTTTGAACAGGGGGTCGGACTAGATGACCTCCTAAGGTCCCTTCCAGCCCTGATATTCTATGATATATCTTGACTTTAGCAAAGCTTTTGATATGGTCTCCCACTGGATTCTTGCCAGCAAGTTAAAAAAGTATGGATTGGGTGAATGGACTATAAGGAGGATAGAAAGCTGGCTAGATTGTCGGGCTCAACGGGTAGTGATCAATGGCTCGATGTCTAGTTGGCAGCCGGTATCAAGCGGAGTGCCCCAGGGGTCGGTCCTGGGGCCGGTTTTGTTCAACATCTTTATCAATGATCTGGATGATGGGATTAATTGCATCCTCAACAAGTTTGCCGATGACACTAAGCTTAGGGGAGAGGTAGATACGCTGGAGGGTAGGGATAGGGTCCAGAGTGACCTAGACAAATTGGAGGATTGGTCCAAAAGAAATCTGATGAGATTCAACAAGGACAAGGGCAGAGTCCTGCACTTAGGAAGGAAGAATCCCATGCACCGCTACAGGCTGGGGACCGACTGGCTAAGCAGCAGTTCTGCAGAAAAGGACCTGGGGATTACAGTTGATGAGAAGCTGGATAAGAGTCAACAGTGTGCTCTCATTGCCAAGAAGGCCAATGGCATATTGGGCTGTATTAGTAGGCGCATTCGTAGATTCATAGATTCTAGGACTGGAAGGGACCTCGAGAGGTCATCGAGTCCAGTCCCCTGCCCTCATGGCAGGACCAAATACTGTCTAGACCATCCCTGATAGACATTTATTTAACCTACTCTTAAATATCTCCAGAGATGGAGATTCCACAACCTCCTTAGGCAATTTATTCCAGTGTTTAACCACCCTGACAGGAACTTTTTCCTAATGTCCAACCTAAACCTCCCTTGCTGCAGTTTAAGCCCATTGCTTCTTGTTCTATCCTTAGAGACTAAGGTGAACAGGTTTTCTCCCTCCTCCTTATAACACCCTTAGATACCTGAAAACCGCTATCATGTTCCCTCTGTGTTCTCTTTTCCAAATTAAACAAGCCCAATTCTTTCAGCCTTTCTTCATAGGTCATGTTCTCAAGACCTTTAATCATTCTTGTTGCTCTTCTCTGGACCCTCTCCAATTTCTCCACATCTTTCTTGAAATACGGTGCCCAGAACTGGACAATACTCCAGTTGAGGCCTAACAAGTGCAGAGTAGAGCGGAAGAATGACTTCTCGTGTCTTGCTCACAACACACCTGTTAATACATCCCAGAATCACGTTTGCTTTTTTTGCAACAGCATCACATTGTTGACTCATATTTAGCTTGTGGTCCACTATAACCCCTAGATCCCTTTCTGCCGTACTCCTTCCTAGACAGTCTCTTCCCATTCTGTATGTGTGAAACTGATTTTTCCTTCCTAAGTGGAGCACTTTGCATTTGTCTTTGTTAAACTTCATCCTGTTTACCTCAGACCATTTCTCCAATTTGTCCAGATCATTTTCAATTATGACCCTGTCCTCCAAAGCAGTTGCAATCCCGCCCAGTTTGGTATCATCTGCAAACTTAATAAGCATATTTTCTATGCCAATATCTAAGTCGTTAATGAAGATATTGAACAGAGCCGGTCCCAAAACAGACCCTGCGGAACCCCACTCGTTATGCCTTTCCAGCAGGATTGGGAACCATTAATGACAACTCTCTGAGTACGGTTATCCAGCCAGTTATGCACCCACCTTATAGTAGCCCCATCTAAGTTGCATTTGCCTAGTTTATCAATAAGAATATCATGCGAGACTGTATCAAATGCCTTACTAAAGTCTAGGTATACCACATCCACAGCTTCTCCCTTATCCACAAGACTCGTTATCCTATCAAAGAAAGCTATCAGATTGGTTTGACACAATTTGTTCTTTACAAATCCATGCTGGCTATTCCTTATCACCGTACCACCTTCCAAGTGTTTGCAGATGATTTCCTTAATTACCTGCTCCATTATCTTCCCTGGCACAGAAGTTAAACTAACTGGTCTGTAGTTTCCTGGGTTGTTTTTATTTCCCTTTTTATAGATGGGCACTATATTTGCCCTTTTCCAGTCTTCTGGAATCTCTCCCGTCTCCCATGATTTTCCAAAGATAATAGCTAGAGGCTCAGATACCTCCTCTATTAGCTCCTTGAGTATTCTAGGATGCATTTCATCAGGTCCTGGTGACTTGCAGGCATCTAATTTTTCTACGTGATTTTTAACTTGTTCCTTTTTTATTTTATCTGCTAAACCTACCCCCTTCCCATTAGCATTCACTATGTTAGGCATTCCTTCAGACTTCTCGGTGAAGACCGAAACAAAGAAGTCATTAAGCATCTCTGCCATTTCCAAGTTTCCTATTACTGTTTCTCCCTCTTCACTGAGCAGTGGGCCTATCCTGTCTTTGGTCTTCCTCTTGCTTCTAATGTATTGATAAAAAGTCTTCTTGTTTTCCTTTATTCCTGTAGCTAGTTTGAGCTCATTTTGTGCCTTTGCCTTTCTAATCTTGCCCCTGCATTCCTGTATTGTTTGCCTATATTCATCCTTTGTAATCTGTCCTAGTTTACATTTTTTCTATTACCATGCAAGATCTCGTGGCTAAGCCAAGGTGGTCTTTTGTCACATTTTCTATCTTTCCTACCCAGCAGAATAGCTTGCTTTGGGGCCCTTAATAGTGTCCCTTTGAAAAACTGCCAACTCTCCTCAGTTGTTTTTCCCCTCAGTCTTGATTCCCATGGGACCTTACCTATCAGCTCTCTGAGCTTACCAAAATCCACCTTCCTGAAATCCATTGTCTCTATTTTGCTGTATTCCCTTCTACCCTTCCTTAGAATTGCAGACTCTATGATTTCATGATCACTTTCACCCAAGCTGCTTTCTATTTTCAAATTCTCAATGAATTCCTCCCTATTTGTTAAAATCAAGTCTAGAACAGCTTCCTCCCAGTAGCTTTTTCAACCTTCTGAAATAAACAGTTGTCTGCAATGCAGTCCAATAATTTGTTGGATAGTCTGTGCCCCGCTGTGTTATTTTCCCAATGTATATTTGGATATTTGAAGTCCCACATTACCACCAAATCTTGGGCTTTGGATGATTTTGTTAGTTGTTTAAAAAAAGCCTCATCCACCTCTTCCACCTGGTTATGTGGCCTGTAGGAGACTCCTAGCATGACATCACCCTTGCTTTTTACCCCTTTTAGCCTAAGCCAGAGACTCTCAACACTTCCGTCTCCTATGTCCATCTCCACCTCGGTCCAAGTGTATACATTTTTAATATATAAGGCAACACCTCCTCCCTTTTCCCCCGTCTATCCTTCCTGAGCAAGCTGTACCCATCCACACCAACATTCCAATCATGTGTATTATCCCACCAAGTTTCAGTGATGCCAGCAATGTCATAGTTGTATTTATTAGCACTTCCAGTTCTTCCTGCTTATTACCCATACTTCTCGCATTTGTATATAGGCATCTAAGATACTGGTTTGATCTTGCCTCCCAGTTTTGCCCTAACCATCCTTTCTCTCTGCAATTTTAGCCCATGCTCCCTCCTATTTCTAACCTATCTCCCAGGTCCCCATGTTCTACACTTACCTGTGGGTTTTGCTCACCTGTCCCTGTGAAACCTAGTTTAAAGCCCTCCTCACTAGGTTAGCCAGTCTGTGTCCAAAAAGGGTCTTCCCCTCCTCGAAAGATGAACGCCATCTCTGCCTAGCAGTTCTTCCTCGAATAGCATCCTGTGGTCGAGGAAGCCAAGGCCCTCCTGGCGACACCATCTTCGCAGCCAGGCAGTCACCTCCATGATGCATCTGTCTCTTTCCAGGCCCCTACCTTTGACAGGAAGAATCAAAGAGAATACCACCTGCGCTCCAAACTCCTTCACCCATACTCCAGAGCCCTGTAGTCACTCTTGATCCGTTCAGTGTCACACCTCGCAGTATCATTTGTGCCCACATGGATGAGTAGCATGGGGTAGTAGTCAGAGGGCTGGATAATCGTCCACAATGCCTCCGTAACATTTTGGATACGGGCCTCCGGCAGGCAGCATACCTCCCGAGATGAAATGTCAGGGCGACAGATGGGTGCCTCCGTCCCCCTCAGCAGAGAGTCTCCGACTACCACTACCCTACGTTTCTTATTCGCAGTGGTGGCAGCAGACCTCCCAGCCTTAGGGGTACGAGGCTTGTCCTCCTTTACTGTAGTGGGTGATTCCTTCTCTCCTGGATCAAGAAGAGTATAACGGTTACCTGTTACCATGGCGGGAGGGTTCGGAGCAGGGGTGGAGCACTGCCTGCTGACAGAAGTAACCAGCTGCCAGTGTCCACCCTGAGCCATCTCCTCTTCCACCAGTGGTGTATCAGCAGTCCTGTGTACTGGGACAGTTACCTCAGCTGTCTCCCCATGGACACTGTCCAGGAATTGCTCGTGGATTCGGATGCTCCTCAACCTAGCCACCTCCTCCTGTAGCTCCCCCACCTGCTGCCTGAGAGATTCCACCAGCAGGCACCTTTCACATTGGATGGTCCCCCCCAGCCTGGATATCAGTAAGTGGAAATTGCAAGTTACAGTCTCTGCAAAACCACACCAGGATCTGGGTAGAAGCATCCATGCTCAGGTGCACTGTCTGGCTACAGGCAGAGGTGGAGGAGACAAAAGCAGTGCTGGCACAGGTGTTGTGCATCTTCCTAACCATCGTAAGCCTTCCTCTGTCAAACTCCCTCTTAAACTCCTGTCTGCAGCCCCCTGTCCGCTGAAAGGGTTGTTTAAGCAAGAAGTTTTGAATGTAGTTGGTTTATAGGTTTTAAAGGGAATAAAGGGAAAATAGATAGAACTGACAAGGGACCCTCGCCCCCTTCCTGCTCCCCTTCGAAACTCCCTTGCGAAACTCCCTGTTAGCAGCCCCTGTTCGCAGAAGCTCCCTGGTTGCTTGTGCGCTGCTTTATAAAGCCCTGGCCTGTATGAATGCCCCGCCCATTGATTAAGGCTCAGCCAATTACCAGAGGCTTCTAGCCAGCAGATCGAGGGAAGTGATTATTCCCCTCTATTCAACACTGGTGAGGCCCATCTGGAGTATTGTGTCCAGTTTTGGTCCCTCCACTACAGGAGGGATGTGGACAAATTGGATAGAGTCCATCGGAGGGCAATGAAAACGATTAGGGGCTTGGGGCACATGACTTACAAAGAGAGGCTGGGGGAACTGGGGTTATTTAGTCTGCAGAAGAAGAGAGTGAGGGGGAATTTGATAGCAGCTTTCAACTACCTGAAGGGGTGTTCCAAAGAGGATGGAGCTCAGCTGTTCTCAGTGGTGGCAGATGACAGAACAAGGAGCAATGGTCTCAAGTTGCAGTGTGGGAGGTCTAGGTTGGATATTAGGAAACACTATTTCACTAGGAGGGTGGTGAAGCACTGCAATGGGTTACCTAGGGAGGTGGTGGAATCTCCATCCTTAGAGGTTTTTAGGGCCCAGCTTGACAAAGCCTTGGCTGGGATGATTGCATTGGTCCTGCTTTGAGCAAGGGATTGGACTAGATGACCTCCTGAGATCTCTTCCAACCCTAATATTCTATGATTCTGTGATTCTTCCTGTGGGTACCGAGTGTTGTGAAACACCTTGTTACTACCTGCTCTTAGCATGAGAGAGCCTTATCTCTCCCTGCTGTGAGTCAGCTCCCTGACTTCACTGGCCACAGGGAACACAAGCACTCCTCTTTCAGCCTACGCAGGCTTTGCTGTCCCTCTGCAGATTAGTGATAGGGACACTCCAACTCCCAAGCACTTTGAGTGTCTCCCTGGAATGTCCAGCCCCAGTTCCACTGGACACTCAGTATTCACAGATTCACTGTTCCCAAAGAATCAGTACGTTGCAGCTTATGAGCTGCGCCTAAGATCACCCCTTCATTTAACACACAGCACTTTGATATGGTTACAGTGAAAACAAGGAGAAGTTTATGTAACCAAGAGGAGAGATTCAAATGATAGCAAGTAGAAATATTGGAAACAAATGGTTGTATATAAAATAAAATCATACCATGCATTCTAGAACCTAGACCTATTTAACTAGATACTTTTATGTCTTTTAGAGCAAAGCTCACCCCAAAGTCCTGCCAGTGTTTTTTGAGCCAGAGCTGGCTGGAATCTTTTTTTTCATGAAGCAAAATATTCTACGAGCTTGTCCCCTAGGTAAAGGATCCTATTTGTCTCTTTGCAACCCCAGATATATCAAAAACAGTCCTTTGAGATTTATTCATAAACAGGGCACTGTCCTACTGTGTACTCCTTCCTGTAGATTTTGCAATCTTTTATCAGGATTGCAAAATCGTTTAGCTGGTGACTCCATATGGAAATAGATTTACATTGTGAGATACACAATGATCAGACAGAGAGATAAGACTCTACTACCCTTTGCCTTAACAGAACCTGTCTGAGGCATGTCACCTCCTGGTGATTTGCCTTTAACTTCAAGTCTTTAAGAACATGATTTCCAATATGGATACCTAGCTATTTAAATATAATCCATATATACATTTCACAGTGATTATGATGACCAGTGGGCTATTTGCTTTTGGTAGAGACTCTTCATACCACCCTTTGGTGAATTATTGTGCATATACTTGACCCAGGGGATCCCTGTAAAGCTATGCCTCCCAGGCCCAGCTAGTTGGCACAAAGGGGTTCCGAGGTCACAATCCTTATGAAATGAGGCAGGAACAACAGCTCTGTCCTCAAAATCTGATTCTGTGCTGCTCATCTTCAATTTGAATATATGGTTTTACTCCTGCTGGTACTTGGCTTCTGTTTTCTGGCCATCCTGCTAATATCACTCTCTTGACTCCTTACAGTTGGATGCCCTTTTCTATAGCCTCTTTGATTTCCATCAGTTTCACTGTTGAAACTGGGAGATTGAATCAATTAACATGCTGTACTATGTCTTGATTTCCCTTCCCCCAGCTCGCTGATGGTGGGTACATATGCCCTGCTCAGGATGTCAGCTAACACCAATAATTGTCCTTGATAATATCTGATCTCTTTTTTTGTAGTGCTGGAGGTGTACCAGCCTGCGCTGCACTCTCTTTGGAGCGCTATAAGGGGGCTTTGCTATGATTCTCTTTCTCTTCCTGGGTGGCCATAGATATACTGATAGAATTGTTCCATGCCAAATATCACAGCCAGAAGCTATTTTTCTGTTTGGGTGTACCCCAGTTCAAACTCTGACAGGTCTCTGCTGGCATAAGGAATTGACTGCTCCTGCAAAAAGCTACACCCATTGCTTTCTCTGATGCATCTGGTGATGCATCACCCTGGCATGTCAGCGGCTCTCCAGGCTGGTAGCATTTCAGGACACTGGCATCTGTTACTATTTGTGTCAAATGGTTGCTATTGCTGACCTGCCCAGTTCCTTTCAACATCGTGCCTTGTGAGATAACATATCTGTTCTGCTACTGCAGCCTCGTGTGGACAGAACTTGGATAGAAAATTATCATTCCTCTGAATGATGATGAACCCCCGTTTCACAACCCTGGAGTTGGTACGTCTCTCACTGCCTTGAACTTGCTGGTATCTGCTTTCATTTCCTCTGCTGTGAGCAGACGTCCAGTTTGTCTGTTTGCCATAAGCTGCAAATGGGCAAACCAGGATGTATTACTTGATGATTACTTATTCTGTTCATTACCTCTGAAGCACTTAAAATTGGCCACTATCGGAAGACAGGATACTGGGCTAGATGGACCATTGGTCTGAGCTGGTATGGCCGTTCTTATGTCACCTCATCCTATTTTGAGTCACATTTTTTCTGCATTCAATTTTATGCTTGTGTTCCTGCTTTGCTGTAGAAAAGCTTGTAGTTTTGGGCCGTGGTCTCATTCAGCTTCTGTCTCATTGCTCCCTTTATCCACAATGAAGATATCATCTGTAGTTATTTTCACCTCTATTCAGTCTTTTCAGTGGTTGGGTGAGTCTTCTCTGGAACATTTGTGGTGCTGGGCTTATGCCCATTGGCAGCAATCTGTAGAAACCAAAGCAAAGGTGGTCAAAACGCTGGACTCTTTATCCAGGCTTGTGTGCCAAAACATGTTCCTCATATCACAGACCATAAAGATTCTGGTTTTGGAAAGTTCTGCCAAGATGTCATCAATTGTGGGCAATGGATAGTGGCATCTTTTCAATGCCTGATTCAGTAGCTTTGGGGCTGTGCAGATGAGTAATTTGCCTAATGACTTCTTCACTACCACCATGCTACTTATCCAGGCTGTACTAGCCTCTACAGGTGCAATGATAATATACTCTGCAGATTTTTGAGCTCCTTATGTACTGGATTATGTAGTGCCACTGGAATTTTCCTTTGTGATAAGCACACAGGTTCCACTGTGGAGTCTACTTCTAGTTGCAAATTTCCTTTAAGGTACTTGTTGCTTTTGAAAACATCCCCATATTTTTTTTAAAATTCTCTCCCTTTTTTGCCTTGCACTGCAGCTATGAAAGTCTGACACTGCATCCTGATCAGATCCATAGCTTGTATGGCTGTATTCCCAGAGAGGGGTCTCTGATGCTTACCAGCCACCAGCACAAACTTCAGTTGGTACCATCTGTTATTTTTTAGCTTAGTTACTATGAGGTCACAATTTCCTATGGGTTGCATTAAGCTCTCATACATTATGAGATCACGACTGCCTTTTGTAATGGGTGTGTTGGAGTCCGGTTCACCCCAAGGAATCACGTTACAGGAGGCCCTGCTATCCACCTGAAATGGCATTGGGCACTCCCCTATCACCATGGTTGCATGCACAGATATAGGTATTGTTCCTTGTTCCTGAAGCTGATGTGCTCTTGGACTTAAGGAGAGAGTCATGATATCATCACTGCTGTCAGATGTGCCATCCCCCTCTTGCACAAATCTGATTGAATCTTTCTGGAACCTTCCTCTGTTCTTGCACACATTGCTAAAATGAGTCAACTTGCAATGCTGTCCTAATGTGGGAAAAACCTTATTGAATTAATTGTAGTTATCATTGGAGCCCGCTGCATTAAATGCAAAGTTTATTTATTATTGTGGGCCTGTATGTAACTTCTCTGCAGGGAGACCTGGCCAGTGTAAACTTTGAGAAGTGTTATGCGCTTCAAAGGAATATTTTAAACAATGTGCCAGAGAAGAAGGAACTCTGGGGACCAACAAAGTTAAGTGGGTTTCCTAGAAAATACCTGGGGGAGGTGAAAGCAAATTCCCACCTCTGGTCTTGATGTTTTGAAGCTACACCCACAGGAGGTGATCCCAAGTGCCGCAGACTGTCCTGTCCTGAATCAGGGAGTCTTTCAGGTCCCCAAAATTGCATGTAACAGCCCTTGTGCATAAGACAGTAATATAGGGGTCTATCCCTGTCCCTTTGGATTGGTCTCTAGTGGAAAAACCTGTCACTCCACAAATTTCATTATGCTTTGGGGAGCAATACTTCCCCAGGGCTTCTAGGACCGCTATAAGGCTTTAGGGAGCAGTTAGCCTCTGAGTGGTGCAGGTCTTACCCAGTAAGGCAAAGTAACAGTCTTCCCTGCTGTTGTCATCCTTCTGCATGGCCAGGTCTGTGTACAGCTCAAACTCCTCCTCTGACTGGGTCTGTCACTAGGTTAGGTTTGTGTCTGCATAATCCAGGGCTGGGTGCTGCAATAGAGAGAAATCACAACTCTTACACTGCCACCATAGTTCATTCTCAAAGAGTGAAGTTGAATGCAGATGAAGCTGAACAAAGGAATCTCTATTAAATCCTTTGGACTGCTCTGTCTGTGGCTAAGATGCTTCCAGCCTAACTCCCCTCATTTCCTGTCCACTGGTGTCCCCTCAATAACAGTTCCTCCAGGGAACATGGGCCCTCTGACCCCAGTTCCACTGATTATGATACAGTGCTGACACGTTTATACCATTATAGAAGTATATTGATGTAGCTTATTTTGTGTATAAACCTTTTTATAATAGTATAGCCGTGTCCAAACCAGAAGTTTTATTTAACTGTATTGATTTCTCATCAGATATAGCGTTTGTACCCGTGTAACTGTGTGTAGAACAACCCTTAGAGTAATCTTATACAAGGGATAACTTTTTCTTCCAGTTTACTGATATTCACTCTATTGCCCTCTTAACCTAAAACAAATTATGATGGCACACCTTTTTTTTAGGGTGTGATATTCCTACTACCTTTCTGCTACTGAAAGTGCTTACTGTTAGGAGTTCAGTTATATTGCTGAAACTTGGGGGTCTGGTAAACTAGTCTGTCTTCTGAACGGTAGGCTAAACTTAGCTCTGTAGCTAACTATATTAGAGAGAAGTTGTAAATCCCACGCCTGTTGTTGATATTCCTCTGCATAAACTCTGTTTCTCAGCATAATGTTCTAGAGTAAATACTGTACGTGTTTTATGTGAAAACAGCATTACCTTATTCTATACTGAGTTACCTGCATTTTCTTATCCTGTCAAGCAATATCTTAAGCAAAATACTATCTTTTCACATATTTGAAAATGATTTCTCAGATTTCTCATAGTACAGATGGCAAAAGTAAGAAATTGAAGGCAGATGTGTGCCACTTTAGTCATGGAGTAGGCATGGGAGCCTGACTATATATTGCTTTAAATCTGCGAAGTATTTAACACAACAAAGTGTGTTGCTTCACAGTTGACATTTTGCTTTTGGAGGTGATATTTAAAAACATCACTTTGAAAACTACATTAATGAAACATGACTAAGAATTTAAACAAACAAAGGTCAGGAAATAAAAATATTTTCATAGCAGCAGTAATATGGTCCCTGGTGCATATGTGTATGATAAACTTAGGCTTTAATGTATGTACTGTGGAAATAATGTCTTTAAAATTACTGTCTTTTGTGCATTAGTACCTGGTTGTACCAAGACATTAATAAAGATTTTGGTTTCTACTTTCCTTTTTTAAAAGGAAGCAAGTGTGTGTGTGACAGAAGTTAAATGAAAATTAACTGAAATATATTCACTGTGTCGTCTTGTGTGGTTATCAAGATAAACACTTACCTGATACTAAAAATTGATTAGCAAATGAATACTTAACACTTACTATCTTAAATTGTTTACAGACACTATAACAAACACTGCTTTGCAAATTGAATGTAAATGAATTGAATGTACCAACATTTGGAGAAAAAAAAAAAAAAAAAGAACCTCTCAAACTAGATAACTTTAGGCTTAAGGTAAGAATGAACATTTTCAGCATAAAGAGAAACTTTATGCCAAAAATAAGGTCTTTGAAAACACTGGCATTGTTACTGTACCACTAGCAATACTACTAGATTTACCAAGTATATGCACACAAACATTTTTCAGATTGCCTGATAGCTGTTAGAATTGTGTAATGCATTTTCATTGTCATCATATTCCCAGTTCTTTCACTTGAGCTGGTTGTTCTGTGAGCTGATTTCTCTTAATGGCATTAAGCAGAAAAAGAACACTGAAGTGGTGTAAATTATAAATTGGCTTGGAAGGATTAGTTTTTATTGGCAAATGTCAGAAAACATAGATTTCACTGTAGACACACAGCTGATGAAAAATATTTCCATCAATAATAATCAAAATATACAGATAGGCAAAGTAAGAAAAAAATACTGCTTCAGAACTTAGTTTGATTTAAGGATATTTACTTTGTATATTTTGACATGTGGTGTAGACATTTGTGTTTCAACAGTTATAAAGCTCTAACTTTTTGAATCTCCATGTCGACTTTATTAAATAATTGCTTAACTCCCCCATTGTCTGAACCCCCATTATTTTGTGCAACTGGGAAATATTAAATTAATAAAAATAGAAAAAATGTTTAAAATAAACATTGATATTATCCATTAAAATAATTTAAAAAAAATCAAATTCTGCCAAGCTTAATTATAAGGCACAGTTGAACTCTTAACCACAGGAAATGTAAAGCCTGTTTTACTGGCTTGATCATATGACTGCCCTAGGGCAATCAAAAATGTATATGCTTCTCAACAGCAGATAATGCCAGCCAATATAAAGAGTGTGTAGCTTCAGTGTTCTCCCACACCCTATCGAGATCACTTTCAACAGTCTGGTGCCTGGTAGAAACCCTCAGCTTGTTTATTTATCTCTTCAGTCCTTTTTTTATTCGGTTCCAGGACAACTTTTGGATTGGGATGTTAGTCCTAAAGTGCCTTTCTTATTACCTTTCAGTTCCCCCCACCCTGCTCAAGTACCACTTAGCTGACAAGCCACAGGTCCTATTTAGGACCTCTGACCTTTGACCTAATGTTCTGGGAATCCTGTCTGCCACGGTTAATACAGTTTTTTTTCCCCAGTTGAATGTGGTGAACCACATGACAGGCTTTTTTTTTTTTTTTTTTGGGTTGCAGTTGCTCACATGGTCAGTCAGTCAACAAGGGTAGTAACTATATATTTTTTGTGTAATCTCATTCATGTTTTCCTTTTTAAAAACATATTAAACAATCTAAGCAGTTTAAGAAGTTAGACAAACCATTTTAATTAGAGCAAAATACACACAATTTGATCTAAGTTCTGAAATATAAATATTTTGTGTAAGTCTACATCACAAACAATTGTATTTCTTTTTATTGCCATGAGAGCAAAAATCCAAAGAGAAAATAAATGCTTTCAATCACATCAAACCCCTCCCTCCCCCCCAAGATTTTGCCTGACCCATAACACCATGATAAGGAATTATTTCAAAATATATCTACTAACATAGCTGGAGATTGACAGATCAACGTTTGACAAAATTATACCAAATATTCAATTGTCTTATCATTAGCTACTTGTAAATCGAACATGAGATACTTGGCTAATTATAATGGATGCTGTATTAAATATTTATGCATGCATGTAGAAACAAAGAAATGTAGCTCAAAAGGGACCTCAAGAGGTCATCTAATCTATGCCCCTTGCTGAGGCAGGACCAAGTAAACTGAGACTATCCATGACATGTTTTGTGAAATATTAAGAACCTTCAGTGAAGGGGATTCTACAACCTCCCTGGATAACCTATTCAACTACTTAACTATCTTTAGAAAGTTTTTCATACTATCTAACTAAATCTCCCTTGCTATAGATGAAGCCATTTACTACTTGTTCTACCTGGTGAACATGGAGAGGATGGTGATCAACTCCATAACAGCTCTTAACGTATTTGAAGACTGTTAGCAAGTGCCCTTGGTCTTCGTGTGTCAAGACTTTAACTTATCCAGCTTTTAAAATCTTTCCTCATGTATCAGATTTTTTAACTCTTTTATCATTTTTGTACCTCTCTTCTGGGCTCTCTCAAATTTTTCTGCATCTTTCTTAAAGTGTGGACACAATATCCCAGCTGAGGCTCCAACAGTGCAAAGTAGAATAGAATAATTACTTCCTGTGTATTATGTAAAACTCCTGTTAATACACCCCAGAATATTTGCCTTTTTCATAACTGCATCACATTGTTAGCTCATATTCAGTTTATGATCACTGTACTCTTCTGATCCTTTCCACCAATATTGCTTCCTAGCCAATTATTCCCCATTTTGTACTTGTGTATTTGTGCACATGCAGGCTAAACATAGCACCTGGTTTACCCTTCATATATGTAGTTATTATATACCTAGGGCTGATTTTGGCCTTCTTAAGATGCCAACTCAAGTAACTGACCTTCTGCCATAGGCATCAACAGATTTTCTAATAACATAAGAATAGCTAACTGGGTCAGACCCATGGCCCATATATAGCCCAGTATTCCATCTTCTGATGGTGGCCAGTGCCAGATGCTTCAGGGGCAATGAACAGAACAGGCCACTTATTGAGTGATCCATCCTCTGTAGTCCCGTCCCAGCATCTCTTAGTCATGGGTTTAGCCATCTTGCCTAATAGCCATTGATGAACTTATCCTCCATGAATTTTTCTAATTCCTTTTTGAACCCAGTTATACTTTTGGCCTTCACATCATCCCCGGGCAACGAGTTCCACAGGTTGACTGTGCACTGTGTGAAGTAGTATGTTGGGTTTGTTGTAGATCTGCTGCCTGTTGATTTCATGGGGTCACCCCTAATTCTTGTGTTAAGTGAAGGGGTAAATAACATTTCCTTATTCACTTTCTGTACACCATTCATAATTTTACAGACCTCTATCTTATCCCCCTGCTTAGTTCTCTTTTCCAAGCTGAACAGTGCCAGTCTTTTTAATCTCTCTTTATATAGAAGCTGTTGCATACTCCTGATCATTTTTTTGCTCTTCTCTGTATCTTTTTCTATTCTAATACATCTTTTTTGAGATGGGTCAACCAGAACTGTACGCAGTGTTCAAGATGTGAGCGTACCATGGATTTATATAGTGACATTATGATATTTTCTGTCTTATTACACTGGTCTACAATTTTTGAGAAGTCGTCTGCTTCAGAGATAAAATGTGCAATTTATTATGTATTTTGATGTGCTGAATTCAAATATGACAATTAAAACAACTGATTGGCTACTGTTTCTAGGATATTTAAGTTTTTACATTTTATGTCTATGTATATTGTGTAGATAGTAGAGTTTTAATCATAAATTGTAAACCTAGGTTTTTTCATGTGTTTATGGTTGCTTTACATGATAATATTTCACCTGTCCTGTTTATGGAACACTTTAAAAATCAGCAAAAGGGTTATATAAATAAAACGTATTATGAAACAAAAGGCAAAAAAGTATTATGTACATAGTTTAGTCCTATTCAGTGTCTACTCGGCGCTTCTTGGCTTGTCTCTTGTATTCATTAAATGGAGCATCTCTTGTCGCTGTCCAGCAATAGTCTGCAAGCATTGATGGGCTCCATTTGCCCTGATAGCGTTTCTCCATTGTTGAAATGTCCTGGTGAAATCGCTCACCGTGCTCGTCGCTCACTGCTCCGCAGTTCGGTGGAAAAAAATCTAGATGAGAATGCAAAAAATGTATCTTTAGTGACATGTTGCAACCAAGGCTTTTGTATGCCTTGAGGAGGTTTTCCACCAACAACCTGTAGTTGTCTGCCTTGTTGTTTCCGAGAAAATTTATTGCCACTAACTGGAAGGCTTTCCATGCCGTCTTTTCCTTGCCACGCAGTGCATGGTCAAATGCATCATCTCGAAGAAGTTCACGAATCTGAGGACCAACAAAGATACCTTCCTTTATCTTAGCTTCACTTAATCTTGGAAATTTTCCACGGAGGTACTTGAAAGCTTCTTGTGTTTTGTCAATGGCCTTGACAAAGTTCTTCATCAGACCCAGCTTGATGTGTAAGGGCGGTAACAAAATCTTCCTTGATTCAACAAGTGGTGGATGCTGAACACTTTTCTTCCCAGGCTCCAATGACTGTCGGAGTGGCCAATCTTTCTTGATGTAGTGGGAATCTCTTGCACGACTATCCCAGTCGCAGAGAAAACAGCAGTACTTTGTGTATCCAGTCTGCAGACCAAGCAAGAGAGCAACAACCTTCAAATCGCCACAAAGCTGCCACTGATGTTGGTCATAGTTTATGCACCTCAAAAGTTGTTGCATGTTGTCATAGGTTTCCTTCATATGGACTGCATGACCAACTGGAATTGATGGCAAAACATTGCCATTATGCAGTAAAACAGCTTTAAGACTCGTCTTCGATGAATCAATGAACAGTCGCAACTCATCTGGATCGTGAACGATGTTGAGGGCTGCCATCACACCATCGATGTTGTTGCAGGCTACAAGATCACCTTCGATGAAGAAGAATGGGACAAGATCCTTTTGACGGTCATGGAACATGGAAACCCTAACATCACCTGCCAGGAGATTCCACTGCTGTAGTCTGGAGCCAACAGCTCTGCCTTACTCTTGGGTAGTTCCAAATCCCTGACAAGGTCATTCAGTTCACCTTGTGTTATGAGGTGTGGTTCAGAGGAGGATGAGGATGGGAGAAAATGTGGGTCCTTTGACATTGATGGTTCAGGACCAGAAGTTTCATCCTTTTCCTTGTCTGACTCAAATGAGAATGATTCTGGTACATCAGGAACCGGCAGTCCTTCTCCGTGGGGTACTGGGCGTATAGCTGATGGAATGTTTGGATAATGCACAGGGCACTTCTTCTTCTTTGACACACCTTTCCCAACTGGAGGCACCATGCAGAAGTAACAATTGCTGGTATGATCTGTTGGCTCTCTCCAAATCATTGGCACTGCAAAAGGCATAGATTTCCTTTTCCTGTTCAAACACTGGCGAAGATTTGTTGCAAAAGTGTTGCAGCATATGTGTGGGGCCTACCTCTTGTCCTGATCTCCAATTTTGCAGCCAAAATAAGGGTGATAGGCTTTCTTAACCATAGTGGTTATACTGCGCTTTTGTGATGCAAAAGTCACTTCACCACAAACATAGCAGAAGTTATCTGCACTGTTCACACAAGTACGAGGAATCTCTGCTCACTTTGGCTAAACAGAAATGTGTCCCTTTGCAAAATCAAACACTGACAAATAAGAGAGGACGACACTGTATGATTTCTAGAGCTGATATAGGGCAATTTGTTCAGCAGAGTGATGTAAGCTTGGTTATGATTGCATCATCCATGACTTCTAGGAATAACACGATGCAATTCATATCATGTATGATGCAATACCAACTTCAGATTGCATCATTCATTGTTTTGCCTAAAAAGCAAGTACTGTCCAAACCCAGTCATAGATTTATTCATAGATCCAGTCAAAGATGTATTTTAGTCATTTCTGGTTTAAATTGAGATCCCTTCCCTTTATAACTCACTTATCCTCCGCCATTCCCAAGTCAAGGGTCTTGACTGACCCAATAGCATATCTTGAAAACTAGAACCAATCAACAATTTTAAGCATCATTTTCGTTTTCAGTGACCCAGAATTAGTAAAGTTTGACTACATTTATTTCAGAAGCATTTTGGCTGTAGAGGAGTGTTATCTATCATAGTTTCTAACATTCTGTTAGCTCTTTTGACTACTGCTGCACATTGAGTAGATGTTTTCAGAGAACTGTCCACAATGTCTCCAAGATCTTTCTTGACTGGTAACAGCTAATTTAGAGCCCATCATTTGGTATGTATAGTTGGGAATATGTTTTTTGCGTTATTCAACATTGAATTTCATCTGCCATTTTGTTGCCAGTTTTGTGAGATCCTTTTGTAACTCTTGGCAGTCTGCTTTGGACTTACCTATCTTGAATAATTTTGTGTCATTTGCAGATTTTTCTACCTCACTGTTTATGCATTAGGGAACCCCGTTATTTATTGCTCTGAAAACTATTTATTCCTACTATTTTTTCCCCTATCTTTTAACCAGTTTCTGATCCATAAGAGGGCCTTCCCTCTTACTTCATGACCCTTTACTTTGCTTAAGAGCCTTTGGTATGGGATCTTGTCAAAGGCTTTCTATAAGTCTAGATTTACTTTATTAACTGGTGGTTCTTTGCGTGATTGTCCATGTCCATTCCAAGCAGGTGTGTGCGCGCTACGTGCACGCCAGTCGGAAGATTTTCCCCTAGCAGCGTCTGTAGGGTAAGCCTGGGCGCCCCCTGGAGTGGCGCCTTCATGGTGTCCAATATAGGGCCCTGACGACCCTCCACCCCCTCGGTTCCTTCTTACCGCTGGTGACGGCTAGCTGGAACTTTGCTCGCTCTTGCAGCAAGCACCTTAGCAGTGTCTGATAGATCTTAGTTGTATACAGTTCTCAGTTTAATAGTTGTTTCCCTATAGTTTTAATTAGTTGGTTGTTAGGACATTTTCCCCCCTCCTGGGGTATGCCCGGGTCTCCAGGGTTTAAGCTGTGCGAGGCCTTTGGCAAGTTGATGCCCAAGAGTGAGCCTCACTCTTCCTGCCTTGGTGAGAGTCACCAGAAGGAGAAGTGCCGCATCTGCAAGGGTTTCTGCCCCAGAACCCTTAAAGACCGAGAGGAGAGACTAAAACTCCTGCTGATGGAGGCGGCGTTGAGACCGCAATCTGACCCGGGACCCAATGACCCGGCACCGAGCACATCCTCTTCGGTGCGCAGTGCTCCGGCACCAACGGTGTGCGAAACGGGCCTGGCTAAAGACTCTAAAGCCCACCAGCACCGCCACGGCTCAGGCCATAGGTCGTCGGCCTCAGTAAGGCATCGCTCTCCATCCTAGGTGCCGATAAAAAAGAAGAGGCTGGTGAGGGGCCGATCACCCCCTCGAAACTTAAAGGGTTGGCTGCGTCCACAAGTGGGTCGGGACTAAGGTGACTAGATGTCCTGATTTTATAGGGACCGTCTCGATTTTTGGGTCTTTTTCTTATATAGGCTCCTATTACCCCCCCACCCCCTGTCCCGATTTTTCACATTTGCTGTCTGGACTGACCGCCTCCTCCTTGCTTCCGCCGTCTCCTTGCTTCCGCCCAGGGTTTTGTCGACTCCTGGCCGGGGTCCAGTCGAGTCCGAACCCGCCTCGGTCCCCCGACGACCAGGGGGACATACAGCCACTATCGACGACGGAGGCGTTTGAGGCAGCCACGGACCTGATGCACCTCCCGGTGCCATCCTCCCTGCAAAGGAGGGACAAATCGCCGGTGACCGTGCGCCCCTTGTTCCACTCCAGGGGTAAGCTAGCCATGATTGCCCACCGGTCTCCATCTCCGGCACCGCTTGCACACATACAAGAGCCGCACCGTTCCCCAGAGTCGGGGCACTGTTCGTTGGTGACTCAGGATTCTGCTCCTCCATGGTCCTCTTACTTGGAGACCTCGGAGTCGGACTCTAATCGCTCCAGCAGGTTGCGAAGCAGGAGGTCCAGGTCTCGGCGGAGTCACCAGCCATACCCAGCACCGTGGCAGCAACAGTGGTAACCACCTGCCCAATGGCCCTTCTGGACACCCTGGGCTTACCATCAGAGCCAGGGCCAAGTCCACGGTCCGCGTTCCAGAACTGCGTCGGTGTCTTCGGCATCCTTCGTGCCACAGTCTGTGCCAGCACCGCCACTGGTGGCACCACCGTCTGGGGGAGCGGCACTGCTGACTCAGATAGCTCCGGCACCGATAACTCAACCAGCTCCGGCACAGTTTCTCCAGGCAACGGCACAGCCGGAGGCTCCAGCGCCGATGCAGTCGGGCTCAGTACTGCCGGATTTGTCGGCCCCCGCACTGGCCGCGGTGTGGAATTCTCCGTCAGCTCCGGCTCCGCGGATCAAGTACTGTGTGCCAAGGCACCCCAGGGGGGCCAAGGGTAGCAAACAGGGCCCGCTACCTGTTCTTTCATCCTCATCCTCACCTGACGAAGTGGTCACGGTGACATCGGCGGCCCTGGCTCTGGAGGACAACCGTGTTCTTCAACAGCTCCTGAGGCGGGCCGCTCAAAGACTGGGGATACAGGCAGAGGAGGTGGAGGAGGATTTAGACCGTGTCATTGATATCATGGCCCCCTCCGGCCCATCCAGGATTGCATTGCCACTGATTAAAACAATAACTATTACACCTAAAAATCTGTGGCAAACCCCCGCTTCCCTGGCCCCTACGGCCAAGAAAACAGAGTGCCACTACTTCGTTCCCTCTAAGGGGTACGAACATCTTTATACCCACCCTCCCGCAGACTCTTTGCTGGTCAATGCAGCCAATCAGAGAGAATGCCAGGGGTTTCAAGGCTCCACCCCTAAAAACAAGGACACCAAGAAACTGGACCTATTTGGCTGAAAGGTCTATTCAACCGGGTGCCTGCAGCTCCGTATAGCCAACCAACAGACCATTGTAAGCCGCTACGGGCATAACACCTGCTCGTCTATGGCTAAGTTTGCTGAGCTCCTACTCCAGGAAGCTTGGGTTGAGTTTTCTGCACTCGTGGCGGAGGGGAAGTTGGTCTCCCGAGCATCTCTGCAAGCGGCTCTGGATGAGGCGGATGCAGCCTCCTGCACGCTGGCCACAGAGGTGGTGATGAGGTGAGGCTCCTGGCTGCAGGTCTCTGGATTGCCACACGAGGTCCAGCAGACCATACAGGACCTTCCCTTTGAGGGATCAGCTCTTTTCTCTGAAAAGACAGATAAGAGACTTCACAGTTTGAAGGACTCGAGAGCTACCCTGCACTCATTGGGGCTTCACACGCCGGCTACCCAGCGCAGGCATTTTAGGCCTCAGCCTGCCCCTCGGCCTTATCAACCACAAAACTGCCAGGATGTTCTGCATAGGCAAAACAGGAGTGCTAGGAGGAGGCATCATCCCTCCTCTGGGCAAAACTCTGGCCAGCTCAAGCCTCCACCTGGGCCTAGACCACGCTTTTGAGGGCACGGTCGAGGACAGCTCTCCAGTACGACCTCTGGATCCTTCCCATCTTACCTTCTCATCCCATCTATCCCCTTTCTACCATGCCTGGTCCTGAATTACTTCAGACTGATGGATGCTCTGCATGGTAGAGAGGGGATATTCCATCCAATTCTGTACCTCTCCACCCCCTTTCCCCGTCCCTCTTCAGGGACCCCTCTCAGGAGCAACTTCTAATTCAAGAGGTGCAGTCCCTCCTCTCGGTAGGGGCAGTGGAGGAGGTTCCTCAGGAGCTAAGGGGCAAGGGGTTCTACTCCTGGTATTTCCTAATACGAAGGCCAAGCGGGTCCTCAGACCCATCCTGGACCTACGACAGCTCAATAAGCACGTAAAGAAACTCAAGTTTCGCATGGTCTCACTAACCTCCATTATCCCCTCACTGGATCCAGGAGACTGGTACGCTGCCCTTGACTTGAAGGACGCATATTTTCATATCGCAATAGTCTCAGATTCGTGGTGAGCAGAGACCACCATCAGTTTGCCGTCCTGCCGTTTGGTCTGTCGACTGCCCCCCGAGTATTCACCAAATGCATGGCAGTCGTTGCAGCGTTCCTGCGCAAACGCCAGATACGGGTTTTTCCCTATCTCGACGACTGGCTGATCAAGGGTTGCTTGAGAGCCCAAGTGGAGGCTCGGGTCGAATTCATAGGAAGGACTTCCCTCAAGTTAGGTCTCCTCCTAAATGAGGAAAAATCTACTGTCTCCAGTGCAGAGGATAGAGTTCATGGGCGCGGTCCTGGACTCTACCCAAGCCAGGGCGTACCTCCCAGAAGCCAGGTTTCGCTCACTTCGGGACATCATACAGGGCCTCAGACAGTTCCCCACGACCTCAGGAAGGAACTACCTAAAGCTACTGGGGCACATGGCTGCGTACATCTGCGTGGTGTAGCATGCCAGACTCAGACTGCGCCCACTCCAGTCTTGGCCGGCGTTGGTGTATTGGCCAGATCAAGACGCTCTGGACAGCATTGTAACCCTGCCCTGCACGATGTTGGACTCCCTCCTGTGGTGGCTTGACCCGCAAGTGGTTTGTGCGGGGGTGCCCTTTGCCAGCCCTCAGTGCGCGCGCGCTCTCTCTCACGCTCTCTCTCTCTCTCTCTTTGACAGATGCCTTGGATCTGGGCTGGGGAGCTCACCTAGGGGACCTCAGGACTCAAGGCTTCTGGTCTCAGACGGACCTCGCTCTACACATCAATGTCAAAGAGCTAAGAACGGTGCGTTTGGCATGCTACGCTTTCAAAACCCACCTAACAAGCAGTGTGTCTCAGTCCTCACAGACACTACCTCGGCAATGTTCTATATCAACAAACGGGGGTGCACGCTCCTCTCCCCTGTGCTGAGAAGCCCTCATGCTGTGGGACTTCTGCGTACAGCGCTCGATCCACCTGCAGGTGTCATACCTCTCAGGGGTTCAGAACGCGCTGGTGGACAACCTCAGCCGGACTTTCCATGGCCACGAGCGATCCTTTCGGCCAGATGTGGGTAACTCAATTTTCCAGTTCTGGGGCTCTCCCCAAATAGACCTGTTCGCCACTCGTGGCAACAGGAAGTGTCAGGCATTCTGTTCCCTCAGGAGTCACAGCCCGGGGTCCATCGGGGATGCCTTCCTTCTCTTTTGGGTGGGCCGCCTGCTCTATGCTTTTCCACCTATCCCGCTGGTCCACAGGATGCTCCTCAAGATCCGCAGGGACCGGGACCGAGTTATATTGATAGCGCCGGCGTGGCCGCGCCAGCACTGGTTCACCTCGCTCCTGGAAATGTCTGAAGCGGCTCCACTCACTTTACTGCTGGTCCAGAACCTGATCACACAGGACCATGGCCGACTCCGGCACCCAAATCTGGAGTCGCTTCACCTCACGGCCTGGATGCTCCATGGCTAAGCGCCGTGGAGCTGTCATCTTCGGACCAGGTCAGACAAGTCCTCCTGGGTAGTAGAAAGTCCTCCACCGGGGCAACGTACCTTGCCAAGTGGAAAAGGTTCTCCATCTGGGCGGAGCAATGCTGTCAGGCGCCTCTCCTCACCCCCATAACATTTATACTGGATTATCTCCTTTACCTAAAACATCAAGACCTGTCCCTGTAATCAATAAGTTCACTTAGCCGCCATCTCCGCCTTCCATCCGGGCTCAGATGGTTTCTTGGTCTTGCAAACCCTATAGTCAGTCGTTTCCTCAAGGGTTTGGACAGGTTCTTCCCGCACACGCATCAGCCTATCCTGGCCTGAGACCTCAATCTAGTTTTCTCCAGGCTTACAGGCCCTCCATTTGAACCACTGGCCACCTGCTCCTTGTTATATCTCTTGTTAAAGGTCGCGTTCTTCGTAGCAATTACCTTGGCTCAACGGGTTTTGGAGCTCAGGGCCCTCACGTCTGAGCCGTGCAGGGCAGCTACGTGGTCCTCGATACATACATTTACGATGCACTGTGCAATTACACAACAGGCCAGAGACGATGCGGCCTTTGGATGGGCGGTGCTCCAATCTGTGCATGTCTCCGACCCCACCTCCTGAGCTTTGGCTTGTGAGTCACCTGCTTGGAATGGACATGAACAATCACTCGAAGAAGGAAAATGGTTACTCACTTTCTCGTAACTGTTGTTCTTCGAGATGTGTTGTTCATGTCCATTCCAATACCTACCCTCCTACCTCTGTCGGAATAGCCGGCAAGAAGGAACTGAGGGGGTGGAGGGTCGGCGGGGCCCTATATTGGGTGCCATGAAGGCGCCACTCCAGGGGGCACCCAGACCGACCTTATGGATGCTGCTAGGGAAAAGTCTTCCGGCTGGCGTGCACGCGGCGCGCACACACCTGCTTGGAATGGACATGAACAACACATCTCGAAGAACAACAGTTAGGAGAAAGTGAGTAACCGTTTTATCACCTTTGTCCACATTTTTGTTGATCCCTCTCAAAGAATTCTGATTGGTGAGGCATGATTTCCCTTTGTAAGAGCAGTGTCAACTCTTCCACAACAAATTGTATTCATCTATGTGTCTGATAATTCTGTTATTTACTATAGTTTCAACCAATTTGCCCGCTACTCAAGTTAGGCTTATTGTGTAATTGCTAGGGTCGCCTCTGAAGCCTTTTAAAAAAATAGCGTTAGATTAGCTGTCCTTCAGTCATCTGGTACCGAGACTGATTTAAGCAATAGGTTGCATACCACAATTAGTAGTTCTGCAATTTCATATCTGAATTCCTTCAGAACTCTTGGGTGAATACCATTTGGTTCTGGTGACTTAAATTAAATAATAATATCAGTTTGTTCCAAAACCACCTTTATTGACACCTCAGTCTAGAACAGTTCCTCAGATTTGTTGTCTAAAAAGAATGTCTCAGGTGTAGGAATCTCCCTCACATTCTCTATGGTGAATGCAAAGAAGTCATTTAGCTTCTCAGCAATGGACTTTTCCTTGAGTGCTCCTTTAGCACCTTGATCATCCAGTGGCCCCAATGATTGTTTGGAAAGCTTCCAGTGTCTGATGTATTTAAAGAATTTGCTGCTGTTTTTTGTGTCTTTTGCTAGTTGCTTTTCAAATTCTCTGTTGGTGTGCCTAATTATATTTTCACACTTGATTTGTTAGAGTTTATGCTCCTTTCTATTTTCCTCACTAGGATTCAACTTCCAGTTTTTATAGGATGCTTTTTTGCCTCTAACCACCTTTTTTATTCTGTTTAGCCATGGTAGAATTTCTTGGTCCTCTTACTGGTTTTTTTGTTTTTAAATTTGAGGAATACATTTTATTTGAGCCCTTATTATGGTGTTTTAAAACATTTTCATGCATTTTTAAGGCATTTCACTCTTGTGATTGTTCCTTTAAATTTCTGTATAACTAGCTTCCTCGTTTTTGTGTAGTTCCCCTTTGTAAAGTTAAATGCTACTGTGGTGGGCTTCTTTGGTATCCCCTACCCCAAGAATATTAAACTTAATCACATTATGGTTGCTATTGCCGAG
The DNA here is from genome assembly GCF_011386835.1 of Chrysemys picta bellii. Lineage (NCBI taxonomy): Eukaryota > Metazoa > Chordata > Testudines > Emydidae > Chrysemys > Chrysemys picta. The sequence goes on along the minus strand of NC_088792.1, from coordinate 114,361,811 downwards.
TGGTTCAGCTATAGTCACCTCTTGGACCAGAGACTGTGCTCCAGTTAGTATTAAATCAAGAATTGCCTCTCCCCTTGTGGGTTCCAGGACTAGCTGCTTCAAGAAGCAGTTGTTGTTAGTGTCTACAGATTTTATCTCTGTGTCCTGTCCTGTGGTGACATGTAGCCAATCAATATGGGGATAGTTGAAATCTCCCATTATTATTGTTTTCTATTTTTGTAGCTTCTCTAATGGCTCTGAATATCACTGAAATACATGCATAAATCAATATAGGTTTTTTTGTGTGTGTTCCTGTAACAAAGTATTAGCTGTTCTAGTTTTGTAAAATGGTTTGGTAAGTATATTGTATCATGCTAGGACAGTAAAAAACTTAATATCTGTGTAAATCTGGTAATCTCTGTTCAAAGTCATAATTTTCAAGTGCATATGCACATATACTGCAAACTTGACCTACATAGACTGACTGGGACTTGAATAACTATTAGTGGAAATAACTAGATTTATGTGCCCCTTTGTGTCAAGGTATATTAAAATTCTTTATACATATTCATTATAAAATAGTCTTAAAATCTTTGGCTCCAATTCTGTCAAGATCTAGGGATGTGCTTACATTTATGCGCTATGAGTAGTTCAGCGGAGCCCTCTACATAGTAAATGTTCTTTACTCTTTCAATCTCTTTAAGGCAGTAGCTTTCCCCAAGTGTTGTCACTGTAGGCATCTTCTCCCACTAATGACATAAAATTGGGCTATGTCTATATTTAAAACACTACAGTGGCACAGCTGCATGGTTTTAAGTGCAGACTCATAGACTTTAAGGCCAGAAGGGACCATCGTGGTCATCTAGTCTGAGCTTCTGTACCTTGCAGAAACCTCATCCACTCCTGTAGTAGACCCATAACTTACCCACCAGCCACCTGGGAAGAAATTTCCTGTAGTAACTCAGAGCTCGTCCCGTCTCTGGCCATTGGGGATATTTGCTACTAGCAGCCACAGATTGCCTACAGTGATACGTGGCCTTTCTCATCACACTACCCCTCTGTAAACTTACCAATCTCAGTCTTGAAGCCAGTAAGGTTTTTTGTCCCCACTACTGCCCTTGGAAGGTCGTTCCAGAACTTCACTCCTCTGATGTTTAGAAACTTTCCTCTAATTTCAAGCCTAAACTTATTGATAGCCAGTTTATATCATTAGTTTGTGTCAACATTGGTCGTCAACTTAGACACCCGGGTGGGAGAGGAGTTATTTATCCCTGTAATGTGTTTATAAAAAGCAATCATATCTCCCCTCCACCGCAACTTGGCTGTCCATCCTCACCTTTACAGCTCATTACGTCATCACCCAAGTGATGACTGCAGATGCCACCGTGGGCCTTGCTGTGCTGCAGACTACGCTCCTGAGCATGACTTCACACCCATCAGTGCTCGCTAGTCACCCATGTGGGGACCAGTGTGTACAAAACAGAAACAGCTAGCAAGAGAAGCACTCTATCCCAAAAGCTCTTCTTTTAGGGCCGTGTTATTATGTGCTTCTCTTGCTGGCTGTTTCTGTTTCGTACACACTTGATATGTACGGCAAAAAATAAACCCATGTCAGTGAATGTCAGAGTCTCAGGTGCCAGACTGGGGGGCACCACTAGGACCTAGAGTGTAGAAAATTGTGTCTGCTGCTGGTGCATATGTATTCTCTCTGCTCTAGATGCACAGAGATGGTGGAGTGCTGTGCTGGAGGAAGGAGAGCACAAGAGACATTACAGGCAGGCAGTTTCCTGCTGCTTTCCTGAGCCCACTTGAGGAGAACAGGCAGTCAACTGAAGTAGTAGGAGCCAGTTAGGCCCTTAAGGCACTGATATCTTCCCTCACTCAAGCACTGCTACCAGCCTGCTTATTTGTCCCCTTCAATTGAATGTTGAGAGCCACTATAACTGGCACAGAAGAGCAGTCATGAGTGAAAGAAGAAAACACCCCTCTGGGGCAGCATTCAGAAAAAGAAAGAAAGCAAAGGAAGCTTTTCTATCTAAGCAGGAAGGAGCTCTCCTGAGATACATAGACACAGATGTTCACGGTGAGCCTTCTGGCCCCAGTGAGGATGTGAGTGGTGAGGAGATGCCTGATCTTCCAGTTAGAGTGCAGGTGACGTGGCAGCTACTGCAGCATCCATATCACCATCTTAAATGGATGTAACCATGCACATTCCTGAAGAAAAGTGTAGATCAGAGAAGAGTGTGGTGGAGGTGCAAGAAACAGCTGCTGCTGAGTTTAGTTCCTTAAGTCTAGATGATCCAGGACTGTGGACCCACTTGAGCAGTAGCCTGAGGGACTTCCTTGTACTGCATGGGCCACAGCAAGTGAAAAACATCATGTTCCCCAAAGACAATGAAAATAGAAGGTTCCACCCAACACATTACTGGCATGAAATCCCCAATGGTGGCAAAGTGGAGAGGCCATGACTTATGTACTCAAAAACCCAGAATGCTGCATACTGTTTTTGTTCCAAACTCTTCCAGTCATATTGGGTTCTACAGGAACAAAGGACTGAAAAAAATTGGCTAGAAATCTGGCATACCGTGAGAAGGCAGCAAATCACCAGAGAGCATTCCATAGGTGGAAAGAGCTTGAGATGAGAATAAGGTTAATGGCTACCATAGATGATCAGCATCAAGAGAAGATTGCATCAGAGTCTCTTTACTGGCAAAATGTTCTGAAAAGGCTCATTGCCATTGTGAGAATGCTTGCTACCCAAAACTTAGCACTCGTGGCACTTCAGATCAGCTGTATGTGTCAAACAATGGAAACTTCCTTAAAATTGTGGAGCTGATGGCTGAGTTTGATGCTGTACTCCAGGAGCATCTAAGAGTCACCACCCAAGAAATGTACACGCACCACTACCTTGGAAAAACAATTCAAAATGAGATCATACAGTTACTGGCAACAAAAGTCAAACAGAAGATTGTGGCAGTTCTGAAGTCAGCAAGATATTACTCTGTTATTCTGGACTGCACACCTGCATACCTGGTGCATTTTGTAACAACAACAGAACCTAGTGAAAATGTCCCTGCAATGGTGACTGTCAGAAAGCATTTTCTAGAATTTATTGACATTGATGATACTACAGGAGCTGGTGTGACAAATGTGCTTCTTAAAAAGCTGGAAGATATGGGAAATTGCGATAGCTGACATGAGAGGTCAGGGCTACGATAATGGTGCCAACATGACAGGAAAGAACAGAGGAGTGCAGACACGGATCTGAGAAATACACTCTCAAGCTTTCTTTGGCCCATGCAGTTCTCATTCATTGAACTTGGTGGTCAGTGATGCATCATCAGCTTCTAGTGAGGCTGCTGAATTTTTTAATGTAATTCAAAGCATCTATGTATTTCTCTCTGCATCAACTCATCGATGGCAAATTTTGAAACATCTGGGAATATCCTCTCTGACACTGAAACCACTGAGTGCCACACGATGGGAAAGTTGAATGGAGGTGATAAAGCCTATCAAACACCAAATTGGGAAGATAAATGATGCCATAGTTGTCATTATGGAGGATAATGCTATGACAGGAACTGTTCATGGGAGAACAGTGGCAGAGGGAAATGGAATCACCAGAAACATACATAACCTCAAATTTCTGTGTGGCTTAGTGTTGTGGCATGACATACTGTTTGAAATAAATATTGTAAGCAAGAGACTCCAAGGTGTTGACCTTGATATATCTGGAGCAATGGAACAACTGGACAAAGCAAAGTCATACCTAAATCTGACCGGTCAGATGAGGGATTTGGAAACGTTCTGAAGAGTGCACAGAAGTTGGCAGAGGAACTTCACACTGAAGCTATTTTCCCACCCATTCAAGAATACAAGAGTCACCGAAGAAGAAGACATTTTGATTGAGGCACGGGATAATCCCATAAGAGACCCCAAACAACAATTCAAAGTTGAATTATTTAACCAGGTGCTAGATTGTGCAATACAGTCAGTTGAGGAATGTTTCATGCAGCTCAAGGAACACAGCAGTATATTTGGGATGTTGTATGATATTCCAAAACTCCTCACTCTACCTGAAGCAATGCAGGGCACTAGAGTCAGTGTTGACACATGATGACATGCGTGATATTGATGCGAGTGATTTAGATGAGGAACTGAAAGCCCTTTCAAGATACATTTCAGCAGGATCAACTCCAAAGACTGTTCTGGAATATATGTGCCCAGATAAGATGACCACCCTCTTTCCACATGCTTTTGTTGCTCTGCGCATACTTCTAACACTTCCTGTAACAGTTGCCAGTGGAGAAAGCAGCTTCTCTATGCTGAAGTTAATAAAAACACTTCTACGCTCCACAGTGACACAGGAGAGGCTGGTTGGCCTTGCAACCATCTCAATAGAGCATGAGCTGGCCCAGACTGTGGACCTTTAGGAAGTGGTTCAAATCTTTGCAACCAAGAAGGCATGTGTGACGAACTGGGACTGTTCTTAATGTGGTCTTTGAATGCTGACAGGGGAGTGTGGCTAGGATAGCCTGCATTGGGGGATGGGAGACTGACCGAGGGAAGCTACCTGAGCATGTAACATGAGAACCCAGGAAGGGGTTAGAGGCCAGGTGACACCTTTGCCCGGGAAACTGAACAAAGGCTGTGGGAGGGGTCACTGAAGGGGGAGTTTCAGGAGCTGGCTGGTGATATGGTTGGGAGGCAGACGGGGCTCTGACCTCCCAAGGGGGCTGGGGTGCCCTGGGACCCCAAGATGGACCTAGCTGAGGGGGGTCCTGTTGTCTGTGCCTGCAAGACCTGTCTTGGACTGTATTCCTGTCGTCTAAATAAATCTGCTTTACTGGCTTGCTGAGAGTCATGGTGAATCGCAGGAAGCCGGGGGTGCAGGGCCCTGAATCCCCCCACACTCCGTGACAGCATGGAAAGTACCACTTTGATTATTCAAACAGATAAAAATACCAGTGTTTACTATGCAGACAAGAAAAGTTACATTTGCTGTTCAGGTGTTTGAAAGTTAAGTGTTAATTTTTCAACAAGGCATTTTAAGTTGTTAGTTCTCCTTTATTGGGGTAGGTAGCAGAGCAGTACCATGAGAGGAGTAGAACAGGAAGAAGGCAGAATTGAGACCTTTCAAAGTTTTGGCCGAAGCGAGGGGACATGGGGGCGTCATTTGAGCTCCCCGCCTCAGGTGCCAAAATGTTGTGGGCTGGCCCTGCCTGGGTCAGCTGACTCAGGCTTGTGCTATGGGTCTGAAACTTGCATTGTAGGCTGCTTGTGCTGGAACCCGGGCTCTGAGACTCTTTCCCTGGCCAGGTTTCAGCAGAAATGGGAATGTCTACGCGGCTATGTTAGTCCTATAGTGCAAGTCTGAATAAGTTGATCCAGGCTCTGAGACTTGCTGCTCTAGGTTTTGGGTTTTTTTTTTCTTTTCTTTTTTTCCCTGTAGATGTACTCACAGCTTCACCAAAAAATACCCGATCTCCCTGTATTTGCATTTAGCCTGTAGCAAGACTCCCTCTGACCACAAAGATCAATTTCTGACTTGTCCTTTCATGTGACCTGTGCTTTGGGTGGGGACTCGTAATATTTCAGCCATATTAGTTCATAAAGGTGCTTACCTGCTTCCTACATTTAGTTTGAAAGAAGGATAACTATCACGAGGTTTCATCCAACCTCCATCTTAGCACTATATAAATCCCAGGAAACCCTAAACAAATGTGGGGATTTTTGGTTTTGTTTGGTTTTGTTTTTTTGATGGACAAGCTTACTTATGCGAAGTGATAGTAGGTATTCTAGAAGAGAGAACAACATAAATAAACAGAGTTTGTACTTTGGTTCCAAAGATCAAGTGCAGACTGAGTACATTCATTATGTGTAAATATTAGTGCCACATTTAGGAGGTTCTTGCAAGGAAGCAAGCCAGCCAGCCACTTAACATACCATGACTAGTTACATTTTATACTGGAAAAGCTATTAAGTTTAAATAAATATGATGATTTTATAGAAGTGTGATAGATTAGAAAGCAAAAGGTAGAGTTCATTATACCTTTTTCATTGCTACACTCAGCACATACTCTTATTTGATTATCAAGGAATCTGCACAAAGCTTTAGTTATAGATTTGAGAATGTACAACTTAAATGTAACTAATCTGAATCAGTTTTATTGACATTGTTTAATTTAGAATTCTCTTAAATGGGTGTCCTCGCTGAAGCCATCATAAGAATGAAGTCTATTTAGAAAGTCACTGATCTGATGATTTTACTCATTTTTTTAAATAAGCGACTAGTATATTAGCCAAAATAAATGTATTTTTTCCAACATAGTTTTTCTCACTTCCATTGATTTAGAAAATATTATTGGTTCCTTATTGAGGTAGTAGAGAATTTTTTATTGTACAGAGGAAATCTTAGTAGCTGTGGACTTTTGTCCTCTTTCACTGTTCGGCTACACAGTGATTACAGCTCAAATGTGATAAGGTGCCACAGTGCAGTCCCTCCTCTTTGCTCCCCCCTTATTTTGAGTTCTGAGGAATTATTTGCTTATTGGAAAGCATTAAGCAGTATTGTGCCACATGAAAGCATCTGAAAGTGTGGGGGAGCAGGAGAACAGGTTAAACCTTTCCACTGTAAACAGGCTTTCCTTCTTTGCTCCTGTTTCAGTACAAAGCAGACAACTTGGCAAGGTGCCTACATTCCTTTGCAATCAGTTGCCAAAGCACTAAAAGTGTTTCAAGGGAAGTAGATAAATATTTTACCTGCCAGTCAGGAATACAAAGGCTGAAATGGGAAGATGGGTGAATGTTGGACCTGCTTACCTAATTTGATTTTTGTAGTTAAAAAAGAAAAAAAAAAAGCTGTTTTCATCTTGCGTTCTAACTGAATTTGAACTGAAAATAATGAATCAACTAAACACCCTGCTTTAAAACTCTTGAAAACAGCAATAACAGTTAAGTAAATGCTACGCTTGTGTATGCCAGAACAGAGTTTTAATTCACAATTTAACATTCACTCTGCGGTATGTATCGATTAGGGCTGTCAATTAATTGCAGTTAACTGAAACGATTAATGCAAAACAAATCAACTAGATTAAAAATATTAGTTGTGATTAATTGCAGTTTTAATCACACAGTTAAACAATAATACAATACCAATTTAAATTTATAATAAATGTTTTTGGATGTTTTTCTACATTTTCAAATATTGACTTAAATTACAACACAAAGTGTACAGTGATCACTTTATATTATTATTTTTTATTACAAATATTTGCACTGTAAAGATGAATATTTTTCAATTCGCCTCATACAAGTACTGTAGTGCAATCTCTTTATCTTGAAAGTACAACTTGCAAATGTAGAATTTTTTTTTATATAACTGCACTGAAAAACAAAACAGTGTAAAACTTTAGAGCCTACACGTCCACTCAGTCCTACTTCTTGTTCAGCCAATCGCTAAGACAAACAAGTTTGTTTACATTTATGGCAGAGCTGTCTGCTTCTTATTTACAATGTCACCTAAAAGTGAGAACAGGCATTCATATGGCACTATTGTAACTGGTGTCGCAAGGTATTTACATGCCAGGTGTAATAAACATTTGTACGTCCTTTCATGCTTCAACTTCTTTTATCTTTTTTATCTTTCTTACAGTGCAAATATTTCTAATCAAAAATAATAATTAGGACTGTCAATTAATCGCAGTTAATGCGTACGATTAACTCAAAACAAATTAATGTTTTTTTTTAATGAGCGTTAATAACACACCAGGATGCCGTGCTAGGGGACGCCGCTGCATGGCTTCTGGGCAGGGTAGCCCCTTCTCCCGCTGGTCCGGTCCACATCTGCCTCAGCCTCCCTTTCCTCCCCTCCCTGGAGATGCCCCAGGCCAACCTGCTCTGGACTGGGAGCCTGCCTCTTGTGTGCTGCGCAGAGTGGGGGCAGCGAGGCTGATGTCGGCGTGTCCCCCTATCACCACCCATGTACCCAGCCGCTGCTGAGCTGGGATCAGGGTAAAGGGGGAGCCTGTCTGATGCTGGCTCAGGAGTGAATGCTGCCGACAGCAGCTGCTACTGGCTGAAAAAGGATTCAGGCCCCTGAGTGCTTTGCTTAAAGAGAGAATTCTCCCTCCCCACACTTCCCCCTCAACACCAAAAATATTTAAATCATGTTATTCTATTATCGTTTAACAGTACGATTGAAACTGCAATTAATCACAGACTATTGTTTTATTTTTATGATTAATTGTGATTAATTTTATTAATCGTTTGATAGCCCTAATATAGATGCTTATTGGTGACATGTTAATTCATAATGTAAAATTCAGGAGCACAATATTAATTCAGAAAGCAGCAGGGAGTTTTGTAATCTTGCCTCGTTAGATGGACAAACATTTAAGAAAAGGCAATGAACTAGAGAGAATTAAGCTTTTAGGGGAATCAGTGTTTGTTGGGACAGTTATAGAGTATCTATTTTAGATGTAAGTCTTGCTGATTTATTTCTTGGATGTATAACATGCTAAGGTCTTCTAGATGCATATTCAACTTTTAAAAACATGAAAAACTTGTCATAATTAAACTTCATATTCAGGTATTAGATTTGAGATGTTTGCTTTGTCTTCAGTAAGTTAAAATACTGTTGAGAAATATCATTTTTTGCAAGATAGGACATGCACTGTAAGAGATTCATATTGCTGTATTTCTCTTACCATGTAGCAGAATTGCATTCTTTGTCATACACAGATTTATGTATGCTGGTCTTTGGGCAACTGCCAGCAGCTGGTCTTTGGTGGTGGTAGTAGCATGTAGTTCTGTCCACTCTTCTCCCATTAGAGGAGGATCCAGGTGGGTGAAAGCTATATTTAATTGTTGCTTTCATCCCTGGCTCCTGTCAGTGGGTTGACCCTGTGGTGTCATGTATCATTTTATTATCTAATACCATAGGTGTTTTAGACACTGAAAAATAATAAAACGTGGTTCCTGCCCCCAGTGAATTTAGAATATAAATGAGACAGCTAATCGTAAACAGATACGAGAAGGAGAGGAGAGGAAAATACAGAGTAAGGAGAAATAGAAAACTTTCTTCCCATGAGCATTGTTTACAAGATACAGATGTACTTAGACACTGACTTTTGGCTTGCTCTTATTGCTTTCCTGAACTAGCTGGAAGTCCTTAGGGACTCATAAAAAAGCACGCGGTAAAACCGATTTGAAGAGGTAACAGCATTTTTCCCTAATGCAAACCAAATCCGAAATACAGTGTTCAAACTTCAGTTTTGCCAACCCCAACTATTCAAAACTCATGAGTCAGGCCCTCACAGATCATGAGACTGGTTTAAAAATTATGAGATTTAAAGCAGTGTTCTTATTTGCCTTCTAGTTTTTGAGCTTTTAGGATTTACTTGTCACGTTTTCAAGGGTTTCTCTGTAACTACGAGGGCTAAGAAATGTAAGAAACAAAGCTAAATTGAGTCTCCTGTGATCACTTTAAGTAGAATATCGAATATGAGACTTATGATAAAATCATGAGAGCTGTCAAAACTGAACCTTTGCAGTTTCAAAATGGCCTTTAAGGACCAGCTAGGGCCGCACTGACACTTTTCCCCTAAAATACTTAATTAACTTTAGGAAAAACATTTAAATACGTACAAATTCACATCCAAATCATTGTAATGTATATTTGTAGGGTTTTGGGCAGATTCAATAACAAAAATAATGCTGCCTCCCTCTTCGCCCTCGCTCTCTCAACCGCCCCCCCCCGCGAAGGGTGATGGAAGTGGTGATGCGCCCCACTGTTGCATGGCCAGAGCCAGGGCCTGGTGTCTTCTGCCATGTGGCCAGGGCCAGGGCTCAGTGTCTGCAGGCAGAACCTGGAGCTGGGGACAGAAACTATGTGGCTGGAGCCAGGGATTGGACTCCACAACTGCGTGGCTGGAGTCAGCGCTCGCTGCTGTGCAGCCAGGGGCAGGGGTCGGCACCTGTGGCCAGCTCCCGCTAGGGTTACCATACGTCCGGATTTTCCCGGACATGTCCGGCTTTTTGGTCATCAAATCTCCGTCTGGGGGGAAATTCCAAAAAGCCAGACATGTCCGGGAAAATAGGGAGGGGTTGTGGGGCTTGGATCCGCGCTGGGGCCGGAGCCAGAGCCGCTGGGGCCGGCGATGCTCGGCTGGTGCCGCACGGCCGGGGCCGGTGCCGGATGGGCCGGTGCCCCGAGGCCCGATCCGAGCTGGAGTCGCCGGGGCCCGATCCGAGCTGGAGTCGCCGGGGCCAGAGCTGCTCGGCTGGGGCCGGTGCCCGGGGCCTGAGCCAAGCTGGGGCCAGGACGGGCTGGAGCCGCTTGGCTGGGGCCAGCACGCTCGGCTGGAACCAGGGCCGGAGCCGCTCGGCCGGTGCCCGTGTCCCGGGGCCCGAGCCAAGCTGGAGCCGCCGGAGCCGGGGCGGGCTGGGGCTGGCGTGCTCCGCCGGAACCGGGGCCGGCGCCCCAGGGCCCGAGACGGGCAGGAGCCGTCAGGGCCGGAGCTGCTCGCCCGGGGCCGATGCCCTGGGGCCCAAACCGAGGTGGAACCGCCGGGGCCAGGGCGGGCCGGGGCTGGCGTGCTCCGCCGGAACTGGGGCCGGCGCCCCAGGGCCCGAGCCAAGCCAGGCCAGAGCCGCCGGGGCCGGAGCCGCTCGGCTGGGGCCAGAGCCGAGCTGGAACCGCTGGGGCAGGCTGGGGCTGGCGTGCTCGGCTGGAACTGGGGCTGGCGCCCCAGGGCCCGAGCCAAGCCGGGCCCGAGCCGCTCGGCCAGGAGGCCGGACTGGGCCGCACCTCCTCGCGCCCCCCCGCCCCAGCTTACCTGCTGCCTGCCTCCGTTTCAGGCTTCCCACGAACATTTGATTCGCAGAAAGCAGGGGAGGGGGAGGAGCAGGGGGCGGAACGTTCAGTGAAGTGGGCGGAGTTGGGGCGGGGCCTTTGGGAAAGGGGCGGAGTTGGGATGGGACCGGGGCAGAGAAGGGGGTGGAGTTGGGGTGGGGGCGGGGCCCCTTGGAGTGTCCTCTTTTTGTTATTTTAAAAAATGGTAACCCTAGCTCCCGCCACCGTGTGACCGGAGCCCGGGAATAGAGCTGTGGGTAGGCGCCTGCTGCCATGCAGCTGGGTCAGGGAATCATCACCAGGGGCTAGGGCTGTGTGACTGGAGCACAGAGCCAGTGCCCGTCACCACATGGCCGGAACTTGGGTCCAGAGGCCAACTGAAGCTCTGCGGCTAGAGCCGGGGTTCAGCACCTGCTACCCTGCGGCCAGAGCCAGAGGTTGGCATACAAAGCCCCGCAGTTGGAGCCTGCTGCCGTGTGGCTGGGGCTGGGAGTCGGCGCCTGCTGCCATGCAGCTGGAACCAGGGGCCGGAAGCTGATGCCCCACAGCTGGAGGCCAGGGCTACATGGCCAGAGCCCGGGGTATCAGTATCCACTGCCCCGAGGTTGGAGCCTGGGGCCGCATGGCCAGGTTCCTGAAGTCCCGCCGCTGCAGCCTGCTGCCCAAACCCCCTTCCTCCAATGTGGGTCAAGAACTCACCTTGCTCTTGCAGCGTTGTGCCCCACCTCTCTCCAGAGGCACTGCAGGGAGGCGCATTGAGGAGCAACAAGGAGGGAAGGCGGGGGAGGATGCTTTGCCCCTCATCCATCACCGCCCAGGAGCTGTCGTGGCCGCATGAAAAGTCCCTGGTGGCCGCATTTGAGAAACACTGAGCTAGGCACAGCCTTACAGTTGTCTAGAGGGAACTATTTCCGCCCCCTCCCCCCCCAGCTGCTAGTGACATAGCCAATCCCAACACCTCTCACGTACATAAAGTAATACTGTCCTCTCTCTTCAAGTTAGTTATTTAGGCGCTCTGTCTTGCCCTTTCCCCTCCTATTAAAAGAATAATTGTGCTCAACTACTCTGCTCCCTTTCTCATTCAAAAAAAGTATCTTGTGGCTAACTGCAAAATTTCTACTGCCATTGTTCTGCCTTCTGTGGGGTGGAGGCACTCTGCCACTGCAGACTACAGTGCCTGAAGAGGAGAACTTTAATGGTGTTTTTATGATAAACGGATTAAAAAAACTTTAGGCAGTGATGTGGAAAACAATCCTATCAAGTTTGAGTTTGTTTTTCTAGTCTAAAGAAAAGATTGGGTGCAGGAAAAACAGTATGATTTGATCTTTAATGGCAATGAAAAAAATCCTGAACCAAATCCCTCACAAGATCATAATTTTTCTGAACTTTCAGACTCTCTGATAGGAGTCATCACTAAAGCATTTATTTTTTGAAGGAGAAAATATGTGCTGGCATTTTTATTCTCCTAAACCTGGGATGTGGCACAGTCCTGGAGTTCATTAAGAAACAGGCTCCAGATGTAGTGACCACTGATTCAAATCCCAACAGTAGTGGAGAATTGAACTCGTCTGATTTTAATGTTAGACCGGAACTTTTGGTCTGAAGCTTTTCTATTATGTTCCCAGTCTAGAGTATAATTATGTCTCAATGTGTATGCACTATGAGAATTTTCCAATTTGAACTTTCAGGAGCGTAGTGTTCCCTGTCTTTCTCACTAGGCCCTTCATCTGCGCAACTTCTTGATGTTGGACATCAGCCTTTGTGGTTGCTGTCCGTCTTTGAGGTTGTTTGTTATTGTCCACTCCAGAAATCCCCAGAACAATGGACAATTCAAAATCAAAATAATTTGTAAACTTTGGGCTGGAATTGGTTACCCTTCACAGTACTGAAGAGCTGATATGCAATTCTATTCTATATTTCTGCTAATAGAAGACTTAATGATATTCGATTGTGTAATTGTCGAGGCTTCATACTGATAAATATGAGGGGACCATGTAGCATTTATCCTATGTAAAATTTTAGCGTGGGTGTAATAACTAGCTGCTTTGTGTTTGTCTGAAAATTACATATGAACCTGAACCAATTGCAGATTCTTGCATCTCTGTTCTCTTAGGAATTTTGGATATGTATGAATATTTTACAGCTTGTGTCCATTTTACTGAAAACACAAAATTGTGCAGAATTGGAAATTGAACAAGGATAGCCTGGAAGTATCAGTCTTGTGTTGAATTTCTGAATTTGTTCATATTACTTTTATTTGTATGGCACCTCTCACTCAGAAGGGACCACAATATGCTTCGCAAACTATAGATGGATAGATACTGAAATATGACAAATTACTTTAGCCACTGCTAAACTAGCCATTCAGGGATGAAATGCACTTATCAGTTGGTAAATTTTAGCTTCATGTCAAGGAGAAGGAGAAATGTATCCTTTCGGTTGAGATGGAATTTCCATTTTTCATTAATGCAAAGTTAACACTGGACGCGGTCTTATGGCCTTGACGTTGAAGAGGGGTGTGGGCTCTGGGGTGGCAGCGGCACACAGCGGGGCTAAGACAGGCTCCCTGCCTGCCCTGGCCCTGCGCCGCACCTCCTGGAAGCGGCTGGCACACTGCCCTCGCCTGCGGGTACCTCCCCCAAAGCTCCTATTGGCCATTGTTCCCCATTCTTGGCCAATGGGGCCGCAGGGACGTGGTGCTGGCTGCTTCTGGGAGCGGTGCATGGCAATCCCACGGGCCGGATCCAAAGCCCTGACGGGCTGGATCCAGCCCATGGGCTGTAGTTTGCGCGCCCCTGTTGTAGATAGCGGTTAGCTGTTTTATTCTTTACTGCTTCCCTGAGTAGCAGGACACAAAACAGCTGTACTAATAAAAATAATGTAGCATTTATTAGCCCTCAGCTGACCTTAAATTTTATTTCTGAGGTAGTTTTGACATGAAAGAGTAGTGAAATATTAAAACTGGTTGTTTTGATATAGTACAACGTAAAACTATTTTTAAATCAGTAGACTTTAATTTGCATCTGTTGCCATCAAAGTCAGTGGACAGCATACGTTAGTAAGAAATGTGACGCATGAATTTATTTCACTTTCTGTGGAAGACCTTTTGTAACTGATTCACTGTAAGTGAAGCAATAGGTAGCTTGCAGGTGCTTCTAAAGAAGTGAAAATTTTTTGTCATATCATGCTACTCACTACAGTAATGTATTCTGGACATACTGCTTGTCAGTTGATTTTGTTCCTGTTTTCAGTGTCTTTATGGCTCTTTATAAAGTTGGTGAAAAAGATGAAATGTTCAGTGTTTGGGATGTGTTGATTGATCTTTGTAGTTTGGATTTTTGTTGATTTGTTGTTGACTTTATTGTTCTTAGGAAGTTTTCGTGTAATCTGGCACAGTGGAGCATGAAGGAAGAGGTTCAGAGTAGTGAGTAGTAGTAGTAATAGCTAACTGCTTACCTGGGAAATAGGTTTCAAAAGGTTTTTCTTCTGTAAAATTCTTGCTCGGAACTAGTGATTACCATTTTTATTTATTTTCCAAATTTGATTTTTTTGTAGGCATTATTGCTTATTACTAGTAGTGGTGGAAATAACAAGAATTGTGAGTTTCCAAAACACTGGCTTACAGCATGAATGGTTTCTGACACAGTGGAATATGAGTTTTCTGGTTTTTTAAATGCCCCCCCCCTTTTTTTTGGCATTCATCACAATATGTATATTGAAAAATACGTTATTTCAAAGTGTGTGACAAAATCACCCCTCAAAGTAAATGTAATGTATATATTGTGCTTTTACATTATTATGGTCATTAGTTTTCTCTATTTGTTCTTTCTCTCCCCTGGCTAAAACTATAAGTAATACTGATAATTAAATTTCCATTTAATTAGCATGAACTTAATTGTTAATAAAGTTAATGTAATACAAATTATCAAAGGCTTTGTTTTCATACTTTACAGAGCAGTTTCATGTAACCTAGATTTCATTGCCCCTCTTTTGTTATGTGAACTTCAGGTTTCATTAGTTGGATGAAAGTTTACACTAGTGCTGAGTAGTTTCCAAAAATGTTAGTGCTTTGTGTCTTAAGTATATTAATAAAGTTCAATAGAGCTTGCTTGTTTCTTGGTACTTGGAAACCTTATACAGTATTTCATTATGTGTAATTTAAAGGAATGTATGGGGAGAAATTATTGGGTAATTATGTAATTAAATTATGTAAGGTTAGGGAAGTAGCTGAATAGCCTTCATAATCTTCTTGTATGGTTTTCCCTGGTAGCAGCTGCTGGTCAGGATTGAAATACAATACCTATGTACCCCTTTAAAAAAATTGCTTTGAAGCAGTATATATGAGATATGCTGGTTAAGGCCCCCAGCTCTCAAACTGCCATTTAACCTGCTTGTTTTTTTCTTGCTCTTCCAGTTCTCAATGCTGATAACTTAAAATTATATCCAACTTCTTGATATTGATCTGCAGTTTCCTACTGCAGTTCATGCAAAACCGACATCAGTAGGAAATAGAGGATGCATCGTTTTTAAGAAAGAAATCAGAGTAGCAGATCTTGTAACTTTTTGATGTGTGGTTGTCAGATGTGTTTATTTTACACCATGGCTTTGTTTAAAGTTGAAGTGGGCTATAAAGGAAGCCATAGAGTTCCTGAATTCTTCAATTCATACAGTACAGGAAACAGGGCAACCAGCCATCATTATAGTGAATGTTGTTTTAAGATGTGATTATTAAACTAATTGTTCAGAATAAATAAAAAATCATATAGATTGATTTAAAAAAAAAGTGGGTAGAAAAACTGTAGTTCCCCCCGCCCCCCCCTCCCCCAAAAAGCAAGTGAAATGTGTGAGGCTCTATATTTCACTTTCATTTTGAGCCTTTTTTAGCTTACAGTATTTGAGTTACCTGGAAAGAGAAGCAGTATAGGTTTGTTCTTAAATGTATTTTTATTTCTGTATTCTGTGATTCTGTTCTATACTATGATGAATTCAAATAGCTTAAGTTGTCCAGTACCGATAATGTGATTTCACCCCCCCCCCCACTCCCTCACCCCCATTCTTGCTAGTCCTCGGAAATTGGAGTAGACATTACTGTAGTCTTCCCTTGGATTTTTATTCTTTGTCCTATATACTTCATTATCTCATTTTCTCAATTGATTTTTGAAAATACTTTGAAATGTAGTACCATCCTTCCATCTCCAATTCCCATTTTTTCCTCTACATAATAAACATTATTGGTAGAGCTGGCAGTGAAGCCTGTAGTTAAGATTTCCTAACCCTTTCCATTATAAGATCTTGTTTTCAGTTGCTTATAACTTTTCAAACTTTAACTCTTAGGGCTTCACTGCCAGCTCCACCAAAAATGTTTATTATGTAGAGGAAAGAATTTGAAATGGAAAGATGGCACTACGTGTCAAAGTATTTTCAAAAACCAATTGAGAAAATGAGATAATAAAAAATATGGTTCAGCTGTTTGAGAAGATGTTTGGGAAAATACATTTATTTCCCCAAAATTAAAAAAATTCTTACAAATGTTTAATTGGGAAGCTCTGGTGCATCCATGGTTTAGAGCAGGGAATTGAAATTTGGTGAGGAGTGGGGTATCTTTCTGGGGTCAGAGAGGTGCAGTTTGCTGTCTCTTTGAGAATCCTCTGAGTCAGACAGTTATAGGCTGCTGAAAATTGTGTTTGCATGTGCTCATTAGAAGTTTGTTACAGGCTTGCTGCTAAAGTCTCCAAAGACTCCATCTGCACTGATCATGCTGTAGCCCAGAGCTGTAGGAAATGAACTGAACTTTACTTTCAATTACTCTCCCTGCCTTTTGGAGGCTGCTGTGGATCCAGTCCCTGGAAATGAGACTCTCCTATGCCTGAGTGTTCCCACAACCAGTGCCCAAGCAGTGCAGTGCAGCTGACTCAAATGCAGAGGAATGAGGAAGTGTGGGGATGGATAGGAGCAGAGGGGAACATGGCCAGTTTGCGTAGAGAGATGGGAGTAGATGAATAAGCTGTGGGGTGACATGGTTAGGGTTACCATACGTCCGGATTTTCCCGGACATGTCCGGCTTTTTGGTCCTCAAATCCCAGTCCGGGAGGAAATTCCAAAAAAACGGACATGTTCGGGAAAATAGGAAGGGGTCGTGGGGCTTGGGCCAGGGCCGGAGCCGCTGGGGCCAGGGCCGGAGCCGCTGGGGCCAGGGCCGGAGCCGCTGGGGCCAGGGCCGGAGCCGCTGGGGCCGGCCATGCTCGGCCGGCGCCATTCGGCCAGGGCCGGTGTCGGGCCGGAGCCGCTTGAACGGAACCGGGGCCCGAGTCGCTGAGACCGGGGCTGGGGGTACTCGGCCGGCGCCACTCGCCCAGGGCCAGGGCCGGGGCCGGGCTGGAGCCGCTGGGACTGGGGCTGGGGGTGCTCAGCTGCTGGCTGGCGCCGCTTGGCCGGGGCCCTGGGGCCCGAGCCGAGCTGGAGTCACTAGGGCCGGAGCCGCTTGGCCGGGGCTGGCGCGCTCGGCTGGAACCGGGGCTGGCACCCCAGGGCCCGAGCTGGCTGGAGACGCCAGGGCCAGAGCCTCTTGGCCGGGGCCGGCCGCCGGAGGGAGCCGCTCGGCCGGGGAGGCCGGACTAGGCTGCGCCTCCTCGCACCCCCCACCGCCCGAGCCCCAGCCCCAGCTTACCTGCTGCCTGCCTGCCTCAGGCTTCCCCGAACATTTGATTCATGGGAAGCAGGGGAGGAGGAGGAGCAGGAGCGGGGGGGCGGAGTGTTCAGGGGAGGGGGCGGAGTTGGGTGGGGACTTTGAGGAAGGGGCGGAGTTGGGGAAGGGGTGGGGCCGGAGCCCTGTGGAGTGTCCTCCTTTTAGAATATTAAAATATGGTAACCCTAGACATGGTAGAGGCAGAGTCAGAATAGGGCAGGCTGGTTATGAAGGAGGAGATGGTCAGAAGAATATAAGTACTCTCTCCTCTAGAACTCAGGTCTTTCCTCCTTGACTAAGACTCAGGATTTCTGAGTCCGGACATACTTCTACTGTCTAGCAAATAGCTATGAAACCAATGACAGTGGCTCTTCCTCTTCTCTACTGGCTGGTCCACAGGGGATAAAAAGCATACTAGTGTACCAGCTATTGTTCTCTGAAGTGGTGGATGTCTTGCAATGAATCTAAAGTTCCCAACCCTGCTGATGACCCACGTAAAGTTCTCACTTACTATGGTAAGGAACATAATAGAAAAGCCTATGAAAAAATTAATTCTGTATTCAGTGTAGGGTTTGGATGATCTGTAGTAAGCAGGGCCTGGAGCCACAGATTGAATGACTAGGAATAAAAGAAATACTGAATAAGTACCCATTAAGTGAGCACTATCCATCCTGTACACTAAATGAGCCAGGAGTCCTGTAGGGCAGTGGTTCTCAACCAGTGGTCCAGGGCTCCCTAGGGGGCCTCGAGCAGGTTTCAGGGGGCCTCCAAGCAGGGCCAGCATTAGCCTCACTGGGGCCAGGGCAGAAAGCCAAAGCCCCATCACATGTGGCTGAAGCCCAGGTCCCTGAGCCCTGCCATTGGGGGCTGAAGCTGAAGCCTGGGTAATGTAGCTTCGTGGGGGCCGCTGAGGCATGGGAACAGGCTTGGAAACCACAGTCAATGGGAACTGCGGGGGCGGCGCCTGCGGGGGGAGTAAAAATCAGTATGTCAAACAATTTAATTTTTATGGTTAAAGTTTTATAACAATTAAAAATAACAGAACCTCCTAATTTCAATACTACTATAGATAACACTGTTACGCCAACAAATTTCCCTTAGACAAAAAATTGTGAAGATGCCAGTTTTATAATACTTACATTATAATATTTATAAACATTATTTGCACTTGCTAACACAAGACTAACAATATAAATGTTTCTCAGATAACTATTACAGGGGAAAAGTACTGAACTTTCTTTCCAGGCAAGATGAACTACTATAATTAGAACAGACATAAGTTAAGATACTTGTGGCATAGTGAGTATAATTGGAGTTTGGCAGAATTAGTCTTAAAATTGAAATGTTAATATTACAAAAGTATTTTTTAAAAATCTTAACATTGCCAAGTTAATAATAACTAACTCATTTAGCTCTTTTCATCTGTAGATCTCAAAGCTCTTCACAAAGGAGGTCAATATCATCCCTGTTTTACAGGTAGGGAAACTGAGATGCACAGAGGGGAAGCGATTTTCCCGAGGTCACCCAGCAGACCAGTGGCAGAACTGGGAATAGAACTGTTATCGTCCCACTCCAATGCCCTATTAGGCCACAGTGCCTAGTTAAGCAGTCCAAAGTTAGAAAATGCCAGAATTCCTGTGCAGTATTAATTCCACACCACCACCACCACCATCCGTTGTGCAAATACATTGTGATACAGTCTTTAAATGATTATATATAATTTTTTCCCTACATCAGAGGTTCACAACCTTTTTCTTTCTGAGTCCCCCTCCCCCCAAACATCCTATTAAAAACTCCACAGCCCACCTATGCCACAATAACTGTTTTTCTGCATATAAAAACCAGGGTTGGCATTAGCAGGTAGCAAGCAGGGCAATTGCCTGGGGCCCCATGCCTCAGGGGCCGCCACAAAGCTACATTGCTCAGGCTTCAGCTTCAGCCCCGGATGGCGGGGCTCAGGAACCTGGGCTTCAGCCACATGCGATGGGGCTTTGGCTTTCTGTCCTGGGCCCCAGTGAGTTTAATGCTGCCCCTGCTTGGAGGCCCCCTGAAACCTGCTTGAGGCCCCCTAAGGGCCCCGGACTCCTCGTTGAGATTGAAAACGACTGATCTAGTCCAGTGGTGCTCAACCACGGATCCAGGGCCCACTGAGGGGCCATGAGCAGGTTTCAGGAGGTCCGCCAAAATAAGCCAGAGAGCAGGGCCAGTGTTAGACTCACTGAGGCCCAGGGCTGAAGCCCGAGATCCACCGCTGTAGGCTGAAGCCGAAGCCCGAGCAACTTAGCTTTGTGGGGCCCCCAGTGACATGGGGCCTCAGGCAATTGCCCTGCTTGCTACCCCATAATGCCAGTCCTGGCTTTTAATCCACTGGATATGCAGAAAAAGAGGTGTTGTGCGACAGGCGGTCCATGGAGTTTTTATAGCATGTTGAGGGGGGAGCAGGGGGAGGGCTCAGAAAGGAAAAGGTTCAGAACCTCTGCTGTAAGGGAAAAAATATATATAATCATTTAAAGACTGCATCACAATGTATTTGCACAACGGGTGGTGGTATGGAATTAATATTGCACAGGAATTCTGGCATTTTCTAACTTTGGAGTGCTTACTTAGGCACTGTGGCCTAATAGGGCATTGGAGTGGGACGATAACTGAGTTCTGTTCCCAGTTCTGTCACTGGTCTGCTGGGTGACCTTGGGAAAATCGCTTCTCCCTGCGAAGACCCAGGATTTGTTGTGGTTAAACAATCTAATCTACACAAGTTGCAAATAACATCCCCATTTGGAGCGTAGATGTTGCCTAAGATTTTGATTTTTTTTTCTCTCCCCCCTTAATCCATGCATCTTTGCCAGTCAGTTGTTAATTTGAACTCAGCACTCAGTAAAATCGTAAAGTTTCCCTTGGATCAAATTTGCAATACAAGTTTAGCACTGGAAGGCTTGAACACAATATTGAGGATACCTTGAAATGATGTGCAGATTAAGACTTGTAAGCAAGTTGTAATTTATGATATTGTTATATGCAGTTTGAGCAGGTCAGCTGTGGGTTTGGTGGGTGGTGTTTTTGCACTCTGGACTTGAGGCTTAAAGCTTGGTTTTCTCCTTAGACAAATGATTACTGCAAAGTACACATGTTCTTGATTTCAAGACCTGGGAAAAGCAATGATATGATTTTGCAGCCCATTTTATTTTTTTACTTTTGCTTTTTAATACAAGATAAATAATGCTCTAGTAAATATAAGGTTCACGCTATACAATTTTATAGAAGTTAGCGTAGGGAACATATTTGTTAAAATGACTACTTAGAGGTGCTCTAATAGCTACAAAATTAAATGTACTCAAAAGCATCTGTATTTAAATGTATATTTAAAAAATCTAGTCTTAAAGATATAATCATTATTAAAGTCTACTTTGAAACCCAATTTATGAATGAACTTCAGCATAATAAAATGTTAGAGAGAAAAAAGGGGTATAATTTTCATTGAATATTGGAGAAAGATTGGAAGAAGACTAACAAAAATCGGTTTCATTGGCTTTACTAAATATTTTGGCTGATTAAAATTTTTGCAAATGTATATATTTTTTGTAAATTGCCTTAAATAATAAAACTAAGGTATAACTTTGAATATTATTAAAGTTTATTGTGTTTTAGGGACTTAGCTTAGATTTTATATATTAACCTTACTGAAATTACTATAATATAGTTGTTGTTTTTTTAAAAGTGTAGTAGTTGGTGATTGCGGAAGTGGTTGAAGCCCTCCCTAGATCCTGCACTTTACAGTGACCCATGGTTATCCCAAGATGCTTATATTGTGATTACTCATAATTTATATGACAAGACAAACAATTGCCATATGTTTAAATATTTCACCTGGCTTTGGCCACTGGAACCAAATATGAGCGCTAAATCTGAATTTCTTACGTTAGTCTTAAAAGGCTTATTTCAAGAAATGTGAATGTTTTCGTTGTATTGGCAAAATTATATTCCTTCATAGGAATGGTGATTGTAATATTTTTAGCTACAATTTTGAGGTCATACAAACTTCCATCTTCATCCTCATTTAAGCAAGCGGATACTTGAAGCAACAAATCTTCTATTCTTTAAACTGCAGTTTGGGTATCTCTGCTGCAGGTTCTTTCATGGTCTGTTAATCCAGTATGTGATATATAAAGTCCCTGTAATTAAATCTTTAATCTTGATGTATTGGTACATTTGTGACCAGTGCTTAATTTGTTCAAGGGCTTGCCAGGGCTGCAGCCTGGCACCTCTGGGCTTGGCAGTTCATATCCACAGCACCTCTGCACTTGCTGTGTCAGATTATGAATGTAAAAAAATTGCTTGAGCCCTGGCATCTCTTTCATTACAAATTAAGCACTCTTTGTGACCTGTTGATTTGCTTGAAGAATTGAATTCCATGACAACTTATGTTTCTGGTATCTAAGCAAGCAGCAATAGATTTTAAAATAAATACTGATTGGATTGCCTACTGTGTTTATCAGAAAAAAAGTTTTCAGGGAATATAATGCCAGTGGGTAAGCAATAAATTTTGGGTAGTATGTGACAAAGGGGTTTTGCTATAGAATTTCAGACTTGGATTTTATATAATTAGTGAACAGACTTCCAGTCTGCAATTTAGGGTTGAAGGTGAGATGAAAAGGGGCATGTTAATACTTCCTTACAGGAACCAGATTTGATCTCCATTTTCATAGGTGCTTGTTTAATAAGCCTGGTAAAATTGTAGGCTTCTATTGTCTGGTTCTGGCTGGAAAAATATTTTTCCCATAAAGGTGTGTCACTGGTAGATATGGCTCTTGATATATGTGAATAATGCCTAATAACTAGGGATGAGAACAGAGTTTAAGGGGCTTAAGGTGACAACCTGATGAACCAGAATGTTTTAAAGTATATAATGCATAGCTCTTGCACAATAAATATGAGCAATGTGGTGTTCCACTGAATTATATTTGAAAAACAAGATTGCTGCTTTCAATTACCCTAGGAAACATAGAGTAGTGGGGATTGGAGACTCTCTTCTGAGGCGCCTGGAGGCGCCCATCTGTCGCCCTGACATTTCATCTGGGGAGGTATGCTGCCTGCCGGGGGCCCGTATCCGAGATGTTACGGAGGCATTGTCGAGGATTATCCAGCCCTCTGACTACTACCCCATGCTACTCATCCATGTGGGCACAAATGATACTGCGAGGTGTGACACTGAGCGGATCAAGAGTGACTACAGGGCTCTGGGAGTACGGGTGAAGGAGTTTGGAGCGCAGGTGGTATTATCTTCAATCCTTCCTGTCAAAGGTAGGGGCCCAGGCAGAGACAGGTGCATCGTGGAGGTGAATGCCTGGCTGCGAAGATGGTGTCGCCAGGAGGGCTTTGGCTTCCTCGACCAAGGGATGCTATTCCAGGAAGGACTGCTAGGCAGAGATGGCGTTCACCTTTCGAGGAGGGGAAAGACCCTATTTGGACACAGACTGGCTAGCCTAGTGAGAAGGGCTTTAAACTAGGTTTCACAGGGACAGGTGAGCAAAACCCACAGGTAAGTGTAGAACATGGGGACTTGGGAGATAGGTTAGAAATAGGAGGGAGCATGGGCTAAAATTGCAGAGAGAAAGGATGGTTAGGGCAAAACTGGGAGGCAAGATCAAATCAGTATCTTAGATGCCTATATACAAATGCGAGAGGTATGGGGAATAAGCAGGAAGAACTGGAAGTGCTAATAAATAAATACAACTATGACATTGTTGGCATCACTGAAACTTGGTGGGATAATACACATGATTGGAATGTTGGTGTGGATGGGTACAGCTTGCTCAGGAAGGATAGACGGGGGAAAAGGGAGGAGGTGTTGCCTTATATATTAAAAATGTACACACTTGGACTGAGGTGGAGATGGACATAGGAGACGGAAGTGTTGAGAGTCTCTGGGTTAGGCTATAGGGTGACCAGATCACCCAAGTCAAATATCGGGACGCGGGGGGGAGGGGGGGAGGGTGACGCGGCGGGGGGGCGTGGCGGGGGGTGGGGCAAAAAAAAAACAACACCCTTCCTCCACAAGCCCTGGAGGGAGGCCCGGGAGACACAGGGGAAGCGCGGGGCCAGGGTGAGTAAGAGTCTAGCCTGGCCCCGAGCAGGCAGGACTCAGTTGGGTGGTAGGGAGCGGAGGGGGGCGGCCCGCGGGGCCAGGCGGCGGCTGTTCTCCCCCCCGGGCAGCGGGACTCGGGAGCAGCCGCTGCTGCAGCTCCCATTGCCGCGGGGGGAGGAAGCAGCCGATGGCCAAGCTCGGCGGCTGCGACTCTGGCGCCCGGGCCTGAACCCCCCGCGCCCGGGCCTGCTGCGGGGACCTAGCAGTGCGCACGCTGCTCCCAGCCCCTGGCCAGTCATGTCTGGGCTGCTGCCCAGCTGGTACTATTCCCGCGGCGGCCCCGGAGTGGGGGCAGCAGGCCCCAGCCCCCCCGTCCCGCTCGGGTCCCAAAGGGGAACGAACGGGGCTGGGCTGCCGATGCCTCCACCCTGGGGCCGCCGCGGGATTGCACCACCTGGGCAGCAGCCCAGACGCGACTGGCCAGGGGCTGGGCGCAGCGTGCGCGCTGCTGGGTCCCCGCAGCAGGCCCAGACTCGGGGGGTTCGGGAGCGCCAGAGCCGCAGCCGCCAAGCGCCATGGCCGCTTCCTCCCCCCGAGGCAGTGGGAGCTGCAGCAGCGGCTGCTCCTGAGTCCCGCTGCTCGGGGGGGAGAACAGCCACCGCCTGGCCCCGCGGGCCCCCCCCGCTCCTCTCCCTACCACCCAACTGAGTCCTGCCTGCTCGGGGCCAGGCCGGACTCTTACTCACCCCGGCCCCGCGCTTCCCCTGCATCTCCTGGGCCTCCCTCCAGCGCTTGCGGAGGGAGGAGGAATGGTGAGCCTGGGGAAGAGGCGGGGATTCGGGGAGGGAGCCAATCGGGGGAGGAGGGGGTGGAGTTGGGGGGGTGCGAGCACTTTCAGGCTCCGGCGCATTTCCTTGTTTGTCCAGTGTCCCGACCGCATGTCGGTCGGGATGCGGGACAAACAAGGAAATATCGGGACAGTCCCGATAAAATCGGGATGTCTGGTCACCCTAGTTAGGCTAAAAGGGGTAAAAAACAAGGGAGATGTCATGCTAGGAGTCTCCTACAGGCCACCTAACCAGGTGGAAGAGGTGGATGAAGCTTTTTTTAAACAACTAACAAAATCATCCAAAGCCCAAGATTTGGTGGTGATAGGGGACTTCAACTATCCAGATATATGTTGGGAAAATAACACAGCGGGGCACGGACTATCCTATAAGTTCTTGGACTGCATTGCAGACAATTTTTTATTTCAGAAGGTTGAAAAAGCTACTGGGGGGAAGCTGTTCTAGATTTGATTTTTAGAAATAGGAAGGAACTTGTTGAGAATTTGGAAGTGGAAGGCAGCTTGGGTGAAAGTGATCATGAAATCATAGAGTTCACAATTCTAAGGAAGGGTAGAAGGGAGTACAGCAAAATAGAGACAATAGATTTCAGGAAGGTGGATTTTGGTAAGCTCAGAGAGCTGATAGGTAAGGTCCATGGGAATCAAGACTGAGGGGAAAAACAACTGAGGAGAGTTGGCAGTTTTTCAAAGGGACACTATTAAGGGCCCAAAAGCAAGCTATTCCACTGGGTACGAAAGATAGAAAATATGGCAAAAGACCACTTTGGCTTAACCACGAGATCTTGCATGATCTAAAAAATAAAAAGGAGTCATATAAAAAATGAAAACTAGTTCAGATTACAAAGGATGAATATAGGCAAACAACACAGGAATGCAGGGGCAAGATTAGAAAGGGAAAGACACAAAATGAGCTCAAACTAGCTACAGGAATAAAGGGAAACAAGAAGACTTTTTATCAATACATTAGAAGCAAGAGGAAGACCAAGGACAAGGTAGGCCCATTGCTCAGTGAGGAGGGAGAAACAGTAACAGGAAACTTGGAAATGGCAGAGATGCTTAATGACTTCTTTGTTTCTGTCTTCACCGAGAAGTCTGAAGGAATGCCTAACATTGTGAATGCTAATGGGAAGGGGGTAGGTTTAGCAGATAAAATAAAAAAAGAACAAGTTAAAAATCACTTAGAAAAGTTAGATGCCTGCAAGTCACCAGGGCCTGATGAAATGCATCCTAGAATACTCAAGGAGCTAATAGAGGAGGTATCTGAGCCTCTAACTATTATCTTTGGAAAATCATGAGAGACAGGACAGATTCCAGAAGACTGGAAAAAGGGCAAATATAGTGCCCATCTATAAAAAGGGAAATAAAAACAACGCAACAGGAAACTACAGACCAGTTAGTTTAACTTCTGTGCCAGGGAAGATAATGGAGCAAGTAATTAAGGGAATCATCTGCAAACACTTGGAAGATGGTAAGTTGATAGGGAATAGTCAGCATGGATTTGTAAAGAACAAATTGTGTCAAACCAATCTGATAGCTTTCTTTGATAGGATAACGAGTCTTGTGGATAAGGTAGAAGCGATGGATGTGGTTTACCTAGACTTTAGGAAGGCATTTGATACAGTCTCGCATGATATTCTTATCAATAAACTAGGCAAATACAACTTAGATGGTGTTGCTATAAGGTGGGTGCATAACTGGCTGGATAACGGTACTCGGAGAATAGTTATTAATGGTTCCCAATCCTGCTGGAAAGGTATAACAAGTGGGGTTCTGCGTGGGTCTGTTTTGGGACCGGCTGTGTTCAATATGTTCATCAACGACTTAGATATTGGCATAGAAAGTACACTTATTAAGTTTGCAGGTGATACCAAACTGGGAGGGATTGCAACTGCTTTGGAGAATAGGGTCATAATTCAAAATGATCTGGACAAATTGGAGAAATGGTCTGAGGTAAACAGGATGAAGTTTAACAAAGACAAATGCCAAGTGCTCCACTTAGGAAGGAACAATCAGTTTCACACACACAGAATGGGATGAGACTGTCTAGGAAGGAGTATGGCAGAAAGGGATCTAGGGGTTATAGTGGACCACAAGCTAAATATGAGTCAACAATGTGATGCTGTTGCAAAAAAAGCAAACATGATTCTGGGCTGTATTAACAGGTGTGTTGTGAGCAAGACACGAGAAGTCATTCTTCCGCTCTACTCTGCGCTGGTTAGGCCTCAGCTGGAGTACTGTGTCCAGTTCTGGGCACTGCATTTCAAGAAAGATGTGGAGAAATTGGAGAGGGTCCAGAGAAGAGCAACAAGAATGATTAAAGGTCTAGAGAACATGACCTATGAAGGAAGGCTGAAAGAATTGGGTTTGTTTAGTTTGGAAAAGAGAAGACTGAGAAGGGGACATGATAGCAGTTTTCAGGTATCTAAAAGGGTGTCGTAAGGAGGAGGGAGAAAACTTGTTCACCTTAGCCTCTAAGGATAGAACAAGAAGCAGTGGGCTTAAACTGCAGCAAGGGAGGTTTAGATTGGACATTAGGAAAAAGTTCCTAACTGTCAGGGTGGTTAATCACTGGAATAAATTGCCTAGGGAGGTTGTGGAATCTCCATCTCTGGAGATATTTAAGAGTAGGTTAGATAAATGTCTATCAGGGATGGTCTAGACAGTATTGGTCCTGCCATGAGGGCAGGGGACTGGACTCGATAACCTCTCGAAGTCCCTTCCAGTCCTAGAATCTGTGAATTGATTTTGGTGTCTGTTTCTATTTTATTTTTCAAATGTAATAAGAAGTGCTCTAAAGTTACCTGTCTTGAAACTGGATGAAACTCCAGTCTTCATCAGTTCTGACATCTCTATGTAACTCTTTAGCTTTACTCCATATTTCAATAGGCCAGTGTGAAAACTTGACCTGAGGCCTCTTTCTGATTCTGGCAGTAGAAACCTCAAAGGCATGCTTATTTGCATTAAAGTGCAAAGGGGATATTTAGCTAGTTGTAGAACTTGAAAATAAACATTCCTATTCCTCTAATTTGGAGTAGAGTGAAGGATACTATCTGTAACAGTCTAACATTCAGTTATAATTTATGGAGGAGTGAGGCAAAGAAAACTGCTTTCATAATAAAATAAATCTGTTTAGCTTATTCCAGAAGGATGTAAAAATAAAAGTATTTTAAAGGCAGAAAAATATTTTCAAAAGAGCTGTTTTTAGGGAAGGAAAGGGGAAGGAGAAGAACTTGCAGGGAAAGAAAAAACTAACAACTTAAAATTAATAAAAGGAAATGCTTTGTTTACATTATGCCATTAGCGTTTGGAACTCATTGGCAGGAGGTATCATTGATTCCAAGAATTTAGGATTAAAAAATAACCCCTCTTAAATGGATAATGAGCACATGCACTGTTATATTAGATAAGATAAAAGATATAAACCTTCATGCTTTAAAGCATAACACAAGCTCAGAAGAGGTTAAGAAGAAACTTTCCCACTGGACTGTTATTTTATAACTGTCAACGCCATCATTCTTGCACCTTTTTGTGAACCATCTGGTGTTGCATCCAGGATACTGGATTGGAGGAATTGTTGCTCTAATCCATTATGGCAATTCGATAACTGAGCCCTACTTTTATAAAAATCAAATTCATATTGTGTACAGACCTGTTTTGATCATTTTAAACCCATTTTATGTGGAAAGATGAGGGAATCCGCCAGAGATGGTGAAATATCCCTCAGTAATCTGTCATGGGAAAAGAGATAAAAGTGTGCAAGAATCTGAATACTTTATCCATGTACATAGAATAGATCCCACAGAACTAATTTGGCTGGTACATAAGACTGTGTGTGGTTATAGACTTCAAGGATTTTGAATTTTTTGGGTCATGAGCGCGGTGCAGATTGGTTATTCTTTATATCACTTATGCTGAATTTCCCAGTTTTATTATTTGGAGCATTCAGCATAAAACCAAAGCATATCTGACAAATATAAACATAAAGTGTTAGGCAGAGTATAAATTTATCTATCTTAACTATAAGCGCCTCACAAAAATTTACATTATACGCATAATAGCAAAATAGGGCAGCCAAACAGGTGTCACCTGTAATTGCTAGGGACCTTCTATAAATACTTTAAGAAGTGTGACTAATGGGTTTGTGGCATAGAAAAAGCTCGTTCTGATTCATTTGAGGAGCCGCCTGAAAGTTCAGTGATCATAAGAGACATTATACATTCTCTTTGATGGCATTCAGAATTCTAGCTATATTATGGAAAATTTAGTAGTGGCATTTCACTGTCATCCTACACAAAAGGAATGTCAGTTCTAATGCCATCTCTGACAAACTTTCTTTAGTGGCAAGGTTCAGAAGGAATTTCGCCTCAGGTTCGGAGAGTGAGCTACAAATTACTGAGAGTGGTGAAAGGATTTTGAGGAAGTTGGAAACCGTTTAGGAGAGGAGATGTAGAGCTCTAATTTGCAGAATCCTCAGGAGTTATGTTCTGATAAGGCAAACCAGTCTAGCAAACTTGCCTGAAGTATTGCTTAGGGTAGCCAGATAATGTGTTAGAGAGGATTTAATTGTGAAATTAGAATGGGACTATTCAGGCTACTGTGTACAGTTTAGTTCTGTAAAGAATTTGTGGTTATTTTGTCACAGTAATCTGTTATAAAACAGTTCTTTCTATAATAAATGTATCATACCACTCTTGCTTTTATTTACATGGACCTTGTGTTTTGCCCAATTTAATCTAATAGCCCTTGATCACTGATAAAACGCTACTCTATTACCTCTAATATGGAGAGCTCAAAAAGATAAGTAACGGGTGCAAATTTAACCAGCTTATAAGCCTCTCTGAAAATCACATTCACATATTCTTAGTGGAGGCTTGTTAGGATTTGGCACCTAAAATCTCCAGAGACTGTCTGCACTCAGCATCCTTCATTCCATGGCTGCTGTGGTTGCTCAGGCCTTTTTTCTCCCCTCGCTTACTTTTCCCAGCAGTAAGGGAACCAGGCATCAGAACTGAGAACAGGAAACTCTTGTGTGCTCTGTGTTTTCCCTGATGGAGCACAGGTATCCTGACTGGAAAGCATAGGGGAGAAGAGGAAGTATGAAGGGAGGGAGTGGGCATAGGATCAGAGGGGGGCACAGAGATGAGTGGGGGCACATGGGCAGACGGGTCTGTAAACAGTAGAACATACTCCCCTCCAGAACATGGAATTGACCCCCAGGATTCCTTAGTCTCAAAATGCCTCTGCTGTCCAGCAAATAGCTGTGAATCACACTAGGAAAATGTGATTCTTGCTCATCTAATGGCTGGTCTATGGAATAGCCTACTACTGCTACCAGTTACTGAATTCAAGTGGAAGAGGTTGGTGCTTTGAATTTAAAGTTTCAGCCCTGTTGATGACTCGTGGGGGGTAGTATGGTTCCACATGATGGAATGTGTTTTCAGTTTAGATTTTTTTTTATTAGGGAATTACATATATATTTTTAAAAAGTTAAAAGAAAGTTAAGGTTGCAATGTCTACAACTCAGAAATACCAGAATTAAGGTTCCCATGCAACCATAATTCATCCCTTTATGCATTATGGTAGTTTTAATTCCAGGATTGCATACTGGTTTTTGACAAGAGCCCTGCCTCATTCATTCCACACAATAGATGGTGCTCACTGGATGAGAAACATCTCATTTAACACACTAGTTACAAACACACTAATTATCTCTCAAAACAGCATTTTTAAAGTAAGGAACTGGATCTGTAATACTTTATAGAAGTAATTTTCCATATTGCACTTAAAAATGACTATTTTTAGATGAGAAATGGCAAAGGATTTATTTTTGTATTTGTTTAACTATGATGACAAAGGAAGCATTGCTCTTTAACAGTGAAAATCAGCATGCTGGATAAGGAATTGAGTCTGACTAATTTATAAATGGGTCTTGATGTTACAAAATATTCAAACATCAACTGTAAATTTGCTAATAAAGAATAAATATTTAAGAGCTGACATAGCATATATTTAGATTTGGCAGAATTTGATTTTTTTAAAATAATGTCAGTGAACAATATCAATGTTTGTTTTTTTCATTTGATCAATTTAAATTTTCACAGTTGGAGGAAATTATTGAGGGGAGGGTCCGACAATGTTTAATGATGTTGAGTTAAAGTTAAAGCTTTATAATTGTTAAAAAGTAAATAGTTAACATCACATGTCAAAATATACAGAGTAAATATCCTTAAATCACACTCAGTTCTCAAACAGCATTTTTCTTACATTATCTAACTGTAAATTTTTATGATCATTGATGAAAATATTTGTAATCAATTAGTGTGTGTATGATGAAATTGACATTTACCATTAAAAAAATCTAATCCTACCAAGCCCGTGTATATTTGTGTGCATGACTTTAAGGACTCAGACTTCTCTTTTGAGGATGACATTATTGTCCTAGTGTTTTAAATGTATAATATTATGCAAAAATGAATAATTACATGGCTTTCTGTACATATTAGGACGTTATGAAAGTGAAGTGTTTGACCTATATGAAACTTCTATTGAAGTTAAACATTGATCCCTTGGACAGATGTCTGACAATTCAACCCTATTACAAGAATTTTAGTATAAAATTTAAAGTTTCTGATCTTCTTAAAAAAAAGAAAAACAAGTTGAACCTTTGGAGGAGAATTGACAAAAAGAAAATTCTGGAATGTTTCCCAGGTGGCTAATGAGGCTTCACTTTACAAGTATTCTCGTAACTAATCTCTAATAACTTTGGTAATGTTGATAATTAACCTATACAATTATCTGGTGTGTGAGTTGACAACCAGTTTTGCAATCTGTGTTGCCAGTTGGCAAACTGATGTAGTGAAGAGATTTGATTGTCTTCACTGAAATATTTACAGATTCCCTGTATGTAACTGTTTTTTTACTCCCTCCCTTGCTGTATCATATTTATTTTTTTGGTTTGTACAAACTATAAGATTGCCCGTTCTGGGTATCTTTTTTTTTAAATATTTTGAAACCAAACCTTATTTCCATCTTGGAGGTGGGGGCAGAGTGGGGGGCGTTCTCTGTAGCCATAAC
The DNA here is from genome assembly GCF_011386835.1 of Chrysemys picta bellii. Lineage (NCBI taxonomy): Eukaryota > Metazoa > Chordata > Testudines > Emydidae > Chrysemys > Chrysemys picta. The sequence continues at coordinate 114,330,289 of NC_088792.1, read as the reverse complement.
ATCTTGGCTTCATATTGACTGAGTCTATATTTTCAATCTTATGAAAAAAATTATAATCATGTACTTTAAGAATAATCATTTGTTGCATTTCTGCAACAAAATGTTGTTTGAAAGAGTGACACAACTTTAAGCTTTCACTTAGTTTTTATTGTAGTCTAAAAAATAGTTAAATTAGTAGAATGAAATTTGGACAGAGAATGTAGAGTTTCTGCAAAGCATACTTTCAGAATATGTGTAACAAATTTATTAGAAAGGGTTTCTAAGGTCATTTTCTAAATGCTTAGATCAATCATTTTGTGTAATGTAGAGTGAGTGTACATTCCTGTTATAAAATTAAGGTAATTACATAAGACTGGTCCAAACAACTTATACTGGTTTAACTACAGTTGGTTTAAAAATTGTGCAAGCCCCTGTATGGACACACTTTCATTATAAGTGGCTTGCATAGCTAACTTTTATTAGTTTACAATTGGCCTATATAAGGGATCTGAACAGGCTTAACTAAATGGTTTTTTAAACACATTTTAGTTGAACTAGTGTAACATTTGTGTGTAATTCAGGGCCTTGCTTTGTTGTGGGGGGTTGTGTGTTTGTGTGATTCTCTGAAAAGTATGGATGAAACTGTTCTCTTTAGTGTATCTTAAGGAATGTACCAAATATGGTTTTTTGTTTTACAGGTTATTCAGCAATAGTTATGAACTCCCGGTTACGAGCATTAGGTGGGAGGATAAATAATATACGAGCATCAGAACTACCAAAAGAGAAAACCCGATCAGAGATCATCTGTAATGTCCACTTTTTGGATGGCTCAGTACAAAGCTTCAAAGTCAATGTAAGTTCTGAAGACTTTTTTTCACATTGGCTTAAAACTTGAGGTTTTCTAATTTCTATGATTCAATTATTAGCCAAATATTGTACCATGAAGTAATATTAAATCAGACCCTCTTCCCCATTCCTGCCCCTGAGTAAAATGAAGAGAGACTGTATCTTGGAATGTTACAATTTTTCCTTTCTTGTCCATTAGTCTAATTACTGCAATATTTTGTATGTTGGATCTGCAAGTCTCTAAAGTTTTTGAAGCAAATACTCTGAGACAAGTTGCACTGTACAAGATGCCTCTCAGATCAAAGCTGTTTACTAAGCACAAATCATCATTCCAAATAGCATAAACCCTTTCTAGAATTTAATACCAAACCAAAACTTAATGGAGGCATCTTATTTACTACAATATATTGAGTTAAACACACCTTTTGGTCCTCAGTGGCAGTGTCATGCAATTAGTCTAGTTGAACTCAGACAATCTAACGTGGTTGTGATTTTATTGAATTATTTTATGCAAATCCAGACAAGTCTGTATCCCAGTTATAGGGCCAACTAAATCTCTGTCTACTTTCTGGTCTCTAAGTGCATGCACCTCACATCTTGGGTCTTTAGCTCATTTTTGCTTGTTTGGAATTTCACAATTCTGCCACTCTCAGACCAGCAGCACTTGCATACACTATCCCATGTATACCAACCGCTTATCACCCTGCAGGTTCAGTTGGGTTTCAGGCAACTGCATTTCCTCTCTTTGGGCATCTTTGACCCATAATATAGACCAACAACCTACTTAAAGAATTTTGATTAAGCACTGGAATAAAACATTAAAGAGAGAAGGATTTTAAAACATTCTATATGCATTTCTCTCTTACCTGATATTCTACTATTTCATAATGGCATCCTAGACAGGCTTACATTCTTCAGATACCATGGTGGGTTCCTAATGGCTGAGCGTGTTTCAGTTGGTGTTCTGTCTGCCTCACTGAAATTTCCCTTTTAAACCCTGCAAGGTTGTTTTCTAAAAGATTTCTTCACATGTTCATGGGCTTTGGTCCCCCTAGTCAAACCAGTTTTATAGGCTGTCTGAGGAGAGGAGTGGGACAGAGCCATTGTCCCTAAGTCACCTTTAAGCAAAATGATTAGGTGACCATTGTGAGTCATCTCGTTGGTGCTTGGAATATTCAGACAATCCTCCTCCTTTGAGTGAAGGTCCCTATTGGATTCCACTGAGGGCTAAGCTCTCTGCCTGAAAAAGAACCTCATGGGTACCGCAATTAGGCGACAGTCAGATCCTGGCAGGTGAACCCCTCCTGTACATTGGTCTGAACAATCTAAGAGTTCTCCCCCTATTGCAGCGCCTCTATCAGGCTCCATCAGTAACAGTGCTATAAACACCACGCCAAGGCCTAGCCATGAGCCACGAAAGCTTGCACATAAGCATGGCAGTAAGTTTTCCTCCAGATCCAAGAAACATGGTGCACCATCCACGAGTTCTGACCATAGAGGAACGATGCATTCCAATGCCCATGAGAATGACAAAAGGCCGCACGGTTCGCTGGATCTGCTGGTCCCAGTTCCAGAACCATGTACCCCTTCTGCTTTGGCTCCCCCGGTGTCCCGTGAATTTTCAGTCCTGAGACCGATCCCTTTACCAGTCCTGTTTCTGTCCATAGACTGGGTACCATTGACTCCGGGGAGACGTGGAAGTGCTCCCAGACCGCATAAACAGTTTGCTCTGGAAAGAGAGAGGTCTCTGCGTGTTCCATTGCAGTCACCTGTTCAGAGGGCCCCATGTCCTGTGTTAGATCTACCACCTGCTGGCCATACCTCTTTAATGCATCCCGTTCTGATGGCTCTGTTGGCACCACCATGTGTGCAGGGCTCCAGTTGCTCTGAGTCTGAGGATTTGGATGTTTGACATGGTCCGGACCGTTTCCGTTCTGGAGACATGACTACCTCAGGGTTGTGGTGGCACTGTGGCAGTTTCCTTCTTTACTGCAGCCAAGGAGCACAGGTATCCGGCTCCTTGGGCACTGATGCAACTGCAGCAGGGTCAACCAGGTTGGCCATATTGGAGCTCATGGCCCTCAATATTTGACTTCGGAACCATCTTGTTCAGCATGGGAGGATTCTCCTGTATCGCCATCTGATCCTTCATTGAGTAGACGCTCGGAACTGGGGTTATACGATGCACCAGTCAGCCCGGTGCCGACGGATCCAGAGAGATTCCCTTCATTGTCCCTAGATGTGGCTGTCATCAACACCCTCTTTCCCACCAGAGGACTATTGTCAGTTTCAAGAGCTATTATGAAGGATAGACAATGCTCTTGAGATCCCACTAGAAGAGGTGCAGGATGGTCAGCACTGGTTACTAGACATTAATCTGCATGCATCAGTACAGGCAACGGTGGCTTTACCAATCAACTATGCCATTCTTCAACCACCATGCACCATATGGCATACCCCAGGCACATGCACCCCCACCCCAAAGGGGACTGACAAAAGGTACTATGTCTCCACAAAGCATTTGAGTTTTTATTCTCACACCCTCCACCTAACTCCCTGGTGATCCAGGCTGTGTTGGAGTGGACCAAACAGCAGCATCCACACTCCAGCCTGACACACAAGGAGGGCAAGAGACTGGACCTTATGGCTCGAAAGGTCTCCTCAACTGGACTATGGTTCCAGATCTCTAACTACTTGACACTTACGGCCAAGTATGACTTTATAAACTATGGATGAATGGCAGAGCTTCCAGATAGATTACCTCAGTAGGATCATTCCTGATTCCAAACAGTTTTACAGGAAGGCAAGTTGGTCACCAGGTTAATACTTCAGGCTGCATTTGATTCAGCAGACATGTCCTCCTGAGTATTGGCTGGAGTCGTCATGAGGTGGGAATCCTGGTTACATTCCTCATGTTTCCCTGGAGAGGTACAAAATACAATTGAAGACCTTCCCTTTGGTGAATCACAGCTCTTCAAACAAAAGACTGATGATTCCTTACTGAAAGACTCTAAAGCCACCTTACAATATACTAGCTCCAAAGTGAAAATTTTATCACCTGACACCTACATAACTCCACACTTACCATCAATGAGCCTGTGAGCCTCCTCAGAAATGGCCTAAGGTACACAGAACCCATCTGCCTGTTCCGGCAATGCAGACCTCTGGACAACACACTTAGTCATTGTGAAAAATGCGACTAGAGAGCCGTCAATCACTCCATACACCAACACTCCTACAAACCACCCCTTTTAGGGGTTGTTTCAAATTCTTTTGCCAGCATAGAGAGCAACAACAACGGACAAGTGGGTCCTGGACGTTATTCGACACAGCTGTACCATTGAATCTATTGTGCATCTCTGCCCTGATCCCTTCTCCAGGATCACTGTCCTGACAATATTCTTTACCTAGAGGTGGACTCCCTTCTGCAGGAGGAATGGTGAAACTACCCCCTGCAGCCTTTCAGGGCACAGGGTTCTACTCCAACTACTTCTTGGTACCCAAGAAGAAAGGGGGATGGAGACCAGCCTTGGATCTCCAACACTTCAACCATTCGATTCACAAGCCAAAATTCCTCATGGTTACGCTTGCGGCCATCATTTCTTCATTAGAAAAAGGCACGTGGTTTACGGCTTTCTGTATGCAAGATGCCTACTTCTATATCTACATACCTCTGACTCACAGGCAGTTCCTGAGGTTCAAGATGGACCATTGACACTTGGACTTACCGCTTCCCCTGAGAGCCTTCACAAAGGGTTTCTCTGTGGTAGCGACTCACCTCTGACGTCAAGGAGTCCTTGTCTTCCCCATCTCAACCTTTCCAGACTACTGTTCTAATTTCCAGGAGTCTGATTTGTCGTGCATACGCCAAGTCTCACCTCCCTTAAAAACAACTTGCTTACAAAATCAGACCTAAAAATACAAGTGTGTCAGAGCACACTATTACTGAAAAATTGCTTACTTTCTCATTATTACCATATAATTATAAAATAAATTAGGGGCTGTCAAGCGAGTAAAAAAATTAATCGTGATTAATTGCATGATTAAAAAAATTAAGATTCATATGTCCCTTCATGCTTCAACCAAAATTCCAGAGGACATGTGTCCATGCTGATGACAGGTTCAGCTCAACAACAATCCAAAGCAGTGCGGACCAATATATATTCATTTTCATTCTCTGATTCAGATGCCACCAGCAGAAGGTTGATTTTCATTTTTGGTGGTTCGGGTTCTGTAGTTTCTGCTTCGGAGTGTTGCTCTTTTAAGACTTCTGAAAGCATGCTCCACACCTCGTCCCTCTCAGATTTTGGAAGGCACTTCAGATTCTTAAACCTTGGGTCAGGTGCTGTAGCGATCTTTAGAAATCTCTCATTGGTACCTTCTTTGCTTTTTGTCAAATCTGCAGCAAAAGTGTTCTTAAAACCAACATGTGCTGAGTTATGATCCGAGATTGCTATAACATGAAATGTATGGCAGAATGTGGGTAAAACAGAGCTGGAGACATACAATTCTAACCCAAGGCATTCAGTCACAAATTTAATTAACACATTCTTTTTTTAATGAGCATCATCAGCATGGAATCATGCCTCTGGAATGGGGGCTGAAGCATGAAGGGGCATATGAATGTTTAGCATATCTGGCACGTAAAGACCTTGCAATGCCGGCTACAAAAGTCCCATGTGAACACCTGTTCTAACTTTCTGGTGACATTGTAAATAAGAACGGGGCAGCATTATCTCCCATAAATATAAACAAACTTGTTTGTCTTAGCAATTGGCTGAACCAGAAATAAGACTGAGTGGACTTGTTTTTGTTGTTGTTGTTACATAACTGCACTAAAAAACAAAACGACATTTGTAAGTTGCACTCTCACGATAAAGACGTTGCGCTACAGGACATGTATGAGGTGAATTGAAAAAATACTATTTCTTTTGTTTTTTACAGTGCTAATATTTGTAATAAAAATAATGTGCGCACTGTGCACTTTGTATTCTGTCTTGTAATAGAAATCAATATATTTGAAAATGTAGAAAAATATCCAAAAATATTTAATACATTTCAATTGGTATTCTATTGTTTAACAGTGCGATTAAAATGTCAATTAATCATAATTAATTTTTTGAGTTAATCACATGAGCTAACTGCAATTAATGGACAGCCCTAAAATAAATCAATTGAATATAAATATTGTACTTCCATTTCAGTGTACTATATAGTATATAGAGCAAAATAAACAAATACTTGTATGACATTTTACTTTGTACTGACTTCTCTAGTGCATTTTATGTAGCTTGTTGTAAAAAGAGGCAAATATCTAGATGAGTTGATGTACCCCCTGGAAGACTTCTGCGTACCCCCAGGGATGTACGTACCTTTGGTTGACAACCACTGATCTAGATGACTGGCTACTGGCAATGCAATCCAAGGAGGAAGCTTGAGAATCAACGTCCCAGCTTCTTCTCCTCCTCTCATCCCTAGTGGTGATGAGCATCAACATCGAAAAATCGACTTTGCACCCTACATTGTCCCTGGAATTCATAGGCGCATGCATCATCATGGGCTCGGCACGGGCTTATCTGCCAAGGGACAGGTTTCAGAGCCTACTGGACCAGATCAACCCTTCGGTCTCAGCCAGGACCTATCCGTCCCTCCTAGAGCACATGGCAGTATGTATGTACATCACGTCCTTCGCTTGTCTGTGCCTTGCTGCCTACAACTATGGTTGCGAAGTGTCTACTCCTCTATGCACCAACCCATGGAAATCATACTCAATGTACCACTGGAGGTAATCACATCACTTTGAGGGTGGATAGGCTCGCTACGAGTCTGCTCCAGGATGCCCTTCCTTCCATCCTCGCCGAGTAAGAGTCGTAACGGATGCGTCACTCACAGACATGGGCGCCCACATAGGAGATCACATGACACAAGGCACCTGAACTGTGTGAGAAGCCAGGATGCACATAAACATACTGGAACTTCGGGCTGTATGCAAAGCGTGCCGCTACTATTTTGCCTTCCATCTAAGGATCTCAAAGCATTTTACACATTGATGAATTAAACCTAAGTGCATATGTGATTCAGGAAGTACCATGTTACAGATGAGAAAAATAGAGTTGGAGAGGTTACTTGACTTGCAAAAAGTCACAGATAATCTGTCGAAGCCAAGAGTGAAACTAAGCTCTAGATGCAGAAAACTTTTTTTTTCAATTGGTGACTTTCAGGTCCCAGGGTTTACAGGGCTGGCAGTTAAAAGAGAACCATAGTTTTACTTGACAAGGGAACGGTTTTTAGATGGATTCTTTGAGAGGCAATAAACATGGAATTTCATGTGTGATTTCTTTATTTTTAGTAATTTCTGCATAGCAGCACTTAAGAACCAAAGACACTCTGACCCATTCTGGGCCTGGGAAGATCATTCCCCTACCATACATTTTTGTGTGATTACATACAATTTCACCAGTACTAAATCTTCACAAAGAAGAGAAACATTCTTTTGAAAGACTCCAGCCAAGAGCAGCTAGAGCTTGACTGCTGTTTCAGAATGGTTTTGGCAAACCTTGATTGCAGATAAACGGCACCAGTTTGAAGAGACTTTAAGTGGCCATTCTTCCCCTTGGAAAACGTCTCCTTTTCATCTTACAGCAACTTCATTATAAATAAGTGGATCTGTTAGTGTTCCAAATGTATAAATTGGGCCCGTATTTGGTTTTCCTTTCTAGATGCAAGAGTTCTCACGAGATACTAGCAGTAGAACTGCACCTGAATGATCTTGGGAACTCCCTGTTCTGCCAGCTATTATTTTTTGGTGCCTCTGTTTATGCTACATCAGGTGATTTGTTTCATTATTTTCTTCTGCTTTTAACTACCTTGTAATGATAAAGTAGCTAAACCACATGTATATTAGCAGCCCAGCAGTGTGAAACTTTCCCAGTCATTCATTCTTGACACGTCTCATGGGATTGCCTTATCTGTCAACCTACAATAAGCCCATCTTGGCACATACCCTCGCTGAGCCTCTGAAAAATGGAAAAAAAAAATTGCAACTGTTGAAAACCAATTGCAGTAGAGATTAGATCTGCACTGTAAATAGAACCAAGAATTTGCATAACTTTTAATTAAAAATAGACCTACATGAGAATTAAAACTACATATGTTGGACACAAATATAAACTTTTGGCAGTGTATTCAGATTAAAAGAACAAGCTGATAAAATGCATATATTTTGATTGCATCTCTTTTGGAGGATTATGGGATGCTTGATTTCCTCTCAGTGGCATGCCACCACTTTTGTCTTCTTTCATAATATACTATCAGGTGAAGGGGACTGGACAGTTTATATTCTGATGCAACCAGTCATGCAGTATTTGCAGGTTGCCTCCCTGACTTTATGTGGAGGAATGACGGAGAGTGAAAAATCTGAGATGGGAGTCTTACTTGCTGCACAAAATGCAACCACTTCTAATTTTCAGTAGTAGCACTAAGCAGGATATACCACAATATTCATGTTGCAAATCAAATACTTGTAGGTTTAAAGATGCTTTAAAATGTATTAATTTTGAGTGAGAAACTTAAGGTAAAGTTGAAAAATCAGTCTCAAGCACCTAAAAATGTCAAAAAACTGTGGTTATGTCCTCCTGAATGGGGTCTTAGAAGGCTCTCTGAGGCTCAGCCAAGTTTTGACTGAATTCTTTGCTTTGTATCCTCAATATTCTTTAAATAGTTTCTTTATATGGAATTCCTTATGGCTTTTAAAAAGAAAGAAACCAAGTCCACCACATTCCATATTTGCTAAACAGCAGAAGAAATACTCTGTATTTTGTAGTATGTACAATCCACGAGGCAGAAACCTCTCTGATTCCAGGCACACCATAATATGGAAGAAAGCAGAATTCCTGTAGTGCCCTGTCTTCCCCATGCACTTTCTCTAATCATAGAAGAAAAGCATAACACTGCCTATGAACTTTCCTAAACTGAATATGTATGTGCAGATATGCTGACAGACTTAGATCGCATCACAACCCAATGCACAAACACTTCCAAACCCTTAGCTTTCACAAAGCACAACCAATTTTCATTAAACCATTTAAAGGCATGTTTGTAATACAGAAGCTATATCCCTGCAAAATTCCAAGTTCTTATCTGCTACTTATACACTGGAGCTCCTTTAGCAAGAAATGCAGTATTTTTTCACTCTTAAAACTTCAAAATAGCCAACCATTTTGGTTAAAATTTTTCAAAAGGATTCAGACTTGAGAGAACACTACGAAATTTCAGCCAGAAAGGTAAATAATTAAAAAAGTATAAGTCACTGAAGATGACCCTTAATTTTGCACAAATGTTTTCATATTATCTGTGAGTATTGCTAAACTTAGATATCTTAATTGTATCTTTATTTTATAGCCTTTTGTAAATACAAAGAAATGTCTGAGTTTTTACAATCAGTGTATGGTATTGATACTTTTTGTTTACTAGCTTTTTAAAAGAATGAAAATCACATGCGACTCATAGACTTTAAGGTCAGAAGGGACCACTAGTCTGACCTCCTGCACAACACAGGCCACAGAATCTCACCCACCCATTCCTGTATCAACCCCCTAATCTATGTCTGAGCTATTGAAGTCCTCAACTTCTGGTTTAAAGGCTTCAAGGTGCAGAGAATCCTCCAGCAAGTGACCCGTGCCCCATGCTGTAGAGGAAGGAGAAAAACCGCAGGGCCTGTGCCAATCTGCCCTGGATGAAAATTCCTTCCTGACCCCAAATATGGCGATCAGCTAAACCCTGAGCATGTGGGCAAGACTCACCAGTCAGACACCCAGGAAAGAATTTTCTGTAGTAACTCAGATTCCACCCTATCTAGTGTCCCATCACAGGCCATTGGGCATATTTACTGCTAATAGTCAAAGATCAATTAATTGCCAAAATTAGGCTGTCCCATCATACCATCCCTTCCATAAACTTATCAAGCTTAGTCTTGAAGCCAGATATGTCTTTTGCCTCCACTGCTCCCCTTGGAAGGCTATTCCAGAACTTCACTCCTCTGATGGTTAGAAACCGTCATCTAATTTCAAGTCTAAACTTCCTGATGGCCAGTTTATATCCATTTCTTTTGTCCACACTGGTACTGAGCTTAAATAATTCCTCTCCCTCCCTGGTATTTATCCCTCTGATATATTTAGAGAGAGGAATCATATCACCCCTCAGCCTTCTTTTGGTTAGGCTAAACAAGCCAAGCTCTTTGAGTCCCCTTTCATAAGACAGGCTTTCCATTCCTCGGATCATCCTAGTAGCCCTTCTCTGTACTTGTTCTAGTTTGAATTCATCCTTCTTAAACATGGGAGACCAGAACTGCGCACACTATTCCAGATGAGGTCTCACCAGTACCTTGTATAATGGTACTAACACCTCCTTATCTCTACTGGAAATACCTCGCCTGATGCATCCCAAGACCGCATTAGCTTTTTTCACGGCCATATCACATTGGCGGCTCATAGTCATCCTGTGATCAACCAATACTCCGAGGTCCTTCTCCTCCTCTGTTACTTCCAAGTGATGCGTCCCCAGTTTATAACAAAAATTCTTGTTATTAATCCCTAAATGCATGACCTTTCACTTTTCACTATTAAATTTCATCCTATTACTATTACTCCAGTTTACAAGGTCATCCAGATCTACCTGTAGGATATCCCGGTCCCTCTCTGTATTGGCAATACCTCCCAGCTTTGTGTCATCCGCAAACTTTATTAGCACATTCCCACTTTTTGTGCCAAGGTAAGTAATAAAAAGATTAAATAAGATTGGTCCCAAAACCGATCCCTGAGGAACTCCACTAGTAACCTCCTTCCAGCCTGACAGTTCACCTTTCAGTATGACCCATTGTAGTCTCCCCTTTAACCAGTTCCTTATCCACCTTTCAATTTTCATATTGATCCCCATCTTTTCCAATTTAGCTAATAATTCCCCATGTGGAACCGTATCAAATTCCTTACTGAAATCGAGGTAAATTAGATCCTCTGCATTTCTTTTGTCTAAAAAATCTGTTACATTTTCCCAAAATGTCTTTCTTTGAGAAGGTAAGTCACATTAAATCTGACATCCTGAAATGTGAAAGAATATCAGTTGGCCAATTCAGAACAAAAAAAGGTAACCAAGTCAGATCCATGAAGCAATGTCTTGATGGGAAAATTGTTTCACTAAAGTAATAAAGACTAAGGCCATGTCTGCACTACAAAGTTAAGTCAACTTCATGTAAGTCGACATCGAGCCTCTGATTTAAGCAAGTCAATCTTGCGTATCCACACTACGCTCATTGTGTTGGCGGAGTGCATCCTCACTAGCAGCGCTTGCATCGACACATGGAGCACTGCACTGTGGGTAGCTGGAAGATCTAGAGCGGAGCAATTCACAGTTGCTGGCAACAGTTATGCATCACCTTGATACGGCCGAGCAGCGTTTATGGGCTCAGGAAACAAGCACTGACTGGTGGGGCTCATGAAGCCATATACAGGCAGCCTGGACAGCAGTAAGGACTGGTTCAACCATAGGCTGAGCAAGTGAGGAATGGTGGTGGAATGTGCCTTTGGATGTTTAAAAGGTCGCTGGCATTGTTTGCTTACTAGGTTAGACCTCAGTGAAAGCAATATCCCCATTGTTATTGCTGCCTGCTGTGTGCTCCATAATATCTGTGAAACAAAGGGAGAAAAGTTTCCGTTGGGGTGGGGGGTTTAAGGCATATCACCTGGCAGCCAATTTTGCACAGCTAGATACCAGGGCAATAAGAAGAGCACATTGATGGGCTCTGTGTCTTCGTGAGGCTTTGAAAACCAGTTTCAGCATTGAGCCAAAGTAATGTGACACTTATCTGTGTTGTTCCTTACCAAACTGTCCCCTCCTTTGCATTTTCTCCTGTGTAAACTCCACCCCCACCAACTACCATGTGTTTAATGAATAAAGAGCCTTTTCCCCTCCATCCGTTAAGTTTTATTATGCACACAAACATACAGAGACAGCAAAGAAAAGTAAGATAACCTGGGGCACAAGGGCTGATGATACTGCGGGGGGGAGGGGGGGAGAAACAAGGAAAGCTTGCTTACAGATGCACTACAGTAACAATCAAAGGTGTGGGAATGGGCACCTTCTGGTCCTAGTACCCTCCCCTGGTGTTGAGTGCAAGGGATGTCAAACTCCTCCTCTCCTCTCCCTCCCCCTGCTTCATAGGATATTTGGGGGAGGAGGCTGTAGAATTGGGCAATGATGGCAGCAGGTTCAGCATAGGCTGCGAGGAACATCCAGCTGCCTTTCTTGAACCTCAACCAGATGCCTCAACATGTCTGATTGCTCCTTCATAATCCATAGTATCTCTTCCTGCGTGGCATGCTCTTGTTCCCTGCATGATCTCCTGTCCTCCCTGTCCATGTCCATGTTCTCAGACAGTGTGATCCTCCATGCTCTGAGCTCCGTCTTGTCACTCGGAGGCACGCATTAACTCATTGAACATGTCCTCCCAAGTCTTCTTTTTCCACCTTCTAATCTGGGGAAGTCTCTGTCCTGGTGTGGAAGATGTGCCAACAGACAAGGTTTCAGCTACAAGGAATGCAAAGCACCAGGGTAGCATTGACAGTGCATACATTGTTTCTAGTGCAAGGTTAATTTTTTTTTATAAAAAAAAAAACCCACCCCTCAAAACACTTCACTGCAAGCCACAACGTAATCAAAACCACTGGCTATTGCAAGAGTTGGTTTGCTGCTCCAGCCACGGTGAGTAAGGCCACGAGGCATGGGCGAGAGGTCTTGTCCTGCTGCTTTTGTGAAGACATCTTTGGGATCACAGGTTGGAACTTGAGAAAAGCCTCCTTTCCCCTAGCAACCTGGATGGTGCTTGAGGACAAGCACCAGTGTAAAGCCCCCCAAATAGTTTGTTTTTTTACAAAAGCGGCACTGGGTTGTAGGGAGGGGGAAGGGAGACATACAGGAAGTCACCCTCCCCCCCCCTTTTTTTTTTCTTTCAGTGCTGCTTGCAATACACATGATCCCTTCCAACCACAACCACAGCACATTTGGAAAAGCCTGGTTGTGTGACCCAGATTTCACCAAACGGGGCTGATTACTTGTTGAATTGTTTGCGGTTTAAGGGCTAGCATTCAAAACTTCTCCCGTTTCCCTTAGGTGACTCTATACAATATAACTCTCCTGAAGGTAACAGAGGCTGCAAGGGAGCAGATGCTGCAAGCATCTTGGTACAGACCTGGTCCTTGTACTGCAATGATGCCAGCAGAGTTAATACTGGAGTGGCATGGGAAAGTGTCCTACTGTGGTGGACAAAATAAGGCAGCCTTTCCCAGAAATCTTTTGCAGAGGATTGCAGAGTACCTCCATGAAAGCTTCCTAGGGATCTCCATGGAGGATTTCCAGGCCATCCCCGTGCACATAAACAGTCTTTTTCGGAGAGCACCCTCTGTGTAGCTGCTGTGGCCACTGATACCCACTACACCTATTTTTTTTGTTCAGATTAAACATAAAAAAGAAGAGCATGTAACCCCTACAGTTTAATTGGAAATGTGTACTCACCAGAGGTGCCTTCCGCGGGATCACGCTCCACCGCCAGCTGGTCCAGTGAAGGGATGGGCTCCAGGGTTAGAAACAGTTCTTGGCTGACTGGGAGAATGGATCCTCCACTTGCCTACCTCAAATTATCTTCCTCCTACTCCTCGTCAACAATGTCCTCCTCGTTGTTGCTCGAGGTTGCCCGGGGTTCCTGGGGAGGTATCCCCAGAGCGTTTTGGGGGCGGTGGTGGTGGGGTCGCGGCTGAGAATTGCATGCAGCGCCTCATAAAAACAGTGTGTCTGTGGGGCAGAACTCATGAATGACTGTTTGCCTCCCTTGTCTTCTGGTACGCTTGCCGAAGCTCCTTTATTTTCACATGGCTTTGGTGTGCGTCCCTGGTGTAGCCCTTCTCCCACATTCCCACGCAATCTTGGCATGGATGTCAGTGTTTCTTCTGCTGGATCTGAGCTTTTCCTGCAGACTCTTCTCTTCACACAGCAATAAGATCCACAACCTCCTGTGTACTCCATGCTGGAGCACGTTTGCAGCCTTCAGTGTCCATGATCAGCTGTGCTGGCGAGCTCTCCACACTGAATAAACAGGAAATGAAAATTCAAAAGTTCCTGGGCCTTTAATAGAGGAGTGGCTGTTTGCTGTGTACCTGGCTGACGTGCAGTGGAGTTGAAAGTGCTCTTCGGAGCAGTCACAACAGAGCACTGTGAGACACCTCCTGGAGGTCAATTCATTCGAATTACACAACGCGGTGTCTACACTAGCCCCACGTCGACCCGTGGATGTCACATCAAGCGCTACTCCTCTCATGGAGGTGGAGTACAGCAGTTGACTTTACAGGCCACTTAGTTTGGCGGAAGTGATTTGGTAGTGTAGACACATGCATTATTAGATTGACTTAACGCGGCTTATGTCAACTAAAGTTTCTAGTGTAGACCAGGCCTGAATTGATTGTGGTGGTTTGATTGTGCAGAGTAAAAACATACTTGCTTTTTTTGTTTTGTTTTGTTTGTTGTGTTTGCCAGATTTCTGGAATGACCATGGATTTAAATTACTTTTCAGTCACTGACCATGAGTGAAACAGAACTTACCATGTTTTGATTCCTGCAACTAACAACCAAACTGAGGTTGGAGCTTTCTCAGTGTAGGAAGTGGCTCAGAAGGTAAAGCATGTCTGGAAGTCAGTGTAGGTTCCAAAATCTAGTTATCTAGGAACTGATGTCTCCTTGGAAGAATCCGCAGATCTAGAGATCACACATTGAAAACTTGCAACTTAATTCAGTGATGGGGTCAGTGGCGGGCATATTTAAATGAAGAGAACATTAAAACAAACTGAATAAGCACATTAGGGTATTTTTTTGCTCGTGATCAGTGAAATATTCAGCATTAGCCTACAAACTCTTTTTCACAGCTAGAGCTCCTGTTTCAGTCTGTCTGCATTATCAGTTAAGAGAGGAGGAGATCATATAAAAACTTGTTCTCAGGCAGAAGTGGACAAGGCAGCTCTTCATTTGACATTCCATTAAATTAATCCGCTTTTGTTTATGTTTAGATGTCATATAAACAATATTTGTCAAAATCCTGTTAAAATACATGTAAAAATATGCACGCGTGTGCACACACACCCCATTTCTCCAAATGAAATCAATAGGAATGATTTGAGCCTCTGGCTTCCAGATGCTGGGACTAGACGACAAGGGGATGGTTCACTTGATAATTGCTCTGGTCTGTTCATTCCCTCTGAAACATCTGGCATTGGCCACTGTTGGAAGACAGGATACTGGGCTAGATGGACCATTGATCTGACCCAGTGTGGGCCATTCTTATGCTGTTACAATTTTCTTCTTGTCCTAGTATACTTTAAAACTGCAGAAAAGTTGAGACCCAGAGATATTTCACAGCTAATACTTATTTTGAATTTTAATGTATTTATCATGAGCGTACTGCTGAAATAGCTGCAGAGATCTACTAGTAGCATTTTAAAATGGAGCTGAGATACGTAACATCTTCAAATGTCGTTTTGGGAGACTGTGTTGTTCCCCCCCATCCCCTGTTTGCAGTTATGAAGTCCCAGAAAGTTGAATTCAGGCACCCTTCTTTATTCAACTGGTGAACTTTTGAATTTTGTGAAACCAGCAGGGAGTCTGTGATCTATTTCCTTTTCATCAGATAAAATGGAATAGATTTCCTCGCTTTCCTAGTGACTGGATCGGTAGGTACCTGGATAGTTGAAACTCAAGAGTCTCAGAACCAGTCAGAATAAGAGAAAGGTAGTGTTCGGCAGGGCAAGTAGCTTGAGTAACAGTACAGAACTTCCCTCTTATCTGAAGGCGTCTGCTGGACTGTCACATTCAGGATTGTTGGTATTCTTACTAGACATGTTACTCTAGAATTCCCAGATACTAAGAGTGACCACAAATTCAGCCTTTCAGATGTAGACTTCCTCACAGTCACCTATGCCTTTGTTACTTGAAGGCTTTGCCTAGTATAGCTTGTTGTACCTGAGACTTACCTTGAAGGCATCTCAGAAGCTTTAATCAGTATAGATTGTGGTTATCCATCTTTTTGAGTAGCTCAGATGGCAAGAACACACACATCTATGCCCCCAAATGACCGTGGCTGTCATTTCCCTTATAGATGAAAGTCAAGGTTACCTATACGTGCTGAAATGATCTCTTCCCTCTGCTCCATCATGACACTTGCATCCATCTGGAACACTGTCTGTCCAAAGGATAGAAGCGAATTCAAACCAGTGGCAGGAAATTCTCTCCCTTCAGAAGTACCTCTGAAACCAAGTGTGGTATAGGATACTCTGTTTTAAAAGTATTCCCAGATTTTTTGCAAACCACAGGTTTTCACTCTTAGGAGGTTGGGTGGTTCTTTCCCTGTCCTTCAAGTTCAAAACAATATGATGGAATGGGATCACTGTGCATATGCTATGCTATGGTATTGGGGGAAAATACCACTTTTATTATTCTAAGTCATGCAAAATGCACTCATGATGCTGAGCTCTTTTATAAATGTTTATATAGCAATAATATACATTCCCTCTGCAACTTTGGTGTAAAAATAACTAGAGTTTTCCTTTTAAATGTTTCATTAGCAAATGGGAGCAAACGGGTGGTACTAGAAAGAAAGTTGTGGCTCTATGGTTTTAACTCACTGGTTCATATGCTTGTCAGGAATTACTATATTTAGGCTCAGAAGGATCAGATTTTTATTGGTAAATGTCAGTTTCACCATACACACACATATTGTTGAAAAGATATTTCTATTGATAATTAAAATTTACATATAGGCAAAGAAGGAAAATTTCTACTTGAGAACGTATTAGAATTTGACTTATGGGTATTTACTTTGTATATTTTGATATATGATGACAATTTGTGTTTCAATGGTTATAAAGCTTTAACTTTTTGAATCTCAACGTCTACTAGCATTAAATAATTGTCTGACCCCTCCATAATTTCCATAACTATGAAAATGTAATCAATAAAATGGAAAGAAATTCTCAAAACCCATAATATTTGTGCACCTGTGAATATTTAAATAAATAAATATAGAAAAAATTTATAACACTAAATGTTGATATTGTCTGATGAACTTGTGTAAATATATATATATATATATATATATATATATATATATATTGAATTCTGCCAAGCCTATGTTGGAAGTTTGTACCTCTGGACTTTTACAGGTGAGAGACTTGCAGAAAAGCATTTAAACTTGCTTTTTCGTGTAAAAAGAGTTGTCTATATTACTTTCTCTCTTTTGTGGTATTGTTTCTAATCTAAGCTGCCCTTTTCTGAATCTGTTTTTTGGAACTGTGATTTTTCTTTTAAACTGGTCATTTTTTAAACAAAGCATTCCTTGTGAAAGTCAAACTTATCAAGCATTAATAACTTAAGAATAACTTCCCTTGAAAGCCAAGTGGCAAGTGATGTTTCTCTATTCCCCTGGTATCCACAGAGATGGCTGTCAAATCAGAGTTGACTCTGCCTGTTGAGCATCTTGGAATCTTTTTTGACATGCATTTACATGTAAACCTAAAGACCATAAATAGTCTCTGAGAGTTAGTGCTTGCTACTCGGCCAAGCAAGGCTGAGTGTCTTAGTGCTTTAGTACACATTTTTAACTTATTTTTCTTGAGTAGACCAAGATCTATAAAACAAGGTTTAGAGGATGTTTGAACCAGAAGTCCACGAAAGCTTATGCTCTAATAACTTTATTAATCTCTAAGTTGCCACAAGTACTCCTGTTCTTCTTTTTGCGGATACAGACTAACACGGCTGCTACTCTGAACCAGAATGAAATTGATTTCATTTGTGTACTTGAATTTTTTTATTTCAGCAATATCAGAAAAATCTTGTTAATCAATAGCTGGGTATATTTTGAGAATCAATTCTCTAGTCATTTTTTTTTTTCCCCCCAGTAAGACTGAAGTCAGGTTTTTCACTGAGGTTGTTGGGTTGTTATGGCATGCAGTTTCAGCTGCACAAGGAACTTTGAGATGCCTTAAACTTTACCCCACAGTTTTTCAGAGAAGGGCATTGTCATGACATATCTACAGTAATGTTGTAATTTATAATAGTGGCAAAGACATCTGCCATGCAAAGGCTGTTTTTTGTCATCTTGTGTGTTGTCCCAGGGAATACACATTTTAATTTGTTAAATAGGATTGTAAGATCTTCAGTGCTGGAACTTTCCTTGTAGGAAATACTGAGTAAGATTATGGCACTTATTGTGCTGAGTCTTATTGCAGTAGCTGCACCTTTGTGGTCTATTCTTTCGTTTGTTTTTCCTCAATTTTATCTTCTGTATATATTTTTGTATTGTCCCCTACCCTTCTCTCCTTTTGTTTCCATCCTCCACTTGGTCTTCACATCCCGTCATTTTGATTATGGCAAGGATTTTTCATGCCATTCCAAGCAGCCCAATAGCCCATTTTCCTGTTCAGGAAGCATTTCATAGGCTTCTCTCTAGAGTCATTCATTATCATATGGACAGCAGACCCTTGTGGAGAGAATTGCTGTGTGGCCTTATCTGGGTGAAGGAACACAGAATGGCTGGTCATATACTGATGCTTGATTGCAGATTTAACTCTGGAGAGGTCTCTGTGCACCTTGTAGGAATCTGGTGTGTCTGTTAGAAAGGCAGGCACATGTCATGATGCAAGCACTGATGGGGAACTGAGGCACATGTTTAGTCATTCATTCAAGGTTGCACAGAGTGCCAAACATAGCCAGGAACTGGACTAGTTGGGGGTAAGGGGCTGTGAAAGCGGTATAAATTAAGGTGCGTGGGCCTTGAACAACACATGGCAGGATTGCAAGGGAGGACGCAATGGGTGTTATTTTTTCTGAAGTGAGGCTCAATTTTCAAAAGAAAATACCATTATAGAACTGTGACTTTGGTAGAAAGTGAGGTTAGGGCTGTCATGGGGGAGAAGAAGAGGAAGGTGTAGAGCAGTGGTTTTCAAACTTTTTTTCTGGTGACCCAGTTGAAGAAAATCGTTGATGTCTGCGACCCAATGGAGCTGGGGCTGAGGGGTTTGGGGTGTGGGCAGGGGCTCAGGGCTGGGGCAGGGGATTGAGGTGTGGGAGGGGGTCAGGGCTCTGGGCTGGGAGTGCAGGCTCTGGGGTGGGGCCGGGGATGAGGGGTTTGGGGTGCAGGAGGGGGCTCCAAGTTTGGGGGGGGTCCGGGCTGGGGCAGGGGATCGGGGTACAGGCTTACGTCCGGCGGCTCCCTGTCAGTGGTGCAGCCAGAGTGCAGAGACAAGCTTCCCGCCTGTCCTGGCACTGCATCCCACTGCACCGGAAGGTCCAGCCTCCTAGGCGGAGGCACACAAGCAGCTCCGTGCGGCTCTCGCCCACAGGCACTGCTGCGCCCCCAGCTCCCATTAGTCAGTTCCAGGCCAATGGGAGTGTGGAGCCGGTGCTCAGTGTGGGGGCAGCACGTGGAGCCTCATGGCCCCCGGCCTAGGAGCCAGATCTGCTGCTGGCTACTTCTGGGGCACAGCGCAGTGTCAGAACAGGTAGGGACTATTAGTTTTTACTGGCCAGCCACCAGAGTCCCTGGATGCTGAGCAAGGCGACCCAGTGCCCAGGACTGGGTCGTGACCTGAAACTTTGAAAACCATTGGTGTAGAGTGTTGCACTGTGCTGTTAAACTATCACCCAGAAGAGACTGCATTTACGGTAATTTATTGGTGAGGGATATACATGTGTATATAATAAATTCCATATCGTAAGTTCTTTGGGGTAGGGACTATCATTTTCTATATGTCTATACGGCAACGAGCACAATATGGCCCCAGCCTACTTAGCCTCTAGGCACTAGTGAATATAAATATTAAAGAATATATTTAGAGAACTTGTAATCGAAGTCGAAGACAATAGCATTGTGCCCTCTAAGAAGCTAGAGGATTTTGAGTTTGTCAGCTCTACAATTATCCACATAAATCTGGAAAGTAATTCTAATAAGTGTCAGAGGAGGAAAGTAGGTGCATGGTGGAAATGTTTTGACTGTGGCAGTCCTATGTTTAATAAATCTGCCAAGTTTGTATCAATGAGGTTAAATTCAGGAGGGACCTTTTTAATGGAGGTGACTATTGTGAACACTTGTTATGAAGTGGTTAAACTGAAAAGAATGTCCACGGCCAGGTATTAAATTCTTGATAGTAATCTGAAGTGTGTGTGTGTGTGTGTGTGTGTGTGTGTGTGTGTGTGTGTGTGTGTGTGTGTGTGTAAAAGATGAGGTGGCCTGCATTTTAATGCCAGAATAAGTAGGAATTTTGAAAGCGCTTCATCTCTGTAGAAAAATGTTTACATCTCCTAATATTGATTTCTCCTATATTAGGATACCCTTTTTAAATGTGAGTTTTAGGAAAGGTTTCTGCGATCACAAATATGGTGTTTCATGTGGAGTGCCCATAACTTTATTCTCTACCTATTGGATACCTTATGGCCTAATCATTACACTAGGGCATTGGGGGTTAGGAGAACTGAATTCTACTTCAAACGCAACTCATTACAGTCATCTTGTTGCTTCTGTTTCCTCCCATGTAAAATGGGGATAAAAATACCTACCTTTATAAAGTACTTGGCACTTGATGGTACACTTCATCAGAGGATCTCAAAGTATGATGTGGCAAAGACTGGTCTACACTAAAAACTTGGCCAGCATAGCAACGTCAGTTAGGGTATGATTTATTTTTGGGAGCGGTGGGAGAATTAGGGGGAGACTTTATGCTGGTCAAAGCTGTAGTGTAGAAATAGTTGCGCTGGCATAAAATGGTTTTGCCAGTACAGCTTATTTCACTCAACAAGCCTATATAAACTGCAATGACAAAAGCACTTTTTAGCTGGCATAGCTGTGTCTACAGCTCGGGGGGGGGGGGGGGGGATAGCTCAGTGGTTTGAGCATTGGACTGCTAAACCCAGGGTTGTGAGTTCAATCCTTGAGGGGGCCGTTGAGTTCAATCCTTGAGGGGGCCGTTTAGGGATCTGGGACAAAAATCTGTATGGGGATTGGTCCTGCTTTGAGCAGGGGGTTGGACTAGATGACCTCCTGAGGTCCCTTCCAGCCCTGATATTCTATGATTCTATGATTCTACATTAGAAGGGTCTTTGTCAGAAGGAGCTTACAATCTAGTATAACACCAGAGACGACAGATGGTTGCTAACAAGCAGGAGAGTACAAGGAAACAATGAGACAATATTGGTCACAATAGGCAGTGGTCTCAGCACACTAGTGGCCCAAATGTTAAGTTTTTTATAGGCATTAGTGAAAACAAGACTTTTTTGGAGGTATTTAAAGGTGGATAATGAGGTAGCTTTGGGGATGATTATGGGGAACTCCTCCCAAGCAGGAGGGGTAGCATGAAGGTGCTTGTTTTAAAATATAATAAGGTGGCAATGGAGGCTGCCATCATGGGATGACTGGAGACATGAGACAACATCTTGGTAGTGAAAGAGAAATGATTGGGAGGGTGGGATAGGACATGAAGCTTACATTTGAAGTGATAGAGGGTGCAAAGAGAGAGGTGAATAGTCAAAGCGACAGGCTAGGAGAAATCTTTGTAGCGGTGTTCTGAATGGATATTATGAGTGGGGCAAGATTATCAAGACAGAAGAGGATGTTGCAGTAACTCAGACATGAGATGGTGAGAGCCTGGACAAGAATTTTAGCTGGGTGGATGGATAGGAAAGACCGCATCTTAGAATGTTATGCAGAGAAAAAAATGGCAAAATTTAGATATAGCCTGGATGGGACGACTTCATGCGAGGTTCAAGTTGAAGATGACAACCGGGATATGGACCTGAGCAATGGGCAGGCTGTGGTGGTGTCTGCAGTGAGAAAGGAGGTAGTGCTTGGGAGAGGGACTGAGATGAAGGGCTCTGTTTTAGCCTTGTTGAGCTTGAGCTGACAGCCTATATTGCCTCTAAGCTGTGCGGCCGCACGGCAGGCTATCAAGGGCCGTCAGGTGGGGTGAGGTGCTCCTCCCCCGGTCCAGCCCAGCCCCACCGGAGCTGTTGCTGCTGGGGAGAGGCGCCCAGCCCTGCCCTGCCGGAGCAGCCGTGGAGAGGCTCCCCTACCCCAGTCCAGCCCAGTCCTGCCCCACCGGAACTGCTGTGGCCATGGAGAGGCGCCTCTCCCCCAGCCGAGCCCCACTGGAGTTGACGTGGCTGGGGAGAGGCGCCTCTCACCTGGCCCTGATCTGCGGCAGCAAGCCTACACTCCAAACCCCTCCTCCCTTGCCCCACCCCAGAGCCTGCACCCCCAGCCGGAGCCCTCACCCCCTGCACCCCAACCCTCTGCCCCAGCCCTGAGCCCCCTCCTCCACCCCAAGCATCCCGAGTCCTATCCCAGAGCCTTCATCCCCAGCCGGAGCCCTCACCCCCCCACACCCTCTGCCCCAGCCCTGAGCTCCCTCCCGCACCCTGAACTCCTGCTCCAGTCCTGAGCCCCCTCCACCATGAACCCCTCATCCCCAGCCCCAACCCAGAGCCTTCACCCCCCCCAGCCAGAGCCCTCAATCCCCCGCACCTCAATTCTCTGCCGCAGCCTTGAGCCCCCTCCCACACGCCGAGTCCCTCAGCCCCACCGCCACCACACATCACATCCATATTGGTGTACATAAAATTCTTTCTGCACATGGATGTAAAAAATTAGACAGAATACTGCTGACAGCTATATATCTATGAGGAGATGTCAGAGGCAGGATGAGATGTCTAATGTAGAGAGGTAGATCTGTGAGTCATCAGCATAGAGATAGTGGTTGAATTTCTGTTTGGGGTTGAAATTACTGGGAGATAAAATGTAAAGGGAGAAGAAAAGGGGACCAAGGACATAGACACAGAAAGGTAGATGAGAAGGATCCTCCGAAAGATACCTTGAGACTCTCTGACTTGATTTTTCAGAAGTTCTGATCACTCACTGTGACCCAAGGTCCTCTAGATGCCACCTGGCATTCTTTGGGTCTAGTATTTACATACTAGTTCACTAAAAAGTGTAATGTAAGATCTCTACTGAAAGCCTGTTTCACGCTGGTCATCATAATCTTTGGGAAATGTATGTGCAGATTATATGTAAGGAGTTTCTGATGGATGAGCGGCTGGGGAATGCCCAGACGACTTGGGGGTTGGGGTGAATCTATCTGCAAAGGGACGATACAGTCTGCATAGTCTGAGAGGGGAGGGTTGTGTTGCCTGTGGCTGGTGGAGTCAGGAGCTGACCCCTGGCAGGCACTGACAAGGCTTCCTCACGCTAAGGGCAGGTGGTAGTGAGGTGCATCATAACTCGGGGTACTGCTGGGAAGCATCACACTCACAACTGCAGAAGTCAGTGGGAGCTGTGCTTGAACATATTAAAGTGATATCTAATAATAAGTACTCTGAAATATCAGGTCCTAGGCATCTCAAATTGAGCACCAACAATTAGTGGATACTTTTCACCTCTGTGCCTCAGTTTGCCATTCGTAAAACGGGACTAATTCTATCCCCTCACTTCACCTAAAAAAAATTAATGTTTGTGAAGCATTCAGATACTGTAATGATGAGTGCCATAGATAAGTATATGGGGAAATCCATAATTGTCTTCAGAGCAGAGTTTGACTAGTGTGCAGAAGAAAAGGCCTGGGCATACATTGAATAATGAGAATCAAAAATATTGAGTAGTTTCTTACTAATGTAGCACCATCCTGTGGTGCATTTGCCCTGGGCCCATGAGGTGATGGGGCCCAACCAGCAGAGACCACTCCACCTATAGGCAGCCTAGTGGCCCGCTCAACCAAGCTGCTGGGGGAGGGCTCCTGCCCCAACCCCAGATGGGCTACTGGGGAAGCACTCCCTTGGCCCCTCTGTAGCTACTTCTTGCCCCTGGCCCCCCAGTGCAAGTAAGATTGTGACTGAGCGGCTCGGGGCTGCTCCTGATGGCACTGCCAGGGCTTCAGCCCACACCTACCGCTCCAGTCCCCGTGAGCCTCACTGCCTGGAAAGCCTCCCGCTGCCACTTTAGATTCACTGTGCGACCACTGCTTCAGCAGTGAGGAGTTCATCCAGAAAGGTGCAGGAGGCGGACTGAGGGTTGGAGTGAGTTGCTGGAGGCCAAGCAGAGTATGTGTGCTGGGGGTGAAGAATATGGGGGGGCCGTGTGGGGAATTCATGCTGGGATGCAGAGTGTGAGGACTTGAGTGGCATATATCCAGCTCCCCTTGTGGTTGAGCTGAGTGGCAGCAGGGGAAGGGTGGCAGGGAGCAGATGGGGAGCAGGACCCCTGCCCCAGGCAGTAGAGGGTAAGGTGGTGGCTGGGGGAGGGTTGCAGGGGGTGACTGGGGTCCCCAGGTACCCACCCTGGAGAATGAGGAGGCTGGGAGAGGGGACCCCTCACCTGTTCTTGCACCAGGGCACTCTGGGGCCTTGTTATACCACTGACATCATCCATCCTGTGCACTGAATGAGGCAGGGGTCCTGGAGAACAAATAGCATGTGATAATTTTATTAAAGATTGTATCACTATGCGTTCACAAGGAGGGCAGAATTAAGGTTGTATAGACAACCTAAATTCTGATACTTCTGAACTTTTGAGTACGACTTTGGCAACCTTAAGAATGTTATTTTAGCGAGAGATTATTCACTTTAATATACTCTGTCTAATGATCTCTGTTCTGAGAAACTTTTAACCATTTTATTTATATACTAAATTTTATAACCAATTTTTCCGTTTCGATTTTTAATTAAAAACAAAAGAGTGTGCCTTTCATTTATGGAGTGTTCTTTGTTTTCAGAAACAAGATACTGGTCAGGTTTTGTTGGATATGGCCTATAACCACTTGGGTGTGACAGAGAAGGAATATTTTGGTTTACAACAAAGTGAAGAGTCAGTAGATTCCCCTGTAAGTATAGTGTTAAATTTAAAAAAACTATATTTTAAAAGTTCTTTTAAAAAAAAATCATCTAATTTTTCATTTCACAGCGATGGCTCGAATCAAGCAAACCTGTTAGAAAACAGCTTAAAGGTAAGATACTTTACGTAAAAATCTAACTTTTTCTGGCCTGAATTCCTCTTCTACCTATATCGTTGATTAGAAGAAACACAATTCTGAACTTCACTTTTGGGCATTAACAGTAGACTTTTTGGCAAAACTTCCTACAGTTCTTACTACTGGTTAAGCTTCAGTAGTGGTAGCTGCTCCAACGTAGATTAGACAATGTAGGTAACCAACATTACCACTCTGTCCTCTAGCTCTGGTCTGAGCAAAGTTAGACAACACAGTAGTGAAAATAGTAGCTGTCTGGTGACCTCTGTACATTACTGTTCCCACTAATGTCAGCAGTAGAGGGGAGAGTAAGTAGTTGATGGGGTAAGAGTGTAATGGTTTCAAATATTTCAGGTAAAGCTCTTAGTCTGGCCAGAGTGGAGCAAAATTAGTCTCTAGTGTTTGAACTCAGTCTTTAAACAAAAAAAAATTACAGGGCATAATTATTTTTAGCATGAACTATTTATAAACAACTTCTGGTAACAATTTTTTACTCAGTGCAGATGTAGTCAAAGCTATATAATCACTAGTGAAGTTGAAACATAAATTCTGTTTTTGATCTCCTGATTCTAGCTCATTTGGTAGCTTGTGTGTGATTTTAAATAAGGTTAAAAGTTAGTTATGCACAATAATTGTTAAAGCTTTGTTACTGTTTATTTTCCACAAGAGGAAATACAGAGGATTCTCTAAATTTTCCTGATATAACATTCTTGCTTGTCTTATGAGATACTTGCATCAGGTGTATTTTCCTCTTTTTTAAGACTTTCCTCTTTTAATACCAGAAGGAATGGAATGTACTTTTTTCCAACACAAATTGCTATGTTAAAAATGGCACTGTTAAAAATATAAAAGAAGGGAACTGAATAGACCATGCTGATAACTGCTTCATGAACAGGATTGTTTTTCAAAGAAAGATATATTTGTGTGTTCTTGCTCTGAAAGTAGCAAAAGACTTAACAATATAGTGGGAGTGCGGGAATAGTGAACAGATATATTTCATGATTTCTTCCCATGTCAAAAAAAGAAAGTAAATCAGATTTGTCATATTATGTGGTTATTTTCTGTTGTAGTTTTTTCTATAAATTTTACAGAAATAAATAAAAAATAGAAATACTGATTTACTTTTGTAAAACGTTGTAGGAGGTTTTCCCTGCACCATCCATTTTCGAGTAAGATTTTTTATACCTGATCCCAACACACTGCAGCAGGAACAAACCAGGTAACTTTATTTTCAAAATTTACATTCATCAACTAAGAATTCGTAACAGTCTCTTTTTATTTTCTGATGTTAGACTGCAATTTATTCTATATATTTATTCTGAAATCTGTTTAATATAAAAGGTGTGGGGATTTGCTATTTAAGTAAAGTGTTTAGTATTTATATAGTGTTATAGGTGTGTATGATGCTATACAACTGGTCATAGGGCACAGACTGAATAGTTCCTGCCACGTAGAGCTTACTTTCAGAAGGTTCAGGCATATAGTTTAATGTGACACAAGGTGTCACAGTTAATAGGTTAATTGCATCTCTGACCCCGCCTGGTCTTTCGGAGTATATCCTGAGTGTAGACCTCTGGCCTCAAACTGTCACCTCTGTCTGGAGGTGGTATCATATGATTCTCCTATGCTCAGAGTGGGCCCTGGTTGCAGTCCCCTGTGTATCACCCGTGATTTACCTCAGCAGATCTGCTTATGTCCAGACCCTGCAATTCTGTATCCTCTAGGGCAATAGTTACCAAACAGCCTTCTTAAAGCAAGGTTTGTATTTAGAACACAAGCATTTCAGATACAACATCTAAAAAACCAAATAATAAAAAGACTATGCGTATATCTAGTTTTCCGGTGTTTAACCATCTTCCACACAGGGACCCTAGTATGACTAACTCCCTTTAGACTTTTCCATTGAGCCTCTCTGGGTAGGTCTATGCAGCAGCTGGGAGGTGTAATTCCCAGCTTGGGTAGATAGACCTGTTCTAGCTCGGTTGGAGCTAACATGCTAAAAAGAGCAGAATAGCCACAGCAGTTCAGGCTAGCTGCCCGAAGACAACCCTGTCTGAGACCCTAGGTACATATTTGAGCAGCTTACCCAAGCCACTGTAGACATGCTGCGATTTTAGTGTATTCCTGAACTGGGAATTTCATCTTCCATCTACTGTCAACTTTTCTCCCTGGTCAGCCCCTGGCAACTCAGCCCTTTCATAGGAATTGAGCCACTTTTTAAAACACTGTTTATAACTCTTTGATCTGGTAACTCCTAGCTTTGGCAGAACAAGGTTTGCAACTGGTTATAGTCAAGAGACAGGATCCTTGAACCTAACAGCTTACCCCATTCTTTTAAGTGTGTGCTTGGGGGTTCTTATGTGGGAAGCCCCGTGTCACCTTCAGCTACAGACTCCCTTAATTTTGAGCCCTGTCGATGTAAAATAACATGCTGTTACCCCCAGTACAAGTTCGGTCAATAGAGTCATGCAGGAAATTCTAATAATCAAATATGCAGTAACTTCCCCTCACTGATCCAGTCGCATACCATGTTCGTAAAATTGTGACATCCCAGTATTCATAACAGTATTACATATCAGCTCTGTGTGTGTCACACAAGGAAGGCGCAACATATGCAGTGTGAGTAGTGTTGATATGAAAAAACATGAATCATGCTGGCCTTTAGCGTACCAGAAAGTCATATAGCCTTTCATTATCAAAACAGCCTGTTTCATAAGGTAACTTATTGTATTTCTAAGGGACCATATATGACTTGTGTTACAATTTCAACAAGACTTTTATAACTGAGTTCTAATTGAGAATACTAAGGTATTCTGTTATGTGGAGAAACCATCTTACTAGAATTAAGAAATGGGAAAGGGATACACATCCAAAAATCAAACACACAATTCAAAATAGGATATAGATTTGCCTGAAACCAATAACTCTCCTCCAAAAGTGAGAAATGTTCAACTAATTCATTGCTGTTGCATGCATCACTGACTCAGGGCCCCACACATCACTGAACACAAGTAATATATGTTTGTAACAAACAAAGGGCCTATTTCTGAATACACTGACATGGAAGATCGAGATTTCGCAATGGAGTGCTTGCAGGATATGGAAAGTTAGAGCTTCGCAAGCCAGGATGTGATTTTATAGTGCACTAGCTTTCTGTTCACTGATTCAGTGGTTCTCAACCAGGGGTACACAGCCCCCTGGGAGTCTGCAAGCTGTTTTAGGGCGTCCGTGAGCCCTGAGCTGCCCCTGCCCTGCAGACCTAAAGCCAGGAGCTCCCTTGCCTTGCGGGGCAGAAGCCTGGAGCCCCAAGTCCCCCCCTCGCCCCACGGGGCAGAAGCCCCAACGCCATGAGCCCTCCCCTACCCCCCCACCACAGCTGGAGCCCCAAGTTCCCCCATGGCTGAAGTTCAGAAACCCAGCCCCCACCCTGCTAGGCCCTGGAATTTTTATAGCATGTTAGGGGGGGCCTCAGAAAGAAAAACCTTGAGAACTCCTACACTAACTGGCCCTAGGGACTCTGCCACTGCACACTAAACACCTGTAGTTAAAGCAGTAAATGCTTCCCAGAAGTATGCATTCATGTAATTCTTTCTCTTTCAACTAAATATAATCATTTTTAAAAATAAAGATTGCACAATCTCCTGACTGTTACTTTAGTGCTTCTACAGCAACTTTGATTTGGCCAGTTTGAACACATGTAGTAGTTCATTTTTTCCTCATTTTGGGGGAGCAACCTCCCTCTTGCCCCCTCCTCCATTGTTAAGTTGCTTAATACTTTTCATTATAAAAAATGATTATAATTTTTTTCTGAAAAGCTCTAACACCTCTATTGTTGCAGCAGACCTTTGAAATTCAAGAGGGGGAAGTCCTCTGGTCAGAGAAGTTCCTTTTTTGACCATGAAATTCCTTTCAGGTTTTGTGCATATGTATTTTAATACAATCTTTAATTAAATTATCATATACTATTTTGTAGTCTGAGACCTTTGCCTCATTCAGTGTACAGGGTGCATATACAAAGAGACAAAATTACAGTTGCATGCGCAACCATAAATCAGGCATTTCAAATGCATGATATTGTAATGTAATTCTTTTAACTTCTTTTTGCTTGTAATTATTATAGCTTATATATTTTGTAGTGTCATTACAGTTATGAAGTACAATATTGTAGCTACTTTTGATATAGGATCCTTAACTTTTTGCATTTTTTACACTTTAAAATATTAATCATGCAGTCTTACCATGGAGTGTGTCCTGTGAGCACTCTACATTTTATGAGAACAGTAGAAACCAAGTGTTCAATGTTATATCCATTGCATGGTTTACAGAAGCACTTGGTAGAAGCCCTTGGTAGAATATAGGAAATGTTTATGCCACATGGCATTACCACATTAAACCTAATTTCTTAATGTAACTAGAATATGCAATAAATAAGATAAATTCTTCACAAATGATGTAATACTGGGTGAGGTTTAACACCTACAACTTCCAATCAATGGGCCTTGTAGGTATTCATAGCCTCTCAGGTTTGAGCTAGAATGAAAATTAAAGCACAAAATAATTACCATTTGGGATGAGAAGAAGTAGGAGTAGTTTTCCTTATGTAAGTAAACAATTATACAGTATTCCCACACTAAAACTTTTAAATTACTGTTATGTATGCTCCATGGTAAAAACACTAAAGTGATGGTGAAATCATCCCAGAACCAATCATAATAAACCCAAGAAATTCAGAGTTATGGTTATTGTAGTGGGGTGGACACCTGCTCCTGACCTGAGGGGTTTGGAACTACCCTGGGAGAAGGCTGGGGCAGGGAAGGCTGAGCTGATTCAGGGGAAGTGGCTGCAGCTGGGGCCACGCCCCAAACAGACTCAGCTGGCCCTATAAAGGCAGGGAGCCAGGAGCTCAGACAGAGTCTCTCTCTGCGTTCAGAAAGAGAAGGGCCTGGCTGCAGGGAGCTAAGACAGAGTACCTGAGTGGAGCAGGGCGGGGGAAAGGCTAAGGAGCTGGGGAGCTCCAGCCTGGAAAGCCCCAGGCTGCGGCCTCTTATTAGGCTAAGGGGTACTGGGGGTTGCAGAGGGCAACCAAGGTGTATTCCAAGGCATCAGGTCCAAACCCTCCTTGCCAGTGATGAGTAGGCTGATACTGCAGTCTGCCCCAGGCGTGGGGCTAGACGATGACTGGCAGTAGCCTTGCACTGAGGCGAGGTGGGGTTAGTGGG
Source organism: Chrysemys picta bellii (assembly GCF_011386835.1). NCBI lineage: Eukaryota > Metazoa > Chordata > Testudines > Emydidae > Chrysemys > Chrysemys picta. The sequence continues at coordinate 114,300,150 of NC_088792.1, read as the reverse complement.
TGGGGGTTCCCCGGGGAGGGGAGACCCAGTGTGTGTGGGTACTGCCAGGGGGCAGCACCCAGAGCAAGGGGCACCAGGGTCCTGGGAGGAACACAGGGGCCAGTGCAGACGACAAGGCGGATCACTGGCCTGCAGAGGGCGCTCCGGGCTGGATTGAGCTGATTCCCCAGACGACCAGCAGGGGGTGCCGCAGGGGTGAGTCTGACCCCTTACAGTTATATAAAAGAATCCAAACATATTGAGATTTGGAAGTGAACAGTGAAGGCACTCAGACAACCATAACTCAGTTCTATAGTGATGCCATAGAATACCCATACAACTATAAGTGCATAACAGTGTTTATAGTCCTCGATTAGATTAAACTGATTTTAAAGACCTATTCATATAAAAAAATTACTTGTGGTGTCACTGTAGGGCAAAGCCCTTCTTCAAAATGAACACCATCTCACATTGTTCCTAATGGGAGTGAGGCTAAGGGCTGGTCCACACTGGGGCTGGGGATCGATCTAGGAAACGTCGACTTCAGCTACGAGAATAGCGTAGCTGAAGTCAACGTTTCCTAGATCGAACTAAGTTTACTTACTGCGGGTCCACGCGGCCCAGGCAAGCTCCCCCGTCGACAGCGCTTCCTCCTCTCGGCGAGCAGGATTTCTGCAGTCGACGGGGGAGCGCTTCTGGGATCGATTTATCACGTCCAGATGAGACGCGATAAATCGATCCCAGAAGATCGATCTCTACCCGCCGAATCGGGCGGGTGGTGTGGACCTAGCCTAAGTTGTACAAGATTTCAGTGAGTTTTTATTACATAGGAAGTTTTGAAGACTGTTTTGTTACTGAAATCAATAAGGACAAAAAATTTGTTGTGACATAGAGTGCTACATTTATTAAAGAACCTGTTTTAAATAATTTTTTTTAACTCACAGACTAAGATTTACTTATAAATTCTCAGAAAAAAACTCGTTCTGTACTCAGGGAAAGTGCTGTCAGTTTCAAACAAAAACAGAGCTTTTAATCTCTGCTCTCTCACACACCACCCCTGAAAAAACCCCTCCCTGCAACCTCCTTTCTTGTTCACTGTGAACAGCACCACCATTCTTCCTGTCACTCAGACCCATAACCTAGGTGTCATCTTTAACTTGGATCTCTTTAGGTCCTCGCATCTAGGCTATGTCTAAGTCTTGCAGATTCTTTCTGTATCACATCTCTAAGATACGGCCTTTGCTATCCTTCCACTCAGCTGAAACTCTTGTCCAGGCTCTTATCATTTCATGTCTCAATTATTACAACATTCTTCTCTCTGGCCTTGACAAATGCAATCTTGCCCCACTGTTACCCATTCAGAATGCTGCTGCAAAGATCATTTTCCTATCCAATCGCTTTGACCATGTCACACTTCTTTGCATCCCTTCACTGGCTCCTTCTTTTCTATTGTATCAAATGTAAACTACTTGTCTTTACTTTCAAGGTCCTTCATTACCTATTACCACTTTATCTATCACCTCTCATTAAGTATCAAAAAGATGACTCCTGTCTCCAGTCGATCCATGATATCAGCTTCTATTGCCCACTTGTTATGTTTTCAAACAGGCACCTCCATGCTGTCTCTCCGCAAGAGAAGCTCCGCAAAACTAACTATTATCCTTCTTCAAAACCCTTAAAACTCTCCTTTGTTGCAAGGCCTAAAAAAACTTGCCAACTAGGCTGCTGTTGTGCAGAGACCACTGCCTATCATGCTGACCAATATTGTCCTATTGTTTCCTTGTACTCCAGTGTCACTCTGTCTGCATCCATTTTTTCTCTCTTATTTTATAATCTAAATATAAGCTCTTTTGGGGCGGGAGTGTCTCTGTCTTCTGAGTCTGTTCAGTGCCTGTCACAATGGGATTCTGGTCCATGAATAGGAGTCCTCGGTGCTATGATAATACAAATAATAAATAATAATACAGTGGTTGAATCCCAGTTTTAACTGCTAAATTTAATTCATCCTTAACTATGGAATTGTAAACAGTGCTTCCATAGTTAAATACAGAATTGTGCATTATGCATTTTATCTATGAATCCATTGACTGACAGGTGAAGCATGTATGATTTTCAAGCAGAGCATACAGACTTGACAAATGAATTGTAAATCTTGATGTTTTTGCATTATGTATTTAATGTATTTGATAACATAGTAACTTCATGTGGCTATTCCTTTAAGAAGAGCACATGCAGACCATGCACGGAGTTTCACCTTAATCAAATAAAAAGTTGGTTCAGCCACTATTACATTATGAATATGCAAACATTTGTAGAGTTCAAACCCTTTTTAGATGTCATTACTAAATTGTCCTTTTAAATTTTAATGATACCAGCTTATGTGCCATACAAATAGCTGTCAAAGACTAGAATGTATGAATAAAAAGAAATTGTGATTGATTCATATATAACTAAGATTTCTGATCCTATCTTAAATATGAGGAGGGCATTGGAGCTACTTTATGAATGAGCTCTTGAAACCAATAATTTATTGTTATAAAGAAGATGTTTGATACACAGATTCGACAGATGGTTGGATCTAAAATCAAAATTCATGGGAGCTAGGCAAGCCTCATTTTCTAATGGTTTTATTCTGCAATTTTATGCATAAGACTGAGTTAACTGGCTCTTATCCCCTGAGACTGACTAAGTGGGGGCACTTTGGAGGCAGTGCGCTTAGTATTTGAATCCAAGGAAACCTTTAATCATTTAACAGTGACCCTTTAACCTAATTAAAGATTGGAACTGGCTTTTAATAGGAACTACAAAAGACCTTAATTCTTGTGAATGACCGTGAGCAGTCACATAGTTAAAGATTTAAAGGAATATCCAAGTAGGCTTATACTTTTGTACACATAGTTTGTTTGTAAATACATGCATATAACTTAATTTTATATATAGATTTCTTAGAAATGATTAAATCTGATATTTGAACATGAATCAACTCTTCCAAATTCTGTTTTCTAGGCATTTATTCTTCTTACAACTGAAGACAGATATTTTGGAAGGAAGGTAATGAAAAATTCTTATTGAAGTAATCTTTCTTCAATAGCTGGACATAAAAAGGAACAGTGAAGGAGAAAAAAAATCTGTTTTTGAGTAGATTTTTTTGCTATCATAAAAATATTCTTAATTGAATATTGCTTTACAAAAACAGGCAAATGACAATGTTACTAACATCCATTGAGCTAGTTGGTTCTGTAAAGGAGCAACCCATGTTGTGACTGTGCCAGAGGAAACTGTCTCATTTGAGCTCCAGTGGGCACTGTGCTTCACATAGGTGATGTGTGTGTGTGTTGGGGGGAAGCGCCCCCTCCCCCAGATTTCTGCTTGCTGGGTGAGGGAGAGGGGCTCTGTCCTTCTCCTGCTGCACCTGCCCCCTTACATGTTTGGCCTCTATTCCTGGCAGCCAAGCCCAGGCAGAGAGCAGAAGGGGCAGGACGAAGTCGGTTCTTATGCTTTCTGAGGGTAGCCGCTCGGGTCACTGCTCTGTGCAGCTCAGCGACTGCCTGTGAGAACCTGGTTGGGGAGGCGGCAGTGGCCCTTCCCCTCTGCTCTCCTCCCGGGCATGGCTGCTGGGGATAGAGACTGAGCAAGCCAGAGGCTCCCACAATGTTCCCTCTAACTTTTTACATCCATGTCTGGAATGAATTTTGTTATGTGCACCAATATGTAGGTGATGTGTGGCAGGGGTGGGGCCGAGGGGTTTGGTATGTGGGAGGAGGCTCAGAGAGTTGGGGTGTGTGTGGGTGGGTGAGGGCTCTGGCTGGTAGTACGGGCTCTGGGGTGGGGCTGGGGATGAGGGGTTTAGGGTGTGGGAGGGGGCTTAGGGCTGGGGCAGAGGGTTGGGGGTACAGAGGGGTGAGGGCTCTGGCTGGGGGTGAGGGCTCTGGGGTGGAGCCGGGGATGAGAGGTTTGGGGTTCAGGCTATCCTGGGGCTGTGCTGGGGAGAGAGGACTCCCCCCAGCCCTCTCTTGTGGCAGCAGCCTGAGCCAGGGGAGAGGCGCCTCTCCCCCAACCACGGTAGCTGCAAGGCTTGGGATTGGGGAAAGGCATCTCTTCCCCTGGTCGTGGCAGATCCGAGGCTGGGACGCTGGGGGAGGCGCCTCTCCCCTCCCCGCACAAACCTTGATAGCCTGCTGTGCCAGAAGAAACTTAGGCCTCCCCTTTTCTGGCACATTTCCAGCTTGTTTGGTCCCTGTTCCCAGAAGGTTGGGCCGGGCAGGGAGTGTAGGGGGCGGGCTGCTGCTGCTGCTTCCCCAGCTGGGCGCTCTCTCTCAGGCAGCTGCTGCCCTGCACAGAGGCAGCGACCTTGACCTTGAGTGGCCACTTTAGCTGGAGTGAGAAGGGAATCCATCCTGCTCCCGCCCAGGGCTGGCTGCCAGGGAGTGGGGTTGAGCGAGCTGGAAATGTGCCAGGGGAGGCATAGCCCCCTTCACCCCCTGCAGGTAATTCTGGTAGGGTGGGGAGAACAGGGTGGTCTCTGGGCTGGGTGCAGGACAGGAGGTCGCTGGGGAAAGTGCTAGAAGCAGGTTCCCACCCCTCTGCTCAGCTGGTGGTAGGGGCATTTCCCGTGCTCCCCTGCTGTGGTATCTGTGAGCTCTGGGGAGACACTGGTGCTGAAAGTTGCCAGGGCCAGTCCCAGCTGGGCTCAGAAGCACCTGCTCCTGTGGCCTCAGCCCCCCAGGAACCCGTGGAATTGGCTGCTCTGGCCCAGGGAGGTGGGGCTGGAATTTCCTTCCAGAGGTGACATGAGGGACAATCACATGTCCCTCCCTATACGTTGTCCCCCTCTTCCCTCCCTCCGGTATCAGGAGGCACAAGTTGTCTGTGCTTCAAAAGTAGATCTCCTTTGTGAAGGGAGTAGCATGGTGACTGTACCACCCCTTAAGAGTGTGGTGCATGCTCTCCTCTCCCTGGCCTGCCACATCCCTCTAACCCTCAGATGGTCCTAGCAGAGAAGAGCCCTGACCTCAGGAGATTTCATGGACTTCATTTCTACGTAGTCTCTGCTTGGTAGGCATAAGTTAGAAGGCTCTCATGTCCTTCTGTCTTTCGTCTGCATCTGTGAAAGTCTAAAATGTGGTCCAAACCTTTCATCTTCATTACCTGTTGTCTTTAAAAATTGGTAGCAAGTTCTGTGTAGACTGTAGATCAGAGCTGCATTTGTACGCTTGGCACTTGGCTAATTTTAATGTTCATGTCTCATGTTAAAAATAATAGACTGCAGTTATTAAAGTTATATCCAAAGCAAGAAAATCTTTCCTTCCTTTTCACTTTCCAGAATAAGCATCCAACAAGGATATGAACATATCCATTTAAGACAAGTTATTTCCATTCCATTAATGAGCTGTTACACAACTTAATTTCATCACCCTACTATGCTATGACTATTGTCTTTTGTTTAAGAAAGTCAGTGAGAGTTGCTGAAGATTAATATTAAATGTTACAAAATACATTGCAGAGAAATGGTTAATATTCTACCTATTCATGCTATGTGTAAGTATATATATTAAAAAAAACTGTTTTTCTCTTTTCTCAGGTTGTTATGCCCTCTTAATTCTGCTGTTGTCCTCGCATCTTATGCCGTACAGTGTAAGTAATGACAGATCTTTCTTGGCTGGTAAAATATTTGACCATCATTGAGCTGTTCTTTATCTTCCACTGAGCTGTTTTGCTAACTCCAGTGCAGAAGACTTTCTTTACCTATCCTCTTGGACAAAATTGATGCTAAAACTGATGCATTGTAAAGAAGGATTAAGGAGCTACTTGGAAGGAAAGAATACATGACCCGTTATCTATATTTGTATGCCTAGGGCAGTTTCACTAAATAGAGATAGCATGCTCATTAAATTTATGCTATAGAAAATATTAGATTGATTCAAGAATTAGAAATAATCAGTGCCCTCATTTGTGTTCTGTATAAAACTTACGGTATGAATTGGTCTAAAACATATTTTCACTCTAAGGGTTTTTCTATGCGGGAGCGTCCAGGAAAGCTAATACGAATGAACTAAGGGTGTGAGGAGGTATTTCATAAAGCAGTGTATAGAGAAAGGCAATTAAAGAGGAGGGGAAGGCTCATGTTACTGGGGGAGGGGGTGACTAATGGTAAGATTACAGTGTATAGACTGTAGTGTATATATGATGTTTTTTCTAGCATATTTGGGTTTTTTCACGTAAATCTATATCCATAGCCCTGCCATCTGTAGACAGTGATGTTCCCAGTTGAAAAATTGTTTACCTCCTTCATTTCCTTTTGTAAGCTACTATAGTTTTTGTTGCTGCTTGTGTAATCCCCATGTTCATTCTGTGAGCCTCGGGGTTCAGCAAAATATGGGATATCCTAATAATAGGGAAAAATACTGCCCTGACGAATAAAATACATGTCTATTGTCTTGCTAATAGGGTTCCATTATTTTTACTGAATATATCATTACTCTATAATGATATGATATAGATTACTGATAATGGTTTTTATCTGAGAATAGGTATTATAAACTATTGTCATTTCAGTTTTGGATTTTAATTTAACTATCTTCTAAATGAAATCTGAGATTCTGGAGTACAAAATAGCAGCCTGGGGCAGGGGGGCAGGGTTGGGGGAGGGGAGTTGCTGGCTTGAACTACCATTGGTTAGCCCAGTTTGACCCATTTCTTGCTAAACTACTATGACTTTTCAGCAGCAATTTCCTCATGCATTATCTCTTGTGTATGGAGGAGATTAATCTTAAGGTGTTGATTACCTACAATTGTTGGTTAAAAACATGTGGCTGTTGTCTTTGAGCTTCCATAATGTATTAAGTTTTATATTTATTTTTACATTTTCATTTCTTTTTCACAGGACTACTTCTTGTATAGGAAATTATTTCATTCATTCTCTTTTTTCACATGTAAAATATAATTTATTCTTATTATAGGTTTTCTTCAGTTTTGTAAATGTTGCTAACCACTCAGTGCTGTAGTTGTGGTTGCCTGGAATAGATCATGCTTCTGAAAAAACAACTGTTTCTACATATTGCCTTTTCATGGTTGTTTGGCTTTAGTAGTGAAGTTCTAAAATAAAACTGTTCTGATACATTGCCTTTTGGTTATGCTACACTTCACTTTGTTTGATGGTAGTAAAAAATTACAGGAGAGTAGAACAATCTGTATGACTGTGTCAGATTAGTTGATGTGACTGTATGATTTATCATAACTACAAAGACTGTTCTTCAGATATTGGGGATATGCAGATTAAATGTTACTTTTAATGTTGAATTTATGTTGAACATTATATATTGCACACTGTGTTTTATATTCAGCACATCTTGAATTTCTTGTTTCTTAAAAGCAGTCACTAATGAGATGTATATTTTCTTCAAATATTTTAAAATAATTTATTACTCATGAGTTCAATTAAATAACGTTTCAAATGCCAAATCCTGCCCTATTTTTCTATTTATTATTTATGTTGTAAACTAAGATTATTGCCCACAAAGTTCTAGAAAGTGAAATGTAATAGATTGTCCTACACAGTTGATATATCCTCTGCTTTTAGTTAAAACCTCATGTAGCAGATTTACTACTACTACTGCTGCTGCTTTTGCTGTCAGTAAGGCCCCAATCCAAGAAATAAATGGTTATGAGTGCTTTAAATTGTGATTCATTATGACTAAGTTCTTCCTCCATATTGTCCAAGCACATAGGTACCTCTCTTTCTTTTCACTCTTGCTCCTAATTTCTCAATGTGCCAGCTGAAGGAGTTGTACAAAGTAGTGCTTACATCTACAGCTCTCCAGTCTCTCGCCCTTGCTTGGAGAAGCAGGAGGTTCTTCTAGAGTTCTGCTCTCTTTTTCTAAGCAGAAGGCTATGTGGTTGTTGTTTTTAAATCTTCTCCCAGCCTGGCTCCATTGCCCTTCACCATTCATTCCTCTCCCACTGTAGAAATGACGTTCAAACCCCAGGTTACTTGGGCCAAAAGTCCATCAGCAGGATCTGGTCTGTTTTGAAACTATAAGACTTTGGCACTTGCTATTTTTCTCTGCTGGTTAAGGTGAAAAATGGAGTCCAGGAGTGCTTCTGAGGCTCTGGTAAATCAGAGGGGTAAGAAAAGTCCATGGCGTTAGACCCCCTAGGATGCCAGAATTAGGTGGTTTTTTTTCCCTAGTTGTTCCAGGGAAGGCCTTAGCTTCAATTCTCAGTCCCTGTGATTGCTATCTTAAGCCCTGCTTCTTCAAGCTTTTGATCAGGGTTTCTTCCAGAGGGCAGCTCTGACTCCCAATAGCTCTGAAACTGAAATCACAATTAAAATAACAAATTGAGGGTGCATCAGTGGGTCTCAAACTTCTTTACTGGCGACCCCTTTCACACAGCAAGCCCCCTAATAAACTAAACACACTTTTTAATATATTTAACACCATCGTAAATGCTGAAGGCAAGCAGGGTTTAGGGTAGAGATTGACAGTTCGCGACCCCCCCATGTAATAACCTCGCAACCCCCTGAGGGGTCCCAACCCCCAGTTTGAGAACCCCTGGGGTAGATGAACTTAGGTGGTTTGAATTCCCAAGATATGGAACCAGTTTCTGCTCTTGTATGGGTGCCTAAAAATTCCACATGCTGATTCTGTTCTATTTCAGGCTTTCTCAGTTGTGTGCATCAGGTCAGCGTGGCCTCACATGCCTTTTAGTCCTACCAATGTAGCAGTGTAGCCAAACACATGTGCCAGCCTGTCATGGCTGTAGAACACCCAAATTGCTAAAATATGCAGATTAGAGGTAGTTTAAATATCTCTCCTGCCAGTTTTCTTCCACTGCAGAGCGGTTAGACTATCACTTTTTTGGGCCTACCAGCAACTCTTAGCTTGTCGTTTATATTACCAGTCTGCCAACTCCCCTGGACAATGTGAATGACTGTGATCCTGCAGTAAAATGTCAGTGTTAAGGAAGGAGCTTGCCCAGTTTTAAAACCATATCATCATGGCTTTTTTGCTCAGATATTTTCTTGTTCCCCCTTCGGTATCATCTCTTTCCTCTGCAAATACATTTTTAAAAATGACGGTCCCTGTCCCTTTAAGGGGAGCCATAGCCTGGGGCACAAGCAAGTGCTGTTGCTGAAGCAGCAGCAACAGAGCTCTTTACAGTGGTGAGGCTGTGCAACCCAATAGATTGGAGATTGCTGTACCATAGTTGAGGTGATTAGCTGAAGCTTTCAATAAAATGTGTTAGTATAACATGGGGTTTATTTTCTTTTTTAGTCAAGGCCTTCCAAGTCTTATGGCTTTAATAATATTTTCCCTTAGTATCTTAGAAATAGTAAAATAGGAGTTTCTTCCAAAGTTTTCAAGCCTTCCACATCAGGGTTTACCTTTTCCTAAAGGAAATTTCCAGCCCCAATGGCTTAATTCCAAAGGATTCTTAAACAATCCACATCAGACAGAAAATCTCTTGAAATAGTCCCAAAGGAATTTGTGCATATATTTTTCAAGACCACTTCCTTCATCTTTCAAACGCATTTGGGCAAAGAGCAAATCTACAGGCTGGCTGACTGGACATAAATTGCACATAGAAGAATGATAATAATGAAATTCTCAGTTAGCTAACAGAAACATAGTCACCTACTCACCCATAATTCTCCATAGTTCTGTCAATTGAGCATCTTTGGATTCCTGGTCTGGTGGGACTTTCTTTTCAAAGGTCTGCTCAAACACGAAGGCTTCCAGCAGCTGAGGTACTAAGCCTGAGGAGCATGGATGTTCATGAAAGTTCATGGACTTCTTGCTCAAATCTAGAAACTGTCTACAAATCTGTTTAGAGACTCAAGATGGGTGAAGTAATTTTTATTGAACCAACTTCTCCTGAGGAGAGAGACAAGCTTTCGAGCTACACAGAGCTCTTCTTTGGATCTGAAGAAGAGCTCTGTGTAGCTTGAAAGCTTGTCTCTCTCACCAAAAGAAGTTGGTCCAATAAAAGAAATTACCTCGTCTGTCTTCTAATATTCTGGGACCAACACGGCTACAGCAACACTGCAGATTACAAATCTATTTGTCCTTCCTCTTCTCTCCACCCCCCCCCCAAGTCCTTTTATCTACCTTGTGTATGACCTAAGCCTTTCAACAACCAAGAGAAACTGTTACACACTTTAACCAGGCAGTGAATGTCTTCTATACAAAACTAATCCTTGGGGAAAATCTGAACCATTTTTAGAATTACATGGGAGGCCAGGGCCACAAAGCATAAATATCCACTATATATAGACAGACAGAGACACAGGAATTTTTCAGGCCTTTAAATGTTTGTCAACATCCTTTTACCTCATTGAGGACTCTCACAACTGTGCTACTTGTTAGGCATATTATCTAAAGGGTTCATCCAAGGAATTTGCCACTTGGCTATTTGGTCTTTATTGCAGGCATTGACCGAGCACTATTAAATAGGTGTGCTCTCCTTGTTTACTATGGCTTTTTGAATGGTTCTGTTTTTTTTTTCTTTGATTTTGTTCTTTATTAAAACTTTTCAGATACATTTTAAATGATCAATGCAAATTCAAATAAAAGTTGTGTTTCTCTCTCCCACTCCCCCCCCCCTCCCCCTTGGCTCCATTTCCTTGAAGATTGTTTTCTTCATGTTTGTTGAGATTGTTATACTGCTGATTACTTCCCAGATACAATGAATCATAGAGCATCAGATGCCCACAAGCAGGAAAGATGAAAACATCCTAGTTCTTTTCCATTGTTTAGGTAATAAAAAAAAAAAGTGGGATGATGCTTGAGACTACTCTTCTACAATGTGTACTAAGCAGAGTTTATTATAGTTAATCTCTTCAACTATTGCAGTTGTCTGGGGAGTTGGAGATGCAAGTCTAACCTGCGCCTCCTTGCTGGCCTGACAAGGATGACCCTAGCTAGGAAGGAGGTGGGGAGGGGGAGAGAAAAGAGGAGCCTACATGTTTGGAAGATGAATTAGAAGAACCCAACCTCATAATGAATCACTGAGCAATAGGTACTCTCTTTAGAGAAGGTAAAATTACGATAAGAAACACAAGCATAGATTTTGAAGTAGAAAATTAAGATGTACTATTCTTGGCAATGTAGTCTCCTGTTGACAAGAATATGCTTCAAACCAACTTTGGTATGAAAAAAAACCAAAAAAAGCCTCGCTCAGCTTTGCCCAAAAAAACAAAAATATTGGGTCAGAGATTATATGGAAGAGATTGAGAAATTTTAATTGCTGGAAAGGAAAAATAAGTATACATGCCAGTCAAAACACAGTTGTCTGAAATGTGCATATTTTATTTTGATATCATTATTAAGCATAGATTACTTTGGATAAACAGTTAATAAGTTTGTGGTTCTATAGCCTTAGCCTTTAGTTGTGCACATCTGTGCAAGGCATTGGCCTGGATCTACATTAATGTGTTGCAGTATATGGAATTTTTTCAGTTTGGCACAGTTCATACAAGTGACTGGTTTGCTTTCAAAGGAAGAGTTAATGTTTAACAAACATTGTTAAAGTTTGTTTAGATATTTATCATTAAATCCAAATCTTTCTGCCAAGAGTGGGTTTTGCTAACTAGTACAAAAATTAAGCTGTTTTCAAAGGCATTTAGGAGCAAAGGACAGTAGGAACATTACAGTAACCAAACTAAATTACTTCATGTTTGTCCATTAATTTTCTCTTCCATTTAAATATGCGTTGTGACCCCAGTTAGTGCTGACAAGTAGCTATGGGACTATATTTTCAAAGGTGCTGACAACTTTCATTCTTTTATATCTCAGTAGTTAAGGTTCATATGGTGTAGAGGTTTTTCCTTCGTATCTTAATTGGCCAGTATTCCTAAATTCGGCATTCCCTTTGCTTTAGGTATCCTCAATTGTTGTGCTACGGGTTCTTTTATGGAGAAATATTGATTCTTTGGCTAACCCGCCATTTCATATTTCATGGCCTTTAACATTTTTGTAAAATAATGGCATCTTGTTTAGAAAAATGTACTTTGGGTGACTTGGCCAAGGCTTTATTGTATACTGAATTTTCTGCAGTGCAGACCAGTATGTGTTCTTGTGCTTATCCACAAAATAAGTTACAAGTAACTTTTTTCTATATTTTTAATGCTTTAAATGTTTTATAATAAGTACTGTTTGTTCTGTGCTAAGAAAAATAGTTCATGTTCTAGTGATTTGCATAGTATCATATCACTTTTTGATTGGCATATGAAAGCATTACTGCTGAATCATTTGTGTACATCTATACTTGTGAACTTAGAATTCCACTGAAATTAGTTCTAGGTAATTCTTTTAGCAGCAGGTAAATGCTTGAATCAAAACAAAACCCCAAAACAACAACAAAAAAACCTTAACAAACTCTGACTTGCTATCCATAAAGGGTGATCTTTAGACGAAGGGTGTCAAACTTATTTTGTGGGAAGGGCTGAATTACATCTTTGACTTGTGTTCATGGGCTGAGGCTACAAAGTTAGGGCCATATGCTGTCCTTCAATTTATAGCAGATATCCCATTGCTAGAGAACAATATGTCCATTTTTGTTATATGTCCATTTACTGTTATATTCAGCATCGACCAGTGGGAAAATATGATTATGGGCACTTGTCTAGAATACTATTTCCATCCTTTGTTTATTTGGCCATTTGTGCATATATGATTGTGCATATATGATTGTTGTAAATCCATGCACAAATTAGGAATTGGTTATCATGAGAAATGTTAACACTCAGTTAAGATGGATAAATGACAACTGGGTAGTTAAAATGGGTCAAAACAACATTAGTTAAAGTTTGGAAGATTTTCTTTATAGTTTTAAATACAAGACATTTTTAAAAAATGAATTTTCAGTCTACAGATTCTTTATCTGTAAGGGGGCCACACACACATCAAATGGGCTCAGTTTGATTTCCCTGATTTAGACAATTCTGTTTCACCTGTGACATTTTACATGGTTATATTCTGTGCTGGTGCAATATGTGCAGTCTAAGAAGTTTTGTTATGGCAAACAAAGCAAAAGTATGGATAAATGAGTAACTGAAAAAAGTATTAAGCTAATCAGTGCCCAAAAAAGTATTTATGATAAGCATACTTATATGTTGGAAGAGATTTTCATTTGCTGTTGTTTTAAGATTGAGTAGGTTAAACAAAACTGTGGTCAGTGAGAAATAATCTTTAATTCTTGCGGTTTTCCACAACTATACTTACTCTTGGTTAATATGCCATTTAGTGCGGAAGGGGGAGTTCCTGTAAACAGTATTTACACTAAGCTGAGGCTGTCTATGAAACCTTTTTGTGCATGTGTTTTTTCCCCTAACAGCTCAGTTTGGAGACCATAACTCTTCAGTACATCGTTCAGGATATCTCTCAAATTATCGTTTCATACCAGATCAGAACCAAGATTTTTTAACCAAAGTAGAGTCACTACATGAACAGCACAGGTAAACACATACTTTTAATATCTTTCCCATTCCCTCTCCTTCCCCACCTCATGAGTTCAAAAAGAAAATTGGGGAGGGGAGGGAAGGTTAATATTCCTGAATGTTACATTAATATTGTTTTTAATAAGCTTAAGTTTTCTGATTTTGAAATATATGTATTCAAAAGTTATATACTAGGGAATATAGCATAAGTTAAATTTAAAAACAAATCTTCATTAATTGAGCCACTGATTATTTTATAAAGTATAATAAATTAATGTTGGTGTCAGGCAGACATTGAGGGCATTTCTTTGAGAGCTCCTTGCTTTAGAGGGCTTTGGACCATGATCAAAATCCTGTGGGATTCTCATCGGGCTATGGAAAGCATGAATAATTGGTGGGTTTTACTGTTTAAGATAGAAAAGGTGGTAGCTAATTACAGCTGGCCAGATATGTCATTTTAAAATGTTTTGAATCATTATGGCTGTTAGTCATTAGTGAAAAAATGTGTTGGGTGTGAGCTTGGTTTGCATGTATTCTGTGGCTAGATTTCTTGATTTCTTTGACAGATCTATGCTGAAATTTGCTGTGTGGGATAAGTGGGGAAACATTTTTATTGACTATATATATGTTACTAACACAGCTAGTACTGTATTGATAGTTATTAAAGGCATTAGCAAATGTTCTACTAGAGTGAAGTTAGAATTCTAATTTACATTGTGACTTTTTTGTTGTTTTCATAACTTATTTACATTACCTTTGAGATGAAATTTTCCATTTTTGTTTTAATCTCAGAGATGCGTTAAATGGATCTTAATGTCTGACTGTTGACATTTGCTGCTAGGATTGGGTATCTTTAAGGAAAGTCTGTTGGTCAGGAGTCAGGAAAGAGGTTATCTTCAGGACAATAGTTAACTTCTGTGCTACATTATGCCTAGTACTTTCTATTTCTATTTCTATTTTAAAATTTTAACCTTTAGACTGCAACACATAGGAAAAAAGTACTACAGTATCTTTTTAATTTTCTGACTATTTAAAGTTCATCTAAAATCAAATTAAAATTTATTTGGTTTACTTTTTATTTTTTATGTCCATCATAACAAATACTTCAAATTGAACTAAATTATAATTAAATTCAGTCTTCTAGGCAAAAATAAAAAATGTAAAGGTCCTTCAAAACTAAAAATTTCAATCTATCTGTCACTTTTTACCCTTTTAATTCTGTGTTGCTTGTTTGGCGAGGTGTAACTAGCAAACATTAGTTGGGTAGGAAGGGGAAGGTATTTAATTTAAGTGAAAAAAGAAGTCTTGCATCCATTGAATGTTAGTGACATAGATGAAGATGAAAAACACTAAAGGAAAATTGGTCCTCACATATAGAAGGAATCTTCTAGACTGTGATGGATGGACTGGATTAACTGGACCACAAAGGCCACAGAAGGAGATATGATAAAGATCTTGGTGTCTTCCAGTCTTCTACCATAGAAGCCTGTGTGCTGCATCACAGCTCCTGTATGTTGCTTCTGTACCACAGGGAACAGCTTTTTCACAGCAGCTCTTCATAGTTCAAGGATTTAGGCTGTAGACCCAATGGTTCTGGCAATTCCTCTTAGGTACTGTTCTGCACTTTGTCTACTCCCTCCCCTATTGACATCTCCAGGCCCTTGTCATGGAATATCGGGAGTAGTCAGACAGCCAAACCCTGGGCACAAGTGAGGTAACACCCACACTGTAAGGGGTATTGGCTCTCCCTGTCAATGGCCACTGCTAATCAGGGCTGTTGTTCACTTTGCCTGGACAAGCTGAAGCTGACTCCTCCCATCCCTGCTGGCAGTCTGTACCAAAAATGTGGGGTTACTGGTATGGCTGGAAACCTGTATGCTGGATGCAGATATAAGTAAGTTAATTGAAAATGGTGGGGGACTGTTAGAAATCACTCTTGCCAGTGGAGGATTGTGAAGGGGCACTGAATGGAGGGGCTGAAGTCAACTTCTCACTGCAGACAGCTGTCATCTTTGGAAGTGAGTGACTAGTTGGATCCCTGCAGAGCAGTGGACAATATGAATATGGATAAAGATGGGGCCTGTGAGGAAAGAGATTCCTTTTTTTCTTCAGGCTCCTCTCTGAGTATTTAAATACTGGAGTCAGGTGTTTGTGATGCTTATTTGTGATAGGTGATGGTAAATAACTCAGCAGGTACACCAAAGTACTGATAATCAAGGAGTTTAACTGCCTCATTTGAAGCAATCAGATTTTGAGAATTGAGGAGATGACCCATGGGCAGATTTGCCTAGTAAAGAACCTCACACTTCCTAATGGGCCTAATCCCTCCTTTGAAACCTTCTGCTTGGGGGTTAAAGCCAATCTCTAACTATTAGGGATTAGGCTGAGACCTTCATGAAGGATCTGATTATTCCACATCCTCCTTGGAAGTATCTGGTGATTGCCAGTGTCTGAGACAGGATACTAGATTAGCTAGACCAAGGATCTGATCCACTAAGACAAATCCTATATCCTAAAGGGAGTCCATTAGAAGGAAAAAAATATGAAAGTATTTTTCCCATCCTTTATTAGGGTCCCTGGGAAATTATGTTTATTTGGTATGATAGACTCTGTCTAAACTGATGTGAGTTAGCAAAATCTGCCATAGGCCATACATAATTCCTAGACCAGATTGTCCCCTTTAAATTCTTCCCTTTATGGGGATTACACAACTGCAGGGACTGCACTGTAAATAGCCATGTCCTGCTTTATCTCTTCCAGGTTTCCCGTTTGAGTTCTTGCCCTCAATAGTCTTAAAAGTGGAATTGATGAAATGATTAGGTCACACAAAGATGCTACAAACTTGACAAACTCATGTACAGTGTGGTTTCTGACACAAGACTTTCATATCTCTCTCCATTACACTGTCATAGCTTGGAGAGAGATTGAGTCCAGCTCACAGAAGTCTCCTGAACACACTTGTTCTAGACACTGGTGTGTGCACACTATCTGCTAGGAAAGCTGTTGACACCATAACTAATTGGTAATGCTGCAGACGTTCAGGAATCTTGGCTGTCCTTTCTTATTTCAACTCACACACAAAAAATTCTAAATCTGCAAAAAGATTTCTCCTTTCTGTAGATATGTGATTTTTATAACAAGGTTTTCTGATCATTCTTTATTTTGTACCATAGTAGCTAGGAGAGCCAACTGACTGTGATCTGAAGAGGTGGACACCATCTCTGGAATCCACCTGATCCAAATGGGTAACATGCTTTTGGGGTAGTTAGACAAAATTGTTAAGAAAGTAGCCAAGTTTGACAAGCAATTTTGAGGAAAAGGATAAACACTTTAACCCTAGGGCAAAAGCTACAGGAACTACAAGTTCTGTTTTGGGGGTAACATATCCTATATATACCTAGCATGAGGGGTTCCAGACATATCACTAACTCTTGGTTTGGGGTAAAGACTGCCAGGAGTGTTGGGAAGAGATACGAGGAGTAGTTTCAGCTTGTCCACTCAACATGCTGACAAACTGTCTCTGGTTAGGTGACCAAACATTTCTCTTCACCGGAGCAGGTGGGATTTTTATGCTTGTCTTCTGATTCCTTCTTTGATTTGGTTTTCTGGACACCTACAGCTTTGGTGCAGGTTATGTACACAGACTCATGATTAAATTCTGTTGTTTAGTTTAGGGCTTACGATACTACATCTGCTCCTTTTCTGTAGGCATATTGTGTGTGTTTTCCTCCATCTTAGTAGAATTAAGGCCCTGATCAAAACTTTGCAAATGCAGTTGATAGGACTCATAAACACACAGACTTCAATTCTTAGCTTTCTATATTAATCAACTGTCAGATAACCAAATGATTATTGTGATTTCTCTCTACTGTTCCAACATAGTAGGAGATGTGTTGGGTTGCAGTCCTGGGATGCAAACATCTCCAAGACTTTTCCTATTCCAGGCAATGTTCAAAGAACAGTATTGGCAGTTTTCTAGATGCAGCAGTCAGTGGAACTGCGGTTCTGAGTAAACTACTTGGACCTCAGGAAAGAATGGTGGCTAGTTATGCTTATACCCTATGATATATGTCATCCTCCCAAGTCACTCTTTCCTAGCGTTGTCACAGTGATCAGAGAAGGACATAGTCAATGTAATCCACTTCATTCTTTTTTGACATTGTTGGCCCTGGTTTTCCTGGTTGGAGATGTCCTTAAGTCCTGCTGTAGATCTGTTGTTGCAGTGGTCACTGTAGTAGCCACTTCCAGGCAGACTAACAGACATATTTAATGACCTGGAATTTGAGAGAATGGACGTGAAGGTTTATACTGAGTACCTGCTAGATGGTCTCCTTTGATTTAGGAAGGATTTTACATCTAGAGCAGCGGTTCTCAAACTGTGGGTCAGGACCCCAAAGTAAGTTGTGACCCCGTTTTAATGGGGTTTCCAGGGCTGGTGTTAGACTTTCTGTGGCGCAGAACTGGAAGTCCAAGGGTTCCCCCCTGCCCGGGGCAGCGGGGCTTGTGCGGGCTCAGGCTCTGCCCCCACTCCGGGATCATGTCGAAATTTTTATTGTCAGAAGAGGGTCGTGGTGCAATGAAGTTTGAGAACCCCTGATCTAGAGTTACTACTGCATCTGGAAAGTCTTCATAACCTGGCTTTCTTACTATAGCTGTAAGGCCATGACCGTTTCTTACAATTCCTGATTTCAGGTCATTTGGTAGCTTCATTAGCCTCAGGACTCTCAAATCAAGGTACCTCACTAACTGCCTTCAGAAGTTCATCTGGCAAATGGTTGTCTTTTTCTCCTCTCATCCCTAGATCCTTTAGGGCAGTAACTAAGTTGGACTGGGCTTCCTTCATCATTATACTTCCTTTCTATTAAGTTTGTCTTTCTGGATTTCAATCACTTCTGCTAGAATGATCAGTTAGTATGTTGCATTGTCTGTAAAGGCCTTTTAAAAAAACAAAGTGGTAGTCAGAACTACTGGAGGATTCTGACATATCTTTACCAGGACGTAACTCTTAATTTGTTTTGCCTTAAATGCACTGAGTTTCAAAAGGTCAGATGGTGACACCTGATACCTGCAGATCAAATTATTTCCAATTAGGAAATTTCATGTCTTGTTCCTCTTCTATGCTGGGAAGAACAAAGGTGTGAAAGCTTCAAACATATCCCAGCAGTTCAGGTTAGCAAATGCAGAAGCTTACAAGAAGACTGGGGGAAACCCTCTTCCAAATCTTGCAGCACATTTATCAAGGTCTGTTACCACATCTCTGGCAAAAACAAATAGAAGGTTTTATGAGGAGATTTGCGGAGTAGCTTTCTGTTAATTTCTTTGTTCATTCATAAAACACTAAAGTAGACGTAACTTCTTCATATATTGTTTTTTGGTAGCTGGGTTTCTTTAATTAGCTCCTTTCATTGTGCTCTTCCTCTGCTTGTTCTTTGGGGTAGGCTGCTTGCTACTTTCAGTTAATCACCAGACTGGAGCACAAGCATGACTCTGTGTGAGAATAGCAATTGGTATGGAATCTTTTCCACCCCTGTGAATAGTTATGCCTTATGTTTTTAGTTATTTAAAGGTTCAGACTTTGAAACTTGCTTCTGTTTGCCAGAAGCTGGGAATGAGTGACAGGGAATGAATCACTTGATGATTATCTGTTCATTCCCTCTGGGGCACCTGGCATTGGCCACTGTTGGAAGACAGGATACTGGGCTAGTTGGACCTTTGGTCTGACCCAGTATGGCCATTCTTATGCTCAAATAGGGCTGTGATGCAATTCCCTGGATTATATAGGAGGCGTCTAGAAGGAGCTAAAATACTGAATCTTTTAGCTGCTTCTGTGCTATTTGCAGGTATGATCAACCTGTCAGCCTCCAGACTACAGGATTCTTCTGCTTTGAAAAGAAACATTTGTAATAAGTTAAAATAGTCAAGTCAGTGAGCTTAATTTCTTGTTCTAACTTAAGGTAGTTAAAATTAATAACTTCTTTTTTTTTTTTCTTTAGTGGTCTCAAGCAATCTGAAGCAGAGTCCTGTTATATAAACATAGCACGAACCCTTGAATTCTATGGAGTAGAATTACACAGTGGTAGAGTATGTTTACGTTGTCACTTTTTGCTTGGAAAAATAATTGAATTTATGAATGCTGTTTTTAAGACAAGAGTCTTTCATTAACAGTGAAAACAGAAGCACTTCAGTATTGGCTGCACTGTATTTTGTTTTCAACTTAATTTGTATTATATTTCTCAACTTTGCATTTGACGTAAGTGTCTCCAGTTTTGTCAATAAATTAAATTGAATTTATAGAATAGTTTCCCCCCCTCATTTGATTACATTTTGTCTTTGATACTGCACAAGATTTTAGAGTACAAAATATTTGCTTGAAGGGTGAAAGTAAACTAGATTAGTGTGTGTTAAGTACTTGGAAACTAAGAGGCTATTTTTGTGACATGGCTGGCAGAAATCTTCAGTATCACTTTGATTTCTAATGCATCCTTGAGAATCCTGACCCTTTACTTCTTCAGCATAGTCTTACACCCCTAAATCTAAGTCTTGGTTCTCCATCTACTAACATGCAAAATATGAAAGATGTGTCTTAAAATGATTGTAGATGGGCACCATAATGCATAGTTTTCTCGAGAGAGAGGTCTCCTGTCCTAGCATGCCAAATAGGTCACATGATAGCATACCAAAGTCTAATTGCACCTTTATTTTGTGTAATATAAATGGTGAGCTCTTCTCAATGTGATTTACACGTGTCTCAGTTGCTGCCGTAGTTGGCCATATTGTGGAACAAGAACTTCTCTTAGCAGAGCTTAGGCGCTTGTTTTCATGATAAAGCACTGCTGCTGTCCTCTCATAGGTGGGTGACGTATTGGGGTTGACAGGACTTTCATTCTGATGCTCCCTATAAGTGAGCCATATTGGAGCCTGCAAAGGTATTGTGGCAAATGCCATCATCTTTGCCTCCAACAGCTAAGAGGACTGAGTGGAGATACGATGTTCCTTCCTGGGGATTTGAACATTTCTATACACTGCCCTTCCCAGGGTCCTTAGTGGTTTTGGCACTAAATCAAAGGAATGTCTAGGACAACCTTCTTCCACCCCAAAGGGAGGCAAAGAGATTAGACCTTTTAGATGGAAAAAAATATTGCACTGCTGGCCTGCAATGTTATATTGCGAACCAGCAAGCCCTGATGACTAGATATGATTTCTCCCTCTGGGATGATGTCCTTAAATGCATGTAAAAATGGCCAGAGGATGCCAGACAGGAGTTTCTGGCAGTACTGGAAGAGGGCAATATGGCTGCCAGGACATCTCTTCAGGCTTCACTGGATGGGGCAGATATGGCAGTCAGAGCCATGACATCTGCAGTAGTGATGCACAGATGCTCATAGCTCTAATTGTTGGTTCTTCCACAGGAGGGGCAGCAGATGATACATGGTCTACCCTTTGAGGATCCGACTCTTATTTTGCAGCACATTGATGAGAAACTTCACAGTCTGAAGGACTGGAGGGCTAAGTTGAAGTCTTCAGGAATTTACACCCCATATCCTAAAAAGAAACAGTTCCTCCCTCAGTCATTCCAGCTTTATCAGCTGTTCATGCCTAGACATTCTGACCAGTCCAGAAAGAAGGGGGCAAATCACAGGAGGCAGAATCTGCATTTTTCTTCCTCTGGGACTCTTTCCAGGCAGCCCAGAAATGCCAAGCAGTCTGATTGATTGCCATATTGAGGGCAGTTTACCAGTCTGCATTACACCAGTTTCTCCCACCTGTTTTTTCCAGCAGGTTATCCCACTTCCTGTGTGCTTGGGCCCATATTACCACAGATCAATGGGTTCTAAGTCCTGTGGAACTTGGATACAGTCTTCAGTTTATTTCAGTTCCTCCCTCTTCCTCATCTCTCTTCAAAACCCACTCTCACAAGGCTGTCCTTGTTCAAGAGGTGCAGTCTCTTCTCTTTTTTGGAGCTACAGATGAGGTTCCTCCTCTGCACAAAGGGAAAGGGTTTTATTCACGCCACTTCCTGATTCCAAAGGCAAAGGGAGGTCTCAGATCCGTATTAGACCTGCAAGAGATGAATAAATGTATAAAGAAAATAAGGTTTTGTATGGTCACTCTAGTCTCCATTTTTCCCTCCATTGATCCCAGTGACTGGTACGCTGCCTTTGACTTGAGGGATGCATATTTTCATGTGGCTATCTGTCAAAGCCACAGGAGATTCCTAAGATTTCTAGTCAACACCCAGGATCAGTTTACATTCCTACCATTTGATCTATCCACGGCCCTGTGAGTAATTACAAAATGTGTGGTGGTGACTGTATTTCTAAAGGAACGGGGGTACAAGTACTTCCATACCGGGATGACTGGCCAGTAAAGGGTTGGCCCAAGAGAAAGGTAAAATGGAGTATGGCCAAGATCTGGTCCCTCTTCAGCGTTCTGGATTTGCTGATCAATGAGGACAAGTCAGTCTCCAGATGAGACTTCAAAGGAGCAGTCCTGAAAACCAGATTTCAGATAATGTTAACCATTTCTTCAGACCTAAAAGCTCATCCAGTCATGACTGTAAGGAACTGTTTCAGACTTGTGGGGCATATAGCTTCCTGCACGTATATATTTGGGCATGACAGACTGCATTTCAGGATAGCGCAGAGATGAGTAAGCTCAGTATGCTCCCCAACCTGCCACCCATTAGACATGCTGGCTTGAGTGCCTACAGGAGTGTTAGCCTCTTTGGATTGGTGGATGGATCCAACCAATATGTGTATTGGAGTTTCTTTGCTACTCTCATACCCACATTGATTCTGGTTATGGATGTTTCTTCTCTGGGTTGTGGGGTGGGGCTCACCTGGGGCAATAGTTCTCAACAAGTGGTGCATGTACCCCTGGGGGTGGGTACAGAGTCCTTCTAGCAGGTACATCAATTCGTTTAGACATTTGCCTAGTTTTACAACAGAGCACTAGAGAAGTCAGGACAAACAATGATTTAGTTATACTACTCTATATACTATATACGGAAATCTAGGTACAATAGTTATATTCCAATTGATTTATTTTATAATTATATGGTAAAAATGAGAAAGTAAGCAATTTTTCAGTAATAGTGACAGGTTTCAGAGTAACAGCCGTGTTAGTCTGTATCCGCTTACAGACAACCCCCCAACCTAAAGCAAATACTCACCAGCAACCACACATCACTGAACAAAACCACTAACCCAGGAACCTATCCTTGTAACAAACCCTGATGCCAACTCTGTCCACATATCTATTCAAGTGACATCATCATAGGACCTAATCACATCAGCCATACCATCAGGGGCTCATTCACCTGCACATCTACCAATGTGATATATGCCATCATGTGCCAGCAATGCCCCTCTGCCATGTACATTGGCCAAACCGGACAGTCTCTACACAAAAGAATTAATGGACACAAATCTGACATCAAGAATCAAAATACTCAAAAACCAGTGGGAGAACACTTTAACCTGTCTGGTCATTCAGTGACAGACCTGCGGGTGGCTATATTACAACAGAAAAACTTCAAAAACAGACTCCAAAGAGAGACTGCAGAGCTAGAATTGATATGCAAACTAGACACAATCAACTCCGGTTTGAATAAGGACTGGGAATGGCTGAGCCATTACAAACATTGACTCTATCTCCCCTTGTAAGTACTCTCACACTTCTTATCAAACTGTCTGTACTGGGCTAGCTTGATTATTACTTCAAAAGTTTTTTTTCTCTTAATTAATTGGCCTCTCAGAGTTGGTAAGACAACTCCCACCTGTTTATGCTCTCTGTATGTGTGTATATATATCTCCTCAATATATGTTCCATTCTATATGCATCCGAAGAAGTGGGCTGTAGTCCACGAAAGCTTATGCTCTAATAAATTTGTTAGTCTCTAAGGTGCCACAAGTACTCCTGTTCTTCTTTTTTCAGTAATAGTGTGCTGTGACACTTGTATTTTTATGTCTGATTTTGTAAGCAGGTATTTTTAAGTAAGGTGAAAGTTGGGGTACACTAGACAAATCAGACAAATCTTGAAAGGGGTACAGTAGTGTGGAAAGGTTGAGAGCCACTGACCTAGGAAATCTGAGGACTCAAGGTGTCTGTTCACAACAAGATTTAGTTCTCCACATAAATGTGAGAGAGTTGAGGGCCATTCATCTAGCATATTGGGCTTTCCTCCCTCAGATCAAGGGATGTCCTCATGGACAACACAGCAGCAATGTTCAATGTGAACAGACAGAGGGGGCCATGTCAGCTCATTTCTGTGAAAAAGTGATACAGTTTGGGAGTTTTGTATCACCAGCATGATTTACCCCAATGCATCTCACCTGCCAGAGATTCAGAACAGTTTGGCAGACCACTTGAGCAGGTCTTTCAGCAGAGAACATGAGTGATCTCGCAGGCTTGAGATAAGAAGACTAATTTTTCTGTCATGTAGGGGCCTCACCTAGACCTGTTTCCTGCTTGCCACAACTGGAAGTGCTGACTCTTCTGTCCAAGAGCAGATCGCTGTCAGGGATGTCTCATGAACGCCTTCCTCATACTCTGGAACGACAAACTGCTGCATGCTTGCCCTTCTAGTCCATGCTTTCCCAGAGCATTGCTCAAGATTGAGCAGGATTATGTTCACATAATCCTCACAGCACTGGTGTTGCCTAATCAGCACTGGTTCTCTACTTTGCTGTCTCTCTCCACCAGGCCTCCCTTGACACTTCCTCCAGAATCAGACCTGATCTCACAGGACCACGGTCGCCTGCTTGATTCCAACCTTGATGCTCTTTATCTCCTGGCCTGGATGCTGCATGGTTAATGCCTCAGGAGGTGGTCCGTTTAGAGACTGTGCAAAACAAATTTTCTCCTGAATAGGAGAAAGCCTTTGACTAGGTGCACTTACTTGCTAAAATGGAAGCAGTTCTCCTCATGGTCTTAGGGAAAAGAGATTTTGCCAGTCTACACTTTTATACATGTTCTGGACTATTTGTTCCGCCTGAAACAGCAAGATGTATCTGGTAGTTCTATCAGAGTTCATCTGGAAACTATCTCTGCTTCTGCCCTGCAATCACGAGTGACTCAGTATTTTCCAATCCCATGTTAATTAGGATCTTAAAAGGTCTGGACAGATTATATCCTCAAGAAACATATCCTTTCCCTACCTGGGTTTTGAATCTCATGTTATAAAGGTTGATGAGTCCAGCCTTTGATCCAATGGCTACCTGCTCTTCATCTAGTCATGAAAGGGGCATTTTTGGTAGCGGTTACCTCTGTGAGGAAGATGGGGAAATTATGAGTCTTGGTAGATGATCCCTCCTACACAGTCTTTCAGAAAGACAAAGTGTATTAGGCCAGCATCCAAAATTTTTGACTTACCAGCAATAAACTTACCAGCTCTTTTCCCTAAGCCTCATCCTCCTAAAGATGAGGAGCGACTCCATACCTTAGATGTCAGAAGGGCATTTTTACTTGGACAGGACTAGATTGCTTTGATACTCATCTCAACTGTTCGTCATGGATTTCCTCTTGCATGTGCATTGCTATGACATTGCCAATATAACCCCACCAAGCATAGTGATGGCACACACTTGACAAAATCCCAAGCAACTTCAGCAGCTTTTCTAGCTCAAGTGGCTATAGCAGATGTTTTTGAGTGTCCTGAAAAGGAATGGACATGTGCAATCACATGAAGAGGAAAAAATGGTTACTAACTTGTTCTGGAACTGTTTTTCTTTTAAGATGAGTTGCTTAAAGTTACACTCAGGTCCACGTTCACGACCCAATTAAAGGTACATCTACAGTGGGGAAAAAACAAACTAACTTGCAGCTGTGAGTCGCAGAGCCCAGGTCAGTTGACTTGGGCTCACGAGGCTCGCTCTACAGGGCTAAAAATAGCAACGTAGACATCTGGACTCTGAGACCCAGCAAGGAGGAAGTGTCCCAGAGCACAGGGTTCAGTGCAAGTGGGGAAGTCTACGCTGCTATCTTTAGCTTCTTGGTGTGAGCTGGAATCAGTTGACGCAAGCTCTGAGACTTGCTGCTTCAGGGTTGTTGTTGGTTTTTTTTTTTTTTTCCAGTGTAGATGTGTCTTAAATGGCCTGATGTTCAAAGGTGCTAAATGCATAAGACCATAAAATGGAAAACTGGGGTGGGATGGGAGGGGAGACTGGAAAAATGGGTGAACAGTGAGATGGCAAAATGTGCAGTCAGTACTAAATTACTCAAGATAGTTAAGTCCAAAGCGCACTGTGAAGAGTTGCAAAGGAATTTCACTAAACTGAGTGACTGGCCAACAAAATGGAGATGAAATTCCGTGTTGATAAATGCAAAGTAATGCACATTGGAAAAAATAATCCCAAGTATATGTACAAAATGATGAGGTCTAAATTAGCTTTTACCACTCAACAAAGGGAGCTTGGGGTCATCATGGATAGTTCCCTGAAAACATCCACTCAATGTGCAGCAGCAGTCAAAAAAGCTAATAAAATGTTAGGAACCATTAGGAAAGGGATAGATAATAAGACAGAAAATGTCATAATGCCACTATATAAACCCATGGTACGCCAATACCTTGAAAACTGCATGTAGTTCTGGTCTCTCTGGAGGCTAGTGATAGGCACACACCAACCCCTGAGTCCTTGGAGCACTCCCTGCAATCTCCAGCTCTTAACCACCGGACTCTCAAATAAATTACCAGGTTTGCTGTTCCTAAGGGAGTGAGCAGTATACACTCAGTTTGATTGGTACAACTCAGGATCAGATCCTTTATAACATCACAGTCCTGCGATATATTTCTCATGCAAAAATAATCCTAAATTTCTTATCAAAGGCTAACATTTAAGAGATACTGAATAAAGGTAATGGAAACAGAAATGGTTACATATAAAACAAAAAGTATATCGTGCTTCTTCGAGTCTAAACTT
This sequence comes from Chrysemys picta bellii, assembly GCF_011386835.1. Taxonomy (NCBI): domain Eukaryota; kingdom Metazoa; phylum Chordata; order Testudines; family Emydidae; genus Chrysemys; species Chrysemys picta. The sequence goes on along the minus strand of NC_088792.1, from coordinate 114,273,813 downwards.
AACTTTAACAGTCTGAAATCTTTGTATGATGTGGTTTCTCACCTAAAGCAGTCTCCCAGCTTCAACCAACCAACATGGCTGGGATCTCCTTTTCATTAATATAAAAAGCACTGTCCTTTTTGCTTCCTCAGTAAAGGATAAAAAGGTGGTGTTTGCCTTCTTCTCATACCCCAAAATTTCATTGTTTTGTTTCCAGAGTCAGAATGATCCCCTGGGGTTTATTCTCTGGTGTTGTCACCTGTTGACTTCCTATCCCCCTTTTTGACATCCGTGTTGGCCCACAATGCTTAATTTACATGGCCAACAGAGAGACCGGTGACTCAATGTCTTTTGTCTATCCAAAACCTGTTGTCAGCTCTGTACATATACAAAACTCCTTAAATATCCATCCATCCATCTCACAAAGTTTGAGAATCGGTATGACAAACATTTTTATTAGATTCCTCACTTTACCCTTTTTGGATAAATACTATGAAAGCAATGTTTGTAATGAGTGTTTCAGGCCTCTCGAGTTACTGTTGCAGAACAGTGAACTCTTCACCAGTTGGTATTGAGGGTTTTTTAGGGTTACAATTTACATTTCTAGGCACACATTCTCCTCAAATATTCTTCCTCTAGATACCCTTTTTGCTAGCAGAGAAGAAACACTAACTGCTTTACTGCATTGCCTAATTCCTGTTAGCACACTGAGTTTAAAGTAGACATTGTTTTTTCAATTCTTTTGAGCAATATGTATATCAAATATATATCAAACTTAATATAGATGACATGCAAAAATTGTGTTAAAAAAACATTTTTAAGGTTACAAAATCAAGCACTCAAAAGCTAGGCAATGTCAGTGCAATCTTAATTCTGACATTGCCTAGCTTTTGAGTGCTTGAATTTGGGTGGAAGATGGTTGTTTTTAATGTAATTTTTTGCATATAACTTACAGGGTTTAAGAAAAAATCATCATGTGGCATCATATTGACACCATCGTGGGTCATCAACAGGACTAGAACCTGTTAAATCCACCAGACTTCTATTACAAGTTGACAGAGTAACTGATAGCAGTAATAGGTTGTCATTCTCTGTGTGGATCAGCACTAGAGAGGAATGAAACATTTGACGATATTTGGTCACAGCCGAGGAATGCCGAGAGTCTGGGACATAGGGTTCCATTCTAGGCACTGGAGGAAAGTGTGTTCTAGTGGGCACAGACTCTTCTGCCCCATCGTGTTCAACTGTTCCTCGTCTCTACCCCACCACTTGCTCCTTGTCCCAGTCCCATTCTCCTCCTTAAACAGTCAGAATTTACATTCAGGCTTCTGATACCATTTCCAGTCTACTCGGTACCAGGCAAATTGGTTTAAACTACAGTGAAGAACAAAATTATCACACATAGATAAACATGATTTGTTGGGGGGAAAAGTCAACATGGCATTTGTAAAGGGAAGTCATGACTCACCAATCAGTTAGAATTCTCTGAGGGTGTCAACAAGCATGTGGACAAGCATGATCCAGTCAATGTAGTGTACTTGGATTTTCAGAAAGCCTTTGACCAGATCCCTCACCAAAGGCTCTTAAGGAAACTTAGATGTCATTGGATAAAAGGGAAGGTCCTCTCATGAATCAGTTTTGGGGGGAGGGATAGCTCAGTGGTTTGAGCATTGGCCTGCTAAACCCAGGGTTGTGAGTTCAATCCTTGAGGGGGCCATTTAGGGATCTGGGGCAAAAATCTGTTAGGGACGGTACTTGGTCCTGCTGTGAAGGCAGGGGACTGGACTCGATGACCTTGCAAGCTCCCTTCCAGTTCTATGAGATAGGTATATCTCCATATTAATTAATAGTAACTGTTTGAAAGACAGGAGACAAAGGGTAGGAATAAATGGTCAGTCTTCACTATGGAGAGATGAGGACAGCGGGATCCTCCCAGGATGTGTACTGGGATCTTTGCTGTTCTACATATTCATAAATTATCTGGAAAAGAGGGCGAATAATGAAATGACAAAGTTTATAGGTGATACAAAATTACTCAAGTTAAGTCCAAAGCAGACTGCAGGGAGTTAGAGAGATCTCACAAACTGCTGACTGGGCAACAAAATGGCGGATGAAATTCAATCAATTCAAAGTAATGCATATTGGGAAAAAATAATCCTCACTATACATATACAATGATTAGGGCCCTACCAAATTCATGGTTGTGAAAAAAGCATCATGGACCGTGAAATCTGGTCTTGTGTGTACTTTTACCCTATACTACACAGATAGGGGAGTCCAGTGTTTCTCAAACTGGGGGTCCTAAACAAAAGAGGGTGGGGGGGATCGCAAGGTTATTTTAGGGGTTTGCGGTATTGCCACCCTTACTTCTGCGCTGCCTTCAGAGCTGGGTGGCTGGAGAGAAGTTGCTGCTGGCCAGGTGCCCAGCTCTGAAGGCAGTGCCCCACCAGCAGCAGCGCAGAAGTAAAAGTGGCAAAATGATACCATGCCACCCTTCTGTGCTCCTGTCTTCAGAATTGGGTCAGGACCCCTACAGTTAAATTGTCCCTGTCCCAGTTCAGAACTGTGAAATTTCAGATTTAAATATCTGAAATAATGAAATTTACAATTTTTAAAATCCTATGACCGTGAAATTGACTAAAATGGACCATGAATTTGGTAGGGCCCTAACAATGATGGGTTGCAAATTAGCAATTACTACCCCAGAGAGATCTTGAGGTCACTATGGATAGTCCTCTGAAAACTTCAGCATCAGTCAGAAGGCTAACAGTATGTTAAGAACTATTAGGAAAAGGGATCGAAAATAAGACAAAATATCATAATGCCACTATTTAAATACACAGTGTGCCCACACCTTGAATACTGTCTCCAGTCCTTGTCACTCTGTCTCAAAAAGGATATAGTGTAACTGGAAGAGATTCAGAGAAAGTCAACAAAGATGTTCAGGAGTATGGAATTGTTTCCATACAAGGAGAAACTAAAGATTAGGGCTGTTCATCTTAGAAAAGAGGTAACTAAGAAGGGATGTGATAGAGGTCCATGAAATCATGAATGGCGTGGAAAAAGTATATAGAGAAGTGTTGTTTACCCTTTCCCACAGTACACATACCAGAGATCACCTGATGAAATTAGTAGGCAGCAGGTTTAATACAAACAAGCGGAAGTACTTTTTCACACAGCACACAACTAACCTGTGGAACTCATTGTCATTAAACGCTGTGATGGTCATAATTAGGTTAAAAAAAGAACTGAATAAGTTCATAGAGGGTAGGTCCATCAATGGCTATTAGCCAGGATGGTCAGGGATGCACCCCATGCTCAGTGCAACCCGAAACCTCTGACAGTAAGAAGCTGAGTGCGGAAGACTCATGAATCATTCCATAATTACCCTGTTCTGTACATTCCCCCTGAAGCTCTGGTACAGCCCACTGTCAGAGACCGGATACTGGGTAAGGTGGATCGTGGTCTGACCCAGTGTGACAGCTCTTATGTTCTTATTCCTCCGGCCATTTCCCCCAATGGTCTAGGTGCAGCTCTTGTTCCTTTTACATTTGAATCACATGGCTTCTTCCTGCATGTTGCCTGGGTGCCAGCTGGGCCGTCACCGAGAATCCAGGAGATACAGGCTCCCTACTCCCAGTTCTGGTGTCTGGCCCCACTCCAGCCAGGGGCGTCATTTCAGATTTTGGGGGGGGGGGGACAACTTTAACTGTGATTCAAGGGGCTACTTAGGTACCTGAAAACTTTTATTTTATTTTATTTTATTTTATTTTATTTTGCGAACAATTTAGAAATTAGCTGACAGGAGCATTATATCTAATTTCTATATAAAGAAATGAAAAAAATACAAACACAAATTAAAGCCATATTTAAAGTTTATATGTAAGTTTAGAACAATCAGGAGATAATACAGCAAAATATTCCCAATCCCAAGCCTTGAAGTATCAGTTTTGGAACCTTAACGCAGATATCAGAAACACAAATTTGATACTTTGTACACTATCTTTGTAGCGATAAATAAGATGTGCTCAAAATCTGCTTAGCCATGTAATTGTTGTTTTTTAAGTGTCTTACGTTCCAAATTGTGAAGAGGAGAATGAGACAGATAATTTGTTCCAGGAATGTTTAAAGGTAAAATAAATGATTAAAAACAAACAAACAAAAAACACCCAGATATGAGCAAAACAATGGATAATGCCATGGTCTCATCTTGGCAAAATTATCAATGGTCTTGTTGATATTCAGGTGTTTTGAAGCTTCACATTCACAGGCTTCATTTATCACAATTATTATTTGTAACAGGATAATACCTCTACAGCCCCAGGTAGGTGCAATAGAGGACAGTAGACCGGTACTATTAAGATTAAGAGGATTGTCCATCTGTATCGTCTCAGTTGCTGACTGGTGGAAGCAGATGAGGAGGCAGGGTAGGTTGAAACTAGTGAAGCGAAGGAAACTAATCATGGGAGCTGTAGGAGAATCCCAGCTCTTGGAGGAGGGGACTTGACTGTGTGGTGCTACAAGTAAGAGCTCTGCCTGGGACTGGGGCATATACTACAAGCAGACCTCTGGTATGAAACTTGGGGGTGGGGCAGATGCCCCCCAACCCTTCCTAAATGGCACCCCTCAATCCTGCCTGGGACAGCCATTGCAAGTAAAGGCCAGCTTCATTCCTGTATTTTGAGGCTGAAGCATGCTCAGTTGCTCTGTGGGAATGGCACCATGTGTAGTCTGATCACCATTAGGAGTTGTCAAAGGCTCAAGCATGCTCAGTGAGGAAGGAGTCTTTGGATCTAGCAAGTCTCTGCTGAGTATTGCAACTGGTATTTTTTTCCCAGATGTTTATGACTTGGCTAGATTTGGGCAGATTTACACAGGAAGAGCTAGAGACCCTTTCCTGATACAAAGGCCAGTCTCTGGCCCAAAGCATGGGGGTGCTAGCGCTTTCCGAAAAAAAGGTCACCAGAATCTTTTTAAAATTGAAAAAGGTGTATTTTTCCCTAGTCTCATTCTTAAATGGCTGGACCATTTTGCTGAAAATTTCCAAGAAAATTCAGCTTGAGACAGATACCCAGCATGGAAAATTTGAGCCTGAATGGTTGAAGTTTCCTTGCAGTCTTCTTGTAGCCATGTTGGTTCCAGGAAATGAGAGGGACAAGGTAGATGAGGTAATATTTTATTCGACCCACTTCTGTTTGTGTAAGGTTGCTTGAAAACTTGTACACAGAGCTCCTCTTCGGGTCGAGGAACAGAAGAAGTGTGTCTGAGTTAAATACAAGTTGGGACAGATTAAGCTGAAGGAGTAACATATTGGAGGTGGTCACTTGAAATTAATGTGCAGTTGGGGTTAGATTGTTATGCATAAAGGATTTGAAGTGGGCAATTAAGGGTAGCAGGCAGTATGGTGTGTTACAAATTGTTGTAATGAGCCTTCAAACCAGTGTCCCTATTTATGTTCATGGCTTTTGTCCACGTCTATCAGAGTTATGAATGTAAATTCCCAGGCTCACCTTTTGACGGTGTTATGCGTTTTTCATTGAGGACAAGTATTGAAAGATCAGCTATGGAGTGATCTCTTTGTGAAAAAGTGTTCTCTCATGGGTGATACGTTTTTGTCTTTTATCGTTTTCTGTGTGAGTTCAGAGCATAGTGGTTGTCTGGTTTCACCCACATAGATGTTTTTGGGGCATTTGATGCACATGATGAGGTACCACCACCACACGTTCTAATAAGCATGTGAAGGACCCAAGAATCTTGAAAGGTATGTTGTAGGGGGTTGTGACATTGTCTAATTAAAATATAACCATGCAAGTCATTATTGCTACCACTGTTATATAATTGCAACAAATCTTGTACAAAATATAATGCATGGCCACCGAGGATAAACAGCTTCCAGGCTAACCCAAAGCCGACCTTTAAAGACATGTTAGAAATGGTAATTAGGGCCATTCTATGGCTAGATAGGCTAGAACTTTGAAATGGAAACCTATATTGTTAGAAGTGATACTAATTGTGTGTATCTTAGATACTACCCATGTAAACAGACAGTTCCTGTCTGTCACTATAACTACTAATTCAGAGGTCAAAAAGGAATATTAACATTTAGATGAATCTTGGGTGAAATAATGTCATTGTCTATATGTCTCTTTGAAGTTTGTGATAGTCTGCCTAATGGATAAATTGCCCTGTGTTAATTTGTGTAATCAATTACTGGTGATGTTGAGAAAACAGAAGGTTACATCAAAAGCCAATTGTTTACCCAGGACTGTATGGTCAAGTGGATGCTAGAACACTGTATAAAAAGACCCTTGGGTCCTGATCCTGTTGATCTCTGATCTGCTTGAGGTTTCATGCAGGGGAAGCCTAAGCCACAAGGACTGAGATCCCTGTTCTGACTGGACCGCCCTGAAATATAAATATTGGACTATAACCTATGGACTATTTCTGAAAGAACTCTTTGCAACTACAAATCTCACCATCTCTGCTATGAATCTGAACCTCAAAAATTGAACTCATGTATACTGATCTTTTAACCATACTCTCTCTCTCTCTCTCTCCTCTTTTAATAAATGTTTGTTTAGTTAATAAGAATTAGCTGTAGCGTGTATTTGGGTAAGATCTGCAATATTCATTAACCTGAGAGATAATGTATCTGATCCTTTGGGATTGGTAGAACCTTTTCTTTTATATGATGAAATAAGATTTTGAGAAATCTTCATCATATTTGACTTGGGTACCTGGATGGAGGCCTGAGACTGGGTTACTTCAAGGGAGCTGTGTTGTTTGGACTTCTGAGTAACCAGTAAGGTATAACAGAAGCTGTTTAGTGCTGGCTTGGTAAATCTAAGTATTGAATTATCCACCAGCTTTGGGGTTTGTCTGCCCCATTCTTTGCAGTTCACCCTAATTGAGTGACCTCGGGTGGCTCCCCACGGGGACCCCGGTCACAGGGGTATTAATCATCATGGCAGTGGAGATATGTCTGCAGGTTTTATATCTGTTGTTCTGGCAGGGACTGGTGCTGCTTTGAGTGCCACTAAATAAGGCCACTAAACAACCAGAGTAGATGATCACATCATAGATTTATTAGCACCTAAATACCCTGGGAGAACCCTCTTCAGTTCAGGAAATTGGAAGCACACTAAGCTGTCTGCTACCCTTAATTGCCCACTTCAAACCCTTTATGCCTAACATTTAACCCCCAGGTATACACTTCATTTCAAGTGACTCCAACATGTATTATCCCTTAACAATCTGTTCCAACTTGTATTTAGCTCAGACACTCTGCTTCCTTCCCCATACCTGAGGAAGAGCTCTGTATAGCTTGAAAGCTTGTACCTTCCATCAGTAGAAGTTTTTTCAATAAAAGGTATTAGCTCACCTACCTTGTTTCTCTGGTTAAAGTTTGGCAAAGCTATAAGCAACTGAGAATAGGGTTTTATAATGGGAAGTGTCAGGCAACCAAGTGCTAAAAATAGTAGCACACCTTGGAGGTAACATGGGCGGCGGCTTGGGCTAGCCACCAGGTATGTATCCAGCGGGTCCAGGCAGATTTTTACTCCTTGAGGCTGCTAGCCTGAGCCGGAACCGGTGATACTCCTGGCTGTGCTGCTATTTTTAACATGCTAGCATGTGTCCGTTTACCCTTGCTGAGACGTATGCTCCCAGATAGTGTGTAAACATACCCTCAGAGAGGATCTCTCCCTCCCCACCCCATGTTTTCCCAGTTCTTGGTCATTATACTCGGATTTGTATAGTCTGGAAGGTTTTCGATTTCATTATCATATCAGGGTGAGGTGACATCAGCATAAAAAAAACCCCAAAACTTGATCAGGCACACCATCTGGAGGAACTGGATTAATTTAGTTCTTCTCTGTTAAATGGTTATCAATCCATCATTTCTGCTAACATTTTCCCCAGTTAGCTCTTATGGGATCTCCCAGCTTTTCTCCAAAGCTAGCTTTTAATGGGCCACTGTAATTGTGTTTATCAGCCTAAAGAGGCAAGGTGATTGAATCCTGGTGTATAAGTCAATTGTTCCTGCTTAGAGCTGTTAAGCTGTGCGGCCAATCTTATTTACCCTTTTTTCTATATTAACCTCTTTAGAGACAGAATTTATATTTCTTGTTCTCTTGCCAGTGGAATATAAATTACTGATAGATACCAAATCTGGCACAATATGAGTTTACCGTCTTCAGTGTACTATGATACTTGAGTTAGGTGGCATAGAAATTGATAATGTATGTGGCAGAGAATGTTGAGCAATTATTCAATCTCTTATTTTATATATTCTAATAAACTTGTAATAGAAAAGATAATTTGTTCACATCTATTCTGTATCGTGCCAGAGTTTTGTTCAATTACATTCTACCTGTTTTATTCTTAGTCGTTATGGAACAGCAAAAATGGAAGTTGGGGATTAAGGGAAATATATTTATACTAACTGAGCAAAGAGAGCCATCTACAGGAGAATTTAGACTATTGAAAGTTTTCTTAAGAGAATCCAGCATTACCTTAAAAAGTGTGTTATAAAATTTCTTAAGGCTGCTTTTCTGAATCAAAGCCAACATTTTAAATACTGGGATCCTAAAGTTAGGAACCTAAATCTATATTTAGGCATAAATGTTCAACTCCCTGCAGTAATATGTATATTATAAGATGAGTACATACATAGATCACAGTGAGCTAGGAAGCCAAGGATTACAATTTTATATTGCACTTAAAGGAAACTTCTAAAACCTTGGCTAAGCAATATTTTTTATTAATCTTTTCCTTATACACAGTAATTCTAAAATTCCTGGGTGGATAATTTCACCCTCCATGAAAAATAATTCCATAAGTATGGTTTTCATGAGATTGAAGGTCAGTGATGAGAACCACAGGACAAAGAAGGAATGTTGTTTGGCTGAAATCACAAGCTTAAAATTTCTTATGTAATTTATCCAGATGCTGCTTGTAGACAATAATTTGTGTCTATATCATGGTTAATGTGCACGGAGGTTGGACATCCTGCAATAGCAAAGCTGGTTAATGATCCCAGTAGTATGTCCTCTTGATTATGTCACTCGTATTCTGCTACTTTATGTAGTAGAGTCATTATAAGGCCTCAGTCGTGCAAATCCTGTTATGCACATATTTTAATTTTACACAAGAGTAGTCTGTTGAAACATACACGTACTATTCATTTTTCAGGATTTCATGTATGTTGGGAACACCTTTATCACCATCAAAATAACAGCAACCGGTGCCCAAATGAAAGGAGTTCTGACAAATTAATTCACTCTTAGGCCAGGACACCTCTTCTCCTTGACCAGAAGTCTAAGACCTTTAATCCTGGTCTGGTGCACCAGAACATGACACTACAATGTTATGCATAACAACATGTATGTGGTCCCGACCCACTTTTATATAGAGAGCTTGGGTCATCTCTCATCCGGCCGGCTCTCCATTAGCCTCTAATTGGTAAGTCCTTCTGGAGTCAGAGACAGGAATTATTTTCCAAGTCCTCCCAAACAGTCAAGGATTGGGAGGCTGGGTGCCCAAGCTCCTAAATTCTTTGAACATTTAACTAACTGACCAGGGACAAGAGCTCTACCCTCCCTCCTCTCCCCCGCCCCCCAACTGCCCGCCACCGCCTTATAACAGTCTCTCCTACTGACACAGACAGTACTAAACATAATTGCATGATGTAACGTTATAATGCTTCTCTCAGAAGCAAGACTTTTATACTGCATTGTAGGTCTGACCAAGTTAGAAGAAATAGTGCAGAAATCTTACTCTTTGAATTGTGCGCCTTTTGGGTTGCTTTTTTTATACTTGTATATGGAAAACATATGAATGAATTCACATCAGACAGAACATGTATTTCATAGGCTGCTTCTTTGTTTTTACAATATTTTGCTTTTTCAGGATCTACATAATCTAGATTTGATGATTGGAATTGCTTCCGGAGGTATTGCTGTGTACAGAAAATTTATTTGCACAAGTTTCTATCCCTGGTAAGTGTTACTTGTTTCTACTTCCTTTATTAATTAAGAGTTACAACTGCTGTTTTAAAATTTTAAATAATATTTTCACATGGCTGTTTATTCCAAAGAGGAAAAATCTATTACTGCAGGGGACCTGATCCTACAAAGATTCATGACTGAGAGTATCACTGAGTTTAAAGGAGTCAGAGTTCAGAGGCAGACTACTCTCATATCTGAGTTTGCAGGATTGGGACACTGGTGACCCTCCACATCCCCTGTCCTTAGGCCCAAATGACTCTGGTTAAATTTTTTAATATTGCTAAACAGCTCAGCAATAAATTGTGGATGATCAGCAATTTTATGAATTTTGGCAAACAGCATTTGCTTCTGTGAAAGAAAGTACATAACCAACAAAAATGACAATTATTGGCAGTTTTCAGGAGTTGGGATAAATGAACAAGCAAAAGAGGAATAAAACAAGTCTACAAGATCATCCACGGTTGACTTATAAGTTTGGGGTCTCCAAAGGGGAAGATACTTTGATGACTGTGTAAAGCTGAAAACAGTAGTATATGCATTCATTTTTTATAGGGAAGTCCCATCGTGGTACAGGTAGGAGAATCCAGAGTTAATGACCCCTATGCAAAGTGATTGAAATGTTATACACATGTCTGGCCATAAGATTTTGGAGAGGATCCAAAAGATTATTCTTCTCCACTCCTCCACCTCCTGACCCTTTTTGTGTAAAAGTGGGATTATTTGCACTTCCTTCAATCTCCTCAATTCTGGAACTGGTGCCTAGCTGCCGGTGCATGGTATTAGGCATAATTTACAACCGTTTTCTGGGAAAAGTTTCCAAAGAAGTTGGTGCAAATCTCCCAGACCTCACAGAATAATACATTGTGGTGAGTTGTAGATTCTCCTCTTCTGCCTCCAGTTATTTAACTACAGAAACTACAGAGTAACCAGCAATATTAATATATCTTAAGTACTCAAGACACCCCATCCTTTTATCACAAACCTAAGGAACGTCTGACAGAGTAAAGCACTAAAATAGATTATAAATTTAAATTGTCTATCCTAAATTATCTTTTTTTTTTTTTCTTTTTTCCTTCATTTCACTCCTTTTTCTCCATTCTTTGAAATATATAATCTTTTGAATAGTATGGCCTGTATAATTAACTTGGGGATAGTGCAGCCATCCCAAATTCATGCCAATACAAACTTCATACCACACCATGATGTTGTATGTATTTCTATGTATAATTTAATGCATGATAAAATATAGATTTCTTTTATTATGCACCTCTGATTCTCTTGAAATCTGCCCTCTAGTCCTCCTTTGTTAATTCCAACCATTCAAATTTTTAAATGCCTTTAAACAGCTGCCAGACAAATATTTTCTTCCTTTTCACACTTTTATTCTACCAAAATTACTGACCCATGGTCTTGGGTGGGCAATATTTAAGTCCTGCACCAGTGATGTGTAAAGTCCAATGTCGTGCTCTTTCAGGTCTAGAAACAGAAGTGTTATTCCATTGAAAAGGGATAATTCACAGCTTTCTACAGCACTTCTAGTCTTGCAAGGTGTAGAAAGTTTGGATACTGGAATTGCGACATCATGTATAGAAAGCTATTTTAAGTAATTTTTTGAGTCTTCAAAACTTTTTTCTCAGAATTTTCCCCCTTAGGCGTATATAAGTTAGACTCATAATAGCTGAGGCACCAGGATTTGCAGGTGAAAGTATGAAATTGGTAGGAACAATCCTAGAAATGCTCTAAAATAATCTCTTTCCACAAATAAATAAATAAAAATAAAAACTTTGATATATGGGAGAGATGCTTTATTGGTCTCATTTCTGATTGCATCAATACATCAATCATGACTCAGCCACTCATAAGCAATGGGGTCCACTCAAATCATTGTGAGGCAAATACAGCGCCACACCTTCCTATACTATAAATGCAGAATACATTTTGTATTTTGTGTGCTTAGACATATTATAAAAAGATAGAATATGATAAATTTCTATAATGCCCTCAATGTATTTCACTTAAAGGATTACAAAGCCTATTGGGTGGAGTTGCTCGGGTGGGAAAAACATTATATAGTGACACATGGTGGAAAAGGAGATAGGGTTCTAATAAAAAACTAAATCTTGCTTCAGTTTACACTTTGAATAACACTATTGTAAGTCAATAGGGCTTCTTGTGGTGTAAGTTCATCAGAAGTTCAACAACTTTTTCGAACTCAAGGTGGCAGCAAACACCATCAAAGCTCTCTTTCAAAAAATTCTGGAACAATATTCTGCAATATTAATAGACAGCAACAATAGGACAACAATGTTGTGTGCCGGGCAACTTTGGAATAGCTTTTCTGAGGAGCTTGCAGGACTATATTGAGGTTACTTGTTATTACCCGAAATCTAATTGGCTGCCTGCTTCCATTGTGGATTTGATATACACAGAAACTTCCAGATTGGTGGATGAGAAAACAAATGTACAGCTAAGGAAACGTTTTCGGCTTAAGTCTAAAGTAGCAGCTTTGTTTAGGCTAACTTTAAGTATCAGGACAGACTGATCAGTTTGTTGAACTCTGTTTTCAATTTCTGTTCAGTCTGAAGTTCTAAAGACATAAGAATGAACATATTGGGTCAGACCAATGCCCCATCTAGCCTAGTCTGCTGTCTTCCGACAGTGCCAGATGCCTCCGAGGGAATGAACAGACCAAGTCAATTATCAAGTGATCCATCCCTTGTTGTCAAGTCCCAGCTTCTGGCACAGACACTTGAGGTTCTATCATTTTCTTTTTTCTGATCTCTGTAAATGAAAGGAAAAACCTGAGCCAAAAGATTTGTCATCTGTAGTGAGACAAAACTACTGTGTGCTTTAAGTGTAAGCAGTAAAACCTAGTGAATTTGTGAATTTTACAGGGAGCCACTGTAAAGATTGTAAAATGAGTGATAAGGGTGGGTGAGTTACCTATAAGAATGTAAATAACTGCATGATATATAGGTTATATTCTGGATATAACATGCTTGAGCATTCATGAAATGTAAGTCTTCTAAAGACAGCATAATCCACTAGAAAAACAAAAAAAGAAGTCTCATGGATTACTATTACTCACTACCATTCACTTAAAAAAATTGTGTGATGTCACAGCTGTTGGTTATAAGATTAAATAAATCTGTGTTCTTCTAACAAGTATTCAGTGCCACTGAATTAAACTGCTGGAGTGGTACTCTAAAGAAGCAGCAGTGGCATTGAAGAACAGACAGTCCTGAAAGTGAGAAATGGTTCTGGGGAGAGGAGGGAGTAATGAGAGGTAGTCAACAAGCATTGTAGGAATGCAGCAACAGTGATAGAACAGCGTGTGTAGCACGTGGATTCAGTGCTCAGAACTAGGTATTATATAAAATAAAACATTAGAAAAATACTCTGGAGACAATACTTTCACCAGTTAGTTGAAAAAAACAGAAGAAAACTGAAAAAACAAATTCCATCATGTGGAACCATCTTGACCTCTTGTAGGTCATCAGCAGGATTGGTACCCATGTCCTTTAAATACACAGTACAGACTTCTACCACTTAAACCAATGGTAAATAGTATCAGTGTTATGCTCTCACTTTTTCTGTAGACTAGCCAGTAAAGAGGGACATGGCATAAACTTTCCAGTAGCTTACACAAGTACTTGCTAGACAGCAGAGGAATGTTGAGAATCTGTTCCTGGCTCTGTTTCTGATGATACAGCCAAGAACACAGTTTTGGTACATTCATTCTGAAAGGCAGTATGGCAAAATGGATGCGATTTGCCATATTACAGACAGATTCTTTTTCCAGGTCTGCCACAATGACACTGTGCAGTCTGTTACCTTATTTATAAAATGGTTGAATGTTAGTCTCCTGTTTTCTAAGGCAGGAGTGTGAGGCATTGCTCAATAATAAGAGTTGTAAAGTGCACAGTATTAACACCAATTAGTAGAAAGTGGTGGACTAGGACTTCAAGTTAGCTCCCAACCCAATTCACCTTCCCCTAAGTCAAAACAGGGAGTGGTTGATGGGTCCCCTCTATACCCTCTATCTAGAGCTCCAGCTCTGTGACAACTATGTAGGAGAGTCAGTGAGGATTGGGAGAAATCCTCAGTACAATTGTCATGTGCGAAGCTCCAAGGGTCTGCAGCATACTTAGTTAAGGTACTATTTTCTGAGATTTTAGCAGCCGCCTTCTAACAAGTATTACTGTGCAATTGCAAATGGCAGTTTTCAGATTTATAAATTGGCCAAATCTGGATTTTCTTAGGGGTAAGGCATCTCTCTATCTCCAAATATCCCTTAGTCAAATTTCTTCCCCCAAGCATGCAGGAACTAGAGAGCTTTAACAAAAAAACAAACAAAACAAAAACAAAAGTTGAAAAATTTAACATTGGCAAAACTACCTATTTTTCAATAGCCTTTTTCTTGGAAATGATTAAATGACTTTGAAACCTAATAAAAAATCCTGGGACAAAAGAGACAAAAACAATCATGGAAAAATTCATTCTGAATAATGCAACTAAGCAAATAATATCAGGCTGATAATGAAAAGTGTTAGACAAGCTTTAACTATAGCCACTATTATCTCTGCCTATAATAAACGAATTTGGGAAGTCACCACTGACACCATGTGCATTTAGAACATCACAGCTCATGTTTGTTTTTAACTATGTTACATAAAATATATAAGAATATTACAATATTAGAGATTTGATCAATCAGTGTAAGGAAAATCGTAGTAGTACTCAGACCTGTCTCTTCCCACCACTCTTCTTCTCCCTTAATCCCACAAAAGCAAATAAGTATGTGATTAGAATGTTTAATGGATAACCACCAATTATTCTCTTGGGTGTTTAATAGTACAGTAGGATTTTTCCAAAAGACAACTCCAAAATGTGGTTTCCTTTTCATACTCAAAATGATATTATCAATAATGTGACACAACTATTACCAATAGTAATATGACTTATATTGTCATCTGCTCTGTGTGACATTTTTTATATTGTTTATGGCTTTTAATGTATCCCGCTATCAAAGTCCAACATTTGCCTCTTGGTACTCCGTTGTTACAATATGGTCCATTTAGTTACACGAACTCAGTGCATTAGGTACCACTGTGAGGAGACACTGAAGAGGAAAATCTGATTCCATTGGGTCTTTGCTGCAAGTACATCATACAGCTTTGTAGGTGAGCATTGCCACAGGAGGCTTCCTGCTTATGCAACATGCAAGTCTTTGAGAGTAACTATTGAATAATGATTTTTAAAAGATGCTCTCCATTGGCCAAAGTTACTGCTCCTCTCTCTTGCTCATGTGCTGTTTTTGACTGTGGTGTGTGTGTGTCAGTTAGCTGCTAATCTCCACCCAAGAGGTGGTTGCATTTTATTAGTCATGAATGTGTAATGCTATAATGTACTTCAGGATCTTTTAAGACTGAGGGGCATTATAAATATGTGTCATGTGTCACTTTTTCGTTGATTTTCTTTGCTCTATTTTTATGGGTTGTTTCTTAGTGGTTTTTTTTTCTTTTTTAGGATGAACATATTAAAAATTTCTTTTAAAAGGAAAAAATTTTTTATACAGCAACGGCAAAAACATGTAAGTAGTTCAATGTTTTTTGTTTTCCCATTTCATTTATCAAATTTTTAATCCGTATTCTGTAAATTCTTTTGACTTGTTCTGAAAGGAACCAGTGTAGTAATTTTAGCCTTAAATTTCAGTGGGAGAAGAAGCAGGCTTTACAGATGCTCTCTGTCCGTACTGCCTTGCTCTATTTGGCTCTCCCCATTGAGTTTCCCCTTTCCTTCCTCCACTCCCTCTGGCTGCCACCTGCTGTCACCTTTTCTCCAGAGTCCTCTTTGTCCCCATTGTTATCCCCACCCCCTCAAGTGTAATTGTTTCCGCCCCCCCCCATATCTGTTAGGGGGCTTATTCCTTCACTCTCTCACTTCCCTGGTCCTTCTCACATGAACAGAGAGCAACAATACCCGAAGTCTGAAGGTGCAAACAATTCGATGATTATTGGGGAGAACATCCAGCAAGCTTAAATCCAAGTTCCTTTTTCCTTATTTTTGAATCCCAACTTACTTCCTGTTTCCCCCTAATTTATATAGTAATATTCACAGCTATACCTCAGCCAGTCATTCTACTAAAATTTACCTAACCAATCCTAACATATTGTAACATGCTTAGCTAACCAATTATATCCAACCACCTTCATTAGTTTACACCCAGCAAAATTAATTATACAGCAGACCGAAACAATCACAGAACCAGACAGAGACCATGCAAATAAACATACAAAATAACACAGAAGTGAGGATTTCACAACTACATCTATAAAGACAAAAGGGTTTCCCAGCGGTGTCTATTGATAAGTGAGTTCTTACCAGACAGAAAACTATCAAACTAAATTTCCTTTTACATCTTCTAGGCTTTTTCCTTTCTCTGGAGGTGATAGATCAGATCATCTTCCTAACAGTCCCAGATTGCCTTATTTCAGTATGACTAAACAGGGCCTCAGACTGTTACAGTGAGAGAAGGCCCTTACACAGATTCTTTCTTTTATACCTCTATAACTAGCTAAATAATAAACATGTACCTAAATTATTAAAGTATAGGCCTTTACAGACAGGCTTGAATATCTATATCCTAACAATACCCAAAAGTACCTTCTTCGTTTCAGTGTTTTTGGAGGTGTGGGGGATCGGGGGGACTGTAGAGGGGATCTTCTTCCATTCACCCACATTCAGCTGTTTTAAACTTTCCATCAGATTACCAGAGTCTTGCTGCCCTTTTCTCAGATACTCCACCTGCTGGCCAGCTGCCTGCAGAATCTGCTCTAATGGTTAGTCTACCCAACAGCTCAGAGGGGTAATTTCCAGCTTGGGTAGACATACACACACTAGCTGTGCTCAAGCTAGTGTGCTAAAAATAGCAGTGTGGCTGTGGTGGCACAAGTGGTGGCTTGGGCTAGTTGTCTAAATACAGGCTCTTCTGACTGCCTGGGTACATACTCAGGCGGCTAGTCCTATCCACCACTTGTCTGTCTTGCCAGAGCCATGCTGCTATTTTTAGCATGCTAGCCCCAGCATATATGTCTGCCAAGCTGGGAGTGTACCCTACGTGTAGATGAGCCACTCTATAGCTGAGTGTCTCTAGAGGGGGGCATGGAGGGAGGAGACAGCACTGCAGGACACACAATGTTGGGCACTGCTGCCTTCCATTCTCCCAGATACCTTCTTTTCTCCATGGGACTCAAAGATGAAAAGTGGTAGGGGATGCATTATGGGAGAAAAACGGCAACTGAAAGACCTGGAGATAAAGCGGATAATGAGTGCCTTCCGTAGTTCAGTAATTATACAATAGCGTCTAAATTGGCAAAATTCGATGGTATACATGGAGATAGTTAAAATAATTGGAGTCAGAATTCACTGCTCACTACAAGATTTCTTAATAAGGTATTTTTCTTGTAAACCGGTGGTAGTATGAGCTCATATTGTGGCAAAAAAACAATAGTGCAGTTGATAATAGATTCTAATTAGTATATTTTGATCTCTTTCCCCTAAGTCAATGGAGAAACTAGTCAATCTTTTTTTTTTTTTAGAGGGGAGGGGGAGGGCAGGTGGGAAGCTAATTAGTTAGACTATAACATGATAAAATATGACAGGTTTCAGAGTAGCAGCCGTGTTAGTCTGTATCTGCAAAAAGAACAGGAGTACTTGTGGCACATTAGAGACTAACAAATTTATTAGAACATAAGCTTTCGTGGACTACAGCCCACTTCTTCGGATGCTTATGCTCTAATAAATTTGTTAGTCTCTAAGGTGCCACAAGTACTCCTGTTCTTTTTGCATGATAAAATATAGATACCCGTACTTAGTAATGTGTAGTCTGAATACTTTTGAAGATATTTGCATGTGTGGATTCTGTTTTAGTGAAAAATAAACAGGCATTATTTTAACTAAGGCTGTAAATTTTCCCATGTCATTATGATTATAGTTAAATTTGGGAGTGTCCTCCACCTGCTCCCAAAATATTAAAGGAGACAGATATAGACATCATCTTGTAATTTCTGTAATCTTAATCCTGGTCAAATATAAACTTAAATGACAGCTGTTATCCTGGAAAAGTTGTCTCAGGCTCATTATTAAGTGAAAAAACTTCAGGGGCTCTCAGACACCCTTCTCTTTGGGGAAACAAATAGGGAAAAAAACTGGTAATTTAATGTAGCATTCTGTCTGACTTTGGGCTGTTTAGAAAGGAGGATGACTGCAGTGTTTATATATATTAAAAAAAAAAGATAAGGTTGAATAATGCACTCATGTGTGGCTGAGTGACCCCAGGTAGGTTGCTGCAGAATGGCAGAACAGCAGGTAGTACAAGGAAGGAAACTTTTTCATGCCCGGGGAGGTGGTGTTCTCCTTATTTTTAAATTGGACGGTGGTGGTGGTGGAGATCTTGTACAGAGTGTCAGAGGCTATGGAGAGGCATTCTGTGCTTGTAAGGCCTCTAATAAAGAAATGTGGATATGGTGGGCCTTTGCATACCAAGTGGGACACACAAGTGTGGTTGGCACACCACTTCAGGGGGTGCACAGGGCTCCCAAATGTAGCTGCTTTATTTTTTGGGAGAAGGAGAGGGCAGAGTCAAAGCCTACCAAAGATGGATGTCCAATAATTTACAAACTATTTCTACTAATTAATTCTACATTTGCTACTAATATATTAATTATTTGCAAATATTTATCAATGGTTTATGCAAATAAATTTCAACTTGTGGTTGGTTGCCAACTGTTCACTTATTTATTCTGAATAATTTGTGGTGAGTGATAGATCACTGAAGTCACAAAGTATTATTTCTGTTCCCTGATTGGATGACTGAAATTCCAAATAATGAACAACGGATTCTCTGTAAACTTATGAATATTCTTGTTTGCATATGAATACTAGCATACATATGAATAGCAGCAATTCCCAAAACAGTCATGTGAACAAAATCCCCCTTGTATTAATGTTTACAAACAGCGAATAATAAAATAAATGAATGTGGTCAAACTGAGCAACCAGTTGGCACTTGAACAAATGCATTTTTTAGTATTTAATCAGCTCTAGAAGTAGATATAACTTTAAACATATTTGTTCGCTACATAAAGAGTTCTTTACTACTGTCAAAAAAGTTAGTTTACACATTCATGAGAGCTACATCAACTTTGAAAAGGGCAGTGTTCTCAAAGTTCATTCTGTCGAGGAGCTGTTTATCTTGTTGAAAAATGACAGTCTGAAAGCTATGGTTTATAATTATCCACATCTCTTAAGTCAACATTTCCTTGTGTTTCATAACAATACACAATGATCATAGTAATGCAAATGGCATCACACTTAAAGAACCACAAGACCTTAAGGAAAATAGGACCAGCTGTGTAACCTTTGTCTTCCTTTGTTTATATGACAAAGCAAACCAGGTGCACTGTTAAGTCTCCTCTCCAGATGTATCCATCGTTGTCCAATATATATGTAGGTCACAAGTGAAGAGGGATATAAAGTAGCCAATTCTGCATCCCAGTGATATGGATTGCTCTCCTGCTAATCTGTCTCTTAATGAGAGGGTATGCATACCGTGAAAACCCTGTTTTTCCAATGCAGATGGGACAATTAGGCTGCCATTGGCCTTCTCCAGAATTTCAGGTGGCTCAGGTGGGCTTTGAGGGGAGGTGGCTGAGTTTTTTATTTTAGTCTTCGGATTTATCAACCCTCCACTTCAGAATTCAGAAGCAAAGGGTTAAATAAGACTGAGAGGAAAGACAGGAGATTGGGAAGAGGAGGAAAGACCAAGATGGATGGGGAAAGCACAGCAAGGAGTAGATTCCACAAAATTCCACTAAGGCTTAATGAGTAAGGTTTCTTTATGGATCATGATGTTGCTACATCATCTCAGGCTTTTGTATGCCATTGCAGTATTTAGATGGATGGTATTTCTTGAAAATCTGGAGAAGGTGCTCAAAGGCCATGAACAGGTGCTCATTTAAGACATTTTTATGCACTTCAAGCCTGTTGATTCATGACTCATCTTAATTCTGAGTCCTTCTTCTTTTTCCTTTACAATACTTTTTCTCTTCTTACTCTTTGTGTGTGTCTTCCCATTCCAACTGTTCTGGAGAAACAGCTACTCATCAGTTCTTTCCTCCTCACTCTTTGCTGATCAGCTGTTCAGCAGGGAATATCTAACACTGCTGATTCTATTGAAGAACTGATCAGAGGACGGGGAAGGAATTGATTAATCATATAGTGACCATGGGCGGCAAGTCCTATGGGCCCGTGGTACCTGGGCACCAGGAATGTTTGGGGCCAGGTCTCTCCCTTGGGCCCGCCTTCCGCCCCTCCCCCCCCGCCATTTAAAACAGCCCAGGGCTCCCACTCACCACTGGTAGTGCAGTGGAGCTGAGCGGCTTCCTCCCTGCTTGCTCCACGTGGCTGCTGGCCCCTCCCTGCAGCCCCTGGGCGGGGTGGGTCTGTGTCCTGCCCCAAGTGCCCCTGCAGCCAATGAGAAGCTGTGGGGGCAGTGCCTGGGGATAGCAGCACATGGAGACTCCCGGCCTGCCCTGCCTCGGAGCTCCAGGTAAGCGCTGCAACCCCCCCGAGCCTGCACTCCCCCTTCGGCCCCCAAAGTCCCTCCCAGAGCCTGCTCCTCCTCCCTCTGCACCACCTCCCATCCCCAAGCTCCCTCCAAGAGCCTGCACCCCCACCCCCAGCCTGCACCCAAACTCAGTCCCAGCGCCTGCACCCCTCACCCCTGCCTGCACCCCCACCCCTTGCCCAAGCCCAGAGCCTGCACCCAGCACCCAAATTCCATCCCAGAGCCTGCACCCCAGACCCCCTCCCCCACCCAAACTCCTTCCCAGAGCCCAACCTCTCACCCTGCACCCCAATCCCCGTCCCAGCCCATGGCCTGCACCCCAGTTCACCTCTCCCTCCCAGAGCCTTAGGCAGGTGGGGGTGGAGTTTGGGGCGTGGAGTTTGGGGGGGGGGGGTTCTGGGCACCACCAAAATTTCTACAAACCTGCCACCCCTGATAGTAACTGATGCTACTAAAGCCCAACTATGACATTTGGGTTTAGTGGAAAGTGTAAGATGTAGGGCTGGGAGTAGAAACCATGCTTGCTTACTGGTAAACATTTTAAATGTTTCCAAAAAGTGAAAAGTTTTTATCAAACTTGTTTGTTGCTTACTGAACACTAGCCAATGTAGCTATATTTTTATATTAATTAAAATTTCATTAATTTGCTATTTTGTAAACAACACATCTGCAAATCTTCTCTAACTGTTAGAGGCATCACTTGATTAATCAGATTACTGACTGCTGGGTGTGTGTAGGTTTTGGAATTACAGGGTCCTCCCCATTAACTCCTGGGAGCCCGCAGTTACTTTCATTGCCCCAGCACTCAGTCCACAAACCTTTCTAATTGACACTATGGTCCTCACAAATTGTGAACTATTGAAATCCAAGGGTGCTAGAGTCTGATCTTGCAAAGGGATCATAAACATAGACCCCTGCATCCACTTTAGTTCCTTTGACTTAGTAAGATTCTGCATAGGTTTAATGGTCAGTGACTGTGGATCCCTTTGAAGGATTATGCTGTTGGTGAGCAAACAGGGCCGGCTCGAGGCACCAGCCTGGCAAGCAGGTGCTTGGAGTGGCCGCTCCGGACAGGGGCGGCACGTCCAGCTATTCGGTGGCAATTCGGCAGACGGTCCCTCACTCCCGCTCGGAGTGAAGGACCTCCCGCCAAATTGCCGCTGCAGATCACGATCGCGGCTTTTTTTTTTTTTTTTTTTTTTTGCTGCTTGGGGCGGCCAAAACCCTGGAGCCGGCCCTGTGAGCAAAAAGTCTTTTTTTCCATTAAACATTTTTTTCATTCATTAAAAAGTTGACTGGATCATCCTCAAGCCTTCCAAAATGAGATAAGAGCAAGCATCTGAATTTTTTCAGCACACAAAGGGAGCTTTTCAAAGTGATCAGTGACTGCAATTGGGAACTACAAATGTTTTCTCTTGTCCAGCAAAAATTAAAGTAGGAAATACTAGGTAAATTTCATCCCTTGCCTTTAAACCATGCATTTTTAGCATAAAGTTAAACTGAAATGTTCAAGTTAACAAATTCTTATGGCTAAAAATTAGTATTACAGCTGGACAAAATTGTCTGCCACAATGGGAGGGGGGAGAGATAGCTCAGTGGTTTGAGCATTGGCCTGCTAAACCCAGGATTGTGAGTTCAATCCTTGAGGGGGCCACTTAGGGATCTGGGGCAAAATCAGTACTTGGTCCTGCTAGTGAAGGCAGGAGACTGGACTCAATGACCTTTCAAGGTCCCTTCCAGTTCTAGGAGATAGGATATCTCTATTTTTCTTTTTTTCCTGCATTGGTCTTCTTTTGAACAAGTATGTCAATTTAATCATTTTTAACCAATATTGCAGGTGAGCCATCAGCAGGGTGCTAAGAAATGCCCATTGCTATTAAATCTTTTTTTACTATATACTTTTTATACATAGCAAAAAATTCCCTCCAAACCTTCACAACACTTATGTTTAAAAGTGTAAGCACTCTAATAGAAATATCCATGATCACCAAATACTGTTTTAGTTCCAGTATGATTGACCAACGTTTAAAAACAAGTACATTATTCTTTTCTTGTATAAACAGATCCATATTAAATGTTTTAAAATATATCTGAGGAAAGATGCATGTTAGACTGACTGTGAAACAGATTACCATTTAAAATGTCCACATACAAAGAGACAAATCCTGCTCACCTTTCTCATGGAGATGTCCTAATAGGTTTGCATAAGTATGGTTTGTTATGAATAAAGTGATCAGATGTAATCAGAGTGATTAAAGTATGTGGTATTTAACAAGTAGTAGTTGTGAAATGTTGGCTCTCTGTATGTGTTTTAGCTGGTAGGTGATGTTTTAATAATTAGGGTCTACCCCAGTTATGAACTCAATTGTTCAGAAGTGGATGAAAGGTACCAATAAAATGTCAGAATAATTTATAACAAAAAATGCTGATAGAAGAAGGTACAAAAGGGAAATAAAAAGATTAGATTAGTCCAAACAAAAGTGTCTACTGATACCGCCCAAGGATTGTGTAAAGATTGTGACTGTAAACAAAAGATAGAATTGGAAATTAATGGACCAAAACTGGTGTGTGGGAAATTAGGCCTAATTTGTGGACAAAATAATGGCACTATGAGCTTTTCCAGCCATCACCCCTTTAGGGGGTCCTTAAAAGAGACTTTGGGGGAAATTATGACACTAGGTGGGATGGGTGAACTGGAAGAGTGAGCTTTACTATCATGAATTCCACCCCGACCATCTGCTGGGACCGAGGGATCCACCATGAAACTGTTGGTCCTTTATTGTCCTGATTGCAAAAGGCATTGTGACCAGACTGAGTCAAAGAGAGGGAACTGAAGACATGCTCTACCAGCCTTGGCTGAGTCCTAACAGCACCTGGAATGTGAGATTTGAGTTCCTGCTGTCACTCTCACCGTTGTGTGTCCTTTTCCTTCCCCTGCCTCTTCTCTCTCTCTCTCTTTTGCCTTGCATTTAATAACAGTCTGGCTTAGCCAGCCAAGACTGCATCTTTTGCAGAACTGCTGAGAACCTGTGATCAGAGAGGCGGCTAAAAGCAACATGTTAAACAGCCTGAAGCTGGCGTAAGATTGCTAGGTTTCAAAGTGGCTGATAAGACTGTGTGTTGTGCCTGTGTTTCTCTGGAAGCAAGGTTGCAAGTAAGAGGCAGCACCAGAGAAAACTGCATTTTCTATCTTTGGTATTCTTTTTTATCCCTTTCTCTCTGTGTTGGTCTTATTTTGCCTTCGGAAAAGCAGCATCAAACTTAAACAACAACAGCATCTCCAGCCCATCTCAATTATTTCTCTTTTCCCCAAAAAGGACAGTTATTGCCATCTTTAATATCATCTAGTCTAAAAGGCTATTAAATGGAGGGTGGGGGTTTCCTTATAAAATCTTTCTAGACCTAAAGGGAAAAGGGACCAAGAGAATTGTTAAAACAAAAACCTTGTTTAATACTTTATATTTTAAGGGCTTTAATTGTTTTTTCCTTTTTTTTTTTTTGTATCTTTAATAAAAAATCTAAAAGATTTTTTTAGTGGTGGATTGTTGCCATGGAACTAAGCAGACCAAGGTCTCTGTACACAAAATCTTGAAACTTGTTAACTGTTTAGCTTTGTGCAATGACAGGGTTATGTTAGCACCTCTGACTCTCTGGACCTATTTATTTCATTGAAATTAACCAACAGTGATATGGTGGTGATAGCCTTGTTTACAGTGGTCAGTACCATGGTCAGTGCTGTAAACTTCTGTAATATGCTTTTTGGGAGGTCTCTATATCTTAAGTAGTTCTATCACAAGTAATTTAAGAACTGTTTTGAGTCTGATTTGGGTTGTTTCTAAACTGATCTTCTGTTAGAATGTACTCCACATTGAAATTTTGTTTTTCCCTAAACAATGTAGGCATATAAAACTCAAGTAAAAGATTTTTTTTCTTTAGTTTTGGAAGGATCATTGTATGAAGATCTGATATCTTAACTGACATCTGAGCAGTCCGATAACCTAAGCAGATTCCACAGTTTTGTCAATGATATTTAAATTCGTAAAGTGTGGTCAGAAAAGTGATTGCAACATGTCTTTGACATTTCAGATTGGTTTTTCATCAATGAGTGTTTTACCACTTGAAAATAGTTTATGGAGCCATCAATTTTATTTTTTTCTGTTGATTCTTTGCACTTACTGATGACTTATCAGTTTAAAATTACTTTTAGTTGTAAATTGCCTGTTAGCTTTACTTGATTTTTAAATCTTTCTCTTAATATTGTCAATCTGCATATTCTATACTGATACGTACTGTGTTTTATTATTACAGAATGAATCCAGAGAACATATAGTTGCCTTCAACATGCTAAATTACAGAGCATGCAAAAATCTATGGAAATCTTGTGTAGAGCATCACACGTTTTTTCAGACAAAGTCGTCACTACCTCATGAAAGAAAGATATTGTCCCATTATTGGACCTTTGGTTCTAGAAACCCAACAAAGTGAGTACGGTGCCTCAAGATATGACTTTCTATTTAATTTAAAAAATCATTTTCAAGTCTTGTACACACTTTCTACACAAAGTTGAAAGCTCAGGACAGTAGTTCATGAGTTGAATCCTGTTTCCAGTACTATCATATATTTCGTATGTAAGTCACTGAACCGCACTGTGTGTGTTTCCCCAACTGTAAAATAAAGAGGAACTTAATTCCTCACAGGACAGTTCTTGAAGTTTTGTTGTTTGCAGAGCATTTTGAGATCTCCAGGTAGAAACAGGCATAGAATTGTAGCATGGTATCCTTATTATGGAATCTCATTTTATAGAAATATTTCATGACATTAAATTAAAAAGAAAAAAAGAAAGTTCTTTGGATTTAAACCTGGTTCACCAGTATGGTTTAAAACCTACATAGTTCAACCTTGTACAAAGGTATAAGAGAACCAGAAAGTAAAAGTGACATGAAACTAATGACACAATATTTTTGCGAAGCGGACTTGTCTGTTTTCCTTTTCTAAGTTGAGAGAAATAAGAAGTTTTAAAGATGAAAAATTTACATTTACTTTTAATAATCTCAGGTTATGTTAATAACAGAGGTAAGGAACTTTTTTTGCAATATTGTTATTTTTAACATTCATAAGAAAAAAGAGTAGACAGAAAAATACACTAACAAATCCTGCATAATTCAAAATTGGTTTGAGTTTAAAACTGAAATCTGTATCATGCTCTACATTAAATGGATAGTATTTTCAAAAAATTTTCAATTAATCTTTTATAATACATTAGGATTTACTCTAATACTTGGATGCTATTACCAAAGGAATTGGTGTTTTCAAATTATTAGGAAATAAGTATAGCTGGAAGAGTTTTTTGTTCAAAAAAAGCAATGCAATGCAGAACATATTTAAGCATTTGGAACTTTGGTAGGTCAGGAGCTCCTGCAAAACAAGCTCTTCTGAATTCGGTATAACTGTGGAAAGATGGGAAGTTTCAACTCTTCTGTAGTAAGTGTGCAGCAGGACCTGCTGGCTGCTGATTTTCTGAAGAAATGAATGAAAGTCTATTTTTCCAGTCGTCTGGAATCTCTCCCGTCTCCCATAATGTTCCAAACATAATAGCTAGAGGCTCAGATACCTCCTCTATTAGCTCCTTGAGTATTCTAGGATGCATTTCATCAGGCCCTAGTGATTTGCAGGCATCTAACTTTTCTAAGTGATTTTTAACTTGGTTTTTTTTTTTAGCTTCTAAACCTACCCCCTTCCCATTAGCATTCACTATGTTAGGCATTCCTTCAGACTTCTCGGTGAAGACCGAAACAAAGAAGTCATTAAGCATCTCTGCCATTTCCAAGTTTCCTGTTACAGTTTCTCCCTCCCTACTGAGCAGTGGGCCTACCCTGTCCTTGGTCTTCCTTTTGCTTCTAATGTATTGATAAAGTCTTCTTGTTTCCCTTTATTCCTGTAGCTAGTTTGAGCTCATTTTGTGCCTTTGCCTTTCTAATCTTGCCCCTGCATTCCTGTGTTGTTTGCCTATATTCATCCTTTGTAATTTGTCCTAGTTTCCATTTTTTATATGACTCCTTTTTATTTTTTAGATCATGCAAGATCTCGTGGTTAACCAAGGTGGTCTTTTGCCACATTTTCTATCTTTCCTACCCAGTGGAATAGCTTGCTTTTGGACTCTTAATAGTGCCCCTTTGAAAAAGTGCCAACTCTCCTCAGTTGTTTTTCCCCTCAGTCTTGATTCCCATGGGACCTTACCTATCAGCTCTCCGAGCTTACCAAAATCCACCTTCCTTAAATCCATTCTCTCTATTTTGCTGTACTCCCTTCTACCCTTCCTTAGAATTGTGAACTCTATGATTTCATGATCACTTTCACCCAAGCTGCCTTCCACTTTCAAATTCTCAACAAGTTCCTCCCTATTCATTAAAATCAAATCTAGAATAGCTTCCCCCCAGTAGCTTTTTCAACCTTCTGAAATAAAAAATTGTCTGCAATGCAGTCCAAGAACTTATTGGATAGTCTGTGCCCCGCTGTGTTATTTTCCCAACATATATCTGGATAGTTGAAGTTCCCCATCACCACCAAATCTTGGGCTTTGGATGATTTTGTTAGTTGTTTAAAAAAAGCCTCATCCACCTCTTCCACCTGGTTAGGTGGCCTGTAGTAGACTCCTAGCATGACATCACGCTTGTTTTTTACCTCTTTTAGCCTAACCCAGAGACTCTCAACACTTTGTCTCCTATGTCCATCTCCATCTCAGTCCAAGTGTGTACATTTTTAATATATAAGGCAACACCTCCTCCCTTTTCCCCCGTCTATCCTTCCTGAGCAAGCTGTACCCATCCACACCAACGTTCCAATCGTGTATTATCCCACCAAGTTTCGGTGATGCCAACAATGTCATAGTTGTACTTATTTATTAGCACTTCCAGTTCTTCTTGCTTATTACCCATACTTCTCACATTTGTATCTAGGCATCTAAGATACTGATTTGATCTTGCCTCCCAGTTTTGCCCCAACCCTCCTTTCTCTTTGCCATTATAGCCCACGCTCCCTCCTATTTCCGACCCATCTCCCAAGTCTTCATGTTCTCCACTTATCTGTGGGCTTTGCTCACCTGTCCCTTTCCTCACCTTTCATATGGTATGGTAAATCATACCATATGAAAGAGTTGTGTTCCGAGGTTCTTATTTGCAGGTACAGTTTAAGCATCAGTATCTGAAAATGTACTGTTTGTCTATCTTTCTAATGGGATTAATAATGCCTCCATGGCACTTCTAGAACAGAAGTATTAAGGCTACAGATTGAGCTTCTCGAGAATTTATTTGATGAAGGGACAAATCCTTCTTCCTTACGCAATAGGAGTCTTGTAATGAAAAGCATAAAAGGATGATACACTGGTATAAATATACTCTTCACCCTTTCTAAATTGCTACTATAAATACTGATAGTTATATCATGTAAATCTGTGCAGTTTATTTAGTACTTACAGGGAGGGCAGCTCTCCCCCCCCCCCCCCCCCCAGTGGAAAACTGTGTAATTTGATAGCCAGTAGAATAAAAACATCACAAATTAGGCTGTCTGGGATTGTATTCGTAGAAGATCCTCAAACAAAAATATAAATTTATTTCAAAGTAATTGCTATTGCCCATTTTTAGCTTATCAAGCTTAAAGAGGGATTTTTGTAGACAGTTTAAAAAACAGTTTAAAACAAAAATAAAAAATAAAACCAAATCTTTCAAATCTTCCTAGTTTTCACAGTTATACCTGCTATGAGAAAAGAAGCATACGATCTAGTTGCTGTAGTTATTCCATATAATTGCAAAAAACTTGTCTGAAGAATTTTTTATTTTAGGATAAAAGACCTTCTTTAAAAAAAAAATTGATATACCCATCTTCTCCTGCAATTGCTAGAGAGGTGTAAAGGCAAGTAAACTGAGAGGAAAATTCAAGTATTGAGGGTACTCAGAGAACCTTTAGTCTCTTTTGGAGAACTCATGATCAAAGTCAATTTAGGAGAAAAATTGAAAAATCTAGAAAACATTTTCTCAGCATTGGTTATAAAGTGTTTTAAATCTGAGATATTTGTCAATTATTAGCTACTAGGGCTGTCAATTCATCACAGTTAACTCACGTGGTTAAAAAATGAATCGTGATTAAAAAATTAATTGTGATTACTTGCCGTTTTAAACACACTATTAAACAGTAGAATACAAATTGAAATTTATTAACTATTTTTGGATGTTTTTCTACTTTTTCAAATATATTGATTTAAATTACAACACAGAATACAAATTGTACAGTGCTCACTTTATATTATTTTTATTACAGATATTTGCACTGTAAAAATGATAAACAAAAGAAATAGTATTTTTCAGTTCACCTCATACAAGTACCATAATGCAGTCTCTTTATCATGAAAGTGCAACTTACAAATGTAGATTTTTTTGTTATATTAACTCCCCTCAAAAACAAAACAACATAAAACTTTAGAGCCTACAAGTCCAATCAGTCCTACTTTGTGTTCAGCCAGTCACTCAGACAAATAATTAGATAAAATGGAAAGAAGGTACTAATGTGAGGTTTCTAAAGATAGCTACAGCACTCGACCCAAGGTTTAAAAATCTGAAGTGCCTTCCAAAATCTGAGAGGGATGAGGTGTGGAGCATACTTTCAGAAGTCTTAAAAGAGCAACACTCTGATGCGGAAACTACAGAACCCTAACCCTCAAAAAAGAAAATCAACTTCTGTTACTGGCTTCTAACTCAGATGATGAAAGTGAACATGCATCGATCCTCACTGCTTTGGACTGTTATCAAGCAGAACCTGTCATCAGCATGGATGCATGCATGTCCTCTGGAGTTGTGGTTGAAGATGAAGGGGCATATGAATTTTCAACACATCTGGCACGTAAATATCTTGTAATGCTGGCTACAACAGTGCCATGCAAATGTTTGTTCTCACTTTCAGGTGACATTGTGAACAAGAAGTGGGCAGCATTATCTTGTGCAAATGGAAACAAACTTATTTGTCTGAGTGACTGGCTGAACAAGAAGTAGGACTGAATGGAGATGTAGGTTCTAAAGCAGGGGTAGGCAACCTATGGCACGCGTGCCAAAGGCGGCACGCGAGCTGATTTTCAGTGGCACTCACACTGCTCGGGTCCTGGCCACCAGTTCAGGGGGCTCTGCATTTTAATTTAATTTTAAATGAAGCTTCTTAAACATTTTAAAAACCTTATTTACTTTCCATACAACAACAGTTTAGTTATATATTATAGACTTATGAAAAGAGACCTTCGAAAAAGGCTAAAAGGTATTTCTGGCTCGGGAAACCTTAACTTAGAGTGAATAAATGAAGACTCGGCACACCACTTCGGAAAGGTTGCCGACCCCTGTTCTAAAGTTTTACATTGTTTTATTTTTGAAGGCAGTAATTTTTTTTGTACATAATTCTACATTAGTAAGTTCAACTTTAATGATAAAGAGATTACATTACAGTACTTGTATGAGGTGAAAGGAGCAATGGTCTCAAGTTGCATTGGGAGAGGGCTAGGTTGGATATTAGGAAGAACTATTTCACTAGGAGTGTGGTGAAGCACTGGAATGGGTTACGGAATCTCCATCCTTAGAGGTTTTAAACTCCGGCTTGACAAAGCCCTGGCTGGGGTGATTTAATTGGGGTTGGTCCTGCTTTGAGCAGGGGGTTGGACTAGATGACTTCCTGAGGTCTCTTCCAACCCTAGTCTTCTATGATTCTGTGAATTGAAAAATACTATTTCTTTTATTTTTACAGCACAAATATTTGTAATAAAAAATAAATATAAAGTGAGCATTGTACACTTTGTATTCTGTGTTGTAATTGAAATCAGTATATTTGAAAATGTAGAAAACATCCAAAAATATTTAAATAAATGGTATTCTATTATTGTGTAACAGTGTGATTGATTAATTTTTTTAATCGCTTGACAGCCCTGTTAGATACTGTACCAAACGCTTTTCATTAGGAAGTTTGAGGTGCCTTTCTTAAAAGTTGGAGGATTTTGACAGTCAGCCCTCCCTCCATCTTTTTCCTGACACTGCATGTGTAAGTTTAAAATATTTTCCATTTCTCCTGGATGGTGTTGGTAATCTTGTGCCGTCTTGACGTAATGGGTTCTATACTTCAACAAAGCACACTCATTAAAAGCCTTAGTATATATTTTAAGCAAGCTGCCTTCTCCTTTTCAAGAGCGGTAAACACTCCGAGGCTCCAGTTTCCATCAATACATTGAATATGAAAAAAAAACCTAGAGATTTCTGCCATTTTTCTAAGTAATTAAAATTATTTTGTCAGCTTTAAAGGACTTTATTAAATTATCTTATTCCAGTTAAATGTAAGATTTGTTATTTTCTGCCCAAAGAATGAACTGTTGCCAATCACATGGCCTTTGTCTAAGATAATAGACTAGCTACTGGAACTCTTATCATTCTGGGAGTTGAGCCAGAACAATTACAGTACACATGGCTTCAGTTTCAGTAACAAGGTGAGCACACAAACTTTAAAAAATGGATAATAACCATGGGTTCTAAAGGAGATTAGCCCCATCCTAGCAAATGAGCATGGTTCTAAAGCAAAAAAAACCCCAAACAAACACCCAAAATATCCCCCATTCTCATACAGGTCTTCAAGTCAAACAGGATGATGGAATATCTTAACAACTTGATAGAGGTCTTTTTTGAGATTCAGATTGGATGTTTTTTCTAAAAGATCTGCTCTAGGAATTACTTTGGGGAAGTTCTATAGCCTGTGTTATACAGGAGGTCAGCTGAGATGCTCACAATGGTCCCTTCTGGCCTTGGAATCTATAAATATGAGAATAGGATACATTCAATTCCACTTCCATTTGTGCTTTTCAAGTCAACTTTGAAATGAAGTTTAAAACCATAGATGACACATCCTTTGATGAGAACTAAAAACACCCAATAGATAAACTTAAACTATTTAACTACCATGTGTCCTGGAGAGCAAAACTCCTGGAAAACTAAACATAATTGTTTTATTAGAATGAGGGAGAATTGTTTGTATCCAACAATCCACTGCATACATAGATAGTATTGTGTGCTAGAAAACCATATGCTCCAGGCTTCGTAGCTTTGCAAAGGTATGAATCTTAACCCATGCCATGCAAGTTCTGTCCAGCACAGAGCCAGAGGGTAGATTCTCAGCTGATATAAACTATCACAGCAGGAAACGAGAGCTGCTTCCAAACTTAAAATTATTTCCCTCTGTCCTTTTGTTATGTATCACAAATTGTCCCCAAAGAGGAAAAATAAAATGATAATTTTTTGCAATATGACCTCCTGAATTTTACAGGAAAGAAATGGTAAAACAGTTAGAAAATAAAAAAGGAAGGATAACACCTAAATAATGTATAGAGTTCAGGAAACATACCGCAGAAATCTAAGGATCTTACTGCGGGGATTTAGATCTAGTGTGATCTAGACAACTGCTGTAAAAGCAGTGCTATTCTGAGTGACCTGTTAGAGTTTTAAGGTAGAAGAGCTCATAAATCACAAAATCTATTAATCCATTCTGGGTGTTGTTGGAATGCTGGGAATCACTGCTTTCTAATGATAGAACATTTATCTGCTATGACCATTTATGAGAAAATGGACCTTATAGTTTCTGATCCTTCATTTGAGCACGACTTATTTTTGGAACAGTTCCAGATCCCAGACCTCACATCACTGTTACCTCCCCCACTCCACCTACAGTTTTCATGAGAAGTGTAGGACTTTCTCCATGACTCACTCTTAAGTGCAGAGCATCTTAGCAGTTGTTACCAAAGAAATTAAAAAAATTAGCAACCTGTCTCCTGCTACTCTCTCTGCTTGCTGCTGTTGACTTAATAAGCAACCTCAGTGGAGCATGGCATTTCTTTCTGGAACTAGGATAAAAATAAAAAATTAGATATGTGGCTAACTATTAGCTAACATAACATTAAATAAAAAAGCACATAAACAAGACTGTCCTATAATTCACCATAATGCTCACTTCCCCCGCCCCCACCAAATTATTAGGTGTTAAAGCTGATGGTGCCATTATTGCTTTAATAAGCACATGAAAACTTACTCCTTCTAATAGTTACACTAATTGGTGTGTATAAGTTCCATAGAATAACATTTGAACAAACATATTTAAGAATGAGGCTCTTAATTATGTATATATGCATTGCCCTATTCTACCAGTCTTTATACATACAGTTTCCAGTAACTTAAATGAGAATTACATGTAAATAAGTGCTGCAGAACCAGATCCTAAATGAAGAAAAAATCTAAAGTTTTTGAGAGAGTTTAGGCAATGATGAAATAAAATAATGACAACATTACAATTATTTGTCAATAATTACATCTATTAACTAGATTGGAATTCAGATTTCTAAAACAAAGGAAGAAAGACATTTCTATCAATCTAATGTAATAAAAAAGAAAACAATTTGGATATGAATTAATGAACCCAGGATACCTTGCTGAAATGAAAATGATTGTTTTTCTTTTGGGAGTTTTGAAGCATTTCCTTTCAATTGTAGAAACTACAAAAGGCTTAATCGGTACTTGTGAAATTAATTTGCATAAATGTAACTGATTTTCGTATTCTATGTAAAACAGTTATATAAAGGGTATTTTTATTTCCTTTCAGGTCTGTAAACAGCCACTACTGCAGAAAAGTCATAGGTGGGATGGTATGGAACCCAACTATGAGGAGATCTTTATCGGTTGAACATCTAGAGACCAAAAGCCTGCCTTCTCGGTCTCCTCCTGTTACCCCTACTTGGTAAATAAAGTTTCAGCCTTACAAAAAATAAAGGCAAATTGCTCAATTTCATTGTACATTTACAAAACAGGACATAGTATATATTTTAATATAGTCTGTATATATTTTTTAAAAAGTCTGTTATTTTAAAACAAGTAATCTACCAAGGAAGTTGATCGTTATATCATATTTCAGGGAAAAATCAATCAGTTCATTTCCTTGTCAAAGCACATTTGTATTACAGGTTTCAGTTTATTTGCTGCACTTTGTACATTGTATGGTCACAAGATTTTCAGAAATATGTAATGATCATTAATATCATTCTGGAGTGTATTAACAGCAGTGTTGTATGTAAAATGCAGGAGGTAATCATCCTGCTCTGTCCTGCACTGGTGAGGCCTCAGATGGAGTACTGTGTCTAATTCTGGGTGCCACACTTTAGGAAAGATATGGACAGATTGAGAGAGTCCAGAGGAGAGCAGCAAAAATGAAAAAAGTTTTAGAAAACCTTATGTCTGTGGAAAGGCTAAAAAACTGGGCATGTTTAGTTTTGAGAAAAGAAGACTGAAGGGGGTGCCATGATAACAGTCTTCAAATATGTCATGGGTTGATTATAAAAAGGAAAATAATCAATTGTTCTCCATGTCTCATGAAGGTAGAAGTAGTAGCAGTGGGCTTAATCTGCAGGAAGGGAGATTTAGGGTAGATATTATGAAAAACTTTTTAACTATTAGGATAGTTAAGCACTGGAATAGGCCTCCAAGGGAGGTCATGAAATCCCCATTATTGGAGGTTCTGAAGAAGAGATTAGACAAACACCTGTCACGGATGGTCCAGCTTTACTTTATCCAGTCTCAGCACGGGGTGCTAGACTTAATGACATCTCAAGATCCCTTCCAGCCCTATACTTCTGTCATTTCAACCAATTTTTCTGTCACTGAAGTAAAACTTACTGTGTCCTTTAATTTAGATCTCAGGGCATGTATTGCAATAGAATGGAATTAGTCACTTTTGAAAAAGCTTTACGAAGGATTCTGTCTCAACCAACTTGTGTTCACGTGTTTCCCATAAGGAGGAGTCCTAGACTACGTCATGAGATTCGTAAACCACGACACTCATCTGTAGACAACCTTACAAATGAGATTGCCTATATTACAGAAACAGAGGATGTTTTTTACACGTATAAGGGTTCTTCAACATCAAAGGACAGTGATTCAGAGTTCTCCCAGAACCGCAGTCCACGGAGGAGGTAAGGATCTCGCAAACAGCAAGTCAATTGTTTTGACTTCAGATCTTAAAACATCTTTAATAGAGTAACAATATTACACTGAATTAAACTAATTTTGTATTTAAGTCTCTCAGAATTAAAGATTATGCAAAAAATGGGGACACCATAATATTTCATATACAAAGCGACAGGTATTTCCAAATATAGCTAAAATAAGAGTGTTCTCAGTAACTTGGAGAATTGGAGAAGGTAATAAACTTACCAGCCATTGCCTGCGTTAGGCACTGGCCAGACAAAAGAGCTAGAAAAATACATTTTCTAACTTAAAATGCAGTTTCTTTTTCTGTGATGCTAAGGAAGATGGCTTCTGGTGAGCAGGATTACTCCTGATCACATGCACCATGTCACTTGGAGCATTGAGGCTTCCAATCTGAAATGCAGTATATTCTCAGTTTTAAAACACAAGGCAAGAATTTCTTTGCCAGCAAAGTTTGAACCTAACCCTTGTCAGGTTCTGTGAGTGATTGTGGACCTCAAACCCGGGCCCATGGATTCCCCAGGTGGTGCTGAGCCCGTGGCCACCACCCAGCAGCTCACCTGAACTAGAAGAGAAGGGGGCTTGTGAAGCTCTACCTCACAAAGGGCCTACCCATGAAGCTCCTGACTGGGGGAGATGTCCAGTCCCACCCATTGGCTGTGACGCAGTCCTTAAACCAGAAAGAGGCACAGGAAGTTGTCTGAGTAATTAAATGAATCTCTTACTGGCTGCTGCTAGGGATCCTGCCTAACTTGTCTGATTCCTGAGCCCTGTCTTTCTGTTCCTGCCCTCCTAATCCCAGACCCCTGTCTGTTCCTGATACTTGCTTTCCTGCCTCACCCCCCGACCCCTGCTTCTGCACTGTACTCTGATGCTGATTCCAGATTCAATCCCTAGCTTGGCTTCTGGTACTGGCTCTGGCTCTTGGCTTGACTCTTGACTCTGGTTCTAGTTCCTGACTCTAACTATTAGGTTTGATTGCCCAGGCCCCAGTCTCTACGGGTTCACAGATAAAATTTAGACTGGAACCAAACTGGACATGCAGTGCTTTTGCTGTTCTTAGTGCCCTGTTTCCCACAGTTTTCAAAACTGAGCCCCATTCAGGAAAATAGCAGAGTTCTGTGGCACTTTATAGACTAACAGACGTATTGGAGCATGAGCTTTCATGGGTGAATACCCACTTCGTCGGATGCATCCGACGAAGTGGGTATTCACCCACGAAAGCTCATGCTCCAAAACGTCCGTTAGTCTATAAAGTGCCACAGGACTCTTTGCTGCTGTTACAGGTACAGACTAATACGGCTACCCCTCTGATACTTGACATTCAGGAAAATGACACCAATATTCTCCCTCATAACTTGGCAATATGATAGTAAAGGTCTGCACATCTTAATTTTATATATCTTTTGAGCCATGTTGGGTGTTCACCCTACACTTTGAGAAACAGTGTTAATGGAAGGTGTTCAAAAACATGTATCACTGTAATTATCATATACAGATTTACTTTAAGTCAAACAAATCATGTAGTTCTAGTTCTAAACCCTGGGATTTAAGTATGCTGTCTCTGTTTTTGAAGATGGCAGAATTTTTACTGTAAGGTCACAAAAATGGTTACCTGTAAAATAGGAAAAAAACACAAAATTTAAGGGGTTACTTGCTTAGAATATATGACCATATACGTTTGAGTAAGAACAGTGCCTGCTTGCCAATCTCACTCGCAAAAGTGGGACTGGATATTAGCTGTGCATGCAATAACCATCATAGTACATACAAATATGCAATGTCACTTTTTTGTGTAAATAATCATAAATAGGAAGCCTTGTCCTCCCACAGTAAAAAGTGTAAAAAGAAGTGACAGACAAATTATGCCCTTTCAGCAGTCTTTCATATCTAAGTTACTTTAAAAAGAGTTTCTGGGAACATTTAGTAATTCAGGAAATCTTCATGAGAGATCATGACTTTAACCTGAGCAATATGTTTAGTGTCTTTTGATTAGCAGGTGTGGTCATGCTGCTAATATTAATTGCATGTCTTCAAATTAAGATACACTAACTTTAAAGTTATGCTTTCTGACCACTGCACATTACAACAGTAATTTGTTTTTGGCCTTTTTTAATTCTAGAGATTGGGAAGTGATTAGCAGCTGAGTAAAAGGGATTATGGAGAAGGGATAAGATAGTTAGTGGGAGCAGAGGTGGCAGTTCCTGGGCCGACAGAGGGAAGATGGAGAGTGGAAGGAGAAGTGATGGAGGAGAACTGGGCAAGTGCAGCAGAAGACTGACAGTAGTTTAATAGTGGTGGAAAGTAGCCACTCTGTGACAGAAGCATACAATGGCCAACAGGATGGGTTATGTCTTGATAGGTCTCTTCTCCGTTTTGCCTGTTGCTGTTTCTTCTCTGCTCATTTTGCTTTTTTTACTCTAGTATTGTCTCTTCCCTTCCTGTTTACTTCTTTTGTACTGGCTGGTTGTCTTGGTAAATTTGTGGTATTTCTCACACACTGAGAACGGAGTTGCAAGTTTCACTGAGAATACCACAATTTTTTTTTTAAATATGACTTTTGCTAATGAATGGACCAGAACACCAAATTGAGGTTGTATCCTAGCAATTTTGTTTTGATTGTGATAAACATGCAGGGTAAGAACATCACCGTTAGTTCACAAAATCAGATTTGTGTAAGTTTATACACCTCTCCAGCATTTCCTGGGTGTCATACAGATATATTTAAACTATGGTCCCAGGAGGCCCAACTGAGAGTGCAGATTCTTCACTTTGAACAGAATTATAGCATGTGTACGTAGGGGTGAAAACAATGAGCTATTGACACAGAGAACGAATGTCTTTTATCAGATTGTCTGATAGCTTTTGTGAAATGAATGGTCATGGATTTTTTCCCCATCTATTAACATTTGAGGTGGATAGTATAGTAACCATAAGGATACTACTTCTCCATAGTTAAGATTGTAACCAGTTTATTGTAGCTGACTACCCCCCTACAAAATCTCTGACATCCCAGCCTCCCCCTCTTCTCTTCCCCCCCCCCCCCCCACACACACACAAAGGTATCAAACCTCTGGCAAAATATGGGAAAGTTTGAGGCTGCTGAACATAGGAAAGAGGAAGAACCTCTCGTGCTATCTCTTTCCCCATCTAGAAATACAAAAAAAAACAAAAAACCTTTGAACATAGTTTTGGTCTGAACATTGCCAGATTTACTCTGAAAGCAACATAGAATGTTTCTGTAAAAAGCAACAGAGAGTCCTGTGGCACCTTTAAGACTAGCAGATGTATTGAAGCATAAGCTTTCGCGGATGAATGCCCACTTCGTCGATTGCATCCGACGAAGTGGGCATTCACCCACGAAAGCTTATGCTCCAATACATCTGTTAGTCTTAAAGGTGCCACAGGACTCTCTGTTGCTTTTACAGATCCAGACTAACACGGCTACTCCTCTGATACATAGAATGTTTCTATAAGGTTTGGAGGAAATTCATCATATAGTTTGTTTCGTAGAATATAGAAAATAAATTTACCTGATTATAAAATAAACCCTGATTTAGGGTTGCCAGGTGTCGGGATTTCGACCGGAACTCCCGGTCGAAAAGGGACCCTGGCGGCTCTGGTCAGCACCACTCACCAGGCCATTAAAAGTCCGGCCGGCGGTGCAGGAGGGGCTAAGGCAGGCTCTGCGCAGCTCCCGGAAGCAGCAGCATGTCCCCCCTCTGGCTCCTACACATAGGGACAGCCAGGGGGCTCTGCATACTGCCCCTTCCCCAAGCGCTGGCTCCGCAGCTCCCATTGGCCAGGAACCCTGGTCAATGGAAGATGCGGGGGCGGCGCCTGCGGACGGGGCAGTGTGCAGAGCTGCCTGGCCGCACCTCCACGTAGGAGCCGGAGAGGGGGACATGCCACTGCTTCTGGGAGCTGCTTGAGATAAGCTCTGCCCGGAGCCTGTACCCCTGCCCCAGCCTGATCCTCCTCCTGCCCTCCGAACCCCTTGATTCCAGCGCGGAGCCCCCTCCTGCACCCTAAACCCCTCATCCCTGGAGCCCTCACCCTCCCTGGGCCCCAACCTCCTCCCCTGCCCTGATCCATCCCCCACCCTCTGAACCCTTTATTCCCAGCCCAGAGCACCCTCCTACACCCAAAACCCCTCATCCCCAGCCCCACCTCGGAGCCCTCACCTCCCCCCCCCCCCCGCCCACACCCCAACCCCCTGACTGGAGCCCCCTCCTGCACCTCAAACCCCTCATTCCTAGCCCCACCCCAGCCAGATCCCTCACACCCTCCCTCATCCCAATCCACTGCCTCAGCCTGGAGCCCCACTCCTCATTTCTAGCCCCACCCTGGAGCCCACAACCCTAGCCAGAGACCTCACCCCCTCCTGCACTCCAACCCCTTGAGCCACCCCGGTGAAAATGAGCGAGTGAGTGAGGTGGGGAGAGCAAGCGACAGAGGGAGGGAGGATGGAATGAACAGGGGAAGAGCCTTAGACAAGAGGCGGGGCCTCGAAGGAGGGGCGGGGCAAGGGAGTTCGGTTTTCTGCGAGTAAAAAGTTGGCAACCCTATTTGATTTGAAAATTTGACTTTTGCCTGATATTTTCTCTAATTCAAACAGGCCTGTTACTGTCCTTTTAAATTACCATATAGTTAGATCTCCTTGAAAATTTGGGTGCCAGTTCTGTTTGTTTAAATAAAAATGTTGTAACTAATACAAATTATTAATTACTGTTATATATAGGACTGTTTTGAAACCTACTCTCTTGATGCTCCTGTGTATGTTTTGGTATTAAATGGCAGATATTGTGTGCATGTGTTTGAGCAAGATTGCCCTCTTAATGGTTACAGGTTGTAAAGTTCATAGTGTTAGGGTGGCAGCTAACAGTTTTCCTTTAGATTTATTTCTAATCCTTGGTCTGCTGATGTGTGGTTTATTGTGGCGGGCCTCTTCAGGGTAAGGTTTATTTTGATCCCTTTGTAACAACAGAAAGAAAAGAGAGAGAAAAAGTACTCTCCATTCTTTCACACATGAAGATGAATTGACAGTTAACACATGTTCTGATAATATTGAAACAGATACTCTTGTAAGAATTTTCAGATTGAGATGTAAAAATAGCCATTTTTCGATAGATGTTCATAACCAAATCTGGTAAATTATTGGAAATTTCAATCTGAAAAATAGACAAGATTCTTGATGATTGAGGTTGATGGGGGTGGGGAAATAAACCTGATGAAGAATATATTAAACATAGAATTATTGAATAAAAATAAATCATATAAATATTAAATTTAAAAAATGTATTAAATCAAGAATATATAAAATGACAGCCCTTGTTTCCAACAAATTGTTTCAACAACTAAAGCGAAGATACTGAACTGATATTTTCTCAAGTATTTTATTTGACCCTCTACAAATTACATAGAGGGGTGGCATATTGATTGTAGCTGGTCCATTTTTCCTGAGAGTCTTCCAAATACCAGTTTGAAGTTACTAACCAATAGCCATTATTAGCTTAACAAGCATCTCTCTCTCATTTTAATTGTATAATCTGAACTCTTCATCTATTTATTTAAAAATCTATCTTTATTTGCTTTTGCAAAAGAAACATTGAAAGATGTAAAGCAGGATTAATCAGACAGAGCAGAGTTCCATTAGTTACTATTCTGTCTTTGAATGCCTCATTTTAAACAATGAAAGTGATAAAAGAATACTCAATTTAACTGATGTTACAAGAACATTTTTAATTTTTCTTTATTTTCATGTATGATTTAGCTAAAAAATTAAAAAGCACGTAGCTAAAGCCCTTAGCACCTTTGACTCATATTTAAATATACAATCATAAAACACTTTGCAGTATGCAGTCACACCATAAGGAACTGACTAATCCATTTGAGCATTGCTGTTTTTTATAAAGTTAAGATGGTATCATTTAAAGATTACAAAGTAGCAGTTTTGAAATCCCCCGTCTTTTATTTCTCCCTTGAACATTTAAAAAGGAAAAGATAGAGTACTGACTTCCTTTTATTCCTTGTATTTATACACTGCCAGCATGTATCTCATCATTAGAAATGAGGGAGTAGCGGGCTCTCTGTTTCCATTCAGTCCTCAACTTTTCTTCTGAGGCTGCCAAAAATTGTGCCAATTGATGCAAACCATAATAGTGGGGGTTTTCATATGGAAACATTTGTTGATGTGGAAAGAAAGGGACCATTACTATCAAACTACTGTCAGATGGTGACATCTTTTCATTGTTGGACTCTTCACTTTGCCTAAACTTTACAATCTGTGTTCCAGGGTATGTCTACACTACGAAATTAGGTCGAATTAATAGAAGCCGGTTTTATAGAAATCGGTTGTATACAGCCGATTTTGTGTATCCCCACATAAAATGCTCTAAGTGCTCTAGTCGGCGGACCGCGTCCACAGTACCGAGGCTAGCGTCGACTTCCGGAGCATTGCACTATGGGTAGCTATCCCACAGTTCCCGCAGTCTCCGCCGCCCATTGGAATTCTGGGTTGAGATCCCAATGCCCGAATGATGCAAAACAGTGTCGCGGGAGGTTCTGGGTACATGTCGTCAGGCCCCCTCCCCCTCCGTCAGAGCAACGGCAGACAATAGATTCGCGCCTTTTTAACCTGGGTTACCTGTGCAGACAACATACCACGCCAAGCATGGAGCCCGCTTAGCTCAGCTCACCGTCACCATATGTCCTCTGGGTGCCGGCAGACATGGGACTGCATTGCTACACAGAAGCAGCAGCTAACTGCCTTTTGGCAGTAGACGGTGCAGCATGACTGGTAGCCTTCATCGGCGATCTGGGTGCTGGCAGCTGTGGGGCTGGCAGCCGTAGGGCTGCATTGCACCAGCCCCTGGCCTTTTGCCTTTTGGCAGTAGATGGTGTATTACGACTGGTAACCGTCCTATTACAAGTTGGATCATCGCACATTAGCAGAGTCTTCCCTGTGCAGCAGATCGTGCAATAGGCCTGAAGGCCATCGTCATCATACAGGAAAAATGTGGCTATCAGTCTTAGTACACTAACTGCCAAGCGCCCAGTATTTGCTGCCAAGCACCCAGAAGATGCCGAGGGCTATCAGTCATGCTGCACCATCGTCTTAAGATGTAAAAAATAGATTTGTTCTGTATTCATTTGCTTCCCCCTCCCTCCGTCAAATCAACGGCCTGCTAAACCCAGGGTTTTCAGTTTAATCTTTGGGGGGACCATTCTGTGTGACAGTTGTTTGTGTTTCTCCCTGATGCACAGCCACCTATCTTGATTTTAATTCCCTGTACCTGTACGTCATGTTGTCACTCGGCCCGCCCTCCCTCCCTCCTTCCCCTGGTCCGTCAGATACTAGTTTCGCGTCTTTTTTCAGACCAGGCGCCATAGCTAGCACTGGGATCATGGAGCCCGCTCAGATCACCGCGGCAATTATGAGCACTATGAACACCACGCGCATTGTCCTGGAGTATATGCAGAGCCAGGACATGCCAAGGCGAAACCCGGACCAGCCGAGGAGGCGATTGTAGCGCGGCGAAGAGAGTGATGAGGAAATTGACATGGACATAGACCTCTCACAAGGCACAGGCCCCAGCAATGTGGAAATCATGGTGTTACTGGGGCAGGTTCATGGCGTGGAACGCCGATTCTGGGCCCGGGAAACAAGTACAGACTGGTGGGACTGCATCGTGTTGCAGGTGTGGGACGATTCCCAGTGGCTGCGAAACTTTCGCATGCGTAAGGGCACTTTCATGGAACTTTGTGACTTGCTTTCCCCTGCCCTGAAGCGCCAGAATACCAGGATGAGAGCAGCCCTCACAGTTGAGAAGCGAGTGGCGATAGCCCTGTGGAACCTTGCAACACCAGACAGCTACCGGTCAGTCGGGAATCAATTTGGAGTGGGCAAATCTACTGTGGGGGCTGCTGTGATCCAAGTTGCCAGGGCAATGAAAGACCTGGTGATATCGAGGGTAGTGACTCTGGGCAATGTGCAGGCAATAGTGGATGGTTTTGCTGAAATGGGATTCCCAAACTGTGGTGGGGCCATAGACGGAACCCATATCCCTATCTTGGCACCGGAGCACCAAGCCACCGAGTACATAAACCGCAAGGGGTACTTTTCAATGCTGCTGCAAGCCCTGGTGGATCACAAGGGACGTTTCACCAACATCAACGTGGGATGGCCGGGAAAGGTACATGATGCTCGCGTCTTCAGGCATTCTGGTCTGTTTCGAAAGCTGGAGGAAGGGACTTTCTTCCCAGACCAGAAAGTAACTGTTGGGGATGTTGAAATGCCTATCGTGATCCTTGGGGACCCAGCCTACCCCTTAATGCCATGGCTCATGAAGCCGTACACAGGCAGCCTGGACAGTAGTCAGGACCTGTTCAACTACAGGCTGAGCAAGTGCCGAATGGTGGTGGAATGTGCATTTGGACGTTTAAAAGCGCGCTGGCGCAGCTTACTGACTCGCTCAGACCTCAGCGAAAAGAATATCCCCATCGTTATTGCTGCTTGCTGTGCGCTCCACAATATCTGTGAGAGTAAGGGGGAGACATTTATGGCAGGGTGGGAGGTTGAGGCAACTCGCCTGGCCGCTGATTACGCGCAGCCAGACACCAGGGCGGTTAGAGGAGCACAGCAGGGCGCGGTGCGTATCAGAGAAGCTTTGAAAACGAGTTTTGTGACTGGCCGGGCTACGGTGTGAAACTTCTGTTTGTTTCTCCTTGATGAACCCTCCGCCCCCCCCCCCAACCCGGTTCACTCTACTTCCCTGTAAACCAACCACCCCACCCTCCCCTCCCCACTTCGAGCACCGCTTGCAGAGGCAATAAAGTCATTGTTATTTCACATTCATGCATTCTTTATTAATTCCTCACACAAGTAGGGGGATAATTGCCAAGGTAGCCTGGGATGGATGGGGGAGGAGGGATGGAAAAGGACACACTGCATTTTAAAACTTTAACTCTTATTGAAGGCCAGCCTTCTGATGCTTGGGCAATCATCTGGGGTGGAGTGACTGGGTGGCCGGAGGCCCCCCCACCGTGTTCTTGGGTGTCTGGGTGAGGAGGCTATGGAACTTGGGGAGGAGGGCTGTTGGTTACACAGGGGCTGTAGCGGCGGTCTCTGCTCCTGCTGCCTTTCCTGCAGCTCAACCATACGCTGGAGCATATCAGTTTGATGCTCCAGCAGACAGAGCACTGACTCTTGCCTTCTGTCTGCAAGCTGACGCCACCTATTATCTTCAGCCCGCCACCTCTCGTTCATATTGTGCTTTTCTCATGTCTGACATTGACTGCCTCCACGCATTCTTCTGTGCTCTATCAGCGTGGGAGGACATCTGGAGCTCCGTGAACCTATCGTCCCGCGTCCTCCGTTTTCTCTTTCTAATGTTCACTAGCCTCTGTGAAGGAGAAACATTTGCAGCTGGTGGAGAAGAAGGGAGAGGTGGTTAAAAAAGACACATTTTAGAGAACAATGGGTACACTCTTTCGTTACAAGGTCGCATTTTTCCTCTTATAGTGAGGGCCTGCCGGTTTGGTATGAGAGATCACTCACGCAGTGCCAGGCAACAGATTTCGGCTTGCAGGCAGCCATGGTAACATGTGGGAATGGTTTCAAACAGCAGCGCCCTCATTTCCCATATCAAGGATGAATTGGGTTGGCCATTTAAAATGGGTTTTCAATGTAAAAGGAGGGGCTGCGGTTTCCGGGTTAACATGCAGCACAAACCCAACTAAACCACCCCCCGACACACACACCCAATTCTCTGGGATGATCACTTCACCCCTCCCCCCACCGCGTGGCTAACAGCGGGGAACATTTCTGTTCAGAAGAGCAGGAACGGGCATCTCTGAATGTCCCCTTAATAAAATCACCCCATTTCAACCATGTGACCGTGAATGATATCACTCTCCTGAGGATAACAAACAGAGATAAGGAATGGATGTTGTTTGCATGCCAGCAAACACCGGGTCCATACGCTGCCATGCTTTGTTATGCAATGATTCCAGACTACGTGCTACTGGCCTGGTGTGGTAAAGTGTCCTACCATGGCGGACGGGATAAGGCAGCCCTCCCCAGAAACCTTTTGCAAAGGCTTTGGGAGTACATCAAGGAGAGCTTTCTGGAGATGTCCCTGGAGGATTTCCGCTCCATCCCCATACACGTTAACAGACTTTTCCAGTAGCTGTACTGGCCGCGATTGCCAGGGCAAATTAATCATTAATCATTAAACACACTTGCTTTTAAACCATGTGTAATATTTACAAAGGTACACTCACCAGAGGTCCCCTGTGTGCCCTCAG
The DNA here is from genome assembly GCF_011386835.1 of Chrysemys picta bellii. Classification (NCBI taxonomy): domain Eukaryota; kingdom Metazoa; phylum Chordata; order Testudines; family Emydidae; genus Chrysemys; species Chrysemys picta. The sequence continues at coordinate 114,228,847 of NC_088792.1, read as the reverse complement.
GGTCTTGGGTGAGTTTGGGGGTTACTGGTTCCAGGTCCAGGGTGACAAACATATCCTGGCTGTTGGGGAAACCGGTTTCTCCGCTTCCTTGCTGCTGTGAGCTACCTACATTACCTCCATCCTCATCTTCCTCATTCCCCGAACCCTCTTCCCTATGTGTTTCTCCATTGACAGAGTCATAGCACACGGTTGGGGTAGTGGTGGCTGCACCCCCTAGAATGGCATGCAGCTCCGCGTAGAAGCAGCAAGTTTGCGGCTCTGCCCCGGACCTTCCATTTGCTTCTCTGGCTTTGTGGTAGGCTTGCCGTAGCTCCTTAATTTTTACGCGGCACTGCTGTGTGTCCCTGTTATGGCCTCGGTCCTTCATCGCCTTGGAGACCTTTTCTAATACTTTGCCATTTCTTTTACTGCTACGGAGTTCAGCTAGCACTGATTCATCTCCCCATATGGGGAGCAGATCCCGTACCTCCCGTTCGGTCCATGCTGGAACTCTTTTGCGATCTGGGACTCCATCACGGTTACCTGTGCTGATGAGCTCTGTGTGGTTACCCGTGCTCTCCACGCTGGGCAAACAGGAAATGAAATTCAAACGTTCGCGGGTCTTTTCCTGTCTACCTGGTCAGTGCATCTGAGTTGAGAGTGCTGTCCAGAGCGGTCACAATGAAGCACTGTGGGATAGCTCCCGGAGGCCAATAATGTCGAATTCCGTCCACACTACCCCAATTCCGACCCGCAAAGGCCGATTTTATCACTAATCCCCTTGTCGAAGGTGGTGTAAAGAAACCGGTTTAAAGGGCCCTTTAAGTCAAAAGAAAGGGCTTCATCGTGTGAACGTGTCCAGGCTTAATTCGATTTAACGCTGCTAAAGTCGACCTAAACCCGTAGTGTAGACCAGGCCCCAGTCACTCAGTTAAAGTTCTACTGCTTCCTTTTTGTAAACTGTGAATTAAGTTGGAAGTTTGCGCCAGTTTAGTTATAACTTGAACCAAATGCAGAGGAACTCCCATCAACTGCTTATTTGAATATGCTTCATCCTTCATTAAATGTATTTCTACTTCAGTTATGCATTCCTTAATTTCTCTCACTCTGTATATAGCTATTCTGTGTGTATAAATTGGTATGAAACTAGCTTATTCGTTGGAATAATAGTGCAGCATTTGATATGCAGTGTGCTCATTTATCTGACACATTTCTCCTTTCACCATGTGCTGGATCATTTCCCCTCTTAAACTTTTGAAAAAAAATTCTACATTAGTCCCAGACCCCTAGCCTACAACTTGAGACCAGTATGACTTGGTTGTTTAGGAGTTTGTGGGAGTTATTTTGAGAGGGTGGTGCTGGGGGAATTTAAAATTACAATGGAAACTATGTTGCAACATTAACTAGAATGGCTTGCAGTGCTTTATTATTACTAAGATAAGTGGTGGTGTCCTCATTACCACTACGTAAAAAGACTTTATTAGCTGTTAAAAGAAAACAGTTTGAACTAAAAATGTATGTGTTAGAGATATTATTGGGTTAGGTTCTGTGTTGCTTAAGAAGGGAACAGTTGCCACTGAATTCTGTAAAATTCTGTTCCTGACCAGATCACATCATCCACTCCAACATGCTGGCCAAAGCTCAAGAGCCCCTGAAAAATATGAGAGCCGTAACATGTGAAATGTATCTATGCCCCCCTCCATGTGAGAGAGAGCCAGTGAAGAACAGCTATGCCCACTGCTAATGGAAATTGTTAATGCCTTCTTCAGAGAAACACGCCTGGCAAACTCCTTTGAAAACACAGTCCTCAGAAAGCCATTTGATCTGATGACCTCTCCAACTACCATCCCATCTCAAACTTTCCATTCCTTGGCAAAATAATTGAGAAAGTAGTAACCACCAAGCTCCAGCAATATGTGACATCAGCAGACATCCTGGATGCCTTTCAGTTAGGGTTAAGACTAGGCACAGCACACACAATAGCTCTAGTGGCACTAAATGGCTACCCTTGGACCATGGACACAAGCAAGATTTCCATGCTCATACTGCTGGACCTCTCTGAAAATTTTGACATAGGTTAATAGTATCTTGTGGTCTACTATGTACTGACATAAAAGGAATAGATGGCATAATACTAAAAGTGACTTCAGTTGTTCCTCTACAGGAGAATTCTGAGAGTAGTCATGGATTAACTGCTGCTGCTCTCCAAAGACCCTCCCACAGGGATCTATGCTATCCTTCCTTCTCTTCAATATCTACAGTGGGGGAGAGAGTGAGATGCCCTGGGTACAGCTTCCAACAATATGCAGATGACACTCAACTACATTCACAACTGCTGCAACCACTACTAAGATGTCAGAATGTCTGTGAGGACAAAGAGCAACTTGCTCAATCTGAACCCAGGCAAAACCGAAGTAATAATGGCTTGAAGGGGCAAAAGCTTTTAAGATCTAGACTAGGCACTGTTCCCACCTTCCATTGAGGGGATACAGCCCCCATTTTTCAAAATGGTGGAAAGCTTCAGAGTCCTGTTTGTCTTCTCACTAAACCTGGGTGATCAGGTGGCATCAGTGTCTTGAAAGTACCTTTCAATTCTAGCTTCCCAGAAAAAATGTACCCCTTCCTCTTAGGGTACGTCTATACTACCTGCCGTATCAGCGGATAGTGTTCAGGGATTGATTTATCGCATCTTATCTAGATGCGATAAATCGATCCCCGAATCAATGCCTGTACTCCACCTCGGCAGGAGGAGTAAGCGGAGTCGACGGAGGACCCGCGGCGGTTGACTCGCCACCGTGAGGATGACCAGGTAAGTCGAACTAAGATACTTCGACTTCAGCTACGTGAATAGCATAGCTGAAGTTGCGTATCTTACTTTGAACCCTCCCCCCACCCCCCGCTAGTGTAGCCCAGGCCTAAGACAAGAACCTGGCCACGCACTTGTTATCTCCAGGGTGGATTACTGTACTTCACTGTAACTAAAGCTGAATGTGAAGACAATGTGCAAGCTCCAGCTAATACAGAATGTGGCTACCTGCCTCCTCCATGTCCTCGGCTGTTGTGAACGTACCAGGCCCATAAATCCCTCCACTGGCTCCCAGTTAGTTTTGGGTGCCTGGATAAAGCCTCAGTCCTCATCGTCAAAGCAGTTGAGCTCCAGCTCCATTCAGTGTGTAAACTGCTAAGATAGTTGTGCTTCTCCGAAGCAAAGGTAGATAAAGCCAAAACACAAAGCCTAGTTTCTTCTTTACCACAGGGTGGGTGTTTGGGATCTTGATGATGAATATTAGATTTTTATAAATTAACTTTTGATTGCAAGTGCATGAGCTCACGATGGTTCCAAGCCTTATTATTTTCTTCATAATCCATTTTCTCTCTTGCTGTGTTTAATCATTTAAGGAAATCTGTTCCATTTGACTTTTTTTCTCAAATGTGATACTCACATTTGATTTAGAAATACTTAATGCCTTGATTTAATTAGATACAAAATAGCCCATATTTTCTGTAATATGATGGTTTCCAACTTCTCTACATGAAATTCAAAATAGATGGGTACCATCATACCAGTATATCTCAGCGCAAAATGTTTTATATGGAAGACATCAGAAATATTTCTAAAAGAGTTAGTATTGGGGATGAAGGCCGAAAATATTATTTATTGTTTATTTGATTATTATAGAACTGTATTTTCTCTGAAATATAAAGTTGATGATTTCAGTGAAATGTTTTGTGCTTGCAAATCATATCTGAGATGTATGAGGCATTATTTTATACATTTATATAGAGGGAGAGATTGAGAGAGAGAAAAATGCAAGTAGCCTAGAAGCTATGTTGCAGGTGGCAATTCTTTCTTGGACTAGAACACATGTAAAACATTATTTGGGTTACCCATTTTGTGTGTTAGAAAAAAAAATTGCTCTACTCCAGCGTTAAGATTTTATAAATGAAGACTTTTTTCAAGGAAAAGAAAGGCTTGCATGTGTTCAGGCTAGAGCCCCTCAAGCATAAACTCATGTAAGTGGAAATTCTTCATGAAGTGTCAAATTCTCTTGAATTCTGCTTCATCCCAATGATCTTGGGGAAGTTTGTACAATATTTTAGAGCACATTTAAAGAATACAAAAGGACTTATAAATTGTATAGTAACTTTTGTTTTTATGAGTAGCTTTTAAATAAAATTGACTTTCACCTAGTTTGGACTTTGTTCAGAAAGGATCTTCCACTGAAATCTTCCAGTTCCCCTAGAATACTTCCTCTTCTCTCATCCCATAGATGTCTGAAGAGAGCAAAAACACTAGCTTTTTGATAGAATATTCACTTTTTTGCATCCTTAAAGTTTGCGTCTGAATTTATTCATATTGATGCAATATTCTTTCAAATGGATACAGTGAAACTGAAATAAAGCATATTAGCAGGATATTTCTTCTAACCCGATTAAAAGTGAAATGATTAGTTTACAGTTAAATAGTCATAATTAAACCTGAAATTAGTAACCCATTTAGAGAAATGGGGTGGTTTATACCACACTGAGAATGGGTGAGGCAAATTGTGTCTCGTCTGTCTGAGACATACTGAACTGGGATGGTGTGAATTTAGCTCCCCTCTTTTAAGGGATGACATTTCATGCTGATCACAATCTCAACAAAGGCAGGAAAGATGAATGCCCTAAAATATATTTCCAAAGTAAGGGTCAACTACATGTCCACATTTCAATATTTTCTTTAATCGTAATATCGCTTTCCCCAGGAATTCTGCTAACCTGATACTAGAAAATTATTTTCTTGAAATGAATTCCATATAAATATTTAGAAACTTTTTATTCATTTTTATTAATGAAATCTGTGAGATACTTATGTAATGTAATACGGTAATTATACATTATTATGGAACAATACCTCAGTACATGGTCATGGAAATAACTCTGATTTTTCGGTAATGGAAACTTAAGATTTTTTTTTTAATTTAAACAATAGAGAAAAATAGGAGCGGGAATAGATTACTACTAAGGGTGTAATAATTTTAGCTTTGGTGGCCTGAATCTTCATTTTTAAGACATTAAAAATAAAATTCTAACTATTGTGGTTCACCCAGTCAATCTAAATATGCAAAAAATTAGAATCAACTATCTAGAAAATAATTAATGAAACAAGTATTTAAACAGGATTGAGTTTATTTACATTCTCTTCAGTGAAATTCCCATGTGAAAATAACGTTTCTGAGGATTCTGGTGGCAGCTGTCTTGCCAAAAAATGACAATTTGAGAAATCGATTTCTCAAATTGTCATTTTTTGGCAAGACAGCTGCCACCAGAATCCTCAGAAATGTCATTTTTTATTTATTTATTGTTTTTTATTCAGGTTAAGTGCATCTTTTCTTCAGGAAGGAGTTCCAGACTGCAAAGGTGTGCAGAAGGAGTGAGGTTCTTTCAAGATGAGAAACTGATAAATTACACTTCTAAAAGGATACGTTAGAATCCCAAAGTATTATCTCCTTAGGAAAAGCTCGTTTAATAAAAAGCTGCATACGTAATGCCAACAGGCTACCTGGCACCAATACATCTTGACCATCTGCTATCCTGATAAGTTGTATCATGAACTGGGAAAGCTTACTCTCTGAGGACAATATTTCCCCTTTCAGTACTATGAATGAAAACTACCACCAGTCATTTATTGGGGAGGATAAATACAGTGGAATTCCTTCCACACTGTTAACCCCTAGTGCTACACTCATTGTTCTGAGTTTTTCAAATTAGGATGCATTTTTTTATGCTTAAATTCAGAGAAACATAATATTTCCTGGGCCTATTAGGCCTGTCTTATTCCCAGACTTGACTGAGGCCACGCCTAGGCAATGAGGCAAGATATATGTACCCTAATATATCTGTCCAAGTTTCCATGTGAAGCCAGACTGATTCAATATTCGCAGTAAAGGTGATGGTACCTCAATTCCTAATCTTTGTGTGTTTGGGAGCATGCTCTTCCCACCACACACACTCACTCTCTCTCTCTCATAACATTAATGGTATCTCCATTTGATGGAAAATCTCACTCATATAGCCAGGACCGGTGTTCCAGGTTGTAATCACGTGAAAAACCGAAGACATACCAGTTATACCTTGTGCCCATGCCATTGCTTCAGAGTTTAAAGGCACCTGTGCCTTACCACCAGCATAATTCCTTTGAAGTCAAAAGGTGTTTGCACCTCCTCAGTAGCTAGGAATACTTGCGTCTCTCTGAACCTGACATGCAACAAACAACCCACTAAGTACAAAATGACAATTGTGTCATCAGTGTCATCCTTTCCCTAGAGGGGAAAAAAAGCAAGCAGAGATTTTGCAGCAGGGGAGAGTGGATCAAAAGAGAGGTGCCTCCATCAGCTGCTGTTACTTTATGGATGGAAATCTGTTGGCTAGCCAAACCCAGTGCTTAAAAAATAAGCAGCTGGTTTAATAGGCAGCAGGTGTAAAACAAACAAAAAGGAAGTGCTTCTTCACACAATGCAGTCAACCTGCAGAACTTGTTTCCAGAGGATGTTGTGAAGGCCTAAACTATAACAGGGTTCAAAAAAGAGCTAGATAAGTTCATGGAAGATAGGTCCATTAATGGCTATTAGCCAGGATGGTCAGGGATGCAACCCCGTGCTCTGAGTGTCTGTAGCCTCTGTTTTCCAGAAGCTGGAGTGGATGTTGGGATGGATCATTGGATTTTCTGTTCTGTTCATTCCCTCCGAAGTACCTGGCATTGGCCACTGTCAGACGACAGGATACTGGGCTAGATGGACCATTGGTCTGACCCAGTATGACCGTTTTCATATTTCTTCTGTAAAAAAAATCTAGGAGTTAACCAATGGCTATCTTCCTAACAAATGAGGGCCATCATTGGCCACCGACTGCCATGCCCCATCCAGGAGAGTGACTCTGGCCCCCTGCCACAATATGAGCTGGCTATGAAAGGTCAGTCCTCTAACACACATGATAAAGAAAATTCCTTTACTAGGCTAGCCCATCATTTTCAAATTAGGCTCTTGAACTTAAAGGATAATGTGTATTAGTTTCAAGGTTACTGATATTCCAAGTTTCAATCAGTCTGTTAACTGATAACATCTTATATCCACTGCTATAAACTATAAAACCTCATTCAAGGACTTGATCATGTGAGAAGGTGGGGCATTTTTTTTTTTTTTTTTTGCATCTTTACATGCACAAGCTGTCCTCTTACTCTTGTTTCCTATGGGGTTGTCAAACGAGTTCTCTCTTTTTGGCATAATACTTCAGCTGTTAGTTTGGATTCTGGCTATTAGTGTTATGATTATTATGGTTCTTTTTTTCCCCCGATGTGTTGATTAACTGTTTATTTCTTTATTGTAAGTTTATTGGTTTTGGTTAATACTGTACCATAGATGTGCATGTTGCTTTAGGCAATGAAGTTCCTTTAATAAAATTCAGAAAAGTAATTACAACATATCTTCCTAACTTTCCTAGGTTGTAAAATGTGGTGAAATGCAAAACAAAATGATTTTTTAAAAGGAAGATTTTCTATTGTTTTCCTAGTTATTTTTTTTTTTATAAACTGTATTGTTTAAGATCCTAAAGTGGTCTTACAAACATGTCTGTCTTTCCTGCTTCTGTTCCCCATTTAGCAATCTTTTTTTCCTGAGTTAATAACAGAAGCCAACATGGCTTCCTGTTTACTTGTAACAGTTCATTAGTGTGATCTGTCAATAAGGATGTAGAGATCATTACAACTATAGCTGTAGCTACAGAATAGCCATAGGAGGTTACTGTTTGTTCTATACCAAAATGGTAGCAAGTGATGTGGTTAGTTTCTTAGCCATGCACTGCTAATCTTTGGAGGACATTTCCCCACTTGAATTTTAGCAATTTTAAGGTATTGTAACTGACATTCTCTTGTGGGGTTAAACAAGTTGTTAGTGTCCTTTGAGAATGTCTGTTTCAAAACACCACTTAATGTGAAAGCTTGTGTATTTTATACTGTGCTTTTTAAATAAAGATTTTGATTTTTTGAGCAGTCTCTAACACAGGGGTGGGCAAATTTTTTGGGCCGAGGGCCACATCTAGGTGGGGGAAATTGTATGCAGGGCCAGGGCAGGGGGTTGGGGTGCGTGAGGGAGTGTGAGAGGGTGTGTGGTGTGCAGGAAGGGGCTCAGGGCAAGGGATTGGGGCAGAGGAGGGGTGCGGGGTGTACAAGGGGGCTCAGGGCAGGGAGTTGGGTGCAGGAGGGGTGCAGGGTGCAGGCAGGGGGCTTAGGACAGGGCGTTGGGGGGTGGGGTACAGGAGGGATTCGGCGCCGCTTACCTCAAGCAGCTCCGGGGTGGCAGCGTCATGCACTGGGGCCAGGGCAGGCTCCCTGCCACTCCCGGAAGCCCGGCAGGCCCTGGAGGAGAGGGGGCAGAGGGCTCCACGTGCTCTGCCCTTGCCATGGCTCCAGGTACCTCCCCTGAAACTCCCATTGGTCGCGGTTCCCTGTTTCGGGACAATGGGTGCTGTGGGGGGCGGTGCCTGGAGGGAAGGGCAACGCTCGGAGCCCTCTGCCCGGGGCGCTGAGGGCCGGTTCCAAAGCCCTGAGGGGCCAGATCCGACCTGCAGGCCGTAGTTTGCCCACCCCTGCTCTAACAGCAATACAAAGAATTATTATGTAATGATTACAAGATAAAGGGGTCTAAATTCCCTCTGATATTTAACTTGTAGCTGAGAACTGCTTTTGACATGGCCACAAAAGCAGCATGTTTCTTAATCAAGCATACATTGAATTGGCTTTAAAAATGTCATGTATAAAACCATAATTGTAGTAGCCACGTTTGTTAACATGTTTAGTCTCATGTGCTTGAAAAAACTGCTGAATGCTCTACTGCAGGGGTAGGCAACATATGGCACGCGTGCCGAAGGCGGCACGCAAGCTGATTTTCAGTGGCACTCACACTGACTGGGTCCTGGCCACCGGTCCATGGGGCTCTGCATTTTAATTTAATTTTAAATGAAGCTTCTTAAACATTTTTAAAGCCTTATTTACTTTACATACAACAATAGTTTAGTTATATATTATAGACTTAGAGAAAGAGACCTAAAAATGTTAAAATATATTACTGGCACGCGAAACATTAACTTAGAGTGAATAAATGAAGACTCAGCACACCACTTCTGAAAGATTGCCGACCCCTGCTCTACTGCATCCAACCTGCAAGGGATATTGTGAAACCGAGGATTACTATTTGTAAGTAGGAATTACAAAAAACGTATTTGATCCAATTGTTTACTGAAGCGGTATACCCACAGCATAACATTCTTCTTGTTTTTAGAGACTTTACTGTCACCCTTTACATTTTATAAAGGTTGACTTAATTTTTTTTTTAATTTAGTTTTGGTGAACCTGGGAAATGGGAGCAAATTCTCATACCTTTTTTTATCTGTGAAAATGGGACACAGTCTACATCCTGGTTCCTGTGTATGGGCATAACTTCTTGATCATGCTGTGTTGTGGAATTCCTGGCCCTCTTTTCTGTCCATTTCTAAAGTGAACAGTGTATAGCTGAAGTGAGTTGCTGCTGCTGTCTGCAGAGAATTGAATGTTATAAATGAAGTATGGTACTATAGGTCAGTGTTACAAAAATTAATGCATTTTTTTCATGGTTTTTATTATCTGTATATTTCTTGTGCTAACTAAAGGTAAAAAGTGATTGGTTTTTAGGAACTCTCATGAAGTTTGCATGTCTGTTTGCTTTCACTCTCTGGAATGTCTGACGAGATCATTTGTAAACTAGGGTTACCATATTTTGAGCCTCCAAAAGGAGGACACTCCACGGGGCCCAGGCCCAGCCCTGCCCGCGCCCCCCGCCCCTTCCCCAAAGTCCCCGCCCCAACTCCGCCCCCTCCCCTGCTTCCCACGAACATTTGATTCGCAGGAAGCCCGAAGCAGGTAAGGAGGGTGTGGGGGGAGGAGGCGCGGCCCAGTCTGCCCCCCCCGGCGTCTCCAGCCTGGGTCGGCTCGGGCCCTGGGGTGCCGGCCCCGGGCCCAGCCCCCAGCCGAGCACCCCCGGCCCGCCAGCACTGCCGGTCCCCGGCCCCCGGGCCCCCGGCCGAGCACCCCCGGCCTGCCCAGCACTGCCGGTCCCCGGCCCCCGGGCCCCCGGCCGAGCACCCCCGGCCTGCCCAGCACTGCCGGCCCCGCATGTCCCGATTTTCCCAGACATGTCCGGCTTTTGGGGATTTCCCCCCGGACGGGGATTTGGAGCCCAAAAAGCCGGACATCTCCGGGAAAATCCGGACGTATGGTAACCCTATTGTAAACCCAGAGCACCCATAAGTTTGGAGCTCTGGGAAAGGCAATGCATAGGGAATTGGGGAAGCTGAGGGGGGTCAGCATCAATCCCGGGGTCTTGATGCAGCTGGGTCCACAAGATCTCATTTCTGTAAAGCACTAACAGATAGAGAGCCTGTGCCTAGGAAGTATGCCAGAGTGGCCAAGGCTAGGGTTACCATATTTAAAAAAAAAAAAAAGAGGACACTCCACGGGCCCTAGCCCCGGCGCAGGGTCCAGAGGCACGGGGGCTGCCCGAAGCCGGTAGCGCTGGCTCGGGCAGCTTGGCTCTTAAACAGAGCCGAAGTCTGAGTCCAAGGAGGAGCAGAGCAGCTGGAGCCGGGGAGGAGAAGTGCCCGGCCGGCGGCTGGGGTCCGGAGGCATGGGGGCTGCCTGAAGCCGGTAGCGCTGGCTCGGGCAGCTTGGCTCTTAAACAGAGCCGAAGTCTGAGTCCGGGGAGGAGCAGATCAGCCGCGGGAGAGGAAGTGCCCGGCCGGTATTTTTCCCAGACATGTTCGGCTTTTTGGCAATTCCCCCCAGACGGGGGTTTGATTGCCGAAAAGCCGGACATGTCCGGGAAAAAACGGACGTATGGTAACCCTAGCCAAGGCAAAAGACAGTGCTGTAGCCTGCACAGAAAGCTTAAGAGCACGTGGGCCAAGGGTGGTGGGACACACATGCAGCGCCTGGTTGGGTGTCCCACAGAGGAAACTTTACCAGGGCAGTGTGACAATTTTTATTAAACAATTCATATTTACAATATAATTTAAGGTAAGTTATAACACAAACTTACAAAATCAGAGAAATTCAAAGTCAAGGCTGACTCCATCCTTTTTTAGCTTTCTTTTAACTAACAATAGCAATTAAAGTGTAGTTTTTTTTCAGTGCACCCATTATAAAGTAATGGACACAGCCTCCTGCAATGACTATTCATGAATTTAAAACACCACCAATGCAGTTCCTATTTTCTGGTCAGATTTTAACAGCTCTCACATGGTGTCAGATATTTAATAGAATACGAGGTTTCCCCATCATCTAACATGATAAGCAGTAAAAACTGCAGCCTCTGTGGGGGATGGGAGGTTTTTATTGGTAGTATTTTAATTATTTTCAAGTGCAAAATGTGCTAGATGTTTCACAAAAACAAATAAAGACTGGTCCTGTCCCAAAGAATTTAGGGCCCTGATCCGAAAAGCTGAAGTCAGTGGGGCTCTGAACAAATGCAAACATCAACCTGCTCAGAGAAGCTGGAAGGATTGGCGCCTAATGATGGACACCTGATAAGAGCAAATAATGAAGAAAAGCAGACAAAGGGGAAAGGACAGCAAGGGTTACAATAGCAATACAGTATTTCATAATTATTCAGTAAAGGCATGTACGCATCTTGATAGTCCTTTAAGCTCTTTTGTATGTTTACTCTTTATTTTTATTACTTTTTAGTTTTGAGCTGCACACTTACTAAAGTACAGTTAACTATTTATCTTAAACTTTTCAAAATTGCAAAATAATACGATGATGTCTTTATCCTAACTGAAGGTCTAGAATATCCAAAAGTCCTTCCAGATCTCCCATCTCCTTGCCACCCACCTCTGATTTAAGGCCTGATTTGCAAACATTCAGAGGCATTGTGCTTACTATCAGGAGGAGTGCATGTGATTTCAGTGTGACTACTTTAGGTTCAGTGGCATCTGCAGGGCAAGGCCCTTAGTGATCTGATTCTGCAGGGACAGCGAAAATACACTCTCTTAAAAGCTAAGGGAGTTGAAGCTTTATTCAAAGCAATACTTTCTTATTACTGCATCTTTAAATGGAACATTCCAGACCAAATTCTGCCATTTTGTTTTTAAACAACATTAGTTGTGTCCATAAAGTTTTAGTTTTGCTAATTATAGTTCAATGACTAATATTGGTAAATAATCCTTTAAAAGAAAACATCTCTAAAAGAGGTTATTAGCTGAAAGATTCATTCTGTTCCTTTGGGTAAATCATTGAGCATGATTTGGATTTTTAAATACATAAACTCTGAACATAAATTTTTCCTTTAAACTGCAGTTTAATGAATCAAAGATTCTTAATTAAAATATTATGTAGCTTCATATTAAATGCAGCGTTTAATTACATTTAGTATCATGTTAAATTCAAAATGTAACGTATTTAAAGGTTTTGTTTAGAAATGAGCATAAAACCGGAGGTCATACATAAATTGTGTAGCTGTTGTTCATCGTGATGTTTTCGTAAACTAGGTGTAGTTAGAACAGTTTCCAAGCTTTCATCTGTTTAGTCAAGACATTATTTTTAATCCATATTTTTCTTAGATGATTAATGGGCTTATTAAGTAATACTAAGTGGGGAAGGAAATTATGATTGGGAATACTTAAATTTAACCAAATTTATTATATTTGGTAGTATGTTGAGAAATAATTCAAAATAAAATTTGACTATATCAGTGCTTGTTTGGAAAAACAAAACAAAAACCACACCCCACTCCCTTATAAAGCAATACGAAGATATTCCTAATTAAAGTATATTCAGACGCTGGTATTCAATGTATGGAGAACTTCTAAGTGACTATACCATAGATTCCTATGTAATCTGGGGCTTCAGAACTCCATCTGGGGTGATACTTCATTCTTGGAGCAGAGTTGGACTGCTACTGCACTCCAGAAAGAAAAGGATGTATATCAGGCTTTCTGTCAGTAAAACAATAATTTGGTATTTTAAAAACAAATGTATTACAACATAAATTTATTACAGCAGGTGACTACACTGACCTTCAATAAGAAGTAGGGCTGTCGATTAATGGCAGTTAACTCACGCGATTAACTGAAAAAAGTAATCGGGATTAAAAAAATGAATCGGGATTAATCACACTTTTAATCACACTGCTAAACAGTAGAATACCAATTTAAATTTATTAAATATTTTTGGATGCTTTTCTACATTTTCAAATATGTTGATTTCAATTACAACACAGAATACAAAGTGTACAGTACTCACTTTATATTATTTTTATTAAAATTATTTGCACTGTAAAAATGATAAAGACCTAGTATTTTTCAGTTCACCTCATGCAAGTACTGTAGTGCAGTCTCTTTATCGTGACAGTGCAACTTACAAATGTAGATTTTTTTTTTTTGTTACATAACTGCACTCAAAAACCAAAACAATGTAAATCTTTAGAGCCTACAGGTTCACTTCATCCTACTTCTTGTTCAGCCAATTGCTAAGACAAACAAGTTTGTTTACATTTACGGGACATAATGCTGCCCACTTCTTGCATAAGAACGGCCGTACTGGGTCAGATTTAAGGTCCATCCAGCCCAGTATCCTGTCTACCGACAGTGACCAATGCCAGGTGTCCCAGAGGGAGTGAACCTAACAGGTAATCATCAAGCGATCTCTTTCTTGCCATCCATCTCCACCCTCTGACAAACAGAGGCTAGGGACACCATTCCTTACCCGTCCTGACTAATAGCCATTAATGGACTTAATCTCCATGAATTTATCTAATTCTCTTTTAAACCCTGTTATAGTCCTAGCCTTCACAACCTCCTCAGGCAAGGAGTTCCACAGGTTAACTGTGCACTGTGTGAAGAACTTCCTTTTATTTGTTTTAAACTTGCTGCCCATTAATTTCATTTGGTGGCCCCTAGTTCCTATATTATGGGAACAAGTAAATAACTTTTCCTTATTCACTTTCTCCACATCACTCATGATTTTATATACCTCTATCATATCCCCCCTTAGTCCTATTTGCAATATCACCTGAAAGTGAGAACAGGCATTCGCATGGCACTTTTGTAGCCGGCATTGCAAAGTATTTACATGCCAGATATGCTAAACATTCGTATGCCCCTTCATGCTTCAGCCACCATTCCAGAGGATATGCTTCATGCTGATGACGTTCCTTAAAAAAAAAATGCATTAATTAAATTTGTGACTGAACTCCTTGGAGAAAAATTGTATGTCTCCTTCTCTACTTTACCCGCATTCTGGCATGTATTTCATGTTATAGCCGGATGATAACCCAGCACATGTTGTTCGTTTTAAGAACACTTTCATAGCAGATTTGACAAAATGCAAAGAAGGTACCAATGTGAGATTTCTAAAGATAGCTACAGTGCTCTACCCAAAATGTAAGTGCCTTCCAAAATCTGAGAGAGATGAGGTGTGGAGCATGCTTCAGAAGTCTTAAAAGAGCAACACTCTGAAGTGGAAACTACAAAACTGTACCACCAAAACAGAAAATCAACCTTCTGCTGGTAGCATCTGACTCAGATGATGAAAATGAACATCTGTCGGTCTGCACTGTTCTGGATCGTTATTGAGCAGAACCCGTCATCAGCATGGACGCATGTCCTCTGGAATGGTGGTTGAAGCATGAAAGGACATGTGACTCTTTAGCACATCTAGCATGTAAATATCTTACGACACCAGCTAGCATAATGCCATGTAAACACCTGTTGTCACTTTCAGGTGATGTAAACAAGAAGCAGGCAGCATTATCTCCTGCAAATGTAAACAAACTTGTTTGTTTGAGTGATTGGCTGAACAAGAAGTAGGACTGAGTGGACCTGTAGGCTCCTTAAAGTTTTACATTCTTTTATTGTAATATGAACCTGGATTTCCAAATTTGAGAAAGCAGATGACATAATTTGCTTGTATTCAGATATTTTAAGATTCTTTTTTAAAAATATTAATGGATTTTACTGAATATGACCTAAGAAAAACAATTAGCAGTTGACGGTATACGAGGGTATGTCTGAATTGTAGTCAAAAGCGTGACTGCAGCACTTGTAGACATACCCGAGTTATGCTATGCTTTAATCTAGTTCACTTGAATAATCATAGCAGTGAAGCCGAGGCAGTTGGGGTGGCAAAATGGGCTGTCCAACCTCACCCGGGACCCTGGGTATGTACTCGAGCAGCTAGCCCTTGCTGCTGTGCCTTCACTGCTATTGCTGTTTGAGTTAGCTGGATCAAAGTATAGCATAGCTCAGGTATGTCTACGTGTAGTACAGAGGTAAGATGGGTGAGGTAATATCTTCTGTTGGCCCAATAAAAGATACTACCTCACCCACCTTATCTCTCTAAAATCCTGGGACTAACACAGCTACAACAACACAGCAAGCCACGTGTGTTGCAGTCACACCTCTGATTGCGGTGCAGACATACCTTTAAGATGAATAATAAAGTGAATAATAACTTGGGGCCATATATCATTTATAGAAATAATGTGGTCATTAAAGTTGTTTTTAGACTATGGCAATGATAGACTAAATCTGCTTTTAATGTCATACTCTATGAAGGAGGATTTGTCGTTCTATAAGTAAGGTCAGTTTAATATTGAAATTCAGCTTCCTTGGGATGTTTTGTATGGAGTAAAAGTCTAGATCACCTTAGCTTGTACTACATGTCAGAGCATGAAAATATTTTCTCTTCAACCTAAATAAAGTTTTATCTTATAAACACAGCTCTCCACTACATACTGAAATAAAGCCAGAGGTTAATGTAATAAACATTCTATAATAATGAAAACTTTTTTTTTATTTAAAACAAAAAAAATTGCGTAACCAGAGCATTAATACTAGTATAGTAATGTTCATAATGCTAAATGTTACAAAACTTTAGCTATCTGTTTCTGAGGCTACAGATTGTCTGGTAACATAAATATATCATTTTCCTCTACAAGATCTTTTCCTTTTAGTGTAAACATCCTTGCAAAGCCATAAACTTCTCTAATTTGTTTCCTAAAATTATCCCGCCTTTGCTGGTGATTCAGCGGAGAATGCTTGCAGCACAAAAGGGAGAGAGAGGAAGGAAATCTGAAGGATAAATTAGTAGGTATAAAGGAAGTTTTGCTGGAGGTATGTTATGAATTTCTGGAAGTGCATGTGCTCCTTATGCAAGTGTGATGTATTATCTGGAAGTAATATATCATATATATATAAATACATTTCCTGAACTGAGTTTGCCAGTTTTTTGCAACTTCCCTTAACATAGACTGTCTGTAGTGTTAGCTATATACAGTAAGCTTTGGATGAAGGTGCAATTGGCGTGGGAGAAGGGAAGTATATTTAGTCAACAGTTCAGCACATAACTAGTTTAATTAAAATATCTTTTAATTCATTAACAAAACCATTAAAGCATTATTGTTGAAAATGTATTTTGGTTGTGTCCAGCAAAGTCCCCAAAGCAATATTACTTTCTTTACAAAATATTGAAATTATTTTAAGAGATTTAAAGTTTAACATGGATTCCTTTTACATCCCAGTTCTCTGACCATCCGCAGTTACTTCTTCAGTTCCTTGCATTGCCATCTTTGTTCATGGCTCCCCTCTTCTTCCCATTAATCCCTGTATGTGCCCTGTCCATGTTACTCCCCTGTTCCTGCTTCCTCTTGAGTACCCATTCCAAGACTAGGTAGCACAGCTCTATGCCATCAAGTTCCATATTCCCTGCGCTCCCACCACTTTCCCTTCCTGTACCCCTGCCCATTCATATTTCCCCATCCATGCCTGAAGTCAGTAACCCTAATACACACAAAAATATCAATATCTAAAAGTACATTTCAAATTGCTCTGTAAACGTGGACAGGGCCGGCTCCAGGCACCAGCTTAACAAGCAGGTGCTTGGGGTGGCCAAGGGAGAGGGTGGTACCTGCGACAATTCGGGGTGGTAGGTCCCTCACTTCCTCTAGGGGCGAAGGACCTGCCGCTGAACTGCTGCTGCTGATCGCGGCTTCCCCCCCCCCCCCCAATTGCTGCTGCCGATCACGATCGCGGCTTTTTTTTTTTTGCTTGGGGCGGCAGAAATGCTGGAGCCGGCCCTGCATGTGGAAATGGCTTTGTAAAATGTAGCCCAGGCTGCTACCAGGTAAGACAGGAGGGGAAGAAAAAGGGAAAAAAACACAAAACACTACATCCTGCCATTTTAAAGAAATACACCTTTGTGCAGACCATTTTTCCACCTCTCCTGACAGACATGGAAGCAGCATAGGGACTTTCTTTGGCTTTGTCCAAATAAAAGAATAAAGTAACAAAATGGCACAGTTCTTAATAGTCCTTTCTTCCTGACATGAGGTTGGACACTTCCCCAGCCTTCCTGTGATTTTCTTTTCAAAGAGGTTGGTAGTAAGCATTGGCAATTGTGCTTCTAATAGGCTTATGTGGCTTAATTCATAACTATAGCTATTGGTTACTGCACCATATATATTAGTATGTAATATAAAATATTATACATTTTGATATGTTATAACATTTCATTTTTTATATTTATATACACACGAAAATGTACTACATTTTCCAGTCTTACTTGTTAGAAAAATAATTGTTGTTCACACCCAAAACAAACAATTCAATGATGTTTGTTTATAACTTGCAGGATAAATGATGTTTCAGTAGTGAAGCTTAACTTATGCAAAAATTATACAATTTTTTTCTAATGGAGTCAGTGTTAGCGTGTGAGGGCTAGCCCTTATATGTAGATAATGTATTCATCTGGAAATATCCCAAAGTGCTTTACAAAGTATGTATGACATTTGGGGTTTTTTTCTGCAAAAGTGAGAAACTTAAGACACAATTCTCTTCACAAGAATACATCTTTTAAAATTAACTTATCCTGAGTATTTTCAAAAAATACTCCAACTTCCTGCTTTATCTGTAAGAATATATTGGAAAAACGTAATTGGTAGTAGGTGTACTTTAGTAGTCGGTGCTCTTAACGTATGGGCATATTTTCAATAGCTTGTGCAAGTTCCATTGTTACTGGTATTAACCACTGATATCTCTCGCTCATCACTGCATTCAAAAATTTGACAAGTCTCCAATTTCTATTCAGTATTCTGTTGCTGATGATGTGCTTGGCACTGTGCAGAAAACAAATTGAAGATGATCCCCATTCCAGAGATTTTACAATCCTATTATATTAATGCAAACTTTTGTAAGTTTTACTAAATATATTTTGGGGTAGTCTCCATAGAAAGTAGTGTTGTTGTAGCCATGTTGGCCCAGGATGATATAGATACAAGTTTGGTGAAGTAATATCTTTTATTGGACCAACTTCTGCTGGTGAAAGAGACAAGCCTTTGAGCTACACAGAGCAATTCTTCAGGTCTGGGAAAGGTACAATAAAATACAGGTGAAACAGATTGTTTAGCTTAAGTAGTTAACACACATGATAAGAGAGCATTTAAAGTGAAGGGGCCCGTAACACCTCTGCAATCATAGGACAAAAAAGGGGGGTTGGTGGATTACTGTTGTAATAAGCCATAAATCCAGTGTCTTTATTAAGGCTATGATTTTTAGTGTCTAGCAAAGTTATGAGTTTAAGCTCCCAGGCTTGTCTTTTTGAAGGTGTAGTGCACGCTTCCTTTGAGGACAAGGACTGAGAGGTCAGATGTAGAGTAGTTGTTTTGTGAAAAGTATTTGCCCATGGGTGATATTCATACTTCAAAATACATTCTCCTTTTGCCTGACAGAGTGTATGTTTATTTTCCTTCAGGGCATAGTATTTATAAGATACATATTTTCTCAGGTTAATGCCTGCTGAGAATAATGGCTGTAATATATTATTGTGTTTTGAATAAGTTAATTTTAGTTGACACTGGCTAATATGTATTTTTTATCCAGAGACTTAGTGATGGGTGCATTTTTATAAATTGTGCAAATAATTAAAGTCAGCCTGAAGGAAATGGTTTTTATTGTCCAGTTATAAACAAGGGATTTAGGCAGTTGTGTTTTTGTTTGGATTCACAGGTTTTAGGAAGTAATGAAAGACTGCAAACCTTCTTAGTCAGGTTCTTTAAGAAAGAGGTTTGATTTATATGAAACACTAGAGAAAAGATTAAAACAATAGTGTAAGTTAAAATGTGTGAATTCAGAGCAGCCAGAGGGTGGGAAAGATAAAAACACAGGTTAGTACTGTGGCACTGATAGATGAGCATGTAGATTAAGGTCTTGTCTACACTACACAGTTATGTCAACACAAGTCAGGTTTCGTTGACAAAACAGTGGAGGTGTGCGCACAACAATGCTCCTCCCACTGATTTAACTCTCCTGCTACTCCGACATAGTAAAACTACCTCGACGAGCGGCATAGAACTTTTTGCAACAAAGTTAGAGCAACACAGTTTCAGTGTAGACACTATGCTTGCTTATGTTGCCCTATGTGGCCTCCAGGAGGTGTCCCATAATACTCACCATGACCACTCTGGTAAGCGGTGTCTACTTCGCTGCCCTGCAGCCAAGTATACAGTCATGCGCCCCTCTCCCTTTTAAGCCCCAGGAATTTTTGAAATTCCACTCAGTTTGCTCAGCGTGGACAGCTCACATCGCATATTCCCAGCTGACCATGCCAACTTTCTGCAGCAAATGGGCTCCCACGTGGAGTACACCAGAGTTGCTGGATCTATTGGGTCTTTGGGGAGAGGAGGTTGTACAGTTGCAGCTCCAATCCAGCCGTAGGAGCTTTGACACCTACGAGTAGATTGCTTGTGGCATGAATGAGAAGGGGCACACAAGGGACATGTAGCAGTGCCATGCTAATATAAAGGATCTGAGGCAGGCATACCAGAAGGCAAGGGGGGGGCCAACCATCGCTCTGGTGTGGCACTGAAAATATGCCACTTCTACAAGGAGCTGCACCCCATACTCTGCGACCCCACTTCCACTGTCAACAGCCCCATGGATACTTTGGGGGTGACTGGAGGCAGTGGCCAGCAGAGTCTACCCCAGGGATTAAGTGGTGGATGAGAAGGTCAAGTTGAAGACAGATGTGGGACAGGAAACAGGGTCATCTGGTGGCATGGTGAGCCAGGACCTCTTTTTTGACTCTGGAGGAGTCTAGCCAGGCCCAGCAGTCCAGCTCTGGTGTTCCTGACGCAGGAGAGGGGAGCTCCGGTAAGTACTCATTTTTCTTTGATGGAGTACTCTTACATGAGATAGAGGTGTCCTTTATTTTGTTACATGGTGCGCGTGGGAGAAGGGATCAAAATTAACTCACTTGGTATTGTTTGTATCTGGGGCCCTGTGGAGAAGTTTGTTAATGCACACTGAGATCTCCCAGGAATCTTCCATAGAGATCGGTAGGAAACTTTCCTGCACATACTCTGCAATCCTCTGCCAAAGGTTCCTTGGCAGAACTGCTTTATTTCTTCCCCTGTTGTAGGAAACTTTGCCATGCCAATTGGCAGTTAGTTCTGGAGGAACCAAAGCAGCACACAGGCGAGCAGCATATGGACCCAGTTTGAAGCCACACACATGCAGGAGATGCAACCTTGTATCTTTGGTTACCCTCAGTAGCGTTATTTCAGCTTCAATTGTCCCCACCTGTGGAAAACGGTGCCAGTATTCAGAATAGTGTCCCCAGGCACTTGTACTGATCCTCTTCTTAAACCACCCAGACCCTTTGTACCATCTTGCGCACGCGCGCGCGTGCACACACACACACACACGGGCTGAACTCACCACGTTTAGTGCTCTAGCCATCCCGCGTGCTTGCCAAGGGAAAGTGAGAAAGAGGTGTATGCTACTTTTATGATTCAAGACTCTGAGTTCACACACAATACTGACTCTGTGTATTGCTTCTTTTGCTTCCGCAGATGTGCCCTTAAGGGCCAGTTTCTACACACCGGGGGATCTCCTCTGTCAGATAAGGAGGCAAATGAGGAGGAGTAAGGAGGACATATTTCAGTAATTGCCGCAATCATCAGATCAGGCCAATAGTGAGCACAGACTGTGGAGAGAGAATAAACGAGAAACTACAAATGGATAACCAGGAGAGGAAACAGGGTTAGGAACCATTAATAAAGCTCATGGAGGACCAAACAGAGATGCTGAGGTCCCTGATTTTGCTGCAGGCAGAACACATGCGTGCTTGAGTCCCCCTGCAGCTCATACAGAACTGCTTTCCTTGCCCTTCCCAAACTCCCCACACATATTCCTTTCACGTTTCCGGCACATTGTAGTACCCACTGCACTCCACCCATAGGGACATTTTCAATAACGACAGCTGGACTTACACACAGCTGTGAGACGCTCACTTCAGAGAGTTTTGCTCACTGTTACGTCCTTGTAAGAAATGTTAATCCGTGTATTGCTGTTTAATAAAAATTGAGTTTTACAAAGATAGTGATTCTTTATTTTTGATCTAAACAGGCTGGCTGCAACAGAAATTCGTACATAGTGGCAAACACCACATTTGCAAACTACAGTTAGTGCTCAGGCAGGAATCATTACAGGGGTCATTTAAGGTGGCAAGTAAACAATGCCTGGCTCAATTCATTACAGAAAGACACATTACTGGGTCTCTTTGTCAAAATGTTGCTTCAAAGCCTCCCTGATTTGAATAGTCCCCCCTCCTCCCTTGAACCCCTTGTATAGTCCTGGTGTCTGGCTGCTCAAAATCAGCCACCAGACTCCACCTCAACGCTCCACCTCTGGGGAAACTTTTCCCCCTTAGCTTCACTTATTCAGAGCACAACAGGCTGCTATGACTATGGGAATATTTTCCTCCTTGAGGTCTAACCTGCCAAAAAGGCAGCGCCAGCGACCATTTAATCTACCAGACACACATTCTGCACCTCACCCTGTCGTTGAAGTGCTCCTTGCTGCTCTCAGAGTTTCTGGTGTATGACTTCATGAGCCACAGGAGTAAGGGGTACTCTAAGTCTCTATGATCACTAGGGGCATTTCCACATCCCCTATTGGAATCTTCTGGTCTGGAAAGAAAGTCTCTGCATGCAGCTTTCCATACAGGCCAGTGTTCCTGAAGATACGTGTGTCATGCACCTTTCCTGACTACCCGTGTTGTCAGTTAAACGACCCCGGTGATCCACCAGCACCTGCAATACCATAGAGAAGTAGCCCTTTCTGTTGATGTACTCCATCACAAGATGGCCTGGGACCAAAATTAGGATATGCGTGCCATCTATTGCCCCGCCGCAGTTAAGGAATCCTATTGCCGCAAAGCCATCCATCATGTACTGCACATTGCCCAGAATCGCAGTCCTTCATAGCAAGAGGTGATTAATGGCTGTGCACATTTGCATCACCACAACCCCCATGGTGGACTTCCCAAACTGATTTGTGACTGACTGGTAGCAGTCTGGAGTTGCCGGCTTCCACACAGTGATTGCCACTCACTTCTCCACCATTAGGGCAGCTCTCATTTTGGTGTCCTTGTGCTGTCGGGTGGGGGTGAACTCTGCACAGAGTTCAAGGAAGGTGGCTTTGAGTAGACGAAAGTTCTGCCACCACTGCTCATGATCCCATACTTGCAACAGAATCTGAACCCACCACTTGGTGCTTGTTTCCTGAGCCCAATAATGATGGTCGACCATATACAGCTGCTCCGTGAATGCCAACATCAATCCTGAATTGTTTCTTTCCATGGCACACAGCAGGGCAGGCAGCACAGATTCCTGTTCAGATTCGCAGATCATGAAACGCTGCAGGATCAGCTGTGTTATGTTCATAATGCTTATCACAAGACTGGTGAGCAGTGCAGGATCCATGCGTTCAGGCAGAGATGGCAGGCACAAAGTTTACAGGGGCAATTGGAAAAGGTATAAAATGCACTCTGAAGCCCTTGGAATGCTGGGATGGAGAAAACTGCTAGAGCACTAACTGTGGATGTGCTCCACCGACACAAGGAGCGTTGTGTGAACATGCCCGAGTGATGTAATTACAGTGGTTTATAATCATCGACGTAACTTAAATCAACTCAACTCTGTTATGTAGACATGGCCTAAGAAGGGCATCCCAGTATAACCAGCTGCAGCTGGGCCAAAACAGTGGCTCTAGTGAAATGCAAAATATATGGAGAAGGAATCCATAACTCAGTGGTGGAACTGAGTGATTCCAATCTGCTGTGTGTGTCATAACTGTCTGACCATTTGTCCACATGAGTGGTGAAGTAGGCTGTGTTCAGCACTTAATTTCAAGGTCTTTGTAACTTTGTCATCCCATTGTGCACACACGTGGAACATGTGATTCTGAACAATACTTTCTACATGGCACCTGATGTCAGAGTCTGGGAGAATGTATAACTGAGTGACCCAAAGGATCCTACAGCTAAAGGGACCTGGATTCAGCCAGATCATAATGCCAGTGAATTGAGCAAGTTGTTTGGTGGTGGAATGGCATGGGTCGTGTTTCTTGTCTCTCAATCATTTTCTTTAAAATGAACTGCTCTAGGGGATATGGGATATTTCACATCTGTGTGGTAAAGTAATTGATGGACTATGTAACATTTTGAGTGTTCTAGGGACATTGACATTGAACTTCAATGTAGTGTCATGGATGTTTGTATGAACTAACAGCTGTACAAGCAGTATTAATCATTTGCCTCATTTGACTGTGAAGAATATTCAGGCCTCAGGGTTTTTTGAATCATTGCCTGTTGGGTTACTCCTGGTCTTCTCCACTAGTAATAGATGTCATGTGCATCTGCAATGCACAGGTAAGCACTGTAGAGATCTCTCTCTTTCCTCCCTTTCCCCTAGATATTGATCAGATGGCTCCGGATATTAAAATTTCCATGTCAGTAAAGAATCAGTTATCTTTCTTTTGAATGTGTCACACTGGCATGTCTGTCAGACTGTTGTCATCCCTTTCAGATATATATATTAGTAGGATTTCTCACTTAGAGCTGCCTTTCTTAACAATGTTGCTTTGCCTCATGTTCCTATATGAATTCTGTAATATGTTGTCTCTGTACAATTTGAGAGATCAGCATCAGCTGGAGAGATACCACTTCCCATCCTCCTACCTTCTCCCCACAAAAAACCCCTCCAAAACTCCCTTAAAATCTGTGTATAAGGATTGCTTTTGACAGGCATTCCTAAATTTAGATTGTGTTCTTAATCACTGTCTGACCCTGTATCTGAAGCTGTTTGGAATGAGTGACTGGAGCGAACTCTTGCGCAAATACGAGTATCAGAATTATCAGTTGTCTCTACTAGCACAATGTATGTATACTGACCCAAAGCGGGACATACTGCATTGTGTGGTGAGTAATGGAAATGCGTTTGAATTTTTTCACTGTTTTGCCTCTGGCAGTGTCTTGTGCAGTCTCATTTTATGTAGCTTGGTTTTTGGGGAGGTACTGGGAACTGGCTTGTCTTGAATTTGTTTGTTTTTGTTGGAAATCATATCATGTGATTGGCTATGCTCTGTATAAATGATGCAGCCACGTATGGATTCCTCTGTGCCAGACAGCAAAAAGGCCTCCGTTACTCTTTGCTTCCTCTTAATGCTACATGCATTGCTTTTCACAGAGCTACTGCTGTGTACTAGATCCCTTGCTGGATAGATTTCTATCAGAGGACTGTACCAGACATTGGCAAGCTGGACTAAATTCTGTGGCAAGATTTTAGCTTCTTCAAAACTGCTTCTCGGTAGAGGGACAATTCTCTGGCAGTTTTTTTCATTTTAACCTAAAAACAATTTTTTAAAAGTATGTTTTAATGAATTAAAATGGACAATTCAATCACTAGTGTAGCCCCTGTATTAATTTTTATGTTTATTTTAGGCTGTAGCCATGTTTCCAGTTCTCTATTATGCCAAAGATTTTTGTATTAACACAGTTGCATTGCACAGGTTATTGGGTTTGGATTGGACCCGAGGGGAACTTGGGGCTTGTGGCACATGGAGAGGCATGAGAGCAATTTGAAATTGATGAATAGTTGGATGTTTCTGCTAAAATGATCAGCAATGAAATACTTAACAATATTGCCATTTAAATTGTCTTCTGTAGGTTTCAAAGTTAAAATTTCATTGATATGAATGGGATAGTTCATATATCTAAGACATTCCTTTAGGCTGTCTGCAGGCTCAGGAAGATAACATTCCATTGGTTTACACTCTTGACATTTTCAAGATTGTTTGCAACAATAAGGGTTAGAAATATAATGATTTAAAAAATGAAAACTTAGATTCTGAAACACAATTCTGCGGCCAGGGTGGATTCTGCAGCAAATTCCATGGCTGTACAATCACACATTACGTCTTTACTATAAATCCCTTGAACAGGAACCCAATGAATAGTGGAAGTACAAGGTGAATGGAAGAGCCTTATTATAAATAGCAACATTTTTGGATATATAGCTTTCTAGAAATCAACTGGTGCTCT
The DNA here is from genome assembly GCF_011386835.1 of Chrysemys picta bellii. NCBI lineage: Eukaryota > Metazoa > Chordata > Testudines > Emydidae > Chrysemys > Chrysemys picta. Next base: position 114,203,424 of record NC_088792.1, on the reverse strand, counting down.
CACATGAATTTCTATGTGTAATGCTGCAGTATATCTGAGTATATACATCATATGCTGGCACTGCTGCAGATAAATTCTGCATACTCCTCTGATATAGATTGATGTATATGTAAATATTGAACTGGAACTGAAAATCATTCAGTTTATAAATTTCTCTAATTAAAAAGTAGCACTGATATTTCCTTGTAAATATCTTCTAAATAATTGGACTCCTGCACAATAACTGAAGTGGAAAGGGCAAGTAGCTATATGATGCTTTTTTACTTTTGTGCAGAAATTCTCCTCTGACTGCATCAAAGTGGAGGGCTCCAGTGTGCAGATTGTGTAACTTGGGGAAGAGGAGTCCGGTGGCACCTTAAAGACTAACAGATTTATTTGGGCCTAAGCTTTCGTGGGTAAAAGACCTCATGTTTTTTTACCCACGAAAGCTTAGGCCCAAATAAATCTGTTAGTCTTTAAGGTGCCACCGGATTCCTCGTTGTTTTTGTGGATACAGACTACGGCTACCCCCTGATACTTGGGGAAGAGGTGGCCACAGTGGAAAGGGATCCTTCTTTCCTCATATTTTTCTCTTCTTTTCCAGCCTCTTTCCTAGTCTCCACATGGCTGGAATGGGTCAGGTTGGGCCTGCTTACCTACTTCCCATGTTGTTGCTGCTCTAAAAATTGCTTCAGATGCACAGGGTAATGGCCTTCTGTAGGCCTTGAATCCCACAAGCTGTGCTCACAAGATTTTCAATCAACAATTCATTTTCCATACCCATGCATTGTTTGCATATTAGATCCAACTTGGATCCCAAACTAGGGCCACAGCAGCAGAACTCAACCAGTGGTTCTAACAGATTATTTCCTTTCCCCCACCAATATAATTGAGAGGCAAGATACATTTGAATCTTGAGCCTGTCCCTCCTATTAATCTCTGAAAAGAGATGATAATGAAAATGCTGACACAATTTTAGATTTAACAGCACTACCAGGTGCTAACTATATTTAAAAAAAAAAAAGTCTGGATTTCAAGAATGCCACAAGGGCAAAACCAATCTCTGCAGATGTTTCCTTCAGTTGTTTGTGAAGGTGAGATATTTACTACTGTTCTCTATTGTTTTAGTTGTCCCTTTCCCCTTGGGATTTTGCTCAGCTCTATTTTATCTTCCTCAGTTCTTAGAATAGAGCTCTCTGGTAGTTTATATAAAAATTAGGTGATTTTTTTTTCTTTAAAGCTTGACATAGATTGTAAGGTATTTAGGGCAAGCAGCTTTATGATCAGTACTTACTGAGTATCCTATAGAAAGTGAAAGGCATAAGGATGACATCTTTCTAGATAGGTTTACTGTGAAGCGAGGAGGGTGGGTTACCTACTATTTTAAAGCATTCATCAGTGGTAAATGAACCAATGGCAAGTTTATTCGCTCTCCAAGCAAGGTCGCTGTTTCTTGATGAAAAAGTTAATTGGTTTCTCTGGTGAGTTTTAGTCACATGTTTTCATTTTCAGTGTTTAAAATGTGTTGGTTGTAATCTATTACAAAATGGGAACATGAATGTGTTGAGAAAATGTGGAATGCCTTGTAGCTGTGGCTTTCAGGGAACAGATGGTCCAGTCATTCATACTTAAAATATTTTATCATATTAGTGGGTAATTAAGTATTAGAAATATCATCAAATTGAGTTGTGAATGTCAAAAGGGTGTGTGTGTGTATACAGATATATTAAAAAACCTCCTTTGCTACAAAAGACTTTCAGTGGAGCTCTATCTTGGTTATTATTTTAACAGATGGAATTGACCATTTTCCCGATTTACAAACTTCTGACAGCTTGTTAATATTAGCAGTTACCTTTTTGCTTTTTAAAATGATTGTAAAATGATGCATTGACTTTTTCATAAGAAATAATGAGAATGAATTAACTGAAGTGCATACATGAAATATGAAAAAAGCCATTGAAAAATATCAGTAAAAAATAATTTGAATCAACATTTGTGTCCAAAAATAGCACTCAGTTGGAAACTTGCTTCACTTTTGTGTCCAAAAGTTTGATTGGACCTTTGTCATTTACAAATTATTAATCCAGCTCTAAAGATCTCCCTCTGATGCAAATAGAATTATATTAAAACAGGTGACGTTGTATTTTATAACTGTTGGATTACATCACAAAGTGACATGATGTGAATTTTGAAGTAGACTTCTTTTGCATCAGCTAACTTCTGACAACTTGGATTTTATTTAAACTTTAAAAATATAGCTACTATGTATTGTGGTTTTTTAAAAAAATAATAAAGGTAATATCTATTTTTAAAAGATTATGCATTTTTCATAACATACTTTTCCATCATGAAACTAACTACTTCAAAATACAGATATTTGTATGTTTCCTTTTTATTTAGATCATTGAACAAATATATAAGTAAATTAAGCTCAAATGACACTGTATTCTCTCCATCCTGCTGCTAAATATTAGACATTGTTTTTATTATCCAAGTCCCAAGGCAGGACTGGACTCAGAAATGAAAATTCTGTCCCTCTTAAACTGGCTCTTCTCGGGGTTCCTTCCTGCAGAACTTTGACCTACCTTCTAGCTCTCTTGCTTTTCTCCATTGTGTGTCCTTCAGAGTTACTACTGAGGGTACGTCCACACTAGCCGCCAGATCGGTGGGTAGTGATCGATCTATGGGGGGATCGATTTATCGTGTCTAGTGTAGACATGATAAATCGATCCCTGATCGGTCTGCCGTCAACTCCTGTACTCCACTGCAGTGAGAGGCTTCATAGCTGAAGTTGCATATCTTAGGTCGATCCCTCCCTCTCCTGTCCCCCAGTGTAGACCAGGCCTGAGACCTAGCAGGTCTGCCTGCCATTGAGAGTCAGCAGAATAGTTCTGTACCTCCACACACGTCCTAGCCAATTACCATGTCAAAGGCACATTCATGGTTGACAATTTCCTTAAATAGTAGCTTCCAATGCATGGACTAACAGTACCTTAATTACTGGTGATGGGTTTTTCATTTTGTTTTCAGTCTAAGAACTGGGTTTCTTGAGGTCATAGATGTGAATAGAAAAGCTGTCTCTTAATGCTCCTTTCCACAGTTCTTGTCTATTTCAGTCTCCTGCCAGCTTACAAAAGCAGAACTGCCAGAGAGCACAAAATATGTGTTGCATGCCTGTTTGTCCACCCGCAATCTCAAACATTTCAGTATTTTGTATAAGTTGTGGTTAAATTCCAAGTCTATCAGATAGTATTTTTAAAAAGTTGTGCAAGGCCTTGTTTTGAAAACTGGATAGGTTTTGCTGTTTAAAAAAAATAAGTGTGTTTAAAAAAAAGACTGGGCAATGGGATGCTGTCTCATTAGTGGTTTGTAGGTTTTGACAGCATCTCTTTAAATAGTTATTAAATTATTGGCACTAAATATCAATTTAAAATAAACAAATTCTCTTGGTTTTTTTGTAATATAGTACTATTGGTTTACAGTGTGTGCCATGTCCTGGATTCCTAGCCTGAAAAGACTACAGTTTAAAATGAACATTGGCTTCATTATATCATTATGGATTTTGATTAATCCTAATAAGTGGAATAAGTAGCACTCATAATTGCTTCTGAGACACTTCTAATTCTTATAAATAAATATGCACTACTCCATAGCCTCTCCTGTGTGGCCTTTTGCTCTGGCTGTATAATCTTCTGTCAGGCTTTCCACAAAGGTACCTATGATACGGAGCTCAGAGGACCAGGAGCTAGTGGCTATTATACCCAACTTCTGGCCCCTTGTCTCTGTATCAGGGTGATAGTGGTGCCTGTTCCTATCTTAAGCCAGGAATCTTTGGCTTTCCACCCACTTCTGGGTCAAGACCCTTAATGGGTTGTGGTAGGGGAACCCAGACACTTGCTCTCCACTGGGTCCCATCCCAGGGCCTGTAGGAAGTAACACTGGCAGAGTCCTTCTTGCAGTGAGTCTAAGTTGCTTTCCTGGGGTATTTCCTGCCTATAGATCCCTTCAGTTTGGTTCATGGCCCTTATACGCCAGCCAGCCAATCACCTCACAACTGAAGAGTCCAAAGGAGGGGTCCTGCTCTACCTGTGAGTTCTCAAGGGGGAGATGGTTAGAGAAGGCTCTGCTTGAGGACATTACCCAATTGGTGGTCCCCACTCAGGCTCACTCTTCTGTCTGGCTTCCTGGAGAAGAATTCCTCACTCTTGTAGCCCATCCACCACCCTTTGCCTGGGCTTCTGAGCTCCTTTTTAACCCTCTCCTCCAGTCAGAGCATATTCGCCAGGCCCGTAGGGGTAGGGTGGGGCTACGTGGGCCCTGTATTGCCCTTATACCCCTTGGGGCACAGTGTTGCGAGTGTACACCCTATCACAATACTATTTAATTGTTCTGTAACTTCAAAAATTATTAGCAAACCTTGTTTACACATCAGCACTATCATTTTACTCCTTCAACTACTCAACTTTGCTTCCTCCTTATCAACACACTCTGCAGTTTGTCATTTCTTTCCACTGTAAAAGTGCCTCAGTACCATTGTGGCTGAGCGGTCTCCCCCTCCTCTCAAGCATCCACCAGTTCTGTCCGCTAGCATCCACTCAATTCTCCTGTAATCTCCAGCATTCCCACCCCTGAATATTATCATCTGTCTTTCAGAGATCAACACTCCTTCCTTGAACTTGATATTGTCTTCTCTACTCCATTTTGCCACCCCACTCCAGCTCATATCACTGCCATCTTCAGCTTTGCCATGTCTACTGATACTCCTGCCTTATCTAAAGTGCAGCCATCACTGCTTTTCAGGGAACTCCTCCTTGATCTCAATACTCTTAACAACTGTCTCCTCAAATCCAGTTAGCTCTCTCTGCAATCTTCTCTTGTGTCTTCTTAATTCCTGATTGTTCAGAGGATCTTTGATCAATTCTATTCTGGCTGTCTCCCACTCTCAGGACTGAGTGGCCATTACATGCTTTCCACTTTGCTAAACAGGATTTCTTTACAGTTTTCCTTCTTGACCTCAGGGCACTGTTGGCCACACTGATGATAAACTTTTAAAAGCTTTTGATTTTATGCTGATGTCTCTGGCTACTGGTTCTTCGTCCTGCTTCACTTGTCTGTTTTCTTTCTGCTCTTTCTTGATCTTGAAGTACATTTCAGACAAGAACCAGCTCTTCGGTGGGTTCCTCAGGCTTTGTTCTCATTCCTCTGCACACTTATATCTCCCACCTACCCTACTATATTATTTCAAAATTGAATCCCCTCATCAATTCTGTGCTGTTGACACTCAGTTCTCTTGCTCCTTTAAATCTATCCCTGATCTCTTCTTTGTCTCCATGCATATCTTTCTTGAATATATCATCTGGCCGTGCCTTTATTTTCTTCATCTGAATGACACCAACATGGACGTTCTTTTATTTGGCAGGAAAAAATATGGTCTCATCTGTAGTTTTAAACTGTGATAGCCATTTTTCTTTTCAGCTTGATAAATGTGGAGTGGATCCTTGATACTGAGCTCTTTTTTTTTCCCCCTACATCTAGTATACTGGAAATATACTATCAAGTCTCAAACAAATCCTGTATCTGATGCTGCTTCAATGTTTACTCCTCTGATTTGTTCCTCCATACGTTTGTTCATTCTTTCCTTGATAATTAAAATTCTTCTGAAGCCTCTTAGCATATCTTGGACATCTTCACACCTCTGCATGGTCACATCATTCCATCCTGAAAGTCTTCAAGGACCTTAATGTATATGCCCTCCTCTCCTTCCTTGTTCTTGTGTTAGCACTTGGAAAGTGTAAAGTGCTGCACAAACATTAACATGCACCTTTTGCCTTCCTGCCAATTCAGATCTGTCCTTTGTTGGAGGTCACATTTTTGTTGCAGCACCCTCATCCCCTGATGAGTTATTAACACTTCACACTTTTTAAAAATAAAACTAAAAACCTATCCCGTTTTCATGCTATTTATAAACTTGCGAAAATTATAGATATGTCACAAAAGAACAAACTAGCAATGTATATTTAAAAAATAGCACTGATATAGCTTTGTTCAACATCTTTAGCACCTACATATCCTAGTATTATTACTAATTATTTTCCCTCCTTTATTTTTGTATGAATTTAGCATTTGTGAAAGGTTGCCAGAATGATAGCCCTAGAGAATTAAGTCACTAACTGTGCCACAGAAAATGTAGCAGTTAGTGACCATGCACATTTGCACACTGTCCTACAATGTGCCTGTACCCTGACTTATGAAGGAACACTATAAGAAGAGGGGGAAATTCTCTTTCTATGGCTATTAATTTGTGATGTTTTCTGAAACTCTGGTGGCAGTTAGTCCCAAATTTGGTGATATGTGTTGTGATATGACCACCTGTCCACTAGGTATTGGACTGAGATCCTCAAACTTATTCTGTACAGAACACAGAATAGCCATGGAATAGGGCTGGTCTAAACTGGGACAGTGCATTGCACTGGGAAGCACGTTAAAACATTTTCACTAACATGGTGTTAAACATGACTCTGACATTAGTGTGGACAAGAAGAGTAGTGTTTAAAATATTTTTAACGTGCCGTAATTTAATTTTACCATGAGCAGCTTGCATGTTTTTAAACATAACTTTGTCCAGACCAAGCATAAAGTTGTGTTTAACACCATGTTTGTTAAAACCTGTTATGTTTTCCAACATGATGCATTTTTCAGTGTAGACATACATCTAAAGGACCACAACTTTGGATCATTACTTTTTAGGAGAGGACTTGAATGGGGAGACTTAAAAAGAACTTGTTTACAGATATCTCCAAAACCTACGTATTCTGTCCTGCTTGCAGAAAAATAACCTTTTAACCATTCCCTGTACCAGCACCCGCTGTTATCACCTATTCCTTCAAATTTATCCTAGCTTACTCTCCCCACCTATTCATTTTCTTTGTGTAACATAATGTAAGTCATTGCTTTTAATTGAGATTTGAATGCCTTGTAAAGTTATATTGTCTACCATAATATTTTCCTTTACATTTTTCATATTTAACTGTTAGTGAACTCCTATTTTATGCAGACATCTCTCATCCTTCCAGATTTTGGAACGGAGTTGCTATTTAGACAAAATATGTAGGCCACGTAATGGATTTTTTTTAAAAAGTGATATGCACTCCTTCCTAGTCCTACATCTAATTTCCATCTGAATGCCTGAGTAATTATTTAGAACTAATGTTTAAGAGAACAATAGATAATAGAAGAGACTGAAAGTGGCAAGTGACACCTAGGCGTCAGTATTTAATGTTGTTTTAAAATTGAATTAAGTAAAAAAGGGAACATTTTAGCTTTGACAGAAAATGCGTTACAAAAAGCCCTTTCCCCCCCATACTGATGTATACAGTCAGACTTCTAACTATTAAAAAAACTAAATTCAGAATACTGAAGGACTCTGAAGGAAAATTTGAAATAGAGGCAAGGCATTGTCTATGAGCAAGTGTTACTGGTATATGCTGTAATAGCTTTCATGAAGCAAATATTCATCCTGTCACAATACAGCTTTGTAAGTCAAATATTTTACTAAATAGGCAGTTGTGACAGCGCCCAACCCCCATCCCTCTAAAAAGAGAGGAGGTTGATGGCAGAGAAGTTTCGGTAAAGGGTCCTTATCTCATAAATGCACTTTCCTCTTGATCTGTGAGAGCCTGGATTCAGTGACTTTCCAAACACGCTACAGAGCTTATCTGTTTTCCTTGGCTTGTACCAGAGGTGAGAGAGAGGATGGTTAGGTTCTAGAGTGCTTGATTAAGGATTAGTTGGTTATGTGGGAGATCTCCATTTTTTCATTACGTGGTATAATTGTTTATTATTCTGTCCAGTATCCCAAGTACTTGAATAGTTACTTTCTATAAATTAAAAAAAAAAACCCATGACTATTCTATTATAACTTTGTTAGAAAAGAGACTGAATAGTTCATAGTTGCACATGTAGAGCTGCAATGATCCAGTTGGGCAGACAATTAATATTCATTCCACAGAGAGAGTAAACATGGTACCTTTCCCTTTGTTAGGTAATACACAGAGAAGTATTGTCCGGAAGTAAGTAATGCAAGGTAGCACTCTTAATCATTTCTGTAATGGTTAGGTATTTACCACTGACCAAAGGGCAGAGGTGAAAGTAGGCTGGTACGGCATACCGGCAAGAGCTGGTATGCTATGCGGGACCAGACTAAATTGCTAGCCTGGGGAAGCCAAAGGGCCCGGGGCTCCCTGCAGCAGCTGGAGCCCAGGGCCCTTTAAATCACCACCGGAGCCCTGCCGCCGTGATGTCGGGGTAGCGGTGGCAGCGGTGCTTGGGTGGTGCTTTAAAGGGCCCGGGGCTCCCCGCAGCGGCCAGAGACCCTGGTTCTTTAAAACACTGCCCCAGCCTGGCTGCCGGAGCCCCGGGGTAGCAGCGGCAGGGCTGCGGCGGCGATTTAAAGAGCCTGGAGCTCCGCTGATGTAGCGGCAGCCCGGGCCCTTTAAATTGCCCCTAAGCCCCGGGGCTCCCAGCCGCCTCTGCAGCGGGGAGCTCCAGGGGTGATTTAAAGGCCCCGGGGCTCCCGGCTGCAGCCAGAGCCCCAGGGCCTTTAAATCTTGATTTAAAGGCCCCGCCTCTTCCAGTTGAGGCCACACCTCTTCTGGTTGAGGCCAAGCCCCTTCTCAGGACTCCAGCATACCGGTAAGTCCTTTAACTTACTTTCACCCCTGCCAAGGGGAGTGGTATAGGATGGAAGGAAGAAATTGTGAATCAGTTTTTACAAATGTGTATCTCCAGGCTTTCTAAATCAACACTTAACTTGCACCTTACCTTCATCCAAGGGGTAGCCATGTTAGTCTGTATCCACAAAAACAACGAGGAGTCCGGTAGAACTTTAAAGACTAACAGATTTATTTGGGCATCAGCTTTATGGGTAAAAAACCCACTTCTTCAGATAGAAGTGGAGTTTTTTCCCCTGAAAGCTTATGTCCAAATAAATCTGTTAGTCTTTATGGTGCCACCAGACTCCTTACCTTCATGTTATCCTAATGGTTAACATTCTTCAGTCTAATTTTTGTGCCTGATGTTTAATTAAATGTTAGAAAAGCAAAAAGGACTTGAGGTATTTATTCCTTTTTTTTAAATTCTATTTTGAGAAAATATCAAAGTTGAATTAAAAGGCACCATAACATGGTCACTGTAGCACTTACCATACTCATCTGCTCCACCATACTCATCTGCTCTGCTCTTATTGTAAGCAAAAAAGGGTATTCAGTTGCACACAGGATTCTTTTATATTTCAGTTTAGTACCCCTTCCTCTTTACAAGAGCAGAGCAGTCTGAGGGGACATTCAGCATGTTTACTTTCTGGTGTTCAGAGGTTTGAGGCTTTGGGGAAAAAATTGATTAAAGTGACTTAATGAAATAAAACTATTACCTCCTCTCCCACCCACCTTTTTTTTCTTCTTCACACTTAGTGAGGTGTAAGTATGGTATAACCTTCTACACCTGCACTAATCTGAGCGACCAATTTTTTTAAAAAGAATTATTTTGGTATGTCACCTCACTTAATGTGAAAACTTTAATAGCTGATTTCCTTTTAAATAAATTTTAAGATCTTGGTCTAGATATAATTTAGTCCTGCCATGAGTGCAGAGGACTGGACTAGGTGACCTCTCGAAGTCCTTCCAGTTCTATCATTATAGACACTATGGATCTAGTTTGCAGCAATGCTTAATTATGGCTTTTACTCCCAGATGGCATTATATAATATAGTTGATCTGTTTTAAACAATTGAATGCAAAAATACTTTTTTTTCTGTTTAAAGTTCATTACTATTTGGCATTCATTATAATATTTTCTACAATATCACTTAATGACTTCTAATTTAACCACCACAGTTCATGTAATTGTTTTTAACTAACTGAAATACACAGGTATATTTACACATGCTATTTCTAGAGATAACTACTATATAAGGATGTAGATAGTTGTTGTCCCAGATCCCCCATCTGCAGAGTTGTAGATCAAAAAAGGCTTAGCCGCTCTTATTATTAACATTTGTTTATAACAACAGCAGCATTCTTTTGGAACCTTTCAGGGACATAACCAAAAATAACAATAATGCCCTAAGGATTTTACAATCCAGGTTAGATACAGTGATGGGATGCAGGGAGATGACATCACACTGAGGAGGAGAGGGAGACATACACAATACAAGGTGACAAAGTTGCTTGCAGGTAATATGATATTTAATCTATTTAGCTTAGTTGCTTGAACAGGCAGGCAAAAAAAAAAATCCTTGGAAAAGCCATGTGTTCATTGTGTCAGCTCCCTGAAACCAATTCTCTTTGAGGTCCCTAGCACCTGTCCCATGAACTCATAATTTAGGACCAAACTGTGGTCAGCAGATCCCTTTCTAGTGATTTGTAGAATAAAATATCTAAGCAACAAGTGTCTGGCAGTGGACTAGGAAGTTGAAAGAGGACATTGTAAAAGAAAGACCATCATGTAGACTGAGCGGTCTGCAGAAGACAATGTGGAGAACTACTCTCATATAGAAGATCTCCTTCTCACAGTGATATTCCCTATTCAATGAGACTGTAATCCCTAGAATATGACCTGCGGGTGGGGTGTCCACTAGTGCTTCTCCCAGTGGTGGTGTGCAGTTAGTTCCTCAGTGTTGGTTTTCTATTACCCCTTAACCAAATTCTGTGGCAAGGCCCATAGATGGCTGTAGCATTCTGGTGCAGCACTTGTGGGATGGTAAAACAATAGCATGTGTAACTCTGTTAAACTCCCCTTCTTTCTGCACCTCAGTTTAACTCTTCGCTGAAGCACAGACTAAAGTTCTCTCTGGTTGTGACTTTTCAGAAAGCATTGCACAGTGTCAAACCCTACAGCTGTTGTATGTGAAACCGTGATAACAGGTGTTAATAGTTCCCAGTCCATTTCAAAGAGAGACTGCCATACACTGTCTTACTAAAACATTTAATGCACACAGTAAACAGTATAAAATATGGTAAATGGTATTTGGAAAACTATGAATAACCTTTAAAGAAAAGCTATTAGTAAATCTATTGGTGTTTCTTTTACAGAGTTCCCCACTTTGTTTCTGTTACATACATTAAAATATAAAGTTTCAAGATAACATCCTTTATACTTCAGTGCACACACACACAAACACATTCCCCTCTAATTTTCTCTGAGATGTTTTCTTAGTCTCTGTAGTGTGGCCATAATATGTTCTGTGTGTCACCTGGATTCCCCAGAGCTTGAGAAGAGTGGGAACATCTGTCTTTCAACACTTCAGAACCCGTCAGCAAACAGCCTGGGGATCTCCATAGCTAGTCGTATTCCAGCCCTTGGGTTAACAGCTGACTGCTCCTCAGTTGCCGAGGAAACAGAAATCTGCAGCCTGTGTTCAAAATGGCACAGATATTGGGATCAGCATATAAAACATCCATTCCCTCGATCTCTGTGAGGCTCTCACTCCCACCATCTTCTCCCAGTAAGCTCAGCTAAGTCAGGCAAGAATTTACAAACCCTCCCCAAAACTCAGCTCTGCCCCATTCTCTCTCTTTAACTGAGGCAAAATCCCAGTTGAAAGCAGGTAGCTGATAGCTGGATATAAGTTCCACTAGCTCTGTAGCTTCTAGGGTAAAATATGCTCCCCTCAGCTCTCCCTCTAGGTCTATAACACAGACCACAGTGGAGGAAGCATCCCAATGGAGGGCTTCTCTAGTAAGTAAAGCTGGAATAGCATTGCTCTGCATCCAAAATTCTACAGGACTGGGATGCAGCCCTCACAGCACATTTCTTGGTCCTATGATGATCAGCTGCTGAGTCCACAGGGCTCTCTTTTTAACTCATATATTCATAACCTTTCCCCACCGCACCACCTGATGCTCTGATATGCTCAGCTTTGGAGGGTGACCCACCAGCCGGATTGACCACAATGAAAAGTTCCTGTACAGGTTCAGAAACAGCTACTGAGCATGTCTAGTAACTACCACACCCTAGTTCTGAATGCTCTGTGCCCTGACTGAGTTGCCCTCTATGTCCACCTCCCCACCCTCCAAACTGTTTCTCTCCCTTTGATGAGTCAAACAAGTTCAAATGCTGCAGTATATAAAGCATGTAAGTTACACAGGCAGAAGATCGGTGGTAGCTTCAGATACGTTTAAAAATCAATTTTACTGAATTAAATATAAAAATAAATCATACGCTGGCTACAGTATTCCTCGTGTTTAATTTGCTATTTTTAAAAAAAATCACTTTTCTGCAGAATTTTTTTATTCAGAATGCATAACTGTCTTGTAAAGGTCTTCCGGAGGGAAGCTAGAGGTTTTGTCAGCTGAGAAAGTTTGGGACAGCAGATGGGACCAGTGATCAAAAGTGAAATAATTAACACTGTTGGCATTTTAAATTGTCATTATTAGGTTTCAGGTTGATACACCATTGAGATAAAGGGAGCAATTTATACTTCCGGAAATGTTTCAGGCCGTCTGCAGTCATCTCTGTCCAATTTGTTTTTATGCTTGGTTCATATTACAGAAGGATTAGATATGCAAATATTGGTTAAAATATTTTAAAAGAAGGTTTATATTCTGGAGCACAATTTATCAGCATATTCCATGGCAGCAAAATCACAAAGCACATAGGGCTCTGCCCATAGCAACATCTGCTCTTGCAGAAAATGACAAAACGACCAATCTTTTCATCTCTGGACCTTGATATAGTGATCTGGCCCACTTAAGTAAAAACAACCGTGATAGACCAAAATGTGTTGGAAAATTTTCAGTAAGAGAACTTTTTCCTGACTTTTGGAAGAAGGCAGTTACTTCTAGGGTGTTTATTCTAGATCTGTGTTCCAAATCTTCATCCAAGCTGCTGTGTTGGGGTTGGGAACCAGAACCGTCAAGGTCTATGCCTCTTTATAGTTGGGTGGGGCTGTTGGTCTTGCTATATGCAACCCTGTGTTTCCAAGACTGTGGACCACCAGTGATCTGTGGAGCAGTTGAAGGTCCACAGAGAGCTGACTGGTGACATGGTGCTGGCTCTCCTCCTTGCTTTCAGTTTTTCCATCACATTAAGAAAAGCTAAACATATATTAAATACTCTCCTAGTCTTTTCCATTTAAGCAATTGTTGTAGTTGACACAGGGATTTTATGATTGCAGAGAGGACCGGAGTGATTTATGCAATCATGAATGGGAGAGGAGCTGTCCACAAGTCAATATCTCTATTGAGATGTGGCCCACATTTGAAAAAATCTTGAGAAACCCCTGCTCTTCCTGGTCAAGCTGCTCTGTAATGAACGCCACTTAACTTGCCTTTGCTCCCTGTACTGTGTCGTACACATGTGCATGCAGTTATGCTTTTGTCTGCAGGCTTTCTGTGTAAGCAGCCGTTCTGCCTTGCATTGTGGGGACAAGCATACTGCAACTCTGCTAACTGCAAGGGCTGTGCCACTTTCATTTGTGTCTTCAGCATGTGATTTTTGCAGAGCATCAGCAGTGCCTTCTGTAGTCTTTGTGGGTCATGACAAAGAGCTCCATCTTGAGTGATAGGGAGTATTTTATTAAACGATCTGAATCCTGACACTGCTGTGCACCAGTATAGTTTATGATTGCAGATAACACTTTTTTGTTAGCCGGCTTTGTGCTAGAAATGAAATGCTGGGGTTAGTTTTAATATTTCTTGAGTGATCCATAAAACCTTTAATTTTTTTCCTGGGTTCAGGTTCTAGGTTCTAAAATTAAGTTCTTAAATTGCTGTGAATACAGCACTCAGGCCTTGAAGTTCTTTTCTTAGATTAGAACTGTGGTGTGCTTTGTTCCAATTCTCCTGAAGATATTTATCCTATGTTCGCTTATTGTTTTTGACAGGTCATCTGAACAAGAATCACCAAAGTGAGTTTTCTTATAAGCATACAAAAATTCTACTGTTGAAAGTGGGGATTTCAGATATGAACTAAAATTATGACTGAATGAAATCTTTGAAGCCTTTCTATTTAAATGGTTAGAAAAATGTCATTTTATAGAGATCTTTAAAAAAATCCCCACACTAATCTTTAGAAATATGTTGAATTCTGACATGCCAGTAAGCATCTAAACATTGTAATTTGCAAAGAGTCACTTCTTTAAATTGCTCTGTAGAATATATAGTAAAAGTTTAATTATGCTAAAATCTGGTGGTGATTTATCTAGTAATTCTTTATATAGTACAACAAAACCATAAATTAAGCAGTTTGGAAGTCACATCTATCCCTAGCAGAGTGTTAACTTTTCCTGCACTGGGGAATCATTATGGACTGTAATCTGATGTTACAAGTGAAATGTGAAAATTTGCTATATTCCTCAAAGATTGTTAGTGTGATCCACTTACACATATAACTTTGGTATCTTCATAATACTGATTTATATTCGAGTCATAAATATCTTGAGGTATACAATATTAATGACAGTAATTACTAGAGAAATCAAAATCTTGAAGGTGCTGTTCCTATTTTACATGATGTGTGTGTTTATATAGTTCACTACTTTAAAACATTTTCAGGGTTTAGCAAAGTGTTCTCATGAACAATAAGGACTACTGAAGACTGAAAAAGCTGAAAATTTAAGTTTCTTTATTGAACTGAATATTCTGTGACTGTTGTAAAAACACTCCATTCACCTTGCTGATGCAAGGTAGTAAAATTAAATGTCCCAAAACTTGGTTAACCACAGAGTTAAGGTTGCACAGTGTTGGCTTGTAACCTTTGAAAACATTGAGTTCAGCTTCACTCAGGCCTCTGAAAACTGGCAAATGAAGAAAAGAATGAAAGTAATGCAAACGTAAAAACCAGGAAATATGAATTTATCATACCTCCACCCTTCAACGCAACCTTAATTCTGTTCTCTTCAAGCAATGCCCCAAGACACAATAATACAGAAGCTACACAGTGCTCTGGGAATATATCACCTGGGCATTATAGGACAAAGTCTAAAACCTTCTCTTGCTAAGGCAAAACTCAGTCTAGGTCAGATGTAGCAAACAGGAGCTACTTGCACCTGGCCTATACTCAAACACTGAGCGTACTCCACACAAACCATCCCAGACTTTTTTAATATTACCACCCCTGACTCAGAGCATTCCTTCTGAGACATTACCTTTACTTACCCCTCACTAAGCGCTAGAGACCACTATTTTCAGGGCTGGCTCCAGCATTTCTGCCGCCCCAAGCAAAAAAAAAAAAAAAAAAAAAGGCCGCGATCGCGACCAGCGGCGGCAATTGGGGGGAAAAAAAAGCCACGATCGGCTGCGGCAGGCCCTTCGCTCCTAGAGGGAGTGAGGGACCTGTCGCCCCCGAATTGCCGCACATGTGGCCCCTCTCCCTTGGCCACCCCAAGCACCTGCTTGTTAAGCTGGTGCCTGGAGCTGGCCCTGACTGTTTTGTATGTCATCAGACTGCTGACAAGAAAATCCCCATGTGCATCTCTACTGATACAACCTCCAGAACACAGTGCTGAAATGAAGAATACCTAATCCTTCAAAGTAAACATGCACTCCTCCTTGTATTAGTGTAAAAGTTCTGCCAATCTGCTCCAACTAATCCTCCGCTGTTCAGTACAAGAAGTAAGGTAGTTGGAGTGCATGCAGATAAATGCTGGAATTCTAATTTTTGCACCACCACAAATAATGGCACATTCTCTTAGAACTTCCTCATGTCTACTTATTATTGCACTCTACCTCATCCCGAACCATTTCCAATGGCTGTTTCCAGCTCCAGGGAACAGAGTTCAGTGTGCATTGTGGGGATGATGTGTACTTTAACTTAATTTTCTATGTCTTGGTTTTCGGAGGGTTGTTTTTGTTGTTGTAACTGCTCTTGTCCTGGTTTTCAGAAGTTTGGGTATAGCTGAATTCAATATTCTTGTATGGCAGAAGGCACTGCTGGGCAACCATAACTGCATTAATGAAATTTTGGTGAAGTTCATTTCCTTGTCATTTTTAAGAATAGTTTCTCAGTATCCCCATGTTTCACAGCCCAGCTCTTTTTTTTTTTTTTTTTTACTGCCTCTGGCTCCTTGGCAACGATTGCCGTGGCCACAGGATGCACTGACTGGATGTTAATCACTTCACTGCCTCTGCATCATCTCTGTGTCTTCTTTCTCTCTGCCTGTATCACAGCCTGATTCTCCTCCAGTTTACTTCCACAGGGAGAAGTGGGTGTTGGAATGGGACCCACAGGCTATGAAGCTGGAGAGAGAAGGCAGGAACTATGCAAGGACTAGAATGGAGTCAGTGGGGAACATTTTTTAAAGATAAACAGAGCGAGGGGGGGAATAGGATGAGAGAGGGTTTTGGGAGACAGAGTTCAAAGCCCCCAACATTCCTACTGCACAGCTTTCCTTTGCACCCCACTCTTTCCTGCACTGCTCCAACAACCCTTTAATTGCTCCTAAATTCTTCCACACTGCTCAGAATTCCCCACCACTGGTCCGACACTGCTCCATGACTTCCAATGGTCACGTCCTCGCGCCCACTGCTCTGACTACCCCCCCCCCCCCCGCCCACAAACCCCCACTACTCTGACCCCTGCTCCTCCCTTACATGCACATACTGGTTCCGCCCTCATCTTTGCCAAGTCCACTACCCCAGAGCTGGGCCTAGTGTATGGGGAAGGAGCTCTACAAATCCATCTGCAACATAGGAAGCTCAGAGAGGTGTGAAGTGGCTCATTAATATCAATCAGGTGTTCTGTGCTGAATGAAAACATCCCCACTACTATCTCAGTGCTGTGTACTGTGCCATTTTCTGAACACCCAGCTCCCCACTCTTCCTCAGTTTTAAAGGGGAAAAGAAATAGGAGCTATGGATGTGGGAAAGCTTGGGGGGGGGGGAGGCAGAGATGAAACTTCTATAAACTTTATCCTTAATAACTTTTTCAGTATTTTCAATATTGCTTCCCCAGAAGCTGGGATAAATGCCAAGTGGCTGAGATCAGTTTCAGGAGGATTAGAGACGTAGTTTAAGCCCCAGATGTATGCAAAAAAGTTTAAAAATCAGATGATTTTGTCAACAGATGTTGGATTTTTCTGTGGGGTAGCTTATATCTCATGAATGCCTTGTTCAAATGATCCCAAATTTTGACCAAATCACCTTATCCCCCACCCCTATGAGGCACAGCAAATTTGAAGATAATCCAAATAATGGATTTTAGAGCATTTAGAATAGTCTACTGTTAAATAGAAAGTGACACTCAATTTTAACTGGCGCTCTGGTATAAGAAGTTGATATTATATGTTTGTAATTTCTACTGTATGTTGAGTTTAAACCCATGAATATCAGTACCTTTTTAATGTACTTTATCTTTTTCTTTTAATGAAGGAATGTATTGGAAAATAGTCCAACACAGAACTGTCTGACTCATACCTCACCGATTGCCTTGTCCCAGTCTCCGAATGGAGTTGGTAACTTTTCAGGCTCTTATCCATTGGATGGGGTGGACAAACAGTTTTTAGAAACATATGACAATGTCACAAAAGGGAGCTTAACAGAAGATTCCAGTCTGTACTACTGTGATAAGGTAAGTTGTTTAACAAGGCTGAATTAAATGCAAACAGAGAAGGACTAGTATAAATGTGCATCCAGTCTGTGAGATAAAGCATTCGTAGGGTTTTCCAGCAATGTTAACTTGTCTGTTGCACAATATACATGTTTAATGGCATGCACTAATAAGAGTAAGTCTGGTTTATTAAGGTCTACATTTACCAAAGAGGAAAACACTATGCAATGTGGCAAGCAAGTCTGCCAGCTCTGTGGGTTTTCCATAGGCTCCAAATTTTCAGACCCACCTGCAGAGAAAACCCCTAATTTAAGGGGAAAGCCCCATGTAGTTGTCTGCCCTTTGCCCTAATTCCCCATCTCTGGAGGAAGAAAAGCCAGTCAGAGCTGTTATACATGCCGATAGACAGCAGTGTCCCTCAGCATAGACAGCAGGCAACAGCTGCCCACCACTCTCTGGCTCCCCTTGCCGCCCAATCTCTCTAACCCCTTTTCCCCATCCCCTCCAGAGAGGGCTGCTGCCCAGGGCCCCTGATTTCCCTCACTACTACCAACTCCAGTGCTGTGCTGACTATTCCCAAGCACCACACCTAGCCCCAAAGCCCCCTTATTGCTTCCCCTCCCCAGCCTCACAAGTTTTCCAGGGGCCTACCAACCTTCCCCTCCCCTCCCTTCCTGTTTTCCTACCCCCTCCCCTCTCCCTCCTATACAGGCGACTGCCAAACTAAACCACTTGTGAAAAGTGGGGTGGGAGAGAGGTGTATGGTAAAGTAAAAATGCCTAGGGTGTGGCAGGGAATGCAAGGGTGGATGGTGGAATAGCTAAAATTAAACCCCTTGGTGGGGAGTGTGAAATGCTATTGGGGGAAGATTAAATTCAAATGCTTCAGGGCAAAGAAGTTGCAATGAAATGTTGTGGATGGTTCATAAAATGATATTTCTTGGGGTGAAGGAATGAAATGTTGATGTGGGCAAGCGAGGAGGAGGAAAACAATCAAATGCTGGGATTTCCCATTCCCTTTCAATGACACTTAATTTTCTGATGGAAAATTGGTCAGTAAGATTTTTCAACCAGCTCTATGTGCAGCCATTATTTTTTAAGTTTTGCACCTTAGATTATAGTTTTGAAAAATCTAAGTATGCTCAGCATGCAATTTTCAAAGGCCAGTAACTCAGTCTAATCGCAGTTAATTCTGCTGTGGATCCATAAAGTGAATTACCCCTCAATGAAGATTATTTCAATGCCAAATTTTACACCTCAAAATTCAGACACTCTGGCTTGTGGGACTTTTCAAAAAGATTCCAAATACATTTCTTTATGGAAAAGTTTATTTTTTATAGTTCTTGAAATCAATAATGTCTAGCCTACTTTTGTCTGAAACTTAACAAAAAGTCCTCTTTGGCCAGGGATCAGGCATTGAGGAGGTGACAATTTCTGAAAATTATGGGCAACAGGCTTATGATCGAAACCATTATGCAGCATTAATTGTGGTAGTCTCTGCCATTTCCAATATAATAAACAGGAAAATACAAACAATTTTTATGTACAGTACAATCCTAGCTCCTCTTCATTTTTACCACATTTACTTTTTTCTTTTTCTAATATGAATTAATCTGTATAGGAAATATTGTGTTCTTTTTTGCCATCATTTTGTGTTAAGAAATAGAAAATCTTAGAAGATTTTTTTTTTTAATGTGTTGCAGAATGAAGTAATTGATGGAGATTTGCTTTTGGTGCGAATCACTCCAGATGAAGATGGGAAATTTGGATTTAATCTGAAGGTAAAAAGGGAGCCTTAAAATCTCATGAAGGTGCAACATAGTTAAGTAACTAGTGTCTTAACTGATCAAATCAATATTGTTTCCATTTTTAATGTCCATGTTTGCATCAGAGGTAAGAGATTAAGGGATATGATGATCCTTTGCTGTCCTACAAGGATTTTTTTTTTGAAGAGTTAAAAACTCTAGCAAAGATTTTTTAGAAACAGATGCTTAAGATTAAGTTCCTAAATTGTTTATATAGGCACCCAAATAATGGCCTCATTGGCTAAAGCAAGCATCCAACTGCTTCTGTTGTCTTTAGTAGAAGTTGCTGTATGTCCAACACATTTGAAAAGCAGATCATTTATTCAGGTGCCTACAAGTGGACTATGGAGCCTAACTTCAGGCACTTATTTTTGGAGAAGTAGGCCCTTCATGTTTTACCATCAACAAAACATCTTAATGGTGTGTGTGCACCCAGTGGTGAGCTAATTATTGCAAAGGTAAAAACTAGTAAATGAAGGAATTGGGGAAAGAGGTGCGGCGGCAGCTTCTGTACTTTCTGATTAATGTCCATTTTAAGGCCCTGTTACACTGCCTGAATGCTATGAAGTGGCTATAGTGAAAATGAGAATCCAGCTCCAGTTCTAGCATCTGATCCCTGTCACTTATTCATGGGCATTGTTAGGTCATCTGTTTCATTCATGAGTCCTGGGGAAGATGTGTTTTATGTCCATAAGACTTCAGTGGCATATAAAATATAAAAGGGATAAAGAAATGTGGCTGGTTTGAGACTCATAGTTTGATCCTGCAAGATGCTGAGTTCTCTGGTCCCAGTTCAGCATAGCACCTAAGCATGAGTACTGAGCACCTTGCAACGTCAAGCCCATGACAGTGAAGTACAAAGCATAAATTTTATATTCACATAGGAACAAAAAATAGACTATTTGTTGTATAATGTACTGCTTACATTCTAAGAGTATATTTATAGTCACTGTTTACTTAACATCTTGCAGGGTGGTGTTGATCAAAAAATGCCTCTGGTGGTGTCAAGAATAACTCCAGGATCATCTGTAAGTAAATCCTCATGTAATTCTTCAGTGTATGGCTCTGTAGCAAAGCTAATTTTTTTCCAGTATCTGAATATGTTGTAACACATAGCTGAAATGTCTTTTTTATGACTACCCTGTTTCCCCGAAAATAAGACATCCTCCGAAAATAAGGCCTACTTACAGTTTTGCCTCTCGTTGTAATATAAGGCATCCCCCCGATAATAAGACCTCCCCGATAATAAGGCATCCACCGATAATAAGGCATTTTTCATTTCTGAAAAATAAGACATCCCCTGAAAATAAGACCTAGCGCATCTTTGGGAGCAAAAATTAATATAAGACACTGTCTTATTTTCGGGGAAACAGGGTAGTACAATAGATGCATCATCTAAATCAAATTTGGAAGGACAAATGCATTTTATTTTAAGGTTTTATTTTGGGCACATACTTCAAAGTGTATTTTCCAAACTTTTATAACAAATTGAGATAATACCAATTTTAATTTGATATGAATCTGTGTGGTTTCTGCTGCAGTCTGCATATTGCAGAAGTTTCAAAAAGAAAAGTTTCATTGTAATTGAACCACAGTATAATGCAAGAATTCTCTAACTTTTTCTTAGCCCAGACTACATAATAGAGAAATTGACTTGTGCCCCACATCCTGCCCCAATCATGAATGTGTGGCCCACATTACCTATCTTTGTCATCATGTAACATCCATGTGGCAGCTATAGCTTGCTTTTATTCAGCTTTCAGGAATAAATACAGTTATGCAATTTAATGAATTTGTAGTTGTCTCAGAGAAATATATGAACGGGAAACAGAGGAGCCAGCCCCACATGACAATTTAGTGCTCTCCTGACAGACCACCAAGCAAGTGAACAAGGGGCAGGAAGCACAGTTTGGGAACCTTTTAACCAGAACATTGAATTTGTTTTATGGGAAAGAGATAACTTTACATGTCAACTAAAAGCAACAAGTTACATTTTCTGATATACAGTAGAACCTCAGTAGAAGTAGAAGTATTTCTACAGTAGAAATACAGTAGAACCTAAGAGTTACGAACACCTTGAGAATGGAGGTTGTTCGTAACCCTGAAATGTTCATAACTCTGAACAAAACATTATGGTTCTTTCAAAAGTTTACAACTTTTCACTTAATACAGCTTTGAAACTTTACTATGCAGAAGAAAAAACCTGCTTTTAGCCATCTTAATTTAAATGAAACAAGCACAAGAACAATTTCCTTACCTTATTAAATCTTTTTTAAACTTTATCTTTATTATTTAGTTGTTTACATTTAACACACCATTGTACTGTATTTCCTCTTTTTTTCATCTCTGCTGCTGCCTGATTGCATACTTTCAGTTCCAAATGAGGTGTGTGGTTGACTGGTCAGTTTGTAACTCTGGTGTTCATAACTTTGAGGTTCTACTGTACTGCAAGATTACTGTTGGTCTTACTATTTTCCACAAAAAGTACAGTGTATCAGTTCCTGGTTGTTTAATAAGAAGATGTAGCTGACACATGAATGTTCACTTTTAATGTGGTATGCAGAGCATCTGTAGACTATTCTGGCTACAAAACTAGAAATTCTTAATGTTATAATCTTTTCATCCATTTTGCTACTTCATTAATTTGCTCCAGAACGACTCATTATTGGTACATTTCACCTCCGGGGAACTACATGGTATATTTCCACATTATCTTTCCAGATTGTGCAAGTCACTTTTTCTTCTCTTCCCAAAAGAGGTTCTGGAATTATTTGAACAAACATATGCAACCAAATAAATCAGGTGTTTTCCCTTCTAGATCCTAAAGTAATTGAAAATATAATTTAAAGCAATCTACCTCTAGTTAAAGAATAATACTCATCTGGGAATACCTGTGGGTAGATTAACTTTTGTGGCTTTAGTGAAGAGAGATCCATCTAACTACTTTGGGTGGAAGACAATGCAAGAATGAAGAAATGGAACTATAGTTAAATGTAGGTGACATTTAAAAGTACTACATGTTAAAAAGTCAATAGTTTAATGTCCTAACAGGATAATGAGGAAGACATTAACATTATAATTGATTGAAAACAATATGGGGAATTTTTAGGACCAAAGAAGAAGTGCTTGGTATTATACCAAACTTTGGTGGCTTAAACTGGATGAAAAGGCATTAGCACCATTGTCTTGAAAAGCTTGATCTCTGAAAAAGATTTATATTGTACCTGCATTGAAAGGATTAATTCCACTCCTAGATGCCTTTTTCTCTGTGTGCATTGTGGATTCCTTGGTAAGTGGCTGGCTAACAGCTAGCATTCTTGGTGACTGGTAGAGAAGAATGTCAACTTCCAGGGAAACTGTTAATCACTGTAAAATGTTGATGCCTCACGATCCACTCTCTGCTTTCTTGTTTGAGTCACTTGATTAAATCCGGGTCTACACTAAAAAGTTCGGTTGACCCAGCTACATCACTCAGGGTTGTGGAAAAATCTAACCCCCTGAGCAACATCATTAAGCCAACCTAACCCCCAGGGTAGACAGTGCTAGGTTGATGGAAGAATTCTTCTGTTCACCTAGCTGCCACCTCTCACGGGTGTGGATTAACTTCGGTGGTGGGAGAACCCCTCGAATCGTTGTAGTGAGTATCTACACTGAAGCACTATAGTAGCGCAGCTACAGCACTGCAGACGTGCCACTGCAATGTCTTGTGAAAATGTAGCCTTGCTGTGGAGTAGAATCTCAGAGATAGTAACACCAGAGTTGCAGACTTACTGGCCAGCCAGACACCTGTGGAACCGGAAGTCATCAATCAGGCAGCAGCACAGACAAAAAAAAAAAAAATGGGCAGGGGGGAGGGATTGTTCAGTGGTTTGAGCATTGGCCTGCTATACCCAGGGTTGTTAGTTCAATCCTTGAGGGGGCCATTTAGGGATCTGGGGCAAAAATCTGTCTGGGGATCAGTCCTGTTTTGAGCAGGGGGTTGGACTAGATGATCTCCTGAGGTTCCTTCCAACCCTGATATTCTATGATTCTAAGGCAAATACTGTACTGCCTTAGGGCTTTAGCCCTGGGGCTCAGAGCTTCTGCCACGGTGGGGCTGGGGCTGGGGCTGCAGCCGCATGGTGAGGGGGGAATTCAGGGCTCTGGGTGGAGGGGAGGCTCAGGGCTTCTGACCCTCGGGAGCACTGGGGCTCAGGGCTTTAGACTGGGGGGAGTGCTGGAGCTCAGGACTTAAGCACCGTGGGGGGCATGGAGGCTCAGGGCTTCACCCACCAGGGGTTGGAGCTACAGTCATGAGGGGGGGTCAGGCCTCCGGGTGAGGGTGGGGAGCTCGGGGCTCAGGGCTTTAGACCGGGGAGAGTGCTGGGGCTCGGAGTTTCAGCCCCATGGCTCCGCTCCCAGCTTCAGCCCTGCTAGGGCACTGAGCTTGGAGCTTTCGCTATGAGGGGAGCACCAATTTCAGCCCCACCTCTCCCCCCGTAGCTAACGCCCCAAGCCCTGGTGGCCCCCTCACTGCAGCTGAGAGTGGAATGCAGCCACGGAACTGAAGCCCTGAGTCCCAGCACTCCCCCCACGTCTAAAGCCTTGAGCCCCGGTGCTTGGGCGGGACAGAAGCCCAGAGCACCCCGCCCGGAGCCCTAGTGCCCCAAGGGTCAGAAACCCAGATCCTTCCCCCCTACCCAGAGCCCTGACCCTGACCCCCCCACACACACACATCCTGTGGCTGCAGCCCCAACCCCAACCCCCCCGGCTGAAGTCTTGTTTAGAGTTGCAGAACATTTCAGAGTTACAGACGACCTCCATTCCCCAGGTGTCCATAACTCTGAGGTTCTACTCTATAAAAAAGATTTTGAAACCTTTCCCTCTGCATTCCAGATCAATCCTTGAGATTCCAAAAAGCTACCTGCTGCCGTGACGTGTAACTTTTTAAAATATATGACAAATGGTAATATCACAAAATAGTAAGACAAACATCCACAGCAATAGTATTGTACAATCCTGCTTTCTGAAAAAGTACAGCGTAGTAGGGACTTTTCCAGGGAACTACTAAAGCTGAGGAATTCAAATAATGGCCACTAAATGTTCTGGCTGTCCTTTAAGATTTTTTCTTTGCCTTTTTGAATTTTTTTCCCTTCTTCATTCATCATTTTCAGTTCTCTCCATCTTAACTATTTTCCCCCCTTTCTTCTTTTCTTTCCCTCCTTTTTTATGTCTTTCTTAAAACACCCACACACCTCAGCACACTGCCTCTTCCCTTATTCCATGCTGGAACTGCAGCTTTTCCATTTTGCTTATGTTTTCTCTTCCATTTCACTATTTTCTTTCCCCCTTATCTGATTGTGTCTTTCACACTCCCACCTGTTAGTTTGTCGTCTTAGCATACGTGCAAAGTGCCTCAGGTGGTACATGACCATGATTCATCACCAAATTTGGTCCACTGGTTGTTCCCTTGTTTCTCTCCCCAACTACTCAGATTACCCTTTCCTTCCTGCAGATTTCCCCTTTTTATCTTTCTCTCCCTATTGGTTTTGCCAATCTCACCGTTTCTTTACATCATCTCTCATTTCTTCCT
Organism: Chrysemys picta bellii; assembly: GCF_011386835.1. Lineage (NCBI taxonomy): Eukaryota > Metazoa > Chordata > Testudines > Emydidae > Chrysemys > Chrysemys picta. The sequence continues at coordinate 114,178,528 of NC_088792.1, read as the reverse complement.
GCAAATGCTATTTGCCATTAGCCCACTTCTCTACCTCAGTCCTTCAGCTGTTCCCCATTCATCCTGAAACATGTAAACCAGGGCAAGGAGGAAAGTGCTAATCAGGACGACTTGTTCCAATTCCTGTTTTTTGACAGGACAAATAACATTGGGTGAACAGACATTGATTCGTGAAGCTCTGCAACACCAACAGGTATAGGTGGGGGAGCAATTAAGATTAGGTTGAAAGGATGAGCAGATCTCTAATGCATTTAGGGGCAGGTCTTTACTACAGGGGGGGTCGATTTAAGATTCGCAAATTCAGCTACGCGAATAGCGTAGCTGAATTCGACCTATCGGAGCCGACTTACCCCGCTGTGAGGACGGCGGCAAAATCGACCTCCGCGGCTCCCCGTCGACGGCGCTTACTCCCACCTCCGCTGGTGGAGTAAGAGCGTCGATTCAGGGATCGATTGTCGCGTCCCGACGAGACGCGATAATTCGATCCCCGAGAGATCGATTTCTACCCACCGATTCAGGCGGGTAGTGTAGACCTAGCCTAGGCTTCGTTCTGATGCTGCTGGGTGCCTCCAGAACAGAATATCCGGTTTTTCTAGGGACAAGCAAACATGAGTGATTTTGTTCTGCTCCTAGCAGGCCTCTCCCAGAGGGATTTTTGACTGCAGAGGATCCTTACTCAAACAGCCTTGCTTTGGACTCAGATCTGCTGAGTCCTAAAGAGCACTGATGAAGAACTGAGGAGAAATTCCAAAGCCCGGTGCCAAGTCCAGTACAGGGAGGATTCTAGCAGATCTTCACACAATCAGGGAGCGTTCACAGCATGCATGGCACACCTAATTCCTGCCACCTTCTGTGGCTGCAGGGGCTGGAATAGGATTTGCCCCTAAGGGTGGCACATGTGGGTGTTGGAGATCAAAGGACCTGTCCAAAATTGTTAATGGGGACGCAGGGATAAAGCTGCTAACTCCCCAGTAGCATTTGATCAGTTCTCCCCTGTGGAACAAGAAGAAGCTTGTATGAATCTAACAAAAATGCATAAATCATCAGTTGTGTTTATAGTTCAGTAAAACCAATTATGTGTAATGTAGGAACAGCCCTCATATATGGTATTTAATATTAATCTTCAGTTTCCATGTATGATGATGGAGCAAAATTTATGTTATAAAGCATTTTACTCAATATAAATTGAAACTTACTCCTATTCTTTGCTATTTTAATCACTCTGCTCTCTTTTATGTGTGTGACATTTTTCAAAATCTTTCTAAAAGTCCAGATTGTAAAGCTCAGATGCATAAAACATATCAAGTGCAAACTTTTGTATAGCTGTTAATAGGCTGTGTGAACTGTTACTCTCATCTTCATTCTGAAGCCACTAGAACAATTTTAGATCTGAATCCTCTGACATAGCTTCTGATACAGAGGGCAAGACTTTGTCAGGAGAATAACTTTGTCTTTGCTGCACGATAAATTCAGTCTCCCTGAGATTAGAAATGTTCTACTGAAGGTATTGGATAAACTGAAATTTTTTTCTTTGGTTGTGAAACAGGCTGACACATGTATTCCAAAACTGAATGAAGGTGATCAGATAGTGTTAATCAATGGTCGAGACATCTCAGAGCATACTCATGACCAAGTGGTAATGTTTATAAAAGCCAGCAGAGAATTGCACACAAGAGAGCTTGCACTTCTGGTCAGGCGGAAAGGTAACTGCACTAAGGTTTTTAAATGTAATTGAGACTGTCATGCCTTTAAATTGTGGCTTTTCCCCCTTGCAATTTACTTTAATATATTCATAATCAAGAGTTATACTGTGAATGGGTCTGTATTAAAATAGAGTGGTAACATTTGAGATCTTCTCTCTTCTTGATTACTAACTCAAATGTTTGAGCCATTAGCCTTATACATTCAAGTGAGGAGCACATCAACTCAGAATGCTGTGTTTTTTGCATCATTCAACTGCAGTTTTGGTGAGGTTTTAGTCAAAGTGAAGAGTATAGACCCAAGTGGGTGAATATTCTGAGAATACTAAACAATGCTAATTTCAAATAAAAGATATGGCAGTAAGTTTCCACTTAATTTTAATTTAATTTAAATAAATAGTTTCTTGCACAAAAAACATTTTGATAAACATTTTAAAATACAGTACCATCTTCTAAAACTTCTATTCCAGATGTGGAAATAACACTAAATTCTCCCAAGCACAGACATACAATGAAAAATGTAATATACAACAAATCCAGAAGGCTCATTTTATTATTCTTGAAATAGGCATATTTATAAATTTTGTTCTAAATTTCAATAGGTGAAATTCACGGGCTTCTTCCTGTGGTGGTGGTGACTTGTTTGCCTACCCAAAAATGTACGTGAAAGGGCTGCTGGTGTATCATTAGATTAAACTTTTGAAACTTGGATGCTTATGGTCTTACCCATATTTGGACACCTAAATCATTGGTCTCATTTTTCAAAGGTGTTGAACTCTTACTGATTTGTGCAGAGCTGGGGTTGGTCAGCATGTGTAAAACTATGGCCAAATTTATTTAGATGTCTCAGTTTGGGATTAGTAGCCTAATTTACAGCATCAAGGAGGATTGAAAATGTCCATGCTTGTACTCAAGTAGGTTTTAACATAACTAAAGATTGCTACTGAATGCATGTAAAAAGTCTAAATTTGCCTCTATGTCTTTCAGTTGCCCAACCCTTGGTTGAGACCAAGTCAGAAGATGAAGCAGATTCCCAGAATTTTCTAGAATCCATTCTTCGCACGTGTTCAGAGTACGGTGACACACTAGAGGGGTCTATGGAACAACTGAAGAAAGGGCTGGAAAGTGGGACAGTACTCATTCAATTTGAGGTAGGTAACATTAAATCCACAGTTACCTGGTGGTTCTGACTAAGGAGAGACTTTAAGGCATTTGGACATTTATCGCTCCCATTCAACCCCCATCTCAACAGGCTTAATACAGCCCCCTCTCTCTCTCGCTCACTCTTACACTCTCAACCATCTTGGGGAAGAGTGAGTTATCGGTCTTGCATGAAACACCATGTGTTGAGAAAAATCACTGTTTAAGATTTTTAGTTCAACGACCAGAGCCCCCCGCCCCCCCAATTCATCTTAATTTTATGAATTCTCTTCATGCCAAAAATAAAGTTTTCTGACAGAAATCAGACCAGTCTGCTCTTGACAGAGTTTCCTGTGTCACACAATGAAAATGCAGGATTATTTTTTATGAATGCAGACAACAGTTTCTCTCTTCCTCTTTTCCTATATTTGCTGTGCTTTACATGGAGTAACAGCAAGAGCTCACTCCCTCCTGGCTTTTTTCTCCTACAAGTTTATATATTTCTGTGGTATGTACGTTTCTGTGTTGTAGAGGGAGAATCTTCTTATCTATCAGGAACTGGTGTGGAACATAAAATATCTGAGTTCTCTTTCTGGCTCCCTCACATACTGCTTGTGTGACCAGGGGCAAATCACTTAGGCCTTGTCTACACTACGAGAGTAGTTCGATTTTACTTGCATCGAAATTTTGTAATCGATATTGCAAAGTCGAACGTGTGTGTCCACACTAAGGACAGTAATTCGACTTTGTGCGTCCACACTAACGGTGATAGCGTCGACATTCGAAGCGGTGCACTGTGGTCAGCTATCCCACAGTTCCCGCAGTCCCCTCTGCCCATTGGAATTCTGGGTGTAGCCGGCAATGCCTTCTGGGTAACAAAATGAGTCGAGGGTGCTTTTGGGAAACTGTCGTCATCCGTCCATCACTCCCGCCCTCCCTCCCTGAAAGCGCCGGCGGGAAAACAGTTCGCGCGCTTTTCCAGTCATTGACAGCGCGGACGCCACTGTACTCCGAGCATGGAGCCCGCTGCGACCATCGCTGCAGTTGTGGCCGCTCTCAACGTCTCGCAGCTTATCATAAAGGTTTCCCTGAGGCAGATGCAGAAAAGTCAGGCAAGGAGGCTACGGCACCGCGGTGATGTCCTGAAGTCTGAGAGTAGCACAGACCTGTCAGAAAGCAGGCGACCCAGCGCCGAGGACATCACAGTGGCAATGGGTCATGTTGATGCCGTGGAACGGCGATTCTGGGCACGGGAGACAAGCACTGAGTGGTGGGACCGCATAGTGCTGCAGGTCTGGGATGAATCCCAGTGGCTGCGAAACTTTCGCATGCGGAAGGGAACTTTCCTGGAACTTTGTGAGTTGCTGTCCCCTGCCCTGAAGCGCAGTGACACCCGGTTGCGAGCTGCACTGAGTGTACAGAAGCGAGTGGCCATAGCCCTGTGGAAGCTTGCAACGCCAGACAGCTACCGGTCAGTCGCGAACCAGTTTGGGGTGGGCAAATCTACCGTGGGGGTTGTTGTGATGCAAGTAGCGAAGGCAATCGTTGATGTACTGCTGCCAAAGGTAGTGACCCTGGGAAACGTGGAGGCGATCATAGATGGCTTCGCAGCGATGGGATTCCCAAACTGCGGTGGGGCCATAGATGGAACTCACATCCCTATCCTGGCACCGGACCACCAGGCCACCCAGTACATTAACCGAAAGGGATACTTTTCCATGGTGCTGCAAGCACTGGTGGACCACAGGGGACGTTTTACCAACATCTACGTGGGATGGCCGGGCAAGGTTCATGACGCTCGTGTTTTCAGGAACTCTGGTCTGTTTAGACGGCTGCAACAAGGTATTTACTTCCCGGACCACAAAATAACTGTTGGGGATGTGGAGATGCCTATAGTCATCCTCGGGGACCCAGCCTACCCGCTAATGCCCTGGCTCATGAAGCCCTATACTGGCGCCCTGGACACTGAAAAAGAACTCTTCAACTACCGGCTGAGCAAGTGCAGAATGGTGGTGGAGTGTGCTTTTGGCCGTCTCAAGGGGAGATGGAGAAGCTTACTGACTCGCTGTGATCTCAGCGAAACCAATATCCCCATTGTTATAGCAGCTTGCTGTGTGCTCCACAATCTCTGTGAGAGCAAGGGGGAGACCTTTATGGCGGGGTGGGAGGTTGAGGAAAATAGCCTGGCTGGTGATTACTCACAGCCAGACAGCCGGGCGATTAGAAGAGACCAGCGGGAAGCGCTGTGCATCCGGGAGGCTTTGAAAGCAAAGTTCCTGAGTGAGCAGGGTAACCTGTGATTTTATAGTTTGTGTACTGAGAAGCTAAACCTGCCCCCGTTTCTTTACCCAGGTAATGTTGACTATCCTATCCAGTTACATACCCCCTTCACCCCCCCTCCAACACACGTGTCGAAATAAAAATAGTTCTACTTTGTTAAAGCACACCGTTTTCTTTAATACTGTTTTAGCGGGAATTTTTTAAAACTGGGACGCAGACTGTGGTGCGGGGCGGGTCTAGTGTTGTGATGCGAATGCAGCTTCTAAACTCAAGGATTGACAGGCTCCGCTGCGGTGGGATGCTTGTTTCAACGGAGCCTGTCACCCCTCCTGATCGGGACTGTGTGTATGGGAGGTCTATTTGACTTTGTGGCAGGGGGAGGACGGTTACAGATCCCATGCTGTGTGGCTCTGTGATCCTGTCTAAGGACCGGCGCTTAAGATCTGTAACTGCCCTCCCCCGCCACAAAGTCACAGAGCAACCCACCCCCCCCCAACATTACATCAAAACAACCTCCCAGACTAACCGGGGCAACTAGTCACTGCATCACTGCACTGTGTATGTGCCCTGCTGCTGTGCCTGCCCCCGACTATGTACCCTGCCAAAGGAGACTGTCCTGTCCAATTTCCAACCCCCTTTCCCCTCCTCCTCCAAAAGAACATGATTGAAACAGTAGTTAACAGAAACGAATTTTTTATTATCAACTACACATGGCATTGGGAGGTGAAACTTGGACGTGGGCTTGTGTCAGGCGGGAAGGAAAGAACTTTTCAAATTTTGGGAAATGAGAGCCTTCTGCTACTAGAGCTCTCTGCAGGGGTGGAGTGAGAGTTAGCAGGGACTCTGCCGCCTCTCCTTCTTTGCACTTTGGGTGAGGTGGGTATGGGACTTGGTGGCGGGGGAGGGCGGTTAGAGATGGACTGCAGCGGGGCTCTGTCCTCCTGCCTCCGTTCCTGCAGAACATCCACAAGGCGCCGGAGCGTGTCCGTTTGCTCCCTCAGTAGTCCAAGCAGCGTTTGAGTCGCCTGCTGGTCTTCCTGCCGCCACCTCTCCTCCCGATCCATGTTGGCTTGGTGCATTCGGGTCAAGTTCTCCCGCCACTGGGTCTGCTGTGCTGCCTGGGCTTGGGAAGAGGCCATAAGCTCAGAGAACATGTCCTCCCGTGTCCTCTTCTTCCTACGCCTAATCCGCGCTAGCCTCTGGGAGTGTGATTCCAGGCTAGGTTGTGAGACAGTCGCAGACGGGGCTGTGGAAATGGGAAAAAGGGAGTGAATTCCTCTGAAAGATAAATGTAGTTGTGAACAAAGAACATAGTCTTTCTCTGTGAACAAGACCATGCACAGCACCTTTCACATGCGCACTCAGCACAAGGTCGAATTCTCGGCCTTCGCATTCTGTGCCTGGGGTCTTGAACAGCACATTTGAGAAGCGAGGCAGCACAACGGAATTTCTGTTGCAGGCAGACATGGTAAGCCGTACACTTGTGGCAGTTTAAAACTTTTATATTACCACTGGCCTCATTTCACATTTAAATCAATGTCAGTCCCTGCTGCCAGCAATCCGGCAAGCGGGAACTCTGCCCCTGTCCCACCCCCTCGCGGCTGTCCCCGGGAATGATCCCTTTCGGCTGCCCCTCTCCCGCCTCCACCGCGTGGCTGCAAACCAGCGGTGACAGTTCTGTAAAGGAACGGGAAAGCAGTCCCAACACTAACATTCCCCTACCTAATTAAAAGCAGGTCACCATGGCCGACATCACCCTGATGAGGATCTCCGAGAGCGACAAAGAGAGAATGCTCCGGGAAAGCCTCCAAAGACCAGGGCCGTATGCCGCCCTGCTGTGCAGAGCAATGATCCCCGAGTACCTGATAATCTCGTGGCGCGGCAACGTGTCGTACTTCGGAGGACCCAATAAGGCCGCTCTCCCCAAGAACCTCATGCAACGGCTTTCAAGTTACCTCCAGGAGAGCTTCATCGAGATGTCCCAGGAGGATTACTGCTCTATCCCCGCACATATAGACCGCATTTTACTGTAGCTGCAGTAGCAGGGAATACACAGTAGAGCGGCTTGTGCAGGACAATCACTGAAAACCGGACATTGCTAGATTTCTTTTCAAAACTTGCACTGCCCCTTACTAAACCGTTAAGCGCCTAGGGCACACTAATCATGAACAACCCATTCTTTTAATTGTTAATATTCCTGTTTTGTTAAAAATAAATGTTTAGATGTTTACAACACTTACTGGCTGATCCTTCACCAGATTCTGTGTCCGGGGTAATGGCTGGGGACGCTTCGTAGGGGATCTCTGTAAGGGTGATGAAGAGATCCTGGCTGTCGGGGAAATCAGCGTTGTGAGAGCTGCCAACTGCCTCGCCCTCCTCATCTCCTTCCTCATCTTCCCCGTCCCCTAACATGTCTGAGGAACCGGCCGTGGACAGTATCCCATCCTCAGAGTCCACGGTCACTGGTGGGGTAGTGGTGGCGGCAGCACCGAGGATGGAATGCAGTGCCTCGTAGAAACGGGATGTCTGGGGATGGGATCCGGAGCGTCCGTTTGCCTCTTTGGTCTTCTGGTAGCCTTGTCTCAGCTCCTTGATTTTCACGCGGCACTGCGTTGCATCCCGGCTGTATCCTCTCTCTGCCATGTCTTTAGAGATCTTCTCGTAGATCTTTGCATTCCTTCTTTTGGATCGCAGCTCGGAAAGCACGGACTCATCGCCCCACACAGCGATGAGATCCAAGACTTCACGATCAGTCCATGCTGGGGCTCTCTTTCTATTCCCAGACTGCACGGCCATCACTGCTGGAGAGCTCTGCATCGTTGCCAGTGCTGCTGTGCTCGCCACGATGTCCAGACAGGAAATGAGATTCAAACTGGCCAGACAGGAAAAGGAATTCAAATTCAAATTTTCCCGGGGCTTTTCCTGTGTGGCTGGTCAGAGCATCCGAGCTCGCACTGCTGTCCAGAGCGTCAACAGAGTGGTGCACTGTGGGATAGCTCCCGGAGCTATTAGCGTCGATTTCCATCCACACCTAGCCTAATTCGACATGGCCATGTCGAATTTAGCGCTACTCCCCTCGTCGGGGAGGAGTACAGAAGTCGAATTAAAGAGACCTCTATGTCGAACTAAATAGCATCGCAGTGTGGACGGGTGCAGGGTTAATTCGATTTAATGGCGCTAACTTCGACATAAACGCCTAGTGTAGACCAGGCCTAAGTCACATTGTGACTCAGTTCCCCATGTGTAAAATGGAGATAATACTTCCATACCTCAAAGAGCTGTTGCATGGAAAAATTCATGTATTGTATGTGATGTGCTCAGATATATTTGCAATAAGTGTCATAAAACCCCCACAAAATAAATTTCAATATAGTTTATCAAATTAATTTCTTCACTACAGAAATTGCTGATTAAACCAGGGAATTAGGAATAAAGTTAAGAACAGCCATACTGGGTCAGACCAGTGGTCCATCTAACCCAGTACTCTGTCTTCAACAGTGGCTGGTGCCAGAAGCTTCAGAGGGAATGAACAGAACAGGGCAATTATCAAGTGAACCATCCTCTGTTCTCCAGTCCCAGCATCTGGCAGTCTGAGGCTTAGGGACACCCAGAACATGGGGTTGCATCTTGACTAGTAGCCATTAATGGACCTATCCTCCATAAATTTATCTAATTTTTTTTTTATCCGAGTTATATTTTTGGCCTTCACAACATCCCCTGGCAATGAGTTTAACAGGTTGACTGCGAGTTGTGGGAAGAAATACTTCCTTTTGTTTGTTTTAATCCTGCTCCTATTAATTTCATTTGGTGATCTCTGGTTCTTGTGTTTATGTGAAGGGGTAAATAACACTTCATTATTCACTTTCTCCACACCCTTCATGATTTTACAGACCTCTATCATAGCCCCTCTTGGTCTTCTCTTTTCTAAACTGCCCAGTCCCAATCTTTTTAATCTCTCCTCATATGGAAACTGTTCCATACCCCTAATCAGAGAAGGGCAACAAAAATGTTCTTCCGTTGTTTTTCAATGCTTTTCTTGTGGCAAGGTAATTCAGTGAACCAAATCTGGGTCTCTATGTCCCTCTTGCTCTCAGGGCCTCAATTTAATTTAAAAATGAATAAAATAGGGGCTATGATGCTGATTGTATTGTTCATTTTCATATTGAAATCAATAAACACCTCCATTTTTAAAAGTGAGTTAAACTCCTCTTAGACTCTCATCAGCTGCACCAAAGTAACGAAGAAATATGGAGACCTTGCCACAAAATTTAAGGGCAAATTACCTTACGGTTCAAGGGATTTTGTATATAATGTTTGCAGTTGCCCCAAGGTATTTCAAGTTTCTTACCATCCCTTCATCTTTTTACATCCCTTCATAGTATTTCTCTATCCCTTTTGGAGTTTCCAACTGCACTCAATTTAGCAGCCTCTGTAAATTTCATTAAGAAGTTTATCCCTTTTTTTGAGATCACTGATGATCATGTTAAATAAAAGTAGACCTAGAACTTTTTCCTTCTCTTATCCCACTAGACACTTGCCCAACTCAGTCAACATTGTTCATCTTTACCCTTTTCCCAGTTTTTAAGACATTTTGCAGTGTGTGTGTCCGTTCATATATCCAGGCTAATAAGACAGAGGTGAGCACACTATCTATAAGGCTATGTTAATACTGCACTCTTCTTTCAGCAGTGTGTAGAGTATTTACTCAGGGTAGCCCCATTAGCATGGGTTTAAGGAGCAGTGTAGACAATGAGGCACAGCTGAGGTGGATAGAGTACAGACACACCTAAACGGTATAGCTGTGTTCCCAAGTACATACCCTATATGGCTTTCTACTCTCACCCAAGTTGTGCCATCCCAACTCTACACAGTAAAAATAGCAGTAGTGTCCCACTGCCTCTCAGCTGCTGGAGCCTTTCCCCACCACAGGGAAAGATTTCGTCAGCTCCCCACCACTAGAGCTTTCCCCCACTGCAGATAAGGAAGGACTCCAGCAGTGGGGAAAGTCTCCGCCAGCTCCCCACTGCCAGACTCTTCCTTCCTCTGCCTCCCTCCTGCCAGAGCCTTTCACTGACATGTGTAGCTACACACCACAGTGTGGCCGCAGCTTGCTTTTTGTTTGACGTGTAGCTACTCATACCTAGTGCCCTGCGTGGATACAACATTTATATCCACAGATATAAAACAGGCACCGGGCTCACCAGCAGCTGTCCCTGGTCACACTAGTGTGTGCAAGTGTTTCACAAGTTCCCCATAGGAATCCCTTCTTTGCAGCGGCGTGCGCCTCCTGTCTGGGAGCTTGCGAGCCACTTTAACATGCTACTGTGACCAGGGACAGCTGCTGGTGATCCTGGTGCCCACCCAGTGGGCAGGGCTGGGGGCAGTATAGCCACACCGGAGGAGCTGCCTGGGCTGGACGCTGGCTCCTGCCAGCGGCGGCCCGACATGCTGCTGCTTTTGTCGCTGCGGTTCCTGGTAGAGCCCTGCAGCTCCGCAGATATCCACATCCGCAGATATAAATGTTGTATCCGCACAGGGTTCTACACATATCTTACACTGCACCGAAAAGTGGTGTGTAGTGGAGACATGGCCCTACTAAGTGGACTACTTCATTTTGCACTAGCTGAATTTTATTATCTCCAGAGAGAGAGAGAGAGCATTGCATTATTCCAAGAAGACAGTAATTGCCAGGATCAGTTTTCCATTTTTGAAAAACAGAACCACATATGTTTACTTCAGACTTCTGGTAGTTCCCCAGTTCTCCAGGAATTTTTTGAAAATAGTCAGTGGTTCCTTAGCCAGTTCTTTAACTCTAGGATGCAAATTAATTAGTATATATCATAGACTTAATAACCTATTAAAATTCAGTTTTAAAAGTCTGTTTTTAAATTATGGGCTCATAAAACACCTATAAAATATAAAATTCTATACGAGTTCTATACGTTTACCCCAATGTTGTGGGGAGGGGAAATGGAGAAGAAAAAATTTCTAAAACTGTCCTTTGATATATTCAGTATGTGACGGAATGAGGGAAATGTGGAGTTTGCAATGGCAACCATTGCTAATAGGCTCTGGTTTCTTATAATAGCTAAGCAGATCTTCAAATACGATGTGATAAAACAGAAAGCCATTCTTGTACCTGCTGTGCTTAGAAATTCTCTCTGGTGAGTGGACTTTAACATAATACATTTTAAGCCGGGAAGGACTCTGAAAACTCAAAGCTGAGATCTTAACATTAATAATATCTTTGTCTTCCACTAAAAGCACAAATTGCTAATCAAACCAAAAGCTGAACCTAAATTTTAATTGCTGCAAGTATTTAAAAAATGTACTAACTAGGTCTCTTCCCATGTGAGTTTTTCCCCTGCTTATGCTGTTCAAACTGAAAATGTGTTGCAAACTGTGATACTGAGTATCAGGATTCAGTTAACCTTATAGAGGAACTAATTTTCAACACATGCTTTTGGTAACCACAGATTTTTATGTAAAAAGATATTCTGTCAGCATCCTGTTGCTTTTACTCTATTTGTGTATGGAATCTTATATTAAAGACTATATTATTTTAAAATGGCAAGATACATTAAGCTCTTTGGAAGAATTAAAATTCCCCAAAATTCCTCATGATATAATAGGGATTAGATTATTAAACCTTCTTTTGCTTAGAAGAGGTAAAAGTAGAGTTGGGGGTGGGGGATGGAAATTAAGTATGTAGTGTGTGTATATATTGTGACAGACCCAGACCAGTGGGGTAGAGGAGTCTGGTAGAGGGCAAATATACTGGTCACTGGATGAGTAGTTTTCTGTTCCCTGAGTGACCAGAGCAGGGGCTGCACTAGAGTAATCAGGAACCTGCTAGAACCAGTTAAGGCAGGCAGGCTAATTAGGACACCTGGAGCCAATTAAGAAGCTGCTAGAATCAATTAAGGCAGGCTAATCAGGGCACCTGGGTTTTAAAAGGAGCTCACTTCAGTTTGTGGTGCGAGTGTGAGCAGCTGGGAGCAAGAGGCGCAAGGAGCTGAGAGTGACAGGGTGTGCTGCTGGAGGACTGAGAAGCACAAGCATTATCAGACACCAGGAGGAAGGTCCTGTGGTGAGAATAAGGAAGATGTTTGGAGGAGGCCATGGGGAAGTAGCCCAGGGAGTTGTAGCTGTCATGCAGCTGTTACAGGAGCCACTATAGACAGCTACAGTCCACAGGGCCCTGGGCTGAAACCCGGAGTACAGGGCGGGCCCGGGTTCCCCCCAGACCTCCCAATTGACCTGGACTGTGGGTTCTCCCAGAGGGGAAGGTCTCTGGGCTATTCCCCAACCCACATGGTGAATCTCTGAGGCAAGAAAATCCACCAATAAGCGCAGCACCCACCAAGATAGAGGAGGAACTTTGTCACAATATACATTGTGCTTTGTAAGCAGATATTCATTTTAAGATAAGTTAATTCTGTTGACTTGAAGGAAATAAAGACTTAAGCTTGAGCTGTTCACTTGTTCTGCCAAGTAATGACAGGGCGAAATTTTTAAGACCTTCAGGCCTAAAAGTTTGTGGGCTGTTTTCCTTATAAATAATTCTCAGTGCCTCTACAACATTGAAGAGAACATAAAGATGAAATAAGACTATGGCCCCTGTAAAACAGAATAATATTTCAATACCCTTTACAGGAAGCAGATTTTTGTTAAGATCATTGTAAAAGGTAGTAAGTAGACTTTGCCTTAATAATACTGTAATAATACTTAATAGAACTGTGAAGGAGGATAAATTGATAATCATAAAAGGTATAAGCCAATTAAGTTATGCATTTCTTAGGAACTTGAAAATTGTTTCTCTCATATTATATTAGGGTTGTCAATTAATCGCAGTTAACTCACATGATAACTCAAAAAAATTAATCACAATTAATCGCACGGTTAAACAATAGAATATCAATTGAAATGTGTTAACTATTTTTGGATTTTTTCTACATTTTCACATATTTATTTAAATTACAACATAGACTACAAAGTGTACATTGCTCACTTTATATTCTATTTTATTACAAATATTTGCACTGTAAAAATGATAAAAGAAACAGTATTTTTAGTTCACCTCATACAAGTAGTGTAGTGCGATCTCTTTATCATGAAAGTGCAATTCACAAATGTAGATTTTTTTTTTGTTACATAACTGCACTCAAAAACAAAACAATGTAAAACTTTGGAGCCTACAAATCCACTCAGTCCTACTTTTCGTTCAGCCAATCACTAAGACAAACACGTTTGTTTACACTTATGGGAGAAAATGCTGCGGCTTCTTATTTACAATGTCACCAGAAAGTGAGAAGAAACATTTGCATGGGACTTTTGTAGCTGGCATTACAAGGTCTTTACATGCCAGATATGCTAAACATTCATAAGCCCCTTCATGCTTCAGCCACCGTTCCAGAGGACATGCTTCCATGCTGATGATGCTCATTAAAAAAAGAAAAGCATTAATTACATTTCTGACTGAACTCTGTAGGGGAAAATTGTATGTTTCTGGCTCTATTTTACCCGCATTCTGCGATGTATTTCATGTTCTAGCAGTCTCGGATGATGATTCAGCGCATGTTGTTCATTTTAAGAACACTTTCACAGCAAATTTGACAAAACGCAAAGAAGGTACCAAAGTGAGATTTCTAAAGATAGCTACAGGACTCGACCCACTTTAGGTTTAAGAATCTAAAGTGCCTTCCAAAATGTGAGAGGGATGAGATATGGAGCATGCTTTCCAAAGTCTTAAAAGAGCAACACTCTGATGCGGAAACTACAGAACCCAAAACAACAACAACAAAAAATCAACCTTCTGCTGGTGGCATTTGACTCAGATAATAAAAATGTACATGCATCGGTCCACAGTGCTTTGGATTGTTATCGAGCAGAACCCGTCATCAGCATGTACACATGTCCTCTGGAATGGTGGTTGAAACATAAATGGATATATGAATCTTTAGCGTGTCTGGCATGTAAATATCTTTCGATGCCAGCTACAACAGTGCCATGCAAACACCTGTTCTTACTTTCATGTGACCTTGCATTATCTCCTGCAAATATAAATAAACTTATTTGAGCGATTGGCTGAACAAGAAATAGGACTGAGTGGACTTATAGGCTCTTAAGTTTTACATTGTTTTATTTTTGAATGCAGGATTTTTGGTACATAATTCTACATGTGAAAGTTCAACTTTCATGATAAAGAGATTGCACTACAGTACTTGTATTAGGTGAATTGAAAAATGCTATTTCTTTTGTTTTTTACAGTGCAAATATTAGTAATAAAAATACATATAACATGAGCACTGTCCACTTTGTATTCTGTGGTATAATTGAAATCAATATATTTGAAAATGTAGAAAACATCCACAAATATTTAAATAAATGGTATTCTATTATTGTTTAACAGTGCAATTAATTGTGATTAATTTTTTTAATTGCTTGACAGCCCTAATATTTATTTATTTTTAGTCGTGAGACATATAGATATATATGTTGCAAAATGAAGCTCTTGTATATCGAGACATGCCAAAACTACAGTCTCACACACAGTCATAACATTTTGTGGGTAGGTGGGGAGTTAAAAATTTAATTACTTAATCACATACAATTTTTCCCCGCGTAGACGCTATACCTTGGTCCATATTTTCCCTTGCCTCATTGTCTGTATGTCATCTATATAGGCCCACTGTGTTTTCATTTACACCATTATACAGTCATATTTATTCCAGATATGCCAGATAGAATTTGTTCCAAAAAAACACACAGATCTGCAAGACCCTGTTTAATTCACTGTTGAGGCCTCTATCCAACAAAGTATTTAAGCATATAAACGAGGGCTCTTTCATTGCAATGTGCTTGTATATTTTTAGTCGTACGTGTTAATGATATACAATGCCCCGGAAAGAGATAAAAAAGAGATTGTGAAGTTACATAGAGATTCTAAAAGTGCTTTGAGGATGCTGAGTGCACCTGGTGTGTGCACTAGTAAGACTATAAGACATGGTTACCAGAGGTTATGACCCCATACTCATCAGTATAGGTCTGAATTAGGGTTGATTTGTTGTCATGGACGCAATAAAAGAAGTCCATCATTTCTTGCACACGCAGCGTTTCAGAATTTTTTTCACTCTATCTCCCTGAAATAACTTTGCTTGCTCTTGCATGTTGGTTGTTCAGCACTATTCTCTAGGCTTTTTACACATCTCCCTTTCACAGCATACTGGACACCTCTTCTATTGTTAGCAAAAACTTCATTAATAAATTCCATATTTGAGTGTGTTACATTTGAAAAGCATGTTTTATGCTATTTGCATATGTCTAATGTGAATGGAATGTTGTTAATATCCTGCTATTAAGCTGTTTTTTTAAAAGCCACTTCAGAATTTCACAGCTAAAATGAGTAGACTTTGCCCCACCCTTCACACACACCCCCAAAGTCCATGGAAAATAGCAGTTTTAGTCTAGTAAGTTAACGTGTGCATGAATCTGCATTACTATTAATTCTGGGAAGTGCTAGTCTTCAGCAGTTACTTCTCTTCTGCTTTTTTATTGCCGTCTTCTTCCTTCCTCTATTTCTAACCCAACATTCTGCAATATTTATCATAAGACAAAGTAGATCTTGCCTGGGAACAGTCAATGACTCTCACACATTTCCTTGATTTTTCAGACATTCATGTACAGAAGATGATGGTCTAGCAATAATAGTAGGGTTTCTGTTCTTGTGGCTTTGGAATTTAAAAATCACCCTCACTTTAACTTTGTAGGCAGTGAAAAAGAGATGTCTTTCCCATTGCATAGTTGCTTTACATAAGTTTCTTTTAAAAGAAGATGCATTTACATGTGGATCTATTTAGTGTCTATCGTGTTTTTTGCCTAAGCAAATTCTTCAAAATGTTACCTCTTTCATATCTGTTTTGTAGCAACTTTATAGAAAAAAGCCAGGGCTGGCTGTTACGTGTGCAAAAATACCTCAAAATATGGACAAAAATCGATACAAAGATGTTCTACCTTGTGAGTATTAAGTACAAAATTTGACTGTTTTCTTTTAACACCTAAATAATGCTTTACATGTTATAAAACCACCACATTGAATTTTGCCATTACTGAATTTATTATATAATCAAAGTTTTGTAATTGTGCATCCATGTTACATTCTAAAACACTTCTATGCTTTGTTCATGTGCCTGTAATCCAAATGCCTGTGATCACTTGGTTATTTGACCTAATGAAAGGAGGTGATAATAAAGCATGCCATCCAGTTGTTAATTAATTTTTTTTTTAACATAGATGATGCCACACGGATAATATTGCAGGGAAACGAAGATTACATTAATGCGAATTATGTGAATGTAAGTTATACAGGCATCCATATTAATTATAGAAAGAAATGAATAATATAGCGGCCAAGTTATTTATTTATTTAATTCCAAAAAGCCTAACGTTTTGTTCACTGTAGCTTTAGGAGCTCATAAGTAGCTTAAAGTGCTTTGTTAGGAATGCAAATATTTATACTGGTGGACAGGAGGCTTAAACACATGGAAACCATTAGCAGATGTGCAGGGTTGTTTTTAATAAGGAAAAGCGGTTAGACAGTTTCATATATATTGCATCAATTTTAAGGCCAGTAATTTTGTGGATTTAATAATTAGTATTTGTCTAATAATGTATATCTAGGATTACAAGCACCTGCTGCCAGAGTGTTGCACTGGGGTAAGAAAAGGCTCTAGTAGGAGGAGGCACCGGGGAGGCAACATAACACTACAATGCTAAAAACAGCAGTGTAGACCTGGGAGGCACTGCTTGGGCATATAAAGAGCAGTGTAGGCTATATTCCCTGTGGGGTTCAGGTGTGTAGGACACTTGACTATACTCTACTCTCTTACACGGTGCCTCACCATCTACACTGCTATTTATAACTGTGCTCGCTGGGTGTGCAGTGGCTGTACTCTATGTTTCGCGGTAAGTGTAGACTCACTTTAAAAAGAATGAATGTTTCCCTCGTTGCACTTGTCTATATTTTTTCAGCATATTCTCAAGAGGGCTTGGGGCTCTGCCACTTAGAAATATGCAAGGGATGGTGTGCCAGCCAGACCAGTAGCTGGTCCCCAAACCTAGCATTCTCTTAAACATAAGATTTCAATAATGCCGTACTTCTTTGCATTCAAGAGGAAAAGGCTCTTTGTGCCTCCTTCCCACATTATTAAATTTACTCACTCAGTAAAGGGAAGGATATTTCTTACAACCTTGTAAATAAACCTCCCTTAATGTGTTACTCAGTGTGAGGGCATTTCAAAGCTTTCTTGCCAAGAGCTACAGTCTGACCTGAGTATGCTTTAGTATTCAACAACTTAAGGGTGGTTCAGAAGCTTCCCAAGACATTGATAAATGATAACTTTGTTTCAAACGCTCCAAGCCCTATGTATTGATACTTTCACTTTTTTGCCATCAATACAACACACACTATTTTCTAAATGATATCTTCATTTTAGGGTATGTCTACACTGCAGTCGGAGATTTGATTTGCATCTTGTGTAAACATACATGCACTCGCTTTAATCTAAACGGCGCGATAAAAATAGCAGTGAAGCTGTGACAACATGGGCTTCAGTATCGGTTAGAAATGCAAGTTTGTGCCCAGGGTCTCCAGGCAGGCTTGCACAGCCTGTGCTGAAGACCGTACTGCCATGAACAACCACACAATCTAGGGCAGGTGATCCCCCTTTGAGTCAACATTACACATCAATTTACTGTAACTATAAGCAGTCTGCAATGCATGCTCACATTCTTTACCTCTGATTAGGAGCAAGACCATCAAAGTACTGAAAGACAACATCACTTGCATGTTTTATATAAATGGTCAAGGAGGAGCAAGGTCACACTCCCTTTGCACTGAAGCACTGAGATATGAAACTGGTGCATCCATCATAACATCAACATATCAGCTACCTGTCTACCAGGATGTCAGAGTACCACAGCAGATGCACTAAGCAGAAAATTCTCTCAGGACCACAAGTGGGAAATATATCAGACACTGGGGTTTCCCAAGTATAGACCTTTTTGCTACAGCCCAGAATGCCAAGTGTCCACAATTCTGCTCACGAGCAGGATTGGGCTCCAAATCTCTAGGAGTTACTTTCCTCATCAAATGGGGTGTGCTTCTGCTTACGCGTTGCCCCCTCTTCCCTTCATATCCAGGGTAATACATAAGATAAAGGCCAAACAATCCGGAGTCATCTTGATAACTCCCACATGGCCCAGACAAACTTGGTTCCCTTACCTGTTGCAGATGGTGGTATGCCCACCACTCGCTCTTCCTCCTCTTCCATATCTCTGGTCTCAGGATGCAGGCCAGGTTCACCACCTGAACCTAGAGATCCTCCACCTGAAGGCATGGTTCCTCCATGGTTCCAGGACAATGAAATAACCTATTCGGAAGATGTAAGGGACATACTATTAAATAGCAGAAGGTCGACTACACGTTATACTTACCTGCACAAATGGAAGAGATTCCACATAAGGTACCAGAATCGGCAAGCCATGGCTATTACTTCCCCTTGCCACTGGTACTAGATTATATAGTGGAGCTAAAGAAATCAGGACTATCATCGAGCTCACTTAGAGTACACCTGGCAGCCATCACAGGTTTCCATCACAAAGTTCATGGGTTCTCAGTTTTCACCCATCTTATCACTAAATGGTTCCACAGGGAACCATTTGAAACCTTTATCCTGAAATACGAGTTCCCACCCCACCCTGGGACCTTAACCTTGTACTACACTGCCTCATTGGTCCCCCATTCGAACCCAGGGGAACATGTTCACTCATGCACCTATCGATGAAGGTGGTCTTCTTCGTCGCCATCACATCCGCACAATGAGTGGGAGAACTAGGGGCTGTCAGGGCTGGCTCCAGGCACCAGTGCAGCAAGCAGGCGCCTGGGGTGACCAACGGAAAGGGACGGCACATCCGGTCTTCAGCGGCAATTCGGCGGCGGGTCCCTCAGTCCCTCTCGGGGGGGAAGGATCTGCCACCGAATTGCCGCCGAAAAACGAAGCGGCGGCGGTAGAGCTGCCGCCGAAGTGCCGCCGATTTTTTTTGTTTTTCTTTCCCCGCTTGGGGCGGCAAAAACGCTGGAGCCGGCCCTGGGGGCTGTCATGGCATACCCCCCATATACAATTTTATTTAAAGACCAGGTCACTTTAAGACCACCCTCTAAATTTGTACCCAAAATACCTTCCTCATTCCATCTGAACCAACCTATCCACCTCCCGTCTTTCTTCCCTAAACCTCATGAGAACAAACGAGAGGCAGTGTTCCACACTCTAGATGTCAGACGGGCATTAGCATTCTATCCTGAAAGGACTAAACTTTCAGGAAGTCACCCAAGCTATTTCTTTCTGTTACGGAAAGGTCGAAAGGATCAGCCATATCTAAGCAGAGGATTTCCAGGCATGTTCACCTTTGCTACTGTCAACATGATCTGCAACCCCCACCGGGAATTTGAACATGCTCCAGCAGATCGCTCTTCACTTCAGTAGCCTTCCTGAACAATGTGTCCATCCGGACATCTGTAAAGTAGCCACCTGGTCATCAGCCCATACCTTCACAGAGCACTATGCAATTGAGCAAGGCTCGACCTCAGATGCTTTGTTATAGGATTAGCTATTTTATCATTGCATACAGATCCAGCTCCAAAGACCCATCCTTTCAGCTAGGGATACTGCTCTATAGTCACCTAAAGTGGAGCACCCACAGGGATAGCTCAAAGAAGAGAGGATTACTCGCCTTGTGCAGTAACTGAGGTTCTTTGTGATGTGTGCCTTCAGCTTCTGAGGCACATGGCCGTGGGCACATCTGTGATAGCTCTTGCCAAACTTTGCATGAAATGCCTCCAATCATGCTTCAGTTCAATTTACAGACCGAACAAAGACAAACTCCTATGTATGCCCACCAAAAGCAAACCGTCCTGGCAAACCCTGCATGGGAATCCTGTTTGTGCATTCTTCTCCAATTACTACTTCTCACCACTGATGCATCCCTCATAGGATGGGGCGCACATCTCAACGATCTCACAGTGCAGGGCAGATGGTCTCCATCTGAGATGTGCCTTCACATCAATGTACTCAAGCTCAGAGTGGTCAGGAACGCATGTGCTCATTTCCTTTTGCTGATCAGAGGTATGCACACAAAGGTCATGACGGACAACATAGCATGCATGTATTACTTAAACCATCAAGACGGCATTACTTACAGAGACCGTGCAATCCAGCCCTCAAATATCTGCCAGACATTGTCTTCAGCTTGCCCTCCCTTTGAATGAAAGCACTAAAGCTATGGAACTGGTGCATTTCCCACAATGTTACAATATCAGCGGCTTACCTGCCAGTACACAACATGACAGTGGACAGTCTCCCCTGCAAATTCCCACGTGACCGAGAGAGAGAGAGATGCAGTGGTATTCCATGACACATTCTGACAATAGGATCTCAATCTAGTATTAAAAGAAGTGACTAGATTTCCCTTTGAACCCCTGGCCACTTGTTCTTTAATTCATCTTTCCATGAAGGTGTTCCTGATCACCATTATCTCGGCAAGAAGGCTAGAGGAGATAACAGCCGTGATGGCATATCCACCCTTCACAGTGGTTTTCTTCGACAAAGTCACGCTGAGACCACATCCAAAGTTCACCCCAAAGTGACTTCTGCATTTCACGTGAACCAACTCATTCACCTTTCTACCTTTTATCCCAAACATCACCAGGATAATAGGGAAGCCATCCTCCATACACTCAACGTAAGGAGCCTTGTATTTGGAGAGGACAAGAATTTTTAGAAAATCCTGAGACTCTTCCTCTGCATCGCAGACAGGTCTACAGGCACATGATTTCAGCTCAGAGGCTCTCTAAATGGGCCTCAAACTCTATCAAGCTCTGTTATCAGATTCGCAATTTAGCACTTCCATCTGTAATCCGCACACATTCTACGAGATTGATTTCCTCGTCCATCACCTTCTCCAAGGGTATCCCTATATCAGAAATCTTCAGAGCTGCTACCTGGGCATCTGCACATACATTTGCCTAACACTATGCCATCGTGGGGGACTCTGCTGTAGACGCCACATTCAGTGCCACAATACTGTCATCCATCACAGGCCCGACTCTGAAGCCCCAGCCTCCAGTAGGGCATACTTCTCAGGAGTCACCTACAATGGAGCACTCGTAGGGACACTATTCAAAGAAGAAGTAATTACCTTGTGCAGTAACAATGGTTCTTCAAGATGTGTCCCCCTTGGGTGCTCCATGAACCATCCTCCTCCCCTCTACTTCAGAGTTCTCATCATACGCTCTGTGGTAGAGAAGTAACTGAGGAGGGTTTGCCCGTTCAACGCTGGATAGTCTTATGGCAGACCACAAGGTGGGGGTGGGCCAAATGGACACTTCTACCAAAATTCTCCAATCAGCAGCACAGGGACACAGATACACCTGCAGTGGAGTCCACAAACCAAACTCCACCTACTTGAGACGCCAAAAAGTGATTCTACTCTCTTAGCAGATATGCATAATGTCCATCTCCTTTCTCATTTGCTCTGATTAGCAATGAAATAATCAAGTTGGCACTTAAATCGTCATAATTAGATTTCAGAGTTAATCGCATATTGAAATGAACAGAGTCAGTTTATATTTCTCTGAGAGTAATTATTTAAGGCTACTCCAGATTTGGGCCACCTCACTGCATCAGTTCACCTTTTGAAGGTTTTCTTTTTCAACCATGAGAGAGAGAGACATTTTTAATAAATGATCATATATATTCTGGATCACAAGAAGACATTCTCCAGATAAATTTACCAGTTTATCAAACCACCACATATCAGCACAGTTTGACCCCTGCAACTGGGTTTTAGGTCATGAATGGGAAAAGTGTTGAGAACTGCTGCTGTAGTTTACATTTCTAGCAGTTGAGAAGCTAAATATAGAGGGTAAATGTTGGGAAGCGGAAGAAAACGTGAGATTTTTTTGTAAGTATATTTTTTCTTTTAAAATGTGGGAGGAATAGTATAGAATTATAGGTTGTAAAATTGTACAACAGGATAAGTAAAACATTTTCAGGAGAATTCAAAATATCTGCCTGTTGAGAGTAAATTTAGCAAGTCAGTACATAACCTTTCATTTTAGATTAAGTTGTAATGATTTGTATGCTACACTTATTAGTTTGTAAAGGGCTTCAAGGATCTGAGTGAGTTTATAACTAGGTTTCATTGTTGTGTAGAAAAATAATTTAATAGAAATTGCTGTGTTTCAGCATGTGATTTTGGTCCATTTTAAATTAGTAATCAAATATTGTGATATTCTGTAAAATATTTAAAGTGAACTTGTTAATCTTGTTACTCAAATTGTTTCTTTAAAATTCCTTCAGCAGATCATCTTTGTGAAAGTTATTTTAAACAAGAAAACAATATTACATTGGGCATTTGAGTAATGAGATTAAGGTGTTTTTTCTCCTGACAGATGGAAATTCCGTCAGCTGGCATTGTGAACAGATATATCGCCACTCAAGGTCCTCTTCCACATACCTGCGCACATTTCTGGCAGGTAGTCTGGGATCATAGGTTATCGCTGATCATCATGTTGACAACCCTCACCGAACGAGGACGGGTAAGCCTGTATATCCACTCTTGAAGCTTGCAGTTCACATCAGTCCCGAAGTAATTAAACATTTATGTCTAAATTGTGTTTTGGTCTTGGCTATTGAAACTGGTTTATATTGAAATCCTTTCTGCTAAAGAAGCTTGTGTATCTTCCTTCCTTTTTGAACTTTGTTTCTTATCCCCTCTCCTGAATAAATAACTCTGCAACAGTTAGGCCTGCTGCTTGTTTCCTGCCACTCTGTGTGTGAAAATGTATAAAATATTAGAATGGCAGATTCTGATACCTGCTTTTCTGAAAACATCATGTGAGAGGAGTTAGAGAATGCCCTCTAAAGCATATAGCCAAAATTTAGTCCAGTTAAATTACTTATGTTGTTGAGAATCTGTGAAAAAATATTTTGACTCCTTTCTTAAAACTGCTTTGAAGAATCTGTTAGAGAATCGATTTACTAAATTATGGTTTTGAAATCAGTTCATAGACTCTTCAAGTCATAGGAAATCCAAAAGTGCAAATATTTCTATATCCAGTGTACAATATATTTGCTCTCTAATTTATCATATGCATGAGGTGAAAAATCCCTTTACCTCTAAAACAGTGGTTCCCAAACTTTTTCAGAGAGCGAGGCCACAGTCAGGAGCAGGGCCCCGAAGCTGTGGCTGGGAGTGAAGCTGGGACTGGGGGTGGGGCCAGAGCCGAGTGGAGCTGGGATCGGAGTGTGGGCTGGGTGGCACTCCCTCGACACCCCCTGAAGGGGTTGGCCCAGGATCTGCCATGCACCCCTGAATGGTCTCACGCCCCACAGTTTGGGGACCACTGTTCTAAAAAATGACCAGCTAGTGCAGCGGTGGGCAAACTTTTTGGCCCAAGGGCCACATCTGAGTATGGAAATTGTATGGTGGACCAGGAATGCTCACAAAATTGGGGGTTGGGGGTGCAGGGCAGGGTGAGGGCTCTGGCTGGGGCTAGGGATGAGGGTTTGGGGATACAGGAGTGTGCTCCGGGCTGGGACTGAGGTGTTCGGAGGGAGGGAGGGGGATCAGGGCTGGGGCAAGGAGTTGGAGTGCAGGAGGGGGTCAGGGGTGCAGGCTCCAGGCGGCGCTTACCTCAAGCAGTTCCCAGAAGCAGCGGCATGTCCCCCCTCCGGCTTCTACAGGGAGGTGCGGCCAGGTGGCTCTGTGCGCTGTCCGGTCTGCAGACGCCACCCCTGCAGCTCCGATGGGCCACGGGAGCTCGAGGGCCAGATTAAAACGTCTGGAGAGCCGGATGCAGCCCCCGGGCCATAGTTTGCCCACCCCTGAGCTAGTGAATGGATGACATATAAACTTGCTGTGTTTAAGGATTCGGAGGCAGATCAAATGAGGAGCACTGCTCTGAGTAGTAAAGGTTCTTCTTTGAGTGCGTGTTCTGTCCATTCCATGCTAGGTGTGTGCACGCCACGTGCACACTTGCCGGAGATTTTTCCCTTAGTGGTATCTGTAGGACCAGCTCTAGCGTCCTCTGGAGCCATGCATCTATGCACCGGCATAAGGAGCCCTGCCAGCCTTGCACCTCTCAGTTCCTATTTACTACCCATGACAATTGCCTGGAACTATCCTTCTTGCTCTTGCAAGGCTTCTTTCCCAATGGTTTGAACTTTTCTGTCATATATTGCAGAGTTATTGTAGTTAGTGTATATAGTTCTTCGTGTCCATTCCATAACCCATCCTCCTACCCCTCTGTCAGAGTTACTGGCAAGAAGGAAGTGAGAGAGTGCGGGCACATACGCGCACAGCTCCAGAGGGCACTAGAGCCAGTCCTACGGATACCACTAACGGTAAAATCTCTGGCAACTGTTTATGTGGCACACTCACATCTAGCATGGAATGGACATTAGCAACACATGTCAAAGAACAGTAGTTATGAAAGGTTAGTAACTGTTTTTTTCTGGCATCTGGGAGGTGGGACAGATCGTGACTTTTGCCTGCCTTCCTACTGATAGAAATCCTCCTCAACCGTTAGCTGTGTTCCCAAAGTAAACTCTCAATGCACTGTCAATTCCTGAAACTGACATTCTGGTTGGGAATCTGGTTTGGGAGCTGGTTTATTTGGGAGTGAATATTTGGAGGTTCAATTTAAGACACTGATTGGGAAGTAAGTGAGAGCAGCTGAAGGAAGGCAGGGAAGTTCGAGCAGACTTATAAATTCTGAAGACAGAGTTAAGAGTTTGTTCTTCAATTCCTTAGTGAGGACAAGTCCTTAAAGCCGTAAGGGTTAAGGCATGATCCTTAGGTACAGTTAAGTATACACAGCCATTCACAGAAGCATAATTAAAAACCTTAACTCTGGCAACAGTTGTTTCGCCATCTCAAAGAGCAATTTTGGATTTGTGACACTTTTTAGCAAGGACAAAGTTTTATTACAACTAGTATAAATACAGTAACAAAGGTATTGAATATGTCAGTGATGGCCACCCATTCACTGAACTAAGAATGGGTCCCGTAGAAAAAAAATTGTATGTAACCATACCATAATAGTAGGTGACTGTATCATAATGCGTACACACACGGGGTTGGGGGCTGGGGCAAATTAAGGTTGCCTGGGCAACCTTAAATTGGCATTTCCCAACTTCTGAGTGCTTGATTTCACAACCATCATCTTTCAGATATAATTTCCAAGTTTCTTAAAAAACAAACAAAAGACAGAAATAACATGTTAAACCATTTAGACCCCTAGCTTAGGTCACCAGTAGCTTCTGCACCTTTAAATCCAAAGCACGGATCTCCATTGCCTGAGCTAACGGAATAACTGGTAAGATTGCTCTCCTTTTTGTGAACCAAACACTTGAAGGGGATGAGAGACACATTTAGCCAATGGGTTTCACAGGTATGTAGTGGCAGCTGAGAAATGTAGACACTCGGGACACCTGTGTTCAGTTCCAGGTTCTGGAAGAGTGTGCTCCCTAGTTCCCCCTTCCTTTGCTGCCCCCTTCTTCCCATGTCTCCCCCTTTTTCCACACTCCTCTGCCTTCTGGTTAGGTGGCTTCCTCCTTGTCCAGGCTGCCTACAGCAGGAAGAGTGCAGGACAATCTCCCTGCTCTTAGTTATGATGCCTGGCACCCAGCTGTCCAGAGGAGCCATTGTAAAGAAAGTACTGCAAGCCCTGGGCTGTAGAATGCCCAGTGCAGATGGAATCTTCACAGAATTCAGCTGCCAAACTCTAACCAGTCTCCGCTGAGCATGTGTGAACTGCGACTTTTTGGGGGCCTGTAAGTTAGCCAAATTTGGGCAATTTTTTTGGTTACAAAAAGCACATCTGACACCAAGACCACCCCATGCTAAATTACAAGCCCTCCCTTGAAGCACAGAGGCACTAACCTCAATGAAATATCTGTACGTTTTTTTTTAACATGGGCAAAATGTATTTCCTGTCATTTCATTTTCAGAAATGACTGAATTATTTCAGTTGAAATTAAAAAAATAAAAGCCTGAGGCAAGCAGTCAATGTGAAATATTTTAATTCTAATAGTTAAAGTTTGGCAAAGTTATAAGCAACTGAAAGCAGAGTCTTATATTGGAAAGGGTGAGGGAACTTAACTATAAGTGGCACTAAAAACTTCACCTGTAATATTTTAACATATAAAATATAGTTACATTATAAATTATATATATTCTATCTATGTGCGTGGATAGAGAGCACCAAATTGACACATACTGAAATGTAACACTGTTGTTGTAAATCCTACTTCATTGTTTTAATGGATCAAATAGAAATAAGTTATTGGGTTGTCTGCCCTCCAGTTGCTTGCATGTTCTCATCACTACAACTCAGTCAGGCTTCTCCAGACAGTCAGAAATTGCATTCGTAAATACAATTTCCAGCTTTTTAGACTAAGATGATTTCAGGCCACACACAACTGTCTTGCATGTCCCCAGGTATTTTGGTAGTGCTTCTTTGATGGGCACAATGGAGGAGGACCTTGCAAAGCATTTAGATTTATTCTGTTTCTGTCTGTTAAAATGATGGCAGTTAATTACAGATATCTACAAGGTGAAAATATGTTTAAACAGATTAGATATTTCTTTACTGAAGCCTGAGATATTCAAGGAATGTCTCACCAGCATAGTTTTTCAGTACAGTGTTTTCCATGGCACTTAATCCCTTCGATTAGATGGGTGGTGACACTACACTCCTTCTGTCATTCATGCTGCTCCAGCCATTAAACACCATTGCCCTTCAGACAGAGATAGAACCCAGGAGTCCTGATTCCAACTTTCTATTTCTTTCTACCAAATAGTTGTGTAACTTGCTGCCTAAATGTGCATCCCATCCCTCCCTAGAGGCTGGACTGCAAAAAAAATAAGATAATCCTGTAGCTTCAAGGGTAAAGATCTGTGTGGGAATATGAAGGTCCAGAATTCAGACCCTTCTGACAACCTGTGTGTGAGGGTGCATAGGAGGGGGGTCCTTATGACTGCATTTGATGGAATTTGTTGATTTTTTTAAACTAGCTTATTTAATTTACACAATGAGAAAAAAGCCTTTTCTCATGGTGTTATCGTTAAAAACCTTTATAAATGTCACTTATGGCATGACATACAACAAACCACAGGTGTTCCACATTTCTATAGTTTGTCACTCATTGTGATTGCTTGTATCACACACTGGCAAGCCTGACTGTTGAACCCCTCTGGGCCACAGACGGCAACTTTCACTTTCCTGTATCAACAGGAGTGATTTTGGCCCTTGGTTCCTAAATTCAGCCTGTAAATTGAGGCATAATTAATCATTTACGGGGAGGATTTTTTTCCAGTTCAGTCTTACATGTTTCACTTCAAAAAGAAATATTCATATGTTCAACAACTGACACACTCTCATTTCCATGAACCAAAGTTGCTCATCAGTTTTTCCAGTTTCTTAACTCAGTTTTCCCCGTCAGGCATGAAGGATGATTCTTTTCAGATACCCCAATCATTATATCTGAATATGCCTCTGCTAGTTTTCTTACACAATCCTCATGATCAACATTTATAAACCCCGTTCTGATTTTAATGATTTTACATTAAAAAATATGAAGAATGATCATGTGGAGAAACCAAGAGAATTTTTCATGTAATGCATTGGTATGAAAAATTAAAATAGGCACAACTCCTAGTGGCATGGAATATGATATCTGGTAATGCTCACTCCACTAGCCAGGGTGCATCTTTGATGGAGGTGAAGGAGTATCTTTTTCCTTTCCTTCTCTGAGTGAAAGGAGAAAAATGGAGATCGAAAGCAGGAGCAACTGAGGCAGTGCTACTGGTGCTTCCCCAGCTCCCCCTTCCTCTCCCTGCTCCATGCATGTATGAGGGATGGGAAGGGTGATTGTCATTCCTTCTCCCCACCGCCCTGTATCACAGGATGGGCTGCCTCATGGCATCCATCAATGGAGCCTGTCCCGCCTAGTCCTGCTGCCACTGAACTACAGGGCTATGAGGGGCCAGCTGATTTGGCTCTTGCCTGCAAGGGCAGGAAAGGTGATGGCATCTGCTTGCTCTTGCTGCTGGCAGATAGCCACGTGGACTCTGTTCCAGCTGCACTCTTACTCAGGAAGCTAGGCTGACTGCCAAACTTTATTTGGGGTCTGGAAGGGACTTTCCCCAAGTGACAAACTGCTGTGGGGGTGGGTTTCACCTTCCATCCAGCATCAGAGGTCCACTTGTGGGGGTGGGATTAAATTACATTGTTGCAACTTTGATGGGTTCCAGTGGGGTCGGTGGGTTAAATAGGGTCCAATGTAAGGTCCCTGTAACAAGAAAGGCTGCTTTGAGTATGGGCCCCGAGTACAACATTGTGCAGAAGTGGGCATGCCTGCATGTGTTGTGCAGCATGTGGCTTTCCTCATCTCATTTCTTCAGCCTGAGCAGAGGAGGGGAAGTGGTTGTGGATCTGGCTTCCAGCCAGCATCCCAAGCAGGCAGGAGGGTATAAAAGGGACACTGCCTTCATTCCCACCCCTATGCTTCTAGAATCTGGAGCCATTGGTGCCCAGTTGAAATTTGCAGTGAAACAGCCTTACCAGATGATTCGGGAGTGGTTCCCCACTGGCTTTTAATAAAGTTACAGTCTTCACATTTATCCATGTTGTGGCGTCTGTCTCATGGTTTCCATGTCCGCATCAATGCTGGACTATTCCTTTTCCTAGGGGACAATAAACGTGGTAAAGGCTTCTTCATTGTGGTGCTTTTCTGAGTCTGTTTAAAAGGTAATCACATGTTTTGGTTGTGCTGTTCACTCTTTTTTGACCTGTAAGTAAATCTCAGTCTAATGTTGTTAGCAGGCATTATATTCTCATCTTGATCACTACTTTTTTTGAAAGTCTTGTTACTAACTGATTATTTTAAAATAATTTTCAGTAAATTCAGCTAAGGGTGATTTTGGAGGCATGGGAGTGGGGCTTGTTTAAATGCCATTAAAATGGATACCTTCTTTCATGCTGTATTTTGGAGAACGTTTTTAAAAAACATTACGTCAAATTATTAACAAAGTGTGGCTATTTGGAAGTCTTTGGGGTAAGTTTTAAAAATGTTTGGTAGAAGAAAATGTCATCAGGAAAATCTTGAGGGAAACAAAGTGAATGTATAGCTTGAATATCTAAGGTATATGGTGTTTATCAATTAAAGTTGTTATACATTTTTCCCAAAGGTATAAGTGCTGTTTTAATAATCACTGAGCTGAAAACAGATCCTTTCATAGGGCAAAGTACGTTCTTATATCTAGTTTGAGTGGCCCCATTAATATGAGGGGAGAAAAAAATTCTACTGAACAAACTATTTCTCTCATTCTCCCAAACCATTTGAATTACATATTTCTGATCACATGAAGATGTAAACTTAATCTCAGTGCCTGAAAAAGCTGATTTATCTTAACTGCTCTAGTAAGATAAATGTTTAGTCATGTTGGTTGAAATTTTGCAGTTCTTAATTAGTCCTCATTTAAGCAAAGCTTCCATTGACTAGAAACTGACTTAGGCAATGAATAATTTTTCTTGCAAAATCTTTCACACAAAATGTTGTTTTAATGGTATTTCTGAAGTCTGAAGTTTCTTCAAATGTGGTATTTTTAATGCAAACCATAATGTTTAGTGCAGAAAATCATCAATGCACTTTGAAATTTCATATAAATTATTCTAGTTTCATACAGTGATATAAACTTAAAACCAGGCAATTTTTGAAAATTTAAATAATAAATATGCCACTCACCCTAAAAGGGACTACAGGATATGGATCAGTGAGAAAATAGAGGACTATTGGTTCACAGTGCTAATGGGAAAAGTAGAATTGTCAAATTCAAAACCTAGTGGAGATTTGAAGTCTTTTTCCCAGTAGGAAGGAATTATTTTATTTTGTGGAAAAGTCTAAAAGATTTTGCAAGATTTGATACACATTTCATTTATATGGTTGCTAGGGTTTTAAGGGTGGAGGGATAGCTCAGTGGTTTGAGCAGTGGCCTGCTAAACCCAGGGTTGAGAGTTCAATCCTTGAAAGGGCCACTTAGGAATCTGGGGCAAAATCAGTACTTGGTCCTGCTAGTGAAGGCAGGGGGCTGGACTCGATGACCTTTCAAGGTCCCTTCCAGTTCTAGGAGATAGGATATCTCCATTCATTTATTTATTTTATTTTAAATACAATCAGAATAGGGAAGAGTATTCTTACAATGATTTCTCTCTCTACAAGCGCAGATCCAAAATGTGAACATTTCAGGGACAATCAGATGGCATGATGAGAGAGAATGTATAAGCATTTCATGAAAAACATGCCAGAAATAATTATCATTTTACTTATTTTATGGGGTATTCAAACCAACTGGCACAAAATAAAATATAATGATTGAATCAATGAGGAGTTAGAGTTATAGAGATGATAATGCCATAGCTTAAGTTTCTGTGATTAGCGCTCTTCTCCCAAAGGAGAAGTTGTTCAGGAATACACCTCTACCCCGATATAACGCGACCCGATATAACATGAATTCTGATATAACGTCGTAAAGCAGTGCTCTGGGGAGACGGGGCTGCACACTCCGGCAGATCAAAGCAACTTCGACATAACACGGTTTCACCTATAACGCGGTAAGATTTTTTGGCTCCCAAGGGCAGCGTTATATCGAGGTAGAGGTGTATGGTATCGCTCATCTAATATAAGCTTCACATATATACGTTGAGACAATATGAAAGATGATTTTTGGTTGTGGAGGTATATATATGTACATAAGTATAAAGGAGCTTTTAGATGTATAACCTTATTTGCAATTACTAAGCGAGAAGAAAATTTTAAGATATGTAGGTGGCTTAACCTAAATTAAAACCTAATCAGAATCCTTGAGAGAAACTTAACCAGGCTGTCTTGAGTATTCAAAAGCAGTGCACGCACTCTACAGCAGTGTTGTTGCTAAGAAACTGTAATGTTTCAACTTGAAAAATATTTGAAAACAGCTTTAACTAAACTGGAGGCTAGACTCAGGAAAGCTAGCCCTGGTGTATATTAACCATACCTCCCCGCACCAGCTAAGCCCTCTGCATCCACCTGATGAAAGATTCATACCAGAAGAGAATAGATGGTTCTGTCCTCTTTCAGCATTTTTGTAGTGAGCTTTAAACAACTTTAACTTCCACTAGAGCTCTTCACTGTGGGAACTGCTGAGGGAAACTGTTGAATTGACAGAATCCCAGGGTGCCTTAGTATCACCCTTTTTTGGAGTCCTTTTCAGTTATGTTGAAGGAAAGCAAGAGGAGCTTGACTGGCTTTGCCTGCACTTAGGAGAGATCCTGCAAAGGATGGCATTCCTTTCCCACACAGCCATCCATGGAAACCTAGGAGAGGGGGAAAACAGGAAAAGCTGAGAAACCAATAACCAGTTACTAAGAACACCCCGGGCAAGCGGGGTGAGGTCGCGAACGGGGATGGGCAGATGGGGGGGGGGGAGCCCCCCTACCAAAACCTCCCCCTCCTGCCCGCCGGCGGGCCCTGCCAATCAGCGCCTCCCACTCCCTCTCAGCGCCTACCGCCTGCCACGGATCAGGAGGTGCTGAGGGGGGAGGGGAGAGGAGGGCAGAACTGGGTGGGGAAGAGGCGGGGTGAGGGCAGGGTGGGAGTGGGTCCTTGGCAGAAGGGGTGGGGTGGGGTCAGGCCCTGGGCAGAGCCAGGGGTAAGCATCCCTCAGCAGATTAGAAACTCGGCGCCTATGTCCCGGACCCGCACCCTCCTAAAGACGGCCCTGATCCCATGAGACAGTCGGGGTGACAGCCATGAGGGTGAAACTCACTCCAGTAGCCACTTTGTTTTCCAAAGTCTCTTTCTTTAAGGGCCCCAGAACAGAGTGAGGCGTGGAATAGCCCATCCCCTTCTTATTTTTTCCACCAGTTAGACCTAATTTCTGACACACCAGTTTTGGTGCATTGGTTTCCAGTTCCACACTTTCCTTGTTTATCAAACATAATTTTAACACAGTCCTTGAGTTATATCAGGAGGCCTTTTTGTTTGGACATATTTAGTCTTTTTGTCTCTCTTTTTGCAGTTTTTCCCATTAACATTTGTCTTTATTAGTTATTTTGACATTTTAGGAACTTTCACTTTTCACAGTTGAGCTCACAATTAGGGTAAATTTGTAAGTCCCAATTATTACAACAGGCCATCCTTAATGTATTGTTCACAATATCCAAATATTGCTCATATCTGTGGATATTCTTTAATTGAGAAAGACAAGAAGACATATTTATTGTATGCTACATCCAGGGGTTACTGATATCTTTTGCTCTGAGCTTAGTTATGGTTTTCACCCTTCTGCTTACAGTCCTAACCAAGTCAAGTTCCAAAAAGTCCGAAGTGTTACCCGGGGTTCTTTCAACCCAAATCACTTGGTAACTTTTATTCTGTGTGAGGTGGTGTCAAAAAATAAATCAGGGGAGACACGGCCGTCCAACCAATAGATGACTGGCACAAACAGGACAACACAAGAGTGCTTTCACTTAAAAGCTAAACTTTACTTGGTCTCAAGCACTAACACACATCCGCAACAAGATTAATAAAACACCCCCAACCCTCCATAATTACCGAAGCTGAGTGTGGCTCTCAAGTGACACAGTGGCAGCCTGTCTGCCAGCGGGGAACACAAGATGCATCCAGAGGGAGAGAGCAGTCTTGAAGCTTTTCCCCCTTATTTATACATTAGTAATACAATGACACGTCCCTTAAAGAAAACTTGTCAAGCAAGCATTTCCACTGGGCAAGCAAGAGGCTCCTTTTGATTATTGATTAACCAGGTGTGGGTCTTTCCAGAGCCTGCAGCATTGAGACCCCAATAGACATTCCTGGGGGTACATCCTGCACTTTTAAAATGCATGTATCAGCAACTTTAACACAATTTTTACCAGGAAGGTCGCGGGGTCAAGCTGCCCTTTCTGAGGCACCCAAAACCCCCTCCCCTCCTGCCTTGGTCAAGCTGAGACTGCTGAATGGCCAATTTACAGCTTGCTGACTAGGCTGTCTTTAACAATAAGCCATAGTGGTTTTAGGCACTTTACTGGTTTGCCAAAGTCTTCTTGTACAAAAGAATGGAGGGAATGGTGAACTTGTTGAGTTTATAGCTTGTTGAGCTGTTCTTCCAGACATAACCTTGGAAGGCACTGTTGATTCATGTGCCAAATACAGAGCCGATAATTAATATAAAGGCATTGGCTTTGGTCGAAATAATAACATTCCCCTACCTCTGCCCTGAGTAAAGCAAGTCGGGTGTAATTTGAGAGGCTGAACATTTCCTTAAAAACGTGTTTGACACAACATCTAATTCACTAGTATTCTTCCAGCCCCATATTTTTGCACCATGTAGTATTTGGGCACAGACTTTAGCCTTGAGAACTCTAAGATTGCCCCCATGGACGCGAGTGAAGTGCAGCACTGCTTGTATAGAACTTAGGGCTTTCTTCTTTATCTCCTCTATAGTCTGTCCCATTGGCCATTATATGTAAAACAAACACCCAAATGGGGGTGAAATCTGGACTATTCAATCATCCATTTATGCAACCTTGGTCTATGGCTGAAGACAAATACTATAGTTTTCTGATAGTCTAAATACATGTTGTTTATCTCCACCCCCCCATCCCCACCCTCTGGAAAAGGATAATATGACTAAAAGTAAATACCTTGATATTTGTCATTCAATTGAAAAATCAGCATCCTCTTTGAAAACTGCCCCTCCAGTGTAAATCACACATTAAACATACTTGTTCCAGCGTACTCCTGGCAAAAGCCTTTTCAGCTCATTAAAATCAGCTGCAGTGCTTTTGTTCTCCAAAACAAAGAAACTGTTATCCTAGTTCACTAATGTAGTTTCTCTTCCTCTTGCCAATCCCCACTGTAATCCCGCTAATTTATACTGCCTACCCAACCTTAATGCCTCCTAAAACTTGCAAAACTATATGCAAAGGTCAAAATGGCGCATTATTAAAGTTTAAAAAAAATCTCCTTGTAATTAGTTATTTTGACCCCTGGATATATATTCGTAAATTTATGGGGGAACAACACTGAGGTTTGACATTTTGATCCAGTCTTCAAGGCCAGTCTCCATTTTTGTATCCGTGTATACCCATGATTTGTAATATTAAATTGATATTGTTTCAAAATATTGTTGTTCACTTGAAAAAAAATTACTATATGTTCCTGTGAGATTTCAAAAAAAGAAAATAGCACTTAAAAATACCTGTTAGCTCCGACCACGTTTTTGCAAAACAAGAATTTCATTGACCCAACAAAAACTTGGGTTGTATTTTTACAGAAACTCTGTTACTATCCCATGATCAGCAAAAATTTGATTGCTCAGTGGTCGTGGGGGGTTTTAAATCTCAGAAAGCAGGCATTGAGGATTAAAGATGTTCAATAATGCCATTAGATGTGATGGGTCTAATTCTCCACCCGCTTGTACACTGTAGTCATTCATTGACACTTGTGTAAAGTGAATGTGAGGATCACAACTTTGGCATTCAGCATGCACTTTGGACGGGTGTAAATGACTACACAAGGCCGTGGAGAATCAGGCCCAACACGTCAAGCTGTTCTCAGGTGCAGATGCACACATTCCACAAAACAAACCAGAACAGTTATAAATAACATTACTGAGCTCTCTGAATGTTGATGTAGGAAGAGATAGTTGGGTCACATAGATGCCCTGTTCAAATGAGAAAATGAGAAAAAATATATTAATTGTAAGCTCATGGCTTGTACTTTCTTTTTTTCTTTGCAGACCAAATGTCATCAGTATTGGCCTGATCCACCAGATATAATGGAGTATGGCAACTTTCGTGTCAAATGTCAATCTGAAGATTGTACTATTGCCTATGTTTTTAGAGAAATGGTGATTACAAATATTGAGGTGAGTGCTTTTCTGTAGTGTGGCCTTTAGCTTTTGGGGGCAGGGGGGTTGTTTTGTTTTGGTTTTGCTGTAGTGAGAAATATAACTAAGTACTGTCAACTTCTATATATATTACAGGTATTACATGAACCAGTGCATTTTGATTTAATTTTCTTTAGGGATGCCCCAAAACCATGCAATTCTGTAGATCCTTCTAGTGAGTTACTTTAATAATAAAAAAAAGGGCTAAAAAAGTAACTAATTATAAGGCCTTATTCTATTATTATGTTATTTTTATTTATACAGTATTATACTCATTCATGCTGCTTTAGAGCCCCCGACTCTAAACAAACATTTAGGGCTAAAATATAGATTTTTTTTTCTTCATAATATTTTTGCTCATTCAAAAGCAGAGGCTGGGACAATTTTTCAATGCCACACACCCATAGGGCAATTAGCAGAAAAAGGTGAATCCTTCTAATGTAGTTTTAAGGGAGCTTACAGAATCGTGTGAATCTTCTGCCATTAGTTTTGTTAAACTGAAAAGGCAGCTTCATAGAGTGCACAGTTGGAACACTTGCAATTTATGCAAGGTTTTTGTACCCTTCGGCTGCTGCTATTTTGTTGTAATGAAAGGAGAGAAAAGAGAGGAAGAGTCAAATGTATGAAACACTTTTACAGACTTATTTGTACTGCAAAGTTCATATTCGGATCACATCCAAGCTTCTTGAAAGTCTGAGTTTGTTTATACAGAGGGGCTTGGTTCCTGTCCACCTCTAATTTTAAGCTGCCCTACATTTTTCTCTCTGACATCTTTACATCCTCTCTCAAAGTTCTAACCACAAAATATCTATTATCTATTATCTTCTGAAATGGGGAAGCATTTATGTCATTGTAAAATATTCCATAGGAATCTACCACATACTGACCAGTTTTTAAATTAAAGTATCAGAAATCATACCTTGAAAGTTAAAATAAAAAAATCTTAAATCTCTAGCCCCTCAAGCTACATATCTGACAACTTCTCCCCAAAGTAACTACACTACTCCAATTGCGTTGCAGAGTGTAGAATTTACTGTGTTCCTCCTGCCCCCTCCTTATTGCTTTGAAAAAGTGTTGGAGGCACAGGCACACACCATATTTGCTTCTCTGTGTGAGTAGTTTGCTGTTTTCCTGCCTTCGTGTGCGCACATTCACATAGCTCAGTTACCTCTGACTACCAGTGGTATGTATTGCACCCATGTAAACTTTTTGAAAAACCCAAAGCCAGATAAGTAATACAAGCAATTTGTGAGAGTATAAATGGAGTAACACGCTACTGCAACCAAAGTAGTGGTATTGGGCATACAGGGATGAAATTTATTCTAAGATAAGATAGGAAAATAGATTAAGCATAGTAGAATTTGGACTTATTGATAGGAAGGGAGACATGTAAATGTGGGCATTCTGAAAAGTGAATATTTATTGTGATAACGCATTAAAAATTTGAATCAAAATCTTAGGAGAGCACATCAGAAAAAGTCACAACTTTTTGAAAAGGAGAATGAAAAAGGGTAATGAAGATATTGAAGTTTGAGGAACACTGGGATATTTAACAAAGGAGCACATTGGTCCTTAGGAAGGAATAGAGCAAAATACAGAAAACTGTAGATGCTTGCAACAACAGAAGTAGTCTTGATGGACTAGTGTGCTCTTATTCTAGAGAGTTCTTATGTAATGTGCTTGCTCATTATATTTGATGTCTGTGTGCTATTAAAAATGCAGCTCCTAGCACATTCAAGCCTTCATTTGTCATGAGTAATACATTCATTATTTAAATCTAAAAAACCGCTCAAAGTGCTATTGAATTTTGTGTAGCGGTCCCCAGGTGCCTCAATAATGTGTCCCTTCAGCACTCACACATATGACTCAGCCTGGAATCTTTAATGAACACCTAAGATCACACCACAGACTCCCTGGCTTGTTTTAGAATGAGTCAAAGTTTCATCTAGCCTGAGTGCTATGATTCAAATGCACTCTAGCTTCTCCAGTTAATGAGAACAAAGCTGTTCTATCCATAATATATGTAATCACTGTTCCACCTCATCTCTTTGAGACACTGATGGTGAACTGAACAATTCGAGGAACTGAGGTGGTTGTAGCCACACAGTCCTTCTATAATTTCAGCTCATAATGTTTGATACCATGAAAAGATGCTTGTGTGACCCCGTCAGAAAAAACGTGGTGAACTTAAAATGTGACCTGAGTATGCAGTGATATCTGGAGTGTGAGGGCAATGTGAATGAATGAGAGCAGCATTCTTCTCATTTGAGTGTTAATGTTGAGCTTAATGATGAACATTGAAATGTCAGCATAGTTAACTATTTCACTGTTACTAAAAATATGGACGAAAGAGGGTTGACCATATTATGAAGATTTTTCATGGTCTTCGTGAGTGGCATTTCATTTTGTCATGGTGATATATTAGAGCTTGGGGGAATATCACCGCTCATTTTTTCCAGTCTAACCACTGGAAAACAGTCTAGTTTAAAAAGTTAAATGTAATATGGACCAAAGCCATGCTATAAAAGTAGTGTTTTTCAAATTATGCCCCGTGCATATGTTGACAGCTGTTTGTATGCAAATAAAGCAGAATGAGTCAGTCACTGGAACGCATTTGCATGTGAAAATAATTGTGTTAAGAGGAGTGCTTTTGTATGATGAGAATCAACAGGAAGTTAAGAAACTGAAGTAGTTTCTAGTACATGACTTCCCTTAGGTATAATTAAATGAAAAAGAGCCCTTTGTACAATAGAATTTCTAATTCTGTTGTACAATTACATTTTCTATTGAACTAATTACATTTTCATCATACAGAATGAAGTGCTTCCACAGGCAGTATAAATATAATTCATTAATCATTTCTCTAACATATCCATATATACTATACATAACCTGTCCTGTTAACAGGAATCATAGTTAGCAAATATGCCCATGTATGCTTATGTTCTGACCAAATCTACAAATAGACATACATTATTTAACATTTCTCCTGTGTGTCAATGTATAAGATGTATGATGACTATGAAGGGGAAAACAGATTTAGAACTGGTCACCAGTCATATTACCTTGTATTGTAATCCTACTAAATCTCTCAAGGTCACAAGGCTTGCACTGGGTCAGTATTTGGAGGGAAAACCTAGCGTGCTGCAGGTAGTGATAATTTTGCAGGTGGCACTGTTCCGTCAGTGTCGGTACTAAACCAACATTCAGTGCGGTGTTAGCAGATGCTACTGCAGATACCGTCTTTTGGATGAAATGTAAGCAAAGGTCTATACTACTTAATCATTAAAGATTCTATGGCACTTTTTGCATGACGGAGGAGTGTTTAACCCCCCGCGTCCAGACCAAATTTCAAATCTGGTAATTGTATTCTGCCTGTAAATTTCTTCTGCAATTTTAGCAAGTATTTCCTCCTTTCTAATCTAAACTATTGTGTAATATTGCTGTACATAGCTGTTGCCGTGTGTTACTTCAGAGATGGCTGCATTTCTTTGCTGGAATTACTGTTCCCAAAGTATTAATGGTAAAGCATTTTGAAATCTTTTGGGCTGAAAGGAGCTATATATAGTAAATATGCTCTTATTAAACACCTACATTTATTTTTAAACTTTGTTCTCCAAGAATCACTTATTTTATTGTTTTTTAATAAGAAAATATTCTGTTCGAAAATCTTGCAGTCTGTTGTACAGGATATGGAGCCTTGTGCTGCCTAGGTAAGTTTATTATGAAACAAATTGCATTTATCCAATGAACTTTAGTAAAGTGACTACAATACTGAGTGAGATATGATGACACTACAATTGCATTTCAGACAGAGGAAGAGCACACTATCACCCATCTCCAGTATGTTGCTTGGCCTGATCATGGTGTTCCTGATGACTCCAGGGACTTTTTGGAGTTTGTCACCTGTATGAGGCCAAAGAGAGTGGAGAATGAACCGGTCCTTGTTCATTGCAGGTACTTGAAATAAAAGTTCTGTTACATTGGATGGAGTCCTAGAGATTTAGTATTCCATCTGTCCTGTAGAAAGGAAGTGTCATTTTATACATTATTCAATAGTATGCACTCTGCAGGGCAGCAAATTCCTTGAGATAAATGTGAAATTGTAAGGCTATAAACCTATTAGTCAGTGAGCAGTTATCCAATGGAGACGAAAGTTACGGTATTGTATGTAAGGGGTTGGGTTTATTTACTAGCCCATTGTCTCCTTTATGATTAATCTTTCTGGTTACATTGTTCGATTATATGACCATCCCACACCAATAACTGTTGTTTAATGTAATAAGCAACTTAATGCTTTTTAATAGGGCTGTCGATTAATCGCAGTTAACTCAAAAAACTAATCGCGATTAATCGTAGTTTTGATCGCACTGTTAAACAATAGAATACCAATTGAAATTTATTAAATATTTTTGGATGTTTTTCTATATTTTCAAGTATATTGATTTTAATTACAACACAGAATACGAAGTGTACAGTACTCACTTTTTATTAGTATTTTCGATTACAAATATTTGCTCTGTAAAAATGATAAACAAAAGAAATAGTAGTTTTCAGTTCACCTCATACAAGTACTGTAGTGCGATCTCTTTGTCGTGAAAGTGCAACTTACAATATAGATATTTTTTGTTACATAACTGCACTCAAAAACGAAACAATGTAAACTTTAAAGCCTACAAATCCACTCAGACCTACTTCTTGTTCAGCCAATCACTAAGACAAAAAAGTTAGTTTACATTTATGGGAGATAATGCTGCCCACTTTTATTTACAATGTCACCTGAAAGTGAGAACAGGCATTTGCATGGTACTTTTGTAGCTGGCATTGCAAGGTATTTACATGCCAGATATGCTAACCATTTGTATGCCCCTTCATGCTTCAGCCACCATTCCAGAGGACATGCTTCCATGCTGATGACATTTGTTGGGAAAAAAACATGTTTGTTAAACTTGTGACTGAACTCCTTGGGGGCAGAATTGTATGTCTCCTGCTCTGTTTTACCCGCATTCTGCACATATTTCATGTTATAGCCATCTTGTATGATGATCTAGCACACATTCGTTTTAAGAACACTTTCACTGCAGATTTGACAAAACGCAAGAAAGGTACCAATGTGAAACTTCTATAGAGAGCTACAGCACTCGACCCAAGGTTCAAAAATCTGAAGTACCATCCAAAATCTGAGAGGGACAAGGTATGGAGCATTCTTTCAGAAGTCTTAAAAGAGCAACACTGTGATACAGAAACTACAGAACCCGAAACACCAAAAAAGAAAACCTCCTGCTGGTGGCATCTGACTTACGATGATGAAAATATGAAAAGTTTGAAAAATTATGAAAATGAACATGCG
The DNA here is from genome assembly GCF_011386835.1 of Chrysemys picta bellii. Lineage (NCBI taxonomy): Eukaryota > Metazoa > Chordata > Testudines > Emydidae > Chrysemys > Chrysemys picta. The sequence continues at coordinate 114,138,007 of NC_088792.1, read as the reverse complement.
TTGGATCGTTATCGAGCAGAACCCATCATCCATGCATCCATGTTCTCTGGAATGGTGGTTGAAGCATGAAGGGACATATGAATATTTAGCGCATCTGGAACGTAAATATCTTGTGACACGGACAACAACAATGCCATGCAAACGCCTATTCTCATTTTCAGGTGACATTGTAAACAAGCCAGCAGCATTATTTCCTGGAAATGTAAACAGTCTTGTTTGTCTGAGCAATTGGCTGAACAAGAAGTAGGACTGAGTGGACTTGTAGGCTCTAAAATTTTACATTGTTGTATTTTTGAATGCAGTTATTTTTGTACATAATTCTGCATCTGTAAATTCAACTTTCATGATACGATACTTGTATTGGGTGAATTGAAAAATACTATTTCTTTTGTTTTTTACAGTGCAAATATATGTAATCAAAAATAAATATAAAGTGAGCACTGTACATTTTGTAGTCTGTGTTGTAACTGAAATCAACATATTTGAACAAGTAGAAAGCATCCAAAAATATTTAAATAAATGGTATACCATTATTAACAATACAATTAATCACGATTAATTTTTAATCGCTTGACAGCCGTACTTTTTAATAGTTATATAATGAATTTAACCTCAAAATCCTTTTTGTGTACCCCTAAACAAACAATCCGTCAGTTCTTCTTTTCACTTTTCAGTCTTAAGGTTGATTTTAAATAAAATCTAAAAAACAATATATCATTTTTTAAAATCATAACAATTTTAAAGTCATTTACTTAAACTTATGGTTTTATTTTTTCTAGGATTTTCTTTTTATTTATGTAAAAATGCTGCTTTCTTGCAGTTGCATAAAGAAAATGTTGCTTATGTTGTCCTAAAAATATACACTGTGTTCTATTCTTACTTTTAAACTGTGTTGCTTTTATTCCCAAAGGTATGTAGAGTGTTTTAATGTTAGTCTGTGATATGTATTCAGTGCATGGCAAAAGCCTATTAATTTTATGGGGGGATTCTGTTACATTTTGTAGTGCTGGAATAGGCCGCACTGGTGTATTGGTCACTATGGAAACAGCCATGTGCTTAATTGAAAGAAACCAACCTGTTTATCCCCTGGATATTGTACGAAAAATGCGAGACCAGCGAGCTATGATGGTGCAAACATCAGTAAGTTAAGAAGAGGGAGTCCCTTATGCATTGTGCATGCTCTTTGTTTCATTATTAACATAGAGAAACATGGGTTCTTCATATAAAGTTGATTTAGTTGTTTGCATGATTTTCAATTATTTTTATATTGCATTAGCTCAAAACATAAATTAACCTTATCAGAAAGGACAGTCCTGCTTGTGAGTTGTGTACTACAATTATTTGTAAATGTTTAAACTTATTTCTTGTCTTGCCTTTTAAAGACGCATCCATTTTTGTAACTAGCAAGTAGTAAACTAGAATGAACTTTGAGTCAGATTTGTATATATCTCTTATACAGATATTATATACAAACATTTAAAATACAATTTAGTTTGTAAATTTCATCCTTAATAGAGAACCTTTCATAAACTAAAAAGAAAAGGAAGATTTTCAAGTGTGGTTTAACAAGAAAAGTGACTATGTGGTGGGTGTCTGCCACGCGTCAGGTGAAGACACTCTATGCCAACGGGAGAGAGCTCTCCCATCAGCATAATAAAACCACTTCCACGAGAGGCAGTAGCTATGTCGGCGGGAGAAGTTCTGTCCACACTGGCGCTTATGCCGGAGTAATTTATGTAACTCTGGGTTGTTTATTCACACCCCTGAGCGACATAACTTACGCCAATGTAACCTGTAGTGTAGACATAGCCTAAGTCTTGTCTTTAGGGAGAAATCAGATGGGACAGCAGAGGTTTAAAAAAAAAAAACTCACCACCATTCCAGAATCAAGGGCAGGAATCAGAAGGAGGCCTAGGTTGGGGGGAGAGGGGAAAGAGTAAGCAGCAGAGAGTTTTGAAAATCAAGAAGCAGTTTTGAATGGGCTTTAGAAATGAATAGGTTGCCATTGAAAATATTAGGAGTGGAGGAGCATAGGTCACACTTTCTTGAACAAGGGAATAGATTAATTATTGGTGACAAGATCTGGATGTCAGGTGGAATGAGAACAATGTGCTTGTTTCCAAGGCAGTAAGTGTCTTGAACTAAAGTGGAGTAAAGGGATTTAAACCCACAAATGTGACAGTTGAATTTGGCACTTTGTATCTATTGAAACTTCAGAAGGAATGACATAGAAAATGCCTCACAGTTCTCATTCAAGCAAAGGAAAGAGGAAGCTAACTGAGGAAAAGGTGTAAACTCTACTTAGTAATGAGTTAATTACCTTAAGAGCAGGCTGTGTGATTCACCAGAGTAATTATTCTATTGGATCCAAAAAACTGTGTTAAAAGAATGTTAAGATTACAAAAGCAAGCCTTCAAAAATTAGGAATTGCCAGGATTAAGTTTCCCTTTGCAACCTTAATCCTGCTCCTTTGGGCATATTCATTATGATAGTCTTTAATTACATGATTACATACTAGTTTTTTACATGGGATACCTGCCTCATGCAGTGAACATTTACTTTTATCCTTCTCATTCCTTGCGTGGTCCCAGGCCTTACTAATGGCACACCACCCAAGCGCTGCTCTGAATACAAAATTATTAATTTCTTTATGTGCATTTTTGTGGCACTCATCTGAGTGTTTCAGAAGCAGTAATGTATTTATTTTCACAACACCTTTGTGAGATTAGATGCTGATATTAATCCCATTTGACAGATCGGGAACTAAAGCACAAAGAGATGAAAAGCCAGAATTATTGTGTTCATTAATTTTAAGTACCTGTTTAAAAAAAAAAAAGTCACAAGTGCTTTCTCTCTCCTGAGGATTAAATAAAAGTTTTATTTGTCCTTTCCTGAGGTAGGAAGGACATGCCCAAAACATTTCAAGTCAAATTCGGTCTTCAGCCTGGAGCCCTTCAAGGTCTAGCCCCAGTGCAAAAAATTTGGGGCAAGATATGTAAAAGGATCTAGGTGTGTAACTGCCAATTTAGGTGCCTGGATCCCAGAATCAGGCCCCATTGGGGATCAAACAACCCCCACTCAGTTGCTGCTAAACCCTATAGGTGCCTGAAATTGCTGGTGCCTAAAGTTTTGCAGTTAAAGTTCCTTAAGTCTATATGTCCCTGCCTCTGTGCATGCACGCTGCAGCACATCCAGACATCAAAGCTACAGAGAGATGCACAAATCAGGGGAAGGCAGGAGTTCTTCCACCTAACACCTGCAGGGCCCAACCTAGTAAGCGTACCTTAAAGGTTGCCTGCCGAATGGGGCACCCATAGGCAATCTCACACAAAAGGAGACAGTTGGGGGGAGAGGAGGAGGAGGAGGATCTCTGTTGTAACTTTTAGCCCAATGGCTAAAATACTTACCTGGGATGTGGGAGACCCTGGTTCAAGTCCCCCCTCTACCTGAGGGAGACAAAGGATTTGAACTGGTATCTGCCACCTCCCAAGTGAATATCTCAACAATTGGGCTCCAGGATATTTTATTGTGTCTTCTTCAATCTCTCTGGTTGAAGCTGTTCTACTGTGATAATTTAAAAAGTCATTGGGATGGGGGCGGGGAGTGAGAGAGAACAAGCATGAGAATGACTCTGCAGTCTGGTGGTTAGAGCACTCACCTTGGAGTTTGGGAGACTCAGGATCCAGTCTCCCTGCTCCAATGACTTTAACTGTATCCACGGTGGAATGGTTTAAAGAGGAGAAACTGAGGGAGCCCCACATCAGAATATTTTCAAAGCACTTTGAATTTGTATAGCACTCTGTGTTCAAAGCAGATATGTTCAAGTAGATAGTGAAGCAAAAGAGAATTACAGTTTGGCTACAGCAGACTGGTCACAAAAAGAGGGTACGTATAGGTGAAAATATTCAGAAATGAGTAGCTTTCTTGAGATGATTATTTAATTGATTGCTTTAAGACTTTAGGGAGAGATTTAGCAAGTAGGATTGTTAGGCTGCTTCATAACAGGGAATTGTTAGCTGGATGACAGGCGAGTGGATTTTCTCTAGTCCTACTCTACTATATAACCCCTAAAGAAGAAAAAGTTATGCTGACTCAGCCTATTAAAAACTTGAGGTTGCATAATGATAAACGTAGAAGGGGTAGCAATACATTAAAAAAGATGAAGAAGTCTTAAAATCAGGTTTGACAATGACTGCTATACCTACATTCACAATTTTTTTAAAAAGCTAACCGTGGGAGTGTTTCAGTGGAGGACATGAGAACGCCGTTGAGTGAGCAATCAGAATGCAAGCAATGGCAATTAGAATGGCAAGGAAAACAAGTAGTCACTGTCTGCATCATAGGAATCAGTGATGAACATCCAATCTTATTTCTAAATAAGTTGCTTACACAATGGAGTTAACAGAAGTAATAAATCAGGGAGTTAAATATCACAGTTGACTTGTGCAGTCAGCGGTGAAATATGCAAATGACTAACAATGAAGGAAAAGTCAAAGTAATTAACAAATATAAACAGAACAACAAACATCACAGTCATAAGAACAAATTGATATTTGAGATGTGAGTAGTTGAGTAGAGAGTTGGGGGGAGGGGTTGACATGAAAATTGAGCTGCAAAAAGTTAACTTACATCCCCAAGATTTCCTGTAAATTTTAGCCAATTTAGTAAAGCACAGGAAAAAAATTACTCATCAGGTAATGCACAATGATAACATATTGAAAACTGAGGCCTAAATGCAACTTCAGGACCTTCGCTCCTCAGGCTGGATGGGGCTGGGAGCAATGCTAAACCTTGAAGCTTTTTTTGGCGGGGGGGAGGGATTAATATAAGCTACTGCCAAACACCCCATTGCAATCAACATGAGAATGTATGGCAGATGGCTAAAAAAAGATTGGGAATGTGGTTCAAAATGAAGGAGTTAATGCATACTCACACTTCTGGAACCTAAAATCCTCTGGGCATATTATACTTGAGTTGCTGGGGAGCATTCATATTTTGGATACTTGAAGCCCCTTCTGAGAAAGCAAAAATATGTGTAACTTGGTCTCACTTTCTAGTGCTGCTATAAATCTCTCTTGAATTTTTATTGTGATCCCATATTCTCAGGCTTTTATATTAGCCATAAATATTTGCTTCAGGCTAAGTATGTTTTGAAACTTATATGGCTCCAATTGTCAACAACATTCCCAGTTCAGAAAGAGACTTAAATATTTTTAATGAATGTCTGGTACAGAGAACAAGGTTATGGAAAAAATAGAAATTTGTTTAATGGTCTACTTCTTAGATGCTCTTTAAGAGGAAAAATACTCTAATCTCATTTGTAAAGTACTTCATTATAAAAATATTCCAAAGTGCTGTAAGATTATAAATGAGCTCAAAATGTCAGGGGTGATGAGGTAAAAGGAGGGTGACTGTCATAGTTCAGAGTTCTCTCCCAAAAGTTTGTACCCTGCCTGTACAAAACTGAACTAAATCAATTTCAACTTGTGCAGCAGTGTTGATATAGTTTGGAAGATAAAATCCTTTGTTTAAGCATTTTAAATGAGACATGAAGTACAGCACCTCCTTCCATTTGTTAAATTACGAGACTGTTTAATACATTTCCCTTATTGTAGTTTGCATGCTTTGAGGACTCAAGTAATGTGTATATTAAAGGGATGGATAAATTGCTATCTTTTAAATGATCAATTAACATCAGTACAAATTACACCATAGATAAAATATATGAAAGAAAGTAATTGAAACAAATTAGCTTCTATTTAAGTAGCCATGTGGACTAAGGAATCAGATGCATAAATTTAGATTTTCCTTCTGGTTAAACCTTGCCTCTTGGATGTTTGTACATTGCACCCATTAAAGTTACCAGGAGACTCATGCTTGCATCTGAGGTCAAAATTTGCACGATACAACATTTGGCGTTTACTGGAGTGTAAATTCTGCACATATCTCCACTGAGTGGGGCTGTAATATTTTTATTTTTTCTATCTGTCTTTGTATCTGTCCACTTCTCTTGCCCATGTTTTAGTGCAACAGGTGGCAATAAAGCTGAAGGTAGTTTACAGTGTTTAGTTAGTATTCATTACTACACTATAATCAATAGCTTGTAAGTGATGTGACTGACCATTAATAGTTTTACTCATTCTTTTTTTCATTACACAGAGTCAGTACAAGTTCGTGTGTGAAGCTATTCTTCGTGTTTACAAAGAAGGATTAGTTCGACCACTGGATTCCAGTTAGTACAGCTGTGAAAGGATTAATTTCATCTTCTAAAAACACCGGTTGTCATAAAGCCAGGGTCTCATTTCTGTAGGTGACTAGAGAATTCATCAAAAGCCCATGGGAAGTCAGATGAGCACATTTGAGCTGTGGCACTTTAAATTTCCATAGACAATTACTAAGTCATGTACAGTATATAGAAGACATGTGTATATATATATATATATGTAAGCAGTTGTGCATAATATGCATTATATACTTACTGAAAAGAAATAATCAAGGAAACTTTAGTACGTAACCTGCATCTTTTACTGCTGTAAAAACAAGTTTTCCTCTAGAATTTACTTTAACCCTGGTGTTTACCATTCTAAAATACAAAAGGAAAACCAGCAGTATTAATAAAAAAGTGCCCCAGTTAATGAGGTATTGAGTGTCTTCATCTCCTACTGAAGTCCATGGGAGTTGAATGCTAAACACCTTGCAAGATTGGGACCAAAATATTGAAATACAAAGTAGAGTTGGTCATATTATTTGGTTCCTGGAGGTTTGTCAAACATTTTACATAAATAGAATGCCAAGGGCTAAACCCTAAACATGTCCATTAAGAGCCGGAGTAATTAAAGAATTAACTCCCATCAACCTGATTGCAAATATGCCGGTTATATTAATAAACTTTTGATAAATCAAACATAGCATACCTGACCCCCAAACTAATGCTGCTTTGCAGGTTTTATTGAGATCTTCCACAGCTTGAATTTTCCATTTTCTTGACCTTTCAATAGTTTACCTATTTCCTGTAGCCTCTTCCGCTCTACTCCTTTGCACCCTAATATGGTACTTACTTAATTTCACTATGTTTTCTTGTGGTTTTTCTCTTTATAGACTGAAAACATTTAAACTAAAAGTTAAAGTCTCATTTATCTTTGTTTCCCAGTGTATTTATTAGTTCTCACATACAGGAGTGGACTAATATTGCACACCAACTGCTATATGGCTTACTATACATGCAAACTGGCCCAATCCAGTGTCGGAAAAAATGTACTACTGAACCTATTAAACATGTTGCTGCTAACTCAAGATGTAAAACTTGCAAGGACACAGAGGCTACTAGTGTTCAGATGATAAAACATTGACTTCATTGCCATTCAATAGAAATCTTATTCTAATTCAGTGGAATGCAGTAGTGTGAGGTGCCTCTTTCATGCTTCTTTCCTTTGTATAAATGAAATTAAGTTCATATAAAGACTTCTACGTAAAGAGAGAGAATTTATGCATTGCTAAATAATTCACCCTAAGGTACAATGGTCTCAGTTTCATTTCAAAGGGGAGAATTGGACTTTCTGAACAATATAACCACAATTGTATGACATTAATTTATTCTGAATACGCTTTTTGATTGTCCTAGATAATTCTGCATTTGTGAATAGTATGTTAATTTTTTTTTAAAATGTTCTATGAGATTGTATATAATTCTGTTATTTAAACATTCATTCTAAATAAGGAAAGTTGTCTAAAATTTATATTGGACATATAAGCCAGATGTTTATATGTGTGTAAAAAAAAAAAATCTAATTTTCTCCTAATATATATATATATATACACACACACACATGCATTTTAGAACTATAATTTGTATTATGAGTGCTGTCATTTGTATTTGACAACAGATTATTTTATAGAAACTACTACACCTGGAGATGCTGCAATCTTTAATGACATCCAAGAGACTTTTTTTCAGAAGAAGATGGTTTGAAAGCAGGTGTAGTTCATTCTAGATCACTCACCCTTCTGGTGTGCAGATTGGTCCCTTCTTGAAAATTACATCATTAGTCATAGTTGGTGGGGGAGAGTTTTTTGGTACTTTTCTTTAGTCAAGACGTTCATACTAGTCAGAACAAATGGGTTATATGGCAGCCTAACTAATGTGTATCAGTTGAAGAGTGAGTAGTTTTTCATATTCTTTCAAATATGCTATTCAAGATTTAGCTTGAATTGGTGCTTGTCATATATTGAACCACTATTATCTGGTGGATTGGGCATGGACTAGAATTCAAGAGAGTGGTTCTAGCCCAGATTCTGATACTATTTTGCTTTGACTGTGGCAAGTCATTTAACCTCTCTGTGCCTCGGTTACCCCATATATAAAATGGGGCTGCTCGTGCTTATTACCTTTGTAAAGTGTTTTGGAAAAAACACATGAAAAAGTACTATATATGTGCAAATTATCTGTTGTTGTTATCCTTATAATACAAAACTTTTAGGTGTTAAAAATTGTTGCTGCTGCTAGACTGGAAATTTGGCAACTGCAGAAGGCTCAAAGCACTAAAGGAGCCATATCTCCCATCTGATTCACTGTCAGGAGGTTTCCTTTTATTATATCTTTAGTCCCCTTTGCATCCAATCAGCACTTTCAGAAGTAGCACTGCCTCCTCCCCCACTCCCACCCTCCAGGTCCTTGAGAAGAAGTGTTGCTTACAGTTCATCTTACGGGCAATTGATAGTGTGACTGGAGCCCAAAAAAGAAGTGGAGCAAAGAGTCTAAGAGAACAGCATGAGAACATTTACAGACTCCCTCGTGGTATACATTTGATTCCTTAAAATATTTTATTATTTTTAACCTACCTGTGTTCCAGGAGGTTAATGTCTTTTTGCCACTAGTCATGCTCCTCTTTATTGTGTCAACCATATGATGTACTTACCAAAATGCAATAAGTTTCTTCCAGTACATAACTCCAGTATCTTCCAGCAGTGCTGTACAGCTTTGCCTTATACGTTAATGTCCACGTAATGTTAAGAATGTAGTCAGATTTTGCTATATAAAGCTTTTCCTATTTGGTCTGGATATCTCTGGAGAAAAGAGTGGATTTTTATTTTGAATTTCTTCAATTAATACTTGGATTCTCAGAGAACATATAAGGCACTGATACCTGCTGTAGCATTAACTTGAAATAGCCATTTAAAAAAGGCAATTTGATAATATCTGTAATTAGTCTATACTTTTTAAGATCAAAAGAGCAAATCTTAATTTGAAAATTGACCAGTCTACTACTATTTCACAGTTTCGCTGGGTTTTGCACATGTACAGTAAGCCTTTTTTTTTTTTTCTTTTTTTTTCTTTAAGTGCACAACATGGGCCTTCGGGGAATGAATGCCTTCCTTTTATCGAATAATGTGTGGTGATTTTGCACTGGATTATAAACCTTAAAATTTGATCTTGCAACAGAAGCATAATAAATGAAAAGTCTTTTCAACTCTGATGTTTTTGTCACAATTGAATAAATTTTAGTGAGATGTGTGGGTAAATATATATGCATATAATAGTTACTTGATTATTAGTATGAGTTAGGCTCATACTCACTAAAATACTTATCTGCCAGGGTGGAGTAGACAAGTAAAAGGAGATGCTATCAAGTCAAGAGTCCATATAAGCATGCTTACCTCATTTTTTCTTGTTAGTATGCAGTCAATTAATTAAAATAGTATAGTACTCAAAATTCATAGCTTGGAAAAAATAGGCCTTATGTATTCTTGTCCACTGGAAAAAGTACTAATATTTATTCTTCTGAAGTAAGAAAGGTAAACTTTAAACCAAAGTAGCTTTATATTTGCTACTAAAACAAACCAAAATGCCTGTTACAAGTGTCTCCAGAATTTTGTCAAAGGAGCACTACAGAGCCTTGCATGTGATGTTCCATAGCTGTAGTAAGAGTGGCAGATTTTACAAATAAAAATGGTGCCATAAACCCAAGTATGCCTTTAGTATTTTATGTCTAATCCAGTTAAAATACAACCAAAAAGAAAAGCTAGCTAAGATTACATCCTTGTTGTATAGTACTAGTTACGGAGACCATAAATATACCATATTGCACTTGTGGGATTGTGCCAAAATATCCCCACAAATTCTTCAATTTTGTTTGCAGTAGCCTTGCCACTAGAGCTTTGTACTCAATTATGTGTAATTAAAATGTACCTTAATTGTTCAGCAATATATTTGATCGTACATCTCATTTCTCTTACCATGCATCTAATTTTTTGCTTTCTATGAAAAATATTCAGTACATTGTTTTGAAAGAACAGAAGCGCTGAAACAGTACTGAACGGTGTGTTTGTTTTATTCCAAATGTAATAATTTAATAATTAACCAACAAGAAAAAATGGTATTCCTAGTAGGTGGTGTCCTTATGTGCCAAAACGAAAATTTTAAAATAAAACAGGTGTCTAATAACTAAAAACCCTGCTTTAAAGGCCTGCTGGGTTCACACTTGATCAACTTAAAAATAATCAAAATAGTGCAACTAAAATATTAATATGATCCTCCTCAAACTTTCTTAACGATGGTGTTATTCTGAAATGTCCTTAAAGAAAGCATTTAGAGGTAAATTGATTTTATTCATTCACATAAAGACTTTCTAGAAATAATGTGCAATAGGAAATGTTTATATTTCCATTGTTAACCCTACAATTATTCTAATTGTTTAAAAGCTTGTATTAATTGAAACTATATAGAAGCTAAAGTTGTTTCATGAAACACTTTTGTTCAAAAGGAATTGAAAGCCAAGTGAATCATTAATTCATTATTTAAAACGGAATGTTTTGATTAAATGTGTTCTCTTGCATGTAGGATCTGACACTGATAGTGTTAAACCATCTCAGGTGACTCTGTTCTAACAATAGCATTATATCAATGGACTAAGCATGATAATTTTATGTTATATGATTGGTTTCAACATTCAATATATTTTTTTCCAATCGTGCAGTTGCACAGTACAGTAGACGTCCGTATAAGAACGGTTATACTAGATCAGACCAATGGTCCAGCTATCCCAGAATCCTGTCTTCTGACAGCCAGATGCTTCATAAGGAGTGAACAGAACAGGGCAATTATTGAATGATCCATCCAATTTCATTCAGTCCCAGATTCTAGCAGTCAGAGGATTAGGGACACCCAGAGCATGCAATCTCTGAATATCTTGGCTAATAGCCATTGAACTTCATGAACTTCTTTTTTTAACCCAGCTATTCTTTTGGCCTTCATAACATCCCCTGGCAACAAATTCCACAGATTAACTGTGACTTGTGGGAAGAAGTACCTCCTTATGTTTGTTTTAAACCTGCAGCCTGTTAGTTTCATTGGGGGACCCCTGGTTCCTGTGTTATGTGAAGGGGTAAATAACATTTCCTTATTTACTTTCTCCACACCAGTCATGATTTCATAAACCTCTATCATAGCCCTCCCCATTAGTTGTCTCTTTTCTAAGATGAACAGTCTGTCTTTTTAATCTCTTCTCATATGGAAGTTGTTCCACCCCCCCTAATCATTTTTCTTGCACTTCTCTGTACTTTTTTCCAATTCTGTATATCTTTTTTTAGATGGGGTGACCAGAACTGCACACATTATTCAAGATGTTGGCGTACAATGGATATATGTAGTGGCATTATGATATTTTCTCTCTTACTATCTATCACTTTCCTATTGGTTCCTAACATTCTGTTAGCTTTTTTGACTGCTGCTGAACATTGAACAGATGTTTTCAGAGAACTGTCCATGACAACTCCAAGATCTCGTTCTGAATGGTAACAGCTAATTTAGAACCCTGATTTTTTTATGTACAATTGGGATTATTTTCTCCAATGTGCATTACTTTGCAGTTATCAGCATTGAATTTTGTCTGCCATTTTCTTGCCCAGTCACCCAGTTTTGTGAGATCCCTTTGTAACTCTTCGCAGTCAGCTTTGGACGTAGACTATCTTGAGTAATTTAGTCTTGTCTGCAAAGTTTGTCACCTCATTGTTTACCCCCCCCCCTTTTCCAGATTATTTATAAATATGTTGAACAGCACAGGTCCCAGTACAGATCCTTTTGGGACCCCTCTATTCATCTCTCCAATGTGAAAATTGGCCATTTATTCTTAACGTTTGTTGCCTGTCTTTTAATCAGTTACTGGTCCATGAGAGGACCTTCCCTCCAATCCTATGGTGTTGGACTTTGTCAAAGGCTTTCTGAAAATCCAGTACACTATATCAACTGGATCACGCTTGTTCACATGCTTGCTGACCCCCTCAAAGAATTCTAATAGATTGGTGAGGCATGATTTCCCTTTACAAAAGCTGTGTTGACTCTTCCACAGCATAGCACGTTCATCTATGTGTCTGATAATTCTGTTCTTTACTTCAGTGTCAACCAATTTGCCTGGTACTGAAGTTAGGCTTACTGGCCTGTAATGGCCAGAATCACTTCTGGAGCCTTTTTTAAAAATCGGTGTTACATTAGCTATCTGCCCTGATACTGCAGTTAGTAATTCTGCAATTTCACATCCGAGTTCTTTCAGAACTCTTGGTTGAATTCCATCTTGTCCTCTTGAGTTACTCCTGTTTCATTTATTAATTTGTTCCCAAACCACCTCTATTGACACCTCAGTCTGGGACAGTTCCTCAGATTTGTCTCCTAAAAAGAATGGCTCAAGTGTGGGAATCTCCCTAACATCCTCTGCAGTCAAAACTGATGCAAAAAATTAATTTAGATTTTCTGCAATGGCCTTGTCTTCCTTGAGTGCTCCTTTAGCTCTTTGATCGTCCGATGGCCCCATTCATTGTTTGGCAGGCTTCTTACTTCTGATGTACTTTAAAAATGTACAATACATTATATCCAGAATCAATGGGATTTGCCATATTTCAGAGTTGTGAATTTTTTGCAATAAAATCTTTAGTTGATTGTGCAGTACACTGATGTGCTTTTAAGTTTTTCCTTACTGGAAATACTAGTTCAAGAAGTGCAAGGCAAGTATATATTATAATTATGCTTCATCCATTTTGCATAGCTGAACTTTCTGTAGCTAAGTAGCTTCTAAGCACGGATACTTTGTAGCTAAGTAATTTCTAGCTTCTAAGCACAGATATTTTTTTAACTGAACAAACTTTCCTTAAATATTAAGAACGCTTTGAACTCAAACTGCACGTGTGAACTGCTCTGTACTAAGATCAAGAAAAGGGGAGGGAGGGATGGGTAGAGTAGGAATTCAGTGAATTCCAGAAAATGGTAGCCATTAGTACTGCATCTTTCATTTATAATATAGTAAAGACTCCACTAAATATTTCCAAAGAGATACACAGTAAACTGTACTTTAACGATGGCCTGCAAAAAAAAAAAAAAAAAAGAACTTGTGCCCTTTTGTGTTTGCCTGGTTTTGCTTAAGACTTTTTGGAGGGGTCTCCGATTATATTTTTTACTCGCCGTTTCAGCTGAACTGAAGGAATGAAGGTTTTGAATCTTCCTTTATCCAAAATACTAATTAAATAGTTAAATACGTGTTAACATAAGCAGCAAGAATTTGACTAAAATTCCTTTTCATTTTTCGGTTGCTCAGCTTTCACTGTCTTTATTCTTGTGATGTGAGCATTTCAGTAGTTCTCCAGTCATCATTGGTTCTGTCCACACTACAGACATTTTTTCAAGTTTCCCATTGTTGCTAAAGCCAATTCAGCTTTACCAGTGTTAGAAGCATTAATACCCCTTGTACAGACAAATTAACAGTTGCCATCTTTGTTTTGAACACCAGATTGTTTATATTTGCTGCAAGTAGAGTTAGATGGTGCTTATGTCTGCCTACATTAGAACTCTTAGCATTTGCTTTAGTTCTGCTGGTATCAGCAAAGTGGGAATTATTTGAAAAAGCAGGGGAGAATTCTTTTTAGGGCAGTCAAGACCTGAATTTCTAACTTAATAAATGAGCAGAACAAATTCTTTAAAAAGAAAAGTCTTAATTAAAACATGATAAAAAGGTGAAAAAAGACACTAGTCCCATTTTTTTTATTTTCCTTTAAAATGTTTTTATATGTGTTATTTTTGTAGGAGTGGACAGAGACCAATTTTCCTACTTAATAGAAAATCCTGTTCATCATGTTTTTTCCTGTTGAAGTTGACCTATGAAGGATATAGTAAAGTGAACTTGTGCCCTTTGTGGCTTAATGGTTTGTAAAAAAGGCCTAAAGTTGTATTTCTTCACACACCAAAAAAGGTTGATGGTTGTTTTCTGCTTATTTTTACATTATGAATTTATTGGAAAAGTCCATGGTGACTGAAGAACTTGTAAAGTTATGACATCATAAATGTTGAGAACTTGAAAAGGGAAGGGATTGTTAGCCAAACAGCTGCCTACCACATCATACCAGTGAACATTTTGGGGAAAGGATGCCTTTCCTAAATAATCAATCTCCATCCTTTTAATTTAGGTGAGATCACTCACAGCACACTTGCTGTCTGACCTTCAAGAAGTCCTCTTGAAAAGAACTGATTTGACATCCCTGATATTACTAATATTGTTGGGGAGGTGGGAGCAGCTCACTCTTTCAGGTCTTCAAGTGAACAAACATTATTCATTTAAAAGCCTTTGTAGATCACCTTCAAGTTTTACACAGAGAAATTAGGTACCATTCTATCCAAGAGGAGGAGGAAAACTGACCAAATCCTGTCTAGGAAAGAAAGTTCAAAATACCTGAGTGTCAGCTTAGGTAATTTTTAGTTTTCCTCTAGTAAGTGATAGTTTGGCAAAGTAGCCTTTTTGACTCTCGTTATCAATCAGTGCCCACCCTTCTGAATCAAGGCTTCATTTACTTAAATGATGGTCTGTTGTTAAATTTGTTCTTTTCCTAATTTCCAATAGAAATTGAATTACTGTCATGAGGATGATGAGGAAGGGAGTTAGTATACACACTCAAATGTAAATATCAAATCCAGGTTTCACAAAATAAATTGCAAACATTAATGCATGTATTCCAGATTTCTGTAGTAACCATAATTTATCTATCTGTTTCTGCACTTTGTCCATGTAACATTAATAGAGAGAGAGAGAGACAAGAAAAATGGAGCAGATGATTTTACCAAAGCTTTAAGATGTAATAAGTATACATTGTAATAAATGTGTTATTAAAAGTTGGCCTTTGTTTTGTTTGACATGTCCTGTTCTTTCTATTACTGGAATAAAATATGAGAGACTTGGGGAAGCCAGGAATTTGACAAGCAACTTGAAAAGTTTCCATTATTTCAGTGACTAAATTTATATTTTTATATATGTTCAGGTAGAGTTTTTATCTGAGATGTAGACAAAGCATGTAAAATAGTACATGTTTAATGAATCTGGCTATTTTTTGTTAATGGTTGTGTCTGTGCCACTGAGTAATGTCTTCT
The DNA here is from genome assembly GCF_011386835.1 of Chrysemys picta bellii. Taxonomy (NCBI): domain Eukaryota; kingdom Metazoa; phylum Chordata; order Testudines; family Emydidae; genus Chrysemys; species Chrysemys picta. The sequence goes on along the minus strand of NC_088792.1, from coordinate 114,122,607 downwards.
TTTGAGATCTTAGTTGCCAGTGCATAAAAGGAGTAAAAGATTTGATGTGTTAGAGGGTGGGGGGAGGGACGGAGGGAGGAGGAAGGGAGATAATTCTGTATCCTTAACTGTGCTTGTCTTTTAAATCATTAAAATGTAAATTGATGTTAATATTTCAAAGTTTAATTTATTGTTCAGAAATGTAGACACACTTCTTCCTGAAATGAATGTAACATTTTTCTTTTTTATTTTTATAGGAATAAAATATTGGTTAATGTTTTCAGTATAATTTCCTTGGGTTATTGGAACTGTTCTGAACACAATATTATGGCCACCACTTATGTTATTGGTTAAAGGCTATTGGTGAAATAAAGCATTTTTGATTATCTTTTTGTAGTCACTTTATTCAAGAAAAAAATCTTGAGGAGTACTATCAAAGCATAGGTGACTAACCTTTTTATCTGATAAACCCTAATGAAAATTTAATATGGTTGCAGCCAGAATGCATGTGTTAGTATAAAAACATCTAAAGCTCCTCAACATGTCCTGCAAATGGGCCTCAGTTCTTTTCAGAAGGGTTGAAACCCACTGAATTCTCATCTCCATGCCTATGTAACCTCCCTAGTAACAATGTCAACATCATAGTTTTGTGACACTGATATGTCCACTAGAAATAGGACTAAATATACCAATGTACTCCTCATACCCCACCAAATTGTCAGTCACTAATTCCCAGTCTATACTAGGAAATTAGGTTAATAGGCACTGAGCTTCTAATATCCCGGGGAGGGGGAGGGGGCTCTGCCCAGGCCCTGCCCCCACTCCGGCCCTTCCCCCAATGCCCCCACCCCACCCTGCTTCTTCCCACTCCTGCCCCACCTCTTCCCACCCAGTTCCTCCCCCGAGCATGCTGCACTCTCACTCCTCTTCCTAGTGCCTCCTAACGCCATGAAATAGCTGATCTGTGGCAGGAGGGAGGGGAGGGGAAGGCACTGATCTGTGGGGCCATAGGTGGATAGGAGGCGCTGGGGGAAAGGGGAAGGTTCTGATATGGGGGCTGAGCACCCACCATTTTTTTCCTGTGGATGCTCCGGAGCACCCATGAAGTTGACACCTATGATTAGGTTGATATAATTACATCACTATGGGCTGTGAAAAATCCACACTCCTGAACAACACAGTTAAACCAACCTAACTCCAGATGTAGACAGAGTTAGGTCGACAGAATTCTGTTGACCTAGCTACCTCCTCTCGGGGAGGTGGAGTATCTAAACCAGCGGGAGGGTAGTATTTTCACTGGAGCACTGCAGCAGTTTTAAGAGTAGACAAGCCCTAACAATCTTGGATATATTTGAACAAGTGACTTTGGTGTCCCTTTTTGGCCCTAAACAAATACTTTGAGCTTATGTAGTCTTTCCGAATGCTCTATTAAAACTGCATAATGAATTGCTAAAATCTGTGAAGACAAAACAGTTTGTCCTTTCCACATAACTCCTGGGGTCATTAATAGTTAATACACATGGAACTGATCAACCATAACATTTGTTCAAAATTAATTTAGATATAAATGTGCATTCCCCTTTGAGTTTCATAGATAAAAAAATATGCTGCTTTCTGGACCACATATAGGGTGACCAGATGTCCCGATTTTATAGGGACAGTCCTGGTTTTTGGGTCTTTTTCTTATATAGGATCCTATTACCCCCCAACCCCATCCCGATTTTTCACACTTGCTGTCTGGTCACCCTAACCACACATATTCCAAAAACCTGTGTGTGATGGCTTTAAAGCAGGCCAACCTTTTATGCATGGCAATCAGTCTGGATAGAAACTACGAATCATCCCTAGGGTGCGAAGACTTGGTTCCATGCATAGCATTGCAATCAGCTTTACATGCATAATTTACATTTCTTTGAAGGTTCCAGTTGTAATATGCATTTTCTCAGATGCTAGACTGATTGTATAAGTTAAGTTCTTTTGCACAGGGTCATCAAGACTATGAAATGCTTATCTGCTTCTAAGTTTCTTATTAGTTTAGTTTCTAAGAACTGGTGCTATAACCACATCTATTCTCTGATCGGAATTTCTCAGAAATGACTTCTTTGCAGCATGACGTCTGACCTTTTATTAGAGAAGACATACTCATTTCTGTTTAATATATAGGATTCTCTATAGCATCCATCACCCTAATGTCTATAGTCAATTTCCACCTTGAATGAAGATATAAGATTTCATTCTGATCCCAAATTATTTCCAATCAGCCTTACTTAGATTCACTCTTTGCACTGTTTCCAGTGATTCAGTATCAGTTAGAAAAGTAGCACATACAGTTGCTTTGCTTGCCTTCTCAATATTAACATTAGAGAGTCGTGTCACAGCAATTTGCTCCTATGTTTCACACCCTTGTTAACTAACTAGCTCACTGTGCTAGTTGAGACCAAAGATCAGGCAAGATTCTCACTGTGCTAGTTGAGACCAAAGATTAGGCAAGATTTTCACCCAGACAGCATTACATCCTCATTATAAACAGCTGATCCATATCCAGTGAGTAAAGATAATAAGGCATTGTAACTGCGTGTCTGTGGATAGAAAATATCCTAAGGATTAGGCTGAATTTCCAAATTATGGTAGTTTGGGGCTGGACAAAGCCTATCTGCTTCATTGAACTATTATAGAACCAGACTCTGCCTAGACCTTGTGCAGGGACCACAGTTATGGAAGGGAGTTTGTGTGATGATCTGAGGAATCTCTATGTACAATTTACAAATTCTGGTTGATGTTATGAAGTTATTAGGGAATGCCTCTGTGACTGTGGAAACTACCATTTGACCAGCCCTCTAGCACACACCCACCAGGCCAGGGACAATGGAGAGTCGTTAAAACATGAGGACTGCTCAGCATTGAATAATGGGTATGCTAAGGCATTGGAAAACCAGTTCAACCAAGTATCAATGCAGAGGCCTAGTGAAGTGGAGAGAGTGGAAAAATTCCAAACAGGATAGAGAGGCCAAAGTGACAAAACAGCAGGGGTTTAGGAAGGACACAGGGAGAAGTCTTTTAGAGGGACAGGAAGATTTTTGGGCAGGAGGAGGAAAGAGATGGGCATACTTTTGTAGTGGGGAGTGGTGTGAAAGGAGCCTGGTTTGTCTGCCAGGATCAACCAAATTCAAAGCAAATTGTTCTGGAGAGGGAGAGGGACAAGGCATGCATACATTGCAGGAGGAGGATTCTGGACATCCCCTGCCAGAGGTCTCTGACCCCTGACCAAAGAATGCTGCAGAATGGTGAGTAAACTGAGGCCGGGAGATGTGTGTAGGGATCATTATTTTTGTCTAGATCTGTGTATTTCTTATGTTACTAAGTAAAGAAAAATGGCATTTTAGAATCCTTTGCAAAGTCTGTGTGTGTTGTGTTGCACCTGTCATATGCCCATAGAGGTAAACTGTAAACCCAGAGCATCCACACAGCTGGAGTGCTGGAAGAGGGTGTGACGGGATCCCCCTGGGGTGCAACCTGGGACTGTGGGACTGTTGTGCTCCCTGAATTCTCTCTAGCCTGAGCTCTCTCTCACAATGCCTTGCTTGGGGAGCACAAGTCCAGGCATGTATGGGGGGCATTACTGAGAGTCTCAAGGCAAGGTTGAGCAATTCCCTTGGTGTGGCCTCATGCAGGTGAGTCATTGCATTGTAGCTCCCTTCCTGGACAATGGCTGTTGATGGGTTGATTGACTCCCCGCCCAGGTGTTGGTTACTTTCCTTGCTGTTGCCTCTGGGGAGCTAATATCTGGCTGATTCCCCAGCTTACAGCATGTTTTAGTGACCACCATACAACACAATTCTCATAACTTCATATGCATTAATGATACACATATGTGGATAGAGAAATGATTTTCAGCAGATCATAACCTTTCCCCTGATACCTTACAAGGCATGTGTTATATGTGAGATCACGATTATATGAAAATGAGGAATATGGGGGTTACAGCACGCTCCCCCAAGGTATAGAATGTCACAGAGGGTGTGTTTAAACTACAGGGGAGTCCAAGAGGTCAGCACTGGTCCTTGAGGGAAAGCAATTGGACCTTGGGGTTGGAGCACTCTGAAAAGGGTGCTAGACAGACAATCTGCAGCCTGAGTTTATGCCTAGAGACCCCAAGCTAAAGGCAGTGTCTGGGCTGTGTTGAGACTCTGGAGACTTAAAGCACGCGAGATTCAGCATTTGGATCCCTCACAGCAGTGTGGTGAGTGACCAGGACTTAAAAAGTCCAGTCGGCGGTGCAGCGTGGGCTTGGAGCTAAGGCAGGCTCTCTACCTCTACCTCCGCGCTGCTCCTGGAAGTAGGTGCTGGGGTAGCCCGGGACTTGGAGGCTCCACATTCTGCCCCCACCCTGAGTGTCAGCACCCCAACCCCTGACCCAGCCCAGAGTCCCTTCTGCACCCCAAACCCCTCATCCCTGGCCCCACCCCAGAGCCCACAGCCAGAGCCCCCAACCCCTCTTCCCCAGCCCAGAGCCCACACCCCAACCCACTGCCCCAGCCTAGTGAAAGTGAGTGGGGGTGGGGAAGAACGAGCAATGGAGGAAGCGGGGATGGAGCAAGTGGGGGATGGGGTCTCTGAGAAGGGGCGGGGCATGAGGTGGGATGTTCAGTTTTATGTCATTAGAAAGTTGTCAGTCCTAATTTTGACTAATACTGCAGTTATGTCAAAACATGACATTGCAGCATTCAGTACTCTGAACACGAGAAAATAAGTAAATTTATGATTCCCCATCAGTGGAACCAAGAGTCCTCCTCTGTGCCTTTGAATCCCATGTTGTGGTTAGCAGACTCTACAGTGTAAACTGAAGTATGGTCTCAAATGATGAAGAAATGTTCTCTATGAATTATTTCTTAAACCAGCCTTCTACACAGGTTCGGAATAATACATTTTCCTTTTTATTTGTTCAAAAATAAAAGTTGACTAGACCCAAAGAAATTAAATTCAAAATTGATACCTAATTAAATAGTGAATGGCTTATACTCCTAGTATATGTGGACCCAGACTTTCAAGAATGCATGCATGAGTATAAGTATGTGCATACTTTTGAAGATTTGGACCATAAACTGAACTTGCCCAAATGAGTCCATTAAAAGAATTTCACTTGACTTCAAGGCTGTCCACTCAAGTTAATGAATGTTTACAAATGTTTTTCCTTTTCTCCAACAACTTTGATCTTGTTAGGTGAGGGTTCTTCAAGCATTTTTAAAAACTTGATGTCTCATGCTTTCTGAATGTTATATTAAATATTCAGTGAAAATTAGTCAGAAAGAGCCTCCAAATCCAGTTTGACATCTTAGATAAATGAAAGCTGAAAAATAAAGAGGCAGTCTAAAATGGAGGAAAAGATGGGAATACCAAGAATTTAAGTGACCGATTCTTTGTTGTTGTTGCTTGTCATTGTAATCTTAACCATGGAACAATATCTTGAGCAAGGTTGTGAACAAACCTATATATAATATTTTCATTATCTATATTCATGGCATTTGCTTTTGCACATTGCTGCAATATGCACATAGATTTGCTTGTTCAATTAACTGTAACTTTAGCGCCCTCGTGGCCAAGATGGAGTCTGCTCTGCAGGCAGCTCTGGCCAAGAGAGGGCATGCACAGGAATGCAGCAGGAGAAATCCCTTCCACCGCAGGGGCACCTGTTCCAAACCCTCCAGAGTGAACACACCCACCCACAGGAAAAGTACAGTGGATATAACAAGGGAAATATTTATTTACAGAGGGATGAGAGGAGAAAAACAACAAGGGGAAATATAGGGGGTGCAGTAAGACAGGGCTGCATCCAAGCCAAGGCCCCACAGGCTCAGTGGTAGCGCAGTCTGGAAGGGCAGACACTGAGCAATGTGTCTGCACACAGAGTTCAGGAGCCTCCCTCCTTATTCCCAATGCAGAGTCACAAGGCCCAGTACTCACAGCCCCATGCAGCCCTGGGCAGCTGTGATACTGGGTCCAGCTCTGGCTTGTCCTTCTCGGGCAATTCCTCCCTGGCACAGTGCTCCTCCTGGCTCCTGTCCTGGGGTGTCCCCGATTGGCCCTGTCCTTCCCAGGCTTCAGGCAGGTTCTTTTCTGCTTCACTTTTCCAGGGGCTGCAGGCTGCCTCTCCCTCTCCTTGGAGCTCCAGCGCTGCCCCCCTGGAGTTTCCCTCCTCTTTTCTTACTCTCCCCTTCCCCCTTAGGAAAAAGATTTAAAGGGCCATGCTCTCTAAAACCCAATGGGGTTACATAACATTGTGAAATCATTTGCTTTATTGCCATCTATGTAAACATGTTTCCATTTTCTTCTTATTATATCAAGGTTATCTAGATGCAGGACTTTTCTAATGCTAATCAGTTCTCTGACATTCCACACATTCTAGGAAGTTTAGATTGGGTATGATAGAGAAAATTAAGTGTCTTTTGATATGGCAGTAATTGTGTTTTACATATGCTGCCTAATGCATCATTCATGTCTTCCTTAATCAAACCGCCATTATTATAGTTTGTCATTTTATACCATCAATGTGCTTGATGCTGTACAAGCAATTATAAGAGACAATCCCTGCTCCAAGGCGCTTTCAGAGAGAGATAAAACTTTTTAAGTATACGCAATCTACATGGTACAAACTCAAATAGCACAGACATTTTGTGATTATGCACTGATGTTCCACATTTTTATCTTGTTTTCATACATTTTAGAGGTAAATGTTCTGGATGAGCAAGCCAGTCACTTGAAAAATATTGTTATGTTGGAGGTTGGGTCTTTGATCCATGGGCAGTCACAAGCCTCCTTGAAGCTGGTGGGGATGATAGCTGTCTTTCATTCAAGATAAATAAGGGAGAAATTATAAGCCTTTGGTTTGTGATAGCTGAAACAGGAGAAGCCACTGCCCAAATCACAGATCATCATGACAAGGCTGGAGTAGGAATGGAACCGTGTGGTCTGAGGGGTTTTCCCTGGGGTCTGAATGCAAATGCAAGAGCTGGGTATTGTTTGGTGGAGCTTTGTGTGTTTGTGAGTGATAAGCAGCCAGATGAAGATAGAAGTAGAGAGAGATTTTATTCAGAGTAGTTATTAATGGCCGGCTGTCAAACTGGGAGGGTGTCTCTAATGGGGTCTGGTACTATTCAATATTTTTAATAATGACTTGGATAATGGAGTGGAGAATATGCTTATATAATCTGCACATAACACTCTGGAAGGGTTTGGAAGCACTTTGGAAGACAGGATTAGAATTTAAAACAACCTAGACAAATTGGAGAATTGGTCTGAATTCAACAAGATGAAATTCAATAAAGACAAATGCAAAATACCTCATTTAGGAAGGAAAAATCAAATGCACAACTACAAAATGGGCAATATTTGGCTAGGTTGTAATACTGTTGAAAAGGATCTGGGGGTTATAGTTAATCACAAATTGAGTATTAGTCAACAATGTGATGCAGTTGCAAAAAAAAAAAAAGGCCAATATCATTCTGGGGTGTATTAACAGGAGTATTGTATGTAAGACATAGGAAGGAGTACTGTATCCAATTGTAAGCACCACACTTTAGAAAAGATGTGGACAAATTGGAAAACATCCAGAGGATGTTTTAACAAAAATGATAAAATGTTTAGAAAACCTGACCTATGAGGAAAGGTTACAAAAACTAAACATGTTTATATGACAGGTTGGGTCACAGAGACCCACTTAGGACTGTCGCCTGACGTGCTGAAACTACCTCTGAGCCCGTTTTCCCTGCCAGCTTGGGACTCCAGAACCCTGTCTTGTTGAGCCAGACACACTCCTCCGCTGCAACACAGACCCAGGGTCTGAACCACGCTCCCAAGGCTGCAGACTTTAATCAAAACTGCTCAGCGGGTTTCCTGTATCTAACACCCAGACACCCAGCTCCCAGTGGGATCCAAACCCCAAAATAAATCCGTTTTACTCTATATAAAGCTTATACAGGGTAAACTCATAAATTGTCTGCCCTCTGTAACACTGATAGAGAATAATGCACAGCTGTTTGCTCCCCCAGGTGTTAATCACTTACTCTAGGTTACTTAATAAACAAAAGTGATTTTATTAAGTATAAAAAGTAGGATTTAAGTGGTATCAAGTAATAACAGACAGAACAAAGTAAGTTACCAAGCAAAATAAAACACAACACGCAAGTCTAAACCTAATACATTTAAGAAACTGAATACAGGTAAATCTCACCCTAAGAGATGTTCCAATAAGCTTCTTTCACAGACTAGACTCCTTCTTAGTCTGGGCCCAATCCTTTCCCCAGTAAAGTTCTTGTTAGTTCCAGCTCAGGCAGTAACTAGGGGATTCCTCATAACTGTAGCCCCCTTTGTTCTGTTCCACCCCCCTTTATAGCTTTGGCACAAGGCGGGAATCTTTTGTTTCTCTGGGTCCCCACCCCTCCTTCTAAATGGAAAAGCACCAGGTTAAACATGGATTCCAGTACCAGGTGACATGGTTACATGTCCTGTGAGACCCCAAGCCTCCATTCTTTCCGGTCTGACTCACAGAAACACAGGAAGGCTTACAAGTATCCAGAGCCATTTACAACCAATTGTCCTGGTTAATGGGAGCCATCAAGATTCTAAACCACCATTAATGGCCCACACTTTGCATAATTACAATAGTACCTCAGAGTTAACTTTATATATCTAGTTTTAGATAGAGGAATGATACATACATACAAATAGGATGAACACACTCAGTAGATTATTAGCTTTGTAATGGTACCTTACAAGAGACCTTTTGCATAAAGCATATGTCAGTTACATTATATTCACATTCCAAGCATATTTTCATAAAGCATATGGAGTGCAGCATCACACTTTAGTCTTTAGAAAGGAAAACTAAAGGGGGACCTGATAACAGTCTTCAAATACATTAAGGGCTGCTATAAACAGGAGTATGATCAATTGTTCTCCTTGTCTACGGAAGACAGAAGAAGTAGTAATGTGTTTAATCTGCAGTAAGGGTGATTTAAGTTAGATATTAGGAAAAACTTTCTAACTGTAAGGGTCAGTAAGCTTTGGAATAGGTTTCCAAGGAGGTTTTGGAATCCTTATTGAAGATTTTCAAAAACAGGTTAGAGTAAGACAAACACCTGTCAGGAATGGTCTAGGTTTTCTTGGTCCTGCCACAGTCTGAGGGGGATGGACTTGACGACTTCTCGAGGTCCCTTCCAGACCTACATTTCTATAATTTCAATATTCTACAAAAGAAGGCAACAGGAAAGCCAAGGAGTCAGCAAGAAAAGCACTGGTAATATGGCTCTGAGCAAAAGCCAAGAGAATTTTTTGGGCAGAGTGCTGGCTGGAAAGAGGCTTGGCACTATGATCAAAGAAACTGCCTCTTGCTTGATTCAGGACTGAGTATGTTCTTTGTAAATAAACAAGATTTCAGTAAAGAAATACCCGACCCACTCAATTTCTCCTCTTAATGGAAACAATCCACAACACCCCAAAAAGTTACAACAATACATTAAAAAGTTACAACAATACATTAAAGCTTTGGAAGTTCATGACTCATAACTTTGCACTTCTATATAGTACCTTTCATTTGAGACTGGCTCAGTGTCTTACAAACTTTGATTTAGCCTTTTAACCCCCATGTAAGAGAGGCAGGTATTATTTTATCCATTCTCCAGATAGGCAAACTTAGGCACAGAGTAGTTGTGTGACTTGTTCAAGGACACACAGCAAATCATTAGCAGACCTGGAAATAGAATCTGCAAGAGTCCTGACTCCAGCCTTCTGCACTACTCGATGATACCACTTCACCCAAGCTATTTGGGTCAGTGTAACACAAGAACATGTCATCATGGGGAACCCAGCATGTTACGTTTTGTACTGGGAGAGTTTTACACAGAAAGCAATTTACACAGAAAGGGAGGTTTTAGCTAGGAGCAAGGACACAACAGTCTTGCGAATCAGAATGTTACAACAGTGAATTTCTAGGGTCAAGGTGAGGTGTGCGTTCTGTTCTCTCCCGCTCTGCATCCTTCCTCCATCGCCACACACAACATGCAGTGTTTAACTCTGAATGTGCTGACTGGTTGGAAGTCAATGTTCTCCGGTGGTCTTGAATATTTAATTGGTGTTGTATTGAAGGAGATGGTGTCTGATGCAGATTTTTAGCTGATGATTATATTTGAGTATATTGTACTGGATGACTGTTAAAGGGAAGGGGAATAGTCGTTTTTTTATGTAAAAATAGTTTGTAGCAAGTATTTTGGGAAATGGCTGTAATGTTTCTAGTAGTGTTATTTATGATAGGTAATATAAGGATGAAATAGGGTTGTTTTTGTCTTTTCAATAGTTGATGGATGTGGTCAGAGTTAAGGTTAATTTTATTTGGTGATGGAGAGAGAGGAAGGCATGGATGGTGAATTTGGCTGAGGCAATGTGGAACAGGGCAACATCCACAACTGAGGACTGGAAGAGTTGGAGAAGGACTTAATGAGGGATTCCCTGGCTTTTTTATTCTGTTGATGGACTATTCGCACAAACTGAACAGGTTTCTAACAAAACTCTTTCTTTAGAGGAATTTCCCACCATTTTAAAGTCTTTATTAAAGCTGATAGCTATTCATGTGAATAACTGTTAATATAAAAATGTATTCTCCCTATCCCTTATAACAGAGTGTTGAAGTTCCATTTCCCTGGTGCACTCCTTCATGACGAACCCCCCATTGCACATTTAGATTGTCCATATTCTTGCCCAACCCACACCCATCCTTTCTCACTTCTGTGCTTCCCCCACATCCTGTCCTTGGTCTTCACCAGACTCCCCTATTCAAATTAATCTCTTAAACATGGATGTATTATTGTTTTATATACAGAAACATTTACCAGTTAAATGTGGTGCTGGCTTGGGGGTATGGTGGGGATCAGGGACATGGAAGCATGTTGAAAAGTGGCATTTGTGGGCAGTAGGGAGGTGAAGAGAGGCTCTTAGGGGAAGGCAATGAGCATGGATATGGAGGGAACATAGATAAGAAGTGAGAGGTTTGAACTAGGGGAAATTTAGATTGGGAGAAAGAGAGCAGGGACGCAGCATCAGAGAATGGAATCAGCTGACAGATCTAAGTAGTTCCTTTGGCTAATCTTGGTGAAACTCAGTGACATTATAGTGAATAATAGGCCTATATCCATGAATTATTTCTGTGTCAATGTGTCTGTCTGTCACCAATAGATGTGTGACAGCGTACCCCATAAGGCTTTATGGGGGGACGTTTATAAATGTATGTATGATATAACTGGCTGTATGCTTGCTTGATTTCTAAGTAAGCTCTGTGAGGCATTTGGTCAGCTTCTTTAGGAAGGAATTCACCAGGTTAAGTACCTGATCAGGAAACACTTGGGGAACAATGCATCTTGGAATGCTCCAATCCACATGAGAAGTCTTCCTGGAGACATGCAAGATGCCATGTGGACAATGGCGTCGGCCTGCAAAGACTGAGTCATGCAGGGGCATGTGACTTGCCCAGGTGACTCCAAAACTCCATCTTGGAGCTGGACTTTGCAGAGGAGGGAGGAGGGGGGGTCTCCACCCACAAGAGAGAGTCTATTTAAACCCAGGGGAGACCCCTCCATTTTGTCTTCAGCTGGCTAAAGAAGGAGCCTCTCCACCCCCCCCCCCCCCCCCCCCCAGGATACTTGAAGGAGACTGAAACAAAGGACAGTAACTGCAGGGGGTGTGAGTGATTGCTGGACCCAGGCTAAAAGGAGATTAGCCTGTAAAAGGGAGCACTCTGGAACTGGTGAGGAAATTATCTGTATTCAGTTTGATTAGGCATAGATTCGCGCATTTTATTTTATTTTGCTTGGTGACTTACTTTGTTCTGTCTGTTACTACTTTGAACCACTTAAATCCTACTGTCTGTATTTAATAAAATCACTTTTTATTTAGTAATTTACTCAGAGTATGTATTAATACCTGGGGGAGCAAACAACTGTGCATATCTCTCTATCAGTGTTATAGAGGGCGAACAATTTATGAGTTTGCCCTGCATAAGCTTTATACAGGGCAAAACGGATTTATTTGGGTTTAGACCCCATTGGGAGTTGGGCATCTGAGTGCTAAAGACAAGCACGCTACTGCGAGCTGTTTTCAGGTAAACTTGCAGCTTTGGGACAAGTGATTCAGACCCTGGGTCTGTGTCTGGAGCCAGACGGGAGTGTCTGGCTCAGCAAGACAGGGTGCTGGAGTCCTGAGCTGGCAGGGAAAACAGGAGCAGGGGTAGTCTTTGCACATCGGGTGGCAGCTCCCAAGGGGGTTTCTGTGATCCAACCCGTCACAAGATGTACCTCCACCTCTTTCCTGTTTGGTATATCGGCATCTTCCCCTGTATGATACCCTCCTTTTGCAGCCCACTGGGAACGGCTCTTTCTGTCCATGCTCTTTGACTGAGAGAAATGTGGGGTATCTTAGTTTCAGGCTCTTTACCCTGTAGGCTTCCCCTCTACAAGGTGATATTCTCCTCAAATGGTGCTGGGTGACAATCCCACTCAACCACCAAATTCTTTATAGAACATGATTTAAAACAAAGTGGCCACCTCAGCAGACCTAGATTTATATCTGTTAAAAGTTAGATTAGATTAGGCTTTCTCAGTTTGTCAGAGAAAAGAAAACGTAACGTCTTTTGTTTTTTCAGAGCCATCTGTGACATAACCAGGGTAGAATCTAGACTACTGAGTAGCTGTGTCACCCCCTCAAACCTGGGGTGCCCTTTACACTGCTTTGCTGTTGTTGCCTCCACTCACAATCAGCCTCTACCATGTAAATCACTCCCAGTTATGTCTGTGTGCACTTGCAACCTACTAGTTGCACCCAGGCTTTTACCAGCCTGAATTATACTGCAGGGTGGACCAAGCACACTCCCAGTCCCAGCTGTTTCCCCAGAAATGTGTGCCCTCTCCTGGACAATATGCACTCATATAAAGTCCGTCATTTTATTAATAGACATGATATGCCAGTTCCGGTTATCCCAAATGGAGTTTCCCAAACACTTTGATTCAAACATACTAGTTTAGATAAAACAATAAAACAAGTTTATTAACTACAAAGAGAGAGATTTTAAGTGAATGCAAGTAATAAGGCATAAAAGTTTGAATGGTTACAAGAAAAATAAAGATAAAATGCAACTCGTGACTAATCTACCATCTATGTTAAATTCAAAGCAAAGTTTTTCTTACCACATGTTCTCAGTAGTTTTACTGGCCAAACTTCTCAGGCCAGGACCTCTTCTGTGTAATGGCGGCTTCCTTTGTTCCTCCTGGGCCACTGAATCAATGGACAGAAAGAAAGCGAGCAAAAAGGAGGGGTCCCTTGGGATGTTTCCCCTTTTTATAGTCCTTCCCCGTCCTGGAGATAATCATCTCCAGCTGGGAACATGCACCAGGCAGTCTCTGTGGATGGGAATCACATGTTTCTTCCATCTTTTCATCCATTCCCCCTTTCCTGAAAAAAAAAATAGCCTTGTTTACAGCTGGCTGAGGCATCCGCTTGCCCTTTTACTCTAAGGAACTGGTTTGGCCACTCCCCAGACTTGGAACATGTTTTAGTAACGCCATACAATGGAATCTTATAACTCTACATACAATGTTGCTACACATATTTTAACAGGACATTAATGAGTTTTCAAATGATGCATCCCAAGGCATACTTGGTACAAAGCTTATTACAACAGTGTGCAAGGGATTAATATAGGCATGGGACATTCCCCAGGGTGCAATCTGGATTGTTGTGTCCCCTTAGCTCTCTAGCCTGTGATGCTTTTACACTGGTTTGCTGGTGAACAGCAACCCCTGCAGGCTCTGCTCGCACACAGCCATTAGCATGTAAAATCACTCCCAGCTGAAGACGTGACTGTTATGTCATCCATGAATTACATACAGGATGACACCCACATAGCCCCAGCATTTCTGCCCCAGAAATGTGTGTCTTATACTGTTCAATACCCTCCTGGACAGGGCAAGCTCATAGATCATCATTCCAGCAATGGGTAATGATTACACACCAGGCTTGTTGACCTAAATGGAGATTCCTAAGCACTTCAACCAAAACACATTGGTTTAGATAAAACAACAAAACAAGTTTATTAACTAGAGAAAGATAGATTCTAAGTGATTACAAGTGATAAGGCTTAAAAAATCAGAATTGGTTATAAAAGAAACAAAAGAATAAACATGCAAGCTAGTTCCTAAACTTTACCAAGGCTAGCAGGTTTGTTTTTCTCAACAAAAGCTTACAGCTGTTTGTACTGGCTGGAAAATACCCAGTTTAATGATGCTTCTTTTGTCTTTCAAGTGATCTGGCTGCCATAAGTAGAGATGGAAAGGAAGAGGTAATGTGGATGTCACTGTATCTTATTTTTATAACCTTTCTTTGAGGATTACCCACCACTGGGGTGCAGACAGTCTCCCCTGCATGTGATGTTTGAAGCACCTCCAGCATGAAATGTAAATTCTTTGTTATATACCTCCCCATTGCTGAAGAATGGTTAGTTAATCTAGGTGATAGTCTCTGATGGTTTATTTGAGTATGCTGATACCTCAGTGTGTCCTTGTCTCTGAAAAAAACTAGTTTAGGCCTACTTTTCTAAAATTTGGAGCATGTTACAGCAATGATGCATGGTAAAATCTCATTGCTTCACAAGCAGTGCTGTTCCACATATCTTAACAGGACAGTGATGTTCAGCAGATTGAGTTTTCAAATGATACCTCACAAGGCATACTTTGTACAAAATATATTATAACCTGATGAAAGTGGTGAACATGGGGTACAGGGTGTCACAAAGGGTATAGTTTGTCACACCATCTCTAAGGTCTAATCCTCTTTTCCTCAAACCAGCATCCTCTTACCCCTTCTGGGATACAGGCTGTATATGGAGACTAATCCCTTCTACTTTTCCAATGTTTCTCAGATGTTAGTCTACTAACACAATTACAAAAAGTCCCTTTGTCCACAGTTGCATAACCTGGGAGGATCTCTCTCCCCACAAATCAGTCAGTCCAGTTGCCTGTCCACAATTTCATACAAGGCCTGTAAGAAATGGGCTTAGCTATTGGGTTTTAATAATTCTGTTCAGAGTCCCAATGGCTCTCTGCTTTGTTTCAGGAGCAGGTGTTTACTCATTGTTTCTAGTCTGTCAGGGTTGTCCGAGCTTCCGAAAGCCAGCTTACTCCTCAATCCCTACTGCTTATTTTGTAGTCATGAAATATAATTGAAATCTTAAAGACAGAGGCCCTGTCCTGTCTGTGACATTCCACGTACATGATGGCTGTGATTGTTTAACTGGAGAAACGGAAAGATGTCTGAGGAAAAACAGGACAAACGTACAAAAAAGGCGGGGAGCATTTTTAAAATATTTGCTAGCTGTTGCAGAGGAAACATTTTACTTATAAAAATTACAAGAAAAATGGAAATGTCCCTTGAAGAGTTCAGGCATAAGAAGTGGAGCCTAAATTCAATCATTAAAATATGAAACAAAGAGATTTTAGTTCTGCTTTCAGAGGAAGTCATAACGCAGCCTTAACTGTAGAGTTGCTACTGACGCCTCCATAATACTGTACAATGAGCTCCTGTCTTATGAAATTAGAAGATAATTCACATATGTTGCATAGTTCAATGCATAATTTTTCATGCTGAATGATGTAAGGTATTTATCAAACTGTTTTAATAGATTGGATCTCTGACTCCACCACCCCACGCTCCACTGCGTATATACTGAGGCTGACAACTCTGCCTTATAAAAGATTTCCTTACCCAACCTTGTGACTAATGCAGATAATTATTTTTAAAACAACTCTGGATGCTGTTGCAGCACATTTGTACGTGCGCACTAAAAGGTGTATTCACATTCATCTGGCATTTGTGAACCTCAAGGCACCATATAAATCTTACAGTGCAGCTTTACAAATACTTGGTACGGCTAGTGCATCATTAGGGAGCTTGCCTGCCGGGTCAGGATAATCAGAGGTATAAAAGAGCCAGTTTAAAATAAATATATAAAAAAATAAACATTAAAGGGATCTAATTTCATGGCACATTATCAACCAGCTCCTGTATTCTTCCAGCCCCTGGAGTTCTGTGTGTTTTGCTTAGTGAAGTCATCTTTTTCCTTTTAAAATCCAATTGAATAAAGCTGGATGGTGGCATGGCCAATTTCAGAAATAAAAATCTGAGTTAATGAAGGGCTCACGAAAGCAAGAAGCTAATATCATTGGCCTGAGTCAGGCACATTGTGCGTAGGCACAAGACAATTGAGCGATTTGGCCAGGGGACTGGTTCTCGTCATGGGCTGCAGGGCTAGTCACTGCAGTTCTCTCTTGCAGAGTCCCTATTTTGATCACCAGGAGGTGCTGAGGGCCCAATTCATCCCCGTGCTGGTACAGACCCCAGCACAGGGGCTGAAGGGAAGGACTTGTAGCCTTCCAAGACCCTGATCCAGGGGCAGCTGCGGGCTGGATCAGCCCTCGGCTCAGACAATATAGTCAGTCCTATGACTTTAAAAATCATGATTTTGTGGGGGGCTTGTTTTTTGAGATTTGCTTAAAAATCATGAGATTAAAAAAACGAATTTCTTGGCTTTTGGGTCTGTTCCTTACACTTTGCTGATTTATGGACTGCTCTAACCACCTCCCACCTCCTCCCAAGTCCCTCTGCAGCCAGCCTTACTCTCCTCTGTGCTCCTGTCACCCACCCTTCCCTCCTTCTCCCGTATGTCCCCTCCCCCACCTCTCCTTCCCTACCCCCCCAGTCTCTCTTCCCTTTTCATTCTTCCTTTCCCCCCACACTTATTTTCTCCTATTGACTCAACTGCTTCCCATCACTCCCCCTCACCTCTAAGCCTGCTGAACCCCTCCTGGTTGTATTCATTGAATTAATTAAAAAATAAATTAACACTAATAATCTCTCTCTCTGGCCCCACGCTGAACATTCAAGTAAATTCAGCATCTTGTATCCATAACCTATATATCCCGATCTCTTATCCCAATCTCTTCTGGTTTTATCTTCACTTGTCATCTCATGTCCTCAGTTAGACTGTCAGCTCCATGGATCCAGGAATATCTCTGTCATAGGTCTGAGAAGCATCTGCCAGACTTGGGGTGCCAGGACACAGTGATGTGCCCGCTCTGCTTTTTGCCATTTACACATGGCCAGGAGGTCGCAGCTGTTCCTTTCAGATGCAGACTGTCATTGTTGCCTTTGTTGGCTATTGTAGGACACTCCACATGGGGCTTACCTTCAAAACCATCTGGAAACTGAAGCGAACGCAGAACATGGCAGCCTATTTGGTAAGGGGAGCATCTCATGAGGAGTATATTGGCAGTTCTCTATGAGCTGCACTGGCTGCCTGTGTGTTTCCAGAAGGAGTTTGAAGTGTTTGTTTTGGTCTATAAAGCTGTAAATGACTTAGGACTTACCTACCAGGGAGTTTGCCTCTCTCCCCAAGCTGCAGCTGAGACCAGCAGAGGTGCTGGAAATGAATCCCTACTGGGATAAATGAAAAGGGGCTGCTGGACTGTCGTTCTCTGGGAGGCCTCCTGGCTTTGGAATTCACTCCCCTCCCTTGGTTCAAACTCCCCTGGATCTGGTGACATTCATGGCATGCCACAGGGCTTATCCCTTTAACCCAGGCATTTGAAAATGGGCAGGGGTGGGTGGGAGTAAGCAGAGGAATTGTTGGAGGGAGCGAGGTATTTGATCTCTGAAGTTACCTGGCTTGGTGGTGGGGGGTTATGTTGAACTCTACCGCTGCATGTAGGGTGGTGGTTGTGATGCATTTTTAAGCTATGTTAATGCCACCTAGAGCATACGGATAGATGTCCATTTATCATTTGTACAAATCTAAATAAATGAATTAATACCAGAGAGAGCTCTCCCATCGGCATAAAAAATCCACCTCTGCAAGAGGCGGTAGCTACGTCAGCAGGAGAAGCTCTCCCACTGACATAGTGCTGTCCACACTGGCGCTTAGGTTGGTGTAACTTATGTTGCTCAGGGGGGTGGCTTATTCATATCCCTGAGCAACATAAGTTATACCGAAGTAAGTGGTAGTATAGACCTGGTGTAGAAGTCGGGTATGTGGAAGCAGGGAGTAGGTAGGAAAGCTCTGTTAATGGTTACAGAAATATTATGCATAACCACTGGCTGCCTAAATTATTCAAAATTGTGTTGATCCAAATGGAAGGAAGAGTAAAAGCCAGGCAGTTACTATTCCTACAAGCCCAGCTTCTATCCCTAGCCAAATAATGGAACAAATATCAGGTGGGAGGGCGAAAATTGCTAAGTATTTAGAGGAGAATGATGTTGCTATTATGCCTCTGGCGTCTAGGGCAGTGATGAAGCTCCTCCATTCCTCTCTGTTTCTGGCAAGTCTTTCAATGGTTCCCCAGCTCTGCCCCAGGTTTTTCAGCTCAGCTTCCACAGCTCTTTGCCATGTTGTTTTCGGGCAGCCTCGTTTTCACTTGCCTTCAGGTGTCCATCTTATTGCTACTCTGGTGATGGAATCCATTTCCATCCGAAGCACATGACCAATCCATCTCCAACGCCTCCTGGCAATGATGGTGCTCAGATCCTCTTGGCTGCACTGCGTCAATAGATCTTGGTTTGAGATTGTTCTGGGCCAAAAGATATGGAGATTTTTCTGAGGCAGGTTGTATGGAACGAAGACAGTTTGAACATGTCATACTTTCTCATTCCCCAGCATGCTGCACTATAAAGTAGTGTTGAAAGTACACAGCTCAGATAAATCTTGAGTTTGGTTTTGGTGTTGTAGTTTGATGATTTCCAGACTGTATTTAAGCTCCTGCAGGTGTTCCTGGCTTTACTGATTTTGTTCCTGATGTCCTGGCTTGTTCCACCATCCTGGCTGATGGTGCTGCCCAAGTATGTGAATGTTTCTACATTGGTGAGAATATAATCCTCTATCCATACTGGTGATGGTGAGGCAATATTAAAGGTCATGATATCTGTCTTATTGCAGTTGATTTGCAGTCCAATTTGCTGGCTGAATGAGTTGAGTTGAGTTGTTTTTTCTTGTATATGGTGTTGGGTATGTGATAGGAGAACAGCCTCATCTGCGAAGTCCAGGTCTTCAAGGGATGAGAAGAATGTCCATTTAATGTCTCTTGGCATGTTTTCTGTTGTATTTGTATAAATCTGCCGCATTACCCTGTCGATGGCAATGTTGAAGAGGATTGCAGACATGACACACCCCTGATGTACTCCTGTTTTGACTTCAAAACTGAGCTCACTGTGATCAACACTGCATGTAAAGTTGAAATAGAAGCTTTTGATGACATTGATTATACGGAAAGGCATATTCCATATGCCCACAGAATGCGCCATAGGCTGGCTATCAAAAGCCTTCTCAAAGTCTATGAAATTTATGTAGAGTTGTCGTTGCCATTCTAAGCATTGTTCTATTATGTTTCATAAAGTGAAGATCTGGTCTGTGCATTCATGCTCTTTCCAAAAACCAGCTTGCTCTTTTCTGAGAACGCTATCAACTGCCTCTGATATACGCCGGATTATGATCTTACACAATACTTTGCTTGGCACAGATAAAAGTGTGATACCACGCCAGTTATTACAATCACTGACAGTTCCTTTCTTTGGTATCTTCACTATAACCTTATTGGTCCACTCAGCTGGCACTTTTTCCCTTTCCCAGACTGATGTAAATAGAAGGGCCAGGATAGATGCTGCTAACTCAGAATTTACCTTGAGCAATTCTGCATTCAAGTTATCCTTGCCAGGAGCTTTCCCATTTTTTAAGGATTTGATGGCTTGGAAGGAAGATCTCTTCCTTAGTTGAGGTGTCTGTGTTGATATCACCATCTTCTTCTGCCTGTGGATGTTTGCTTCCTCTTTAGGTGGCTCCCTGTTCAGCAATTCTTTGAAATGCTCTGTCCAGCGCCTTTCTTATTCTTTTTCAATTGTTAGTAGGTGTCCTTGTTTGTTTCTGATGAGTGTGTTTGTTAGTGTCTGCCATTTACCACTGATAAGCCGTGTCATTTTGTAGACAGTTCCTTGTATACACCACATTAAAAGGTATTATGTGTGCAGTATTATTATATACATTGTGTGTGTGTGTGTGTGTGTGTGTGTGTAGGTATGTATAGATGTGTTGAGAAGTTATGTTAAGTGAGTATATTATGGTCTCCCCACAATTCCGTTCGCCCATCGTGTTATCTCTTAACACTTTGCAAAGCTGAAGTCAGCCTTGTCTTTAGAAAATAGGAAGCCTGACAAAGACAAGATACATGAATGGTGTGTCCTAGGAAAGCTTGGGGTGTATGGCTACACCCAACTGGTTTGGAATGGAGTATCCAAAAGAGAGATAAGAAAAGTAGAGAACAAAACAAAAAGTTAGAGAAGTGTTATGAAGTGGTGGGCTAGATTTTAGTGACATGTAGAGAGTTTTTTAACTTGTAAAATCGTATATAAATACTGCTGGCTGAAATGCATATCTTTTGAAAAATATCTTCTCCGTAAGATGAAACGCTGCAAGAATTCGCTTCCTGGAAGGAGAGTATGTATGTCTCCTTTTTCATATTGTACTGCCTTGTCTAAACAATCAATTTGGCTGTGTTTGGTTATTTGGTCTCTTGAACATTTTTAAGAATGAATCGTGAGTGTAGTCAGATAATTGGCTCCACCTTTTAGTCAATATAAAGAAAAATGCTTACTGGACAGTCATTTTTTTCTGATAGATCTACAAATTTAGTGAATGTAAGAAAAGTGGTGTTATGCTAGATCTTGATAAGCCTTTGAAAAATCTTAGTTTCAATACGTGTACATGCACACGCATGCGTATATAGAGACACCCAATGTCCCTGCCTCGACTGGTTTAAAATCAAAGACAACGTGAACAAAAGGGTAAGGGACAGGAAGTAATAGAGAACATCATGACTGACTCACACAACTGACTGGTGCATATGTTATGAGTTCCATGGATTGTGGATTTTTTAATTCTAGTGTTGGTGGGTGCTGCTGACTAATGGGGTTCTCAAAGGAGTTAAATAGCTGAATTTGGCCCCTTGTGTACCTCCTTATTAGAAGGGGAGTGGGGGAGATTAGTAAAGAGCAGGACAATATGAGGCTGCAGAGATGGCCTTATGAGGAACGATCAAACCAGCTAAATGTGTGAAGCCTGGCAAAGCAATGATTAAAGGAGTTGGGGAAACAACTGTTTAAAAGGAGAGAGGAATTATTTAGGCTCTAGTGCTTTGTTCTTTTTTCTCTACCCCTCTTGTTTTTGTACTGGCTTCCCTAACTGCTCCCCCTGAGCTCTTCTTTCCTCTTCTAGGTGTGGCTGGCTGGCTGAAAACATTCTGTCAAAGCTGTTTTTGAATGTGAATGTACAGAATGTACAGAAGAGAATAGTTCTACATTTCAGAGAATGGACTAAAATGACCAACAAGCCTTTTCCTGCTCTAACTTGTGTGGCTGCTATTTATATTTCTTAGATGCCCCCCACAATTTGTAATGTTGTTATCCTCTTGATACCTGTGTGGGGTAGGGAAGTGCTATTATCCCCGTGTTATAGATGAGGGAAAGAGAGAGAGAGAGACAGTAAGTGGCTTGCCCAGGGTCACATAGGAAATCTGTGGCAGGGCAGGTTATTGAACCAAGGTCTTCCACATCACAGAGTAGCACCTTAACCACTGAAACATTCCCTCTCTCTCCCCCCCTCACCCGATGTGGCTGGGGGCAGAGCATTCTTGGGTGTAGGGTCCCCTGCTGTGTAGCTTATTCTCTGTTTTTGTGCTGGGACTGAAGTTTGCTGACCTTCAGACCCCAGACAAAGGCATGCCTTTTTGGTCACCCCTTTGTTTGATGGATAATCACCAGGAGGTTTTACTTATGGTGGGTTGGATGGTGCAGGAGGGTTGTAGGCACTATCTGTTGCAGCCAGGTTTCATTGATGGTTTGTATTTAATGTATGTCCTGTATGCAGATGTCATGGCGAGGGACACATACAAATCGTTAAGGACTGTATTCTGCTTTCTATGCCCTCTTGGTTGCTGTGGGGAGCGTGGAGGGGTCATACAGCACCTGGCAGCTGGAATGCTGGCTAGCTCACTCAGAACTCCTCCTAGCGGCTCCAATGCAAAGCACACTGGCACACTTCGAAAGAGAGGCTGCAGTACACTCCCTGCACTGCTGGGAGGGGGAGTCGAGTCATGGCATTTCTCCTTTTCAGGCACCTCGATCAATACTGCCAGTCCCTAGAGCTCAAAAATCATGTCCAGCTCCCTCAAAATCATGAGTTTTTTTTACAAAAAAAAAATATACTTTTTATTTGCTTTCTGGTTTCTGAGCTTTTAGGAGGCACTTAGGCCACATTTTCAAACATTCCTTGAAACCGCGAGGGCTAGAAATCTACCATTTGTGTTTAAGTGAAGACTGAGATTCTCCTGTAATCACAGGACTCCTGGAGCTGGGGCTTCTAGAAAAACACCAATTATGAGTCTCATGGTAAAACCACAAACATTGCAGTGGGATTTTAGGAAGGAGCAGCCCCAGATCCTGTGCAGAGGCTCAGGTAGGAAAGTACCATGCACTCCACTCCCTTGAACAACTGCAGAGTGACTGGCTGTAAAGGAATTTGTTGCTGCACTCAGAGACTTCCAAGCCTCCTAATTCCTAATGTTGCTAAAATAGGGTTTAATTTCATGGGTACATAACCCTTGGCTCGGTAGCTGACTCCTCAGGAGGCAGCCTGTTCTATAGGATTCTCAGCATTGTTTGATGCTTAAACAGCAGAAGCCCAAAGTTGATCAGCATGAACACTAGTGGCGCAGTCAGTAGTTAGCAAAGAAACACAAGACAGCCTGATTTCTTTCTGAAACACAATATAGTATTTTAGCGTGTTGCAATATGGGTTCTTAAGGCCACCCAACAGATCTGAGGAAAAACGACATTACAGCTTTTTTCATCATTTACCCTCTTCAGTTGGCTGCAGCTCAGTAGAACAATTGCAAAGACTTTGAAAAGTAATGTCATGATTTCATAGGAGTTGGAGGGGTTTTTCCATTTTTTCCCTGTCATTGAGATTTGCACAATTTCCCCCTTATGTTGAGAACTGGGGCTAAGAGGATTAGCAGGCTACCGAGTCTGATTACCTCAGCCGTCTGCTATTACTCCAGGCGTTCTTGTAAAATACCTTGGCAACATGAGGTCTTGGCTTTTGTGCTGGTTGTGGAATGCCAAAAAGCATAGATATAGGTCTTTGCTGTCACCTTTGCTCTCTCTTAGTGGGGGAATTTGGTGATGAGAAGCTAAATTAATAAAGGAGCTCTTTGTTTGTTGAGCCTTTAAATGTTTCCCTTTCTGTTTATGAAGTCAGTGTGGTCTAGCAGGACTATGGCAGTGAACTGGAAAGCACTACGTTTGTGTTCTAGTCCTGGCTCTACAAGTGATCCATTGTGCGACTCTGGGAAATTCATAGCACTGGTGTGTGCCTCAGTTTCCCCATCTGTAAATGAGGGGCAACATATTTACCATCCTTTGTAAAGCAATTTGAGTCCCCCAATGCAAAGTATTGTTGTTATTATGGACAGTCAAACATTTTCCATTGCAACTGGGTTTTCAATTAAACTGATTTGGGGTGGGGGAATGTCCACTTTCCCCAGGAAATGCCACTCTTCATTTAAAAAATAAATGCCTGAAAACCAAAATATTTCAATATAGAAATGTGTTGCAGTGCCTGATGGGAGTTGTAATTCACATGCTTCATGTCCCCATTATCTTCTATGGGTCAGGCTCTCTCACCTGGCTACATCTCCCAAGATGCTTTGCAGCAATAGCATTCCTATGACGCACCACAGCCTCTCACCAAGAATACAGACTGTGCTGCATCATGGAAGAAGTGGTTTGATTTTGAAGCCCAGCCTTTAGAGAGAATGAAAGAGTTAGGCACCTGAACTACAGTTCCCCTGAGGCGCCAAATCAAAATAGTTTGGTTTTTGATTTTTTTTTTTTACTGAAAAGTTGAAAATGTAGACAATGTTTTTGTTTTTTTATTTTTGCCAAAAATTTCCACAGAGGATAAAAACATTTTTCTAACCAGTTCTAATTATCATTTACTCTGACACTTCAAGGAGGGAACACAATAGCCAACAATATAGAGATTGAAGTTGTAAGAATAAGATATTCTTACAGTAGTCACTAAGGAGAGACTTGTGCATTTGGAGTTCATAGCAGCTGATACTAATATGCAAAGCTAAAATAAATCCAAGCAATACTATAGATTTATGATCAATGCTTAAACAAGTTGTTTGCTTAGTGACAGAAAAGACTAATGATTAGCTTTGGCTGGAAATATACTAGCATACTCTAAGTACCATTTTATTTTCTTGCATAGCTGAATTAGAGCTCATAGAGCTGAAGGATTTACATACAGAAAACAAAAACAAAACTTTCCTTCAAACTGGATACATGCTTTTTATAACCCTTGAAGGGAAAGATTTTTTTTAACAGAAATAAATATGAAAATCAACCCATTGGAGCACTTCAGCAAGCTCCAATTTGCAAAAAGAAATATGGTGAAAGCAGCTAATCTAAAGTGCCCAACAGCCTGACCATGCCATTATCTGAATAAACAGCCTAATGACAAACTGTTTGCTCTGTACAACTAGAGGATTACTGCTTATTTGCAAAAGCTCTACCTAACAGGAGACCAGAGGAGAGAGAAAACCATTTCTGCAGCAAAAACCCCAAACCAGATTTTCTTTTCCCTGTCAATATGAAGATGCATTCTGGCAAGCTCTCACCAGCTTTCACTGGGAAACAATTCATAAATACTCCAGTTGAAATAGTTGCTGCATTTCAGCAGAGCAAGGGGGATTCTTCATGGAGTGCCATAATGGCATATTTTCTGATCTCTGTGTTTTGTGCAGGCCTTAAAATCTTACGTGAAATTTCTGCAAAATGGCAAGGGCAGAGACATAAGTGATTCATGTTGAAGAAAGAATTTGACATAAACCAAAGCTCAAAATCCACAAGTTAATATTGTCACATTGCAGGGTTCAACCCAGACCAGTGAGAGGTTGTCACCACCTGCCCTGTAATTCTGGGTCCCTTGAATGTTCTGCTGCTGTGGCTCACAGTCTGGACACCAACAGCCAGAAGACAAGCATGCAGTTCCCTGAGTTTCCGTGTGCTGTGCAGCCCTGGGTCAGCACTCTGACCCCAGCAGCCTGCCTACAATGCTCCCACTTTTGTCTCTACCAGCCCGGGTTAATAAGTGCAGGGTGTCTCCAACACACCCCCAGTTCTGAATGTCCCCAGAACAGTCTGCCCTGAAGTGGAACACACCTAGAACATTCAGAGAATTAATAAGGTCCATTGCTCCTTTAAAGAGACAAAAGCACAGCTTGTTGCTTTAACTGGAGTTAATAATCATTTAAATTCAAGCACAGCACTGTATTGGCTTAGATTAAAAGTAAAACGAGCTTATTTTATCAAAAAGAGAGAGGTGTAAAGTGAATTCAAATATAGATGCAATAAATCAACCCCCGAGTGCTCTCCCGTCGATTCCTGTACTCCACCGCCACGAGAGGTGCAGGCAGAGTCAATGGGGGAGCAGCAGCACTCGACTCACCGCAGTGAAGACACCACAGTAAGTCGATCTAAGTACGTCAACTTCAGCTACGTTATTCACATAGCTGAAGTTGCGTAACTTAGATCGACCCCCTCCCCCCAGTGTAGACCAGGCCTAAGACTTAACTCAATGAGCCAAAGCTTTGATTCAAGTTAGATTTCTTCCTGATCTTTTTCTTTCTGGCCATGGCTAACTTTCTGTTACTCAGGATCTTCCACAGAAGTACAAGGTGCTGGTTTCCCTTGTCTTCCTAGGTGAAAGATGTTGGCCTTAGAAGGTTTCTCACCTATATTCACTTCCCAGAGACTTTCATAGAATCATAGAATATCAGGGTTGGAAGGGACCTCAGGAGGTCATCTAGTCCACCCCCCTGCTCAAAGCAGGACCAACACCAACTAAGTCACGTTGACCCCCTTCGTTGAAGGATCCATCTTTCTCAGCTCTGGTCCTTTGTGTCTGTCCAGTAAGGGATGCCAAGATGGCTTTTATGATTCTTCTCTCACTTATATCTTCCCAAATTCACTGTTTTGTCCCCAGACTGAGGATGACCTCATCCTAGTCTTCCCTTCCTGTGGACTTCCCCTCCCGCTGCTGATTCGTATGTAAATAGGGCTTCCATTGTTTTGATTCCACAATGCTAACTTCCCTCCTGTATGGGGGAAAACCTGTTTTTCCCTGTCTTTGGTCACAGATGCTAAAGCATAATATCGGGGAGTATCCCTATTTCTCATAGAGTGCTAACACATACATTTCACAATGATATTAATCACCAGTGTGTCATTTCCGGAAAAGACCTTACTTTTATAATACAGTAATATTGAATACAATCAGCTGATTCAATAATTTGTCGTTGAAGGCTCAGATCCCATGTCTTTATAGTCCAATAAACAATTGAAATGTATTCTTGGATTAAAGTTCCTTTTCTCCTTCTGGGAAGAGATGCCATGCAGTCTGGTGATGAGGTCATGCTGGTTCCTCCCCCGCCAGTGATAGCTGAGTTGTTACCTCTGCCCCTTGTTAACTTGATGGCTTTGTTTGCCTTTTATGTAAATGCATCATCATTGTCTCTGCCTGACAACCAGGTCAGTCCGACAAATACATGTTCCTTTGACTAAGGTAGACTGTTCTTATGCATGGCTTGCCAAACACAGCGTAAAAACATAATTCTAGCACATATCCCTAACTCTTTGTACACGCCCTATATATACATCACATAAGAGTATTAATGATCAGTAAGTTATGAATTTTCCAGTGATATATTACATGCCGCCTTTTGGGCATGTATCATGACAACAGAGTGTTAGGTGTACTGAGTATGTCAGGCCTGGCAAGGGTTGCTGACACAGAGTAGTGAACCACCAATGGCCCTCTATGTCAGACTGATGTACATTGAGGCTGGCATTTTCACCACTACCTGGGAACTCATATGCTCAATTTACAAATTTAATGGGAATAGGGCATCCAAATCCCTTTGGCAGCTTTCAAAATCTCAGCCTGAGGGTTTGTGTCTACGGCAATTGTGAGATAACATTGCAACTAGAGTAGACGTACCTGAGCTAGCTTTAGTCTCGCTAGCTTGGGTACTGGAACAATGAATCCAGGATAAACCAACCAACCCAGACTATGTGCTGAGGCACGTGCTGCAACGGCTTCACAGCTCCAGTATCCGAGCTAGCTAGATTAAAGCTAATCTTTGGCATGTCTGCTGAAGCTGCAAACATAGCCTGTGGCTGCAGTATAGACGTACCCTTAGTATAGGTCGTATGGCTGGATTGCATCTCAGTAAATGCTGATTTCTTACTTGAAAAGAACAGAGGAGGCAGAGAAGCAAGAATGGCTTTAGGAGATTAATCTCTTGTCAGGACCCTGTAGTACAGAACATAGAGAACTCTCATCTCCCTCAAGGGTATATTCTGTAAAACAACCAACCTGTTTGAGGTTTTTCCCAAACGCATCCCTGGTTTTGCCCAATCACAATGTAACCTATCTTAAAAAAAAGTGCATAAAGATGCCAAATCATGAATCGAGAAGAAATTATTGAAAGGCTATTTCAGGAAAAGAAACAGTCAGCAGAATTAATTGCCTACAGGTCTGCCTCAGCATTTCTTTTCTATTAAACTGATTGGTTTCACCCTTTGTGTTCTTAGGGGGGGTTTCACATACGGAGCTGATTGTACCTAGGACACACCAGAAATTCCTGACAGTGTTAAAATGGTCGGAGATTAAAATGGCAATAAGCTAAGGTGAAACTCTCAGTTTGGCACTCAGGAGAATTGTTTCCCAGAGGGGATGCTGCAAGAGAGAAAGAAAGAGCTTGTGCTATAAAGGAACCTTCAGTAGTGTTGCTATGGCCACCAACGAGAGGGGGGGAATTATATTGGAGGACAGAGCCTGGAAAATGTAGATGAAAACACGGTCACAAGGAAAACCTATGTAATTATTTCAGGAATAGCTTCCTGGAAATATTGTGATCAACAGCACAGCATGGGTAAAATCCAATCAGGGCTTTCCTGAAGTGTTTGAAAAAACATTGCAAAATACACCTATAATTTTGCTGTATGTTAGTACAATATGTGTTCCGGCCCAGCCATTGCTATTTGCAAACTCGTTTTTTTCTGTCTGCCTCTGTGGTGTTTGTATGAGTAAGAGAGAGTTCAATTAACTCCAAAGGAAATGTGAAAACCCTTGTCAGTCCTTACTGACTGGCATGCTCAGCTGTCTGAGCCATTACAGAGTCATGAGGTGCAGAGCTGGGGCGTCAGATGTAGCCGAGTAGATGTTTTACGCTTCTATCCATTATTCACTTGAAGATTTGAATATTGTATCTGAGGGGAGGATACTTGACATTTGCTAACCTTCCCTCCCCCTAAACCCCTTCTCTTTCACAGGCAGGAAATAGAGAAGCTGAAGAAATGAATTCAGAATCCAAATCAGTTTCTCAAGGCAATGTGTGTGTGTGAGAGGGAGACAGATATGAGCTAGCTATAATTGAAACTGACCGTTTTACTTAGATGGGCGAGCTCAGATAGATCTAAGAACTCTTGCATTTGCTTCAAAGCATAAGAACATGCCTGATAACTTTTCTGGTCACAGAGATGCACAGAGAGAAAATAAAGTGTTGGGGGTCCCTGGTTTTAGGTTCTTCTGCAGCCGTCCCCATAGTATTCCACAGATGGATACAAGAAGTGCGGTTCTCCTCTAGAGAGAGACAGTCTAAAAATGGCACTTTCTGACTCAACCGATCTTCTCCCAGTGGGTATTTAGGTGCATCTGCTGGCTTGAGTGACTCAGCTATGTTTTTACAGCTTTGACTCTTGTTAGTGTGTCAGCAGCAACTCAGTTGTTGGAGGGGGATCAATGTATTCTGTTCTTGTTCCTGCATAGCCAATTAGGGCCACACTGTGGGCCACATTCTGCTCTCGGTTATAACCAGGCAGCCTTGTTTGAAGAAGTGGTGATGCAAAGTGGTAAATGGAGGTCACAGTCTGACAGCGAGGACAGGTTCTTTTGTTCATCCACCTGATAACAGATGTCGGGACCCTGCCTGCAAGGTCTATCACCTGCTTGTTGTAGCAGGTGTGTCTTGCTGGGTCCATCTAGATGAAAGGTGGTGGAAGTGGCTCTTTCATCAGAGGGATTTTGAGTCTAGGTCTGACCTCTGTAGGGAAATCCTAGCAGTAGCCAAGTTTAGGGAAAAACCTTAGGTGGCAGCTTACATTTTTTGGTGGTTATTTGAGCTGCTGCTGAGGCCAAACCCCAGGAAGAGAATTAGGGGCTTGAACTCTGCATTGCAACACCCAATGTTGGGTGCCTTGCCACCCGCTAGAATCCACTGCCCTGGTTTAGGCTCCCGTGCTCCCTATACAATGCATGGGGAGATGTAGGCATCAAAGAATGGGATTTTCACAAGCCAGCATGTTGAGCTGGGAGCCACTTAAACTAGCCAACAAGAAATGCTGAGGAGAAGGGTGTGGCTGAAACCCCATCCCTGAAAGGGAATTAGACACCTCCCCCTACTCATGATTTTTAGCTGTGAACTTTTTCCTGGAGTTAAGTGTCTAAGCCCGTTCTTGCAAAAAAAATAAAATAAAAATTGCTGCCCCCTTATAACATACGAGCCCAGTGGTTAGAGCACTCACCCAGGATGTGGGAGACCTGGCATTCAAATCCCTCTGCTGCCTGAGGTGGAGCAGGGATTTGCAGCTAGGTTTCCCACTTCCAAGCTGAGTGCCCTAACCACTGGACTATAGGGTATTCTAGAATCTGGCTGTGGCTTAGCTATGAGCTAGGTGGCTGGGCATCGGGACTTAGCTGGCTGTGCACATGCTGATTGTCAGAAATGTAGGTGCCATAGAGATTTTATCAGCGGAAATGTGGGCACCTACATGGCTATGCAGCACCTGAGCTGGAATTCTGAAAATCTAAACTTTGGGGTCTTTGCCACCTTAAGAGGCAGTTAGGCACCTAAACCCCTTAGTTCATAGTTTTTGCCTGGGCTCAATAGTTCTGGTGCTGTGATCTTCATACACTTCTTGGAGCCTTTGGTTCTCCTGCTTGTAGTTCTGGAACTTTCATTTCAGGGAAGAAGGCAAAGTTCTGGTTCTCTGTCCAGAGCCAAAGTCTCTTTACCTGGCAGCCTAGGTGGCGATACTCTGTTGAGTGCTCATATTGGGTGCTCATAGAGTGTACACAGGGTATTACTGGCATGTCAGAAGGCACTGATGAGAGAATTTCATGCCTTGTGATAGTGAAGGTTTTCATTGTGGGCCTTGGTCCTCAATTTTCCACTTTTATTATCTTCAGTTCTGTGCATAGTGGACCATCTGCTCCAAGAAAAGAACTGAGATTTGTTTCTTCCTGTGCTCATGGTGCATTTAGCAGCTATTTTGGCATATAATGGGTGAACTTGAATATTTGTTTAATTTCCACGAGCCTTCCACTAATACCAAATGGTTCTGCAGTGCACTCTGGCATCAACTAAAACAGAAGAAACCTCCCCCTCAATCAATTCCCTGCTATTCTCTTTGTGTAAAATAGGTGGCAGAACTATTGCCATTTCATACATATTCTCCATTGAACTGTATAGGTGTGACAGAGTCAGGGCCCCGCACTTCCTGCGATTCACCGTAACTCTCAGCCAGGCAGTAGAATAGAAGATTTATTAGATGACAGGAACACAGTCCAGAACAGAGCTTGTAGGTACAGACAACAGGACCCCTTCAGTCAGGTCCATCTTGGGGGGCAGGGAGCCTAGACCCCGGCCTTGGGTCTCCCTCCATTTCCCCAGCCAGCTCCAAACTGAAACCCCCTCCAGCAGTCTCACCCAGCCACACACACACACACCCGGCTCCTCCTCCAGCCTTTGTCCAGTTTCCCGGGCAGAAGGTGTCACCTGGCCCCAGCCCCCTTCTGGCTCAGGTTACATGCGCTTGTATCGTCCCTCAAGTGAAGCCACACCCTGATATCCCATCACCAATGCAGACAGTCCCAGTAAAACTCCCACGTGACATTCCCAGGTCAATCCTCCCCACTTCCTGCTCCATCACAACAGGCATCACTGTATTAGCCCAGCCCAGGCACTTGAGCTTTTATCAGTCAATAGTAAAGCAATTGGCTTCCTGCATTAATGCTATCTCTCTCCTTTTATGTTTGTGGCTTTGCTGGGGGGATATAACTTGTTTGGTTGGTGCGGGGAATGAGAGAGAGGTGGGCTACTTTTATTTCTTTATTTATTTCATGGCTCATGCTGGTGTTGCCTAGAGTTCTGGAGCATTTGCAATGACTAATTACAGCATTTGTTATTAATGGTATTATATGTTGTTATTACTCCCAAAGAAGCCAAGTGGTCTTCAGGTTTCCCCTAATTATGCAGCTTCAATCACCGTTCATCCATAGAGCTGAACACTCGGGGTGGGAAAAAACCACCTGACAGCCCTGCTGTTTGTTTCTTCCCATCAACTCTTGCTTATGGCAGAGCTAAAAGCAGCCCAGCATACGGTGTGCAGCTGTTCTCGTCTCTGCTGTACAGTCACCGTTCTGGAATGCTCAAGCAGTCACATGCAGAATGCCAACAATATAGATAGGTTCACATCTGGAGATTCACATCTGGAAGGTGGTGCTCCTGTGGCATTGCTTTCCTCGCTGGTTCCCATGTCCCCCCAGCACCTAGGGTGCACTTGTTCCCATGCGACCGGATTCTCAAAATTCAACAGTTGCTGGCACACATTTCTTTGACCTACTTGCAGCACCTTCTTTGGTTTAGACGCGTCCTAGTGCTTTCCGTCAGAAGTGAGATTCCCCCTTTGTTTTCCCGTTGAGGCGGAGACACCTCCACGCACACAGCTGTGAAAGTGACCATGAAGTTCCATTTCGTAAGCACTCAGATTGGAGCTTTGTAGAGCTGAACTGATTGTGCAGCACCAAAGAATGTGCGTCGGGGACGGGTGCTATGTTCTGGGGCGGCTCTGTCTTTCCTGTTGGGCTTATGGCCACCAGAAGGAGCACCAGCTCTTGGCCTGAGAGAGACAAGCTGCCTTAAGATACAGCTACAAAGCTGGTGTGTAGTCCTTCCCACGTAGGCACATGGGTTTCTCTGGAAACAGAGTTTGGCAGAGTTTCCAGCTTCTGTGCTTGAAAAGACATTCCAGCCCACTGTTTTGTTACCGCTTCCTCTGATACGAGTGTCCCTTGCTTCTGGCACTAGTTTTGGCCCTCTGCTGAGTGGCAACAGAATTCGGAGACCTTGCAGAGTGTCTTCCCAGTGGAGAAGAAATAAGTGATACTGAGTCTCTGGGTCTATTTTAAGTGTGTCTTCTTTATATAAACACCAGTCCTAAACCAGAGACGGTTGCAAACAGCATACAGGCAATCTCTTCTTTCAGAAATCTCAGCCCACTTAGCAGCGCTTGATTCCCAGGAAGCTACTGTGTCCCACGAATGGCCTCCACACACACACAATAAAGCAAAGAGCAAAAGCTGCTTTTTTGCTATAGTTTCTCTCAAAGACCACTGCACTATACAACTAACAATGCAGTATTTCTGTAAGACTAAAATCTTGCTACCATGCTAAGAAAAAAAATGTATAACAGCACCAGCCGGTGACTCTAGCCAGAATAATCGGAAGGGAATACTTCACAAATCCCATTGTTAAACACAGACCTTGTCCATTCACAGAATATTTTTGACCAGAAAATGGTATTTCAATTATGATGATTTCCATAATCATAGAGCTCAGAAACCCCAACAAGATTGGGGGCCTACTATAGTATGAGATGTAAATACACATCATGAGAGACAGTCCCTTCCCCAAAGAGCTTACAAGCTAATAGACAATGTCCCTGTTTACTGAGGGGAAACTGAGGCACAGAGAGATCACACAATTTGCCCAAAGTCCCAAAAGGGACTCTGTCCAAGCCAGTAATTAAATCCAGCTCTGCTAGTTCCAATCCAGAACCTTCACCACAAAACCATCCTTCAACCCCATAATGCTAGATAAATGGATAGTCATTTTCAAACACTCTGCTCTTAGTTATGTTACCAAGCTAACTGTGTATATTTTTTATATTGCCCTTTTTTGCTTTTAGCTCGCACTTCTGGCTTTTAGCTAAGCTTGAGTGCGACTTCTTTAGTTCTCTAATCGATTTCACTTCAGACCAGGTGTGCCTCATCTCCAGACTCATAACTGCAAATGCAAATGGCTGGGGTTACAACCAGGAACCTAGAGACAACCTACACTGGGGCTCAAAAATTTGATCATAGAATCTTAGGGTTGAAAGGGACCTCAGGAGGTCATCTAGTCCAACCCCCTGCTCAAAGCAGGACCAATCCCCAACTAAATCCCTAAATGGCCCCCTCAAGGATTGAACTCACAACCCTGGGTTTAGCAGGCCAATGTTCAAACCACTGAGCTATTCCTCTCCCCATTTTGTCAGTTGTTCACGTCTCTTCAAGTGTGATATAAGCAGGAGTCTGTCTAGTTAGAGACTGCGTTTGCCCTTCAGAAAAATGTCACTTCCAGGCACTGGTGGAGCCAGGTTTTGTAATTGTGAGAGGAGCGCTGGGTCGTTGGTGGTGCCTCCCCATTCAAAGGGTGCACTCCTCTTCCATCACTGCCGCCGCCTCCTTGCCCCTCCGAGGGGGCACCACCCACCTGCAGCAGCACCTTCTGCCCTGACACGGCCTGGTGGGAAGGGGAGGCCACAAGGTGTGGTAGAGGACTGGAGTGTGAGCCTGCCTTGTGCTCACCCAGCACTGATGGCTACTGCCCCAGGGGGGCGGGCTCAGCTCCATGCTCTGGGCTTTGCGATCTGGCAAAGGGGTTGCAGCGCGGTTCAGCTTTGGCCCATCTGGCATGATGGAGGGGTGGCTGAGCCAAATTTGGATGAGTGCCCTGTGACCCTGTCCTCCGCGTTGCAATGCCCAGAGAGGGGAGCCAGGTCTAGCCCTGTAGGATGAGCCGCTGCTGTCAGGTGAGCACAAGGCAGACTCGCCCTCCAATCCCATGTGACAAGGTGCCGCATATACACCTAAAGGCCTGCTGCATATGGTGGGAAGGTCAGCATTCTGAGGGCATATATTGAGGCAAAAGCTGTCAGCCATATGACTGTGTAAACATGGAAGAGGAGGTTGGGTTGGTAAATCTTCCCTCTGTAGTCTTAGTGGCAGGGGGAGGGGGAACTGGCATGGAAGGTTGGCTCCTGTGGGGAATACGTGCTTATGTTGTTGTTATATGAATAATAATGCATACGGCGTTCTAGCCTGCATGGGTTCTTATATCGCGCTCACCCCTGTCGTTTCTGAGCACCTGGAAGAGGTCTCCATTATCGGTGCTCATCACCAAGTTCTCTAGACAGGAGATACCATCTCTGTATAAGGGAATTTGTAAAGCACCCTCCCCTTCCTGTGACAGGGCTATCTCTGGGCACTCTGGGCACTGCAATCGAAGCAGCAGCAGCAATTTAGCGGGTCTGGTGAAGACATGCTACATCGATGGCAGAGCGCTCTCCCGTTGATTTCCGTACTCCACCACCCTGAAAAGAGTAAGGTAAGTCGGCGGGAGAGCATCTTCCATCGACACAGCACGGTATAGACACGATGGTAAGTGGCTCTAGCTATGTTGACTTCACTTACGTTACTCATGTAACTGAAGTAGCGTAGCTTAGATCGTTTTACCACGGTAGTGTAGACTAGCCCTTAGTGTGGAACTGAAGGTCAAGTGTAGCAGTAAGAGGGGAGGGCTCAGTGCCCTCTCTATTACTTATTAGTATTGGCTGTAAAGCAGATCAGGGCCCTTTGTGCTACCATCTGATGAGAAACAACAGGTGACAAGAACAAACAAGCAGGAGGACAAGGCAACAGTGAAATGCTAGAGTTTGGTGTCATAAGCAGCAGTCTTGGCGCACACATTGTCTAGGCAATCTGTGAAGATCCCTGACCATTTCTGTTGCTTTTCTCCTGCCAAGTTACCCCTGGTTCTGTCATGGTGGTGCTCAGAGTCAAACACAATATTTTAGGTGAAGTCACACCAGATGCACATAGGGGAACCCAACTTCCCTGTTCCGTACCATGATGCTTTTGTGTCTGCCCTCTAAACCATGCTGTCAATGCAACCAGTCCTTTCTCCCAGATCAGGAGACCAAGAAGATGAATTCCTATGTGCTCTTTAAGCTCCAGGGCACATGCAGTGTATTAAAAATTTAGCAATTATGATTAATCACTAAAACAGTTTAATTCCCTGTGTTCTCAGTCAGTCCAGTGTACTTTCAGTTTTTCTTTCCATGCACAGAGAATTGCTTTGGGAATCACACAGGTTAAATATTTTACCTTGGCAACCTATTTTGGCAACTTTATATCCTACTGGAGATTGTGGTGATGAATACAATTTTTCTCATAAGTTAATTCAATGTCCTCTAATTATCTGATGAACAGTGCACCATATTCAATGCATCTTCACAGAATATAAATTGGATGAAATGGAGGAAGCTTGCAACATTTACTTTGAGATTTCAGTAGAGTAATATAACAATGATTTGCCTTTCACTCAAGGATATCAAAGTGCTTTTCAAGTAATAGACACACTGGCAAGCTAACGTTTGTGTACTCTCAAGTAACAATCTTTTTCTTTCCTACTGACAGTATCTTAGATAATATGGAAAGAATTCTAAAAGTTGAATCCACTTTTGCTCAGGCATGCTGCTTTGTTCCTGTTGTATATTTCTCTCAGCTTGGACAATAAATGCAGGCTAGCAAATTTCACCTTTGTTTGTAATTTGTTTATTTAGATTTAAAAATCAATAAATAAAGAGGTGCACATGTCTAAGGCTTTATGTGCACCTGCCATAAATTACAGAAACAATTAAAATAAATAGCCCACTGAACACACAACTCCATGAGAATGCAAAAATAATACTGTACATGAAACACAAAAACCATCATTTTTAACCAGCTTCACTTGTCGGTTTTAGGCACTGGCAGGTTGCTTTAGTATTTGGATTGCAAACACAACAGGTCACTAGTACTCCTTCCTTTTAAAAATGAACCACGTTGACCTTATTTAGGAACAAAATTTCTGTTGATAGACCTTGTAAAAACAAGCTGTTATAAAATCTTTATTTTTGGCCCTAAATTGATTTGACTTTATCTCCTTAATTACTGATCCTGTGAGGCACAGTAATTAAGTGTTATTAACCTCAGTTTAGAGATGGGGAAACTGAGACATGCAGAAGTTAATTGATTTGCCCTAGATCACAGAGTAAGCCAGTGGCAAGACCAGGAATAGAATCCAGAAATCCTGACTTCCAGTGCCATGCTCTAAAAGCAAGGGCAAGCTCCACCGTCATGAAAAAGATAGACTTCTCATCAACTGCTGCTGAAAAACAATCCGATTGGAACCTATGCTGGAAAACTTTCATATTGGCAGCTGTTGTCTGGCACCTAGCTTAGTTAACAAGATACATGTTGTTGTTTGACGCTTGTTTGTGTGAGCGGCTGCATTCAAGCTCCAGGATCTCAAATATTGCCAAACAAGCATGTAATTAGAATGCAGGGTGTTGGAATACTGAACATCAGCCAGTTAAAAACTTACATTAATCCTAAGGGTTGACCATTAAGTGTTCATGATAAAATATCCAATCCGGAGCACCAGTTGCACTCTGAATGCAAACAGAATCCAGAGGTGTAATCAGGATCAATTTGGGGTGCCTATGGCAATTCAACCTTACTCGTCTCCAGTAGGCAAATTTGTAAACTACCAGTATTTATGAAATATATACTAACATTCCCAGGCAAAATCCATTAATATATAGTTAATGCTAAGAGTTTATATCAGTAATTTAAGGGTAAAAACCATTTCAAGGATGTTGTAATTATTCCAAAAACCCAGGAGATTCAGAGTTAAGGTTACACTTAAAAAAGAAAAAATCCAAACATGCAGAGGTAAGAAATGTACAGTGAAGGCAGCCAAATAACCTTAACTCTGCCATTTAGCAACACCATGGAATAAGATTGTGATTATAATGAAGACAATGTAATGGTCCCAGATTAGATAAATACTGCTTGATTTTTAAAGATAAATTAACTTTTTCCATATTTTTTCCCTGCATGGCATCGCTACAGAGCAGAATTCAAGTTGCCTGGGTGCCTTAACTGTGTATTGCTTAGGGTGGGTAATGTGACCAAGTTAACTTGATGAAGTGGACATGCATATCCAGTTTTTTTTTAAATGAACTATAAATGTTGCATTAAGGTAGTATTGATTTAATTCCCTGTTGAGTTCTTAGAAAAAAGGGAGAAAAAGATTCCTTTGCTTAATGACATAAACATGCCCCAGTCAGGCTGCATGTTACAACCAGGTAACTGGGGTGGTGATCTCCTTTGAGAATGCTGTTTGGCTGGAGCTAGTATTCTGCAAAGCTTTGGTAACAGAACAGCATCCTGTCTCTGTTTGGATGGCTGTGCGTTGGCTAGAGAAACAAATAAAAGTTATTAATAATTGTAATGAAAGCTTAAAATCTGTAGACTATTCTACATTGCCGCAAAAAGTATGGAGAATCCCCCCAGAACTACAGGATCTCTGATTTTTCCCTGTCCCAGCTTTAGATTTTATTGTTTGTGTTTGGGGTATTTGTAAACTCTTGTATAAATATTGCCGTGGCAGCACCTGTGCCTTTCTGGTCAGGCAAGGAAAGCCTGTCATGGAAATTCAAGGCTACCCTGACACCCACCGTCTAGTGGGGGAATAGGTATGGACAGCAACTAGGGCTGAAAGCAGGAAAGAGTTGACTCGAAGGACTCACTGAGCAGAGAAGACTGAATGAGGGAACTGCTCCTCAGTGGGGAGGGAAAGACCATGACTATGTGATGGGGGACTAGGAACTGGTGGGAAAATGCAGAAGGCCCGTGCAGAGCTTTGGGGAGGGAGATCAGTGGCAAAAGATGAGAATAAAATGCTACCACTGTTGTAAGGGAACTACTGAGGAGCAGCCTGTGGGAAGCACACACACGTCCACGCAAGCCCTCCTCTGTCTTTTTCCATGCTTTGACAATCTTCCACCTGTGGGGATGCCAGCAGCATTTTGACCTCTGAAAAGTACAGACATATGCAGAGCACGTTTTTCTTCTAGTATCATGCTAAACTGTTAACTATTAGAGCAGCAGCTCTTCATTTTTTGTATTGTTACATTTGATACTATAGTCCTTAACCCTGATGGAACAAATATCTCCTCTCCTCCCGCACCCCCAAGTTCTTCCTTACTTGGCCAACACTAAATGTCAATTTTTTTATAAATGGCTTAGCGTTGTTTAGGAGTCCTCCCATTCCCCTTCATGCAGATTTCTACCAGTGTCCACTTGTTACTCACAGGGATTTGAAGAACACCCCCAACAGGAAACACCCACATCCTGCTGATGTTTGCTTGACAACCTGTATATTTTCTGAGTGTGTGCGTGCTATGATCTATATTGACTTGTCCCCATACAATTGCCTAATGTGAAGGCTAGAAGCCTCTTAGCAAGAAACAAGGCCTTCATTTTAATACATTTCAAATTAGCAGATTGTGTGTCTCTGATACCAGACCTATACTGTTATGTAGATTCATTGGAGGCAAAATGAATATAGTGCCCAGGCTGCAGAAATCACTATCAGAAGAAGGATAGAAACATCTGCAAATGCTACATACGTTAAAAGTTGCAGAAGAGATACAGTGACTGCTTATTGTACTTCACATTTACTCTATGGATCTCATGGGAGGATACGGAGTTTAGAAAGTTAAGTGCTTATGTAGTGTAGGTTGCCTTTGACACACTTGCCAGTAATTCTTAACTGTGAAATTTCCCCTGCTGTGGGTTTTACTTATGAACCATAAATGTTAATTTAATTTTTGTGGTGGAACTAGGAGATGATGCTAATAGAACAGAAAACTGCCACAGATTCTGCTGCTATTTACATACCAAGGCAAAATTAAGGCAGCCGGTTCCAGTGATACACCACAGCTCTACAACTCCCGTGCTGAACTGCCCCACATCCCCAAGAGACCATAAGAATGGCCATTCTGGGCCAGACCAACAGTCCATCTAGCCCAGTATCCTGTCTTCTGGCAGTGGCCAATTACAGATGCTTCAGAGGGAATGAACAGAACAGGCAATCATCAAATGAGTCATTCCCTGTCGTCAACTCCCAGCTTCTAGCAGCCAGAGGTTTAGGGACATCCAGAGCACGGGGTTGTATCCTTGAACATCTTGGCTAATAGCCATTGATGGACCTAACCTCCAGAACTTATCTAATTCTTTTTTTTTTTTACCCAGTTACACTTTTGCTCTTCGCAAAATCCCCTGGTAACGAGTTCCATAGATTGACTCTTGCAGGAAGAAGTACTTCCTTTTGTGCATTTTGAACCTGCTCCGGATAAATTTCTTTGGGTAACCCTTGTGTTATGCGAAGAGGTAAATAATACTTCCTTATTCACTTTTTCCACACCATTCATCATTTTATAGACTGCTATTATATCCCCTCTTAGTCGTCTCTTTTCTAAGATGAAAAGTCCCAGTCCAATTAATCTCTCCTCATGTGGAAGCTGTTCCACCCCCTAATGATTTTTGTTGCATTTCTCTGTACTTTATCCAATTCTAAATGTGTTTTTTGAGATGGGGTGACCAGAACTGCATGCAGTATTGAAGGTGTGGGCGTACCATAGGTTTATATAGTGATATTATGATATTTTTTTGTCTTATTATCTGTCTGCCCTAATGATTCCCAACATTCTGTTAGCTTTTTTGACCGGTCCTGAATATTGTGTGGTGGTTTTCAGAGAACTATCCACAATGACTCCAAGATCTCTTTCTTGAGTGGTAATAGCTAATTTAGACCCCATCATTTTGTATGTTTAATTTGGCTTGTGTTTTCCCATGTGCATTACTTTGCATTTATCAACACTGAATTTCATTTGCCATTTTGTTGCCCAGTCACTCAGTATAGTGAGATTCCTTTGTAAATCTTCACAGTCTGCTTTGGACTTAACTATCTTGAGAAATTGTGTATGTTTTGCAAATTTTTCCATCTCACTGATTACCCCCTTTTCCAGATCATTTATGAATATGTTGAACATCACTGGTCCCACAACAGACCCCTGGGGACATCACTATTTACCTCTCTCCATTCTTTAAACTGACCATTTATTCCTACCCTTTGTTTCTTGTTTTTTAACTAGATTTTGATCTATTAGACTAATTAGAGGACTTCCCTCTTACCCCATGACAGCTTACTTTGTTTGTGAGGAACCTTGTCAAAGGCTTTCTGAAATTCCAAGTACACTATAACCACTGAATCACTTTTGTCCATGTGTTTGTTGACCCCCTCAAAGATTGGTGAGGCATGATTTCCCTTTAGAAAAGATGTATTGACTCTTCCCCAACAAATCAAGTTTATCTATAAGTCTGATAATTCTGTTCTTTACTATAGTTTCAACCAATTTGCCTGGTACTGAATTTAGGCTTACTGGTCTGAAATTGCTGGGATTGCCTCTGGAGTCTTTTTTAAAAATTGGTGTCACATTAGCTATCCTCCAGGTACAGAAGCTGATTTAAATGATAGGTTACATAGCACAGTTAATAGTTCTGCAATTTCATATCTGAGTTCCTTCAGAACTCATGGGTGAATACCGTCTGGTCCTGGTGACGTATTACTGTTTAAATACCTCCTCTCATGACACCTCAATCTGGAACAGGTCCTCAGATTTGTCACCTAAAAAGAATGGCTCAGGTATGGGAACCTCCCTTACATACTCTGTAATGAAGATCGATGTAAAGAATTCAGTTAGCTTCTTTGCAATAGCCGTATCTTCTTTGAATGCTTCTTAAGCATCTCGATCATCCGGTGGCTCCATTGATTGTTTGGCAGGCTTCCAGCCTCTGATGGGTTTTTTTGTTTTTTTGTTTTTCACTGTTTGTTTTCGAGTCTTTGGTTAGTTGCTCTTCAAATTCTTTTTTGGTGTGCCTAGTTGTACTTTTACAGTGGACTTGCCAGAGTTTATGCTCCTTTCTATTTTCCTCAGTAGGATTTAACTTCCAATTTTTAAAGGATGCCTTTTTGCCTCTAACCACTTCTTTGACTTTGTTGTTTAGCCATGGTGGCATTTTTTGGTCTTTTTACTATATTTTTAAATTTGGGGTATACATTTAAATTGAGCCTCTATTATGGTGGTTTTTAAAAGTTTCCGTGCACCTTGCAGGCATTTCATTTTTGTGTCTGTACCTTTTAATTTCCACGTAACTAGCTTCCTCATTTTTGTGTCATTCCCCTTTCTGAAGTTAAATGCTACTCTGGTGGGCTTCTTTGGTGTCCCCCCACCCCAAAGGTGTTAAGTTTAATTATATTATGGTTGCTATTACCAGCTATGTTCACCTGTATGACCAGATCCTGTGCTCTACCTAGACTAAATTGAGAATTGCCTCTCCCCTTGTGGGCTCCAGGACCAGTTGCTCCAAGAAAGAGTCATTTATGGTGTCAAGAAACTTTATCTCTGCATCCTGTACTGAGGTGACATGTACCCAGTCAATATGGGGATAGTTGAAATCCCCCCATTATTATTGAGTTTTCTATTTGTATAGCCTCTCTTGTCTTCCAGAGCATTTCATAATCCATCCTGGTCAGGTGGTTGGTAGTATATTCCTACTGCTATATTCTTATTATTCAAGCATGGAATTTCGATCCATGGAGTTTCTATGGTACAGTTTGATTCATTAAGATGTTTAGTTTATTTGACTCTATTCTTTCTTTCACTTATAGTGCCACTCCCCCACCAGCATGACCTACTCTGTCATTCCTATATGTTTTGTACCCTGGCATTACCAAGTCCCATTGATTATCATCCTTTCACCAAGATTCTGTGATGCCTATTAGATCAATAGCCTCAATTAATACCGGGCAGTCAAGTTCACCTATTTTAGTACTTAGACTTCTAGCATTTGTATACAAGCACTTATCAAATTGGTCACTTTTTAGCTGTCTGCCATTATGTGATGTAACTGAATGGGACTCTTCTTCATTTGACTGTTTCTCTTCCATTCCTACCTGTACTTTATCAACTTTCATCCTCTCCTCCTTAGTAGGATATACAGAATCCTTATTAATAGATCTTCCCCTAAGGGATATCTCGGTTCAAACCATGGGCTTGTCTGCTTTCCCCAGTTTAAAAACTAGGGGAGACTGTGGTGCTTCCTGAAAGATGTGGCCCAACCAGGGAGCTCAGCTTATAGAGAAGAATGGGAGCATGAGGCAGCAGAACTACAATTCCCAGGTGTCACTGTGGCAACATTTTAGAATCAAAGTATTTCAGTGTTTGGCTGAAATATTTTAATTTTAGATTTTTACCAAAATATCAAAATTTTCCATTGGACAAACCTTCTGTTTTCTGACTAGTTCTGATTAGTGAGCCCATATAACATCCTCCAAGATACAAGATCGTGAAAACAGAGTCTCATACTGTATATTCATCTACCATAGCCCTCCACCAATTCGTAGTGCTCCCCTAGCCTTCCCATTCTCTCAACAGCAGCTGGTAAAGAAGTTCTGAATATGTATCAGTGCAAAGCCATCATAGTGTTTTCCCAACATTGCATTTGGCAGACACCATTTTGAGCTCACGTATTCTGTAGGGTCTACTTTGGACTAGGGAATGGCAGATACTGCCGCAAGCTTCCTTGCTAATGAAAGGCTGGCATATTTTTGTACTGAATCAGCTCCGAAGCTATCTGTCACTTAATCCAGCCGAGTGTATGGTGCTGAATCTTCTTTCCATTCCCTAGAGTTGTGGTACATTGAAAATAGACTCAAGCAGGTCAGACTAATTTTGTTTCCTATAATCAATCTGACAGCCCTTCCTGTGGAGCTATATAATTGTCTATTACAAGTTTCATTAGGACCAGGCATTGCACAGAAATGACCTCAGGAGAATTGTTTGCAGTGTTGTTGTAGCCGTATAGGACCTGGAGAAGAGCTCTGTGTACACTCGAAAGCTTGTACCTTCTGCCAACAGAAGTTGGGCCAGTAAAAGATGTTACCTCCTCCATTTTGTCTCTCCCAGGGGAACTATGAGGACTTTTTTTTTTTAATCACAACACTGGAATTAAAATTAAATGAAAGAAGGGAAAGGATGTGCTGTGAGTCCTCCAGTGTGTTGTTTGAGCTGTGGTTTGCATGTAGAACACACAGGGGCATGACAAAATCGGCATGATTTTTCTCCTGGCCTCTCTGATCTGCTGTGCGAGCCAGCTATAACACTCTGCTAATTGTTGAGCTGCTCTGTCTCCTGCTGCATCTCATAGCACTCACAGGAGATGCAGAGCAGCTAGGTCAACCGAACAGCTGCCAGATGGACTTAGAATTGGGGCGGGAAGTTGTGAGATGGTACCAAAGAAACATGCTTTGTTATTGGGGGAATGTCTACACAGAATTTAAACCTGAGTCTAAGCCTGGGCTCAAACCAACCCCCACCCCTTGTGTCCACACTGCAAATGTATTAACCTATGGCTCAGACCCAGGGTCCCAAGACTCTACAGGGCTGGAGTGTCTGAGCCTGTGTTAATCAGGACCTGGTGTCCGAGCCCTGTTGGTGTCCTGTGTGCACGCATCCCTGGTTTGACTCAGGTCCAGGAAGTCCTCTAGATGTATCCCACAGTTCCCAGTGGCAGAGGAGCAGCGATGCAGGCAACCAATGCAGCAGCCAGAAACACCACCATCTGGCTGAGCATGATCCCCGTGCTGCTCCTCCATGGCGGTGGCAGCTCCTTCTCGCTGCTCTGCAGCGCTTGCCTGGACCAGGGAGCAAAGTTGACAGTTGGGAGGTGGCTTCTGGTTGCCATGATGTTGAGGGTCATCCTTCCCTCAGCAGTGCTGAGTTCGGAGCTCTGCCGCTCACCCTCCCTGCAGGATTCTGCTTTTTGGCCCTTGTTCCCGGGTGTCCTCCCCTCCCCCCCCCCGGCAGTGG
The DNA here is from genome assembly GCF_011386835.1 of Chrysemys picta bellii. Classification (NCBI taxonomy): domain Eukaryota; kingdom Metazoa; phylum Chordata; order Testudines; family Emydidae; genus Chrysemys; species Chrysemys picta. The sequence continues at coordinate 114,078,501 of NC_088792.1, read as the reverse complement.
GTGCAGGGGCGCCTGGGCTGCATTCACTGTGAGTGGAAGCCAGTCCCAAAACTTCCCCACAGCCTCCCGCGGTGATGGCTCTGGCTCCAGCTCATCCTTGCTGATGGGGGGGAGGCTGGGAGCAGGGGCCAGAGAGTGGAGTGGGGACCAAGTGGCTGCCCTGAAGGGAGGGGGAACGGCTGAGGTGTTGGGAGTCATCCCTCTCCCGACTGTGTTGAGCCGGGAGCCCTGCCATTCCTCCTCTCTGCAGGTCCCATTGCACTCTCTGTCCCTTGCTCCCACCCTCCCTGGGGCTGCATGTGCAGAGGCATCCGAGCTGCATGCACTGTTCGGGGGGCAAGTGAGAGCCAGCCCCAAAACTTCCCCGCAGCCTCCTGGGGATCCCTTATCCCTACCTCCTGAGGTGTGGTAGGGGCAGGGATAAGGGATCCCCGAGGGGTGCTGAAGAACACTGCACCCTGAGCCCTGGGGATGTACTTCACTGCTTTGCAGCTGGCAGCAACCGGGCTGGGATGTGTGTGTGTTTTTTCACTGATACCTTCATTTTATGTCAAACTTCAAAACAAATAGACAAAAATAAATAACCAAACAAAAACACCATCACTGAACATCCCATTTTAAAAATTAAGAATTGCAAAGTTTCATTGTAATAGTTTGACAGCCCTGGAGACTGATGTGCTAATTATCCTCAGAACGGGTGCACATGGGCATTTTGCTGCCCATGTGACTCAACCCAACGCTGGAGAGCCCAATTCTCAGATTAGATGGTAATTCATATAAAGCCTTCTCAAACTGCCGTCATTCTACCGAGACAGCCACCAAAGGAGCTAATTATGCAGTTTGTGTACTTGTGCTCCTTATGAGCAAATGAGTCCCATCAACAGCACCACCACATTTAGGAAACAGGGTGGGCAGTAGAGTTTTCCCACAGTGCATCCCGTTCCTAGGGCTAGAGTGTCGACATTGGGGGGTGGGGGAGCTAGGTACTTTGGAATGTGTTTACTTTGACTTGGATCCATGCACTGCAGTGTGGATTCCAGAGCAACTAGGTTCGAGCGTGGGTCAGAAAATTCTTAACCTAGGGTTAAAATGCAGTGTAGACTCTGTTGCCCAGGGTTCCCTGACACAGGTCAGCTGACTCAAGTCCCACAAACCCTAGGGTTACATCACTGTGTAGACATTAGGGTTGCTGGGTTTTACCCAGACAGTCCGGTTTTTGGCTATGTCTGGGTGCCATTTGGGGTTGCCAGGTGCCTGGTTTTCAGGGACCTGGCAACCCTAAATGACAGCCAAACCAAAAGTCTGGTTACCACAGGGTGAGGGGAGATGCTGGGTCATTAACCTGCACCAGCCCCTGCTCAGCCAGGGCTGCCTCCTACCCGCAGGCAGTCTCCTTGAGATGATCCAGCAAGTGACAGGGGAGGGAGAGAAGCGAGTGATGAGGGCCAGGCCTTAGGGGAAAGAGGCAGAGAAGGGGGCGGGGCCTTGGAGGAAGAGGCAAGGCAAAGGGCGGGGTCTCAGACGGTCCAGTTACCAGCAATTAGGTGACAAGCCTAGTAGACATAGTCTGGGAGGTTTTGACTAAGTTGCTCTAGTGGGTCCCCAAATAGTTGGCGCATACTGTGAAAATTATGTGCTGGCTTCTCACATGAAGTTGCTGAAGTCTAGAATTCACAGATGGGTTTAAATAATGAAACAGTCACAGCTGCATGTCCAATCAGTGGAGAGTTTATCTGCATATAAAGATATACTTCTATTAAAGTGCCTCACATACATAGATCCATATGCAAAAAAATGCCAGATAAAAATAGGTAACACAACACAGGTTTCATTTTTCAGGAGGTAAAATTGGTTCCTACTTACACCTGGGCGCCTCTGTGATCTCAGTGGGGTTGCACTGCTGTAGAGGAGGGTAGAATTTGGGCATGTATGTGTGTACAGTATTGATCAATGTCCTTTGTGATTCTCTCAGCTGTGCAAGGGACTCCACATAATTACTGTCATACCCTTTGTGACTGTGCTGAAGCATGTCTGCAGCTGCCTGTCAAACACTGAAGGGAATTTCTGAGAACTGAGAGGTTAAGATTAAGCTTGCTATTAAATGAGCATCCAGGGTATGTTTTTAGACTGTGCTTTAAGGGGAGAGTTGGGGCAATGAGGTGCAAAATCAAGTGTGCAAAGAAACAGGATTATTTTCAAAAGTGAAATGTAATTGCCTAGTGCAAATGAGATGGAGGGCTCTGAGTGGTTCATTATGCACCTAAATATTTGCCTTCTGCTGCCTGTGACTTGCTTTCAGATGTTCAGCAAATGAAAAGTCAAGGTTTTATGTTTACAGTTCCCAGAATAATTGCAAATAAAGATGGGAAAGGGACATCTAGACCATGAGTTCAAACAAGTATAACGGGATTGCAATGATCCTGCCATCCCATATTACGAAATGGCAAAAGGGATCCTGGTATGATAGGTTGCTTGTGATTGTAAGGGGCAGCAGCCCTAGGGGTCCCTTCGGGTTTATGTTCCTGAAGGCTCATGCTTCAGTGCTCAGCCAGTCACCTGCAGGGGTCAGGAAGGAAGATTCCCCTCCACCCCCCAATGTATTGATTTTTTAAAAATTGCTTCCTTCCTGTGAAGCGCTCGGGGTGGCCACAACTGGAGTTAGGACACTGGATGGGGAGGGCCAGTGCTCTTACGTGGCACTGAGCATTTTCTCTCAGTTGCTTGGCTGGCTAGTTCTTGCTCATATGCTCAGAGTCTAACTGATCACCATATCTGGGGTTGGGAAGGAATTTCCCCCCAGGTCAGATTGGCAGAGACCTTGGGTTTGTTGTTCTTGTTTTTTGTTTGCCTTCCTCTGCAGCCTATGGGTGCAGGTCACTCACCAGGATTATCTGGGTATATCTCAGTCGGTTGTCTGCCATTGCAGGGGCCTCGTGCACCTCAATCCCTCCTATTCTCCGCCTGTGGCCCACCACAGTCTAGTCTCCGGTGGGCTGCAATACTTTGGTCTCATTTCCATTGTTGGGTTTAGTGTGCGGGGCCTGGGCATGGTGTTGGTGGTCTGTGATATACAGGGGGGTCAGACGAGATGATCTGGTGGTCCCGTCTGGCCTTAAAGGCTATGATTGAATGACACTAATGTAGGGTGACCAGGCAGCAAATGTGAAAAATTGGGACGGGGGTGGGGGATAATAGGAGCTTATATAAGAAAAAGACCCAAAATCGGGACTGTCCCTATAAAATCGGGACATCTGGTCACCCTACCCTGATGTAGAATCCTTGCTGCTAGAATCAGTCACATCTAATGGCTGTCCTCTGTCACTCCCAGTTCTCTGGCAGCCTTACAGCTCTCCAGGGGGCTCCCTGCAACTGGATGTTGCATTATTTCTCTGTCTGACACACACACACACACACACACGTTCATACGTGTTAATATTTTACCAGGTAGAGTCTCATTTTGCATCTTTTAGGGGGTCAAGTCAAGGAACTATAAATCCTGCTCCATCTCTGAGGAATTCACTCCAGTCTGGGAGCTCAGCGAACATGCTCCAGCCCCAAGGGACTTAGTTTTCATTTAGCTGGGACGTTTGCTCCAGCTTAAGGAGGTTATTCAAATCCAGAGAGATGAGCGACTTTAGTCAGGGCTCTAATTTAGACGTTTTTCTATCCTTCACAAGGAAATTCATAAAGGTGGTCTTTCTGCTGAAGCTGTTGTTGGAATTTTTCTATTTTTAATAAACTTACTTTCTAAAGGACCTTCTTTAAAAATATAGTGAAATGCCTGATTTTTAATTAGACTTCTGATTTTTTTCTGCTCTTTTCTCTTCATTGTATTAATGAGTCTATGCTCTGTCACTCACACAATGACTGCAGAGTGACAGTGTTTTGGGGAAGGCATGGCTGAGCGCACCTACCTCTTAAACGCTGGGATTTTCAAAAGGGGTGGGCTGATTGAGTTAGGCAGCCAAGTCCAACTGAAAGCCAATAGGAGTTGGGCACTTATTGCCTTTAGGCCTTTGAAAATCCAGCCATAAGAAACGAGGCTATAGCAAGTCTGGCAGCGTGGTCTCTAAGAGGCCTGGGTCTTTTGTGAACGGAACAATCCTCTGTATTTATTGTACTACAGAATTAATTATAATTATCCCCCATATGAATGGGAGCGTCTTTGTGCCACCGAGGTTCACTGAGCTGACACAGCAGGACTCTGTTCTGCTGAACTGAAGCAAAACTACCCATGAATTATGTTCTCTCCAGGCGGTTATCCGCTGATGCCAGGGAAGAGAAAGCATGTTTGCTTAAATGGTGAATCACCAACGCCTGAAGCAAAAGGAGTGTGCTGAGCTTAAAGCATTCAACAACCTGAAGCCTCCGAGCCAAAGTATATCTGTGAATTCTGAACCTCGGCAATATTGAAGACGGACCTTCCTATCTTATGGTATCCCTGAATGTAGAATTTAAATAGAGGTGAAATAAGACCCCAAGAGTCAACTTGCATGGATTCCTGTGGGTACCATCCAAATACCCATTTACAATCAGGTAACCTGACTCACCTGTGATTCTTGAAAAAGAGGCTGTCACATATTCCATAGTTATGGAAATGCCTGCGTAGAAGTGAAATGAATATTGGTTCAGCAGCCTTTAGCACCAGTGCTAACCTGGCATACAGATAACAGAGATGGGCAGAAGTGTGGCTATGAATTCAATATTTCAGGTTTATTTGATGAAATCAATTATATGCTTGTTGAAATAATTCGCTACTTCTGCTGCCTGCTCCTTCCACACACACACAGGCAGGCTTGTCTGAGCCAATATTTCTTGACTGTGTTGTGCATTTTGGATCTTGCCTCATCACTCCCTGAAGCTGGCCAGTGTAAAATAGGTGTGACAGTGTGGTGAATCTCAGGCCTTTGTCTGTAACGTCTTCCTAGAGTAACGAACAAATATCAAAACCTGGCATCAATCAAGATGCAAAACCAGTGGCCGTGCTAATTTCAGTTATTTGTGAGCTTACCGGTTAGTCTTCATCTTTTTTCTCATTTGCAGAGTGCTCCAATGATGATGTCCCTTCAGCTGCCAACATTGTTAAAAAATTCCATTAACAGTTCCCCAAATAGGGTGAGAATCTGGAGGCCACCTGACTTGCAGTCACCACAGAATTGTTTCTGCATTTAGGTGACTTGCAGGTTATTTTAAATATGCAAATCCTAATGCAGGTCCACAAAAGGCCTGGTTTTGAGATAAGCAACCCAACCTCTGGATGCTAGTCCAAACCTACAGAGGCCTGCCCCCCAAGGCCCCATTTTTGTTCATGTGCTCAAATTCCTCCTTGCAACCAACAGGTTTGGAGCCTTGTGTGGGAGAGGCCATCTCCAGTGTGCTTAGGGGCAGGACGGCAGGTCCCACAGCATCTTAGGAGGCTAATGGTCCCATTGTGATGGATGGAGGAGAGGAGATATGGTGCTGGTGCATTACTCCTGTACTTTCTCTTCCCCAGTCTCAATTCACAGTGTGGCTGAGACTGAGGTGAGAGTGGACAGAATATTTAGCCATGGATTGCTCCCAGTTGTTCAAAACGGTGCTGCCTAGTGTCAATAAAATAGTGTTTTCCTAACTGCTAAACCAGTTGCCTATGACTTTGACCTAGATGGCAAACATCAAAGGGTTGTTATTTTAAAAGCCTAGGGGTCTCTGGGCTAAAATGGGGCATCTTAAAAAAAAAGTTATTTTAATGAAACAGATACTGACTTCTGATATCGATTGTTGAGTTATCAAGATGTGCTGAAACAGGAGGATGGTATTTTCCTAAAGGGGCTGTAAACCATGATGTTCGTGGAAGCAAGAAGCTAATATATAGATTATTAGATGCATTCTGAATGCTTCTTATTGGAACATGTAGGAACTTCTCCATTAAGGGCTTTATGGCCATAAATTTCAAATGTATTGCGGAAGTAGCTCTTTTCTGAAGCTAATATTTTAAATGGTTGATATCCCTAGATGTCCAGAGAATACTTTTATTCTCACTCTGAGGTGACAAAAAATTTTCAGAGAACTCAGTGCATTCCATCACTTCCATCTGGATTTACATATGTGCTTTGATTAACACTGTTCTAGAATTCAGTATTATTAACTATGACAATTCTGCCAACCATGAGCCAAGACTATAAGAAATATAGATAATATCATAATGTCAAAACATATACCCTATGTAACAATAACGAATAATCTGTCTCCATAACAGGTTCATTGTCTGAGCCAAGTTTTCTGTCTAACTCCGCAAATGGATCAGCGAATTATCTGAGTTGGCATTAGTACTATCTATTGCAAGACACTGAGCCAGATTCTGGGCTGTGAGGCAGCTCTGTGCTGCTTTGCTGGTGCAAAACTTCTCTGAAGCTGGACCAGCTAGCCTCCAGAGCATATACTATGAACAGAGCACTATGCTCTGCTGATCCTGGACTGCTGCAATGGCTCATGGAGATATTAGAAGCCGGCTCAATTTCGAGCTCCTAGGCGACTTTAAATTGTGCTGCGACGCTGTCCCAGAACAGCCTAGGATTGGGTAAACAACATTGGCATAAAACCACCCTGTATGGTTTCTCTCCCCCAAACTGAGTGGTGTGGAACATTCTTCAGCCACAGCTCAAAGTCTGGCCATCCACTGGGCTTCCTTCTTTTTAGCTCTTGCTAAGTTTGTTCAATAGGATGGAGGAGGCAAGGAGGGAGGCAGGTGACAGGAAATTGGAGCACTGTGGCTGAACAGCAATATAAAAAGGATGATGCTTTTTCTTCACTGCAGGTGGCTGAGAATCGCACTGTAGGTGGCACTGGACTATAGAGGTTCCTAATCTCTCTTTGGGTGCAATTATTGCAAAGAACAGTAGGATGTATTTGTTATAAGCTGGAACAGGGGCCACCCTAACAGGTTGAGTTTTCAGGGGCTTTGGTGCTGATGCCATCACCAGTTGCATTTTTCACCTGTTTTCCTCTTTTAAAATATCTGTATTGGAAATCTGCATTTTTATTGCTGAACTATCATCTTCACCTCATCAATCTCAGATTCGGGGCCTTTGCAGTCTCTAGGACTCCTGACGAGGTTGGCACTACCATACATGTTAATGTAATGCTTTTAAGCCCATTAGCTATTCTTACATCTACAGTACATTTTCTTGGGTTTTCAACAGTGGAAGGGAAAGAAGTGGGTTGTTATTTGCATGATCAAAAACATGTTTGGGCATTATGGTAGTATTTCTGAACTTCGCTGACTACATTTGAGCACCTACGTAAAAACATAGGTGTCAAGGCTAATTCCCCACTCTGGCACTTCGAGTGCAGAAGGTGGGGGCCTGCAAGGATTCAAAAAATTAATAATGGCCACTCCAGGCTTGTATTAAACTCCCAAGGGTACAGCTTTTCTCTGACCTTGGATTGGTAGATGCTGCCATCACCCAAGTGCAAAACCCCTTTGAAAGCCCAGGAAGGTGCACTTGGGAATTCCTTCCTGTGGGGTACCCTCAAGCCCTTTCACCCCCGCTCCGGGGGAGACCTGAGACAGGAAAGAAAAAAAAAAGAAATCAGCTGATGCCATCAGCTAATTAAACAACATGCACACAAACCTCTTAAGACACAAAAGTCCAATTCTGTTTTTAAAAAAGGTAAATGTTATTAGTAAAAGAAAGAAAATACATCTGGGAACTCAGGCTATTGCTAGATTTTAAAAGAGCAGCTACAAGAATTAAGCACCAAGAATATCTTTCTTGAGGTCCAGCTTAAAGGTTACAAGCAAAATAAAAACACCTGGGGTTAGCACAGAGGAATCCACAAGCCATAATGAAATAAAAGGGATAAACCTAATTGCGTCTTGCTAGACATTTCCTGATCTACTTACATATCTGGGGTTTTAAATGAGTCATTTCTAGGTATGATACTGATGTTTTTTCATATCTGGCCCAAGCTTCTTACAGCATAGCTGTTGCCCTGTCTGCCTCTCCCTGGGAGAACAACAACAGACAGACAAAAGGGGAGTCTTTCTTCAGTTTTAAAAAGTTCTAGCCTTCCCATTGGCTCTTTCGGCCAGGTGCCCAATCACTTCCTTTTACCTATGTACAGCAGTGAGACTTTTTAACACTTTACAAGTAGAGCAATTAGAGAACAGCTACTAAGAGGGATTTTATAGCTACTGGCTGGGTGGGTGCCCATAAAAGGGAGCTACCCCCTCCTTTATTTATCACAATAGGAATGGCCACATTGGGTCAGACCAAAGGTCCAGTTAGCCCGGTATCCTGTCTTCTGACAGTGGCCAATTCCAGGTGCCCCGGAGGGAATGAACAGAACAGGTCATCATCAGAAATGCTGAGCAACTGTCACTTTCACTGGCTGCTGTGGGAGCTCATTGCACCACCATTTTATGTAGGTGGGCGACAGGGGATGGATCACTTGATGATCAGGCCACTTTTATTTAGATGTTTAAATATGGATTTATAGGTCTAATCTTAGGCAGCTAAGTTTGAAAATGTTGTTCTAAATTCTTTGGGTAGCTCAGCATCCCCCGGCACTGAATAGAACCATGGCAACAGATGTCATTGTGTTGTCCTGGATTTGAGGGGTGTGTATACCCCAGAATGTAATCAATCTAATTGCATTCAGCCACCCTAAATTAATGAAATAGACCACCACATAGTTATGGTTAATTTGAAGACAGTCTTTCAGAAGCAGGTTGAAAACTGGCTACAGTTTCTGCCAATCAGAATGGGAGGAGGGGAAAGACTAGTCAACAACTGAGAATGAAAACTTTGGCAGAGGGAAGACCTTGAGTCTGGATGCCTCTGATATTAGAAGTTTATTGAAAGTTAGGAAAAGTGATGATTTAGTAGGGGAGTCACTATGAACTATGTGTTTTGTAGTAGTTATAAAAGATTAGCTGATACAGTGTACCTTGGAACATTGCTCTGAAGCCATTTTGAGAGATGTTTTTCCTGACACCCTTTTTCCCTGGAGGGTGAGCAACTGGCCACTGTGATCCTGCTGTTAATTACTCAATATCGTTCCAGATGATAGATAAATATCTGAGGTGTTCTAAACCTATTGCTTATGTCTGTGTGTGCTTAAATCTAATAAACTGCAGTGTTAGAGCACAAGAGCCCGCTTACTTGCATTTAATCCTTGATCTGACAGAATTGCTGTGTTCCCGTTGATTTATTCCTGACGCTGCCTGGAGTGAAATAGTTAAGTTACCACTGTTGGGGTTCTGATAACCCCGGGTAACAATTGCATGTCCCTGTCCCTAAAATTTGGTGGATGAATCTGAGGGGGTAGGAGGAAATGTAGAATCTTTGGGCATGAGACCTCTCAGTAGCTAGGACTAGAGGACCATCTATGACTCAGAGATTACTTATGCCTATACCTGTAGACTGCTTCTGGTTCAAATCCAGCCCCGGTGAGTCCTGACTGAGTCATCATCACAACTGTTGTATGCAGTGTAGCCGTGTTGGTCCCAGGATATTAGAGCAACAAGGTAGATGAGGTAATATCTTTTATTGGATCAACGTCTGTTGATGAGAGAGCTTGTCGAAAGCATGTCTCTCTTACCAACAGAAGTCAGTCCAGTAAAAGATATTACCTTACCCACCTTGCGTCTCATCATCACAAGGATGTTTGATGGCCTAAATTAAATGAGATTCTCAGTTGAAAGATGCCTGAACATGTGTAACCCACTGGTGAGGATGGGTTCCAGGCCCGCCTCTGTGCCAATCCACATAGGATATGACATGTTTTAACAACCACACCTGAGCTGTGGTTCTTTAGCTCAAGCAGCAGTATCTCATGCTTTTAGCTGTAAAGGTCCCTTGTGTCAGCCAAGAGGGCGTTTATTACATGTTCATGCACAGAAAGCCCTCCTCACTTCTACAGTTAGTCCAATTGGCATCCTAGTTGGTGGTTCAGCAGAGAATCTAAGGCTTCAATGGACTAAATTATCATTTTACTCTTAGCGGTGGTCTCTTTGCAGCAGAGTTTTGCCATATTAACAGCATAATGGGCCACATTGTGCAGATTTCCTGTGTGGGAGGAGGCAAGGAGCTCTATTCCTCAGCCCAAACATAGTCTATTTGGCTGGTCATCATCTCCTTGGGGAGCATAGTGTCTGCTCAGCTCTAACGCTCCCAGTGGCATTAGCCATCATCAAAGGGACATGATGAGACAGACATACAGTCTGGTCGATGGAACTGGCCAGGCATGATGTGTGGAGCAGAAGTACCACTGCAGCTACGCTCCTTGGAAAGGCTGACTCAGACCATCTTCCTTCTGGGCCCTCCATAGATGACATGGCCCATCTGCACACACTCCAGATTGCTTGAGGGTACCAGGGGGCAGAACTTTGCCTATTGCAGAGAAATCTTGACCGTCCATTGCTTGTGCTGCACCTGTTTTGTAGAGAAACTTGGATTTCTAGGTCTATCAGTCAGGCATCTTTCACAAGCAGTAAAGTCAAACAAACGAGTGCAACAACCCATGGCAACAGGCTTTCTTCTTTGCTCAGCTGCTTTCAGAGTTGATTCTGAATGTTAACACTAAGATTTTAGCACGTCTGTCCTTAGTGCTGGAGTTTTTTTCACCTTTGGACACTCAGCTAGCTTTAATTATGTGCACTTGCTTATCTAATCCCAAAATTCCCTTTCTTAAACTGGCTTCTTATTAACACAGTTGTTATGTTAGTTTCTTATTTATTTTGTACCGTACCAGAGGTTTTGTGACGTGCTCTAGAAGTAGTCTTGTTGCTGGCTGCCCTTCCCTCCACATCCAAAATGGTCTGGAGGGAAAGGTTTGGGGTGAACGTTATCCTGAGGGGGGCATGAAAAGGGGACTGTCTTCTGGCCACAATGAAGTCAAAGCTCCCATTGATTTCACTGGGGCCAGGATTTCACCCCAGGGCATCATTCATCCCCACAGGGAAACACCAGAGCTACTAGGATAAAGAGGTCAGAAGGCCAATGTATTCCATGATTCCTTGGCCAGAGAATTGCCCCTCTGCTGCAGAACTGTGCTCCAGCATCTCAGTTCTCATTTGATATGTTTCTAGCCCATACGATTACAAAGACAATCATGAAAATGTGAACCAACTGAGGCACTTCAGTATGCAGACAATCTGCCACAATAGCTCAGAGAGGTGTGAAATGCCCCATTCATTTCAACCCAGAGATGGGAATGAAGGGTCTTTAATGGTGAGAGAATAAATTAATGTTAGCATGAAAATGTGGGTGGTGTTGCTTTAGATTTTGGCATGGAGTTCACAGGGCCCTGAGCATATGGTATAAGTGTCTATCAGACCCCTACATAGGAGAATTGAAATTAAAATGGAATGTGAGCTCTCCTATGGATAGACTATTAGACAGCCTAAAATATATAATGATGCACAGATGGGCATGGACCTATCTGGAGTGTGTATAGTGTTAATCCAGCAAGCACTTTTAAAAGACGTGAACTGCTTCCTGAAGGATAAGAGGGGACACTCGCCATTTTCCTACTGCAGCTGGAAGATGTCCATGTCTGGTCATCAGCTGGCAATTAAGGGACAGATACTTAGCTAGTTTAAAGTTGCATAGCTCCATCCGTCTTGTTGACTTTAATGGAGTTACGCTAATTTGCATCATCTGAGGATTTGGCCTTCACCAAATGTCCATTTCAGCACAATGGAACTGGGTAAGTGCATTCCCCCGTACATGTTCTTCACTTTGGAAACAAGTGAATTACAATGTTGTAAATCTGAAGCTATCAAAACCTATTTGTATTCTGATTCCTGATTAATAATGACAGCCAGTTTAACAGCTTTCAAAATGGAGAGGGACCAGAGTTATGAATCTAGGGACACAAATGAAACTGTCAAAGGAAATTTGTGTGGGAGAGTGCCATTCTGGTTAAGCATCTCCCAACAACTGAAACCCACAATAAGAATAATTGATTGACTAAAACTTAATACAGTGCAGCTGGCATAATTTGAACTACTCATATTAGTGGCTGAAATCAAAAGCTCATGGGACTGAATTAGCATAGCTATTACCTCTGTACTGCAATGGATGCAAGTTCTTCTGGGAGCAAACTGACTCATAACAATACTGTTGCTCATCCTTTTCAGATCTTGCAAAGGAACAAGTGCGTGTAGATGTATGACATGCACAGTATTTTGAATCTCAAGAAGCTTAGTGTGGGGGAGGTATAATTATTTCAGATATATTAACCTCAATGTCATGAAAAAATCAGGATGATAATCAAATCCTAGCTCTTGGTGGATGTGGAATGTTTGCAATAGTTAGTTAATGGGATGTCTAATTGTTCTGTGACTTTTCAATGTATTTTTTTAATGTCATGAGGAAGATAGCATTTAGGGGCCTTTGATCTTCTTGATGGGAGCAGAAAAGAATATCTTGCTTTCTAATATTTTCAAGGTACACAGAAAAGGATTGAGCCCTGCACTATCTAAGGGTGAATTATTTTACTTTTGTTTCACTACAGGAAACAAACATTCTGTTTTCTGAACTTCCAGGAGAAGAGTTTTCTAGGGTTCTGGCTTGCCAGGACTCAATTGCCTCTTGCCACTTCCAAGAGCAATGAATCTGGGATAAGTGACATCTCATGGACCCACTTCTCCTAGAAGGATGGAGATTTCTGAAGAAGGCCTGTCACAGCTTACTACCTCCACTAGGAGCACAAATTTCCAGTGAAAGACTGTCACAGCTTCCCACCCTGAGGGATGAAGATCTCCAAGATCTATCACAGCCCTCTCCCACATACCTCTTTGGGTATGTCAACACAACATTTGGGGGAGAGACACTCCCAGCCCAGGTCCAAGGTGAGGCTTGAGCTAGTGTGCTAAAATTAGCTGTGTAAACAGTATTGCTCAGGCTCTGAAGCATCATGCCCCTCTCATCCCTCCACTTCCCACCCCCTCCAGCATCAGATCCCGAGCTCCCGTTTGAGCCGCCACATGTGGTAGTTATTTTTAGCACACTAGCATGAGCACGCTAACAAGTCTATGAATATGGGCTTGGAGGCTCACTCCAGATGAAATGTAGACATACTGTTGGTGTTGAATTCATGGATGGGAAGAAAATAAGCTTGCCCTGCTCAGCATCCTTCATAGGAAGTGAAATTTTTCAAGGCCGCAATAGCCTTTTACGACTCCCAGGAATGAAGTTCCTGATAAGGATTCTTCTCTCTAGGAGATGATGTTTTCTAAGGGAATGGTGTCTCATGGCCTGTCTCAAAGTGCAGTGTTACAGGACTTTGGTAGTATCCCTTGTGAGCCCTCTAGTGACCCTCAGTGCCTTCTGTTCTGTTGCAGAAGCCACCAGAAGCCAGCCAGAGCAGTAGTCTGTATATGTAGCTAAGTCTTACATGTTCTGTGTAGTTATTTACTGTGCTTATTTGGACCCCTGTGTGACCATGTGGTGCCGTCATATTAAGTTTGTTGTGTAAAAGAGCAAAAGGCCCAGCAGACAGATTTAAGCATATAGCATGGTGGTGGAATAAACACAATGATAGGCCTGGGGAGCTGTCTTGTAATTATTATAATTATTATAAATCTTGTTTCCCATTCAACTTGATTATCAAGTTCGAACTGTAATTATTTAGATTTAATATTTTTCCTTTGCCTTGATCCTGGTATAACCTTTTCCATTGTAGCAAAGTGGGTCTAAAACACTGCCACATCAGAGTATTAAGCTCTCACTCAAGGGAGCATTTTACACCCAAAAGGAAGTGGACAATCAGGCCATTGTTGCTTTACACAATTCATATCAGTCAGTATATAAACTGTAGTCACTGAACTGCCCTATACTGAAATTCTTCATATTGAGCACATCAATCCCAATGCTTCCACAAAGATCTGTGAGAAAAGTTGGAGTTTGCAGCATGACATGGATGTTTAAGAAAGCACATTCCAAAGCCAAAGCTCCTCTTCTTTAAACTGAGTAGACTACAGTTCAAGAACCTGCTGTTGGTCTCAACTGTGGTGATATCACATGGGGGAGAGAATGAATTATTTAGTATGCTATACGTTAAAACCAAGTGGATCAAAGAAGAACTGGAATGCTCATAATTATTACTTAGCAGACTAGAATATATACTAAATATATAGAAACTGTAGTAACATATCTGTGCTAAATTTCGCAATAGTGGTGGCGCAGTATAGAGTCATAGAAGTATAGGGCTGAAAGGGACTTCAATCATAGAATCATAGGACTGAAGAGACCTCGAGAGATCATTTAGTCCAGTTCCCTGCACTCAAGGCAGGACTAAATAATAACTAGGCCATTCCTGACAGGTGTTTATCTAACCTGTTCTTAAAAACCTCCAATGACAGAGATTTTACAACTTCTCTAGGCAATTTGTTCCAGTGTTTAACTACCCTGACAGTTAGGAAATTTTTCCTAATGTCCAAACTGCAATTTAAACCCATTGTTTCTTGTCCTATCCTCAGAGGTTAAGGAGAACAGTTTTTCACCTTCCCCCTGGTAACCTCCCTCCCCCAACCTGAAACCCTCTCCCATTGATGTATTTGAAAACTGTTACCATGTCCCCCCTCAGTCTTGTCTTCTCCAGACTAAACAAAACCAATTTTTTCAATCTTTCCTCATAGGCCATGTTTTCTAGACTTTTAATAATTTTTGTTGCTCTCCTCAGGATTTTCTTCAATTTGTCCACATCTTTCCTGAAATGTGGCACCCAGAACTGGACACAATACTCCAGCTGAGGCCTTATCAATGCGGAGTAGAGTGGAAAAATTATTTCATATGTCTTGCTTACAACATTCTTGCTGAGACATCTCAGAATGATGTTCCTTTTTTTGCAAAACTGTTACACTGTTGACTCATATTTAGCTTGTGATCCATTATGACCCACAGATCCCTTTCCACAGTACTCCTTCCTAGGCAGTCATTTCCCATTTTGTATGTGTGCAATTGATTGATCCTTCCTAAATGGAATACTTTACATTTGTCCTTTATTGAATTTCTTCCTATTTACTTCAGACCATTTCTCCAGTTTGTCCAGATCATTTTGAATCTTAATCCTAGCCTTCAAAGTACTTGCACCCCTTCCTAACTTGGTATCATCTGCCAATTTTATATTTTATAAGTGTATCTCTATGCCATTATCTAAATCATTTATGAAGATACTGAACAGAACCAGACCCAGGACTGATCCTTGCGGGATCCCACTTGACATACCCTTCGAGCTTGACCATGAACCACTGATAACTACTCTCTGGTAATGGGTTTCCAACCAGCTATGGACCCATCTTATAGTAGCTCCATCCATGTTTCCCTAGTTTGTTTATGAGAACGTCATGCGAGACTGTATCAAAAGCCTTACTAAAGTCAAGATATACCACATCTACCACTTCCCCCCAATCACAAGGCTTCTTACCCTGTCAAAGAAAGCTATTAGTTTAGTTTGGCATGATTTGATCTTGACATATCCTTGTTGACTGTTAGTTACCACCTTATTATCTTCTAGGTGTTTGCAAATTGATTGTTTGAATATTTGCTCCATTATCTTTCTTGGTACTGAATTTAAGCTAACTGGTCTGTAGTTCCCCTGGTTGTCCTTATTCCCCTTGTTATAGATAGGCACTGTATTTGCCCTCTTCCAGTCCTCTGGAATCTCTCCCGTCTTCCATGACTTTTAGAAGATAATCGCTAATAGCTCAGAGATTTCCTCAGTCAGGTCCTTGAGTATTCTATGATGTACTTCATCAGGTCCTGCTGACTTGAAGACCATCTAACTTGTCCAAGTAACTTTTAACTTGTTCTTTCCCTATTTTAGCCTCTCATACTATCTCATTTTCATTGGGATTCACTGTGTCAGATGTCCGATTGCTACTAAACTTTTTGATGAAAACTGAAAAGAAAAAGAAAATAAAAAGGCATTTTGTACTTTCACCGATTCTACTTTTTCTGTTATTGTCTTTCCCCTCTCATTGAGTAATGGGCCTGTGCTGTCCTTGGTCTTCCTCTTGCTTCTAATGTATTTGTAGGACATTTGCTTATTACTCTTTATGTCTCTAGCTAATTTAATCTCATTTTGTGCCTTGGCCTTTCTAATTTTGTCCCTACATGCTTGTATTGTTTTTTTTAATGTTCATCTTTCATAATTTGATCTGGTTGCAACTTTTTGTAGGACTTTTTTGTTGTTGTTGTTGTTGAGTTTCAGGTTATTGTAGATCTCCTGGTTAAGTCTGGGTGGTCTCTAGCCATACTTCATATCTTTCTGACACAGTGGGGGATAGTTTGCTCTTTTGCCCTTAATAATGTCTCTTTGAAAAATTGACAACTCTCTTGAACTGTTTTTTCCCTTAGATTGCTTCCCATGGGATCTTACCTACCAACTCCTTAAGTTTGCTAAAGACTGACTTCTTGAAATCCATTATCTTTATTCTGCTGTTTTCCCTCCTACCATTCCTTAGAATGATGAACCCCGCCATTTCATGATCATGATCACATTCACTCAAGCGGCCTTCCACTTTCAAATTCTCAACCAGTTCCTCCCTATTTGTCAAAATCAAATCTAGAACTGCCTTTGCCCTTGTTGCTTTCTCCACCTTCTGAAATAAAAAAAATTGACTCTGATGCATTCCAAGAACATGTTGGATAATCTGTGCCCTGCTGAATTATTTTCCCAACAGTTGTCTGGGTAGTTGAAGTCCCCCATCACCACCAAGTCCTGTTCTTTGTATGATTTTGTCAGTTGTTTAAAAAAGGGTTCATCCACCTCTTCTTTCTGGTTAGATGGTCTATAGTAGAATCCTACCATGCCCTCACCCTTGTGTTTTTTACCCCTTTTATCTTTACCCAGAGACTTTCAACAAGTCGGTTTTCTATTTCCATCTCAACATCAGTCCAAGTGTGTACATATTTGATGTACAAGGCAATCCCTCCTCCATTTTTCCCTGCCTGTCCTTCCTGACCAAGTTGTACTCTTCTATACCAATATTCCAGTCATATGTATTATCCCACCACGTCTCTGTGATGCCAACTATGTCATAGTTGTGATTATTCACTAGTATTTCTAGCTCTTCCTGTTTATTCCTCATACTTCTTGCATTAGTATACAGACATCTAATGTATATCTGACAAGGACTCTTTTCATGAGCAAAAATAGATAGATCCTGGGTAAAGAAGCTGCTAATACATAAAGCCCAAGGAAATGCTGAATATGTGCAAACATATCGGCAGAGTTTGCTGTTTGGTAACATATGGATTGAGAAAAGTTGATGCTTATAGCCAATTTTGTGCACAAGGGAAATATATATTTGCTGGTTAATTTTAATTACTATAAAACGCTTAATTACTACTTAACACTTTCTCTGGATTTGCCAGAAAAGGTTTCTGCTACAAGGCATGAGTCAATGGCCTGTGAATGAGGAACCCAAATACTTTCCCGTCTGGGGAAATAGAGGCTATTTCTATCTGCTGTAGTCAGAGAAATAATTTAGAAGTACTCCAGAAATGCAAACCAGTGATGTGAAAGGACCTCAAGGACAAAAGGAGGAACACCCAGAGAAGGACACCAGAGCTCAGTGAGTCACTCAAAAAGCCTTCCAAGAATAATGGCTCCTATGATCCAGGGCCTCGTTTAGAATGTTCCTGCCTTCTTTTACACATATGGGTTCTAATACTGCCTCTTAGTGACCATGCTTACCAGTTGTAATTTCCCAAAATTTGTTTTCTCAAATTATTAAAATTACTGCTGGGTTCTCTCAACCTGTTTCTTAGCACATTGAACATGTAACAGTTTTATCATTCTTATCTGCCTCTTGAGCTAGATTCCTGAAAAGCTGAGTAGCTCATTCATGTCTAACATGCAAAATGATGAGCTGCTTCTCTCATATTTCTTACTCATAGGGAAGAATTAACTGAGACTCCAAAGAGCTTAGTGACCACAAACTTCTCTATTACCCTCAAATTCTAAATCAATTCCTCCCTATCAGCTAGAAATAGTCAGTCAGGCATGTCAACTGCTAGCATTCTCTATTTGTGGGGTCTTGTTCTGTAGTTAAATTATGAGGCTCTTCGATAATCCATGTTTATCTGTATTTGTTGTCTAGTGTAAGCCCCGTACCATTACAGTATCTTGCCTTAAACTTTGCTTGAAAGAAAAAGAGTGAAACTGAATATTGGCAGAATAAAAAAACAATAAGCACACAACACATTTAAATAGACACAGGTTTTCTTTTTTTATTTGACTTGGAAATCACATCATATCATTAATTTTTAAAGAAAAAATGACAGAACTATGTTCTAAAAACAGAACTAATTTGAGTAAAATCAATAATATATACACCTCTATCTGTACACCTCTACACCTGATTTAAAGGCACACTGTCAGCTTAAAAATTAGGGGCCAGTTCTTCATCCGGCACAACCTGGCCTAACTTGACTGAGCTAAGACGGTTTGCCCCAGCTGAGGACCTAGCACTGCATGCTGTACTGAAAACATACACATGTCTTTGTGCACGTCTGTACATACTGTACTTTATTAGGGAGAGGTTTTTTAAAATCCATTTTTCATGTCACTTATGATTTTGGTTTATTTCTTGTATTTCTATCAGTCTGGAAAACGAAAACAGCTTCCCTTTTGTTTATAGTCAGTTTCACTTTCATCTTCATTTTTAGGGTTTATTTTTCCCCCTTTTGCCTCCCCTCTCACTTTTTTCCCCTTTACCTCCCGTCATGTCCAGTGGCAACATGGAAAAAGGGGAGGAAATGGAAAAAGAACAGAAGAAAGGGAGCTGACAAATAGGAAAATGTAATTCTTCTGGTTTTTTTTAAAGCTGCAAGTTTTTGAAATGTTTTCTTTTTGAAAACTTCAAAATGGAAATTTAGAAAACATGATTCCCCCACCCCCTTGACTAGTGGTAATGATAAGCTTTCTTTAGAATTGTATAGCAGCGATATCATTCTCTCTCTATATATATATATTTTAAAATTGATTTCTACAAAGCCCTATCACATTTCTAAATAATGCCACTGATTTTAGTATTATTGTATTATTATTTATTATTATTTGTGCTATTGTAGCACCTATGAGCCCTTGTCATAGGCCAGGACTCTACTGTGCAAAGCTTTGAACAAACACAGCACAAAAAGATAGTCCCTGCCCAAGGAGCTTACATAAGACAAGAGATGGATACAGACTCATTGGGGTGACCAAGGAAACAATATTGGTGATCAGCATTTGACTTGATCCCACTGCAACACAGTCTCTGCAGCACAGCAGTCTCAGCACACAGCAACTTGGCCAATGTCAGAGTTTTTGTAGGCACCATGGCAAATGAGAGTTTGAAGGAGGGTTCCCCACTTAATGCTTTAGGACTTTTTCATAAGGGTTCCTTAGTCAGATTCTTAGAGAACAGCTTCTTTGCTCCTCTAGTCTGACAATGAAAAGTAATTGTTAAACAGCACGGAAGTGAATGTTTTCTTCACAGCTTACTAATGATATTTTTGTTTTCAAACAGTGTGATGTTACCAGCTCTACCACCATGCAAGGGGGAAGACACCTCTCAGCTACTTAGGAGAACACTGATGTAGTGGACCCTCATCTTTAGGACTGTCGCCTCCTAGAAGTGACAAATCATAAGAAAAAGTAAGTACCATAATTGGGGATAGCATCTTTTAGCTGAGATCTCAGATATGTTACAAGGACTAGTTAAATGAGCCTCGGAGCACTCCTGTGAAGTAGGAACCTTCCTCTGACTTCAAGGGACTTTGGATCAGGCTCCATAACGTTGTCTTTTTTGCCTGTTTTGCAGATGGGAAAAATAAAGTTAAAAGAAAATGGAATGAATTTCTAAATTCACCAAAGATGATAAATACAGAAAGGGAAAGGGGACAGCAAACTGCAAAAAAGGCAGTAAAAATCGTTTAAAATATTTGATTAATCCAGTTGATTTGTTTGTTTATTTGAATTGTTAAAATGCATCTGTCCTGTTTTCAAGGTGCTTGGATGATAAAACAATAGTAAATAAAAACAAATAAAAAGCACCCTTTTTAATAGCTATCCTCAGCCTTCAGCTGCACTATAGTTTGTTAAATATCGTTCCTTTTTTAATACCTGCTCATGTTATGTCACACACATGCCTGGCAGCAATATGTAGAGCAAAATGCTGTGAATGAGCATCCATCCACACATATCAACCCTGCTTATCTTCTGCATCCATTTCCTTACCACGTTTATCCAAAAATCGGGTTGCAGAAAGACAAATTTCTGCCACAAACCAGGAGCATTCTATAGATTTTTTTTTCCTGCCACCTTCAGCCTTAACATTAGATATGAAATATTTAATATTGCAACATCACAAAAACGTTAATTTATTAATTGCTGGATGATTTCAGAGAAAACCTCCATGATAGACTACTTAACTTAACACATTTAACATAAGGGTTGTCTGGGGAGGCTCAGTAATTCTTTAACTCAGCTACTTCCTGAAGATTCTCCATCTTGATATCATCTTCATATGCTGGATTATTCGCTTCGCTGCTGTATTTCCTCCCTCCTTTTCCACCCTTCTCCACTGTGGTTCCTGCTCTTCTTACTGCACTTTCCAGCCTTATCTTTCTGTCCCTAAACAGACATGTCCAGGCCTTAAATAATCATGGAGATGAAGCAGTGTAGGAATTGAAGATTATTTCAGTCCCTGGAAAAATCATGGAGCAGGTCCTCAAGGAATCAATTATGAAACATTTAGAGGAGAGGAAAGTGATCAGGAACAGTCAGCATGGATTCACCAAGGGCAAGTCGTGCCTGACTAACCTAATTGCCTTCTATGATGAGATAACTGGCTCTGTGGATGAGGGGAAAGCAGTGGATGTGTTATTCCTTGACTTTAGCAAAGCTTTTGATATGGTCTCCCAAAGTATTCTTGCCACCAAGTTAAAGAAGTATGGACTGGATGAATGGACTGTAAGGTGGATAGAAAGCTGGCTAGATCGTCAGGCTCAACGGGTAGTGATCAATGGCTCCGTGTCTAGTTGGCAGCCAGTTTCAAGCGGAGTGCCCCAAGGGTTGGTCCTGGGGCCGGTTTTGTTTAATATCTTTATTAATGATCTGGAGGATGGTGTGGACTGCACTCTCAGCAAGTTTGCAGATGACACTAAACTAGGAGGCGTGGTAGATACACTAGAGGGTAGGGATCGGATACAGAGGGACCTAGACAAATTAGAGGATTGGGCCGAAAAAAACCTGATGAGGTTCAACAAGGACAAGTGCAGAGTCCTGCACTTAGGACGGAAGAATCCCATGCACTGCTACAGACTAGGGACCGAATGGCTAGGTAGCAGTTCTGCAGAAAAGGACCTAGGGGTCACAGTGGACGAGAAGCTGGATATGAGTCAACAGTGTGCTCTTGTTGCCAAGAAGGCTAACGGCATTTTGGGCTGTATAAGTAGGAGCATTGCCAGCAGATCGAGGAATGTGATCGTTCCCCTTTATTCGACATTGGTGAGGCCTCATCTGGAGTACTGTGTCCAGTTTTGGGCCCCACACTACAAGAAGGATGTGGAAAAATTGGAAAGAGTCCAACGGAGGGCAACAAAAATGATTAGGGGTCTGGAGCACATGACTTATGAGGAGAGGCTGAGGGAACTGGGATTGTTTAGTCTCCAGAAGAGAAGAATGAGGGGGGATTTGATAGCAGCCTTCAACTACCTGAAGGGGGGTTCCAAAGAGGATGGAGCTCGGCTGTTCTCAGTGGTGGCAGATGACAGAACAAGGAGCAATGGTCTCAAGTTGCAGTGGGGGAGGTCCAGGTTGGATATTAGGAAAAACTATTTCACTAGGAGGGTGGTGAAACACTGGAATGTGTTACCTAGGGAGGTGGTGGAGTCTCCTTCCTTGGAGGTTTTTAAGTCCCGGCTTGACAAAGCCCTGGCTGGGATGATTTAGTTGGGAATTGGTCCTGCTTTGAGCAGGGGGTTGGACTAGATGACCTCTTGAGGTCCCTTCCAACCCTGATATTCTATGATTCTATGATTATCTTGACTCCTCAAGGTCCCTTGGTGGGCTTGCCTTAGAGAATCCTGCTGGGCTTTATTCATTCCTGCTGTACTTGCAAAAGGTCAAAAGCTGCTTAGATATGTGGTCATCCTTCCAGCTATTTTTGACATGAGGGAAAGCGGGAAGAAGTTTATTTTAGAACCACATACTCAGGCCCACTCTTCTATGGCAGCAACAGCGCCTCCAGCACACTGAGGACAGCCCAGGATTTGAGTTGATTATACTGTCTGTGTTTAGTATTTACATTTCAGGCTTCTCTCATGTTTTTCTTCTTGAGAAAAGTCCTGTCGATTGTCAAGGATCTGAAATGCCAAGCACACTGACTTGTTCCCCTTGTGCATCTCTGTATGTGAAGCACTGCCAGGACAATGCTCTGAGACGATAATGTCTATTTAAGGCTAGTAGCGTGACCTCTTCTCAGCCACGCACATCTGCTCTCTGCTGATGGAGAATAGAAATTCCTCCCAGTAATTCCCCATGCAGCCATTTGCCCACTAGCCTTTGGTGACTAAAAAGAGCCTGGTTAACATGGTGTTTCCAAGTCTATGCTGCTTTCACACAAAGCCAGTATCCATAGCACTCAAACCCTAAGATATGAGGCGAAGCTGTTTCTGTAAAGTCACTTTCATGAGGTAGGGGGTGCAGAAGAGCACTACCCATGTGGGAGTGCCTAGTATTATATGCAATACCTGTGGAGAACTGGTGGCTCGCCCATATCTGATTGCAGTGTGTGTTCCTTGCTGCACAGGCCCAGCTCTTATACTTCTGAACAAGGTCAATCACAGCCGAAGAGAAAGGAGTGGGAAATCCCTAAGGATTAGATAGTCCATAGGGAGAGGGAGAGGTAGATATAAAACTGAAAAAGATTTGCTGCGTTCACCCAAACTACTCAAAAAGGCTCTTCAACCAATTCTTAATTTTTAGTCCCAGATTAATTTACATACGTGATGTTAGGAGACTGATCACTTGTGAGTACAGATAATAGGACATAGATGTCTAATGGGGCCTTTGGAAAATGCTTCCTCCTTTGTGCTCTAGTCATGCATTGTGATCACTTGGATGGCTTGTTAAGGTTGCCAACTTTCTAAGAGTAGAAAACCGAACACACTTGCCCCACCCCTGCCCCTTCTCTGAGGCCCCATCTCCCACACACTCCATCCCCCCTCCCTCCCTCGCTCTCCCCCACCTTCACTCACTTGTTCATTTTCACTGGGCTGGGGCAAGGGAGTTGGTGTGCAAGAGGGGGTGAGGGCTTCACTGGAGGTGCAGGCTCTGGGGTGGGGCCAGGGATGAGGGGTTCAGGGTTTGGGAGAGGGCTCAGGGCTGGGGCAGGGGGTTGGAGGTGCAGGAGGAGGTTTGGGGTGTGGGTTCCAGGCGGCGCTTACCTCAGGTGGCTCCCGGGAAGCAGCCAGCTGTCACGGCTTCTCTTAGGCGGAGGCGCAGCCAGGCATCTCTGCACGCTGCCCCTATCCACAGGTGCTGCCCCCGCAGTTCCCATTGGGTGCAGTTTCCGGCCAATGGGAGCTGCGGAGCTGGTGCTCGGGGGGGGGGAGGGCAGCATGCGGAGTCCCAGTGGCCGCAACTCTGCCTAGGAGCAGGAGGGACAGCCGGCTGATTCCAGGGAGCCGCACAGAGACAGGTAGGGAGCTTGCCTTAGCCTTGCTGCACTGCCGACTGGACTTTTAACGGCCCGATCAGCAATGCTGACCGGAGTTGTCTGGATCCCTTTCAATTGGGTGTTCCGGTCGAAAACTGGACACCTGGCAACTCTATGGCTTTTTCACCCACTTACACCTCCACTGACTTCAGTCCGGCTCCACATAAGCACAGCATGGCCTATGTCGATCACTATGGAGGATTAAGGCCTCAATTCTTAACAATTCAAGTCTGTTAGCTTCAAGATGGACAGTAAGGCCCATCTTTTCTCCTATGCTTCTAAGTAGAAGGGTGAGGAGTAGGGCTGGAAATGCTGTCCTGAATTCCGGAGGGGATTCAGTTGGGGGGTGTTAATTGAATATTTGCATATCATCGTTATGCCGCTGGGCTAGTTCATCTTGCAGCTATTAATGAGTCTATTATTAATATATTTTAAAAGATTCTCAAAGGTACCCAGAGCTTTGGAGGGGGGCTCTTTTCTTGTACAGGAGTAAGCACCTACCCAGTGAGATAAATAGCTAACGGAGCTGAGAGAGTGACTGGTTAGATTGCTGTATTCTATGATTTTGCATCATTCAGGGATTTCAATCTCAAAGCTGCAGACACAATCTTAGAGGGCAGCTTTTACAATTTGTCTTAATATAGCTAGGTTAAACCTAGCATGGTATCTGTGAGGACCAATTTTAATGTTATTACATTGGTCCCAGTGCCACATATATTTAAAAAGTCCCATATAAAATCATCTTCACAAACCTCTGAAGTTGAAATAGTTAACATGAGCAGTACAACATGAATTTATAGTTGTTTCCTCCACTACATCCTTCTTATGTCTAATGCAGATTAAGAAGAGCTATTTGCAATTCTTTAGTCTCATTCATAGGTGGCACTAGCAATTCCTAGATTTGCTTCATTACACCTTTTGTTCAATTTTACTTTTCCACCAATAGGTGGCAGTAGCAATGTCTCTATTTATCACACTATTGTGTGACAGAAATAGCGGCATCCAATAAATAAATAAATAAAATAAATATGGGTGCAGCCTTTATTTCAGTGAAACAATCCAGGCAGGTTCACAGAGCAAGTTAAGTCCACATGACTTATTTCCCAAAGGCTCTGTGGTAGAAAATAAATGTAGGTAGGCAGTTCATGTTTGCATGCCCACTTCATCTTATCTCTGCCTTTATAATTCTACTTTCTATTTGAGAGCAAACTTTGTAACTCATCTAGCACAGTCATCATGCTGCCTGCCAGTTGCTCTCAAGTGTCCATTCGCTTCTTATCCATATTCTTCAGATAATGCTAACTGCATTAAAATGAGGGCAAATGGCCTAATTTCATCAGAGTTAAATTGGGTTACATTCACCTCTGATAACTAAACCTAGATATTGGCCTACTTAATCCTACAGCTTTATCACTTCCTATACAATACAAATGCAATGATTTGGTGCTTTAATTCAGAATGATAAGGTATCAATAGTCTGTTATCTCAGAGAATGATGTTATTGGGAGTGGGTGAATGAGGCAGTGTACAGAATGAAAGGGTGTACTAATATTCTTTCAAAGGGTACATCCATCTGTCATTAATGTTCAGAGGAGACACCAGAATGACTGGAGTTGGGTGTATTTCTTTGCCCTCTACTAAATTAGGGTTACTCAACAGTTTTTCAGGTCCCTCTGTTGGCTTAGTTAGTGGAGCGCTTTCTTCAGCTGCATAAGGTAGAGGGCTATGTGTTCTTATATCCAAAAGTCACAAGTTTTATTCTTCGTGACTTATGTAACAGGCTGGCTGTTGATAATGGTGCAGCTATGGTTAGTACACAAAACAAGAGAGAAACAGATCTCAAAATAGTGCAAATATAACAGGTGGAAAAATAATTCTCAGGTAGATGGACTGTGGCAGAGCCAAGGTCCATGCAGCTGAGTGGAAACTCAGCAGGAGTCCCATCATAGGCAACAAGAAGGCACCTCAGTTTTAGTTTGATTTACAAGTTTTCTGGAGCAACAGAAGCAAACAAATATTCTCCGGCTGTATTCGCCTTCATGCAGCTTAACAGCCTTTAAACATGGAACACAACAATATTATAAACAAGAGACTTAGCTTTCCAGAGCTCCCTGTCCTGGCTCCTAGTCAGAAACCCTTTCTATTTCCAGGAGCCCTGAAAGGCTTAAGCCTCAATTATAAAGCTTACTTGATTACCTCAGGTGCAGGTCTGAAGAGTAGGGAGTCCTTGAGTTACTCTCAGCTTCGGGGGACACTTCCAGCTGGGACACTGAAACCCTTCAAATGTCCACACCAGTGTCTGGCTCAGCAAGGCTTCTCCACAAGGTCACAACTGGGGTAAGGTGTCTCATGACAGTGGGGTCATTTATACAGAGCACCAAAAGATCTGGACAGCCCTCCTGAAGATACTATCAGAAATTTGGCCCAACTTACAAGTTTTGGTTTTGATTTTTTTTAAGAAGCTTTTTATAATTCTTTGGCAAATAGAAACCTTCCATTCATTTATTATTTTTGTAATTCCAGTTTTTGGGTAACAAGCATTTTCCCTGCAATGTTTTTAATCCAAACAATGCAACATTATGTAAGTTCATCAAAGCAATAAACTCTTGTTCATTTTCAGTGTCTAAGATGAAAGTAATGCAAAAATTAAATAAAGCAGCATAAATTGTGAAAAGTCATTTATGTTTTCCTAACTAAGGTGTTAATAATTAAAAAAGAAAAGAAAGGAATGGAAATTTGAATAGAATAATGTCCCTTTGCACTTTGAAGGCATGTAGGATTGTTATAAAAGCCCTACAGCCCAAAACCAAGGTCATTGTTGTTTTAAAAGGCGAAGCTGCTGTAAGGTTTAGGAAGCACTCAGGAGGTTTGTGAGCTGGTGACAAGGCACAGCTAGTGGACACAGCTCAGCCTGAATCAGTCCAGGCTTCTGAAAACATCTGGCACTCATTGGTCATGCTCAGAGTAACAGTTCCTCCCAGGTACACAACACCATATTAGTAAATCAATACGTTTCCTTACGGTGATTGTTTGTGCACAACAACAGCATGCCGTAGTCACTGCCAGTCTGACAGCTGATCAAGGAGATACCTGAGAGTTCAGAGGCTGGAACTGGCAGATGTTAATAAACATTGTCTCCTTTAAGCCATGAGGAAAGTTTCTTTAATAAATGCCTGATCCTACAAGGTGCTGATTGCCCTCAACTACTGTTGAAGTCAATGGGAGATGAGGTCCACTCAGCAGTTCAGAAGAGGGGCTCAGCACCTCCCCGGATTTGCTCTAAAACAACTTATTGGTATTTCTAAATAGAGAGGTGTTGCTTGATGCCCACTGTGATGGGGCTACCTGAAAACAAAGGAGAATGCTTGGCTGTGCAGACCTATATCCTGATCCTGTGGTCCTCACTGAGACAAAAATCCTGAAGTCAGTAGCAGCTGTCCCTGAGCAAGTACTCCCTGGTTGAAATCAGGCCCCCATAACTAGTATGAATGGCTTTGAATGGAGATGTACTTAAAGTGCCACAGTGAAACAATAATGCCAAGAAAAATACTTTAGAATAAATAGAGAAAGAATGATGCGACTTTGAAGATTATTTAAAAACCCCACTGAGTTTGAACTTAAACTAACGCTAAATGATTCTCAGGCAGAAGCAAATGTTATCTGCTCTCAGATGAAGTGCACTTGGAAGTACATTCATTATTATTTTTATTAAAGCGTAAGTTTTCTGGGCACATTCTTTAGAGGGACACTGTCCACTTAAAAAAAAATCAAACTGCTAGCTGACTTTTTAAAATCTATTGTAACATCTAAGATTACTTGAACTGAAAGTCATTCAAGAGAAAAACCCACATTTTTTTCAGCTTGTTTATTGTGTACAT
Organism: Chrysemys picta bellii; assembly: GCF_011386835.1. Lineage (NCBI taxonomy): Eukaryota > Metazoa > Chordata > Testudines > Emydidae > Chrysemys > Chrysemys picta. The sequence goes on along the minus strand of NC_088792.1, from coordinate 114,050,922 downwards.
TTCACCGCACTTTGTGTGCAGGCAGTCATTTCCCCTGTTTGTGTGGGTCTCATACTTTCAATAGGGGAGAAAAAAAAACACGTTTTGAAGAACAGGAAAATGTGAAAGTGACAATGTGACTCACGGACATGTGTAGTTCCAGAAGCTACTTTGAACTCCTTTCTCAAAATTTAATTTTAAGTCAATCAACCCTTAAAGACAAACAAAAGTTTATTTGTTCACTTAGTAGAGCTGCTAAACTGCCACATTACAGCTAGAACAAATATGTGATCTTACCCAGGGCCGATGGGGGGGGGGGGGGCGGGGGAGCCGGTACAAATTACCGGGGTCCGGAGGTCCGGAAGGGGGCCCGGGGCCTGGCTTCCCCGGCTTCCCCCCCCACCCCCCCGTTGGCTCTGTTTAGCCGGTCCGGCCCTGCAGGGGGGCCCAAAAAAATTCCGGGCCCGGCTTCCCACCCCTCTCGTCAGCCCTGTTTAGCCAGTTCACCCTTGCTGGGGGGCCTGAAAACATTTTTTCACCAGGGCCCAGACCCGCTCTTGCCATCCCTGATCTTACCTATCATCTTGTCTTCATAACTGAAACCCTAAGGTTATGCAGTCCAAAGACAAGAAGGCTGGAAGTGACATCGTCCATAACGTGTGTCTCACTGCACTGGTAAACAGAAACTGAGATTTTTGATAACTACGAATGTTACTAAAATAATAAAACTCATGGAAGCTGTAACCAGGGAGGATTTAGATAGAGAATAATTAACCATGAAATTATGATCAAACCCAATAAAGTGCCAAAATTCATCCAACTAATTTCAGAGGCTTGTTTTCATGACCGTTAAAAAGACAGATAGGAGAAAAATGATCTTATCTGTAGCCTCTCCTCCCACTGAACAAGTGAATGATTGCCTTTACATTCATAGCTGATTTGTCTGTAATTACATTTATTGGTAAAAAGATAGGACAGTTCAGAGTATTAAAATTAAATGACAAGCTTAATTCTTTGGTGCTCTCTGGTCCAGAATAATGCTACTGGACATGAGTGTATTTGAGCATTTACAATAAACATAGTGAAACATACATCACTTGGAGTCAAGGAGCTAAATTACACTACATCCTTATAAACACCTTCTTTATTACGGTATGTAAGGACCTGATTCTACTCCCATAGTAGCACTAGGAAATTTCAATGGGAGCTTGAATCATGAACTCAAATGTTGAGGTATTCTTTGAAACAGGTTAATCAGAGATACTAGGAATTAGCAGTTATCCTACTAGAAATCTTACCTACCTGTGTATGCTCAAAACTGATCACTCTTGATGTATGCTGGAATACAGGACAGGGGAACTTTTACAGTTAAAAAAAAAAAAGAGCATTTTCAAAAATGCTGGATAACTTACATACAAACATAATATCATAACATCCTGGAGAGTTTTTTCTTAAACACAGCAATATAACTTTTTGTGGTGACTGTATCCCCAAATGTTTTACACAGTTGAACCATATCAAGTTAAAATAAAATATAGTAGGCTGGAATTAAGAGGTGAGCAAGACAGAAGTCTTCATATTAGATTTTAAAATAAATGGAGTGCTGAGGAGATGCAAGATGTCTCTTAGGTCAGCAATGGCCAGACTGTGAAAGGATAGTGAAGGGGGTTGGTGCTAGCAGTGAAGACAGTAAAGAAAAAGCCAGGTTACTAGGTAGGCTACAGCAAGTCTATGATGCAGGGTTATAAGTGATGCAGCCAATTTGGAACTGAATCCTGAAATGAAAAGGCAGCTAATGGAACCATTCGAGGTTGGGAATAATGTGATTGTGCTTCTTATCAGGTTAAAATGCGCCCAGGTGTCATTATTTGAATCTACTTTAATTGCATTTCTGCTAATGCACCTAGATTAAAACCCATATTTACGGATGTTTACAGATAGAGTGGTTGGCTATTTCTGGACACTGTTTTTTGTTGGAAAATGCCGATTTGTCAAAACAAAAACTGTTTTGTGGCAATGTATCGGTTTTGATTAAACTTTCCATCCTGTACCTGGGAAATCTTCCTGGACAATTTCTGCTCAAAACAAGAAAGATTGACCAGCTCCAGAATAGACAGAAGTCCTGTTGTCAGCTTGAACCAATGCGGAATGAAAACAAATGTCAAAACCTCAACATTTTTTATGAAACTAAATTCTTATTTTAAAGCCAGGTCTTATAATTAGGCAGTGGAAAGCAGTATTCAGCAAACAATGTCTCAACCACAATTAAATATTGTGCCAAATTTAAAAACATTTCCAGCCATTTGTAAATTTCTAGATACAAAAGGGCCAGAAAGCTATTTAATGGTTTTGAACACTTTGTGCACTTGTGAAACTCAAGGATGGTTCTGATTTAATAAATGACAGGGGGATTTGAAATGAAGGACAAGAAGTTTGTGTTTGCTGCATTGGCAGAGGGGGAACCACAGGAAGACTTAAGCGGGGGGTGATGTCAGAATGACAAGCCACTTTGAATGGATTTGAGGGGGGCGAGGTGGCAGGCATGAAGGCCAGAGGGAAGGAGATTACAATAGACAAAGCACAAAATGATTAGGGCTTGGATAAGAGTTGTGGCTCTAGGACCCTGCAGGGGTCACATCCGTGGCCCGCAAAGCGTGAGCCATTAGCACATTTTGCCATAACAATATAAACCTAGACACCAGCTTAAACAACAATAAGAGTTATTCACTAAACCAGTGAAGCTGGGTTATGTGCACACTAAGAGCTCTTTAATGGTAGAGGACTAGCAGTGTACTATACCGGCAAAGTGCTCCTGGTGGGGTTGCAGCTCTATTGGCAAAGCTGTACTTTGTTCCAGTGTAGTAAAATCACCCCTGCGAGCAAACTAATTGTACCAGTAAAAGCACAGTTTTCCCAGCATAACTGCATCTACACCAGGGGCTTCTCTCAGCCCAGCTGTGTTGGTCAGAGACCACATCTTGTCCACATCCCTGACCAACACAGCTATGCTGGCAAAAGTTTAGTGCAGTCATAGGTAGATAGATCTTCGGTATATACACCACAGGAAGCATTGAGGTTGCTGTCCTTGACTGCGGGGCAATATGAAAGGTAGATCTCAAGGCAGCTGTCAAGCTGATCTGGTGCTGATAGCAGTGATAGTAATATAAGCTACTTCCTCAGTTCATTTGTACATTACAATCCGATTGGTTCTTGGATTCACGCGGGGGGGGGGGAGGGAGGGTGCAGATATGCAGATATGCATATAGCATATAATTGTGTCGTTTAGTTTAAGAAATTATCGATTCCTAGAACAATACTTGTAGGGTTGTGTTAATTTAGTTAAATTACATCAAGTCTGTGTTACCTTTGATGGCAGGCTCAACAGAAGTCCAAGGATTGGATGGACCATGGAGATGGAACTACTTGTTCCTCTAGATCAGGACTGAGGTTTGCCTCACTGCTGCCTTTGTTGCACCTCTTTTGGAGATAGAGAAGACTCAGATTTGATGGCTGTCAATCGTCATCTTTTTCACCAGTACTAAACTCACATGAAAAAGAAACTAACAGCCTTCTGAATCCAAGTTTGTTCTGTAAGCCTGTCAGATTACGCTTTGGTATTAGTATAATGGGGTGTGTGTATTGCTTCAATAGCCATCAAACCAAACTAGTACCTACACATCCTGGTAACCGAAATAAAGTCCTTAAAGGAGAAAATCTTATGCAGAATTGACAGCTCCTGGCTTGAAAAATGAGCAAGTCAGTTTTGCCTTGATATCACCTAACAGCAGGAAACCACTGTCCTGTGATATATTCTGTTGACGCTGGGCTTGATTCACCCCCAATCCAGATTCAACCTGTTTCTGCTCGTATAACCAAGGGTGGGAATGTCTGCCTGGAGGGGGTTTGCAGGAGAGGTACCTGCAATCCCTGCTGCATGACGGGGCAATAGTCAGACAGTACAGCCCCAGGTAGTTGGGGTGGCAATGGTGCTTAAATTGATTGACCATATTTCCTGGGCAGCCTCCCATGGAATCCCAGTTGCCGCTCAAAGTTTCTCTTCTCCACAGGAACCTCCAGTGGGGACGAGCACTGGAAACACTGCCTCCTACCCCAGTGGCAAATTCCTTTTGAACTGCACAGGCCTTCACTAGTGCAAGGGCAGTTCTGTTTGTACCTACCCTCTGAGAGATGAATAGAGGTTGTCATCATCTCAAGTCTCTCAGCAATATGCTTTATAACTTCTACAGGGGAATTATAATATGCCCATAGGTTCCTTTCTATTTAGTAAAGGCTAACATATGCAGCAGCTATGACTTTGCTCAGCCAGGTTCCACCGTATTATGTGGACAATTGGGGTTGATAGGCAAGTGTTACACACTGGTTCTCACTGTGATTACTGAGAAAAAGAAATGGCTAAGGGAAGCAAGAGGAAATAAAATATTAATTTAAATTGTACCTGATGAATTTTTAATAGTGTGAGCCAAATGAATAGAAGACCAAAGCCGCTTTCAGGAGGAAATGGAACGTACAATATTCTATATATATGGCTTAAGCTGGAATTTGTGAATGCAGTTTATAAGTGTTCTGTGCTGTACTGGCAATAACAGGAGTCACTGTTCAATGATTAATAACCCAGGCTTCACTCTTTCGTACCTTCACATAAATTATATTAATTTGCAAACACAGATTTCTTCAACTAGAAAAAGCTGCTTATCAAGGTGATGTACACTCATTCTAGCTTTGCACTAAATCTGTGACAATGAGAAGGTTTTATATTTTACCTATTTCTGCCCTGGAAAAGCTAAATATAGCAAATTGAGATAAAACGTTGACCCATCTAGGAAAATAAATGTGATTCAATTAAAAGAGCAAGACTTGTTTTATAAGGGAGAAATTTGACGTGCTCCTTTTGCTACAACTTTTCCTCCTCAGGCCTAAGGCTAATGTGTGCTCTTAAGACATTTCTAATGCCAAGCCCTTAGAAGGCAGCCCTTCTAAGTTTGGACTTTTTTCCTTAGGACCAATCTGTGTCACATATTTTTATACAACGTATAAAATGTCCTGGGTTAAAATAAAATAATGGTGCATTTTTAAATACAATTTCAAAAATATACACTGTAAAAAACATTTTTCCATAAGCAGGGTCAAGTTGAATCTCTTACTGCTTGTACATGCTGAAGTAAAACATAGCAGTTTAACAAGTGTGTCCAAATGCAGTCAGACTAAGATGCAAGGAACTAAGGGCTGGTCAACACTGAAAACGTACATTGGCTTAGTTATGTCTCTTCAGGGTGTGAAAAAGCCACACTCTGAGATGAAATTCTGTCAACCTAGCTACTGCCTCTTGGGGAGGTGTATTAACTATAGCAAGGGGAGAAGCTCTCCTGTCGCTGTAGTGAGTGTCTATATTGAAGCACTACAGTGGTGCAATTATGCTGCTGTAGCATTTTAAATTAGACATAGCCTGAGTCTAACATCGCTCCCTCTTGGGCCAGTCATTTCACAGTTGGCATTTCTTAAGGCACAGAGGTTCTGCAGAAGACCACAGTGGTTCTCACCTCCCTTAGAACCTTTCTTTAGGGATCACAGATTGGTGCACTGGGAAGACTGGTGTTTTTATTTCAGCTTTTTTTGCAATGAAAAATGTTTCATCTGATGGCTAAAGCCCTTTCCTATCTGGCATGGACAACTAGATAAGATTATAATAATGAAGTAAATCATTTCTCTCACATGTCTAATCCGGGATGGGAACCACATTTATTCCAGCCTTGTAATTAATGTAGTGTAGTTACTAACTAACTAACTAATCCTTGCAGACTTCTAGCTGACTGGAATGCATAAATGCATTACATTTGTCTGGGCTCCAAACAGGCAAGTATTTTGATAATGTAGTCTAGCTGAAGTTACTAGATCAGATATGCTGACTTTCGTAATCATAGAATCAGATAATCGTATGACTGGAATGGACCTCGAGAGGTCACCTAGTCCAGTGCCCTGCGCTCATGTCAAGAGTGAGTATTATCTAGACCATCTGAGAGTAAAGAGCGGTTAGATCTGTTTGATACTTTTGATACACACAGTGTTAGTGACTTTTTTCCAAACATGAAAAGATACATTTGTTTGAATAGCCCTTTAGCTCAGAAACAAAATGAATGGGTACTATAGACAGGTGTATGTAGCCTGTTAATATATTTCAGTGTTTAAAAGTCCAGACAATAAACGGAACAAATCAGAATACATTCTCAGTAGCGAGTTATACTGTAGCTGCATTAGCATTCATATGTAAAAACTCTGAGTAATTCACGCTGATGATTTATGACATTTCCAAAAATTTGTGGCAGATTGACTGTAACGAATTACTGCTGGTTCTTTGACATAAATTGTATTTGCAGAATTTTCTGCCACATTTTATCTTATAATTGTATGTATGTATTTACAGTTGAATGGTATATTTTCTACACTAGATTTCTTTAAATTCCAGTACTTCAGCTTTTCCTAGATCTCAGATTCCATGTTAATGTTATGAGCTGGGTGAAACCTTGTTATAGTCAAGTTAAAACCTCGTTGAGATTGGTAGGTATTAACCCACTCTTCAATTAGGGTGACCAGACAGCAAATGTGAAAAATCGGGATGGGGGTGGGGGGTAATAGGAGCCTATATAGGAAAAAGATCCAAAAATCGGGACTGTCCCTATAAAATCGGGACATCTGGTCACCCTATCTTCAATTAACATAACTATAAGCAGAAGACCTATCTAAGAGAAAAGGTATGTGAACCTTCCCAGGAGTTTTGGTTCAGTATTGTTTTGTATAGGGATGGGGGGCGGGGTTTATTGGGGGGAGGGAGAGGATAGAGAGATCAGACCGATTCTGAGGTCAGACAAGAGAGCTAAGAGAGAGACAGACAACATGAAGGAGTAGTTGAAAGCACAATGGCTGACCCTGGAAGAAACCTGGAAAGAGGTTTTTAGGTTAGGGTGCCAGCTGAAGAGTGCTCTTGGTGCTATGAGCAAAACAAGTTGTCTCCTGCTATTTGATTCCCTCTTTGTTCAGAGATGCAGGGCTTTGTGCATTTTTTGTAAATAAACAAAACCACATCAAAGAAAATACCAGACTCCATCAATTTCTATTTCCAACTGGAACAACCTACTAGTTCCTGAATTTTTGGCTGTGCTCTCAGGCCAACAGGGGTAACAATAACATTGGTGACTTTAATAAGCAGGCTTCCTGACAGAGGCAGGGTAGATTTCTTCAGCAATAGAAAAGCCGGTCAGGTGGCTGGAAGTTAGGAGGGCTAAGTCTGATTCCCAACTCTGCCACCGGTTCACTGTGTGATCTTGTACAAGTCGTTTCCTGTTGCTGGGTGAAATCCTGGCCCCAGTGAAGTTAATGGCAAATCTCTTATTGACTTAAATGGGACCAGGATTTCCTCCTCCATGCCTGAGATTCTCCATCTGTAACATAGGGATATCAATGCTTAGCTACCTTTGGCGAGCTATGAATTGAAAGCAATAAGGCTATGTCTCCACTGCCCCACAGTTTGGGCTATGGAGGTGTGAATAGCAGAGTGCACTAAAGTTCTGCTCTGTAATTCCCCAGTGAGGACACAGTGGTACAAACTAAAAGGTTCCTTGTTCTCATTAATGTAGTCAGGGCCGGATTTACACCTTATGTGCCCCTAGGCACAGCATCTTCAGCGCCCTCCCTCCCTCCCCTCCGCCTACAGTTAACCTTCATGTTTTCCATAAAAAATTAAACTCTCTCCTGTCTCTGCCCCGCATGCTCAGGACTGACCCCGTTCCTCCCTGCAGCAGCCCCTCAAAGCAGCACTGCTCGCCCCTAGCCCACCTCTCCGTGGGATGAAGGGATGTTCTAGCTGACACGTCTCCCCGGCGAAAGCCACCATCCATCCCAGGGGCAACGCTACAGGCCAACGTTTCAAACTTGGGCATCTCAAGTTCGCATCCCTAGAATGCCTACCGTGCCTAATGGGAAATCCTGCCCTGAATGTAGTCCAATGTTAATGTGACCTAGGAACCTTTTAGTTCACGCCCGCAGTGCCCTCGCAGGGGAGTTACAGCGCAGCACTTTGGTGCGCACTGCTATTCACAGCCACATAGGCCGATCTATGGGGCAGTACTGACATGCCCTAAGTAAGTGTAGAATATTATTGGGCCAGATCATGAAGATTGCAGTGAGGCACATTGAAGTTAATGGGAATTTTACCTCTAAGGGGACTAAGTAGTGACCTCAGGATTTGGCTTACTGTTGAGTTATTGAATACGGGTAGGTTGCTGTAGTGGATGCACCTCTCTCAGCTATCATGGTTTTAGTGGGCCATTGTACTTCTGAGCACTAGGAACTGTGGCATTCTGCATTTGAGACAAACATGAGGCCTCAGCCTTGATTATTTTATTTCGGTAAATGTAATTTGATGTTTCTAGGTGCTGGGTGAGAATATGTTGTTCTGTCATCACCAAACCTAACTAGAGTTCTCTGTGGAAAGGCGCAGAAAACGGCAGGCACTGATTTCCTCAGAAATGGAGAAGAGTGGTTTAATTTCAACATTCATGTGTGCACATCTAGCAGTTCTTCCTTTTCTCCCTTTATTGGGGACTCTGCCCCTGAAACATTGCCAAAGTTGTTGAGAGGCCTAGTATATGGATTGATCTTTGCCATCCTTTACCTTCCTCTTCTCTTTATTTGAGGTCCCGCCTACTATCAGTAGCACAGTTACATCTAAATTAAGTAGCAGCCACCACACCCAAATTTTGCAGCAAAGCTAATTACTCTACAAAGGGGGAATTATGAAGCAATTAACGGGAATGGGGCATATAAGCACAACATCACAGCTGCCTCCCGCTTTCAAGCCTCAGCCCAGTGCTTAATTTGTGCCAGAGCTTGTCAGGGCTGACGCCTGGCACCTCTAGATTTAGCAGTTCATAGCACCAGCACCTCTGGCCTTGCTGCATCAGTTAGGAATGTAAAAACATTACTTGAGCCCCAACACCTCATTCATTACAAATTAAGCACTGCCTCACCCTGTCTCTTGTGGACCCATCTGCCATTGGCTGCCCCCATCCTCCAAAACTAGCCACACACTCCCTCCTCCCCTGGCAGTGCTAAGAGCTGCCCAAGGAGAGTGCTGTTTTTGTGCACCTCAGGAGTTGTGCAGCTAGGGAAAATGGCTGCCAGGCAGAACTCCATGCAGTGGAGTCTGCAAGTCTTCCATATTCCCTGAAGTACTGTAATCCTTCCATCACAAGCTACCCCTATTCCTCCAGATGGCCACACAAAATCCCACTCTTTTTTATAGCTTTGGCTGGTAAAATGACTGTGCTCTTTCTCTATTTCAGAGGCACACCTCACTATAATCCTCCATGTCACTGATACCTCTAGACTGTTCTACCACAATGCTGCACTCTGACTGGGACTCATTGTAAAACCCATGCAAATGCTTCTTCTAGTACATAATGCAGGCAAACAGCTTCTGAACATGGCACATATTACATCCTGGTACACAGGGAAAATCATATTACACAAATCGGCTGCCTGTGCAAATGGGTGCCAGTTTATTAGCTTGCCTTAAACACAACAGATGTTTGGAACCGAAGTATCAGTGTTTATTTCTCACCTTCCTTCCTTTTTGTATTCAAATAGTTTTAGCTTTTAAATCCCATCTGAAAGGATTTTTATTTGATGTTGCTTTTAATTGTGCTGAATTGTTAAGCACTGTGGGACTTCTGTGAAGGACACTGTCAAAACAGACACACACACACAAATGTACCTGATGAAGGACAAGATGATTTCTGTCGAAATCAAGAAAAGACAGCATGGGGAACATTTACGCAGCAACTTTCAAAGCACTGTGATAGAATGAAGTTGTGTCATTTGATGGATGGAAGGCTCACTAACTAAGCAAGAAGGAACCAGGGGTGCTGATACAATTTGTATAGTGGTGAGTGCTGAGAATCCTTGAACTAAACTATAAACTCTGGATATGATGGAAATCACTTCAAGCCAAGGGGTGGTACAGCACCCCTAGTTCCAGCACCTATAGAAAGATCAGCATTTAGTGAATATTAATGGTAAAGAGAATAAAGCCTCTATCTGCTGTCATATTGTATAGTGATACTCTGCTGTCAAAGTATTGTCCTCAGATGAAACCACAATTAGAGATGCTCTGTGTTTGGGATAATAATGCAGATAACTAGTATTAATTTTATACTCTGTGTGTGAGTATGGTATAATTTATTATACAATACACACCATTATATTATTATAAATTATAATCTAATTTATACCAGACACACATGTATAAAGTGGGATGTACCTGCTAATTATTTGAATTGTACATTATATTTATTTATTATATTTATAGTCTATTACAAGTATCAGGGGGTAGCCGTGTTAGTCTGTAGCTACAAAAACAACAAGGAATCTGGTGGCACATTAAAGAGTAACAGATTTATTTGGGCATAAGCTTTCGTGAGTAAAAACCTCACTTCTTCGGATGCATCTCGGCTCTCCGAGCTCTGGTCAAGTGTAGGTAGTCTCTTGGTCTATCCAAGGCCGTGATCAAGTATCTTGATGTTTTTGGTCTTTTGGCCTCGAGATGAAAACCTTGTCTTTGCTTCTGGGACCTTGAAGTGAAAAAATTCTCTAATATGCTGGCTGCATTTCTCTTCAGAAAAAGGTCACTTGGAAGACAGAGAAATAGAAGAACTCTTCTGGATATTTTTTCACCTAATTAGGCAATTTTGACTGCATCTGTAATCATTTTCATTTGCAATTGCATTATCCTGGGGATTTACCTAAGGAAAAAATGCAATATCAGGATATTAGGAAGTTAAAAATGCATCACAGTGTTGCTATAGCTGGCAATATGCTTATTGTAGCTGCTGGTGGTGGGGAGGGAGAACAGGCTATTTTAAAATAAAAAGTATTATTAATTTTTTCTCTTAAACAGGGTCCTGAAGTCATGTTCATTGATGACACAACTTAGCCCTGGTCTACACTGGGGGGAGGATAGATCTAAGTTACGCAACTTCAGCTATGTGACTAACGTAGCTGAAGTCGACGTACTTAGATCGACTTACCGTGGTGTCTTCACCATGGTGAGTCGAATGCTGCCGCTCCCTCTTTGACTCTGCCTGTGCCTCTCGCAGCGCTGGAGTACAGGAGTCGACAGGAGAGTGCTCGAGGGTTGATTTATCGCGTCTAAACTAGACGCGATAAATCGATCCCCGCTGGATCGATCGCTGCCCACCGATCCGGCGGGTAGTGTAGACATACTCTTAGTGTCGCACAATCTAACTAGAAGAAAGTTTCTTCCAATCTGGGGATGGGAACCTCATGGCAGGGCACCAGGATTGTCCATGGGACAACACAGAATAACAGTGTAGGAAACAGGGAGGTGCAACTCATACCTGTAGGCTACAGCTGACGTGAAGATTACAATGCCCTCCTAATCAGTGAACTAATATCAGAATTGTGACAGAAAAACTGTTCCAAGAGGTTTAATTTTATAGTACTGAAGTCACTGGAGTTACTTCAGATTTACACCACTGTAGCTCAGAACACAAATTGGCCCTACATATTTATCACTTTACTGCACAACCATGAAATGGTCAATGATGGAACTGGTAACAAAGGAAGCAAGGAATGAATGGAAACATCCAGTTGTTGGCCTGCAGGTAGCAAGGGCCTACTGTGTTTGTTTGTTTTTAAAAGATACTAGACACTGAACAGGAAAGCCTAACATGTTTTTGTTGGTGAAAAGGTTCTGTTGAAACAATCCTGAGAAACAAAGAAGTGGAAATCTGTTGGAACAGGGTTACTGTATTCTGCTCAAATCCATCTTAATCCAGTTTTTTTTTAGCAATGTGTTAATTTTTAAGACAGTTATTATTTTAAGATCTATGTTTTGCTCTATCTATTATTCAGAAATGTCAGCCCTCTACAATTACAGAAAAATGGGCTTTAATTCTGTTACAGCAAATCGTTGGGAAACCAGCCACAGAGCAGCATGAGATATGAAGTATTTATTGTGGTTCCTTAAAGTGTTGCAGAAATTAGACTTCTAAAGACTCTTAGATGAGATCCAGCAAGACTCGAGGGAAATAAACACACATCACAGAGAACATTGGGCCAGGTTCTCCCCTGGCTTGGTCCCTGTGTAGTCATTTATTCCTGTGTAAAGTGGGTTTAAAGTGCTACCTAACCAAAATAGTACTATTGTGCACTCATTTTACACAGGTGTAAATGATGGCACAAGGTGCAAGCCTGTTGAGTATCAGGCCTACTGATATATATCTGTATATAGCCTGGCTGGTAATTTCCATCTTGCCTCCCCAAAATAGGATTGTTACAATGCGCGCTACATGAGCCCAGTTAGAAACTTGAAGTATGGATTGTGCCTACTTTATAAAGGGATATTTGTCATAGGTAGCATGTTACCCTGACACTCTGTGATCTTCACTGGTTTCCAGTTTGTTTTGGGGTACCATTTAACGTATAAATCCTTCAATGGGTTGAGTTCAGGTTACCTTAGAGATGGCCTTTCTGCTCGTACGAGACCATGCCACTTGAGCACAGCTGAAGCACTGATGCTACCAGTCCTCTTGTTTAATCAGGCAGGGGATTAAAAAGGGAAGGGTGTTTTCACTGAGGATTCCTCAGTGGTGGAAATTCACTTCCCCACCTGCTTTGCCAGAGCAGTAATTTGGGTCATGCTACTAGGTTTACCAGTTCTCCTAGGCCTTCTCTGGCAAGGGTAGAGGTCAGTGGTGAAGTAAGCAAGGGGCAGATCTGTGAGTGTTTACTTTGGGTGTTTTGTTTTATTGGTTGCTATGTATTTTCTTTGCGCAGGAGAGCCCAGAGCACTGGAAGTGTACATTTATTAAATCAAAAGAAAAAGACTGTATGTGAAGCAAGCCTCAGTGATACAAATGATCTTTCCATTCACCCCCTGCCCCATTTGTCTGTTTTGTCCACCTGTCCTGTCCTGTCTGACAGTCTGAGGCAGGAGCTATCTCTTTTGTTACAGAACCTAACACAGTGGGGCCCTGATCATTGATTGGGGTCCTACGTGCAGGACCGGCTCTAGTTTTTTTGCTGCCCCAAGCAAAAAAATTTTTGGCTGCCCCCCCCCAGCCCAGGGCTCTTTCTCTTCTCCCCCGCCCCGCCCCCCAACTGCACCCTCCTGCTGCCCCAGCCCTGGGTCACTGGTAACTCGCTCCCAGGGCGGGTCATTCAGCAGGAATTTTGGATGTGCACAGAACACAGACAGGATTGGTTCCCATATGGTTACAGAACTGCAGTAAAGTGGAACAATTTTCAGCTTGTGTAATTGGAGGATATCTAAATGCATATTATAAGACTGTCCTACATAAATGAGGAAAAGTTGAGGTGCCTTTATTTTTCTTTTGTTCCATTCTTTGTTTCTATGGGGAATTTGCCAATGCAATATCACTGTCTTCCTTTTAAACAAATAAAACTAAAACTAAAACTAAAAAAAAAAAAAAAAACAATGGCTGTTGAAAATAGCAATTCCAGTCCGAATAACCACTGGGAAGCATTTCTTGCTCAATTTATTCTACTTTTTCTACAGCAAGTTACAGTGGATCAGTATATTTGATTTGGGAGCAATAAAGTAACAGCTGCCCAAATTGAGCCTGAGAGCTCCTGAATTTTGAGGGTGTTCAAATCTGGAAGGCAGGTGCTAGCTTCCCTTTCTGAATATTAGCTAAATCTGGAAAAGAAAAGTCAATTTCTGCTTCCATGGCTCAGAAGTGGAAATCCTCCTACGTGCCTGGTTCTGTGTCTAAAGCTGCCCAGGTCCTAGTAGAGTCTCCCCTCCCTTACTTTTCATTTTAAATTCTAGTGGGATCCACGTACCTCCCTTGCTAGGCTTCAGATAGAGAGGGGCACTGTCCATTTAGTCCACCCAATTCTTTCTTTGGGAGAGAGCCCAGGGCTGGGGCGGCAGGAGGTGCAGGTGGGGGCCAGAGCTGGGGCGGCAGGGGGTACGGGTGTGGGGGGGGAGAAGAGCCCAGAGCTGGGGTGGCAGGAGATGCGGGTGGGGGGAGAGCCCAGGGCTGGGGCAGCAGGGGGGTGCAGGTGGGGGCCAGAGCTGGGGCAGCAGGGGGGTGCAGGTGGGGGCCAGAGCTGGGGCAGCAGGGGGTGTGGGCAGGGGAGAGTCCAGGGCTGGGGCAACACAGGGGAGCGGGGGGAGCCCAGGGCTGGGGTGGGGGGTGGCAAAAAACCTAGAGCTGGCTCTGTCCCTACCATTTACAGCAAGCTGCAGCATGAGGTTTCAGTTCCACACTCCTTCCCCTTCCCTTTCCTGTTAATTGCGGCCGAGGGAAGGCTGGGAAATGTTGTTCTTTCCCTGCTCCAGGGCTGGCTCTATAGGCAGGGAGCTAACCAAGGAACTACAGCTCCCAGGGCCCCCTGTTGGTTCTCAGCTCCCACGCTAGATTCTTGCGCCCCTGCAAATTTGCCACCCCAAGCAACTGCTTGCTTTGCTGGTGCCTAGAGCTGGCCCTGCCTACGTGCTACCATATTATAAATAATAATCATTCTCAATAAGAAGGTCAGGACATATGACAGTAGCAATTTTAAGTATGACTCCGATCTATCCCACTACCTGGCCTGTCTCCCCATCCCCCGACTTCCACATTCAAATGGCTTCCTCCTGCCATTCTTTTCTTGTCCCTAGAAAACCCTCTCCCTACCTACTGCTATTGTCTGGCCTCTTTCTAGTACATCCCCAGCTGGTGCACACACTGTGACGTGCAGTCTATATGGTTTTATAAAAATATGATAAGTGAATATAATGTAACTTGGATATGCTTCATGCAAAAGGTCTCTTGTAAGGTATCATTACAAAGCTTATAATCTACTGAGTGTGATCATCCTATTTGTATAAATGTACCACTCTTATATCTGAAACTAGGAATATGAAATATAACTCTGAGGGTCTATTGTAATTATGCAAAGTGTGGGCCATTAATGGTGGCTTGGAATCTTGATGACTCCCATTAACCAGGACCATTGTCTGCAGATGGCTGTTTTTTACCTGTGAGTCTTATTGTATATGTGTGTGCTGGCAAGTGGGTAATGAAGTCTTGCAGTGACATGTGATCATGTCACCTGAACTGGAATCCTTCTTTAACCTGGTGCTTTTCCATTTTGGGGGTGTGTGTGGAAACTCAGAGGGACAAAGGGTTCCCACCTTATCCAAAAGATATATAAAGGGTTGGAATAGAACAAAGGGAGAGAGAGGAGCCATCTTGAAGAATCCCCTAGCTACCACCTAAGCTGGAACAAGAGCTGTTCCAGGGGAAAGAATTGTGCCCAGGCCTGGAAGGTATCCACTCTGAGGAAAAAACTTACTGAAGCATTTCTAAGGGTGAGATTATCTGTATTCAGTTTGATTAGACATAGATTTGCGCATTTTATTTTATTTTGCTTGGTGACTTACTTTGTTCTGTCTGTTACTACTTGGAACCACTTAAATCCTACTTTCTGTATTTAATAAAATCACTTTTTACTTTTTAACTCAGAATATGTATTAATACCTGGGGGAGCAAACAACTGTGCATCTCTCTCTATCAGTGTTATAGAGGATGAACAATTTATGAGTTTACCCTGTATAAGCTTTATACAGGGTAAAAAGGATGTATTTGAGTTTAGACCCCATTGGCAGTTGGGCATCTGAGTGCTAAAAACAAACACACTTCTGTGAGCTGTTTTCAGGTAAACCTGCAGCTTTGGGGCAAGTAATTCAGACCCTGGGTCTGTGTTGGAGCAGACAGGAGTGTCTGGCTCAGCAAGACAGGGTGCTGGAGTCCTGAGCTGGCAGGGAAAACAGGGATAGAAGTAGTCTTGGCACATCAGGTGGCAGCTCCCAAGGGTGTTTCTGTGATCCAACCCGGTCTCTCTCTCTCACACACACACACACACACACACACACACACCTCTAACCCAGTTTCTTCAGGTCCTGGAATCAGATTTGGATTCCAATGGTTAACAGCACCTCAGAACTAGCCCCCAGTCCATCCAAAATAGTGAGTTTGTCAAATCCAAACTGGAAACAACAGTTCAATCTCCTGGGCAGGCCTGCAAGGATTTTCAGTCTTTGGCGAGAATGGTGCCTGTAGATTCAATATCAGCATTTAATCAGAAAGGTTTGTTTCTAGGTCATAAACAAAACATGTGATCCATTTCCTGTCACAGCTCTCCATTTGCACTATTTCCTTGTTGACTATAATCTCTGAATCAGTTTGGCTTGAGATTTCAATGGAGTCAAGAACAATGACCACAGCCTGACAAAATTTAGGTTTTTCTCCTGGTCTTTATCCTCCATATATACCCTTAATTTCCTCTTCCATCTGTGCCAAATGGATCTTATTCATATTGTAACATAGTATTCTAGTGCTCTCTATATATAGTTTCTGAAACTTATTGGGTCATTTCTGCTTGAAATTAAATCTTTTAGTCCTTCTATTCTAAGAAGTGATTATTTAAAAGGGTAACCGCTTACTAGGTAGTGCTGATCCCTATTTGCGTATTCACAGTCATATCTGAGGACTTCAGTGACAAATAAATAAATAAAATTTTGCTAGACTCTCCTCTTGTTAGCCCCGAAGAGACAGCACAGCTACAGGAGACTGAATGATTCTGGCCCTCACATCGTCAACAGAATTGCTAAGGGACAGATTATGTACCCCAGATATTGTTTGCAAAGGGGATTCTCTATGCACAGATCTCACATTTTCAGCATGAAAAGAGAAAGTCAACCACTTCCTCATACCATCCTCCCAGGACCCTGTGAAGGTCTGCCAAATGGGTGAACATCCACATTTGGGTAAGGAGTATGCTGGCAACAAAACATTCTTCCCATCCACCCACTCCTAGCACACGCACAGACTCTGCCCACCCCATAATCAGTGGTTTAGGGAAGTCATCGGCAGTGTGGCTGCATTGGATCTGCACCATGAGGAACATGGAGAGGTGGGTGTGCAGTCCCTGAAGCCAATGTGAAGGCACAGGCCTCTTGTGGATCTGAGATATCCAAGGTTTGGGGGCCAAACACTCTTCCAATTCTTTGGGGGCAAATAACCTGCCCTTCCTCCCATGGAACAACACAGGTGAAAATCAGTGAGCCTCTTGTGGGTTCTTCCATGGGAAGAGGGTGATCCTAAGTGCCAACATCAGGGTCAAACACTGCCCTCAGCTACACCTGTGCAAGCACACAGAGGACAACAGAGTAACGAAGGAATGCTAGCTACTCTCCCTGATCTTCATTGCCATTCTTGAAATGCTTAGTTTGAATTAGTCCCGAATTGTCCCGTTGCTCGGTACGCAGCCATTGTAGCCACCTTAAGGTAACGATGTTTTTTGTTGTTTGTTTCTAAGTTCACAAGAGCTGTTATTTCCCATTATTTCTGTATTGACAATATTACTAAAATACTTCAGCCACTTCCACTCCACTGGGTTTATTGAACACGGCTTTTAATTTTATTAAATTTCAGCAGTGCCAGGCCATGGGCTCGATGCCACACAGCGCAGGTGGAGGGAGTTTTCTGTGTGTGTGTGAGCACAAGGTTAAAAGTGATGAGAAGGGGAGCTCAGTCCTGAATTAACGAGACTGTGCTTGATTGGCTGCCAAGTTACTCCTATCTCGGAGCGGCAATGAGGCCTATGGGGGTAGCACATAGCTAAGTGCCTCGTTTGTATGCTGAGGATCACGCAAAACCCCATATCTACTTGGATGTGTCTCTTGTAATCCCTCCACATTTGTACTTTCTGCTGTGGGAGAGGCGAAACTTGTATCCATTCAGTGGAGGAGGATGGAGCAGGCCACAACATCACTAGTGCTGCTCCACACTCTCTAAAAGGTAGTAAAATGTGATTGTGTTTCCTCTGAGACATTGTTTGCTTCCTCTAAGGACGTATGTACCCAGTTCAGTTTTGTAGTAGCTTCACATTTGGTTTGCCCTTGGAGAGAGAACTGAAATTCATGCTGCTTATGTATTTGCTAGATATTTCTCTCTCTTTAAATTGCCAGTTTGTCTCCTTAATCACTGCTCAACCCCGCCCTCCCCCCAGGACTCAGGTTCCTCTACCCTTATCAGAACTGGGCCCTAAATATATTATCGGTTATTGAGCAAACTCATTCCAACTGAGCTTTTACAGCTGCCCACTTTCTATTTCATCATCAGCATTTGCAAACGTGTTTGCAGATAAACGAAGGTCGTCCCTGTGCCTTTTGCTCTGGTGCGGATGGGCGTATTGTGATCCCTAAGGGCGGGATTCTGTCTTGGGCTATGTGCCCTGTAGCAGGGTTGTTTGCCCGTGGGGTGGAGACCCTGAAGCTAAGCCCCTGATTACTTGGGTTGAATCAGGTGCTGCTGGGTAAAAGGCATCAGGAAGCTGCAGGGAGAGAGGGTCTCCTGCCGTGGTCCCTGAGGAAAGGACAGTTCCTCAGGGAGGAAGGAAGCGCTGTGCCCAGCTTAAGCCGGGGGGAAGATTGTTTCATGTTTGTTTTGAGAACATTGTTGTTTTAATAAAAAAACCCAGACCCCAAGAAAGGCTGTGATGGAAGGAGACCAGAGAGTTTGTTGAAGGAGCCCTGAAGAAGGAGAAAAGTAGAGCAGAGCACTGCAGAGGCATCCCTGGCCATAAGGGAGTGCTCAGGTGGCAGCCAGCCAGTCCTGTTACATCCCCAGATCTGAGAGGGGAGGAGGGCGGCAGTTTATGAGGAGTAAGATTTTTCCCCTCTCTCCCCTGAGGCCCCTATGCAGATTACCCAATTCTGGAGCCCAGGCACTCAGGGATAAGCAGGTGTTGCATGCCAGCTATTTTCTCCCTGGAGCAGATGGGCAAGGAGTGGATGGAGCAGCATATTACTTCCTCTGGGGAACAGGAAGGGAATTCTGCCCCCAGTCTGTTCCCCTCATGCTCAGGGCCGCCCAGAGGGGGCCCTCTGAGAATATAGTATTATATAGTATTGGAAATTTTTTTTTAATGGAAGGAGCCCCCGAAATTGTTTTGCCCCAGTCCCCCTGAATCTTCTGGGTGGCCCTGCTCATGCTCCTGCCATGGTGCACTGCTCCATACACAGGATTTGTGGCAAAGCCATCATCCAGCGTGGTGTTGGTGGCATCAGGAGATATTGCCAATGTGAAAGATAGGCAATTAAAAATTTGGTCAGATTATAATGAATGCCAGTTGTTATTTAGTATGTTAATTTAATTATTACACAGTCAGCCCCCTTCTTGTCTTGTAGGCAATTCACATGCAGAACGACTATAATGCTAATGGGAACTACAGTTCTAGAGCAACTTCCACATACTGAGAGGAGAACAGGCCTTAAAGCTCATTTCATATTCTGCACCAGACTTAAAATTAGATTGTGGTTATTTGGTGTCCTTTTCTGACTGAATTAAAGCCATTTACAATTTTACATCTACTACCATATAATCTTTATGTTGCTATTTTTCTATCATTTTAGAAATCCCCCCTGAAAGAATAAGCCACGTAATAATGTAAGTTGCAGCAGGAGGATGAGAGGAAAGAGGCTGATATGCAGATATTACAGTTTTGCAGTGTTGAGCCAAAAGCTTACTTCACTTAAACATGACCAATAATAAACATGGCTTCTTAATAAAATCTTTACAGCATATTTTCCTATCAGTTGAATAGAGGCACTCTGGCAGTATTGTAAAAGTTGTGACGGCTTATGAATGTCAGTAGGATTGTACAAAATATATCCTTTGGCTATGATTTTTAAAACAGTTAAATATATGAGAAGAGATCTATCACCTTTTTAATGTATTGTGCAGCTGATAAACAGAGACATTGAGCCAGCTTTGGGGCTAAGTCCTTCATTCAGATGCGGAACACAGAACTCAGATAAATGGCTTAAATGAAGTATTAGAGTTATCTTGCCTGTAAGGTGTTAATAAGGATTATCAGGATCATTTCAAACACCAAAGATTGTGTATGTGTGCGGGTGGGAGAAAGACGGCTTTGCTGTAGCCGTACAATATTTAATTTGGCCAAAAAGGAGCTCACCATTATGTTGGAATTTGACATTGGCTTAAACAAAGACCAGTTTTAAGTGGAAAAAGTTATGGCTAGATATGTTTTTCAAAAATATAGCCAAATTCATTTAAGTGAAGCCAATGGAATCGTGCTTGCTTACTCTATGGCTAAAGTTATCCTATGCTATTCATCTTCTGAGAGATCTCGCTATGAATCTAAGATATTTTCAATAGAAACCTAGTGTCATATTTTATTTATTTATTTATTTATTTGGGTAGCTGCTTAGAACTATACTGCTCTGTGAGACCTACGGGAGAATAGCGCTCACTGTTTTTGGATTTCCACTGACATTTCAAAAGAGGCATGTGTTCATGCAAATCATGCTACAAGACAGGCCCAGAAGAGAAACCAACAGAACTCCACTGGCCATCACCTACAGTCCTCAGCTTAAACCTCTCCAACGCATCATCAGTGATCTACAACCCATCCTGGACAATGATCCCTCACTTTCACAGACCTTGGGAGGCAGGCCAGTCCTCGCCCACAGACAACCTGCCAACCTTAAGCATATTCTCACCAGCAACCACGCACCGCACCATAACAACTCTAACTCAGGAACCAACCCATGCAACAAACCTCGATGCCAACTCTGCCCACATATCTACACCAGCAACACCATCACTGGACCTAACCAGATCAGCTACAACATCACCGGCTCATTCACCTGCACGTCCACCAATGTTATATATGCCATCATATGCCAGCAATGCCCCTCGGCTATGTACATTGGCCAAACTGGACAGTCACTACGCAAGAGGATAAATGGACACAAGTCAGATATCAGGAATGGCAATATACAAAAACCTGTAGGAGAACACTTCAACCTCCCTGGCCACACAATAGCAGATGTAAAGGTTGCCATCTTACAGCAAAAAAACTTCAGGACCAGACTCCAAAGAGAAACTGCTGAGCTCCAGTTCATTTGCAAATTTGACACCATCAGATCAGGATTAAACAAAGACTGTGAATGGCTATCCAACTACAGAAACAGTTTCTCCTCCCTTGGTGTTCACACCTCAACTGCTAGCAGAGCACCTCACCCTCCCTGATTGAACTAACCTCGTTATCCCCACACTGATATATACCTGCCTCTGGAGATTTCCATTACTTGCATCTGAAGAAGTGAGGTTTTTACCCACGAAAGCTTATGCTCCCAGTACTTCTGTTAGTCTCAAAGGTGCCACAGGACCCTCTGTTGCTTTTTACAGATTCAGACTAACACGGCTACCCCTCTGATACTTGACACCATGCAAGGCACTGCATTTAGCCGTATGGAATGGAAATCTATCAACCTCATGAAGAAACTTGCACAAATACAGACAGATATCATCTTCCTTTCCAAATGCAAACAGATGGACATCATACCAAATGGACTGAAGGTGAAAAATCCATTGCTATCTACATACTGCACAGACCACAGTGAGAGATTATGCCATACGTTATCAAAGAAACTGAGGAACCACCTGATCAGCATCCTATACAGCAAACAGAAAAACATCAAGAAAGAGCTCTCCAACCTGGAGACTCTCATAAATAACCAACCCTCCACACAAACGGACTTTACTAAAATAAGACAGGAGATCTACATTACACACTTCACCTCTCTACAAAGGAAAAAGGACCGTAAGCTGTCTAAAATCCTACCTGCCACATGGGGCCACAACAGGGGTACCCCTAACTCACCCAGTAATATCGTCAATTTATCCAGCTACACACTCAACCCAGCAGAAGAGTCTGTCCTATCTCGGGGACTCTCCTTTTGCCCCAGCACCCCCACGAACATGATACAGTTCTGTGGCGATCTGGAAGCCTACTTTCGCCGCCTCCGACTCAAAGAATACTTTCATGATAACACTGAACAGCGCACTGATACACAGATACCCTCCCACCAACAACACAGGAAGAAGAACTCCACATGGACTCCTCCTGAGGGTCGAAATGACAGTCTGGACCTATACATAGAATGCTTCCGCCGACGTGCACAGGCAGAAATTGTGGAAAAACAACATCGCTTGCCCCATAACCTAAGTCGTGCAGAACGCAATGCCATCCACAGCCTCAGAAACCACCCTGACATTATCATCAAAGAGGCTGATAAAGGAGGTGCTGTTGTCATCATGAACAGGTCTGACTACCAGAAGGAGGCTGCCAGACAACTCTCCAATACCCAATTCTACAGGCCGCTTTCCTCAGATCCCACTGAGGAATACACTAAGAAACTACACCATCTACTCAGGACACTCCCTACACTAACACAGGAACAAATCAACATACCCTTAGAGCCCCGACCGGGGTTATTCTATCTACTACCTAAGATCCACAAACCTGGAAATCCTGGACGCCCCATCATCTCGGGCATTGGCACTCTCACTGAAGGACTGTCTGGATATGTGGACTCCCTACTCAGACCCTACGCCACCAGCACTCCCAGCTATCTCCGTGACACCACAGATTTCCTGAGGAAACTACAATGCATTGGTGACCTCCCAGAAAACACCATCCTAGCCACCATGGATGTAGAGGCTCTCTACACAAACATCCCACATACAGATGGAATACAAGCTGTCAGGAACAGTATCCCTGATGATGACACAGCACAACTTATTGCTGAGCTCTGTGACTTTATCCTCACGCACAATTATTTCAAATTTGGTGACAATATATACCTCCAGACCAGTGGCACCGCTATGGGCACCCGCATGGCCCCACAATATGCCAACATTTTTATGGCTGACCTGGAACAACGCTTCCTCAGCTCCCGTCCACTCATGCCCCTTCTCTACCTACGCTATATTGATGACATCTTCATCATCTGGACCCATGGGAAGGAGGCCCTGGAAGAATTCCACCATGCTTTCAACAGCTTCCACCCCACCATCAACCTCAGCCTGGACCAATCTACACGGGAGGTCCACTTCCTGGACACCACCGTACAAATAAGCGATGGCCACATTAACACCACCCTATACCGAAAACCCACCGACCGCTATGCCTACCTTCATGCCTCCAGCTTCCACCCCGGTCACACCACACGATCCATCGTCTACAGCCAAGCACTGAGGTACAATCGCATCTGCTCCAACCCCTCAGACAGAGACCAACACCTACAGGATCTTCACCAAGCATTCTCAAAACTACGATACCCACACAAGGAAATAAAGAAACAAATCAACAGAGCCAGACGTGTACCCAGAAACCTCCTGCTACAAGACAGGCCCAGAAGAGAAACCAACAGAACTCCACTGGCCATCACCTACAGTCCTCAGCTTAAACCTCTCCAACGCATCATCAGTGATCTACAACCCATCCTGGACAATGATCCCTCACTTTCACAGACCTTGGGAGGCAGGCCAGTCCTCGCCCACAGACAACCTGCCAACCTTAAGCATATTCTCACCAGCAACCACGCACCGCACCATAACAACTCTAACTCAGGAACCAACCCATGCAACAAACCTCGATGCCAACTCTGCCCACATATCTACACCAGCAACACCATCACTGGACCTAACCAGATCAGCTACAACATCACCGGCTCATTCACCTGCACGTCCACCAATGTTATATATGCCATCATATGCCAGCAATGCCCCTCGGCTATGTACATTGGCCAAACTGGACAGTCACTACGCAAGAGGATAAATGGACACAAGTCAGATATCAGGAATGGCAATATACAAAAACCTGTAGGAGAACACTTCAACCTCCCTGGCCACACAATAGCAGATGTAAAGGTTGCCATCTTACAGCAAAAAAACTTCAGGACCAGACTCCAAAGAGAAACTGCTGAGCTCCAGTTCATTTGCAAATTTGACACCATCAGATCAGGATTAAACAAAGACTGTGAATGGCTATCCAACTACAGAAACAGTTTCTCCTCCCTTGGTGTTCACACCTCAACTGCTAGCAGAGCACCTCACCCTCCCTGATTGAACTAACCTCGTTATCCCCACACTGATATATACCTGCCTCTGGAGATTTCCATTACTTGCATCTGAAGAAGTGAGGTTTTTACCCACGAAAGCTTATGCTCCCAGTACTTCTGTTAGTCTCAAAGGTGCCACAGGACCCTCTGTTGCTTTTTACAGATTCAGACTAACACGGCTACCCCTCTGATGCAAATCCCAGTTTCTGAGTGCACTGGAGTATTTGTGCCTCTAATGTTTGCATTTTGCAAATGTACTTCTGAAAATTAGACTCTTGTATTTTCAATTTCTCCAACCAAATCACATATGTGTGATCCACCTGTCAGTAGGGTAAAGCTAAGCAAAGCACCAAAACAAATGATATATTTGTGATATAACATCTGCAGGGGCTTACTTCTGGTTAGGTAAAATTGGACAGGAATTTGAGAAGGAGACTACAGCCCCACTTTATCCACGAATCTCCCTTCTTTCAGAATCCTATTAAGAATTTTCAGAAGTTAACATGCAAGTAGAAGTGTTCTAGCAGTTATAGCCATCGCCAATCTAGGAAGTGATAAATTGGCCTAGTCTGGAAAGTTTTCTGGACCAACTACTAGTATTCACAGGACAAAAGATGTATTATGGTAGGTCCTTCAGTTTCTATATCCTCTGAAGTTCTCAAAAGTGCTATTTTATTCTGCAGCATAGAGAGCATTTAAACAGTAACAACCATAACAACAACTATTGTTTAATAGCTTCATCTTCTTTCATTAACTCCCTAGTGATTATAATAATAATGCTTTGGAGTCCTTACAGCAGTTTTCAATTGAGGCTTTCAAACCACTTTGCAGACATTACAGAATGAAATCTTACATCTCTCCCAGGAAGTACGCGAGTATTATCAGGACCAGTTGAAGAGATAGGAAAGCAGACATAAACAGAGGTTTAGTGACTTGATGAAGGTCACACAGCAAAATAGGGAATAGAATGCAAGAGTCCTGACTTGCAATTCCCTGCTCTAGTCACTCTCTCCCAGGGGTCATTTGTGCAGTTTCATATTGGCTTCCCTAGGTGGCAGGCTTGGGAGGAAAATGCTGTGTTCCGATAAGATCCATTTTTTTGTGCATTGAGGAAAGTCATTTCCTGGAGAACATCTGCTTTATGGTTCATCTCTCTCTCTCTCTGCCTTCCTGTTAATGAGCCTCTGAAAGTTTCTTTTTCAGTTGAGAAGCTGGACAGAATTGTTTACAATGGATTTGACTCTATTGTCTTTCTTCTTTTCCACTGCACAGTGTGTTGCAGAAAGTCTTTTGAACAGAATGGCTTTGGTTTTGCCATTATAAAATTAGCCAGATAGAGAAGATGGTATCTCACCAAATACTTAGGAAGACACATTCAACCAAACATACCATAACAGTTAGCAAAAATGGGAAATCAGAGAAGAAGCAGGCATGATTTCTACAAAGCAACTCTGTGTAAATTCAGAATACAGCATAACTAAGCCTGCTCTGTGCTTGACAATGGTATAAAGGGCACCTTGAACCAATACCACACACTTGAATTAAGCCCCAGTCAATGGGCCTAACTATTGGTTGAACATTAACTATGTTTGAACAACAGAGATCTGCAAATTTTACCTTGGAACACTCTCAGTTTCAGGCATTTCCCTGATTGTAGGCAGAGTTCGGCAGTCTATTGGGAACTCCACCCAGGAGATGTCTCTGAGAGTAGAATTTAGCTCATTGTCAACTAGCATCGCACAGACAGGTCCAGCAATGTGTCCCTGTCTGTCAGTGGCATGGTGGTAATTGTAGCAATTCATATCCAAAGACATAGATTAAATATCTGTAAGTAAATCAGATTCTTAGTCTCTGGAGAGACAAGGGTCCATCACAAAAGTGCAAAATCACATTTGAAGAGGATAGCATTGTCTTTGGATGCAAAGTGCTTAATTAGCCCAAACAAAGGGTCAGCTGTGCAAGTATTCATTTATGGCTGCATCTAAAAATGAATTAAGGCAATTGGGAGCCTTTCCATTGGCTTCATTGGGCTTTGGATCATGCCCTTATTGGGGAAAAGTGGATTTCAGGCTCTGGTGGTATCAAACAATTCATGATAATTTGGAAGAATTGGAAATAATTCTGTAGCTGCCACACTAAACCATAGTGTGAATGCAAGGTAAGGCAGCTCGCCCTGCAACTCACTAAAATAAAGGCAATAAAAGCGGATTCATTTTTCAGGTAAAAGTAATCTCCATAGCACTTGGGAGTGTTATCTTTTCCTAGTTTCATAGCTCCTCTTTAATTAGCAACATGCAGAGGATTAACATTTAAGAATTCATTCAGGAATAATTAATATGCTAATTCAAAGTGCTTTTTGTTGGTAATAATCTACACAAAGGCTTTATAAGAAGTTCAGTGTTGCAACTTAGCAAAAACCATTCAAAAGCTTCAAATAAGCAGCAGCTTCTCTTCAGGAAAAGGCATCTTATCTTGACATCTTACCAAACCGCAGCTGCTTATGAGCACCAGTAGTAAAAGGTGCAAGGCCCTGAATCCATAAAATTGTAATAAAGGGCAGGTGCATTTTATGTTTATATCAATCTTTATTGGACAGGGTGTGCAAGAGGAGGAGATGCAGTATGGCTTGAAAGCACAGACACTGTGTACTGCTAGTGCAGCCATTAGAAAGAGTCTGTGTGTTGCTTGATGGCACAAAGCCCCATGTGTCCTACTCCAGTCAACACAGCTGACCGTCATAGTCGGGAGTGTGTACTATACCCTGGCAAGGGATGGTGAAGCTGATACTTCAGTGTGTACTGTCCGGGTGTTCTGAGAGGAATTTTGACTGAGGCAGTCAGAATTTCTACTTGGGCTTCTGAGACAACTAGCCCATGTACTGCAGGAATGTGCCTTAAAGGCATGCGTGTCACATTTTTGGTATATATTAATGACACGATTTTTAAATGTGTGTGTATGTGTTTGTGTGAGGATATATAAACATACAGTGGATTTTTCCCATTTATTGTTCCAAAATACTGTTGGTAAAAACACCTGTAATATTATTGAAACACATTAGTGGTGTTATTAAATTACAAGTCTTACAAGGAAATACCCATGTGATCCAACAAAAACTTGCCATGGTGTCAAAAGCCCAATATGTGCAGACACAACCTAAGAAAAGACAACTAATGGATACATGGGGTTTGCTGAAGTCCAGATGAACTGGAAAGCATGAATCTTCCGGAGGAATGGAAGAATTCAAGCATTATGCAGCATTTAATTTCAGTGGTTCTCTAAAATCTAGAAATAAGGAGAAAAATGCTGTTACCTGCTAATGTGGTCGGAAGAAAGAGACATTTATGTTACTTGGATAAATTATGACATCTGAAGAAAAAAGGGGCAGACGATATATTTACACTATGATTAATAATGTCACCCCAAAAGTTAACCCAATGTTTGAGTGTTGTACATTTCATAGTAAAATACAAGGTCCTTCCCCATCATAATGTACCCAAACACCCATCTAAAAATAGCAAGTGTAATTTCATCCTGTGTAGAGGTGCAATTAAAGAAAAACAGTGACCATCTGTTGTTAAGCAGTTGCTCTGTTTCACCCCAGAGGCAGATGCATATCCCCACCCCAATTTTGTGAACCAAAGAGGTTCACACAGTCATAGTTATGAAAACATGTGCATATGCATCCAAAGATTTGAATGCCAATTCAGAACAAATCTCTGAACCTTTTTTGGTTTCCAGACAGTAAAGGAGTCTAGTGGTGAGAGCAGAGTCAGGCATGCTTGAAATCCTTTGCTGAAAGGCTCTGGGCACATGCAAACACTTTATTAGTCAATATTTTTAATTATATGTCTCTGCTTCCCACTTGACACAGGTTCATGTTTGAAATTTACATGGCCAGATGCTGTAAATATAAACCAGTACAGGAATGCTCATTTTAAAAAAAGCAAATATCCCGATGGGAGGGATAGAGTATATTTTCTGAGATCCCTGAAGCCAAGAAATCCCCATCTGCTTTATTTAAGAGGTAATAGATATTTGGTTTTGCTCAAGGAGGTGGAATCACTAAATCAGAAGGGAGTTAAGAGACTCCATCTTGCAGGACTCAAGGGGACTGCGCATATGTTGCACATGATAATCTCAGAATCAGCACTATGTGGAATAATGCTGTTTTCTGGATGGGCGCCTCTTTATACTGTGCTATGGAGCTATCTTTGCAAATGGTATCTTGGGTTCTGTGCCAGGAAACAATAAAGGTAATGGTGTGTCTTATTGCAGAGACACGGCAAGGTTAACCAAAAAGGAGATGACAAGCTTTAGACTCTGCCTTTGTTTATTTGTTTGTTTTGTTTTGTAGTTGTGTAAACAATGGTACATAGCTGAGTGGCTGTTTTGTATTATGGATATTAACAATGATGGAGGTCTGCAGTGAAGAATAAGCAGAACCGCCCAAGAAATCCAGATATTCACTACCACACGTGCCCTGAAAGCTTGCTGATGCATTGGAGCAATTAAAAAGTTATAAAAGGTGACATTTACGAAATAGCGTTAAACTTGAATTTACATCAAAATATTCCTACAATGCAGAACGTGGAAAGCATTAAAGAAAAAAGTTTTCAATAAATGTTTAATATTAAGTTAATTTATTAGCGCCTCCTGCATTCTAATCCTGGCTCTGACATGTATTGCCTCCCCACAACCTTCACTTTGCCCTTGTATAAAGATGCTAGCCTTCCAGCACCCCTTCCTCCAAACTTGAGAGAGCGTGTTTTCCCAGAACTGTGCAGAAGGGACATTTGAGGGAAAACATCTGGTCTGTTTGGGATAGTGGCAGGATTTGAAGAAAGGGATGCTCGAAAGCTGACATTCCATATGTCTGGAGGCGGAGCTAAGGTTGTGGTGCACAGTTTGCGGGATATGCTGTGCTAGTGGACAGGTGAGTGACTGGGTGGAGACAATGAGAATGTGTACTGTTAGAAGGCTTAACTTTTTATGTGCTTGTTTTTGGGCTAGGTATGTTGCAGGTAGCTCAACCGTAATTGCTGCACAAAGTAGTGTTTTTGTGCATGAATACATAATTGGGGGGGAGGGTCAGCCACACCCTTGGCTGATACATCAAGGACTGAGTTAGAGACCTCCAGCATCAACTGCTACAGCTAGGACTAAAGAGTCAAGGCTTTGTAGCTGGTGCTGTAACAACTTAGATCCTCTGTGCATCTGCAAAGAGGGGACCTGTAACACCAGTGGGCTATAGCGATACTTACAGAAATAATTGTATTTAAAATAGAGTATTTTCTCTATACTTCACATTCCTGTCTGCCTGATATTAATATTACAAGATGGTTGGTTCCAGCCACACTCAATAACATGATTTGTTTGTTTGTTTCACATGTTCTTTTCTTACAGTTAACATAAGGTGTTATTTGTATAGCTTGGAATTACGTCAGTAGTTTGGCATAAGTTCGTTTACTATACTAACTACGAATACAGATTTCTACAGGCTATGGTTATTGTTATAGTTTCCTAAAAGGAAGTTGTCATTTTTTTTAACGGCTCCCTAGTTTTCTAAGGCCCTTTAATCCTTATAAGTCAGCTTATCAAGAGCATTTTGTAATAAAGATTTTAAGAAAATCAAGACTTTATCAGAGATGATTATTATAAATGGTGACTTTCCTAGGAATATGTTGCAATGCTGTCTTCCCTACAATCAGAGCAGTTTTTAGCAATAGTCTTCACACGTCCCCAGTCAGCAATTTTTCAGCTGATTCAATTTGCCTCATATGTCAAACACTTTTTCCCTCCAGATTTACTGTTGGAGAGTACCTTGGTAATGGGGTACTACATCCTGTTAGTTTGTTGTGAAATTCTGTAGTGCTGAAAGGTATATTTGTTGTTTGAGGGGAAATTGTTTGGCGGGAATGGGTATTGTACATCAATATTTACTTGTGTACTGTTAAAGAATCTTTTCATCAAGTAATAGGTTCTCACACTGAAAGATCACATCAGATATATTTTTGGCAGGTTGAGAGCAATACCAAGATTTATTGATCCAGGGAGTAAATAATGACTGAGACAAAGCTGCAATCAATATTTATCTCAAGGGACTGTTAAGTCTAATATTGACCAAAGTGAGGAGCTAATATATTAAATTGTTATCTGAGGAAAAAATGGGGTGTTCTGTCAGCGTTTGAGTTGCAAATGGAATAAAATGGATATTGTTATTTTCTACTTAGCTTCTTGTTATGAATAGTTTATCATAAAAATTAGTGAAAGATGTACCGCAAAAATGTTCAGAAGTTCAAGCCAGATAGGCTCTCAAAAGTTAATTTGTTAAGTTTACCTGAACCACTATGGGGACCAGATCTTACAAGAGATGCAAAATAAATTTCTTTGTCTACAAATTGGGTGGCAAACGTTGCACAAAATGTAGCCTCTTTTGAGTCTTCTGGCATTTCTCAGTATTCCCTGATTCTGAGTCAGAAAGTCTGCTTCGCTATATAGGGGGATGGAATGCAATATTTCACAATGGGTGGGTGAAATTCATACTTGTGTGGAGGGCATCAGCACAAGGCCTAGGGTGACCAGATGTCCTGATTTTATAGGGACCGTCCTGATATTTTATATAGGCTCCCCCCCCACCCCCCTCCCAATTTTTCACACTTACTATCTGGTCACCCTAACAAGGCCCTATGCAACACTTAAGTCCTTCTTAAAACCTAAAGTCCCAATAAGAACTTTGTGAACTGGATCCTTGCAGCCCTCTTGAAGTCAGTGCAGGAGAGCGCCTACAATGTATTGTAGAATTGCGGTCGGAGTCTTTAAGTGGAATTTGTGTTGCATAAGACTTGTGCTGGCCCTTCGCACGGGGGAGAATATCACATACATGGGGGATCCCCTACTTTTAGTTGTGTTTTGAGTGAGCCCAAGACATTTTTAAAACATGGATCTTTATGGGCAGGAAGTTAGTATGGGGGAAAGTGAAATGCTAACCTTGAACTGGAACCACTGACGGGAAAACACAGTTTAAAATCATCATCTCTTTTTGGGCTTGATTCAAAGTCCTTTGAAGTCAATGAGCCTAAAACTCAGGTTTGGCTATTTCTCATTGTGTGTGTGTATATATATATATATATATATATATATATATATATATATATATATATACATTGATGGATGGATAAAACAGAAGATAAACTTAAAGAATGCAACAACTTACCTTTTCTTGGTAGAAATAATATGTTACATATAAATATATTGTCAGATTTCTATTTTAAGTCATCCCATATATATTAACTAGCTCTTTTTAAAATTAAATCCATAATTATTCACTTTCTCTGGAGTCAACCAACCAGAAATAACCAGGAGAGACTAATAATATTGGGGCAAAAGGCTAGATCTATTTCAAAACCTACAAAAAGAGCTGAGGGCAAAAATTTCAAAACCACTAAAGACCCATTTTCAAAACAGGAGTGTAAGTCCATTTGATATTCAATGAGACTTAGGTTCCTATGTGCCTAAATCACTTTTGAAAATCGGACTTATTCTCCTAATTCAGTTAGGGTATGTCTACACTGCAGGTGGGAGCAAGCCTTCCAGTCCAGGCAGGCAGATTCATGCTAGCTCTGCTCAGGCTAGCAGCTAAAAATGTAAGTATGGATGTTGCTGCCTGGTCTAGCTACCTGAATATGAACCGAGGGGACGTGAGGCTTGGACTTGGGTATCTAGGCTGTGCCACCACAACCATGCTGCTATTATTAATGAGGTAGCTCATACAGAGAGAGTGAATGTCTGTCTATCTGGGTTGGGAGGGACACTCCCAGCCGCGATATAGACATACCGTTAGATACTTTTGAAAATTTTACCCTACATGTTATTAAAAACAGATCTATCTATAGGTTTAAAAGATGCCCTAGCAGCCCATACATGCTGAAGCACTTTCTAATAATTTGGAAACCCTTTAAAATGACAAGAAGCAAGTCAGAGTGACCATCTTGTCTGAGTGACCATGAATAACACTTTTTAAGGTAAGTTTGATCTCAAGAAATAGGAGGTAGTTGGTGCTTATGCCACGGATATTTTTTTAATTAAGTTATTTATATAATTCCAGAAATCTAAGTCCCAATTTTCTCTTCTGAATTCAAGCTTTTATTGATACCTAAAGAAATGGCATTGTGTTATTTCTATTCACAGGGGTCTGAATGCATCACCCTTACCTAATGGGATAGAATATTTTATACTAAATGCTCCTGATATATCTAAATTTGTTACATGTACTAATAATGCAATTCTTCGTGTAACAGATTAAAGAAACACGGGGAAAATATCTGGAGAGTTACATTACATTAGACGAATGGGAGGTTTCTTATGAATTAACACAAACCAGGGTGATAAATACAAAATGTGAAAAGAAGAACAGGAGTACTTGTGGCACCTTAGAGACTAACAAATTTATTAGAGCATAAGCTTTCGTGGACTACAGCCCACTTAGTCCACGAAAGCTTATGCTCTAATAAATTTGTTAGTCTCTAAGGTGCCACAAGTACTCCTGTTCTTCTTTTTGCGGATACAGACTAACACGGCTGCTACTCTGAAACCTGACAAAATGTGAAGTACAGTATTCTTTTATTCATGATTTTATTGGACTCCCAAAAAACTGATGCAAACACATAGAAGAGATAAAGAAATATTGGTGCTGTTATACAGAACACGGTAAAGGAATGTACAAATTGTGGCATCGTGTAAAACTAGAAAAACTCCAGTAACATATTAACGAAATAGTGATGGACAGGGGAATAGCACCTCTTTTCAGGAGCAGATCTAGCCATTTTCTGAAAGTATTTTCAGCACCCCCACCCACCCAAGCAGCTGAGCCAGAAATGAACAATAAGAAAATCAGCAGAGCAAAAAAGGAAAAAAAGCCAAGCAGCTTGATAGTACAGTGTTACGATGCCCCCTGGAAGTTGGTGCCGAGGGTGACTGCCCTGCTCATCGGCCCCTGGAATCTGCCCTGTACATTTTAATGAGTGGCACATTTAAGTGGAATAACACCAGGTAATGAGATGTTTTAAAAGTGACTTTTGTGTTCAAAAAAGGGCTCACATTGACAGCCCTAAAAACTGAACTGCTTTCTTCATCCACAGAACAGGTGCATTATTAGCAGTGGCAGAGGCAGGGCAAGCTTCCCCCGACTACCTACCTCTGTGCCTCAAATGCAGTGTCAGGAGGAACCCACAAAGGGATTCTCTGTACACAAATCTGCACCAGTTAAACCGGTGCAAACCCTCATGTGGACACTCACATCTGTTTATTAGGGGCAAGGTAAATCAAGGTAACCAGGTGTACATTGATATTTAGAGGGGCCACACCCAAAGTTGCCCCTATTTAACTAAACCGGTTTGAAATCACACCAAAACCGGTGCATCTTGTATGTAAACCCAGACTAAGCATAAGAGCCTGCATAGCTGTTGAGTCTTTTCCTCTCCGCTGAAACTGTGAGCAAAGGTATCAATTGGTGCTAAATTATGTTGGTCTCTTTTGTGATATAAATTGTCCTTTGTGGAATGCACTGAGAAAACCAATTGGCGATCAGTCATTAGGTGGGTAAGGATAAGGTTTGGTATAGGAGGCATGTTGGAGGTGAAGCCATAGCACAGGTGTTGGGCAATACTGCAACCCTTAGGGGAGGCTGCCGAAATATAGACAACACCCACAGGCTGTGTAAATTATTCCAGTAGACTCTCTGGTCCCTGGAACAGACCAAAATTGGAAGGGCACAAACATGACTTAAAGACACCTCCCCCAGGGCTGCAAGTTCTGCAACTCCCAGCCACCTTAGCCATCCCCCTCCTTCACAGATACTGCTCAATCTGGGGGCTGTTCTCCCTTCCCAAGAGCAGTCAGAACAGAAGTTACAGGCTCTTTTCATTTGCAGAAAGTCAGTGTGGCCCCAGATTTTCTTTTTCTATGTCTATGAAAAAACAGCGGTGGGAATTTCTTGTTTTCAGGTTATTCTCTCTGTGGTTTCTCTTTCCTGAGGCCAAGCTATATTGCATTATTCCAAATGAATTTACACACAGTCCCCAGAGTAATGGGCATGAGTAGAAAAAGAATTGATTATGCAAAGTAGGTTAATAAGCACTAGGAAAACGCTCTGCAATTATGCAGGGTTTGGATTCTCCCACAGTTGAAAATATTGTTTCTAGCACTTGTCATGTATACTCAGCCCCTATTGATTAAATGACTCAAAGGGAACACCAAATAAAAAACTTAGAGAAATATCTGCTCTCCAGGAAGACTGGCATTTGCAGAAAGGTCAAAGAGCCAGTCATGCTAAAGCAAGGAGAGCCCTGTTGATTAAATGAGCTACAGCAAAGAGCAGGTCTGTGTATATTTGTGCTTTGAAGATTGTCCCTCAAGTAAGGAAAAGCATTTAAGTGTGAATGTTACTCCAGTCAGGTGTGGTTTCAACTCCCTCAAATAAGATCAAAATAGTAACACCCATTGTTTCTATTTATATGCCCTCTTTGAGTGGCTGGGAATTAACGGTGGCTTTTCCTCTCCTAGGGGCTTTATGAAGGGAGTTTTCCTGCAATCCACAGCTGTTCTCTCCCTGCTTTTCTCTCAAGAATGCTAATCAAAAAGAACTGGACCAGGCTGCACTTGTCTGGCTGGTTTCCTGACCATTTTAAGTAACTGACTTTGGTGCCTATCTGAATTTCACCAATGTCACCATGAAGGATAAACCTAGAGTGCCTTTGGCACCAAAACTATAGGCTTCCAGCCCTTGAGCTGAGGGGAAATCCTTCAGCTGCAAGTGGCAGACTGTTGTAATTATTTGGACTGGCCACTAGGGGCAGGGTTGATCACACACCTTCCGCCAGGGGTGTTACCTGTAATTTCACTTTCTTCTTGAGGAAGTTTGAAGTTGGAACTAAATGTTGCATGTTTATAATGGGCCAAACCAAAACTTCAAATCCAAACATCCCTGGACTACAGGGGAAGTGTGGATCTGGAACCCAACTCTGCTGCTCAATCCATCCTTGCTTTCTGCTTGTAGTTTCATTTCCCTCCCCAACCTCCCCCCCCTCCTTTTTTTTTCAACCTAGAGGTTTTTTAAATTGTAAGTTTCAAACTGTGATCCTGATGTGGCTAACAGCACTTTAGGTATATGTCGTCAGGTAAGAAAACAATTTCAGTGCTCCAATTCCAGGGTTCTTTCACCTTATCTGGATATTGCAGAAATATGTTGGCGTCTAACTTTCTAAGGTCAAACCAGATATTTTGGAAATCTTCGGGTTTCCTAGATGAATTTGAGCTGATAAATGGAAAAATAAAAATGCCCCACCTCTTCCAGCTAACTTGATTGTGTTGTCTGCCAAATTTGAGAGTCATTCCCCTCTCCTTCTTTCTGAAAGGCTTGAATGTGATGAGACTGAGTCGTACATGTGTTGCTGGTTTCAATAGGGGGTCTCCACAGTTTTTTTCTGTTTCCATAGCAAGTGGGAAAGGCTGCTGTCTCCTCTCGTAAATGCTAGATAATTGTAGACAGAAAGAATTAATGTCAAGCTCTTCAGCACCTTTAGGGATCCCTATCAGACATATGTTAGTTCCCCATGGACTTTCTCTTACTGCTTGGCTCTGTGATTCAATGTGTGGCCCCCTGTCTTGTTTACTGCCCATTATTCAAACCCTGATCTAAATACAGAATTATTAATTTATTCTTGGGATCTTCCATGGCACTCACCTCTATAGTATCTGAATGTGTCACAAATTAATTGATGTTCAAAACACCCCTATGAAATGAGGGGATATTATCATCTCCATCTTACATTTGGGGAATTGTGGCACAGAGAGATTATGGTACAAAATGTCCGTTCATTTTGGGTGCCTGATTTGAGACAACTGATTTTTCAGAGTACTTAGCATCATGTAACACTTTGTATGTTCAAAGCCAGCTCTTATTCAGTTCCAGCTGTGAGTGCTCTGCACTTCTAACGATCAGACCCCAGTTTCTCAAGCTGGGCACCAAGAAAATGAGGAACACAGTCACTTGGCAGACATCTGTGAAAAGTTTGATTCAAGTGGCTTGCCACATTGGAACTCCATAGCAGAGGATGGGATAGACTCTAATTCTCACAGCAACATGCAACAGAGTTAACCATAAAACCATCCTTTTTCTTCTTGCACTCTTCTGCCTCGTTTGCCACACACCTTTCAACTTTTGCAACAAATGAGGGAGAGCTCTAACAAACAACAGCCTCCTTCAAAAACAACGAGGAGTCCGGTGGCACCTTAAAGACTAACAGATTTATTTGGGCATAAGCTTTCATGGGTAAAAATCCACTTCTTCAGATCCACGAAAGCTTATGCCCAAATAAATCTGTTAGTCTTTAAGGTGCCACCGGACTCCTCATTGTTTTTGTGGATACAGACTAACACGGCTACCCCCTGATACTAGCCTCCTTCAGTACGCAATCCTGATACATCCCCAGAGCAGGCCCAAATTGTGCACTGAATGAGGCAGGGATGCTGTTGAAAAAATAGCATATGATTGTGTACTCAAAGACTGTATCATAATGCAAATGCACAGGGGGCCCAAATTAAGGTTGTACAGGCAACCTTAATTCTGCATTTCCTAAATTTTCAGTGCTTGACTTTGCAACCTTTAAGTTTTTTTATGTAGGTTTTTTTGTTTGCAGGATGTATGTAGTACAATGTAGATAGATTAGCTCTAGCATGTTAGTCTATACTACGTAGAAATAGGTGGCATGGTGCTCACCTTTTCACCCCTCAAAATGTGCCAATAGGTTTGAGCAGAACAATGCACTGCCCTTTCTTTTTCCCAGAACTGTCACTATTCTGGGGGAGAACATAAAGTTCTGTTTAAATTTGGCTTAAGTGTCTTGCCACGTTAGAACCCAGAGGTATGTTTACATACGTGACTCATTCAAAGCCACGTATCCTGGTGTTTGATTTTAATTTTAATGTATTTATTTCAAATAAATGGTTGATGTCAAGAAAATGGCTTAGCCCACTTCAGCTTTTAAAGTGCATCGCCTTGGGTTGGAGTGAAAGGGGAGAGAGAGCACCGCTCCCAGCAACTGGTAAAATGACTTTTGAGGCTGTTGTAGTGCAGTGGTTCTCAATTTGTCACTGGATTCCTGTGAAACGTGTTGTACAAGTTCTCCTAATGCTGACTGACATGTACAATCACAGC
Source organism: Chrysemys picta bellii (assembly GCF_011386835.1). Lineage (NCBI taxonomy): Eukaryota > Metazoa > Chordata > Testudines > Emydidae > Chrysemys > Chrysemys picta. The sequence continues at coordinate 114,013,690 of NC_088792.1, read as the reverse complement.
CGGCTACGGGCAGGCCGGGCTGGTCTAGAAGTAGCCCACCTCACTAGTCATTTACATGTGACTTGCCTAATTTTATTGTCTTTGTCCTCCCCCATAGCATTTCCCTTTCTCCCCCTCCGAGAGTTTTCCAATCATCCTGACACCTGCAAGGCATTTTCTTAAGTGCTGGGCCTCAAAAAGCCTCTTACTTCATCTTACATTACAGGAACACCTCTCAGCTAGTGGGAGTAATTGCTGCTAGGCTGCGTCTGGCCTGATGTTCGGATTGTTCTATGGCTAGCTGAGCTTTGAGAGTATCATTTCTTGCTCCATCTTGTACATTTATCTACTCAGGCTGTAAATATCATTGATGATACTGTTATCATTGGAGGGGCCTTAACTCTAGGGTTCTTTTACTTTATAGCATATGGTTTTTTTTTTTTTAAGAAGTTTTCTACTGAAGTTGAAAATTTCCTGGCTTTCCAGTGTTTGCCTTTTAACATTCCTTTGCATCTGGCATCTATGGATGAGAAATGCTATGGAAGTGGTATTATTCATTATTATTATTACATTAACATTTTATTTATCTGTGTTTTGATTTCAAATAATAAATAAGACACCCATGCAAGGCTCTAGGCTCCCTAACTCTCCATTTATACAATAAAGTCCCAGCAACATATATAGAATGGTCATCTTGAAAGCCAGTCTGCTGCCTGTGAGGAACCCTACGAGAAAGGTGGCTGGGCTGTGGAGGGGTAGCTGCCTTTCTTCTTTTACACAACGGTTCGTTTATATCTCAAAATGGTCCAGTCCCCATGTGTAGTGAGGTGGACAGGCCTACCTCTCCCAGGGTGAGTGAGGGAGTGTTACATGCCCCTTGGAGGGTGGAGCCTAAGCCTCCCCACCCCCCTCACCGGAAGGAGAGGGGCGGGGCTGGAAGTATAAAAAACCAGACCCGCAGCCCATTCGGGGGGAAACCTGCAGAGGAGAAGGACATCCCGCTGGTTCCAGAGCAGCCTGAGGTGGATCCCCCACCTAGCTCGGTCCATGGCCCTGACGTGGACGATGACTGGCCTGGAGTGCCCGCTGCCATTTACGCAGAGGAGCCGGACAACGCCTGGACACCGGAGGTACTCACACCAGGGAGGCAGGAAGTGGCCCGGGGCAGCTACCGTAGAGCTGGCCACAAAGCCCAGATCCCCAGCATCAGCGTGTTGCGGCTGGATCCCCGCCGACCCCGGGGCAGCTGGTGTTGCCCCTGCCAGGGCCCTGGGCTGGGACGCGGTGGAGTAGGGAGGGCCCTCGTCCCCCTGCCCCTCCCCCTGGGTGGCTGACCCTCATTCCTCTGCAAGGGGCTCCCACTCTGAAGAGGAGTAGCCCCAGCCCCCCTGAGACTGTTGTTTGCTGGCTGCCTGAGCCCCACCCAGACTATAGCCAGCCCCTTTGAGACGGTTATTTGCTGGCTGCCTGAGCCCAGTAAGCCCAGGCCCCAGCCTACCTTTAAGACTGAGGCGGTTACTGGCTGCCTGAGCCCAGGCAAGTCCAGTACTCAGCTAAACAGAGATCAGCCTGGAGGTGGGCTACTGCAGCCCTCCAGGGGCCTCCCTCCCCTGGGGTGAGTGAGGGAGTGTTACACCCTGCTTCAGTGACTAATTATCCAAAGTGGGACGGCTTCAACAGGACAGACTGAGAGAGACCCACACCAGAGCCCAGTGGTTAGAGCCCTCTCCTGAGAGGTGGAACCCCTGGTCAAATCCTTTCTCCACATCAGGTAGAGGGGAGAAAATGAACCCAAGTCCCCTAGATCCTGGGTGATTGTTCTAACCTGTGGGCTAAAGGTTATAAGGGAGGTGGCCCCACCACCGCCACCTCTGGTATTTCTTAAAAAAAAAATAAAAACACAAAAACAAAACCAACCAAAAGCACTTAGGGCTGTGGCTCCTAAGCAGAGGGAACCATCTACAACCAGCCTTAGGCGCTGCCTAGGGTGCTGACTTAGGCACTTATCTCATTGTGTAGGGACCCCGCGTGTCCAACTCAGGCTTTATAGTTTCCTGTGCTTTTCGGAGCACCTAAAGTTAGGCTATGCAATGCTCAGTACTGTAATGCCTATGTCTCTGTGCCTCGTGTACTATAGTGCCCCTCCTCCTGTGAGGGGCTCAGATACTGTGGTGAAGGGGCCATATAAGTACCTTAGTTATTAAGCATTGGTTCCGAAGCAAGTATATTTATACCTCTAACAGCACCTTGCTGCCTTTCCAAAACAACACAAAACTGCAGTATTCAGCCATAGTGGTCTAAACCACTATGGCAGGGATTTTGCAAAGACCCTAAGGGAGTTAGGCCCATCGGATTTCAATGGGAATTGGGCACCTAGCTCTTTAGGTTATTTTTGAAAATCCCAGTGTGTACCTTATACACAGTGATCCTGCAGAGTTGTGAATTATTGCTGTAGAATGTTTGATTTTCATTAGGGTGTGTCTCTTTCATGTGGAGTTTCGTTTAGCAAGGTGGAAAAAGGAGTTGTGAGGCTATGGTACAAAGGCTCTGCCCCAGTTCCAGGAAATGGGGAATTAACGGCATGTCTCCTGTGGGCCACAGCCCCGCAGGTGGAAAGGCTTGAGCTGGGATTCTCAAACTTTTTTTGCTGGGCCCCCCTTTGAAAAAATTTCAGGCTGTGACGACTCCCCACTCCCCCCACTCTCCCGCACCCAAAAGTAATAGTGTATTACTGTATGTACCATTAATGTAGCATTAAATGAAGCATGCAATCATTATCCTTGCAGTCACAGGCTCTGAAGCCTTTCAAAAAGTGGAAAGCAACATTTTTCAGGAATAAATGCACAGACATTTAAGAAACACGATTTCTGGGGTGGGGGGGAATAGACAACAGGATACCGTTTGGGGAGCTGGAAGCCTTTATTGTGGCAATAATCATAACATTGTCCAATTTGTGGTAATCATTACATTGTCCAAGAATTGTTGCTCTATACACAACTATATACAAACAAGAATCTGGACCCAATGTGAGGAGTTCTGCTGTTTTGATAGCGTTACCATATGTCTGGATTTTCTGAGACATGATGCCTTTTTTTGGTCTTCTGATATCCATCTGGTTGGATTTTTGAAATATAAAAAAATGTCATGAGAATTTATGACCCTTTCCATGGAAGCTGTGGGAAACGGGGTTGTTGAGGAATCCCCTAGTGAAATGGCTCTCAACCTTTCCAGACTACTGTACCCCTTTTTTCAGGAGTCTGATTTGCCTTGCTTAAAAACTACTTGTTTACAAAATCAGACATAAAAATACAAAAGTGTCACAGTACACTATTACTGAAAAATGGATTACTTTCTCATTTTTACCATGTAATTATAAAATAAATCAACTGGAATATAAATATTGTGCTTACATTTCAGTGTATAGTTTATAAAGCAGTTATAAACAAGTCATTTTCTGTATGAAATTTTAATTTGTACTGGCTTCTCTAGTGATTTTTATATCGCCTGTTGCAAAACTAGAGAAATATCTCTAGATGAGTTGATGTACCCCCTAGAAGACCTCTGTGCATCTCCATGGGTACAGGTACCCCTGGTTGAGAACCACTACCCTAGTGCAGCATTTCTCAAACTGGGGTGCCAATACAAAAAGGGGTTGCAAAGCTAGCATAGGGGGGTCATGATTAGGGTGACAATACATCCAGGTTTTCCCAGACACGACCTCTTTTTTTGGACCTCCAATCACCATCTGTGCAGATTTTTGAAATATGATAAAATGTTCGTGGTTTTTGTTTGCCTTCAGAGCTGGGCAGCTGCAGAGTGGTGGCTGCTCTCTGGCCGCCCAGCTCAGAAGGCAGTGCCACCGCCAGAAGCAGCGCAGAAGGAAGGGTGGCAATACCATACCATACCACCCTTCTTTCTGCGCTCCTGCTGGCGGTGGTGCTGACTTCAGAGCTGAGCACCTGGCCAGCAGCCCCTACTCTATGGCTGCCCAGGTCAGAAGGCAAGGAAAAATCACAGGCTTTTTTCAAAAGTCCACCCCAACAGAGATCGGCGGACCAAAAAAGAGGTCATGTCCGGGAAAACCCAGACGTACTGTAAGCTTACTCGTGACCCCCCCCCCTACGCTAGCCTTGCAACCCGCTTTTGGGTTGGGACACCCCAGTTTGAGAAACACTGGGCTTGAGGGTAATGAGGCAGAATTTTGGACTGAGGGCAATCAGGAATTAAGTGCTTCTACCCAGGGAGCTCTATAAATATGATTCACTGCTAGGCAGAATGCTTAATCTTCATTCTTCTATGAACAGACCGTGTGAGGAGATGGCTGATCTTCAAAGCAGGCCATCAGGGATTGTTATAGCCTAAATAAAAACGATGCAGCACTACTGCTTTGGGAGGAACATCTTTCTCTGTCTACTGCTGGATCTTGCTGGCTGACTCAGTTGAGACTCTTGCAATTGCTAACATAAACTAAATGTTAACAGGTGCCAGAGGAATTGTAGTTGGTAACAAATTGGGATTTGGATTCAAGCAGCTCTTCCCATCTGAAATATCTTTCCATTCACTAAATTGAGCAGCACTTCCAGAGTGGTCAGTGTGCTTTCATTATTATTGTTGTTATTTTATTTTTAAGATTATGGGCCTGAAACAAAGCACCTAATCTAAACCCGTCCAAATTGTGTGGTGATGACTGGGACAATTCCTTGTGGGTTTGTTTCCAAAACTGGAGATTTCACCATTTCTAGATCTGGTTCTAATGGGCTTAATTTAGGAAGTGAAAGCCCCTGCCATGACTTCTTTTCTTGGTGAAGCCCTAACTTGGCACCCCCATCAGTATTGGAGCAGGAAATCAGGACATGTGTGGGGTAGCAGGGGATAATTCATGAGAAAGAAAGTAAAAGATAAGAGGGTATAAGCAGAGGTTAATGAACAGAAGAAGAGAGGCAAGAGGTAGAGGAGTAGGGAGTAGCTAATGACCTGATGTTCCCTCACAACCAGACATCTTCCACAACCCTCTGAGAAATCCCTGGTAGAGGGGCCACCACAGAGGCAGGCAATCATAGGGTGACCAGACAGCAAATGTGGAAAATCAGGACAGGGGGTGCGGGGTAATAGCAGCCTATATAAGGAAAAGACCCCAAAATCGGGACTGTCCTTATAAAATTGGGACATCTGGTCACCCTAGGCAGTCAACCTATCTTCATAAGCAAACCGGGGCAGAGGAGCCCCTTCCCTCCATTGGGCGGAGATGATGAAGCCTGAGATTATGCTTTCCCTGGATCTTTTCTATTTCAAACCCAAAACATTTGTTTAACCCTCCCCAAAAAGTTAATGCTGCTAAGTGAAACAAAGTAGTTACCTATCACATTATTCACAAAACCCAAGCTTTCTCCTCTGTGCTTCTAGATGTAAGCAGGGTCTGAATGAGTTCTCCCCTGACATCTAGCGATGAGCTGGAGGAGAAGACTTCAGGAACTGATGGTGATTTGCATAGACACACCCACCCTGCCTAGGTACGCACATGGTCACTTTTGGCTGGCATTGGATCGCAAGTCACATTTGTTGCGGGAGGAGGGGACAGGTGTAATAAAGGGCTGTTATCCTTGTTGTGTGAATCAAGGGCAACAGAACTGTGCTTGGCATACCCTGATTGAGGGACTCACTCTCAGCTGAACTGCACTCGCTAGGCAGGGGTGCCAAAGCCCAGTGGAGATGAGAGAGGGTAGGGACAGGTGTTTGTACCTGGTAGTATGGACTCTGCCTAAGGGCCTTAGACACCATTTGATTCTCCCCCTCTCCACTATGTAATGACAAAGCTGATTAAGGCTCAACTGAGAGTCTTTTTGCGGAGCTGAAATCACTGATAACCAGGTCTAAGTATTAGACCTGCTATAGGACAATGTCTCTGGTGAACAAGACTGTCCAGCCTGCACCAGCAGTGAGGCTCCCCCACTAACAGCTGAAATCACTGAAAGCTGTGTTAAGCGATGGGACCTCAAGACATCCCAGAGGTTGCAGTGGAGCGAGCAAATGACAGAGCAGCTGGTGGAACAAGCGGCTGACCAGATGGGTGAGCAGTGGAGCGAGCAAGGTGCCTACCCCCTCCATCTCCCTTAGGGCGGGAGGTGAACTCATGTGACTACACCTCTGCAGTCTGGGTGTTCATTGACCAAGGACGACAACTGTGAGTGAGGTGTAGTAGAGGGAGAGGGGAGGGGCACGTTAAAGGAACTTTGGTTTGTTGGACCTGAGGTGAAGGACGCTGTTCCTACTTACTCTAGGGTGGGTGTTTTGCTCATGGTCTTATGCTTATGAATCCTGCTTGCAGCGTTTTCCCAAGTTAATGCCGGGTTCTCCTTGTTATTAAAAGTTCTTTTCTACGCTCACTGTGCTTGCAAGAGAGGTAGTATTGCCTCTTAGAAGTGCCCAGGGGGTGGTATGTAATTTTCCCAGGTTACTGAGTGAGGGCTCAAACTGGTGCTGTATTGTTAAAAAGGAATGCCTAGATATTAAACCTGGCCCTTGTTGCTGCCAACTCCACCTAGCAGAAGGGTTACATCTCTCTCTAGATATATCTATCTATATATATCTATCTGAGTTAAACAGGGTCTAGTTTCTTGCTTGCTCCATCCATCCATGCATAACAATACTGTGGGTTTGGATTTTACCTAATGTGTATTTGAACCACTGTGAGGGACAGAGTTTGTGTCTTTTCCATCTTGTGCTGTTGTGGGTCCTAGAATGTGAGCAAACATCACAGGAAGGGCAAAAGGGAATTATTTTAATTTGTCTCTCACAAGCGAGCAGGGGAAAAGTATTAATTGGTGAAACTACCACCAAAACAAACATGGCTACCTAAGCCCATCTCTAGTTTCTATGGGAGATTGAGGAGGGAATACAAAACAAATGTGGAGCTAAGTGATGGGACACTGGTTTCAATTGATTGATAGTTATCTCCCTGTACTTCTGCCTTATTTTTGGGTAACTTTATTTTCTTACACAGTTGCTTGCATGAGAGGTCCCTGGCACCATTTTTGTTCCATATAAAACATATGATGCACTTATCAGGGTGTCACTGCTTAAGGGAGGAAAAATTCTGGATTATGGAGGGTTTCAATTGGGGTTTTAATTTTTTTTTCTAGCTGAGCCATGCTATATTTGTGGTGGCTGTTTTTGTTCATTTGTTAAATGCCTGCTGAGAGAAATTGGTTTGCCAAGTACAAAGTAGTATTAAATGAAATCTACACTAATGTTATACATTCATGACAATTCTATTTTTTCTATAAATATTGTAAACTGGAGCTGACACAGCATTAATAAGCTACTGGCAGTATAATTAAAATGAAACAGAAATATGTTCCCTGTAAAATATGCAAAACTTTCCATGTTTGATAGTCCTGAACAAATCTTTCTATTTTATTCTGCTATACATGATCTGCATAGTTTATCAAAATATAGGGCCCAGTTACGCAAACATTTACTACCAAGACCTGTCCCATTACAGCTTATAGAATTACTTACAGGAGAAAGCATCGCACCCTGTAGGAAGTTTTTGCAGACTGGGTACAATCTGTCCGACATTACCATGGAAAGCTTTGGTGGATATCTTGAGAGAATCAATGAGTGAAGAATAAGGATTATTTTAATATAGCGGATGATTTTAAAAATGTCATCGTAATAATGGATATTTTGTTTTTGAGGGGTTGTATGTTTGATGTATGGACCTCAGAACTGCCTGATGCAGACTATTTCAGTTCAGCCCAGTATCAATAGGAATTGTGCCTGAAAAACAGCTAGCAAGGATTTACTGTCACTAGCTAGATTATTTTCTGTGGCTGAAAAAGAGCAGTGTAGTTGGGGAAGTATCTTTTGGTAACCTGCTGCAAGTCATCTGCAGCTTCGAGTATTCCCAAGTTCAATAACACCAGCCATTCAAAGACCACTTCGGCCCTGATAAATCCAACAGACACAAATGATAGGTATTGGGAAGATATTAAGAAGCACCAAATTGGTAAAGCAAGAAAGACAGTAACAGGAAATAAACTTTGAGTGAGCTGCATTCTTCCATACTTTATAGTACAGTGAAAACTGTACTAAGCAGCCACTCAAAGGATTTACTTTGACACCATCGTGTCTTAGGGTATGTGTACATTGCAAAAAAAAACCCCAAAGCAGCAGGTCTCAGAGCCTGGGTCTACAGACTTGGGCTTGCACTACAGGGCTAAAAATGCAGTGTAGACATTCCTGCTTGGGCTGGAGCTCAGGCTCTGAAACCCGACAGGAGGGGTGGTTTCAGAACCAGAGCTCCAGCACAAGCGGGAATGTCTACATTGCTATTTTAAGCTCCATATAGTGAGCCAGAGTCTGTTGGCCAGGGTTTTTTGCAGTGTAGACATACCCTTAGGGGAAGTGGCTCTCTTAATACAGGTGATTAAGAATTTTACTCCGAATGGTGAATCTAATCCCATCAAAAATAAATAATGCTTGTTTAATACCAGAAATAATGTTGCTTTATAAACACTTAAAACCCAAAGTCTGAAATAACTCTAATTTTATAAAATACTTGAAATACAAATAGTTAATACAGATTTATACTATATAAAAGGTCTCTTGTAGCGGAAACATTGATCCGTCTGCCACTTATCCTAGACATAGAAAAATGAATGTAAAATGTATTCTGCTGAACAGTTGTCTGGTATTTTCCTTATAAAAAGGTAATGTGATAGACAGACTAAGCATAGTGCAGAGCTTTTTGTGCATGTGCATTCTGGGCATTTAAGTTCAAAGCATTTGGAAAGGGTTCGGCTATTCTGGAACTAATTCTAGGTAGTTCTTGATCACGTTGGGAAAGTAATTGCTTAGCACATGCAATCCAATATTGTAAAATGACAGGTCTGTCTCATCTTACGCTGGGGTTCCGTTCTGCGGTCAGCGCGAAAAGCGAAAACCGCGTATAGTCAAAATTACATTGAATTCAATGGTGGGCGGAATCGCCCGCACTACAGGTACAGTATTAAAATTGTTATTTTTCTCTTTATTTTTGTTTTTTGTTTTTGTTTTTGCCGACCGCGTAAAGCTGAAATCGTGCATGTTAAATGCGCGTAAGATGCGATAGACCTGTATTAGAGTGCTCTGTTAGGAGAAGGCACCCTTGATAAAGGTAGTCTGTCTCACAGATTGCACTGCATTTGCATTCCAAACATTAGATGAGCGTGTACCAGAGGCAGAAAAGTATTAATGTGGACACAGTTTTGAAATGAGAACAGATACATGAATGGATTTTAAGTGGCAGGCTGCAACTTTTATTAAATTTAAATACTGGAAAGGGGCACTACCCATCCATCACCCATAGTCTCCTATACTAGGCATTTAATTGGTTCCATTGTGGGGGTTACAGGGCTTCTACCATATAACCCATAACTTGAGGTGGCTCTCCTCATCCTACCCCCCAGGATTCAGCTTGTTCTGAGTCCTACAGTCCCCCACCTTCCCCACATTGCTCGCGATGGGGACAGAAGGTGCAGAAGAATGGTGACCTTGGCCCACGCGCACTACATTGATGTCAGTGGAATTGCACTAAGGAAAAGCAGCACAAATAAGAGCAAAATCAAGCCTGGTGTGTGTTCCCACCATTGTACATTGCAATTACCCCAACGCTTAGCTCAGCTCATGTCTGTCAGTCGAGCATGAAAACATTCAAAGTGGTCAAAAGCTGGGAGACTGCAGAACAGCTCATACTGAATAGCAGAACTTTGAACGTAGTTGCCTGTCATACTGTATCCTAGTACATTGCTAATATGTATTCTGCACACTGCCCAAAACGTGATTCATTAAGGGTAATGATTGTTCCGTCTCCAGGCATCAGTCATCCTAAACTGCACTTGTTCACCTCCAGTATATTTAGAGACTTATTGTTAATTAAATGATGTTTGTACAGTAATTTGTAAATGTAAGGTGCTATTGAAGGGCTGAGTATTAATTATTATCATGCCTTGTGCAAGTCATGGCAGTAAGTCCATGGGTTTATTTTCTTTCTCCTAAATAGCTACATGAATTGTCCATCAAATTATGCCATGGCAAATATGGATATGGATCTTCCCCTGATCTGTCTGTCAAATATCTGAATTCATACCAGGCGAGGGCAATGCATCAGTTTTAGCGAGCGCTCGTATGAGGTGGAGCTAAGCACTGTGCAGTTTCCCGCTGGTTTTGGTTTCCCATGTTTATGTTTACACTCAGCTGCAATTTGGATCGTCATTAAGGGACATGCCATGTTCTCTCTTCGTAGGTCAGGTTTTCTAAACCTTTTAGCATTTTTGTTGCTCCCTTCTGGGCTTTCTCCAGTTTGTCATGGAATACTAGTTTTGTTGGACGGGTTTCAAATGCTGTTCGTGTGGTGTCTGAAATGATTTGATTTAATTTTGTTACATCTCCTCTGTGTGATGTGGAAACTGATAATACTTTGCACTTCTATTGTGCCTCACATGTACGGTTTATGACTCAATCTATGCATCACACCATGATCTCCCTATTTTATGGATGGGGACACCTCGTCAGGACAAAAAGATTGAATGACTAGTCCAACACAAGAAGTTGTGGCAGAGCTGGGAATGGGACCAAGATCTCTTAGCTCCTTGTCTAATCCTGAAACCACTAGACCCTCTCTCTGAAGCAGCTGTTGTAGAACACTGATGATATTGATTGTTTACTGGAATACTCAGCCCATTAATTTTAATGCTGTTTGTGGAGCAGTACAGCGGTGTACTCCAAGTCATTATGAGTTCTATGGCAATTTAATGCTTTTCTCTTCAGGGAATATTATTCAGAAGGCTTGACAAGTAAATGTTTTTATAAATACTGAGGCAAAGGTTGCAGGCCACAAGGTTTTGATGCTACAGGCAGTCTTAAATTGTGTTGTATAGCTCTGTATCCAAATTACTCTTCCTGCAAGTTAACATTATGTCTTGTAAACCCCCTCCCCCCAAACCCTCTACACTTCAGGCTGTATCTGCTTCTTAAGTCTGCAGTACTTGCAAAAACTCAGATGGGTATTTTTAAAAGAGACTATATCAAGTAAAAACCTCTATTGTGCAAACCACATTGTGCTGACAGAACCAGCCTAATTCCCAACACTTTTCATGGATACGCTGTGTGCATTCATATTACCCTTTGGATAAAAGAAGGTTTTAGGCAAAGTTACAGCAGGCAAGACTCTTGCACCTAAAAGGCTATAGTAGGAGAGAAATTAGCAAGGAATTATGTGGCAACAAAACTAGAGCGATAAGAGGGTCTTACCAGAAATAACAGTGGTGACCCTCTCTTTCTCTCCGTATTTTTCTCCCCCTCTGGCCAGGATAGACTATTTGATCTGGCAGTGGTCTGTGATGAATAGACAAGTGTCTATGAGCCACTCTCTACAGGTCAAGAGCTTGGCAGACATTTGCTCATACTGTAAGTATCTAAATCTAGCCTGAATTAAGCAGCTGCTCTCTAATCATCATCCAGTGTTTATTCAATACATCAGCATTTTGTCTCATATCACAGGGTCATTAAAATAAATAAAACTGCAGTTGCCACAAATATTGATACATATGCAGTTTTCCAGGCATTAGGGTCTTGGTTTAAGTACAAGTGGGCTAGGAGAATTTTGCCTATCAGGTACTAAGACTTCCTAAAGAATCCAAATGAACTCTGAGCTGCAATGAATTGACACTTTGAAATAAGGTAAAAATGATGAATGGGAGACAGGGAAGGATGGAATTGCTGGAGAATGGGGAAGGGAAGAGATAACGTAATAGTGCCCAGGACCTGTGGACACTGCTGATGTTCCTGAGTTATGAGGAGACAATCAGCTATAGAGCAGGTCTCAAAATATGGTAAGAAATTCTGTGAAAATGTTCAGAAGAAGCCCCCAAAAATTTCAAAAGTATTTTGCAGAAAATATCCAGTTTTTTATTTCAACCTTCCACCAACTGATGATTTTTTTAGTTTAAAAATAATGGAAAAGAAATCAAAACTGTCACTGAAAATTTTCAGTTTGAGAGGGCCATTTTTCATAGGAAATTTTTTTAAACAATTTCAGCCAGCTCTATTGAGAAATATTCAGTGACAACCCGCTACCAGACTGAAGGTACAGCCCTGGTGAATACCAACAATGCCAAGCTCCAAGGATCACCATAACCTGTGAGGGTGAGGTAAAGGATTCCCTGGAAGCCTCCATTTACCACAGGGGGAAAACATTTAGTTCTAAAACCATTAGTAAGAAGATATGGTCTTTATGGAATGAGCTTTTAACAGTTTAAATAATCTATCTCCATAGCTTCTTAAGACTGCTGATTGCCCTTCATTTGTAGGCACAAATATCATGACTGATGAAATTCACTGAAAGATATGCAGGAAAGCTATGTACAGAACATTGCCCAGTTTTTTAAACCTTTCCTCAGAGGTCAGGTTTTCTAAACCTTTTATCATTTTTGTTGCTCTCCTCTGGGCTTTCTCCAGTTTGTCAACTAAAGTGTGGTGCCCAGAACTGAACACTGTACTCCATCTGGGGCCTTATGAGTATCAAGTAGAGTAGGACAATTACCTCCCATATCTTGCATACAACACTCCTGCTAATATACCCCAGAATGATTTTAGCCTTTTTTGCAATTGCATCCCATTGTTGACTCATTCAATTTGTGATTCATTATAACCCCCAGATCCTTGTCAGCAGTGCTACTGCCTAGCCAATTATTCTCCATTTTGTAGCTGTGCATTTGATTTATAGGACCTAGCATGTTCCACCATCCCACTACACTGAAATCTTTTTTAAAAATCTAGCAAGACCTTCTGCACTCTCCCCTTTGGAAACAAGGGGTGAAATCTTGATCCCATCAAAGTAAATAGCAGCACTTCCATTCTTCTGTCTGTTATGGTCAGATTCTGAGCTCAGTTACACAAATGGATATCTGGAATAACGGAGGCAGATTCTGGCCCTGGGCCACTCAGGTTGTGCACCTCCTTCCTGAACTCCTCCCCTCTCCCTGCTCTGCTATGTAGAAGTATAATGTACCCCACAGAGATGCCCCATTTCCATTTACTGACTGGGAGCATAGTGACAGAGTATGAAATCTCTTTGCTTAAGCAACCAACCATATGGATTATCAGTTATTTATTAGAAACACTAAAATCCAAACATTTTATTAAAATTTGTAATTCATGCTTCAATTTGATAATTCGTCATCTAACAAAGGTCAGGTCCAGAGAAATGAGCAGAAGGCTACTGTAAGTCTGTACCCCTATGCGCACTCTCTTTTATAGAACTGATAAATCTTGTACAAGCCAGTCCTTGTTAGGTATCATTTGAAAACTCATCATTTGCTGAACATTAGTGTCCTGGTAAAATATGTGTGGCAACATTGCATGTAAAGTTATAAGATACTTCTGTATTGTGTTATTAAGACATGTTCCAACTCTGGGACCAGTTCGCCAGAGACAAAAGGCTAGCAAATGCCTCAGCCAGGTGTCAACAAGACCAAATGGACAATCGCCGAGTTAAGTGGCCATTCTTTTGCAGGAAAAAAGGGTGTGTGTAGAAAATCTACATCTTGGACAAAGAAACAGCTCGAGGTTCCCATCCACACAGACTTGGTCTCCTGAACCTCAGCTGGAGATGAGTCTTGCACAAGAGAAAGGGCTATAAGAAAGGAGAGCAAAACATCCCAATGCATCTCTCTCCTTATCGCTCTACTCAAGGTGTCAACAACACCTGAAGAACAAAGAATGCAGCATTGGACTGAGGGAGAGATCCTGTCTGAAAGGGGTTCAGCCAGTAAGAATATTGGAACACGTGGTGAGGAGAGAGACCTTTTCTTTGAATTCACGTAGCTTGTTAAGTTAGATATTAATTGTGTTTTACCTTTTATTTCTTTGTAATCGATTTTGATTTTTATGCCTCATTACTTGGAATCACTTAAAATCTATCTTTCTATAGTTAATACATTTATTTTATTCTTTTATCTGAAACAGTGTATTTGGATTGAAGTGTTTGGGAAACTCCATTTGGGATAACAGGGCTCATGCATATTATTTTCTGTTAATAAATGATGGACTTTATATGAGCTTGCATTGTGCAGGGGAGCACTGAGCTGTACAACACACTCTTTCCTGTGGGAAAGTCTGAGACTGGAGTGTTTGCTGGTTTTACTCCGCAGTGTAATTCATGACATACATGCTGGAGGCTGTGTGAGAGCAGTCCAGGGTGGTTGCTTTTCCAGGGAAGCAGTGTGAAAAACACCCTAGGCTGGAGAACTGAGGGGACACAGCTGTCCAACAGTCCAGACTGTACCCTGGGTACTGGCACAGCTACAGTATGAAATACTGTGTGAAAAGTGTTAAACACTCTGCAAGAAGACATTTCTGAGGAAAATGTTTGCCCCTCTTACTCCTAACGTGTTATTGATTGTACAACTGTCTTGTTATACATCAGGGGTCGGCAACCTTTCAGAAGTGGTGTGCCGAGTCTTCATTTATTCACTCTAATTTAAAGTTTCGCATGCCAGTAATACATTTTAATGTTTTTAGAAGGTCTCTTTCTATAAGTCTATAATATATAACTAAACTATTGTTGTATGTAAAGTAAATAAGGTTTTTAAAATGTTTAAGAAGCTTCATTTAAAATTAAATTAAAATGCAGAGCCTCCCCCGGACTGATGGCCAGGACCTGGGCAGTGTGACTGCCATTGAAAATCAGCTTGTGTGCCATAGGTTGCCTACCCCTGTTATACATTGTTCATAGCAGTATTGCACCTTAGATAGTTCTACCTTGAATGAAAGACATGATAGTTTACTACATAGTTCATTTAATTATTTTGAACAAATAAATATATTAAAAGCATTAAAGTTACTATTTCTAATAAAAGACCCATATCATTATTTTGAGTAGAAGCCATTGTAAACCAACTTTTAATGAACAAAATATTTTTAGTGAATGTATTACTAAATTTTTGTCTGTGAATTTTATCCTCACCATGCTAGAATGGCACATCCATTCAGTGTAATAAATACATCTTTAATGAAAATCTAAAGCTCCCATAAATCTTGTGAAACAATCTTCAGGCGCATTCAGCTTTTGTGTTCACAAATAAAACCCTACCTGAAAAGGAGAAGACGAAGAAACGACAGAGAATTACAATTGCTGCCACTGAGAAAATGTCTTGCTACAAAGACTGTGTGAAATAGTTGACAGAAATGTAAAACGAAATGTAGAAGTTCTAGAATAAGGTTAGAAGAAATATATAGTAAATAATTTCCTGAGGATACTGAAATATAATAGGCAAGTTTGAATATGTTCTATTTTTTGCATTTTTCTTTCTTTTTTATTAGAACTTCTGTTATGATTTATCTGTAAAGCTGTTCTGTAAAAATATATAAATTATACCACAGGGTGTATTTTACAATGAATATGACTGCAAAAAGACTTCAGTGAATGAACAGTATAGTTAAAAAATAAAGTCTGCAGTGCATGATGTTTTGTTTTTTTTATTACTGACTGTCTTTAAAAGACCTGAAGTAGTCAGTAAAACTTACTATTTTCCAATAACCCATTCTTCCATGTCATGATGTGTGTTGGAATATATATATATATTGCCACAGGCACTCTATATATATATATATATATATATATATATATATATATATATATATATATATATATATATATATATATATATATATATATATAATGTGAGATATATATATATATATATATCACATTAAAAGAACATTATTAAGGTAGCAAAGTCAAACTCTCCAAAGATAGGAAATACCCGAATTAAAGTTATCCATGCAACCTTTGTTTGGTCTCCTTGTTTGTATGCATTTTGATAAAATGTTTAATCATGTTATCACATGCTATTTTTTTCCCATGGGACCCGTGCTTTATTCAGTGCATAGGATAGACCTGCTCTGTTGATTAATCTCAATCTCCCTGCCCCACCTACCAGCTCCCAGTTTCCCCTTGCCCACCATTTCTTTCCCTGGTCCCAGTCTCTTTGCCCAACCAGTCCAGTTCCCCCACTCCAGCTCCTCATCTGATTTCTCTCTTCCCCCATCCTGCACCTCCAGTCACCATTTCCACCTGCTCATATTCCCCATCCCTGCTGGCTCCCAAATTTCTCCCTTTGGCTCTTTGTCCAACCTCAGTGTACTGCTTCTCCCTGGCTCCTTGGCCTAGTCCTCCCCCCACATCTAGGCTCCTCATCAGATCTGTGTCTCTCCTTCTACCCATCCATTGGTTTTCAGTCCCAGTCTCCTTGCCCAATTGCAATCCCCCCCTGGCTCCCAGTCCTAGGCTTAGTATCCTCTCCCCTCCTGGTCAGCCTCCAGTCTCCATCTCACTCCAGACCCATAATTTTTTTGTCCCAATCTACTCCCTCTACAGGACTGGTTCTTGTCCCTTCTTCAATTAAATTAAGCAACTTACTTCTCCAAACTGTCTGGCCCCAGCAAAGGGGGAGCATTAGGTGCACAGGAGAAACTGTCCCCCTGCTTTCATGTTATAAGAACAGCCATAATGGGTCAAACCAATGGTCCATATAGCCCAGAATCCTGTTTTCCAACAGTGGCCAATGCCAGGTGCCCCAGAGGGAATGAACAGAACAGGCAATCATCAAGTGATTCATATCCTGTTGCCCATTCCCAGCTTCTGGAAGTTAAAGGCTTAGAACACCCAAAACATGGGGTTGCATCCCTGACCATCTTGGCTAATAGCCATTGATGGACCAATCCTCCATGAACTCCAGTTATAGTTTTGACCTTCACAACATCATCTGGCAACAAGTTCCACAGGTTGACTGTGTGAAGTAGTACTTCCTTATGTTTGTTTTAAACCTGCAACTTATTATTTTCATTGGGTGACTCCTGGTTCTTGTGCTATGTGAAGAAGTAAATAACACTTTCTTATTCATTTTCTCCACTCCATTCATGATTCTATAGACCTCTATCACATCCCCCCATAGTCATCTCTTTTCCAAGTTGAACAGTCCCTGTTTTTTAATCTCTCCTCATATGGAAGCTCCTCCATCCCCCTGATGATTCTTGTTGCCCTTCTCTGCACCTTCTCCATTTCTAATATATCTTTTTTGAAATGGGGTGACCAGAACTGCATGCATTATTCAAGGTGTGGGAGTACCATGGATTTATAGAGAGGCAATATGATCTTTTCTCTCTTACTATCTAGCCCTTTCCAAGTGGGTTCTTAACGTTCTGTTCGCTTTTTTTGACTGCCGCAGCACGTTGAGCAGATGTTTTCAGAGAACTATCCAAAATGACTCCAAGATCTCTTCCTTGAGTTGTAGCAGCTAATTTAGGCTTTCTTTACACTACCACTTTTGTCAGTAAAATTTTTGTCAGTCAGGGGAGTGAAAAAAGAGGCAGAATGGTGTGGGGCCATGGGCAGGGCTGTGAGTCGAAGGGGTGGAATGGGGGAGGGGCTTCAGGCTCGGAGCGCCAGATAGGACCAAGAGCTCTGCTGTAGTCCTGGCCAGGGCTGAATGCTTGACCCCAGCTGGGGCTGAGCTCTCAGACCTCCCCTCCATAGCCCTGACTGAGCTCTCAGCCCCCACCCCCACCCTGGCCAGTAAGTCTGGAAGACCTCATCTGGAAGAGGCGGGGCCTTGGCCGGACGAGGCGGGGCAGGGGGCTAGCTTCCCCAAGGGAAAGCTTCACCTGCTGCTCATGTATATAGCATCCATGAACCAAAATGGGTATTTTCCCATGTGTTGCGAACACAGGCAGGATATGCCTGCTCGTGCACACAAACCAAGATGAACACATATTTCACAATTATCCTGAATATATTTTTTTTAAAGATCCTTTGGTTTCAGCATAAGTTTTTTATGATTCACTGAACTGGCTTTTTTATTCAGTACATTTAGTCTCTCTCTGTACCCTTAAGCTATAACAGATATTTTGTCTCATGGCACTTAATTGTGTTCACCCACCAGAAATGCTGATTGAAAATTAAAATGTTTCTGCTCATTTCTTTCCAGAGAAACACATGCTGAAGCCTAATAGATTCATTTTTATTCTGTACATGAAGAAGAAAGGAATGACAGTAGTTTGGCAAAGAGCTCAAATTAAAGGTTTTATTGCTAGAAGTCATACTGAGATAGTCAGAGAAAACTTTGTAAGGGACATTCCACTGCAGACCCAACCAAACTGAGTCCTGGGGCCTTCTCTATCCTACTGGCTTAATCTCCCCCGAGACATCTCTTAGCTGCCGGTCTTTTACTCAGGACCTGGAAGCTAGTTTCAGCAACCAGATCTGTAGCGGCCACCGAGGGGGAGGACCTCCTCGTAGAACTCCTGCTACAAACTCCCATCTTTGTGTGCAGGTGGCAGAATCCCTCTTGCTGTGGTGGGGGATGATCCTGGTGGTGTCACCAGAATCGGAGACCTGCTGGGCTATATCAGAGGGACTGGACAGACCCCTGAATGCTCGGCCAGTGCATGGGGATGCCCACCCCATGCATGCCCTTTCATGTGCTCTAGAAGATGTGGGCAGTCTTGCCTCCTGCTTCTCTCATTTTCCTTGAGTGGGTCCTGCAGGAGGCTCCTCCCTGCCAGCTCCTCACTCTTGGTCCTTCAGAACTGATCAGTGGGCCTCCCGCAGTGTGTCACCTGAGCTGGCCACACAACATCCAGCCAGTCTCCCAAAGAACTTCTGTACTCACTCATGTGTCACATCATCTACTCCCTCACACTTGTGTCCCACCCCAACACTAAGTGGGTGGGACTCATTGCATCTGAGGAGGGTGAGGAATCCTGGTGTACTATACTCTTTCTTCAGCCTGCCAGGGATATTAGTAGGCAGCTCCTCCATGAGCCGTGAGCACGGGCATGTACCTGGTGCAATTCATGAGCTCCTCTGACACCTGTCCCTTCTGTGGTGAGAGGGAGGGCCCTGGTGCTCATCTACGTTCAGTGCATCTGGTTGCAGACCCTCTTCTGGCTCCTCCAGAACCTCTTACTGAGGTTTTGGCTGCACTTTTCCCCACACCTCCTAATTCTTGCACACCCCATCTGTGGCCCCACATAGTCGTGGGACCATCTTGTCAACCCTCTCCTGGTGCTGGCCAAGATGGCCGTCCATCACTGGAAATTGGATTGGGTGGGGCTCAGCTACTGTGGGGCCTGTTTCTGTTTCCTTGTTCTATCAGGCCTCTGGGCAG
Source organism: Chrysemys picta bellii (assembly GCF_011386835.1). Lineage (NCBI taxonomy): Eukaryota > Metazoa > Chordata > Testudines > Emydidae > Chrysemys > Chrysemys picta. The sequence goes on along the minus strand of NC_088792.1, from coordinate 113,994,500 downwards.
AGTTCTCTGGGGCAGTGTCCATGATTCCCTTAGATCAGTGATTCCCAAACTGGGGTTCACAAAATGTTACAGGAGGTTCTCAGGAAAAAAAATCCCTAATGGCGGACAGCTCTCCCTAGGGACCTCAGGCAGCACGGGGCCAGCAGCCCAGAGCCCCTGGACTTCCAAGAGCTAAGCAGATCAAAGCAAGCAGATCTATCACACTGAGGAGATTTAAACTTCAAGACTCCTTATAAGAAATGGAAAGGGAGGTGGATATTTTTTTGCTATTTTTAAAATTAAATAGGCAGCTAGTATTGGTTTTAAAATTATTATGAAGAACAAGTTTAAGCTTTGTTGTAATGTGCGTTGTTTGCCTGGACTGCTCAAGACCTGAATGCTTGTGTAGCAGGAACGATTTGAGTTGGCTTCTTAAATACCTTCATGCTGTTTCACATCTGATACTCCTTGATGAAACATAGGAGTCTTGTCTTATAACAGGCTTATTCAAAGGGATGCAAGCTACGAAAGTGAGATCTTGGAAGAGTGTTGCCGTTTTCATAATGTAATAAAAATACTGTAATGATAAATAATTATTAAAAATAAATACTGTGTAATAAGCATGTAATAAAAACAAATTTTATATTTCCAAGATCAGTGCTTTTATAATTTATACTCAGGTAAAGGAGAAAATCCCTGGACATATTCATTTTAAGAGGGGGTTCACGAGACTTGACATTTTAGTGAAAGGGGTTCATAGGTTGTTAAAGTTTGGGAACCACTGCCTTAGATGCTTTTGAGGAGCAATAGGTGCTCTCTGGAGTCCTTTGTTTGGTTTCCCTTCCTGGTTCCCTGAGTTTCAACTTTTGACCTCAATCTCATTCCTGGTGTTTTTTTTTGTTTTGGTTTTTTCTTGTGTTGCCCCATGTACTCTTTTGTGGCCTGGACTTAGCAGTTCCTCCCCTTGGTTGAGGGGATGGGGCAGGCTTAGACCTGCCTGTCCCAAATCTGCAAATAGTATTACTGGCTTAAATGAACTGACTAAACTCAATCAAGTTAAACCTGTGCAAACTCCTACTGTAGATGCACTTACATTTATTTAGCTTTCAATAAATTAGTTTAAGCAAGGTGTAAAACAGTTTAACTCAGTCTACAAGGCCTCGTACAGTGTACTTTGTTTAGAAAGAAAGAAAGAGAAAATAGATGAGAGTGAATCAGCAATGGCACAAAATGAACCATTTAATAAAGGTGGAAAGTGTTTTAGTTTGTGTCTTCCCCCACCCCAGCACATCACGTTCCTGCCTGCTGAGGCTGTGTGCCTTCTTTGGGAGGCACGCTGTCTCTCCCATTCCCAAGCCATCTGGAAAGGGATCTGATAGCTGGTTTTTCCTCCTTCTCTCCCCTACCTCATGTATCAGGATCAAATGGAGTCTGGAGAAGGAAATACGGAACACATATTCCCTTCTCCCACAAAAAATGCCTCAACTGTTGTGGAGGTAGAAAAGTTGCAGAATGGGATGCTGGGAGAGGCCAGGCCAAAGGAGTAATGGTCTCAAGTTGCAGTGGGGGAGGTTTAGGTTGGATATTAGGAAAAACTTTTTTATTAGGAGGGTGGTGAAGCACTGGAATGGGTTACCTAGGGAGGTGGTGGAATCTCCTTCCTTAGAGGTTTTTAAGGTCAGGCTTGACAAAGCCCTGGCTGGGATGATTTAGTTGGGGATTGGTCATGCTTTGAGCAGGGGGTTGGACTAGATGACCTCCTGAGGTCCCTTCCAACCCTGATATTCTATGATTCTATGAAACAGACCATGTGAGCTGTGAATGCCCCAGCTGTATCCAACACTCCCAGACAATGCTTTGCCTTGTTGCTGGAACACCCTATAGGGAGGGAAGTGAAAAGAAAATAGAAGATGAAGCTGCTCCTTCCCCTGCTCCCTTCCCAGCCCCACTCACCCGTTAGGGAATGAGAGAAGAAATCCCCTAATTCTACCACTGTGAGAGGGCTGATCATAGTAATCATCCATTTCCTCTGCCCTCCTGCAGTGCTTCAAAGGGATCTTCCTTGATGGGAAAGACCAAGTGAAGAACTGGGAAAATGGAAGATAGCTGCACTTTAAGTGAGCATAATGGTGCCTTTAGACTTGAAAAGCAGTTACCAGCAGGTACTAAGCACCTCCTCAGAGATGCTGGATTCCCTCCACTGCCACCGAATTCATTGATCCTTGACCTGAAATGGTCTTCCTCTTGAGATGCAAAATAGGCATAGATGAGCTGCTCCCGAGACACTCCAGACAGACCCTGGTTTTGATTTAAAATTGGACCAGGGTAGGTGACTTTGATAAATTTAGCATGGAAGTAAGTTCTGATGCCAATATTGCATGCTTCTAAACACGATTTCCAAACTCTAAGATATGACACAATTATTTACCATCTCCTTGTACCAAAAGAGGGACCACCAGTGGATAAATGAAAATGGCTTGACCATACTGGATTTCAATATACTAGCATCATAAGATCATCTAAACCACACTTGTAATAGCAGAGGATTTTCCCCAGAAATATAATTCTCCTGCTTGTCAGGGGAGAGTAATGTGGCAGAAAATTTTCCTTTTGCTACAACAACTCAGCCTCCTGGCCAGAGGCAAGGAAAAGCTACAGGGGGCTCTCTCCTAAGAGTTCAAAAATCAGGTGACAGAACAATGGCAAAAAAAAATTAATATGTTCAATGATTTTTGTGTGTGGTCTTCAGATGCCCCATGCCGAAGTGTATGCAGGTAAGGTCTCCTGAATTAAAAGTGTCTACTATTTTGTCTGTGTCTGTATTCTATACATTCGTCTAGAGAGCATGTTGTACATATTTATAAATGTAAAACATTTTAAAATGCAGAGCACTGGGTGCAGGAACATCTCTGTTTTCTATATCCAACAATGCAAAATTAACAGTCATAAATTGAAGTCCTTGCCCAGCATTTCCCAATTGGCAGTCTTTTAATTGCATTAACACTCGAATACACTTATTTCCATGTTCCAAAGATGAAGATTAGTTTTCACCTGCCCAGAGTTCCACATGTCACAATATTTGTGCTAGTCATCACTCACAATTGATACACCTGAGTAGTGGCGAAAACACTTCCAGCTGCTGATTGGTTATGGAAATCAGGAATGTTGTGCAATAATCTCCCACCTGACTTTTAAGAAAAAATGCAGCGTGAGCCTGCTGCTCAATTTGTATAATTTATAAGCCCTTTTCTGAAGTTGTGAAATGGTGAATGTGAGGCCTGATAGCTGAAATGCTTATTCTGTTTCTAAGAAGTAGCTCAGGTGAATAATTGGTGATATGGGAGAGTGTTCCCTACTGGACAATTTAAGGTCTCATCATTTGAAAAAGTCACTCAAGTAATTGTGCTTACCAGTAATTTTTTTGGGGAGGAGGGAGCATGATTTATGTTAATAGGCAAAAGGATTTACAATATTGCAGCTGCTTTGTTAAAGTAGCTATTAATGTATTTTTATGATGTATATGAAGGAAGATGGATAATCTCACAAATCGCCTTCTCTGCAGACCCTGCAGTAATTGAATGATGAATGAGGCAGTGGTTGCATCATCAGGTATGGATAGAAAAATGTTGCTTTGCACAATGAGGAAAAGAATGCTGTGAACTAAAAAGCTGAGCATTGGAAGCTGTATTTTACTTTGGTGCTATTAAACTTCAATGCATCTGTAGGTCTTTTCATGTTTCTCTAAGTTTCTTATTAAAGATGCACTAATGGTGGACCTTGGTCAGAACATGAGGTGTGATCCTCACAATGAAACAGACCAATCACCAGTAAGTCTCACAATTAAATGTGACACTTGTGGGTATGGTCACAAGTTTTTAAGCTGTCCTTTCAGCCAGCCTGTGCGATCTTTCCAGATTACTGACTGACACCTGCTATTTTTTTCCCAAGGAGAAAGAGTAAACCATAGTGTAGTCTTATTAAAATGCAACCCTATGTATATTTATATTGGAGGAGGGCCAGAAATACTGTGTTTGGGCTAAGTTTGGGGGTTGAGGCAAAATCAGGTCTAAAATACCAGTTTGGTTTCAAGCTGCTGTTGTCAGTTAAGGTCCCCCAACTGCACACACAAAAATGAGGGTTCTTCGCCCCCACAAAAAGAAAAAATCAGCTATCGTCACAGGAATTGTGCTACATCTGGCCTGTAAAAAAGAGGCCCTTTCCAGTTTTGGACCTTAGCTAAAACCAGATTGTAAGGGAGGTGAGTTGGGATTTGGGAATTTGAACCCAAACCTTGCCTCTTCTGAAATGCAGAAGGATTCAGTTTCAAGAATCCAATTTGGACATCACGGATTTATATTCAATAAACTAACTTATTCCAAACCTGCAGTTCCCTGTTTATATCATGGTTGGCTTGCCTGTTTGCTTCAGCCTGCCCGTAGCTCTCTTGAAAATGCTGGAAGGTACATCGCTCCAAAAGGGGTTTGTACATCTCCATCTATGTACGCTATATGTCACAGAAATAGTGATCAGAAGCTTTCAGTTAATATTCTTCTGCTGTGCTTTCATGGAATATTGACAAAGGAAGAATATCTTTCTTTTCATGCCTCATATTGCAGTCTCTGTTTGATTTATTGTGACCTTGAAGGTATTTGGCAGAATTATTTGGGCAATGGCACTACTTGTGGAGTAGATGCTAACATGAGTAAGGGGATTGGAATCTGGCCCTTATAAAGTATCAACTACAGATATTTCACAGAATATCCCACAGTGGAATGTTCCATCCACTTTGTAGCTATCCCTTAGGCAGCCCCAGAGATGCTCCAACCCATGTCCTGATGGTATGGTCCCCAATGAATCACTATGCCAGGCAGGATTGCTGATGCACATCGCATCCCACTCCCCACCCTGGGACTCCACCTACACTGAGTGGGAGCCAAGAAGGACTGGGACAGGGCTGGCTACACCAATACTATGCTGGTTCAGGATTTCTCTATGCTAGGGGAATTCTCAGCTGCTGCCTTAAGGTAACTTTAAATTCTCTTTGAGTAGTGCAAGGGAGGAATTGGAAGGGGTCCTGCGTATGTTATCAAGTATCAGGGGGTAGCCGTGTTAGTCTGTATCTACAAAAACAACGAGGAGTCTGGTGGCACCTTAAAGACTAACAGATTTATTTGGGCATAAGCTTTCGTGAGTAAAAACCTCCTGTTGCATCCGAAGAAGTGAGGTTTTTACTCACGAAAACTTATGCCCAAATAAATCTGTTAGTCTTTAAGGTGCCACCAGACTCCTTGTTGTTTTTGTGTATGTTATGAAGCTGGACAGAGCGGAACTAGTGAATGTGAGTATAAATTAAAGGGACACTGTCATCTTAAAAATCTTATTTTGTCAAACAATTTAGTAGTAATTGATTAGTTATGAGGAGAACAAGAAAAACGTTTGAAGTCCCAGAAGCCTGTGCCAATCAATTGGATTGCATCTGGCAAAAGTGCAATAAATACATGTTTGTGAGTAAGTGTGGTAATCAACTGAGTGGTATCAGTGCCTCTTGTGGTAGCACAAAATTGTAATCTCTGCCCAATGTGCTTACATTTCAGAACAATATATACTGTCTCTGGGGAATCAGTGGCTCAGGCTATGAATGATCACTGAAATGCAACCCCCTGGCCAGTGCATAGAGTGAATACCAGAGTCTGTAGCTGTTTATGCAATGCTGTCATGGGTGGCGGGTAGCATAGGCAGGAGAAGGCTGTGCCTCCCCAAACCGCCCGCGTTCTGCCCCCGGTCCTCTCTTGCCTGCTTCCAGTTCCTTTGCAGCTCTTCTTGGCTGAGAGGCTGGAGCAGGTAGACTGGGGCCAGTGAGTACAAGACCCTGGGGCTGGGGCAACGTCATGCCTCCTGTCCATCTGGGGGGCGCTGGGACCATGCTGCCCAAACAGCGCTCCAGGACTGGGAACACTCCAGTGCTGGGGCCAGGGTGCTCCAGCCACATTGTCCGCCCAGCACTCCAGGGCTGGGGCCACTCCGGCTCCGCCATTCGCCCAACATGCTGGGGCTGGGAGCACACGGGGGGCCGGCGGCCATGGGGGGTGTGTGTTCCGGCCTCCAGCAAGGGAGGGGGCACAGAAGAGGAGTGGCAGGGCCTCAGGCAGAGGGGCAGGGGCCAGGGGCTAGCCTCCTCCAAGGGCGCATTCACCCGCCATCCATGAGTGCAATGCACACAGAGTATTCAGCTCAGATGCACCCAGGAAATCCTTTAGGGCTCCAAACCACTCTCAAAAACTCCCAACCACTTCCAAGAATTGTCAAATTGCCCTACTCTGGAAGTGGGGAGGACACCTTTATCACAGTGCCCCTCGCCATTGCCAGCAGGTTGTGTTATCTAAAATGTATGTACGCATTTACTAAAATTCTGGTACATTTTAAAATCTTGCTGTTGCAAACTGGAAAGGACAGAGGGCCAGATTTTCAAAGTTATTTAAAAAATGAAGATAGGTGTCTAGTGGGGTTTTCTAGAGTGCCTAAGCAAGTTAGCAGGTTGAAATTAATGGGAGTAGAGTGACTAATTTGTTTAGGAGCTTTTGAAAGTCCCGGTAAATGCCTGTCTGCATCTTTAGATGTCTTACTACCTTTGAAAATCTGGCCCATAGTCCACACCAGGAAGTCATTATACAATTCAGGAAATGGCTTCCAGAGCAGAGCCCTTACACAAGCTGATTTCTGTACTGGCTGGCTCAGTTGAGCAGACTGAATTCTAGTATCTGACCCATTGTTCACAACTAGGTGAGACCCAGGTCATAGAATAATAGTGTTTTTGAAACTTTTCAGCCCACCTCAGCTTATAAAAGAGTCTATTTTTATTTCTATCTTCCTCCTTCTCCTTCCTCTTCTTGTTTTAACCTGAGTGTTTTGAGGTTTTTTTTCTCCCCTGGCAGTGTAATCAATACATTATTTCAAATGACAGCTACATGAATGCGACCTTGGTGCTGAACACAAGTACACATCCACTGTAAATGCTTTATATTCTACTTGATTGTATTGGCTCTTTTGATTTATTAGTGGTGCGCAGCCTTCCTGGTTTCATTTAGCTATCGTTCAGCTACTTAGATATCAGAAGGTTCCTTTCCCTTGGACCCACATAATGAACAGCTTCTGAAAGGCTTGGATGAACAAGTCCTTCCTGCTGATTAATGTTTGGTGATTCGGATAATGGTGAAGAAAGGTTACTAATCATCGTAACTGTGGTTCTCCCAGCTGTTTGCTGATGTAAGCCCTAAAGTAGGGGCCACTCTGCCCCATCTCTTGGTTAACAGGGTGAAGTGCAGCTACAGAGAGAGCTTCATTTGCATAAGCTTTCCACCCAGAATTCCTCCAGTGACACTTTGGGGGAGGAAACTCAGAATTGGTTGTGTGGTAGAACAGATCTAAGAGCAAGGAGACAGAAGAAAAGGGCTCCTATCTTGTAGTAAAGACTGCTCATGGGTTCTATATATCACTGGTTCCCCTTCATTTAGGGTTCTCCACCACTTCATAGAATATCAGGGTTGGAAGGGACCTCAGGAGGTCATCTAGTCCAACCCCCTGCTCAAAGCAGGACCAATCCCCAGGCAGATTTTTGCCACAGATCCCTAAGTGGTCCCCTCAAGGATTGAACTCACAACCCTGGATTTAACAGGCAAATGCTCAAACCACTGAACTATCCTCCCCCTTGGGAGGACTCTTTGATAGAAGATGAGGCAGAGCCAATGGGATGCAATGCCAAGAGGGCTCTTTGGTGGAGTTGCAGCAGATGGCAACAGTGCTTCATGAACTTTTGGTAAGGGCCATCCTGCCCCACCACTAAATATAGCTGAAATTGCTATTGCTGGATTAGGTAGTGAAGGCTCAGGTTGGAACCAGGCAGCATTTTGCAAGGGACTGGAGACAGGCTGCCTGGCTGTACCTCAGAACACCAGGACTATGCTACCCAAATTCTGAGTGGGGTTTAGAAGATGGGGAAGGGAAAGTGATGTGGTAAAAAGAACAGGAGTACTTGTGGCACCTTAGAGACTAACACATTTATTTGAGCATAAGCTTTCCTGGGCTACAGCAACTTCATCAGATGCATAGAATGGAACATACAGTAAGAAGACATCTATATGCATACAGAGAACATCTTACTATATGTTCCATTCTATGCATCTGATGAAGTGGGCTGTAGCCCAGGAAAGCTTATGCTCAAATAAATGTGTTAGTCTCCAAGGTGCCACAAGTACTCCTGTTCTTTTTGCAAATACAGACTAACACGGCTGCTACTCTGAAACCTGATGTGGTAAAAATACATTTGACTATTGAACGTTCACAGTGGAGATGGGGAGCCATGTTAACAGACTACTGTCAAAGTTACTTAAGAGAGTGTTTAATTTATCATTCATTATATGGAGAACTGCAATGCTACCTATTATTAAGGTTGCCCCAAACTCTCCATTAGAAGACCCTGGCTTCAGTTGTTTATAATGTTACCAAACTTCAACAGTTTGGGCTGAGATTTTCCATTGCAGATGTCTGCCAGATCATTGAAGTTTTTTTCAAAAATCCATTCTGGGCTGAGCAAGATATTCCCTGCAAGTGTGGTTGCTGCTGGCCATGCTGGGTCCAGATCTAGGTCTGGGAACCCGAACTGAGAGCCAGAAGACTGTCTCTCCTGTGCTTTTAATGGCCCCCTTCCTTCCTTGCTGGATCAAGCCAGTGCAGGGGAGGAAGCTCCCTGATTCAAATGTAGAGGGAACAAGAGCCAGGCGTGAATTGGGGAGGGGAGAAGGAGTAGATTGTGACAAAAAAACCTGTTGGGGAGACTTCAACTTGAGGCTGGCAGGGGAAGAAGGGAAAGGGAATCTTAATGTGAGAGTTGGGAAGAAATGGGGAGAACCGTAACTGACTGGGCAGGAGACTGGGGACAAGGAGGTGAGCTGAGACTGAATGGCTGGACAAGGAGAGCTGGGACTGGGGTATCCACCAGGACTTGCTGTACAAGGAGCCTGGGACTAGCATGAGAAACCTGAGGAGTAAAGACTGGGACTGGCTATGCAAAGAGAATGGAACAAAGAACCACGGGTGTGGAAGAGACAGGAGGGGGCAGCAGGGGTTCTTGCTTAGAGGGAGTGGGCAAAAGAGTCTGTGCCCACTAAAGCACACTCCACTGCAGAGCCTGGAACGGAACCCAAGATTCTTGAATCTCCTCAGTCCTCTGCTGACAGCAAATATCTATGAAACCCACTGGCCAACTGTCTCGGTCCCCTTTAGTGCTGGTCCTCTTCGGGGGTGAAAGTAACTTAAAGGAATTACCTGTACGCCGGAGTCCTGAGCTGGGCGTGGCCTCAAACGGAAGAGGTGTGGCCTCAACCAGAAGAGGCAGGGCCTTTAAATCACCCTGGAGCTACCAGCTGCAGAGGTGGCTGGGAGCCCCGGGGCTCAGAGGCGAATTAAAGGGCCCGGGGCTCCAGCCACCACGGAACTTTGGGCCCTTTAAATCACTGCGGGAGCCCTACCACTGCTACCCTGGGGCGGCAGGGCTCGGGCTAGGGCTGGGGTAGCGGTGGCAGGGCTCTGGAGGTGATTTAAAGTGTCCGGGGCTCCAGCCGCTGCGGGGAGCCCCGGGCCCTTTAAATCCCCACTGGAGCTCCAGCAGTGGGGCTCAGGTGGCGCTTTAAAGGGCCCGGGGATCTCTCCAGGGACCAGAGCTCCAGGACCTCTAAATCCCCACCCGAGCCCAGCTGTCGGAGCTCTAGCGGTGATTTAAAGGGCTCGGGGCTCCCCGCAGCAGCTGGAGCACCGGGCCCTTTAAATCACCACCGGAGAAGCCGGTCTAGTCTGACACGGTGTACCAGCTCTTGCCGGTACGCCGTACCAGACCGGACCGGCTTACTTTCACCTCTGGTCCTCATAGAGGATGACTACATACTACTGGTATCACTACTCTGTTAGCTTAAGTGGTAGAGGTCTGTGTGGTAGGTCTAAAGATTCCAATCCTGCTGATGTCCCGTATGTGTCAATATGATGCCACATGATGGAATTTCTGTTTTTTTAGCTTGCTTTCTTAAAAACCTTGGAAATCACACAAAAAACCCTATATACTATTTTTTCAACATATCTCCTGACCTATTCAGTATACAGAATGGACCTGCTTTGATGATGAATCAGGTTATGTAATAAAGGAGACTCGTGTCTGTAGGTCCCCTGCCTCATTTGTTGCAGAAGTTGGAAGGTGTGGTGAATGAGGTAGGGAATTCTAGGAAGAGGAAGGATTATCTCGTGGTTTAGGCAGTTGAATGCTGTCCCACAGAATTGGATTCTATCCTGCCTCTGCCACTGACTTCCTGTGTGGTGCAATGCAACTAAACTCTTCACAGGTGGTCACTAACTGTATGTTCCTCATTTTCTGTAGCCTGTAGCCCCATCTGTAAAAATGGAGATAAGAATACCCACTTATCTCAGAAGGGAATTGTGAAAATAAATTAATTAGTGTTTGTGAAGCACTCAGATACCTCACCATAGAAAATACGAGGAAATAAATCATTCTGTTTTCAGAGCAGGATTTGATCAGTGTGCAGTAATAAGGCCAGGGGTCACATGTCAAACAACAATGAGAAAACAAAATATTGAATAGCTGCTTATTGAGCACCATCCATTCTGTGCACTGAAGGAGTCAGTGGTCTTGTAGAGAAAAAGAATGTGATCATATAATCAAAGACTGTATCATAATGCATACACACAAGGGGGCTGAGTTAAGGTTGCACGAGCAACCTAAATACTGGCATTTCCTATCTATTGAATGCTTCATTTTGCAATCTTAATAATATAACATTTCTGTTTGTTTAATATAGATTGTTGCTGTATATCTCCAGATCAACCCCAAGTTCCCTTTTCCTTTAATAAAGCTTTCCTTGTTTTATATATAGGCTCAGTGTTTAAAAGTATTACCTATTAAGGGTTCTGAGGGAAGATATTTAGTGATCTCAGAAATTCTGGGTGGGAGCTCAGACTGGTAGGGTATGTTAGTTTTCAGCGGGAACTCTAGATATTTGAACTCAGCCCTTATTGCTGCTGTTAGCCACCTGGAAGAAGGGTTACAGATGCACGGATGCTTACGGTAAGCAATGAGTACATGTTGGGCACGTAAGCGCAGAACTTTCTTGATAGCAGCGTCTGCTGGAGATGTGCACTCACCCTGCCTGAGTCCTCCCACTTCATCGCCCAGCTGCTCAGTTCCTTCTACTAACTCAAGAATCTATAGTAAGACTTGGAAACAATGGGGAAAGGACGGTGGGAAGCACACATCAGTGAAGGCAGCCATCTTGAAGAACCACCCTTACTATGGTAAGCAACCATTCTCTCTTTTTCAAGCAAAACCTGCATGGATCCATTCCCTATTGCAACTGATTAACAAGGAGTGGCCAGACTCAAAGGAGATGGGGCTGAGGAGTTTTACTTGGATAACACTTGTAGGACTCCTCTCCTGAAATGAGGATTATATCTAGAAGCCAAGTCCATGGGGAGTTGCTGCATGGAAGTGTGAATGGCTCCTTTCAGGTAGCCTGGGGTTTCTGAGACATGCCATTGAAGTTGTCTGAGAATGGATGAAATGTATGCTTCCATTGTGCTGTTGTTTCTGGGATTTTCAATAGCTTATAACTGGTGAGTGTGTGCAGAGTCTAATCCACTTATGCTCCGGGTGGAAACTGATTGATGTCTAATGCCATCCTGTGTGCTACAATTAATATAGGTGTTTTGCAGACTGGCTTAATCCTAGTCACTTAGTAGCCTTCTGAATGACTAATCAGCCTCCCCTGATAATGAATGGGGCTTGAGGAAAAATACAGCTAAATTTATTGATTGACATAGGTGGAAATCAGAGACCATCTTTGACACACAAGTGGTGGTGGTGGGTTTTTGTGAAGGGCCACCTGATTCGTGTGGAATATCATACACAGTGTGTCAGCTGTTAGTACTGGAGCCTGCAGAGTCTCCTGGCAAAGGTAAATTCTTGGAATCTGTAACCAAAGCCACTGGAGTTAGTGTGTGTTGACGTCTTTATGAAATAAGGGCATCTCTTAAATCCCTGGAAGAGAAACCAGAGTAAACCCATATCAGTCAAGGGCCAGGGATTTAAAATAGGCAGATGGTGGGGTGAAGAGGCCAGGGAATGGGAGAAGAAGAATTAGAAAGCTTAACAAATAAGGAGATCAATTTCAAAACCTCAATTGTTATTTTAAAATGTGACACCATTTTTTTTGCTTGTCAAATCCCATTTCTTTATAAAGGGATCACACAGTGCCGAGAAGACACAAGGAGAATGTTTGATGCAAAATCCATTGACAATTAAGTGGTTTACTTAAAACTTTATCTTTTTTTTAATGTGGCTTCTGAGATAATTGCAAAACCAAGAGTGTCTATTTTTAATCTATCTGTTCTCACTAAAGAAATCCCTAAAGAATGGGCCTAAAGAATGGGAAGTAGCATATGTTGTTCTCTGTGTAAAGGAGGAATTACTACTGACTTCAGTAACAATATAAGCCAAACTGATACTTTTCTATCTAAGCCTGCATGAGTCTCATAAATTGGTAGTTAACATATTATTTGGAATTCAATGGCTTCAAAAGGTCTTTAAAGCGACATACAGTGCTATGACATGAGTAAAGAGGCCTTTTCACATTGTTTGGTGGGATAGGGAAAGCAGGGTAGTAAATTATGCTTCTGTATACATGACTTTATAGTACAACACACAGTCATGTGTTTTTTATTATGAAATATAAGCTATGGACTGTATTCTGCTCTAATCTATCCAAGTGTAATCACATTGTGATCAATGGGCCAGCATTGATGTATCCAAACAGAATCTAACCAAATAAATGCAAATGGGCAAGCCAAAATAAAAATAAGCAAAACAATAGAGCACCTAAAACCAAATGAAATACATGTATTGGTATTTCCAGCGGTCAGTCTGCCATTAGAAATACATGTTCCATTACCAAAAAAAAAAAAATGTTGAGAACATCTTGTCATCTGATCTGTGTGGGTGGACCCTGAACCCCTGTAGAGTTCCGTCCATTGCTCTTCATGGATCATATTGCAAGACGGACTGAAAATTGCACAGTTCAGCACTTAACTTTGCTATTTCCAGACTTTGATATTTCCACACACAACCTTAAGTCGAACCTTTTCTGCATACAAATTATGATACCATTTTTAAGTACAAGATTACATACTAGTTCTCAGTACAACGAATGGTCTGAGCCAAGATTCATGGAAATCAATGGGAAGACTGACATACTTATGCATGCCAAATATCTAAAACTGTATATACTTATGTGCATGACATCCTTCAATGTTTTTTCACATTTTTACGCTGATTTTATCATCATAATGATCCCATTTTTATTGATTTAGTAATTTTATACAAGTTCTCTACTTTCTAAGGTATTTGAATATTTTTGTCATCACGATGTAGAATAATGTCAATTTTTTTTCAACTTGTAGAATAGTTCTCCTTAGCTGTAATTCAGGGGCTGAGGCAATTAACTACAAAGCTAAATGTTCTGTGCATTTTGGCATATATGTATATGACAAAATGCACAGAGCATAGATATAGATAAATATAGATACAGATATTCACAGACATATATTTAAAATATGCCAGTAAATTTTCACTTTTAATGTATTTTGTACACTTCTTTTCTGTGGTATGTTGTGTAAACACTGTTGCTCAGCATAGCTTGCTTTTCATAAATACAAACTTCATGAACTATTTCTGGGATCCATGAAGTCGTTCACAGTAGTACAGTATGCAGCACATTAAGTTTGACGTATTGTTTTATTATACTATATAGTATTTAATACTGGGCGATCATGTGATTAAATAAAATAGTGGGTCAATGTATATATATATATACAAGAGACAGGGTTTGAGGTGCACGTGCGCTCTTAATTTGGCGTTTCCTGTATTGAGTGCTTAACTATACAAATCGTGTTCCCTCAACATTTTTAATGGAAACAATAAAAATTGAAAAGAACAATTATTCTCTACGGGTATGTCTAGACTACGAGAGTAGTTCGATTTTACTTAAATCGAATATGTGGAATCGATATTACAAACTCGAACGTGTGTATCCACACTAAGTACAGTAATTCGACTGTGTGAGTCCACACTAACGGGGCAAGCGTCGACATTGGAAGCGGTGCACTGTGGGCAGCTATCCCACAGTCCCCGCAGTCCCCGCTGTCCATTGGAATTCTGGGTCGAGCCCCCAATGCCTGCTGGGGAAAAAAATGTGTTGAGGGTGGTTTTGGGTAACTGTTGTCATCCAACCGTCACTCCCGCCCTCCCTCCCTGAAAGCGCCGGCGGGCAATCAGTTCGCGCACTTTTCTGGTGAGTGACAGCGCGGGCGCCACAGCACTGTGAGCATGGAGCCCGCTGTGACCGTCGCTGCAGTTATGGCCATTGTCAACACCTCGCACCTTATCAGGCACCTTTTCCAGAGTCAGATGGTGAGAAATCGGGCGAGGAGGCTACGGCAGCACAATGAGGACATGAAGTCTGAGAGTGGCACAGACCTGTCACAAAGCACGGGACCCCGCGCTGTGGACATCATGGTGGCAATGGGTCATGTTGATGCTGTGGAACGGCGATTCTGGGCATGGGAAACAAGCACGGACTGGTGGGACCGCATAGTGCTGCAGGTCTGGGATGAATCACAGTGGCTGCGAAACTTTTGCATGCGGAAGGGAACTTTCCTTGAACTTTTTGAGTTGCTGTCCCCTGCCCTGAAGCGCAAGGACACCCGGATGCGAGCAGCCCTGACTGTCCAGAAGCAACTGGCCATAGCCCTCTGGAAGCTTGCAACGCCAGACAGCTACCGGTCAGTCGCGAACCACTTTGGCGTGAGCAAATCTACCGTGGGGGTTGTTGTGATGCAAGTAGCCAACACAATCGTTGAGGTACTGCTGTCAAAGGTATTGACCCTGGGAAACGTGGAGGTCATCATAGATGGCTTCGCCGTGATGGGATTCCCAAACTGCAGTGGGGCTATAGATGGAACTCACATCCCTATCCTGGGACCGGACCACCAGGCCAGCCAGTACATTAACCGAAAGGGCTACTTTTCAATGGTGCTGCAAGCACTGGTGGACCATAGGGGACGTTTTACAAACATCAACATCGGATGGCCGGGCAAGGTTCATGACGCTCGTATTTTCAGGAACTCTGGTCTGTTTAGACGGCTGCAGGAAGGTATTTACTTCCCGAACCACAAAATAACTGTTGGGGATGTGGAGATCCCTATAGTGATCCTCGGGGACCCAGCCTACCCGCTAATGCCCTGGCTCATGAAGCCCTATACAGGCGCCCTGGACACTGAAAGAGAACTCTTCAACTACCGTCTGAGCAAGTGCAGAATGGTGGTGGAGTGTACTTTTGGACGTCTCAAGGGGAGATGGAGAAGCTTACTGACTCACTCTGATCTCAGCTAAACCAATATCCCCATTGTTATAGCAGCTTGCTGTGTGCTCCACAATCTCTGTGAGAGCAAGGGGGAGACCTTTATGGCAGGGTGGGAGGTTGAGGCAAATTGCCTGGCTGCTGATTACACCCAGCCAGACAGCCGTGCGATTAGAAGAGCCCAGCGGGATGCGCTGTGCATCCGGGAGGCTTTGAAAGCTAGGTTCCTGAGTGAGCAGGGTAACCTATGACTGCAGAGGGGCTCTGTCCTCCTGCCTCCGGTCCTGCAGAACATCCACAAGGCGCCGGAGCGTGTCCATTTGCTCCCTCATTAGTCCAAGCAGCGTTTGAGTCGCCTGCCGGTCTTCCTGCCGCCACCTCTCCTCCCGTTCACTGTGTGCTCGCTGGTATTGCGACATGTTCTCCCTCCACTGTGTCTGCTGGGTTGCCTCGGCTCGGGAGCAGCCCATAAGTTCTGAGAACATGTCGTCCCATGTCCTTTTCTTTCTACGCCTAATCTGCGACAGCCTCTGGGAGAGTGATGCCAGGGTAGGTCGGGAGACAGTCACAGCTGTGGGATGGGAAAAAGGGAGTGAATTCCTCAGAAAGATAATTTTTTTTGTCAACAAAGAACATAGTCTTTCTCTGTGAACAAGACCATGCACAGCACCTATCACATGCGCACTCAGGACAAGGTCGAATTTTCGGCCTTCGCATTCAGTCCCTGGGGTCTTGCAGTGCAGATCAGACAAGCGGGGCAGGACAGCGGAATTTGGGTAGCAGGCTGACATGGTAAGCCGTAGACTTGTGGCTGCTTAAAACTTTAATAATAGCACTGCCCTCCTTTCACGTTCAAAACAATGCTCCTAGCGTTGGCCAGTTCCTGCTGCCAGCAATCCGGCAAGCATGAACTCTGCCCCTGTCCAACCCCCTCGCAGCTGTCCCCGGGAAACATACCTCTATGCTGCCCCTCTCCCGCCTCCACCGCATGGCTGTAAACCGCCGTTTACAGTTCTGTAGAGGAACAGGCAAGCAGTCCCAATACTAACATTCCTCTAATTCAAAGCAGGTCACCATGAGCGACATCACTCTGATGAGGATTTCAGAGACCGACAGAGAACGCATGCTTCGTGAAAGCCTGCAAAGACCAGGTCCGTATGCCACCATGCTCTGCAAGGCAATGATCCCGGAGTACTTGCTACTAGCCTGGCGCGGAAACGTTTCCTACTACAGAGGACACAACAAGGCCGCTCTCCCAAGGAACCTCATGCAAAGGCTTTCCAATTACCTCCAGGAGAGCTTCATGGAGATGTCCCATGAGGATTTCAGCTCTATCCCCGGACATATAGACCGAATTTTACTGTAGCTGCACTGGCAAGGACTAAACAATAGAGCGCCTAGGGCAAACCAATCATGATAAACCGGACATTGTTAGATTTTTTTGCAGTAGTTGCACTGCCAAGGACTAAAACGTTAAGCGCCTAGGGCAAAGTAATCATGAAAAACCAAATGTTAATATTAATGTTCTGTTCAAAATAAATGTTTACATGTTTAAAACACTTACCGACTGATTCTTCCCCTGATTCTGGGTCCGGGTTAACGCCTGGGGACAGTTGGTAGGGGATCTCTGTGAGGGTGATGAAGAGATCCTGGCTGTCTGGGAAATCAGCGTTGTAAGCGCTGTCGACTGCCTCGTCCTCCTCATCTCCTTCCTCATCTTCCCCGTCCGCTAACATCTCCGAGGAAGCGGCTGTCGACAATATTCCATCCTCAGTGTCCACGGTCAGTGGTGGGGTAGTGGTGGCGGCCGCACCTAGGATGGAATGCAGTGCCTCGTAGAAACGGCATGTCTGGAGCTGGGATCCGGAGTGTCCGTTTGCCTCTTTGGTCTTCTGGTACACTTATCTCAGCTCCTTGATTTTCACGCGGCACTGCGTTGCATCCCGGCTGTATCCTCTCTCTGTCATGGCTTTGGAGATCTTCTCGTAGATCTTTGCATTCCGTCTTTTTGATCGCAGCTCCGAAAGCACGGACTCATCACCCCACACAGCGATCAGATCCAAGACTTCCCGATCAGTCCATGCTGGGGCCCTCTTTCTATTCTGGGATTGCATGGCCATCTCTGCTGGAGAGCTCTGCATCGTTGCCAGTACTGCTGAGCTCGCCACGATGTCCAAACAGGAAATGAGATTCAAACTGCCCAGACAGGAAAAGGAATTCAAATTTTCCCGGGGCTTTTCCTGTGTGGCTGGTCAGAGCATCCGAGCTCGGACTGCTGTCCAGAGCGTCAACAGAGTGGTGCACTGTGGGATAGCTCACGGAGCTATTAGCGTCGATTTCCATCCACACCTACCCTAATTCGACATGGCCATGTCGAATTTAGCGCTACTCCCCTCGTTGGGGAGGAGTACAGAAGTCGAATTTAAGAGACCTCTATGTCGAACTAAATAGCTTTGTTGTGTGGACGGGTGCAGAGTTAATTCGATTTAACGCTGCTAAATTCGACATAACCTCCTAGTGTAGACCAGGCCTAGGACTTCAAAGTTCTGCCGGCCTGCAGAAAATTGGCATTTGCATGTTTAATTCCATGATCTAGAACCGTTTGGCTAGATGCTATTGGAATACCTTCTCCCATGCACTGGATGAAATCCACATGATGGATTCCCTTGCCACTGTACTTTAGGAGCTGTGCAGAAAAAAGTTCTTCTCCTGTGAACATTTGGAGCTGTGATGTTCCTAACCCACAGCAGAGCAGGCCTTATGAGATGTGCAGTAGGCCTCTCTAATCCCTTTGCACCATGGAAAGTTCCAGTGGAACCCAGCCACTGTGAATCCAGTGAGCAAAGTCTGAGGCAAGGGTTCCACGGATGTTCCATGACAAACTGCACTATGCTACTAGTGTAGTAGAATCTCTACCCTGCTATAACGCGACACGATATAACACGGGTTCGCATATAGCGGGGTAGCAGTGGCAGGGCTCCGGCGGCGCTTTAAAGGGTCCGGGGCTCTGGCTGCTGCAGGGAGTCCCGGGCTCTTTAAATCACCGCTCCAGCCCTGCCACCACTACCCTGATATCATGGCATTTCACCTATAACTCGGTAGGGATTTTTGGCTCCCCATGACCGAGTTATATCGGGGTAGAGGTGTATAAAGGTTTAATCCAGATGAGGTTGGGATAGCTGCACCACTCAGGAGTGACACAGCTGCTTGTCACTACCTCCTGGTCAGCACTGTTGAACACAATGAATGATCTAAAACAATTAGTGTGACTCTTCACGCATCCCAGGAGGATATAATCAACCGGCTCAGCCTGAGCAACGTCTGTACAGTACTTCAAATTAAGACTCACGGGGGTCCTGGAAATCTGAGAACATCCCATAACAAATAAATTGTTCACTACAAGCCACTGACCTTTTCCAAATGGGAGATTTGACACGAGTCAATCTTTGCATGCTTGTCCTTGTCAGGGGCTGCTTTCCTGAGTAAAGCCTCACCAATTCCTTCTTGAGAACACCTGGCATTCTGCCCTCCCACAGGGAGACTCTGACAATATCCATCGCATACAACTGACCCAATGTCTCCTCCACTGGCTTTCATTGGCCAGGATGGAGATGGGTCCAGCTCATGCAGGCTGTTGCCCCAAAAGACCGATATAGCCAATTCGGGCTGAAGTTTAAGCAGTGAAGAAGTTATATTTGTCCCCTAAAAATACCGTGAGTAGCTCTCATGGAGGAAGATAACTCAGTCTGCAGCAGAGTGATTTTATCTACAAAAGAACATTACCGTCCCCCACAGCATGATACATTTGTCTGGGATTCTGAGCAAGGGAAACTCAGATTAACTAGGCTTTCCAACCCCTGGAGCAGCTGAACTGTGCACGATTTACCAGATGCTATGGTGTTGGTGATGAAGCTTTTCATCATCTGCACAGCCATCACATTCGTCTTCCTGGGCCTGATTGTCATTTACATTTAGGCCCCTTTACACTGACAGAACAACATCAAGGTGACTTAAAGTGGCTGTAAATTACATTTAAAGGCTCCACCACGCTGCCAGAGTAGTGTGAAAAGGTCTTTGTGTAAATGAGAATCAGGGTCTCTATGTTGCAGATGGTCAGATTCTTGTGTGAAACATATAAAGAGAACATCAGTAATTTATAATCTTAGTGGCTAGTACTTCAGTGATGGGCACATTTGAAATGCCCATCATAGAACAAGTTGGCTTTATTCAGTAATAGACTTAGTAGTGTAGCATAATCTGGTGTTATTCATTTTCTGTTACAGGATTTGCCAGGTTTATTTTTCTTTTCAATGCTGAAACATATTAAAAGAAGAAAACGGAGCAGACTACTAGAACTAGAACTTACATGTGGTGAGTTTTTTTCATATTGAAAAGAATATCAAATCTGATGGATCATGTAATAGAAAATCTGAGTGCAGGATACAATAGTATTTGTACAATGAATATAAGACAGTGTTGATGACACCAGATTCTTGTAATTGAACCTGAATAAGGTGCTAGGAACTGCATTATGCACACCATATTTTTTTTTGAATGGGCATTTAATAAAGAAACAGGGATTTGATTACTTTAAATTAGCAGGCTCTTCCTTTGAAAGAAAGGAGAAGGGAGGAGGCTAATGGATGGAGGCTGGCAGGTGTTAGAAAAGAGAGTATGCCCTCTGTTAGCAAAAGAAAAGAGGAGGAGAAAGAAGAGAGATCTCTTTACGATATGGGACATTTTGGGGCCCCATGTTATAGATACAAATCCTATCTTACTAGCTGTACAGGCTTTTATATAATCAATACAAGACTTTCTAATTCTGAAATCTAGTATCAAATACTTATTTAATCTAATATTTAAATACTTATACTACTCTGAAACTCTGTTATTTGTAAGAATGTGTTCAGCTCCTGTTACAGCTCAAAAACCCCTGGTAGGAATCTCTGTTGCCTACTGTTTACATTAGAGAGACAAGGTGGGTGAGGTAATATCTTTTACTGGACCAACTTTTGTTGATAAGAAGGACAAGCTTTCGGACTTACACAGAGCTCTTCTTCAGGTCTGGGAAAGGGACTCAGTGTCACAGCTAAATACAAGGTGGAACAGGTAGGTGTCATCACATGTTGCAAGAGACCATTCAAGGTGAAGTGGGTAGTTAACACTTCTACAATCATAGGAAGGCTAATAGGCTACAGATTATTGTAGTGAACCATAAATCCAGTGTCTTTGTTAAGTCCATGATTTTTGCGGTCTAGTAAAGTTATGAATTTAAGTTCCCAGGCTTATCTTTTGAAGATGCTGTGCAGGTTTCCTTTGAGGACGAGGACTGGTTTACATTTATATATAGCTAGGGGTCTCATGTGAATGCATATGTCCATGGACATTTACATGCATACAATGGTCATCTCTAATTTTTTCCTTTTGTTTAACGTGAAATGGGGGTGGGGAGGAATGTTTGCAGGATTCTCTTAATGAGGTTCAAATGGAGCTACGAGTTGCAAGCAGTGTTTTAATGCAAAGAAATCAAAACCAAGAGAGTGTGGATTTTTTTCCTTTTTGTCATGTTTAGGCAAAAGAGGGAGATGCATGGTATATATTGTCATCTCTGTTGGAACCGTTGCTTTCATTTTATGTATCACACAAATGAATTGTTGAAAAGGTCAGGAAAAAAAGCTCATCTATTTTTAAAATAATTCATTTTGCATCTCCTGTTATACAAGGAAGCTACATAGTTTGAAGTCCTGGGTGGCAGAAGGGCCTAGATTCTACTCCCAGCTGAGTCCACAGTGCATGCAATGATAAGTCATTTGACTTCTTGTGCCTCAGTCATTCCAGTTGAAAACTGGGCTATAAAGCAGAATCTCACTGAAACTCAGATTCTGCCACTGGGCTCAGCTCTCCTATATTAATTAAATCCAACCTTCTCACCCGCCAAAAGCAGTGAGCATGGGAGACGAATGGCCTAATATAGATTGACATCATGGAGAAAAGCCAACAATCATGGAAGCAGGCAAAATTATAACATTATCCTCTGTGTTTGATAGAACTAATTTATCCCAGCCAACTGTATTATCATGGCCTGCCCAATCCACACCAGCAATCTCTCCCTGGGGAGCAGAAAGCAAATGGACCTTGGATATGTTAATCCCTATTTTCCTCTTTTACAGATCTCAATGGTTGTGCAGGTGAAATCTCAAAAGATCACTTTTATGCATGCACTTTTTTGGAGTCAAATTTTGTGTTCTCAGAAAAATAAAATGGGGAGGGGCTTCAAAGCCTGTTTTGATGATGATCCTGCTCAGAAAATTTTCTGTATCAGGCATTTAAGGAGTTTGTGCGCTCAGACAGAGAATGAACACTTGGGTTGGCATTGAAACTTCCATTGCCCGTATGGTTGTTTTTTAGCAACTGTTCTAGCCTCACTTTATGGCCACACCCACATCTAAGACAAATGCAGAAATTGCATCAGTGCCCTCATGTGGCACGTGCGCTGTTCTCGGACAGGACAAACTCTGTGTGGGGGCAGTCAATTATTTTTTGTCAAGTTCCAAATTTCTTGGTCAAGGGATAGTGAAGGTTCAGACCCCAGAGAGGAAAATAATAATAATAATAAGTAAATAAAATGATTTTGGGGTCCATTCAAAAGCATCTGGTGGTTCAGATGTGGCCCACAGTTTGCTTATTGACTACCTGTGTCTCAGTGGTATCATCTTTGCCAGAAAGCTTTTTAGTTGAATTTACATGCTTAAGCATGCGGTTAACTTTCCCTTATGTATAACTTGTCTATTGTTGCAATATAAACACTATACATTATTAATTCAAAATAAGTGATTCTAATTTTAAAACTATCAGAATGACATAGACTCAACAGCATTAGTTATGGGGCTCAATACAGGAGTAACTGGGTGAAATGTAATGGCATGTGTTATACAGGAGGTCAGACTAGATGATCTAAGGATCCCTTCTGACCTTAAACGTCAAGAAGCATTAAGAATAGAGCAAGCTCTATATAATACATAGTATACAGTAGGGATTAATTAGTTTTAGTTTCTACACACACTGGCCCTAAATGGATATAGTTCAATTAAACACCCTATGTGGGTCATCAGTGCTCCTTTGCCCTGGACATCTGGGAGAAATCCAGATTGTAACATTCCTAGATACAGCTCTTCGGAGTTGGGACCGTCTTTTCAGTATGTGTGTTTACGACGAGCACAGTGGGGCTGATCCCTATAGATGCTGCAGCAATATAAATAATAATACTTGGAGCAGGTCTCCGTTGCTTAGGTTGTGCTCAGACCTGCTGTACAACACCCAGTAATGTTGATGGAAGCACCAAGTAAGCAAGGACTGCAGACTATTGCAGTCTTAAACTGGCCAGCAGAGCATAATGTTGTCCTGTGATGGTTAAATAAACCATGAGAATCTGGTGCCCTTAAGCAATTAAAAGAGAGGCTGAAATTTTCAAAAGAATGGCATTTAAAAAATGTGTAATGTGGTGCAATCAAGTGTATGATTGTATATGCAAATTAACGACTTCTGTAAGTGCAAGCTAAATACTAAGGGCCAAATCCTCCCTCTGTTTGCTATCACTGATGGAGCAAAACCAGTGCGGTCTCACTGTGTGGGGAAGAGAAGGAGGCACAGAATTCTGCAAGCAGTGCCATTCCTCACCGTTGTGTAGCCACAGCCTAAGGTAAACGATCCCAATCTTTTCTGACTCTCTTCCCCCTGAGTTTTTCTAGGTCTTTGATCGTTCTCTTCACACTTCTCTGGGCCCCATGCAAAGTTCTGCACTAGGTTTTTGGAAATAACATGCCCAATACTGCACACAGTATTCCAGGTGAGGTTACCCCATTCATTTATATAATGCCATTATAATATTTTCAGTATTATTCTCCATCCCATTCTTTATGCAACCTCATATCTTGTGAGTTTGACTGAAGTTGTGCATTGAGCAGGGGAGGATGAAAGTCCATTTCCTCTAGAGAAGACAACCAACCAGTTGTGCTCTTTGGCCATTGATGAGCCTGGCCTGGCCATATGTCTCCCTGGACATTCCTATTGTGACTCTAATTTCCCTAACAGATTGGGTCTTCAGAATGAAGCAGGAACCAAACATAAGGAGGCTAGCGAATTTCTGTATTTGTACAGAAATTAACACAACAGAGACCTGCCCTGATTGGGTCCTGTCGGTGTATGACAGAGTACAAGGACACTCCCTAGTCCAGACCCTAAAGGGTTAAGGTGGCTGTCAATTAACCATGACCTAGAAGGAACTGGGAGAATATAAATTGCTGCCTGGGAAGCTGTGGGGTAGAAATGTGTGGGTGTGATTGGGAGCTCTACCAACAGGGCTGTATGACAGTGGAGACTATTGTTTGTACTTGCTGCTTTTATTTTGCTAATACTCTGTTCTGCTTGGACTCTTTATAAAGGGGTCCCAAAAGAAGAGGGACCATAACTGACTGACAGCTGCCTGACCATTTTATTTTGGGGCTGGGAAATCAGTGCACTGGCCTACCTAGTGTTACAGCAATGTAAATATTAATAATATGGGCATTCTGTGTCCTTCAAATATCAATATTTTCTAATTCTTAACAGGAATTGGCTGAACAAAAATGATGATTTGATTAATCAAATTTATTTGCCTATAAATGCAATTATCCTATCAGTGTGTATGTTTGTAGTCGCTACAGAGTGTGAAATGAATTCTCCTAAGTATGACAAGTCCCTCCTTAAAATTCACTTCTGTTATAATGGATACAGAAAACTGCCATCTGATAACAGCTGGGCAGGTAGTGAATTGTGATTATGGCTTAGGACAAAGAATTATAGAATCATTGCAGTGTAGGGCTGGAAGGGACTTCAAGTGATCATCAAGTCTATCCCCCCCCACACCCACCCACACACAATGAGGCAGGATTGGATATACCTAGACTATCCCACATGTGTTTGTACAACCTGTTCTTAAAAACCTCCAGTGTTGGGGATTCCACAACCTCCCTTGGAAGCCTATTCCAGAACTTAACTACTTCCATGATTAGTATTTTCTAATATCTAACCTAAATCTTCCTTGCTGCAAACTAAGCTGATGACCTCTTGTACTATGCTTGACAATTAATCGCCATCCTGTTTGTTACCAACTTTTACATATCTGCAAACTGTTATCATGTCCTCCTTCCCTTCTCAATGCTTTCAACCTTACCTCAGAGGTCAGGTTTTCCAAATGTCTTATAATTTTTATTGCTCTCCTCTGGACTCTCTCCAAGGTGTTTACATCTTTCTTCAGCTGGACACAGTACTCCAGATGAGGCCTCATGCGCATAGCAAATCAATGCTAAAACACCCTATTGCTTTATTATTTTTGAACCTAGATCTCTGAGATGGGAACATGAGTTTCCACTCCAGAATGGAAATGTTTTCCCTGTTTTCTGAAAATGCAGAGACAGATATTGACTGAAACAGCACATCCTGCTAAAACTAATCTATCATTTTTTTATCTGTGTTGTCAAAAAAGAGGATAAAACAGACCTGTCTGTGATCTACATACTGACAAGTGAACCCAATTAGAAACTGAGCTTCAAATTGAAAGGGACATTTAATGGTCCTTAGTAAAGTGACTTGGACAGTTAAGGTGTTGGAAACACATTATTTTCTTCCAAGAGAGGCTAGGCAGGCCACATATAGGATGGATGGACAATTTATCTAGCTTTATTGTCACCATGTGAATCCCAGTTGATTTGCTGAGATGGTTCCAGCAATCTGACAATACTACTACTATCAGCTGCTCCACCTGGGTTGACTCACAGATCCAGTGATCTCTGATATGTGTGACTATTAGAAATAAGAGACAGTGAGTGAAGGAGGGGAGCATTTATGAATGACAAATCTGGGTTCATATGTGCAATTACCTTATTTTGTTGCAATAAGAACAGCGATCAGCAAAGTAGTGCTTTAGAGTCTGGTAAAGATAACACTAAAATGATATGAAAACAAAGGATCTCCCAATACACTAGAGATATATGGAATACTAAGTTAATGAATTACTGCAACAGCAACTAAAAGGCTATCAAAAGGACTCTGATTAATTTTGCAAAGGGCTTTGCTTCTGGAACTAC
The DNA here is from genome assembly GCF_011386835.1 of Chrysemys picta bellii. Taxonomy (NCBI): domain Eukaryota; kingdom Metazoa; phylum Chordata; order Testudines; family Emydidae; genus Chrysemys; species Chrysemys picta. The sequence continues at coordinate 113,968,927 of NC_088792.1, read as the reverse complement.
ATTGTACTCCAGTAATGAATCCACTAAGCCCAATTTCCAAATAAGTTCATTTAACTATGCTGTCCAAATCACACATTTAGGTATTCAAAACTAATTTAACCCAATTACCCATTTTTAGGTATCTATGTGTAATTTTAGGGACCACATGTGGAAGTGGGTGCCCAAATTTGCAATCTAGTTTGAAAATAGGCTCAGTATGAGTGAAGGAATAAATGGACTGCAATGAGTAAAGTTAAGTTAACTCAGTTCTTATTATGAAAAATCCAATACGAATACCTTTTTTAAGACAATAATTATGCTGTTCAAGTCTGATAGTGTTAGCTTTCTCTGATGTGGCTCAGTGGCAGCATAATGCAACCCTCTTACAGCCTCAGTCACCTATCAGAGATGGACGTGAGTGAATTGACATATGCAGTATGAAAACAGCCAAATACTTTATGGTTTGATTCCTTATTCCTGCAGACATGACTGAATGAAATATGACAAATGGAACAAACAAACCATTCTTGTTGACATTTTCTCTTGAGCTTTTGCTTGGATGCTGTGTACAAAGAAACATATGAAACTCTTCTTGCTATGCTCCTGCTGCTGAAAGAGCTTCTCCAGAAGAAAAGAGTAAGTTGCAGCTGCCTGAAAAATACTGAAATATTGTCCCTTCATTTTTTTACCTTTTCCCATGTGTACAAATTGTCTGTGCCTGGGAAGATCTAACAAGATCAAGCCCATGGTGTCGTGATGAGCATTTCCAGGATAAGAGCACTGATCTCGGGCTGGTACTTGTCCACTACACATTACTCAGGAGAGTGTAAGCTTTACAAATCAGACAGACATCCACATACAGGCCCAAATCTACAGCCTTTCCCCACACACACAGCTTCCGCTTACTTAGTAAGAGCTATGGCCATAGAAGGGCTTTGGTATCAGTTTACAGAGGTAACTGTGCTGAAAACTGGTGGGTTTAGAGAGGACAAGGTCTAAAGGGGGAGAGAGGCAGAAAAATCCATACAAATACTAGGTGTAAAAAATGGAAGGTAATTTTTAAAATAGTCTCTGAGGGGTCTAGGAGCTTAGACTACTCTTGAAATGCTACACAGCTGTGCCACTGTAGCATTTCTGGGTAGGCATTATCTACATGGGGGTTCTCCCATTGCTGTAGTTAATCCACTTCCCCAAGAGGCAGAAGCTAGGTTGATGGAAGAACTCTTCCATTGACCTTGTCCTGTCTGTTAGGCAACTTAGGTTGATAGGGTTTAACTAGGTCATTCAGAAGTGTGGATTTTTCACAGCCCTGAGCATCATAGCTGGGTCTATCTAATTTCTTAGTGTAGACTAGCCCTATGTAAAAGCAAGAAAAATAGCAAAGGTAATAAGGAAAACACAGAAGTATAGAAATTTGAGGGCTTTTCCAAAGCAGATAAGCCACTTTGAGAGTGCATTGATCAGTGTTTCTTAAGGTTTTTTGGTATCAGCATTCAAGGGTAGAAGGGGAGGTTGTGTTACTTATGTATGAAATGCTCTTCAGCCATGAGGTGAATAAGGAACAGCTACTTGGACGTATGGAGGGAATGCTGGTTAAGCACCAAGATAAATGGAAATAGATTGTTCATTGCAATTCTGCAGCTGCAGCAAATGATACAGAATTAAAGTTTGATTGTAGAAAAAGCATTATGTCAGCTGTTTTCAACACCAACAATTGCAAGCTGTTTTCAAATCTTCCTCTGTCTTCCTCACAATCATTCCTTACCTCTTCTTTTGTTAGGTTATCTTTAATACTTGTTAAAGAGCATGTTCAAAAAAAGGAAGTGGGGGGGGGGCTTTAAAATTCTTCTGTGCAAAATAAACTTATGGCAAATGTGTATTTTTCAAGATTGTTTGAAAACAGTCAGAGAGAAGTTCTATTAAAATGTGTTGCCAGCCTAACTTTTGGTTTAAAATGGTGGGGGAAGGATATCACCCCAGGGGCATATAACTTCTTTTATCTAACTACTCTGTGTTTAGAGATACTAGTTTTGATTTGGGCACATACATACATACATGCGTGCACACACACACACACAGTTGTACATGAACTATAAGGCCAAATTCTACACTCAGATGCACACATGGCACTATACCTGCATTGGAGGGCAGAATTTGGCCTGTATGTGTACATACATACATACACACACAAGCACACAAGTTTTGCTGCATCCACCAGTTGATTCTGTGGGTATCTGTATAAATGAAGCGAAATCAACAAACATCTGTCAGAAAGTATACTGATCACCTTTGTTGTATTAATCTGTATGGAGGTGCTGAAAATACATAGGGATATTATTGTAGTACAGTTTTCAGGCCAAGAAGATAAGCCAGTTCTGCTGAAATGATGAATTCCATCATAAACTTGTGTGTACTGTATCACTGGTAGCTGTAGTGCACTGTCCAACCAATGTGCATATATAGTCATAAGGACTGCAACATTGTCAAAGTTATTGTTCCTGATTTCAAGAATGGTCTCAACTTTTTAATGAAAAATATGGCTCAGTGCTCTTGCTGTCCAGATGAAGGTTATTCATGTAGTTCTCTAAGCAGACGCGGGACTTTGATACCTAAAGCATATTGAACTGTGCCCAGAAGAGCCCTTGATTTGGAGACCTTTCAGTCTAAAGAAGGACAGGTGGGGGTAGCGCCAAACATTACAGAACAAACACAATGACTAGCGGTTATTGTAACTTGAACGTACTTCAGGGAACAGATGTATTTTCAAGAAAAGATCTTGGTGTGTCTGATTTACAGGGTGTCCCAATCATAAGGAATGACACAGAGGACGGGGCCGAGAGTGGACAAAAAAGTCAGTTAGAAGAGAGGCATGGAAGGACCATAGTGAGTTGGAGGGATACAGGAGAAGACGGGGCAGAAACATAGCTCAATGTAGCTAATGAGTGCTTTGAAGATAAGAACTTTGAGCATAATTCACAAGAGGGGAAGTCAGTGCAAACACATTAGAAGGAAGGTAAATATTATAGTGATGGGAAAGAAAATAGAACCTTTGCAGTTGCAGTTTGCATGTACTAAAGAAGGGAGGGAGAGAGGAGTGAGGCCAGAGAGCAGGAGGCTACAGTGATTGTGATATGAAACAAGTAGAGTCTTGACCAGAAATTTAGCCAATAAAACGAAAGACGTATGCATGACTCTGTTTCTGAATTTTGAAGACCTCGGCATTATCTCGATTTTAATAATTCAGAATAAAGAAATGTGAATTTTACTGAGTGAAATTGTTCCACTGCCAGCAATCAACCAACAGAATGCAACTAATAGCTTTTTCAGGAATGACAGTGTGTCACAGGCTTGCTGGCCTCTTTAAGGGGAGTCCAGGCCCAAGCTACCTGTGACTAGCTAATTTAAAGAGACCATCTCACCATTTAATTGGATACCAACCACCTGGGCCTGATTTAAAAAGGCCATCAGGGCTCAGTTACAAGGGGTGCTCACAGAGAAAGAAGTTCTCCTAAGGGACAGGAGCTCCAGCACTGAGAACCACAGGCCCCAAGGAGGAGGGCTGTGTGACATCTTGGGATCACCCAGAGCAGTAATTTCTGTGACCGCCTGCCCTGGAACCTTGGGCACCTTAATGCTGTGCTGTTATGGCTCAGATCCCTGACACCAGTAGCCACTCCAAATGCACAAGTCTCACCCGGGCTCTCACCAGGCTAGTCACTCCTTGCAGGGTGACACCAACAGCTCTTCCAGCCCTGAATGCCCCTCAAATCCATCTTTTCTGAGTTCTTAATTACCAGACTAGCACCATTCCCCTGTGGTGGGTCATCCCCAAAGGAGTAAAACCAGCCTCCCAGACACCGCTCACCGTGGTACACACACTCCGTATAGTTTGCACCACAGAGACCTGCTTGGGGTAAAACTAAACAAAAGGTTTAGTGAATAGAAAAGCCACAGATTCAAAGATGAAATAACAAGGGAAGCTACACAGAAAACAAACGACAGCACAACTTCAGACTGTACACTTCTCTGTTAGATAAAATCCTTTTTTTCTAATACAAGTAACGTATTGCCCAGAATATACCCTAGTCACAGGGGCATGTGCTATGCCACAGCGACTTAGCCTTTGAGTAAATCTGACTCTGTAATTAAGGAAGGTGGTTTGTGGTGGCAAAATATAGGGAAAAGCCATGACATGCAATATTTTAATAAGCTGTTCATCAAGGAAAAAGACAAATATCCTTTATTTTTGCAATAAAAATGGTTTAAACCCATTAAATTAAAACCACTTGAAACTTCATACTTCTCTCCACCAGACACACAGGGCTAAATTTGTTAACATTCTTATTGCTCAGTAATATTTCATCAACTTATTAGGGCTTGGCTATACTTGCAAGTTACAGCGCAATAAAGGAGCCCCGGGCGCACTAGCTCACTACCCATCCACACTGGCAAGGCACAATGAGCGAGAGGAATAACGTTTGATGTGCCTTCTCTGGAGCACCGCAGCGCCAGTGTGAATGAGATGTTGCATTACTGAGCTCTGACTGACCTCCAGAAATGTCCCATAATCCCCTTAAGTCAAGTGGCCACTCCTGTCATTGTTTTGCACTCGCTGTAGGAATGTGGATATGCCCTTTCAAAGCTCCGTTTCTGACAGCTGGCTGCTTATCTGCTCCGGGACAAAGGAATGCTGCTTCCTTTGAGTGAGTGAGAGAGAGGCAGCGGGGGGGGGGAAGAGGGAGAGGGGAGGGAGGTCTGCTGCTGTCTGAACTTACAAGACAGCATGCGGACACGCTCTCAGCCCCCTAAAACACACACACTCTCCCTCCACATACACACAACACACTTCCTGTCACACTCCACCCCACCACCCCACATTTGAAAAGCATGTTGCAGCCATTTGCATGCTGGGATAGCTACTACAATGCACTGCTCTCTGTGGCATTGCAAGAGCTGCTAATGTGGCCATACCAGTGCGCTTCCAGCTGAGAGTATAAACACTCGCCAGTGTTTTCCCTGCTGTGGTGTCCGAAGGCTGGTTTAACTCCCAGCGCTCTACAACTGCAAGTGTAGCCAGGCCCTTAGAAAGCACCTGACTTGTTCCTCATGTGTTTCAGTCTCAAGATAATAATGTATGTGTGAGAGAGGCAGGCTAAACTTTTCTCAGTCGAAATGAGGTCACCAGCTTCAGTTCCTTTATTGGTTATACTAATTAGTAATGAGTGTCCCCCACAAAATTTATTTCATTTAGAGTGAAGATTGCTTATGTACATTTCCTACCTCCTACCAATGTAATAAGCGGAGCCCACAACATGATGAAGTAGATAGTGGATACTGGAAAATTGCAAGAGATCTTTCGAACAAATCAGGATCTTCATATCCCTCCCCAAGGTTGGGGGCATAAAAGCCTGAGGAGAAGCAGCACTGAAATACTGGTGAGTCAGAGCAGAATCTGGTATGTGTTATGCAGGAGGTCTGGCTAGGTGATCATAATCGCCCCTTCTGGCCTTAAAATCTACTAATCAAGGGCTCAGCCAGAGTTCCCAATCTGCCCTTTACAAGCTCCACCCTCTGCTGCTGATGCAAAGGTCCTATAACTCTAGATACTGCCAGGGAGAGCTTCAGGCCACACCAGTGGTGCCAGAACAGGTGAGTACCAGGGGGCCACAGCCCTCCCACTTTACCAGACATACGGGTGAGCAACAGGGGGAGGGAGTGGAGAGGAGCGAGTGGGGGGCGGGGTCTTGGGGGAAGGTGCGGCATGGGGACGTGGTCTCAGGGAGAAGGGACGACGTGAGGATTGGGCCTCGGGAGGGGGCAGCATGACATGGGGGAGCGGTGCCACAGTTCAGTCACCTGTGCCCCCACACACACTCACACACTTTTAGGGTGCTTTCGCCGCTCCTGGGCCACAATCAATAGCTTACAGAGAACCCTTATCAGGAGCAAGGGAGTCCCTGATCCTGCTCTCCTGAAAACAGCTAGGTCCCTTAGAATAGCCTCCACAACCTTGCCCTTAGGGTGTGATTCACAAAGGGGACTTTCGTACCTAACTGCCACTTTAGGCACCTAAGTCCTACATTTAAGCACCACCGGCTTTAACAAAACCCCTGCCCAGCCACTGCTTAAACCTGTAGGTGCCTGAAGTCCCTAGAGGCCTAAATTTCCAACATTAAAGTGCCCAGGGTGCCTAAATCTCAGTAGCTGGACATGTGCACAGCATCCTCAGACCTGGCACTGCCCAATTCATGCCTAATCCCCAGTAGGATTCACAAACTAGCCTATCTTGCCTCGGAGCCTGAGCCGTCAGATACCAGAGGAGGTGGTTGTGGTGCATCCTCCTTATAACTTTTAGCACAGTGGTTAGAACGCTTACTCAGAATGTGAGACACCCAGATTCAATTCTCCTGCTAGATATGGAGCGGGGATTTGAACTTGAATCTCCCATCTTCTAAGTGAGGGAGGACTACTGGACTAGTTACGGGCAGATCTCTCATATCTCCTGTTGATCACACCCTTGTGCCTTCTCTCTCTCCTCCCTCACTGGAGTCATTTACCCATGGCAAATGGTCCCACTATCCCCAAGCTGGTCAGCATTTGTGCACATAAGCCTGAGTTTTTGTAACTGATCCTAGCTAACTCCTGACAAATGATGGGATTAATTTTTGCACAAGGTTGGATTGTGGGGTTTTACCTGATTAGTCAGCTGGAAACGAAGCAGATTTGTGCGATGTCATTGAAAGACAATAAACACGCAGTCCATACCATTCATGAAGAGTCAGTTTTCAGAGCTGACCCCTGTTTTTAAAATGGACCATGCTATTTTGGGGTTAGGAAGGAGTAAACTTTAATGTTTATGAAACAGGATCTCTGATAGCACTAGTGAGAATCAGTCATAGCTCGGTTCAGAGTTAGTCTGGTCTCTTTGTTCTCTTTTGTGAGCTTTCTGATCTTGCCTATTAATCTTTACATGATATGTGTGCTTTGATGTATTAATTTTATATTATCATGCTCCTATTTTTCCTTAGTATCTATAAAAGTGAAAACAAAGCAAGACCCACTGACAGGAAATAAAATCTGAGTCTACTTTGCAGTCTGTACAGTGTGTGGTTAAAACTGAACCAGAGTCTCACAGGAAATCTAAAACAAGTGCTCCTGCATACTTCAGAACACAGTTCATTGTACAACCTGGACCAGCTCAACACAGGTAATAAATGAGAAATGGTGATGGCTATTGAACACTGCACAAAATAATTTCAGTGCTTGTCATGGGGTGCATAAGCTCAAAATAGTGTCACCCATCAGGTAATATCACTCCATAGAATACTGTAAGCCTCTACAAAACTTTAAGATGTAAAGGTACAAAGAACTAACAATATATTAAATGGAAAAGGTCTAGTGAGTCTGTCACACAGAGATGCTATGTTTCATATCTACAGCAGAACAAACATAACTTATGTTTTCATTGCAAAAACCAGACTGTTTTAAATTTGTGTTAGAATACCAGTCAAGACACTAACCTGGTCTACACTTAAAATTTAGTTCAACCCAGCTACGTTGCTCAGGGGTCTGAAAAATTCAGACCCCTGAGCATTGTAGTTAAGCCAACTTAAACCCCAGTTTTCAGAGTAGCAGCCGTGTTAGTCTGTATCCCCAAAAAGAACAGGAGTACTTGTGGCACCTTAGAGACTAACAAATTTTTTAGAGCATAAGTTTATGCATCCGAAGAAATGGGCTGTAGTCCATGAAAGCTTATGCTCTAATAAATTTGTTAGTCTCTAAGGTGCCACAAGTACTCCTGTTCTTTAAACCCCAGTGTAGACACAGCTAGGCAGAAGAATTCTTCTGTTGACGTAGGTACTGCAGCTCAGAGAGGTGGATTAACTACAGTGATGGGGAAAAAAAACTTTGTCACTATAGGAAGCATCTACACTATGGCACTACAGCAGCTCATCTGTAGCTGGGCTGCAGTAGTTCTTGTAGTGTAGATGTGGCCGCAGCAACTTAGCTTTTAAATTAGGGTGAGCAGCTCAAGTTAGAGCCTATAGGGGAGCCTGGGGTTGAACTCAAGCTGCTAACTCGAGTTAGAAGCTGAATTGCTCTGTCTTCACTGCTATTTTAACCTGAGTTAGCTAACCTAAGGGTATGTCTACACTATGGGATTAATCCGAATTTACAGAATTCGAATTTTGGAAACAGATTGTATAAAGTCAAATGTATGCGGCCATACTAAGCACATTAATTTGGTGGTGTGCGTCCATGTACCGGGGCTAGCGTCGATTTCCAGAGCGTTGCACTGTGGGTAGTTATCCCATAGCTATCCCATAGTTCCCGCAGTCTCCCCCGCCCATTGGAATTCTGGGTTGAGATCCCAGTGCCTGATGGGGCAAAAAACATTGTCGCAGGTTGTTCTCAGTACAGCTTCACCCCTCCCTCCATGAAAGCAACGGCAGACAACCATTTCATGCCTTTTTTCCTGGGTGAACACAGCAGATGCCATACCACGGCAAGCATGGAGCCCGCTCAACTCAAGACAGCAGTCATGAACATTGTAAACACCTCGCGCATTATCGTGCAGTTTATGCTGAACCAGGACCAGAAAAACGAGGCAAGGAGGAGGCGGCAACGGCAGCATGGCGACGAGAGTGATGAGGACATGGACATGGACACAGATTTCTCTCAAACTGCGGGTCCCGGCGCTTTGGAGATCATGTTGTTGATGGGGCAGGTTCTATCCGTGGAACGCCGATTCTGGGCCCGGGAAACAAGCACAGACTGGTGGGACCGCAAAGTGTTGCAGGTGTGGGACGATTCCCAGTGGCTGCGAAACTTTCGCATGCGTAAGGGCACTTTCATGGAACTTTGTGACTTGCTTTCCCCTGCCCTGAAGTGCCAGAATACCAGGATGAGAGCAGCCCTCACAGTTGAGAAGCGAGTGGCGATAGCCCTGTGGAAGCTTGCAACGCCAGATAGCTACCGGTCAGTCGGGAATCAATTTGGAGTGGGTAAATCTACTGTGGGAGCTGCTGTCATGCAAGTAGCCAAAGCAATCATTGAGCTGCTGCTACGAAAGGTAGTGACTCTGGAAAATGTGCAGGCCATAGTGGATGGCTTTCTTGCAATGGGATTCCCTAACTGTGGTGGGGCGATAGATGGAACCCATATACCTATCTTGGCACCGGAGCACCAGGGTACCCAGTACATAAACTGCAAGGGTTACTTTTCAATGGTGCTGCAAGCACTGGTGGATCACAAGGGACGTTTCACCAACATCAACGTGGGCTGGCTGGGAAGGGTTCATGATGCTCGCGTCTTCAGGAACACTACTCTGTTTAAACAGCTGCAGCAAGGGACTTACTTCCTGGACCAGAAAATAACCGTTGGGGATGTTGAAATGCCTATAGTTATCCTTGGGGACCCAGCCTACCCCTTAATGCCATGGCTCATGAAGCCATACACAGGCAGCCTGGACAGGAGTCAGGAACGGTTCAACTACAGGCTGAGCAAATGCAGAATGGTGGTGGAATGTGTGTTTGGCCATTTAAAAGGTCACTGGCGCACTTTACTGACTCACTCAGTCCTCAGCCAAACCAATATCCCTATTGTTATTGCTGCTTGCTGTATGCTCCACGATCTCTGTGAGAGTAAGGGGGAGACTTTTATGGTGGGGTGGGAGGCTGAGGCAAATCGCCTGGCTGCTAATTACGCGCAGCCAGACACCAGGGCGATTAGAAGAGCACACCAGGAAGCGTGGCGCATCAGAAAAGCTTTGAAAACCAGTTTCATGACTGGCCAGGCTACCGTGTGAAAGTTCTGTTTGTTTCTCCGTGATGAAAACCCGCCCCCTTTATTGACTCATTCTCTGTAGGCAACCCACCCTCCCCCTTCGATCACAGCTTGCTTTCAAAGGAAATAAAGTCACTATCATTTAAAAATCATGTATTCTTTATTAATTGATTATAAAAAGAGGGAGAGAACTGAGAAGGTAGCCCGGGTGGGGTTTGGGAGGAGGATCGGAGGGAAGGAAAAGGCCACTAAAAAAAGGTTAAAATAATGACAGCCTTTTGCTTGGACTAGCCACTGGGGTGGAATGGGAGGGTGCACAGAGCCTCCCCCCCCTGCGTTCTTACACGTCTGGGTGAGGAGGCTATGGAACATGGTGAGGGCGGAAGGTGGTTATACAGGGGCTGCAGCGACAGTCTGTGATCCTGCTGCCATTCCTGAAGCTCCACCAGACACCGGAGCATGTCTGTTTGCTCACGCAGCAGCCCCAGCGTTGCATCCTGCCTCCTCTGATCTTCCTGCCGCCACTTCTCATCTCGAGCGTCTCTCCTCTCCTCACGTTGCTCCCTTCTGTCCTCACGTTGGTCCCTCATGTCCGCACGTTGGTCCCTCCTGTCCTCACATTCACTGGCATCTTTCCTATACTTTGAAACCGTGTCCTTCCACTCATTCAGATGAGCTCTTTCATTGTGGGTGGATTCCATGATTTCCACGAACATCTCGTCTCGCGTCCTCTTTTTCTGATGCCTTATCTGAGAGAGCCTTCGGGACAGAGGAGGGAGGCTTGAAAAATTTGCAGCTGCTGGAGGGAGGGAAAAAAGGAGAGAATTTTTTAAAAAGATACATTTTACAGAACAATGCTTATACTCTTGCACGGTGACCAACACTATTCACATTACATAGCACATGTGATTTCTGTGCAAGGTCACATTTTGCCTCTTAATATTGAGTGCCTGTGGCTTTGCTGCTAGAGATCACAGACGCAGGTCCGGGCAACAGAATTTGGCTTGCATGCGGCCATGGTAAGCCATTGTCTTTCGGCTTCTGCGCCCTCCTTTCCCACTTATCAAGCAAACCTCGTTGAGTGCTGCGGTTTTCCTGCTAACCTTCAGCAGCAGAAAACAAACTAACACCCCCCCCATCCAATTCTCTGGAATGATCACTTTATCCCTCCCCCCACTGCGTGGCTGGTATCAGGGAAGATCCCTGCTAGCCACACGTGAAATGCTCAGCGCCAATTTCCCGCCCCCCCATCCCCGCGCTTGGCTTACTACAGGGAAGGATTTCTTTTCAGCCACAGGCAAACAGCCCAGTAGGAACGACCACCTCTGTCCCCTTAACTAAATTCCCGTATTTCAACCAGGTTACCATGAGCGATATCACTCTCCTGAGGATTACACAGTGAGATAAAGAACGGATGTTGCTTGAATGCCAGCAAACACCGGGACCATATGCTGCCAGGCTTTGTCATGCAATGATACCAGATTACTTGCTACTAGCATGGCATGGTCAAGTGTCCTACCACGGAGGACGGAATAAGGCTGCACTGCCCAGAAACCTTCTGCAAAGGCTTTTGGAGTACCTCCAGGAGAGCTTCATGGAGATGTCCCTGGAGGATTTCTGCTCCATCCCCAGACACGTTAACAGACTTTTCCAGGAGCTGTACTGACCGCGAATGCATCCCAAATCCTCAGGGCAAATTAATCATTAAAAAACGCTTGCTTTTAAACCATGTTTTGTATTTTAAAAGGTAAACTCACCTGAGGTCCCTTCCATGGGGTCATGGTCTTGGGTACTGGCTTGGGAGGGTACTTCAGTCAGGCTGAGAAAAAGCTCGTCCTCCCCCTCCTCTTCCCCATCCGCAGAATCCTCAGGTGTGGCTGATGAGATTACCCCCGCCTCGGAATCGGTAGTGGTGGCGGCCCCCCCAGAATTGCATGCAGCTCAGCATAGAAGCGGCATGTCTGTGGCTCTGACCCAGAGCGACCGTTTGCCTCCTTTGTTTTTTGATAGGCTTGTCTGAGCTCCTTGACTTTCATGCGGCACTGCTCTGAGTCCCTATTGTGGCCTCTCTCCATCATGCCCTTGGAGATTTTTTCAAAAGTTTTGGCATTTCGTCTTTTCAAACGAAGTTCTGCTAGCACTGAATCCTCTCCCCATATAGCAATCAGATCCAGTACCTCCCGTACGGTCCATGCTGGTGCTCTTTTTCGATTATCGGCCTGCATGGTTACCTGTGCTGATGAGCTCTCTGTGGTCACCTGTGCTCTCCTGTGCTGGACAAACAGGAAATGAAATACAAATGTTTGCAGGGCTTTTCCTGTCTACCTGGCCAGTGCATCCGAGTTCAGATTGCTGTCCAGAGCGGTCACAATGGTGCACTGTGGGATAGCTCCCAGAGGCCAATACCATCGAATTGCGGCCACACTAACCCTAATTCGAAATGACAATATCGATTTCGGTGCTACTCCACTCGTCGGGAAGAAGTACAGAAATCGATTTTAAGAGCCCTTTATTTCGAAATAAATGGCTTCGTTATGTGGACGGGTGCAGGGTTAATTCGATTTAACGCTGCTAAATTTGAATTAAACTCATAGTGTAGACCAGGCCTAAGTTAAGAACAAATTTGGCTCAGCTAACTTGAGTTAAGAACACACCTTTTCTGAAGTCATATCCTGCTTGCCTTACCAGGGTGGAGAGAAGTCAATTTGTGCTTCCCTTACTATGGTGAATAGCCTTACATGGTTCAATGGGACTAACAGGCGTGGGTAGGGAAAACTGAGCTGGCCTTATTGTTGTGTCAATGACAGTCTTTGTCCTTTATTCATAATTTCCTGGCTTTTCTGGGGTTAAGATAGAACCCTGACAATATTGTAATGAGTATCTTTTGAGATAAGTTATTTATTGATTGTTTTCTTTATCGCTCTTTCAAAACATTCATAGAACAATTAGAAATGAGCAATTTATAAATCATTCTATGCCAAATAAATACAGATGAAATTTTTTCCAAAACGTGTAATGTTATCTAAATAATGTTTCTGTAACTTGTCACCCAGTGCATCCCAAATTACTTTACAAAGTATGGACCGGATTCACCAGTGTCTTCCTGCTGCTTTGTGAGCCTCTGGATTTATGACTGCTTTCTGCCACAGGGTAAGCACAAAGCAGCCACAGTATCATTATACATAACTGGATTTATTACCTGCCACTGAACTACAGCCACCTTTTGCTGAAAACATGTCAACCATTGCACATTGGAAAGATGTGACAAATACAGACGTGAAAATGAGCTCATCCAGCAGCAGCTACAGAACAGAGTCCACATCAAAACAGTCTCGTTAGGGAGGGTTTTGAATCTGAATTTTATTGCCAATACCCTATCTCTGTAATGGGTTGAACCAAAGAAGCCCTGAACTTTGAGGGATTTAAAATGTGGATCCTTATGTTGTAGTTTAGCAGCCTACTAGAATAGCGGGGGTTTAATACATAAACTGCAGAGCTGAAATGTAGCTAGCTCACTAAGTCTTACGTAAGATATGTCAGTGGGCCTTTAATAATCATTAATCTTGGCCTTGGTGCTGATTCAGTAATTGATTTCAAAAGTCAGAGTGCTGCCTACTGAGTCACCGTTACCATTTTCCACCAGCGCTACCTGGGTTTTCCTGGCCATTCCCTTAATCAGCTGATTACCAGGGCAAAACTTTAATTTATTCTATCAGCTCCATGGCATTATAGGCCACCTAAACTCATCTCATCAGACAGAGGGACAGCTACATTGACAATGTCCCCCCACAGTTCACTTTAAATCCTTCAGGATTGTCATCTGTATCCATCTGACTGATGCCAAATTGCTGATGCAGCAAGCTGGGTCACAACTTCATTAGCGATGCCGTCTGCTGCCTCAACTGTTGCTACTTGGCTGCCACTTGCTGTTCAAGGTTGGTTTCCTCTATGAACACAGAATCCTGCTGTTCTCCTGCTGGAACATCTCAATCTAATTCCTTGTTCCACCTATGGACCAGTCAGCTGGTGGCATCACGTTTTGTCTAGCTCCACTTCCCTAAAAACAACAGGGTGCCAGTCCCTCTCAGGTTCCATCTAATGCTAAGACACGCCAGTAATAGTTCAAAAAACTAGATCCCTTGATGTCAGTGTATTAAACCTATGTCCTTGCTTCCTGGTAATAAAAGATAAACAGCTTTCCTGCCTTTCAGTGATAACAGTAACAGTGTCTTTGCTCTCAGTATCATAAAATCAAAATAATGTATTGCAGAGGCATCGAGGCTGGCAAATATTGGACTCATAATTCACCTCTGGTGCAGCTCCTCTAGTGGAAGAAATAGTGTAGAAAGGACTTAAATGTCTTTACCACCACATCCCGTTACCCTGCTCCAGAAGAACAATGGAATGGAGCTGGGAGTGCAGAGTCAGAAATCTTGCAATCTTTTCTTTGCTCCTTATTTTTCCTGTTAGCATTGTCCTCTACTTGTCCATGCTGTTCTGGGCTTGACCTCAAGCTGCTGAGCCAATGAGGTGGAGATAATGCCTCCCTGGAGACTAATGACTCAGACTGGACTTTTTGTTTCCTAGGTGGGAAGGCAGTTAAACCCTGATGACCCTTAAGTACCAAACATTTAAAAAAAAATATCTGTGCTTGGGCCATGGGTGTGTTGGTGCCAAAGAAGTTGGGGGAGGGAGACAGATAATCACATCTCCCATGCACAGAACTTGGCCCTATCTGCATTAGGGGAAACTCACAACAAATTCCCATGCTAACAATTCAGCTCCACCAGTGTAATAGGGATATTAGGCCCCCGTATTGTAGGTGGCATTTAAAGCCCTGTGAGGATTAGACCTGCTCTGAACAGAGTTAAATGGCAAACTGTTTAAAATGCCTTCACCAGCTGGTAGCCCATCTATACTAGGGGCTCCGGGATTAGTTGCTAATATGGTGAGATTGACCTGGCTGGTACTAGAAAGGTGAGAAATTTAATTAGACCTATCAGGTGGCCAATCAGGATCTCATCTTAACATGCCTCGTCTGTTACTGGGAGACTGAGGGTGCTAAACACGGAAGTCTGAAGAAGAAAGACACATTAAAGAGCTATTCCTTTTGAGCTGTCTGGGGAGCAGCCCATAATTAAGGATTGCCTGCACGCAGCAATTGCATCCATTTAGCTAAATTGACTTAGTTAAAGTCAGTGCAAGCACTTGTGTGGATGCTCTTAAATTGGTTTAAGAGTGGCTCATATTGATTAAGCTAAATTTAGAAACTGATTTAATTAAACCAACTCAGTTTCTGTGTTGGATTTCCAGTTTTTGGACTAGGCAGAAGTTAGTAATAGGTGCCTCGAAAAAGATCCTTGAAAATTATTAGAAACTTTGGTCAGCTGGGGCCCTGTGACTGGAGGGCAGTGGCACTAGCTGAAGCGTGGTAAGCATGAGGTTAACTCCATCTCACTTATCCCCTACTCCTGCACTGGGGCTTAGGGAAGAAGCACTATAAAAGTGGCTCCACTCCTGAAGTCCTATAACTGGGTTAGACCCCAAGCCAGGAAGCTTTTGTGTTAATAAAATGTTTTATTTTCTTGTTCCAAATACTGCCCTTTTGACTCTATGGGCCTGCATTATATTCCTTAGGTTCCTTAGGGTGGTTGTTTCTTGGTGCTCTTTCCTCCCGACCCAGCTCAATATCTCTCCATGTAGCAGATACCTTGATTCATGCTCTGGGGATGCAATATGTGCAAAGACTCACTGTCGTACGCAAAGGGGATTCTTTATTTAAGGTGTTGGACACACAGAGAAACCATGTAGCTTCCAGTCTCTCCAGCACACAGACTGATGCGTGCTGCCCAGTGACATCACAGGCTCAGCCTAAATCCTGGCCAATTGGATCATGGAATGGAATGCTGACCCCACCCTCCCCAAGTCACCAATCAAGGAGTCTTTCTATTTCTCATGTATTCCTCCCCACTCCCTTTGTGTCCCCGATTTACTCTCTCCACCCCACTGACACGCAGGTGGAAATTCATAGAATCATAGAATCATAGATTATAGGACTGGAAGGGACCTCGAGAGGTCATCGAGTCCAGTCCCCTGCCCGCATGTATTTATTTTATTTAATTTGAGAAAGCTGCTGCTTTTAAAACACTCTCGCTGCCAAGCACGTACAGCCACTATGTAGAGGGGTGGAAAGGTGAGTATGCCTAGTGCAAATACCCATAATTGCATGCAGATGTGCTCATTCATGGACAAAACTTATATTCACACAAATAAATGTACTTCCCAAATACTTTGGAAAGAAAATGGTTTCCTAAAGTGCATGAAACATAGGAAATAGCAGTCTTGAGAGCACATCAGTGGTCATCTAGTCCAGTCTCCAGTTTCACAGTGATGAGAACCAGCTGTTTCAGAGAAAGGTACAAGAAACCCTTAGGTCAGTGAAAATTTCTTCTAGCCTCCTCTTAGGTTGTTCTATGCCAGTGGTGGGCAACCTGCAGCCTGCGAGCCACACACAGCCCGTCAGGGTAATCTGCTGGCGGGCCATGAGACAGTGTTTACATTGATTGTCCACAGGCATGGTCACCCACAGCTCCCAGTGGCCATGGTTCGCCGTTCTCAGACAATGGGAGCTGCGGGAAGCGGTGGCCAGCACGTCTCTGAGGCCCGCAGCTTCCATTGGCCGGGAACGGTGAACCATAGCCACTGGGAGCTGCGGGAGGCCGTGCGTGAGGACGGTCAATGTAATTACCCTGACGGTCCGCAGGTTGCCCACCACTGTTCTATGCCCTGAAGCATAAGGGCTTATATCCCTTCTAAAACCACTCTCTCTCACTTTCATGAACACTCAAGCTCACATCCATATTTTTTAAAAACAAGACCAAAAAAAGTAAAAGTAAAATATCTGTTATTAATGAAAGCTGGCATGTATCAGGCATCTTGAAGAGCACTTGCGTGAAAGGCAATATTCTCTATTCCTACCTAAATTGGAGATATTTTGAGGATAAGTGGTGTGCGACTGTTGGATGAATTAGCGCTTTTTTCTTAATATAATTATATTCAGATGTTTTCTCTCAGGTAATTTCTCTTGATATACAGTATAGATGCTCTTCAATATAGACAACTAAAAGGTCAGGGAGATCTTATTTTATTGAATTTCTGTAAAAACGGGGTATTGTGCCTTTTTAAAATCTGTGGTAAAATTAATAAACAATAAAAACTGTTAAATGAGGGGAAAATTTCCTCTACTTGTGATTCAATTCCCTGGACACCCACTTACTGAAGATTTGACAGGAGTAACATGAAGCTAGAGTATTCATTGTGTGGTTCAGTTTTTATCAAACATGGTAGGGAGAATGAAGCCTTCTCATTTTAAAAGCTGTATCATGTTTTTCCTGTTTCTTTAGGCATTGCTACAAAAACCTCTCAGTTCTTCTTTCTCCTCTTCTGCAGGCTAACGTTTTTGAAACAGCTTTTCAGTGATTAGCAAAGTGAAAGGGATTTTTGCATGAAACAAATGAGAGGCTTATTCTTACCTGTGTACTTTGTGTAGTAAACAGTTCTGAACTGCAATGAACAGACAAATAATTGTAAACACTTCAACAAATAAAGAGAGAAATCTTAAAGAACTATATTAATATTATCATATAGGAAATTTCTCAGGCAGCAGGCCAACTGAGATTAACCGAATCTTGTAAGAGGCATTTGTAATGTAAATTTGTAAACAAAACAGTAAAGCAACACTTTGACAAATCTTTACATTATTGCCACTATCTGCATCTAGAACTAATAAAATAGCAAACATGAAGTCTGCCAGCAGCCATTCAAGGGTTATGCAAATACTATATTCCACAGCTCCCTGACAGCAGCCAGGAAGCAGAATTTAAAAGCACTACTTCAAAGCTTTTCTGGGAAATAATTCAATGCTTAATGATTATAAAAGAGTTCCATGATAGCTCTAATGCCAAATTATTGTTTAAATTAATGTGTTTCAGTAATGCTTAACACATGAGTCTGAAAGAAATTCTCCTCTTTGTGTGTGTCCATCCATCCGTCCGTATAGTGATGAATAATAAAACGAATACTTTGGGATACAGCAGGGATCGGCAACTTTTGGCACGCGGTTCGCCAGGGTAAGCACCCTGGCAGGCCGGGTCCGTTTGTTTACCTGCCGCGTCCAGAAGTTCGGCCGATCGTGGCTCCCACTGGCCGCGGTTTGTCGTGCCAGGCCAAAGGGGGCTGCGGGAAGCGGCGCGGGCCAAGGATGTGCTGGCCACCACTTCCCACCACCTCATTGGCCTGGAGCAGTGAACCACGGCCAGTGGGAGCCGCGATCAGCCGAACCTGCGGACGCGGCAGGTAAACAAACCGGCGGCCCGCCAGGGTGCTTACCCTGGTGAGCCACGTGCCAACGGTTGCTGATCCCTAGGATATAGGCTTGTCTCATAACACTAATGGGAGCTTTGTACATACATTCCTATGAATGAAGAGGAAAAAAATACCCCATTGTGTCAAAAGAATTAGTTTAATATTGTTATTTTATTTATTTATATTTATTATACAATGTAGTATTTATTTATACAGTGGTATTTTCACCTCCAGAATGAACCCAGTGACATATTTTAAGCTTTCTGGCTGCTTGCCTTTCAGGAAGGGATGATCTCATATTTAAGATGCTGGATTGCGACTCAAGTGCTCTGGGTTCAGTTCCTGGCTCTGCCAGATTTCCTGTGTGATCTCAGGAAAGTCACTTAATCTCTCTGTGCCTGTAAAAGGGTAATAATAATTCTTCCTTTCTCTGGCTTGACTAATTAGATAGTAAACACCCCAGGCACAGACTGTCTCTTACTAAGTGTATAGAGAGTTCCTAACACAACAGGTCCCCTATGTCAGTAAGGTCTTCTTGGTACTACTGCAATACTAGCCATAATCATTAATGGGAAGGGATATTTTGTCCTAAAGAAGGAAGTGGCTCCAAAGCCCTAACCCCAAACTGCTTTATCCCCTACTTTCAGAAGTCATGTTGTCATTTGTCAACTTACATGGGATGTGGGATTTTTGTTGAGAGCCTTATGGAAATTGTTTCTCGTCTTGGATTTGTTGTAAAAAGTATTTTGCCGATAAATTGTGGAGATATGTGGGAATTGTTGGAATTTCTCTCTTGTTAGAATAGCAGGAAATGTGTTTGTGGACATGGGACCCTTTTGGAGGGGTGTGCCCAGTGGAATTTGGGTTTATTTGGTACAGTTCTGCTCCACTGTATGACCAAGGGTTTGGGGCAGCCATATCTAACATAAATTAATAGTGTGCTAGACTTGTGTAGAAAATTTTACTTTTTCTTTGTCAGGGTAGCTTTCTATTAAGTTAATAGCTGCATTTTTTTCTTTGTATTGTGATTAACTTTTTTCCCCATTAAAGCTATTGATATATAAAACCAAAGCCAAAACCAAAATGGTTCCAATGTCCAAAATTAGTTCAATTTATACCGGATATAAGTATCAGCATTATACTGGCACTAATTGACACCTTTGCTGGCAATCTCTGCGGAGACTAAGGATTGATTTGACACTGAGATTGAACTATGCTCTCATTCCTACAGGTCAGGGTTGCGGCACATTGACAGCCTCATGCAGGGAAGTTTGCATTGTTACAGCTCATGCTGAATGTGTCCTCTGGATAAAGAGAAGTTTTCTTCAGATTCCGGGTCTTTGAGGGGGAAAAAAATGTGATCTCTGTCCAAGTGCCATAAAAAGGGTATTTCAGAGGGTGAGTTTATCAAGACACAATTAGGGGTCAGGAGCCCACATGTTGCAACACTAACATGGGGAGATGGAAGTCCCAATCACCCCAATTGTCTTGTATGGGCTCAACTCTTCTTTCTAAATTAGCTGTGTTGTGCATATGAAGTATATTTGTTCAGATTCCAAATCACAGTAGTGATTTCAGCCAAGTTGGACAGCTAACAGTAACGTGAATGTTTGATTTTTAAATATTTTATCTGCTCTTCATCTGTGTTAATATTTACTGTATTGTGCATAGGACTACTCCTCAGCACTCTGAGGGCCAAATCATGTCTGGTTTTGGACTGAAATGCTAGGAAAGAGGGTGCACAGAGCCCCAGGACCCGGTCAGCATGTCCTTTCAAGTAGCAGTGGAGGTCACGGAAGGGGCGTGTCTGGGTGGCTCCTTCCACCTCTCCTCCAGGAAGAGCTGTGCTGGGGGAACTTGTTAAATATTTTCCAAGGTGCAGCAAGGGCTCTTTTTCAGTATGCTTGTCAGCCTGCTCCTACTAGCCCCAGCAGAAGCATCATGTTCAGACAATGGGCCTCCTCCCCATCTCCAGAGTTGGCACTGCCAACTAGAAGACATAATTTGGCCCGAAATCAATCATATGCAGCAATGAAATTTGTTGGCAATCTGGATTATTGTCCCTCTAATTCCAAACACCGAGATTTTTTCCTTCCTATGGTTTCACTCAAACTTAACCTCTCAGACACACATAACTAAATCCTTCTGTCAGGTGCCCGAATTCATGATAAGATATTTATTATAAGCTGAAGAGTGGGAACAACGTTCTTCTATTATTTTTGGCCAAGAAGCAAAACACACAATAAAATAACTGGGATTTGCATGAAACCTTGGATTTACGGAACTTGTGTTAGGAACTGGGGATACACCTTGATTTAGCTCCATCTTGTAATCTTTCACAGTCTGTTTTCTACTAAATTAGTGGGAAAATGGGGGGGGGGGCAAAATGATAGTTCCTAAATTCATAGGGGAGTCACGTAGAAAATCTTCTGGTATCTAAGATCTTGCAAAACTTCTAGCAATATTTGAATAATTTAAGTTTAACAAAATCTTTTCCTTTTTAATTTACACCATTGCTCCTCAAAGGAAATTTGACTTTTAAAAAAATGTCATTCTAATTGAGAGGGAGTCTGTGCTAGGCAGACAATGAAGATTCCTGACGTATGTTCTGTATTTGATAAAAGAGTTCTCCCATTCTCCTGGCTAAACTATATTTAGGCATGTTGAAGTTACTGTTAATTAATTTTCAACGTTCAAAACTGGACAAATACCCTGAGAGTTTATGAAAATAAAAAGAATGCCAAACCACTAGTTTAGACATTCTACATCTTTGGAGTTTCATTGTTGAAATACACTGCTGAAAAAAAATAATGACTTGCTTGGAGTAAAAAATATTGTGTGAAGTTACATTGCTATATTGCAGAGGTCCCTAGAACTCAAAAAAATCGAAGATTAAAAATCCAACTATTGCAATGCAAGACCTTGTCAAAGCCAAGATTTTCCTTTCTTATTAAATAGCTTGGTTAAACAAACTTGCTCTTCTTTTAGTACCAAAGGGTCAAATTTTCAAAAGTGCCTATGTAGCTAACGAGCATAAGCCCCAGATCCTCAAAGATATTTGGCTCCTGATTTCCACTGAAATCAAAGTTAGGAATCTAAATACCTTTTGAGGATCTGGGCCTAGGTACCATTTTCAAAAATGACTTAGCATTTAGGAGCCAAAGTCCAACTGACTTTCAGTGAAGGCCCAGATCCTCAAAGGTATGTAGGCATCCAACTCCTGTTGGAGTCAAGTGCCTAATATATTTGAGTGGTGACAGGTTTCAGAGTGGTAGCCGTGTTAGTCATGCATCTGATGAAGTGGGTTTTAGCCCACGAAAGATTATGCCCAAATAAATTTGTTAGTCTCTAAGGTGCCACAAGTACTCCTCGTTCTTTTTGCTAATATCTTTGAGAAACTTGACTTAATAAGTGCTTGTCACTTTTGAAACTGGGACTCACATTCCTAAGTCATTTTGGAGCACTTGAAAATTGTATCTATAGTCTGTGTAATTCTGCTTGTAATTCTGTTAGTAGAACCTATTTAGAAGGATTAATTGGGTTAATTTTCTATTCTATTTTGGAGAAGTTATGTTTTAGAGGGTGCATTATATTAAGGTTATTTTTTTCCTATTTGAATGGAGGTTATCTGTTTACTTGTGGGGTTTGATTCATTTGGTTTGTGAAGGGTTATTGAGGAATGTTCCTGTGGCTTTGCCAACATAGCTAAAAGGTTTCCAAGAGGTTCCCTAAAATGGTACATTACATTCCTCATTTGACAAGATCATAAAAAAAATGTATGCGACTGTCTCTGTCTATTCTTAATCTTCCCAGGACTCCACTAAAAAGTACCATAAAAGTGGGCAAGAAATGCTTGCAATCTGAGACAAGATGAGAAGTAACTTGCTGAGGTACCCAGGAAATAATCACAGAGGGTTTGCTCTTGCCCCCATTGAACTCAATTTTAAAACTCCCATTAAATTCCATGGGAACAAATTTGGGCCCAAAATTTTATGATGAACTCTTCAATGGAGAATTTGCAAAGAAAAATGTGACTGCTTTGTGCTTTCAGTTACTGAGCACACCTCTCTACATGCTTTACATTTGTATTAGCTTAATTATGGAATTAAATGTGGAAAAAATAAGTCATGTATTTTTACATAAGTACAGAAGTCCTCAGTTCATTTATATATTACTCCAGTAAACGGAGGACCTGATCCAAAGCCCATTGAAATCAGTGGGCTTTGGACCAGGTCCTTGGTGAAGGGTAAGAGGATCAGAATAGGTAAACAGGGAAAACTCTAAACTTGCCTTTGTGCTGAAATACATACCATGTGCTCGCTAATTCGTCATCATCAAAGCAAATCCCAAAGTGATATAGCCTCCTTGAAGATCAAGTGCCATCCAGATTGAGCTCAGGCTAGGTCCTTAAGGTGGTCTGGCTGGATAGTCAGTTTATGGCCATCACTGGTAATCTTATTGCACCACTGAAGTTTTTGGCGACTATGTGATTGCTGACCACATTCCTTGGTAAACATGCTTCAGAATTCATTGGTCTTCCTTCCAAGAAAGCTTCCCACCAAGAAAGCTTCCAAAACCAAACCAGTGCTGATGGAGGTGGTTGCTGGGTTTGGCTTTGAATATCCTAATTTCTGATCTTGTCCTGCCACTTGATATGGAGAAGCTGAGGAAGATGATGAGAACTGAACAGAGTTGGTGTAGCGGTGGCTCTGTAGATCCTCAGCTTCATCACAACATCTTCACAAAGACTGCTGAAGTGCTGTTGCTATATGAGTGTCCACATCTTTTGAGTATCTTCCAGCACTGTCTATGATGCTGCCCAAATATTTGAGCAGGGGGTAACTGGCAATGTCCTGTCCAGACATGTTAATATTGAGCTGGTTGCAATCTGGAACTGGTGTCTGTTTGATGGTAATGGTCAGCCACTTAGTTTTATCCAGATTAATAATCAGTCCAATGCACGCTGCTTCTTGCCAGCCATCAGCTGCAGCAATTCACCAAACTGTGTCAACAAGACAATGTCATCAGCGTATTCGAGATCTCGAAGCATAATCGTGTTCAGCTCAATGCCACCAACAGCTGCCTCCTCGACCTTATCCATCAACCAATCAATGCCATTATTGAACAACAATGGTGACAGAACGCAGCCGTGCCAAACTTCCATGGAGATAGGAAACTGTGCTATGTATCTGCTATGGATCACTTGATTACCTGTTCTGTTCATTCTCTCTGGGGCACCTGGCATTGGCCACTGTCGGAGGACAGGATACTGGGCTAGATGAACCTTTGGTCTGACCCAGTATGGCCATTCTTATGCTATTGACAGGGCCTTTGATTTAGTCCCCTCTGATTAGCAAAGTGCTAATTCTATTGGCTTTAATGCCTCCTAGTATTTCTTTTCTCTACACAAATGGGATGGCAGTTTTTTTACACCACTCTAATACAGTGATCAATACAATATAAATGATCAATGCATTTAGTATGCCAACCTGGGACAATATCCTGCCTTTTACATTCCACGCAGTTTTGACTTGCATCATATTCCTACCACAGAACAAGAAGGCTGCAGCTTTTCACAAGCTTATCATAGAGAATCCAGCACTGAGCCAGTCATACTGAGGCAGCAGGGAATTACAGTAATTGTAGTAAGGTTGGTATATTGGGTAACTCAGTTTAAATCTGACAGAAACTTCCAAATTCTAGAGCATGAGGAATGCAACCTCTCGCTATTCTGCACAATGGCCTAGTGTATCTGTTATTGGAATAGTACTGTTGATGAGCTGTAGGCTTCAAAGTCGTACAAATATGCTGTGTTGTGTGTCCCACTACTTATTTCAGTAGCAGCAGAATTCCAGGAGCCCTTTGTTTTGTGGAGGGCCATGTTCACAATATAAATATTGATCACATAAAAAAAAATAGTAGCACTGTGAGCTTACAATTAGAAAGACCGTGGTTTGTGTCAAGAGCTGTCAAACACTGTGGTTGCCACAGGGATAATTGTTTTGTGCCAGATGTAGCTGATGGATACCAAGCTGATTAAAGGAGACAGGATGA
This sequence comes from Chrysemys picta bellii, assembly GCF_011386835.1. Lineage (NCBI taxonomy): Eukaryota > Metazoa > Chordata > Testudines > Emydidae > Chrysemys > Chrysemys picta. The sequence goes on along the minus strand of NC_088792.1, from coordinate 113,944,744 downwards.
CATGCCTTCTGCTGTTTTAATTAAAGATTTCCTAAATCTGTATAAACTCTGGATCCTGAAAACCATCCAGACTTAGATGTACCCCAATATTTGCAGCCATGAAAGAAATGTGTGGAAATAGGACTCTTCTCTTTAGGTTTATGCCTATGTTGAGGTACAGCGCCCTCATGCAAGCGCTAGAACGCTGTGCCATTTGTTTTCCATTGAATGGCTCCCTACAGATTAGTGTTTGTCAGAATCTTTCCCTCGTGCTGTGGCTGCAATCTTTACTTAATACTCCGAGGTACATCTTGATTATTTTACACAGCACAAGTGATTGAAAATACAACAGCAAAACCATTAACTTGATCCCAGGGTGAAAGTAACTTACAGGACTTACCGGTACTGCCGGAGTCCTGAGGGGGCGTAGCCTCATCCGGAAGAGGCGTGGCCTCAACCGGAAGAGGCGGGGCCTCTCAAGATTTAAAGGCCCTGGGGCACCGGTGGTGGCTGGGAGCCCCAGGGCCTTTAAATCAACCCGGGGCTCCCAGCTGCAGAGGTGGCTGGGAGCCCCCGGGACTCAGGGGCAAATTAAAGGGATCAGGGCTCCCTGCATCCGCGGGAGCTCCGGGCCTTTTGAATCAAGCAGAGGAAAGTAAGCCGGTTCGGTCCGGTATGGCGTAATGGCAAGAGCCAGTACGCCGTGCCAGACCGCACCAGCTTCCGTGGCGGGGATTTAAAGGGCTCTGGGCTCCCGCAGAGAGCCCAGAGCCCTTTAAATCCTGCCCACAGCTCCGGTGGCCGGGCTGGGGCCAGCATTTAAAGGGCTTGGGGCTCCCGCCACTGCGGGGAGCCCTGAGCCCTTTAAATGCTGGCCCCAGCCTGGCAGCCGGGCTTGGGCAGGGATTCAAAAGGCCTGGAGCTCCCGTGGCTGCAGGGAGCCCCAAGCCTTGCCGGGCTGGGGAGCTCCGAGCCCTGCAGCGGCAGGGAGCTCTGAGCCCTTTAAATCCCCGCCGCGGAAGCCGGTGCGGTCCAGCACAGCGTACTGGCTCTTGCCGGTACGCCGTACTGGACTGAACTGGCTTACTTTCACCTCTGCTTGATCCTCGCTGCAGTGGTTCATCGCCCAATATCTCTTCCATGGTCACTTTAAAGGTGGTGATTAATAGAGTGGCCAAATGCTGCTCTGTATAATGAAAACTAGTTGAAGGATTGTAAATTGAGCTTAATTATAAAGAGCCATAGACTGAATTAGGGTGAGGTATTGTAGCGGGATTGACACCTGCTCCTGCCCTGAAGGGCTTGAAACCAGCCCTGAAAGAGGGCTGCAGCTCTAAAAGCTGGGCTGATTGGGGAAATGGCTGCAGCTGGGCCACGCCCCAATCAGGCCCCAGCTGGCCTGTATAAAAAGGCTGTGAGGGAGCTTAACTAAGTGCCTAGAGTGGAGCAGGGCTGGGGAAAGGCCAAGGGAGCCGGGGAGCTCCGGCCTAGGAAAGCCCCAGGCTGCAGGCCTGGTAAGGCCTGTTAGGTACTGGGTTGCAGGGGGCAGCCCATGGGTAGGCAGAGGCAGCAGGTCCGAACCCCTTTGCCTGTGATGAGTGGCTGATATTGCAGTCTGCCCCAGTGGATGGGGGCTAGATGGAGACTGGGCAGTAGCCAAGACTGAGGCAAAGTGGGGATAGTGGGTGGGGGTTCCCCTGGGAGGGGGAGACCCAGAACTGTGGGGGTACTGCCAGGGGGCAGCACGACAGGTAAAAGGGCTCCGGGGTCCAGGGAGGGACACGGGGGCCGGAGAACAGGCGGATCACTGGCCTGCAGAGGGCACTCTGGAGCTGGAACGAGCTAATTCCTGGAAGTCACCAGCAGGAGGCGCCGCAGGGGTGAGTCCACTCCTCTACAGGTATCTTAGGCCATGTCTACACTACAAACTCATCTCAGCTCAAGTTACGTTGGCATATAGCCGCTGCAATTAGTAAATCACTTATGCATGTGCATACTTGGCTCCTTGCATCAGTGGTGTGCATACTTACTAGGAGTGCTTGTATCTATGCAGAGTGCGGTGCACCATGGGGAGGTAACCCACTGTGCAACTTGCCACCATCCAGCACATTATCTTTTGGGAAATTCTGGCAGTTCATGGTGGGGCTGAAACGAGTCACACAGGAGTGACTGGGAGCATGGGGTCAACTTCCCAGTTTGCAACTGTCTCCATCCCATAGTGTTATCTGCATTGCATAATTTTTGAGCCTTTTTTCAAAATTCCACAGCCCACGTGGCCCTCCTCACTGCCCACCATCTCTGACAGAAGCATGGAGCCTGCACAGACCTGCACTGCTGTCATGAGCATTGATCAGGGTGCATGATCCTGGAGTAGTTTCAGAGTCGCAAGAAGAACTGAGTGAGTGGGGAACATGACAATTCCTTGGGGGACAGATTGCTGTAGGACATAGCAAGAACCAGTTCAAGATTGTTGGTGGCATTCATGGATCACCTGCAGATGGTGGAGCACCACTTCTGGGCCCAAGAAACAAGCACTGACTGGTGGGATCGCATCATAATGAAGGTTTGGGATGATGAGCAGTGGTTGCAGAACTTTCAGATGCACAAGGCCATGTTCCTGGATCTGTGTGCTGAATTTGCCTCAACGCAGGTTCACCAAAATGAGAGCTGCACTGACAGTTGAGAAGTAAGTGGTGATTGCACTGTGGAAACTTGCAACACCAGATTGCTACTGGTCAGTTGGGAATCAATTTGGAGTTGGGAAATCCCCTGCATGGCTATTGTGAGGCATGTGTGCAGGGTCATTAATTGCCTCCTGCTATGCAGGACTGTGACTCCACAGCAATGTACATGACATAGTGGATGGATTTGCAGCAATGGGGTTTCCAAACTGTGGTGGAGCAATAGATGGCGCATACATCCCTATTTTGGCACCAGACCACCTTGCCATTAAGTACATCAGAAGAAAGGGCTACTTTTCTATGGTTATGCAAGCACTGGTGGATCACCAGGGATGCTTCACTGAGATCAGTGTGGGCTGGTCAGGGAAGGTGCATGGCGTGCGCATCTTAAAGAACACAGGACTGTTCAGAAAGCAAGAAGCAGGGACTTTCTTTCCCAAACAGCAGACTACAATTGGGAATGTTGAAATGCCAATAGTGATCCTGGGGGACCCAGCCTACCTCTTGCTCCCCTGGCTCATGAAGCCATACACTGGCCGTCCTGACAGCACCAAAAAACGATTCAACTACCAGCTTAGCTCAGCAAGTGCTGAATGACAGCTGAATGTGCTTTTGGTCGTTTGAGGGGATGCTGGTGGTGTTTACTCACAAGATTGGATCTCAGTGGAAAAAAATATCCCAATGGTTATAGCTGCCGGCTGTGTCTTGCATAATATATGTGAAGCAAAGTGGGGAAAGTTTCCACCAGGGCAGAGATGGAGCAGCTATTGGCTAAATTTCAACAGCCAGATACAAGGCTATTAGAAGAGCTCGACCCAGAGCCATACAGCTCAGGGAGGCTCCGGAAGGCCATTTTAATAGTGAGCCAGAGTACAGTGGTGGTGTAGTGTGTTCTACCTAGACCTACTCTTTTGTGGCCTGGTAGGAATCAGGTGGTGATTGCTGTTCATGTAGGACTATAACATTGTCAATGCACCTGTTAATTTTGTTTGTGAATGATCGTATGATCTCTGCGACACTGTTCAGTAACAGGGAATCTGTTGTTTTCAGATCTGCTGAGCAGTCGGCCACATATGTTGTGAATTAATAAAGAAGAATTTTATTGTGTATGTGAAACTGTGGTTGTCTTTAATGTCCCCCAGGATGGAGTGGTAGGCATAGTGCAGTGACCCCTGATGCCACGTGGAATGTTAAGGGGGGCTGGATATTGATATTGAGTTCTCAATGAGCTGCAGAGGGAAGCAAGCCTGAGGTTGTTGAATTTGCAGGTTCACCAGACTCTGCAGCATCTGTGTTTGCTATCTGAGAAGCCCCATTATGTCCTGGTGAATCTCCCTCTCCTTTTTCTGCTACTATCTCCTCTCCACTCTTTCTGTCTCTAGAATGTCTCCAGAATCTCCAGAATTCTGTCTGCAATGTTTGTCCTCCAGGCCCTTTGCTCACAATCTGATGCAGCACTGGCTGGCAGGATCTCACTGAACATGTCATCCCGTGTCTTCTTTGTTCTCCTCCTTATCTGCTGCAGACATTCTGCAGGTGCGGAGGGGGAGACCCTGCAGGCATCAATGGCAGCAGCTGCAGATAAAACACACAGGGGTACCATTGTGAGCATATTCACTACAAGCAAGCAAAACTTAAGATGCTGAACTTACTTCCTTTGCCCCCTCTCCCCCCCAAAAAAAAGTTTTAAGCACTACCTTCTCACTTCTGCTTGGATTGCTGTGCGCGGTGCCTGTCACAGCCCCAGTCATGTTGAGTGCGACCAGCTGGGGGTTGGGGAAATGAGGAGGGAATTGCTTGGTTGCGTGATTCTAGTAGTATAGGGCAATGGCACTGAATACTGGCACTGTTTTTCACAGATGGTGGTGACTCTAACTGATATCTCACTCATGAGAGTAACAAAGGCAGAGACAGCATAGCTGCTAGTGGTGTCTCAAAGGGGCCCAGGCCCATTTGCTGCTAGCCTGTGCTTACAGACGTTATTGCTAAGTGGTGTGGGAAAGTGGGAAGAAGTAAGGCAGCCCTCCTTAAAAACCTTAGGCAGAGGATTGCAGTGTATGTCCAAGAAAGTTTAATCGAGATCTCTCAGGAGGATTCAAGAGAGATCCCTGTGTCCATAAACAAACTGCTCTTCATGGCCCTCCTGCCTAACTCTAGAGGGGAATGAAAAGCAGGTTATCAACTCTGCCTCTCTTGGTTGTACCGCTACCTCTTCTAGCATGAGTAAATGAATGGAAAATCAAAAGATGTGTCCTGCTACTTTGGGAGGTGCCATTCTTGTAACTGAAAATGTATCTACATACTTACCTGAAGTTCCTTCCCCTGCATCGGGCTCACCTGTGCACAACTGGCTGGACTGCAGAGGAGTCAAAAGCAGGTCCTGGTTCACTGTGCAGCTGGATCTCCTGGTCGCCTGTCCCCCATATTCCTCCTTGATCCTTGTCCAGCACCTCCTCTTCCTCGCTGTTCATGGTAGAGGCCTGTGACTTGGGCTCCTTGGAGTATCCATGGTGCTATGGAGGTGGTGGTGGAGTCTCCAGTGAGGATGGCATGCAGTTCTTTGTAAAAGCAGCAGATTTGAAGCTCAGCATCGGATTGATTGTTGGCCTCCCTGGCCCTCTGGTACGCAGCTCCTTGGCTTTCACACGGCACTGCTGCTGGTCCCTATCCTACCCCTTCCATATTTCCTGAGCAATCTGCTTGTAGATGTTGATGTTTCTATGGCTGATTCGGAGTTGTGCCTGCACAGTCTCTTCTCCCCATAGGCCCAGGAGATGCAATATCTCCTGTCTACTCCAGGCTGGAGCACATCTGGAGCAGGTAGCTGCCATGGTCAGCTGGGAAGTTGCACTCAATAATGGAGAGCTGATAGGTGTGCTTGCCAGGCCAGGCAATCAGGAAAAGGAATTTAAAAAATTTGCAGGTCTTTAAAGGGGAGGGAGGAGCTCTCTGGTCTCCTTGCCCCCTGGGCATTGTGGGACAGCTGCTGAAGGACAGTCAAGGTCAACATAAGTAATATAATGTCTACACTCACACTGCGTTGATCTAAGTACATGGACCATGGCTCTACACTGCTCAAAGAGGTGGTGTTACTGTGTCGGCATAACGGGGTCACTTACATTGGTGGGAGACAGATTTAAGTGTAGACACATGCACAACTAGGACAATGTAAGCTGCCTTGCATTGACCTAACTTTGTAGTGTAGACCAGGCCTAAGGGTGCTGTGGAGACAGGGCCGGCTCTGGCTTTTTTGCCACCCCAGGCAAAAAAGCCTCCCGGCCCCCCGGTGGGGAGCCAGGCAGGGGAGGGCGCCGAGCCCGGCCGTGGCCCCGCTCTCCCCGGCTGGCCGGAGTGCCGGGGGGAGGACGGCGAGCCTGGCTGTGGCCCTGCTCTCCCGGAGCGCCGGGGAGAGGACGGTGAGCCTGGTCGCGGCTCTGCTCTCCCCGGCCGGCCAGAGCGCCAGGGGGAGGACGGCGAACTCGGCCGCAGCCGGAGCGAGGGCGGCGAGCCCGGCCACGGCCCTGCCAGAGCGCCGCCCTCCTCCAGGTGCCGCCCCAAGCACCTGCTTGGTCGGCTGGTGCCTGGAGCCGGCCCTGTGTGGAGATCAGCATTAGGTTTAGTTTTTTCATCTTTAATGGTGATCTCAAAGAGGGAATAAATAGCTCACAAATTAAATTTGCAGGTAATGTTAAGGACCAGGAAATAGTAGCAAGGGCCTTACAGCAGAAAAAGTAATACTTTTCTGTTGTAAAAATAAATAACAGTAAAATACAACCTGGAAAAACATACAAACTAATGCATCTGAGGAAAATAAACAGAAATGCACAGCTGTTTAATAGAAGGGAGATACTTGGAAAGCAGTAACATTGGAAAAAGTCCTAAGAATGATAACTAGAAGGCCAATTGAACATGAACTTCCAATGTGAGATAGCAGCAAAAAGAGAGAGACTGTTGTGAATTTGGCCTGCATATGCAGAAGCATCATGTCACAGAGCAGGAAAGCCACAGTTTCACAGTCCCTCTCTATAAAGCACTGCCAAGACAGCAATGAGAGGATGAGAAGGTTGTTGACAAATTTGAGAGAATTCGGAGAAGTTAAATAAAAGAACTGGGAAAGAGATGCTTATGAGAAAAGATTAAAAGAACTAGATATGAGTAATTGTGCTAAATGATTACTACCTTAAAATCACTATGGTGCAACCCCTGTCTACTAAACAAAGTCTGACTAGCCAAAGCTTCTTGTTTCATAAACATATGTTATGTCTACCAGGGATTCCCTGACTGAAGATTTGCTCCTGCAGAACCCCTAAGCAGAGCCATCCCTTGGGTATGGTGAATCTGGATGACTGCCCCAGGCCCCATGCTTTGGGAGGCCCCACGGGCAGGAAGGTGAGGCAGGAGGCAGGTGGGGGAGCAGGGTGAGGAGGTGAGCAGCAGGTGGGCGGGAGGGCAAGGAGGAGCCCCCCTATCAGAACCTCGCCCTCCTCCCAGCACCTCCTGCCCGCCAGCAGGCCCCACCAATCAGCGCCTCCCCCTACCTCTCAGTGTCTATTGCCTGCCGTGGATCAGATGTTTCGCAGCATCAGGAGGTGCGGAGGTTGGAGGAATAAGGGTGCAGCCCACTTGGGGGAGGGGGCAGAACTGGGTGAGGAAGAGTCAGGGAAGAGGTGGTGGGAAGAAGCAGGGGTGGGGCCTTGGGGGAAGGGTTGGAGTGGGGGCAGGACCTGGGTGGAGCTGGGGAGGAGTGCCCCCAGCAGATTAGAAACTCGGTGCCTATGTCCTGGGCCCCGCACCACCCTAGGGACAGTCCTGCCCTGAAGAGTCACAGCATCAGAGCTTCAGTCCTGCGGAACTCAAATCCTGCAGAACTGAAGCTTCCTGGTGACTTGTTCCTCAGCTGGTCTGCTGAGCCAGCTAGCCTTGAGGAAGCCACCTGGCTTTCTATATGGCCACCTCCTTTCATAAGCCTTGGAAAGCCTAGAGACTGTAACTGGAGGGAACCTGAGTTTCTGAACCCCACATTTTTGAAAGGTTTCTGTTTTTCTATCTTCCTTCCCATAAAAAAATTCCTTCATGAAAGGAGGTTTCTTCTCTCACCTGCTAAAGTGACTTTCTGTGAAGGAGATCACCACTCTGGGACTGGGCTACTGCTGCTTCTTTTGGCTTTAGCTCACATAGTTCGGCTGTTGCTAGGCAATTCACGGTTTGTACATTGTTCCAATTCTCATGGCATGTAGGGGAATTTTCTAATGGTCAGATCAAGCATTTGAACACTCTCCCAAGGAAATTGTTTTCTGGTAGACCATCTTGCACTGACAGAAGAACAGAAAAAGTAATTTGTTCAACCTTTGCTGAATAACTGTGTAATCATATGCCTTGTCTCTGCCATCTCCACATCAGTGATTGAGACATCCTGGCACTGTGTCATGGGTGAAATGTATATTGTAAACTCTGCAGGGAAGAGATCATGGCACTGTGAGGCACCTAGTACATTGATGGACACTATGAAATAGTAAATATAGATTAGACTGGATGGTCTCCTAAGGCTCAGATTTTCAAGTAACCATTGACAACTAAGGTGTCCCAAGATGACCACTCAGAAATGGAGGCATCTCAAATTAGTGGAACTGTGTAAGTGAAGGAACAATTCCACTATTGTGGGGAATTTTCCTGGCTTCTATATAACCTGGTGGAGCCAGCTGGTGAAAGGCTCTTAGTTCCCGATCCAGATTCCTTTACTGGGATGTCTGCCTGACCTCGAGCTCTTTCTCTCTCTCTCTCTCTCTCTCTCTCCCCCATGTGGCAGAGTCCTCATAACCCTGATAAAGCTGGACCCAGGATCCCTAAGAGGGCTTAACCCACAGTTTCATCGTGAGTCCCTCGGGCCGGGTCCTAGGGTGTCCTTGCTCCGGGGTACACCCTCCTCCTCACTGGCCACATCCCTGACCCGGTGATCACTACATTGATTTTAAACCACATACAATTTATTAAACAGCAGCTGAAAAAAAAATGTGTGGTGGGGGGGAATGGAAAAGGTTAAAGGATCGAGGAGTCCTATACTATGGGCCCAGGGAAACCATAAACAATAGTCTCTGGAACTCAAGAAAACTCACAGCCTATTCCTTATATGGCCCAGGCCTCCTTCCCAGGAGCTTCATGTGCTGCAGTGATACTGTGGCTAAGACACCTGCTCTGGTGGTGGCTACACACTCTCAGGCTCTAGGTAGTGGGACCCTTCTCCCCAGTATCAGCCCTCCTGTTGGGTTCATGTCTCCGCCCCCCTCCCCCCCAGTCTGACCTTCAAGGCCCTCTTGTATGGTGTATCTCCCTCCACTGGGCCCTCTCTGCCTCTCCCACCTCGTTCTCCCTAGCTGCTCACTGTGCTCGACTCCAGTTTAGTAGTAGTAGGACAGACGTTCCACTATGCAAGTTCTGGTTCCGTGGCTCTCCATTAGAGCTCGGTCCTGGCTCACTGTCTGTGTGGCTGATGTCCACTGCTCTGGCTGCCCAGCTCTGGTCTGCTACATTCTCCCTCTCATGCCTTTACTCTGTCCACACAGTCCCAGCTCACACAGAAGATGGGCCCTGGGCTCTTGACCCCCTCATTGATCTGTGTGCCCTGTCAATCTTGCTGACTTGGAGTTCTGGCCTCTCCCTGTTGGTCCTGGGGTCAGAGATCTTCCACTGTACTTGTCAACCCAGGCTCCTGACTCTGCTTCAGCCATTCCCCTTTTTCTTGGTACTGGGAGAGGGCCATCCAAAACTCCCAGTAAAGGGCCAACAGCCCCTTTACAAATATTTCTGGAAATGTGGGCCTTAATCTTTTCCCATCTGTAATTTCTGAGGTACTGATCTATTTCCCCAGAAGAGTTGGCTTAAAAACATTTTCAGTTTTTTGTTGGTTGGGTTTTATTTTTAGCCTTAATAAATCTATACCGTATTTGGTAGTGGTGTTCTAGTTCCCTTTTCTATACTGTTTCCTAAATATGTGTTTTTGTTTGTAAAGACAAATCCTTTATTTGAGGAATACATTTCAGTTCAGCTGTAGTTTGTAGTTCAGACATGCAGGAAAAGGAGATAGAGGGTGAAAAAAGAGCAGCCAGCTTCTGCTGAATGAAAAGAAGAGGTAGTAACATTTACAAATGGTTTATTTGCCCATCAAGTCAACATCTGTTGACAACATAATGCATCTATGAAGCTGGGACTGCCAGACTATGCTTACCTGTTGAAATAAAACCTCTCATTATCTGTTTGACTGCAAGCGAGGGGTACAGCCATCATACTTATATAATGTTTTACATATTCAAAACGTAGTACAATTGTACATTAACTAATCCTCAAAGCACACAGGCAATTATTGTTAACCCCATTTTTCACGTGGGGGAACTAAGGCAGAGAGATGAAGTGATTTGCCTATAGCCACACAGCAAGGGTTTTTTTGAGCTCGGATGAAAACTCAGGCTGGCTCCCAATTCCCTGTTGGCTCCCACAGTAATGTCTCTGTGCCAAGAGGGATATCATTTCTGTCTACACAGACCCAGAGTTGGTAGGAATCTGTTGTGTTGCCTTGGTAATATTAACCAATGGAACATTACAGCTTGGGTTTTGTACGGACTTTCTCTCTAACGTCACATAAAATGAATGATGTTGGTAAGAGAGGGCAAAGCTGGCATGGATGAGCTCAGACAAAATAATCCCAATGCCAGAGTACAGTCAAGAGGCTGATGGCTGGCACAGAGGAACCTGCATTCTGACACCACCACTCAATACTGTAATTTTTCACTTAAAAACAAAACAAAAGCAATAGGTGAAAGACTGATGCAAGGATAAAATGAATTGCAAGCAAAATCTATGTAAAATTTCAGGAGGTTAAATTAATTAATTAAAAGTGGTTTTGCTCACTGGCCCTACACCACTTAAATTTGGAGGAAAATTGCACTAACATAGACAAGACCAAAGGGTTAGAAAAAGGTGCTGCCTTTTCTAGCTCCAGGGCTGGTCACAGTACTAGCTTGGCTGGAGTTTCTGCAAGTGGAAGTGCCGGTGTGCATTTTTGCTAGCTCTGTTCAGAGTAAAAAATGATGAATAAAATAGACTAAGACTCTAGGAAAAAAATCCCCTGATTGTGTGTGACTCTCCCTCTTTGAATGGGAACTTAACCTATCGCAAACCCGCCCCATCTGCAAAGATACAACAATATTCTATATCTGCTGACCTCTCCTATTGGCCTAACTGAAGTATTTCTGGAAAGAACCAACTAGAGAAGCTTTATTTCATACCACTCTGACTGTCTGTGCTGCTCATCTGTTTTTTTACCAGTGGTAGTTAGTTTCACACCAAGGAGCAGTGCAAAACTGACACTATATATATATCTTTCATACAGCTGGATGAAAATTTGTATTCTAAACTTTTTTTGGATGAAAAGAGGCCTATATTTGAAAATGAAAATCTTTGCAGAATTATTTTTTTACATAAATACATGTAAAGTTTTTGGTTTCTCAAAGGGTTTCTCCCCCTTTCTCTCTCTTTCCCTGCCCTTTTTCTCCCAATGGCAAAATAGAAAAAGAAGAAAGGGAAAAGAAAGGGCGGGAAACCAGAAAGGGAAAACTCAAAACTAACAAGCAAAAAGAAGTATGTATCAAAACCCAAATATTTTGAGGTTTGTTGTTGTTAAAATAGTTTTGAGAAAACAAAATATTTTCACTTTTGGGGAGGGGGTCAGACATACTTACTGTTTTTCAACTGGATCTATTCTCAGATCTCCCAGCTAGCTGATAATGTCACAGAATCCTTGTGTGTCTGTTCAGAAGCGCTGGCCTAAAAAAAATGGTTCTGTGGTCTAAAAAACCATTTTGAAACACCCAGAAGCTTGAACTACAAGTTCAAATTCCATAGAGGAATACTCAATGAAGTACACATTGGTGTTACCCAGTAGTTAATATCTTTAAATATTTCTTCATAGTCTCTAGGTAGCACAGGGTTAAGGGGCTCAATCATAAGGTGCTCAGATAACATGGTTATAGGTACTGAAGTAAAAGCATGCTTTATATACATTAGTCTGTGATGGAGATGTGTAGAGCTGACCCACCGTGGGGACCTCCAAGAGATACGCCTGCTTTAGGCAGGCAGAATTCCTCCTGGAGATTCCCAGTGCACAAGAAGTAGTGGGTTCCCTGCCCATACCCTGGCTGCTAGGAGAGCAAGGCCATTGTCTTCTTGTGGACTCCTTTGGGAGGATGCTAGAAGGAGAAGTATCTGCATTTGAGGAATGCAGGGTCTGCAACCTTACCTCGACACTGGGCAGGGGCCCAAGAAGAGGGAAGGCTTCCATCAGCACAGCTGGTCACAGTCTTATTCTGAGCACCCAGTCCTGCAAGATACTAAGCACCTCCTGATAATGGTCCTCACTTTCCATTGATTTCATTGGAGGTTAAAGGTATTTGGCATCTTGCAGAACCAGACAGAAAAGTAACAACAATACAAATTTAAGCGATATTCAGCAAGAAGTCCTGCCCCTACTAGTTTGTCTGGCTGAGCCTGGAGAGAGGGAGAGAAGCAATTTACTTCTTGGCATGCTGCAGACACTTCTCCATCCCCAAATGAAGGCACAGCCTGATGTGTAATTAGCTGTATTATCTTGCAACAATTTTAAAATGTGGTATAATTTGTCCCATGTAATTACTTATTTGTTTTTTTTCAGCTTGGAAAATACTAAAGCACCATTTCACAGCTCAGCAAAACACTGTAACAGTATTAACATTTCCTTTTCAGTCAATATGAATGAAGTAATAAAGTACCATGTAACTGCTTCTTGGTTGCACTGCATTTACTTTCTACTTACTGATACCATAAACTATATGACAGTATTGCTTACTGTTTTGTATCTCTTTTATCTGAATTGGGATAGGGAATTAATTTTGCATGTTAGAGAGAGAGCATCTCTCTCCTCTCCTTTTTTCTCCACCAATAAATTGTTTTTTTTTAATCAAACATGATTGACTTTTCCTCCATAAATATCCACTGTGTTCTGCCCAGTATGTACATGTGGTAATGAAGTAATTCTAAGGAACTGTTGTATAAACTTTAAAATCTGGGTTGCTGGTGGTGAAATATTAATAAGAAAAAAAAATCCATTCTGAATCCTTGTATTTTTCTCATTCTCCTCCTCTCATTGTCTAAGGAGCAGAGTAAAACGATAGGTACGTAGGTTTACTCTTCCCTTCACCTATTAGAAGTTGAGATCAGATTGCTTGACCACATACTAAAAAATTTCCTCATATAAGCTAACTGTGATACAGTTGTTTCAAAAAGAAAAGGAAAAGTAATTGACAACCCCCACCCCCACTGTTGTCAATTCCTTTTTTCTCTCTGGTCAGTTACCAGCATTGTGGGTAAATGAGAGGGGCAGAGAAGCAAATGGATAAATCCAGTAAAATTTTGTAGGCTCATCTTTAAACAAGTGAGACACTCAACACTGATTTCACTGTGTAAAACCCTTCTGCCTGTAATAATGTCACCAGCAGCATTAAATGCACTCTGAATATACACTGATTGGTAGGCCAGTCAGGTAGACAACACCAACTTTTGCTGGAATGGACTGTAATCAATTTCTTAATTCCCAAAACAGCAATGTGTTTTCTCCCATGGTAGTAAAAGTTTCACTGCATGTGTACGTGTGCGCGCACACATACACAACCTCTTCCACAGTTGTCCTGCTCTGTTCTACTCTAATGAGACACGGTCTAGACTAGTCAGATGTTCTTTAGTATTCAGAAGTGGTGGGAGCAAACTGGTAGATTGTGCTGCTGGTCCTTTTGCTATTCTCAATATGAGAATATTAAGGCTGTCAAGCGATTAAAAAAATTAATCTCGATTAATAGTGCGATTAATTGCGCTGTTAAACAATAATAGAATACCATTTATTTAAATATTTTTGGATGTTTTCTACATTTTCAAGTATATTGATTTCAATTACAATACAGACTACAAAGTGTACAATGCTCACTTTGTGTTTTATTACAAATATTTGCACTGTAAAACACAAAAGAAATAGCATTTTTCAATTCACCTAATAAAAGTACTGTAGTGCAATCTCTTTATCATGAAAGTTGAACTTACAAATGTAGAATTATGTACAAAAAAAACCCTGTGTTCAAAAATAAAGCCATGTAAAACTTTAGAGTCTACAAGTCCCATCAGTCCTACTTCTTGTTTAGCCAATCTCTCAAACAAACAAGTTTGGTTACAATTTGCAGGAGATGCTGCTGCCCACTTCTTGTTTACAATGTCACCTGAAAGTGAGAACAGGTGTTTGCATGGCACTGTTGTAGCTTCAAAAAGAACAGGAGTACTTGTGGAACCTTAGAGACTAACAAATTTATTAGTCTCTAAGGTGCCACAAGTACTCCTGTTCTTTTTGAGGATACAGACTAACATGGCTGCTACCCTGAAAACTGTTGTAGCTGGTGCTACAAGATATTTACATGCCAGATGCGCTAAAGATTCATATGTCATTTGATGCTTCAACCACCATACCAGGGGACGTGTGTCCATGCTGATGACAGGTTCTGCTTGATAACAATCTAAAGCAGTGCAGACTGATGCATGTTAATTCTCATCATCTGCGTGAGATGCCACCAGCAGACGGTTAATTTTCTTTTTTGGTGGCTTGGGTTCTGTAGTTTCCACATTGGAGTGTTGCTCTTTTAAGACTTCTGAAAGCATGCTCCACACCCTGTCCCTCTCAGAGTTTGGAAGGCATTTCAGATTCTTAAACCTTGGGTTGAGTGCTGTCACTATCTTTAGAAATCTCACATTGGTTCCTTCTTTGCAATCTGCAGTGAAAGTGTTCTTAAAACAAATAACATGTGTTGGGTCACGATCAGAGACTGCTATAACATGAAATATATGGCAGAATGCAGGTAAAACAGAGCAGGAGACATACAATTTCCCCTCCAAGGAGTTCAGTCACAAATGTAATTTTTTTTTTAAATGGAATTATGTCCTCTGGAATGATGGCTAAAGCATGAAGAGGCATATGAATCTTTAGCATATCTGGCACATAAATACCTTGCGACACCAGCGCCATATGAATGTCTGTTCTCACATTCAAGTGACATTGTAATTAAGAAGTGGGCAGCATTATCTTCCATAAATGTGAACAAACGTGTTTCTCCTAGTGATTGTCTGAACAAGAAATAGGACTGAGTGGACTTATAGGCTCTAACGTTTTACATTGTTTTGATTTTGAGTGCAGCTATGTAATAAAAAACGACATTTGTAAGTTGCACTTGCATGATCAAGAGATTGCACTACAGTACTTGTATGAGGTGAATTGAAAAATACTTTCTTTTATCATTTTTACAGTGCAAATATTTGTAATAAAAATAATAAAGTGAGCACTGTACACTTTGTATTCTATGTTGTAATTGAAATTGATATATTTGAAAATGTAGAAAGCATCCAAAAATATTTAATAAATTTCAGTTGGTATTCTATTGTTTAACAGTGCGATTAATCGCAATTAATTTTTTTGAGTTAATTGTGTGAGTTAACTGCAATTAATAGACAGCCCTAAAGAATACTTTTGTACTTCCTGATGTTCCAGGAAGCTGTTCTTGGTGCCTGATCGGGAAAGCAGAAGGAATATGCTATGGCCTCCAATATGCCATGCCCTAGTTTGCTTAAAATAGTTGTGCTCGCTGTTGAAAATGATAACACTTTTCCTGTATTAAATATGTGAACACACTTAGAAATATCAGTATTCACACAAATATTTAGACAGACATTTAAGTTTGCTAAGATCTACCTTTGACATGTGATTTTTGCAGTTACCACATGTCAATGCCACAGGTGGTAAGTTATATGGGTCTGTGGTGCCCGGGCTCCAGCAATATTCAAGGCCTGGAGACCCGGCTCCACCAATGTTTGGGGCTGGGTCTCTCCCCCGGCCCTGCCTGCTGCCCCCGTGTGCCTCCCCCAAGTGTCCCCTGGCCCCCACTTGCTGCCCCCACGTACCTCCCTCGGGCCCCAGAATGTCCCTGCCTCAAGCCCGTGGCTGCCCCCTGCAGCTCCGTGCTGCGCTCTGCTCTGCTGGCTCCCG
Source organism: Chrysemys picta bellii (assembly GCF_011386835.1). Classification (NCBI taxonomy): domain Eukaryota; kingdom Metazoa; phylum Chordata; order Testudines; family Emydidae; genus Chrysemys; species Chrysemys picta. Next base: position 113,928,982 of record NC_088792.1, on the reverse strand, counting down.
GCATCAACTGCTGCCACAGGGTCCTAGCGCCTCCATCCACTAGAGCCAGGGCAGGCTGTCTTAGACCCGTCCCTTTTCTGGTGGGACCCTCCACCAGCACAGGGGCCCCTCCACCTGCAGTCACCGCTCCTGCCCCCCCTGGGCAAGGGCAGCCCCATCCCCCACCCCCAGTGAGGGGCAGCAGGAGGGGAGGAGGTGCACATGTGATGGCAGCCCCCATCCCAGCACCCACCACAGGGGAGGCGAGGGGGCTTCCTGGACCTGAGAGGGGCCCTAGAAACATGTGCAGTGACAGTGCTGCGAGGTGAATGTGGTGCAGGGGGGAGAGGGAGGCCCCTTCCCCAGAGCTCGCTGCTGCCAGTGGGGAGAGGGCTGGGGGGAGTCCTCCTCCCTGGCCCCAACTCCGGGGCAGCCTGCCTGCACCCAAAACTCCTCATCCTCAGCCCCTCCCCACCCCAGAGCCCGCACCCCCAGCCAGAGCCCTCACGCCCCGCACCCCAACCCTCTGCCTTAGCCCTGAGACCCTCCCAAACCTCTCATCCCCAGCCAGAGCCCTCATCCCCCCGCACCCTAACCCTCTGCCCCCAGCTCTGAGCCCCCTCCTGCATCATGAACCCCTCATCCCCAGCCCCACCCAACACCCATCACCCCACACCCTAACCCTCTGCCCTAGCCCTGAGCCCCCTCCCACACCACAAACCCCTTATCACCGCCCCCCCTCCCCTCACATTTTTACATTATTTTAAAAAATATATATTGGCTTACAAGGTGGGTGGGGGTGGGAGCGGGGGCGGGACTTGGACCTGTTCTGGGCACCATAAAAATTATACAAACCTGGTGCTCCTGGTTGATGCAGATTGCTCCCCTTTCAGCATTCCAGTGGCACTGGAGTCTGAGGTAGCTTAGAAGCCCAAATTACTAGTTAAGTGATTTCAGGATGTCTCTTTCTGGTTTTGTAGAGCATGTGATATCTACAAAGGAGTTAAACATGTGTCAGCAGTGTCAGTAACAGGTTCACTGATCAGCCATTGAGAGCATTCTGATGACATAATGCGTCTGTCTTGTGTTTCAATGATAGAGCGGGATCACTCAATAAGCTGTTGGAGAGGTTGAATGTGTAGAGTTTCTGTAAACTTGTCTGTGTAGTTTAGAGGAATTCTCTTGCTTGGGTAGTTGAATTTAGTTTTTAATAAAAAGCACTCTTTCTATTTGCTTCTAGATTCTTAAAAACAATATATTTATAACATTGTACACTGTAACAAACCTGTAACCATGTAGGTAGGACTTCATAATTATCACTAGAACTGGGCAAATATTGGAAAAAACATTCTAGAAAAAGTTCAGAGAAAAATGGTGTTGCTCTGATGATGCATGCATCTTTTTGTGTTTGCTTTCAGCAAGTATTTTAGTGCACACGTTTTAGTATTGAAAATATGTACAAAAAGAAACTATAAGGCTGAATGGTTGCATGTTCATGGAAAGCTGTGAACATGTGACTGACCAACTATGCAAATTTCAATTTGCAAATTCTACATTGAAAATAGCTTTAAATATATGAACACCTTATAAGCACAGCTAGATTGTAAAATACAATTCATACAACTTTAAATACTTTCAATTGAGGTATTTTGCCTGTATACCAGCTTTCTAAAGAAACAGAAATCAGACTCCCAGCAGAATAGTAATTGGTCCTCTTGGGTGTAAGAAAGCAATATACAGAATATATTCTGCCCATAGTAAGCTATTTCCTAACGATAGGCTAAAACTACATAAAAAACTGAAGGCAGACTTGGAAAGACAGTTCACTGAGACAGACAGACAGACAGACAAACAAACAAATACTGGGTGGGAGGTATAGCTCAGTGGTTTGAGCATTGGCTTGCTAAACCCAGGGGTGTGAGTTCAATCCTTGAGGGGGCCACTTAGGGGTCTGGGGCAAAAATCAGAACTTGGTCCTGCTAGTGAGGGCAGGGGGCTGGACTTGATGACCTTTCAAGGTCCCTTCCAGTTCTAGGAGATAGGATATCTCCATGAAACTTTTGGCACAAGTGTGCCATATATCATTTTCTTAGGGACATATGGGTGAAAATACTGCCTAGAATGGACTTAAACATATATTTAAATACAACAAACAGTTATTCTTTGGAGTGCAGAAAAGGCTTTGGTTGCTAGGGGTATATACCTTCATCACTGGGATCTTTGTCGACAAATCACCCTTTTGGGGGTAATACTAAAGAATACATACTAAACATCCCTTTGGACCCTGTCAGTTACTTCCAAATATGCCAGAGATAAAGTTACATAAGGAATTGCTTTCTCCCACCTACTGATGGGTGCCAAATATGTTACCAACTGATACTGAAGAAAAAAAATCTTCTTTCTCTTAAACTTTCTGATTGGTGCCACTGTCCATGGGATATAATTAGGGCCCTACCAAATTCACAGTCCATTTTGGTCAATTTCATGGTCATAGGATTTTAAAAATAATAAATTTCATGATTTCAGCTATTTAAATTTGAAATGTCATGATGTTGTAATTGTAGGGGTCCTGCTCCAAAAAGGAGTTTTGTGGGGGGGAAATCGCAAGGTTATTGTAGAGGGGGTTGCAATAGTGCTACCCTTACTTTTGTGCTGCTGCTGGCAGCGGCGCTGCCTTCAGAGCTGGGCACCAGGGGGAGCGGCGGCTGCTGGCCAGGAGCCCAGCTCTGAAGGCAGAGCCGCCACCATCAGCAACGCAGAAATAAGGATGGCATGGTATGGTATTGCCACCCTAATTTCTGCACTGCTGCCTGCATATCTGGGTCCTCAGTCAGCAGCTGCCACTCTCTGGCCACCCCTGAAAGCAGGGCAGAAGTAAGGTCGGCATGGAATGGTATTGCCACCCTTACTTCTGCATTGCTGCTGGTGGGGCGCTGCCTTCAGAGTTGGGTGCCCGGCCAACAGCTGCTGCTCTCCAGCTGCCCAGCTCTGAAGGCAGCATAGAAGTAAGGGAGGCAATACCGCAACCCCCCCTAAAATAACCTTGTGACCCCCCCTGCAACTCCCTTTTGGGTCAGGACCCCCAATTTGAGAAATGCTGGTCTCCTCCGTGAAATGTGTATAATATAGAGTAAAAGCATACAAAAGACCAGATTTCATGGTCCATGACGTGTTTTTCATGGCCGTGAATTTGGTAGGGCTTTAGATATAGTGGTGCTAGAAAAACCTGTTTATTACAGATAACTGTTCTAGTTACTGCACCCCTCCTTTATTCAAGTTAAGGAAAAACAAGCTATTATGTCAAAAAAGGTATCTTATAAATTTTACTATGTCTGAAACACGGATATCAAAAGTACTGGGATTTAGAATTGTGGGTGGTTCTCAATTTCATACTCCCTTTCTGACCAATACTATTGCAATCTTGAGCCCAAAGAATCATTATAAGATGGTGGTGTGATTAGATCCGCTGTGTTTCCTTTCTGATAGGATTTATTTTCCTTGTTTTGTGTTGAAAGAAATGTAAGATATGCTGTTCTGGTTGATGCTTTGCTTGGGTTTTGTGTATATATTAGTTCTGACAATTATGTGTTATCGTATATGAGTTGGGAGAAGCTTAATAACATATTATTTAAAAGGCAGGAAGAGCACCTAGCACAGACCTTGCTCTGTGAGGGAAAGCTGTATTGGATTCTTGCATCCACAGTGAGACATGTATGGAGAACTGTGACACTTTGGGGGTTTACCCAGACTGGTAGGGGCTGTTTCACTGCCTGCCCTGTAGCCCTGAGTGCTTCTGTGCAGCTTTGGCTCAGAGCCATGACATGAGCCGTCTGCTCACAGCACAATGACCTTGGCTTCCACCACTCTGGTTATTCCTTGTAGGGTGACACCAGCAGCCATTCCAGCTCCCAGTCTCCCCAAAACCATCTCCCCTGCAGTCCCTCTCACTGAAGTCTCTCAGAAGTTGTTAAGTTTGCTGCCTCCAAACAGGGCTGGCTCCAGGCACCAGCCAACCAAGCAGGTGCTTGGGGTGGTACCTGGAGGGGGGCGGCGCTCCGGCTGGTCGGGGAGAGCAGGGCTGCGGCCAGGCTCGGCACCCTCCCCTGCCGCGCTCCCGGCCAGGGGCGGCGGGAGGCTTTTTTGCCTGGGGCGGCAAAAAAGCCAGAGCCAGCCCTGCCTCCAAAGAGGCCCTCACCATCCTGTTAGTTGAGCTGGGGACTTCACCCTTCATTTTAATACACAGCACTGAGGTGGTTTTGTAATAAAACAAGAATAAGTTTATTAATAAAGAACAGATATTTAAGTGATAATAAGCAAGACTAGAAGATACAGATATAGTTACAAGTAAAACAAAAACACGCTTTCTAGTGACTAAAACTAAACTTACAGCAAGTTACAATTTTTATCTAGGCAGGTTTTGCACCTACAGCCAGTTCCAGCTACTCTTGGTTTTCAGGCCAAGAGAATCCACTTTTCATGAGCTCAAAGGGTGCTGCTCCCCCTTTGTCCCCTAAGTGATGGATGGATGCCTTTACATATATTTCCCAGTCTATTGTCTCTGTTTCAATAGCCAGGAAGTGCAGGCTCCATCCCCCATTGTGATTATTAAGCAATCTTTGCCACCACCACCCAACCCGGTTCATTTACCTTGATGGCTTTGTTTGCCTTCTATGTAGATGTATTTTTCATTGGCCACTGAGGTGTTATCTGGCTCAATTTACACTGGAGACACAGGAAAACAGGCAAAACAACAGGTTTGGCTTATGCATTGCTTGTAAAACACCTTTAAGAACATGTTTCCCTCATACATCTGTAATTCTTTATACACCACCTGTACATACATCACACAATAATATTAATAACTGGCTTGTTACCTCTTTGCATATGATACATGACACCTTTTAGCTACAGATTATGACAACAGTGTGTTGGGGCAATGAGTGTGTCAGGCCTGATATGAGTTATGGTATGGTGTGCCCTCTGCCAGTTGGCACTGAGGGACACCCCGGGTCAGAAAACTTATACATTTGTATGCAAACTGAGGAGCCCTGTTGTATGGCAAGGTGTTCTACTTAGCAGGATCTCTCCCATGACTCAGCAGTCTAGAACAAAAACAGGCCAATTTAATTTTCTCTATATTGCCTATTTCTTGTGCTGCTGGTAGCCTCAAGACAAAATCCTGTGAAACTGTAGTCTTGCCTGATTGTATGTAAATTGATGTGATTTTGAAAATCAGGAGGAAGGTGGCCAGTTGGAGTACATCCCTAGTTTCAGCGAAGTACATCCCTAGTTTCATGCAAAATTTCCCAATATTTACACCCACCCCCCAAAGTTCACTGCATTATAAGTCATGGCACTAATCTAATATTTCTAAAAATCTACACAGTAGAAGGTTAGTTATTCTGTTCTTTTGTGTACCTCTCCTGTATTTTCAGTCCCATCAAGTTATGAGAATACTTGTGCGGATTCAACTTCATCTTCATATTTCCAAACCTATGTATTTGCTCCATGTTTTACAGAGCATGGGAATGGGAAAGAAGGATGCTTTTTGTATTCCTCTTAACTACATAGCTGATGGTTATCATCATCATTGGTGCTATTTATTAAGTGCTGGTAGCATATGTGGTTCTGCACAAAAATTTAAGCGACAGTCCCTGCCCCAAAGAGCTCATAGTTTAAGGACATGGAGGTGAATTACCTTACTTGTGTGGGTAGACCCATTGAGGTCAATGAAATTATGCTCATGAGTGAAGTTACTGACATGTGTAAGTGCTTTTGGATGGGGTCTTAAAGTGTTACGAAACAGAGTGTGACATCCTTACTTGTGTGGGCTAACACATTACTCTACAAGAAGTCCAACTGACTTTAACCAGACAGCTAATGGTAAAGGTACTATTCAACACCACTACGGTATCCCAGTCTGGGCACACAGAATATATACCGCCACAGCATATTTTAAGAGCAGTATTGTGCCTGTCAGGCAAAGCACTGTGTGAGGAGTGGTGCAGAACTGCACCACCACAAAGCATAGATTGGAAGGCAGGGGGGAGCACATCTGCTAGTACCAAGGCCTGGTCTACACTACATGGTTAGGTCAATGTAAGCTGCCTTGCGCTGAGCTAGCTGTGGAAGTGTCTTCACTTAAATTTAGCTCCTGATGATGTAAGTGCCTCTCTACTCTGATTTAGTAACATCATCTCCCCGAGCAGCATAGAGTCCTGGTCCATGTAGTTAGGTCAACATGTCAGTGTAGGCACTGTGTTGCTTACATCAACTGTTATGGGCTTTCAGGAGCTGTCTCACAAACAATGCCCCATACTGACAATACAACTGACACAAGTGCTCCTAGTGAGGGGGGACACCGCCGACACAAGAAGGCAAGTGTGTACACACACAAATGATTTAATAACTGCGGTGGCTGTATGCCGATGTAAGTTAGGTTGACTTCATTTGTATTGTAGACGTGGCCCAAGTGTAGGCATAGATCTTGCTGGGCATGAGTAAACTTGAAGATAACCTTGCACTCAAATCAAGCTAAACTGTAAACAGGGGTGTGACAGGAATCTTGATTTGAGTGCAAGGATAAATTGTAAATAAGGGTGTGACAGGCTCTGTGCTGGAGACTGTGTTTTTGGACTAGATGAAATAAGTGGAAACACCCTGAACTGATAAGCTTGAAATGTAGATAAGATGAAGACATCAGCAACTGGTCATTACATGATCTGCAAAGCAATTTCGGTGCTTACACAATCTGTACAATGTCCAAACCAATTAGTTTTTAAAAAGTATCAATGCTAGGAAAAACATATATGAGCTGTGTCATGTGTCACATGATTTGGAATTGTGCTATCACCCTGTATCTAAATCCCCTGTGTCTGGACATGGCCAGCATGAGTATAGAGAGTTTACATGCCTAATAGAGTGAGTAACCTAAGTAATAACCTGAAATTAAACTGAGTTTCTGGATCCCAGAGAACTGGATGAAATATTCTCCTAAAACTAAACAAGGTGTTCTGGATTAGCCAAGTGGAAAAGGTCTCAGAGGAAATCCCAACACCAAAAAGGGGAGAAGTCCCTATCCCCTCCTCCTTAAGGCAATGTGCACACCTGGTACAGTGAATTTCTGACAGGCCCTTAGGTACATCTATCCCACCCTTGCACACTTACTCAAGGGTCTCTCAGAATCAAGCACTATAGAAATCTTGCTGTGCCTAAACTCACTGCATTGTATTGTCTATGAACTTTATTGAAGTTGTTCCACACTTTGCATTTATTCTAGGCAGTATTCATGTGAGGTCACAGACAGCAATTAGAACATTCAGACTTTGATAACTATCTCCAAAGTAAATTTAAGAGAAAGTCCACAACAGTCTCTGTATTGATTTTTCCCCTTTTTTAATCCAATTTCATTTCATTTGACAAGGATAATAAAATTACGAGACTGTAGGTCTGCCTTACAAGAATATCACTGCAGGACAGCAGCTGCAGGCACATTAATGGGTCTAATCTGCCCTGGAACCAGTGCAGAGATCCCATATGTCAATAGCAGCTACGCATATAGAAGCAGTTAAGAATATGCCCATAGGCTACACAATACCAAACAAAAAGCAGTCCTGATCTTAACTGTTAACAACATATATAGCATCTGTACTATGGCAACCAAAGTAGTCATTCAACAGTACTCTCAATAATAAAAGGAGGGAAAACCACCCCACTCAGGGAATTAAATGAGTTTTGCTGATACAGGGCCTGGAGGCTAAGAAGTGTGGTATTTGTTCCATGATCATATTATATGCAGACATATGGCAATGTTCCCAGTGAATTTGTTCTTCATAAAGGTCTTGATCCTGCAAAATACTGAGTACTCTGGCCCCAATCCTGCAAAGTATTTAAGCACAGGTTTAACTTGATTTCAATGGAACTACTCATGTGCTTAAGTGCTTGGATGGATGGGGGCCAAAATGCTCAGCACCTTGCCAGATTGAACCTAAAATGTATAGAGCCATTCATGAAAGCAAGTGTAGTGAGGCTAGCCACTTAACTGGTTAAATCAGAGTCTGATCTCAGTTTATACAGATTTCAATGGACTTATATGAGGTTTGGACCAATATCAATAAGACCTGAATGTGGCCCAGTATTTTCAAGCACTATGACCACAACAGAGGTGTAAATTATGCAGGCACAAGTCTGAAAATATAGGCCACGGTATCTAGGTGATAACTGGAACAATATTGATTTGGCAAGTGAAATATTGACATACATGTTTGTAGAGGCATATTGGGCCAAATTCAAATTCTTGATATAACTCTGTTGAATGTGATGTCCTTGATCTACCCACTATGATGTCAATTCTTTCTATCCCTAAATATGGGTGTGTTTCTTGTGCATGTTGAATTGTAGTGCTGATAGACACAGGGCCGAGGCAAAAAACAGTAAACTGCTTTCACAGATACCCCGTGGCACGTGAAGAGACTCCTGTACATGTAGGCATATAGTAGACAGGAAAAAGAATGACCTCTCCCATCACTTACATAGCTCAAGACATAACAATCCTGAAATTCAGGGATATTTGGACACAGTATTATGGCTCAGCCTATTACAGAAATATGGGCTAAATATGAAATTCAAATCCAGATTTATATTCCATACACCCCCAAAGTGTACTGTGTTGGCAACCTGCAGTTTGGTTCAGGTCTACTTGATGAGTGGTAGTTCTGATTTTGTTCTTTAGTCTCACAGTTAATCTAGGGTGTGTGGAAAAAGAATAACCAAATAACATCCAAGTCTTTAAAAAACTGACATATGCTGCCTCACAAAAAAGATATTTTTCTTATGAGCTTTCTGCTGTAATGATGAGTATGTTGCACAGGGTGTCATTTTGCTACCTTGCAAAGATGCATATTGAAAAGTTTCCATTTTTTTTTATTACTCAGCAAAGGCACAAACTGAGAAAAATTCATTGAGTTTGGTCAGAATTAGACAAAAAGGCAGCTCCTTTCTACGGTGTTTGAATTCTGAGCTGGGCACCACCTTTGAACCGTTTAGATTCTGGAGCTGGCGAAGGAATGCAGCAGTCCCTGCTGTAAGCTAAACTAGCCCCAAAGGTTGCTCTAATTTTTGCTGCCCAGTGTGTCTCCCACCTGGGAGTCCAGAATAGCCAAAGCAAGGTACATTCTGAGCACGTCTCCTCCTTCCCTTCACATACCTGATGTGCCCCTATTCTGGAGCTGTGAGGGGGGGGGATGGTGCAGAGTCATTATTTCAGGAGGATTTCCCAGTGGGGTGATCTGTCAGCTTTGCAGCTACTGCACATCCTCAGAGCTAGTGTGCAGTATTTTCAGTGTATACCTGTTGGACACACTCTTGCCCTCCGTTGCTACTCAGTGTCTTCAAAGAGTCCGGGCACATAACTGGGAACCAAGAACTCCTGCGCTCTAATCCCACCTGTGAGACTGTCCCTTTTTGTGGCCTTGAGCAAGACATTTCACCTTTCTGCCGCCACTCCTGTATCTGTAAAATGGAGATAATGATGTTTTACTACCTGACAGGAGTGCTGTGAGCTTTAACTAACTTGCTGTTTTAACAATGGAAAACACAACGTTCAAGTATAAGCATCGTTTTGCTATGCTCAGCTTTTGCTGTAGTTCAGCTAAACTTGTCAAGTAGCTCAGGTTCTGCATAACTATAAGTTGTTGCTTTATGAGACTTTAAAGAGGACTACTGCATGTCTTGGATATCGCATCGGGCAGATAAAACTACTTTAGTAGGGCCTCTCCCTAAGCAAGCCAGACAATGTGCAGCACTTACATCCACTCACTGTATGCCTGGTTTGTATTTGTGTTACAATTAACCGCAAGAACATACAACAATGAAACAAATGCTTTAAGCTTTCTCTCTGAGACAATCCCTCCTGGAACTCCCTGGCACACCGGGTGGAATTTGTCCACTGCACCATCCTTTAAGACATCTCTCCCACTCTGCTTCTTCTGTATTCCCTTTGGTGTAGTTTATGCCTCCAGAATCACTAGAAAGGAATAATCACTTCATTGACTTCAACTGGTGCAGGATTTGACCCTGAGTGTCCATTTCCTTTTCTAAGAGGAAGATTTAATCAGTTTGGTTCTTTGCCTCATTGTATAGCTCTTTGATCAAGGGTTATGTAAGTTACTCTTTGAATATTGAATGTCAAAGTCCTGTTATGTTTGGTATTCACTGAAACAATTCTCCTCTGTAGCTGAGTACATACTGTGCAACTGTTTATTTTAGTACTGTTTATTTTAGCACAGAAGTCCACATATTCACATTATATTCTTTTCAGTCTCCTGGTGAGGAACAATGGTACTTGTCTGATGCTAGAAATAATTACTGGAAATTACATTTTGCTGATGTTTCAACTTAAACTACTATAGTGAAAATTAGTTTACAGCACATAATTCCAATTCTACCGCATTTCTTCAGGAAGCCTGGTCATTCAATTGTATTTTGCTTTGAAATGTAGTTTAGAATTAGTATGCTGACAAGTGCCAGACTTGCTCCATGTCCTTTCATTCTTCAAACCTTAACCATGTTTGTGAAATGCCAGACATCTAAATCAGTTTTCCCTTTGTCAGGTATGAAAGATTATTGTTCTGAGAGGTCAGAAGCCACTAAGCTAACTGAACCCAGGCCACTTGTTTGTTGTGCTATAAATAACCCACCTTGACTGATTCTACGTTAGAAATTATGAAGTATTATCACAGTATCTTTTCATTTCTAGATAAGACTATACACATGCAAATATTTCATATGTATGTGCTATGATGACGAGCCACATTTTTCAAAAGTAACTAGTGATTTGAAGTGCTTCAATTTTTGGTTGCCTAGTGGAGACACCTGAAAGGGCTCTGGTTTTTCGGAGTATGGGTGTTCAGAACTTTCTGAAAATCTTTGAGTCTCAAGTTGAGCCCCCCCAAAATTGAGGCACCCACAATTGCTAATCACTGTTGATAATCTTGTCCTTAAAACTTCACATGTATAAACTGTTCATGGGGAGAGTGCCCAGGGGAATTTTCCCCTAAAATCTTTTAGATTTGGCAAGAAATTTCTAATGACCTGGGAAGATGTTAGGAGGACAACACCAACTGCCCCTCTAAGGGATATTAATTGCACGTTTTGGAGTTCATCATGTGTTTTTTATGTTCTTATGTCTAAAAACAATTTACTGGATAGCAAAAGTCGGTCAGCCCAATTAGACGTTTATTATGGTTAAATATTGAAAAGTAAATTATGAAAAGTTCAGCAGTTACTGTGAGCTTGTTTTTTAGTTTTTGGTGGCTGAAGTCATGAGAGAGCTCATAAAAGTAAAGATGCCCATGATTGGAAAATATCATGGGAGAATGGCAAATTAAGGTACTAGCTCAGAGACATTTGCTGAATACTATCATTAGTTATTGAACATCCACATAAATTATAGAATCATAGAATTTATCAATGGCGAAGAGCCCTTGTCCATTTCCCTGCCAGTGTTGGATTATTCCCTGTTGTGTATTTACTGGTGTCTTGTTCCTGCACCATTTAGCTGAACCAGGCTGAACTTGGCCAGGTTGGATAAATGGGGCCCAGATTCTAAACTGACATGAGCGTTTTGCTACATAAGCACAACCAAAGCCCATAAGCGAGTTTTGGGGGACAATGAATTCCATTAACTCTGCCTAAGTAAAGCAGATTTAAAGGCCCCCACAGCTTTAGTTCCCTTGCAGTTTACTGAGGAGATGCCCTTATATACACAGACATTTTCACTCCCCAGTAGCCTCTGCCAGGCTGCCACCCCCATCCTGATACCCCCAGGGAATGAAAAATCACCCATTATCACACAGGGCCATTCCCTCTTCCTGAAGGAAGTGAAAAGGACCCACACAGCCATTACTTCTGCCTGAGGGAAGAGGAGAACCAGCCTTACACAACATGCGGGATGGGGGAACCTAATAATATAACTTTAAGGATTAGCACTAGCTACAAGCAAACAGGTGGCTGACATACAAAATCTTTACATAAAACTCACTGTGTGCAATCCCATCTTGCCCAGGCACTTTGTTATTAAACCAGTTTAATGTGTCTTGCCTCCCTAAAAGACAAAGAGAATATCCACAACTCATCTCCTGCTCTTGGAGAAGGGGTGAAAGAGTCCAGGCCCACTGCTCAGTGGAAGGAAAGAGAAGTGATGCCCCGCTCCCCGCCTAATAAGGATGGTATTAAGATAGACCTGACCCCCGCCCTCCACCCTCCCCCCCCCAACACTGACAATGGGAGGTGGAGGGGTGGGGGTTGGCAGAGGCATTGTGTGTCCTGGGGAGGAATTGTTGCAAGGCCTAATGTGAGAAATAAGGGTTCTGGAGGAGAAAGAGGGCCACAGGACCTGGTAGAGGCTGCCACAGAGTCCAGTAATTCTGACAAGTTTTGGATCGGTATCCAGACTCCCATAACAAATAAAAATCCATTACACTTCTATCATGCCCCCCACTGAGGAGACCTATGGGGTTTTAGGCTTTCTTTCCACATGCCCCTCCTGACTCTGAGACCTGCTGGGCACCAAACTGGCCCCTGGGGCAAGTTAGAGCAGCCAAAGCTGGTCTAACTTGTCCTGATGGGTAGTGGTTGTCAAGGGACCATCTTGCTAGCCAGGATTGCCAGACCACATCATGCTCCAGCCCCCTCTTGTCCACTAACAAGCCTTCTTGCTTCCTTAGCTGGCACTGGAGCACTCACTCTACCAAAGGGGGCCAATACCACGGGACTCCTTAGCTATAGCCATAAATCAGCTTTAGATATCTTTTGTGCTGCTGGAACAGCATGAAGGGCACTTGAGGGGACAAGGATATGGCCCTACAGATTTTCTACTCTCTGAATTTTTTTTTCTCTCTTACCCCTTGAGGTTTTTTCATTTCTCCTCCTCTCCCTCCAATTTCAGTCTCAGATTCTCCTGAAAGGTAGGCTTTGAACTGCATTTTCTCATTTTGCTATTTCTTTCATTTCTCGCTGTGTTCCTCTCTCCGTCTGTCTCCTCCACCCCATCCGGTTCCATCAGCAAGACTAAAATAGGCCCTATTCCTGCTGTGGCAAGCCTTATTAGACAATCAAGTTGTTTGATGAGTGAAAGGGCAGGCCTGATTTGACAGTGGGGGTCTCATCAAATGTTGATTAAGGTTGTAAGATGATACATTAGTTGATAGCTAAGATCAATATAATTGCACCAGTGAAACATTAATGATACCTGTGTAACAGGAGCAGTAGAAAAATCTAAAGCTGGGAAGCCAAACACAAATAACCCCCTTGTCAATAAGCGTATCAGCTATACATTATATCAGACTTTAGAATGCGCTTCCCTTGAAGGGCACTCAGAAGATTCAGCTAGTGCAGAACACAGTTGCCTACCTACATAGATATGCCTCTCACATGAAGAATACTACACAAGCGCCCCCACTGGTGGCACAAACTTCCAGTTTCTTTACGGATGTTTGATTTAATCTGTAATCAACCCCTATCTGGTTTGTACCTTTACCTTAGTAACCACTCGTTGCCCAATGCTCCAGTCCAGCAGTGGAAATCAGCTAGAGCTCTCTCATTGCCAGTCCCTTCTTTACAAATAGGGAGAGTGCTTTTTCAGTGGACAACCTTCAACTCTGGGATCTCCTTCCCCTGTTGCACTGGCAAAGCTCTGGTTTCTGAACCTTAGGGAATAATTATTTATATAGGCTTTTGCTTGAAGGGTTTTGAGTTTCCTCACAGGGTGGCGTTTTCCTTTGAGTTTTTTACTAGAGTGATGTTGTGTCAGTCTAGTTTGTTTTAATGTATGTGATGTTGCAGTCTGTGTGTACTGACTGGCACATTTTAGAATCTGAAGGAATATTTTATTGTGGAGAATGAGTTGATGCACCATACTGCAAAGCTCAGACTGCAGTGTAGCAGGGCCAGAGAAAAAGTTTGCCAGAGTGGTACATCTGAATTCTAGTTTATAGATACTTATATTCCTATCAGCATTGTCAAATCACAATTAAATAAAGTGTCCTAACTATAACCAGAAATGGATAATTAATTTTATTAAAGATTTATGGCAAGGTGAATCTCTTCTAAATTCACCAATGTTAGCTTTAACAATTGTGGACTGGTCAAATGGCAGTTAATTTGCTTCTATTTTTACCCCATAGCACATAGCCTTGCCATCAAAGCACTTTTAAAGATGAAGAGCGGGGACTGTCTATGGCAGGATGCTTGGAATATTGAAAGCATCCTTGTGATTGTTTTAAGACCTGGTATCTTGTGAAGCACGGGGCTAAATTTTTTCATAGTGTGGACCATACCTTTTGCAGAGAGATTGTCTTGTAGGTTACTCCCTCCCATTCATGATCATGCAAAACAACTTCCTTCCCATTCATGATTGCATATTGCCTCCATAGAAAATATAGCAATTGTTCACAAATGAAGTAAACAATTACTAGATGTTACTGGAAAATTGACCCTTTTCCAGTTCTGTGTACTAATGATCTATATCAGTTGCATCCATTTAACTAAATTGGTGTAGAAACTGACTTAGTTAAATCAGTGCAACCATTGTGTGGCCATCTGAAAACAGTTTAATGGTATCGAATAACATTTTTTTGAGTGTAGACAAGGCCTCAGTGGTTGCTCAACTGTGGGGCCACTACTGGTTGTGATATGACCTCCTTGTTTCAAGCTGCTGCTGTAGCTTCATTGCAAGGAGTCTGAAGATTTGAAAAAGCATCCGGAAATAAGGAGCAGAAACCAGTGTTGGCTTTCTTTACAATGTAGCACTGTTACATGAGAAAAGAAAAAAAGGAAACATGGACCACCTAGGGGAAGAGCGATACCAGTGGAACTGGAGTTGCCAGCCACCAGCAGAAGAAAAACGTCCATAGGAGAAGGAAATGAGGTACCTGTGCAGCATGTCTAGGAAGATAAGGGAGAATGGAACCAAACAGCAAGGGCAAGTGTGCAAGGGAGAGGATGACCAGGCAACAGAGACATGTATGCAGGAGGAGAAAGAGAATAGACCAAGCTCTCTGTGCAGAGGAGCAGGGGACAGGGTGGGGGACAGGCGACGCAGAGATAGGAGAAGAACAAATGGGTGGGGAGATGAAATGAAGAGAAAGGCAGACTGTGTGGTTAAATGACAAAATACTTACTGTAATAAAGACAATGATTTACTGTATATACTTTCCAGAACATGTCAAAAAATGGGGAAAATCCTCATGAAAATCTGTGATTTTTTTTTCCTGTTTGTTTTTTCCAGGTGAACATCTCCTTTACTATCCCAATTCAATTCTGAATTGGTTTTAGTGGCTGCTGTCACTAGAGCTATTAGCAGTAGATCTAATGCTCTGTATCTGAAAGTCTATAATCCGAGCTCTCAAATGGGATAAAGCATTAATTGCTGGGAGTAAACAAGAACTTTGTAAAGTGCTTTGAGATCTGCTGATGTAAATCACTAGGTAAGAGCTAAGTATTATTAATTGTTATTATTATTTTATTATTACTATGGCCTGTGTTTGACACACAGCATCTTAACCTGTGATTTAGTCAGTCTGGCCATAGATGGGACTCCAAAATATGTGAAGCAGAAATAAATTCATAGAAACCAGATGTAGGAAATGTCTATTTAGGAATATTATGCTTATAAAAATGGAGGTGTATAAACAGACTAGTTTATTCCTGGAAGAATTTTCTTCATTACTGGCACCATATTTAGAGTAATTAATTTTCAGCCAGATTTCTTCCCGGCTATAACTTGGATTACACTTACAAGGGAATCTAGGCAACTATAAGGAACTTAAGGAAGCAGCTGCTTCTGTCTCAGCACATTGACATACTAAAATTTCTTAGCAACATGTTACTATATTCCTGAAGCTATCAAATATTGCTATGCAAATATCATAAAAACAATTTTACAGTTTTAACCCTTGAATACATATGGCATCAAGCATCTGTTTTATTTTGATCTGACCAAGATGTGACACCTAGTGCTTTGCTATTATGATGTGAAATTAAGTAATCATGCATTCTGAATAAAAGATATCCTCTCTTTAACCTGGATCACTGTCTGGGTTTCAGATCACCAGAACAATAAATTAATTTTGCTGCATGCCTGGGACTCACTTTGCCACCTTCTTTCCAGCTGATGAAATGCACAGTGTTATCTCCTTCAGATTATGTGACCTCATCTCTTTGGGCCAGGATTCCACATTCCTGTTGAGAAGAGCTTCTAGAAATTTGTGGGAAATTTTTGCCAACTCTACAGAATTTTCTTTTCTAGAATCTGTAGAAATTTAATAGATATATAAAAATACAAGGTCTTCCAAACAAATTCATTAATAAATATTCATGAAAATACTAAATTTGTAAATTATTTATATCTAATTGAACAGTTAAAATAAAATTAACTTTATTTAATATTTTATTGTTTTTTTGTCTTCTTTAAAAAAAAAAAAACTTACCACCTCATATCTTTCATCTCTACCGCCCCCGCTGATCTTCCACTCTCTCCTAGATCTTCTCTCTTCTTCACTACAGTCCCATTTTGATAACAAAAACCTAATATGACAGAACTTGATTTGTGTCTTTAAAATGTGCAACCTTTTCCCCAAGGATGTGATTTCAAATCCAGTCTTACTAGGTAAGCATATCAGCTGAATGCTTAAAATAATGCATAATGCAGTAATTAGTGTTGACATTTAAACTGTCATGTTGAGGTTTCAGACTTAAATTAGTTCATATGAATGGTGCTGTTTATAGCTCTTAGTGCTATCTTTTTCAGTCTGCCTGCAGACTCAGAAAGGCAGTACTGAATTGGTTCACACTCTTCAAAGCTAGAAAATTAATTTTGTTTAAATGGAAGCTTAAGTATTGCAGAAAACATTAGGAATACCAAAAAAAAAACCACCCCAAAAACTTAATGGGGGAACCTAAATTCATCCACTCCACACTCTTAAACTTGTAAGGCAGCTACTGAGAATTTACTTCTCTATGTAGATTATCTTCAGTTCCTGTGAACCAAACAAAATCAAATCATTTGTGGCTATGACAGACCAGAGAACTCACCTACTGAGCAGGTAGCTTTTAAGAAGAAAACTCTCCAAATCTATGCACCTCAAGGAAGTTTAATTCATGACAAAGGTAAAATTAAAATAAAATGAAATAAGCATCTAACTATATTATTTTCATCCTAGGTCTGAGCCTTTTCCTCTCCTGACTGATAGCTCACAGAGTGGCTTCTCATTTAGGCCCAGTGGACAAATTAGTGTCCCTAATTGGGCCTAGAAGAGGATTGTTCATCAGGGGTTGATGCTCTAGCAAACAGGTTGCTCAACTATTCTAGGTACTCATCTGCTTGTCTAACAATTAAGATTTACTTGTTGGAGATCATGTCATATTCACTTCTAGGAATGGCAACCATGGGAATTGACCTTGCTTTGGGACGATAGTAATAGCAAATTGTTTCAGTGAATGCCAAAGAAGCAATAATATAGGTTCCTGGGGATTTGGGAGAGTTTTTTTTCAGCTTGTTGTTAACATTCTCCATAAAGAATAATGGCATGACACCATTTAGAGAGCATTATGAAAATGTTCCTATAGAAAAGTTTACATCAAACCCCCGCAAAAAAAGTTTACACTGCTACACATGAGAATCATGTTAGTCACAACTGAAGAGGATTCCGACTTTCTGATTGATAAAATACCTTAGCCATGGGGAACATCTTAAAATTAAGAAAGTGAGACTGTAAGGAAAAGTTTTTGAGGCCCAGGGTATATTTTCTTTATTTATGTACAGTACTTAGCACAGTGGAGTCTGCCTCCCCCTAGGCAACACAGTATAAATCATTAATAACAAGCATTGCTGATGAGCTCGCCGGGGTTAAAATCGTATACTACTGTTTGTGGGCTGTTTCTTCTGACTAATCCATTTTATAATCAGAATGAACAAAAGTTTATAGCCTCTTACCCTGTGCTTCAACAGAGCTGGTTTCAGTAAGAATGACTCTTTGCAGTACAATGGCAATTGCTAGCTATAGGCTCGGAAATCACTGTTTTCACAGATAATATAATTTCCTTCACTTAATCCATTGTGAGAAGTACCTTTCTAACCCTGACTTTCCTTCCAAATTATTGTGCTAAGGAAAGCTCAGGATTCCCTCGTCCATTTAAAAAAAATTGCATAGGAAAGATGACTCCTGATTTCCTCTGATATATGTGACACTGGAATCAAGTCCGATGAGTCTTGTGGTTGGGTCTCTCTAAGTTAGGGGGGACGGGGATAGTATCTATATGTTCAGGAGGTCATGCCCAATATTGCCTCCTGGTATCAAAAGGGAAAGTCCCCTCATTGCCATGCAAGATGGGACCCTTTTTGCAGAGACAACTGCTGTTCCATTGTGTGCGCACACAACTCAGCAGCATGGCATCTGTCATTGTCTGGATTGCCCTGCAATTGCATAGTAGCAGTCATAGACGGGATCTAGAAGGAGGTAATACTGCTCTAAGAGTAGAAATCTAGAAGTAGTGCAAAGGACAGTGGCAGGGAAGGTACAGGACACCACCTCCCTGGTTCTACCCTTTCTGTCTCCTCAATCTGCTGAATGTCTTAAGCATGGGGTGAGGGATGGCAGGTGATTACATGAAGCCCACATTCCTATTTCTATGCTGAAAGAGGACCCTTCCGTACATCTTATTCAATTCAGATTTTAAGTAGGATCAGCAAAGCAGGGACAATCGATTAGTGTTTTCATATGTCAAGGAAACATATTTTACTATTCCAATCTATAATCTCCCTGAATGATTTGTTCAATACCGCTAGGAAAGAAATATGACCATTGTTGTTTCTTCTGTTCTACCATGAGCACTCTGATATTTCTTTGGGATTTTTTCAAAGAGTCTGCTATAAGAGCAATTAAATACCGCACTTGAATGCTCTGATACTTTCTTTTCAAAATCCAGGTAATTTGAAGGACTGACTGGGCAGCAGAAGTAAGAATATTGGAAAATTTGGGAGCTTTGAACAAGAAGGCACCTCTTTGGGGAATATACACACATATTAACCTTTTATTTATCAAATGTGCTGAGTTTATAAAGTTGTTAATTGACAACAAGTTTTCATCAAGCTGGAATTGTATTTCTCATTAGGAAAAATCAGAATGGTAAAAAGGTAGAGCAAGAAAGCAAAAGTATCCACCAAATAACTATTCAAATAGCTAGTTATTCAATAGCTTACAATATTTCCACATTCCACCAATATCTCAGGCTTTATATTAAGAAGAGATGTCACTCCCCAGTTCCATGCTTGTGTAATACAGTGTCATCGCCTCCTTCCTTCAGGGCATTCTGGGAACTGCAGCTACTGAGAACCCTCCAGTTCCCTCCTCCTGCCCCTGGCCTTGTCTTGTGAGCTGGGCTGTGTCAGGCACAGTGGCCCCTAGTGGCAGCCAACATCTTTGCAGCCCACTTGTGTGGAGAAAAAAGGAAATTCTGTGCATCCAACATTAATTTCTGCAAAATTCTGCATTGCGCAGTGGCACAGAATTCCCCCAGGAGTACATGGGTTCACAGATAGTCCCCTTGGGCATTCCAGTTTCTTTTGCCACCTAGACAAGCTGGACTTAGAGATAGTTGGTTGCCATACACCAAAGATCACAAACTATTCAGGTTGCTTCCAGTCCCAAGAGACCAGTTACTTACCCCAGGTCAATTTGTACATTAGATCTCTAACCAAAGACAATGCTTGTAGCCAGTCCCATAATAAATTAACTAAAGATTTATTAATTAGGAAAAAGAAAGGACAGTGTTAATACAAGATTAAAGCAGGCAAACATATGTACACGGATGAGTTACAAGTTTTTGGTTTTAAAAGGTGACAGAGTTGTAGTAATCTGTCAGCTCTGAATGTCTTTTAGGGCTAACCCAGATTGACCTTAGGGATCTCTGCTTCTGTTTCATAAACTTCAGCACTGTGAGAGTCCTAACAGCAAAATAGAATGAAAAAAATTCTTGTCAGCTATTTTTATATCCTTCTTCCAGAATTCAAGCTAATAGGATGAGCCCTTTTGCAAGTAGCCCCTTCATGGGTATGAAGGGGCAATTAACAAAGTCCTAGAACTGTGATGTCCCACACTGGCCCATTTACTTTTGATACCTTCTTGATGGTTAGGAGACGAGTCCTCTTGACTAAGTTTACAGTTTCAGAGCCAACATTTTTAGTCATAAAGCAAAAACTCAAATATTATGTTATAGCATGTGATAAAGATATTATAAGTGAAATTAATGCATGCAGCAACTAACAAACATTTCATAAACACTAAACACATTTTTATGGTTAAAAAATGTATTGAACTTATACTAACACATATGTGCAACAAACTGGTTTCCAGCAATGAATTTGTCAGTGCTTGGCTGTGGCCTAAAGCCTTGGCAGGAGCTGGCATCTGGTCAGCCAGCATCACACTCACTACTTTCATTCTCATTTCAAATATTTCATGTGCGCCCTTGCGAAAACAATGGAAGTTGCAGTCTATTAGTCATTAGCTCATAAGTTTGCATATCCACTGGAGTACTGTCAGTTGCAATATACATTTTCCTGACTACATCAAATAAAAATGCTTTCTCAGTCCCAAAATTTGAAATGAAGAGGTTATATAGGTTTTCTAGCATTGAGAGCTGCGGAATCAATTTCTATACTACTTTGCTAAGGCCTTCAAATATAGAATTGATCATATATGTTTGTCAGATAAAAACTGAGGTGAATTTTCTCCAATCTATCATCTGTAAGGTCATCAATTGCCGTCTGATGAATGCCACTTTGGATTTCAATCTTGTGATCACCAGACAAACCATCCATTTTCTGAACAAAGATTTCAAAATTGATGTCTGTATTCACTTTATATACTGGGGTCATGGTGAGATGCAACTTAGCCAAAGCTTCCATGTAATCATCCAGAGAATCAATGACAAACAGCAGTGCCCCAATGTCTCTGCAAATCATCTCATAGTCATGGAGGGTCAAAAAAGAAGTCGATTTGCCCAGGCAAGTCCCATATTACATTTCATCATCTCTGGTCTCCAGCTCTCCTCTAAGAAAGAATGAACCTTGTCTCCATTATCTGCTAGCCCAACATGAGTATTTTCCTCCTTCTCTTTCCTAGAGCTTCCTCATTGCCTGACTCATCCTGGCCATGCTCCTCTCACCCACATGGCTCCCTGCTGAGCCAACTCCCCATCTATATGCCACTCCTTTGACATGAATAGCTACATTCTGAGGTGAGTGGGACATTTAGTCCTTGCTAGATTTTCTATTTGGACTGCCACAACAGGTGCCAATTGTTTTGCAGATGCTTGTTCAGTAGGAAGTGGACTGAGTCCACCAAATCATTTTGTACAATCCTCAGACAGGTAATAATGTTATTTATTTATTCACATTTCTAAAATATGCTGATCACACTCTAAGCGTATGCGCAATTTCGAAAAAAAAACAATTAAAGTGCAGCTTTCCTTTGTGATAATGCACATTCATGTTCTATGTTCACTGTCTCTTTCTGTATCAAATGTGCTGAGTTTATAAAGTTGTTAATTGACAACACTGCCAGTTAAATTGGGGTCCTTCCTTCCTACACATCATCAGGAGTAGTAAGGGTTCTACAGGTCAAACAAGATGATTATGTCGAGCTTCTAAACATCTTTTTAGATTTTCCTCCTCTGCAACAAATATATTTTCTTTTAGCCTTAGTGTAATGCGTATGAATTATATTTTCACCTTGGCTGTATTTCTAGGATTATTTCAACAAACAGTGAAAGTTCCCAACTGCTTTCACCATCAGTTAACACTGAAACATCCTTTCTGAGTTGCTGCAGAATTCAGTATAGCACTGCTGCATATATCAAAGGGGGATTTGCTGTGTTATTTAGGTCTCATGTGCCTCATAGCAAAAAGGGCCTTGAATTTATTTCTGTGTGGTGATATGATTAAAAGACACATATCTGCCATTAGAAAAGATCATCTGTGCTGGGTACAGATCAAGGAGGCATCAGTGTTTTAGCCTTTAGTGATCATTTGTACATATTTTGAGTAAAGTACCTTTTAAGCTCATTTGAAGGCTATAATTAAAAGAGCACATTGGTCAAAGGTCATCTTTTTTAAATGAGTTTCTGATATTATTGCAGCTTTAGATAGTATTGAATGCTTTTATTTAGCTCTAATGATGAGATTCCTAGGCTTGAAAATAATTTCTTTGAACTGACTCATATAAAAATCAGTACAATAAACTGATGAAAACCTCAGCTGCTGTAATACTCATAAACTAACTAGTGTTGGGCCTGTTCAGTAGATGGACTGGAGACATGAAAAAACATGTAGTCAGCAGGGAACATTTTTCCTTTTAGGGACTTGCCTACATGGAAAAGTTTCACCAGCTATGCAGGTACAGTTAAACCACAATAGTTATACCGGTATAACCCTGCTTGGACACACATATCCAGCAAAAAAAGTGCCTGTTGTCATCTTATCCTAAACCACTTCCAAAGTAACATAAACTAAACTAGAAGTTTATCCTGGAATAAGAGTGTCCACCTGAGTTATATTGGTATAACAGTTTAAATTCACACCTCACCTTATGCCAGTATAACTTCCCATGTAGACAAGCCTTAGCTTAGTGTTGAATCAGTTGGAGGAGGCTTCTGATAATACAAAATCAAAGTCCGGACCACCTGTCAGGTCATTAAAGAGTCTATGGTACATTTTGTAAGCATAGAAGTATCAGCCCCAGTGTCCTTGCCAAATTATGATTTGCATAATTCAATCAATGGTGACCCGTTTGGGGTGGTGGTGGTCGTAGTGTCACATGACCCTCCTCAAAATACCCTGGGGGGGGGGGGGGGAACAAATTAATGGTGTTTAATTTTCAAATTAATTTTAGTTCTGCAGTTTCTCTTTAAAGTCTATTTTTGAAGTTTTTTTGTTCAAGTATGGCTACTTTTAAATCTGTTATAGAATATCCAGGGAGATTGAAGTGTTGTCCTACTGGCTTTTGTATGTTACCATTCCTGATGTCTGATTTGTGTCCATTTATTCTTTTACGTGGAGACAGTCCGGTTTGGCCAATGTACATGGCAGAGGGGCATTGCTGGCACATGATGACATATATGCCATTAATGGATGTGCAGGTGAATGAGTCCCTGATGCTGCTGCTGATGTGGTTGGGTCCTCTGATGGTGTCGCTAGAGTAGATATGGGGACAGAGTAGGCAACGAGGTTTGTTACAGGGATTGGTTCCTGAGTTAGTGTTTCTGTGGTGTTTGCAAATTTAACACCATTAATTTGGGCTTGAATAGTCACTGGGAGTGGCTGGCTCACTACAAAAGCAACTTTCCCTCTCCTGGCATTGACATCTCCTCATCAATTATTGGGAGTGGACTACATCCACCCTGATTGAATTGGCCCTGTCAGCACTGGTAGGGTAACTCCCTTCTCTTCGTGTGTCAGTATAATAATGCCTGCATCTGTCATTTTCACTCCATGCATCTGAAGAAGTGGGTTTTTACCCATGAAAGCTTATACCCAAATAAATCTGTTAGTTTTTAAGGTGTCATTGGAGTCCTCGTTGTTTTTGTGGATACAGACTAACACGGCTACCCCTCTGATATTAAAGTTACCTTTGCATTTTCCTCTTGGTGTGTGTCTGTGTACAAAGCAATTCAGAAATAGGGTAATATTAGGCATATTCACATAACTGACATGGTGTTTGGGAAAGTAAACAAACATGTGACTGCGATGCACCACAGGAAGATCATAACTCGAAGGCTGTCATGCTAAACAGCATCTCCTTCAATGACTTTTTTCCAAACTAGTTTCATTGTTGTCTATGGGGTTAGCACAATCAACAAATTCTCAAACCTAAAAGACCAAATAATCTTCATATCTTCTAAAGATCTCTCTTTCTAGTTTTATTAACACAGACAATGGGTCCATACCATGTGTGCGTGTTGTTTGAGCCCTTTTGTGCAAGTTGCTTTTAAGGAGGACTGAAAGCTGAAACATATTCTAGCAAAAGCTTGCAAAATGTCCCATTTTAGTCTCTCAGTAAAGACACTTAAAATTTTTACCAAATTGCAGAAAAAGAAAATCTAGCTATGTGCAATTTAAATTTAGTACTCTTCTTTTTTACATAGTGAAAGTCTGGCAGAGCAGCAAAATCCACAAATGTGTAGACAGTGACACAAAATAAGAAAAGAAAGAGGTCTCTAATTTTTAGACAGTGCATATAATACCACAATAAAATTATCTTAATTAGGACATCCAATAGTAGCTGTCTCCATTAAGAAGTGGTGTCTTTTTTTTAAAACAGACAGACACTTAAATTGAAACAAAATACTGAATGAAATTACACAAATAGAAATACTTTTACTACATTTCATCGTTGTTTATTTGGTAATGGTTACTACATCACAAGTGATTACACACCACTTACCCTCTTGGCACTGCCCAAATGCCACTAAGGGGCTTTTTTGCAAATACTGGCCCAATTAAACTGCAGTTATTTCTACTCATGCAGTTATGCTAATTTGGTTTCCTGGGGGCTGTCCATAGGAACACAAGGATTGCTATACTGGATCAGACACATGCTCCATCTAGTCCACTATTCTGTCTCCGGCAGTGACTGGTACCAGATGCTTCAGAGTAAGGTATAAGAACCCCACAGTAGGAAGAAGTCCCATCTAAGGGGCTATCTTGATTAAGATTATACTGCAATGTACATCTTTATAGCAGTGTCAATCTGAGCATCTCAAAGTGTTTTTCAATATTGTTTAAGCCTTTTATTGCTCCTGTGAGGTAGGTATGGAATCCCCATCACTGGAGGTTTTTAAGGACAGGATGGATAAACATCTGTCAGGGATGGTCTAGTTTTACTTAATCCTGCCTCAAAGCAGGGGCTGGAATTGATGACCTTTTGAGGTCTTGTCTAGCACCTACATTTCTAGGATTCTAAGAGGAATATCTTCACCCACAAATAAGTTGCAGCCACCTTGAGGATGGAGCGCAGCAGATGTTTAACAGCACATGGTATCACTTGAGGGCATGTCCACTCAAAACTGAAAGGGGAATGTGGGCAGGCAGAATGTAACATTTCTATGATTCTCAGAGTGCTGGTTACTGAATCACCAGCATCACTTCCTGCAGCAACCAGGTCTCCTTTGAAGGACTCTTAACCACATATTGATCAGGTTCAACCTTGCATCATTTAGGAGATCTGATGGAATCACAGCATGTGTGTGGCTCCTTTATAACAGTACTGTTTCTATTTAGTGTAGCCACTGTACAATATTTTGTATGCTGGTAGTGAAAGTCAAGCAGGTATAATTCATATAACCCTCTGATTGATTAGGGTTTGAAAAAGATGTTCATACTTTCCCCCCGCAAAGGGTTTGTTTCTCAGGGGCTGCAGGAAGATGCTTGTGGCTCACAAAGTCAGAGTTGCCCACCCTTCCACCATGTCCCATCTCCATCCCCGACATGCTGTCTCTCCCTTTACACCAGGGATGAGGATCATTCCAGAGGTAGGAGAGCCACCACTGCCAGATTTCTGTCACTTTAAGAGTATTTTGTGCTGCTTATGTAGTGTAAAGTGGTCTTACTGGCCTGGAGAATCTGCCTTGTAATGTTCACAGAAGAAAGAACCCTAACCTATGACACTTGATTTGAAGATTCCTAATAATGGCAAACTTGGGAAATACAAAGAAATGCAAATTGAAGTCTGCAAATATAATCTCTAGTAGTACTGGATGAAGAAAAGAGACATGCACCTCCCCATTTCCAGCAATGCTGCTTTAAATAACTATAGAGTTGGGGGAAATATCAGCCCAAATATCTTGCTAATCCAATGATTTTTTTTACCAGAGTGAGCACTTCAGGTCTGAGCCCCTTGTGTAGTGTGGAACAATGGGAGGAGATGCAGAGCTGCTGGTACCAGATAATTTAGCAGTGATGTCCAAGCCCTTTAGTGCAAGAAAATGCTTTACATCCATTTGTTCTAATGATGCAAGGTGGATGAATGGAATTGTGCCCTTTGTTGCTTTCATAAGAAATGATGTACTGACAATATTTTAAACATAGGGCTTCTACAAATGTCCCCCCCTCCAGCCATACTAAATGCTGTGACACCAGGCTGCGGTGTTTGTAGAGAGAATGGGTGAAGGATTTTATTCAAAACTATCTATTTGATTTGTAGCCATAACCAAGGAAGGAGGACTGACTGCTGTTTAGCCTGAAAAGTAAAGGAAGAGGTGGGAAATTCGGGAGAATGCCCTCCCCTTGGGAATTATTATTTTTTAAAATACACAGTGATGATTCTGAAGGCAGTATTTGTATGTGACCTAAGAATGTGATTTTTGCAGGAGTGACTTAATAGTGTCTAGGGGACGGGTACATTTAATCAGAAACAGAGAAATTTCTCTTATCTTCCCTTCAATTTAGTGAAATTTTAACAAGGTGTTCCCAAGTGTCCCCTCTCTAGCACTACCCTGGATACAAGATGTACTATGCATGTCCTTGATCTATCCCATTTCTGTGAACGTGCATCAGGTCCTTCTCAGATGGCCTGGACTGCTTTCAAAAATACTGTGTGTATATGTTATGAGGGCAGCAGGAAATAATTTTTATTCACTCATTTTCTCAGTCCACTTTCCCATTTTATCTCTTCCCTCTGGTCCTTAACGTTTCCATAAGTGTCTAGATATTATCCTCCCTCCTCCACCATAGGTTTATTACTGTCCCAGATCAGCTATGAGTGTCCTGCAGCTATCTAAGACACCGGCTCTCAACTTGAGGGCTGCACACTGGTGTTTGGTGTGTGTGATAGTGATGGGGGTGGAGGGGGGAAAAGCTGACCAACTTTATGGCTGGATGAAAGGGGGTTCTGAATCCATGGTAGGGAAAACCTGGAACGTTTTTCTGTTGTAACATGATTACAATATGGAAATTAACTTAGCAAACTGCCCTACCAGGCGCTGGCGCAGCTGTCCCTTTGATCTGAAGCCTCTGGGCAGAGCAGGGAGCAGTGTTTACTACAGGTATTGCGGGCGGAGGGCAGATGCAGTGACATGTTCTCTAGCTTCACCTGCTGCCTTTGCCCCGGCATTTTAGCAGCTAGAAGCAGTGCTCGCCATCGGTCCTGTGGTGTAGGAGCCGCACTGGCAGAGTGCAGGAGTAAGGGGAGGAGGCGAGAGACAAGGGACAGCCCGAGACTGGGGGAAGGGGGTAATGAAATAACAGCGGGGAGGAGCAAGGCTGGATCGCGGCCTGAATTACACACAACAACCAAACTCTAATAGATTTCCTCGTCTCGCTCTCCCCTTCCTCGCCCCCCCCCCCCCCCCCGCGCAACTTTGCAGTGTCAGTTTGGAGCACACATGTCTCGTCCCGCCCCAGAGGTCCCAGCCGCCTCCCCATGGCAGCGAGGGTCAATAGAGGGCAGCAGGCAGCTGCCTTCCCAGTGCACAGGGCAGGCAAGGTGGGAATTTCCGAGCTTGCAGGTGAAACGCTGCGCTTGAACCTTCCTCCGCCTCCCCGGCCCGCCCAGCCCGGCCGCTGCCCCCTGTCCCTCCCTGGCCGGAGGTGGAGCGGGGGCAGTCCCGGCGCAGGCGCCCTCCCCGCTCTGAGCGTGTGCGCGCGCCCTGTCGGAGCGGGGAGCAGGTGGGAGCCCGGCAGCCCCGCGGGGCGAGTACCTCGGCGCCTCAGGGCAGAGTGGCGGCGCAGACTCGGCGGGCAGCCGGGCGGGCGCCGGGGCTAGCAGCGCCAGTGCACGGGCGGCCGCCGCGGGACCTTTCCCCCAGCCGCCGCCACTACAGGTTGCATCGCGCTCCGCCTCAGCAGCAGCAGCTCCCCCTGGCCGCCCCGCGGCGCGGCTCCCGCTGCAGGAGGGGCTGCATCTCCCCCGCCCCCTTCTCTCTGCCGGGCGGCGCTGCAGAGGGCGGAGCTGGGAGCCGGGGAGGGCTGGCCCCGGTGCCTGGCTCCCGGCGGGCGGCGCTGCTGGGTTGCTCTGGGAGGCTCCCCGGGGCTGGGCGCGGAGCTGCGGGCTCGGGGGTGTGAGCGGCCGGGTAGGGCGCCCCCAGGATGCTGCGGTTCCTGCGCAGGACCTTTGGCCGGCGGTCGATGCAGCGCTACGGGCGAGGAGCTGGACGTGGAGCCGGGCGAGGAGGCGCCTTTGGGGCGGGGGACGAGCGGGACGGGGGGCTGAGAGGAGCCGTCGCCGCGGAGGGGTTCCCCTCTTCCCCGCACCCCGGAGGAGCTGGGCACAGCGCCGGAGCCGCCGTCCACATCCCGGCGGCCGGAGACAGCAAAGCGGCGCTGCACTGCCGGGTCCTCCTGCTGGACGGGACCGACGTCAACGTGGAGCTGCCGGTGAGTACCAAGCTGTAGCCCCCCCGTACAGCTCCCTAGTACTGCGCTGCAGCCCCCCGTGAGTACCACACACTTGTCTGCACGCGCACTCCTCCCTCCCCGATAGATGCACCTTGTGGAGCCCCTTGACACGCCCCTGCCCCCCAGCGTGCGTTACATGCACCTGCCCTCCAGGTGACTAGACTGGCGGCCCCTGTTTGCCCCTCTCCTTTCCCCGGGGGCTCCCTCTTCCACTCGGTACAAACCACCCGCATCTGCTTCTTCCTCCCCGGCAGTGCGTACGGAGGAAACACCCACCTGTTCCCCTCCCCCCGTGAGCTGCACCTGCTCCTCACCCCCGGGACTGCCACGATCCCTGGGTTAGGGCGCTCGGGGTGCGTGTGTGCCCGGTGGGGGCGTGCTGCATAGGCAGGGGGAGCCGCCATCTCCTCCCTCTCTCCCCCGCGCATCTGAGCTGCTACATTGTAATGGCTTCGTGCTCATGTTAATGCCGTTTGTGTGCCCCCCCCCCAGTGATGGGGGGGATCCGCGGTGCAAGGGGCCTGGGGATGTGTGGGGCGCTGTAGCTGCCCCCTTGGGGTTTCTGCCTTTCCTGTTTCCTCCCGCCTCGGTTCAGCAAGAGGCGGTCACTGCGCCTGTAGTCCGCACCTGTAGCTCTGCAGGGAAAAGCAAAGAGCCGGGCTTGTCTCTGGGGTCACGCCGCTGGTTCAGGCCCCTTTGGCCGGGGGGGCGGCTTGTTGTGTTTGGGGGGCGGGGGTCGCATCTAGTGTTCGCCGTGCGGCGCTATTCGGGGAGGGAGCGAGTAAGCCCCCCCCCCAACTTCTTTGCGGTTCCTGGCAGGCGATAAGCCTGGCTGTCTAAAGTGCAGGAACGGCTCCGTATTAGGCCTGGTAATGTCACACACCCAGGTGCACGCTGACATTTCCGACTGAAGTTGCAGGATTGCTGTGTCAGACTGTGCCAACGTTGTACCTTATGACTGAGGCATAATTCTCTCCTTGTCCCGCACGGGTATCGCTCTTACGGGCTGGGGTGGGGGGCGGGGTTCTCTC
The DNA here is from genome assembly GCF_011386835.1 of Chrysemys picta bellii. Taxonomy (NCBI): domain Eukaryota; kingdom Metazoa; phylum Chordata; order Testudines; family Emydidae; genus Chrysemys; species Chrysemys picta. The sequence continues at coordinate 113,899,522 of NC_088792.1, read as the reverse complement.
TGCGGTGAATACACAAGGGTAGTAGCGGCGTAGGTAACTACAAGGGTCCTCGGTTTCTTGTACAGACACGTCTCTCTTCTCAGCTTTACCCGGCTGCGCGCGGCATTCTCTGCCCCTCTCTGAAACATGCTGCTGAGAGATCCACTGGGATCTGCTGCTGCCTTGACTTTAACAGAGTTCAGCTGAAAATTGAATTCTTGACAGCCCATAGTTGGGTTGCTTTGAGCTGCTACAGCTCACCCAACTCTGGGAGTTAAGTACTATGGTATTAGATTTGCATTTCTTATAAATTATAATACATTTTGCGAGTCCTCTTTCTTTGGTTGTTTTTGGACTGTCCCCTTTTTTTTAATTACAAACTTCGAAGCTTGTTCCTGAGTTCTTCTTGTGCCAACAGTGAAGTTTATTTCAATTTAACTATATTTGTACATGGTATGGTTTCAGGGGTCGTTTTAAAATTACAGTAATATTAAAAATATATAATGGCTTGCAAGTGTAAGACTAAAGATTTAAGAGTTCCACATAAATTTCTGGGAGACATGTAAGAAGTACATATTCCAGAGATCCAGATATTCTCCTTTCTCCCACCCACTTTGTGCAATTGATGTTCAGAGTTTGCAATTCTTTTATTGAGTAGTCAGTTGTAGTACCAAAATTAGAAGAAATATCCCCTTTCCAATGTATTTGGCGCTCTATGAACTAGGGTAGGAAACTATATTAATATAACTTCAACAGTATAATTAATTACAAGATGTGTAATTTCGACAGTATGAAAAAAGAACTGGTTCCAGAATATTTATTTTCATTGTAAGCTTTTGACTGTTTATTCTGTGTGCACCCACTTATGCTGTTTCAGAGTAGCAGCCGTGTTAGTCTGTATCCGCAAAAAGAAGAACAGGAGTACTTGTGGCACCTTAGAGACTAACAAATTTATTAGAGCATAAGCTTTCGTGGACTACAGCCCACTTCTTCGGATGCATATAGAATGGAACATATATTGAGGAGATATATATACACACATACAGAGAGCATAAACAGGTGGGAGTTGTCTTACCACCTCTGAGAGGCCAATTAATTAAGAGAAAAAAAACTTTTGAAGTGATAATCAAGCTAGCCCAGTACAGACAGTTAGATAACAAGTGTGAGAATACTTACAAGGGGAGATAGATTCAATGTTTGTAATTGCTCAGCCATTCCCAGTCCTTATTCAAACCGGAGTTGATTGTGTCTAGTTTGCATATCAATTCTAGCTCAGCAGTTTCTCGTTGGAGTCTGTTTTTGAAGTTTTTCTGTTGTAATATAGCCACCCGCAGGTCTGTCACTGAATGACCAGACAGGTTAAAGTGTTCTCCCACTGGTTTTTGAGTATTTTGATTCCTGATGTCAGATTTGTGTCCATTAATTCTTTTGCGTAGAGACTGTCTGGTTTGGCCAATGTACATGGCAGAGGGGCATTGCTGGCACATGATGGCATATATCACATTGGTAGATGTGCAGGTGAACGAGCCCCTGATGGTATGGCTGATGTGATTAGGTCCTATGATGATGTCACTTATGCTGTGTGCACACTTAACCAACAGAATTTGGCACCATGATGGTCTCTGCTCAAGAGAAACCCAAGAGTTAGAATAGCAGTGTTGCAGGTCAGGTTTGGGGTGTGTAGGTAGAGATATCTGGGGAAGCTTGCAGGGCATCTACCTCGCTTAAGACAATGTTAGTAATTCCTCTCTCCCTTTCAAACTATCATCAATTTTCAAGATAGTGGAAATCTTGGTATGCCTTAGAGGAAAGAGCGAATAATGTTCTGGGTCTGAATCACAATTTATTATAGTGCTAATTTTACTTCTGAGCAAAAAAATGTTTTCTAAGGAAGAATTTTAATAAGAAATCGGGTAAAATCAATATATTAAGGATTTACTTACAAAAGTTTATGTAGTTAAGATCAATAAATATTTAGTTCAATGCTATACTCTATTTGAACTAACATATCATATATTGCCCGCTTATTGTTAAAGATCATGTTTATTCAGACAACATATAGTGTTAAAACATGACTGGACATGAAACCAGATCAATTGCATCTAATCAATAATTCTTCTATGTCTTCTGAGTAAAATGAAATGATGGCACTCTCCCTACTTCTTTACTGTTGAAAATAAAAGGAAATCTTATTCTCTCAATTTTAAATATTTGTGTGGTCCAATAAAGAGTGAAAAGCACACAGGCTAATATTGTAATGCTCAAACCAAGTAAACATAACTAACCCATTGTTTACAAACAAAGTATGTCATGGCTATTGTGTGTTTGTCCTCAGATGGAGTATGGGACTGTTGACAAGACTCTCCCTTTTGCTCAACAGGTTATGGAGGAGGACTCTATGGGAGCTCACAATGACTGTTAGCATCTTACCTAACTCAGCAGAAGATTATTTTAGCTGGTATCTTTACCTCTTCCACATTTTATTTCTCTTTTTCATAGAACACCCAAATTTATGATTAAAAAAATTATCAAAGAGGCATTGCTCCAGTCCATGCATATTGGTAACAGGTACTGCACTGCAGTTTTCTCAGTCTTATACGTACTGTGCCCCAGTCCTGCAAACACACTGCTCACATGTGCATGTGCTTAACTTTATACAAGTGTCTATAGGACTGGGGCCTGAAATGGCATAGTGGATTAAAGGGTTTTTTGGGGGGAACATTTACAACATTTAAAAAGACTGATTGGTTTCCTTGTTTGTCTGATGGCAGGAAATATGTATTGTAAGGGAAAATATAAAATTGTAATTTTATTAGCCTGCCATGTTAACCTTTAATTCCTAAAATTCCTCCCTTAGTACAAGTTAGATTCCCTTAAACATACACCTTGTCAGACTAGTTTCAGTGATGCTTTAAGTTTTCTATCGTGCTGCCCAGCTGTCTAAAATAGACAACTGTAGGTGTTTGGCAAGGTTGACTTCAGTAATTTCTGAGGTAAACATTAAGATTTTGGCATAACACTTAAATTGAGAATCTTATTGCCTACTCTCTTGTCCAAGTGCTGCTAACTTTTCACTTTCTATAACCACCACCTCTATGGTCTCCACTTGTTCTTTCCTCACTTTTTTTCTTTCAATCTGTACAAAATATTGTCACCAAAGCCATCATTCTTTCTTGGGTACCTGATCATATCTATTTCTTCTTATCCATTTCTGCCTTGAACATCTGCTCTCTGTTCTCATTTTCTTCTGTGAACAACCTAAGGTGCTGCTACTTTCAAATTATTTCATAACTTGGCCTATCTCTCTCTCGCCTACTCTTTCATGTATATATCCTCTTCCACTCTCTTTAATCTGCTCAAACTTTCCTCATTACTGGTCTCTTTGCTTTCTCCTGGACTTTGTACTACCTTCAGCTAAACAAAGTAAAAAAAAAAAATGTTTTGAGCATTTCAGCCAATTCCTTTATTAAACTTTTTATGTAACATTTTGAGGATTACTTACTGATACGTGCTTTCCCTTTGCTTTTAAATCTTTGAGACAAAATGTGTACCTTGAAAGCATTCTTTCTAAACAGAATAATGCACTAGCTAGCTTCTTAAACCCACAACTCCTCAGGGCCCCATATTGAATCTTAGAGATGCTGTTAAGCTTAGATATGTTGTGAAGAAGTGAATGGCAGTTTACCAGATCTGTTGCTGTGGGGTGATTGCCCACGGGATGGAGAGAATAAAATAGTGTCATTAGTTCCTGTTGACCAGATATCATATATGCACATTTGAAATCTAGAATGTTTATATGAATTGATGTGGGAGAAGGGACCTGTATCAGAACAGCCTTTTCCTGCTCTTGCTATGTATTATTAAGCTTCAAGAGCATATTTAGCATTTTTTGTGTTGTCATATTGATACAGGAGGCTATTATTTGTTTGGTCTTTGCCTTGCAACTCAGCTGTTGGTGGGGGTAGAAGGCTGTTTGCTCACTGCTATCAAAATAATAATAATTTCTTCCTCTAAGAGGCTTGCTTCAACATTCTCGTGACTTAACAAAAGAAAAGCAGCTGCAGATGATGCCATACCTTTTATATATGGGGGGGGGATAGCTCAGTGGTTTGAGCATTGGCCTGCTAAACCCAGGGTTGTGAGTTGAATCCTTGAGGGGACCACTTAGGGATCTGGGGCAAAATCAGTACTTGGTCCTGCTAGTGAAGGCAGGGGGCTGGACTCGATGACCTTTCGGGTCCTTTCCAGTTCTATGAGATAGGTATATCTCCATATATTATAAGGATGGAGAACAGAAAAACAAAATATGTTGGTGTTGCTCTGGTAGTCTGATCAACAAGTGGAAATGAAGACTTTTAAGGCCTGGCTTTTAAAGCTGAGTACCCATAGCTTATGTTAATTTTAGTCAAAGTTGTGGATGCTCTGAACTTCTGAAAATCAGACCTACATTTTAATTTGGTGCATTTTCATCATAAAGCTTTTTGTGAGATGGCTACTTCTGTGCTATAAAGCTCTAGCTGTCAGTTCAGGGTAGTCTGTCATAAACATTCCTTCACTAACAATCCCCTTGCTGTAATAAAGAAATCTCTTGGTTGCCAAGAATATAATTACAGAGAAGGTGTGTGGTGTGTTATAAAATATTATATTTAGTGATCAAATAAATGGAAAAGACAAGTATAATACTTTAAATCAATGAAATGTTTTCAAGTGGGTAGCTTTTGTTTTTGTTTTGTGCCTTCCTTTTTGGTACACCTGTTTTAATAACTGTTTCAGCTACTGTAGCAGTGGTTCTCAAACTTCTGTACTGCTGACCCCTTTCACATAGCAAGCTTCTGAGTGAGACCCGCCCCCCCTTATAAATTAAACACACTTTTAAATATATTTAACACCATTATAAATGCTGGAGGCAAAGCAGGGTTTGGGGTGGAGGCTGACAGCTTGTGACCCCCCCCCATGTAATAACCTTACGACCATCTGAGGGGTCCCAACCCCCAGTCTGAGAACCTCTGTACTATAGAAACAATTAGAATAGGGATAACAACAATTCCTTACTACTTTTAGTCATTCATCTTTGTGGTACCATATCCCTTTCTTGGCTGAATAATGTAATCATAGCTGTGCTAGTGTAACTGTGTAACAATAGTGTAATCTCTATTGTTGTACATCAAATGCAAATATAAAATAACATTTTGGTGTTGTAAGAAACTCTTCGCTATTGCTGTCCTCTCTTTGGTTTATTTTTTTTTTTTTCAAGCAGCTGACTTGATAGAATTTGTAAATAGCATTGGGGAGGAAGAGGAGTCAAAATAACACTTTTCATTCCTCCACCCTTTACATTGTTTCCTGAGCAGAACTTTTGTAAAAATAAACCCCTTCATCTGAGAAAAATATGTAGTGAAACCTACTAATATACAGTAGGACCCTTTGCTTCAAGTTTGTCTCTGAGCTGAAGAATTTTGTATTATTTATTTTTAGGACCACAGTATTACTATATTATTAAATAACACCTTTCTTATAAAGTAACAAGTGGAGAATTAATAAATAAATATGAATCAATAATAAACCCCATTTAAACTTATTCACAAAAAATAGTTTCTCTCGTTATAGATGTTGCTTTTTGACAACCAGATAAAAATGAAATGCAAGAAATATTAATGGAACACTAGGCTTGCATAATTAAACATTATCCAATTTGAATAGATAAAGTCAGTCATGCCACTGTAACTCTGCCCTCTCAAGTATATTCATTACAATAGTCTTTAATTACTTTATTGTATTTTTCTACAATCTTGGTTACATCTGTAGCACTTTGTATTACTCTGTACTGCTATTTGCAACAGAGTATATGAACACCATCAATTGTAAAAGTGCACATGAAAATATACAATACTTTAAATATATTACAGCAGCAGTATAATCAAACAGTTATAGTGAGCAGTATTTTATGTTGGTTTATCTTTAATAACATCAACTCTTTCAATAACTACAGAATGATTAATTGTTCTTTTTTGGTTAGTTGTACAAGTCTTGCTGTTTGCTAGGTGCTTTACAGCTTGAGATGATGAGAGGGACTCTGCCTCAAGGAGTGGACAGTTGAACTAGAGAACTTACCAAGTGATGTGGGAGGAAGGGGAATAATTAGAATAATGTGCTTGAAAGATGAAGGTAAGTGCATGTTGTCTTTGTTTCTATGATGGAGGGTGTAGATATTTGGAGGGAGGGGGAAAATGGAGACTTGTATGTGCACTTTGTAAACAATAGCTAAAAATGCAGTTGTGCCCTGAAAAGTAACTGTGTAAAATGGTATTGTTTCCATGTTTGTTTTGTGTCTGATTCTATGTAACATTTGCTCACTTGACAGAAACATATTGTTTTATTAACAAGCCTGCAAACTCAACCTTTAAGTTAACAGCAATACTTGTGCAACTCTGTTGAAGACACAGCATCCTTATGAGTGATGAGAAGGAAGTTTGCAGGGCTGGCAATTAGAAAACGCATTATTTTACTTGTAAATTGAGCACATTTGATATGGAAATAATTTCTTTTTGATAAACATGGAGCCATCTCATGCCATTTCTACAGTCGCTCTTCAGACCAGATTGCTGAATATGCCATTAGTGTCCAACTTCTGGCCCTGATGCTCTTAAGTGCGGCCTTTGATGTCTGTGTTAAGAAGAAAATGTGTTTGATTCTAAATTGAAAATGTCTCCCCAGTAGTTCTCCCCCCCCCCCCAATCTCTGGGGGAGGGAAAGTGAAGAGCAAAGCCACCTCTGAGCTGCCGCTCCTTTAAGAGGAGGGGAGCAGGCATAGAGAGAGAGAGAGAGCAGTGGGCTAGAGCCATGTAGCCTTCATGTGAAGGGGAGAAGGAGACCCCGCAGTGCAGCAGGAGGCGTTGGGACAGTAGAGAAAGGAGGCAGAAAGAGGTTCCACCAGGGCCGGCTCTGGCTTTTTTGCCGCCCTAGGCAAAAAAGCCAGCTGCTGCCCACGCCCCCCTCTGCCAGTGCGGCAGGGGAGGGCGCTGAGCCCGGCTGCGGGCCCGCAATCCCTGACCGGCCGAGCGCCGGGGGGAGGGCGGCGAGCCTGCCGCGACTCCACTCTGCCCGGCGGCCACAGCGCCAGGAGGAGGGCGGAGAGCCCGACCGTGGCTTTCCGCTCTCCCCGGCGGCCAGAGCGCCGGGAGGAGGGCGGCGAGCCCCCGGTGGCCAGAGAGCCCCCGGCGGCCAGAGCGCCGGGAGGAGGGCGGAGAGCCCGGCCGTGGCTTTCCGCTCTCCCCGGCGGCGAGCCCCCGGCGGCCAGAGCGCCGGGAGGAGGGCGGCGAGCCCCCGGCGGCCAGAGCGCCGGGAGGAGGGCGGCGAGCCCCCGGCGGCCAGAGCGCCGGGAGGAGGGCGGCGAGCCCCCGGCGGCCAGAGCGCCGGGAGGAGGGCGGCGAGCCCCCGGCGGCCAGAGCGCCGGGAGGAGGGCGGCGAGCCCCCGGCGGCCAGAGCGCCGGGAGGAGGGCGGCGAGCCCCCGGCGGCCAGAGCGCCGGGAGGAGGGCGGCGAGCCCCCGGCGGCTCCGCTCTCCCTGGCGGCGAGCCCCCGGTGGCCAGAGCGCTGGGAGGAGGCCAGAGCGCCGGGGGGAGGACGGCGAGTCCAGTCGCGGCCCCGCTCTCGGGCCGGAGCACCCCGCCGCACCGCCCCCTTCCAGGCACTGCCCCAAGCACATGCTTGGTGGACTGGTGCCTGGAGCCGGCCCTGGGTTCCACAAAAGTAGGTAGGGGATGGCAGAAATTGACTTGGGGTGGGGGTGTGGCCAACTGTAATTTAGTTTGATTAGGGAGAGGTAAGAACTGGTTTTGGGGAGTAGGTTGATCAGGGGAATAGGAGTAGAAAGGATAGATTTGGGGAAGTGATGGCCATTGAGGGGCATGGGGGAGGGAGGGTGAAATTTGAGGACAAGAAAGATGTTCCTGGAAATACAGGGACAGTGTGGAGGGAGAGGTGGTTGGTTGCAGAGAGGCAAGTCTTGGGGGTTCCTGGGAAGGAAACATCTGTTTCTTTCTGGGGACGAGGCTGAGGAGTGTAGTATAGGGAAGAAGGCAGCTAGGTATATTTCGAAGGGATGGGGTGCTAAAAGTAGGACTTGAAAAAGGATCCCACTCTTTCCTTCCCTCTCCAAGCCCAGCTGCTGCTCTGAAAAAAAAAAAAAAAAAACTTTGAACCTAAAGTTTTTGGTGCTGCATTTTAGGCTCCCAGTTCAGTTGAAGAACTTACAACGTTTTGTGTTGTGGATGGAGAGGGCAGATTTTGCAGAAATGTTTTATAGAAAGAAATAGCAGTGTCTATGTGGGTGGAGGCTCTTTCCCTCAATGTTCTTCCCCCTCTGCAGTCCTAACAGATTCTATTTCCCTTTCTTGCTTCACAACATGGCCATGGCATTTTGACCTACTCTGGTTAACAGTGGCTTCTGTCTTGAGTGGCTGTCTCCTGCCCACCTCCCCCAGTGACTCAACTGATTTCCCCCCCCCCCCATGAATTTTTCCATTTACACCCTACAAGCAGTGGCATTTAGGTTACTCAGGGGTTAGGGAATTGGATGAGGTCTGCTCCTGGGGGACTGTCAGGAGCACCAGATGGTGGCCAGTTCTACTGTCTCTACCATAGACTTATTAATATTTTCTTAGAAGAGGGGGCAGATGAGACGCTTGCAAGGGGTTCTTGCCATTTTTACAGTCCGAGGCAACTGTCAGAACCAGAGGAAATATAATATCTGTCTACTTCCTCCGCAGGCCCTTCCCAAAGGCAAAAGAATCCCTTCATTTTCACACAAAGCCCTGATGTGGATTTTCATGGCTGTGGGATGGGAAGCAGGAATCCTAAACTCCAGCAGATCCACAGTGGGTTCCAGTGCTGTAATGCAGGTCTTTGGTACTACCACTTTGATTAAAATGCTCAGTCTCCATTATTCCAGCAGATGCTGATTCCACAGACAACAGCTGGTTCCGTGTATTAATATGGATTGAGCACGTTAATGAAACATCAGCTCTACGTGACCAACCAATCAAATAAATAATTCCTGGGCTTTATCACTTTTATTTTTAAAACACACACTCTTCACTGATTGATTACTTCATTGGTGATTACTAAAAGAACCACGTGAATCACGCATTTAGACCCTGGGACAAAAATGCACACAATCCAACTGGTGAGATAAAAAGTAAACATAGTGTGTGACATTACTAGCCTGCTCCACTAAAACTATGAAGCCTGCAGTTTGACTAATTATGTTGACTAGTATTGCATTGCCTTGTTTGTGTTAGTGGTTGTCACCTCCTTAAGAAACAGAGTTTTCTGCAAAATATTCGTTTTCTCATGCAAATCTTACAAAGTTCCTTCCTTCTCTTGTATTAAAAATATGAAAAGGTAGAGGGTGGAAATAATGAAGTGTTTAAAGTGGCCATCATCTGTTGTGTGTTTGACTTGTTTTGTTCTATGTATGATCACAAATAGCATCAGTTCAAATTTGCTCTGGACCATTAGCTTTATTGTGAGGAGGCTATTTCCGTATATTTATTTTTTTGTTAAAGTGCCATATCATCATCATCATGGCAAACCTCAAAGGGATGTAGCCTCTTTGCAAATCAAACACCACCTAGATTGATCTCTAGCTGGTCTGCCTGGATGTTGAGTCTGTCCCCATTGTTGTTGATCTTATCATGTCACCAAAGCTTTTAGTGGCATTCCTTAATAAACTTGCTTAATAATTTTTGTGCCATCTTAATAATATGTCCGTGCCAAGACAAGTGCCATATAGGTCTACTCAATCTATAAAACAGTAAATATTCTATTCATAATAATATATGACTAATGAACTTAAACTTGCTCCCTCATTCATTTTGAACCACAGATATTCAGAGATAAAAATAATGACTTATTTTAAGATCTGGTTTAAGGAGAAAACATTACTGATTAAAAATATTGTTGGAATACTTGGAATAGACTAACAAACATTGTTATTATATATAAAAAAATACTTTTGGGGAAAGTATATCTGTTATTTATATACGCTTGTTCATGGTGGTGGTCTACAAAAAAAATGAACAATACAATGCTAAAGTCCCTGCACTGAAGAGCTTGCAGTCAGATAAATATTGTATGCAGGCCAAGAATTCAAAAAGGCATAAGGACATATATTAGGGGATCTCAACATTCAATTAAATTATATTTCTTGGAAGACTGAAAAATCCATGCAACTAAACAATACAATAATGTTACACTAGAACATTTTTTAAAAGGTAACTTATCAAGGTACAAACTGGATTTCAAATGTGGTGTGTGAAAAGAAAATGTTTTTTTCACAATGTCTCTTTGTAATCACACATAATTAGCCACATACATGTTCCCAAGTTGCTTATTTGTATTAAACATGGACTCAGGAGGAATTAGCAACTTATCAGACTTGGTTGGAAAATACCCATTTATTTTGCTGCACCACTATAGCGCTGTACATGTAGACATACGCTAAGCGAGGAAGCCACTTCTCATTTGCAGCCTCAAGTCTGATGTGATGCTAACTGTACTAATTTCACTAAGTGCAGGCTGGCAGCTTGTCTGGCACTTAAGTAAGTAATTTAAAATTAATTTGGGCAGACTAGAATTTTTTGGTTGTCTCACACCGCAGGACATTTCTCATTTTGAGGTTGTCCATCAATGTTTTTCATCAACCATCATTAGTTTGTAAATGTTATAATTTTATCTTGGACCATTTCTACTGTGATGTCAAATAGGATAAAATCTTAATTTTACCAAAGTTTGTCTGTTTGTTTTCGTAAGTAAACATTTTTCACGTCTGTAATCAGAGAGTAATTTATCAACACTGAACTTAACAAATCTTTTTCTTTGGGGCAGATCATCTTTACAAGAAAATAAAACAAAAACCAACTTTATATTTTTCCTTATTTACTAGTAATTACTTGGTATCATGTGATATAACATGAAAATGAGACCTTGCACTTTCCAGATGAAAGATTCTTTCTTATATGATAAGTGGAATCGAAAACACAAGTACTTCATGCAATAGTAATTCTGCAGCAAAGATCTCTTCAGTAGAATGCAAATCTTTAGTATATAAATTTTGCATTCAACCTACTTACTGTGTAAAAGTTTTTCCTCAATAATGAACCTTGCTTGTAGACACTGAGTGAGGAATGATTCTATTATCTTTTAAATTAGGTAAATAACTGATAGAGATGAGTTTCCTCTTAAGATGGGTTCATAACCCCAAGACAGGCAGCACTGCAGGCATAATGCCTAGTGGGCAATATCCAAAGAACCCATATCTGAGTGGGTATTTGTTGCTTCCACTATGTTTGCATGAATGAGGGAAGTCTTGTAGTTCTGGGGAGGAGGTTTTGGTGCAATAGAGGAGGGCTTTAGTTTCAGGTTTGTCTCATAGTGCTAGAGGATAGATTTTCTTCTCCCTTTACTTATCCCCCCCTCTCCCCGCCCCAAAAAACACATTTAAAATGTAGCAGTTTTTTGAGAAATACACTTTTTGGAAGGCATTTCTTGCTCTTGGATATAGCTACTACTCTGGTGGTGGTGATGATGATGATTTGGTTCAATAGCTAAAAGTCAACCCCCCACCTGAAAAGATAGGTGTTTTACTATATTTTTTCTCTTACTTTTTCTACTATCCCACATCTCCTTTTTTGGCTTTGTCTTATAGGCCTACACTTACTGTTGTCATCTCCTTGTAGGGAGGAAGGGCCTGTTGTTCGCTCAGACTGTGATGGGTCCTCCACTTCGCCCAGCACTCTGCCAAGTCTAGCCCTCAGCTTCACTCGTAGCTGCAGGGTGGCTTTACACAGGCATTTGCATTTGTGCAATGAATTCTAATCTCAACTCCTAGTAGAGCTTTGGAATTCTGTTCCTAACTCCAATTGACTTGCTGTATGACTGGGCTAGTCCTTTATTTTGTTTTTTTCCCTTTGTCCTTTATAATATAGGCCCAAGACTTTACAGACACTAATTCCCAATACCTCTAAAGTGATTTGAGTTCCTTATGTAAAAGATGATGTACAAGTTCTCCAAGTATTGCTTCTGTTTACTGTTGTGTACTGTGTCTTTCTAAACTTAATATGTCTTATGACAAATGCCTGACTAGTGAAGGAAAAGAGGCTAATTTGGGCCCTTACGAGTGACAAAACCATTGTTTTCATACCTGCATTCTTCATGAGAGTGGTTATTTTAGCCTAGAGATTAAAAAAAAAAGATTGTCATCTGACTCCTACCCATATATAACTGATGAAGAGAAGTGGATTGATGTGGCTGATTATGATGAACCATAGTTTGGAAGTTACTGCTGATATTCATGAAAGGTAACTGATAATATGGGCAGAGGCAGTGCAAGCTCTCTCACAGCACCTCCAAAGTGGCATGGCCCTGAGCTATGAGGAAGCAGAAACCATTTTTTTTTTTTTTTTTTTTTTTTTTTTTGGAGGGAATGGGGCACCTCCGTGTCCCTGGCCTCTTTGAGACTTTCAGTTTGTAAAGATATTAAGTTTGGAGGCTGTTCTTTTATGTGGATCCCAGTCCACTGGGAGCCGGCCTGAGATCAGAAGTTCATTTAAAAGTAGGGCCTACCAAATTCACAGCCATGAAAAATGCGTCACGGATCATGAAATCTGGTCTTTTGTGTGCTTTTACCCTATACTATACGTATTTCATGGGGGAGACCAGCATTTCTCATATTGGGGGTCCTGACCCAAAAGGGAGTTGCACAGGGGTCACAAGGTTATTTTTGGGGGAGGGGGGGTCATGGTATTACCACCCTTACTTCTGCACTGCCTTGAGAGCTGGGTGGCCAGCTCTGAAGGCAGTGCCCTGCCAGCAGCAGCACAAAAGTAAGGGTGGCAATACTATACCATGCTACATTTACTTCTGTGATGCTGGTGGTGGTGGCTTTGCCTTCAAAGGTGGGCTCCCGGCCAGCAGCTGCCACTCTCCAGCTGCCACTCTCTGAAGGCAGTGCTGCTGTCAATAGCAGCACAGAAGTAAAGGTAGCAGTACCGCAACGCCCCCTACAATAACCTCGCGACTCCTCCCCCCACAACTCCTTTTAGGGTCAGGACCCCTACAATTATACAATTATAACACTGACATTTCAGATTTAAATAGCTGTAATCATGAAATTTATGATTTTAAAAATCCTATGACTGTGAAATTGACCAAAATGGGCTGTGAATTTTGTGGGGTCCTACATATAAGCCATTCAACTGTTGTCAGTGGTGGTGGTTGTTGGTCACTACTGTCCTGTTCCAGATTCAGTCTAGCTACTGAAGCCTTGTCTACACCAGAGAGTTTGTGTGTTGTACTTATCTGCCCCTGTTCCCCCCAGTTACCATAATATTTGAATGCTTCACAGTCTTGCTTGTATTTAGTCTCACAATTTCTCTGAAAAGTAGGGAATAACTGTTTGAAAACTCTAGAAATTGCTGGAACTTCGCATACACTAATGCTCCTACTAGTTTATTTGAACTGGTATTTGCACTGGTGGGGCATTTTTTCCATTGAACTCCCAAGTACTGTATAGACCAGGGGCAGGCAAACTTTTTGGTCTGAAGGCCACATTGGGTTTCGTAAATTGTATGGAGGGCCGGTTAGGGGAGAGGGTCGTGGTCCGGCCCCCACCTCCTATCTGCTCCCCCCAGGACCCCCCCCCGGACTCCACACCCATCCACACCCCCCTGCTCCCTGCCCCTCCACCTCTGGTATAGACACAGCCTTAGTGGCAAGAGTCTATGTCCCAATGCCAGTCCCCTGGCAAACTGATATAGCTTGAGAGACCAATACATAAGAAAATTACTGCTCTGCATAATATACATTTTTAGCATCTTAAACCTTTTGAAGCATTCCTGAACGTAGATATGAGAAACAAATCCTCAAGTTATTTATCTCCACCTACATCTTCCTTCCCTTTTTCTTGGACTCCCTGGATCTGTCTGCTTTATTAGGAGGTAGTTTTTTGATATACTTAAAATTTTCTTTGATGCATAGAGCTTTATAAATCTGAGGCTATTCTGAATTCTTATGTTTTGTTACTTGTTTATTTCTTGGTTTTAAAAAGCCTTTACTTAAAAAGGTAGAACAGGGGAAAAACATTACTGTATTGGCACAAGTGTAGTCCAAGTATTTTGCAACATAAAATAAGATGAAGTTAATGGGAAAAATATAAAATTTCAGTGCTTTTAAATAGAAATAATGCTGTTTGACTGCTATAATTATAAAAAATTGTCATTAGATGTTCTGATTATCTTATGATCTGTGTAGTTTTATTGAGGTATGCAGGGCACAAAGCACATTTTGAGGTTTATTTGCCTAGTGCGTATGAGTAGAAAGAGTATTTAATAAAGCATTCAATTATTTGAACAATAATTGTTTGCTGATCCTTCTTTCTTTAGTTTAAGGATATGGTTGTGACAAGGAAGGGGAACTTGGTTTGTTTTCCTTTAGCTAGGTAAAAATGTTCTGACATTCTAAAAATGAAACTTATCCCTCTGTAGCAGAAGGAGAAATGTGTTTGGTATTGTGACTGACTGTTAGTACAAAAACCACAAAATTAATTAACAGCACTTCCATGTCTGTGATATGGCCTGAGAAACTGAGAAAATAAATAGGAAGACAGTGTTTCACAAAGGAGAAAATATGAATGAGAAAACTCACCCACTAAACAGTTTAGCTACATCTCTCAGGGGTTTGTATTCTACTGACAGTATCTTACTATTGTTTCTGCAATAGTATAAACCCCATACTTCCTATGAAGTCTTTCTAGTAAATGTACATTTTAAGTCTTTTTTTAAATTTGGTCAGACACTTGAGCATTGAGCAATGTAAGCAATGTCTAGTGGTGTATGCAGAAGACTAAAAGAAGAATTTGTTAGTTTAATTCCCTACTCTGACTCCTTCTGTGAGCCAGGCCAAGTCACAAGCTTTCTGCCTCACTTCCCAGTCTGTAAAATGGGATAATAGGTTGCCTGTCTCACAGGGGGTTTCAAGGATTAATTAATTAACATTTTGTACAGTGTTAAGATGAAACATACTGTTTGTTGCTGCTTATTATGTGATACAGTGTACTGGCTGAGAAACTGAAGAAACATCTCTTGAAGTCTCGCACAATGCTACACTTTGGAAAAATGGAATTTCTATCCCTGTGTAAAAGGTACAGAATTGTTTAGGACAGCAAAATTTCAAGCATTTGACTTCTCAGGGCACGGCTACACTGGAAACGTCAAAGCGCTGTCACAGGAACGCTCCCACGGCAGCGCTTTGAAGCGCGAGTGTGGTCGCGCGCTTCTGGTAATCCAGCTCCACGATGGGATCAGAGCCAGTTTACACTAGCGCTTTAAAGCACTCAGACGTGCTGTGCTCAGAGGGGTGATTTTTCACTCCCCTGAGCCAGCAAGTTAGAGCGCTATAAAATTTAAGTGTAGACAAGCCCTCAGAGATTGAGGCTATGTCTACACTTAAAACACTGTAGCGGGACACGGTGAAGATGCTCATTATAGTGGTGAGGAGTTCTCCCATCGTTGTAGTTAATCCACCTCCATGAAAGGCGGTAGTTAGGTCAACAGAAGAATCCTTCCATCAACTTAGTGCTGTTTACGGTGGGGGTTAGTTTAGCATGCATATATGTCTCAGGCCTGTGGATTTTTCACACCCCTGAGAGACAAAGCCAAGCTGATGTACGTTTTCAGGGTAGATCAGCAGTTTCCTTAGCGCTACATGGGCCTGTTCAATGGCTTCAGAAAAGCAACCAACTAAGGTGTGCACTAGGAATTTACATCTGTATAGTTACATCCCTCAGGGGTGTGAAAAATCCACGTCCTGAGAGATGTAGCTATGGCAACCTAACTCCCAGTGTAGACTGCACTAGGTTGATGGAAGACTTCTTCGGTTGACCTAGCTACTACCTCTTGGGGAGGTGGATTACAGGAGGACATGGTTAAACTAGTTGTACTGGAGCACCTGTATGAACATTGCCCATCCTACCTGAGGATATGGTTGGTGGACAAAAAGCCAGAGGACCTGCAGGGTAACTGGCCGATGAGTTTGTGGACAGCCAGTCGGGGTGGAACTGAGGCGTCCCAAAAGAATAATCCCACCACAGTACAGAGAGTGTGTCACCCTGGGACCCACCCCCCTAAGGGGGAATGTAGAGAACCCCCCCCTTCAGAGGAACAACAGGCACCAGGGCCAACTGACCAGCTTGAGGGGACCAACAGAACGTGAATTGTTATTACTGTGGACAGAGAGGCCACATACGGACCCAGTGCCCCGAGCTCAAGGACAGACTGAGCAAATCAAACCCCACAGGGTTAACTGGGTAGGGACCCAGCCGGAAGAGGGGCAGGCTTCCCAGGCAGGGGGAGCTACCTACATCGACAGGAGATCCCCGCCCGTTGGTAGAGGCAGCATCTACACTGAAGTGCTACAATGGCGCAGCTGCAGTAGCACAGCTGTGCTGCTGTAGTGTTCTAAGTGTAGACAAGCCCTAAGGGAGTATATGTGGCAAGGAAACTAAGGTACTCATGGCTGTCATTCAAAGAGCAGTAGGTAGTACATAGCTAATGCTGTTTTAGCTGTTGAATAATTCCATATCAGTCATAATGTATTCACCAGAGAGAATGAGCTACCTTAGTTCTAGCCTATACAAGGAAATAATCACTGTTTCTTCCCAGACGTGCAGATCCACAGGGCACCATGAGTCAGTCTGCACAAGCAGAGCAAGCTTTAGTGGATTTCTGTCCAACTCTATTTGAAAGAGAAGAATGAAGGCCGGTTCTGTTTCTCACATGGGGAAATGAACATTCCAATGAATGGGAAAAGCCAAGTGGTTTTATTCTTTCTTTAGCAAGGTCTGGTGATAGTAACTTTCTGGGAGATTTTTTTTTTTCCATTTGAACAGGAACTCCTTGCTTTATTAAAAAAAAAATTAAAATTAAAACTAAGACTAAGAAGAAAGGGGGGGGGGGGGGGTCAAGGCAAATTCTTTCCTCTTCTTCACTCCCTTTCTTTTCAACTATCCGGTATAGCTGCTGTTCCTCATAGAATATTTCAGCAGATTTGGAACACTCTTGCAAAATCAGGAGACAGAATAGGCAGCTCATAAGGGTTACTAAGCTAGACTGAGCTTGTCTGTACCCAGAGTGCAGCAGCAGAAGTTTCAGTAGCCAAATATTCAGTAATTGAAGGAGACGAGACTTCTTCTCAAAAGTCCAAGTGAGCAGGAATTGTAAGCCTCGCTGAAGTGTAATTTTGAGGTGCCAGCTACTCTGCTATAGTTGCTTTCTTCCATTTCACCAGGCCCATTGTAGCATAATACAGTGTCACTAAGAAATTGCTTCTTGTTAACTATGCCATTGGTGAAGTGACTTTTCTATGAAAGGCAATTGTAAAAAATGAGATCCTGAAGTTCCCTGTTACTAAGTATCAATTTTATATTAAACTTGTCCTGTTTGTTAGAAAAATCTATTTACTTGTGAACAGCCCTGTAAATTCACGGTGTGATCTGAAAGTCAGGCTGGGCATTTGCCTTCTCATATACCATTACTAATAAAGTTCTCATTTGCACCTTTGGAAACCCACTTTGTTCAAAATATGCCTTCAGCAACACCTGTGCAATTCCATTGCCTTGAGTTAGAATTGTACAGATCTAGCTGATTTAGAATTTAATTAATGATTCTGTTGATACACAAGGAATAGAATCTAGCTGTCACTCTTAGCTGTATTGGCTTTGTAAGACTAGCAGTTGTAAAGAGCAGTAAGAACTTCAGTCACTGAGATCAGCAGATAGGTTTCTGACGTCCAGAACAGACTTGCTGAGTAAGTGGATACCATATTTTAGTCACTCTTCTGATTAGAACTGCACTGTAAATCTGTTTGAACTGATGTTTTTTTATCAGAAGCCTCTGATTCCTTGAGATTTATAGTAAGAGCCTTGGCCTCCAGCATAGTAACTAGACAGTATCTGTGGCTGAGGCCTTGGAGAGCAGATCACCAGGCAAAACAGATGTTTTTGGCAGAATTTACAAAGGAAAGTTATTTGTAGAGAGGCTTGAGGAAGGTACTTGTGGATGTCTCTGAGAGAAAGGATAGTCTTGTGGATAGGGTAGTGGACTGGGTAGCAGAAAATTTAGATTAAATTCATAGCTGTATCTTGTGTGATCTTGGGCAAGTCATTTAATCTCCTTTGCTTCAGTCTGCTTGTGACCCTAGGCACCCCTGTATTCACACCCTACACACTACTGCAATAATATTTGTACAAAATATACCTTGTGAGGTATCATATGAAAGCTAATAACATGTTGGTTAGTAATATAATTGTAAAATGCATGTTTTAATCTTATATGTGAAGTTATGAATTCCCTCTGTATAATGTTACTAGAACATGTTTAAGAGGACAGACTAGCCTAGGTAAAGGTGATAAACAGGTCTGTCCTAGGCAAAGGAATGTGGGTTTACCTCCATTTACATATTAGCAGTAAACAAAGCTATCAGGCTAAACCAGCAGGGATTATCTTGAGCCTGAACTTGAGAGATAAAGAATTAACATGGCTCCTGCACCCCAGAGAGAGACAGTAGACTGAATCTACAGGAGGCCATCCTGACTTGTAGGACAAAGACAATCCCTTTGGGGATATAAAGAGCAGACAGACACACCATCTTAATTTTCCACTTTAAGAAGACAAAGAAATCAAGTTATTTGATCTCAGTGGTAAGTCCTGGCAAGGCCAGCCAGTAAAAAAGCCAGAAGGAAGACTGGAGGTGAGAGAAACCATTTTGAACAAAGACTGCATCTTGCTAGATTAAGTTTTATGTGTGTTTTCACTTTTATTTGCTTGTAAACCTATCTGTCTTTATCTCTTTCACTTGCTGTGAATCACTCTCTCTTTAATGGAGCAGCAAAACATAATATCTTCTGTGAATGCCCAGTGGTAAGGGTTGTGCATTGCAAAGAAACCTCTCTGAGGAGCTTGGAGGCTGGAATTCATTGATTGTTACCTGCTAGGCAAGGTGTGGGCTGGGACAGCCTTGAGGAGTTTGCTGGAGAGCAAGACAGGCTGGTTGTGGCAGGGAGCTAAGGACACAGTCTAATCTCCAGCAAAGCTCACTCTTGCTGAGGCAGAGAGGTAACACAGTGGCTTACAGCTCACAGTATCCCCAGCAGTGGGTTGTTCAGGATAAACTAATATATTTTTGAGGTACCGTTCAGGTATCTTCATGGTGACCTTTAGACTGGTTCCTGAATAGATACCTGGGAAAAGTGTGTGCTTTCATTCAAGCTGAATTAGAGGGAATTTAAACCAGCCAATAGAGAACAATATTTTCTTTAGCCTTAAAACCAGTTATGTTGTAAAGACTGAAGTTAAAACAGATAATCTGCAACAAAAGTGGCAGAGTTCATAATTCACAACAGGGTTATGGCTCCATTTCTGCCATACATTCTCTCCAGTGGAAAGCAGTCAAATAGGGGAGCTTGGACAAGTTTTTCCATTTGCTGAAATATGAACATCTACTTTGGGAGAATGGCTACTAGGCATTTCCATTTCTGTGTATTTTTATCTAGTCTCCATTATGGTTGTGATAATTCATTTAATAAAAATTAATTGGATTCTTGATGTTATCTTTCAGTATAGATTCACAGATTTTAACCCCAGGAGGGACCATCATCCAGTGTGACGTGGAGATTGCAGGCCACAGAACCTTTTCCATATAGGCCCATAATGTCTGAATATGGATGTTGGTTCCTGGGAGGCAGAGTGGTCTGATGCTAGCATATGTTGGTGAGAGTAGTGAGAGAGAGCTAAGATGTGACGTGGGAGTCAGTTAATGGATCAAATAGACATTGCCTCCTGTTGATGGTTTTAAATATCAGTATTCACATTAAATTTGTTGTATGAAGAGGAATCCAGCAAAATGGATGGATTTGTATACAAACTGGTTCTGAATTGAGGATTCATTGGCTTCTTTTTTTATTTTTTATTTTTAAGGCCTGAAGGGATTGTGAGATCATCTGGTCAGATGGTCTACATAACTCAGGCCTTAGAGCCACGCCCACTAACTTCTGCATCTTTGAGCATGTCTTCTAGAAAGATATCCAGTGTTGATTTAAAGACTTCAAGTGGTGATGCCACCAAGTCCCTCGGCAAATTGTTTCAATAGTTAATTACTCTCACTATTAAAAATGTGAGCCTAGTCTGGGTTTTAGTTTCAGTTTCCAACTATTAAATCTCATTATGCTTTTATCTGCAAGATTAGAACTCTAAACTATCAGAATTCTCTTCTTCATGTACATATTAGTAGACCATGATCAAATCATCTCTTAACCTTCTCTTTGGTAAACTAAATAGATGAACTTCTTTAGCTTTTTACTATAAGGCATGTTTTCCAGTCCTTGAATAATTCTTATATCTCTTCTCTGAACCCTTTCCAATTTTCTACATCCTTTCTGAAGTATGGACACAGAGCTGGACACAGTATTCCAGTAGTGGTTTCACTAATGTTGCATACAGAGGACATGCCACTTCCCTACTCCTACTTTGATATTCCCTTGCTTATGCATCCAAAGATCACCTTTGCTCTCTTGGCTACAGTATCTTACTGGGAGCTCACGTTCAGCTGGTTACCTACCATTACCGCTCAGTCCTATTCAGAATTGCTGCATTTCAGGATCCTATCTCCCATCTTGTAAGTGTGACATACTGTTTTGTTCTTAGATGCATGATCTTGCCTTTGACTAAATTAAACCCTTTTTATTCAAATGAGCCCACCTTACCAAGCAATCCAAGTTGACCTGTATAACTGACTTGTACACATTTACCACTCCAACAATTTTTGTGTCCTCTGCAAATTTTAATAGCAATGGTTTTTATTCTTTCTTCCACATGATTTATAGATACTGATTAGCAGTGGGCCAAGAACAGATCCCTTCAGGACTTTACTGGAAATGCCCCCATAAGTAACTGTAACCTGTTAACCAAGTTTTAATCCACTTAATATGGGCTACAGTGATGATTGTATAGTGTTAACTTTTTATCAGAATGTCATGCAGGACTAACTCAAATGCCTTACAGAAGCCTAAGTATATTATGTAGAATCATACGAATGTAGGGCTGGAAGTGCCCTCAAGATGTCATCTAGTCTTTTCCCCCCATGCTGAGGTAGGACTGAGTATACTTAGACCATCCCTGATTTATCTCATTTGTCATTAAGTTTATTAGGAAAAATCTTGTTCTCTTATGAAAAACTATATACAGTTTAAAGAACCAGAGTACTTATGGCACCTTAGAGACTAACACATTTATTTGAGCATAAGCTTTTGTGGGCTACAGCCCACTTCATCGGATGCATGCCCACGAAAGCTTATGCTCAAATAAATGTGTTAGTCTCTAAGGTGCCACAAGTACTCCTGTTGTTTTTGCAGATACAGACTAACACGGCTGCTCCTCTGAAACCTATATACAGTTTGTTCAACAAGTCCTATTTTCCATATAGCTATTATTAATTGGTGTTAAGTATGCTACCATCCTTTCACTATTTACTGATTGTGTCCCATCCGCCCTGTGTCACAAATCTGGTTGGTTCCCCTGGTAGGAGTTCACCAGACTGCTGTGAGGGGAATTGTGCCGTTGGATCCCTGGGTGTCTGAACAGAGGCCAGGCGCTGCCCCAGTCTTTGGGTCCATACGCACACTATCTGGTTACAGATTGAACTGGCACCTGTTCCTGAGAGCTTAGACCAGGTGGCCTCCTGCTCAGCAGTCTGGAACCACTGCTGACTCCTCAGAGTCCCCTATAGCTTATACATGCCCTCTTCCAGAACGCCACCCAAAGGTGTGAGCCTTCTAATTTACCTCTGTGGTAGGTGTAGTATATAACACAGAGACACTGGGTAGAGAATCCTAACACATTATTGCACTTTATTTAATCATATGAGAAATACACAGATCTATACAAAAACAATAAATCCTACACACATTTTTCTGCCTCAGTTTCCTCCCCATTTAAGGGCATTCTTTGGGCTGGGGTCAGAGCCCACTGGGATTCAGGATCCTTCCACTGCCGTTTCATGACTTCCCTTCAGAAATGTGGAGCATGTCTTTCTAAGTCAGCTTGCTTCTTCTGATCATGGCCAGTCCATCCCCCTCTTTCTTCCTGTCCAAACTTCCTGTATGTCTCCCTGTAAATCTTTCTCCTATGAATCCTTTTATAACCTTTTGCTTTGGTCACCTGCCTCTTTTTCCTGCTTCGGTAACTTTCCACTGCTCTTCAGTTCCCGTCTCCCTTCAGACTGGAGAAGATACTTCCTCCTCACAACTGGAGTAAACCTAGATACTTTAACCTTGAATAGGTTTCAGAGTGGTAGCCGTGTTAGTCTGTTTCAGCAAAAACAATGAGGAGTCCTTGTGGCAACTTAGAGACTAACAAATTTATTTGGGCATAAGCTTTCGTGGGCTAAAACCCACTTCATCGGATGCATGGAGTGAAAAATACAGTAAGCAGTATAAATATTACACCACATGAAAAGATGTGGGGGGTCAGTGCTAACGAGGTTAATTAAATTAAGGTGGAAGTGGCCTATTCTCAACAGTTGACAAGAAGGGGTGAAAATCAAGAGAGGGAAAAGTACTTTTGTAGTGCTAATGAGGCCAATGCAATCAAGGTGGACGTCACCCATTTCCAACAGTTGACAAGAAGGTGTGAGTAACGGCAGAGGGGAAATTACTTTTTGTAGGGACCCATCCACTCCTAGTCTTTATTCAGGCCTAATTTGATGGTGTCCAGTTTGCAAATTAATTCCAGTTCTGCAGTTTCTCGTTGAAGTCTGTTTTTGAAGTTTTTTGTTGAAGAATTGCCACTTTTAAGTCTGTTATTGAGTGTCCAGGGAGACCTGAAGTGCTCTCCTACTGGTTTTTAAACGTTACAATTCTTGATGTCTGATTTATGTCCATTTATTCTTTTGCATAGAGACTGTCTGGTTTGGCCAATGTACATGGAGGAGGGACATTGCTGGCACATGATAGCATATATCCCATTGGTAGATGGGCAGGTGAATGAGCCCCTGATGGTGTGGCTAATGTGGTTAGGTCCTATGATGGTGTCAGAGTTGGCAACAGGGTTTGTTGCAGGGATTGGTTCCTCGGTTAGTGTTTTTGCTGTGTGGTGTGTAGTTGCTGGTGAGTATTTGCTTCCAGTTTGGAAGCGGTCTGTGAGAGTGAGGGATCGTCCTTCAGGATAGGTTGTAGATCCTTGATGATGTGCTGGAGAGATTTTAGTTGGGGGCTGTAGGTGATGGCTAGTGGTGTTCTGTTTCTTTCTTTGTTGGGCCTGTCCTGTAGTAGGTGACTTCTGGGTACCCTTCTGGCTCTGTCAGTCTGTTTCTTCACTTCACCAGGTGGGTATTGTAGTTTTAAGAATGCTTGATAGAGATCCTGTAGGTGTTTGTCTGTGTCTGAGGGATTGGAGCAAATGTGGTCGTATCTTAGAGCTTGGCTGTAGACAATGGATCATGTGATGTCTGGATGAAAGCTGGAGGCATAGGTAAGTATAGCGGTCAGTAGGTTTCCGGTATAGGGTGGTTATAGAGAGCTTCTACATCCATAGTGGCTAGGATGGTGTTTTCTGGAAGATCACCAATGGATTGTAGTTTCCTCAGGAAGTCAGTGGTGTCTTGAAGACTCTGACATTATAATCAAAAAGGCTGACAAAGGACGTGCTGTACTCGTCATGAATAGGTCGGAATATGAACAAGAGTCTGCTAGGCAACTCTCTGACACCACATTCTATAGGCCATTACCCTCTGATCCCACTGAGGGTTACCAAAAGAAACTACACCATCTGCTCAAGAAACTCCCCTAGAGCCCCGACCAGGGGTATTCTATCTGCTACCCGAGATCCATAAAACGGGAATCCTGGATGCCCCATCATCTCAGGCATTGGCACCCTGACAGCAGGATTGTCTGGCTATGTGGACTCTCTCCTCAGGACCTACGCTACCAGCATTTCCAGCTATCTTCGAGACACCCTTGACTTCCTGACGAAGTCACTACAAAAAGTAATTTTCCCTCTGCTGATATTCACGCCTTCTTGTCAGCTGTTGGAAATGGGCGGGGATGTCCACCTTGATTGCATTGGCCTCGTTAGCACTACAAAAGAACTTTTTCCTCTCTTGATATTTACTCCTTCTTGTCAACTGTTGAGAATAGAACAGGAGTACTTTGGCACCTTAGAGACTAACAAATTTATTAGAGCATAAGCTTTCGTGGACTACAGCCCACTTCTTCGGATGCACATAGAGTGGAATAAATATTGAGGAGATATATATACACACATACAGAGAGCATAACCTGTCTGGTCATTCAATGACAGACCTGCGGGTGGCTATATTACAACAGAAAAACTTCAGAAACAGACTCCAACGAGAGACTGCTAAGCTGGAATTGATATGCAAACTAGACACAATCAACTCAGGATTGAATAAGGACTGGGAATGGCTGAGCCATTACAAACATTGAATCTATCTCCCCTTGTAAGTATTCTCACACTTCTTATCAAACTGTCTGTACTGGGCTATCTTGATTATCACTTCAAAAGTTTTTTTTTCTCTTACTTAATTGGCCTCTCAGAGTTGGTAAGACAACTCCCACCTGTTTATGCTCTCTGTATGTGTGTATATATATCTCCTCAATATTTATTCCACTCTATATTCCACTCTATACTCTATAAGTGTAGTCCACGAAAGCTTATGCTCTAATAAATTTGTTAGTCTCTAAGGTGCCACAAGTACTCCTGTTCTTTTTGCGGATACAGACTAACACGGCTGCTACTTTGAAACCTGTCATTATGTTGAGAATAGGCCACTTCCACCTTAATTGAATTGGCCTCATTAGCACGTCCCCCAACCCCACTCAGCAAGGCAATATTTATACTGCTTACTGTATTTTTCACTCCATGCATCTGATAAACTGGGTTTTAGCCCATGAAAGCTTATGCCCAAATAAATTTGTTAGTGCCACAAGGACTCCTCCTTGTTTTTACCTTGAATAGAGGGTCTTTGAGTGCTAATGATCCACTGCTGTCCCTGTCTGGTAGAGATGTGACACAGCCCTGCCAGCTCATGGTGGATACACATATAGAGAGGTATTCATGATAGAGCAATTTTCATAGTAACAGCTTCTTAATTTTGTAATGTCAGTCAGGATTCATAAGTTGTAGCGAGAGATCCCCCAAATCATCAGATCCTTGTCTCTAGTTTCACGGAGTTTGATAAATAATCAAAACAGGATGGGTCTTATGCAGATAGAAGTAATAAAACAGGTATTGAAATTAGAAAAATTCTAGCAACTTTACAAAAAGCAAACTTGTTCTATTCCAAAGGTGGGCCCACTAATAGATTCAAGGGTGGGGAAGGAGTTAGGAGGATCATTTCAGGCTGCAGGATTACACGTGGTTGGTGGTTTTCCCTCTAACCTACCCATGAATGAAATGAAGGTAGCTAATCTTGTTGAGGAGAGACTTATAAAAGATGAAATTGCAGTTCAGAATAAAGGCTATACTTCTGTCCTCTCACAGGAATCTAGCAAATTGGAATGTTATAAGTGTAATCATAACCTTTAATTTGAAACTTTTCTTTGCTGATATTCCCAAAACTAGGCTCCTAATTTTTATAGATGGGGTCATTACAAATGGTGAGCAAAAGGAAAATACAGTATTTAGAAATCAGCACTTCTAACTCTCTAGTTAATAATTCTACTTTAACCTCTCACTTGGAAATCAGACTATGGCTGCATTATTTGGAAAATTCTACTGGAAGCTAACTTTACGAGATTTAAAGATTAGAGTCCTACAGTTCCAGAAAGAGATATTAATAAAACACACGATCCAAACTATTGTGTTAAAGAGCTGCTAATGGTGAGATGTAGTAAATATATATAAAGTCTGTTTCTGCATTTAATAGTTGATGAAAACTGGAGTTCAAACCCCTGATCCATTGAAAACAAAAATGAACAGCTCTGAATCATATTGAAGAAAGACTCATAAGAAAATAATATCCATTTAGACTATTTCCTAAAATCCATAAATTACACTTAATCTACTAGAAAGACAAATGATAACTGGGTCTCTTTAAGTTTTTGAGTAAATATATATATTTATTTACTGAACCACTACATTGGTCCCAAACTTTGATCATATAATGTCTTAAGACTGATGTCACAGTACTGTAGATAACATATCCCTGTTAACCCCATGAATGAGGACTTCTAGTGACGAAATATCTTTCCAAGGCCAACCCTTCCTAATGGTTAATTTTACAGCTTTTAGATCTGATATTGCAATCAGATTATGTTCATTGTATACTGTATTAAAAGGTTGCTGTGAGAAATTGTTTTTGGGGGTGTCCATCTGATGTACAGCAGAACCATCTTTGCAGTTTTTGCACACTTGTGAGTGCCTCACCTGCAGCCCGGCCAGTAACCCATCTCTCTGGAACTACTTTTAATATTCCAAGTCTTTGAGCAGCTTCAGACAGTCACCAGTCTTAAAATACAGCAGCATCTATAAAATTATCTCCTCTTCAGCCTCACCTCCCCGAAAATATACTGGCTGTATGTGCCTGAAGGGCAATGTTCAGTGACCAACAGGTGCAATACTTTGCAAGCCATGGTGGTTATAAATTAGAATCTTTATACCAGTGGAAGGGAGAGATTCCCAGAGATTTTCAATGGGACAGCACTTGAGTCAGTGTCTGAAAATACATGAAATTGTGATATCGTGCCTGGAAATGCCATACTGGGCAACAGTTGAACTTTCTATAAATTTGTTATAACTTGCTTCTCCTTCTGAGACATGTAAAGTTGAACTAAGGGAGCCTAAGACATGAAAAGTAATAGTAGTAAAATCATCAGAATCTCTTCAGATATGTTTTTGAATTTGGCATATACAGAATACCTATTGGGATAGTAAGTGTAGAGGTTTTATTGACATACGTTTGGGATGCTCTGGATAATTAGCTGATGGTTTCTCCACTCACAAGTTATACAGGACTTCCCAAAACTGAGCCCAAACTCACCACACCATTATGTATTCTGATATCCAGTCATACTGTTTCACAAAAGCAATTAAAATGGAAGCTGTATGGTTAGGTGGCTCAGCCTTCTGGTTGAACCAGCCCCCCTCACAACAGCTTCCTAAGAAAGGCCAGAATGCAAACTTCTGCCTTTTATTGTACAGATTCACGCCTCTTCTTTCCCAGTTCCTCTGCAGGCTTCTTTCTTAATCACTTTCACTTTGGTACCCCTGCCCTGACCTAGTCTCCTTGGCAGATGTATGTTAGATCCTACTGTCTCCCTCATCTCGTTCAGATTGAGGAAGGCATTTGTTTCTGCACCCAGCATGCTTTGTTGTCAGCAGTCCCAGAATCCCTCTGTTTTTGTCAGAGGCAATGTCTCAGGAGTGAGCTGAACTCTGGTATTCTGAAAGGTGGAAGTTCACCCTATGGCATATGTCTTGTGGCTGGATTGGTTCCCAGGAGAACTGGGTTCAGTTCCTGCCCCTGTCACAGACCTCTTGTGCAATCTTGGGCAGATGGCTTAATCTCTGTGCCTCCATTCCTCTTTGCAAAATGGAGATGATAAATACTTTGTTTCCTGCTCATTCTGCATTGCCTGTTTGGATTATAAACTTTTTGAAGTAGGGACTTCCATCTTACTATGTGTATGTGCTCGGTGCCTAGGACTACAGGGCCCTGATCTCAGTTGGGCCTCTGGACACTATTGGAATGCACATCATAAGAAACTTTGGAGTTGAAAAAAAGAGAGTATGAGTCAGAGTACTGGCCCAGATGGGATACTTCATAGCCTGCTCACTCCCCTACTCCCCCCCAGCCCCATTATGCTGAGCAATGGAATCTTGATTAAACCTGTGCATGTCTCAAGCTCATGACCTGCTCAAGTGCTCTGTACTCTGCCTCCTGGCTAGTGGGGGATTGGGAAATCCAGTTTTATTTTCTTCGCACCTGCCTAGTTTCATGCAGAGCCCTATTATTTGGACTTTGGTACCAGAATTTCAGCTTACATAAATAGTGGAAGTTATTTAAATATACTGCAGTTTACAGTGCAAAGTTTCTTCTCAGACTAAGGTGATTGTGTATATAATGTTACAAGACAATTTGTGATGGCTTGGTTAGTTGTAATAACACATTTTTACACGGTTTTCTCAGACAAAACCACCAATAAATGGGCAGTAAGCACAAATTAGAAGTCTAGGTTTAAAACATTCATTTTTATATACAAGACTGGCCATAAAGGACTTGGTAGAATATAGAGTTGAAACATGAGCAAAGCTACCAGGTGGTACTGTATATTACACCAAATGCAAAATATATTAAAGGATTATATTAAATTAAGGTAGTAACTTTAATTTGTTAGACACTTGCCATTGAAAGATAGGCTTTCTCTCTCTGAGTATCCAAATCCCACGATAAAACTTTTTTTGACATACAGTTTCTCTTACTACCTGCCCAGAGGTTAACTTCCTGGGAAGGGAAATCTGAGGTTAATCTGACAAGTTTATTTGATTTATAAGATTTAGAAAATGTAGTGGTTTTTTACTCCTTTAAAAATTGTTCTAATGATTTTCTTGCCTATCAATTACATAAAATTTGATGTAAAAACTTATTATACACTAATTCTCAGTGAGAACTTGTTAGTTTAGAGAACAATTTTTACTAATTTGGAGTGAAAAATATCTATTTAATAGAGGTTGTCTGTGTATGTAAACTTCCCTGAGAAATTTGGTGAACTTTACATGTTGTGCTTCACTTAAACCAAGATGACATTCGTTACATCCTTCAGGATATAAACTGATGACATTACATTTTTAATAGGTAGAGAATAACACTTGAGGCCTCTCCTTGTGCCTGTAAGTAGATACACCCTGTGCTTTGGTAAATGTGGTTTTAGACTGTAACAGCTTGTTCAGAACTTTGATGGAGTTCTTTGGGTCCTCTCTACCCTACCATATGATGTCCTAACATATACCCTAGAACAGAGGTGGTCAACCTGAGCCTGAGAAGGAGCCAGAATTTACCAATGTACATTGCCGAAGAGCCACAGTAATATGTCAACAGGCCCCCATCAGCTCATCCCCGCTCCCAGCACCTCCCACCCACCAGCAGCCCCACTGATCAGCGCCTCCCGCTTCCTTCCTACACCACCTGATCAACTGTTTCATGGTGTGCAGGAGGCTTGGGGAGGGAGGGGGAGGAGCGAGGGCATTGCTGGCTCAGGGGAGGGGCGGGAAGGGGTGGAGTGAGGGCAGGGCCTGTGGCAGAGACGGGTTGAGCAATGAGCATCCATCGGCACATTGGAAAGTTGGTGCCTGTAGCTCCAGCCCTGGAGTCGGTGCCTATACAAGGAGCCGCATATTAACTTCTGAAGAGCCGCATGTGGCTCCGGAGCCACAGGTTGGCCACTCCTGCCCTAGAAGATGGTGATGCAAAAGGCTGATCTAGGCCTTGTCTACACACAGACTAGCACAGGTTTAATTAAACTGGTTACTTAAACACAGAAGTTGCATTGGTTTAACTTGTAGTGCAAGCTGAATTTAAATAAACCAGGTTTAAATTGATATAGTGTGTGTGTGTGTGTGTGTGTGTATATATATATATATATATATATGGAGATATACCTATCTCATTGAACTGGAAGGGACCCCGAAAGGTCATAGAGTCCAGCCCCTGCCTTCACTAGCAGGACCAAGTAATGATTTTGCCCCAGATCCCTAAGTGGATTGAACTCTCAACCCTGGGTTTAGCAGGCCAATGCTCAAACCACTGAGCTATCCCTCCCCCCACACTTTGGTTTAACATCACATCTTCAGTTAAACCGGTGCAACCGTGTGTATGGACTAGGCTCAATTAAACTGGTGCATACCCATTATGGTATACTGAGGACTGTGATGGAATTGCAAGCTATCACATTAAGAGTGTATGGGTGAAAAGTGGGTTATTGCGGGCGGGGTGGGGGGTGGGGAGGAGGGATTACAGTAGGATGGAATTACTTTACTGGAGTTAATTTTCCCCCCTAGAACATGTAATATTCTAATATTGTAATATTTTTAAATATTTGTAATATTGTAATATTTTTAAAGTAATTTTAAAGTATAGCACTACTCTGAAAAATGAGGATATTTTTTGTTTTAAATTGTGTGATGCATATTTCACCTACAACTGTAGCAAATGCACTGACAAAAGCCCACAATAAGCACAAAAAAGGTGACCTTAACAGGGAGCTAGATGTTTGGGGTGAGGGTGGGGGGGAGGGAAATGGAAAATTACAGTAGGATCCTATGAGCAACAAGAGAGAAATCAGCAGGGGAATCTGCATAATATTTTAGCTGTCTGTACGCAAATACAAGGAGTCTGAGGAATAAACAGGAAGAACTGGAAGTATTGGTACATAAGTGAAATGATGACCTATTTGGCATTACAGAGACTTGTGATAAATCTCATGACTGGAATATTGGTATAGTGGGGTATAGCTTGTTCAGAAAGGACAGGCAGGGAAAAAAGCTAAGGATGTGTGTTGCATTATACATTAAAAAAAAAAAAATGTAGTCGTTCTGAGGTCCAGAAAGAGATGAGAGGCAGCCCTAGCTGAATGTCTGTGAATAAAGATAAAAGGGGTAAAAAAAATAGGGCTAACATGTTGGTAAGTGTCTACTATAGACCACCAAATGAGGAAGTGGATGAAGCGTTTCAAGAACAAATAACAGAAATATCCAAAACGCAAGACCTGGGTAGTAACTACCCAGACATCTGTTGGCAAAGTAATACGGCAAAACACAAAATTTCCAGTTGGTGCTCGGAATATACTGGGGGCAATTTTTTGTTTCAGAACTAATCGGCGGGGGGAGGGAGCCATTTTAAACTTGATTCTGACCAACAGGGAGGAATTGGTTGTGACTCTGAAGGCAATGTGGGTAAAAGTGATTATGAAATGAGAGATTTCATGATTCTAACAAAAGGAAGGGGTGAGAGCAGCAGAACAAAGAAAAATGGACTTCAAAAAGCAGACTTTAACAGACTTAGCGAACTGAGAAGTAAGATCCCATGGGAAGCAAATTTATTCAGGAGATCTGGCAGTTTCTCAAGGAGAAACAAGTGCCACCAGCAAGACTGTGT
The DNA here is from genome assembly GCF_011386835.1 of Chrysemys picta bellii. Taxonomy (NCBI): domain Eukaryota; kingdom Metazoa; phylum Chordata; order Testudines; family Emydidae; genus Chrysemys; species Chrysemys picta. Next base: position 113,868,323 of record NC_088792.1, on the reverse strand, counting down.
TACAGGTCAGAGATGAAGTTTCAGATTCCCGAAGAAGTTTTGCCTTTGCCTTGTGACAGAACGGAGGACTTAATAGCGTTCCTGTACTTTAGAAGCTGGCCAGTGACTGGAAAAAGTGAGAGCCACTAAATTGGAATGAGAGACACATCTGCTGTATTCTTCCTCTGCCAAAAAAATCAAAGCACTTTAAAAATTCCTGAGTGCTCTTTGCTTAGGTAAAAAACAATCAAATATGTCACTTTTGACCAGTTAACATATGAGAGTCTTGAATGCATGCTCAACCATATTAGCAATATGTGACATTTATGGTTAGTTTGCAAAAGGTTGGACTAACTAGTTTCAAAATGATGATGACCCAGAAAAGGCTTCCCAAAGTTCATGGGTGCACTATTAACAAATGCAGCTGCAACACTGGTTTCAAAAACTGTTCAGATTTTGAATAGAAATTTTGCAGAAATTGCATGAGCACTTTTGTTTACATTACAGAAATCAAGTAATCCATCAGTCCACACCATCTTTCAAAGAGTTCTTTACCATTGACAAGGAAATAATTGTACATTTTCTTTCACTCTCCCCTTCTCCATCTGCTAAGAATGTCGGTAATTTAGAACATATTTATATAACCAGTAAAGGATATGACAGAAGTTTACAGCTGAACTGGAGGAGGAACAGATTGAGATCACAGAGGTAAATTCTTGAAAAGTAACAGGGAGTCACACTGAGGAATTAGATACCAATGGGCAGACTACCAAAATATAAACCTTGTAAGTGTTTATATACGGATGCAAACCCCTTCAGAGCAAAACTAGAATTAATTCACCAATGAAAGAGGATCTTGACATAAATAGAAATGTATGGGATATTGTAATTTCTATCTATAAGCTATAGAGGAATGATCAATCATCTTGTGCTGGGAGAGTAGCACTATACCTAAAAGATTCCATGAAATCTAATGAGAGAAGGTTTCCAAATGCAGAGATCTGTGCAGCTGTCTCTGTATAGATAGCATTCACAAATCATAAGAATACAAACATACTAATTGGCGCTTATACCCATGGTGTCCTGATCAGGAAAAGGATATTGAGTGCAGAAAAGTGGAGGGGAGACCAAAGACGCAATTAAGTCTAATAAAATAGTAACCATGCAACTTCCAACTGCCTGCATATAAATGATCAAATATGACACTGGGACAAGTTAAGGAGAATAATTTCTCAGTGCCCTAAAATGGAACAGCAGTTTCTTAAAAACACACAAGAGCAGAGGGTATTCTTGAACTTTTTAAGTAACTCAAGGTGATCCACTAAATAACAGTGGTCACAGTATAGTTAAGTTCTAGCATCTTCAGGGAGGGATTGTACTATAAACTAATATGTAAAAGTATATTAAAGAACAGGAAGACTTGGAAGTCAAGAAAAAAATTAAAATCTTTAGATTTTTCATGAAGACGTACACTGCGTACCCTGAATCTCATGATATGTTTATCTCTAAACAAACCTGAACAGTATCTGTATCTCTAGATCAAAAAATCAGTGAGGGATAAAGGGGGAAGAAGGGAATCTCAAGCCCCAAAACCAATCTCACCCTTTCTCTGTGGTGCTAGGAAAAATCTTTTCATCCTATCATTGCTTTGTGTACCCTCTCTCCAACCCCATTACCCACTCTCCAATCTCTTACTTGGAGCAAATGTCACCATGGTCCACAAATTGCCCAACACTTGTGCAGTTAAAACTGAGTCCAGGACAAATGGGCCTTCATATTCTTCGCTAACCCATTGATTCACTTCTTTCTGAAGGTGCATCAGTGGGTTTAAACAGGTGCCAGGGATAGCATAATTTGAAGACCTTGAGGTTGTGGCAGAGGAGCCAATAATAATGACATAATCTTTGTTACTGGTGGTTATTTATAAAAGAAGAAACCAGCTGGGTTTTCAGATCCCTGTCTGTGTTAGCAGGGCTTCCAGATAGAAAACACTTTCTTTTTATTTGTGAATTGAGAAGTTTCATATGGAAACAGCAAGACACTAAAATGGAACTCCATCCAATGTAATTTTACATTCAATTCTGAGGCTAGAGCCACATTAAATGAAGAATATTTACTTGCCCCAATAGTAACTGTGGTTCTTTAACATGCTGTAGTCAGCATGGATCTCCCTGTAGGTACACATATTCCTTTTGTGCACAAGATCAAATTCTTTTGAATAGCAGTAGCTGTTGGGGCTGAGCATGCACCATGTGCCTCCTCATACTTCCACGCAAGGGCCTAAAGGGTGGAGTGGCCACGACCCTCCCTCAGTTTCCTCATGGTTCAAAGCGCATGGAAGCTGAGGACTCTGAAAAGTGGGGATGGAGGGTGTGTCATGGGATACATACTGACTATAACATCTCAAAGAACCCAGCTAAGTGACCATTCTTTCTTCGAGAAAGTTGGTGTATAGTCCACTGTAGGAGGCTGGCAAGCAGTACCTCATCAGGATGGTGGGGATCAGTCAGACAGTGACTGAAGTACTGCTCTCCCAAACTTGGCATCTGACCTAGCAGCTAAGTCCAAGTCATGGCGTTTAACAAAGATCATTGGGTTACTCCTTGTTGCTGCTTTGCTCTTAAGCTCTGTTGAAGTAAGCCATGGTGTTTGGTGAAGAGGTACACCAGCCAACTGGTAACACAGAGATGCACTGTATTATCCATTTTGATATTCTTTGTGAGGAGAGGACCCATCCATTAGAATGACCAGTTATAGCCAGAAATAAGATGGGGAGACAGTCTGAATGGCTTGGTCATGTCCGTGTAATAAAGCAAGGTCCTGGATACATGTAGTACGTTTCCTTTTTTCCTCCCAGGGCCAAATGTGGTTTTGGGGAGAAGATTGGTAGGTTGATTGGTTTAGATGCAATTTTGAGGCCACCTTGGGGGTGAATTTCAGATGTTGTCTCAGTAACACCTTTCCCCTATGGAATGTGTTATAATTGGGTTCAGCCATAAGTGCCCAAAGCTTATGCGCTTCCTTGGCACATGGAAGGTAGTCTTCAAATATAGGCCTTGTAATAAGCACTCTGAGAGGGATTGGAAAGGAGGCATGATGAGCCTCATGAGGATTATGCTGAGGTCCCAGTCAGGTTTTTTTAGCGGTGGCTCAATATGTAACTTTGATGCAGACAGGTGAGAAAGAGACTGAGCATGACTGTATAGGTGGATGTTATACAAACTGCTCCAAGGGGGACCTTACATATGACTAAACAAAAGGCCTGCCTGCTTTAAGTGCATTAGGTAGTAGAGGATCTTTGGTATTGAGGCCAGAACCAGGTTCAGCCCCACGTTGGACTGCCTATATCCAAAAATTCCTCAAATTAGATGAATTAATCTTTCTCCTGGATGTTTTCCTGCTCTCCATCAGCATTTCCTGGACCTGTAGAGAGCACAGTCATACTGTCAGGTACAGTGACTTCAGGTCTGGATGGCGTCTCTGGGCAGTCTGGGAGCTGGATTGGTAGCTGAATGGACATCTGTAGTAAGTTTGTCAACCAGAACTGCCTCAATGAGTACGGAGCTACAAGAATGAGCATGGCTTTGTCTCTTGATTTTGCAAATCACCCTGGGAATCAGGGGCCTCAGGGAAAAGGCATCTAGAAGACCTTAAGACCACTGCAGAAGGAAGGAGTTTGTAATTACCTCACAGTCATGCCTCCTCTGGCACATGGCATTGATGGCGAACATATTTATTGTGGGGCTCCTTAAAGACCTGAATATCAGGTGTATGCTGGATCTCAGCAGTGACCGGCTTTTCAATCTGTCCCTGATGCATCTGTTGTTATAGTCTTTCTCAGGGAAGAAGCAGAGAATGGTACCTCTGCATGCACATCTTTGGGTTCCTTCTACCATCTCAGATCTGCAATGGTGCGAAGTGGAACCATGACCTTCTTGTTCATCTGGTATTTTTCTGAGGAACAGACAGACTTGAGCTAGAGTTGGAGCCAGTCACAGGTGAAGTTTGACAAGCAGCATCACATACATGCAGACTGACATGACTAAGGATACAATTTTGTCACGATAAAATTATGTATAATTCATGGCACAGTCACAGTAAAAAATAGATTATTTCACTCTGTGGTCACAGCAACTTTGTGGACCCTGCTACTGTGCATTAACAGTTTGTTAGTTCACTTTGATATAGTCCTCTTCGAAATGGAACTAGATCAAAGCAAATGACCTGTTAATCAGTGCTCTAATTATGGAGGTCCAGGTTCTGCTCCCATCTCTGTCCTCTCTTCCATTCTGACTCCTGCCCCCTTCCCTTCTCCAACAGACTCCTCTCCCAGTGTGGGAACTGGAAGGGCAGGGTTAGGTCTTTGACCTCTTCATCCTCGGGTCCCTGGTGACAGCTCCCCCTCTGTGCCACCTTTCCCCTTTGTAAGTACCCCATTCCTCAACCCTCCTGGTATCCTCTTCCCCTGGCTCCCCCTTATTCCAATCCCCTTTCTTATCTCTCTCCCATGCCCATCGCTGGGACCTGCTGCATGGGCTTGGAACTTCACTGGTGGGTCCTAGGATCTGAGGCCCAGTGCTTAATGTGTGCCTGGAGGTAGTTACAGCCCCGGCACCTCTGGGCTTGCTGCATCAGTTATGAATGTGTTTAAAAAAAAAAAAAGTGCTTGAGCCCATTATAATTGCATTACAAATTAACCCCTTCATCCCAGCAAGGAAGAAAGAGACACTGCCTAGTGTTCTGGCCAGCTGCTCAGCAGAGATTGGCTCCAGCCTGTTTCGTCCCATCCCAAGCACTTCTCCAGCGATGGGCTGGGAGGAGAGATGGAAAAGAGGCTTGGGATTGAGGAAACTGGGGGAAGGGGGGGAATTGGGTTGAGGGAGGTAGGGGGGTCAGAGAACAGGAGCTGTCACCACAGGAGACGGGGGATGTGAGTGGGGGACAAAGACCAAAGTGTGCCCCTTCTAGGAGCTCCATATTTGGAAGAGGGGTTTGTGCATGGGGGGAGTCAAGAGTGGAAGTGGGGACAGAGACGGGGCAGGACTAAGGGAAGCAGGAGAGGCGTTAAAATCAGAGGAAGGCAGATGAAGAGCAGGGGAGCTAGAGCATGTTGGGTGGGTACAGAAGGCTGCGGGAAGGCAGGGACATAAGGCAGGTGAGGATTTAAGGGTCCGTGGCAGATAGAAGGGATTCTGTGGTGGGTGCAGAAGGGGGAGTTATGAGTGTGGGAGAAGGGGACAGTTGTGGTAAAGAAGGAGACAGCTGATCAAAGGGAACTAATGAACTGTTTGTGTGGACCCTGCTGCCCTCTGTTCACAATTGTTTAGTTTGCTTTGATCTAGTCCTGTTTCAAAGAGGACTAGATCAAAGTGAACTAACAAACTGCTAATGCGCTGCAGTAGGGTCCATATAAATGGCCTAATTCAGGGGTCCCATGACAATGGTGACCACTGAGACAGAATGATATTGCTTAGCATCCCCAGACATGTCTGTATTCTTGTTGTTAGGATTCATTCTAACGTGAATAATAGTGATTGCACTCACATGAACCTGTTTTCAGGCTTTCACTGGTCTGAAGTTGGTCAATCTCCTTTGAATCTCCTCTGTTGTCTCTGAGATAGGTAATGACTTTCTGACTAGAAGGGTAGTTAAGCATTGGAATAGGCTTCCCAGGGAGGTTGTGGAATCCCTGTCATTGAAGGCTTTAAGAACAGGATGGACAAGCACCTGTGAAGGATGGTCTAGGTTTACTTGGTTCTGCCACAGTGCAGGGGGCTGGACTTGATGACCTCTCGAGGTCCCTTCCAGGCCTACATTTCTGTGATTCTGTGACTGAAGTGGTCTGTGTATTTGGTCAGTCTCCTCAGATCTAGGATAGGATGAAGACTCCCTTTCTTCTTTGGGATAATAAACATTGAGGATAGAAATCTCTTCCCCTCTAGTTCCATGGTACCTCTTCTATGGCTTCTAGACAAACCAACAAGGCCACTAATAGAACCTTTGTCATGAGAACCCTGAAGAGAGATTGATGCGAGACGGGGTAAGGAATAAAAAAAGGGACACGGTGGTTCACAACTGTAGGGCTGGCTCTATATTTGCTTCAGTGTGACTTGATGCTCCCATGAAATCTGCCCATAGGGAGGGAGCCAGGTTGGCAGAGGTGGCAGAAGAGGGGTGTCCCTAGAGTACCTGGGCTGATTTCTTTGTTGGTACTCTAGTTCTTGACCCAACGGGTAGGATAGTGTCCTAGGCCTTTGCTGGGGCTGGTATATGTATGGCACTCTCCTGTGTGGAGGTTCCCAGGGAAGGTAGCATGGTCCTTGAGTTTTTGTGGGACTGGAGAACTTAGTCTTTGGCTGAAGAGTTCCGTTCCCTTGAAAAGCAGGTCCTTGATTGTGGCCTGTAGCTTGAGTGGTATGCCTGGAGACATGAGGCCCATTTCATACTGAAGGCCATGGCCATCGACCTTGCAGCCATATCAGATGCATCCATGGCTGCCTGAAATGATGTTTTAGTGACCATATGCCCCTCTGTAATGATCCCCTTCAACTCATCCCTGTTCTCCTGTGACATCTTTAATAGGAAGGGAGTGATCCTCTTCCATGTGAGATAATTGTATATGGCAAATAGGGCCTGGTAGTTCACCCAACTGAAGTTGCAGTGAGGCTGATGAATACATCTGGTGCGCAGAAAGGTCCAACTTCTTGGGATCTTTGTCCTTAGGAGTGTCTTTAGTGGACTTGGATTTTTATTACACTGAAGAAACAACTAGGGATCCTGCTTTTGGATGAGTATAGAAGTCCTCAGAGCCCTTTGGGATGCCAGATCTCTCCCCTCCATTTATTTAGAAGTGGGAGGAAGGGTGTTAGGGATTTGCCTTAGTCCTTTGCCTGGTTCCAGGATCCCATTGTTCACTTGAGAGGGGGATTCTGGGCAGCGGCATAGCAGTCAAAATATTGAGAGGTTCGAGAGACTTTTCTTGTTGAATGTAGTCTGTGTCCTCAAGAGTCTCCATGTTTCAGGACAGGAGATCCTGGGCAGCTTTAAAAGAAATCACCAGCATGGGGGCTGATGTCACTGCCTTGTCTGGCGATTGTGGATGACTCCTTGATAAAGACAGAGGGAGTTGTTGTAGCCCCTCTGTCATTTCCTGCTCCTGGGGGCCCACATTGGTTGGCCTGGGTAATGATGCCACTGTGGAGTGGGATCTTCTCTTTGTAGAAGTGCAGAAAGTGATCTGCTCCTGGGTACATGGGATGAAGGTCCCCAGTACGGCCAAAATGCTTGCCATGTGGTTACTGGGCTGGTTGTGGCTGGCCAGCCCAATGCCACTCCCACCCCATCGGGGGTGTAGTTCTGAATGAAGGCATAGGAGAGGGATTCCTGCTCAGTGTCATCAAGGTGCATATTCTCTGTTTGAGTGGTGGTGCAGAGGGATGATATGGTACTGTTGCTGGTTGCCTCTCGGGTGCTGGGAATATCTCCAGAGTTGGTATGGATTTCCCCAGGGTATATTGCAGACCCTTGTCTGATATTGGAACCAGGGCTGTAGTTACTTGAGCCAATCCAGTTCTGATTAAGGGCTTAGGAGCTTTGTCCTTGGATGAATGATGGTTCATGTCCTCCCTCCCCTTTGGCTTTGGTGCTATGTTTAAGGTTGGTTGGCTTCATAAGTCAGTTTCCCCTTTATGTGCAAGTACAAGTGTCAGTTTTAATGCCTGTGGCACTGGCATCAAAACAGACAGTGCAGGTGACAAAGCTTTTACCGGTGCTGAGGTGGTTGGTGTCTTAGTCACCTCTACCAGTCTCCCCTTTCCTTCTTTCCACTACCGGCTCCCAAGGTATTACGTGTGCTTGAGGGAGTGCTGGCTGATGCTGGTTTGGCTGGTTTCCCTCTGGTAAGGGCCACCACCTCTCACTCCAAAGTGACCTGCATGGACTGCTCCAGTAAATGTAGCTTAAGCAGAGTGTCCCGGGCTTCGCAAGTCCTGGAGGGAAAGAACTTGTACACAAAGCACCTGTCTCAGGTGTGGCTCTACCCTAGGCAGTAAGAGGGTTGTATCCATCATTGATGGGATCAGTCCATCACAGGGTGGAGCTGGGTTTGGAGTCCACCATAATGTGTGGCAGTTGGTGCAAAAATCTGGCCTTGTGGTACACAAATTCAGGGGGAGGGTCGCCAGTCTTTTTTTTTTCCCAAGGAACGTCCTTACTGGGAGCGTGAAGATAAGATTTATTCAAGTTGGTTGAAAAGAGAAAAAACACTTCTAAAAAGGTCTCTGAAGCCATAGTGGCTTTGGACACTCAATGGTTTCAGTCTCACTCCCATGAGCAATAAGAGGGAACTGAGGGAACAGATGCCCTCACACAGGAGCGTGAGGTGGCAGAGGGGCTTGCCTGGCACTGCTATTCAGAAGCTTCCCAAGCTGTGCACATGAGGCACTTCTGTACCTACAGATGACCCACACTAACACACACTTGAACTTATTTTAAGAAAAAAATTGAATCTACTTTGTTCTTTCTACTGGTTGTTGTAATTTTTTATTTTTGCCCTCTCTATAGCCTTTAATTTTTTTAAAAAATTCCTCTTTTTTTTAGCTTCATCTTTCTCATTTCTACCTATTAGATTTTTTTTGCCCCTCCTATTTTCTTGTCTGTTCATTTCTGTTCCTCCTCCTCTACTGCTGTCTTTTACCTTTACGGTATTTCTACTTAGGTTTTAATTTTTTCTTGTATAATTATTTTACCCTATATTTCTTCTCTTCCTTCTCATACTTAGTTCAATAGTCCAAATGGCTGTCAACATTCATATTATTTAGAAGTACCACCTACTTACAGAGGATGATTTTTTTTTTAATGACTTGTTACAACTTGGACCAGAGAACTTTGTTAAGCCTGTTCTTCTAGACACATGCCTTCAAGTTAAGTGAAGTATACATAAATAAGAGTATAAAATTACTACTTGATAAACAGAACAGCACATGTACAGTGTCTGTAAAGTGATTCGTCTCTACTTAGTGGTCAGCCTGTATATGTGAGTGCCAACATTATCATATTTGATGTATCATACTACCAAGGTAATTTTATTTTAAGGGTGGATTGGTGTTTTCAAGAAGTCTAAGGGAACTATGTGCCCAAATCCCATTAAAATTCAACAGGATTTGGGCACCCAACTCTCCTAGGCTTCTTTGAAAATCCTACCCTTGAGCACTATCCTTTTTAGCTGGTATTTTATGTTCAAATGCAAATTCATAGCAGGGCAGTCCACAGGAATGAGCACAGAGTTGGAAATCTGAAATTCCTGAACTCTAATGCCAACCTTGCTACTGCCTCTGTGACCTTGGACAAGTTGCAACTTCCGTGACTCAGTTTCCGTATTTGTGAGGTGGTTATACTTTATCTGAACATGTGTTCTGAAGTTTAATCAATCAGCACTTGGAGTATGTAGGGCCTGATCCTGTTCCCATTGAAGCCAATGCAAAATTCCATTGTCTTCAGTGGGAATGGAATTGAGTCTATGAACTGATATGCACATCCTGAGTATTGTTATTACTAAGAATATTCTTCATCTATTCTGGGTCACTGTTTACATTTAACTGTTTTTGAATAAGAAAGCAAATTCTCAGTTACTAGGGTGGTGTTTCAACACCCAAAACTCAAAAGGAGAAAATCAGGTTTGCAATGATTATTTCATGTTAGTTTCTGTTCATACTACTGTTAGAAACAAGTTGTGACTGGTAGAAGCTTGCTTTATTCCAGGTCAGTTAGTAGCACTCAATTTATATTTCCTCTAAAGTAAGAAGAAAGTATCGATAATATGTCTTAGCCAGTCCTGGAATGTGGTCTCAGCTTTCATCTGAAGCCTGTTGCTCTGTCACCATGCAACCAGGTCAACTTCTACACTCTGTCTGAACTAATCTAATGCACTGTACTTCTCAACAGTTATTTGGAATGTAAGCACCTTTTAATAATGGCACTGTGTTCTATGCCATTGCAATTTAGTGGTGAAATATATATATCCATTTAAATTTAACAAGTCATATATGTCAAGTCATGGCCTTAATCAGTTGGTGTCTTTTATTCCTCATAAGTGAGAGAGTTGCTGAAATGTTTTATGTCTCTTAAACTGTGTATTCCATTTTTTTAATTTTCAGAAAAATATTCTCATTGAGTTTCCAAGAACTCAAGTTATCAATATAGTCACATGCAAAGTAAAAAGGTCCTTTCTTTAAAGCTCCTAGTGACTTATTTACCCAAAGGTTGTAAGTCAAAAGATTCACCGTGAGACCAATGATTGCACTACAACGTTGTCAGAAATATGAAAGTGACACTCATCTCCCATATTAAAGATGAGATGGGAATTGACTATAGTGAACTATATCACACAACTTGGAGAGGAGAACAAGAAAGGAATTAACTAGCACAGTCGGAAGATATTTGCAGTGCCCCAGTCCAAATTAGAACAAGACAAAAAAGGAAATATAAAAATATATCCCATCTTACTGAGAGTCTAAACGAGATACAGTATGTCACAATTCAGGGCAGCTACAACTGTATTTCCCACAAGTGGTTTAGTAAGGGCACCCAGTTTGAGGCATCCAGCTCCCTAGCTTTTGCCTTTCTTGGGTGGAAACCCTCGTCTCTCTCCCTCCTTGCCCAGGTAGTTCCCTATTTTCACTACATTGTTCTCAAAGCAACAGTCTGCCTAAGCAGGTTTGCTTCATGTCTCGCCTCAGAGACGGTATACAGTTCAACTGCCAGTGATTATAAGTTACCACACAGCACTTCCTGCGCAAGCCTATTTTATTCTTAAGATAAAAGCATTACAGAGAAAACATTAAAAACAATAAAAGAACCTACCAGTACATGTATTCTGATAAACTTACCAGATCAACCCCAGCTGCCTCCAACATGGGCTGGGGCAGGTGAGTCCGTCAGACACCCCAAAGAAGTCTCTTTTGTGGTCAAAAGTTCACAATGGCCTCAGTTCAGAACTAGCACCAAATCTTACAGGGCCTCAGTAGGCCAAGTCCTTCCAGACCTCCTCTAAGATTTGGGGCCCTCCATGGATCAGGGGTCCTGTCCATTTGCTGAATCAGAAAGAAGACCTTGAGCCTGTTTAAAACCAGGCTATTTATCCAAAAATCCTTTCTTTGTCTGTTGGTCCCTGGAGAATCCAGATTGGGTCTTAGAACTGGCCTTCTGAAACCGGTGATAAGGAAAACAAAAGGTCTCCTCCATCAGGATGAAGCTGCAAAGGATGAGCCCATAGGTGGGGGTTTGCATTCACCTCTTCCTCGGGACTTCCCAGGAATTCCACTTCACACACTTTGTCCTAAAAGAACAATCATACCTGCTATATTGTTCAACATAATCTTTTGAAGTTCACATTACCTCCCAGAGATTGCATTAATCTTCCTTCTCCTAAATAACTTAGTTTCATAATGTTTGCCTGGGTCCGGATACTGCAGGATGCTGTCGTATCTGTCATACGGGATATCTAACAACTGCTAATAAATACAAAGAAATAGTGAGAGACAGTATGTTGTTTGTTCACATATCATGCAAATGCCCCTGAATTCAATCTCATTGGAAAACTCAGCTCTCCTCTATTATATAGACAGAATTTCCTTGCGTCATGTTGGCCTTTCTATTGGGAACGTTAATTTGTAAGTCCTCTAACTCACTTGGTGAACAGTTGATCATGTGTTTAGGGTTCATCTGGCCTTCAAATACTAAGCCATAAATAATAATGAAGTGGTTTTCCCCCTGCCCTGGCTACATAACTTCTTGGTTTGTAATCCATATGGGTCTTTAACCATGGACCATAACCAGGCTAAAGTCTTGGGCATGACAGATATAGTCCGGTTTCTGTGCATGATTAAGGTCCTAGACATAATGCAAATAAAAACTATTATGTAACCTGTTCAGGGGACACCCTTGCTACAGGATTCTTTGACACAGTGAAATTTGTGGTGTCAGTGAGCCTTCACTGTTACAGTAAGATTTTTTTTTTTTTTTTTTAAAGTACAGTACCCTATGCTGTAAAATAGCCTAGGCTCCAGAGGGCAGTAGCGGTCTTATACTGACTCACATAATATGTACGGAGAAGATGCAATCTGTAAGAAAAAAGGGGGTGGATCATTTGACTGAGTATAGCCTAGTACTGACCAAACTTAAAAAGAAATTTTAACTATTTGTTCTACTAGCTCCTTGGTGTTGGGCCATAATATAACTTAAAATAAAAGTGCTTTCAGATGAGAGGATGGAATTATGAAATCCAGGTAGTTTTCTTTTCATTGTCAGAGGGCAGCCATCAAAGTGGGTGGAGGAGCTGAGTACGAGAACATCTATTCAGATTCAGTGTCCATCACTAGCGATTGTACAGAATTTGCTTTTCTCAGAAGGCAAGTGATGATATAGGGGCTGATTCACTGAGACCAAAAAGTATGTTGTTGTCTTGTACATAGGAAAGAATGGTTACTTATTTGTGGTAACTGTGGTTCTTGAAACTAATTTGTCTGCGTGAATCTCACTTGTATGCACACACCTCTTGCATGTGAGATTGGAATCTTTTGACCAGCTTCCTTCAGATCTGAGTGTGGTATTAGGAAGAAAAGGGTTCATGGTTTGGTTTAAAAAAAAAAAAAAAAAGCAGATACCACTTTGGTGAGGGATTTAAGATGGGATCTTAGTGGAAAACAAGATGGGGGGTGGGGCAGGAAAGGACTGCTGTTAGTGCCTGAATCTTGCTAAGTCTTCAGACTGAGGCAACTGCTACCAGAAAGGAAGTGTTAAGAATTAAATGCAGAAATGAGCACTTGGATAAGAGTTCAAAGAGGGGAGTCCCATAAGGTCCATAAGAACTAAGACAGGAGGTGTGCCTGAAAGGGGGAGAATAGGTATGAAAAAGTTTTTAGAAATTTTGAAACAGTGGCATGAGAGAGCATAGTATAAGTTTGAATAGGATAGTGGCAAGTTGAAATGGCAGTTAAATGGACCTTATAGAGTTAATGGTGGGGCCTGATTGCTTGATCTGCAAGATGTAATCCAGAAACTTGGGAGCAAAAGCTTGCAATGGATTGAGACTTTGATGCAAAGCCCAGATGGAAAGTCTCTTCCACTTAGGTAATCTGATTTTGTAGAGGAGTTTGTGCTCTGTATGAGAATTTCTTGGATTTCTGTGGAACAATCCTTATCTGTTCTCAGTCAGCCAACTTCCAATCAGTCAGTTGTAGAGTTGTGAGGTCTTGCTTGCAGCATTTGTCCTCGATTCTGGGAGAGTAAGTCTGGCAGATTGAGTAGAAATATTGATGACTGTGTGGAATGGATGCCGTAGGCCTGTGAGCTAATACTCTCTGGACCAATAAGAGTTATGTATCACTGTGGCCACATCCTGCCTGATTGTCCATGTGACCTTGAATGTTTGGGGGTGGAAAGAAAAGTGCAGGAAGATCTTGAGACCAGGGGATGAGAAGAGCATCCTGGAAGGATCCTGGGCTGGTACCCGCTTTGGAGCACAAGGGAGGGTGTGGTGGTGGTGCTGGTAGCAAAGGGGTATTACAGGGGAGCTCTATCTGTGGAATATAGAGTGGAGAATGGAGACCTTCAGAGACCAGTTGGCTGAATACTGTCTGAGGTAATCCACCATATTATTGTTTGTTCTTGGTAGCTGAAGGGCCATGGGAATTAATCACATGAAGATTGCTTGATTGTTTCCTGACCAAGGGAGAAGGAAGAAATGAACTGGCACCCTCCAGCCTGTTGATATATACATTGCAGAGATGTTGCCTGTCAGGACCTGTACTGTGGTTCCTTCCGGGAGTGGTAGAAATGACTAGTCTGCAGAACCTATCTTGTGGAGTTAAAAAATATTCATATGGAAAAATATTCACTCTTTCTGGAACAATATGCCTTGAACCTGTAGGTGGTTTAGATGGGTACCCAGAAGCTGCTATGGAGGTCTCTGTAATCAGTGTCCCTGTGGGAGGCGGGGTGCTGAATAAGACCGGGTTTGTAGACTACCTGGAGGTTTCTCCACCAGTCGAGGTAAGTTAGAAAAGGAGTCAAGGCTGTGAGGCAAGGGTCTGTGCGGTGGTTTGGACAGTTGGTAAACAGACTGCAGGCTACACTTGGAGCTGGGGGTGTGATTCCCAGTTCAAGTAGCCATACGTGTGCTAGCTCTCATCGAGCTAGTGTTTTTAAGTGTGTAGCTGGGATAGCATGAGCAGCTGCATCATGGGTAGCTGCCCCATGTACAAACCCGTCCGGATCCCATTGCCACCATTCACCCTTGCTGATGCTACCCCATCTACGCTACTGTTTTTAGCGTGGTATCTTGGTGAGCTAGCACATATATGTCTATGGGACTTGGGAATCGCATCCCCAGCTCCAAATATAGATGTTGCCTCAGACAGCCTAGGGGAGGGCAGAGTTCAAATCTGGCCAGAGGCACCATATATGTGCATGACACCAAGTGACCTAATAGTTGGAGAGTTGTTTTTTTTTATTGATGCAGGGTTTTCCATGAGGTTGATGATCAGAGATGTGATGGTCTGAAGCCTGTCTGGAGAGAGGTATGGCTTTGCTAACTTGGAAGCTAGAAGTATCAGGGGGTAGCCGTGTTAGTCTGTATCTACAAAAACAACAAGGAGTCTGGTGGCACCTTAAAGACTAACAGATTTATTTGGGCATAAGCTTTCGTGAGTAAAAACCTCACTTCTTCGGATGCATAGAGTGAAAGTTACAGATGCAGGCATTATATACTGACACATGGAGAGCAGGGAGTTACTTCACAAGTGGAGAACCAGTGTTGACAGGGCCAATTCAATCAGGGTGGATGTAGTCCACTCCCAATAATAGATGAGGAGGTGTCAATTCCAGGAGAGGAAAAGCTGCTTCTGTAGTGAGCCAGCCACTCCCAGTCCCTATTCAAGCCCAGATTAATGGTGTTGAATTTGCAAATGAATTTTAGTTCTGCTGTTTCTCTTTGAAGTCTGTTTCTGAAGTTTTTTTGTTCAATGATAGTGACTTTTAAATCTGTAATTACAGATTTAAAGAGAAACAGCAGAACTAAAATTCATTTGCAAATTCAACACCATTAATCTGGGCTTGAATAGGGACTGGGAGTGGCTGGCTCACTACAGAAGCAGCTTTTCCTCTCCTGGAATTGACACCTCCTCATCTATTATTGGGAGTGGACTACATCCACCCTGATTGAATTGGCCCTGTCAACACTGGTTCTCCACTTGTGAAGTAACTCCCTGCTCTCCATGTGTCAGTATATAATGCCTGCATCTGTAACTTTCACTCTATGCATCCGAAGAAGTGAGGTTTTTACTCACGAAAGCTTATGCCCAAATAAATCTGTTAGTCTTTAAGGTGCCACCAGACTCCTTGTTGTTTTTGGAAGCTAGAAGAATCTCTGCAAATTATATGCATTCGGCTGGAGTGAGGGACGTATAATTGACTCAGTCCTGAGGAGTGAAATAAGTTGAGAACAGTGGATAGGTTGCTGGAAACTTCCTGTGGGGATTTCCCTTTGAGAAGCCAGTCATCCAAGTACAGTAGCAGGCAGCCACTATAGCCAAGCATTTTGTGAATACACTTGAGGCTGTAGACTGTCTGAAAGGTGTACCCTGTAGATATAGTGGTTGTGTGCCACTGTGAACCAGAGAGATTGTTTATGCGCTGGATTAAATTGCTTTGTGAAAACAAGCACCATGAAGGTGGAGAGCCACAAATCAACTCTGAGCTTCTAGAGAGAGCTGATGGTGAAGGCTATCATCACTGCATTGGTTTACCTATAAACTCTGAATCTGCACCTGGGGTCCATAAAGATTACTTTGGGAGGTGGAAACAGGAGATGAAGGAAACTTATGAACTTGAACAGGAGTACTTGTGGCACCTTAGAGACTAACAAATTAACACGGCTGCTACTCTGAAACCTGTCATTATGAACTTGTCAGTGTTCTCAGAAAGCTGCTACTCGTGGTAAGAATCACTGTGATCAGAAAGTGCATGGTGCTGTCCTCTTCCAGGTGACGGAGTACTTGTCTGCAGTCTTTCAGAGAGAGAGAGAAGGACCAGGCAAATTAAGATCCTATTAGGAAGGTAAAATTTATGTAGCCCTTGTCAGGAATCCAGTTTATGAAGTAAAAGCATAAGATGGAAAAGGAGGTGTGAGCATTCTTCACCACCATTTTTTACTTCCCTGTGACTTCTTACCCTTGCATATAATGCTGTAAACCACCCTCTAAACCACCACAGCAGAAGACACAGAAAACAAGACAAACTAGTGCAATAAAAGATGAAAATGAGGCAGGAATTTGGATCCCAGTAATTCTGATAGTGAGAGCGAATGACTTTATGTCAGGATACTGCCTGAGGCAGACACATTTTATTCACAGCTGGGAAACGAGAATGTTGTTGATCCTGTAAACTTGGAAAATGATGTTGAAAGACATGAATGCCAAAACAAGAGCATGGAACCTGAAACTAGTGTTGCACAGTAGCACAGATCACCAGAATGATCTGTTGACATGCTTGGCCATTTGACTAGGTAGAGAAGAATCCCATGGACACTGACATATGAATGTTTAGGGACACGTCCTTAGCAGTGTTTAAATCTAGCTATTGGACTGGTGCATGCATTTATGGGGTTCTCTTCACATGCTATATCAAGTACCTTTTCCTGTACCTATGCTTCATTCTATCCAATACTGATATTGATTTATAATCTGGATATTACTCTAAATCACGTTTTATAGTTCTAGATAGTCTATTATGTTCATTTAGTGGATTTTTTTTCTAAATGATTTGCCATATGTCCAGTGGCTTGAAGGTACATGGTTATAGCCTTGATCATATAGGAACTGTTGTTTCAGAAGATATGAGTATCTTTGGGAATTTAAACTGTTCAGGACTGGCGATTCTCTAGGTTAGCAGAACTACACTTGCTACAGAAACTTCCTGCTTAATGTGAAGAGATGCAGAAGTTTCCATTATCAATACCAGACTTGGTGAAAAAGGAGAGAGACAAAAACTAATCTGAAAATGATTGCTTATGAGTATGTGGAACTTCTGGATGGCTGCTAATAAGTCCAATAGATGAACTGAATGTTTTATATTTTGTTTAACAGAAGTTTTTGGAAAACATTACATTGAGAAGGGGAGGAGTATAGTACTGAGAATATCATGGTTATGTTTACTGTTAGGATGATATTTATCTGCAACCTGGCCCTTTAAGGATTTGGAGTCCAAAGAAACACAATGGAGAAGCAAACAGTGGGACCAAGAGGGAGTGCTCTCATGAGACTGAACTGGTGTGGACCTTGTGCAAAACTTAACTTGTTTGGGGTTTTTTGCATATCAACTTTAATAAATTCCCAGTTTTTAAAACCATCCCTGGTTGGGAGAGCGAGATCACCATTTCGAATATGAATTGGTATGTGAATTTATTTAGCTGCCTCAAGTACAGGATGGGATGCAATCCCTCCTCTCTTCTGGGGATGAGTAAGTAGCAGCACTTCTTCCATGGCTCCTAGCTGAAGTAAGGAATTCACTTCATGAAGTGGGTCTCTGAAAAGGGACTGGGAAGGAAAGTGGGGTGGGAAGCAAGCATTGGAAGGAATTACACTGGTCTACAATTTTTGAGAAGTCGTCTGCTTCAGAGATAAAATGTGCTATTTATTATGTATTTTGATGTGCTGAATTCAAATATGACAATTAAAACAACTGGCTACTGTTTCTAAGATATTTAAGTTTTTACATTTTATGTTTATGTATATTGTGTAGATAGTAGAGTTTTAATCATAAATTGTAAACCTAGGTCTTTTCATGTGTTTATGGTTGCTTTACATGATGATATTTCACCTGTCCTGTTTATGTAACACTTTAAAAATCAGCAAAAGGGTTATATAAATAACATTTATTATGAAACAAAAGGCAAAAAAGTATTATGTACATAGTTTAGTCCTATTCAGTGTCTACTCGGTGCTTCTTGGCTTCTCTTGTATTCATTAAATGGAGCATCTCTTGTCACTGTCCAGCAATAGTATGCAAGCATTGATGGGCTCCATTTGCCCTGATAGAGTTTCTCCATTGTTGCAATGTCCTGGTGAAATCGCTCGCCATGCTCGTCGCTCACTGCTCCGCAGTTCGGTGGAAAAAAATCTAGATGAGAGTGCAAAAAATGTATCTTTAGTGACATGTTGCAACCAAGGCTTTTGTATGCCTTGAGGAGGTTTTCCACCAACAACCTGTAGTTGTCTGCCTTGTTGTTTCCGAGAAAATTTATTGCCACTAACTGGAAGGCTTTCCATGCCGTCTTTTCCTTGCCACGCAGTGCATGGTCAAATGCATCATCTCGAAGAAGTTCACGAATCTGAGGACCAACAAAGACACCTTCCTTTATCTTAGCTTCACTTAACCTTGGAAATTTTCCACGGAGGTACTTGAAAGCTGCTTGTGTTTTGTCAATGGCCTTGACAAAGTTCTTCATCAGACCCAGCTTGATGTGTAAGGGTGGTAACAAAATTTTCCTTGATTCAACAAGTGGTGGATGCTGAACACTTTTCCTCCCAGGCTCCAATGACTGTCGGAGTGGCCAATCTTTCTTGATGTAGTGGGAATCTCTTGCACGACTATCCCATTCGCAGAGAAAACAGCAGTACTTTGTGTATCCAGTCTGCAGACCAAGCAAGAGAGCAACAACCTTCAAATCGCCACAAAGCTGCCACTGATGTTGGTCATAGTTTATGCACCTCAAAAGTTGTTTCATGTTGTCATAGGTTTCCTTCATATGGACTGCATGATCAACTGGAATTGATGGCAAAACATTGCCATTATGCCGTAAAACAGCTTTAAGACTCGTATTCGATGAATCAATGAACAGTCTCCACTCATCTGGATCGTGAACGATGTTGAGGGCTGCCATCACACCATTGATGTTGTTGCAGGCAACAAGATCACCTTCCATGAAGAAGAATGGGACAAGATCCTTTTGACGGTCACGGAACATGGAAACCCTAACATCACCTGCCAGGAGATTCCACTGCTGTAGTCTGGAGCCCAACAGCTCTGCCTTACTCTTGGGTAGTTCCAAATCCCTGACAAGGTCATTCAGTTCACCTTGTGTAATGAGGTGTGGTTCAGAGGAGGAGGATGGGAGAAAATGTGGGTCCTGTGACATTGATGGTTCAGGACCAGAAGTTTCATCCTCTTCCTCTTCCTCGTCTGACTCAAGTGAGAATGATTCTGGTGCATCAGGAACCGGCAGTCCTTCTCCGTGGGGTACTGGGCGTATAGCTGATGGAATGTTTGGATAATGCACAGTCCACTTTTTCTTCTTTGACACACCTTTCCCAACTGGAGGCACCATGCAGAAGTAACAATTGTTGGTATGATTTGTTGGCTCTCTCCAAATCATTGGCACTGCAAAAGGCATAGATTTCCTTTTCCTGTTCAACCACTGGCGAAGATTTGTTGCACAAGTGTTGCAGCATATGTGTGGGGCCCACCTCTTGTCCTGATCTCCAGTTTTGCAGCCAAAATAAAGGTGATAGGCTTTCTTAACCATAGTGGTTATACTGCGCTTTTGTGATGCAAAAGTCACTTCACCACAAACATAGCAGAAGTTATCTGCACTGTTCACACAAGTATGAGGCATCTCTGCTCACTTTGGCTAAACAGAAATGTGTCCCTTTGCAAAATCAAACACTGACAAATAAGAGAGCACGACACTGTATGATTTCTAGAGCTGATATAGGGCAATTTGTTCAGCAGAGTGATGTAAGCTTCGTTCTGATTGCATCATCCATGACTTCTAGGAATAACATGATGCAATTCATACCATGTGTGACGCAATACCAGTTTCAGATTGCATCATTCATTGTTTTACCTAAAAAGCAAGTACTGTCCAAACCCAGTCATAGATTTATTCATAGACCAGTCAAAGATGTATTTTAGTCATTTCTGGGTTAAATTGAGATCCCTTCCCTTTATAACTCACTTATCTTCCGCCATTCCCAAGTCAAGGGTCGTATATACTGACCCAATAGCATATCTTGAAAACTAGAGCCAATCAACAATTTTAAGCATCATTTTTGTTCTCAGTGACCCAGAATTAGTAAAGTTTGACTACATTTATTTCAGAAGCATTTTGGCTGTAGAGCAGTGATAATATGCACTGTGCTGTAGGACCAAGCACTCCAGTGCCTTGAAGCACACCGACAATAATGATATGGGACGACAGCTTGATGCTTGAGTTGGATCTTTTCCTTGCTTTAGGAAGCCAATGACTTTTGCAGTGAGCCATATCTTTGGTAGCCTGCCTTCACTGATGACCCTAATGAAGAATTTCACAAGCCAAAGCCAAGCACGGGGACCAACGTTTTTCAAGAATTCTGGAGATATGTTGTCATAGCCCGCAGCTGTTCCACACTTGATGCTTGACCTAGTGTCTGTTCCAGCTCTGTTACAGTGAATGATTCTGAGCAGCTTCTGATCTGGTGTACACGTTTAAACACAAACCCTTCGTTCCTCACTTGTCTTCGCACCTGTTTCTCCAAAGATGCTCTGGCCATTTTAGGTAGGTGTCTGGCTACCTGACTGGGTGTCACTGAGGGTCACCAGAGTCCACGTGGCTGCTGCGCTGCTCCAAGGCGTTGGAGCAGACTCCAGTACTTGCAGCTGGAGCGGGTAAAGCTCATCCTCTTGGTCGTCTCCTCCCATCCGGCTCGGTGAGCAGTGTCCACTGATTCCTTAAACAGTGGGAAGAAAACAACTCTGTTGAGCTGATTCTGTTCCCACCGACTTCCCTCGTCTAAAATTTGGCACTTATGCTAAGTGGACAATATAAATAGCAGCATTGTAGCCCCTGGGTATTTTAAAAAATGCTTCATGTTCTTTGGAAAAATTACTATGCTAATTCTTTAAAACATGCTAAAAAAACACCTAAAAGAACTAACTTTGCTAAAGTTAGTAATGATAGCAGACCTGAAATTTGAAACACTGTACAATATTAATTTCTTCATTTTCTTGTCTATATGGACCTAGGGTTGCCTGTCCAGGTTTTCCCAGGATCATCCCTTTTTTGAGAGAGTTATCCTGGGAAATCTTTAAAGGTGCTCAGTACACACTGCCAGCTGTCCAGTTTGATGGGTTCAGCATCATCTTATGTATACCAGACTTTTGTACCTTAGAGGTGGCAACCCCTGTATACCCCCAGAATGCTCTATTTCAGATGAAGGATTTCATGGTCTTCTCCAGTTTCATTTAAAATGTGTTAAATCCCATCACTTGCCTTTTTATTTTTGTGGAATTTGTTGTGAACTTTTTGAAGACCCTCTTTGTGATATCAGTCTATAATAAAATTATTATTTAATCACATTTTTTGTACAGTCTGTCAAGAAATACACTAATATTGTCTGCTTATCTTGTCTGAGCATGAACCTGTTTTTAATATTTTTCAGTATACATTGGTTAATTGTATAGTTCTTAAATACTGGCAGAACTCCATTGTGGAGGATCTTTATTTATTAATAATAGAGCTTGTGATTTGGAACCATTAACTTGTGCACATACTATATCTAGCCAGTGAAGTCACATTCTTATTGCAATAACCCTCCAGTTTCTCTTATTGTTTCACTCACTTGTCATATCTCATCATAAATTAGGGCATGGAACCTGTCTCGTGCTTATATAACACTTTGCACAATGGGGCCCTCATTCTAATTAGACTTCTGGGAACTACCTCAACAGGATTAAAAATCAGCATAGAATTCTAAAGGAAATTAATAAAAGATCTCTAGTGATACAAGTATGACATGAGTCCAAAGGTGCAAAACAAAAACCAAATAGCCCAGCCCTCCCCACCCCCCAAAAAAACCAATCCTGTTGCTCTGGGTTAGAGAGAGATTATAATCCAAATTATAGAGAGAACCAGAAATTATTATACTGATATTTGCTAACACAAGCATATAGTTCAATGCCAACAATTGCTTTTGAGTATCTATTTTCTTACCTTCCTGACTAGAAGAGGTTAGTGGTCCTCTGTAAAAAGACTTAGGAAGTTAACACATCATGTGCCTCTTTATACCATATGTGAAGTGCTGTTCAGTTTTCCCACCAGACCTTAGAAGAGGCAAAGAATCTTTTTCCTAACAGGGATGCATGTAAGATTTTTTAAGTAAACCTCTCCTTTCCTTCAGCTGCCTCTTCAAGCAATCTGGATAAGTCGATCCTCCATAATCAGTAGTCAACAAAGGCAATCTGTTGGTCGACTAAGCTCACCATTTTAGATCTTGTGTTCAGATTTGCTTTTTGTCACCAAGAAAGCTTCCCCTACATTGTATTAAGTGTTGCTTCCCGATAATTCATCTACTGGTTTAGAAAGGAGTTTTATCACCTTGCAGACTACTAGACCTTTGGGCAAAAGTTATGAAAAATATAGCTCCAAGCTACATACTCAATAACAGCATGATGGCCCAACTAAAGTTGGAAGGAAGGGAGGAGCCATTCTCCACATTAAGCTGATGATTATAAAGTTTTCCTTTTAAGTTAGTGGAAAAACAAGACACACCCAATTTTTAACAACATAAGTTAATTGTTTGTTTTCTTTTCTTTCCCAAGTGAACACTTCAGCCAGGAAAGTTAAAAAGGTAGTGAGCCACTATACCGTATGAACAGTATCAGCAGAATGTTAATGATGAATGTGGCATTCAAATTGACCAGGTGACTGTTTTCAGAAAATCTGCTCCAATTCCCAGTCCTTCCACAGTTACAATTGCAACTAAATTAGTTAGCAAGCTGTTTCAAACATATATGTATGAAAAAAACAAAAAGCCCTGACAATCTTAGGTTGATTTGCCCTGGTATCTGGCAGCAAACGGAGAGCATGTTGTTTTTCTGTCAAGACAAGTGTGAACAGGCAAACTGAATGACTAAAAGAGAAATGGATATACCTCATTGTACTGTTTGTAATGTTCCTTCCAACCATTATGAACAAATGATAAACTACACAGGTTTTCAAAAAATTAATTCAAATCTCTGCCTATAATATAGAAAGAGAAGATTTCATTTTTATTCACAAAAGTGAGTAATTGGAATCATCCTAGACACTTAGTATGCAATTGTTATAAGCTGTTTAGTTTCTAACTTCAGCATTTTGCTATTAGTCTTTTCACGTGTTAAGCATTAACATTCCATCTTACTAAATCCAAATATCACTAAGGTTATAAATCAGTTTAACTCGCCTCTTGACTTATTTTATTACTAAGTTTGCATGATTTAACCTTACCTACCAGAATGCCCAAAACTGAATAAGTGGCTCCTACAGGGTTAAATGAACCATGCACTGAAGCACCAAAATTCTTAGCAGCACTGAAGTCTCTCCTACTGTTGTCAAATAAAGCAAGCATTATGCAAGCAGTCAAGTCTCCATGGAAACAAGTTTACTACAAATCAGGTATTTTTCCTCATCCAATCAAAACAAATAGAAAAGTCTTCTGTTACTGCAGAAAGTATTGTCTAAAACTACATTTAGTAGTCTCATTTTGCCAGTCCCATGCACCTCCCTTTAATTTCTAGAGGGGACTTAAGTCAGTAATAAGGTATGTTGTGACTTTTGCTTAGATGAAATGAACTTCTAATTGTTTAGTTTGGGATGGAACTCAGAGCCATAAATATAGGTTCTACAAAAACAATGTAAAATGAGCAAGATAGATATTTAGGAAGAGTTGAAATTATAGCTCTCCTTCCAGTGTCATCAGGCAAGGGCCAAAAGTGTGCTTGGTGTCATATCACACATACTAGAGCGTGGGTCTTGCTGTGAGGAACTTACAGCACAAGATGGATACAACCTAAAACAGTACAGAAACAATAGATAGTATGTTTTTGGAAACTGAAAGGAGGGAATCACGGTATTTATTATAATAATTATTGCTTTTCTCCTTGTGGGCCTTTGGAAAAAGCAAGGCTCTAGATTGGTTTTAAATTAGAATTGCTAGGGGCTTGTTGCCCCAGAATGAAGAGGATATTTCATGTATAGAGGGTAGCATGGAAAAGGGCACAGAGACAATTGTGGGGAAAGAATCAGAAGAACTGGGGCAGTAAGACAAGTCTCACAGGTAGAGCTATGGATGTTGACACAGTAATAAACAAGGTCTGAGCTGAACTGCAGTTATATTGGGCCTTGAAGGCATAGACATAAAATTTAAACTTGATGCAATAAATGAGGAAGGGTAACTAGAATGACAGGTGAGGAAGATCATTTTAGCAACCACTTTTTGGATGGAGGAGATCAATGTTGATAATAGGGATACCAGAGAGGAAAAGGTTGCAGTAGTTAAGTGGGAGATTATCCGGGTTTTAAATGTTTAGACCAGGGGTCGGCAACCTTTCAGAAGTGGTGTGCCGAGTCTTTATTTATTCACTCTGATTTAAGGTTTCACGTGCCAGTAATACATTTTAATGTTTTTAGAAGGTCTCTTTCTATAAGTCTATAGTATATAACTAAACTATCGTTGTATGTAAAATAAACAAGGTTTTTAAAATGTTTAAGAAGCTTCATTTAAAATTAAATTAAAATGCAGAGCCCCTCTACCCCCTACCGGTGGCCAGGATCCGAGTAGTGTGAGTGCTATGGTTGCCTACCCCTGGTTTAGACAGACAGATTAGAAAGGTTAGATTTCCTATGTATTGTGGAGGGATAAGTCGGAAGGTCTAGAAAATGACATGTGGTGCTAAGAGAAACGTAGAATGGGGAATGTGTGGGAGAAGAATCTATCGGTCTTTACTGACTAGCAAAACTAAGGACAATGTTCTGCTCTGAAAAGAAACATTGTAAAAAAAAAATTGAGACTTCTTTTTGAATAGATCTGTTTCTTTTTGTCTTCAAAGGTGTATCTGCTGACTTTGATGACTAGAAGTTTTTTGTTCTTTTGTTTTCTTAACTCCAGTTAGCTCTACAAAGCCAACACAGCTAAAAGGGAATAAGCTGGATTGTATTCCTTCTTTTGAATAAACAGTATTGTTTACTAAATTCCAATCAGTTACATCTGTGCAAAACCACTGATGACAATTCAGATTACACAGGTGTCCTTGAGAGCAAAAACAAGAATTCAATCATAGATGAAATCTATGTTCTAACTTATCTTGAAAAATCTTTTAGTAGGGATAGTCATGCACACGGAGAAAAAAATCCAACTTCTCTCAGATTCCAGGATGAGTTTGAATAGTTGGCAGTTGGGGGTGAGGGAGTGGAGACATATTTTTCTTTTAAACTAGAATTATAGAAGTATAGGGCTATAAGGGACCACAAGAGGTCATCAAGTCCAGCCACCAGCTCCGACGCAGGACCAAGTAAACCTAGACTATCCTTCACAGGTGTTTGTCCAAAATATTCTTTAAAATCTCCATTAATGGGGATTCCACAACCTCTCTCTTGGAAGCTACTCCAGAACTTAACTACCCTTATAATTTTTGAGAGTTTTAACTAATATCTAACCTAAATCTCCCTTGCTGCAGATTAAGCCCATTACTTCTTATCCAACCTCAGTGAACACGGAGAGCAATTGATCGTCATCCTCTTTATAACAACATGTAATATATTTAAAGACTGTTACCAGGTTTCCCCCCCCCCTCCCCCCCTCAGTCTTTACTCAAGACTAAACATGCCCGGGTTTTTTAAGCTTTCTTCATATGTTAGGATTTATAAAGCTGTTGTTTTTGTTGTTCTTCTCTGGACACTCTTCAGTTTGTCTGCATCTTTCTTAAAGTGTAATACCTAAACTGGACACAGTACCCCACCTAAGGCCTCACCCATGCGAAGTAGAGCAGAACAATTACCTTGAGTGTTTGTCTTACATATGATACTACTGTTAATACATCCCAATTGTGAAGGCCAAAGGTATAACTGGATTAAAGAAAGAATGATACAAGTTCATGAAGGATAGGTCCATCAATGACTATTAGCCAAGATGGTCAGGGGCGCAAGTACGTGCTCTGAAGGTACCTAAACCGTTGATTGCCAGAAGCTGGGGCTGGACGACAGAGGATAGATTACTTGATAAATTGCCTTGTTTTATTCATTTCCTCTGAAGCATCTGGCACTGACCACTGTGGGAAGACAGAATGCTGGGGTAGATGGGCCATTGGTCTGACTCACTATGGCCATTCTTAGGTTCTTATTAACTTTTTTTGCAACTGCATCACATTGTTGACTCGTATTGAATTTGTGATCCACTATGACCCCAAATCATTTTCAGCAGTACTATTGCCTAGCCAGTTATTCCCCATTTTGTAGTTGTGCATTTGATTTTTTTCTTCCTGAGTGTAGTACTTTGCAATTGTCTTGATTTAATTTCCTCTTGTTGATTTCAAACAAATGCTCTTAATTTGTCAAGGTTTGTCAATAGCTTTTTGATTCTGTGACCTCTGGGTTAACAATATAGTGTTGCTCCCTGCTCTTTCCATATGACGTTAGATCAGGCTCTCTGCTCTGCCTGAAGTGCTTCATAAATTACTTGGGCTGTCAAGCGATTAAAAAAATTAATCGCAATTAAAAAATTACGATTAATGGCGCTGTTAATAATATAATATCATTTATTTAAATATTTTTGGATGTTTTCTACATTTTCAAATATATTGATTTCAGTTACAACACAGAACACAGTGTACGGTACTCACGTTATATTTATTTTTATTACAAATCTTAGCATTGTAAAAAACAAAAGAAAGTCTTTTCAATTCCCCCATTTCAAGTACTGTAGTGCAATCTCTTTATCATGAAAGTTGAACTTATAAAAGTGGAATTATGTACAAAAAAACCTGCATTCAAAAATAAAAAAATGTAAAACTTTAGAACCTAAAAGTCCACTCAGTCCTAATTCTTGTTCAACCAATCACTCAGACACATTTGTTTACGTTTGCAGGAGATAATGCTGCCCACTTCTTATTTACACTGTCTCCTGAAAGTGAGAACAGGCGTTCACATGGCACTGTTGTAGTCGGCGTTGCAAGGTATTTATGTGCCAGATACACTAAAGATTCATATGTCCCTTCATGCTTCCACCACCATTCCAGAGGATATGCATTCATGTTGATGGGTTCTGCTCGATAATGATCCAAAGCAATGCGGACCTACGCATGTTCATGTTCATCATCCGAGTCAGATGCGACCAGCAGAAGGTTGATTTTCTTTTTTTTGTTGGTTCGGGTTCTGTAGTTTCTGCATCGGAGTGTCGCTCTTTTAAGACTTCTGAAAGCATGCTCCACACCCCGTCCCTCTCAGATTTTGGAACGTACTTCGGATTCTTAAACCTTGGGTTGAGTGCTGTAGATATCTTTAGAAATCTCACATTGGTACCTTCTTTGAGTTTGTCAGCTCTGCCATGAAAGTGTTCTGCAAATGAACAACATGTGCTGGGTCATCATCAGAGACTGCTATAACATGAAATATATGGCAGAATGCTGTTAAAACAGAGCAGGAAACATACAGTTCTCCCCCAAGGAGTTCAGTCACAAATTTATTATTTTATTATTTTTTAACGAGCATCGTCAGCATGGAATCATGTTCTCTGGAATGGTGGCCAAAGCATGAAGGGGCATATGAATGTTTAGCATATCTGGCACATAAATACTTTGCAATGCCGACTACAAAAGTGCCATGTGAATGTCTGTTCTCACTTTCAGGTGACACTGTCAGTAAGAAGTGGGCAGCATTATCTCCCGTAAATGTAAACAAACTTGTTTGTCTGAGCAATTGGCTGAACAAGAAGTAGTACTGAGTGGACTTGTAGGCGCTAAAGTTTTACACTGCTTTGTTTTTGAGTGCAATTATGTAACAAAAAATAATCTACATTTATCTTGAAAGCACAATTTACAGAGTTTGCACTACAGTACTTGTCTGAGATGAATTGAAAAATACTATTTGTTTTGTTTATCATTTTTACAATGCAAATATTTGTAATAAAAATAATATAAAGTGAGCACTGCACACTTTGTATTCTGTGTTGCAATTGAAATCAATATATTTGAAAAAGTAGAAAAACATCCAAAAATATTTAATAAATTTCAATTGGTATTCTAGTAACAGTGCGAGTAAAACTGTGATTAATTGCTTTAATTGCGTGCGTTAACTGCAATTTATCAATAGCCCTATGAATTACCTTCTCTGGACAACAGATGAGTATTTTCATCTTTGTTTCACACATGATGTTAAATATTTGCACAGGTAAGATTATTTGATTACATCTGCTAAAAGTAAACTACTTATCCAGTCTGAGAATATTTATTTAAATAACTCGTTGTCAAGGCACTGTAAAAAGATACTGTGTGAATTCTGAGTCTGTGCAGCTATGATTCATCTATTGCTATTAGCAACAGCTAATCGTAACAATAAAAACCATTTGCAGTTTATTCTTAAAGTACGGTGTGCTATTGTCTTTTCTTTTCATTACATATTAGGTGTATACCAACCAGTTCTTTCTTTATAAATAAGGCAGTCCCAAGTTTTACATATGACACTTAGATTTCAGCATATATACTATATTATTTATAAACCAATGCGGGTGGGAGAGGAGGAATCTTCACCTGTTTGTAGTATTCCTAGTCTCTTATAAGTATGGCATAAACATTACTCATTAGTGTTGATGAGTTGCAAGAGTGCGGGTCATGGGTGAGTTTATTCACATCTTTATTCGGGCATTTTCTTTAATACCCCTCCATACCCTCTCCGTCAGTATGTTACACCTGGGCTGTGGAAATTAAACTCTAATCATGCAGCTGAAAAGACACGCACATTTAATCAAGCATGAGAGTTTGTCTGCTTGAGGAAAATTGATTGACTGGTATAGCCACAGTGGAATAATTCCGTTATAGCTGTGCTGGTTTAATGCCCCAATATGGATACTCTATTCTGGAATAAAATTGACTTTAATCTTGAATGATTACTCTGCTTCCAACGTTTGTCCAATTTCCAAAGCAGAGTAGTCAGTTGCTTTTCTTCTGGAATAGTGGTTTCACACTGCCACGTAGGGGAGTTATACTGGCATAGTTATAGCAAAATAATTATTCTGCTATAGCTATGCCAGTCAACTACCCGTCCTCCCCCTTTCTAAACAAGCTGTAAGATCTTGCCAAGTTGCATATCTTACAAATCACTTCAAGGCCTTAAAATGCCAGCTGGCACCTCTTCAGTGTACTCTGAGATTGAGGGATCTACCAGTGGACACTTGAAAACTTGTAGGCAGAGCAAACTGGCTCAGCCATTGATCTGGCTCATGATTTTTCAGAAGCTTATTTTGTTCCCTTTCGTCTCTGGAGAACTGGAAATATATACTGCAATAACATTTGTTTAAAGAGGCTTACTTTGCTTCCCCGGCCCCCACCCCACGTTGTTGGATGTATGCATTTTGGAGTAAAATGCGTAGCTCATCAAATACAGCATGTAGTTTTTGGAAATAATTTTTGACAATTCTTTGGTATATATTTACTGGTAAGTCTGAACAAATAATTATTTCTGTGTAATTTAATCCTCTCCTATTTTAAATGTTTAAAATTACATAATGAACTCATAGAATACAGTGGAAGCTATGGTGGTGATAGGTTATAAAAGTTGTGTGGCCTACGGGAAAGCTTCATTTCTTAATGTTCTATCCTAAGCAAAATTGCCTCAATGTGAAGTGAAAGATTAATAAAAAGAACAAAAAACAAAACAAAAAACCCTCAAAATTCAGGAAATAGACTGACAGTTCATCATAACTCATCCATCTTCTCTCTTGCATGTGGCTTAAACATACTTTATTTTTTTATGATTGTCACACAATGCAATATAATGCAAATGATTCATTTTGTATATAGTTTTACACATACTTTGCAAATACTGCTAAACTAGTCAATTTGAAACTTTTCAATATTACCTTTCATTAACTTAGTTAGTTTGTGAATTTAGCAATTCTAAAATGGTATCTTATTGCACCTAAAAAGCCAAAACACACATGCACTGTCTATCTCTCTGCACACATAATCTAGCGGAGATTTAAATTTAACAATACATTTATCTTGAAATGGACAACTTTGTGAGGAGCTAGCTTTCATCAACATAATCTTTGCAACGCAGTGGAACACTTAATTTCCTTAATCATAAATTCATAATCCTTTGAGATTAGGTATATGAGACCCAGGTTAAATATGGAAACTACAAAATTACCTCAACAATGCCAGCCTAATTAATGACCTAGAATTTTTAGGATCATATGAGAGATCACTGAGTTCTCTAAAACTTCCCAGACTTCAGCCTTTCCCCATTTTATACATAACATACATATTTATTTTGTAAATGCACTTTGTGAAGTTTTAGTATACTTCTCTGTGCTTTTTGAGAAGAGGACAGCATTTTTTTCAAACTGTTTTAAAACTGTGTAACACTTACCGTATTTTCAGACATATACGCAAACACCAGGAGCCAGATTCTTCCCTCCCCTGCCATGGTTTACACCAGTGTAGTTCTGACAGTGGAATCACTCCTGATTTCCTGGTATAAGTGAGATGAGAATCAGGCCTGAAGACATTTTGCAAAAATTCTACTGTATTTCATATTTTAAACAGGAGCAACATTGTCATCACTTAAGCTGCAGTGAGCCAAATTCTTAATATAATTCTATAATGATAATATAATTTACATCAAATGAGGATCTGATTTTGTGTGTGTATTATACATTTGTACAGCATGGTGGGTATATTTGTGTACCATATGTAAGAAATTATAGCTCGATATAGTAGAATAAATCTGTAGTTTTACTGATTGTTGAATTAATATATATAACAAGAGGCCACGGTTCAAAATCTATAGTATGCATAAATGAAGAAAGAGTGTGTCAGTGATTGAGCATTTAACTTTAAAATATCTATCCTGACATTAATGCCTTGTTTTTTCCAATATTTCCAATATTCTAAAAATATTGGACATATAAAAATTCTTTACAGCTTTTGTCCCCTTTTTATCCAAAGTCATATCTACTTATTAAATAAGAAAAAAGGGGGTAAAAATATTTTTAGTTGATGCTTTGAATCAACACAGCTAAGAGAGTGTGCTGAGTCTTGTTCCTTCTTCCAGATCATCAGTAGAATGGTTTACTAAATTTCAATTACAAGACCCATCAATTACATCTGTGCAACTTCACTGAAGGGCATCATTTAACAACAGGGAGTTCCATAAGTTTAACTGAGGACTGAATTCAGCTTTATTTCTGGCAATGATGCCCATAAAGAAAAGAACCTAGCTTTAGTCTCAGATCTCAGGTTGAGTCTGTAAGGCTGACCGGTAGACACCTCTCTTTATTTCTAACATATTTTGAAATAGAAATTGAAAGACAATAAACAGCTGATTCTATAATGCCATGCTTCATCACTTTTCCGAGCACTTTCAAAAGCATTTCATTGTTGCCTTAAGACTGTTGTTTTACATTTAATTCAATATTTAGTTGAAGTACTAGCGATTTTAGGGAACTGACAGTGTTTTTATGTTCACTTTCATGATAATAACTGAAATTATTACAGGAAAAATTGTCCCTTGGCGGGTTTTGATTTGGCAGTTATAGGCAGAGTTCTTTGTCGCTTTTAATCCCTATGGGGTTGCAGCCTTTGATTCCCAGTGAACTGAGGATGCAGCTTGTATCCAGTCCATAGTGGGGGGGGGGGGGGAGTGTAAAAATGCCATTATTAGGGGACTGTAGCCTTCTTAATGAATGTAGTACCAGGTTCTGAAGGAGCCTCATCTTGTTAATCAGTTTTGGAGATGGACTTTTTCAATGCATGTAGCATGTTTTCATATAATTGTACAGAGAGAGAAGAGTGATGGGGATTTTTCTGTCCATCAGTCCCCATAGAACAAGCCTTGCTTGACTAGAAGAGTGAGTTGTCAGTCCATGCCATGATCCAGTAGCTCCACTGTCCATAGCCTCTTAGGCCAGTCAAGAGGCACTAGATTTACCTGATTACTGATCTTTGCTATCTTCCTCAGGATCCTTCCTATGTCAAGATGAATGCCCAATGATGCTTTATTTGAACAGATATCAGCTTGAAATCTAGCCAGTTTAAAAATAGTTAAAAATTGTTTCAGGTTATATATTTTCTCTTTAGCCTCATGCTAATTACTGTAGCTTTACAAAAGTTTCTCCCTGACCTGTTGCTGTATGACTCTTTCTCGAACAATGAGAGAAACTGACTTTACAGGGGAAATATAGTGAAGTTCAATTTTCCACAGTGTTTCCAAATGGACAAAGTAAACAAGCTGAAAAACACACTTTTATCTCTAATCTGTTTAGTAATCTTGGAGTGAATAACAATGTGAATAAAAGAAAGTTCCACAGTCTGTGGTATTTGATAGAGAATCCATTTAAAGGAGTAGATGCAAGCAAGGCAATCAACATTTTAAATTAACAATTTAATTTCTATAAATCATTGCATTGGAGCAAGATTATCAAAAATATCACCTGGTGTTCATCTAATTTACCTAATGGGGGAACAGTCTGCCATATGTTTTGTTCTGTAGTATCCCCTCTCTGTTTTTATTTTTCTTCTAAAATATCTTCTTACAGATTCTGATCAAAATATTTCTGCACACTTTGAGCTATGTGCAGTACTGAGTCAAAGGCCTTGCTAAAATCAGTTACATTCTCCACGTTTTCCTTATGTTCAATCTGTCACAGAACTGAAAAAAAAATTGGGTTATTTGGAATGATCTGTGTTTCAGAAACTCATCTTGACTGTAACTCAGTAGACTCCATGTGTCAGTATAGAAATTCTTAAATATTTTAACATATATGTAAATATGTAACAGAACCGATAAAAGTCCTTTGTTTCATTTTGCAAAAGTTTATTTTTATCACTCCTAAGTCCCTCACCTGTTTTCATAAGATGCATCACTAGTGCTTTCAGGAGTATCATTATGGTTAGTTTCATGTTAGTTAGCTTTAGGATGGATCACATCTTCAAATCCGTATGTTAAGTTTGACATAGACCTTAATTATTTCTTGAATTTGGCACCAAGTCTGCCTTGCTTCCTATGTCATTCTAATGAATAGTGAGGAAGTTAAAAGGCAGAAACTTGACTTTTATTTAATTCTTTTAGAATACCTTTCATTGGTTTCTCCTTATTGATCAATAATTTCATTTGAGAGGGCTTCCCTAAGAATTTCAGGTATTGTCTCCTATCCTTCCTTCAATACTCTTAAAGATGTCTACAGACCTTCATATTAGTCACATGGTTTTTAGTATGGTAACCTTCATCATTTCTAGTAAACAAAGTTAGATGAGGAGTAAACTTCCCTTATCCACACTTAGCTAATACGCTAATCTGCGCACTGTATAGTCTGCATAAAAATACTGATGTCTCCCTACTTTTCAGCAAAATAAGTGAATAAAATATATTTTGTGTGTTACATTATTTTTGGTTTTCTTGTGTCTGCTGATTCATAAAATTCAGTAATTTACAGTGGGTTTATCTGATGGAGGTATGAACCTTTCAGGACCCATTGATCTAGGTTTTCCTTGCAAATTGATACAGGATACAATCTGAAAGGGAAAGCTTTGGCTGAAAGGGATCTGCGTTTGTACACAAGGAGACAAGACTGAACCCAGTTAGCAGGATGTTATTCTCCCCCAGAAAAAGAAAAGGGGGGGGGGGGAGGGAGAGCTCAGTGGTTTGAGCATTGGCCTGTTAAACCCAGGGTTGTGAGTTCAGTCCTTGAGAGGGCCATTGAGGGATCTGGGGCAAAAATCTGTCTGGGGATTGGTCCTGCTTTGAGCAGGGGGTTGGATTAGATGATCTCCTGAGGTCCCTTCCAACCCTGATATTCTATGATTCTAAGGCAGGTAGTACGGTAGTTGTGCTGGCTGCTGCTGTTGATGCTCTGGGCAGATCAGCTCTGCATGCTCGCAAAGGGTCCATCAGGAATGTATGTACAGCTTATTTTACTACTTCGAATTGTGTTTTTTCATGTCTAAACAGCTAGGAGCTGACACTCTGGTTTAAGTTTGTTGGCTAGCTGAGAATAAATCAACAGGCCTCTTCTTTCCCTGTTAGAATTGTCTGCCTTGTGAGATGGATTTTTGGAGCTAGGATCTGCCATACTCACCTAGGCATTAGTGCATATTTGAGATTCTATGTACAGGTAATGCTATAAACTCAATACGTGCTCACTGGTTCCTAAACTTCCTCACATATCTGTTTGTCCTTTCTTTTTGATGCTCTCATCTTGAGAAGTATCAGAGGGGTAGCCGTGTTAGTCTGGATCTGTAAAAAGCGACAGAGTCCTTTGGCACCTTATAGACTAACAGACGTATTGGAGCATAAGCTTTCGTGGGTGTATATCCACTTCGTCAGCAAGAGAAGGTGATCCTTAGTTTAAGGTGCTCAGCAGCTTAAAAGATCTTGTTCTATACATGAGTGTGGGGATAGTAATAAAACCATTTTTTTTTAATGAAATGTAATAAGAGTTACTCTTGATGTTTACTAATGCTAGCATAGGCATGTGCTTGTTAGGTAATACTTGTAGTGCTTTTAGCGATAAAATGCTATATAAGTTTTAATATACACTTTTAAAAATCTATATTTTGCATTTCTGGCATTTTCACATAAAGAAGGGTACACAAGCCATAGTTTTGGTCACTGTGGGGTGCCAGCCTGGAATGGAGAGGTGCTACTGTGAGCAGGCTGTACTAGGTAAATTAAGTTACCTGAGCATAGATACTTTCTAATCTGTTATGATGGGAACGGGGGGCGGGGTACTTTGACCCTATTCATATATACAAAGATAGACCAAAATATTCCTTTAATGGATTTAGAGTTTGTTTAAACAAGAAAGTTTTAGCAGTTATCCTGGTATAGTTACACCACTGTAGTTTATTCAGTGTAATTCCCCATGTGGATACTCTTATTTTGGTTATTCTTTTTTTGGTTTAGCTTAAAAACATTCCAAAATAACACAAGCTAAACTGAAAAAACACACACTCGTATATCGGAATAGAAGTGTCCACATGAGAATTGAATTCAGACCTGTACAGTAGGACCTCGAACCCCAGAGTTACGAACTGACTACTCAACCACACACCTCATTTGGACCTGAAAATACACAATCAAGTAACAACAGAGACAAAAAAAGCACAGTGCTGTGTTAAATGTAAACTACTTAAAAAGGGAAAGTAGCATTTTTCTTCTGCATAGTGAAGTTTCAAAGCTGTATTAAGTCAATGTTCAGCCATAACATTTTGTTCAGAGTTATGAACATTTCAGAGTTATGAACAGCCTCCATTCCCGAGGTGTTCAAAACTCTGAGCAGCCAGGGAGGCTCTGTGTGCTGCCCCAGCAGCTCCCATTGGTCGTGGTTCCCATCCAATGGGAGCTGCGGAGACGGCCCTCGGAGCGGGGGAAGTGTGCTGAGCCTCCCTGGCTGCCCATGCATCTAGGGGCTGCAGGGACCTGGCAGCTGCTTTTGGGAGCTGCCTGGAGCTAGGGCAGGCAGGGAGCCTGCCTTAGCCCAGGGCCCCTGCTGCGCCGCTGACCGAACTTTTAACGGCCAGTCGAAAACCGGATGCCTGGCAACCCTACTGCTGACATGCATGAAGGCATACATGCCTCATGGAACCCTAGTGTTGTACCTCCATGTGGGAAGGTAGAGATTCTTTGTGAACTCTCTCAGGGCTTCTCTTCAAGCAGGAGCTTTGATATTTTACCCTGGTCTTTCAATTTTAGCGCAATTTGTTTATGTGGTTGTTGAATGTTACTTCTCAAATACACTTGAAAAAAGTCAACATTTAAATTTCCTTTCCCTTTGCTCGTACAAGTTTCTAGTACTTGAAACATTCCATCAGTATCTGGACTGATGGAGCAGCAGGTGTGCACGCACCCACACCAGAGAAAAGTAAAATTTTTATTTTCTTTTCCTCTTGGCAGAAGATAAAATTACGGGTAACTGCTGCTTCACCAGAAACACATCCTGTGTTTTGCCTTACTTTATCAAATTCTATTTTTTTTAATGAATGGACACTAGTCAGAGAACAGTAAATTACATCTTTATCTGTGCTAATCTGGGTTAATAAATCCCTGCTTGGATTGTTTCCTGTGTCAGTTGGTTCCTAGTTATGTTATGGTGCTGCAGTTGTGTGCTGGAGATTCCAACATGCATGGAGTATTCCAAGTATTTCAGCCAAGGGAGCTGATGTTCTGGGGCAAGAACACTTCATAAGGAACTAGAGCAAAATTCTTCAAGCGTGGGAATAAGGTGAGGTCACCTCATCAGTTTCTAAAGTGACAGGTAGAATTCTCACATATAATGGGTCCCCACTGCTCTCCCATTTGTGTGCTATTTGTAGTCTACAGTTCAATTCTAAGTCTGTAACTAGAGATTTTCAGAAGTGTTCCTGCTTGTCTCCATTTGCAAAGAGGTATGAGCTGCTACTGCCATGTGTAAGTGGTGGAGGCAGTAAACAGAAACTTGGGACTCAAGCACAGTCCAAAATGTTGAAGCACCCATATTAATATTAATAGTGGAGTTACTAGTAAGAATATTTTATTTATAGAGCACCCAGTGCTAAAGTATTTCTTTGCCCTTCATGTGATTTAGATAAAGTTATGAGTATTTAATCTAGCATTGCATTCCTTTTCAATGCCCTCTGATTTTGAGTCGTAAAATAGTGTGCCACAAAATCAATACGCATTTTGTAAAGCTCATGTCCACCTGTTTGAGTGTGTGTATGCGTATGGCTGGTCAGAGTCACTTAGGAACGCTGAGCTGTATTCCTTTAAACAAACTGAACAGATGGTAGAAGCAGTAACTTTTCTTCATAAGATGGTCACTCCATAACAGAGCAGACTGCAAACTACGCTTGACTGCAAACTATGCTTGACTGATTCTTGTCTTTCTTTCTTTTTTTAAATTGTCCGTAGTCTGTTTGCGGTGTTAGTATCAGTATCACCTTCTTCTAACTGACTTAGCATGTGGTGTTTTTTTCTTTCTGGGTGAATCAATTCTCCTTCCTTTATTGCTTTTTTATGCACTCTATACAATGTTTCGCTGTTATGTTTACATTCTAGTAATTTGATTCATCTCAGCAAGTTGTAATTGCTCTGAGATCATCATACTTTATGAATAATTCAAAGATAATTCATTACACATATTTCTAACAATTGTACAGTGGAGTTAGGAAAACAAAATGCCTTTTCCAATCTTCAACTTTTTATTCTTTGCTTTATTCACAAGTTTTGAAAATTCACAAACTCTAGCCCATGGCTAGATGTTAATGGCTGATGGTTACTACTACTACTACTACTAGTAGTAGTTAATGACTGATGTAAAAGTGGCTGATGTACTCATGGCTGATGTTCACTACTAGTAGTTAATGGTTGATGTAAAAGACTGCCTTCCCTCAAAGCCACCCTAGCAGGGTCAAAGGTAGCGTTCTGATGAGAAGCCCAGTGTAGCCACTTACCCTGAGGCCTGTCTGAGGGGTGCCATGTTTCTATATAGAGCCTTAGCTTGTAGCTGTCCAGTTTGGAGCTCTTTCTTCACAGTTTCTCTAGTTTCTCCTATGCCCTCAAGCTCCCAGTATTTAGTTATTCATTCCTAAGCCATGATAAGTTAAAAGAGAGGCTTGACTCCTTTGTTCCAGGGGCTCAGTCCTGTTGTTGCTTTTCAGAAAGAGGTGAACATCATTTCCCCATCCTGATGATGGAAGAACTCCTGAGCACTGCTGGAGTATGCTGCTGGGAAGCTTTGATATGCAGCAGACAACAAAGCTTATTTTGCCCAGCATCTTCCTTCGTTCTCTTTCCTGAAGCTCAACTGGTGATTCCTGATGGGATTCTTCCATTCCCCACCCCTTCAGTCATAAAGACCGCATCATCTAAGCACTGGCACTCTTGAAGTAGGATCCAAGAAGTTTATTTTGGGGGGCCGTTATTTGAGGGTGTACTTCCTGAGAGTAGTTCCTCTCCCTAATTTGTAACTCTTAACTTTTTACAGTAGCCTCTTTAGCACAGGAAATAGTAGTTTCCTATCAGTTGTTCAATGTTTCCTATCAGTTGTTCAATGCATACCTTTTATTTTGGGGGGGGGGGGCAGAGGGTAGTAGGAAGTATTACCTTTGTTAAAATTGGGTTAAATCAGGTGAAATATTATAGAAAGAATTTTGGTCTTTTAGGGTAAAACTTATTTTCAGTATTTTAACTAAAATTTTGCTGGTTTTATTTTTTTTCTAATTTTCGGTAAAAACTTCTTAAAAAAAAAAAACTTCTCAAAGAAGCTAAAATAATTGATTCTTTTCTCACTCAGACATGTTGACGTGCATCATCAGTTACATTTTCAGTGCGTGTTCAGGAATGTTGCTGCTTCTGTGTTCTCCTTCAAATTTAAACACTATTTACACGAAACAGCAGGTGCTTAAAAAGCCCCTTTATTACTGTTGTGACAGAGTTGGAGGCTTAATGGCCATTTGAAGACCTTTTATTTGTAAACTGGCTGAATGCCAGCCCTGAAAATTTGAGATACTGGCCAGCTGCTGAGAAAATGATACAATATCTTCAGAGCCCAAGGTAGATTACAGTTAACCACATGGTTGGGGACATGGTCTATTAAAAAGTAAACCTTTATTTTTCCAGGCTTAACCCTTGGCTTTGAAATATGAGGAATGAGGGTTGTACAAAGCAAAACTTATTTAGTTTAATCATATTGCAGCCTTTACATCAGGGGCTTTCAAACTGGGGCTCGTGACCCTGAAAGGGGTCGCAAGGTGGCTACTTGGGGGTTGCAAGCTGTCAGCTCTGTGGGGCTGACAACCCTGAGCTCCCATTAGATTAAATTACCCCCACCATTTTTAATTTATAAGGGTGGTCATACTCAGAGGCCTGCTGTATGAAAGGGGTCACCAATACAAAAAGTTTGAAAACCACTGTTTTACATATTTTAACGAACGAGATTATTGGGAAAAAATTGGGCCACAGGTCACCCTGGGAGGGGCAAGTACCTAGATCTCTCTCTAGGCCATAGAGGGCAGTCTGCCAGAGTGACCAGGATTAAAGAGCACATAGGATCAGGAACTGCAATTAGCAGACGTGGGACTTTTGTGTGTGACACACAAATTGGAAGCTTCAGAGGGAAGACCAGGCACTAGTAGTCGTCAGAAAGATCCAGGGACTACCAGAGAATGGAGTAGAAACCCATATAGCATAATAAATCTTAGGATAAGAGGCTGGCCTAAAGCAGGGCTTGGAAGGGGAGAAGCAGTGGGGATAGAATATCAGAGCTGGAGCAGGGCCAGACCTGTGGAAGAGAGGACTCCTTCTGGAGGGAGGTGGACTTAGAGGTAGTTTGGATACTTGACCTAACACTTCTTGGATTGCTTCTATGGGAATAGTTTGGAAATTCTTTACCTCCCCATTCAAAGACTTCTGCCAAGGTTATTTGCGCTCTTTCTTTTTTGTCAGCGATAACAGAATATTCCCTTGTTAAACCTCCAAAAACTAGAGTCAGTAGAGCCTACTGCTTGAAGTGCCTACCGTGTGTGCCGTAAAGCTCATAGTAGTGCACGCTGCTAACTATTTTAAAGAAGCTGATGTATCACAATACACTCATTTGCATCCTGCATTATGGGCTGTGATATACTTCCCTTTCAGGACAAGAAGCCATTTCTATCCTTCCTACTCCATTGCCACAAAACTTTTCCTATTGGTATTTAATGTGTTAATTGGAACGTTTTGTTGGCAAAACTAGATATGTGCTGAATTGTCCTCAACCCCTTCTGTCTCTCCCCTTCCTCCCCCACAGTCGGGTCTTTCTTTGTTTTAAAATGAGGGATATTTCATGTTTCACTTTTTTTGCCTTTGTCAGGTTTGTCTTGCACAAGTTCAGGTAGTTTCGAAGTCCTTGTCAAAGCCTAATTTATAACGCTGCGATCTGAAATCTCCAGTACGATGCAATAGCTCTCCTTCATTCTGGTTGAGCTTGTAGAACATGCTTGGTTGCTAAATGCTACAGAGGCATTGTTTTTTTTAGCTTTGGAGCATTTTAGTTTGAGGAAAGCATACTCAAAAATGATCCTACTTTTAAGCAGTCTTTTTTTCTTTGAAGTCTCGTAGAATATTGCCACTATCTATTTCCTATACCGTGGCCATTTCGTCTCCAATGTACTTAAAACAGCACCTCTAGTTTTAGTTGTACATAATTTTTTTCTGTCCCTTTCCCATTGGCTGATTCTTTTAATACCTTTTATTAACTACTGGATAGCGCCTACATCAGCTCCCTGCTCAGTCTGTTTAGGTTAAGGCATCCGATGTGAATTGTTTGTTTTGGGTATTGATTTGTCCTGTTATTCTTGCCTAATAGGAGACATAGTATTCTACCAAAAAGTTCTTCTGAAGTTGACGTATTTAGAGAATTTCATCCTTTCTACATCAGGTCTTAGCAGTGAACTACTAAGAATTCAGCAAATTTAACTGGGATAAAAAATATTCACTAATTAGAGTTTTAGCCCAATTTTAACTATAGATATTGGCCAGATAGCGAGCTGGTGAAAATTACTTTAGCTACTTTGACTTTGAGGGAGGTATACCAATTTACATCAGCTGAGTACTAAAATTTCAGAAACTATATGAGCTTTTTTTCCACTTTGATTATATAATGAAGATGTTGGTTAGAAAGGTAAAGATTAGGGGTTAAACTACAACTAAACTTTATTAAACTCACAAATTAAATAGTGCACTATTGCAAATTAACACAAAAAGGGGTGTTTAAGGGAGTGATGACCAGCAGCCCCGCTTTCTGCCTTCATTACCTGTAGCTTGTCCAAGGTCCAGTTTGTCATTCCCCTCGCTCTTGTCAATCCCAAATCAGTGTCCAAGTGCAGTAGAAAAATAGTAGAGATTCCTTGATACCCTCTTGTGAACAATGTTCCTTCTCCAATCTGCCACTTTCAGTCATTGCCTTTGTAGGGACTTCCCCT
Organism: Chrysemys picta bellii; assembly: GCF_011386835.1. Lineage (NCBI taxonomy): Eukaryota > Metazoa > Chordata > Testudines > Emydidae > Chrysemys > Chrysemys picta. The sequence goes on along the minus strand of NC_088792.1, from coordinate 113,827,346 downwards.
GGTAGGCTAACAATCCAACCTCAATCTGTGGCCTCTAAACGCCCCTTTTGAGTTGGATGCATTTGTCCCAGAGGATAAAAGAAAAGTGCTGACAGAACTGTATTCTTGATGGCTCCCCAGCAATGGAATGGGGCCTTGGGTGAAATTCCAGGGTGTCTAATACACCTCTACCCCGATATAACGCGACCCGATATAACACAAATTCGGATATATTGTGGCAAAGCAGCGCTCCGGGGGGGGGGGGGGGGGCTGCGCACTTGGGTGGATCAAAGCAAGTTCGATATAGCGCGGTTTCATCTATAACGTGGTAAGATTTTTTGGCTCCCGAGGACAGCGTTATATCGAGGTAGAGGTGTATTAGGGTTTTTCGCCAAAATCATTGCCCTTTAAAAGAAAAAAAAAAAAAGAGCCTAGTTAAGGAAAAGCAAAGGTATTGCTGCATAATGCAAAATGCAAATGCATAATGCAAAAATATTATGATGAATAGTGCTTGAATGTGGGATGGGAGCTCTTGATTTTAAGAAACTGAATAAGATTAAAAAACACCAGAAACTGCATCCTCAAGTCTGGATCCCTACATGAGTTAATTGAATGAGATTAGGGTCTTCCAGAAAGCAAATGATAATCTGTCCAAGTTTTACAAATACCCCTAAGCCCAAAATAGCCTTTGTTACCCTCCCAATTAAAAGTGCCAACATATACCCTAGTAAAGTATTCACCATTCCTATAGAAAGAGACTTTTTATTTCCAAAAAAACCCATTGCTAGCTGCACAGATAGATATGTGCTAGACTTTGTTAGTAATGAATCTTCAACGTTGGTTATTTCAGCAGTTATCAGGGAAGGTCTCCTCTACGCAAAAATATGGCAGGGAAAAATGTTGAATAAGTCAGAAAAGGAAGACTACTGGAAATCAGGAAAACAGAGAGAGTGTCCCCCAAGGGGACACAGGTCCAGGGCACTTATCTCACCATGTATCATGATCCCCAAAAAGAAAAGGGAAAGGGTGACAATGGACTTAATTTTCCTCAACAAGCATCAGATTCAAGGTGGAGATTCTAAAATAATGTTCAGACACTCTGCTTCCTTCCCAACTGAAGAAGAGCTCTGTGTAGTACGAAATCTTGTACCTTCCACCAAAAGAAGTTGGTCCAATAAAAGATACTTAGGGTTACCATATTTAAACCTTAAAAAAGGGGCCCCGCACCCGGCCCCTCCCCAACTCCACCCCTTCCCCGGCCCCTTCCCCAAAGTCCCTGCCCCAACTCCGCCCCCTCCCGTGAGCGCCCCGCATTCCCCCTCCTCCCTGCCAGCCACGCGAAGCTGCCTGAGCGCTACCAGCTTCACGGTTTGCCAGGCAGCCCCCAGATTTCCAGACCCTATTCCCCCGGCCAGGTGCTTCCCCAGTGCAGCCGGAGCCCGGGAGGGGAAATGCCCGGCTGGGGGCGCAGGGTCTGGAGGTCTGGGGGCTGCCCGGCAAACCGTGAAGCCGGTAGCGTTGGGGCAGCTCCACTCTTCAGCTGCACAGAGCTGAGGTGTCTGGGGGGAGCAGCAGCAGCCGCCGCCGCAGGGGAATCTGCCTGCTGCTCACAGCCTGCCGGAGCCAAGGTAAGCAGGGGACTGGGCGGGGGGGAGTATTTTCCCAGACATGTTCGGCTTTTTGGCAATTCCCCCCGGATGGGGATTTGAGTACCAAAAAGCCGGACATGTCTGGGAAAAAACGGACGTATGGTAACCCTAAAGATACTCCCTCACCAACCTTGTCTCTTGGATGAAAATTCTCAGCGCATTGAGAGTATCAAGTAAAAAGGACACTCCTCATTCTGCTTCTGTTAACTACACGCAAATAACAAATAGCAGAACGAGTACTTGTCTTGAAGCAAGAGGACCATGATAGTCTCAGCTTTTTAACTGACCTTAATAAGATTCTGTAGTTCCCAACACAAGTTCAGATTCCTAACCTAGCAGGCAAGTATTGTACCTTTGTCATATCACACAGTGCAGTGTTGAGAGAATGAGTGATGTAGACATGGTCAAAGTTAAGGTGGCACTTTTATATAACACATCCTGAAAACACAGATGGAGATTAGATTAATTCATAATGAAGGATCTGAAAGTAAATGCTAAGTAATTTTTTTAACTTGCATTTTTTGTTGTAAAAATAGTCTGTACAATCTATCGGCTGGGAATCTTGCAAGGTATATGGGGGGAGGGTGATATTGTTGGTGAAAGATGCAAATAGGCATGTTAGCAAAAGAGAAAAAAACAGAATAAAATATAGCCACTATTAAACTCACATTAATATGTTAAAAATTAACCAAAGCCACATAGTAGTTGCGTCGTCTTGTTAAACAGTAGATTAAATATCCTCTCTTCCACTTGAAAGAAAAGTCATTTGAACAAATCAGAAGAGCAGGCAAGCTGTCTGTCAGCAGAATATCTGAAGGCTCAAGTCACAAAAAAATTGAACTTCGAAATGTTATTCAGCCACAAAAAGGAATTACAATCTATGATCCCAAAAACTGCAAATGAATTACACAGATTTTACTTTACACACCTGATTAGGGCATAGATTTCAATTATCTGGTATCCTTTTGTAGCAGGACTAGATTTGCCAGTGTTCATGAACACCAAAATAGATGAGACAGAAAAGTCTATTTCCTGCGATAGAATAAGAGGCAATTATCTTTGGAAGTATGGTGTCAATGTGGAGTTTTAGTGACTCTTCTGTGATCATCTTGCTCTAGTATTTATAATGGTATTTGCAGAGGCTGAGGAGAGAGGTACACTTATATAGGGCTGTAATTTCCCTAACCCCAAAAAGACCAGTGGCCCTTAGCTGTGTGCAAGATGCTATTGCATCTCTCTTGTAAATGTTGACATTAAAATATATGCCAAGATATGGTACTCAGAATGGACAGTGATGTCTATATTTACATAATTTTTATAGACACTTGGCCACCCATAGTGTTTCATGTGTTTGTATAGAGCAGGGGTCAGCAACGTTCGGCACGTGGCTCGCCAGGGTAAGTACCCTGCCGGGCCGGGCCAGTTTATTTACCTGCTGACGCAGCAGGTTCGGCCGATTGCAGCCCCCACTCGCTGCGGTTCGCCGTCCCGGGCCAATGGGGGTGGCGGGAAGGGCGCGGGCTGAGGGATGTGCTGGCCATGGCTTCTCGCCGCCCCCATTGGCCCCGGACGGCGAATTGCAGCCAGTGGGGGCCGCGATCGGCTGAACCTGCCGCGTCAGCAGGTAAATAAACTGGCCCGGCCCGCCAAGGTGCTTACCCTGGTGAGCCGCGTGCCGAATGTTGCCGACCCCTGGTATAGAGCCTGTCAAAGTGGGACAGTGATCCTGGTTGAGGCTCTTGGCACCACCATAATACCTGGGACTGGGGTGAGGTGGGGCGTTGAAAGACCCAAAAGCTTGCACAATCCACCTACTAGATTTAAGATGTCCTATCATTGCCTTGTCTGAGGATACAAAAAAGGAGTTTCTACAGTGCTTCTCTATTAAAAATGCTGGATAGCTATAATTTTTGCCCAGAATTTGTAAAGCACTTCGGGTTCCTTGTTTTTATTCTAGCTGCTTCTGTTCTGTCCAAAGAGATAATTCTTTAATCCTTTTGAATCTGAACAAGGTGAATTGTCGCTGCTCCTTATTCTTTTTGTCTTGGGAGTGGTTGTGGGCAGTAGCATTTAGGAAACATCGGGATGGAAAGGGAGTGATAATGCTTAGTATAAGGACAATGTTCCACTTAGTCGCGCCCAATCCAGGGAGTTCTGGAAGACTTCTGATTAAAAATTGCTCTCTCTAAGATTTTCAGAGTACGAAGTAAAGTAGGATAAGTGTGAAGTACTTATTTGTTTAAATATTTCCTTAATCTGCGGTTGTAGTACCTGAAGTTGCCAGGCTGATCTTGGGGCAAAGAGAGGGGAGGGTAGAAGAGAATGACAGTGGAACCTAAAATTATCCTTGATGCCAGTTCCACTCTCCTGCTTATTGCAGATGTGCTTTCGTGTTGATGGATGGAACAGTGGGCAGCTCCTTGAAACATCTTTGTCCTCACTCGAGGCTTGAGAATGCTCCAACTTCAGTTCTCTAGCACTCCAAGGAATCTTCCAGCAGAAAGTGGGAAGAGACAACTTAATAATTTTATCTCTGAAGTAAAAATTAGTAGAAAAAATATTTTAAAGAAATCTTTCCAACTTTCCTTACACATCAGGAAGGAGCACAAGTACCCTCCTCCCCCAGTAGGTTATTTTTAAGGCAGATAGACATTTTGAAAAGAGCATGGATAGATGTAGGAATCAAAGTGCTGGGAGATATTTATAAGATGCTCCCATTCAAAAACCTACAAAACAAATGTACTTTGGTGCAAGAACACAGAGAGAGATACATGCTACTGTCTGTCAAATATTTGAAAAAGCATCAAAATCTTACAAGCAGAACAATTTATGCTAAAGACATCACCCATGTCAACCTATTCATCCTTGAAAGTGAGATGGGAGATAGAATCTTTTATTTCCATCAACAGGTCTCAGAAATTGTATACTTTCGTAGGATATTCTGCCAGTTTTTCCTCCCTAACCATTCTGCCATGTTGATAATATTATTACACAGTTAATTTGACATGTCCAAAACACTACAAAATTCATTTTTGGAGCGCTAGTGTAGACCAGCCCTTATCAGCACTCGTCTTTTTTTTGTATTACCCTACCCCATCTACTTTTTTCCCCCTCATTACCATGCAGTGCCAGGAGACGGTACAAGTAAAACCAATGTTCTAGCTTTGGGAGCTGATAGCACGTTTTTTTCCCCTCTTTCCCCCTACCCCCACCGACTCGGACAGGTGGAGAAGCTTGCTGAGGGATGGATCCTCCTGAAGGGGAGAAGAGACAGATAGGGGACTCATAACTTGGACAGCTCTTCTCACATCTGGAAAACGGGAAGAGGATGTTGTTCTACGTACTTTAAGAAAGATTTGGAGCCCCAGCAACACCGCAGTAAAACTGGTTGGGAAATGATTTCATGAAAATTTCAAAATACTTTTTCTTAAATGGGCCCATTTTCCATTAAATTTTCAGCAGTATTTTAAATTGAATATTGTTTTGAAAATTTTTCATTGACTGAAATCCCCGTTTACAGTAAGAAAATGCGGTTTGGGGTAAATAAAGGATTTTAAAACTATTTTAATTTCCATAACAAACATCACAGAAAATTTTGATAATGTGGACAATTTAAAAAAAGAATGTATTGTTAAAGACCATTTTCCTACAAAAAAACATGTATGGAAAATTTTCTACCCACTCTACGCCCCAGCTCCTTCTGCTGTTCCCTCTTCATATTCTCCATCAGGCAGCGAAGGGATAGGAGAAAGGAGAGTACTGTCTCTACTGTTAGAGGATGGGGAGCTGCACTCTCCCATCTTCCCATTGCTGTAATGCCTGGAAGAAAGTCTCCCCCACCAACCCCCATGCTACCCAGAGCGCCAGCACAATTTTTTTATCTGAAGGTTCAAATAATTAGGAAATAACATTTATTAACATTTAAAGGCTGTCGTCTACTACAAGTTACATATGTAATATTGCATTTTACAACAATTGAGTAAATGACAATGCTACTTTTTCTATGTGACTCACTTCATATTTGTGGTGAACATGTGTGCAGTGGAACAGTGTGTGCTCCTGACCCAGGCTGGTAGTGGCAGGACAGGCTAGTGTCTGTTTGACAGGTGTCTGCTTCATAATTGGCATGCTTACTGACAGTCTATGCATAAGCAAGCTCTCAAGAATTGAATGGTCATGGAAAACTGACTTAAACTGTTGGATTCCTATTACCTGTGTTGTATCTGCTGTCTCTGCTCAGGTGGAGAGAATACTTCATTCTAGTGTGCTTTTGATTTGGCATCTTTCACAAGCATTAGTTTCACTAAACATTTAAAATAACAACAACAAATCCATCTTTAGAATACATTCCTTGCTTATTTGACTCTAGTCTAGAATGTTATTAAATACTGCACCTTCAAAACAGTGACGTGGATGCATACTGTTTCTAAGCAACATTATATCTTAGGAGGTGATTATCTCAGATGTTTGCAATAAGGTTGTTGAATTTTGTGATTAATAAAGCATGTCTTTCTATAAATCATCTTGTGCCTCCCCCGAAACAAGTAAAACAATATCCTAAGATGTCACTTTCTCACTTCTGTTAAGTAGCTGTACATCTTATTTTAATGGAAATCAAATGGATGTTTCTGAAAACATAGAAAAATTCAAATTGCAGTGCTTTCAATTTGTCAGTTATGTTATTTGAGGCTTAAATAGAACTTGCCACCTACACCAGAGCTGTTTGACCTCTTCAAGAAAGCTAGTGGAGGTGGAAATTATTTCATTCCTTTCTTTATGGTTAGAGAAGAGAATTTCCAAGTATTGTAAGATAACAGCTTGGAATCTTTTCTTTTTTATAAGAATTTTTTTTTATGATGTGGTTACAATGCTCTCTTATATGTAGAAGATCAGATTAATTGAAAACTTAAAGGTCAAATTCTAGTCCAATTGAAATCAGAGAGTTTTTCTGGGAAAGGGAGCTAAATGAAAATGCCTAACATGTTTTAGAGATCAGGTTTCTGACCTCTTAACATAGATTTTAAAAAAATAAAAAAATTCAGAGGCAGTAGTAGATGTGCTCCTACTCTTAAGATGTCCTTATATAATGGCCATAATACGCTAAAGATAAAGCAGTTCCCTATATCCTGGCATATATCTTGTGCTGAATGGGATCTGTCAAAAGTGCCATTCCTCCTTCCCCACTGAGGATCACTTGTAAGAGACTCAGAGCCTGATGTGTTGTTACATCTCTGTTCAAGAGAGAGCAGAAACAAATGTATTCATTATGTAACTCTGTTTATATGCAGCGCCCAACTTTTGCAGTTCTGTGTGTCGTATTTAACAGTCAACCTAGGCTCTGTATACTTTACATTCATTAGAACAATATTTGATACAGAAAATTAAAAACCTATTGCACATTTTACAAACTGCCCATGCAAATAGTACAGCTGTTCCCTTCAGTAACACAGTCATTGAACAGTAATCTAACAATGTAACTGCCATAGATCCATACTACTGACTTGTTCCTTCCCTGACATATATGGAAAAAGGTGGGCTTTTCAGTATATTGTATTTGGAAGGTTAAAAAATGGCTTGAATGGACCACAAAGCAGGAGAGTAAATTCCATAGCTGAGGACCCCTTGTGGAAAATGCCTGGTTAGCAGCTTTTTTTCTTAAAAAAACAAGAGAGCTCTTGTTTGGGCCCCTTTCCTGACCAACTGCAACTTTAGCAATATCACAGAGAAAGAGTGAAGTTTAGGCATATTACTTAGTAAACCAATAGAATGATGATAAAATTAATTTAATAGTTTAAATGTATTGCCTCATGGTAGAATTTACCTCAAGTCTTTATAATAAAGTTGTATATGTATCTGTTTCACAACATTTTGGGTGGTTTTAATCTAAATTAAGTCAAGTGGACCAAGATAATATTTTAATAAGTGCCTTTATAAATGTGTGTAACCATAATAATGGGCTTACTATTGAATGTGCACTCAAAATGGTAACCTCCTTGCATGCATGACTAAGTATCCATCCATGTATACAAATCACATGCAGTAATATGAATGCAACGTAAGTGTGCAGTTGTGGGCATTAGGACTTCAAATCTGAAAATCAGGTGCACTGTGTCTAGGGAATTGGTCTACATCTCATTGTGACATGATGCTGCTCCTTACCTAAAAAAAACAAGGCTCCAGTTCAGTTGCATGTTGTGCTGGGTTATTTTCTTCTAAAGAAATTCTTTCCAAATATTTGAAAAAATATATTCTCAACTCTAAGCAACAAAGTTGGCACTTCAAATTGGTTTGTTTCTGTGCTTTTCCTTCCACCCATTCCCACAACCTCCACACCTTAGTTTTCTTCCAGTGTTTGAACTTGACAGCAGCACTGATGACTTAAATTCATGAGTTACCCTTTGAACAAGTGGACAAGCATACAGGTACAGCACAGGAGTAGTGACAGTGCAAGCTTCCTTACCAACATCCTGCCTGTGAATCAGCCCTAACCTGGGCTGAGGGTAGTTTAGTTTTCATTCCCACACATTCCTATAAGGGTGCCAAATTAGTAAAACTTGTGGGTTTTGTTTTGTTTTTTTGTGTAAAGGCCATAAATGCTGTTCAACAATTAGCAGCATTATTTAAAGACCCTATCAAATGCCATTATCTTTCCTTGTAGTACTCTTAACTAGTCAAGTTGTCTTAAATTTATTTTGCTGCTTGAATGGTGCAATGGCAGTTCATAATTGCAGTTGACATCAGGCAGCTGCCAACAGACTTCAGACAATTACTGAAGCAGACATTTAATAGAGAATTTGGTTTCCTGGGGTTTAAAATGCTGGCTCCATATTGCAGGGCATTAGCAATGAAATTATTTTCCTTTTGCTTCTGTAGCTACTTGTAGAAAACGTCTTAAAGTTGAACTGGGCGCAAAATGTTTTGACACTAAACTAAGTAGTAAATTTATTGCACATCTTGGTGATTTGTCAGTGTTAGATACCATCATGATAAACACCTAAGAAATGCCTTATTCATTGGAGGAAATAAAAGCACTTTCAGCTGAATTGTTTAACATCTAAGCAGTGTACTTCTCATGCAATTTTTAAAATGAATTGTCTTTGTGCATTCCCCCTCCCCCGTCAAACCCTTTTAAAAAAATCTTTTGTTTTTCCTTTTGAATTACAGAAAAATGCAAAAGGGCTGGATTTGTTTGACCAGATTGTCTATCATTTGGACCTTGTGGAAACTGATTATTTTGGCCTGCAGTTCATGGATGCCTCCCAGGTTACAGTATGTACAATGTTTCTTTCATGTTTGCAATAGTTTATGATGCCAATTACAAATGTATAATTGGTGGAAATGGTAGAGAAATAAATGAATAAAATGTTGAAATAACTAGAGAGGTGATGGTCAACAATTCTTACAAATAGGGCCAGACATTTGAAGTGAGGTATGTGTCATTTCATGTTGTTAATTGTATGCGTACAATTTAGGCCCTTATGGCCAGTTTGGTGCTGATTGTGTGTGGGAGAAGGGGGCTTCATGTTTGGTAGGTCCATGATACTGAAACTGGTTTTAAAAAAAACCCTTGATCTCAGTATAATCTGCAGTAAATCAGGGGTCCTGATAACCCCTGCTGCCAGAGTTGCAGATTGTGTTGTTTTTTTAGCATGATGGAGAAATAGCAAGTTAGATTACAATCTTGTATTTGTGGTACTCATGATGCAAAATTCTCACCCCCATTACAGGACTCATAGGTCTGCACTAAAAATTAGCTATTTAAATAAAACAACCTCACCCATTTTACAAATAGGTGAAACTGCAGGAAAATAGTATTTAAAACGTCTAATTTCCTGTGGCAAAAATACACTAAACTATTTGTTGCTTTTTGCTATAGGCATGTCCACCTTATTCTTTGTAATTTTGCTACCATTGCTGGCCATTTGAGTAGCAAATAAGATTTTAATGGCTTGGAAGGTAAACTGCTGCAATTGAGTTCTCTGAAATAAGTAAATATTTTCCATAGCACACAGGAGGAAAAGATGCAGTAAGATGCCATTAAGGTAGAACAATGGGGTCATATGAGAGAAAATATTGGTATATATACAGTAAAGTGTAGTTTCTGAATTTTCCTTTTCAGAATTCTCAGTTTCATTACGTAGTGAACAGAAGATGCAATGGTCTAGAAAAAAATACTGGGTCAGAAGATGATTACATTTGAGCAGTGTGTTACTTAGCCAAAGTATCTCATATCACCAACATGCAATGATAAACCAGTACATGTACTAAAACAGGAGGACATGGAAAAAGAATCTTGCATATTGTAAGTGAAGACCTATTTGAGATGGGGAAAAAAATCTGGTCTTATTTATAAGAGAACTTACTTTCTCTTAAATTTGTTTGTACTTTATTAAATTGTATGTACTGATCTCCAGAAAACATAACTATCCGCTGACAACAGTTTCAAACACTGACTTTTCCCATGTTGCAATAGTTGCTAACATTTGCTTATTTTGATATGGAATATTTTTTTAAAATAAACTGGTCATTAGGTCACAGCTGTTGGAGATTTGTGTGTTCATTATAAGAAAAAATCTTGGAAAATTAGCAAAAACTGGATTCTAGATTGACTTTTGGTTTATATTTCCATCAAAAGCACTGAGTCTAAATCAGTGCCTGCTTTTCACTGCTTGTAAATAGAGCTAGTTGAAAATCAGGAAAATTTTATAAAATTTCTGAATTGTCTCATGTTTGCTGGTTTTGAAATGGTCCCATTTTTCCATATTGGCATCATTTTTCAGATTTTTTTAATTTAAATGGTTTTCAAAATGGTTATAGAAAGTTGTCATTTACCTAATATAGGTTTTTTTTCCCCCATGGAGAACTAGGTTTTCAGTAAACAAAAAAAAAATGTTAATGATTTCAATTTGAAGTGTATTAAAACATTGTGTAGATAAACAAAATTTGGATGATATCAAATTTTAGTAATTTTTTGTTTGAGAAAAGGCCATTTTTCAATGGAAAGCTTCTTGCCTGAAAACTTTGGATCAGTTCTACAAGAAACTATGTAAATATTTTTTTTTAAAAAGCCACCTCTAAGTGGCTTGAACCCAATCTTCAACTTAAATGAAAAATTATCCTTTGACCATGCAGACTTTATTTTCCTCCTCCTTTCTCCAGTGTCTGGTCTCTTTGTTAGTTTCTTCATCTGTTCCCTATTTTACCTACATCTATAGCTCTTTCATGTATAATCCCAAATAATTTCCATTCTGTGTTTCACCAGCCACTGGGTGAGAAAGCATATAGGCTAGGCCCATCCAGGGCTGGCTCCAGGCACCAGCTTGGCAAGCAGGTGCTTGGGGCGGCCACTCCGGAGAGGGGCAGCAGGTCCAGCTATTTGGCGGCAATTCGGCAGATGGTCCCTCACTCCCGCTCAGAGCGAAGGACCTTCCACCGAATTGCCGCAGCAGATCGCGATTGTGGCTTTTCTTTTTTTTTTTTTTTTTTTTTGGGCTGCTTGGGGCGGCCAAAACCCTGGAGCCGGACCTGGGCCCATCTGTCTGGGAGCATGCTCTCTTCTGCCACAGACACAACTGGCTGCCTTTTGCCCCTATAGAGTACACATTGCCCAATTTGCCCTAAGCCTGGACATTTGTGTAATATGAGTTCACTGTGTTCCTTCATAGCACAGCTGGCAGGAGGATGTAGCTGCTACAGTTCATGGAGGCACACAGCACAGCAGGGGAAGGAAAGGGTCCAAGCAACAGAATTTCAAAGAAAAGCTACCTTTTGGGTCTTGAAGCAGCTCAGGATGGTCACCAAATTGCTAAGAGTAGTGTGTATGTGTGTTTAGAAATTCCTTTGCGGAGTCTCTGTAACTTGCTATAATGTAATCCCTGAAGAAGGAGATTGTAAGATAGAAGTTCAACAGTTTGAGTGGAACTCAGGGAGCATTTAACAGCTAGTGGGGAGGCTTGGGAAACCAGGGAGTAGTTTCAGGGTCTTGGCAGTTCATAGTCCCCACCGACAAGAGGGATATGAGATTCAAGATCTGCAGCTAGAGTGTGGGCCTAAACTATGCCCATCCCCAACAAGCCAAGAGTATGTGGGACCTAAGGTTTGGGTCCAATACAGGAGCCTGGTGAGTGTCCAACAGAGGAAGCTCATCCAGGATTGTAACTCCATCTCATGTGCTGACATGAGCCTGCAACTGCTAGTAGGAACCCCTCTTAGACACTCTGACCATTAACACCCAGTCTCTTTTCCTTTACTTCAGCAGCCAGGTAGCAACATCATCATGGTTCTCATTTGCTTGCAGGTGACATAACCTCACTCCAATCACTCTAACTTGATCTTTTGATTTATCCACCACATTTAATTTCCAGATTCTTTCCATTTGTGTACAGCATGTGATCTTGGTACTCTATTTCACTGATCAGCTGCACAGTTTTATTTAGCAAAGGCTAGGTTATTACCCTTCTACCACCTACCATTTCCCAATCCTCGCCTCAGTTCCTGTCCCCTTTTTCTGGCTTCTAGCCTTAACCCTCCTTCTTGTTGCTTGCTCATCCCAGCTTGCTTTACTTTGAGTGTAATTTGAGCCTTCATCTCTCAAGAAGCATTGCCTGTGTGCACCGCTGCATCTGTATGGAGCCTGCCCACAGAGTCAGTTGCAGGATTGGAGATTTGAGATTGTAAACTCTTTGAGGCTAAGACTTTTGACTATATCTCAAGTGGCAAGTAACTTTAAGCCAGCTCAGAAAGCTCCCATCACAGCTCCTGATCAGTCAGGAGAACAGAACAGAATGCGGTGCTCTAAGAACAGCAACACCGCAGGCGCAGTTTGCTTGCACAGTTCCAGAACTTTGGCTGGGACCAGAAACCTCAGTTGTCTGTCCTGTAAAACCGGAGAGTCTGGCCAACAGGTGCTGCTGGCAGCTATGACTTAATTATTTTAACTATTGTTATTAGAATACTGCTGACCTAAATAAATGTTATTTTTGGCAGAATAGCCATTTATGCATTTTATTTACCTATCCAGCCTTTTTTATCTTAAGCCATTTTAAGGAATAAGATCATTTGCAGCATAGTTCATAAAATTAGAGCAGGAAACCCTTAAACAAATCTGTTAAATTGACTTGGCATCACTTTATGCCAATACAGTTTGGAAAAATCCATATAAATAAATATCTTACTTAATAAATATATTGGAATTGTATGCACTTTGTTTATTCCAAAGCAAGGCTTTGTCCCATGATCTTCACTTCCAGATTCTAGCCCTAGAAGTGGAAATAAATATATTTAAACAAGAAAAAGAAACAAAAAATCCTCTACTACCCTATGCGAAAATTTGATGGCCGAGGAAGGTGATGGTTTGTGAGAAAACTTTAAACTTTCTAAAGGATATTTTATCATCCAGAAATAAATCTCTACTTCATAACTTGCAGGCTGATCATGACAGTTTCAAAATAAAACTAAATTCTATTCTAGTCGTATTCTGATGACTTTGTGCTATATGTTATTCCTACAGAACTCAGTGACAGAACTCCCAAGACGTGGTCCTTTATATCTATTTCAGTTGTAGTCCAACTGAAATACTTGTACCTCACATATTCAAAGAAGAGTCTAACAACTAAGTTCTATAGTATTCTAAAACTCCCCAAGTCTTTTCCTCTCTTTCTGAATAAAAAGCAATATGCTACTCTCTGTAATTGTTCTTGTTTGTGAGAGGAAAAAGCAATGGGTAGAAATTGAAGAAACTGTCAGTGTTATCTTTCGTGAGTTTTCTGTTGCTCACCTAACCCCAAATAAGAATAAATGCCAAATAACTACTGCATCTCCAAAGCAAAGAAATTGAGCTTTAGATTAATGCTAATTCCTGCTACAATAGGAATTGTATGAACTGATTTGCACAAAATATTAAGCTAACAGTTTGAGTGTTTGAAAATGTGAGGGTGGGTTTTTTCCCCTTTAATTCTCAATTCTTGTTTTTTATTGAGCTTAGAAGTGGAAGTAGCAAAACTTACAAGACACTATTAGCTACTAGGTTGTCCCAATTGGAAGTCAGTAGTTGTGTGGAATATACAGTCTATAGTGGTTTAGATAAATTGATAGGTATCCAAATCAAACTTACTTGAGGTCCACCTGTTACTAATCTTGACCCACCTTTTGTTGAGGTCTATAATTTTCTTACTGGTTGTTCCCAAACACACTTTCTCTGTTGTTGCCAACTGTTTTTGTGAGGTGTAACATTCTTTTTCTCTGGAAGCTGGGAGGACTACAGTCCCATACCTTGTCTGAAAAGTGTCCTATGTGTGCTGGCAAAACACGTATGCCCTTGTTTGCTTCCATTTCTTATCATGTATCCAAACAGAAGCAGTATTAGTATTTGATTAGTGTGGCGTTTAGTATGATTTATTCTGTAATTTTGCTTCTGTTCCCAAAAGTAACTCATGGGATAAGAGGAAGGTGCTCTCATGGATTGGTAACTGTTTAAAGGATAGGAAACAGAGTAGGTATAAATGGTTAGTTTTCAGAGTGGAGAGAGGTAAATAGTGGTGTCTCCCAGGGGTCTGTTCTGGGACCAGTTTTATTCAACATATTCATAAATGATCTGGAAAAAGGGATCAACAGTGAGGTGGCAAAATTTGCAGATGATACAAAATTACTAAAGATAGTTAAGACCCAAGCAGACTGCGAAGAGCTACAAAAGGATCTCTCAAAACTGGGTGACTGGGCAACAAAATGGCAGATGAAATTTAATGTTGATAAATGCAAAGTAATGTTCATTGAAAAGCATAATCCCAGCTATACATATAAAATGATGGAGTCTAAATTAGCTATTGCCACTCAAGAAAGATCTTGGAGTCATTGTGGATAGTTCTCTGAAAACATCCACTCAATGTGTATCGGCAGTCAAAAAAGCGAACAGAATGTTGGGAATCATTAAGAAAGGGATAGATTATAGGACAGAAAATATCATGTTGCCTCTATATAAAACCATGGTACACCCACATCCTGAATACTGTGTGCAGATGTGGTCACCCCATCTAAAAAAGATATATTGGAATTGGAAAAGGTTCAGAAAAGAGCAACAAAAATGATTAGGGGTATGGAATGGCTTCTGTATGAGGAGAGATTAATAAGACTGGGACTTTTCAGCTTGGAAAAGACATGATTGAGGTCTATAAAATCATGACGGGTGTAGAGAAAGTAGATAAGGAAGTGTTTACTACTTCTTATAATGCAAGAACGAGGGGTCACCAAATGAAATTACTAGGCAGCAGGTTTAAATCAAATAAAAGGAAGTATTTCTTCACACAATGCACAGTCAACCTGCAGAACTCCTTGCCAGAGGATGTTGTGAAGCCAAGACCGTAACAGGGTTCAAAAAAAGAACTAGATAAATTCATGGAGGATAGGTCCATCAGTGGCTATTAGCCAGGATGGGCAGGAATGGTGTCCCTAGCCTCTGTTTGCCAGAATCCGGGAATGAGCGACAGGGGATGGATCACTTGATGATTACCTGTTCTGTTCATTCCCTCTGGGGCACCTGGCACTGGCCACTGTCGGAAGACAGGATACTGGGCTAGAAAGGCCTTTGGTTCTTATGTTCTGATATTATGTTTTTCTTTCATTTGTTTAATTTTAAAGGACAGGGATATGTGGGAGCAGGAGATGAGATTAATTGTACTAAAATATCAATTTGGTCCCTTTTATTCCTTTTCCTGAGAAATTCTCTAACTTCCTGTTGTTATTGACAGTCCTAGACTGATGTTTAATTCATCCACTGCAAGGTATTTACTGGGAGGGGCAACGAGATGGGCTGGGTGGCCTCATTGGAAATGTGCTAAAATAAACTCAAAAAAGCAATTGTTTATTTTACTTTTTAAGGTGTAAAAAGTAAGAAAAGGGCAATTCTAAGGATCAGAGAATACATTAGACACTATCACATACAACACAAAGTCTATAACGACAACAACGAAGCAGCAATAACCAAAGTGCTTCATTGACTGAAACCAGGGAATTTGCATGTGTGTGGAAGGTGCACCAAAGTAGGTGACAGCCCAGTTATCTCCACCTGGCTCAACTAGGAGTAACTAGAGATACACACAAAAGGCAGAAATATTCAACCAAAGGGACTTCTGCACACTGGAGTTTGGGGGCCAGCATGGGCAGGAAAGGCCAGCTCCTTACTGCCCTTATTCTCTGTCCACAGCATATGCTATAGATAAAGTCAGGGCCTGATCCAATACCACTGAAGTCCGTTGGAACCTTTTCATTTATTTTAATGGGTCTTGGGTCAGGGCCTTGAAATGTTGTGCACATATGGAAATTTGTGAAGAATGTGGAATGACAGGTCTGCACCTTCCCTGGTGTGCAAATCCACTCCATTCCCTGTTCCTGGCCACGTGGGCCAATGTGAGCTCAGACTCCAAGATAAGTACTGAGTGGTTAAAAGATGATCATAATGATTCAAAAGGAAGGACCAGTCTCTTCAGCCTTTCCTCTTACAGGGTATCTTGTTTTTCCCTAAAGCTTGCCAGTTTGCTCAATCCATACAGTAACTTGAATTTGAATAAGTTAAATGGTAATGAAAAAAGTGTTTTTAATCAGTAAGAGTTCCTTTTCATGTTTCAAACATTGAGTTTTATGGTATTGCTTTTATACTTCCTTTTAAACTGCCAAATGTTTGAGAGATGGTGAGTGAGTAGCAACTCAAAGCAGTTGTTAGGCCAACTAGGGTGTTTCCTGCAAGTATAACGCTCCAGCTAGTGCTGAATGCTATAAATAGGGATATTTGGAGCACAGTCAGAGACCACCTTAAATATAGTAAATTTTAGGAGGGATGGAGTAGAAAACTGGTAAATATTTTGATAATACAACAGATTCATTTGCTGACTCTGCTATAGACTTACTGCTTCACATTGGGCAAATCACTTAATCTGTCTGTGACTAAATTCCCCATTTATAAAAGGATCAGAGTAATATTTCTTTTCACCCACTTTTTGTCTGTCTGTGTGTTGTAAGCTCTTTGGGGCAGGACCTGTCCCTAACTATGTGAATGTGTGGCATGCAGCACAGTGGGGTCCCAATCTCTGTTGAGACCTCTCAGTGCTATTGTAATACAAATAATAAATGTCTCCTTACCCTCAGTGCTGAGGCCAATTGCAATGGTGATACAGACACCCATCCGCTAAAAACTAGACTGAGGTAATTGGCTGTCTTCATGTAGCTACTACTCATGTGTCTCATGAATAACTACTTTCAGTTACACCTGCCTAGGGCTGGGTTTTACCAGTGAACTATACATGAAAGGCTTCAACACATTAAAAATTCCCAGAGTTTTCTAGTCCATAGTCTTCTTTAATCTTTTAGAAGGAATATGGGCTGTTTACCTGAAGGGCTTATGATAATACCATAGTACAATCTTGAGAGGTGGTGGAGAAGCAGGCTCTTAACTTCTGAGGACCTATGACTGAGAAATTCTCTTCCCCCATACTACTACACACTTAAATACACAAACAATAGTACCCATCATGGTTAGGCTCTAGACTCTCTTATGTGAGGTGTGCACTGCTGGAAATTTTTCAGTCTCTTCCCACTCTGGGATTTAATCAGGCATGCTGCCTATTTATTGTAAATTGTTTAGCTTATTTTTGTGAAGATGCCAGAAGCCTTCAGGCATGGATGCCTAGAAATTAAAGGTTGTTATTTATTACTGAAGTTGATCTGGAGTGGCATCAGCCAGTCACCAGCAGAGCAGCTGTACAACAAAAAATCTAATGAGGTTTGTGCTACACTGGGCAAATTGTTGTGCACAGTTTTCTTTTCCTCTTGAGATGTGGAGTAACTGCAGGAGGAGTAAGAGGAGGAAGGCTATCTGTTTCACACAATTCTTCAATGTGGCTTTCCAGGCTCAGATTCAGCTTGCAGCAGCATGCTTTAAGGGAAGCTATATTTTATGGACAAAACTCCCTTTAACCCTTTAATTCTGCTTAGCAGAAACTTGTGACTCAAACTTACACCAGTGAAGCTCTATCATTTTATGATAGTGTTGGACTGCAGTGCCTCCCGCTGGCACGTCTGGGAATTAACTCTGTCCTCTACAGGGCGCCCTCTGCCAGTGGTGTCCCATCCCTCATCCGCTCCTCTGTTGGTGTCCGGACCCGCATTGCTCCCCGCTCGACGGCATCCTCTTCAGGACACTTCCCTCCGGCAGTGCCCACTGCTCTGGTCTCACCCCCTTCCGGGGGTCTGGTGTTATCAGCAGTCCTCCATCTGCACCTGTTCTAGTGGCCGGCTGCAGCCTTAAAGTCTAGCTCCTTTGTCACAGGGGCCAACCACAGCCTGTATCAGGCTACGCTCCTCCTCGGCCAAGTGTAGTACAAGGGGGAAGGGCGGGAAACCCAGGCCCACCTGCTACTCTGGGTCCCGACCCAGGGACCCTCTAGTGGCAGCCTCCCTGCCCTCCTTCTCTCCCCTTGTCAGACTTTGTCCCTGGGCCGCTTCCCCTTCGGCCCTGTGCACCCGCTTGGCCCTTTGTAGCAAGCCCCACAGCCTGGGGTTTTCCTTGGCTGGAGCTCCCCAGCTCCTTCTGCCCTTCCCCAGCCCTGCTCTGTCCAAGGTGCTGGTCTCCAGAGACGGACAGAC
This sequence comes from Chrysemys picta bellii, assembly GCF_011386835.1. NCBI lineage: Eukaryota > Metazoa > Chordata > Testudines > Emydidae > Chrysemys > Chrysemys picta. The sequence goes on along the minus strand of NC_088792.1, from coordinate 113,809,086 downwards.
CTTCCCCCATGAAAGTCTGGGACAGACTGCCTGCGCCTCTCCTAGGCAGCCTTTACCTAGGGCCTAGCCTAGCCCTGATTGGCTGGCTCTAATCTCGGCCCTGATTGGCTCTCAGTAGGCCCTTCTCTAATTGACTGCCGGCCTGCGCAGCTGCTCTGGCCTACTCTAGCCCCCTCTCTCATGGGGGTGGGGCAGCCGCCCCACCACACATTTAGATAAGTTATTAGCATGTGATGCATATTAAAGAAATTCCACATCAATAGCCAGCCCCTCCCCCCTTTTTTAAAACTGTTTTCAGTGTAAAATATTTAGGTGTTATATGAGAATGACAGAAGTATAAGTGTATGGTGCTTTCAAGTTTGGGGTTTATATTGTAATTGTGATTCATTCCTGTATTTTAATGGTGAACAACACTCACAGCACTTTGGTTAGCATTTTTATATGAAATATTATAGAATAATAGCCTTAGATGGCATAACAATTAATAAAATAAGTATAAGATTCATATGTTTGTTTTAGTGCTCATGCCCAAAGATGTCTGAACACTTAAGTAACACTTTTTAAATAAAAAAGCAGACCTTAATATAATCCTTAGAAAACACACACTAAGAGATGTGTAGAAAAGATGTGTTATGGAGCGACAGTACCAGTTTTGCTAGTTAAGGTTTTAATCAGCTTCTCTTTAAAAAACAAACAAACAAACAAAAACCTTATTTTTGCTTGGAAAAATTACCAAGACTATAAACAAGAATTTTTCTGCAACTTTTGAAGAAAATTGAATTAAATGGTTCAGGACTTACAGGTTATTAGAAGAAAAAGTTACCCTGATCTGAAAGATCAACTTTGTTTCCTTGTCTTCCCCTTGCTAAGGAACAGCTTTTTATGAGCTTTTCAAACTTTCCATGCTGTTAAATCTCTTGAAAAGCATGTACACTGGCTACCTTTGAAGCAAATAAATTCAAATTAAGTAAAGCTTTTAACAGTTTGTGTTGTAGATAGTTTATGGCCAAGTGATTTCAATGGGAGTTATGGACCTAATAATCCTGTTTTCTTTGATGTCACTGAGATCTTTCTGCCTTTAATTTCAGAGGGCATCAGATCTGGCAGTATATGTTTTTGTTAGTCTGTTGGCTGACTTCTAGTTAGGAAGAAAATCAGGGTCTTTCTGTAAGTGACCAATAACTGAGATCTTCAGCTCAAGTGTAAGAAGCCTCCTGTTTTTCAGATTTCCAGAACAGTGGTTCCCAAACTCAATTGGTTTAAAAAATTGATGTTTGAAGTATCACATGCTCCATTTTGTGCACATTTATTTTAGGCCATGTAAGCTTAACTTGAGTATTTATGAACTCCTAGTAAAATAAACTTTGGATTTGGCTGGTGGAGATCTTACTGTGGGAAATTAGAAGAGCAGACAGTTTGGCTGGGGGAGTCTAGGTGGGAGGTTTAGAGCTGGTCAGGGATTTTTCAATTAAATGATTTTTGTTTGGAAAACACCAATTTGTAAAACCCACAACTTTTTGCAGGAACATACCAGTTTCAATAAAACTTTTTGTGGGAACTGTTTCTCAGGTTTAGGATGGGATTTCTGTTCAAAACCAAAGAAGTACCCACCCTTGAATAGCTTTATGGTCAGGGTGCTCACCTGAGAGGTGGGAGACCCAGGTTCAAGTTCTTAGTCTGCCTGATTCAGAGTAGGGACTTAAAGCTGGGTCTCCCACATCCCAGAGAGTTGCCCTAGCAAACATGCTATTGGCTAGTCTGGGGTAAGTGAGAGTGTTAGTTAGTGTTAGGGTTACCATTCGTCCGGATTTACCCGGACATGTCCTCCTTTTTGTACTAAAAATAGCGTCCGGGGGGAATTTGTAAAGCACTCACAATGTCCGGGATTTCCCCCTCAGGCAGAGCAGACCGAGCGGCTGGGAGGGCTGCAGGGAAGTCCCGGGCTGGACTCCGGAGCAGCTGTAGAGGAGCCGGATCCGCCCTGCATTCTGAGCAAGTGTATCAGCACAAAGTGCAGCCCTCCCCTTTTGCAACTGGGAGCGGTTTCTGCCATGCAGGGTAGCAAAACGGGAGCGAGAGCACTTTGTGCTGATACAAGGGCAGCTCTCCCCTGCAGTCCGGTCCGGGCCAGGGACCGGGTTTTGTTGTGCAGGGCCAGGGACCCGGTTTTGTTGTGCTGGGGAGCTCAGCCACGTGTCCGGCTCGCACAGAGCCCAACACCCTGTTCTGAGCAGCAGGGTAAGGAGGCCAGGGGGCAGGAAGGTTCTGGAGGTGGCAGTCAAGAAACGGGGGGGGGGCTTTTGGGGGGGAGTGGAGAAAGTTTTGGGCAGTCAGGGTACAGGTAGGGGGTAGGGTCCTGGGGGGCAGTTGGGGGGGTCTTAGGAGGGGGCAGTTAGGGGACAAGGAACAGGGAATCTTAGGTAGGGGGTGGGGTTCTGGAGGGCAGTTAGGAGCAGGGGTCCCAGGAGGGGGCAGTCAGGGGACAAGGAGCGGGGTGGGGGGCTGAGAGTTCTGGGGGGGAGCTGTCAGGGGGCAGGAGTGGGGAGAGGGATCGGAGCAGTCAGGGGACAGGGAGCAGAGGGGTTTAGATGGGTTGGGAGTTCTGGGGGGGGGCTGTCAGGGGGCAGGAGTGCGGAGAGGGATCGGAGCAGTCAGGGGACAGGGAGCAGAGGGGTTTAGATGGGTTGGGAGTTCTGGGGGGGGCTGTCAGGGGGCAGGAGTGGGGAGAGGGATCGGAGCAGTCAGGGGACAGGGAGCAGAGGGGTTTAGATGGGTTGGGAGTTCTGGGGGGGGGCTGTCAGGGGGTGGGGAGTGGTTGGATGGGGCGTGGGAGTCCCAGGGGTCTGTCTGGGGGTGGGGGTGTGGATAAGGGTTGGGGCAGTCAGGGGACAAGAGGCAGGGAGGCTTAGATAGGGAGTGGAGTCCTGGGGGGCAGTTAGGGGCAGGGGTCCCAGGAGGGGGCAGTCAGGGGACAAGGAACGGGGGGAGGGTTGGGGGTTCTGGGGGGGGCGGGAAGTGGGAGGGGCAGGGGCGGGGCTAGGGCGGGGCTCCTCCCGTCCTCTTTTTTGCTTGCTGAAATATGGTAACCCTACCCCAGCACCCCCGGCCCGGCTCAGGCCCCAGCAGCGCCGGCCGAGCACCTCCGGCCCAGCACCAAGCCCCGCAACCACGGCCGGAGTGCAGCCCGATTCCTGGGCTCTTTAAAGCTGGCCCTGGTCAGGGGACAGGGAGGGGGGGTTGAATGGGTCGGGAGTTTGGGGGGGGGCTGTCAGGGGGGCAAGGGTGTGGAGAGGGGTTGGGACAGTCAGGGACAGGGAGCGGGGGGGTTAGATGGGTCTGGGGGGGCTGTCAGGGGGGCAGGGGTGTGGAGAGGGGTTGGGACAGTCAGGGACAGGGAGCAGGGGGGGTTAGATGGGTCTGGGGTTCTGGGGGGGCTGTCAGGGGGGCAGGGGTGTGGAGAGGGGTCGAGGCAGGCAGGGAGCAGAGGGGGTGGGATGGGTCAGGAGTTCTGGGGGTCCTGTCGGGGGCGGGGAGCAGTTGGATAGGGCATGGGAGTCCCCGGGGGTCTGTCTGGGGGTGGGGGTGTGAATATGGGGTGGGGGTGCGGATAAGGGTTGGGACAGTCAGGGGACAGGTAGGTTCGTAGGGCGTTCTCAGCAGGGGGCAGTCAGGGGACAAGAAGCAGGGCGGCTTAGATAAGCGGTGGGGTCCTAGGGGGCAGTTAGTGGCAGGGGTCCCAGGAGGGGGCAGTCAGGGGACGAGGAGCGGGGAGGGGGTTGGGGGTTCTGAGGGGGGCAATCAGGGGGTGGGAAGTGGGAGGGAGTGGATGGGGGTCGGGCAGGGGCGGGGCTAGAGCGGGGCTCCTCCCCCCCCAGTGTCCTCTTTTTTGCTTGTGGAAATATGGTAACCCTAGTTAGTGTCTCTCTCTCACAAAGAAACAACACAAAAAATTTGGAATGTCTCAGTTTTGTCCTGTTGCAAAACGGGGGGAAAATTTGTTATCTGTTTCCTAAGGTGGGAAAGCCATTTCCTGCCTTTCTCTAATGAGATTGTACTGAGGGTGGCTGGAGTGCAGGTGGTGTGCATGTGTTGAGGGTGAAGGGAAGGGGGCCTGAGTGAGGGTGGAGGGTTGGGGAGTCTTGGCTGGAAGTGGGGGCTTTACCTGGGCATCAGGCAGGTTCAGCTCCAGCTCAATGTTGTTCCAAGGCTTCAGGTTGCCAATTTCCTCTGAGTCAGAGAGATGTGCCAATCCCACAGCAGTCCCTAGCCTCACTGGAGAAACTTTCCCACTTGTGTCCTCCTGCCCTTGTCTCACAACTCCTCCCTGTGGGATAAGGGATTCACTACCCTTCTTCTTGGGGCTGGGGTGTGATTCCTCTTGTTATGCTCATACAAAGCACATGGGATCTTTATAGAGGAAGGCAAATACGCAGCATTTATTGAAAATATAACAGTTAGCATATGCTTTACACACACACTCTCTCTCTCACTCCTGCAGTGATGTTTATAGTTACCAGTCTGTTGTAGCTCAAGTCAATCTAATGGCCAGTTAGATTGAGCACTAGTGAGGAGCTGGGCTCCTGTCAGTCACGATCCGAGGCTTTGCAGGACTAAACCCAGAGTTCCATGGCAAAACACCCCAGCTTTATAGTTGTAAATTCCCATTTGAGTCCATGTATTTTGCAATGTCATCCTGTCATCATTAGTCCTTAAGTGGCGTTATCATTTGATGGTTATTGTCCAGTTTCCCATCGTTATCTCCTATTTGTTGTCTCGCCTTCGGGGGTGCCTGCCTCAATGCTGCTAACATCTTTAGCATCGGATACAATGGATGTTTTCTGATCGTTACCTGGGTCTTTCCAAGTCTCTCACTTCTTCTTGACCATCTGGACATTTGTGATGGTTTTCACACCTTATCTTTTCCTGATGCATGCATTCCTCATTCACACAAACAATCTCTTACAGAAACCTTCAAAGGTATACAGACAGCAGTATTGTATATTTAGCAGAATACATTGTAAATCAAGCCTTGCTAAATCTTATAACTAAAACAATTCACATTGGGGCTTCAGGCCCTCAACATTCCTCTAATCTCCTTAACATAGACACAATACAAGATTCTGTCTTTTACTTACTAAAACCTTAAAGCAAAGAAATGTATATTTAACTAGAGTGCCTAATTTGTAATACATATAGGAAACCATAGTAGACATTATAACTCATCCTAAAACAAAAGGGTGACCATAATCACTCATAAGGATTGTTCTGGTCTGTCATTTCTTTCTGCTATTCAAAAAGGGTGGCTGACAGGATGAAATCAAATCATACATTAATTCTCATAGTACATTATAAAATCCAGCTCCTACACTCTTCGGGGATACATTTTGGGGGTTTTGCTGGTAGTCCATTGGCAAGTAGTTGATTATATAGTGCTAACTCTGCTCCTTGTTTACAGCCACTAAATGAGTCACTTTCTCATTCTAAGAAAGCAAAAAATGTTAAATATTTTCCTAACTTAATTTTTCCATGTGATCAATAGCTGCAGTTGCTAGAAGGATGTTGCAAGATCATGAATGAGCAGGGAGATAGTCTCTATTAAAAAGTGGCCAGCACTATGAAAAGATTTGAGAATTCCTGTACTAAGGGGAATATAGATGTTGACTTCCAGTAGCTTTTGGCAGTTGATTGAATCAAAAATAATGGTCAATTTACCAGTCAAATATTGTCAAATAATGTAAAAAATGATAAAATTTGCTAAACCATTAATTCCTTAGAACAGTAAGTAGCAAAAAAGAGTAAGGCCTTGTCAACACTACCACTTAAGTCGAGATAAGTTACGTCACTCGGGGGTGTGAAAAAATCACCCCCCAAGCGATGTAACTTACCTCAACTTAAAGCATTGTCTACACCACACTGTGTCCTCATTGAGGTGGAGTAATTATGCCAATGGAAGAGCACTCTCACGTCAACATAATATATCTTCACCAGATGCGCTAAATCAGCACCACTGCATTGATAGTAATAAAGACAAGCCCTAAGTCTCCATGCTCTCCAAAAGGCTTAAGCTTAGATAGATACTTACACCTAATTACAAAAAACTAATTATTTAACTGAGTTATTTTAACTCAGAAAAATGCAAAACACAGTTAAATGAAATTCTAAAAACTGAAAGAATGGAGCCATGATGCAATCAAAAAGATAAAGCTGCCACTTCCATCAGGGCATTCTTGCTGGAATTTTTGACAATAATTGACTGGTCAAATATAGGCAGTCAGTTGACTTGTCAATTGACATTATTTAACTGGTCATTTGTTTGCCAATCACATTTACCAAACTCAGGTACTTAAACGCATGGAAACGAAAACTTAAGGAGATCATAAATCTTGTATTGTCCATATAAACAAATACATAATTCTTATCAAATACAAATTAATTAATATTTTATCACTACACAGCAACATTGGCCACATGTCTAAGATGAAGCGAGGAAGGCTATTTTTCCATCCTTAGCTGTTGAGAAGAGGTGATATGTGTGGTCATATTATGCTAGTTCATTCTTTCATGTAGGATGAAGAATAAATGATAGTGAAAATGTTAAGAGAAACTCCAATGCTGATGGATTTTTAATAGACTATTTTACAGCATTCAAATATAAGCAATATTGTTCAGTGAAATGGGCAAATAAGACATAATATCATCTTCAGGCACAATGATGATATTTTTCCTGAAACTGCACAGATATTCTTCCCTTACTATCTTACTTATTTTTCCCTACAACATCCTAGCATTTCATTGCAAAAAGGGAAAACCCAGTCCCTTAACTTTTTCTTAGTAAAGCTTCATGTCTTAAAATATTTGTTCCACAGACATTAGAGCCATGTGTAACATAATAATGGTAAAGCTCATAACTTCTCTCTTTCCACTTCAGTTCTTCCACTGGATGTTGACAGGAAGTTAGCCAGGTGGAGTGGAATTGTTTATTTTGTACTTTGAAAGGTCTGGATTCTGCCCTAAATTCATTCAGTTACCTCTTATCATATTGTAATCCCTTAGCTAAAATAATTAAAACATGAATGGGGCCTGTCATTTTTCTTTGCACTAGCACTTGCTGTTAGACAATCCTCTGCTATTATAGGTCACCACTCTCAGTTCAAACTTGCCTTCTATGCAGAAGTTTTAGTGCTCTGTATTTCAAACCTCACTTTGTCTATTACACATCTTCTCATTTCTCCAAATTTTTAAAACTTTTTGGATAGAAAATTATTGCAACCCAGTCCAGATCTTAGTTGCTAATTTTAGTGTTCGAACACATGTTGCAGACTTATAAAATAGATATGGATTAGTCAACCTGTCCTGTGTAGAGTGGAGCATTAGTATACTCATTATGTGAAACATCCACATAATAATTTGTGGGTGTGTAAACACTAGTGATTTACAGTTGGGTTAAAACTTTCTCAAAACAGGTATGTCTTGTGTTTGAGCCCAAGACTGTGTTCTGATCTAATCTTACCTTTCTGACAAGTAGCATCTAATATCTTTTATCTGGGTCTCTGCAGCTGCATCATCCATATGGAACGTAGCTGTCTTGGTGAGGTCATAGAATATGATGTGTACCATAAGGAAACCAGATTCTAATCTATGTAAGTTCTTGGGAGTGCAGTCCATCACTCACTTATATATTTGTAAAATCCCTATAACAATGTGGCCCCAATGCTGTTCAGACCCTAATTATTATTAAAGGTGACCTTCAGAAGAGAAGAAAACGGGTTTGTGCTCTTATTTCTTTTTTAAAACTTTATACTGTATAAAGAAGGCATGACAGTGTTTTTCATTGGATATTTTTTGCCTTGCAAAATGATTTTGGTATTTTCCCTGCTTGTGTTTTTACTTTAGAAATTCAGGTCTTGTCTATATTGGAAGATGGTGCGGATAACTGAAGAACTGGTGGGATTGTGATACCAGAGATACCACTCAAGCAAAACCTTATTGAGAGGGAAAGTGATATTAGTTCAGACTGTTGATTTAAAGCTCTTTACTTTTTGTTCATGTTAACACTTAACAAACCTTAGGAAGAAAATGTATTTGACAGCAGTTCAGTGCCCCCCACCAGTTAAAAGCTGAGAGAGTTTGTAGATGGTATCTTCTGAGACTTCCAACAAGTCTTCCAGCAAAACCAGACTTGCTGTTCAGGACATTCTGAAGGTTGAAAACAAGCAGGGACAAAACATTTTTCAGGCCTTCTTTATGCATAATAAAGCAGCAAAACAAGTAACAAAAAAGGGTCAAACCCAATTTTTTTCCTTTGCAGGTCACCTTTGAGGGCTTTGTAGCTCAAGACCAGGACTTTGAATTCTTTTATGAAGCAAATGGGGAGCCAATGGAGTTTTCAAAGCACAGGTGTGTGGTGTATTTGTCAGCCTATATTGCTTAAGAGGCATGCTGGTGCAGTTGTACCAACTTCAGTCTTCAGTTGGCAGTTGCAGTCATCCTCAGTGTGTTCCAGTAGGTACAGTTTATTGGCTGTATCTTGACATAAATGCATCTCTTATCTTATATGGCTGTTCTATTTTGGGAAAATATTGACTGTTACCATTATTGAGGAATTACTCACAGTACTTTTCTTCAAGGAGATAGAAAGTGATTAAATTAACAGGGAAGTAACTGGAAATTGTCCTAATTCTTCTTTGCACCAGTTTTTCGAAACAAAGAGGACAAAAATAGAAATCATTTGGGATAAATCTAACATTCTGTTATTAAATAAATATGTCCTTCAAACAATATCTAGCAAGTTTTCTCTCCAATGGAAATGATCTGGTATAATAAGGATTTCATTTCTGCAATGACCTTGGGAAGAATATTGCTATTAATTCCAACCAGGTCCTTAAAAACTAAGAACATTGGGCCTGATTCACCATTATTACACTAGTATAAAAACCAAGTGTAATTCCATTGAAAACATTCTCAGTTGGTGATGTCCATTAAGTTGCTCCAGTTTTACACCAGTGTAATGCAGTGGTGAATCAGGCCTACTATGGTTACTGCCATATTACACACACCTTGATGAAGACTAATAAAAGACATCAAGACAGTGATGATGTCTCAGATAACTGTCAAAATGCAGGTAGCCATTCTTCTTTGCCTTCAACATTCTAAATATAAAAATTGTTATAGAACTTCCCATAGAAAAATAAATTTCAAAACTGACTTATGATTAATCTTCCTTACCTTTCAAGGGCACTGATAACTTGCTCAGAGTCCAAATTGGAGTAGGGGAATATAGTGTGGTAGGAAAAGAGCACTACCTAATTTCTACTCTTGTATCATCCTCAAAGGACCACTTCTAAGCAGTGGCTCCTTGATGCACTTGGACCCTCACAACTTGAAGACCATTAGCCTGAGCTCCAGCTTTTAAAAGGAGGCAGACCCTCTGCAAAAGTTATCAAAAAGAGTTCTTGTGGAGTCCCTCAACTCCCGGCAGCTTCATACTAAGACTTCTGGTATTCACCCTTTTGTGTTCACGTTCTGAGTTGGGATAGTGATTATGGGTTCCAGTCAATAGCTTGTAACATAGCCAAGTAATTTTTGGTTCTTGGCAAGGATGCCATGAAGTCTTCACTTCCGTTTCAGTTTCCATTCCTCTGGCTGTATATCAATAATAAGAGCTTCTGATTTTTTGCTTAGAGGCTAGGGCCCGCGTTCCATGGGCATATGAAATTCTGGCTTCTAAGCTGGTGTGCTCCCAGCATTTATGGCAGCAGATACCAATGTTGTTTTTTCTTGACACACTTTCAGTGCTCCTGGCCACCTCAGCCATCCAGACAACTGCAGCTTATAGGGAGGAGTAGGGTGATAAGGGCTATTACTTGGGTTCAGAGGGCCTGTAAGAAGACTAACACCATTATGGAGAAGCATCCAGACACTGACTATGGCAGACTTTAGCCCAGTTTTTGCAGAACCATTCCAAAAAGGCTGGGCTTAAATTTTTAGCAGTTCATGAATCTACAAGGGCTAAAATTGCCCCCTATTTTGGAAAGCACTGAATAATGCTATAATGGACCCCTCGTGCATCTGAGTTTGCTTCTCAAAGGAATGAGTGTAAAATGATGTCCAGTGCTTGCTGTTTGTTGTCCCCTGGAGAATCCTACATTTATGACTGTATTGTATATGTAGAAGGAATGAACGGTTACAAATGTACATTAGCTAGACCCTCATGTAATGGCCTATTTTTCTACTTATTAGATTCTTAAACATTTCTTAAAAATTGCTCATTTTTGTAAAATTATGTATAGATGTGACAGATGAATTGGTAATTTGCAGTGTTATGGATGTTTAGCATAATACCACGTGCAGACATTCTAATACATGTGTTAATCATTTACAATACACACAATGAAGATAATTCAAAAAAGAATACTGACGCTTTCTCAGTACATTTGAAAGGTGAATAAAAAAGTGAAAAAAATGATTTTTTTTTTACTTTTTACTTTAGAAATCAAACACTGAAGAGTAGTATTCCATGTTAGGGTATATGTAACACTAAATTGTCTTCTTAAATTTTTGTAAAGGCTTAGGTGTACACTTTTTTTAGTCCAGATGATCTCCAAACAGTCATAGAACTGAACTTGTATATTAGAAATCCTTAAGAAAATGGAATTGTATGTACATATTTAACTTGAAATGACAATACTGATAAATGTGGACAATGCTCCTATAAATATAGCTGGGGATATGTTTTGCTGACTAATGTGTTCATTGAAGTAAAAAGTTCCTCTTCTCTAGAAGCAAAAAAATTCAAAAAGTTCTAATTGCATAATTTCAATCAAAAGAACAAAGCTTGAATAATTTGTTTCTTCTCAGAAACTTGAAATGATTACTAGCTGATTTCTTGTGAATCTATATTTGCTGGATGAGAGATAAATAATTGATGATGTGTGGCATTAATTTACAGCTATGTAATATATTTGTATAAACATTATCATAACATTTTATTTTCATTATGGTGGTAATTCTCAAATTTGTAAGGAGGTGGCTTCCTTGGTAATTTCTCCCAAGGGAGTCCAGGCAAGCTCTGGGCAACTAAAAGCACATTTGGAATAATTGTTCTATTTCTTTTTTATTCTGCAGGGAATTTATTTGCTACTTGGGTTATGGGTTGGCAAACTTTTAAAATACACTTTTTACAACTAGCTGTTTCATAAATTTTGCTTTTAGTTAAAGCATCCATAATAAAACTGTGGTTTTGCTATTTTATTAATTATTTTCACATGCATTTAGCAAAAACAGAGGAGAATCTGTTGAATACCAAGTATTCACTCTGATTCTGCTTTTACTTAATATAGAGTGGAAATGCCCCAACAAGAAAAGCAAGCAAAAGGAATAGGCTTCTTTTTCTGAATATTTCTGCTCCAAACTTACTGGTCCTATTAATTTATTATATCTGTTTTTAAATAAACAGCAAAAAGTGGGAAGAAAATTCCTCTTATGGTAAGGTGGCCTTTATGTAATTTAGTGAGGAGACTATCATGACCAGTTATCATTTAATATTTATATTTTGGTAACACACCAAGATGCCTCATTTGGGAGAGATGATTCATGCTGGGCACTATACAGGCACAGTATGAAACTTAGGACTAGTCTGTACTGGAAAAGGTTTGCCAGTAAAGCAGACCTTCCTATTGTAGACAGAGCTTATATTGGCTCAAGTGCTTTTTTTTGGTGTAGCTCATACCGGTTCCCTGAACAAAATAAGCTATACCAGCAAAGGCACTTTTTTGCAAGTATAACTGTTTCCATAAAGGCTTTTTCCAGTATAAAATGTTTTTAAAAATAATAATAATAATAATCACATTCCTAACTGACATTGCTATCCCAGCAAAAGTTTTAAGGGTGGACCAGGCCTTAGACTCTGAGCTTGAGAGAACCACAGTGTGGTTGGAGGAATACAGAGAAGCGGAGGGAGCCGTGTGGGAGCTCCACTGAGTGAGATTGGACCAGACAATCGGCTGCCTTCAGAAGGTTATGAGTAATGGTTAAAGCATTGGGCCCAGAGTTTGAGGAAAACCTTCATTCCCTACACCCCGCTGGAATTGTATGTTTGTTTTTACAGCCTTTCACTGCTGGTTGGATTGTGCCTCACAAGGAGGAAGCTCCCATGGGTGTGTTTAACTTTTAAAGTCCAGTTTTCACTGATAAGATAGGCACCTGGGGGGGGGGGGGGGGGGGTTGTGTTCAAATAAACATTTTCTAGTGAAAACAACTATAAAAGATTGCCAAATATATATGGATGTCTTTGCTTTTCAGAGCAGAGACCCCTTCCTTTAAATTAATTTGTGCTCTATTAGACAGTAAAATACCAGTAAAATCTTGAAAATGAATTATTTTTAAACACAGGTTTTCTTTTTTTAGCACTGGCTGGACCATTCTAAACCAATTAAGAAGCAAATAAAAAGTAAGTAACGTGAGTCCACAAGTTTCTTTTATTCCTCCCCTAAGAATTCAGTTTAAAGTATTCATGAACAGAAACAAATGTTTCTGTAATATAGTGAATATTTCTCAGACAATGGATCCAAGTTAATGGTTGGCTGGCTGGCTAAAGTTTTTTTGTATAAAAGCAAGGGTCACAATGAGTAATGGACCAATCTTCAACTCTCTTCTTTAAATATGATTTTTATTTACCACTTTTGTGGATGCCAAAAGTCCCTTCCTCTTTTCTATGGGAAAATCCCTGCCTGGAGTTACTTTGTCATAAACCAGGGGGGGGGGAAGGCGAGGGAGGGGGGAGAGAGCAAGCATCAGCTTAGGTTGCTGCTAATAGATTCAGCAGCCAAATATCAGCTTAGAAAAGCTTATGTGATTTCTCCTAGGTTCCTGTTAATAGTAGTTGGAGGTGTGGGGGAGAGTAGGAGGAAGCACTCCCCTTTCTTGTAACCCCTAAATTAGATAAAATTAGAAACTGGCCTGGAAAAGAAGGAACGGTGGCAGGAGGGACCTGAGGGTTGGCAGTTCCTGTTGGAAGCTGCAGAAGTCCTTTGAGTTTCATGTCCAGGTAGCCTCTGCTGCCTCCCCTTGCATCTTTACTGGTGTACTTTCACCTGGTTTAATGTACATAGTTCCTGGATATGTTTGCGTTCCTGTGAGCTGGACTCATGTCATTAATGGCAAGTGGATGCCAAGAGAGGAGGTCCTGAGAGCATTACTGACAGGGATTGTTAACTCTTTCCTTTGGGAGAGGGTAAAGATGCCAACCACCCTTATACTATGATTCAACCCTGGCTCAATAAACTGTCCCTTGAAACATCTGTGTTCATCTGATTTCTCCAACTTCATGGATCCCTACTAATCTGGAGTCAGGCCTGGGTATGATATGGAGGCAGCAATAGTATCCTGGGGCAATAAATGTCTGCTAGCAATGGATATAGGCCAGGTGTCCATGTTGATTTTATGAGATCTAACAATTACCGTAGGTATGGCTGATCACAAGATGCTACTGACCAATTTGCAACATCTGGAAGGAGTCGACCCAGGTTTTTCTTCAGTTCTCTCTGTTCTTTCCATTCTCGGGGTCTCAGAGTATTGGAGCTGCTCACCCACTTCTAGTGGCCCTTTCATGCAAGGACTGCAGGACACTATGCTTTCACTCTTACCACTTCTTGTGTGTATGAGGCTAATAGGGTAGATTGTGAAGAAATGTAGGGTCCATTGCCATTGATAGCTCTGGTGCTTGACTTGACCTCACCTTTTCACGACATCTCAACCTGCTTCTCTGTACTTGGATACATGATCAGCAAGTGCTTATTCTCTGATATGCCAAGGAAAAAGCAAAATAATCCTAGAGGGAAGAATCAAATATTTTCTACACAAAGGCATTTTTAACAGATTTAGTGCCATTGCTTTCACGGTGTCTGGCCCAGTTAGGGGATTGTATGAGAACAAGCTGGCTCAGACCCATACTAGAGAAGGCAGTGGGGAAACAATTTGATGGGGGTTGCAATAGCTCCATCTCTCAGCACAATAGGTCTTTTCCTTGCCAAAGTGATTTGCATTTTTGGAGAAGTTTGGGTCCTCGATTGTCTTTGGACAGTGGTGCATATGGCTTTATTTTTCCACCACCAGCAGTGGCTAGTGTTAAGAGTCAGTGCCCTGAGGAGGTAGATCTCACCAGTAAACTTTGTCACCTACGGTTTTGACTTCTGAAAACCTCTTCTTGGGGTTACCCTTGAAGACAATTTTAAAGCTTCAACTAGTGAAGCTTTTGGCTGCCCATCTGCCTAGTAGATCAATAGGCCTTCAGAAACTACAGCAGTGATTGTCATCATATAAGCACCTAGCTAGAGAGGTGGTGGATTCTCCATTTCTTAATGTCTTCAAACAAAGACTGGATGCCTTTCTGGAAGATATACTTTAGCCAGCCATGCACCATGATAGCCCAAATCAGCAAAGACGTATTTGCTGAACCTTTTTAACTGGAGAACTAAGGTGGGGAGGTTACTCTCTCATGTCCATCAGAGCTTGAATTTTTCCAACATTCCCAGGACAGTGCAAGGCACATCTTTTTGGACAAACATTTGCTTGACAAATGAGCTATGGCTTAATTACTTATTATATTGGCTGTGGTAGCACACTAAAATGCCCACAAGAGGCACATAGTTATTTCTTGTTGTAAGTATTTTTAATTTAAGACACACAGTCAAATGTTACTGTGATAAGGACACTTTAAAATATAATTATTTTGTGTTAAATTTTTCTTGCTCTATGGGATCACCAAACCTTTGTAAACTTCTGCTTTGAATCTTTGTGCATACAGTTGGACCTCCGTACACTTTACATTTTCGAATTAAATATTACTCATCAGAACCGAACAACCTTCACGAGGAGTTTACAAGGTAGGAAATAATTGTGATTGCTAAACTGATGTCTAACAATGGGGTGTATAAGGTATTTGGGGATTAAACTGTGGGGGAGGGAGGAATTGGGGTTATATGTGCTTCCTTGGTAGAATAGGCATCATGTTCAATCTTCTAGTTGGTGTTTTATGACAGTCTACGGACCACACCCTCCTTTCCGTTTTTTGCCCAGACCTGCTGTTTTGCCCTCTCAGGTGCTTTTGGATGGAGGGGCAGATGGACCTGAGCAGTGGTATTTCCCTCCAATTCTCCATGTGTTTTAGGCTTTGTGACTTTGGAAAGGGAGCCATGACAGGGTAGGTAGGAGCTGAACCCGGAGAAGAAGGACTCTCTGCAGCAGTATTGCCTGTCAAACCCACGGTGGGTGGGGGGATGGAGGGGGGTTTCCAATGTATAATATTGACAGCTGGGCTCTGTGCTTTTCTCTGCTGTGAAATGTAGAGGTGATCAAATAAAAGTCAAGTGGATCAAAGAAAGACCCAAAAGCAGCAGAATTTTGGGAGGATTGGGAGCAATGCAAACAGCTCAATCTTCTCTACCCCCTCTTCCTCCCCGTTCACAGTCTCCCTAAGCTAATGGAAGCTGTTTGGTGACCATTCATCCTGTAGGGACTTCTGTCATTGTGTTGAGGCTGTGGATGACCTGTGGTCTTCGAGAACATTCCGTACTTGTTAAGTGAGGAGCCCTCCATAATTCGGAAGAAATTCTGTATTATGAAAGCGGCGGGGGAGAGGGAAATTGCCTATTTTTGCACTTCCCATTCCTCCCAACTCTTCTGGTCACTCGGTCAAGCCAAATTGTGTCTCTAATTATTTTGTACCCCTTCCTGCTATTGTTTTTCTATTTCTGACAATTTGGAGCTTCTTGGTGTGGTTTTTTTTATTTGCTCTGCATTGCTAATTGGGCCAAGCTGTTTCCACCATGCTCTTTAAAGATTATATTGATCATTTTATAGTGCTTATAGGAAACTTTTAGTCAGCAGACCTCTGTTTACTATTTCCTTATCTTCTGCAGTGATTAAGTACTACTTTGACTGCTGTGTGACAAGAAGATTAAAGAGCTAATTGTAATTGCCCACTTATTTACTATGAAACTTCCATAGGAGCCTTAATATACATTATCAATTACTGCATAGCAATAAACTGATAAAAGGACACACTTTTTCATACAGTCTATAATTAACCTATGGAACTCACTGCCACTGATATAATTGAGTTCAAGAGTTCAGTAGGATTCCCAAAAGGATTAGACATCTGCATGTATAATGAGAAGGTTCATAGTTACATTATGTAAGATGATATATAAAAACATTTTAGAATAGATATACACCCTCATACTTCAGGGTTTAAACTGGTGTTAAATTTCCCCAATGGGCACGTTATTCCATTGTCTATCACAGGATTTCTTTTACGTTCCTCGGCAGCATCTGATGCCAATCATTGTCAGAGAAAGGGCACTGGACTAAATGGATCTTTGATGTGATCTAGTAAGGCAGTTCCTATAAAGGGCTATAAACTTTATAACTTTATAGTTTGGACTGTAAGCTTCTGGAGCTATATAATCCAATCACTGCTAAAAAGGAAAATTGCAGAGGAATCTTAAAAATACTTTAATTGCTACTTCTACTTAGAAAAATATTGGTTTAATTTTCTACATTTTGTTTTTAAGTGCCTTAATTATAATGTAATAGTTATCAGCTAGGAAACTTACATCGTAACAGAGTTTATGAATGAAAACAAATACAGAAGCAATTTGAACACAGCCTTCACATTGTTTATATGCAAGTTATTTTTTCTTTTAAACAGCAAAAGAAGGGCATTTTGAAAATGGAATTGCCTTTGTCATTCTAATTTTTTTTAACGAACCTCCACTCTGGCTAGGTTGTATTTCCCAACATTCTGTAGAGTTCGGTAAGAGACCAGGACAGCAGGTGCAAATTCAGTGCAAGGGAAGGGGGGAAGATTTATAGTGGTAACAAAATGAGCTAATTGAAGAAGAAATTACACTAGATCTTTGTCTTGTATAAAGTTATTTTTAACAGATGCAGATGCCTTTTGAGGCTGTAAAAATCATATGGACACAGTTAATACTTTTATGGGGAAGTGATGACATTTCTTAAAATTTAATGCACCAAGGAAGGCATCTGCTGGCATTTTTGTCTACAGGGCTTCATTAGTTTTAGTCAGAATAACAATGGGTTGTTTCTTTTGAAGAATGTATTTTGCTGCTTGAAGTGGGATACCAGAAATTGAGGTGCAATAATAGAGTTGCACAGAAAAAGGAAATAACAGTGAGTCAGGTATAGAGAGAGTTGCAGTATTCCTCAGGGTAGCAAAGTGGTGGTATTGCTTGGATTATTCTCCCCAAATTTACCAGCATTCATGTTATTTTGAAATCCTGGAGCAAATAGTAGGGACAGATTTTTCTAAGCCCAGATTTCTGGGGTGGTGCACAATTAATTTTACATATACAAATACTGACATGTAAGTGGCAACCCAGGTATCAGCTGTGTATGTAAGTTAGGCATGTGTAAAAACCTGACCCCTACTTTTTTCCCATGAGCTTTTCTACTGCATAGGGCACAGGAAAGCTTCCTAAACATGCCTTTGGTTCCTGTTCCCCTGTCTATTTTGAATTGATTCAGTCTTCTAAATATTGAAAGGTCAGCTCACAATTTCCCAAACACATGAATGTGAAAAATTAGGTTGTTCGTCACAAGGTTCTGGTGACTCACAGTGCCTGATCCTTCCTATTCTGTTCCCAACATGTCTTTCAATTGCAGTAGAGAAATTAATAGAGACGTTTGCTACGCTCTTCTTTTTGAAGACTGGAGACATGCATCATGCTGCTTTGAGCTCAGATGTTTTACTCATTTCATTCACTTCTTAACTCGCCCCCTCAGCGGCTGTGGGGGTAGGAGAGGCTGGGCAGCCCCAACCCTTGCCATCCCCTAACCTCAAAGAGGGACACCCTGCTCCAGAAGACCCAAGGCAGGAGCCACTTTGGCTTGGTCTACACTACCACTTATGTCGGTATAACTTATTTCACCTGGGGGTGTGAATAAGCCACCCCCTGAGTGACGTAAGTTACGCTGACCTAAGTGCTCGTGTAGACAGTGCTATGTCAGTGGGATAGCATCTCCTTCCGACTTAGCTACCACCTCTCATGGAGGTGGATTTATTATACCGATGGGAGAGCTCTCTCCCATCAGTATAGAACATCTACACCAGATGCACTACTAGCCCTTAGTGTGAGATTGCTGGGGGGAAGGAGAGGAGGGGGCAGGAAAGGCCAGGTGAGATGCCCCAGGCAGCAAGGTGGTTGTGATTTTTTCCAATCCACAAACCTTTGATTTAATAAAAATAAAACAAACGAATCCTCAGGCTTAGGAAAGAGTGACATGTGGATAGGGCATTAGTCTGGGAGACCCAGATTCAGTTACCTGCTCCACCACAGACTCCCTGTGTGGCCTTGGGCAGTCACTTGATCTCTCTGTGCCTCCACATCCCCATCTACAAAATGAGGATCTCTGAGTTAGGGCATTTATTTACAATTAAAGATTGTGAGGCATGTAGGGTATGTCTACACTGCAATGTAAGTCCAGATTTAGTGGGACTTGAGTCAACTAACCTGTGTTAGGGAGCTCTGGACTTGAGTGTCTACATTGTATTTTAACCCTACGTTAAGAACTTTCTAACTCATGCTTGAACCTAGGGCTCTGGTGTCCATACTGCAGTGTGCAGACCCGAGTCAATGTTACCAAATCCCAGAGAACCTAGCACCCGCCCTCCTCCCCCTGATATATGGCCGCTCTAGCCCTAGGACCATGTTGCACTGTGGAAAAACTTCACTGCCCACCCTACACATTACCAGAAAGCAGCTCGTTTTGCAAAAGGCTTGATCGGTTCACTCTCCATTGCAAATCCAGGAGGCTCTCTGATAGTGCGCTTGAAGATCAGAAGAGAATGGGTGAATGCTAAATTGAACATCTGCCAAAAGAGGATGGGGCTTCCATTTTCAATAGAGTGGATTGCAGATTGTTGGGATAGAGAAGAGTAGGGAAATTATCTGATGGAATTGTGGGATACTTCCAGCTGACTCCAGGGAACAGAGATAACCTGTGCCTGCTGATGGGGTGTTGGGGGGAAGACAAAGTGAAGGCAGCCTGCTTCAGCAGTGATACTGAGCATGTTCAGTCTGTGTGGTGAGCATGCTCAGTACAAGCCAAGCAGCAAATCTGGGGGGGCATGTGACATCCCTCCCCCCGTGTGCCTCACCTCTGCCTGAGAACCAAATTAAGCAGGGCTGTGGCTACACTGCAAAGCAAAGGGGTTTGGACCCTGGGTCCCAGCTTGACTCAAGCTTGGATCCTCCAGCCCTGCAGGGTCCTGCGATTCTGGGTTCGAGCCCTGGGTTAGCGCAATTGCAGTGTAGACACAAAGGGAGTTATCCCTGAGCTCGGGCTCAAGCACAGCTTGCATTGCAGTGTAGACATACCCCTAGACGCTACAGCAATGAGTGCCATGTAAGTACCAAAGATAGAAACTAAATAGGTAGGCCTATCTCCACTCTTCATGGAATCTTTGTTCTTCTCATTCAAAGCTCTTTTAATTTTTAAAATAAAGCCATAATTGCCTTTAGACTTCAGAGCTCATTTAGGCTGCAATTCAGGACAGCACTTAAGTATGGGCTTATGTCCCATTGGCTTCAGTAGAATTAAGGCTTCATGCTCAAAGTTGAGTACATGCTTTCAGTGCGGTCTTAAATAAGGATGGGTTCCTGAAATGCTGCTTTACGACTTCATCCTGCAATATGTTGAGCAGTCCTGCGAGGTGTAAAATGTTCTGAACTCCCACTGACTTCAATGAGAGTTAAGGGTACTTAGCATCCCACAGGTGTGTGCAGTGCTCTTTATAATTGATCCTGAAGGCTCATGTAACTTACAAAATCAGTTTATGGAAATGTCTTGACTAAGAGCGTACTCTTGACAAAGGGATAAGAGCTGAAAAGATGACTCTGTATGCATTTGATTGTTTGCTTATATTTATTTATTTAATTTATTTGTTAGGTACCTGTTTGTATTACAGCTCCGACAAGACATTCTTTCCGGAAAGTAAGTACATTTTTGTTCCTGTAACCTTGCTTAAAGTGTAAGTAAAAGAGCACCACTTTAAGGGTTAAAAGTATTACTTTAAGCCCATAAGCTCTTGCTGATCCTTTCTGTTATTCAAAGATGTATATAAGGAACTGTAAATTGTATTTACTGATCCAGTGTTCTCTTGTAAGTTTTTTCTTTTTCCATTAGAATACAGAAATGTATACACATACATTAATCATAATCAAATTAATAAAATCTAGTGGAATAAGAACTTTTTCATTTGGTCAGAAGGTGGTAGAAACATATCTATGCATACAATATTATGCAGAGCTTTCTGTGTCATAGTTTTAACAATTCCATTATCCTTAATGGCTATTTGCATGTTACAGATTTAATTGTAAGTGAGCATTATGCTGCAATTAGCCATTGTTAAATATTCAACAATAAAATACACTCGTACAACATGATTAAAATAAATAAACTTATATGGATCATACTAATCCTATGTATCCTGTTATCTTACATATATTTGAAATTGAAATGAGAAATAGTCAAAATACGACCCTTAAAAGAAACTGAGAAGCCCTGAGAGCTCTTAATTTGAACAATATATGGTGGTGAAACTGGACATTGTGTTCTGTATGGAGTGGAAGATGGGAGTGATCAACAAGAAAAGCTACCTTATTGAGGTCAGAACATGTAGGGATAAAGTGAGAAAGGCCAAAAGCCATGTAGAGTTGGACCTTGCAAAGGGAATTAAAACAAATAGTAAAAGATTCTATAGCCATATAAATAAGAAGAAAACAAAGAAAGAAGTGGGACTGCTAAACACTGATCAGAAGAATTTTTAATGAATCTTTAAACTCGGGGGTTGTACCATATGACTGGAGAATGGCTAACATAGTTCCTATCTTTAAGAAAGGGAAAAATGTGATCTGGGCAACTACAGGCCTGTTAGTTTGACATCTGTAGTATGCAAGGTCTTGGAAAAAAATTTTGAAAGAGAAAGTAGTTAAGGACATTGAGGTCATTGGTAATTGGGAGAAATTACAACATAGTTTTACAAAAGGTAGATCGTGCCAAACCAACCTGATCTCCTTCTTTGAGAAGGTAACAGATTTTTTAGACAAAGGAAAGGCAGTGGATCTAATTTACCTCGATTTCAGTAAGGTATTTGATACGGTTCCACATGGGGAATTATTAGCTAAATTGGAAAAGATGGGGATCAATATGAAAATTGAAAGGTGGATGAGGAACTGGTTAAAGGGGAGACTACAATGAGTCGTACTGAAAGGTGAACTGTCAGTCTGGAGGGAGGTTACTAGTGCAGTTTCTCAGGGATAGGTTTTGGGACCAATCTTATTTAATCTTTTTATTACTAACCTTGGCAGAAAAAGTGGGAATGTGCTAATAAAGTTTGCAGATGACACAAAGCTGGGAAGTATTGCCAATACAGAGAAGGACTGGGATATCATATAGGAAGATCTGGATGACCTTGTAAACTGGAGTAATAGTAATAGGATGAAATTTAATAGTGAAAAGTGAAAGGTCATGCATTTAGGGATTAATAACAAGAATTATTGTTATAAACTGGGAATGCATCAGTTGGAAGTAACAGAGGAGGAGAAGGACCTCGGAGTATTGGTTGATTACAGGATGATTATGAGCCGCCAATGTAATATGGCCGTGAAAAAAGTTAATGCGGTCTTGGGTTGCATCAGGCGAGGTATTTCCAGTAGAGATAAGGAGGTGTTAGTACTGTTATACAAGGCACTGGTGAGACTCATCAGGAATACTGTGTGCAGTTCTGGTCTCCCATGTTTAAGAAGGATGAATTCAAACTGGAACAGGTACAGAGAAGGGCTACTAGGATGATCCGAGGAATGGAAAACCTGTCTTATGAAAGGAGACTCAAAGAGCTTGGCTTGTTTAGCCTAACCAAAAGAAGGCTGAGGGGAGATATGATTGCTCTCTACAAATATATCAGAGGAATAAATACCAGGGAGGGAGAGGAATTATTTAAGCTCAGTACCAGTGTGGACACAAGAACAAATGGATATAAACTGGCCATCAGGAAGTTTAGACTTGAAATTAGACAAAGGTTTCTAACCATCAGAGGAGTGAAGTTCTGGAACAGCCTTCCAAGGGGAGTAGTGGGGGCAAAAGACATATCTGGCTTCAAGCCTAAGCTTGATAAATTTATGGAGGGGGTGGTATAATGGGCTAGCCTAATTTTGGCAATTAATTGGTCTTTGACTATTAGCGGTAAATATGCCCAATGGCTTGTGATGGGATGATAGAGGGGTGGGATCCGAGTTACTACAGAAAATTCTTTCCTGGGTGTCTGGCTGGTGAGTCTTGCCCACACGCTCAGGGTTTAGCTGATCGCCATATTTGGGGTCAGGAAGGAATTTTCCTCCAGGACAAATTGGCGGAGGCCCTGGGTTTTTTTTGCCTTCCTCTGCAGCATGGGGCACGGGTCACTTGCTGGAAGATTCTCTGCATCTTGAAGTCTTTAAACCATGATTTCATAGAAGAGCAAGAAAAAGATTTGGTTAATAAATAGCTAAACTACAGTAAATATTGTATTTTTTGGTTTTTTAGGACATTAGAAGGTTTCAATCTGAACCAGAAGTTTATTATTTATTACACAATAAAACAAGTGGCACATACAAATGGGAAAATGATTATACTCTGTGTGTAATTAGGGCAAAGAATGTCTTGATCTGTATGATTATTTAAAATGTAATGTGAGCTTGCCATTCTTGTCAGTATGACAGATACAAGGGAGTGGAAAAAACACTCAATAATAGTGTCAACACTTCTTATTTAAGACGCTTAAAAATGTTTTTTGCAGCCTCACTCTTTTTGACAAATGTAATTGTGCATTTGTGAGGTAAATATATATATATATATATATAATTTATTTATTTTAAAAGTTATAAAGAAAAATATTTAATCTTAGACTGGGGTGTTTCCTAGAATCCATTGTAGGAATACTACCTATTTTCTTCTTCTGGATTAATGTTTTCAGTGTTAGTTTAAACATGATTTATAGTTGAGAATATCATGTTTTCAGTATTAATGAGAAATTACTAAACTAAGAAATTATTAGTTTAATTACTAACTTGTAACTAAACTTAATTAAATGGAAATATTAGTATTAGAATGATCTAAATACCGTGCAATTTAACTGATACTTTGGAGTCAATATTTTATTTTCAGTTAGACTGTTGGAGAACTCTTTTAGATTCTTCTGGAGAAAGGGCTTATATAAAGTATAATTTAAGAAATGTGCATATTTTTATTGTACCTTTAAGACTAACAGAAGTATTGGAGCATAGGCTTTCGTGGGTGAATGCCCACTTCATCAGACACAAGACAATGCATCTGATGAAGTGGGCATTCACCCACGTAAGCTTATGCTCCAATACTTCTGTTAGTCTTAAAGGTGCCACAGGACCCTCTGTTGCTTTTTACAGATTCAGACTAACACGGCTACCCCTCTGATACATATTTTTATTGTTTGTTTCATCTCTTTAAAGACTGAAATGTCCGTATGATACTGCTGTGGAACTAGCAGCTCTATGTCTTCAAGGTATGTGACTATTTAGAAGGAATTTGCATAACCTTTTATTTTAAAAAGTTGACCAACAATTTCTTCACATATTTTTCCCTTTTGTCATGAATAGGCACTAATTGACAGTACATTTGTTTAAGTGGCAGCTATTTTTATTGTGGTTAGTCACTAGTATCATAAATTTGCTGAGTTTTAGAATCTCTGACTCATAATCAGACATTTGTGAAACTTTTGTAATGAAACTCAGTTCAAGTTCATTGTTTTGAAATTATGTGCCATGGCTTGACTGAGCATAGGCCTAATATTGGGCATGGTCCAAAGTCCACTGACGTCAAAAAGAGTCTTTCCATTAAATATAATGGGCTTTGGATCCTTCAAATTGAGTGTTTTGGGACCAATTAGTGGTTTTGGATTAGATTGACTTTGAAATTCTCGGTTCAATTCAACCTAGGATTAGGAACAAAATTCAGGGAAGACAAGACCAGGCAAAAGTAGTAATAATAACAATAACATCATTTCCCATGCAATTGTGATCCATATTGCACAGTTTTGTTCATACTGTGAATGTACACAAAGATGATAAAGGAATTGTTTACTCCCTTTTCTTTTCATTCATGTTGCTTCTTTACTCTCTCAACATGGACCTTCTGGGTTAAAGTCCAGAGCCCACATTAGCTTCAAATTGTTATGCACTTATTTTTATCTGTGGAGACTCTAGAATATCACAAGCACCGGTAACTTCATCACAATTTTAGACAAGGAGAACTGTTCATAGAACAGCTTGACATGTCTACAGTTCTGGTAATCAAAGATATGGAGAATTATATCTCTACTAAGAAAAGGAATAGAGCAGGTAATCCATTTACGGCATTACCAGTATCATAAAAGAAATTTTTCTTATCCAGTATCAAAACCAATATTTTAAAAACTGTATGTCAAAACAAAGTGCTTATAAATGGTGATGGCATTTTTTTCTTTGATCCAATCAATTTTTCTCTATTTGGAGGTACTTATAGTAACTTTCTCTAAAATAACATCGTACGTTGGCACTGTAATATTGAATTCTCTCTGCAGATATTAGAATTACAATTTTTGGATCATTTCTTGTATATTTCTTTCCTTTATATTGATATTGGAGACTTGTAAATAAGCAGAGGAGTTTAAAGAACTGTAAAATGATTATTCCCTCCTCAGTAGTTTAAACTTCACCCAAAATTTAAATGTATCTTTTAGTGTGGCTTTTTTAAGGGTGAGCAGGATGATAAAAGGGCAAGTCACATAGGAATTGGTGTGTTAATCATTTTAAATGGGGGCCAGATTCTTTCTCTTAACCAAGACTCTATTTTTACTTCACCATTATGGCTGGTTTATGAATAATATTGTTCTATTAGATTAATTCTTTTATTGTTTCAACTAACTGCCTTAAGAGCTGGTGTTTTCTTTACAAAAGTACAATTTACATCTCAAAGATAATGCAAAGAAAAATGTGGAGAGAAGCATCTATTCATGCTTTTGTAGCTGCTTTAGAATTCTCCTGTATTGCAACTTCCACTTTATATAGTATTTAAAGTTTGGTTTTATTCAGTCTAAAATAATTGGTACAATACATTAAATTATATATTTAAGGTCACTCTGACACAATTCACTTAACCAGCTGCATTTCTGAGCTACTAATTGAAACCAACAAGTGAACTCTTCCTAATATATTTTAAATATCTCAAGTTGTCTGTTTGCATTATCACATTTATAAAATCCTATTACACATTTATTTTTCTTTCTACATTAAAGAGACAGTGGTGTCTCTACAGGTGAAATAATTTTACACTTTTTAAAGACACCTGGGTAGCTACCTCATTTTAAAATGCATCCACCAGTTGGTGCATTTATTTATAATTTGTCTATTTACACGTTAGAATGCAGAACACACTCCAAAATAAGCCATCCTCATCCCTGAACCTCCAGTAAAAACCTGAGAAAAGAGATGGACCTAGGACTATGCCTCAAATGTCAACAAATTTGCATTCTGTTGAGCCAGCCAGGGAAGCTAAATGTACAAAACTGGCTCTGCTGATTTATCCTTATCGGCATCAGAGGCTTCTGACTCCTCTCAGACACAAAACAGCAGCTGAGTTGTCAAATGTCTCTGTGAAAACTTGTGTATATGTTTTACTGTTGTAATTCACATTGGAAAATACTGTTGAGCAAAAAATATACATGTGATAATGATCTCATTATATTTAATATTTTAGAAACCCTAAAATTTGGTCATAAATTTAATTGTTGGCTAACAATTAATCTGGGTGTCCTTGATCACTTAAAATAATTCATTATCATTTTTTATCTTCAAAAAGACTATTTTTCCATGTAAATAGTCTTTCCATTCTGTATTTCTGCAACTTTTATGTGTAATGTTCACATGAAGCAATAGTAGATTTTCTTCAACAGAACTGACTTTCTTAATTCCTTTGTTGTTCATGGCAGCAAGAACACAGATGCATTATAAATAAGGCTACGTGTCTGTCACAGAAGTCACGGACTCTGTGACTTTCCGTGACTTCTGCAGCGGCCTGTGCTGACCCTGGGCCAGCAGCAGAAGTTTCGGTGTGTGGAAGGGGTCTCAGGGCTGGGGCAGGGAGTTTGGGGTGTGGGCGGTGCTTACCTTGGGGCTCCCCGGCTCCCACTGGCATATCTCTGCAGCTCCTAGGCAGAGAGGCCAGGGGGCTTGGCATGTAGCTCGCGGCCGCAGGCGCTGCCCCCACAGCTCCCATTAGCTGTGGTTCTCGCCCAACCAGCAGGGGTCCCGGGTTGCGCCTGGCCCCCCACCCCAGCACCAGCGGGGATCCCGTGCAGCGCTTCCCTCCCCGCCCCCCCAAGCATGGGTCCCAGGCTCTGCGCCACTGCCCGCACGCACGCACACACACACCCTCTAGTGCCAGTGGGGGTCCCTGGCCGTGCAACCCCACCCGCCTCCTCCCCCATAATAGAGGGGGTCCCGGGCCACCCCCCTCAGCACCCACGGTGCCCCCAGACCACCCCTACCTGTGGTCCTCCAGCCCAAGTTTTAGTTAGGGGCATATAGTAAAAAATCATGGGCAGGTCATGGGGTCGTGAATTTTTGTTTACTGCCCATGACCTGTCCATCACTTTTACTAAAAGTACCCATTAAAGCACCAACATTAGCACATATGTAGGCATGTGTCATTTGTATGTGGTAGCATTGGGGATGCATGTTTGCTGCATATATGTTAAACAGTACTGAAGCAGTTAAATTGCAAATTATTTGTATAGGTCAGACATTCATGGAACCATGTGGGAAATTTCTCACCAAATTTCTCGGGGCTCAATTCAGTAGGGTTCTGATCTCAATTATAGGGTGCTGAACACCTTGCAGGATCAATACCAGGCTCAATCTGTGCCTTCCAAAAAAAAAAAAAGCTCTTCCCAAATATATACTACAGACATGAAAATTATGATAGTGTTGGGGTTTTAGAAAATGCTATAATCAATTTCTTGATACTAGCTACTGTATCGTTACATTTCCATATATACAATATGGGAAGAAATATGCAATCGTGGAAAACACTACTTAGTGATGGAAAAAATACATGTTTCAATTAAAGGAAATGCAGAGTATCCTTGTATGTAAAAGCAGTGCATTTGATCTGTTTTGAATTGAAATTATATTCCTCCTGAAATCCCTTAAATGCAAGAAGTAGCAGTATTTCATGTGTTTAGAAGTCTGAATCTGTGTCCTAAACTTTCCTATAGAGTTTCTAGTCTGATTTGTAATTTGAGATGGCAGAACTTAAGTACATATACAGATGACAACAACAAATGTATATTCTAAAACTTCTTCGGTAGGTTGCTAAATGGGGATATGGAAGTATCTTTGTAGAAGCAAGTTGTTTTTTAATGTTTGTGGTGACAGAGTGACCTTTTTTCTGGCTTTCTGAATGATTCCAGCTGAACTTGGAGAGTGTGAGCACCCAGAACACACACCAGAACTAGTGTCTGAATTCAGATTTACACCAAACCAGACTGAAGCTATGGAATTTGATATCTTTCAGAAATGGAAAGAGTGCAGGTATGGTACCTGTGTGGTGGTGTCAGTTATAATAAAGTTACACAAGAGATTCTTCTCCAAAATCAAATATTGCTGCCTAGACCCCTGTTTTGGGGTCAAACAGTCTCAATGTGTGTTGTTTTAGGGGTTTTCTAGAGACCTCTAGAACCCCTTTAAAGAAGTGGCAGGCATTAACATCAGACAGGGTTGTGTGGTTAAGTTAATTGCAAGTTTCAGCATTTTGGCTCAATTTTTTCTCCTTGACCTGTGTTGAAGGAGTTCATTTTCCACAAGTGAGAATTTTCATGCCTTCCAAGCCTCTTTCACATAAGCAAGCAAGACTCCTTCACTTAATTTGTAGTTAAGGTAGCATTGTCAAAGATCTATTTTTGCCCACACACTCAATCTTTCAAAGATTTCAGGTATTTGGTATCAAACCAGAAGCCTAAATCCAACCCTCCCAGCCTGTGTGTGTTATTTTGGGGGGGGGGGGGGGGGTTGGATGAGGATGAAATTGAGACATGAACCAGAAATGTCTTAGCTCAGAAATCTTCATCTTAAAGCCAAAATATTGAGTCCCCTTTGGTCAAAAGGAACTTGACTATTGGAAATTATGAAGATTGTATTAGCCACTATGCAGTTTTTCTAAAACTTTGGAGCACTTACGAATCTGGATTGTTGCAGTAGTACTGTGCTATTTGCAGCTATAACCAGTTACATGGCAGCAATTCAGTGGAGTAAGAGATAATTAGCAGTAATGGAAAAGGAATAACTTGGACATTTGGAACTTTAATGCTTTCTTCTTAACAAATGGATATAGAGGCACTAATATGCAGTTTTGTAACTTGCTTTTCTCATGCTGTCATAGAAACTGACCACAAATTAGAGGCATGCAATTTTATTTTTTTCTGATAAGTCACTTTTTTGAGAAATGGGAGTTTGGCTTAGTATAGCTTCTTGGAATCTTTGAGATTGTTATGGACTCCAATGACATTACATTGAAGTCAAGCGTGGTTTTCAAACCAAGTCTCTATTTGTGTGGTACAATTGTTCTCCCCCAAACAAATCGTCATTAAAAAGCATGAACGAACTGTGGATGCAAACTTGTGCCCTCAGAAATGGAAGCCCAGTTTTAAAATTAGGCCCCATAACACCAAAGTTTTTTTTATTACTGGTCCCTATGTGTATTCTACCATACACCTGAGAGTGAAAATCTTGCAAGTAGTGTCCATTCGTCCGTGTCTGCACCTTGGAACTCCTTGTGCTCAGCACCGAGGATATAAGGGGAGGTGCAGACTGACCGCCTCTTCGGTTTCTTCTTACTGCTGCATGGCCTTTGTCGGAATCCTCTGTATCTGGAGGTATCCTTGCACTGTCTTCATCTCTGTTATATATAATTGTATATAATCTGGTAGTGTTTTTATAGAGTTTTATAGTATTCTGTATAGTTAGTGTAGCTTAGTTTTCCCAACCTTGAGGACTCTCTCTGTCTCCCCTTTTGGGAGTAGGACTATGCTCAGAATTCTGGGATTTAAAAACTGTGTGTCCTGTCCTCGCTTCTTCTCACTCTGTTTATTGCATTGGTGCACAAATCTCCACCAAATGCACTATCTGTTGCTTCCTCCCACTCCAGAACCAAGAGGGATGAGAGCTTTGCTTGAGGAAACACTTCATGGAGAAAGCCATAAGACTTCAGTCAGATCCAGACTCGGGATGCCTTCCTATATGTCAATCTCAGTCCTTGAGCATCGCACTTTTGAGCATGAGCTCTGGAGCAGAGGTCAGATCAGCTAACTCTAAGCTGGTCTTGTCAAGAGAATAAGGGGCACTGTCAGAGACATAAAAACAGATCCCTCTCTAAGTCTGTTTCCAGAAGAAGGATCCCTCCTCGACTCCTTCCAAGTCAGTTGAGTCTCCATGTACAGGTCCCAAGGACTTAGGTTTGCCTAAGCCTCCGGACCATGATGTAAAAGTGTGCAGGAACAAAGCTCCAATGGTACCAGCCCCAGCATTGACACTGATGCTGACTGTGATCTCTAGCCAGAAGACCAACAACCACCTGTACCAACCAAGAGCTCTAGATAGAACTCTTTCTCTGACAGAACTAGCCTGGCCCCATAGGGATCCACCAACCACTGTCTGTCGTGGCACCAGATCTGGCGAAAACCAACAACTGGGATGTCTAGAACATCAGGACAGACTGAGACATATACTACCCTGGACCAACAGTGTCCTCTACTTTTGGGTCCAATCCTTCTGAGTGACATTTTGACCCCAGAAAAGGAGCCACCTCAAGGAGAATAAGTTACTCTCCTAGTCTGTCTAGGAGCCACAGCTTCCTTCCTGTCATTGACAGTACTGCCAATGGAGTTTGCTTTCTCATCTGCTGAATCCTATGTCCAGTATGAGCCATCACCTACCTAGGGAGGTTAGCATAGACAGGACTTCAAGAATTTCTTGGACCTGTCCTGGGCTCAGGTAGGATTACCCTCCAAGAGATTTCTCATATATAATGCCTTGCCACCACCACCACTACCCCCTCCCAAACAGCCTTTGACCCATAGTAGTGACCCTATTGGGGTCTGGGAGATCCTTATGCATGTCACCCAGATCCATGCACTCGACAAGAGCGTCACATTGTCCCTCTCCTCCTGACAACAGCATCTGGCTTCTCAGGAATATGTGGAGGAGGAAGATGATGAGCCGGATCAGGTGATATCAACAAGCATATCCTCTTCCTCACCTGATGAGGCAATTGCCCCATCTTCACCATTCGTGCCTGATGACCATAGGCAATATCAATAACTATTGCAGAGGGCAGCAGCAGAACTTCAGATTCCATTAGAAGTTCAAGATACGAAGCACAAACTCTTGGATATTCTGCAGCCCACCAGACCAATCAGATAGCTCTCCTGGTGAATGAGGCCAGTATGGAACCAGCTAGAATGGTATGGCATACAACAGCAACCTGTACTTCTATGACTAAAAGGGCTGAGAAATATTACTTTGTGCCTGTGAAAGGGGCAGAATTATTGTTTACCCACCAAGCCCTGAACTCCCTAGTAGTACAAGCAGCCACAGAAAGATTCAGATAGCAACACCCTAAAACCATTGCTGCAGACAACACCTGGGCCTTCTGGGGAGGAAGGTATTTACATCCACCAGTCTCCAGTTCAGAATCTCTAGCTACCAGGTCCTGTTAGCAAAATATTATTTTATGAACTACACAGAGTTCCTGGAATTCTAAGATAAAATTCCCCCAGGAAGACAAGGCGGAATTCCAAGCCCTTACTGAGGAAGATAGACTCGTGGCTAAAACCTCACTGCAAGCTGCAGTGGATTAGACTTCCTGGTCATTTATACCTCGGCCCCAAAGAGGCTCGCAATGACTGAAGAACATGAGTACGACTGAAGACCATGAGTACCAACCTCAAGGCAGACTGTTAGGAAGCAGGGCACAAACCCCAAATTGGTTGTGGTGGTCTATATTTAGCTTTCACCAACCAATTATCAAGTGTAAACTCCTCAGGCACTACAACAGCCTTAATATGGAGTCCCAGATAGTCCCCTGGGGTAGTCCATTCTATTTCGCCCCTCCCCCCCCTCAGATAAGTGTTCCTTTGTGATAGATGGCCCTTTACACCAAGAATCACAGCAATACTCAAGTTACTTCCAGTTCCAAAGGACCAGTCACTTAACCCATCACACAATTGACTGGGGTCGGTCACAGAGACTGGGACTGTCATCTGACGTGCTAGAATTACCTTTGAGCCCGTTTTTTACTGCCAGCTTGGGACTCCTGAACCCTGCCTTGTTGAGCCACACATGCTAGTCTGCTGCAACCCTGACCCAGGTCTGGTCCATGCCCCGAAAGCTGCAGGCTTTAACCAAAACTGCTCAGCAAGTCACCTATCTCCAGCACCCAGCTCCCAATGGGATCCAAACCCCAAATAAATCCATTTTACTCTGTATAAAACTTATACAGGGTAAATTCATAAATTGTCCACCCTCTATAACACTGATAGAGAGATGTGCACAGCTGTTAGCTCCCCCAGGTATTAATCACTTACTCTGGGTTTATTAATAAACAAAAGTGATTTTATTAAGTATAAAAAGTAGGATTTAAGAGGGTTCAAGTAATAACAGACACAACAGAATAAGAATAAAACAAAACACACAAGTCTAAGCCTAATACATTAAGAAACT
Organism: Chrysemys picta bellii; assembly: GCF_011386835.1. Lineage (NCBI taxonomy): Eukaryota > Metazoa > Chordata > Testudines > Emydidae > Chrysemys > Chrysemys picta. The sequence goes on along the minus strand of NC_088792.1, from coordinate 113,777,236 downwards.
GAATACAGGTAAATCTCACCCTCAGGAATGTTCCAATAAGCTTCTTTCACAGACTAGACTCATTTCTAGTCTGGGCCTAATCCTTTCCTCTGGTACAGTTCTTGTTAGTTACAGCTCAGATGGTAGCTCAGGGATTTCTCATGACTGGCCGCCCCTTTGTTCTGTTCCACCCCCTTTTATATCTTTGGCACAGGGCTGGAATCCTTTATCTCTTTCTGGGTTCCTACCCTTCCTTCTAAATAGAAAAGCACCAGGTTTAAGATGGATTCCAGTACGAGGTGACATGGTCACATGTCCTATGAGACCTCAAGCCTTCATTCTTCCTGTCCTGACTCACAGGAAGGCTTGCAAGTAAATAGAGCCATTTACAACCAATTGTCCTAGTTGATGGGAGCCATCAAGATTCCAAACCACCATTAATGGCCCACACTTTGCATAATTATAATAAGACGTCAGAGTTATTTCATATTTCTAATTTCAAATACAAGAATGATACATTTATACAAATAGGATGACCACACTCAGTAGATTATAAGCTTTGTAATGATACCTTACAAGAGACCTTTTGGATGAAACATATTCCAGTTTCATTATATTCACACTCGTTAGCATATTTTCATAAAATCATATTGAGTGCAACATCACAAATTGCACCTTAGATCTCACCCAAAGACAACACTTGAAGCCAATCTTATAATAAACTATCTAAAGATTTATTATATAGGGGGGAAAACAGAGTTATTTGCAAGGTTAAAGCAGATAAACAGATATATATGAGTTAGATTCTTTAATTTCAAAAGGTAATAGAAGCAAGTATAATCAACAAGTTCTATATGTCCTTTAGGGCTAACCCAGGCTAAGCAGCTGGCAATCTCTTGCTTAGGCCTGGAAAAACCTTGCCTTCCAGAGTCCAAGCAGCATAGAGATACCTATGTTGGGGGGTTTTATCCTTTCCTACCCTGTGCTCTGAGCTGCAAACTCAGCTGATAAGGAGGAATCCACGTGCATGACTCATCTTTATGGGGGAGAGAGCAGAACAACAAACAATAGTCTGTCTGGTGTCAATGGAGGTTGGCTCTTGGGAAGGACATAGCACCTTCTGTTTAAGATCAGCCCTTCACATTAATTTACAGTCACAGAGGTTCACAATACAACCTCCCAATATGGGATACAGATGTTATAAGTGAGATTAATGCATGCAGCAATTTACAAGCATTCAGTAAGGTCTAAACACATTCTTGTAATTCTAATACCTATTTTAACAATACTAACGCACAGTTGAGCCAGACTGGTTCCAGCTGTGTGTTTGTCAGTGTTCAATTGAGACATGGGAACTTTGACATGAGCTGGCATTTGGTCTGCCAGCATCACAGAGGAAGCATCATAAACAGGTATGTAAGCTGAGACCTCTTCCATAGCCTTTCTAGCACCAACGACCATATGAACCACCATGCAAGCATCCAAGAGCTTAGAGGCCAAGGTATGCAGCCCCATACCTCAACGACAGCTACCCAGCCTTATCCACTGGCTAAAGGCTACTTTTGACCGGACTCTGGGGAGTTGCAACATAATGATGATATCATCCTCACCTGTTTCCAAATTCCCCTTTGGTGGCTGCCTAGCATACATTGCCCACAACTGGAGGGCTGTAACAGACAAGTGGGTACTAGATATCATCCACGTTAGCTACCATCAAATTTCTTTCTCCACCTCCTCAGAAGTCCCCTTTCTGGCCCCTATTCAGGGTCTGCGCTCATGAGAAGATCCTCCTCAAACGAGGAGGTAGACTTGCTCCTCAAACGAGGACCTATAGAGCAAGTTTCACCTCAGCATCCAGGGAAAGGGTTGTACTCCCACAATTTCATAGTTCCCAAGAAAAAGGTAGGATGGAGGCCCATTCTTAACCTACGTCAGTTAAATGTTTATATTCACAAATTAAAATTCTGCATGGTTAAGTTGGCCTCATTAATTCCCTGCTTAGAAAAAAGACGTATGATGAGCAGCTCTCGACATGAAAGATGCTTACTTTCCTGTGGATGTTCACCTGACCCACAGGTTCCTCAGGTTTCTTGTAGGACAGGAACACTCCCAGTTCAGAGGACTCCCAATGTGTCTGACAACAGCACCCAAGGTCTTCACCAAGATCTTCTCAGTGGTGGTAGCACAGATGAGATGAAATGGCTACATCATTTTCCTTTATTGGAACGACTGGCTTCTTACAGGCAGATCCTATCTGGAAGTTCAGTTGTCAACTTTGTCCTTTCTCTGCCTGCTGGCATCCTTGGGAATCTGCATAAACATGGAAAAGTGTATTTTGACCCCCACACAGCTCATCAACATTATAGTCGTGACCCTGGACTTGACTGCAAGCAAGAGCCTCCCTCCCTGCAGACAGATTCTTAGTCATGAGCAATCTGATAAACCAAGTCATGCCCAAACCCAGAACAAAATTCTGGATCTGTCTGTCTTTGCTCAGTCACATGGCCTCCTGCTCGTATGTAAGGTCATTTGCTAGGCTGCAACTCCATTGTTTGCAAGCCTGGCTCTGGTTGGTATATGTGCCATACACAGCATGAACACCGTGACAGTGACAGTCAATATCAGGGCTTCGCTCAGAGCCCCCAAATTGTGTGCATTGGAGTCCCTTTCCTACCCCTACCCTGCCTCGTGCACACATACACAGCCAACATGATGATAATCACGGAGGCATCCCTCGTAGGCTGGTGAGCCCACATGGGCAGAGTCACATCACAAGATACACGGACACCGTGGAAACCTGGGATGCGAATCAATCTTTTGGAACCAAGTGCAGTCAGACAGGCATGCAGTGCATTCCTCCCGCTGATATGATCCTGACACATTTGGATAATGTCAGACAACATGACAACTGTTTTCTATAACCGCAAATAAGGAGGGGTAAAATCCTTTGCAGTGCACACAGAGGCAGTCAACTTATGGTGTATCTGGAACCACATCACAATTTGTGTGATGCACCTCCCAGGCACTCAGAACTCACTGGTGGAGAGCCTCAGGAGGCATTTCATCCCCAATTATGCGTTGGAGTTACCACTGGGCCACCTTTTGAATCACGGGCCATGTTCTTAATGTCCCACCAGTCTGTTAAGGTCACCTTCCTGGTTGCCATTACATGGCCCAACCCACCATACACTATACTTCATAAAGAAAAGGTATCCCTTCACTTCCACCTAAAGTTCATCCCAAAGGTAATTCCTGAGTTCCACATAAACCAATCGATTCACGCACTGGTATTTTTCCTGAATGCCTCCAGTGAGGAAGGAGACGCCATTTTCTTGACGTCTGATGAGCATTGGCATTCTACCTGCAAAAAATGAAACCATTTGGGAAATCGCCCAGACTATTCGTTGCTATAGCAGAGTGGACACGGAGAAGTCATATCAGCTCCAATACTCCGTGGATTTCTGGTTGTATCCTCCTTTTCTATCAGTTGGCACCTTGTCACATTCTGGGGTCCAGTCCAGCCCAGTGAGGGGTTGTGATACCATCTGCCTGTAACCATAGGTGCTTTAAATTGTATGCTGCTGTAATTCTCTTGTCTGGATGCTCCCAGCCAGCATACAAGCATGCACGGAGTGTCTTTGTAATAAGCAACCCTGGACCAGCAACACTGATTCCAGCAGCCTGTTTGCTACACTCCAGGTACGCGCCAGCTTTTTGGTTACACCTGGTAAGATTAACCCCAACACCCCTCATCCCAAATTGTCCAAAATTAATGTGCTCTGCAATATCTAGCCCTTTCCTGGACCATTTAGAGGAATAATAAGGTTTGTTTGGTCCTCTAAAGAGACAAACTGCATAGCTTATCACTTTAAGTGGAGTTAATAATCACTTCCCACAACACTGGGTTTGTTTAGATAAAAAAGTAAAACAAGTTTACTAGCCAAAGGAGATAGGATCTCAAATGAGTTCAGGTATAAAGGATAGAGTTAGAAATGGTTACAAGGAAATAAAAGTGAAAAACGCTTTTTAGAGGCTAATACCTAACAAAACTACCATCTTATGTCAAGGTAAGATTCTTACCACACTCCCTACCAACTAGATGGCTGCCCTACCCCTCTGGTCATCTTCTTCCGCAACGGTCAAAGTGCTCAGTTCCTTTGTCATCTTAAGTGAAAGGTCACTTGATGTTCTTTGACTCTCTCTTTTATAGTCCAGTTAACCTTTAAAATGGATTCTAATGAAGGTTGCCCCCCAAAATAAAATAAAATTCAAGCTGTGAGAAAGGAGACCTGGAGTCTGGTGAAGGAAGTCCTATGCTGGTTTCGCCCCCATTTTTTTTCAAAAATGCAAATTGATCTGTTCCTGCTCTTTGCAATGCAAATGAATGGCTACTTGCCAGCGATTGCTAATCAATTTTGATTACACCTGCTGAAGGCATCAGCTTGTCCTTAGTCTGGGAGAAACCTGCTTACCCACTCCCCAGACCTGTCTGGTAAACACACTTTAGTTCCACGTTTCCTTCATATGGTCTCTTGGGTGTTTACTGTATATACACCATGCAAGAATATTAATTACCTCTGTGTTGTTAATTTTGTAGTTATACCTTACATGACACGTAGCTGATACAGTTTGACATTAATGAGTTGCGGTACACTGAACTGGTCAGGTCAGCAGAACCTCCCTATCAGATACCAATAAGCCTCTTGCACTGTGATGCTGTTAAGGTCACATGCATCTCCCTCACCCGGATGGAGTGAGAGTCCATTCCACTAGAGGACAGGCAATCTCTGTAGCAACAGTTTGAAAAGTGCCTTTGTTGGACATAGGGTGACAAGATGTCCTGATTTTATAAGGACAGTCCCGATTTTTGGGTCTTTTTCTTATATAGGCTCCTATTAACCCCCACCCCCTGTCCTGATTTTTCACATTTGCTGTCTGTTCACCCTAGTTGGACATTTGTAAGGCTGCAACCTGGAGTTCCATACGCACTTTCACAAAGCATTGCACTCTGGTTCAAGCCTCTTCTGCTGACACAGACTTTGGAATTGCAGTGTGACAGACATCTATACCTCCTGTATCCTCACAACCCCCTCCTCCTATTGAGGACTGCTTGCCAGTCACTCATGTGTGAAGCACTCATAGGGACTGGCCCTTGAAGAAGAAATGGAGGTTACTTACCTGTAACTACAAGTTCTCAGATGTGTGGTCCCTATCTATATTCCACTACTCACCCTCCTTCCCCTCTGCTTCAGCCTATGACTGGATTCGTGGTAGATAAGGAGCTGGAAAGGCAGTCAGTCTGCACCTACCCTTATATCCTCGGTGCTGAGCATGTGAAAGTCCAGGGTGGAGGCATGGACCAACGGCCACTACTTGCAAGAGATTTTCAGGGCCCCTAAACATATTTATGATGCCCAATTCCTTAACAGCTTTGAAAGTCTGAGTTTTGAAATTGTTTTGAAAAACACTTCACTAATTGAAGGTGTATGGTGTAATCAATGCAGGTGCTGCTGTGGCACAATGTTTATTAGAAAGTTTTTATATTAGTGTACTGTATATCCAGCCAGTTATGCACTTTCTTTGTAGAAATTAAGATCGTATTTGCATGCAACTGGCAGCATTTAAATGTAAACCAATCACTTTATCAAGTCTACGTGATTGGGTAAAAGGAGATTGCATTCAATGGTAAGAATGCAGGATGGCTAAAATGAAAAAGTTCTGCTGTGTATGAATTCAGCTGCATGGAGTCTATCTGTAGTCTTCTAGGCCCCAATTCAGCAAAGCATTTAAGCCTCTAATTAAGACCCAGCTTATATAGAAAACAATTAAGCTTGTGTTTAAATACTTTGCTGAACAGGGATAGACTAAGCACATGCATAAAGTTAAGCATGTATTTAAATGCTTTGCAGAATCAGGGTCCTAGGCAGGGGAGCCTGGGTAATGGATGAAAAGGGAAGTTATACTGTATATAAGAAAGTATTCTATTGCAAACTAAAGTACATTTTCCATTTTATTTTCACAGGGGAAAAACCCCAGCACAGGCTGAATTGTGCTACTTGAACAAAGCTAAATGGTTGGAAATGTATGGTGTAGATATGCATGTGGTTAAGGTAAGACCTACATTGTCATTTATTTCTGTGGGGAGTGGAAGAGACTGTAAATAGAAGAATGTGAATCTCTTCATAAACAGGTCATAATTCTCTACTATTAAAACATCCAAACAGACTTTGGTACTATATGTTATAACAAAAGTTTTGAGTTACTACCATATTAAGATTTGTGCTAGTGACTGCATATTGATTATTCCATCATGTGTTTGGTTGTAGGGAAGAGACGGATGTGACTATGCACTTGGACTTACGCCAACAGGCATATTGATCTTTGAAGGAGCAAACAAAATAGGTTTATTTTTTTGGTAATTCATTTTTTGCTTTATATCCCAATTTGTTAACTGCTGTAATCCTCCCCCTTTTAAATAATGAGTTTTGGCTTGGTTTGAATGTATAGTGTGGTGGATTTAAGAAGGGAGATTGATTCTGCAATATCAAAATAGATTAAGATGCATGCTTCCGACTAGGTCAATTTATGTTTCAACAAAATCTAAAGTGATTTGTTAAACATATATTTATATTTTAAATACATTATGAGGTCAGATGTCCCATTATTGTAAAACCTCTTATATACCATTTTGTTCGTTTTTCTTTAACTAAAAATCCTAAATTTATAAAATGTCTGTTTATTTCCTGTATGTGTAGGCCTAAAATCACTAAAATGGACTTCAAAAAGAGCAAATTAACACTTGTGGTCGTAGAAGATGATGAGCAGGTAATTTTTCCCCCCTTACTTGGAACCTGATCCATTGAAGGGCTGAGTACGTTCAACTCCTGTTGGCCACCAGAAGCTTGAAGGGGCTCAGTGCCTTGTTGGATCAGGCCCTTTCTCTTTTGTGTTCGCCATTAACAAATATCATGCTTGCCAACTTCCAAAGTTTTTTTGTTTCTGCATTTAGGGCAGAGAACAAGAGCACACATTTGTTTTCCGGTTAGACAATGCAAAAACATGCAAACATTTGTGGAAATGTGCTGTGGAACACCACGCATTCTTCAGACTGCGAATACCAGCAAACAGTAAATCTAGCAGATCTGACTTCATAAGGCTGGGTTCACGCTTCAGATTCAGGTATTTAATGAAATAACTGGGCATTTGTATTTATTTGAGGACACAAGAAGACACAGCACAAAAATACAAGATTTGTCCAGTTCGTTCCAAGATTATTTATTTATTTATTACTCTTTGCAAAGCAGCGTGGTTTCTCTAAGCATGTTTGATAAGCACGAAGTAAGGGTGGAGTTAAGTCACTCTCTCTAACTAAAAAACTTTTTTTTAGTGGTCGAACAGAGTATCAAGCAACACATGGATCCAGGTTACGCAGAACCAGTACATTTGAAAGAAAACCCAGCAAACGGTATCCATCGCGAAGGCATTCAACTTTTAAAGGTGGGGTTTTTATTTAACCCACTTGATTTATACATATTCATTAAACTAATTGTTTGCTCATTAACAGCACAGCCACACATGCATGTTGCAGAATTTCTACTGATGTATAGATGACCATATTCAAACCAAACAAAATTATAACTCAGTATGATGAGTATAACCGAATGAGTCACCAGCTGAAAAATCAAAGGTAGCAACTTTTTCCCTGAGTCAGTTTTGTTGTGTTATCCTTTGTGTCTCCTGCATCCTCTCCCATCCTTCACCATTCCTGTGTCTTGTCTTCTTCCCTATCCTCAGCCAGAGTTATACGTTCCCCGGGCACCTGCGAGCTCAGCTGCAGGTGCAAACCTGGAGCTACATTGGACAATTATTTTTGTGTGACTGATTTGTGATTTTGGAATGTGTGGGGTTGGCAACCCTTTTGACTTTCTCCCCTTTCCCTTTCTGCATGGGAATGGGGAGAACCACATCTAGAAGTACTTCTCGATGTGTGCAACTTCGGGGTTACTGGTCCCATCTTTTGTTTCCACTGTGCTTATGTCAGCTACAAAACAATCCTATAAAACTGTGGTATTTATCATTCTCTGAGTCTGTCTCAGTGTGGATCTCATTGTCGACGTGTATGCACCTCATCCATGTGAGAGCAGTATTTTTTTTATTTTTTTTTTTGAGTAGCAAAGTCTGCACGTGCACCCTGTGCATTTTCATGGACCTGACTGACAGTATAAAGGGCGGTGTGGCCATGACTCTCTCTCATTCCCTCTGACTGCTTGTGGCACTGAACCTGTGGAATGTCCGACCTACTAGTTCTTAGCTTTGGCTACAATTTCTGCAAACCTTCAGAAATTCTTCAGAACTCTGTTTTGATTACCTTGATTTTTTTTGACCGCTGCAAATCACATCAATCCATCTGAACCCAGTGTTGATAGTTCAACACACACACACACACACACACACACACACATATACACACATATACACACACACCCCGTGCTGATCCCCCGTATATACACCCTGTACAGTCCTGTCCATTTTGCAGCGGGGGCACAATAGGAGCTTCTTTTGGTTAAGTGAGTTGTACAGACCTAGCAAGTGCTCTGTGTACCTGCCATTTTCCACTAGGACATGAGATGAAGCTCAAACTACACCTTCTGGAACAATTCATGAAGGTATCCTCAGATCTCGAGGAGAGGAGCTCCAAGGTCCTGCTACTGGACTAGCCAGTGTCATCCAGCATTCCTCCAGCAGACAGGCTACACCTAAACCCAGTGCAGAGAAAACCGCACCAAGAAAGGAACTATCACCGGCACAGTCACCCCCAACATTGAAACATCATCAGCATCAAATCCGGCACTAGCACTTGTGCCATCAGAGTCCAACACTGAGGGGAGTCACTTCAAATAAAGAGGCAAAGACTCCAGGCAAAGATCAGTGTTCTCCCATAAGGAGAAACAACACACAGCCTCTGGACTACACCCTTCAGTGTCGACATTGACCATGGAGGATAAGCCTAGGGGAGAACCGGAACAACCAACAGTGCTGAAGCACCTGCTATTCTGGTATAAATCCCAGTGCAGAGAGCCCCCTACAAGATGTCTACTCCTCCTCACTGTCACCAAAGGTGTATGTTCTCTCCATCTTCAAGTAGAGAACCTTCTCCCCTCAGCTCAGTGGCTGACACCATGGAGAGACTCACCTGATTCCTCAACAGGGCTCTGCCCCAGCCACCGCCTCGGGAATGGCACAAGATTGGATAATGCCAATGGTATTCTTACTACTGGGGCCCTGTTGGGGTTATTGGGGTCCACCATTTTGGGCATTGAGAAGCCAGACTCAACTTTGCTCAAGGAAGAGGTCACTCCTCCCTTCAGCATCTCTGGCCAGACACATATCAGAGTATCAGGAGGAACAGGATTCAGTGTTAGAGCAACCCTGCATCCCGTATCACTACCTGAAGCCCTCTCATCTTTCGTCCTCTGGCGAAGGGGTATCTTTGACATCTAGCAGGGAGCCACACTGCTCCAAGCCACAGATCCTCCCCAAGTCCTACAAGAGCTCTGTTGGATGGCTACTCCCAGTGAATATACGGAAAGGGATCGATCCCATTCTCTGCTCTCTCCCTAACTGTTACATTTATCATAGATGCTTCAGGGACAGGATGGGATGCCCATTTGAACCACCTGCAGATGCCAGGAACATGGTCTCAGAACAAACTAAATTTACATATGAGTATCCTGGAACAGAGAGCCATCAGACTGAATAGAATAATAGAAACGTGGGGCGGAACCTTGAGATGTCATCAGATCCAGCCCCTTGTACTGAGGCAGGACCAAGTAAACTTAGACCATCCTGGACATGGTCTTAAACCTCCAATGATGGGGATTCCACAACCTCTCTTAGAAGCCTATTCCAGTACTTAGTTACCAGTAGAATTAGAAAGTTTTTCCTACTATCTTACCTAAATCTCCCTTGCTGCAGATTAAGCCTGTTCCTTTTCGGCCAACCTTCAGGTGACGGGGAACAGTTGATCACCATCCTCTTTATAACGGACCTTAACATATTTGAAGACTGTTATTGGGTCACCCTTCAGTCTTCTTTTCTCAATACTGCCAGGGTTCACCTTGCAGCAGAATCAGCATATCATGCTCCAGAACAGTCATACTCTATCTTCTTGCACCCGATGATGTTGAAGTTAATTAAGGGCCTCCTTCCTATCTGTCCTCCAGTTAGAGACCTGTCTGCCTTGTGGGATCTCATGTCATCCTCCTGAAGCTCATGGAGCTTCCCCTTGAGCCACGCTGGAATGCTCCATACAACATTTTACTATCAAGGCAGTCTTTCTGCTGGCTATTGCTTCAGCTTGAAGGGCTTGTGAGTTCCAAGCTCTCGTGGCCAGGCCACCATACACATTCTTCCATCTCATATTTTCACCTGATCCAATCAGTTACCAGACCAGTCTTCTTCCCAAAGCTGCACTCATTTCTGGAAGAGACGAAACTACATACCTTGGATGTAATTAGAGCTTTATTATATTACCTTGATAGGACTGATCCGTTTTGGCTCCCCCTTCACACACCTCTTTTTGGCCATTTCTGGCCCATCCAAAGGTCATGCTGTCTCATCGGACAGACTCTCCAAGGGAATCATGCAGTGAATTTCTACCTGCAATCAGCTGGTTGGCAATCTAGTCACTTTGTCCATCAAGGCACACTCCGCAGAGGCACAGGCTGCATCTACTACCTGCTTCAGGAATTTCCTGCCTCTGAGATCTGCAACATGGAGTAACCCACTGACTTGTGAAAAATTATGTCCTTGACATGGCAACCAGAGCTCATGCTGAGTTCAGGAGACCAGTTCTTCAATCATTGTTTGGTTCAGCTAATGCTCCTCACTGCACCATCCTTAGAGGCTACTGCCTGCCAGTGAACTACAGTGGGATCCACACTGACCTACTAAAGAAGAGAGATGGGTTACTTACCCTACAGTAACTGTGGGGTCAGTGCGGATCCCATGACCTGCCCTCTATCTCCGCTTTTTGGAGTCTGTAGCTAATACTAGCTTTGAATCCCAAAGGAACAGAGAGAGGGTTGTGACTGCATTGCCTCGTGTGGGAGCACAAAGTACATGCACAGCACTGACAGATGCTGCTACTCAAAAAAAATATTCCTGTCTTGCACATATGAGGTACACTTAGACTACGATATCTCAAAGAACCACAGTTACGGGGAAGTAAGTTCTCTTTTGAAGGTAAATGTTGCTTAACGTTTTTTTTTTTTTTTTAAAGCAAACAATCCTGTGAAGGCAGCACAGATGTGGTAAGTGTATCCAGATTCTCATTGCGTGTTCATTCTTACAGTTTGGCAATGAGTCCTAAGGCCCTGTTCCTGCATCAGGGTTGGCTAGCACCGAATCCTGCACCTGCGCTAGCTGATCACAGTGTGAGATCAGGGGCTAAGTATGAAACTGTGTTTGCTTTTCTTTTTGTCTGAGTGGATTTCTGTCCTTTGAAAGTAGGAGCAAAATTGAGCTTATTTTCTTTCTGATCTTGTCATTATGTTGAGCATCTAACACTATTGGTTGCTGCCCTGTAAGTTAAAATAAATAGCCTTTTCTTTGCCCCTGAATGTTCACTGTGGTACAAGCAGACCTTTGCTGAGCAAACTACTAATGCTTTTGAATTTGTAACATCGGGTATACATTTTGTTATACCTCTCTAAAAACAGAGCAGTGTGCTACATAAAACTGAATTAGAGGTGTTATTAAATTAGCATTTTCATGTGGTAACCGACTCATCGTCACTTCGTAATCATGTGAAATCAGGAGTACATGGAACCACACTAACTTTTCTAGTTCTTAATTTATGCTAGGCAGTTGTGTTGCGCCCGCCCCCTCCCCCCACCCTTTTTTTTTAATGAAATGTGTCAGTAGCAACACTAGGGTTATGGTGAAGAAGGTACTTGCTTTATGAATCCCTAAGTGCGGGTGCTTTTAACTTTTTAAAAATTAGCCTTTGAGCTGCCATATCTTTCTTCGTTAGCCAGGGAATGGATGGTGGGTTTGGGTTATTTTTTAGTTTAATTTGGCCATGTTTGTTTTATCAATCTCAGAAATGTGGAGGAAAATGTTGGTTTTCTCCAGTTAGAAATTGTTCACACTTTTTTTGCACTTGATTAAATTAAAAATGCCCTGTATTTTTAAAAAGTTCAAACTTGCCATGAACTTAACCCTAAATGAGGACAAGCACTCTTACAAGCTTGAAGAAATATAGTTTAGAAAAGTAACACTTTCTGCAAACTTTTTTGGTACTCTGGAATGTTTGACATTTTCATACTACGCCTCTACCTCGATATAACGCTGTCCTCGGGAGCCAAAAAAATCTTACCGGGTTATAGGTGAAACCGCGTTATATCAAACTTTCTTTGATCCACCGGAGTGTGGACCCCCCCCCGGAGCACTGCTTTACCATGTTATATCTGAATTTGTGTTATATTGGGTAGCGTTATATTGAGGTAGAGGTGTATTATTTAAGGCTTTACTCTTGTGAGTAGTTCCACTGAAGTCAATGGGATTACTCCTCTGTATAAAATTATGTACTTGCATAATGCAGGATTTGGGAAGTTGGTGTCTCTAGTAGTCATAAAAGGTACAAGACAGTATACTGGGGGGGGAGGGAGGCTGAAATGATGTTTATTTAGCTATCATTTTCATTTTGTTGTTTTTGGGGAAATGTAATATGCAATTACATATTAATTCACTCGTAGTTTTTTTACTACTATTAAAATGGACTGCTATGTTACAGAATTTTGAAGGACTGATGGGTTAATGTTTTCACTGTTGTTAGCAGAAGACCCGAAAAGATAGATCTGTCCTGGTACCAACATGTTTCCAATATTCCTGAGAAGTTTAGGCCTCAATCCTGCAACTGGCTCCATGAGTGCGGATGTCTGTGCTTCTCTATATCCTCGTTAGACTTAGAGGGACTCCATACAGGCACAGAACTTTTCCTTTGTGTAGCCAGTTGAAGGATCAAGTTCTCAATCTTGTTCACCCACATAGTAAACTAATTCATGGAAATTATCAGTTTTCTTATTTTTTGTCTGTTTTAATTACAGAAAAGCTATTTTTTCTTTGTCTTATTTTAGTGCAAAAAATAATCCTGAAGTCCACAACTACCAGGTAAGAGTAACACTTGCTGGAGGGAATATTGATTTTAGTTTTATTACTTTAATTGTAAAGTTATTGCTGCCTATAATTAAGGTGACTCATTTTCTCCTCTCTCCCCCTTCTTCCCTGTTGTTGTGATTTGTTCCTTTCATACCCTTGTGGTGAGATTTTGTTCTGTCTCTAATTGCTGCAGCACAGTGAGGAGACACTTTTGCTCCCTCCTGATTCTGGGCAGCTCTGGGGACTGGAAAGGAGCCCCAAACATTTAGACAGCCTTAGAGGGCCTGTTTAAGTTATGGCAACCTCCTGGGCTTACCTTATGGGCTGCAGCACCACCCAGAATCTTTGCAGCATTGCATCCCATCCCCAATACACCAGCTATGCCAGGACTTGTTAGGAGGTATCCGCAGTAGGCATTCTTACAATTGTCTTCCGTGGTGTTTACACCAGGGGGAATTCTCCTGTGGCTGGGTTGGAGGCTTTTACAGCCCCTTTATTCCATTCCTCCCTCGTAACCAGGGAAAAGGGCCTGGAGTGGAAGTGAGGCTCTCACCCTTGTTTCATATACTTCACAGTAGCATTCAGTGCTGCTGAGGGAGCAAGTTGCATTTTCATCCAGAGGGAACACATGTACGAGAAACTAATCATAATGTATTTTTCAATTAACAAATTTTAAAACCTCCATAGTGATTTTGTTCCACTGTCATTGTCTCATCAGCACTTAATGGGCATAGGAAATGTCATCAGCATGGTGTTGTCCTTCTGGACCTTACTGCTGTAATAACCCTTGTCCCCCTCCAAACTCTGAATAAAAATGGCTTTTCACCCATTTCCCAAGCAAACAGATATGCTGAAATAATGCAACAGAGCAAAAATGTGGGTTGTGATATCTTTCCAAAAGGAGCAGCAAAAACATTTTCTCACTTTCATTCAGCTGTAACCAAGCTCATGCTAGGGCTTCGTAAAGCTCCGGGCTTGAAGATCATTTCACCAAAAGGCTCTATGCCAGGGGGTGGGCAAACTTTTTGGGCCGAGGGCCAAATCTGGGTGGGGAAATTTGTATGCAGGGCTGGGGCAGGGGGGTGGGGTGCAGGAAGGGTGCAGGGTGTACAAGGGGGTTCAGGGCAGGGAGTTGGGGTGCACAGGGGTGCAGGATGGAGCAGGGATCTCAGGGCAGGGGTTTGGGGTACAGGAGGGGTGCAGGGTGTACGAGGGGGCTCAGGGCAGGGGGTTGGGGTGGGGTACAGGAGGGGTTTGGGTTCCGGCCCAGCGCCGCTTACATCAAGTGGCTCCGGGATGGCAGCGGCGCACGCACTAGGGCCAGGGCTGCCTGCCTGCCTGCCCTGTCTCCGGCCCCGCGCTGCTCCCAGAAGCACTGCGGCCCCTGGGGGAGGGGAGGCGGAGGGCTCTGCGTGCGCTGCCCTTGCTGTATCTCCCCCGAAGCCCCCGTTGGCCACGGTTCCCCGTTCCCAGCCAATGGGAGCTGCGGGTGGCGGTGCCTGGAGGGAAGAGCAATGTATGGAGCCCTCTACTCCACCCGCCCAGAGGATGCAAGGACGTGGTGCCAGCGGCGCCGCGGGCCTGATCCAAAGCCCTGAGGGGCCAGATCCGGCCCGCGGGGCATAGTTTGCCCTCCCCTGCTCTATGCACATGTTGAGCAACATGGGAGAGAGGCTGAATCTTGCCTTTCAAATCCCTAGGTGGTGCTGATATCCCTGGTTGACTGCTATCTTCAAACTATGTCAGACTACACTGTAGAGAACTGTTCTATGCATAACACTGTCCCTTGGATTATGTCTACACTTGAAACTGGGAGCTGTGAGTCTCCACTTGTGCAGACACATTGTAATTAACCAGCACACTAAAAATAGTCTTGTCTCAAAGATTAAGCCATGCATGTCTAAGTACACATGGATGGTACAGTGAAACTGCGAATGGCTCATTAAATCAGTTATGGTTCCTTTGGTCGCTCATGCCCAAATAAATCTTTTAGTCTTTAAGGTGCCACCAGACTCTTTGTTGTTTTTGTAGATACAGACTAACACGGCTACCCCCTGATACTAAAAATAGTTGTGTAGCATGGGCAGAAGCGAATGGCGACATGCGCTAGCCATGTTGAGTACAAACTCGCCTGAACCCTGTGGCTACCTACTCTGGACTTATGCCGCTGCCTGTGCTATCACAGCTACTGCATTATTTTTAGCACAAGAGCTGGAATTACACCCCTTGTTCCAAGTGTGGACATAGCTGTAGGTTCCATGATAGTAGTTCATGCTCACATCTTTCAACAGCTGCAATTGTGATATTTGGTATATTTATAAGGCAGGTCCTTAATCATTTTTTGCTACAGCTGGTAGTGAAAGTATGAAATTGCAGTAACAATGCAGGCAATTATAACATGAGGATGATGTAACTGAGGACAACTCTTCACTTTAAAAAGAGCTCCATAGAAAATTAATCAAATGCAATCCGATTAAGAGGTGATACAATGACATAATCAAAGCTAATATTTTACTTCCAGCCACAGTATCACCCTAATATACATCCTGGTCCACCACACTGGCACCCTCATACTCCTGTGAACGTAAGGTAAGCTCTCTTCATTGTATGGGAAGAATCATTTTTTTCTTCTTTATTTTAAACAACCTGTTGGATTAGAACTGTGATGAGACTATGAGGTGATGTATGTTAATCACTTTAGTTTTTGCTTTGACATATTCTAAGTCTATTAAATTTATTAAAAGGAACTTGATAGTTTGCTTAGATTTATTTTTAATTTATTATTCAAAACAAAATTTTAGGATTAAATTTTCCTTTTGAATTAATTTCTGTAGGTTGTGTGTCTGGCAGTAAGGTGCTTAATATTTTTAGTAAAATTAATTTTACTTTGATTAGCATTTAATCTCAGAAGACAGTGGAGCATGTCCTTTTAGGGTGGGCTTAAATCAACAATGTACAGATTCGTAATATGCGGCAACCGTTTTCCTGTACTCCAAAAACTTAAATGGAAAATTATAGTGCTTTCCTATTAATAGATTGGTAGATTTTTAAAAAAATCACATAAAAAGAACATTTTAAAACTACCACTTGAAAATTCAGTATCTGTATAGCTATGAATATGGCTGATCTCACTACATAAAGATTTAAATTTTAGTGCTATCAAACAAGAGTTAAGTGAAAACAAGACTGGAAGAAACTCAGTCTAAACTGAAATCAGTATGTTTCATGTGCTTTTTTCCTAGGTAAATATAACTCTTTTTGACTTGTATTATTTTATTGCCAGACAGTGTCTAGGACTTTCAGACGTATATAACTTGCACCACCGTGAGTGCGTAATATTGCTGTTCTCATCTATCCCATCTTCCTGCCTCTTCCTCTTAGTATTCTTAGATAAGATAATTCCATCACAGGGTGGGTGGAGCTTAGTGCTGAGTGTAGGTGAGCACTAGTGGTGAGGGTAGGCTGTAAGGTGGAAGAAAGGATAGTCTGGTCTGAGATGATAGGACTGAAGAAGCAGGGAAAGGGCATAGAGATGGAAGACTCAATATTTCTCAGGTGGATCTGCAGATTACTTATCTCCATCTCAAAATTCCTAGAGAGTCTGGTAATAAAAATAAATGTTAAGATAAAAACAAAACTACTTTTATGGAAAAAAAACTTTAAAATATGTAATGAATCTGACATAAAATTACTGTTCAAAATCTCTCCTGTTGATTTTAACACTGAATGAGCTCTACAATCTCCAGTTTCCTGTTACCAGGGAATAGCTGCCTCTACAGAGATTTTGTATATCCATTTAAGGGTTTTTTCTAAAAGGAATTTCCATTTATGATATCAGTCTCGTTAATTCTTATATTTTTAAAGCCTAAAACTTTTCTTTAGGCAGAGTAATGTTGAGATAAGCAGAGCAGTGTGTTAAAAAGTTTGTAAGAGAACTTTTTTTTTTCCTCAGTGAAGATTAAGGTCATTGGAAAGAGCTACAGGAAAATATGAAAAATGGCTTTTGCAAAGCTAAGCTTGCAAGAGATACATAACAGACCAATCCTGCAGGCCCTCTTCAGATGAGTCCTGAAAGGTGCTGAGCAGTCTGGCCCCAATCCAGCAAAGCATTAAACACATGCTTTCATTTGAAGCATGTGAGTAGTCTCATTGAAGTGAACGGGACTACTCATGTGATAAAAATTAGAGTATGTGTTTAAGAGGTTGGGTAGGGTTTGTGTCAGAGTGCTCAGCCCCTGGCAGGATCAAGCCCTGGTTTCATATAACTCCCACAGCTGGGCTTGCAGAATTGAGCTTGAGGTGGGACAAGAGATAAGGGGAGGCCATTTTGTTCTGTTTTATAAATAATGTAAACTCCAAAATAAGAAGGTGCAGAATCACTTTCTGTCTTACCTCTGTAAAAACTCCTCAGTAAAACTGTTCTGCTGTTACTCAATTAAAATCTTGTAGGATTGAATTTTCTTCCAAGATCTAACTGAGGTTCATGGTCATTTGTAATTTTTAGATTTATTATTGACGTTCCCTTCAAGTAAAATAAAAACTTGACTTTCAATTTTAGATTCACTGTTTTCAGCCTACTTTGGTAGCATACAAAGAAAGAATGTTTCAAAAAATTAACGCAGCTTCAATGTATTAATACAGAAGTATGTCTGGCATTACGCAATTATTTTTATTCACTTTTCATCATGTTGCTTAAAACAACTGCTTCTTGAAATGATTTATGGTGATTTGGCACATAGTACCTTCAGAAAGCTTGGGAGAGTTTGGTGATGGTAGTAGTTACCTATACCAGTATGCTAGGGAAAACGTATTTTTCTTCCTAGTGGTTTTACAGGATTCAGAGTATATTTGTACACAAATTTATATTCTAGCTGCAGGAACTAGAAGTTTTGTTGGGTTTAACAAGGTGAATGTGTAACTAACTCCATCAGAGTTGAGCAAATGGCAGTATTTATGGGTGGATGATTGATTGCTTCATTAATGTTATCGTGTTTTTAATTTTTAAGCCTTTGGGAAATAGTACTTCCATTAGCTCAACTTTTTGCATGATTCTGCATTTATTGCTCATTTAACAAAGCCACTTAGCCTTGCTGCAGTTAAATCTTTTCCCCTGGAAATTCAGTGGCTTTCAAGCATGATTATTTTTATTTTTAACATTTGAAAGAAAAGATTCTAAAAGTGCTGTGCACGGGATCTAATCCAAAGTGCATTGAAGTCAATGGAAAGACTCCCAGTGGCTTCAGTGGACTTTACATCAAGCCCATGGTTCTATCCACTACTCCTTTCCATGGCTGTTCACTCGCCATCATTTTTCATGTACATTATAGAGCCTATCTGATAAACTCATATTACTGTATATCATTCATAATTGTAAAATTTACTTCCATCTCTCACTAACCAATAACTGTGCAAATGGTACAGGCCACCCTACCAAGATGACAGGCCATATTGGAAACCAACCACAAGTGGAGATGACCGCAATTTACAGTATATCCAAGATCAGAACCAGAAGAATTTAGGAGGAATCCAAAGTATGGTGTACCAAGATAAACTCATGACAACACTTTGAGAAACTGGGTCATCCTAATTTCACCTACCATCTTAGATGATCATTACATTCCATAAGCATTGTCTGTCTATGCATTATGTTAAACATATATTGTGTAAAAAGTGTGTGTCTTAATCTGTAGGGCCATCTTGTTGTTTAGTTAGTGTTCCTAGACAATCTTGAAAGAAGTATTTTCAATATTTTTGTAAAAATCTGATAAGTTTTGTGAAAACTGGTCAGAGTTCACTGTGGCTCAAGTTCTGAAATTTTTGTAAATTGTTAAATTTATCATATTTTTGTGTGACTCTGAGCATGTTTCTTTAAAATATTACACACCACATCTAATTATTTTATCAGCTTGTTTAATTTATGAACCCAATTAAAAAATGAAGGATCGGAAATTTAGTTTCTTAACTGATACAAGAACAGGAGATGTGAAACAAATGAAAAACAGAATCAAAACTCACTTTTGTAATTAAAAATGACTTAAATGGCCAGTGATAAAGGGATCCTGTTGACATAATCAAAAGGTTTTTCCCCACAAAATAAAATTACAGGTGTTTATATAACTTTAAACACAAGTATAGGGAAAACACTATAATGTTAAACTTAATAGATTACTCTATTACTACTCAGATGTATTCATTAAACCAATGAGAAATTGCATACTATGCCTAAAGGTAGTATTTGCTGCTATGAACACAAGGAATGTTTAAAAAAAATAATGCCTTAATAATGGGTGCTGCTGTCTTTTTTCTGATTTTTTTTTTTAATGAAATTGTGAATGTAAACCATGAGGAAACATAAAACTACCCGGTGAAAATTTTTCTCCAAGAGGTTGATTCAAGAGGTAGTACTTGAGGGAAGGGGAAACAGGGGTCCTGATTAAATAAAAAAGATGTTAGACTTCTGCGAAGTTGGATGTACACTTTACAAACTCAGGCCCTTACATAGGCGTGACTGGTATTTTGATCACTTGCCTATATTTTACTTAGAAAGTCATAGCGCCATCTTTATTCATATTTTCTTATTAATTTGGCCTTACAACTGATCTTTTGAAGTTTGCTGGAATAAGTAATATCTTTATATTTGGGATATCTTAAACTGGTAGGTTTTTTTAACTTGATTTTAATAAACATCCATTTGTAAATAGGGATAACCCTGCATTTTTTTCAGAGCAAATTTGATAGTATATAACTTTGTAAAGTATATTTGTTTACAAATGCTATCATTAATATTTGTTTTGATCTTCCTTGTATGTGCTAAGTACAAATAAACATTCTCAAGCTTCTGGATTTGTTTTGGATATATTATTATTTATCTGTTTAAAAGATATTAATGCAATTTTTGTGGAAGTTTGGGGAATGATACACCACTGTGTTACTCCAGTTTTACGCTCGGGTCACGCTGTTGCTACAATGGTGTTACCTGGAGTAACCCAGTGATAAATCAGGCCCAAGATTTTCATTGGAATCCACTGGAAATACTTGAATGTACAGTTCACTGCAATGTGAAAGTGCCAATATAATATGTATAGTCTTCAACTGAGTATTCATCACTTCATGATTCATGATTTTGTTATGGAACTTCATTTGATTTCTATAAATATTGTTTATACTCGGTATTGCTTTTCTGTGCAGTATTTTTTGTTGTTGTTGTATAGGGAGCTGAAGACATTTAGAGCGAAAGATCTCCCCTTAAAGTACCACATTAGCCCTATGCTGAAGATTTAAGTGGTGCATAAGCCTTGTGCTAGATCTCTGCATAAGGGTGAATTTTGCCCTTTACGATTATTTGTATCTAGCAATTTTCATGCCTGGTACCAAATGGGAAAGCACTTCCCTTATTCCTTCTCTTTAGAAGCACCTCAGATACTCTCAGCTACTTTTTTTTATGGCATGCCCACCCCTCACTACTCAGTGGTCCTGAATACCTATAACAGCAGTGAGATTCAGGGGTAAGGAGGGTTGGTATTGCAAGCAGTAGGGGCAGGTCGTCTCCTGCTCCCCTTTGCTCCATCCACAGTTGTTTTGTTTGGGGAGCACTAAAAAGGTAAAGGGCTAGTCTCCACTACAGGGAGATTGACGCTGCTGCAATCGATGCAGCAGGGAACGGTTTAGCAGGTCTAGTGAAGACCCGCAAAATCGACAGCAAAGCGCTCTCCGTTCGACCCCGGTACTCCAGCTCTCCAAGAAGAGTAAGGGAAGTTGACTGGAGATTGTCTCCCGTCGACTCAGCACCGTGAAGATACCGGGGTAAGTCGACCTAAGCTATGTCAACTCCAGTTACGTTATTCACATAGCTGGAGTAGCATAACTTAGGTCGACTTACCCCCATAATGAAGACAAGCTCAAAGTCTGACATTTTGCATTTAACCTTTCTCGCCAGTGATGTTGCTCTGACTTCTGCCACTGCAGTGAACTAGGGAGAGACTCTACCTTTTGATTGGGAGTACTTGTGGCACCTTAGAGACTAACAAATTTATTTGAGTCTCTAAGATGCCACAAGTACTCCTGTTCTTTTTGCGGATACAGACTAACATGGCTGCTACTCTGATACCTTTTGAATACGTATTTTAATTTAAAGTACACTCTGGGGTTTGTTTTTTCTAAAATTGGCACCCCCTACTATTTAGAAAGTATGGTTAGCTAATAAATCAGTGATACCAACCTTTGAATGCTAGAAATGCAACTCACCACTTTCACTTCTTAGCAAGGCAGAAACCTTCATGTTTCAAAGCAAAATTCGATTGCTTACTCTTCTGAAAATGTTTGGTGAATTTGACTGCTAAAGGTAACTCCTTTAGTTTAAAAATTACTTTATTATAACTTTTGAAAATCTCTGGCTGTGAGGATTTCAGACTGGATCCTATTTGCAGGCCACTGTAGGAAACCTCTTTTGATATCACAGTTTTGCATTACATTTCATAAAATAATTTAGGTCCATTATCTATTGAAATAAATGTTCTTATGCCATGTTGTATAGGTTTCCTGCCAGGATTTCCCATGAGAATGCCACCGTTTATTTATTTAAAGTAGTTCTCAGTTGTGTTCCAAATAGTAAAATACACAATTGTTCTATGTGACAAAAGTTACTTTTGAAATCTTTCCAGTTGTCCTAAATAAACAGATGCCGCCACCTACTGAATGCTAACAAAGCAAGTTTTCCAGGATGCCCATTGTACTGTATGTTTAATTTCTGAAAATGTCCTTCATCCTAATTTTTAAAAGTTTAATTTAAAAAAAATTATAATTTCCTTTGTATTAGTTGTAGGTACTTTTTAGAAAAACTTTTTGAAGACTTATCCTCTCCTGATTCCACAAGAATTAGAAATGTTGTAGCTATGTAGGTCCCAGGAAATGAGACAGACAAGGTGAAGTATTATGTTTTATTGGACCAATTTCCATTGGTGGAAGAGACAAGCTTTCGAGCTTCACGAAACTCTTCTTCAGGTCCAAGTTGGTCCAATAAAATACCTTCTCTCTCTCATATCCCAGTAAGACCTGAAGAAGAGTTAGCTTGTTTTGTCCACTAACGGAAGTTGGTCCAATAAAATATATTACCTCACCTACCTTGTCTCTTTCAAGAATTGGAAACTGTATGATCACAAATGGTGACAAAGCTGTCTTTTCTGCAAATGAGAAATGCTATTTGATGAACAGACATCACACCAGGAATCCAAAATTACATTGGTTCATGTTCTAGTATATAGTGGAGAGATTCTCAGATGTGCTGGAGCACCAGTTGATGCTTTCAAGAGGGATTGGGGTTAAGGTGTCTTTATGGCATCTTTCTGTACTCTTCCCATCCCCCATCTCCCCCAGTACTGAGGGATATCTGGCCAGTTCAGTCCCAGCACAATTCAGTGCAGCCTATTTTGTAATGCAGCAATTACTAGATAGAAAAACACCGAAGTACCAGTCTCCCTCTTGCCCTGACATCCCTCCTACACCAGGGACTCCAGGAGGTGTTGTAAGGCCAGGTCTGTGACTTGGGCCAGGTTTATGGCCCATTGCAGCATCAGAATATTGGCCTGGCCCTGAGACTGGGCTGTAGAAACAGGTTCTAGTATTGGGGAAGGAGGCATCCCTTTGGATTAACCCTTCTTAGCATGGATTACTTAACCTGTGAGATTTCTCTGTTCAATTACTTAATCATGAATCACTTTGTCAGCTGAAGTGCAGACTAAAAGTGTAAGGACTATATCCTGAAATGCAATTGCACAGCTGTCAGTCTGGGGTGTTCACTCTGACAGAAATAATTGAGTTCTGCCAAAACATGTATCAGTGGGCCGAAATGCAGACTTATCAAGTTCAAGGATTGCTTGCTCAAAGGCTGTAGAATCAGGTGGAGCATCTAGTATGGCAGGTAAGTTGTAACATGTCTTTTGTCTTTCAGATCCTAAACCAGTGCACCAGAAGAGCTCTCTTCCATCTTGTAGAAATACTAGTATAAGAGCTTGCAAATAATTTGGTAAATGTAGCCACTGGTGCCAACAAGTAAGCTGACTAAGACAGGAAAAATTAAGATGCTGATATGACTTGATTTTCAGCATATGGACTCCCAAGTGGGGTAGAAAAACATAACCAGAGTGTGTGGGAGAGTTTCCCTGCGGTGGGGAGAGGCAGGCTGACTTCGCTGTGCATTTCTTTTGGGTTTTTTTGTTTTTTTTGTTTGTTTGTTTGTTTTTTGTTTTTAAATAAAAGAGTTATTCAGAAGTTTCATGTCCTTGATCCAGCAGGAAGCCAGGTCAGTGCTATTCCCCCAGAAACCACCTGGATTGAATAAGGACCACTGCAGCACAGGCTCACTGAGGACCTAATTCAAAGTCCACGGGAAGACAACGTTGATGGGCTTTGGATCAGGCTCCAAGAACAGTGCGAAGTAGTCTGTTTTCCTTTTGCTTTATAAAGTGGGGAGTTGAGGAGAGCAATATTTGTGGGTTATTACTATTGCTGCAGCACCATTAGTGCTGACGGTTAGCCAGGAAACAGAAAATTACCCCCCCCCCCTTTTTTTTTTGGTAAGTGTCTGGATTCTTCAAAGGCCAGGGCATGCTGGAATACTTGCTTCTGCCATAAAACAATAGCAACTAAAGAACCTCACTTTGATAGGTTAACCTGAGCTAGCTTTGCTGGTTAGATGTAGGAACTTGCCCATGTGTTCACTGCACTCGTTCCACATCATGAGGATGAAAGTTTGGGATTGCTGGAACTCAGAAGTTTTTTGTGTAAATAGCATGTTTGCATCACATTTATTTCTGTTTTAAGAGTGAAATGGCTGCACTTGAAAAATACAACTCCATTTTTATCTTTCGTGCTTATAATGGTAGTACCTAGGGGCCAACCAAGAAGGGGAGGGGGCCCATTGTGCCACTGTACAAACATAGAAAAACATAGTCCCTGTCCCTTGAGTGACAGAGTTTACAGTCTAAATAGGAAAGATAGACACAGGGTCAGGGAAAGGGACAGAACAAATATACCTCTCCATCAGTGTATATTGTTTGTTTCATTCCCATCCCTAGAGATACCTTGAAAAGTAGTCAAATTCTGAGAAAGACAACAATCGCAAGGAGCCAGGTTTTCAAAAGAGCTCAGAGCCCAGCAGCTCCCATTGTTCTCTTAAGTGCCATTGTATTCTGAAAAGTGATGGGCATTGTGGGCTTCCATATTGAATGTTTCTCAAAGATTTCCATATCATAGGTGCTAAGTTTTTCTTTCTGCCTGACCTGTTCCTTCCCCCCCAACCCCCGCAAAAGAATACCAACCTAACCTGGGTTTTGAGAGTCAAGTTGGGTTCCTTCCTTCACATGGCTCATCCCCCGTAATAAAGGTTCTGCAGGCCAAATCCTGTATCAGTTACTGGCACACCTTTGCAATCCAGTTTTAGAAGTCTGACCCTTGACAGTTCTTTCAAATAAAAACAAATTGTTCCTTAACAGCTAGCCCTGGGAATTTCTGAATGTGGTTTTTAAGCTCTTCAGGGCAAGCATCTCATCATACCTGCCTGAAAGGCCCCTAGCATACTTATCACTGAATAAATACTAATACATAGAAAATGTAAATAGAGCTCCATTAACAAACTTCTATATTAATTTACAGTATGTAATCCTCTTTAGATTTTTTTTCTCCATCCCAGTTCAGAGATCTGGTAAATTCTTTATAATTAAAAATACACTGTTAGTTCAACCCTTTGGAGTTAGTGGCATTTGAAGATGCTCAGCACCTTGCAGCATTGCATTGTGTGTGTGTGTGTGAGAGAGAGAGAGTCTTCTTTTTAAATCTGCATTATCGTATGTTCACACTGATCAAAATCAACTTAACGATGTATGTTCTAAAGTAGTGGTTCTTAACCTTTACTGCAGCCTGCACCCCTTGGTTCTCAAAATATGTTCTCACACCCCTTATCAAAAATTGTTGAAGTAGGTCAGTTCTTTAAACCTAGATATATATTTTGTTTGTATATTACAGTAATCGTTGAAAAATGTATAATGTTACATAGGTTTGATGAAAGAAAGTAATTGTACTTACGTGCCTGTGCTTCATTTGTGTTTTCAATGATTTACCTTCTAAAAAAAAAACTGGCATGTCGCACGCCCAGAAAGAGCATCTCGCACCCCCAGAGGGTGCATGGACCCCAGGTTAAGAACCACTGTTCTAAAGGACTTCAGAGGACCGGACTTGGAGAGAAGACATATGGAGAATGCTCCTAGCTCTCTGACCAGCTGCATATCTTTTCCTTTTGGTTGTGTTTTAAGTACATTAGTTCTCTCAACTCTGAGCAACCTGCTGCTGCCTGCAGCACACTTTGTGGTGACAGCTCATCTTCCCTTAGTGATTTGCTGTTTGAGTCGTCTCAATAGACTCAAAACGCTTTTTCTCATAGTCAGAAGTCTCACTAACAATGGTTCTCCCAAGCAGCATGTGACCTGCAAGCACTTTGCAGACCCCTAAGGGATTGTTCTGTGGACCACTGTTGAAGAACCACTTTACTGTATGATTTATTCACCGAGAGATTAGAAGGACCCCCTTTACCTTTTAAAGAAAGAAGGTTGAGGTGATAATCCTACCAAGAGATCATTCAGAAACAGTCTCAAAATTACATTGGCCTTGTCAACCATATTTTTGTTCCCAAATTTGTTAGGCTTTTTTGAACTTGCCATACTTTGTACATTCTGTTTTCTGTATTTTTTGCATTTTGTTTTTCCTATTTGTTAGGGTCTGAAGCTTTGAGCTACTGTTCTAAAAAAACTCCCCATTTTTATTATAAAGCTAATTTTTGAATTACTAGAAGAAAGGTCCAGAAAAGGAGCACTTTTTAAAAATTGTAGTCACTTGCTAAAATAAAGTTTTAAGTAATTTGAATAGTAGTTTTTAAAAAAGTGATTATATTTAAAAGCCACATTTTTGCCCACAAAATGTTTTGTTGCTCAGTTATGTCCCCCGAAGAACTGAAAGGAGCAGCCATTGAATTCAGTGGCAATAGGAAATGCTGGTCTAACACAGTTATAATATAAAGTTCAACCTTAGCTTGACTGTGTCTTGGATTTCTCTGTAGGGCCTTTAGGTTTTTGCCCCCTGGTTCCTTATGCCTCTGAGAGAGGATCCCCAACCCTTTTATGATCCTGGATTTAGAAACACCTGATCAGACCTTAGAGTGACTCAACAATAATTGCAGTACATCTTCTTTCTGGTTTTAAACTTGTGAGTTTAGGGTAGCTCATCGGAAGAACTAATTATTCCTATGTACGGTTCTAGAAATTTCTTCCCAGTTAAAGTCCACTTAGTCATCCACCCTTTAGAGGTGTCTTTAGAAATGAAATGGGCGCCTCTGGACCATCTTCAGTTGCTTCACACCTGCAATATGATTTCCTAATTTTTCTAGTATGGATGGATATGGCGGAGCTTTCATATCTTCATCTACACCACACCACAGAGCATGTAGGCCTTGTGATGCACTTTCTTTCTCCCTAGAGCATGTCCCTTACTCCCATGCTAGGTGTCAGATTCCACACCTATTTATCCCCCATCTGCTCTATGACCATCCCTTTTGTTATATTTGCATGCAATAAAGCCCTTTCCAGATAATCTGCTCCAGCCCATGTACCAGATGTGGTAGTTAGCCAGTATTTTTACAAACCAGGTTCACTCTCTCCTAGCTCATTTCTTCCTCATTCCTATCCACACAAAAATCATAAATGCTTGTTTGCCTTATAGCTATTCTCGTGCACACTTAGTGTCACATTCTGAGCTTTACAGCCTATAGTAATTCTTTGCACGTATCGGGTGCTTTACATGGTTAAAGCAAGTTACAAACCTTAAGCTCAAAACCCTTAATTTTAGTTTTCATGAAATTTTGGGAGAAAATTAGAAGATTGAAAATTGAAATTTTTTAAATGCAAGTGTTAACAGAGAAAATGGACCATAAGTGATTTACTGTATGTTTTAGGGTTGCTTTTAACCAAATACAGTAAAGAAAATTAAAATTTCTAAATGACAGAAATGTAGCAGCACCTGAATAGGAAATAAAGGTGAATCCAAAGAGATCTCTCTTTCACAACCCAGGGAGATGTTCCATTATGTTGGGACATAGTTTGATGTCCCTTGTTACCATATATATCTCATGAGAGCCTACAGGACCACGCAGCAACTCCCTTTGCACGCACCAACCCTGTGTGAAATGACCTATTGCAAAGAATCACATGATACCTTGGAGGTTAAGAGGGAGATTTAAGACACAAGTGAAAGTTAGGCCCCAAGACTCACTGAAAGTCAAAGGGAGATTGCCTCCCATTTATGCCTAACTCTCATTTGTGCTTTTTTGAAAACCTTCCCCTCAAACAATCAAACAGGTATGCTTATACCAGCACTGACTCTCCTTAGGGAGCACGGTTAAAACTCTTCTTGAGCTTTGAAAGGTATTATTGTGACAAAGTGATAGGTGAGATATCTCCTAATAGAGCTAGGTGGGTGGCAGAGGATTCCCAGCACATTCAGTTCAAAGAATACTGTGTAGACCTGATGCTGTAGAAAGACATCAGCAAGCTGCAAATCGCCAAATAAGGCATTCTGCAGGCTTTGGATGGGAGGATGGTGGGGGCTATGTAGACATGCATTTGAAATGCTAAACCTTTTTAAATATGAAGAGATTACAGTGCTTAGTTAGGAGGGAACGCTCTTACAGAAATGGATACAGGTGTGACATTTGTTGAAAGTCAAACAAAATATCACTCCCCAATCTAGAAGCCTTTATTTCTAAATCACCATCCACCTGTCGGGGGGGACAACCTAGACCCACTGAATGTACTAGCATTCCCATGGCCAGAGTAGTCCATGCATCACTTCCCGCACTCACCCCTAGAGCACAACACACCACTGCTCCGAGACACTGGGTTCCTAGAGTCCTCAAAAGCATGTGGAGGCAGAGGCCCACCAATCACCTCCCAATTAGACTTGAGACCCCCTGGGAAGCACCTGGACTGCAACAGACACCATGGGTGAAAGGGAGCCTTCACAGCCCATCTCTGTGATATTGACTAAGACCATTCTTGTGAAATCCTCAGTAAGAGGGTGGGAGAATTTCCCAGTTGAATGGGGATGATTGCTGGGAGGATGGGATGGAAAGACATCAGGTCAGAAGCTAAGGGTTGCTCTGTGTGAGGATGGAGGCAATGATGTCGTGAAGTAGTGAGAAGACAGTGGAGGGGGAGGGCTGGATGGCAGGAAAATGTAAAAGTTTTAATTGAATAAGTGGCATGTTATAAGTAATGTTTGACTGATAAAGTGCTAGGCTTTAGCAGTAGCAATGGAAATAGGGTAAATGAAAGGGGGCAAAGAAGTTGAAAAATGTGTATTGTATCATCTGTCCTACTACTTTGTTTGTATGCTCCCTTTTTTGGTAAGATTAAAATAGTTTGAGGTCAAGGTCTACGTATCTGAATTTTGGACTTGTAGCAGCTTTGTGGAAAATACAGCTAGTAGAATAAAGAGGGTCAGCTTCTGGCCCAAGAGTTGGCAATGGACTGATTTAGAATGAAGCATTAGTCTTTCTCCTTTAGAGTGTGGGCAGTACTGCACTACCTCTTTTCTCAATGTTCAAGTAATCTATTATGTAGTAAGCTAGTGGGGCTTGTCAGGGAGACACTAAAGTAGGAGAACAGGTGGAGTGTTACAGCAAAGGGAAAAGTTGCAGAAAGGTAAACAGGCAGAGCATCAAAGAAAGATGCAATAAAAGGATGTATGGTAGTAAAATTATCTTTTAAGAGATTAAAATCAAGGTGGAATTTTGGCATACTAGGAAGGCCAAAAGAGAAATACAGGAGGAGAAAATATGGAAGTTTACTCGTACAAAAAAACTAGGTGTCTGTAACAACGGAAAAACTAGAGGCCTTATGATGTGATCAAAACTTTGTTGGTTGGCATTACATTGCTGGGGGAAAAACATAACAGCAATGTCAGTTCAAACAAGCAAGATGTATCCAGGAGAGAGAGGGAAAGGAAAGAGGAGAAGTCATTGAGCAGAAGAGTAGAGAAAGATAATGTTTCAATTCTCTGGGTCAAAATAAAGACCATGAAGAACAGAGAAGACCCAGTGAGGTACCTGTGTTAGAGCACACCAAACCATGGAGAGGTGGAGTTTAAGGTCTGTACTGTAGAAGTTTTGCCTTGATGTGTGTTGGAAAATGTAATATTAAAGCTTCCAAATGCCTTTAAATGAAACACTAGGTGACATGGAATGGGTAATTTGGATTCCTCAAGCTTGAGATTTTGGATTGGGTAATTCCAAGTCTGTCATATGTAAAGCCAGTTCACTAGGTCAGAAGCTGCAGTCCCAGTTGTTCTCTGACTCACCAGTCTCATGAAGAACTCCCACAGAACCTCATATGCGGGTGAGGGCGGGTTGTGATTATTGTCCTATCCTGCAAATGTACACAGGGAACCAGCCGTGAGGATGAGTTTGAATATCTGTCAGTCATTTTTGACCCTGAAGAAGGATAGAAGTTTATGGTTCTTTTGTGAAGAGTAGACCACCAAGTTAAATGGGGGATTTCACATCTCAGGTTGCTGAGCTGGTGTTTGCACTGCTATTGGATTCCTTATAGTTCATTGCCCATGGGGACTTCAACATTCACGTGAACAAAATCTTTGTTGAGCTAACTCTTTACTTCCTTGACATGATGGACTTCCCTGGGTTTTACCTGTAAGGTTGAGTCCTTTATCCAGATAGTCAATAAATATTTCCACAGAGCTAGGGATATGCTCAATCTGATTGCAAAACTGATTTAGATAGTTCAGATACGCAAATAATTTCCTCCATTTCAATACGGCAGCTATTTCACATCCATATCAACCTCTGAGACTTGACTTACGAAGTTTTATGGTCTCATTGATGTTGATGGACAACTGGGTTGCCTCTTCCAACCAGTGTGTGTCTATCTGCTCACCTGCAGCTATTATCATTTTTTTAAAGGGGATCCTCAGCTCTATGATCCTTTACCATACTCTGGTTTAATGGTGATCTCTGTGTCTTGAAACAGTTGAATTATACAAAGGATGGCAGAGAAGTCACCTGGAATCTGATCTTTTCTACAGAACATTCATTTGTATGTACAAAAGAGCTATAACATAAGACAAAAAAGTTAATTGTCCTCAGTCGTAGACACCTCAAAAAGATTGTCTAGGTGAACTCTCATTTAGTGCTCAGTCTCATTATCCTGGGCTGATTTGTCTTATAAGTACTGCCTTCAGTTGATTGCTGTGTTGAAGATGTTGCTAATGAGAGACTAGTGTCAGGTTATTTTCTCCAAACCTTTGGAGTTTGAGAACTACAGGCTCCAGGTGGTTTGTCATCTACTGTTTGCATTTGGTTTGGTTTTTAAGGAGAATATTTCTCATCTTCTGGGCTCATCTTCTGGGCTCCTCAAGACTTACCACTTGTAGATCTGAGCCATGTTTATCCTGGTCACTTAAGAAAAGTGGGGTAGCTATGGTGCCGTTACTGGCAGTCCGTTCCAATGTCTTGCTTTGTGAGAAGAGGCTTCCAACTGTCCTTAAACATGCAGCGGTCCACCTCCTCCCCAATGAACCAAGTTTTGACATTGAAGTGCTGGTCAGTTACCACCAGCCAGAGCCTCCCATACAGTTAGAAAAGTGTATTAAGAAGGCCATTGTTATTGGAGAGGTACAAAGTTATGCACTTGGACACGGCTTTTGAAATAATACAATGTTTGTTTGCAAATGATTGGTTAATTTTGCTTTGGGAGGGTAGACAGTTTGCAGTGAACAAAGTTTTTTTCTATACTGTATGCAGTCTAGTTAGAAATAATCTGCTCATTTTTCCTTCTAATTCTTCAGTTTTCAGGTTTTTCTCTCTTTAGTTGTAAGCTGCTAGCAGGTGGATAAATGGTATCTCTTCATATGTTCTAAAAAGGCTGGAAATTCTTTTCTTTTTTAATTTAGTGTTCCAAAAACTGCTACAATTTTGAATATTAATACATTTATAAAATGATACAGAATACTTTTTCAAATATTTTAAAATGTATAATATTCCATGAAGAAGAAACTTTATTTGCACTAATCTGCATAGATGGTATAAAGCACTTACTGTTTTTTGGTTGCTGGAATTAAGATGCAATCAACATCTGCTTTAGCCATTTCAAGTAATAACTTTATATAGTACCTATACAATTATTGAATAAAGTGTGTGTTAGTATCTGAGTCAATACTGATGTAGAATTAAGGACAAACTTTCACTAAGATCTCAACCTGGTCTTCATTTCTGCATGCACAATTGTTGCATGCTGTTATTCTCTTACAAAAATATTTATATGTACAAAATTTATTTGTACTGTATTTACCAGCACAAATGTGATTTTATTGTTGGCACAAGTAAATGCTCAACTAAAGATACTTTTTTTTAGAATTTTATTATTTCCAATGCGTGTCAAACTTTTCCAAAGAGCATTGTCACCATTTTGCCAGAGGCTCATTCAACCTCAGTAGTATGAAATTACTCTGATCCCATTGTCTAGATTCTCAAAGTCAAACCACACTGAGGATGAATTGCTGTGGTGTGACCTGGGCAATCTCCTACCACAAATGAAAATGCAAATCCCCATCTGATGTTTCCTTAGATCTATGCTCTGGACCACATATCATTCAAATTTGAGTCATGTAATATTTTTTATTTTTTTAGGGAAGCATCATTCGCATTTAAAACAGAAAATAATTCACAAATGAAAATCTTACCATCTTGCTGTGCATGCAGGCCTCCCATTGGTACAAAGTGTTAGGTTAGAATCTATGCCGGTTTGGGGTTTTGTTTTGTTTTTTTTTTGGGGGGGGGGGGGGATTCAGTTAAATTAAAATGAATTAATCTTAAATGGGTGGAGTACTTAGCTTACACAAATTAAAGAACCTTCTTGAAAACTCAACATTGTCCAAGAAAAGCCGTTTAAATTCCCCAAAAAGACATAATTGCTTTGTCACTTTGAAAGATTCTAATTTGAATTGAATTTGTTTCACAGCTACCCCTTGAACAACACTGACCTTCATCAGTTCAACATTGAAGAAAATGGAGGAGCTCCATTTACCACAAAAATGTCTGGAAGGCATCACCACCACCACCACCGGCATCACCATCACCACTCTAATTATGGAGTAATTGTTCCAGAAAACAAAGATATTGTTTCTGGAGTTCCAAACCCAAATAGTAAGTCTATTAAATGTAACAGAATTTCAGTAATTACTCTGGCATGAGATTTGTCACAGGCAAGGAAACAGACAGCATCAAAGAAGGGGAGCTATTGCATTTCAGGTTTTCTCAATGAAGAGCATACTTTCTATTATTCTCAAATTTCACGGTTGATGCAAATTAATCAGGATTCACAGTTTTCTGGCTCTGCTGTTGAATGCTTGGTTACAGGATCTGGCAATTAATTTGAATTCCATAACTGAACAACCGCTAGATTAGTCATAGAGTTAGATGCTTGGCACAGGATGATATAGTTCATTATTATTATTATTTATATAGTGTCACAGGCATAGCCCTTTCTATCCTCTTCTTCTTCTGTGCCCCCAGCTGTCCATGTGTCTGGTTCCCACTTTTCTTCTCACCCCTTTTAATTTGAATCAAGCAGCTTTCTTCTTCATGGTATCTGGGCACGAGCAGGAAAAGCACTGAGAGCACAGGACAGACAGTCTCCCTGCCCTCCGGTCCAGTGTCCAGTTCTACAGCCTCCACCCTGGCGTAAGGAGAAGCAATTGCAAGAAATTGCTAGAGGCTGGAACGTGATCAATGCAGATGGAATCGTCAAGTCACTGTCACACCTCTACTGAACATGTGCAAATGGCAAAAATCAGGAATAATTCACATTATACTAAATATTTGTAACCAGCTCTGAGAGGGTTAAGCCTCAGCCTATCTAAATTTACAGTCAGTCAGTCCATGCAAGCAGTTCAACAAAAAAGTGCAGCATGGCTTCTGTGAGGTTTCTGTTACAATATTTCCTATTCCAACCCTTGTGATTGCTAATTTTTCCCCTAAAGTACAGAAAAATGTGTTGACAGGATTTTGATTTTGTTTCAGAATCAATTAGAAGTAAGTATAGCTTGCAAACTGTTTCCTCGTGCACAGCATAATATAGTCTCCCAGTATACCCTGGAGGTATTTTAGCCTGACATTGACTTTAAAAACAGAGATGTTTTTCTATGTACGACATACAGTGGGTGTTCCTAGGGATAGTGTAATTTTTTCCTCCCACTTTACTTAGGCCTGGTCTACACACAGTTTTTCCCCTAATTTGGTTAAGGGTGTGATTGTTTACCTAAGGAGTTTAATGTATACTGCCCCTGTTTTGTGGGATGAGGCTATAGTGGTATAAGCACCTTTCTATCAGTATAACTGCATCCACATTAGGAGGTTTTACTGCTTTAACTATGCCTGGTTCAAAATGATATAGTTAAAGAGGTACAACGTATGTGTGTAGACAAACCTTAAACTGATTGGTTTCTGAAAATGGGACCATTTTTGTAAGAAATTAATGCACCATTAAATGCATACTAACCATGCAGGAAGTTGGAATGATATAACATTTATGAATTAACAGCTTTGCTAATGAGATGTTGATTACATCCACCAGTGTGCTGCTCTGCCAGCTGAATGGAGCTGTTGCTGTTCCAGATCCAGATCTTTCCATCCCACTCAAAAGCCCATGGAAGAGGGCTCTGAGGCAGCAAATCTTCCTGGCAGAGTTCTTTCTCACCTGACCCATTATAGGGTCAGAGTTTGTGCCCCTGATAAATAAGCTTATATACTTTGCAGTTCTGTGGGATGCCCAAGCCATGTGCTCAGAGGCCATGTGCTTCTGGAGCAACTCTGGCCCCAGACTCCCTGCTACACTGAAAATTTTATCAGGTGAACAAGTGCACCACAGGACCCTGGTAAGGTGTGAAGGAGTTGAGGGAGGGCTACTTTACATGTTGTATGTACTGCCTTAGGAGGCTTTCAACAGCACCTGTACTGGAACCACTATTTCAGGAGCACTTGAGAGCATGTTTGATAATTGCCCAACCAGCAACAACAGTGTTCACCTGGCACTTGGAGACAATGGTGCTACGGTAGATAAGGATTTAAATATACTGATTTGTGTATCTAAAGTTGGTTTGTGGACACCTTGTGAATTAGGTGAATTATTAGAACAACCTTCACTGGACAAATTGGTCACCGTCAACTTGGTCCCAGTTGGTCAGCCAGTTAGAGCATTCCTCTTCCACTATCTCCAAACTCACAACACGAAAAGAGAATTAGTCCTGGCTGTTACTTCTCTGATTCTAAATGAGACTCAGTGGAGCACCACTTTCAACAAGCTTGGCTCTTACCGGCCTTGGTTATGCTGCAGGGTGACCCCCACACACCCACAATCCAAGATCTTCCCCACAAACTGTCTGTCGTGTACTGCCCAGCCCTCTCCTGGACAATACAAATATGTTAAGTCTGTTATTCCTTTAAGGAAGTAATATGCACACAACTTGTTACCCCAACTGGAGTTACCCAGACATTTCAAATTGAACACACTATATTAGATAAAACAGTAAAACAAGTTTATTAACTACAAAGAGAGAGATTTTAAGTGCGATTTTAAGTAATGAGGCATAAAAGTCAGAAATGGTTACAAGAAAAATAAAGATGAAACATTTACTAATGCCTAACTTAACGAACTATATTAAATTTAGAGCAAAGTTTCTCACCACATGCTCCAGCAGATTACTGACCAAACTACAGTAGCTGGACTACTCCCCCAGAGTCCAACGGCTGCTTCCTTTGTCTTTTCAGGTTCAGTGAATGTGATGAGCAGGGACAGAGCGAGAGGGACCTTGGGGTGTTTGTCCCTCCTTTTTATAGTGTCAGTTCCCTTCTGGAAAAACGTTTCCAGCTGAGACCCAGGAGACAGAGTCTGTGTGGAAGCATATTCCCTGCTGGTTTTTTTTTTTCACCTGTTTGAACTTCCTTTGGTTCCCCTCCTCGCTTGATGACTCTGTTTACTGCTTAGATGCAAGTTAAGGCAAGCACAAATTCCTTCCTTTGTTTAGAACAGACCTGACTTCTGCTTGGGCAGGGCTGTGGGGTTTGGAACATGTGTTAATAACATCATAGAGGGGAATCTTATAACTTCACATACAATGTTACCACACATATTTCACAAGATCAGTACTGACCAGCAAATTATGAGTTTTCAAATGATACCTTTCATGGCATATTTTGTGCAAAAGATTATTACAGTAGTGTGCAGGGTGTGAATACATGAGTGTATTCTGTCACAGCAGTTTTCCCAGGGCTACAGTTATCAGGGCTTTTTCCCACTTTAGTTCCATTTGCCTCCACTCCCAGCTAGCATTGGCTGTCCTAGCTCTCCAAAGCTCCCTGTTCCCAGTGAGAGCTCCACGGTCCCTCAGTCTGAACCTTTCCAGGCTCTCAGACTGACTCATTCAGCTCCCCCTCACTGGGGGGGGGTCTCTTTCTAAGCCCTCTCTTTTAAAGCTCAGCTGGCATCAGTTGCCCAGCCACAGGCATGCTGGCCCTGCTCCATCTTAAAAGGCCAGTGTCACCCTGTGACAGCTAGCCCTACCCTGTAACACAGAATTTTATTGATCTGGCTTTTAAAACTCTCTGCTGGGATACATTTGGCAACATTTCCCCCCAAACACAGAGTGGCAGCTACAAACCTGTAAATTAAGAATCCAAGGCAATTTCAGTAACTGAATAATTTTTTTAATTGGATTCTTCAAATCCCTACTTACATTATTTCAACTAAGAATACTGAGTCTAGTAATGGGTCTGGGGAAAAGGCTGATGTTACCCATGAGGGAACTAAAAGGAGCATTCTGGCTTTCTACCAGGGTCCCAGGACAGTGTGAATGGTGGGAAGTGTGTAAGAGAAAGAACTCATGTGGAGAGAGGAAGGAAGTGGTAATACCAGTGTGTGTGATGCTGGGGAATGAAATGACATGGGGACTGGTGTCTGAAAGGGGGTAAAATGAATGGTCGGGGTGTCTGTAAGGAAAGTGCATCAAGGAATAGAGTGGTGGCTAATTTGCTGAGAGTCTCAAGAGCACAGTGAAAGGTTTCAGAGTAGCAGCCGTGTTAGTCTGTATCCGCAAAAAGAAGAACAGGAGGACTTGTGGCACCTTAGAGACTAACAAATTTATTAGAGCATAAGCTTTCGTGGACTATGTGAATGCAAGAGTGAGTGGGGATGGGTGGGGAAGCATGGTGTAGTATCTCTACTAATGGAAGAATATATTGGTTTCTCTGTGGAGGTAAGGAAAATGGGACCTCACAGGTCACACCTTTTAATCTTGCTGTCTCTTGAAACGGCCGAGGCCTCTGCCTTTTTGCTTGTTTCAGGTCATGTGGACTCACTAAACCCTGAGTTTTGACTTTGGAGTTCATGTCATGTGGAACAGAAGTCAGCCTAATCTATCCAGATTTGCCTGCGTCCAGGCTGAAATCAACCCCTCTTCCATCTTACATGGTTTCAAATGAAATTCAAAATTCCACCATCCTCTCCAGCAAGACATGGGGAGTGGGTTTGAGAGTACTGAATATTCAAACAAGGCTCTCCTTAAATGTTTGTGAATAGAGTATGGGACTTGTATCAGAGGGGTAGCCGTGTTAGTATGAATCTGTAAAAAGCAACAGAGGGTCCTGTGGCACCTTTAAGACTAACAGAAGTATTGGGAGCATAAGCTTTCATGGGTAAGAACCTCACTTCTTCAGATGCAAGTAATGGAAATTTCCAGAGGCAGGTATAAATCAGTATGGAAATAACGAGGTTAGTTCAGTCAGGGAGGGTGAGGTGCTCTGCTAGCAGTTGAGGTGTGAACACCAAAGGAGGAGAAACTGCTTCTGTAGTTGGATAGCCATTCACAGTCTTTGTTTAATCCTGATCTGATGGTGTCAAATTTGCAAATGAACTGGAGCTCAGCAGTTTCTCTTTGGAGTCTGGTCCTGAAGTTTTTTTGCTGTAAGATGGCTACCTTTACATCTGCTATTGTGTGGCCAAGGAGGTTGAAGTGTTCTCCTACAGGTTTTTGTATATTGCCATTCCTGATATCTGACTTGTGTCCATTTATCCTCTTGCATAGTGACTGTCCAGTTTGGCCAATGTACATAGCAGAGGGGCATTGCTGGCACATGATGGCATATATAACACTGGTGGACGTGCAGGTGAATGAGCCGGTGATGTTGTAGCTAATCTGGTTAGGTCCTGTGATGGTGTTGCTGGTGTAGATATGTGGGCAGAGTTGGCATCGAGGTTTGTTGCATGGGTTGGTTCCTGAGTTAGAGTTGTTATGGTGCGGTGTGTGGTTGCTGGTGAGAATATGCTTAAGGTTGGCGGGTTGTCTATGGGCGAGGACTGGCCTGCCTCCCAAGGTCTGTGAAAGTGAGGGATCATTGTCCAAGATGGGTTGTAGATCACTGATGATGCGTTGGAGAGGTTTAAGCTGAGGACTGTAGGTGATGGCCAGTGGAGTTCTGTTGGTTTCTTTTTTGGGCCTGTCTTGTAGCAGGAGGCTTCTGGGTACACGTCTGGCTCTGTTGATTTGTTTCTTTATTTCCTTGTGTGGGTATCGTAGTTTTGAGAATGCTTGGTGAAGATCTTGTAGGTGTTTGGTCTCTGTCTGAGGGGTTGGAGCAGATACGGTTGTACCTCAGCGCTTGGCTGTAGACGATGGATCGTGTGGTGTGTCCGGGGTGGAAGCTGGAGGCATGAAGGTAGGCGTAGCGGTTGGTGGGTTTTCGGTATAGGGTGGTGTTAACGTGGCCATCGCTTATTTGTACTGTGGTGTCTAGGAAGTGGACCTCCCGGGTAGATTGGTCCAGGCTGAGGTTGATGGTGGGGTGGAAGCTGTTGAAATCATGGTGGAATTCTTCCAGGGTCTCCTTTCCATGGGTCCAGATGATGAAGATGTCATCAATGTAGCGTAGGTAGAGAAGGGGCATGAGTGGACGAGAGCTGAGGAAACGTTGTTCCAGGTCAGCCATAAAAATGTTGGCATCTTGTGGGGCCATGCGGGTGCCCATAGCGGTGCCACTGGTCTGGAGGTATATATTGTCACCAAATTTGAAATAATTGTGCGTGAGGATAAAGTCACAGAGCTCAGCAACAAGTTGTGCTGTGTCATCATCAGGGATACTGTTCCTGACAGCTTGTATTCCATCTGTGTGTGGGATGTTTGTGTAGAGAGCCTCTACATCCATGGTGGCTAGGATGGTGTTTTCTGGGAGGTCACCAATGCATTGTAGTTTTCTCAGGAAATCTGTGGTGTCACGGAGATAGCTGGGAGTGCTGGTGGCGTAGGGTCTGAGTAGGGAGTCCACATATCCAGACAGTCCTTCGGTGAGAGTGCCAATGCCCGAGATGATGGGGCGTCCAGGATTTCCAGGTTTGTGGATCTTGGGTACTAGATAGAATAACCCCGGTCGGGGCTCTAAGGGTATGTTGATTTGTTCCTGTGTTAGTGTAGGGAGTGTCCTCAGTAGATGGTGCAGTTTCTTAGTGTATTCCTCAGTGGGATCTGAGGAAAGTGGCCTGTAGAATTTGGTATTGGAGAGTTGTCAGGCAGCCTCCTTCTGGTAGTCAGACCTGTTCATGATGACAACAGCACCTCCTTTATCAGGCTCTTTGATGATAATGTCAGGGTGGTTTCTGAGGCTGTGGATGGCATTGCGTTCTGCACGATTTAGGTTATGAGGCAAGCAATGTTGTTTTTCCACAATTTCTGCCTGTGCATGTCGGCGGAAGCATTCTATGTATAGGTCCAGACTGTCATTTCGACCCTTAGGTGGAGTCCATGTGGAGTTCTTCTTCCTGTGCTGTTGGTGGGAGGGTATCTGTGTATCAGTGCGCTGTTCAGTGTTATCTTGAAAGTATTCTTTGAGTCAGAGGTGGTGAAAGTAGGCTTCCAGATCACCGCAGAACTGTATCATGTTCGTGGGGGTGCTGGGGCAAAAAGAGAGTCCCCGAGATAGGACAGACTCTTCTGCTGGGTTGAGTGTGTAGCTGGATAAAGTATGGGACTTGTTACAGCAAACAAAACCAGTCAAAATTTGCCTGGTTTTCAGATTCTCAGTGTGGTTTCGTTATGACAGTGTTGTCCAACTGCTCAGAAACCCGTCTTAAATTTGAACAAGTTTTGTGATAGTAATTCAGCAACAGATTTCATTATGAATTATTATATTTAAGATGTACTTCTTCTGTAAAGGGTACTTGTGGAGAGATGGTACTTTCTTAACCAGCAGATCTGCTTCCTGTGTGTATTCAGATTTGTATCTGCTGACTTAAGTGACAAAAATAAAGTTTTACTATGTTATACAGCTGTTAACCCTGCAGCGCCAACACCACTCAGAAAGAGGGAGTGGGATTCTTTTCCGGTGTGTGTGTAATCAACATAATTTTTTATTGGTTGCCAATTAATTATATCTGTGCAAACCCACTGAAGGCAGCTGAGAGAGTATAGAGATCACCTTGGCCATGATATGAAGAGAATGGCATTGCACAGTGTCACTGAGAACATAGTTTATCCTGCAGAGTCTTTTAAAGGAGACGGTGAGTGAAGGAGAGAGGCCCCAGCTTGGCTTTCAGATACAAGCTAGGTTCGCAGTTAGAAAAAAACATCCACTCATTTAGAGGCCGAGTACACTTGATATGGAAATCAGCAAGAGACAATGAACATAGAATGTTATGTCATTTTAACAGAATTAATTTCAGAGTACAACTGCATTTTAAGTAAACTAATCTTTTAAAGGTTATTTTGGTTTTTAAGAGAGAGATTTGATTTTTTTTAAAACTTAACCTTGGCACTGTAAAGAATTTGTTTAGAGTTTATTTATTTATGGCTTTGTTTTGTATGACTATTTGCAAGTTGAACAGTGAAAACTAAGTTAATTTAACTGTTTTAATTTCTGGTACATTAATGTAATGAACCAGTCATGCAATCTAGCAAACTGTACAAATTACATTTGACTTAAACCCATTTAAATTGTGTACTTTTTCAGTATTTTCTTTCCCAACCGGAACTTAAAATGAATCTGTTTATACAAAATCACCCTGGCTTATCTAAGAAGCGGCACTAATTTATTCACTAAGTACCACAGTGTGATTTCTTAGTTCAGAGCTTTATCATCGGGAAAGAAAATGTGATGTCAGAAATTCTGGACTGTGTCATCGCTGATTGTATCAAGCAAGATAACAGGAATACAAGGAGCCCAACACTGGAAACAGTTACTCAAGAGCCCATTCACCAGAAACACACTTATTTACTTCAGTGGGAGTTGGATTCACCCCCTGGTCTCCAATTCAGCAGGGATGGATTTAAGCTCATGCTTAAACAGTTATTGAATTAGGCCCCACGTGAGCAGTACTTATCTTCATTAGGACTATTTAATAACTTGATCCTAACCAGACTGAAGTCAATGGGAGGCTTTCTATTGATCTCAAGGGGCTTTGGATCAGACCCCTAGAGTCTGAAGAATGGGTCCAAACTACTTTTACTTATTAACTAGTCTCACTGAGAAAATGAAATACAGAAAAAGTTAAGGACTCATTTAATGACATTTAATAAAAC
The DNA here is from genome assembly GCF_011386835.1 of Chrysemys picta bellii. Classification (NCBI taxonomy): domain Eukaryota; kingdom Metazoa; phylum Chordata; order Testudines; family Emydidae; genus Chrysemys; species Chrysemys picta. Next base: position 113,736,421 of record NC_088792.1, on the reverse strand, counting down.
AAATAATATTTTTATATTTCTAAATAATTTTCATATCTGCCACTCCATCCCTAAGGTGGTTTAATAGGTCAATATTGACAGGAGGCTCACTCAAAAATATTGTATTTTCTTTCTGCATAAGTGAATAATTAAAAAACTGTTGAGTGAGCTGGACGAATTCCTGATGACAACCTAAAAGAGACTGGTGTTCAAAGACGAAAGTCTGCTGTAGAAGCCAAAAAGCCAGACTCTGATACCCTTACACATAGGTGGCATCTTTGTTCAAAGTCGTGCCAGTGGAGTCGATGGGACCACTCATGGACTCAGTTGCTACTCATCTTGAAACACTCAGAATCGGGTCCAAAGTTGGTTTAAGTCACATTAGAATTTGGAAGAAGATTGTTTGCTAAATAGAAAAGGGAAAATGACCCAATAAATGCATTTTAAAACTTCTTAGAGGGTATTACAGAAAATAAAAAGCATATAAAGCTTTTGACAGTATTTCCTCAATTGCAGCTGAGTGTTTTGATCTGCGATGCTCTTGTAGTTTTCCTTGAGATTTTGTTTTTTCTTTCTTTCTTTTGGGCCTCTTTTTAGAATTGAGCTCAGGACTTCCCCTCCTTTATGATAACACTTCTTCCCATCTGAAGAAGATGGAAGTGGAGACTGTGAAGGTAGTTGGACCATGGCCAGCTCTGCACATCAATATAAACAAGGTACAATATCATAGTGTATGTCAGAAAGCTCCTTTTGTTACTTGATATTCAGCAGCTGATGTTACTTCATCATTAATTCAACCCAATATATTTGGCTGCAACTGTTTCACTTATTTATCTAGCATCATTTTCTTATTGGTCTTTAAATATTTCCTTCCACTTTCCCTTTGAAATTCAGTTCAGCTGAAAGTAGGAAATAAAGGCTTAGTGTGTGTATGTTTATATATTTCTCAATATATTTCAATTGCCCCATTCCTTTTAAGGTGTATTATTCACTGTGCATGTACTGTATGTATTTGAAATATTTACAGGATGGTAGCTGAATGACAGTAGGTTGTGGGGGGCGGGTGTGGGGAGAAAGAATAGAGATCAACACTATCAAATGACAAAGGATTTTATGGTCTTTTATTTAAACCATGATAAAGCTACTTCAGCTGTGCCATTGTTCTGTTTTAGCCTTGACGGGTTACTCAGCTAGGTAACGTAAAAGTGTTTAAAAAAATCATATTTTTTCTTCACATAAGAAGAGTGTGTTATGTTTTAGAACTACCTTGGCATAGGTTTACATGACAGAACCATAGAACCTGGTGCCTCATCCTATAGCTATTAACTTCAGAACTCTAGCTGAAGCCAATGGAGTTGTGCATATGATAAGTCTTGCAGCATCAGGCCCTTTAAGGCTCAATCCTGAACCCAGTGAAGTCAATGGAAATGTTGGCATTGAATTAAAGAGATGGAGAATCAGGCCCTTAATGAATAAAGTGGTTGAGAGAGGAAGTCGTGTTTGGAAAGATTTCTGACTCTCAGTTCAAGGAGGAACCTAATTAAATGACTTTGTTAGTTTCATACAGAGGCTTCTACATTGATGCTATTTCAGCACAGGATCAAAGCATAAGCAAAGAAGGTTAAGAAGCATCTTGATTACCGTCTAGAAGTATACGCACAAGGAGGAAATTCCTGATACTAGAAGGATCCCTATTGATGCAGACAAAGGCATAACAAGTTCCAATGGCTAGAAGTAGAAGTTAGAAATTTGAGCTGGTCAGAAAATGTGTTTATTTTTTTTCTCCCTGTGAAAAAATTTGACAACTTGGTGAAAAATCAAATCTGAAATATTTTGACTGAAAAACAGAATATGTTAATTCAGAAATACTGCTGCTGTGCCTCATGGGAGTTGTAGTTTGTGTGCCTCCTGCTCTCTCCTCTATAGACTGGGTTCCCTTTTGGATATGGGGAGGGTGTGCATCCTGGGAGTCATGTGCCCATAGCGCATCATGGGCAATGAAGTTCAGTGGGTGATCCCAGCCCATACAAGAGAATGGGGACTTGAGGCAAATAAACTGTAACTCCATGTGGCACTGTGGTGACATTTCCAAAGCTGAAATATTTTGAGTTTTCAGCTGAAAATCAAAACCTTTTTGGTTTTGTGGTGTTTGTATTAAAAAAAAAATTATCACAACACAGACACTTTTTGGGGGGGAAAAAAAGTCAAAAAAATAACTTTGAAGAAATGTTTTCCAATAGCCTTATTAGAAACACTCAAACAAAGGCATACATTTTTAAGTGAGGTTAACTAACCATTGGAATAACTTACCAATGGAAATTCTCCATTGCCTGGAGTCATTAAATTAAGATTGGCTGTCTTTTGAATATTGTTCATATTTATTAAAGTAGTGCCTCGGGGGCCTACCAAGATCAGGCATTATGCTAGGTGCTGTACAAACATATACTAGTTTCAGCCCTGAAGAGCTTTCATTCTAAATAGACAAGACAGACATGGGGTATGAGAGAGATCCAACACACACAAATAATATGCTGGCTGCAAATTACTAGTTACGAGGCTCAATGCAGGAATTAATTGGTGCAGTTCTGTGGCCTATATTATTCAGGAAGTCAGACTAGATGACTATAATGGCCCCAATGTGGCCTCAAAATCTCTAAATTTATATTTTAAATTGACAACTCATTTGAACCTGTCTTTTCTAGTTGTTAATTCCCTTTTCAAGCAAACTGCTTTGGGGCTGAAATTTGTCATGCTTGGTATCAAACAAAGGTGAATTTTATGAAATAATTGGATCAAATTAGGTTCAGTGGTTAGAAGTTAATTTGATTGTCTGCTACAGCAAACTCCATCTCATGGGAATGAAGAATGGTTTAGGGAAAGGGGCAGAACAAATCCAGTTGATGTGATGATTACTGTCCATTCTTTTGGTGAGCAACATAAATCAGTTTTGTGATGCCTGTTGGTCTCTTTGTCATCAGTGAGATTATCTTTAGCCTTCAGGGTGAAGAGGAATATTGCAGGCATAAATATATTTTAATTTCCTTTTTCTCCTCGGCTTCTGTTTCCTTGCAAACATCTCTTCTTCAGTTTCTCACTGCTGCAGACCACTAAGTACTGACTGTTCACCAGTGATGTTACTTACGCTAAAGCTGCGCAGCTGCCCGTCCCTTATAAGGCAGCAAAGCCTGTAGCTATTGCAGTTGCAAATGACCCCTGACTGGTGAGAAAAGATAAACAGTTGACTGGTGTTTCTGAGGTTCTTCTCTGATCTGATGCATCTCTGTGCTGAATAAGGAGCAGGATGTGTTCAGATGGGCCTTGTCTTCACTAGAAAATAAGGTGTGTTCTTAATTTGTGTTGGCTAACCTGTGGAAACTGATATGGTTTAAGAACCTAGTGAAGACAAGGTGATTTGTAGGAAGCAGGCTGATAAACCCCAGCTTCCCTCACAGTCTGCTAACTCATGTGAAAACGACAACCTCCTTGTCTTCTCTAGGCCCTTACCTTGTGTTTGTTACTGTCTGTTAGCTAACATGAGTTAAGAAAACATTTTTTTTTCCTAGTGAAGATATGCACTTTTACGCTTAAGGAGAATTCAGAGAAATAAACATATTAAAAATTAACTTAATAGGCAAAGACACATATTAAAAATAAATTGGGGGGAGGGGTAAAACTATAGACGTTCCTGTTTTTATCCTTATTTGGTTCCAAACAACATATGAACTTTTCAGAATAGAGAAGAAGGATTGAATCCCCTTAAATTTAAAGTGGAAAAAACAAAATCAAAACAACAATAGGATGGCAATAATAAAAAGTGAATACAAAATGCAAAATAATACCAAGTAATATAGTGAACCCATGCTATTAACAAACAGCACTGATGAAGTTGGTGATGGAAAACTAAAGTGCCATCAGTTACCCAAAAGGGGGGCATTTGTAATAGTGATTTTTAATAGCATTTTGGTGTAGTATATCTCTAGTATTTCCACACCCACCCATTCAAAAATCATGAGCCTGTCTTGAAAATCATGAGGTGTGGTTCTTTGTTTACTAATAACTTTGGGGGTCACTTTGTCTTCTGGATTCTGACCTTATAGAGTGCACTCAGCTCACATTTTCAAACTAGATTACTTTTCTAAAAACATGACAGCTGATATTGTCCTGTATTCACATGAATCCAGCAGCCGAGGCTTTCAGAAGAACGCCAAATATAATGAGACTCACAATGAAATTACAAGGATTGCCAGAACTGTATCTATATGTATTTCTTTAATGACTTCCACATTGAATGTGCTGAGTTTACACATCAAAATGGGATTTTAATAACTGCCAATCTGGCACAGGGTCTGAATACAGTTGCTATTGTTATGCTTCATTCACCATTGTAAGCACTATGAGTTCTGGAAACTTAACAGACAATTTTGTTTATTATGTGTAAGCACAAAATAGAGTGGAGTTCAGCTTGCATTTTTACAGCCTGACAGTATATGTGCTCTACAGTGCTGATAGTTTTAAAATCTTGTGTTTTGTCTGTAACTTTAGTGCCCTCGTGGCCAAGATGGAGTCTGCTCTGCAGGCAGCTCTGGCCAAGAGAGGGCATGCACAGGAATGGAGCAGGAAAAATCCCTTCCACCCCAGGGGCACCTGTTCCAACCTCCCCCCCCCCCCCCCCGCCCCCGAGTGAACACACACACAGGAAAAGTACAATGGATATAACAAAGGGAGATATTTATTTACAGAGGGATGAGTGGAGAAAAACAACAGGGGGAAATATAGGGGGAGCAGTAGCACAGGGTTGCATCCAAACCAAGGCCCCACAAGCCCAGTGGTAGCACCGTCTGGAAGGGCAGACACTCCCCACTTTAGCTAGCAGCCTCCCTCCCTATTCCCAGTGCAAAGTTAGAAGCCCCAGTACTCACAGCCCCATGCAGCTCTGAGCAGCAGTGACACTGGGTCCAGCTCCAGCCTGTCCTTCTCAGGCGATTCCTCGCTGGCACAGTGCTCCTCCTGGCTCCTGTCCTGGGGTGTCCCTGATCGGCCGCCCTGTCCTTCCCAGACTTCAGGCAGGTTCTCCTGCTTCACTTTGTGAGGGCCTGTGGGCTGCAGCCCTTCTCTCCCCCAGAGCTCCAGAGCCACAGTCCCCAGTTTCCCTCCTTTCTTTTACTGCTCCCCCTCCCCCCTAGGAAAAAGATTTAAAGGGGCCATGCTCTCTAAACCCCAAAGGGATTACATGTCATAAACTAAGCAAATATGGTTCCTAGAGAACACAAAGAACCTATCTTTATTGACAGCACTTCATACACTAGAACCTTACTACTCACACTAAGTAGTACCTTACACTCTGAGTAGCAGAGTATCTCCGTTTCTTTTAATTAGACTATTCAGGAAGTAAGGCACCAGTCAGTGTGACTGAGGGGGCACAACTGGTCCTTGTGTGTATATACCATTGAATGAGTCCAGGATGGCATGGCAAACTTAACACTGAATATCTACTTTACATGAGACCTATATTATTATTTTCATGTAGATTTTTGTATTTATTTTTTTAAATTATAGATGGGTGAAGTCTTGGCTTTACTGGTCTTGGGGTTCCCCTGAGACCTCTTCCATTCAGTTCCCCAAGAACTCAGTTCAACTCAAGTCATGTCACTCAGATTCCTTTATTTGGCATGCAGCAATGCTACACTGAGGTTGCTCAGACTCTAGTGTACAGGGTGAGTATAGGGCATACCACACATCCCAAGTTACACAGCAAACCTCTTCTTTTATATATAATTGTACAACACCTTGCATTTACTATACATTGCATCACATGTTTGGGGACTGGCATGGTCACTTTCTAGGAACCAATCCATGTACAGCACACGGTGTGTGCACGATTTACTCTTTACCTCATCTTATGTTCCAGGCTTATTTTATTCATTGTTATCTTGTCCATTGTAAATGGTTCCCTGGGTGTTCCCCCTTATCTTATCTAGTACAGATGGTTTGTTTCCAGCCTGCGAATCCACTTACCCCCCTAATCCTATCTCCCAAGAAATGAGGCCTCACTCATGTCCAATTATTCATGTCAAGCCCAGCCAACAGTTGGGTACATCTACACTGCGATAAAAGATCTGAAGCTGGCTGAGATAAGCTGACTTGGTCTCGTGGGGCTTGGTCTGCAGCACTATAAAATTACCGAGTAGATGTTTGGGCTTGGGCTGGAGCCTGAGCTCTGAGACCCGATGGGGGGAAGGTCCCAGAGCCTGAATGTCTATACTGCAATTTCATGGCCCTGCAACCCAAGCCCTGTGAGACCAAGTCAGCTGACCCAAGCCAGTTGCAGCCATGCCATGGGTCTTTTATCACAATATAGATGTACCCATTGATGTCAACGGCAAAACAACCATTGACTTCATTGCAGCCAGAATTTCACGAGTATGAAAAGAGGAAAAGCAATGGAAAAGTATTCCAATAATAACAAAATGCTGATTGTTCCATTAGTCTCCTTCCCTTGTTTTGCTACCAGGCATCATTGTTTTAATTAAGTACATTAGGCTTGAACGATGCTTAGAGGAGAATGGAAGTCTACTGAGCTTCCGTTTCCTTTGATGCATCCTGAAAGAACCATTATGAATTGAAACAGATGCCTGAGAGCATTATAATCTGAAGTTATTATCTGAGAGGATACCTTGTTACAATGAAATGTATCCATTTGCAGCATGGAGGTACAAGGAGGCAATTCTTTGATACCATATTTCATTTATATAATATTTTTGGCTAAACAACTACTGAGTACAGGAATTGTTAGTATGGAAGGTGCTGTTTTGTAGCAGAAAGATCTGTCATCACTCCTGTGGATTGACGGACAACTTCTAAGTTTCAGAATGTATTTTGAAGTCAGCAGTTACGGGTTAGATTGTACCATTAGCTGACCTAAATAAAGGGGTAGTGCACAACTGTACGTCCCAAGGGTAGACCAGCCAGAATTCCCCCTTGTTCCAACTACTTCTATAGCAGTAGCAGGTTACTTCCTCCTTTGCCTCAGGTCAGTTTTGCTGACGAGTATGTTGGGAATGAGTGATGTGAGGAGGGCAGAGCCAAGACTCTACCCATTCCCCTGTGAGGGATATCAAAATTCAGAGCTATTCCGGTCTGTGCCTGCTAGAGCCTGAGTCTGCTGACCCAGGCTTTGAGACTCGGGTTTTTCATTGCAGTGTAGACATACCCAGGAGACGCTGCTTTCCCACTGCTGCTTTGACCCACGATGCAGGTAGCTTGCACAGGGACAGAAGAGTAGGCCACAATCCTGTCTCTGTAAGGATTACATTGGAGAATGCAGATGCAGCTACTGGCTACTGAACTGCAGAGAGTGGTAATGTGTTGAATGTAAAAAAAAAAAAAAAAGCCAGCTGGGTCTTTAAGTATCATTCCCCCTTGTTTGAACAGTGAAATACAATGGGTAAATCTAATGTGACTGAAATCATAATGTCATCTAATTAGTTTCAAGCCCTAAAACAAAGATTGGTTTTAACATGCCTTTTAGAACTGTCATTGTATTCCAGTGTGCTGCTTGTATTCCCTTTAGAGAGCAGTATGCATATGAGTAAACTTGCGGATTATAGCAGCATTTAAAACATCTTCAGGCAATGAAAATCTGCTTAATGAGACAATTGGCTGATCAGGGGTTTGCACTTTCCTCATTAATTTTGTCTGTCCAAATTACCTAAATGGTATCTCCACTGAGGAGCATCAGTTGGAAGCTCAGCAAAGCCATGTCAGTGAGTGAGTGTTTCAGATGGATTTTTTTTTTGTAGTGGTTGTTAGAATTCCTGTCTCCTGTATTACATTTGTGTTTGAAGTTCAATAGATAACTTCAATTCAGTATGTTGCGCCAGCTAGAAACAGTATTTTGTTTTGTTTTGTTTTCAGGTATTTTTTCATGGGATAAAAGCCAAAGAGACAAAGTAAAATGTGCAAGTATTTTTCCATTAACAATTGTAGATATGGCTCAGAAAATAGAGGTGCAAGATTGATTAACATTCATGCCAAATACAATAAATCAATCAATAAACAAACCAGGGTGGATTAAATTATGATATTCAGTCAGTTGTTTAAAAGCGTAGCTGGAAACCACAGTAGCTTAGGTTCACAAGGCAACTGCACCACCAATATTATGCCATTTCAATGGAGTTCAGCACAGTCTGAAGCCTCTTTCTGGGTACTCACAAAATAGTTGCATATGGCAATATAATCACAAGGTTGAGTTGTTCTGCTCCTAGAAAGTTTCTCCAGATTCTTGACCTCCCATATTGTATGTGACTGTTTTTGGATTGATGAAGTGAGCAAGCAAGGTGTTGGTGGCCACAAACTGGAGGGGGGCATAGGTCCCGGTGAAATAAATGACCAAAAAGACTTTTGAGGCTAAGGGCTGGGTAGTTTCAGTTATGTATAAAATTCCCTGCTGCATCTCAGAATACACTTGCCAAAGGTGAACTAAGGACATACACTGGGCTTGATTCACTACTGCCTTGTATCGTATAAATTTTGTACACATGGACGAAGGCAGTATAAAGTTGGTGTGAATGATACTGCCAAGAATGACTTGAGCGGATCACTGCAGACTACTTGGCTCTGGGAAGAAGGATAAAGGAGTTTGAGGCGCAAGTGGTGTTCTCATCCATCCTCCCTGTGGAAGGAAAAGGCCCAGGAGAAACCGTTGAATTGTGGAAATCAACTAATGGCTACGCAGGTGGTGTGGGAGAGAAGGCTTTGGATTCTTTGACCATGGGATGGTGTTCCAAGAAGGAGGAGTGCTAGGCAGAGACGGGATCCACCTAACGAAGAGCGAGAAGAGCATCTTCGTAAGCAGGCTGGCTAACCTAGTGAGGAGGGCTTTAAACTAGGTTCACTGGGGAAAGGAGACCAAAGCCCTGAGTGTACGTGGGGAAGTGGGATACCAGGAGAGTACAAGAGGGGAGGACTCCTGCCTCATACTGAGAAAGCAGGACGATCAGCAAGTTATCTTAAGTGCCTATACACAAATGCAAGAAGCCTGGGAAACAAGCAAGGAGAACTGGAAGTCCTGGCACAGTCAAGGAATTATGATGTGATTGGAATAACAGAGACTTGGTGGGATAACTCACATGACTGGAGTACTGTCATGGATGGATATAAACTGTTTGGGAGGGACAGGCAGGGCAGAAAAGGTGGGGGAGTTGCATTGTATGTAAGAGAACAGTATGACTGCTCAGAGCTCTGATATGAAACTGCAGAAAAACCTGAGAGTCTCTGGATTAAGTTTAGAAGTGTGAGCAACAAGGGTGATGTCGTGGTGGGAGTCTGCTATAGACCACCAGACCAGGGGGATGAAGTGGACGAGGCTTTCTTCGGGCAACTAACAGAAGTTACTAGATCACAGCCCTTGGTTCTCATGGGGGACTTCAATCACCCTGATATCTGCTGGGAGAGCAATACAGCCCGTGCACAGACATTCCAGGAAGTTTTTGGAAAGGGTAGGGGACAATTTCCTGGTGCAAGTGCTGGAGGAACCAACTAGGGGCAGAGCTCTTCTTGACCTGCTGCTCACAAACAGGGAAGAATTAGTAGGGGAAGCAAAAGTGGATGGGAACCTGGGAGGCAGTGACCACGAGATGGTCAAGTTCAGGATCATGACACAAGGAAGAAAGGAGAGCAGCAGAATACGGACCCTGGACTTCAGAAAAGCAGACTTTGACTCCCTCAGGGAACTGATGGGCAGGATCCCCTGGAAGAATAACATGAAGGGGAAAGGAGTCCAGGACAGGTGGCTGTATTTTAAAGAATCCTTATTGAGGTTGCACGAACAAAGCATCCCAATGTATAGAAAGAATAGTAAATATGGCAGACGACCAGCTTGGCTTAACAGTGAAATCCTTGCTGATCTTAAACAGGGCTTTGGAGCTGTGCAGGCAAAAACCTGCAGCTCCACTACTCCAGAGCTGCTCCGCGCTCCAAAGCTCTGATCTTAAACATGAAAAAGAAGCTTACAAGAAGTGGAAGATTGGACAAATGACCACGGAGGAGTATAAAAATATTGCTCAGGCATGCAGGAGTGAAATCAGGAAGGTCAAATCACACTTGGAGTTGCAGCTAGCAAGGGATGTTAAGAGTAACAAGAAGGGTTTCTACAGGTATGTTAGCAACAAGAAGAAGATCAGGGAATGTGTGGACCCCTTACTGAATAGGGGAGGCAACCTAGTGAAAGAGGATGTGAAAAAAGCTAATGTACTCAATGCTTTTTTTGCCTCTGTCTTCACGAACAAGGTCAGTTCCCAGACTACTACACTGGGCAGCACAGTATGGGGAGGAGGTGACTATCCCTCTGTGGAGAAAGAAGTGGTTCAGGACTATTTAGAAAAGCTGGACTAGCACAAGTCAATGGGGCTAGATGCACTGCATCCAAGGGTGCTAAAGGAGTTGGCGGATGTGATTGCAGAACCATTGGCCATTATCTTTGAAAACTCATGGCAATCGGGGGAGGTCCCGGATGACTGGAAAAGGGTTAATGTAGTGCCCATCTTTAAAAAAGGGAAGGAGGAGGATCTGGGGAACTACAGGCCAGTCAGCCTCACCTCAGACCTTGGAAAAATCATGGAGCAGAACCTCAAGGAATCAATTTTGAAGCACTTCAAGGAGAGAAAAGTGATCAGGAACAGCCAGCATGGATTCACCAAGGGCAAGTCATGCCTGACTAACCTATTTGCCTTCTACGATGAGATAACTGGCTCTGTGGATGAGGGGAAAGCAGTGGACATGTAATTCCTTGACTAGCAAAGCTTTTGATACGGTCTCCCACAGTATTCTTGCCAGTAAGTTAAAGAAGTATGAGCTGGATGAATGAACTATAAGGTGGATAGAGAGCTGGCTAGATCGTCGGGCTCAACGGGTAGTGATCAATGACTCCATGTCTAGTTGGCAGCCGGTATCAAGCGGAGTGCCCCAAGGGTTGGTCCTGGGGCCGGTTTTGTTCAATATCTTCATTAATGATCTGGAGGATGGCGTGGATTGTACCCTCAGCAAGTTTGCAGATGACACTAAACTGGGAGGAGTGGTAGATATGCTGGAGGGTAGGGATAGGATACAGATGGACCTAGACAAATTAGAGGATTGGGCCAAAAGAAATCTGATGAGGTTCAACAAGGACAAGTGCAGAGTCCTGCACTTAGGACGGAAGAATCCCATGCACTGCTACAGACTAGGAACCGAGTGGCTAGGCAGCAGTTCTGCAGAAAAGGACCTAGGGGTTACAGTGGACGAGAAGCTGGATAGGAGTCAACAGTGTGCCATTGTTGCCAAGAAGGCTAATGGCATTTTAGGCTGTATAAGTAGGAGCATTGCCAGCAGATCGAGGGACATGAACATTCCCCTCTATTCGACATTGGTGAGGACTCATCTGGAGTACTGTGTCCAGTTTTGGGTACCACTCTACAAGAAGGATGTGGAAAAATTGGAACGAGTCCAGCAGAGGGCAACAAAAATGATTAGGGGGCTGAAGCATATGATTTATGAGGAGAGGCTGAGAGAACTGGGATTATTTAGTCTGCTGAAGAGAAGAATGGGGGAGGGAGGATTTGATAGCTGGTTTCAACTACCTGAAAGGGGGGTTCCAAAGAGGATGGATCTAAACTGTTCTCAGTGGTAGCAGATGACACAACAAGGAGTAATGGTCTCCAGTTGCAGTGGGGGAGGTTTGGGTTGGATATTAGGAAAAACTTCTTTACTAGGAGGGTGGTGAAGCACTGGAATGGGTTACCTAGAGAGGTGGTGGAATCTCCTTCCGTAGAGTTTTTTAAGGTCAGGCTTGACAAAGCCCTGGCTGGGATTATTTAGTTGGTGTTGGACCTCCTGAGGTACCTTCCAACCCTGATATTCTATGATTCTGTGAAAGACAATCAAATGAGGGTGGTAGCATTTCGCACTCAGTCTGCACAGGCGTAAATGACTATGCAGTGGTCAAAACAATGAAAAACTGGGATCACCACTCACATCTTGTTTTCAGCAAGATGAGGGGAACTCTGAGTGAACCCTTGCTATTCCATTGTCTGATTTTTCCCTTAAAACATGTAATTAATCATGGCCTCCTGATTTAAGGGCCTGTGTTTACAAGACTGGCCCCATCCCTGCTCAATTGCTTTAAATTGAGTATTGCTTATATTAGGAGAGAGACTGGCTCCTCTTGATTTCTGCCACGGAAGTGTTTGTATATGGGAACTTCTGCTGGTTCTTGTTTGCTTTCTTCTAAAGTTTATTCCAGGCAAAAAAATCTTTAGGTCACTTTTGAATAGGGCATCAAATTATTTCTGTCAGCAGAACCTGTCCTGCTGTGGATTTCTCAGATCCAGAGCTGGAGAATTACCCTTCTTTATGCAAAGAGGAGTTACCCTGTGGGTCCTGTCCTGTATGTCTATGCTGCAGTTAGAAACCTGCAGCTGGCCCGTGCCAGCTGAGTTGGGCTTGCAGGGCTTGGGCTAAGGGGCTATGTAATTGCAGTGTGGACACTCTGGGTTGGGATGCAGCCCGCACTCTGGGACCCTCCCACTATCACATTCCGGGACGCAATCCAGTGAGGGGTTGTGTCCCCACCTGCCCTGCAACCTTGGGTGCCTCACAGTGCTTTGCTGCTGTAGCACCCAAACAACATGCAGGTCACACATAGCTGCAGCCTGCCTGCACACTCTGGCTTCCACCAGACTCAGTTACCACTTGCAGGGTGACTCCCCAACACATGCCCAATCCCAGATTTTTCCCCAAAATCATGTGTTCTGCATTGTCCAGCCCTCTCCTGGATGGTCCAGATATTAGAGGTCTGTTGCCCCTGTTAAGGGATCAATGTACGACCAATTGCTACTTTAATTCGAGTTACCAAACAATTCAGTTTAAACACAACACTGGATTAATTTTGATTTAAGAATAAAACAAGTTTATTTAACAACAAAGAGAGAGGTTTTAAGTGAATACAAGTATAAGACATTAAAGTCAGAAATGGTTACCAGAGAAATAAAATAAAATGCTTTCTAGTGTTGAAACTTAACACACTAAACTTGGTTCAAGGTGAAATTCTTACCAAACGTTCCCAGCAACAGGGCTGACCAAATTCTCGGGTCAGAACGTCCAAAGGCCTGGTTTCTTTGTCTTCTCAGCTGAGAGAGAAAATACCCAGAGTCCAATTATAGTCCAGTCAACCTTTTAAATGCATTTCCCTGTAGGTTACTCCTAGATAAAGTTCCTTCCAGCTGTGAGAATGGAGGCATGCAGTCTTGTGGAAGAAAAGGTTCCATGTTGTTGTTAAAATGCAAATTGATCCGTTCCTGCCTCCCACCCCCACCTTCACTGCCAAAGACTGGCCACTTGACCTGTGATTGTCAACCAACTTTAATGACACCTGGCTAGAGACATCAGTTTGTTCTTTGTCTTTGAGAAACAGGTTTACCTCTTCCCCAGACTTGTCTGGCAAATACATTTCAAGTATAATTTCAGCTTATGTTCATATCTTTACATACATTTCACCAGAACTGACCAGCAAGTTATTAGTTTTCACATGATACTTCACAAGACATATTTTATACAAAGATTATTACAGTGGTGTGTAGGGTGTGAAAATACGGTTGCATTCGGTCACACTCACATTGCAGGGTCCTGGGGCTTGGGCTCTAGCCCAAGCCCAAAGGTCTATACCACAATTAAACAGCCCCTGAGCCCATGTCAGCTGGCATGGACTAGTCGCAGGTTTTTAATTGTCATGTAGACATACCCTCAGAATCAGTGGAAATAGGAATCAGTGTGAGTGTTAAGCTTATTGGATTTTTCTGCTCTTTCTGACAGAACAATTCAGAGGAATCAGAAATCAAAGACTGAGGGCCTTGTTCTCAGTTATACTAAGGTCCCTGTATGCCACTTTGGCAGTGTAAAGGGGTCTTATAGTGGATGTAAATTACATTTTGCATTCACTTTCAGGCCCCTTTACACTGTCAGAGTGACATAAAGGAGCTTGAATATAACTGAGCATTGAGCCTCTGTCCCTTTCTCCCACAACCCAATTTCCCTTTCTGTGGAATATTTTGCTTTTTCAATATAATTTTAGGTTTGGAAATTATCTTGGGGACAACCCACTCCAGGTCCTGGCTCTTTCCCCATATTTCTTAACGCTCTGCGTCTCTCTGTCTATCCTAGTAGCCAGTGGTATCACACTTCCCCCAATGGCCTTTATTATCTTGGTAATAGATTAAAGTTAAGTCTTTCGAATAATTTGTCTTGTCAGGCATTTCTATCAGGTTATGAACTTGAAAACTTTCCTAAATGGAGTTAAAACTGGTTGTTCAAAGTAAAATTTGACCTAATCATTGTGATAAATCATATAATCTCTTTCTCTAATGTATGTTGCCATGTTATCTTTTATGTAAACAGGGTGAAGACAAGAAAGTTTCTGAGAAAAGTCTTCATCCCCCAGTGTCCCCTTCCTCCGTACCCGATCATATGAAATGTAACATCCTTAAAGCTCAAGTAGAAGCTGCTTTTAGAGTGGGTGCCCAGGTGAGTACACCTTTTAATTTACCCTCTATATTTCCCCTTTCTAATGCTAGTCAGGACGTAATGTTTCATGTGAAATCACTCCATATTTTCCAAAGTCTGACCATTTCCTTAGGAAGTGTTGTCTCATCTCCCTTAGGTATCCAAAATGACATAAATTGCTCTCGATCTTTCCATAGGCCATCAGAACATCTAGCTACTTGCTGTGATTTCAGGGTGGTCTACAGAGTTCATTATTTCTGAACCATCTGCTGTTCATCAGTGCGTTTTTGGCTACAGCTGAATCTGTGAGCTTTCAGGCCTAATAATGTTTCATTGCCAAAAGGTTGGGAACAAAACAGGAGTTGAGCAGATGAAATGTGGCTTGGTTGATTCCCTTTCCCGCATCCCTTTCAAACCCTAAAGCCTATAGTTTTTCTGTTCATAGAGCAGTTTGGAATTTTGCTGATCATTCATTTTTTATTTTTGATTAAATATTGTATTTTAGTCCTCACCCTGCATGGAAACTGTGATTTATAGATGGTGAACATCATATTTGGATGCCTAAATATTGATTCCAGAATTCTTTAGACATACAGGTGTGAAAATTTTAGCCTATGTACTTTTGTGCTAGTTTGTTTTTCCAGTCATCCATTCGAAACATTAACATTCCATGAAGTTATTTCAAATTCAGAGTTTTCATGGATAGATCCATATTCACAATCTATGATTTGTGTTACATAAATACAACATATAGCCATGTGACATAACTGTTTTCAGCTATGTAACAAATAGATGACATGAGTGTAATGATATTATTTCTTCTATTGAACTTTCTTGAAACCTAGACTATTCCTATGTAATTCTTTTGGAATGTAGTTAGTGAAATAAGGATAATATCGTCTTCCATAACAAGAAAGAAAGAAAAGAAATACAAGGGAGAGAATCCTATCTAGGTTATTGAATCCTGTCATTAGATACTTCTGTTACTTTGTGTGTGTGTGTGTGTGTGTGTGTGTGTGTGTGTGTGTGTGTGTGTGTGTGTAATCTCCTTTGGATACACACTATTTTACTACTTCCATTACTTTGTTTCTTCCATGGTGACAGGTTTCAGAGGGGTAGCTGTGTTAGTCTGTATCAGCAAAAACAACGAGGAGTCCTTGTGGCACCTTAGAGACTAAAATTTGTTTGGGTATAAGCTTTCATGGGCTATAACCCACTTCATCAGAGTGGAGTGGAAAATACAGTAGGCAGGTAAAAATATACAGCACATGAAAAGATGAGAGTTGCCTTACCAAGTGGGGGGTCAGTGCTAACGAGGCCAATTCAACCAGGGTGGATGTGGCCCATTTCCAACAGTTGACAAGAAGGGGTGAACATCAACAGAGGGAAAATTATTTTTTATAGTGACCCAGCCACTCCCAATCTTTATACAGACCTAATTTGATGGTGTCAAGTTTGCAAATTAATTCCAGTTCTGCGGTTTCTCGTTGAAGTCAGTTTTTGAAGTCTTTTTGTTGAAGAATGGCCACTTTTAAGTCTGTTATTGAGTGTCCAGGGAGATTGAAGTGTTCTCCTACTGGTTTTTGAATGTTACAATTCTTGATGTCTGATTTGTCTCCTCGTTGTTGTTTTTTCTTCCGATACTAACATGTCAGGTCAACTTGCCCTCCAAAGAATTTTCTTGTAACAATCATCTTTGTACATTTCTCATTGTTGTTCCCTGGCAGAGTTTTCATCTGACAGTTAAATTGCAATTCATGCAGTTAAAGCCATGGAAGTTTAAGACCGCTAAACCTTGGTTATTCAGTTTGCTAGAGATTTCTAGAACAGGCAGTGTAAATTTTATGATGTGTTTTTGAAAAACAGTTCCGTCTTCTCTGAATCTGATATTATGCCAACTATGTTATATTACAGTATGTTTCCTGTTTGAATGTCTCTATTCTTGCCATTCTTTTTCATGCATACACCATGCCTTTGTATCTATTTCTCAAGGATGTTGCCTGACATGTATTTGCGTTTTCTCCAAGTATGCTTACAGTTACGTTCAACTGTGCAGTTATATGCACATTAACACTGTGTGTTGACATATTCATAGTAAAGAATTTTTCATTATTCTGATTGTTTGTAGCTACACAGAACATTTGTGAAACACGTTTCTTCCATCTCTCCTGTTCTGCTCCCCCACCCACTCCCTGGAGGCTTTCTAAGTTACATCTTCCTGAGTTGTTTTTACATATATGTAACATTATATTCTTTTACTGTAGTTACATTGTAAGCGGGTATCAGAGAACAAAGTACGTCTGCAAGTCTTTTCTTAATGTAGACACATTTCCCCAAACAACTTTAGCACTCACTGTGGATTAAATATTAATCTGTGTTCCAGGCCTCATGAGAGGAGATCATATGAAATTCCAAACAGAGGGAGAAGTAGCATGTGTTGCTGGAGACTATTGACATAGTGCAGTTTGAAAATCATGTAGCAACGGTTGCCTAAGAAGGATAGTCCAGTGATTAAGATGTTGCCTTTGTCTGAGGAAATCCAAGTTCAGTTTTCTACTCTGCCACAGTTCCCCGTGTGACTTTGGAGAGGTGTGTCATAAGAACATAAGTATGGTCATACTGGGTCAGACCAAAGGTCCATCCAGCCTAGTATTCTGTCTACCGACAGTGACCAATGCCAGGTGCCCCAGAGGGAGTGAACCTAACAGGTAACAATCAAGTGATCTCTCTCCTGCCATCCATCTCCACCCTGTGACAAACAGAGGCTAGGGGCACCATTCCTTACCCATCCTGGCTAATAGCCATTAATGGACTTAACCTCCATGAATTTATCTAGTTCTCTTTTAAACCCTGTTATAGTCCTAGCCTTCACAACCTCCTCAGGCAAGGAGTTCCACAGGTTGACTGTGCGCTGGGTGAAGAACTTCCTTTTATCTGTTTTAAACCTGCTGCCCATTAATTTCATTTGGTGGCCCCTAGTTCTTATATTATGGGAACAAGTAAATAACTTTTCCTTATTCACTTTCTCCACACCACTCATGATTTTATAGACCTCTATCATATCCCCCCTTAGTCTCCTCTTTTCCAAGCTGAAGAGTCCTAGCCTTTTTAATCTCTCCTCATATGGGACCCATTCCAAAACCCTAATCATTTTAGTTGCCCTCTCTGAACCTTTTCTAATGCCAGTATATCTTTTTTGAGATGAAGAGACCACATCTGTATGCAGTATTCAAGATGTGGGCGTACCATGGATTTATATAAGGGCAATAAGATATTCTCCGTCTTATTCTCTATCCCTTTTTAAATGATTCCTAACATCCTGTTTGCTTTTTTGACTGCCGCTGCACACTGCGTGGACGTCTTCAGAGAACTATCCACGATGACTCCAAGATCTCTTTCCTGATTAGTTGTAGCTAAATTAGGCCCCATCATATTGTATGGTGTTATTTTTCCCAATGTGCATTATTTTACATTAATCCACATTAAATTTCATTTGCCATTTTGTTGCCCAATCACTTAGTTTTGTGAGATCTTTGTGAAGTTCTTCACAGTCTGCTTTGGTCTTAACTATCTTGAGCAGTTTAGTATCATCTGCAAACTTTGCCACCTCACTGTTTACCCCTTTCTCCAGATCATTTATGAATAAGTTGAATAGGATTGGTCCTAGGATTGACTCTTGGGGAACACCACTAGTTACCCCTCTCCGTTCTGAAAATTTACCATTTATTCCTACCCTTTGTTCCCTGTCTTTTAACCAGTTCTCATTCCATGAAAGGATCTTCCCTCTTATCCCATGACAACTTAATTTACGTAAGAGCCTTTGGTGAGGGACCTTGTCAAAGGCTTTCTGGAAATCTAAGTACACTATGTCCACTGGATCCCCCTTGTCCACAGGTTTGTTGACCCCTTCAAAGAACTCTGATAGACATGATTTCCCTTTACAGAAACCATGTTGACTTTTGCCCAACAATTTGTGTTCTTCTGTGTGTCTGACAATTTTATTCTTTACTATTGTTTCAACTAATTTGTCCAGTACTGACGTTAGACTTACCAGTCTGTAATTGCTGGGATCACCTCTAGAGCCCTTTTTAAATATTGGCATTGCATTAGCTATCTTCCAGTCATTGAGTACAAAAGCTGATTTAAAGGACAGGTTACAAACCATAGTTAATAGTTCCACAATTTCTTCCATCTCTTCTGATCTGCTCCCCCGCCCACTCCCCAGAGGCTTTCCAAATTACATCATCCTGAGTTGCTTTTACCTGTCTGTCTGCCTCAGTTCCCTGCTGCACTGGGGTATTATGAAGATAATTAAAGATTGTGAGATGAATAGATGCTATGGTAATGGGGCAGTGTAACCACCATAGATGGATGAAGATCTGCAGCAGAGGAATCTACCCATCCAGGGGGAGATAGAGAGCAGCACATCCTCCACCACCTAGAGATCAAAGCCAGCATGGAGGGGAGGGGTGGTGTTGCTGGGGAATAAGCTGTCTGTCTGGTATGCAGGGAAAGTGGGCTGAGTGTTGTTTGATCACTTAATTTCCCACCTAAGAAGGGAGAGACAAGTTTGCTGCTTCTTCCTTCCCAAAGGAATGGGGGTAGGGAAGTAGGGCAGCAGCCAGGTGACTCTGAAGAGGGTAGTACAGACTGACTACCCAATATGCCAACCAGACCAGTGCTGTGTACAGCAATGGTTCCCCTCTCCACCTTTCTACAGATAACTTTAATCTCTTTGAGGTGGGAACCAAGATTACTGCTAGAGGATCCTTTAAGTGGACAGGGAAAAAGTGATCTTTTCTTTATTGCAGACCACTTTGGACAGCAGTCTTATCCTTCCAGCTCCCTGTGCTCTTCCCAAGCCTATTGTCTTACTTCTCTCTGTCTCCTAGTCTTACTCTTGGCTTCATCCCATCTATCAGGCTGTCCAGTAAACTTTAAATCATATCTCTTTCTTCCTCTGCCACGCACCTTCTCATCTACTTCCAATCTCTTTTTAAATCCCACATCTTTAGGAAGTCGCACCTCCTTCCTTATCATCATTCACAAACCCCAGTCCCCTCCTACTTTTGATCTGCTGTCCAATGTCTTCTCTTATTTTGATGGTAAGCTCTTTGGGGCAGGAAATATATCTCGTCTATGTTCTGTAAAGCACAGGACAAATTTACAGCACTATACATAGGTTTCAAGCAAGAGCAGCCTGTCTTTGTCATCTACAGCATGTGCCTCTTCTCTCTGTTTACTACGTAACATCACATGCCGGTGAGTTGTTCTTTATCCTAGAAGCAGAAAGAACAGAGCTGGTCTCTCTCACTCGCGTACATACACGTGCACTCTTTATCTAAAGTGAAATGTTTTTTAAAAGTCTGAGATTGACATCTACCAGAGGTTGGTTTTAAAAAGTCCTAAAAGATCCTTTACCTTTTTGAGCTCCCCATCAATGTACTGTACTTTAGGAGATTTTTCTGGACATCTGCATTGTCCAGTTAGTAACAGAAGTATCAGCGAAACAGTCGCACTAATGGGACACTGCTGGAACTTTCCACTCATCTAGACTAACTATTTAATTGTTGTTTGTAATATTTGTAATAATTTCCCATTTGAAAAGAAAGGAATATTTCAAATACCAGACACCAGTTCCATCAGAAAATGACACCTTCATAAAGGCACCCGCTGTAGTCAGTAGAACAGGAAAGCTCTTCATTAGTAGTTCCTGACAATGGGGTGGGGGTGGGAGGGGCAGATGCAAGAGAGGAAAGGCGGAAGGAAGAGAGTTTGGGGATGGAAATGCTGATTTTTGATTCATTCAGATCAGTATATTCATGGCAACTAGATACCATGGGGACAGGTGCCTTAGAAACACTGAAATACATAGTTCCAATCTCTGCAATTTCAAACATAAGTAGTGAGGGTGAATTATACAATACAGTTTGAAATAGGAGCTGAAAGGGGCGATTTGCACTCAATTTCCATTCTGCAGTCATGAAGAAGATCTGTTTATTTCTTTCCTATATGGTACTTTTTTATCTTTCCTCAAAGCTGTGACACTGAATTGGAGATCTAAAACTCATCTGTTTATGGTACAGATTACTCACAGTTCTGCATAAATGTTAGAGTTCTGGAGCAGCAAGAAACTAACATGAATGAGTATGTTTATTCTGTGAAGAGAGAAATATTTCCATACAGAAATGTTAGTTTGAGAATCAAGCTGCAAGGTGTGGTGGAGTAGGTCTGAGTGTGTGCAGATGCACGCTTTAACTGGTGAAAAATGTGATGAACGCACACAAATTGTGGAAATTTAGGCTGTGGGTTCCACAGAACACTCAGTGCAGTGTCTGTATTGCGATAGTAAACCAGCACTCTTTCACAACACACCCTTCAAACTTCTTCATGGGCGTCCAACACTTCATAGCTGACAGACTGCAAATCACATGCTCATTTAAGAAGGAGACGTATGAAACCAGCAATGAAGAGCTGCATGAATACAAAAGAACAGCTGTGACGGGTTGGATCACAGAAACCCCCTTGGGAGCTGCCACCTAATGTGCCAAGACTACCCCTGCTTCTGTTTCCCCTGCCAGCTCAGGACTCCAGCACCCTGTCTTGCTGAGCCAGCCACTCCTGTCTGGCTCTAACACAGACCCAGGGTCTGAATCACTTGTCCCAAAGCTGCAGATTTACCTGAAAACAGCTCACAGTAGTGTGCTTGTCTTTAGCACTCAGATGCCCAACTCCCAATGGGGTCTAAACCCAGATAAATCCGTTTAACCCTGCATAAAGCTTATGCAGGGCCAATTCATAAATTGTTCGCCCTCTATAACACTGATAGAGAGATATGCACAATTGTTTGCTCCCTCAGGTATTAATACATACTCTGGGTAAATTACTAAATAAAAAGTGATTTTATTAAATACAGAAAGTTGGATTTAAGTGGTTCCAAGTAGTAACAGACAGAACAAAGTAAGTCACCAAGCAAAATAAAATAAAATGCGCAAATCTATGTCTAATCAAACTAAATACAGATAATCTCACCCTCAGAGATGTTTCAGTAAATTTTTCTCAGACTGGACACCTTCCAGGCCTGGGCACAATTCTTTCCCCTGGTACAGCTCTTGTTCCAGCTCAGGTGATAGCTAGGGGATTCTTCATGATGGCTCCTCTCCTCTTTGTCTTCTCTCCCACCCCTTTATATATCTTTTGCATAAGGCGGGAACCCTTTGTCCCTCTGGGTTTCCACCCCCCCTCACTGGAAAAGCACCAGGTTAAAGATGGATTCCAGTTCAGGTGACATGATCACATGACACTGCAAGACTTCATTACTCACTTGCCAGCACACACACATACAGGAAGACTCGCAGGTAAATACAGCCATCTGCAGACAATGGGAGTCATCAAGATTCCAAACCATCCTTAATGGCCCACACTTTACATAATTACAATAGGCCCTCAGAGTTATGTTTTATATTTCTAGTTTTAGATACAAGAGTGGTACATTTATACAAATAGCATGATCACACTCAGTAGATTATAAACTTTGTAATGATACCTAACAAGAGACCTTTTGCATGAAGCATATTCCAGTTACATTATATTCACTTATCATATTTTTATAAAACCATATAGACTGCACAACGTCACACCAGCTACCGGCAACATTAAAAACCCTTACAGTTTACATGGCTCAGTGCTGAAATGGAGGGATTGATCAGAGGAGTTGTCAATATCATGAGTCACCAAGTCGTTCCTGGCCCAGCTGATGGAGGATTCTGATTGCTATGCATACCCAGTTCGGCCCAAAGCAAATCCTGATTTTCTTTAGCGTTAAATACAGACTCCTGAGCAAACTTAGAATTACCTTAACTGGGTTTTTGTCTCTTGGCTGAAAAGGTATATGTGTTCTTATCCAGTGTGCCTTCCACAACAGATGCTTATTTTCTCCATTAGTTTTCACTTCACCTCCTCTTCCCCCATAGGCAGTCCCAACTCCTTGGGGCCCATAAGTCCATGAAATTACAACAAGAGTGAATCTGATGTCTTATCTCTAACCTAGAAGAATATATTCAGATCATATGGCAGTGACTTCTTTGGGGGTTGCACATGATGCTAGAATTTGGTACAAAGAGAGTATTAAAACTTGTTCACAAGTTTATATCTATGCAATATTTTTACTGGAGATTACCTTATTCTTTTTTCTCTCCCCCTTGCCTCTAAAAAAATGTACATACCAATGATGTAGTTTTGCTCAGAGATGTGTATTGCCAGTCTATGGGCTAGGACATAATCTTAATGTAAATAACTAAGGTGTGAAGTTGACCTGTGCTAACTAGCCTTGCCTAGAACTACGGGAACATATTGCACCATTGGAGATGTATCTCAGAATTTGTTTTGATCGTATTTCATGCTACATTTTGTTCTGTTTGCTACAAATGCAAACGAAAATGGGATCCACACATTATTTAAGGTAGCAACGGAGTACAGCTGAGGTGACACTCATCAGTGGCTTTCCTAGCTATATGTTTGGTGGGCCTTTGCCTTTTCATCATGTTGTCCTTTCAGGAGTAATTAAACTGTCAATTATTTGTAAAGACTCTTCAAGGTTGCAGTGCCCAAAGAAGTTGATGTATGTGGTTTTCAAATTTTCCCCAAAGGCTGCCGCAAGGAAATATGTTGCATTACTAGCTATATGATCTGGGTTTTAAGTGCTTTATTTACTTCTGGAAATCATAATAAGGTCACAAGAGAAAATGAGTTTGGTACAGGAAAGATACTGGAGGATTTATACTCTTATGTGAAAAATAATAGGACTTGGATAAATATCTCTGGATGCCTGGAGAGTTTCCTGCCTTTTGCTAGATGGCTACTCAAACATTGTGAAATGATGAAAATTTCAAGAATATCAGTCTGTCCTCCATCATGGATTACATTTTATACCTAAGATT
Organism: Chrysemys picta bellii; assembly: GCF_011386835.1. Lineage (NCBI taxonomy): Eukaryota > Metazoa > Chordata > Testudines > Emydidae > Chrysemys > Chrysemys picta. The sequence continues at coordinate 113,712,971 of NC_088792.1, read as the reverse complement.
TGCTTGGAAATAATGCAAATTTGCTGATATCTTCTTGGTCCTCCTTGTGCATATTGCACATCCCTGCATAATTTGACAGTCTCAATTTAAGAGACCCAGAACAGGAGAATAACAGGTCCAGGCTGAAGTGCTGTGCCTTAGGGGTGTGTGTGTTTATATATTAGAGAAAGAAGTTTGTATAGGCCTCTTTGCACAATGTCTTGCTAAAGCCATTGCTGTTAGTCACCCACTTGGATGAGCAATACTTTCACTCTCAAATTCCAAGCTAAGTAAAAAGAAGCAATTGTTGTGATACTCTCAACTCCTACTCCAATGAATGTGACATCACATCAGTTATAATCGTTCATAACAATGGAATTTAAATGGTTATAATTCAAATTGGCTATATTCTGTCTGTCAAAGGAAACAGATTTGTTTAACTTTAAAAGTGAGTAGGCTGGAAATAAAGGGAGGCAGAGGTATAGAAAGATAGGGCTTCAGGGAATGTGGGATGGGGGAGCATCATTAGGTGGAATACAGTAACCATTATAAGGGAATCAGCAACTCTACTCAAAAAGGAGTGACAAAAAATGATGACAACAACTAAATGGTACAAGTATTATTTTTTATTATTTGCCATGCAATAGCACCTGGGAGCCCCAGTCATGGATCAGGATCCTGTTGTACTAGGCAGTGTACAAACACAGAACAAAAAGCTGGTTCCTACCTCAAAGAGCTGATCGTGATGCTATTCTGATCACAAAGGAAGAGTCCCACCTGCTAAAATGTCCCACCAACACTGCACCAGGGTTTTCCTTGGAGGCTTCTTTTCCCAGTGACCTTACTGCTTAGCTTATGAAATATAATGAGATCATGGTTGGGTACGTTAGCAGTGAGTTGAAAAGTATCCCAAGCGCTTCGGAGTTCCTCGGTTTCATTTCAGACCGGCAGATGTGCAGGGGGAAGCATTTTTTTTCAGTCAGAGCCATTGAGCCATTGCTATTGCTGTCCTTCTGCTTGGAGGATTCCAGCAATCTGGAAAGGGTGTTGCTCCCTCTCCCTTTTGCATAGTCAGGAACCTCCAAAAATCAGCTTTCAGAACCTTTTCTCCCCCAGTCAGCAGCCTGACTGCCTTTGAATGGGATCAGGTGCTTCAGTCAACCTTTGGGCTGATTCATGAAGTCAGAAGGGGAAAACAAGATGTTCCTTATGTGGAACTGGCATAATGCTGACTATAATGCCTCTTGTGATAAAGAGGAGACAGGAATAAGGTGGTGTAAACACAAAGGAGATTCTTTGTTTAGGAAGCTGAGCACACACATACATACAGTATAGCTGTTGTGAACAGGGATATAGGCAGTCAGACCTAGTGGTCAGAGCAGCAGTGGTCGGACCTAGTGGTCAGAACAAGAGTCAGGAACTGGAGGTCAGAGATAAAGACAGAGTTGGGAGTCAAGCCGTGAGTCAGAGTCAGGAATTGAGCCGAGGGTCAGAGCCGGAGTCAGTAGCCGGGGTGGGCGTAACAGCAGGATGTAATCAGGAACAAGACAGGCAGGGAGAAACAGGACATGAAGGCATGACTCCGGAATCAGACAAGACAGCAGAAGCCAATAAAGCAGCTAGCCGGGATTCACAACTTCCTGTGCCACCTTCTGGCTTAAAGAATGACTCTGGTTGCAAGTCTCCTCCAATTGGGACCATTGTGGGCAGTGCCTATGATGAGCTAGGGTTCATCAGCCCAGACTCCCTCCTGGTATCCGCTAGCTGCCAGGTGTTGTCTGTGGTATTAGGGCTGCCTGGGGACCCGCGGACCTGAGTTCGAGACCCACAATGTCTCGCAGTAGCTCACTGGGTCGCTTGCTTGCCTGCACTGCAGTGTCACCCTTCAGGGTCTCCTGTGCCTAAGTCCTAGTCTGAATTAGTCATAGAAAAGACTACTGACTACTGCGGTGAACCTTGTGTGCTCCTCCGGCCCCTCTCCATCACAGTCACACAGCTTGTAGGTGGATCCTCAGCCCTGCACAATAAAGAGTCCATTCAGGGGCTGTATTTGACACCTCCACAGGGGACAGTCTTCCCTTTAAAAGACAGTGGAAAAGATCACCAACATAATGAGGAAGCTCAGGTTTATGCAGACTCTGTCTGCTAGGCAAGTCCTACAGCTGCTGGGAGACATGGGCTCATTCCCAGAAAGCACTCCCAACTCCTCCTAAGAGCTTTCCTACATCAGTGGGATTCTTAGACGAGCATTAGATATTGGATTCCCACTCTCCCTCCACCTCCAGGCTGTGGTTGAGGATCATCCTTGTGCTTAGAGGAGAACCTAAAGAAGGGCACGTCATAAACCCTGGTTCAGCAGCAATGGGAGCAGTGGGTGGTCAGCATCTCTAGAAATCAGAAGCGTAGAATTTAGTGAAATTTAGGCCAATTGCTTCAGCAACTGGAGTCTAAGTTTGGTGCTTCTTAAGCTCTGGACTTCTCCCTTCAGCATCCTCATTTTGGCTCTCAATAATAGTAGCTTTTCTTGGCAATCACTTATCTGTGGAGAGCATGCAAGCTAGTGCCTCTGTCCTGTCACTTCCTTTGTCTTGTTTTTTCCCCAATGATAAAGTAACTTGTTGCCCTGTTGGCAGTTTTAGCCAAACCATTTTTCATTGAAATCAGAACATTAATTTCCTTTTTCTTTGCCCTGGGCCAGTCTCTGGTAAGGAAAGAGCCTGGCATTCTATGGATGGCATTAGGATCCATAGTGTCAAAGAGCGTGGAGTACTGGGTTCCCTATTTCTCCTAAAATCTGGCTGCAAGAAGGGCCAGGCTGTTTTCCTTTTGGTAATAATTAAATGGATCTCACTGTGTCCAAAGGAAGCGTGTGTACCAGATGGCTTGCCATACCCCACAGGCATTAAAGCTCATTTCTCTTATTAGTGTGGCTGACTTCTGGGCAGAGAGAGAATCTGCCTCAGTGGAATAAGTCTGCTGAGCAGCCACATGTCACTGCATTTCTGCCTTCATACATCATTACTATGTGGTTGTCAGAGCCTCTGAGTTTAGTAGTCCACAGGGACCTCTCTGGCTAGTTGCTGATATAAATTTCCCATCAGATATTGGGTGGTTCTAAACAAAACTCCTTTTTCAGATTATTGGGTGTCCCTGAACAGAAAGATGAATCTTGGTCATAACATTTGCATTTCTTCCAGGAGCTCCAACAATCTGGACACTCCAATGGGAATTTTACCTTGTAAATAGTGCTTGTTTCAAGTTATGGGTTAGATGCTTTCAGATGCGCTGAGGAAGTTGCTCGCTGGTTAGTGAGGGTGGTTTGCCATGTAAAAAGGAAACAAGGCCAAAAGCATTCTGTCAGCTGACTGATTTAGCTACCTGATCCTGCAAAAACAGGAGCAACCCAGTTTCCAGACTGCGGGAGCCCTTCTCAGTAATATAATTTACAGGTAGAACTTCTTTCCGGGTCTGTTCTTCTACAATACCCACTTTCAATATTTACTTTCTATCCCATAGAGCATAAAATAATAATGAAGAAGATGAAAATAATAATGAAAAAGCCCTCAATATGTAGAAAATAGTGTTTAAGAATACTCCTTTTTCCTGACCTTCCATTAAGCTGGCTCCATGTTCCAGTGTAGATCCATGCTGGAGAGGTAGCAATGGCCTTGGGATTAAGGCTTCATCTGCACTTGGAGCTAGAGCTGTGATTCCTAGCTTGTGCGTGTATTCTTGTGCTAGCTCTCATCGAGCTAAACATAGTATTGTAGCCATGATAGCATGGGCAGCATGAGCAATGTCATGGACTAGCCGCCACGGGTCAATACACAGGGGGTCTGGGCAGGTTTGAACTCGTGCCAGCTAGCCCAGGCCTCTGCTTACTGATACTACCCTACTATTTTTAGCATACTAGCTCACTGAGAGCAAGTATGAGTATGTCTACACAAGCTGTGAATCACACCCTTAGCTCCAAGTGTAGATGTCATCTTACTGTCACAGGATTGGGGGAAACCATTATTAGCCAGTAATATTCTGGATCCCTCCCACAGCTGGCTAAAGGTGACACTCATCTCATATTGCTGAAGTAGATGGAATTCTAATAATTTCATTTGCCGTTATAATTGCTGACTTTTGTAATCTTCCTATGCTCCATTCTCAGTAATAGTAGAAAACTCTGTTTTCTATTATTATGTTCAAGTGCGTCTTAAAATTCAGGTCACTCCCCATTTTCAATTTGGTAATTTTAATATTGGAATAAAGTAAAATTTGTGATTTTTAAAGAGTTGGTTTGTCAAATAGTAAGAAACTAGCTAATTATCATTTCACAATGCACATGATTAAGATATTATCATTTGGACAGAAGAGACTGTGTTAAGTCTCTGACAGCTGCATTCATATTTTCAACATTCAGAAATACTGCAGTTTTACGTGAAGCATCACCACCTGCCATAAATATTAAAGAGCAAAGTACTAACTTCTGAAACCCACCTACATTAACTGTGATTCATTTTTCCCCCTCATTCCCTAAAGAAAAACATTTTAAGGCAGAGCTCGATTGTGAATATATAGACCTTAAACACAACCTCACGACAGGTTGTAGTTTGAAAAAAAACCTAAACATTTGAAAGTCAGAAATTTAAGAATTAATTTTGCTATGTCCCATACCCACCCCAATTGTGAACCACACATGTAGTGTAGATATTTTTCTTTAGAAATCTATAATTAACCTATAAAACTGATTGGAAATACTTAGAGTGCTCCAAGTATAAAAAAACATATCTACATGTTAAGTGTTGTTGTTTTTAATAAACAATAAAAAATTAATACAATAGGTAATATATTGTATGCACTAACTCCTCTCTATCCTTTAAATACAGTAGGTAAAGTCATTGACCCTCTAGTCTACTATAGATATGGAGATACTCTAGTGTTTGTAGACAGTATTAGTAGAGTGGATGGGGACCAGGTACAATATTGCGCTGGTGATATGTGGATATTGGAGTCTTGGATCTACATTGACGAGTAATAAACGGCTAAGTCAAATTAGTTGCTGTGTTGCTTTGTCTGGCAATTTCATTTAAGCAATATTACGTCTATACATAGTTGTTTTTCCAGCATTTGTAAACAAAGTATACAAGAGAGACAGGTTTTGGCTTGTAGGGGAATGGTGGATTGGAGAGCTTTTTGTGGATTTTATGTAGAGACTAATTGTTTGTAGAGGTATTACTTTTTCTATTCATTTGTCAGTGTCTGAAGAATTGAGATTTGGCGTGGTGATTCTAATTAGGCTGTGGATATGCAGGTGGAAATAATCTGCACATAGTTTAGTTTTGGGGAGGGGTTAAATAGAAGAAAAAGGGGTATGTTTGGTTTCAATGGTTCCACTACCTATGCTCAAATATTTTATGGAATATACATTTATATCTGTGTTTTTCCAAAAAGATCATCTTCCCACAATACTATTCTACTGTGCCCTGTATTCGGCAGCTGATCAACTTTTAAATGAATCTCAACAGAAGTAAATGGAAAACAAAACAATTTGTAGAAATAGTTATATAGTAAATATATTGTACTATAACATGCTATAAATCTATACCATACTATAAAACTATAACTATGTACCATAAATATATTGACATTATACTAAACTATGTCTCTTTCCTTTAGCAGGTGGGGAAAGAAGAGACACCATTTGTAAATACCAGTAAGGCCTCCAGTCTGCAGGACCCTAATGTAAGGTCTGTTACTTCTTGTTTGTAGGGAAAACATCAAATAAATACATTACGTAGTACAACATTTTCAAAACGCTGCCTACAGAATGTATGCCAAAATCCATATATACATATGTCAATTACTGCGTGAAGTCTGGCAAGCAGCAACCTGATTATACAATATATATTTTTTTCAAACTACAGCCTGTAGTGAGATTGTGTTTAAACTGTGTGTCTAAGTATAGACAGTCTTCAAAATCTCACCTTCAAAATTCAGGCAGGAGAAAGACTTGGAAAGATTTGTGTAGATCATTTCAGTTTTGCAAAGAGGTAAAAAATATGTGTAAGAAGCATAACCTTTAAGTCGAGTTTACTAAAACTCAGAGTATCTTTAAAATATAATCTCTGTTTTCTGTATTTTGAATCTGATTTCCACTCTGATGCAACTTATCGGACCACTGCTGTTTCTAAATTAATGAAATCTTCAGCTGCTGCTGCTACTGTTGTTATAATATTTGTATTATTGCAGTAGCGGCTAGGAACCTCAGTCACGGACCAGGACCCCGTTGTGCTAGGTATTGCACAAACACAGCCCTTGTTTGCTGTTCATGTTTCTTTCTGTTTCCTGGAAGTATTTTAACAGTGGAAAAGGGAGCATTTGTTTTAATGCACAGAAAATGTGTTTCTTTGGATTTCTTGATCTGCAGGAAGGGCTGGTTTGGATTGCATTTTTGTTGCACTGGAAGCTGATTCTTCTCATAGGAATTTTCCTTTTTCAGATAGCCATTTAAAAAAGTGTCATATTTTAATGTTTTGTTTGAATCCCAGAGAATACATTCTTAATATAACAGGTTTTGGGTTATTTTTAAAAAAAGAGGACTTTACTGTGTGGGATACACCTCTACCACAATATAACGCTGTCCTTGGGAGCCAAAAAATCTTACCACATTATAGGTGAAACTGCGTTATATTGAACTTGCTTTGATCCGCCCAGCCCCCCCGCCCCGGAGCGCTGCTTTACCGTGTTATATCCAAATTCATGTTATATCGGGTCGTGTTCTATCGGGGTAGAGGTGTATTTGGAAGCATGCTGCCTTTACATGAATGGTAGTAAGATCGTTTTATTCATCATCAGTGTCAGAAGGTTCGCTCTCAGAGCAGTTTCAGACCGGAATAAATTGATGTACAGTATAGTCCTCAAGCAGGCTGTCAAACAGCTAATTGTGGTAGCTTGTTGAGCTTGTTGGTTACTTCATTACAGAATTATCTAACCTTTTCACCTGGAAGAATGAACATATTATTTCAAAAAGCTCATGGGTCCCCAATCAATAGTTCTATTTCCCTAGGCTCAGGCAGAACTAGTTGAGCACCTGTCCTGCTCTCTCTTGGGCTCTCTCAGTCTGGCAGGATTGCAGGTGATGAATCAAGCAGAGGTATTCTTTTCTCCCTTTCCTCTCCCCTCCCTTGCGGTGCAACATGATGCCCACAGGAGGAGCTGCTGAGCAGATACAATAAGAAAGGGACAGCAACTGGTCAAAGCACTCCCTGCTCACACCAGAGCTGCTCCTGGCACTGATGGGGACCTGGTAACCCCACCTCCTCTCAGTATTAATGAGACTGATTCAAACACTCAACTACATAAATCAGAGGGCAAGACATATTCATAGTCAAACATGTTTTCTTAACAAAGTCACCCTCAACAGCTACAGTTCAGAGCCTAGTGGGCCACAGGTTTGGACACAACTGCGTTATTCTAATTAATTTGGACATTATTGGGGATACAAATAAAGTATCCCACTTACTGCCCTTCTCTGCTTCCCTCTGTAACTGTGCTCTGTTCCCTCCATTTCTGTAACACGTTTTTCACCACTGTTTTCCTTTCATCTGAATATACAGTACCACAATACACGCCCTTTACCACGTCAGTGCCACTGAGGAAATTGTGCCAGCAGAATATTTTACTTAGTGTTGCTGGGTCTCTTGTGACATTTTGCTGTTTTTCTTGAAGCCTCAGCTTCTGGCGTCATGTGAAAGCTGAGATTCTCATGTAATTAAAAAAAAAGTAAGTTACCAGCCCCCGTGGCTGCGAAGAAAAGCTTGAAAACGTGACCCCTAAATGCTCAAACAATGAAGGCAGATAAAAAGAACCCAACATTTATTATCTTAAAGTCTCATGACTTTTTGGAGCCTGAGTCGTCATGTTTGAATGCCTGGGCCTGGCAATACTGCACATACCAGATCAGGCTATTTGGATATATAAGGTTTTTAATTGACAGCTGAATCGATTTTTCAAACTAAAACTCCTTCGGAACCACTTTGTACTTGTAAAATGCACATTTGGACCCAGACAATACCCCATTCCACAGGAAAGCCATGGGGCAGGAAGTTTTGGGAGAGGAATTGTTTCTGGGGAATCCCCTGGCGCAGATCCCTCATATCAACCCAATGGAGGGGTTGCCCTCTGTAGAAAAGTTTGCAGGGCTAGCCCTCAAATCTGTCAGATTTCCAGGGATTAGCACAGATCCTTTGTGGGGCGGGGGTAGGTAGGAAGGTAGGGTCCTTGGAATCGCATTAACAGGGAACCCCTAGCCACAGTGGTGCCTTGCTCTATTATTTTTTGCAGAGGTTCTTGGTGGAGCCAGAGAGTGGGAGGACTCACATCCCCTGTCCCCACCCCCAGCTCATGCCCATGCTGCTCAATCTTCATCCCTCTCATATGGATCCTAGACCTGCTGACAGGCTTCCATGAGGTCAGGAAGGTGGGGTAGAAGAAGGTAGACCCCTGGCAGGGGAGGGTTGTGCCTTAGGGGCATCTGATTTCCCTCCCTCCACAACACACTTTCCATGCAATCAGAAAAGGGGACCACATGCAAAGGGCTCCCTTCAAGTACAGTTTGGGGTGGACAGGGACCAACTTGGCCGTGCCATGGTGTGACTGAGTAAACATGGAACCCCCAAACGCCATTTTAAGTCACTTTTAAGAGTAGAACTACACATTGAGTACTCAAAGCCGATTCACCTCAGTTATGTAGTAATGACCATTCCAATTCTTTAAATCAATGACTACACTACAGACCAAATATCATATAAGTAATTTCCAAATAACCACAAGTTTGGCATAAACATAAAACTGAGAATAATATCAAAATATAATTTAAAGCTAACCTGCCGAGGAAAAAATGGGGTGGGGCTGGAGGGGTGTTTTCTGTTTGATGTTAACCTGTATTTTAATTTCATTTCCTTTCACTGCTTCTTTCTGATGTATGGCTTGAAAGGTTTTTTGTTTTGGTTTGATTTTGAGGGCTGGGGGTCTCCTTTTCTCCTGTTATATTTTTAGCATGGTTTGGCGGGTCAAACTGCCGTAGAACCTGGTTCAGACATGACTAGTTTAAATCCAAACTTAAGCTTAGTTATTAAATTCAGTTCTTAGGCCTATCTAGTGGGGATTTATTCTGGAAATTTCTGTATGGTAGTTCAGAAAAATCTGAATATTTTGTTACTTAAAAAACAAACTATATACATGTTTATAAAAGCTCTTTATGAAATACGTGAGTTTTGCAAACTCCTTGAGAATAGGAATCCTGAGTAGGAGATTACAGTTATTTACTGCCCATTACTGATCCTGGGCTTTCTTTTCCTGCTCTCCCTAAGGTAGCTAAGGAGGGAACTAGTTAATCAACACTCTGTAAGTGTCCATGTTGTTTTTATTACATCCACTGCCTCTTTCTACTATTGATCAACAGATGTTGCAGACATGCCTGTGGGATCTGGCAAGGTGGATGGGATTGATTTTCTATGGCTCTATTTTTCCTTTTCTGGGAGGTCAGCAGGAGGTTGGTGTGGAATAATTGTTCATCCACCCAACGGACCCTCTCATCTCAAGACTGAAAAGAATTCCACTCAGGCAACATACGTCTGGCTATTATGAGACACAGTGAGAGGGTTTGGGCTATGGTGCCATCTGTATACTCAGGACATTCAACTCTGCATTTCATTTTCATCAGATCCAGATGGTGCCTCTTTCTTGTTTACCTACCCAAGGCATTGACCCAGATTAGAATGAGTTCGCTGATGCTCTGTCTGGATAGAACAGAGGTGATGTGGCTTAGTGGGATGAATCCACTAAAACAATTTACTTGGACTGTGGCTATATTCAATATATTGGTAGGTTCATAGAATCATAGAATATCAGGGTTGGAAGGGACCTCAAGAGGTCATCTAGTCCAACCCCCTGCTCAAAGCAGGACCAATTCCCAGCTAAATCATCCCAGCCAGGTTGTAGGTGTAAATAGCAAATAACAGAAATAACTGGCAGTAATGGGGAATTTTAACTACAGATCTGTTGGAAAAGTAATAAGGCAAAACACAGAATTTCTGGTACATTCTTGGAATGTATTGGGGACAATGTCTTTTTTTCAGAAAGTGGAGGAAATAACCAGGGGCGCAGCCATTTTAGACCTGAGTCTGGCCAACATGGAAGAATTGGTTGCAAATCTCAAGGTGGAAGGCAATTTGGGAGAAAGTAATCCTGAAATGAAAGATGTCATGATCTAAGGCAGGGATTGGCAACGTTCGGCACGCGGCTCACCAGGGTAAGCACCCTAGCGGGCCAGGCCAGTTTATTTACCTGCTGACACAGCAGGTTTGGCTGATCGCGGCCCCCAGTGGCCACAGTTCGCCGTCCCGGGCCAATGGGGGCGGCAGGAAGCCGCGGCCAGCACATCCCTCAGCCCGCGCCGCTTCCCGCTGCCCCCATTGGCCTGGGACGGCGAACCGCGGTGAGTGGGGGCCGCGATTGGCCGAACCTGCCACGTCAGCAGGTAATTAAACTGGCCCGGTCCGCTAGGGTGCTTACCCTGGCGAGCCGCGTGCCAAACGTTGCCGACCCCTGATCTAAGGAAAGGAAGGAGTGAAAGCAGCAGAATAAGGACAATGGGCTTCAAAAAAGCAGACTTGGACAAACGCAGAGAATGGGTTGGTAAGATCCCATGGAAAGAAAATCTAAGGGAAAAAAGAGTTCTTGAGACCTAGCAGTTTCTCAAGGAGACAATATTAAACATACAATTGCCAACTATTCTGATGTGAATAAAAGATAGAAAGAGCCATATTAGCCTCGTACTATTCTATCAGGAGCTGTTTAATGGCCTGAAAATCAAAACAGAATCTTACAAAAAGTGGAAATGTGGGCAAATTGCTAAGGAGGAGTACAAAATAATAGCACAAACATGTAGTGACAAAATCAGAAATGCTAAGGCACAAAATAAGTTACACTTAGCAAGGGAAAGAAAAGGCAGTAAGAAGAGTTTCTATGAATACATTAGGAGCAAGATAAAGGTGAAGGAATGTGTAGGTGCTCTGCTTAGTGAAGAAGGAGATCTAATAACGGATGACATCAAGAAGGCTGAGGTGTTTAATGTCTGTTTTGCTTCACTCTTCATTAAAAAGGTTAATGGTGACCAGTTACTCAACACGATTAATATTAATGACAATTGGGAAGGAATGGAAATCAAAATAGGGAAAGAACAGGTTAAAGAATATTGAGATAATTTAGATGTATTCAAGTCAGCAAGGAATGATAAAATTCATCCTTGGATACTTAAGGAACTAGCTGAAGCCATCTCAGAATTGTTAGTAATTACCTTTGAGATCTCACAGAAGACAGGTGAGGTCCCAGAACACTGAAGATGAACAAGCATAGTACCTATCTTTAAAAATGGGAACAAAGAGGGCCGGGGAATTACAGATGAGCTAGTCTACCTTCAATACCTGGGAAGATACTGGAACAAATTATTAAATTTAAGTAGATCCATTATTATTTGTAGGTACCTAGAGGACAATAAGGTTATAAGGAATAGCCAGCATGGATTTGTCAGAAACAAATCATGCCAAACCTACTAATTTCATTCTATGTCAGGCTTATTGACCTAGTGGATAGAGAGAAGTAGTAGTTATGATATATCTTGATTTTCATAAAGCTTTTCACACAGTCCTACCTGACGTTCCCATAAGCAAACTAGGGAAATGTGGTCTAGATGAAATTGCTATAAGGTGGGTGCACTTGTTGAAAGACCATACTCAAAAAGTAGTTATCGATGGTTGCTGTCAAACTGGGATGGTGCATCTAGTGGGATCCTACAGGTATCAGTCTTTGGTCCTGTACTTTTGAATAGTTTTATTCATGAGTTGGACTATGGAATGGAGAGCGTGCTTAGAAAACTTACGGATGATACAAAGCTGGAAGGGGTTACAAGCACCCTGGAGCACAGGATTAGAATTCAAAATGAGCTTGAATTGATCTGAAATTAACAAAATGAAATTCAATAAAGTGCAAAGTACTTCAGTGAGAAAGGAAAAGTCAAACACACAACTACAAAATGGGGAATAACTGGCTAGACGATAATGCTGCTGAAAAGGATTTGCAGGTTATAGCGGATCACAAATTGAATACGAGGCAACAATGTGATGCAGCTGCAAAAAAAGGCTAATATATCATTCTGTAGTGTATTAACAGACTGTCATATGTAAGACATGGGAGGTAATTGTTCCACTCTATTCAGCACTGGTGGGGCCTCAGATCACACTAGTACAGTGTTCTACTCTAGGTGTCACATTTAGAGAGAGATGTGGAAAAATTGTAGAGAGTCCAGAGGAAAACAATAAAACTGATGATAGATTTAGAAAACCTGACCTGTGAGGAATGGTTTAAAAAACTCTGCATGTTAAGTCTGAAGAAGAGAAGACTGAGGGAGACTTGATAGTCTTCAAATATGTTAACGGCTGCTATAAAGAGGGTGGTGATCAATTGTTCTCCATATCCACAGAAGGTAGGACAAGAAGAAATGGGCTTAATCTGCTGCAAGGGAGAATTAGCTTAGACATTAGGAAAAACTGTCTCACTATCAGGGTAGTTAGGATCTGGCACAGACTTCTAAGGGAGATTGTGGAATCCCCATCATTGTAGAATCCCCTTTATAAGAACAGATTGGGCAGACACCTGTCAGAGATGGTCTAGGTTTTTTGGTCCTGCCTCAGAGTAGGGGTTGGATTTCATGACCTCTTGAGGTCCCTTCCAGCCCTTTGTTTCTGTGGTTCTATGTCTACCCTGTACCGGAGAGGCCTGCAGTCTTCGAATTCCTTATGAATTCTAACTTCTCCCGGGTTTGCAGTGTCAGTAGCAGTTTTTCCATTTCTGATACCAAAGGGTTACAGTCTCTGCCTGTTGATAAAAACTGGATCCAGCCAGTGAGGTGGCAAAAAAGCAAACAGGATGTTAGGAATCACTAAAAAAGTAATAGAGAATAAGATGGAGAATATCTTATTGCCCTTATATAAATCCATGGTCCGCCCACAACTTGAATGCTGCGTACAGATGTGGTCTCCTCATCTCAAAAAAGATATACTGGCATTAGAAAATCTTCAGAGAAGGGCAACTAAAATGATTAGGGGTTTGGAACAGGTTCCATGTGAGGAGAGATTAAAGAGGCTAGGACTTTTCAACTTGGAAAAGAGGAGACTAAGGGGGGATATGATAGAGGTATATATAATCATGAGTTATTTACTTGTTCCCATAATATAAGAACGAAGGCCATCAAATGAAATTAATGGGCAGCAGGTTTAAAACAAATAAAAGGAAGTTTTTCTTCACACAGGTCACAGTCAACCTGTGGAACTCCTTGCCTGAGGAGGTTGTGAAGGCTAGGACTATAACAGGGTTTAAAAGAGAACTAGATAAATTCATGGAGGTTAATTTCATTAATAGCTATTAGCCAGGATGGGTAAGGAATGGGATCCCTAGCCTCTGTTTGTCACAGGGTGGAGATGGTTGGCAGGAAAGAGATCACTTGATCATTATCTGTTAGGTTCACTCCCTCTGGGGCACCTGGCATTGGTCACTGTCAGTAGACAGGATACTGGGCTGGATAGACCTTTGGTCTGACCCAGTATTGCCATTCTTATGTTCTTATCACTGTGGGAACTTCAGCAATTGCTTACATGGACAAGTAACATTAAGACCCGAGAATATTTTTTACTGATGATGCCCACTCTTCCCATAATAAAGTAGCCCTTATAAACATCAGGAGGGGAGCAGAAAAACCCTTTATAATATTTTAATGGAATTAAAACAAAATTCAGGGCATGCTATTTAAAGAGTGCGGCATCAGAAATTAAATATTTTGAAATCAGTCTGTATCAAAACTTCAATTGAGAGTGTCACCTTAAAGCATCCTAGTTCATCAAATACAATGTGATTAGAACAAGGGTTGTCAAACTGTGGGTTGGGACCCCCAGGTGGGTCATGGCCCTGTTTTAATTGGGTTGCCAGTGCGGGTGTTAGACTTGCTGGGTCCTGGGGCCGAAGCCCGAGCTCCACTCCTCCGGGGCCAAAACCCAAGCCCAAGCCCCACTCCCCTGGGGCCGAAGCCCAAGCCCGAGCTCCGCTGTCCGGTGTCGAAGCCGAAGCCTGGGGGCTTCAGCCCTGAGTGGGGGGCTCAGGTTACCAGCTCGCTGCCTGGGGTTGAATCTCTTGGGTTTTGTCTTTGTCCCTTCCCACCACCACCCAGGGTGGTGGGGCTCAAGCTTTGGCCCCGGGGTGACGGGGCTCGGGCAGGCTCAAGCTTCGGTCCCCCCTCCGGAGTCATGTAGTAATTTTTGTTGTCAGAAGGGGTCGCAGTGCAATGGAGTTTGAGAACCGCTGGATTAGAGTAACTTTGCCAAAGAGTCCATATACACTGACAGTCTATGATTATGTTACAATGATTTCTGGCCCATATCCTTGCGGTGTTTGTGTTCTAATGCTATGGTAGGCCGCCCAGTCTCATTTGTAGTAATGAACAGCTGAAAGAGAGGCAAATATTGTAATCCGGTTCATCTATGGTTAATTTTCAAAAAAGCCTTAAGTGATTTAGGGCCATATTTTAAAGGTATTTAGGTATCCCCTGATTTCAGTGAGAGTCAGGCACTTAAAATATCTTTTAAAATATGGCCCTGAGATCCTAAATCCCATTTTCAAAAGTGACCTAAGCACTTAGATTCCCAGTGACTTTCAATGTGACATAAGCTTCTAATACACTTAGGCATTTTTGAAAAGTTTACTTATAGAGAATTACAAGCACAGATCTTCTCTTGATGATGTAAATGTGCAAGATAGATAGCTTTCCATATTTATCCACATCATAACATCTATAGAAGGGCCATTTTGTTCCACAGTCTGGAGTAGATTCTCATCCTTACTCATGCTGCATAGTAGATCAGTGCGGATATTTGGATGGTAAAGTTTGGAGATAAAATTAGATTTTCCTTTTCTTTTGTACAAGCCTAAGTCTACAAACTTTTTCAAAAGAAAAAGAATTAGCTTAGAATTAGCACTCTGGCATGTATTTGTCTACTGCTTACTTTTATCTTGTTTATGTCACTGTTTTGTATAATCAGTTGTGCTAGACTATGTTGTACTGTTTTATCAGATGAAGGCTTTTGTAGTTCCGGGGACACAGCTTCTCTCACAGATAAAGGCAAATGACTGTATTTCAGTTTGGAGGCCCACATCCCTTTTCAGTTTTATTTGGCCACCAGTGCAGTATTACAGTTTGAACTGTGGGGCCCAGTGCTAGGGTTACCATATTTAAAAAATAAAAAAAGAGGACACTCCACGGGGCCCTGGCCCCGCCCCTTTCCCACCCCCGGCCCTGCCCCAACTCCACCCCTTCCCCACCCCAACTCCGCCCATTCCCCGCCCCTTCCCCAAAGTCCCCGCCCTAACTCCCCCTCCTCCCTCCCAGCCACGCGAAAAGGGCTGCCCAAGCGCTACCGGCTTCACGGTTTGCCGGGCAGCCTCCAGACCCTGCGCCCCCGGCCGGCGCTTCCCCAGCACAGCTGGAGCCTGGGAGGGGAAGCGCCCAGCCAGGGGCTGGGGTCCGGAGGCAAGGGGGCTGCCCCCCCTTAAACAGAGCCAAAGTCTGAGTCCGGGGAGAAGCAGAGCAGCCGCGGGAGAGGAAGTGCCCGGCCGGTATTTTTCCTGGACATGTTCGGCTTTTTGGCAATTCCCCCCAGACGGGGGTTTGATTGCCGAAAAGCCGGACATGTCTGGGAAAAACCGGACGTATGGTAACCCTACCAGTGCTGTCTTTTACGGTGAAGATGGCTGCTAAACAAGTAGAGCCACTCGGTGCCTGTGTGGAAGCAAAAATCCAATAACAACCTAAGGGGTTAAAGTAGTAAAAAGCTCTATTACAAGCAAAGCAAATTTTCACAATATAGAACTCCGCAAGTATTCGAGTGCTGTGCATTAAGACTACCAAGCACTGGGACTGTTTTGTTTTTGTTTTGTTATTTTAGGTATGTCACCAAATGTAGCTTAGATTTCTGCTATGCTCTCTGAAAACATTACAGATAGATTCAAGCAGAATTGACACAGCTAAACCAAGCATCAGTTCAGCAGGGCTGCCCAGAGGATTCAGGGGGCCTGGGGCAAAGCAATTTCAGGGGCCCCTTCCATAAAAAAAAGTTGCAGTACTATAGAATACTATATTCTTGTGGGGGCCCCTGTGGGGCCCGGGACCTGGGGAAAATTGCCCCACTTGTCCCCCCCTCTGGGCGGCCCTGCAGTTCAGTGGGCTGTGTTTTCTTGAGGTACAAATATCAAAGTAATTCATGAACAGGGAGAGGTGAACTGTAACAGTCCCAACTCAAGACCAGGGTTGAGAGAATAATGCACCACAAATAATGTATCCAACCAGTTTTGTTTTTCTTTCTGCTTGTGAAATGTAGATGAGCAGATGACAACTTTCTCCTGCTGTTCAACGTTATCCAATAATGTTTGGGCCATTATAAACACTCTTTGGAATAAGAATGAACAGGATTCTGAGCATATTCATCGTTGGTGAAATTTGCAACCGTGCACAGAGAGAGAGAGCACAATATGCCTCTTTTAAGTCCTACTTCAGCTCTGTTTGAGGACTTAAGTGATGCATAGATCTTGCATTGGGCTTTTGTTCATGTGTGAATTGCACTTATGTGTTAATTATGATTGGGCAGCCAAGTCATATGGTATTGTTCCTGCTTCTTGATTTGAGAAGTACACTAATGCTTGTGGTGCAAATACTTGCATATGCAAATTTAAAATTCCTTTTTTGCAAATACCCATGCAAGTATTTCTGTGAACATTTGTGCCAGTCAAAAAATATTGTGTGAATGTTTGAAGAAAGCAAACAATAAAAGGGAAAACTCATTTTAAAATTTCTGATTTCTGAATGATGGCTGTAGCATACATTAGTAGAATGCCCTGATTTTCCAACCCCATGACATTGGGCATTTTTTTGCAGGGCATCTAGTCTAGCTGAATATATGCACCTTAGATCCTTAATTGAAACATGACAACATATTGCATTAACAAAAAGGTACGAGGATACACAGTGCTTACTGTGTGGTTTACCACCATCTTGTCTGCAACTCCTATGCTAGTCTGGAGAGATTGCCCTGCTAATGAATTAACTACTTGGACATGGCCTATAGTCCCCTGAGCAATTATTTTAGCATCTGCCATAGCAGATTCAATTTGGCTAACAGTTGCTATAGCTCTGTGTAGAGTTAGTTCTGGCTCAAGTAGTAATCACTCATGTATGCATGGGTATAGCTGTTTTTGCCACAAGCTGGCTTCTAATCATCTCTTCGGACATATCCCCATAATGGCATGTAACAACATGTTCCAGTAAAGTAGCAACATATCAGTCAGTGGATTCACCCATTTTTCTGTACGCTTGGTAAAAAGTGGATCTTTCTATTTTCACATTCACTTTAGCCATGAAAAAATTATATAAAACTGAAACTGCAGTAGCTGTAGCAATTCTCAGGAAGGAGAAGCGTATGTATTACACTCTAGTGTTCAGTACGTGGACATGGTAACTGCAAGGCTAAATTCTGGACATCTCAGTTACCAGCAAGCCTACAGTTCTCAGGAGGCATTAAATTGGGGAGAAGGGGAGGAGGTGGGGGAGTGCAGTTCTTCCTCCGCTAATAGCAGAGGCAGGACTCCCAGTCTTCTCCCCAGCTTTGGAGAGCACTGTGATGTCCGCACAGCTCCCCCTCTTTCTGGGTTGCTTCTCCTCCATCTTGTTTCAATCTATTTTAACCCCTGATTCTCAGTCATATAAATCCAGTATAGAACAGGCTTACTAGCACAGGGTAGATTTCCAAGAGCAGGTGACATAGGAGAGTAGCAATATTTGTTGCCAGGAGCCTCTAACCAGGAAAAAGAGATTGTACTCCAGGCACACATATTAGTATAGTAACTCAAGTATGCTCCAGTTTGATCTTTATCATCTTTCAAGGTAAATTCTAAACAGCACACTAGCTTACATGTGTGTCACAGACAAATGTGCAGATGACTGATAGAGAAATGCACATTGCTAACAGACTCCAAACCCTGGTATGATCTCGTCAGATCCACAGATTATGCACGATTTGGATTTAGGATTTTACTATTATTGGAACCTATTGTGTAGTATTGGAGTGAACTAAAAGGGATACACAGATCATCACATCCCTAGCTGGGGAATAAACCATCTTGAACATGTTAAAATGCTGTTGGGCCTTTTAGGAAGATTTTACGGTTTACATTGTTCCAAATGGGATTATAAAAATAATTGCAATATACCCGAGGAAAGAGTCCCATTAGCTATGTTTGGTCATTACACTTATCATATATAACAAGAATAAGTATTGTTGGCTGGTGATTGTCATCGTCAGTAGTCTGACATGCTGGATGAGTACTTGTAGCAAAACACACTGGTTTCAAGTTTGCAATACTGAAATCATTTTACAATTGGTTTTGGACATTTTTGTGACTGTGGTTGTATTCCTAAAAGGTATTGGAATAGATTTTCATGTTACTCCTGCAAATTTGGGACTGACTTGCTTGGGGGTTGTGGCACATTGCATGGTAAAGGTTAGAGTTCTTTCATTTGCTGAATTTACTCCATGTGGTCAGGAGGGTTAAGAAAAGCCATTTTGGCTCATTTTCCGAGAAAGAGGTGCTGTGTCTTGTGTGCTTTCTCTTGGCCATTCAGAAAAACTGTTGATGGCAGCAGCACTAAGGAACATCTATTTTCAGAGAGGGCTACGTATACCCTCCCCCCAGACACCCAATGGATTTTCAAGGGAGCAGTGGTCCTTCTTCCCCTTTTTGTGGGTAATTCCCTGAGTTTAAAAAAAAAACACACAAAACAAAAATTCCACTGTGTGAAATCATATTGACACCCACATGCTTCAGCAACAGGGCTGCAAACTTTAGATCCACTGCACAGACCTCTGGCTCTTAAGCAAATAGAGTAACTGATAGCAGTAGGCGGTTGTCCTCCTCTGTGTGGACCTGGACTATCAGAGGATGAAATAGTGGGTTTGTGAGTGGTTTTCACCCATATTTGCTCACAACAGAGGAATGGTGAGATTCAGAAATCTTGGGGTCTATGCCAGGTTCTGGAGGGAGTGTGCTTTAGAGGTCACACACTCTTCTGCCCTGTTCCCTCCAAGCCTTACCTTTTCTTCACCCGTGACCTCCAGACTGATCCAGTTCTTTATCTCCCTTCGCCCAACTCCTTGTGCCAATCCTAATTTTCTCACCTAGCCAATCCCCATCTCCAACCCCTGGCTTCTCATGACCGTTCCAGTCTCCTTGCCCAACATGTCTCAGGCTTCCCCTCAGGCCAAGTCCCAGTCTTCCCTTCATCCAAGCTCCTCATCCCCGTCTCCCCCAACCCAGCATTCTCATCCAATTGTCCTTGTCTCCTTCCTCTCCCATGTTCAATCTGTGTTGAAACTTTCCAAAACGATTCACCTTGAGGCAGACAGGCAGCATGGGAAATTTCAGCCCCAAATGATTAAAGTTTGTTAAATTGTAAGCAACAAAAACCGGGGTCTTATAATGGGAAGTGTCTGGTAACCAGCTCTGCCTATAATGTGCTTTTACTTTTTGGTGCTGCTGGAGCTCTTTTGTTAAAGATAGTATATTTACAGTTCTGATTATTTCACTAAAGATTTTCCAAAGACTGGATGTAGATAAATACTAACATATTTTTCATCACCTACTACATTTTAGTCTTCATTTACCCTCTACTGTTAGACACACTAGATTACTTGGATATACTATAATTAACCGGGTGTACTTTTTTCTTTTTATTGATACATTTTGAAAAATCACAACCAAAATTAATATTGACAAAGTAAGTTTCATATAAATTCTAGTTAAATGCCAGGCAAAGTAATATTCACATATATCAACATAAGTGCTTCCATTTCTGGTGTAAGTCAATGAAATATAAATGAGGATCCATCGTCTAGTCAAATGTTTCCATTGGCAGATCAGCTATTTTTATTTCTGTCATTACTATCACTTGATATTGTCTCTCATGTGGTGCATTTATTGACTAAACTATTTATTTTCATGGTAACATGCTTTTGGATTTTTATCAACAGTCTGGTATGCTCAACATGCCAAATGGTTCAGCATTCGTCTGTGAAATTCTTTCAAGACCAACTGTTGCATTACCTTTGTTGATCCTTATTATCCAAATTATTTCATCTTTGATAAGATTGCAAATAGGAATATTCTTCTTGTGTGGGTGAAGCTACTACAGTCACCATCTGGTGCTCTGCATATTCATTTATTATATTTCCTTTGCAAATCTTACAATCCAAAACCAATTAAAACTATTACATTAGGGCTAATTACATTAGGAACTGTATAACATGAAACGCAAGATGAACTGTTATATCTCAGTGCTGGGCTGATGTTAGTCACCAGAGAAGAGCGGGGAAGAAATATAAATTATGTCAAGTTGTGCAGAGGTTACTTTGTGTGGGGAAAAAAGTACTCTTACAAGATTCATCCACAAAATAACCTCTGCTCATGTGAGTTATCAAAATGAGATGCCATTCATGGATTTTGTAGAACATTTAAAGGGCATCTCCGCTCCACTGGGCTCTTCAAGCTTGGCTCTCCTTTGGTTGGACTTGAATATGCCCATGGGCTCCACTAGGCTTTTTGGGCCTGGCTACTTCTTGACTGGGGGGGAGGAAATAAGAGGTGGTATCTACCAGATGTTACCCTCTTCTGGCACCAAATTCATGGTAAGTTACCCATGGTAAGTTGTGCAGATCTGTGATCCTCCCTCTCCTTTCTTATGCATTAGGAATGTAATAATTAACAATACTAACATTTCTGTTATCACTAAGCATCTGAGTTACATCCCCACTGAGATGGATGGTTAAGTGTACACCTCTGAGCATGTAAGCTCTCTGCAAACATACATAGTCATCTCTGCATCAGTTCCACTCATTTCTGAGCATTTCTCTGCAATCATAACAGCTACAGACTTGTTTAAAAAAAAAAGAAAGAAAGAAACCTAAATTTCTGGAGAGCATAACAATCTCTTCAGAAAGGTGCCAGTCTGCTGTACTGATGCGTACCAGCTGTTTCTGAGCTCTGAAGTTGCATATGCTGAATCCTATTTAAGACCTTTCATTGATAGATTTGACTATCTGCAGCCTTGAAATTTTTCTTGGATGCTACATTTAACAGTAGCCTTCCAAGGGGAGCAGTGGGGGCAAAAAACCTAACTGGCTTCAAGACTGAGTTGATAAGTTTATGGAGGGGATGGTATGTTGAGACTGTCTAGAATGGCATGTAGCCAATTTGCGAGTACTAGTAGCAAATATCTCCAGTGACTGGTGATGGGACACAAGGTGGGGAGGGCTCTGAGTTGCTACAGAGAATTCTTTCCCAGATATCTGGCTAGTGGGTCTCGGTCATATGTTCAGGGTCTAACTGATTACCATATTTGGGTCCAGGAAGGAATTTTCCACTGGGTCAGATTGGTCGGAGACCCTGGAGGGTTTTCACTTTCCTCTTGCAGCATGAGGCATGGTTCACTTTAGGGTGACCAGATGTCCCATTTTTAAAGGGACAGTCCTGTTTTGGGGGACTTTTTTTTGTATAGGCACCTATTACCCCTCAGTTGCTATCTGGTTGTCCTAGCCCACTTGCAGGTTTAAACTGGTGTAAATGGTGGATTCTTGGTAACTGGAAATCTTTAAATCATGATTTGAGGGCTTCAGTAACTCAGCCAGAGGTTATGGGTCTATTACAGGAGTGGGTGGGTGAGGTTCTATGGCCTGCGATGTTCAGGAAGTCAGACTGGATGATGGTGATGGTCCCTTCTGGCCTTAAAATCTATGAGGTTTGAGTCTGAGCATCTCTTAGAGAAACCAGGAACTGAATCCAGATATCCTAAATCCCAGTCTGGTGTCTTAACCACGAGACTGTACTTCTCAGTTCCAAATTCCCCCAATAGTGAGTGCAAGGCAGTTATGGACAGCTGGTTTCTTCAGGTCCAAGAATACAGTCATCCAGATAAATACTGTGTAGATCAGAAAGTTCGGGTAGATCAAAAGTGGAGCTGGTTGAAAAAAGTGAGTTTTTTTCCATGACAAATGTCACCATTTCCTAGCTGTTTTCGTTTCATAGCATTCAGAGTGCCCATTTTTGTATGTTTTTCAAAACCCAGGTTTTGGGGAAAAAATACATTTCAATTACCATTTTGGTTAAAACGTCAATAAAAATATATCATGAAAAAAATTGTGAAAAACTAAAAATGTGGGCAAAAATGGTGTTGAAAAAAGATGATTTTAACAGGAAAAAAACCAAAGCAAAACAAACCTTTTTTTTTCTTTGAAAAAATTTCAATAGAAAAAATGCAATATGTAGCTAAATATCCAACATCAGCATAGTTCAAATTCAGCAAGGTAAATTAATAGGTTGATCGTTTTAAAGCCAGAAGCCATTTTTGTGATCATCTTCTCTGATCTCCTGCATAACGCAGGCCACAGAACATCACCTAGTAATTTTTGCATCAAGTCCGTAACTTCTGTTTGAATTACAGCATATAATTTAGAAAAAAATCCAGTCTTTACTTGGACTGCAAGTCATGGAGAATCCACTTACTTAAGCATGTTGCTTGATTTCATTATCAGGTGACACATCCAGTTCTTTCTTTCTTTCTTGCCTTCAAAGAGGCTTCTCATATCTGCTTAATTACTTTCAGTATTATAACATTAACCAGTTAGGGTACCGTGTACTGTCACACTGTCTGGTGTGGCTCATGACCGTGAGTTCCAAGCTCAGGGCAGACTCTAAAAAAGCAGGGCAGACAACCCAAACTGGTGGTATGTTCTATAATTAGATTTCACCAACTCAGTAATGAGCGTGATCTCCTAAAGCACTAATACAGAATTACCACAGAGTCACAGACAGTCCCCTTGGCATTCCAGCCTATCTTGCCACCCAGGCAAGGGGGACTATGTGATAGATGGTCACTTTACAACAAAAAATCACAATAATATTCAGGTTGTTCACAGTCCCAAAGGACCAGACACTTACTCCTGGTCAGTTGTACTCAGATCTCAAACCGAAGACAACACCTATAGCCAATCCTGTAATTAGGGTGACCAGACGTCCCGATTTTATCGGGACCGTCCCGATATTTCCTTGTTTGTCCCGCGTCCCGACCGACATGCGGTCGGGACAACCGGACAAACAAGGAAATGCCCCGAGCCTCGAGCCCGGAAGTGCTCGCGCCCCCCCCCCTGCCCCGACTCCGCCCCCTCCTCCCCCGATTGGCTCCCTCCCCGAATCCCCGCCTCTTCCCCGGGCTCACCATTCCCCCTCCCTCCACAAGCGCTGGAGGGAGGCCCGGGAGACTCAGAGGCAGCGCGGGGCCGGGGTGAGTAACAGTCCGGCCTGGCCCAGTGCAGGCAGGACTCGGGTGGTTGGGAGAGGAGGGGGGCGACCCGCGGGGCCAGGCGACGGGGGAGGAAGCGGCCATGGCGCTCGGCGGCTCTGGCGCCCCCGAACCCCCCGAGCCGGGGCCTGCAGCAGCGCGTACGCTGGGCCCAGCCCCTGGCTAGGCACGTCTGGGCTGCCCAGCTGGTGCTATCGCGCGGTGGCCCCGGGGCGGAGGCATCGGCCGCCCAGCCCCGTTCGTTCCCCTGCGGGACGGGGGGGCTGGGGCCTGCTGCCCCCACTCCGGGGCCGCCGCAGGATAGCACCAGCTGGGCAGCAGCCCAGACACGACTGGTCAGGGGCTGGGCGCAGCGTGCGCGCTACTGGGTCCCCGCAGCAGGCCCCGGCTCGGGGGGTTCGGGGGCGCCAGAGCCGCAGCCGCGGAGCGCCATGGCCGCTTCTTCCCCCGCGGCAGTGGGAGCTGCAGCAGCGGCTGCTCCCGAGTCCCGCTGCCCGGGGGGGAGAACAACCGCCGCCTGGCCCCGCGGGCCGCCCCCCTCCTCGCCCTACCACCCAACTGAGTCCTGCCTGCTCGGGACCAGGCCGGACTGTTACTCACCCCGGCCCCGCGCTTCCCCTGAGTCTCCCGGGCCTCCCTCCAGCACTTGCGGAGGAAGTTTTTTTTTTTTTTTTTTGGCCCCGCCCCCTGCCCCGCCCCCCCCACGTCACCCCCCCGCGACGCCCCCCCCCACGTCACCCCCCCGCGACGCCCCCCCCCCCCCCCCGCGTCCCGATATTTTTCTTTGGTGATCTGGTCACCCTACCTGTAATAAACCTAACTAAAAATTTATTAACTAAGAGAATAAATAAGAGAGTTATTTACAAGGGTAAAACAGGAAACATACAAATGAATTCATCTGAGATTTTAAAAAGTAATATAAGTTTCTATAATAAGAAGCTGTATATATCCCTTGGTGGTGACCCATGCCAAGCAGCATTGGGATCTCTTGCTTATGTTTAAGACTCTTTGCCCCTCAGAATTCAGACAGCATAAAGATCCAGTTTCTCCTTGGCAGGGATTTTTATCCCCTTCACCCCAGAACAAAAGCTGATAGAACAAGTGTCAATGCCTGCCTCTTCTTCTTGTAAGTGGGGAGGGCAACAGAGTCTTTGTCCTTTTGATGTTTTACAATGCCTCATTTGGTTTCAACTTGACTACAGTGAACAGCACTTTACACTAATTAATGCTCCCCCTCCCCCCCCCCCCCCCCCCCGGTCTGGTGAATTACACAATTACAGAAGTTTACAAGGCAAATGCTCAATTTAACTTTATACCATGGGATACAGACATTATAATTTCGATTAATACATGTAACATCCTACAAGCATTCCATAAAGTCTGAACATTAAACACATTCTAATAACACTAATATCTATTTTAACTAGACTAACCTGCAGGTCAGCCAGACTGGTTTCCAGCGATGCATTTGTCAGTGTTCAATGGGGCCTAGGGACCCGGGCATGAGCTGGAACTGATCTGCTGGCATCACATGTACCTCTACCACAATTTCAAAGTACACGTACTGGAACTTGAAACATTTGAACCCTGAAATACTACTGTGTTCTTATCAGCAAAGTAGCTAAATTTATCCTACAAATCTGCTGGTGGGAACTCATTTAATACTGCTATTCTCACCTGTTCATGGAGGTGAGGAAAAGACTTCAATCCTGCCTCCAAAGGAAAAATGGCTTAGTTTAGAGGTTAAGTAAATCCATTAGGAAACAAATACACTGCTGTTTTCTTAGTAAAATCAGAAAATCTACTGTTCAAAGAACTTGTCTGTTACCTATAGCCCCAAATCAGATGCTGTTTTTGCTATTTAAAATTGTTTCCATCTATATTTTAATTTGCTAACTACAAAAAGACATTATTACTAGTGACGTCAGAAATCACAGAATTCCATTATAATTCTCTACATAATCATCTGCATTAGACATTAGTGCTGGGATTTTCAGAGGCTAAGTGAGTTAAGTGCCCAAATCCAACTGAATTTCAATAGGAGTGTCCTCTGTGTCTCCTGAAAATCTCAACATGAATAGTGACTGTCCTGACTGCCCTGGGAAGACCTGAATGTATAGCTGATTTTGAGTTCAGACAGTGGCTGTTGGGCTGAGAGCATTGTTCTAGACGTGGGTAGAAAAAGAACTCGTATCACCCCTTCCTGCCAGAACACAGGAGCATTACAGTCTTAGCCTAGACTGCAGTCCGCAGATGTATTTTTGTTCTGGGGAGGAAGAAACAGAGGGTTGTTGTTTTTTCCGAAAGGAAGAAAAATAGGGAGCTGGAATGAAAAGAGAAGGGAAATCCCACAAGCTCTGTGCAGACTAGTAACCACTGCACCTCAGGGGCATACTTGGTTATGGTCACAATCTATATGACAATCCAGTAAAAAGGCATTCACTCAGAAAGCAGTTTTCAAATTGCCAGATAATCCTCTTGATAATTAACCTGAGGTTTCAGAAGAGCTTTCCTGGCATCATAGCAACAGAAAAAAACCACGTTGTTCCTGATCTTTGTATAGCCTTCGCTTAACCAAGAAAACCAAAGTGGAAAAACCTCAGACTAAAAACTGAGGAAAGGTTTGGGTTTTGTGTGTATGTGCATGCGCTTCACTTGTGAGGCCCTTAAGTTATATGAGAATCTTCCTATTAAATAAAATATTTTCTTCTTCCTTCTCTTCTCTTCCCCACACCCTCAAAGAATGAATTACATGTTCCCATTCAAAGGGGATGTGAAAGCAACAATCAATCAGTTCAAGCCAGGAGCAGTCCTTTTATACTCTTTTCTCATACTTTGCTCAGGTTCCACTTTAACTCAGTCTGGTAACCTGCCCACTTTGCAGTGAGGACACCGCTTAAATCACTTAAGAGCTGATAGTCCCTCAGTGCCTTCCCACTGTGACGGGTTGGATCACAGAAACCACTTTGGGACTGCCACCTGATGTGCTTAGACTACCTCTGAGCCTGTTTTCCCTGCCAACATGGGACTTCAGTGCCCTGCCTGTTTTGAGCAAGACATGCTAGCCTGCTACAAACACAGAGCCAGGTCTGAACTACATCCCCCAAAAGCTGCAGGCTTAACTGAAAACAGCTTAAGAAGTGCTCCTGTCTCCAACACTCAGATACCCAACTCCCAATGGGGTCCAAACCCCAAATAAATCTGTTTTACCCTGTATAAAGCTTATACAGGGTAAACTCATAAATTGTTCACCCTCTATAACACTGATAGAGAGAGATGCACAGCTGTTTGCGCCCCTCTCCTCCCCCCCCCCCACATTAATACATACTCTGGATTAATTAATAAGTAAAAAGTGATTTTATTAAATACAAAAAGTGGTTCCAAGTAATAACAGACAGAACAAAATGAATTACTAAGCAAAATAAAATAAAACATGCAAATCTAAGCCTAATATAGTAAGAAAGTGATTACAGATGAAATCTCACCCTCAGAGATGTTCCAGTAAGCTTCTTTTACAGACTAGCCTCCTTCTAGTCTGGGTCCAGCAATCACT
This sequence comes from Chrysemys picta bellii, assembly GCF_011386835.1. Classification (NCBI taxonomy): domain Eukaryota; kingdom Metazoa; phylum Chordata; order Testudines; family Emydidae; genus Chrysemys; species Chrysemys picta. The sequence continues at coordinate 113,685,939 of NC_088792.1, read as the reverse complement.
CACACCCCTTTAGTTACTGACCTTTGTTCCAGTTTCTTTCAGGTATCCTTTGGGGGTGGAGAGGCTACCTCTTGAGCCAGCTGAAGACCAAATGGAGGGGTCTCCCAGGACTTTATATAGTTTTTCTCTTGTGGGTGGAAACCCCTCCCTCCCCCTGTGTAGAATCCCAGCTATAAGATGGAGTCTTGGAGTCACATGGGCAAGTCACATGTCCATGCATGACTTAGTTCTCTACAGGGACGTTCCCAGGAAAGCATAGATGTGGATTGGCATCTATCAAGGTCCATTGCTCACCAAGTACTTCCATTTACTTGAAGAACCCCTTCACACTATGTTGATCAAATCTGCCTTCGGTTCTTTCTACAGCAAACACTTTAAATACAAGCATAGAGCCAACGCTCATAACTTCAGATATAAAAATGATACATGCATACGAATAGGATGAATACATACAGTAGAACATAACCTTTGCAAAGATATGTTACATGGCATATCTAGCATAAAACATATTGCAGATATGCCATATTTACATTCATAAGCATATTTCTATAAAGCATTATGGGGTGCAACATCACACCCACAATTCCCCTCAAAAGGCAGACGTGTTCTCCCACAGTTGGCTGAGAGAGAACCATAGAAGTAGCTCAGCACAAACTGCTATGGAACATTCCCTTAAAACACTTGGACGAGTGCAGACTCAGAGAAGACACAATAACTGTGGTAGCGCTTTGCAGTGAGGATGCTCACACCTGAATTAGGCTAAACCCAGATGCCCACTCGAGCCAACTCTTCAGTGAAGATATACCTTCAAGTTATTTACTTTTTACTCTCTGCAAGGCTAATGAGCAGGCTTGTGAGATTGGAGGAGCTGGTTCACTAAAGCTCCGAGCTCTGGTGAGAAGCGTGTTGTATCTCTGATTTTAGGCAGCTTCTGTTGATGTGTCATGTCAGGCTGACATTCATGATTGTCTTTGTCATTCTCACTAGGAAATGATAGATTATTATGCAGCCTGCCAAGTCATTAAGATGCTCTGTCTTGGTTCAATATCTTCATTCTTATGCTGAAGCAGTTGGATACATTTGCAAAAAAATGTTTCCCATAAATTCATGGCATTTCAAGGGTACCTTACAAGAAATTGTAATATACTATGCTTTTTTAAAGCATGGGCCATCCTGAACCCCCAGAACATCAGGTTTTGTTCAAATCTATGTCACTTACTACACGTAATAAGGAAAGTGTCTATATTTGCACATAAAGTCTCTATTTTAAATAACCAAAATAATTACAAGGTATCTCCTTGAAAAACTATATCTTTTCATGTGAGATAATATACGATTGCTATAGAATTCAAAAGATAACCATAGAAATTATTCAGCTTTATAGTTCATTCATTTTTCAGTAATGTCAGTGTGATTTTTTTTTTTTTAGGGCTTTGTACAGGATTAAAAGCCTGCCATTTTTACAAATTTAAATCAAACTCACTGGCCTTCAGTGGATGAATGTGTCTGCCTTAAAAGCATGATTTCTGCTTTTAATCAACACATATTTCTAAATTTAGACCTAAGGGAAAAATGCTATTGTTTGTGTTATATAACCAAGGATTACCATGTTTGACATTCTGCACCCATTCAGTGATATAACCCCTGTGAACTACTAAGATTCACCAATGAGGACAACCAGCCAGTTCATCTCCAGACTGCTGTTAATCATCCACAAGTGTTTCATACTGAGCATTGAATATGTTCAGGCTGGGGGAAATTTACTCAGTGGAAACAGTCGGGGAGGCAGATGGAGCAGTGCAGAGTTTTGTGCTGAGGAAGAAAGTCTTCAGCGGGAACAGAAGCTCAGCCAGCCAGTTTCGAAAAATGGGGGTTAAAAATCCATCTTCTGACATTGGTATCATCTGTTTAACATCTGATCTGTCCTCTGTTGAGGGTCTGTATCCTGTATGTGCTGTGGCATGGGCTCAATCTGATATCTCATAGAGATTTGGATCTTTAGGTTGAAGTCCATATAAAAGTGCAACGTATCATTAAATTTTATTATTGTTCCTTTTAATCTAAAGTAAGAGTACAGTAGGCCCTCCACTAATTTACACCTTGGCTAATTTGCAGCTCCTATAATGTGCACAATCAAATGGTGGTCTCTGCCAGTTAGAGTCTGATCCAAAGTGCAGTGAAGTAAATAGAAAGACTGATTGTATCAGGATTTGATGGCAGAATATTGTAACAAGGGGCTGCTCTTACTAAAATTCCATTATTTTTGCAGGATATGCTAACAGGAAATTTACTAGCATACTGTGAAATGTCATAAAGGTAAACTGTACTTGTCAAATGAGTGGAATGGTTTGTGTATTTTGGAATGATGCTTATTTGCTTTTTATATTGTTCACTTATGATTTTGCAATATTCCGAAAACCACAATGGGGTTTCCACTTATTGATATAAATTAGTAAGGGTCCTCTCTGCTCTATCCCTATGATGTCTTATGGTTCCTGGTGTGTCTGAAATCCTTTGTGATAAATTCATTGCTTGCTAATTATACTGTGTGCGTATCCTTTGTATCTCACGTTAGATTTGATATTTGATTATTTATTTCTGTTCCTGCTTTCACTGGATTTATGTAATGAATGAAAACTACCCTATTAGGAAATGGCTTTAGAAATGGCAATGCTGTCCATTCAGAGCCAGATCCTTAGCCAATGAACATCAACATAACTTAGCTGAAGCCAATGGAGCTGAACACCAGTTTACATCAGTTGAGGTTTGACCCTCAGATTATTTCATTATACAGGTCTTTGCACATTTAGCCTCCCTACAGCAGTTCTTGAACTGAAAGGATATTGAGGTGTGCTATGAAATAGCTCCTTTTTTCTAATTATTAAACAATCTGAACCTTACTTACAGTGAAAAGTGACACCGAAACATAGCATTGTGGGCTTCCATGTTATTGGCGTTTCAATGGTTTCCAGATCAGATTTACGTACTTCACAATTCAAAAGATTATTTTGATTCTAATCACCATCCCTACAAACTCAATATGGAATCTGAAAGGCAAGATGGGTTATTAAATATTAAGAACGCTAGCACAACAGCAAGCAGAGCTCTTCTCTGATCAGGACCCCACTTTGATATCTACAGCCGTGGTCCACATTCTTACACAACAATCACAGCTTCTTCATGTCGCCATCAGTCATATATATCTTTACTTTAAATTGAACATTTGCAATTTCTTTTGTTTCTAGTGTGTTCCCTGGATCTCATCCACTAGCACGTCACTATTGTATTGGTGTTGCAGACACAGCAGGGAAATGTTTAATTTCAAGCAAAGGCTATTTTGATGAATGATTTCTTTAGTTCATTAATATATTTCTAGTTATATTTGTGTTTTTAAAAAGTTTTACAAAAACTAATTGTTGGGTCTCTTTAAAATACTGCATTTCAGGGTTTTAAGTCGTTAGCACTGAAGTATCTTTATTGTATTTTGCATCGATTTAATATATTTAAATGGTTGCTTCTTTATAAAGTTACACAGTATATAGGGCAGTAAAACTGTGAACGAAAAATATGTGTGTGTACACCAGCATGTTGGATTACAAATGGAAGAAAAGGGTAAATTTGCCAATGTGCACTTGCTAACTCAAGTTAGATGTGTCGTTAAATTATAACTTTGCTGACATACCTTAAAATTGCTTAAACAAAGCCATCAGCACAAACATTTTTCTTATTTTTAGAAGTCCAGCACCAGTACGACCAGAAACTACACCATCAACAGGCGCTACAGAAAAGCAGGAAATTAAAGTTTCTCGTGTGAGGAAGTTAACGAGACAGTACAGCTTGTGAGTGTTGTACAGCACTATTTGCAAGATTTTCTCTACTACCAAGCTGAAAATTAAAGTCGTGCTAATTATTGTTCAAGATATGCCTTCTGAAAGGCATGAGTGCAATTACATGATAATGATCTTACATTGATATAGTTCCTTTCATCTCTGAGGATCTTGAAGTACTTAGTACTTAAATGAATATGCAATCTACACACCCTTAATACCCCACTGAAATGCAAATCCCTTGTCTTTAACAGTGAACAGCAACATTACACAGTGGTAGAAGTTAGGAACTAAAAATCCCTTTTCCACTTGAAATTAGAGGTTGATTTTAAGTAGACAAAATTACTGAAGCTTTACAAAACCTGCAGATTTCAATTCCTTTAGGTTTTATCAATCAATATGGGCTGGTGGGATCACAGCCGATCATGCTGAAAATAGGGACTGGACATTACTATCCAGAGTTATAATAGTAAATAATACAAAAATCATGTTTTGGTAGGGCTATAAAACTTCATGCTTCAGAACATAATTCAACCTAGGTTTTAGGGGTTAGGAGGAAATTTTCCATGAAGGGCAGGAGATTTGGCATCTGTTCCTGTAGCATGAGCTGGTGCCAGCCACTTTACCCCTCTCTGCCTCAGTTGTTCCACTGAAGATAATAATACTTACTTAGTTACTATGTTTCTTATATAACCTACTCCCACTCAGCATGGCACTCTGTCCCTCTCTGGGCCACATATAGAGATTGATGAGACTGCTACATTCTTGGCTAACAGAGCTTAATCTTTTAGTTCAAGCAGTAGATGCTCATGCTTTTAGGATTAGGGGTCTCAGGTTTGATCCCTGATGCCAAAGAGCAATAAAGCGTTACACTTCATTCACTCTTTATGGCAAGGGACACACTGCTACCATGTATTGCAGGGAGGGACTAAACTGAACGGAAGGCAAAAGGGGTGATACCAGCATACATAAACCAAGAACACCAAATTCATTAAGAAGAAAAAAACGGAATATGCAATCAATGTGGAATGATAATGCCCAGCTCCTCTGGCTGGATTAATCTTCCCAATGACACTAACTATGCAATAGTACTAACTGTAGCTTTTATTTGTATAGCACATTGCATCCAGAAAGATCCCAATAAATATATAGAGAGAGTTATATTCCCAAATGTAATCACTTTTATTATGGAACACAGTAGCTATTCTGCATCAACCAGACCTCTGAATATTTTAGTAAAAGAACTGAAGAACTTGAATCAAATTATAACTATGCCGAGATTTAGGCTGTCAAAATATATAGAAAGGACACGCGTTTGAATTTGACCAGGATACTAAGGTTAACATATGGGAACACACCCTCATGGCTTGGCCAGCAAGACATGACATGAGTCTCTTGCACCATGGTATATCAGCCCATGCTAGTCAGAAATCATTGTTTGCCAATGAAATTAAAGAGAGGAATTGACAACTCGCTCTAGGAAAGGAATGCAAGGTACATTACTCCCTGCTAATATAGGAGAGGACACATGGCATGGAATTTGGCAGCATTTTGCAGAAAAATTTTCACGAGGTTGTCTGCTTGTTGTGAATGTCCAGTGTGTCTCAAACACGTGTGCTTCTCTTAAATTAGGCTCTGCTTTTACAGCTCTTTCCTTAGTTAATCAGATTTATTATCGCAATGGAGAAAAATTCTCCGACAAGTTTAGAGACCCATCTGTCTCACACTATTTTGAGACAGTAGAGATCAGGAATTTGTTTACAAGGTCAGCAAATGAAAGACTGAGAAACAACTGTGAGGGGACCAGGTATTTGAGAAGATAATGAGTGGGACAGATACATTGGAAATGGAGGGGGATATGATAGAGGTATATAAAATCATGAGTGATGTGGAGAAAGTAGATAAGGAAAAGTTATTTACTTGTTCCCATAATACAAGAACTAGGGATCACCAAATGAAATTAATAGGCAGCAGGTTTAAAACAAATAAAAGGAAGTTCTTCTTCACGCGGTGCACAGTCAACTTGTGGAACTCCTTGCCTGAGGAGGTTGTGAAGGCTAGGACTATAACAGCATTTAAAAGAGAACTGGATAAATTCATGGAGGTTAAGTCCATTAATGGCTATTAGCCAGGATGGGTAAGGAATGGTGTCCCTAGACTCTGTTTGTCAGAGGGTGGAGATGGATGGCAGGAGAGAGATCACTTGATCATTACCTGTTAGGTTCACTCCCTCTGGGGCACCTGGCATTGGACACTGTTGGTAGACAGGATACTGGGCTGGATGGACCTTTGGTCTGACCCAGTACGGCCGTTCTTATGTAAGGTTGGTCTTATGGCTTAACCACAATTTTGGTAGTCAAGAGATTTAAATTCTAATCGAGATTCAAGCACAAACTTCTTGGTGAACTTGACTTCTCTGTGCTTCAATTTATTCAGATCTACCTCACTAGGGTGTTGTGAAGCTTAATTCATCACTGGTTTTAAAGCAGTTTGAGTTCCTCAGAGGGGCTATAAAAATGCAAATACTATTAATGTTTATTCAGCACAAAGTCCAATTTGATGAGAGGTGGTCATTGATGGCAGGGTCAGAGAACTACTGGGAAATTTTGCATTGATTCAGTTGAGCTCTCTAGTGGGTGAGAAAGCTTGAAAGCTGCAGAGGAGTCAAGACAGAAAAGTTGCTAAAGGAAAAGGGGTCAAAGTAGTCAATAGGAATACTTAAGACTGTAGGGATGATGATGTTTGGAAGAGAAAATAATCAATTGTGTCGATCAAGTCAGAGAATTTCTGAAGAACAGTTAAATAGATTTTAAAAAGAAGTTAACTGTCCATCATTATTTCTAGATTGGACAGTTTCAGAATGTGGAGTGTAATGAAAGAGGAGAGTTGATCACAAAGGAAAGGTTAGCGTGAATTTGGATGGGAAGAATTTGAATTATGGGTAGGCAATGTCACCCACCTTCTCATCAAATTTGGAGGATTTTTCAGAAAAAAGGTAAACTAACTTGAGGATCCTCAGAGGGAGGAATGAAGTGAGTGCTTATGTTGCCAGGTCTCAGTCAGGCATGTGATAACAATTCTATCATCAAGGAAGTGTCATGTCCCAATAGAGATTTATCATTAACAAATCAGACAATCAGAGCAAGTCTATAATGGTGGGTGATAGACTAAAAGGAGATGGGTAGTTTTGATATGGATAATGTCATTATAATAATGTGATAGGAGTGGAGGAAGGTTAATTCCTAAGGTAGTATAATGAAGAAAGCTAGGGTGAGTTGGTAAAGAGAATAATAACTGGCAGTGAGCTGAGATGATTGGGGAAAAGCAATGAGTGAGGGTGAGGGAAAGAAATACAGTGTCAGGTACAGTAGTGAGAATGAAAGGGAGTATAGGGGTCAAGAGAAGGTAGTAGCAGTAGAAAAGGTTGGTAACCAAAGAAAGATGGAGAGAAGTAGCTAAGAGGAGGGTAAGGAGACAGGGAATGGAGAGAAGAGAGATGGATGAGGATGGGGAGGAGGTTGTGTTACAGAGAATGAAGAAGATATGAGAGGCCATTGAAAGGGATGGTTATAGGAATAGTAGTCACAGCCAATCCACAGAAAGTCAAGTCATGTATTAAATTGTTTGAAGGAGCTGTCTTTGGGAGGGTGAGGATGCATCAGTTGAAATGTAGAAAAACGCGTTGAAAACATGGCGAATGTGAAGGTAAGAGCAATAGTATTGGTAACCCATGAGAAAATGAAAGCAACAGGAAAATTACACAAGTGGAAGAAATAAATATTTTGAAGTGTAGTTAAAATAATGCATTTATGGAGATTCAGGTTAGAATTTTCACATTTTGATTTTGGAGCTTTTGAAAATCTCACCTTCGTTGTATAAATATCAGAATATAGATTTTCAGTTCTCCAGCCTTGCACCATAATGATGGCCCCTTAAGAAAACTGCAACTCAGTGGAAGATTGCAATTAAAATGCTAGGGGCTACAGAACCAAAAGTAAATTACATATTTTAACAAATGTTTATATAACATGTATAATTATAGAGTTTCCAAGCTTCACATTTTCACACCAGCAAAACTAAAATCTGTATTTGCAGCCCATTCAAAATAAATAATTGCAAGTACAATTTGAATAATAGATAATAAGGTCTGAAGAGACCACTGTGATCATCTAGTCTGACCTCAGATGAAAAGCAAACTAGCAGACAATTGTTCTGATCCATTGACCTCTGGGTTTTGGAGCCAACACACTCCCACTGCACAACCTTTTTTAGGTATTTGCATGTGTAGGTTTTGCATATACAATGGCTTCATGTTCAAATACTGAGGGCAAAATTAAGGCACCTGTGTTTGACAAGCTAGCCCTTACATTTATTTCTTCAGGGGCCAAATTCTGTTCTGGTTGAAGTCAATGTGATCTTTGCCATTGAGTTCAGTGGGAACGGGATTTAGCATCTGGTGTCTGGATTGCAAGTACAAAAAGTGAAAGGAGGAGTGCTGTGAAAGGAGTAGAGTGGTAAAAAGTCTTGTACTCAAACCTGTAGCTAGAACACAAGAGCACACTGCATATAAGACAGGATTACAAATTCATTCCCCAGTTTAGTTGGACGTGACCTAAGAAGCCTTTCTGAATTGGCAGATTCTAAAAGAATTTCCACTTCCACATAAAATAGGAGTATGAAGGAACAGATTTACCCAGCAAGGCTGGGAAGAGAGCCAGAGTATCCCTGCTGAGTATGCGGCGTAAGGACTGAGAAAATGTCAGCTGCATGCTTATAAAAGAGATTAACTAGGTCAGGAGCCCAAATCTGGCTTGTTGCATTAATAAAATACCTATTTAATAAACTCAGTAGCTTTTATATTTTGTTTTAAACATGAAAACTGTGTGTCATACATGCTCTTCTGCTGTAGTGATGAATTATTGTTCTTCCATGGAAAAGAATGAACTGTGGAAGAGACAACATTAGTTGGCAAAGTCTAGTCGTTTTATAAAAGCCTTGGTATTAACCAAACCACACAGCAATTTTGTTGAGATAGGGTTGGGCAGTGTGTCATGTAATTTGTGTTAGTAGTGATTATATGGACCTCAACAATAGGTGCACAGTCCTGGATTAAAGTGAAACCAAAGTACAGGCCTTCTCTGAAAAGTGCCTGTCAAACTGGCATTGCAGGGTTCCATGTGCATTGTAATTCAGATGGTGCCAGGTTAACATTTGCTCACTTTACAAATAAAAAGAAGCAAACTTGCACTGAATTGTGACAGCCAAGCTGATTTTTTGGGGTTTTGTTTTGTTTTCTTCACACATCACCACCAGTAGTAAAGATCCTGGGGGCAAAATTATGGCCACAGTTACATCTGTGCATGGATAGTTGAGGACCTAAAAACTTGACCCAAACCACACTGAAGTCAATGACTTGTGATCAGTGGGGTTTTGCAATGGTAACTGTGGGAACAATATGCTCTGCAGCATTACTTTTACTGATGACCATGTGTGAGAAGAAAATAACCCAACTTGACTGCCTGGTTTTTAAAAGAAATGGCTTCTCTGTAAATGGAGCAAATTTGATCTGGAGTCATTAGTTCTCAATAAACATGGGCTTTCACCATGTTATTTTTACAGTTACTTTTCAGAGTAGAACTGCCCTTTAAAGGTATTTTGAAAATGGAAATACATACATACTGCGTGCCAAATCCACTCTGGTAACTTCACTATTACTGTTATACCAGGGCTGATGTTGATCCTGTATATCTATTTGAGGGTTTTCTTACCAATATGGCAAGCCTATAGAATAGCAAAATGCAAAAATGAAAACTATAAAATGAAAAAGTAATATGAAATAGTCACCAGTGTATGTTTTTAATCATACATTTTCAGTCATAATATTAATTATTTGTACATAATATCAAGTTAAATTTGAAACTACATGCCATTTAAGTTTTTGCATTTGTCGTTGATGTTTAGTCAGTATTTTTTATTGAGAAATCATTAAAGTTTAAAGAAAATCTAATTTATTTGCAAACTTAGCTGTAAATATTAAATTATGCCTGGCCTGGTGAACATTCAGAAGCACTGTAGCTGGTGTCCAGATTTTCCTTTCCCTTTCCTTCCCCTTGCCTCTCGCACCTCCAAAGCAAGTTAAAACAAAATTCTGTTATACCTGGTAATGAATGGCGCTTCATGCACTTTTAACAACCACAGTGATGAAGACGACCTTCCTCCAGCACTGGCAGCGGCTGTAGCAGCATCGACATCCGTTTCATCAGCATCTCCCGTGTCACAGAAAACGTGTACACCACAAATGTCAGAAGGACAAACCCAGATATCACCTGGTGCAAAGGTAAGATGCAAAGATGGGGTCACGTAAATAGAGTGAGAAATGATTAGAGATGATAGATATGAAGACAGAAAGTGGCTATGGTTAAATGTTCTTATGAGATGATAGTATTAACTATAATTTTACAATTGGGAGTAGTTTTTAATATGAAATTGTTGTAGCAATATACTTATACTATACTATGTATACTAGCAGCAGCTAGAAAATTAGGATATTTAGTATCTGATTCAAAGCCCATTGACATCAGTGGGAGTTCTTCCATCAATTTCAATGGGCTTTGGATGAGTACTCAATGAATATTTACTTGGATTTCAAAGATATATAATTTTGTTGTCCATCTCTCCATATTCACCTATCAAAACACATTTAAAACTGTATGTGTAATTTATAATCTAATTGGCTAATTTATTCTTTAATTAAATATATTTTAAACTATAATTACAAATATTAAATATTTACCCAACGTGTGGGGGATTTTTTCTGCCTTTAGAGCCCCACGGATGTTGGAAGTACATTTGCTTTGGAGCCAGGTGACCTTTTGATGGATTTCACAGAAGCCACACCTATGGTAAATAATTCCAGTTTGCAACTAGGAATGTTTAAATGTCTTTAAGAACTATTTGAAAACCAGAATGAATATGTTCTTATGTTGCACATTGTCTAATAATCCACTTCTGAAAATCAGACCATACTTTCTTTGTTTGCTGAGCACCCCTTGAAGTCAGCTCAGTGCTTCTGAAAATCAGGTCATTAATGTGCACATTATCAAATATCATGGCTGAAGCATTGGAATGAAATTCTTCTATCATGGAGATATTTACTCTTATTTTTCTGGGCTGCTCCAATTTGACCTCTTTGGTACCATAAATATGTGTAGCTAGATTTGTCTTTGGGAGTGATCTGCACGTCCCATTTCTCTCTACCCCGCCCCCACCCTCCAGCTGAGTTCAGAGATCAACCAACAACCACGCCTATATCTGTGACTATACTTTCACTTTTGGTTGGTTCAAAGTACCACACTTTGTCTTGAAACAAAACAGGCAGCCCTAATATATGTTGATCATTAACTTCCTTCTTTGGAATAATAGACTCTGAAGCACATTTATGTTTTTGCTTAAAAAACAGGGATGAAGTCCAGGCCCAACTGAAGTCGATAACTAACCTCCCATTGACTTCAGTGGGGACAGGATTTCACCCCAGATTCCCAATGGATAATCTGAAGTATTACACTATGATCCTGAACTGCATTTTCCAAAGTAATCATTGCATCACAAATAGGTCAAATACCATGTAGCTCTTCTGCTTGTCACTTTGTCATGTCATCTTTATTGTCACCAAGAGATTATATTAGAAAAAGCAATAGAGGGCGCAGCATTTCCTGGCATGTATTTTTTTTATTATTAAAAAACATTTCAGCTATGGGATATCAACAAACTCTCTATTGAACAGCTAGATCCTGTTGCGTCATTCTATTGTGTGGACATGCCTTTTGCTTCAAAGACGGTATGCTACATGTCACAGATTGCTCCCCGCCCTGTGTTACATTTAGATCGGGAGTGTGTTTTCTCCTTCCTGTTTCACAAAATGAAGAACATTTCACTAAGAGCCTGGGGTGCAGGAGGACTGCACAGAACTGCACCATGCTGCACCCCACTTCCCCTTGCTGTGGCTGGCCCCCTTAGTCAGCAGGTGCAGAACGGATGTGGAGCTGGGGCCACACCTCTGTTCATCCCCTTTGGCTCACTTCAGAGAGCAATCCTGGTCCTCCCTTGACCTGCAGCTGTGACAGGCCAGAGCACGGCTGTGAAAAATGGTGGGAAAGCTCTTTGTGCATTCATGCCCCAGTCTGAGCAACCCACGCTAAGGCCTGTCACAATCTAGCCTTTAAAAAATCCACAGTAAAAGACTAGTTCTCAAAAAGTCAGTACTTTACTTCAGGAAACCTAAGAAACAGACGTTCACTGTGGAGACCCGGAGAAGTTCTGAGAGCCTGTGCATTTCTTTTCCTGAGCTCAGTTTATACCAAGTCCTTAGTATTTATACAGTTAAATGTGGCACAGAATCAGAATTATTGTGAGTATTGCTTACTGTTCTTGGAGTGTTCTCAATGTATCCTTCACTGGAAGTGATATTTTGGTATTGGGGCTCGACATGCTACCTCCTGACTTGAGAACTACAGTGGTGGATGGAAAGACTGTAGTCATGGTGATGAGGACAAGTTTGTGGGAGGGGATTGGTCCAGGTACCTGCAAGGGTGGGGAGCTGTGGGAGACTGCAGCTCCTAGAATGGGGTTCAGAAGTGGACACTTCTCATGGGAGGGCTGGGGAGCCTGCAATACTCTTCCCTCAATTCTGCTTGTCTGGGGCTGGGTGGCTCTCTTTTTAGGATCTTTGGGGGTCACTTGGTAGCTCCACTGTCACTTTATAGGCATTGCTTACCTAATTACTCAACCCCTTCTTGTCACAGTGCTAGCAGCAAATAGATTGCTCCTGTTGCAGCCACTTGCTACTGGCTCTGGAGCTGAGACAACTGAAAAACTCTTACACCACTGCTAGAGATCCCCAGGATTTTTCTAGCTACAATGCTGAGTCCATGATCTTCAACTACAGAAATAGAGGAGGTTTTTTAGCAATTTCACAATATATTTTGGGACAACATTATCCCAAAGTTCAATATGGAAGGGTAGGAGATGTTCCAGAGCAGCTGCAACTGGAGAAGACTGTTCAATGCTCCTGCCTCTGCAGCATAGAAGGAGGGACAGAGCTCCTTCTGCACCCCACAATATCTTTGTAAACCGAGGAGAAGCATCCTTGCCTACTGAAATGGCAAGAAGCATTATGGCCCTTGGAGAAATACTAAAAGAGGTGGCCACCCAGTTCCAGAAGATGAGGAACAGGAGGATTGCAGCCTCTCCCCACCCCTGAATATTTCCAAAGTGAATGGACCATGAGCAAGGGGAAAAAAGGCCAGTAGTCGCAGGGAGCAGAGGGAACAGAACATGAACCTTCAGGGCTTGGAGCTCTGCAGCCAGAACCTGCCGGATTAGTTTGACAAGGCACATGCAGACTGAGACAGACATACAGATTTCTCAGACCTCCTTCCCGCTCTAATAATGTAAAGTGATTGTGGCTAAATTAATGTGATCCCCTCTTGTGAACTTACACGTGTATTTCTTATTCTGAAGTACATGATATGGCATTTCAGTGTATTCCTCTGAATTATTATTTCTTTTGGTCACTTATATACAGGAAGTTAGAAACTTGAGCAACTGATCCACTATAGATTAGACTTTGTAAAAAAGATAATATGGTGTTGCAGGGCCTTCCTTCTTCTGGTGACATGGTATAGGGTTTATTCCTTAGTTTATTTATTCCTTATGCCAACCTTTTTTCACCCCTATTGATCTTATTTCCAAGACTATAGTTCATAAATTGACTTTCAAAAGGTTCCTTGGTTTTTCTCAGGAATGGACAAAGCACTACACACCATCAATCAACTTTTTTGTTTCATTTAACATTTACAAAGGTCAGCCTGTGTTCTAAAGAGCTGTTTGGAAATTATTGTTTGCAAACCTTACTCCACAATATTTACTGTGGACTTCAGCACACCTGTCAATTGAGTGTTGAATTAAAAAGCTTATTTACCAGAGATATGGGTCTAAACCAAAAGCAACACCCCCAAACTATGGGTGAGTCAAATTCCAAACTTTGTGACTTGGGTCAATCCCTGTTTGTTTAGTTGTGGTGATGACAGCAGCAGGGGTGCAGGAACAATTTGTATGGTGGGGGGGCTGAGAGCCATTAAACCAAACTGTGAATCCTGCATATGATGGAAACCACTTCAAGCCAGGGGGTGCGGCAGCACCCTAGTTCCAGTACCTATGGACAGCAGGTGCTGTCACCTGGGATAGATCCTCAACTGGCATAGATCCACTGAAGTCAATGAAGCTATGATGATTCATACCTGATGAGGAAGTGGCCCTCTGTATATATCTTGTAATTGCATCCTAGTTGGATCATACACTTGGTTGGCCATGTTGTTTAATATTTCACTTTTGTCCCACAATCATTTAAAATATTTCATTGACATCGCTTAAATCACGTGTGCATGGTAGTGTGCCTGAACCTACAGTCCATATTCAGGCAAAATTACCAGTTTATCACTAAATCAGACACAGAGTGAGCTAAACTATTACTACACATGGAAATGTCCCTTTCGTTTTCTATTGCATCAAGTCAAAAGTTTGCTTATTCTTCTGCCCTGTAGTAGTGTTTATTTTTTTAGTCATATATCTTTTGCTGTGTAGTCTTCAAAATTCAGAACAGTAGATATCTACTTGCATTTTTATGGGTGAAAGTGAACATATGAATATGCACAGAGTTCTCTGAATGTGAAATTCCTTTCATACTGTAGGTTTACAATTACCCGATTTCCTCCTCCTTAAAGCCGATGGTTACAGAGCACTGACATTTGGGCTAATGCATTTGGTAACGCATCATGGTAAAAATCCCAGGTCCCAGCTCCACACTGAAAGGAAGCTCACATGGGGTGAATGAAAAGTACAAACCTAGAGGCTGTCACAGAAGGCATGGATTATATGCACTGAGATTATGGATGGAATTCAAACTTCTTAAAATGCTGTTAGCTCCCTGCAGGTGCCTAGAGGACATGACATGATCCACATGTGGGGATTTGTGGAGGTCATTCACTCCTTCCAACATCTCACAGGGAAAACAAGTCCCATGCTTCAGAGGCAACTTTTTTCTGGGTGGTAACAATTAAATAAAATGTAAACTTAGTTGATATTTTTGTGTGGAAAAATCATTTCTCCTCTGCACACTAAACTGTAGGTTGCAGATTTCAGGTAATTCGAAAACAGAGAGATGTTTTGGGGCTTGTGACTGGGCTGCTCTGGCACTTCCTTGTGACCTGTCAGGACATAGCTCACCCAGCTGCGGGTCTCTGCCAGTATCTTGCGGTCTCTGGGAGGTCTGAGGCAGCAGTGCTTTAGCCCTCTGGCCAAGGCACGCTTCAGTCCTATGCCTTCTGGGGTGTTAAGGTCCAGAGGGAATCAGGAATCCTGCTACTCAAAACACAGTCGTCCAATGAACCTTTGGTGGGACCTTGCCCTTCTGTTCAGGGCTTGTCTCCAAACAATCCAGGCTTCTGCTGATCCTCCAGAGTCTTGTCATCCCTTCTAGTAAGGGCTCATCTGGCTGGCAAGCTAGTCAGTCTCTGGGCTGCAGATAGGCTTCTCTCCCATCAAGAGAAGCAGAGCTCTGCTGTCCTTCCTGGTCAGCCCAGAGCTAGGCTAGGTCTCCTTTTAACTCCCCAGTCCATGCCTAGCATTTGCTGCAGGTGTAGCAGAGTGGGGCTAACTGGGTCCACAGGCTCTCTTTAACCCCCTCATTGTCAGTGTGGGGCCTATTTGCCCATCACAGGGCTCCACTATCAAAATACAGCATGTTCTTGTTTTCCTCTCCGAGGTGAGAGAACAAACATCAGTGAAATGAGTGCATGTGACAAGTGACTGTGAGAACAAGAGCAAGGCTGTTGAAAGCGGGGAAATATGGACAAAATGAGAGCTAATTTAAACACTATTAAAACTAGGGTATATCACACATAGAACTTCTCCTCCTCCGGGAGCAGAGAGAGAGAATCAAATTTCTTTTTTCTGTGGATGGGAGGTCAAATCTCGAAATATCCAGTCTTTCTGACTGAAATCTCAGAATTCTGACTGGAATATCTGGTGGGGCGGCAGGATCTGGTTTTGTTTGGTTTGTTTTAATTTTCAGTGATGTGTGCCAGATTGACAACACTGAAGACTGGCCTCCTCTATTCAATCACAGAGCAGGTTGTTACAACTCTTCACCCTGGTGGGACAGTCACCTGGCTGCTGTATTAGACCCAACCTTTAGATCCCAGGTGCTTCCAGGTTTCCTAAATCTGAGCAACATCCAGGCATTCTCTCTAAGTCTGGCTTCTCAGGCACACTTCCAGGGCACAGATTTCTTGTGGGATGTGGGGCCTTGAGGCCCAGCTGCCCTAGGCCCACGACCAGTGCTGAACTCTCCCAGGTCTCTCCAGTACCTTAGGCACACTCTATCCAGAATTCCTTTCCAAAATTGTGAATTTTTCAAAAATATAGGAGGATATAAAATGAGGAGTATCTGGATTGTGGTTTATTAAAACTGTTCTACAGTGCCAGTGTCTTTTCTACCATATCCACCTCTTTTACACATCTGTAGCTTTTCAGGACCTGGAAATCAAAACACAAGCTGAAACTATTGCATTTGTGTATTAAATAAGTATGATTTGTAACACAGCTCTTCTTCTGGATCATCTGGGACGCAGGTGCTAAAACTCTGCATTAATATTCAGGGTAACTATTGGCGAGTCATGCTGGCAAATAGATACAGAAATCTCCAACCAGGATAGAATGGGTGTAGGAGCCAGCCTCTTTTAGGGCCTACAGTGAACTAAGCAGATAGAACAGAATAAGTCTCAGAGGGAAATATTAGGAACTGCCAAGCTTGGTAAGTGAGGTTAAGCTGAGGTTTATGCTGTATTCTTGTTTTTGTGTTACCAATAAAGCCAGACTCCACGAAGGGGTGAGAGTGGACATTAACTCAGAGCCTGTGGACACTGACCTGGAGGATGGGATAGGATCACAGCCAATTCATAATGATTAAATCATTAAAATAAATAAATAAAAACATTTTACTGTCATCATTGTACAGGCAGTCCATACCTGCTCATATATGCACTGTAGCAAATGTAGAAATTACTAGTGCCACATGTGCCACCTATTGGTAGAAAGTGGGAAATTATTTCCACTAATTTGTATTTACCAAGATTGTGGTATGAGTTTATATGTATGTATATGTTTATATATATATATATATGTTTGAAAGGTTAAAATGATCATAAATATAATGTATTTTTAATTGAAGGTGATTTTGGAACAAATGTTTAAACTTTAGAAATACTTGCCATGGGCCCATGCAATCCTCTTGACTTTAGTGAATTTGCACAGAATATGAAAGAGCACAGAATTTGATCCATTTAACTTGTAAAGCATTGGAATGGGAATTGAATGTTACCAAACATTCACGCAGCCCATCAGGGTAATCCACTGGCAGGCCGCCAGACAGTTTGTTTCCATTTGCACAGCCACCTGCAGTTCCTATTGGCCGGGAACGGCAAACCACAACCACTGGGAGCTGCGGGCGACGGTGCAAATGTAAACAAATTGTCTGGCGGCCCGCCAGCAGATTACCCTGATGGGCCGCAGGTTCACCACCACTGACTTAGATACTAGCAGGAATATTTTGGGGAGTAAGGAATTTTTCTGACAACCTTTCAAACCATTACCAGGATGTAAGACCACCACCCATATCTCATGTGACTTTGAGTCAGACCTTTTGAATTCAGAGTATCAGCTGTGGATTCAACTCTCCAATTTAGCCAAAATAGAAATATCATAATACGCTTTCATATCATGGATTACAGCACCAAGACACAGGAACCTGAAACTAATGTGTACACAGATGACTTGGTTAATCACCCAGTTCAAAGACCAGTCATTTTCAAGGGGAAGGTCACAAAACTACTTTACCTAGTTTGAAACAATAAAATGGGTTATGCAAAATTCTAGTTGTTTAGTCACTCAGGGCAAGCTTTTTTTTTTTTTTTTTTAATGGGGGAGTAAAACATTTTCCCACCCCAGACTTATCAGTAAGAGCTGTCATCTTGGTAAGGACTAGGTGAATAGGCTTTGGTGGCTAAATTTTCATGACAATTTTACAACGTTGTATTAAGCCAAGTACACTGAGGAATAGACAGCATTATTGCTTGCTTTCACTGTAAAGAGACTTGCAATTACTGTGAAAAGCAATTTGTCAGTAAAAGAAAAAACATATCGAGCATTAATAGCTGCATTAGCCAGCTCTTTTGGCATGGAGTACCAAGTAAAATTGGCCAGATAGCAGTTCAAAAATTACATTAGATAAGTACATTAGGTAGTAGATACCTACTATAACTGGCTGAAGACATATATCAGACATCTCCGTGTGCCCCAAAAGACTCCAAGATGCCTTAGTCAGAGACATTTATAAACACTTTATGGTGAACTAAAAACTGAAGATAAATAAATTCTTAGAGAAGCTTCATCGTATACTCTGGAACCAGTAACTTTCTATCTTGAACATCTTCCTAAGAAGATGTTCCATGATATAAGGTGTATTGGAAGAAATAAGTAAGAACACCCATTTTCAAAGGAAGAGATACAAAAATGCAAATCCCTAACTTCAATATACAATTACATGACTGCACATACAAATTGGGAATTTGTACATCCAACTGGCCAATTAAAAACATAATTCATTTGTACGCACAAATACTCAGTTTGTGGAAATATAGTAATTATATGTGCAAATAAGAGCACACAGCTGTATGCACATTTTACAAGCACATTTGTGCCCCTTTTGAAAATCATGCTCTTTAAGTCCATATTAATCTAATGAATGACAAAAAAGAGTCATTGCTAAAGCAAATAACCTTACTACAAAAACCTCATAGCAATAGGCAATAAACCTGCTTCCACTAGAGCTCAAGGAAATACTTTAGATTGATATTATGATGTAAAAAGGAAGGACTTTTCTAAGCTGACTGAAAAAAGCATTTCCTCTTCAGTCAAATATGAACACAATTTAACTAAGGGTTGGCGGGCAGCAATTGATCCAGCGGGGATCGCTTTATCGCGTCTAGTCTAGATGTGATAAATCAACCCCTGAGCGCTCTCCCATCGACTCCTGTACTCCAGCGCTGTGAGAGGCGCAGGCAGAGTCGACGGAGGAGCAGCAGCAGTCGACTCACCGCGGTGAAGACACCACGGTAAGTCAATCCAAGTACGTCGACTTCAGCTACGTTATTCATGTAGCTGAAGTTGCGTAACTTAGATCGATTTCCCCCCCACCCCCTCCAGTGTAGACCAGGGCTAAGGGATATAGCTCAGTGCTCAAACCCGCATGATGTATCATGGCAAAATCAAATATGAGAGAAATTTAGCTGTGGATTTTTTCTTAAAATGGGGGTACTGTATGCAGTGCAAGGGTATTGTGAGCACATTCAAATGATAACCCTGATACAAGCAAATGTGTCAAATGCACATCACTGGGTGTCATTTATACTAGATAAAGTATTCTAATAACTAGAGAATGGTCTTCAGCACATTGTAAAAACAATCATGGTGTTTAGGCAACCAAAATAATTTTGGGACTTGACTTTCACACTTCCTAATAGCTGTTTCTAATAGTTCCTGCAAACAAAGCACTATAAATATGACTTTAAAAATACCCTTTCAACATTTAGTTCTGCATGTTCAAGCACTAGGTTTTTACTGGTGTGTTGCCAGTCTCTATGAGCCTGTTGAATTAATAAAGTTCAGGATACCTGGGGACGGGGCGGCTCTATGGTTTTTGCCGCCCCAAGCACGGCAGTCAGGCGGCTTTCGGTGGCACGCCTTTGGGCGGTCCGCTGGCCATGCGGATTTGGCGGCATGCCTGCGGGAGGCCCGCCGGTGATGCGCCTTCAGCGTCCCTGCCGCCGAATTACCGCCGAAGTCGTGGGACCAGCGGACCTCCCGCAGGCATGCCGCCAAAGGCAACCTGATGGCCGCCCTCACAACAACCGGCAGGCCGCCCCCCGTGGCTTGCCACCCCAGGCACGCGCTTATTGCGCTGGTGCCTGGAGCCGCCCCTGCCTGGGGAATCCTGGAATGCAGTCAGGGTTCAAAGACAGTCTATTGGATCTTAATTTCAGGATCACCAGTAAATTTAAACTATGACTATTGCACTGTGGATATTTGGGGATTGACCCCCCTACCCCATCCACAAAAGAAGGGCATTTATTTATTTAGCATTTGCATATTCAGTGAGCCAAGCAACAGCATTCTCAATGGCAAAGTGGAACTCTCAGAACCCACTGCTGAATTTGGCCAGCGGGCACTCTTCAACAGTTTATCATTAACCTGCACCACAGCTTGGATTGTGTCAAAGACCTCAAAGGTGCTGGTTGACTGCCCAGAGGCCTTGTCCAGTCTGGAATCAGCTAAGAAGAGCCCATTGACAACGTGAGAAGTCAAAGCCAGGTGGGAGGCAAGCAGTAGGGTCTGTGATGAGGAACTGATTGGTGGTTGGCACGTACCTTCTCAAGCAACTGGACAGCTTCAATCTCCCTCCTGATGTAAGGAGAAATAATGTGGCTCAGAACTGGAAGCCATGGAAAATGAGTTGGTCAAAGAGTTCCTGTGATGATGCGCATTGCTGAGTTGCATGTCAACGAATTTGATGTATGCCAGTCGACTCCATGCTGGCACACAGTACTTTGCTATTGAGTACGTGATGGCAAGGGCTGAGGTCCTTAGGGTTGGCACATCCACTCCCCATGAAGAACCTGCCCATTTGTTGAGAAGGTGTGTGTGTCTTGACCTTCACTGCTGTTTTGCTCAGGGGGCTTTTGTATGTCAGTGTTCAGTTGAGGGTCATGCCTAAGTAAACTGGGTATGCTTCAGCCTCTGGCCAGTCATTATGAAGTTCAGTTCTCTCTTAGCATTGGCATGGTGGAGGTGGAATTTGCTAGAGACAGTCTTTTTGGTGCTAGGCTGATGGCGCCATGTCTTGCAGGGCATAAGAGTATATATAGTATATAAAGTCAGTGATGAGGGGAAATTATGAGGTAGTGTGTGAAGACATACAGTAGGGGCAGTACACAAAAATGTTTTGATTTACTTCTGTTCTATCTATATTTCCCTTCTTTAAGCAACCTTGTATGCATTGGATCAACGGATGTTTATTTTCCCATTTCCTGAATGGACAATAAGGACATGTTACTGAGCTCCAGAAATTAGCTATGGTTGATGTAATATCTCTGTGTTTTTGAACTAATTGAAACTGCATTCTGACAGAAAGAAAAAGATCAAGAAGATGATGCCAATTGCTCAATTTGCACCAGTGGACAATGTGATACATTGGATTTGATTTGTGCATGAACAGAACAAAGTACCAAACAGAGAGTGAAGGTATTAAGAATATCTCATGAGGTGTTTTGAAAAAAAAAATACAGGTAGTTATGTGATGATGAGTCTTGTGGTTGGCTGCTCTTGAATTCTGAATGACTAATCAGACAACTTTTTGACAAGTGACATGAAGACAATACTGAAGTGCTAGAAAGCGTAATATAGCATGGGAGTTTTTCAGTGTGCATGATGATAATGTGTGTTGCATGATTTTTTTCTACCTGTTTATTTCTTTAAATTGCTAAAATGCAACCATAGGCCCCATCTAGTGCTCTGGGCCTCCCATATGTTTAAAATTTTCAAAATAAACAAGGGACTGCCCACCTCAGCTCACTCCCTCCTCAGCAGCCTGAGAGAAGAAGATGGGCTTTGCAGAACACGCAGGAAGTGAACCAGATTCAGTGGCAGTGCTAGTTCCAAAACCAGTTACTCCAAAACCTAAAATCTTAGTTGGATACAATAGCTGACCGTGTAGTGGTTGGAAAGAATTCAGTCAAACAATCAAATCTCTTTCCCATGTAAGCATCTTTTCTTAGCACTTCTCCCATCAGTGTACCTTTTGGGAGACTCTATCAATGTTAAGGCAAGAGGGAGGGTCAATGATGCAGACAATGCAGAGAATCTGGTGTTGGTAGTCATACAGGGCAGTGAATGAATTTCTCTATATTTATCTTTATTGCAATTAATATAACACTATGGTCAGTTGCGAGCTTAGATACCAGACTTTGACGTGGGAAGGTATGCCACCATTTTTATAGTACTGAGGAGAATCAAAATGATGGGGCTGTTAAGTGCCACCCTAATTTAAAAGCCAAAAAGAAACAAAATTTAAAAAACCTACAAAATTGAACATTCAGGGCCTGTGCCAGTTTTTCTTCTTTGGATGAAATGGAAAATGGACTTGGCAAGGGGCTCAACTCAAGTAAATGAACACAAACAAAAGACAATGGGACAGATTTTTTTAAGGTATTAAGGTGCCCATGGGGATTGACAAAATCATCTAAGTGCGTTAGCACCTAACTCCCATTGAAAGTTAGGGAAGTATCTGCATCTTTAGGCACCCAAATACTTCTGTAAACATGACCAAATGCGGTTTTGCCTAAAACTATTTTGATTTAGTGTCAAACATTTTTAAAGTTCCTGCTTCATTCCGCAAATAAACAAGAGTTCAGCTCCTGTGGTGGAGTCAATAAGCATGGCTTCTTAGACTTCAGTGCAGCTACCCCAATCTGTACCAGCTAATGATCTGGCCTAAAAGATAAATATTCAAAAATAAAGGCAAACAATAGATGTTGGGAGGGACTTTTCAAACACATAGCATCAATACCTGGATGTACTGGCTATCACCTATCTCAGTCTCCTTCTTTCGTTACTATTAAATGCATGAGTCAATAGAAAAAGATTCATCTTCTGTACCGCAGAAGCCTATGCAAGGCTAGGTTTGTTTTTGGTGTTGGCTGACACTAGTGAGCCAAGTGCAGTAGTCATGCTAGCACATGAGGCATTTCAAATTCTTTTGATAAAGGCTTATTAACCACCTCTTATTTCATTTGATATGTACACAACTCCCTTTGTCTCAGCAGTTGTAATGTTCATAATCTCTCTCTTCCTTACTGTAATTAGTGACAATTGTATTTAGACGCCAAAGAGTAACTATTGTGTATCTGTTTTTGTTTCCAACACACCAATGAGTTGATATGTATGCAGTTCTAAATCACAGTTTTCAAGAGTCATGGCAAGTGGGATGCTGACTGCCAGGCTTTTGGATGGAATTTCAATTGAATGCTTCCTAGCTCAACCAGAAAATTGCAACATCTGCTTTGAAGTCTGGTTCTTGATTGGTTGAGTCACACAACATGTAAAACCTGTAAAAAGAACAAATATTAGTCAACTTTATTTTTCCTTGCAACTAAATTATAGTAATCAAGTATAATTGTCCCCTCACTTGGATCATCAATGTGATTTTAACTTTCAGTGCAAAACATATGAATCTCTAGTACTGAAGTTAAAGGAGTAACTGTGTTAACCGACAGCTGCAGTAAGTTCTTATCTTCAGATGAGGACCAGCCACTAGAGGAGGACAAAGACCCTCATTGCCAGCATGGTACATAAGTAACAGGTTACTTGGTCTTTGTCAGGTTGTCTATTGATTAGACATCCTCTTTTCACTGTCGTTTGCAACAGAAGAGTCACATGCACAGACAAAATCAAGTATTTGATTTGCTCTAATACTTTTATTAACAGGAAAAAGGAAATAGTATTGACTTGATTATAAGATTTATTTAACATCTCATTTGCGTGAAGGGAGGAGGTAAAATGATGGAAGAGAGGAACATAAGGGCAATCAAACTGAAGCTGAGGGTGAAGTCAAGGGGTTGATGAGCGGAAGGTAGATGGTGAGGGGACATTAATGTATTTAATTTTAAAATTAATACAACTAATCAACCAAGTGCCTATAATTACCCTGAGCATGCTGCCTTGTATGTTGCACTCTTTTCTTCCATCTTTTGCTCTTATGCTCTTGAGGGCAGGCAGTATGTGCCCTGTGTTTGGATAGTTCATCCACACAGTGGATGTTGTCACACTCTACTATAGTTACCACCAGGAACAATACATGCATACTTTTCATAAGTGAGTTGAATATTTGGCCCATATTTTCCTTATTGGTTTTAGAATAGTCAGTTCTGAGAAAGGGTGATTATAATATATACGGGAACCAAGTTTCTTCAGGCTTGTTGAGTAAGATCTCAAGGTAAAGTAGTGTAGTAGGAAAACCAGACAGGACGTATATATGTTTCTTTAAGAAATTACACTGTGTAGATTTCATGTGTTTGTATGGAGACAGTAGGTTCATATTTGTAGCTCTGTGTATTCCTACTGCTGCTACAGCTTGTTCCAGCTGTTGTAAATCCTGACTGCAGCTTGGGGTACCACAGCAGAAATTAAAAGTTTTACCGAATCATAAAGAAAAGAGCCCAGAAGTCACCATGACAGTAGATGAACTGACATCATCAAGTGACTGGTCAGTGTTTATATTGGACCTGATAAAAAAATGCGCTGAAGTTCATGCAAAGACACCTTTTGACATCAGTGGACTTGGGTCAGGCCCTTGGAGCAGTAGTGTAATGTCCTCTAGAATCACTTTCTCCATTTGGAATTGGAGCCCTTTTTCCACCACCAGAACACAGAACTGAATGTGTCAGCTCTTTTGAATTGTGTGAGGTGCAGTCAAGTTCCTACAAAGCAACTACTTTTATTTTGTGTCCACTAGATAATCTGGAATTACTGCTTGTTCACTGAACTACCTTCCAAATTTCTTCATCTATTACTCTATAGTCTTAGACTGAAACTTTCTGCTGGAGTCACAGCATATGTGGTCAGGGGAGTGAACCATCGATGGATTTTTTTGATACATGAATGCCCTTTGATATCCCTGTGCCAAAAATAAGCTAGAGTCCATCAAGTAGACTGATTCTGGAAAACTACACCTGGTCACCAATGTCAAAATCCTGGAATTAGTTAGATGGTATCTAATGAGAGAACTGCAAAGTCCATCTGGAAAGCCTATCCAGGCGTATGCAATTCCTTCATTGAGGTCTCTGCTGGCAGTGCTAGAGATATGGAACAGTGAGTCAGATACAGTGGGCAAATAAATGTGCTGACCAACTGAATTTGTGCACAACCCTTGGCAATCTTGTTGGCTGCTGTGTCCAAACTGAGGGAGCTGTCAAAACCAATAGTCATGAAGCTCACACACTGATGTCTGGACAGATTTCATGTGTTTGCATCAATGACTGACACTCCAGGACTTTAGGTAAAGACTTTGACTGAGCAGTACTAGGTAGACCATGTACTTTCAAAATGTCAAAGTCCATCATGGCTACGTGCTCTCTCTTCTCACTGCTGGTAGCTTAAAGAAAGAATTTCCCCATCTAGCCTCCCCCGTTCAAGCACCAAGGATCATGGCAACTATGCAATGTGGACAAAGGCTTATATTAAAATCTATGAAGTGCTTACAACAGCCTTGTGGACTATCTCACATATTTAAAGTTCAAGCTATATGATCAGAGCACATACCAGCATACTTTCCTTCAGCAGGAACAATTAGTTCTCAAGTTGCAAAGAGAGGATCAGTTTTGACATCAAGGTATACACCATTGTAAAAGACACAAGAACCTGTGCATAAATACATAAGAAATGACAAAAGATTCAATGGCAAATGTATAGGTCTTAATCCCCAGATGTGCCAGAGCAGTGCACTTGAGGGGAGAGGGAATGGTCACATGACACCTCCTTTCTGCTTCCCAATTCCTGGGGCTGCCAGAGGCTGCTTCAGTCTTTGGAACAACTTCAGGTAGCCACAGGGCTGCTCTAAATGCACCATCTTATAATAACCCGTGGGGCCCTTTACTTCAGCAGGGATTGCCGAAGTACAGCATGCTTTGACCCCTACACTGGGTGGTGCTGGGAAGGGTGGTATAGAGCAAGCGAGGCTGGCTACCTGGCACCTTCTTACTGAGGGCAGCTGCAAGCTTTTCTTGCACTGCTGGAGCATAACAAACGTATTTTATTGGGGCCCAAGATCTGGCCCATAATATGAATTCTTTTTGTACTGAAAAGTGGGTCTGGTCCCAATAGACTCTCTGGGTATTAAAAGAAGGATTACCATTCTTTGGCTAATACGTTTTCAAGCACCAGAATTTGTCATTTCAAATAAGAGCTCCCTAGTTCCCATTCATTTTACAGGAAAGCATAACAATCCTTTTCAGCTCCTTTCAGAAATCTCTCTTTAATAATGGATCACATGGATTTTTTTGCCCCTTATACAAAGCACAGAGAAGCAAACCTCTGCTTGAATGAAAAAACTAGCCCCAGGCAAACAAGCTATTTTCTTTACTATGCTGAGTAGAACATTTTTTTATGCTTTTCCCTCAATTCCTTCAAAGGAGAAATTCCTTATGTAACTGAGAATGGACAAGAGTCAGCTCCATGCTAATAGACCCAATCAATTGGGATTCTCCTTCTGCTAAATAATCTCTTTGGCTGTGAAATGTGCTAGAGCACTGTTTCTTAATGTTTGAGACTGGCTTTCCAGGAAAGGCCTCAATCTGTTCTAGAAGAGGTGGAAACAACCCCATGGAAAATGAACAACTATATATTTTTCTTTGTTACTGGATTGTTTTCATGAACGTCTCACCAAAAGCAGAACCATCCGATGAATAAAGTGGACCTAATCTGTCGAGGTATTAACATGCAAGTGTTTGAATTTATAAACACTAGAATCATGAACTGTTATATGTTTGAACCTGTGCCCTGGGATTTTACTGACTGATACCAGTGATAGAGATGGGTTTCCAACACCTGGTGTCAGGCAGTTTTAATACTTAACAGCCAGCGGCCAGGATTATTAGTAAATAGTTTCTTTGCTGTAATAGCTATTGCAAGCGACTGAGTAAACACCAGATTAAATTTGAACATGTACTAATCCCAAACCAAACAAACTATTGCATCCTATAAACATTTTGATTAAAATCAGGTAAATCCTACTGAAGGAATAAAATAGCTATTATGCCCATCACATTTGAAGTGACAATGATCTTGTTTCAGTTTTAATTGAGCTTGCACTGCGAATAGAAAAATGGAAGCCTATTATCATGAATTCGAATTTTTCACAGAAAAACTTCACTCTCAGCAAACATTCACTGTAACCAGAGCTGCAGAATACAGTGCAGTGAAACTATCCAAGCATGTGCTTAACCTTAAACCTTGGAATAGTCCCATTGAAGTCAATGGCACTAATCACAGGTTTAAAGTTAAGCACATGCTTCAGTGCTTTGCTGGATCAGGGCTCATAAGCGTTGCTTGCACCAGCCTGTAATTTTAAGAGCTTCCTGCAGCCACTGGGACTTTAGTCCATTCTGTACAATGCTTTTGCATTCAGAACATGGTCTTGTGAAAATCATTGGGGATTATAATGGTCACAATAAATCATGAGATACCTGAAAAAATAAGAGAACAATTTTATTCAAATTATTTATTATTATCCTGACATTGGCAGTTAGTGAAGCCAAGTTTGGTGGGTTGTCTGGAAATCTCAGGAATTTCAGGACTTTTGCTTTTGTGTAGGCAGAAATCAGGTTCAGCACACAGATAACACGTTTGTTTGCACTGGACAAGGGTCATATGATACAATGCTGGCATCGATCTGCAGTAACTGTTTAGTAGAGCAGCATGACCTTGGTGCTTTTGAATCTGATAAGAGGAAACACTTTTTGTACAGAATGCATAATTGATCGGTCTTTCTGAAAATATCATCAGGTTGGTGGATTTAGGCTGTTTGCATTGATGCTTAGGCTTCTAGTTACCAGGCATGAGAAGTGAACAGTTGTTGGATGGTGAACCACCAACAAGCTCTGTGGGTGTAAAGAATGATTTGTATAGTGGGCAACAGCTCCATATGCTTCAATTACCATCCAGCACTCCAACACTCATACAATCTGCTCACTGGAAAGACATGATTGTATAACTTATGCTTTACTCGAGGCTTTCTGATTGTGGTATGAATCACCTTATTCTTTTACTTTCTCTTCATATCAGCCATCTGGCTGCTTTCTGGTAGCTCCAGAACTTCTATGACAACAACTTCTGTCTGCTGTTCTGCAGGGGTATGTTTCTTGTTGTTTATTTTTCTTTGCTGTGCACACAATCCAAAAAATGAATATTCTAATGCTGTTGAGGTGACTGGTAACGGCAGAAAGAAGTTAACTTGGATTACCAATGGTACCCTAGTGATGCAACCTACTTATTAGGATCCAGTCTAGGCAAAACACTCTTTTCTGCCTCAAAACACAGTCCAAGCAAATGCAGCTGTGTCAGGCTGGTTTTAGTGACATCATGTCTTGCTCTGTTGTCTCTGGGGAGCTGTAGTTCAGGATAACCTCAGCACATGTCGTAGTGTTTCTCTCAAGCTTGCTCACCTTCACAACATCCACCAGAAGAGCACTGAAGGCCATGAATGCATGGAGAATGTCTTGCTTATAGTGGCTGCATTGTTCCCTCTGTGTTCTTTGAAGAGCTAAATCTCGTCACCAGTGCAGCCTCAGGGCAAAGTTACAAGGTGAAACTGAGACAGGATCATCTTTTCTTTCTATACTCTATTGAGATCCTGTGTGCAGACTGGTTGCCTTGCATTCCTGTCACTCTCTACAATAGGCACTGTTAGAAGTAGCATTAGCGTTGCTCCTCCCAGAAAATACTCTACATCCAACCAACATTTACAGTCATCATGAGAAAGAACAGCAGAATGTTCCATCTTCAGGAGATGCACAAAGATGGCACCAGCACCAACAAGATTATGTCCATCTGGTAGGGCAGGACAGCAAACATCTCTAGGTTCAGCCTTTGTATTGCATCTATTTCTATTAACCACTAGGGGACTGTGAGGAGCTCTGCTTGTAAATGTACATGGTTTGTATATGAGCCCCTGCAAACCATACTGGAACTGTCTATGGAATATTACTGCCGCATTGAAGACCATGGCCACAAAACTTGACTGTGATTGAGTTATAACTTTCACCTTGCTGCAATGGCCCCCAGCAGATGGTCTGACAGTCAGAGGTTGCAAGAGCACAGCAGCAATAGCAGCACTCCAACCATGCTCTCTGCTTCTGACTGTGCCCCCATGTCAGGGAGGGTGGCAAAGAGAAAGCTACACTACCTGGGAATTGCACCAAATGGGGGGAATCCTTTGCTGGCTGTTTAAGTCAGTGTAAGCCAGCACTGTATCTTCTTTGCACCATTAAGGGGATCATGACCTCTTCCTATGATGATTGTGCTAAGCAAGCTGAATGGATGTGTCTTGCTGTGTTTGATGAAAGGAAGTACATAAATGAAATTCTAAGGTAGTGGACTTGATGATGACAGCACATAAGGGGAATATGCACATGCAAGAAATTTGGCAAACAATTATCAAAATTGGATGAAAAATAGATGGTGTTATAAGACAGCCAGGGGAATTAAAGAATCAAATTTACTGGCACTGGTTTTCAAAATGAATGTTGTTTCAAAATGCTGAATGTTGTTTAAAGTGCCAGCTAATTAATCTCTTTCCTTGGCCTCAAGCTACTGTCTGATCACACAGGAGGTGAGTAAAGGGAAGCATGAGGCTCAGACAAGGAGTTGTTACCTTCACAGATAAGACAACAGTATACATGGAAATATTCAACAAAATGTGTTTCTGTTACCTGGGTGTTCACAGCTTAAGCAGAAGCCAAAACAGCTGCTGAAGTTTCACATTTGGTCACATAATAGTATATGAAAGGTACATTTTCAAATATTTTCACTGTTTGCATGAATTTATGAATTACGAATTTAATCCTTCCACTGATACTGACACGTATTGTTTAAACAGGCATAATGGATCTGGAATTCTTTGACTAGAGAATTATCTATGGTGCAGTGGTGTTCTTCATAAAGGTGTTCGATCCACACAGCTTTTTCCAAGGTTGGGTTCAACAATAATATATAGTTTCACTAATACAATAATTTGGTGTCTCTGTCATGTTACAAATTTACTGGACTATTTTTTTCATTTGTGTTCATGCGCTGATCCAAAGCACACACCTGCCACAGCTTTACTGAGGGGGATGAATTGGGTTTGGACTTTGCCTGAGTGAGTATTGGTGTCCGATGAGCTATTTTCATTTTTTTTTTAATCCATAGATGCTGTATTGCACCATGATTGACATTACATGTTTGTCTTTGCATTTCCTAGCTCACCAGATAGCTTCCCCCACTGGAGTTGTATGGCACCAGATGAAGAATTACAGTCAAAAAGCTGCAAAGACCCAGAGAGGAGGAGGATCTGATCATTGGTCTTGGAAGGAGGTACTTCCAGTCAGTTAGTACAATCGGTACATAAACCACCTTCATGAAGTCATACCTCAGGTCAATCAGTACTAAGGTATACTAACAGCATGTAAGCTGGTAACTTGGGTCCCTGATCCCTTCTGGCTGGGCTGAATACAAACAGGCCTTTCTATCCTGTGAGGTGTGTGGCCCCTTATCACCATAGATCTGAAGTTACGCAAGTTGAAAGTCGACTAATCCATGTGTTTCTGAAATAGAGCTTTGCAAAATACTCTCTGGCCACTGGGCACCTTGTGACCTGTATCTGTGAAAGCATCTCTTGTAGTAGAAGTTCTGCTTACGCTGCAATGCACAGGAATCTGCTGACATGTCTGAGCTAGAACCTCTGCTTACCTCTGGAGACCAGCTGGCTCCGTATAAATAAATGGTCATATTGCACACCAATTGGGAATACACGTTTTTCCGAAGATATTACAAGGGCCTTGAACCATAAAGTGCTGGTGAACTCAAGTGAAGAACAGCAAGTGTGTGCTCACAAGACAGAATACAAAATGTTTCCAAACCTCTGTACAGGGAAAAGAAATTGATGCCAAGGCAATGGCTATACTGTGCTGTCAGTTACCTTCTTTCCTCTTAAATACAGAAGAGCAGAATAAGAAAGGATCAGTGTGCCTGAGAGTGGTAATTTTGTAATGTCAGAGATGCTTGTGATTGTCCCATCTGCTGGAAATAGTTATAGTTAATTTCATATGCACAGTTCCTTTTATTCAGAGTTTAAATTACATTCAAAAAGACATTTTTGCACGAACTTGAAGAAAAGGAGACAATCGGCAAAGAATGACACTTCTCTCTTCTCTCTTTTCGTTTACTCACCCTTTGTTTATTCTTTTCTCTTCCTCTTGCAATACAAAAAACAAGTCAAAATGGGCACTGATTATTCTTTGCAGCTCTGGCAGAGATGCCTCCAAAGCATTTTATGACAAAATACAACTAATGATACAGCAAACAGCTTCCGTGCTAGCAGGAAAGTCCTCACACTTCTAGGAAAGATTATCCACAGAGAATCAAAAATCTGCTTATTTTTCTTCAAAAGCAATGTAGTTATTCTGCTGTATAGGAGATTTTCAGATTAATCCCCTTGAAGTTTACCATACAGTGGACTTCTGTTCAGAATGTGTTGGTTTGCTTTATTTAGGCTCGTTGTCTCATTTAGTAAGAGTTTGCTAAAATCTAGCAAATTATTAACTCAATAAACGAAATATTCTAGATGAGGAGGACGTGTTTGTCCAAGGTACTTTTGCCATGGTAATGCAGTCATACCTCTCACACTCCAAAAATGCTAGTACGTGAGAAACGCCATCAGAACATGAGACAATGGTCAAAATGTGGAACACCTGCGTTTTGTCGCACGTCATGCAATAAAAGCCATTTTAACTTGACAATTAATTATTAAAACTATTTTTAACCAGCTTGCAAAACAGGTTGGCCTCTCACAGGGAGAAAACATCCTGAAGAACAGGTTTTATTATTCAAAGCCATTATAATGTCACCTATGGGGCGGGGGGGAGACAACAAAATCTACCAGCCTTCTTTCTCCTTCCTGCCTCACTCTCAATCCATAATATGGCTCTGAGGAAAAGTCAGGAAGCTACCTGACGCCTTCAGCAATGGGGCTCACTTGGTCAAATGGTGACAGTGCCATGTAACTCACCTTGGCTCCACTCTTCTTCCTCTCTCAGTCTCAAAGTAGGCAGCAGATAGCATCCCTTAGCAGCTCCTTCTTCTGGGAGCAGGCCATATTCAAGGGTTTCCTCCTTTGTTCATTCCCACCAGTTGGCCACCACTGCTAATTGCTGCTGTCTGCAGCACACTTCTAGACTTGTTGGAAATGCAGAACAGGGGGATCCACATGGGCTCCTAGGCAAAATGTGTGGTTGAGAGGTCTGAATGCAGTTCTACATTAGTTAGCCAATTTCCTCACTAGTATTCCCCATGTTTGTTATTATATCTCAACAGCTTAACTGCACCTGGATATAAAAAGAGGCTCTAGGAGATAACTAGCTTTTATATACAGTAGAACCTCAGAGTTATGAACACCAGAGTTACGAACTGACCAGTCAACCACACACCTCATTTTAAACCGGAAGTATGAAATCAGGCAGAAGCAGAGACCAAAAAAAAAAAAAAAAAAAAAGCAAATACAGTACAGTACTGTTTAAATGTAAACTACTAAAAAAATAGAGAGAAGCATTTTTCTTCACCATAGTAAAGTTTCGAAGCTGGATTAAGTCAATGTTCAGTTGCAAACTTTTGAAAGAACAACCATAATGGTTTTTTTCAGCGTTATGAACATTTCAGAGTTGCAAACAACCTCCCTTCCTGAGGTGTTCATAACTCTGAGGTTCTACTGTAGCACTTTTCATCAATAGATCTCAAAGCACTTTACAGAAGAGATCAGTATCATTGCCTGTATCAGTATCATTTTTTTAATCAGGCTATTTGGGGTACCCTGCCTGTGTTCGCAGACCAGAACAACCAAACAAGCTTCAGCCATTGCAAACAAGACAGCATGAGCTCCCTCCTTCTACACCAACTGCGGGAGAATTCTTAGCTGTATTCCTAGCAAGGCACAGTCTGGGTCAACGGGTATATGTTGCTACTCATGTAAAACTCCTCAGAAGAAAAACAAATGAGGGAGACAAAAGGATTGGACTGTGGTAGAGTGGGCAGAATGGCTTCGCTTTCTGGCTCCTAAGTGCTGCACAAGTATGAGTTTTTCTAACGTGCCTTAGTTGTTCTGAGTTGAGTTAAAGCTGATTGATGCCTGGAAGAGGTGTCTGGGGACCTACGAAACCTTTTAATTTTGTTTCCTGGAATTCTTTGTCCTCAGATTAAATAAACACAATTCCGGAAAAGGGAAAATTGAGTTTGAAACTAAACCAGATTAATTGATTTTAGCTGTGTATTGACACAAAATCTGGGCCTCCGGCATGTACAGATTTAGTGGCTGACTTTAGATGATTTTTTTTTCTACATCACTACGTATCTCTGTGTGTAATCAAGACGAACTTCTCAACTTTTCTTCTGGTCAGTACTCTCAATAGGCACTTGAATAACTGTCAAGGCTAATTCCCCACTCTGGCACTTCGAATTCAGAAGGTGGGGGCCTGCAAGAATTCTAAAAATTAATACTGGCCACTCCAGGCTTGTATTAAACTCCCAGGGTTACAGTTTTTCTCTGATCTTGGATTGGAAGATGCTGCCACTACCCAAGTGCATAACCCCTTTGAGAGCCCAGGGAGGCGCGCTTGGGAATTCCTTTCTGTGGGGTACCCTCAAGCCCTTTCACACACATACCCTGGGGAAGGGTGGGGGGAGGAAATCAGCTGATGCCATCAGCTAATTAAACAACATGTGCACAAACCTCTCAAGACACAAAAATCCAATTCTGTTCTTAAGAAAGGTAAATTTTATTAATAAAAAAAAAAGAAAAGAAAAATACATCTGGGAACTCAGGCTATTGCTAGATTTTAAAAGAGCAACTACAAGGATTGAGCACCAAGAGTAGCTTTCTTGTGGTCCAGCTTAAAGGTTACAAGCAAAAGCACCTGGGGTTAGCACAGAGGAATCCACAAGCCATAAAGAAATAAAAGGAATAAACCTAATCGCGTCTTCGTAGACATTTCCAGATCTACTTACATGTCTGGGGTTTTAAATGAGTAGTTTCTAGGTATGATACTGATGATTTTTTCATACCTGGCCCAAGCTTCTTACAGCATAGCTCTGCCCTGTCTGCCTCTCCCTGGGAGAACAACAACAGACAGACAAAAGGGCGGAGTCTTGTTTCAATTTTAAAAAGTTCTAGCCTTCCCATTGGCTCTTTTGGCCAGGTGCCCACTCACTTCCTTTTACCTATGTACAGCAGTGAGACTTTTTAACCCTTTACAGGTAGAGCAATTAGAAAACAGCTACTAAGGGATTTTATAGCTACTGGCTGGCTGGGTGCCCATAAAAGGGAGCTATCCTCCCCCCCCTTCATTTATCACAATAATGTTTGCATCATTCTTCACCTTCATTTTCAGTAACTAAACTTTGTTCTCTTAATGAGACCAATCCACAAAATTAGAGAGATTTGCGTGCTGCATATCAAGGGGAAGTCAGATATGAGTGACTGATTTTAGATTTGTACAATACACTTTGACTTTGGCTATAGTACTGTGTTATAATATAGTGCTCTGTATCTTATTCTCAAACACTGAAAGGTAAACATTTCATTCATCTAAAATGACAAGATTGACTTCTGGGTTTGTGTTGTCTCAAAAAGACACAGCCACTTCAGAATCATTCATGTTATACTGGCAGATTTGGATATCAGTGTAACATGACAGACTCACTAAGCAATACAATTTGTATATTGTATTGTAATGAGTGTCAGTAATTGCACATAGTAACTCAAAATCGAGTTCACTGATGGAATGTAAATACATCAATATTTATGAAAAATCTGAAATGTTCCTCTTCCTTGATATCTCTACACAGATATCTTCATGGTTTAAGGGAATTGTTTTCTAGTGCAGTGATCTATTCAAATACCTCTACAAGATTATTTCCAGTCATCTACATTCAGTTAAACAGGTGTTTACACACTTGAGTGTTTTTGTCCTTGTGTGAATGTTGGGCCACAGCTGGATATGAATTTTGAATGGCATGTTTACAAATCAAATGTGTTTCTGGAGTTTTGTTTACAAAACAAATGATAATCATTTTCTTTATTACTTGTGACCTCATAATTTCAGGTGTTCCTTTCTCAGGCAACTGGGTCGGCACTTGAATGCATTCCTTGTTTATTAGCAGATACTTCAAACATAATGCACTAATTCTATGATAAGGCATGCATAATAAACATACATTAACAAGTTTTTCCATTAAAGCGATAAATACATTTTTCAGTATATAATAAATTTTCCCCAAGCAGAAATATGAAGTGCAGTTTGAAATCAATACTTCTAGTTGATGAATGCTTTTTACTTTGTCCTCTTCCTGAATGGATTAATGACATTTCTGCATTCTAGATAGGAGGGTAATGAGATGCATACCACCTATAATCAGTTTTGCCAATGACTTAAATGAGACCAGGATTTTGCACTGAAAATTCTCAGTATAGACACAACCTATGGCATAATGGTCTCTAATAGTATTTTCAACACTCCATTATGAATACCTCCTGAGATGTAGCTTGATCCTTAGAACACCATTGGAATGGGTAAGGTTGAAGTTCTTAACATTACCGGAGACCGTGATTACCAATCAGTTGCCCACAGCGATTTTTTTGTGCTTTCTTCTTGTCCTATCTTCTGACATTCCATTTCCAGCACTGTGCTATCTTATAAATAACTAAATATAGATGTGTAAAATCCATAAAGCACAAGTTCTTTAGCTGAAGTTCCTGACCCCAGCTAACACTGTGTTAAGGATTCCTATCACTGAGCTTTGTATTACCAGTTAGAAAATGTATGGTGGTCACTAGATCAAGCCAAATAATTGTATTTAATTACATGGGTAAAATAATTCAGTCAGGTCTTATCCTTTGAATATTCCTCACTAACTTACATATGTGTTTTGAGCTGGTTTATTTGAATGTTGCCGAACCATTCAAGTTTGTCAGATGTTGCTATACTTGCAGTGCTTTGCTGCTTTTTTTGGTTTTGTTTTTCATTTTTATGCTCTGAAAGTAACATCTTTTTCTTTATCTTTTTTAAAGATAAAGACATTCCCTGCTGATACATCTAATCCTTTTTTCGATCCTTTTACAACAGTACCACAGTTTTCTGTAAGTAGAACATGCAACTGAAAAACTGTGTATTTAACACAACACTTGCAACTCCCGCTTCTTTTTTAAACAATGTCAGAAATTTAGCCTTTAACAATTCTAATAAAGATATTTTCCAAATATGGCTTAGACTGCAAATCAATCAAATATGGCCATGACTTGTATCTATAAACTTGCCTGCATTGGTGTGTTGGAGATTACTAGAAGCAGAAATAAGGATTAAAGGTGAAACACTTCAGGGCAGCAGGTCACAAAATACAGCTGCACTCCCACAGTTCTACTCTAGAGGGCATGAGTGAGGCTGCACAGACTGAATAAACTGAAAGGGCAGGGACTGGTGTGGGGCTAGCCACTAAATCCAGCTGAATTGGCCTTCGTCCCCTTTACAAAACCTGACTTTGTGTTCTAGGGGACCTAATTTTCAGGAAAATTGTATTCTGAAGTGAAACGAGGAGTTACAATTAATATAAAACAGTTGTATGATGATGACTACAGTTGCATGCTGCTATAAACGTCCATGTTAATTAACAACCTAGAGCTGAATCTTGGAATCCTTAGTTCTTATTTGGGCAAATCTCCCATTAAACCTCCTTGGAAATGTTGCTTGAGAAAGAAGTGAGTTGGGGGCTTTGGAATTTGTCCCTTTGCACAAGGCATACTGCACAGTACCACATAAACAGGACTAATAACTGTATAACAATGTAAAAATTAGCCTGACAGACCTAATAGTACCATACCCGGAATGCCCAACCTTAGAGTAGCAGTGTCAGTATGATAGGTAGAAGAAATAAGACATTTAAACAATTGGGGGACTTGTTAAAATTAATATTAGAACTCGAAACAACTAGATATTGTGCCTGGGACTCTAACTGAAACTCTCTGCATGTCCTTCCCAACCTGGGACGTGGCTTAGCAGCCACAGAGTAGAAACCTTCTGATATTAGAATTACACTTCACAATCACTAGTGTGACATTCCTAAATTAAACTCATAAAATAAAGTTGTTCAGACATAAACCTTAACTTCTGTCCTGAGCCCCAAATCTGTTTTCTCTCTCATGTGGTTATATATGAGATATGGAACCTTATTCCCAACTGGGACAGCTACAGTATCTGTCTGCATTTAGTGAGTTATTAAAGAAAGAGGTTAAGGCTTGATCATGATCCCCATTACCTTAGGACAATTTCTACTTCTTTTTTGGGGGGTGGGGGGTCATGTGACTATTTTTAAACCAGATTTTAGTGAGAGAAATTGAAAAATTCATCCTCATCTGCTTCATATCTATTTTTTGCTCTAATCAAAAATATCCCAACAAATGTATCGAAACCTTTCAAGCTCATCAAAGCAGAATTATTGAAAAAGTCATCCAGGCTAGATGATGCCCACTTTAATAAAAATAGCAAGAAAGCTTCCACCTTTATGTCCCGGATTAAAAAATGTGTTGAGTTACGCAGAGAAATCTGTGCAGAATAATACCCCCACTAGTTCCCCTGTAAAAAATGTCAATGACACTGACATTTTGGTAGGTTTCATTGAAAACCAAACTGAAAAATGTTGGCTTTGTAATGAAAACTTGAAAAATTCCAATGAAAGCTGAAAATTTTTCATAAACATTTCCTTTTAGCTAAAAAGCTATTTTGCCATGGAAAAGTTAATGGAAAATTTTTGACCAGCTCTACTAATTAGGCTTTGTTGGGTGAGACAAGAGGGAGGGATGTTCAGCATATAAATAAGTTCTAACTAACCTATCCACAATTCATCTTTTCCTCTTCAGAGTATTGGTTTACTGAAAAAAAAACCACAATGCAACATCACAAATATCTAAAATTACATTTCAACCCATGCAGCCCATGGTATTTGTTTTGTCATAGAATTATGCATTGTGGGAAATCTTTAGTGAACCAGGAAGTACCAAGAGCATTGCAAGGAAGGGAACAACTCATTTCTATTCTATGCAGTTATCCCTGTCCCACAACCCGAATAATGGGGATCATTCAACAAAGAAATATTGGCTTCAAGTCAATTGGTTTTCAGTTCACTTTAACACACCAGTTATGCTACGTGTCACCCCATGTTTGGCCTCAACAAAACAACACAAACAAATGCATTAGGGCAAAATTTCCAGAACAGAGCCAGATCTAACTCGGAATGTACTCTAGTCATGCACAGCATTATGCAGCTGCAAATGTTTGTG
This sequence comes from Chrysemys picta bellii, assembly GCF_011386835.1. Classification (NCBI taxonomy): domain Eukaryota; kingdom Metazoa; phylum Chordata; order Testudines; family Emydidae; genus Chrysemys; species Chrysemys picta. Next base: position 113,647,809 of record NC_088792.1, on the reverse strand, counting down.
GTTCATTTTCCTTTCCCTTCCTTTTCCTTTTCCTTGCTTTCTTTTCATGTTATGAACAGCCTGCAACGTTGTTGGTTTTTTGTTGTTGTTGTTGTTGTTGTTGGTATGTTTTGTTTTTTGTTTCTTTGAAAATGCTTATTAGAACCAAAAATGTCTATTTTTTTATTTAATAGAAAAACAAAAAATATTAATAAACAGTAAGCTTTGGAGACTATTTTCTGGTTTTATAATTCTGCAGTTTATAAAGAGCTAAACTGATTTTTTTTATTGGGGGGAAATTAAATCTCATTAAATTTTATCTGAGTTGACTGGTGTAAATCATAAATCTATTGACTTAACGGAGCTACTTCGATTCACACCAGCTGAAGATCTGGCCCAATATACTGTATAAACATAAGTATATAAATATATACTCTAGAGAAAAATAGTACCACATACATATCTAAAATACCCATTAAAAATGGGGCAGATCCTAAGCTGGTGTCAGTTGTCCTAGCTCCATTGGCTTCAATTGGATTATGACAATTTATTCCCGCTGAGGAATTGTGCCATGGTGCCAGTATTTCATGATGTAAAGCCTGATCTGACAGTCCTTGTGAGACAAAATGCTGCATGAGGATTGCAAAATTTGTTTGTGTCTGGACTGTGACATTGAGCTTTAAAAGGGAAATGCCAGCGAAGTCTGGCAGCTTACCTTTGTTAATGATTAGGACTATAACTTGTCAGGATTGGGAGGCGGGGTTGTTTGCTTGTTGTTTTTTTGTGTCAGTTTGGTTTTATTTTACCATTTTTCATTTTACTGGTTTCATAGAATGACTGGAAAGGCTCATGCTTAGTATGTTCATCTGGAATGTACTCCATGCTTTCAGTTAAAAGATAGGCCGTGAAATGTAAAAAAGACACCACTGCAGCTTCTTCCTAGATCACCCATGGATTTAACCAGCAGATTGTATCCCAGTACACAAGTTTCTACATTCAGTATTTGTTAATCATAAGTAGCTCACATAATTTGAAAAGTGATGAAAAAAAGACAAATAGTCCAATAGTTGGATAACAATTCTCTGCCTCACTGTTGTGCTGACTTTCCTTCCTACTGTTGTGAAGACTGAATCAAGCTTGAAAGAACAGGTTGTCAAGAAAAAAACTCAGCTGATAATAGTATGAACATGTCCTGACTATTTTGAAGCACTGAAAAATTGCAGCTACTGTACATTCCTATCAACTCAGTAACACACCAGCAGACACAGGCTGTTCCCTGTTTGTCATTAAATGGCCCTGTGCAAACAGTGGGTCAGTGTAATTTTTTTCAGGAATGCAGCACGGTGTCACATGACAGGATGTCCCAGCCTTTGATGTTGCAGGATTTGTGACGCTATAGCATCAGATGTGTAGTCTGGAGAGAGTCTGGAGTTTGTTGTGTTTCTGTACATTTTATACCACATTGTCTGTTGCTAGTTGCCACTGGGTATTTCTTTTAGGGTTTGCTCCACTACATAGAACTCTTAGACCCAGACTCATGCACACCTGACTTTAATAAAATGCACAGTTGTCAAGGGACCTACGAGTTCATTTTGACAGGGCTCTATTCAAGAGGACATTCTGGTCAGCTCCCCATATCGGGTTTAAACCAAATAAAATAGTGATAAACAGCCCTTTTATAGGTATGGGTCCATATTTAGTGTGGCATGTATCGTGAACTGAGTTCAGTCTCGCACAGTGGACTTCATAGTCAGACTTGTCATCAGTGCACAACCATTGAATCTCTGTCCAAAGAAGTGGTGTCTGTTTCATTATATATGAGGGTTGCTTCCTGGTTCCTAAAAGGCCACGGGGCAACTATAGGGCAATCTCTCATTTTCTCTCTTTATTAGAGGAAAGTTGCTGATAACGAGTGTTTGAGAGAATGTGGGCATAAAAAGTCAAAACTAACTTATCCTTTTCATTATTTTCTTCTTAGGCAGAATTTATAGACAGCAAATTAGTGTGCTGTGCTGTGCAGTCATCACCTAAGATGTTACCACCAGTATCTCCTTCACCTGCAATGAGGTCCTTGGCAGAGACAGTCCCAACCCCGACAGTGCAGACGATATATTCATCACACAAACCTATTTCTCTGGCAGACAGGTATTGAGCAATTCATGCAATACTATGGGTCTCTCTCTAGGTTCCCAAGAGTTTGATTTCTTTTATTCTATCATAAATGTAATGGGAAAGACCCCGCTGAGCCTGTCATCCTAAACTACGATTTTCACCAATGTATAAAGTCAGCTGCCATTTGGTACTTACCTCAGGACAAATGGAAAGCATAAGAAACTTTCTCTGAATTGAAAGCCACTCCTCACTGGTGATGCAGCCAGCAGTTGCCCTCCTCTGAAGGCCAAACATACCACCTCCATAACCACTGGCCTGGAGAGAAATGGGTGTGCCGTTTTTTCTGAGACAAATCACCTCCCCTGAACTACTGGTTTGTTTTTAACAACTGCTGTCGCAATCTGTTTTTCTAAATTCAGTTCTAACCGGGAAGGGCTGAGAAATAGATACTCTTTCCGATGAATACCGGGCACTGATTTTTCAGAGCAGTGTCAGGTTGCAATTGTTCTTCTTGTAGCATGAAATAGCAAAAAAGCATGTTCCAGCTTCCCACAGAAAACCTCCTCTTTTTCAATTCTTCCATCTTACAATTGTTTCTAATGGTAATCTTTCCTCTCTGGAGACTGCTGAGTGCTGAATTAACCAAACTGCCTATTTAAAGGGGGTAACTCTATAATTAGATCCATCTGACACCCCAAAAGCAAAGGTCAGGCTTTCATTTCCAGACCCAAAGCACTGTACCAGATGGAACTGAGAAACAGAAGTTTTAAGACGGGAATATAATACACTAGACTTTCACCTCCGGATTGAAATTTTGATTTACAATGGGTCACCAGTAAATGTGCTGCTTGTTTTCAATCTAATTTCAATTGGACATTTATTCATATTGCTAGACCACCTAAAAATGTACAGTTACGGGCACTCTTTGTTCAGTCCTAACAGTTGTAGACCAGACATAATACCTAGGGTGTGATCCAGCTCCCAATTAAGTCAATTGAAAGACTCCCATTGACTTCAGTAGGAACTGAATTGTGTCCTTACATAGCACTTTAGATCTTCAAACTGCTTTATAAACATAAACTCGTTAATCCTCAAAGCACCACAGTAAGGTATATATATTTTCCCCACTTCACAGGTAGAGAAACTGAGCCACAAAAACTGTGACTATCCGAGAGCCTCAGAGGTTGTGACTCGCCCCCCAAACCAGCTGTCAGAGCTGGGATTAGAGTTTAGGAGTTGCAGATTGCAAATCAATAAGACCATGCCTTGTTGAGGTATTGCACTTTGTAGGAATACTGGCATAGCTGTGCTGGATTCTTATAGTGTCCGCCTGTCTGCGCTACACTTAGTACTAGAGGCCAGTGCTAGCATTCTCTTCTTTTCATAAAAATGAACTAAATCCACACATTAAAATTTGCACAAAATGCTTAATCTAAAAAAGAAAAATCCTAACTACTGGGTCTTTCTCCTGCACTGCTAACCATCTTTACTTCCCAGCGTGCACTTGTGCCTCTTCATAGACTGTTGTTAAGGTTTGCCCTTTTAGAAAATGTATAAATAAATCTACTCATGTGCTGTTAGTGTCTCTAAAGCTACTAGCAGTTAACAATGAAAGAATATGACAGATGCGTCAGACTTAGGGCAGGGCTGCTCAGTAGGTGCAAGCAGCCCATGCAATGTATTTTGGGTAGCCCACAAAATATTCAGCAAATGGGTGAGAGAGATTCTGAAGCATTCTTTCCTGAGCAAAGGTTTTGAAAATACTAGCCATTTGGTGAAATCAGGTCCATTCCAAAGGCCCCCCCCCCCCAAAATGACTGGGGCAGTTTTGCACCAGTTCTACATAAACCTGGTACATTCTGAAGAGTAAACTCTGTACACATTCCCTCTTTTCTTCTGTCCCCCTCTGCCTGCTTCATTCCCTTCCCTCTGTCTTTCCCTGCATAGTGTTCTCCCCCCCCCCCCACACACACACACACTCTTCCTTCTCTTCTCCTTTCCAGCAATCCCCCCTAGTTCTCAAATAGGGGTGCTGGCCGACCCAGAGAATGTGCTGTATTTGGTATTTGTCATGGCAGCAGCCCCACAAGAGCACTCCACACCTCACATACCCCTATGTTTCCTATACTAGGTCCCTGTAGTGGGCCAACTCTCGGCCTGGGCTCGGCCATTGTCTCTTTGAGTCTCTTGCCCCGGGGTCACCTACGGAAGCCCCTACTCCTGGGCGAGCTCTCTGTTCCCAGCAGGAGTTCAGCTCACTCCAGGGCCCATTCTGAGTCCAATTACTTCTAGTACCTGGTGACACTCCTTGGGTCCCACCACAGGTCACTGGCTGGGAGCAGCCCTCCCGGGCCCTTTGCCCGTATCAGGCTTGTAGTGTCCACAATCAAGGGTGGGAGAGGAAAGGAAAGGCAAGTCACTGCCTCAGGCTGGGCTTCCCTTGCTCCTGGAGCTCACTAGCAGTCCCTGGCAGCCTCTCCTCCTGGGTAAACTTCCCCCCTTCTCTATGGCAAGTTTCACCTTTTTTAAGCTCCCTTCTTCAGCTGGAGCATGTTCTGCAGGTGCGTCTAACTGATGCTGCTTGAGTGCAGGAATACTTGTTAATCTTTTTTGTCAGCGGGATGGGGGCATGTGCCGTCACAGTCCCCACCATGGTCTGCCAGAAATGTAGAGAACCAGGAGACTTGGTAGGTCATCAGAGGAGGCGGTAACAAAGCTCTCTCCCTCCTTGGCCATAGTTAAGGAGCTGCAGTAACCATAACCTACATGGGCATTAGCCCACTCTAGAATCAGCAGCGGACTGAGGGAATAGACAGGGCGGGGAGTGGCTCATCTGAAGATGCAGAGCAGCAGGAGACTGGGGGAAAAGTCTGAGCCCACTCCAGGACCAAAAATGGCAGAAGTCTACAGCCACTTCACTATACCAGCCACCTGAAGAGCAGCCACAGATCCAGTCTTCCTTCTCCCCAGGTTTGGCTGAGCAGGAGTAGCAGTGGTAGCAGTCCATCTCCCAGTGCTTACCCCACTAACAGTAGATGTCCACTTGAGATGGGGGCATGGTCCAGTCAGGTGGCTGTAGGCATGAGGATGAGGGGTTGGGTAGCCTCATCTTCCTCCCTTTCCCTGTGTAAAGAAGTATGCTTAGCTGCTTCACAGCTGCTCCTTCCTGCTCAGTTCCTCTTCCTGGACCAGAATGCTTTAGGGAGATGTCTTCTCCTTGTGCTTCGTAGCCAATGTGTGAGGACATCACAGCAACATCATTCCATGATCCCAGGCAATATCTCTAGCACTTAATCCAGCTCTGCTTTCCATTCACTTGCGTGCACAGTAAATAATGCTGTAGGCTATGCAGTGAAAAGAAACCTCCTCTAGGACCAAACCACACAGAGAACTGAAAGGCAGTCTGGGCCCTGAGGAGCAGATTGCTGCAATACAAGTCTTTTTACATGGTTTTTACATCAATTAACAAGACACTGAACTTCTAATCTTGCTTTCATTGAAGTCAATGGGAACTTTATCAGGGACCTTGTGGGGAGGAGTAAGCCCTAAAATGTCTCACGCTTTTTTTCCCCTTGGTTGCTTTTCTTTACTACTCAAAATGTCAAACGATTTTCACTTCTGACTCAACCATCTATTTTCAGCATTTTGACTGAATCAAACTGAACCTTTCTCCTTCCCTTGGTACTTTAAAAATGTTAATTATTTTTAATTGAAATATGTGGCATTTTGTTGTTCCCATAATTGGCTGTTTGTGCATTAATTACACAGTGCTGAGACTCTGAGGCGTGAACTCGAGAGAGAGAAGATGATGAAAAGACTGTTGATGACAGAATTATGAAATTCTCACTTCGTCACATGGAGACTGGATCGGGGCCTTTCATGTGCCTTCTGTCTGTTTACATTCCTCCACTTCTGTGTACTCAACATAATGCATCATGAAAATGTGTTATGTTCCCAGCTCACTCAGATTCATCACAGTTGGTTAAAATTAAGTCTCGGCTTGACTTTAACTTGGAGGAGTTCCTTTATTCATTTGCTGCTGGGAAAATAAACCTTCAGTCCTTTATTTATCATGAGTATTAGGATTTTCTACTATTATAAAATGAATTTTAGGTTTGGTTTTGGTAAATCTAAGGTAAAAACGATCAGCAAGGAACATACTGATTTCTACTGAGAAACACTGTTCTGTATATATGTTAATAACTGCACAGAGATTAATGTTATGCAGAATATTTTGATAGTAACATAGAAAATGTCATTTTGTATAACTGAAAATTGCACCGAGTTACTGCTGTTTGTTAAAGAATCATTTTTAAAAGCAGAAAAATGATTATATCTTATCCCTACGACTCTTTGTCTCTGCTGAAAAATAAATGGCTATCTTATCAAATTCCTAACTTAATCTTTACTCAGATATATGTAGATATATCCGTGCTGCCTAAAATCATGTCATCTTGACCATAAAATAAATCATGTTGTATTCCTGGTAAAGAAAAACTTCAGTGGTTCAAAGTTGTTTGCTATTGACACCCTTATCATTAAACCAAAAACATTGAATCATAAATCAATTTTAACTAAGACGCTGATCCTACAAATACTTGCATGCGTGTATACATGCAGGGTTACATCAAGCAACTGAGTGGTTCCATTGAATTTAATGGGACTACTCCCTTACTTAATGTTAAGCATGTAAGTGTTTGCAGGATTAGAGCCTTAAACAATTGGTTTATGGTATTAAGGTCATATAATAACAATATAGATCATATTTCCTATAAAACTTTCCTATAGTTTCCCTTTTTTAGTAGTGCAGAATAGTAAACTATTTAAAAAGCTGACAACAATTGATCATCAGCTACAACATGCGATTTTGAACAGAAACCTTGTATGTGTTTTATATGGCCCAAGATCTATATTTTTCTGTTACCCTGTACAGTAGATTCTCCTGTTTTTAGTATTGTTAAAATCAAAAGATGCCCTTAATTTGGTACCAACGACCATAGATTTATCTAAATTTAACCAGCCTGTTGGCTTTAAAGGTAGGAAGTGCGTATAGTAAGATTCAATTTTCATCAGCGTTAGTTATGGTCATTTAATATGAAAAATCTTGAGTGCATTTTAGGACTCTTGATTGCAACTTGGAGACAGAAAATTACTTGTCTATTTTATATTCATTGGAGCAGGAAATGAACAGAAGGCTCTTCAATTAAAGTCCGGTAACTTTGAACCTTTTTCTATAGCTATAAAATGAAACTAAAGTAAGTGGCATAAGTGTCAGGAAGAAATCTGTGATGCACCTGTAATGAAATGGCTTAACATACAGAATAGGCTCATGGATCTCTACAAGTGCCCAGATGTCTGGCTTATCTGTTTCTGAGTTCTTGATAGACTTTGCTGCATAATCAAAATGCAACTGGTACACTGTATAGCAGACTTCTAGTTATGATATCAACAGATTTGGTGGCACACTTTTTGTACATCCATTTCCATCAATCTGAAGTTTTTTTTTTTTAAATGGGAATATTAACTCCCTCTGAAGAAATCACAGAGGCAAAGAATGCTCCAGGAATAAAGGACTATGCCTTCATTCTGCCACTAATCTTTTCCTCACTTCCTTCAGAGGGATTGTGGAGGAAGGAGAGCTCCATCCTAAGGCACCATAGGTTAAAATAATTTTTGCCTGGTCACTAATAAAAAGAGAACAACCTAAAGACAAATAAGAAAATGTTCCTATAGCAGCCACTGTTTTCAGAGACAGGAAGCAAAAATAACTCCAAGAATGGAGTTACCTAAACTGCACTGTCATTTCTACCGGTTGCTTCTGGCCTGCCTGTTCTTAGGCAGCCATCAGTTGCATGTGAAGATACTTGAAAGAATGTGTGGCTGGCCACTCCCAAAGGTTATCAAGGAGAAAGGACCTGAGAAGATAGCTCAGTGTTTCAACACTCCCCTGGTTTTTCTACTGCATGGATTGCTGTGCGCTTATTCAAGAGTGCTATTATGGGCAACTGGAAACCCTGGAACCTGCTTTGGTTGGGGCTACCTGCTCCTGGTTAGCTGCATTAAGCAATGTATTCACAAGGACCAAAGCATTCAGAGAGAATGAATGCCAGACTAGGAATAGCCCATTCATTTTTCTGGCAGATAAGTAAGCTACGAGTTTGGTCTTGTACAGAACAACATGGTAGTCCTAGTGTATAAGAATTCTCAAGCTGAAACTTTCAGAACAGGAAAACTGAAACTGTGCACTAAAATGCCCTGTCACCGTTCTACATCTGAACTGACTGGGCATGCTTTGGAATAGCTGAGAAAAGAACAAGGACACCTTCCATTTTTTAGATTCCTGGAAATTAGAGATGGAACAGTTTTACCAGGTCACTGAGCCCCAAATCCTCAAAAGTATTTAGGTGTCTAACTCCCATTGATTTCAATGGCTGGTAGGCTCCTAAATGGCTTTGATAATCTGGGCCTTAATCCCTTCCGATGCAGGATTGTTCCCCACAGTATATTCTCAGATGTTTGTCTAGTCTAATTTTAAATGTCTTAAGCAACGGGGCTTCCACGCCCTCCCTCAGGAGACTATTCTACAGGCTGTTAGGAATGTTTGCCTGATATTAAACCTTCATTTCCATTTGTACAATTCCATCATATTTTTAGTTCCTGCACACTCCCTTTAGCCACACTTCAGCAATTCCTCACCCATGTGCGATCTAACCTTTAATACGCAGCCTTGTCTGGACTAGGATTGAGAGCTGTATTGTTAGAATGTATTAGCTAAAGCTCTAGTGTAAACAAGGCAGTAAACGTGCTAAATTGGTCCAGCTGAAACCTAGGTTTCTCTGCAGACTTTAACTCCACAATGTTAGCAAGTGTTGAAGTATGCCGTACCTTCCTGCACTGCACTTTTAGAATATGTAAATTAGGACACATTAGCTAACATTTTTGAACAACACACCTTTAAATCCTGGTCTAATCCAACCCTATGGGGGTCACAGGGAAAAGTTTATTGCTGAAGGTTGATTTAATCTCAAATCTCAGTTTTACCAAATGATATTATGGCTTTGCTGTCAGAGCCCAGTTTAAAAACTTTGAGGCCTTAACCATTTTCTTTGTTTAGGTGGCAACACACAGCTTCATGTTTTGATGATCGCAGCAAAAGTAAAATTAGTTGTTTCAAAAGCTAGGCAATGGCTATGTAATGGCTAAACAAGTATTTTCCCATGTTGCAATCTCTCACAGAACCCAAACAGGATTTTTTTTTTCCTGTGTGGGTACCCATTTGACCTCCTAAAATGAACTGCATGTTTCAATGTTTCAAAATGGCCAAGTTTTCTTTGGAAACATTGTTTAATGTCCTTAATCAGTATCAGAAGATACAGTATGTATAGCCTTTGATATTACAACCATATTTATATCCTGAGAGACAATGTTTAAAAATCAGTTACTCCTTAAAGTCTTCACTTCAGGGGTTTGTGTTTCCCCTGCAAGAGTTTGCCAACTCAGCCACTTCAAACAGAGCAGGCAACTGGGTGAAATGCTTTGGTGGAGGCAGCATCGTGTTTTATTTGTACTGTTTACGGAAATCCTTCATTTTCATTTTTTCCCCTGGATATATCTCTGGTCCACTGGTTACAAACATCTACTCTTTGTAATTATACAATGGAATATTGTTATTTCATTTTTGATGTCCTGCTGTTCAAGGCGTTTGCAATAAATATACTGAGACTGATCTGTTGATTGCATGTAAGATCAGCCCTACAACTGTGTTTTGTAAAGTTAAGTGCCGTAAAGAAATTCTCATATGACATGGGGAGGGGAACACTTCTCTGGCAGCTGCTGTCATTGCTGCTGGGTGGCAGCACCAGCCAAGGTTGCTGACATCATCTTGTTACAGCCGAGCAGCAGCCTGTATCAAGAGCCGGAGCACAATGACATTTTAGTTGAAACATGGCTTGAGAGAGGCTTTTACGGCTCAGCTGTTTACCTGTTTCTGTATTCATGCCTGCAATAAAAAAGAGTAAAAAATAAATCACTGAGTCTGAGCAATCTGTGTTCAAATCAAGGAGGTGGTGGCACACTGCACTGTCCCTATTCAAAGCAAACATCTGGTGGCTAATGAAGTGGATCCACCTCAACTAGGGAACACCTCTCTTAAGCAACCACTGAAGAATTTCCCCCAAGAAATCCAGAACCATTTTGTTCAACCTTTAATCAAAGGCCACCTCGACTGGGCAACAGATATTTGCAAGTCCCTTGGGTGGTTGCTTAAGGCGAGCTTCGCTGAATTACTTAAGCTGGAAAAACTGCCAGAAATAGAGTGGCAATAAGGCATGGCATTTTGTCTTCGTAATAGATGCCCGTTTGAAAGGATGAGGAACAGAGTTGTGCAGAGGATGGAAGTCCCATTTTGCAAAGGATTTTGACATCTGGTTTTATTCCAAATAGGAACGAAAACTCAAACATTTTGAAATTCTCCACAGAGGAAAATTCTGGGGGAGGGAATGAGTTGAGCTAAGTGTTTCAATTTTGACTCCAACTTCTTAAATGTCATAGTCTATTCTAATATATAATAGCCTACAAAATAAAAACAAAAAGGTGAACAATTGAAATGTTTCAGAAAGTGTCAAAATGGGATGTTTCCACATTGTCAGAACTTTTTCTCCAGTTTTCATGCCAAATGCTGGCAAAATTGAAGCACATCAGTCTTCATCGGAGCAAGCAGTTCCATTAACTATGGTTTCATCAAAATTTCTCTGACCAACTCTAATGTGAAGAGTTCTGTGGGTTTAATCTCTGTTCCGGGAAAACAGACAGTAAAATAATAACAATCAGCTGCTTTAATTGCCTGGAACTTTGGACCAGGTGGGCTTCAAAGATGAACATTTTTTGTTTTTGTTACAAGATGACCATGACCTATGTGAACAGACAAGTGAGCGCCAAGGTACATTCTGTAACTCAGGAGGCACTCTTTCTGGATCAGAAAATATTCTTCTTTGTCTGTGGGCATTGTACCTTAAGGGAAACAAGCCAAGATGATATTTGCAAGATAATAGATTGACTGAGTTGCAGAAATCTACTATGAGAATGTAAAGGGAATGACTAGATGTATGGACTTTATTATATAGATACTTGAGGTGAAAGCCAGCCTTCATTTAGTTCAATGGGGCCAGGCTTTCACTCCTGCAGTTGTCCAATATTGGGTGGAATTTACAAAGGTGCTGAAGTTATGTAGCAGCACAAATCCCACTGCAAGTCAATGAGACTTGTGCCAACAAACCACTTGGATGCTATTGAAAAAGCCCACCCATTATTCTTTGTTGCCTGTTGCCATGGTGTGCTAGGTGCTGCACAAACCCAAGAGTAGTCTCAGCGCCTGCCCCAAAAATATCTTACTCTTTAAAAAGTAAAATAATAAAGAACAAACAGAAGTTATGGAGAAAGAGGGACAATAAACAAGTAAGGGGGTCAGCTGGTGTTTGGCCTCATGCTGACAATAAAACATTGCATTGATGCAGTGGGGCTTTTTGTAGTTTATTTTTAACTATAAATATATAAAGTAGGGCTGTTGATTAATCAAGGTTAACTCATGCGATTAACTAAAAAAAAATTAATCACAATTAATTGCACTGTTAAAAATAGAATACCAACTGAAATGTATTAAATATTTTTGGATGTTTTTCTACATTTTCAAATATATTGATTTCTATTACAATACAGACTACAAAGTGTACAGTGCTCACTTTATATTATTATTTTGACTACAAATATTTGCACTGTAAAAATGATAAACAAAAGAAATAGTATTTTTCAGTTCATATCAGATAAATACTGAAGTGCAATCTCTTTGTTTTGAAAGTGCAATTTACAAATATAGATTTTTTTGGTTACATAACTGCACTCAAAACAAAACAATATAAACCTTCAGTGCCTACAAGTCCACTCAGATCTACTTCTTGTTCAGCCAATCGCTCAGACAAACAAGTTTGGTTACAATTTGCAGGAAAAGATGCTGCCTGCTTCTTATTTACAATATTACCTGAAAGTGAGAACAGGCATTCGCATGGCACTGTTGTAGCTGGCATTGACGTGCCAGATATGCTAAACATTTGTATGCCCCTTCATGCTTCAGCCACCGTTCCAGAGGACATGCTTCCATGCTGATGATGCTTGTTAAAGAAGTAATGCATTAATTATATTTGTGACTGAACTCCTTGGAGGAGAATTGTATGTCTCCTGTTCTGTTTTACCCACATTCTGCCATATATTTTATGTTATAGCAGTCTCGGTTGATGACCCAGCACATGTTGTTCATTTTAAGAACACTTTCGCAGCAAATTTGACAAAAAAGATACCAACGTGAGATTTCTAAAGATAGCTACAGCACTCAACCCAAGGTTTAAGAATCTGAAGTGCCGTCCAAAATCTGAGAGGGATGGGGTGTGGAGCATGCTTTCAGAAGTCTTAAAAGAGCAACAATCCAATGTGGAAACTACAGAACCTGAACCACCAAAAAAAGAAAATCAACCTTCTGCTAGAGGCATCTGACTCAGATATGAAAATGAACATGCGTCAGTCCCCACTGCTTTGGATTGTTATCGAGCAGAACCCGTCATCAGCATGGACACATGCCCTCTGGTATGGTGGTCAAAGCATGAGGGAATATATGAATCTTTAGCACATCTGGCACGTAAATATCTTATGACTCCAGCTACAACAGTGCCATGCGAACGCCTGTTCTCACTTTCAGGTGACATTGTAACCAAGAAGCGGGCAGCAGCATCTCCTGCAAATTGTAACCAAACTTGTTTGTCTGAGCGATTGGCTGAAGTAGGACTGAGTGGACTTGTAGGCTCTAAAGTTTTACGTTGTTTTATTTTTGAATGCAGTTATTTTTTGTACACAATTCTACATTTGTAAGTTCAACTTTCATGATAGAGATTGCACTACAGTACTTGTATTAGGTGAATTGAAAAATACTATTTTTTGTTTTTTACAATGCAAATATTTGTAATAAAAAATAAATATAAAGTGAGCACTGTACACTTTGTATTCTGTGTTGTAATTGAAATCAATATATTCGAAAATGTAGAAAACATCCAAAAATATTTAAATAAATGGTATTCTATTATTGTTTAACAGCGAATCGTGTGATTAATCGCGATTAATTTTTTAATCGCTTGACAGCCCTAATATAAAGATACATATATGATCCTAAATTACTACTCAGCCATGCTGTTATAATCTCTCTCTTTGCAGTTTGGGCAAACAGCCACATGGATCATTACCAGTTCATGTCTTCAGGCACTACCATTATTATACTTCCCTTCCACTGGAGAAGGATTTTTCCTTTCCAGGGTTACTTCCTCTGTATTTCATTTCCAGGATCTTCAGAAAAGTCAAGGAGAGCCACGGCCCAAGACCCAGATTTTTAAAGGTATTTAGGCATTGTTCCACTCCATGTTACATGCCGTAAGGCCCAACCTTCAAAGGTGTTTTTTTTTTAGGTAGCTAATTCCCATTGAAATCAATGGGCATTAGGCACCCAAATATCTTTCAGGATCTGGGCTAAGTCACGTAGGAGCCTTTCTCTCATTTTCAAAAGTGATTTAGGCATTTAGCCTTTCACTGAGACTTGGTCTCTTAAGCGCCAAAATCACTTTTGAAAATGACTCAGGCTCCTAAGTCACTTAGGCCTTGCAACACCGAGTGGTGCAACACCTAAATATCTTTTAAAAGCTGGGCCCAAATGACCTCCTTTTTTTGAGCCATAGAAGTCATGCTGCAAGTCTCCATTGCAGAGCTAGTTTGGCCCAGTTTACTGGTCACCACCATGTACACGTACAGCTCTATATTAAAATAATGGTACAATTTTTAAAAAGGATGGGCTGCAGGGTGGTCAGCACTTCTGAAAATCAGATCATGTATTTAGGCACCTAAATATGAGTTTAACAAGCCTAACTTTAGACCCCTATTTTTGAAAAATCTTGACCAACAAGTTCACTCCTCCCTCATTTACAGCTCCCATCAAGATCTCTTATCTCAGAGCTCTGCCTTGGTAAAGCACACAGGGCGAGGCAGTTAAAGGGGATGGAATGTAGGTAACAGCACTGGGTAACCTCTCTAACCTAACTAACAGAATCTTGAAGCCGCTTTTCTGTGCCTGCGGCCTTTGTTACCAAATATCTATGTGCATCACTCATTACGAGTTAGACTCAAGGATTTAAGCAGATGAAGCTTTTTCTCACTGACTACTTCATGTGTAAGTAAAGGAGGAGGGCTCACTTTTCCCCAGCACTCTGCTATTTTCAGCCAATTTTAATAGTCTAGATCAGAGGTTCTCAAACTGTGGTCCGCAGACCACCAGTGGTCCGCGAGTTCCATTCCGGTGTTCCACAGATAGTTCCTTCTAAGGTGTATGCCTGGGTGGCCACACACGAGAGAATGAAGGGTCACTCACCTAATTGGTGGAGCCGCGCAGGCATGGCTCCACCAATTAGGTGCTGGACCCTGGAGAAGATGCACATGTAAGGTGAGGTGGTGGCCTTGGGGGGAATAGCGGGTAGGTGGGGAGGGGGCAGTGGGGTGAGAAGAGGGAATGGGGGGAATTTGGGGCATGCAAGGCTGCGGCAGCCAGAGAAAGAGGCAACTTTCCCCAGCTCCAGGGCTGCGGCTGCCGGGGAGAGACTGCCCTCCTTCCCAGCCTCAGCTCTGTGGCTGCTGGGGCAGGGGAGAGAGGGCACATCCATCGCATTAGAAAGGTAAGACTACTGACATTAAAATATGAGTTGTGCTTTTATTTGTAGAACAAAATAACGTTTATTGTTTTTTTCAGTATAGCGCTTTTATCCAAAATGCTTTACAATAGTTAGCAAACGGTACAAACAACACTTGGAAAGATCATTAAGTGGTCCGCCAAGATCCTCAGCAATTTTCAAGTGGTCCGCGAAAAAAAGTTTGAGAACCACTGATCTAGATTAATGGTGGACCTCTGAAAAGGTTCATTTATAGTTTTACCAAGGATGTTGTTTTTCAGTGATCTTCCTTTGTATCAATCTATTCCATTAACTCTCCTTGTGCCTAATTTATGTCCTGCATAATATATGTGTGGCTATGGCTACACATTAGGCATTAGATAAATAAAAATAATTAAATTAGCCCCTTAAATATGCGTAGTACAGAAAGATGCTCTTGAATGAAGCAGTAATCTTCATCTACATTCTTTGTTTCCATGATTTCTTCCAGTGTGATTAATGTTTCCAGCTCCACCTGGTTTACCAGGAAGTAATTGATCCTTTTATTATTTAGTTGTTTCCATAATCATCTCGGCACAACACATAAGCTATTTGTATGAGCAGGTTATTCCATAACTGCCTCCAATGCACGATTTCTGGCACCCTTCTCTAAAGAATCTGGTGCTGGCCAGGCTCAGAAACAGGACGCTGACTAGATGGACCCTGGGTCTGTCTGATCTTGTAATGCAACTCCTACTTTCCTAGCATTTCTTTCCCATTGGAAGCTAAGTCCTTAATTACTATTATTTTTACCCACACATTCAAAATTAAACAAAAACCTGAAGCATCTGTAAATCAAGAGTATTACTGAAGTATATAGAGAAACATTGCTGTTTAATTAAAAAATACATTAATTGTCCACCTATCATCTGCCACTTACTGTAACAATGGAGATCCAAGCTCTTACCAAGTGAACATAAGAACATAACAGCCATACAGGGTCAGACCAAAGGTCCATCTAGTCAAGTATCCTGTCTTCCGACAGTGGCCAATGCCAGGTGCCCGAGAAGGAATGAACAGAACAGATAATCATCAAGTGATCCATCCCCTGTCACCCATTCCCAGCTTCTGGCAAACAGAGGCTAGGGACACCATCCTTGCCCAACCTGGCTAATAGCCATTGATAGACCTATCCTCCATGAATGTATCTAGTTCTTTTTTGAACCCTGTTATAGTCTGGGCCTTCACAACATCCTCTGGCAAGGAGTTCCACAGGTTGACTGTGCGTTATGTGAAAAAATACTTTTTTGTTTGTTTCAAACCTGCTGCCTATTAATTTCATTTGGGGGCCTCTAGTTCTTCTGTTATGAGAAGAAGTAAATAACACTTCCTTATTTACTTTCTCCACACCAGTCATGATTTTATAGACCTCTCTCATATCCCCCACTTAGTCGTCTCTTTTCCAAGCTGAAAAGCCCCAGTCTCATTAATCTCTCCTCATATGGCAGCCGTTCCGTACCCTTAATTATTTTTTTTGCCCTTTTCCGAACCTTTTCCAAGTCCAATATGTCTTTTCTGAGATGGGGCGACCACATCTGCACACAGTGTTTAAGATGTGCGCGTACCATGGATTTATATAGAGGCAATATGATATTTTCTGTCTTATTATCTAGCCCTTTCTTAATGATTCCCTTGTTTCCTTTTTTGACTGCCACTGCACATTGAGTGGGTGATTTCAGAGAACCATTCAGGCTCACGGAACTGATTCTGAAAAAGGATGTAGCATACTCCCCTACTCTGAATTCACCCCACTTTGCTGGTTAAAAGGAGTGGGGTGGAGCCAGAGTCCATCTCATGTGACTCTTGGCTTTTCCCTTGCTTGGGTACCAATCACAGCAATAGGGAGCACTAAAAGGAAGCATGTGCCCTGTTGAAATTCTTGCCAACCTAAAAGCAATGAAAGATGACGGGGAATCTTGCCTTTGCTCAGCCCACCTTGGGCTTCTGTATAGGAGCTGACCAGAATCTGGTCCAAATGTCTGGTCCTGAGAGGTGCTGAACATGTGCAACTCCCAGGAACAGGCCCAGCAGTAGCCTCATCTGTTAAGGCGTCTTATCTCTGAATGCTCGTGTGAGCTGTTTATGGTTTAAGTTCGGCATTCAGTAAATTTACTGTAAGTCATTTCATTAATATTGAAAAGCTTTATCATGCTGCAGGGGGGAAACTGTGCTTTTGAAAATCTCAGCACTCATGGTAGGAAATTGTTTCAATTTGTAAGACTCCTTTGTACACTGCAGCAGAGTATACATAGTATCATACTACTCAGGCTTTTATAAAGCCTGTACTATACTTCTCATCTGCCAGCAACAATGGGGCAGACTCACATGAGTGAAAGCAGCTCCAATTATTAACAGAAAATTCAACCCTTCCCTTATGCTACCAGGAAAGGAAAGGAGGGAAAGAATTGCTGTTTTGCTAAAGGTACCCATACATATAGCTAATATATGTAATAAATCTGACTTTGTTGTTAAATTGACAGATGTGCTTATGAAATTTGAGTCCAAACGTTCACTTACAGCTAAACTACAGCTGGTTTGCATCTAAAGCTAGTTGAGACATGAAATTTCAGTTCTGCAGGAAAGTCCAACATTTTGAAGGAGTTTTCAATTCAGTTCCATCAGAATCCTACCTTTTTTTCATGGAAGGTAGTTGAAACCAAAACGTTTCTACAAAACATTTCAGATTTGATGAATCCACATTATCCAAGGAAAAAACATTTCATTGGAAAAATTCCTGACCAGCTCTATTTGTATCTTACTTCCAGTCAGACAGCGAAGAGAATGAACAAAAAATGCTCTTACACTGATGTGACTTGTATGTACATTCTCCTTCTTGGTTAACTCTGGCCCTGGTTCAGCAATGTACTTAAGCATGTACCCAACTATATGTATGTGTGTAATCCCTGTGACTTCATTGTATTAAATGGGGCTATGCACATACTTTAAGTTAGGTATGTGCTTGTATGCCTTGCTGAGCCACTGCCTCGGTCCACAAGATATTCCAAATTTACTTATTAGATAATGTGTTCTGTTAGTTTTTTAATATTTTGAACAATTATTACCATTGTGGCTGGGGCAATAACCACATATAATAAAGTCCAAAGGCTTTACACTGGATTCAGAAGTGAGGGAGTTAATTTTCCTGTTCATATCTGCTGACTATACCAAGACAAGGGCAAAGGATTCAGCTAATGAGCAAGGACTCCTCTCCAAGAAACAAATCCTGTTCCAGATGTAACCAATAGCAGTTTTGCCTTCAATAGAATAGAATTAGGCTGCAGGGGGCAGATCTGTAAAGGTATTTTGGTACCTAAAGTACCTAGGCACCTAACTGCCAATAGCCACACATCTAGGCATTTTTTGAAAATCCCATGAGGTCTCTAAATACCTTTAAAAATCTGGCCTCAGATACCAAGGAGGCTCACACAGAAGCATAAAAGTCTGCCAGTCCCCTTACTTACAGCTCTCCAGACTTACAGCTCACCTGGTCTGATGAATCTAGGTCCAGTTAAAGGAAAAAAATCATAAAATAAGCATATTATGGTAAGTCTAATATAAAACACTACAGGCTGAATAGAAGCTGGGAGATATAAGATGTAGCAGGTGGAAAACATTGTGTGTATACAAGATCTATTAAAAAAAAATCTTATCCGCCCAAATTAATTGCTGCATTCCTCCCAGAGCATCTTTGTAGAGACAGGAAATAGTACAGTGTCCAGGGCCGGCACCAGCGAAGGAAGCAGGTGCCTGGGGCGGCCAATAGAAAGGGGCGGCAGTCCATCCGTTATTGGGGCGGCATGTTCGGGTCTCTGGAGGCAATTCGGCGGCGGGTCCTTCAGTCCCTCACATCCTCTTCGGCGGCAACTGTATCACTCCGCTTCAGTCTTTGGCGGCACTTCGGCAGCGGGTCCTTCACTCCTTCCCTTCCTCTTCAGTGACAGCTCAATCGGGTTTTTCTTTTTCTTCGTTGCTTGGGGCAGCAAAAAAGCTGGAGCCAGCCCTGAAAGTGTTGCTATTCATTCCTGTCCATGGCTTGTTCCTCTGCTAAACCCAGACTCATCATGTTTGTTCATACAATATCCCACCAGCTAGTCAGTGGTCATCCTCTAGGTCGGACTGACCTTGGTTGTGTTTGCATGATTTTCTTTGGCATCCTATCATCTGTTTGTCTTCTGCAGTGTCCCACCATCATATCATCTTCTACTGTGGCCAATCCCATACCCGGATTTCACATCCTACCCTCCTAATTAATTAAATTAATTAAAATAAATGACTAGGCTGATCTAGTTCCCTAAAAAGTGTCTTGTAGAGATTTAGTTTGCATTGGTGACATCATCTGGGTGTATTTACAGACTTCTTGTGGAATTTCTAAAGCTTCTCCTTTAATCTTTCAAGTAGTCCATGAAAGGAGAGGTTTATCTTGAAATTCCAACTTCCTTTAGGCTCTTTAGTATGTCTCAGCTTTTTCCTTTTCATTTCTTCCATCAACTGGTGAAACTGAGCGTGCAAACACCTTTTCTTTGTGGCTGCCAGCTCTAAATTGAACTTGGAAACTTTATTTTCAGCTCTAAAAATTGCATGAAATGTGCATGAGCACATTGCTTCTGCAATTTGGCTTGGACCATTCTTTGGACTCTTGTGACAGGGTGTACCAGACCCTTTGAGGCCCCCCTGCTGAAGGCTTCATGGTCCTACCAAACCCCTCCCCAGAAAAGGAACAGTGAAGGTGGGTCCTCCAGGCCTGCAGAGAGACTGCAGGAAAGCCTCCAATCAGCAGGCTCAGTTAAAAGGAGCTGCAGGGGCTAAGCAGATTAGTTGTGGGCTGGGACAGAAGGGTGAGGAAGGCGGTGAGACTCTCCAAGTGAGAAGATCTGAGAGACACCCTGCTCAAGTAGGGAACAGACAGAGAACCCTGAGGTAAGGATGGAAAGGAAAGGGTTACATGAGAAGTGGTCCAGGGAATAGCAGCAACAAAGGAGTTAAAGGAAGCAGTATGTGGCTGCTTTTTGTAGGGTTTCTGGGTTGGGATTGAGAGTAGTGGGCAGGCCTGGGTTACCCCACTAGCCACAGGGGAAGTGACTTAAGGTCCCAGAAGGGGATAAGACTCAGTACTAAAAGGCCCAAGAAAGGGACTAGAATTTAAACAGGCCCAGAGATGGGGTTGAAGACCCTGAAGAGAGCCAACCATTTGTTGGACTGTGTTACCCAAGAAGGGGTTTGTTCATTCACATATTGACTGTGTGTGACTTGAGTGGAGGGCTAGGTCACTGAAGACCCACCTGACCAGGTTAACAGCCAACAGGGGGCACCTGGAGCAGAGAGAGAGTATGTGCAGATTCACACCAACTGACAGGAGGTGCTCATGAAAGGTATGTGTCCCCCATCACAGCTTTACAACATCCAAATTAAATATTATTTAAATGATAGAAAAACGGAGGCTAAGGAGCAGATTTACCCAGGACAAGAAAGAGCGCCATCCTTTCACACACCAGATAATGACAGAAGGTTGCTGTAGCCAGAGTGGAACCTTTGTGTTCTTTGAATGTTTTGTGAGATGTTTTGCTTTTGCTGCTGTTAAAACCTGTTGAACTCCAAGTTGCGATCTGAAACACTTGGAAGACAAGCTTCCTCTGAGAGAGACATTAGCTTTTGGACTATATTGGCTGTCTTTGCCAGCTCACAGATCAGGAGCAAAGCAGTAACACTGTCAACTAAATCTCAGTATTTTCTTGCTGGAACATGTCTTTTGTAATCTTCTTAAACAAGGGATTACAGACATGTGAAGCTGCTGTTCTCATCATACTCAAGAAAATGATCCCTCCTGTTTACTTTCAGACGAAATTAAACTGACTTCCATGGATATTCAGCCTCTCTAGTATCTATTTAGAGAAAGGGGAGAAATGTGTGATCCAAGGAGCTCTCCAGCTATGACCCATGAGGGCTTTAGGCAGACCACACAGCTGCTGGGCTTAAGCCCAAGGTGCTCTTGGTGGCTCTTTTGACCAACTAAACAAAAACCAGCCCATATGTGCACTGTGAGCAGCTGCTTCATGCCTTTCTTTGTTTGGTGGAAATTCAGTCATGATCAAATATGTAAACAACACAACAGCTGGAAAGGCAGCAGCAAACATATTTAAGGAGAAAGATAAACTGCCTAGTGCCTTTTAGAGATTACAGCAGCTGAAGTTCTGCAGCCCGGGGAACACATGACTAGATTCACGATATAGGCATCTAAATCCATTGCCTCAAAATAAGTTTATTTTTCATTTGGTCTTCTTTAATACTGTCCTAAAGCCACTTTTTTGTGTAACCATGCACTGCAGTTGCTACCCAGAAGATGTGTGGTCAGGACTGAAATGCAGGTATTAAGATCCCTTTCCTAAGAATGGCCCCTGGTTGAAAATCACTGAGTTACCCAAATTTCCTGCACCAAAGAATTTAATGCTAGTTTGTTCAGCATCAAATATATGTTAAATACTGTATTTTATTTCATCTTAGTCATTAAATATGTGTATCTAAAAGAACAGCAAAGTATCCCTGGGTTTTTAACAATGGCCCTTTAGAGTCCATTATAGCCATGGCAACTGGGGCAAAAACCATCTCTATGGATCTTGACAACAGAGCGAGAAGCGTGAGTCATAGTAATTGTATGCAACAAAACCATATCACAGCAACACAATCAGATGAGTAATCTTGTAGCTTGCCTTAAGGCAGCTGTCTAACTGATCTCACATATCAAACTGCAACAAAATGTCAATGCTTCAAAACCTTTGACATTTCTTTATTATCAGGAGGCAATAAATGAATCTTTCTAGGCTAGGAAGCGAGGATTATATCAGAAAAAGCAGATAATGCTTTTTATCTGCAGAGCTAATGCTGGAAGTAATCTCACCTGAATGGAATTTGAGAATAACCAAGATCAAATGAAAGCCTGGTCATTAACTATAGTAACTCAATAACAGTCCAATGGATTTAGTGTCTAATAGCAAATAACACTAAAACAGATGTATGATCTAGGAAAGCCAGGTATCGTTTTAGGGGCAAATCCTGTCTTGTCAGTTAGAAAAAGAATGCATCATTAAAGAAGAGACAACTGTAAGCATAAAAAACAGAGCAAGATACACGTTAGTTCTGGTAAGCCCTGTAAGAATATATGGGCCAGAACCTCAGCCGGTGTTAATTGACATAATTCCATTGAAATCCATCCCAGGCACAATATCAAAGAAACATGCAGGCAGAGGTGGACAAATAGCACACACAAGCTAGGAAAAATGGGTTCATCGGAAACCTGACTGAGTAGGCAATGCCAGACAAATAAGTGTGTGCTGTGGACATCTGTCAGGTAGACCGAGAAGGTGGCTGTATGATAGGTATACTTTAAAAGTTCATATTTATTTTAGGGATATCACAATTTTCAGAGTAATCCCTATCTTTAAAACCAGTAATACCTTTAAAACCAAAATGAACCTTTTCTGTGCATCCATTGTACAATTCAGCAAAGATCACATGATGCATATGCAGATGCATAACAGCAATGTGCATAATGAACACAGGAGAGTGACCATGTAGCAGTCCCACGTGATGATTTAGGGAATCTATGTACAATTTATTCATTCTATACGAGATTATGAACTCTCTGTATATATCTTTCTAAAGCTGAAAGCTCCATTTTGAATGTAAGTCTCGTCTTTGACTTTCTGCTGTCCTTTTACCTCTATCTTGGCCTAACTGTCCCACAGGGCTAACAAAGGAAGGCTGCTAAACTCTCATGATTGTCCATTTAAATGGAGTGAAGTATCAGGGGGTAGCCGTGTTAGTCTGTAGCTACAAAAACAACAAGGAGTCTGGTGGCACCTTAAAGACTAACAGATTTATTTGGGCATAAGCTTTCGTGGGTAAAAACCTCACTTCTTCAGATGCATAGAGTGAAAGTTACAGATGCAGGCATACTTGGACAAAGAGGATCAAAAGAATCAAAAAGCAACATCACCATGAATGCTTGGCCACCACAAGCCAGTTATCCCTGTGGCAACTTTTCTGACACCTCCAGCTTAAAACCCCAAAAGTCAGAAGAATCACAAGGCCCCGCTTTCACGGTCTGTATTCATACTGAAAATCAAGATCAAGTGAGCTTTTGCCCTTCTGCTCCACGGGAGGTTTCCGTCACCTTAGGACACCTGCGTTACGGTTTGACAGGTGTACTGTCCCTGGAGCAGATTGCACCTGGCACGCTCAGGGCACTTGGAGCCAGAAGTAAGAGCCCCTTGGGGCTCTCCCCACCCCCACCTCACCGGGTAAGTGAAAAAACAATAAGAAGAGGTGGGAAAATGATGAGTCCTAGAACAGGCTCTGAGGTGTCTACTTCAGCAGGCACGTCTGTTTTTTCCACCTCTTCTTAAATGGCTCAGTTCTGAAAATAGGTTCTCCACACATTTTGTGCATCCTGTAGAGTTAGCCAATAGTTGAAAGGTTCTTGGACTGCACAACACAAGACACCAAAGTAAGGCACAAAGTTTGGCACATGCTAGCCTCGAGAAGGAATAAAAATGGTCTAACACTGGCCAATCACAGAGGGTTTCTTGATGAAGATGATACACTAAGACTCAAGAAGAACGAAGAGAGGGATGTGTTTGTGGAGGGGCTCACACCATCTCCTGAGCTGGAAATACCCAGTGGGGCATGTCCTTAATTTCACCCTTGCCCCAATGGAAGTGTTCAATATACTTGTATGACATTATTTGTTGCTGGTACCATTCTGTCATATAGTTGCGTTTTTACAGTAAAGGTAAACTGTAGTGGGTTGGTGTGGGAGTCTGGTTTTTTTTACTGAGTATGATAGCATGTCCCATTCACCTTACCTCCCTCTGTAAGCATTAGGTCCTGCAAAGTAGGTTGAAGATAAGCGGGAGAACTGCCATTTGTGATCTATCAATATACTTGTAGGGAGGACTGTGTTCCATTCAAACATTGCGAGATTTCTTTCTTTAGGTTTGTACTAAAGCCCCAATCTGAACTCTCTTTGCAGGCTATGCTCAGTATATGTAATAATAAAACAGCATGAACCTTGTTGGCCACCTGGCCCAGCCACCACCACAATACATCCCACACATTCACTCTTAACAGATTAACCCACCATCTATAAACTCCAGTTATTTTGAACCCCTCATGGAGTGAATTCCAAAGTCCAAGGCCCTTCACCAAAAATGCCAGTCCTCCAGAGCTCAAAGTCTTAGGGACTCCTAGTGGAAGTTCCACAGCTATTCTCAACTGCTGCAGTGGTATATGAGGTGGGGGAAGATCAACTTGATCTATGAGTCAAAATTTATAGGTTTAAAAATGACACCTTGAATCACATCTGGAAGCAAAGTGGATACCAGTGCACTCTTTGAAGAACACATGGCATGTACTCTGCCTAGTTAGCTCTGGTGCACAAGTGGGTAGCAACATTTTGCACTAACAGAAGCTTCTGACTAAGATTATTTTTGACTCCTAAGAGGCTAATTTTTATTCCTTTTTCCAACTATACACTCTCAAGCAGCCATGACTGTGTGCAGGTTTTTTGATGTGCTAGGTTACGGGTACACCACTTGCTCAGCGTCTGCTGCTTTTTTCATCCATGTGCATATGCATGTCTTGGGCAATACTCATCCCAGTGTCAAGAAATAAACTTCTGCTTACAAGGGCTAGCGTTAATGTAACCAAATTACATATAAGCAGGGTGTGATGCTGTCTAAAAGAAAAATGACCCTTTATATCACTGGTGTTACCACTGTTGCCCAGTTGTAATAAATCTTATATAAAGTATGTCATGTAAGGTATCACTAGAAAAGTTATGATTTGCTAAGTATGATCCTGTTTATCTGCATGTATCATCTTTGTATCTGAAGTTATGAATATTGGCTATGTATTTATATCTCAAACACATGGTTTTGTTCCTTGGTGACACCCCCGCTCAGACGGATTTGCATCAGGACTAGCCAGTCATGTGTTGATGGCCCATTAAGAACAATTCACTCTTATGATGGGCATTGAAGAGACTCACCTTGCCCAGTAAACCCCTCCCAAGGACGTAACAGAAGGACTATGGACAATGGAGGCCCAGCGACTCATCATGACGTGATACAAGACTCTATCTTTGGCCAGTAACTTTCCATGTTCTTGGGCTGAAGATGTAAAAGTGGAGACTGAGACATCATGCTTTTGTCTTCATTTCCTGCTTCAATTCTCTGGATTGACTTCTAACAAGGAAGCTTTGAAGAAGACACTGATGACCCCCAACTAGTTTGGGTAATCAAGGAGACTTTTTACAAGCTCGCAGATTTACATCACTGCTATGATCCTGACCTACATCTCTGAAAATCAATTGTATATGATTCCTTAACTTTTTAATAACTCTTTTCTTTTCTTTTTGTATTATTAAACCTTTAATTTTTAGTTACTAAAGGATTGGCTATAAGCATGATTGTCGGGTAAAATCTGTGTTATATATTTGACCTGGTGAGGTGGTGATCCTTTGGGATTGGAAGAACTTTGTGTGATGACTCTGGATTTCAGTAACCTCTCATCATAAAGTCCAGTTGTCTGGGTAGTGAACCAGGGGCTGGAAAGCCTAAGAAGACTGTGGGTTCTTTGGTTTCTTGTTAACTGGTGTGGAGATACAGAAGTCTACTTTTGTTACTGGCTTGGTAAACTCAAATGATAGAATAACCACCAATTTGGGGTGTGTTTGCCCTGTTTTTCAGCAGTCTGTCCTGAGTTGGCATTCTCAGCCGTGACCCACTTAGGCACGGTGACACAGGGTCTGAATTAGCTCTTCCCCACCATCTAGTGACGAACAGACTGTATGATAGGTGTACTTTAAAAGTTCATATTTATTTTAGGGATATCAGGAGCAGAGTGTATTTGCATTTGTGATGGGGTATGCCCCTTAGGAAACCACCTGATGTACTGAGATACCACTGAGTCTACCTGTTCTGCCAGCTTGGGCCCCCTTTTACCTGTCTTGCTGAGCCCGGCAATTAAAGCATCCTCTAACACACCCCCCCCACACACACACACCCAGCTACAGATCAACTCAGCTTAAGGGACTTGCTCCAGCACTCAGATGTCCACCTCCCTTGGAGTGCAGACCCAAGGATATATTATGAAATCCGCCTCCTCCCTCAATGTGGAGGAAGGAATGCACAACTTCTCCCCGCAACCCCTGTTAGAAATTACAGAAACTGGGTTATATTATCAATAAAACAAATTTTATTAACTACATATTTTAAATGGTAAAAGGAGTAGCATACAGAACAAAGCAGATTACTAAGTGTTGCAGGTGTGGGACGATCCCCAGTGGCTGCGAAACTTTTGCATGCGTAAGGGCACTTTCATGGAACTTTGTGACTTGCTTT
This sequence comes from Chrysemys picta bellii, assembly GCF_011386835.1. NCBI lineage: Eukaryota > Metazoa > Chordata > Testudines > Emydidae > Chrysemys > Chrysemys picta. The sequence goes on along the minus strand of NC_088792.1, from coordinate 113,621,534 downwards.
CCCCTGCCCTGAAGCACCAGAATACCAAGATGAGAGCAGCCCTCACAGTTGAGAAGCGAGTGGTGATATCCCTGTGCAAGCTTGCAACGCCAGACAGCTACCGGTCAGTCGGGAATCAATTTGGAGTGGGCAAATCTACTGTGGGGACTGCTGTGATCCAAGTAGCCAACGCAATTAAAGACCTGCTGATATCAAGGGTAGTGACTCTGGGAAACGTGCAGGTCATAGTGGATGGCTTTGCTGCAATGGGATTCCCTAACTGTGGTAGGGCGATAGACGGAACCCATATCCCTATCTTGTCACCGGAGCACCAAGCCACCGAGTACATAAACCAAAAAGGGTACTTTTCAATGCTGCTGCAAGCCCTGGTGGATCACAAGGGACGTTTCACTAACCTCAACGTGGGATGGCCAGGAAAGGTACATGATGCTCGCATCTTTAGGAACTCTGGTCTGTTTCAAAAGCTGGAGGAAGGGACTTTCTTCCCAGACCAGAAAATAACCATTGGGAATGTTGAAATGCCTATAGTTATCCTTGGGGACCCAGCCTACCCCTCAATGCCATGGCTCATGAAGCCGTACACAGGCAGCCTGGACAGTAGTCAGGACCTGTTCAACCATAGGCTGAGCAAGTGCCGAATGGTGGTAGAATGTGCATTTGGACGTTTAAAAGCGCACTGGCGCAGTTTACTGACTCGGATAGACCTCAGCAAAACCAATATGGGTGTGCTATAGACCGCCGGGATCGACACAGGATATGGATAAAGAACTATTTAATGTGTTTAGAGAAGTAAATACTAATAGGAACTGTGTGATTATGGGGGACTTTAACTTCCCGGATATAGATTGGGGAACAAACGCTAGTAGCAATAATAGGGCTCAGATGTTCCTAGATGTGCTTGCTGATCACTTCCTTCATGAAGTGGTAGCAGAACCGACAAGGGGGGAGGCCATTTTAGATTTGATTTTGGTGAGTAGTGAGGACCTCGTTGAGGAAGTGGTAGTAGGGGACAACTTGGGCTCCAGTGATCATGAGCTAATCCGGTTTAAACTAAACGGAAGGAGTAACAGAATTAAGTCAAAGACTAGGGTTTATAATTTTAAAAAGGCGAATTTTAATAAATTAAGGGGACTGGTAAGGGAAGTGGATTGGGCAAACGTATTAATGAATCTTAAGGCAGATAAAGCCTGGGACTACTTTAAGTTAAAGATGCATGAGCTGTCAGAGGCCTGTATCCCAAAAAAGGGAAAAAGATTACTAAGCAAGAGATTTAGACCGAGCTGGATGAGCGACTGACTCAAAGGGGCAATTAGGAAGAAACAGAAAGCGTACAAAGACTGGAAGAGGGGAGTGATCAGTAAGGAAACTTACCTTAGTGAAGTCAGAGAATGTAGAGATAGAGTGAGAAAGGCCAAAAGCCGTGTAGAGTTGGACCTAGCGAGGGGAATTAAAAGCAATAGTAAGAGGTTTTACAGCCATATAAATAGGAAGAAAGCAAAGAAGGAAGAAGTAGGACCGCTGAAGACTATAGCCGGAGAGGAGATTAAAGATAATCTAGGCATGGCACAATATCTCAATGAATATTTTGCATCGGTGTTTAATGAGGCCAATGAAGGTATTAGGGATACTAGCACCGTGACAGAGGGGCAAACAGAATGGGGGATTACCGTTTCCGAGGTAGAAACAAAACTCGAACGCCTTGATGGGGCTAAGTCGGGAGGACCAGACCATCTTCATCCAAGAATATTGAAGGAATTGGCGCAGGAAATAGCAGGCCCATTAGCGATAATATTTAATGAATCAGTAAACTCGGGGGTGGTTCCGTTAGACTGGAGAATAGCTAATGTGGTTCCTATTTTCAAGAAAGGGAAAAAAAGTGATCCGGGTAACTACAGGCCTGTTAGTACACATCTGTAGTGTGCAAGGTGCTGGAGAAAATTCTGAAAGAGAAAGTAGTTGACGACCTCGAGGTTACTGGCAAGTGCGATAAATTACAACATGGTTTTACGAAGGGCAGATCATGCCAAACGAATCTGATCTCCTTCTTCGAGAAAGTAACGGACTTATTAGATAAGGGAAATGCGGTGGACCTAATATACCTGGATTTCAGTAAGGCGTTTGATACTGTACCCCAATAGGAATTATTGGTTAAACTGGAAAAGATGGGGATCCATATGAAAATTCAGAGGTGGATAAGGAATTGGTTAATGGGGAGAATGCAGCGGGTGGTATTGAAGGGTGAACTGTCAAGTTGGAGGGAGGTTACCAGTGGAGTTCCTCAGGGTTCGGTTTTGGGACCCATTTTATTTAATCTATTTATAACTGACCTCGGAACCGATTGCAGGAGTGGACTGATAAAGTTTGCGGATGATACGAAGGTGGGAGGCGTTGCCAATTCGGAGGAGGATAGGGATATTCTGCAGGGAGACTTGAATGAGCTTATGAATTGGAGTATCAGAAATAGGATGAAATTTAATAGTGAAAAGTGTAAGGTGATGCATTTAGGGATGACTAACAACAATTTTAGCTACAAGCTGGGGACGCATTGGTTAGAAGTAACGGAAGAGGAGAAGAACCTAGGAGTTCTTGTAGACCGTAGGATGACTATGAGTCGACAATGCGACGTGGCGGTGAAAAAAGCCAATGCGGTCTTGGGATGCATTAGGCGAGGTATATCTAGTAGGGATAAGGAGGTGCTGCTTCCGTTGTATAAGGCACTGGTGAGACCTCATTTGGAGTACTGTGTGCAGTTCTGGTCTCCCATGTTTAAAAAAGATGAAGTTAAATTGGAACGGGTGCAGAGAAGGGCCACTAGGATGATCAGAGGAATGGAAAACCTGTCGTATGAAAGGAGACTGGAGGAGCTCGGGTTGTTTAGTCTGACAAAACGAAGGTTGAGGGGGGATATGATTGCTCTCTTTAAATATATCAGAGGGATAAATACAAGGGAGGGAGAGGAATTATTCCAGCTTAGTACTAATGTGGACACAAGAACGAATGGATATAAACTGGCCGTGGGGAAGTTTAGGCTTGAAATTAGACGAAGGTTTCTGACCGTCAGAGGGGTGAAATATTGGAATGGCCTTCCGAGGGAAACGGTGGGGGCGAGGGACCTGTCTGGTTTTAAGATTAAGTTAGACAAGTTTATGGAGGGAATGGTTTAATGGTAAAACATATTAGCTGAGGAATACCAAGCAATGGTAGGCAAACAGTATAATGGTTAACAAGGGTTAGGCTGGAGACTCTTGCCTACATGCTCGGGGTCTTGCTGATCGCCATGTTTGGGGTCGGGAAGGAATTTTCCTCCAGGGTAGATTGGCTGAGGCCCTGGAGGTTTTTCGCCTTCCTCCGCAGCATGGGGCAGGGATCTCTAGCAGGAGGGTTCTCTGCCAATTGAAGTCACTAAGACACAGGATTTGGGGACTTCATCAGCAGAGTCAGGGAAAGGGTGGGGACGGTTTTGTGGCCTGCAGCATGCAGGGGGTCAGACCAGATGATCATAATGGTCCCTTCTGACTTTAAAGTCTATGAGTAATATCCCCATTGCTATTGCTGCTTGCTGTGCGCTCCACAATATCTGTGAGAGTAAGGGGGAGACATTTATGGCGGGGTGGGAGGTTGAGGCAAATCGCCTGGCCGCTGATTATGCACAGCCAGAGACCAGAGCGGTTAGAAGAGTACAGCAGGGCACAGTGCACATCAGAGAAGCTTTGAAAACCAGTTTTGTGACTGGCCAGGCTACGGTGTGAAAATTCTGTTTGTTTCTCCTTGATGAGCCCTCCCACCCCACCCCCCGGTTCACTCTACTTCCCTGTAAGCTAACCACCCTCCCCTCTCACCTTCGAGCACCGCTTGCAGAAGCAATAAAGTCATTGTTACTTCACATTCATGCATTCTTTATTAATTCATCACACAACTAGGGGGATAACTGCCAAGGTAGCCCAGGAGGGGTGAGGGAGGAGTGAAGGACAAGGACACACTGCAGTTTAAAACTTTACAATTTTAACTTTTATTGAAGGCCAGCCTTCTGATGCTCAGGCAATCATCTGGGGTAGAGTGGCTGGGTGGCCAGAGGCCACCCACCGTGTTCTTGGGCGTCTGGGTGAGGAGGCTATGGAACTTGGGGAGGAGGGCTATTGGTTACACAGGGGCTGTAGCGGTGGTCTCTGCTCCTGCTGCCTTTCCTGCAGCTCAACCATACGCTGGAGCATATCAGTTTGATGCTCCAGCAGCCGGAGCATCGACTCTTGTCGTCTGTCTGCAAGCTGACGCCACCTATCATCTTCAGCCCGCCACTTGCTCTCTTCAGCCCGCGATTCAGCCTGCCACCTCTCCTCTCGTTCATATTGTGTTTTTCTGCACTCTGACATTGACTGCCTTCACGCATTCTGCTGTGCTCTGTCAACGTGGGAGGACATCTGAAGCTCCGAAAACATATCATCCCGAGTCCGCCGTTTTCTCCTTCTAATCTTCACTAGCTTCTGCGAAGGAGAAACATTTGCAGCTGGTGGAGAAGGGAGAGGTGGTTAAAAAAGATAATTTTAGAGAGCAATGGGTACACTCTTTCACGTTAAATTTTGCTGTTCATATTACACAGCACATGTGCTTTCGTTATAAGGTCGCATTTTTCCTCTTATATTGAGGGCCTGTCGGTTTGGTGTGAGAGATCACTCACGCAGTGCCAGGCAACAGAATTCAGCTTGCAGGCAGCCATGGTAAGCCACAGTCTTTTGGCTTTTTTAACCTTCATAACATATGGGAATGGTTTCAAACAGCAGTGCCCTCATTTCCCATACCAAGCACCTATTGGGTTGGCCATTTAAAATGGGTTTGCAACGTAAAAGGAGGGGCTGTGGTTTCTGGGTTAACATGCAGCACAAACCCAACTAACCCCCCTCCCCTCCCACACCCAATTCTCTGGGATGATCACTTCACCCCTCCCCCCCACCACGTGGCTAGCAGCGGGGAATATTTCCGTTCAACCAAGTAGGAACGGGCACCTCTGAATGTCCCCTTAATAAAATCACCCCATTTCAACCAGGTGACTGTGAATGATATCACTCTCCTGAGGATAACAAAGAGAGATAAGGAATGGATGTTGTCTGCATGCCAGCAAACACCGGGACCATACGCTGCCATGCTTTGTTATGCAATGATTCCAGACTACGTGCTACTGGCCTGGTGTGGTAAAGTGTCCTACCATGGTGGACGGGATAAGGCAGCCCTCCCCAGAAACCTTTTGCAAAGGCTTTGGGAGTACATGAAGGAGAGCTTTCTGGAGATGTCCCTGGAGGATTTCTGCTCCATCCCCATACATGTTAACAGACTTTTCCAGTAGCTGTACTGGCCGCGATTGCCAGGGCAAATTAATCATTAATCATTAAACATGCTTGCTTTTAAATCATGTGTAATATTTACTAAGGTACACTCACCAGAGTTCCCTTGTGCACCCTCAGGATCTGGGAGCACGCCTTGGGTGAGTTCGGGGGTTACTGGTTCCAGGTCCAGGGTGATAAACATATCCTGGCTGTTGGGGAAACCGGTTTCTCCGCTTCCTTGCTGTGAGCTATCTTCATTGTCTTCAGCATCATCTTCCTCATACCCCGAACCCGCTTCCCTGTTGCGTGCTTCTCCATTGATGGAGTCAAAGCACACGGTTGGGGTAGTGGTGGCTGCACCCCCTATCATGGCATGCAGCTCCGCGTAGAAGCGGCATGTCTGCGGCTTTGCCCCGGACCTTCCGTTTGCCTCTCTGGCTTTGTGGTAGGCTTGCCTTAGCTCCTTAATTTTCACGCAGCACTGCTGTGCGTCCCTGTTATGGCCTCTGTCCTTTATGGCCTTTGAGACCTTTTCTAATATTTTGCCATTTTGTTTACTGCTATGGAGTTCAGCTAGCATTGATTCGTCTCCCCATATGGTGAGCAGATCCTGTACCTCCCGTTCGGTCCATGCTGGAGCTCTTTTGCAAGCCTGGGACTCCATCATGGTTACCTGTGCTGATGAGCTCTGCGTGGTCACCTGTGCTCTCCACGCTGGGCAAACAGGAAATGAAATTCAAAAGTTCACAGGGCTTTTCTTGTCTACCTGGTCAGTGCATCTGAGTTGAGAGTGCTGTCCAGAGTGGTCACAATGAAGCACTCTGGGATAGCTCCCGGAGGCCAATACCGTTGAATTCTGTCCACACTACCCCAAATCCAACCCAGAAAGACCGATTTCAGCGCTAATCCCCTCGTCAGAGGTGGAGTAAAGAAACCGGTTTAAAGGGCCCTTTAAGTCGAAAAAAAGGGCTTCGTCGTGTGGACGTGTCCAGGCTTAATTCAATTTAACGCTGCTAAATTCGACCTAAACTCATAGTGTAGACCAGGCCTAAGCTAGTTTCACTAAAGAAATTGGTTACAAATACTATTTCTCATCCTAGATATTGTTGCAAACAGATTACAGAAAGTCTGCACTGGTCTCCCTCTTGAGACCTCAGGTATTATTACACATCCTTCCAGCTTGGGTTCAACCCTTCTCCCCCCAGTTCAGTTTTTGCTTCCAGGTCTTTTTCAGTGTCTCTTTGGATGGGGAGGCAGAGGAGAACCATGATGATGTCACTCCCCTGCCTTATATAGCCCTTGTGTAAGGCAGGAACCCTTTGTCTTCTAGTGGAATACCACTGGCATTCCAAAAGGGGAAGAGGGGTATCCGGCACCAGGTGACTCAGACCCATGTCTCTGCAAGGCTGTAGCAGCCCTTGCTGGTAGACTGTCTCCAGCATTCACAGGTAGATCAAGCCCTTTCACAGTCCATTGTCTCTGCTAATGGCCCATTAGCCCTGTCTGACTTTTCCATTGTTGTACCTGAAGGGCTAGTTGAGGTTGACACCCAAAGTAACACATTTGAAATACAGATACATAGTTAATGTTTCTAACTTCAGATACAGAAATGATACAGGCATACAAATTAGATAATCACATTCAGTAAATTATAACCTTTCCAATGATATCTTACATGAGCCATCTTGCATAAAGTACATCTCTGTTATGTCATATTCATATCATAAGCCTATTTTCACAAGGAATATGAAATGTAATGTCACAGCATTGACACACCTTCTCAGCCTGGTGCTCAGAAGATGGACCTGCTTTGCCAAAGTGATCAGTTTTGGCTGGTTGTGGGTTACAATTCACTTAAATATTGAATGCAGCGGTATTGAAATATTATCCTTATTGTGTGAATAAAGGGTAGTAGAACTGTACTGAGCATGCCCTCATTGAGTTGGTCATCCTAAACTGACCTTTGCATGCTAAGCAGGTGTAGGGATGTCAAATCCTACTGAAAGAGAGAAGGGGTGGGAGCAGGTGTTCTTAGGTGGTGGTGTGGGCTATGCTTAAAGGGTTCTAGATGCCATTTGACCCTCTTGTCCCTAGCATTTAAAGACAGAGTTGATTAGACACAAATGACAGTTCTTGTTTCTGTTCTGTGAATATTAGAGCTGACTCACTGATGAAGAGGTTCAGGGACTAGACTGGGTGGTGGGTGAGGGGACAGTGTTGCAGTGAAAGATCAATGCAGAGTTTGCATTAGTAGTGAGGTTCCCTGCTATCTAATGAAACCATTAAGACCTGAGCTAAGCAGTAGAAACTCAGATTGCAGCATTGCAAAAGTGGCAGTGGGCAGCAAGCAGCAGCAGTGGTGATGCAGCAGAGGTGGCAGGTTGTGGCAGAGATAGCAGCAGCGGCGAAAATAGTGGCAGCAGTGGCAGACATAGCAGCAGCAGTGAGCCAGTTGCAGAGGTGCGCTGCAGAGACATTGCTCCAGGGGTGGGACGTGAACCCATGTGACTGCACCTCTGTACTTTGGGTCTTTGCTGACCAAGGACAACCAGCTATGAGTAGGGTGCAGTGGAGGTAGAAGGGAGTGATGTGCTAAAGGGAGATTCGTTCATTATACTTCACACCGTAAGGTGAGAAACTGAGGCAAAGGACATTGTCTAACATACTCTGGGATGGGTGTTTGCTCGTGGTCCGATGCTTTCGAATAGTGGTTGTGTTTTTTTCCCAAATTAATGCAGGGAGCCCTTTCCCTGTTAATAAAAGTTTTATTTAGTTATACAGACTCCGTGCTTGTGAGAGGGGAAATATTGCCTCTTAGAGACACCCAGGGGTAGTATTTAGTTTCCCCAGATTACTGGGTGGGTACTTAAACTGGTTCAGTTTTGTACTGTTAAGAGAAACCCCTTGATATTGAATGCAGCCCTTGTTGCCGCCAACGCCACCTGGCAGAAGGATTATATAGAGAGAGAGATTTTGTTTTTGTTTAAATAGAATCCCTATTCCATAATTGTCCTTACAAATTGGCACGTTTCAGTCTGATTCTAGTTTTTACCATTATCAGAAACTGGGACCTGTGGCCTAAAGGCAATGCTGTCTACCTCTGAAACAACTAACATGGGCTATTAGTGAGTATTGATTGCCTGAAAAGTCAAAATATAGAAAACTTTGGCCTTTTTCATAAGAAGAAGAATCAAGCTAAAAAGTCAGTTGTCATCATCTAGGCTGACCTCTGTTAGACCAGAACTTTAAGGCCTTGATTTAGCATAGCACCTAAGCATGTGCTTATGGGCCGTCAACATGAATTCAGCAAATGCTTAAAGTTAAGCACCTGCTTAAGTGCTTGGCTGAATCACAGCCTAGGGTAATACCATTTTGCCACTTAAACAAAATGGTTAGACTCTCCTTTCTAACTTGGTTCTCTCCCAGACACTAAAGTAACATAGAAATGGATTTTTACTTAGGAATTAATCTTGCTTCCTATAATCGTCTCTTCTCCCCAGAAAGTTACTGATGGCTAAGACTTTTTTAGACTGCTTTAATCTTTCTTTGTACCACAAGCTATAATTAAACATTAGTGAGGTTGGGAAGTAGCTTATCTATATCTTCAGTTGAAATGTTAGTAGAACAGTTTATCTTAAGTAAAAATTTGAACAGTGGAATGAATGAAATTACTGAAATCAAAGATAACTTTTAATGAAATACAATAATTCCCTGCAAGAAATACTTTTAGTATTCTCTTTTAAAACAATTTTTCAAAACGAAAAACAAATTACATTCCGTATCATTATCTCTTTTTAACGTGGTTGCATAGGAAGAGGTTTCTAATTTAGACAAAGATCTTTATGTTAATGTTCCTGATTAAAGGGGTTTTTCATTAATGTTGCCTCCTGGTTATATTCCAATGTATCATTTTGTGGAAAACAACATTCTTCATGTGGAATTTAAATTCTCATTCACTGAACTTTGACTGTCAGTCCAGATACTTGTATATAGTCCTTCCCTTCCAGCAGAGAGAGTGGCACAACAAAATATTTCAGTGAAATGACTCTAACTATATTGGGAGCTTGCCAGCTCACCTAATTCACTTGAACCTTCCACAGCAGCAGTGGTAATACTTCCTATACATGATAGCTAAGGAATAGCTTGTTCCAGGGTATAATTGGAAGTATTAAATCCATGGTATTAAAGTATTAAATCCAAAGCCTTCAAATATCAGTGGGACTCCACAGCATATCTTCTTGAGAGAGAGGATGGTTTTGTGGTTAAGGCATTATATTAGGATTCCATAGATCTGGATTAAATTCCTGCCTCTGACATGGAATTGCCTATGTGGCCTGGGGTAAGTCATTTACTGTCTCTGTCATTTTCCCCCATCTGTAAAATGGGCATGATATACTTTCTGTCTTGTCTCTTCTGATTGTAAGTTCTTCAGGACAGGGTCTGTGTCTCATCATGTATACATACAGCACCTAGCACAATGGGGCCCTGATTTCAGTTGGGGGCTTGTGGTGACTATTATAATACAAATAATTATTAATAACAGCAATAATGAGTCTGGAAAGCTGAACATTCAGAATTTTAATTATGTACTTGACAGGATAATCTAAAAGAGAAGCAGACTAGACTGTCATACAAGACCTTGAGGAAAGAATTATCAGGTAGGAAATTTTTCCAGTTAAGAGGTTTTTATTGCTATGTGCACTGATTCCAGAGAAAGCCCATGACAGAAGTACCCACCCTGGCTGAACATGTATGAATACCACCAAAATATATGAACCCGGAGGTTAATCCAGCCCACCTGGGTGTATACTACAATCATAGAGGTATACAGTAATCAGAAGAAACTATCCAAAAGGTAATGCCTACAGTATCTTATATTCTCTCATTGACCGTTAGCATTACTGCCATAGCCCCAGGTGTGTATACACACACACACACACACACACACACACACACACAGGAAAGAAAGAAAAATAGAAACCTAAGAATGCAAAGATGAAGTAAAAGTTGTGAGGAATCAATGCAACCCTAAGTGTGCTGTGGACTTTCTCTCTCTCTCTCTCATTTATCTGCACTATACTTCAAGCATCTGACAATGTGGCAAGTTATGCGGATGGTTCAGCTGCAGCACATACAGGTATGTAAATACGGAACACAGGTGTCTGCTGGCTAAATAGAAAATATAGAGAGACAGATTTGGGGGGGCTGACTCACCCATCATTTCAGAGCCAGAGATGAATTTAGTCAGTTCTGCCCTCTGTGGTCAGTTTCATCCTCCAATGTGTAAATTCAACCAGGTGGATATGAAGTTCCAGAAGTTTAAAGATCAGTCTAGTAAACAAGAGCTGGCATGAGCAAATGGGAACTTTTATTTAATAAAACATACTGGACACAGATTTGTTTTCTTTGCTGAATATCATGGTCTCACCTGCCTTGAAATGGGAATTGCAAGGACTTTGAGATACGGATCGAAACATTTTCTAATTTCACTGTAGCTTACCTAAGTAAAATATCTTTTTTCTCAATTGTTAACTGCTTGATTTGTTTCCTATCACTAGAGGGTTGCGCACTTTGTTGCTTCTGGAGGCTAAGCTATATTCCCAGTGACAGAAAGCAGTATAGTAGGCTGCTGCCTGTGATATATGTAGCAGGGGGCATCAGAGATTCAGAATGAAACTAGAAAATCATAATGATTTGTTTGGACTTTTTTCCCTTTGAAAATTTCATCAACATGGACATGTTTGCACCAAGTCTTTCCATTTTTGATGAAACGGCATTTCTGGTGGAAAACTGTTTTGTTGGCTTTTTTTGTTTGTTTACCAGCTCTATTTCTGGGTGTTCCACTCGGCAATCTTAAAGGATTTTTATTGTTTTAATTAGATTTTGAAATGGTTAATGAAAATAAGTGTCATTTGATATGTATTGAAAAAGTTGTTCCACTTCTTACAGAACGCAGCCATGCAACCTTAACTCTGCCCAGTGGGGATGATAACAGTATTGGGAATATGACAACACTTTACCTCCTCACCCACAATGAAACCTGCCATTTTCTCTATGCCCACCAGAACTCCAGATCAACAGTCCTAATCTTACAGTCTAACAGATCTTTCTTTGTGCTCTGTGCAGCACCATTCATCTGGGGAGTACTGACTGCTGGCACACTTCACCAATTTGCTGAGGAAGGTGTAAGGTACTATACTTTCTCTGAGGGATTCCTTAGAACAGAATTCAAAGGTGACAGTGTTAAGGTTGAGTGGCTGCATTGTGCAAGAAAGGTTGCCTTAACTCTGCATCTCCTGATTCCACACCCCCTCCCCCCCTCCCCCATTTTTTATGTAATGAGGAGCCATTAACTGTGCATTTCTTGGGTTTTGTGACTTTGGGGGTGTCCTTTCTGGTAACAGTAATATAATTTGCACTTATGATTGGGGGCTTTAAGCTTCACATATTGGAATGGCATGGGGAACAGAAGGCCTTGTTCGGTGTTAGCAACCTTTGTCCCTTAAAGTCTGGTGTAAGTAAATGCCAACCTGGTGATGTCTGGGCCATTTTTCCAGTTGCCCTATCTTGGGTGACCAGACAGCAAGCGTGAAAAATTGGGACAGGGGTTGGGGGGTAATAGGAACCTATATAAGAAAAAGACCCCAAAATCGGGACTATCCCTATAAAATCGGGAGATCTGGTCACTCTAGCCCTATCTGAAAGTTGATTAAAAACATGTTCTCATCAGGCTGGAAAGGGCACTCTGCTGGCTTCGATTGGCATAGCAAGCACCTCAGAACAGAACACACAGGCCTGGCGTTAACATATCAAACATAGCTTCAAAGTTGCTAATATTCTTTCATTTCTCTGGAATGTAAAGGGCAGGATTATAGCCCAGCACATACCAGAGGCAGCTTCAAGTCCTTGTGCCATACAGAACGTTTACAATCAAGTCATTTTAGTTTGCTAAAGTATTGATGGAAAAGAAGATCTTCAAAGGCACAAATACCAGTTAGGCACCTAACTCCTTCTGAATTACTTAGCGCTTCACTGGTATTTGTGCCTTGGAAAATCTCCTCTGGAGTCTATTTCTTACACATGAGTAACAAAAATAGTAAAAACAGAACAAGTCCTGCCTTTAACACAACACAATATGTAAACAGAATAGCTTGCAATGAATGCAAGAAACTTGGTTACCATGGTTCTTTAGTGCTCTGGAAACCAGCCTTTTACTACAGCACTCTCTGTACTTTGGTTTCGTTTTAAGGGTTGAATGTTATTTTAATCCATTGATTTTTCTATTATTTGTTTGTAGATATCTTGCTGAGTCTCAGATAGCTAGAAACCTCCTTCTCTAATGGCTGACCATGCTTTGTACTACTCCGAGTTTGTGTTGTTATGAGCTGGGTGAAAACTTCTCATGGGTTGAGTTAAAACTGCCTTGAGATTGGTAGGCATGAACTCACCCTTCTATTTACATGTAAGCAGAGTCAGGATGAGCTCTACCCTGACATCTGGTGGTGAATTATGGCGAGGGTGGAAAAGAACTCCAGGGGCTGATCTTGTTTGCATAGGCACACCCACTCGCCTGGCATGAAACCACAGCAACTCAAAGTGGTTACTTTGGCTGGTGTGGGATCCCCAGTTTCTCTGTTATTGGGGCAGGACGAATAAAGTTTTGTTACCCTGATTCTGTGAATCAAGGCCAGTGGAACTGTTGTATGACAGAAGGACTGAGTGAGTCATTCACCATTACCTAAGTAGCATTTGCTTGTCAAGGGGCATGGGTTACAAAACCCAGTGAATTGAGAGAGGATGGGGACAGGTATTTGTACCTGATGGTGTGGCCCCCTCCCCAAGGGGGTTGAAACACCAATTGCACTACCTCCTCTCTCCATTGTTGAATGTCAGAGCTAACTTTGATTCCCTTAGGAGTCTAGTTACAGACTGCTGAGCTGAGTTCGCTTTGGGCCAATAGTGCACCAGCACTGGGGCTCCCCTACTACTAGCTGAAATCACTAAGAGCTGAAATCACAAAAGAGCTAAAGCTATTTAAGAGCTGAGATCACTGAGGCTGTGTTAACTAGTGGGGGAGCCTGAAGCTATAGCTAAGCTAACTTAGCTTAGCGGGGAGTGAGCGGAGTGGAGCGGCTCACAGGTCGGTGAGCGGAGCGGCTGGAGGAGCAGCTAGCAGAGCAGAGCCTTGTGGGAGCGGCCCAAGGGACGGCTGGAGCGGAGCGGAGCGGAGCGGAGCGGCTCACAGGTCGGTGAGCGGAGCGGTGCAGCTCACAGGTCGGTGAGCGGAGCGGCTCACAGGTCGGTGAGCGGAGCGGAGCGGAGCAGCGCGGCTCACAGGTCGGTGAGCGGAGCGGAGCGGAGCAGCTGCCAGAGCAGTTCGTGGGACTGCGGGTGGAGTGGAGCAGTTCGTGGTGAAGGCTGCAGTGGAACCCCACGGAGAAGCAGCCGGTTGGCCTCGGATCACGTAAGGTGCCCCTTAACACCCTGCTCACCCCCCCCCTTGAACTCTGGGGCTGCACTGATCATGGACAGAGACTTTGGGGGGTTGTCGGACTTTTGGGACTTTTGTGATTCTTGGGTTGCTGGACCCAAGAGACTTTGGGATTGGTGGACTTTTGGGACTTTGGTGATTCTTGGGTCGCTGGTTTCAAGAACCAACAGGAGAGGACACGGCCCAATTTGCCGGGGTGGGTCTTCGCTCATGGTTTGGTCTAAAAACTCTAGTTGTGGTGTTTTTTTTCCATTTAATGCTGATGTTGTTTACCTCATGTTATTAAACATTTTCTGTTACACTCAGACTCCGTGCTTGCGAGAGGGGAAGTATTGCCTCTTAGAGGTGCCCAGGGGGTGGTATGTAATTGTCCCAGGTCACTGGGTGGGGGCTCGAGCCGGTTTTGCATTGCGTTATTGAAACGGAACCCCTAGATACAGAACCCGGCCCTTGTTGCTGCCAACTTAGATGGGCAGAAGGGTTACATTTTTGGGGGCTCGTCCGGGATCCCCTGGGTCAGTACCCCTCGCAAGCACCTGTTGAGTGTTCCCCTGCATTGGAAAAAAAAAATTGTGGTTATATTTTGAGGAAATTACTGTTTGTATAATGGCTAATATGTCGGGTTTGTTGGGCCCCGGCCCTGCAGCCTCTAGCTCAGGGGCCACAGCCTCAGCCAATGATTGGACAAAAGCACTGGGGCAAATATTGGAAAAGGTTGTGTTGTCCCATGCTAGGTCAAACTCTTGTCGTGAGTTAAGGTTATTTGCTGGGGCAGAGGAGTTCGAACCCTGGTTGGAGCATACCACTGAAATGCTGCAGGAGTGGGCCGTACCTGATGCAGAAAAGCGAAGATGTCTGATAGAGAGCCTTAGTGGCCCAGCATTAGATGTGATTCGCACCCTGAAGCTCATTGACCCTGGAGTCAGTGTGAAGGACTGCCTAGAGGCCCTTGATCATACCTTTGGGAGTGTAGAGGGCCCTGAAGACAGTTACTGTAAGTTCCTTAATTCCCGACAGCAAATTGGCGAGAAGATTTCAGCCTATATACAGAGGCTGGAAAGACTGCTTCAGAGAGCTGTCATGAGGGGTGCAGTGACTGCTGAACAGATGGATCGGACCAGACTGGCTCAAATTGTAAGAGGAGCTCAATATCAGAACTCGATTCTACTCCATCTCCGGCTAAGAGAACGACGGGAACATCCCCCAAGTTATTCCCAGCTGATAAAGGAGGTCAGAGAAGAGGAAGAAAGGCAGGCTGCCAGCGAGTTTTGGGAAGCCCAAACATTGGAGCCAGCCGGCACAACACCACTGCAAATGGCCAGTGTACTGATGGTGAGCACCACAGAGGAACTTGCCCAACAAGTGCAGGTCCTGACAGAACGGATAGCTGAACTGCAAAGCACCATTGACCAAGCTAAGACTTCCGGGAATAAGGAGCCTCTGACCGTGGCGATGGAGAAGTCAGCATTTAGAGCCACCATCCCATCTGGGCGAAGAGGGAAAGGACAATTCTTCTGCTACCGATGTGGTCAGGATGGACACAGTGCTGCCAAGTGCCATAATGAAGAAAACCCCTCCTTAGTGTATGGAAAGCTGAGGATCAGTTGGGAGAGATCCGGTAGCTGCCAGAGAGTCCGGGGACGGGGACCACCCAGGCCTGCAGGATTTGAAGATTCCCCCAGAAAAGACTGTCCAGCTGGGATCCCCGCAGGACTGATAGGGCCTCGAGCAGAGGTCATGGTGAAGATTGAAGGGGTGGAGTGTAAAGCCGTGCTTGACACTGGATCTCAAGTGACTATTATATTTCAGTCATTCTACCAACAAATGCTTAGGCACCTGCCTATACAGCCACTGACTGGCGTTGGTCTGTGTGGCCTCAGCATGGATGAATACCCCTACCAAGGGTATGTCATAGTGCACCTGGAATTCCCAGAGGAGGTTGCTGGGGTAAGAGAAGAGGTGGACACAGCTGCATTAATATGCCCTGACCCTAAAGGGACCTCTGATGTGTCTGTGCTGATAGGGACCAACTCCAGTCTCTTCAAGGTGCTCGCGGATTACTGCAGACGACGGGCTGGGGACCAGTACCTGAATACCCTGATGATCCATACGCTTTGTGCTGAAGCCTATAGGAAGATTGAGGGTGCTAAAAAGGAGACATCTGAGCTACCGATTGGGGCGCTGAAGTACATGGGCACAACCCCGTTAGTAGTGCCTGCAAGGACGGAGCAAGAAGTGCTTGTCATGAGTACTCGGCTGAAAGGCAGTAAAGGGGCATTAGCAATGGTAGAGCAGCCGGTTGAAGGAGAGCTCCCGGAAGGAGTGCTGGTCCCCAGTGGAGTCATAACCCTACCTGCTGAAGCCCAGGAAAAGGTGACTATACTGATTGCTAATGAAACAAGTCGAGATGTTGTTGTGAAGCAAGGACAAAAGATAGCGGATCTCTTTGAGCCTGAATCAATTGTAAAACCCCAGTGTGAGACTCAAGTTCCGCCAATAGACCCTGCAAAGTTTGACTTTGGAGATTCACCGTTGTCCGAGGAGTGGAAAGATCGCCTGAGGAGGAAACTTTGTGAAAGATCCAAGGTGTTCTCATTGCATGAGTGGGATGTGGGATGTGCAAAAGGAGTAGAGCACAACATCAGACTACATGACTCTCGACCTTTCAGGGAGAGATCTAGGAGGATTGCCCTCTCCGAGATGGAAGATGTGCGACAACATCTTCAGGAGCTGGCTGCGAATGGCATCATTACAGAGTCCCGCAGCCCATATGCCTCACCCATTGTGGTGGTCCGTAAAAAGAATGGGAAAATCCGGATGTGTATTGACTACCGCACCCTAAACCGCCGTACTGTGGTTGACCAGTACACAATGCCTCGAGTCCAAGATGCCTTAGACTGTTTGCTGGGAAGCCAGTGGTTCTCTGTGTTGGATCTTCGGAGTGGATACTACCAGATCCCTCTGGGTGAAGCAGATAAGGAGAAGACAGCCTTCATCTGCCCATTAGGGTTTTATCAGTTTGAACGCATGCCCCAAGGGATCTCTGGAGCACCTGCCACATTTCAACGTCTTATGGAGAAAGTTGTGGGAGACATGAATTTACTGCAAGTGTTAGTTTATTTGGATGACCTGATAGTGTTTGGAAGAACCTTGGAGGAGCATGAAGAAAGACTTCTTAAAGTGCTTGATAGGTTAGAGGATTATGGTTTGAAGCTTTCAATTGACAAATGCCAGTTCTGCCGGACCTCAGTGAAGTATGTGGGTCACATCGTGTCCCAAGAGGGTGTGAGTACTGATCCCGATAAAATAGAAGCCCTCACTACATGGCCATGTCCAAGTAACTACAGAGAACTCAAGACCTTTCTTGGGTTTAGTGGCTACTATCGCAGATTTGTGAAAAACTATGCTACGATTGTAAAACCTCTGAATGATCTTACCAGGGGATACCAGTCCAGCAGGAACAAATCTAAGACCAAGAATAAGGGAAGGTCCCCAAAGCCTCCTGTGCAGAGACACTATGGCCCCTTCGAACCATTTGGGCCATGGTGGGATGAGAGATGTGAAAGGGCTTTTCGAGAAATCATTACTTGCCTAACTCATGCTCCAGTCCTAGTCTTTGCTGACCCAAGCAAGCCATTTATCCTGCATACTGATGCCAGTTTGGAGGGTCTGGGAGCAGTACTGTACCAGGAAGTGGAAGGAAGACGTAAACCTGTAGCCTTTGCCAGCCGAGGACTGTCTGATAGTGAAACTCGCTATCCCACCCACAAGCTGGAGTTCTTGGCCTTGAAATGGGCCATCACTGAGAAATTTCGAGACTACTTATATGGTGCTCAGTTCCAGGTGTGGACAGACAACAACCCACTGACCTATGTGTTAACAAGTGCTAAGCTGGATGCTACAGGGCAAAGATGGGTGGCCGCTTTGGCTAGCTATGACTTCAGCATTCAATACCGATCAGGGAGAAGCAATGTAGATGCAGATGCATTGTCCAGGCGTCCACAGGCACCAGGAGTTGCTGTGATACCCACAGATGGAGTGAGGGCTATTTGCAGTGTGAGTCGCCGGGAGCCAGAGTCCCATGAGAGTCTTCATGGATGTGCTGCAGAAGCTTTGGGCCTGCCCCCTGAATGCGTGCCTTCTGCTTCAGTGAACTATA